>NC_089982.1:27625310-30082194 GCF_036417845.1 Apteryx mantelli | reverse complement strand
TGAGAGAGAAAGAGAGAGAGAAAGAGAGAGAGAAAGAGAGAGAGAGAAAGAGAGAGAAAGAGAGAGAGAGAAAGAGAGAGAAATGCATAAGTTCAGAAGCAAAATACTGTTATTATTCTGAAGTGGGAATGACATCCTTGCATTAACACAGTATGAAATCATGGTAGCAATTTTCATGCCATATTATTTTGTTTTTGTCAGGTCACTGATTTTCAATTTCATCAATACTATATAAAACTAAAGAAGATAATAGAATAAAAAGCATCCATTAGGATGCTGATGCAGCTACTGAAGCAAGAGCATGTTGCCGGTTTTGTGAATTTAAACCAACTGATCCACCCATAGAATAGGTGGCTCATTCTTATTCTGAAATAACATAAATAAACCGAACTCCAGTGTTAGAGAAAAGGCAATATACATGGAGGTAAGACTGATATAATTCTGAATAAGTGTATGTTACTATAATTTACAAGTTCATTTTTTCATTCTTTTAGTATACACAGTGACCAAGGAATCTTTGAAACCAAAAGCTAATGTGCAGTTTCTTTACTCCACACTCATCAGAATGCAAGTTCTTACACTTTTTCCAAGTACTAATAATTTAAACTACCACTGAAATCATCCCAGATTTAGTTTACCAATTTTAACCTTTCAACAGTCTTTCTATGCTTTTGGTTATAGCATTAGGACTGACCTAAGTTTTCCTAAAATGCAAGTTATGACAAAATACAGAAGAAGCAGAAGGAAAAGATAAGCCATTTTGAAAGTACACTTGCAAAGGCAGACTCTTCAAGGAGAAAAGTCCATAAAAATCCACACGGACAGTGGAGGAGCCCCTGGAGATGCACCTCTCCAGTCAGAGGCATCTACGAGGTCCTTTGCTTGGAGAAGGGAAGAACAAATAGAAAGCAGCAATTGCGGACAAGAGAGCCAAGCCAGCTTGGAGGGACCCAAAAAGTTTGGCTGGAAGGGACCCACTGCTCAATCAGCCAAACCCCCAATCCGGATGGGTGAGGGACCAGGCCATGATAAATAGCAGACCCCCACCATAGCTTAGGTATGGCTCTTGTGAGGTCAATCCTATGTCTACTGTTCCTGGAAGAGTTTAAATGTGGACAATTGCTGTGATTTTCTCCAGTGTCCTACCAGTGTGGGCAGTCACACACATGCCTATGAAAATACTGTAGATTACATTGGACATTCCGAGATGTTTTATAAAACCGGATTTTCCCATCTCTATTTGAAAATAATTAGTTCTTCTCCAACATTGGATGATTAAAATGTAACTAACACCACACGTATTTTACATGATCAATGTTGGTACAATGAATAGCACATGAATTAATAATGTCTAGGCACTTTTTCTAATTGTTTCCTAATGCTCTGTTATTACATATCCATTTGATATTCACTGTAATGTCAGCGATCACCATTTATTCATTTGTCCCACAAAAGCACACATATCATAGCAGCACTTTGCCTTTACTTTCTGTAAAAGAATTAAAATCATCAAGTAAGGTCATCTTATTTCTCTTTTATTCTCATGTTTCAAAAAGTTGCATAGTCTTCATTGCAAGGGTCCTTGCAACAGCATCTTCAACTGGATTGGGCTGGATTTCCCAAACCACCATTCTGTTCAGTTCTTATCATCCAGCTGACTGGTGGTCCTATGGGACCACTCCAGAGCATTTATCATGCGTCACTGTTGGTTATCTTAAACAACAAACGAAACATATCCTAACTGTTTTAATTACTCAAAAAGATTGTTCCACATAACCATATTTGCATCTGTAGAAGCAGTTTCTATTATTTGCAGGCATCTAATTTATGTACAGATTGGTCAATTCTGCGGCAGGAACCACCTGGGGAGCCTGCAGGGGCAGCCAGGTTGTCCACCCAGGATGTGAACCCACCCCCTGAAGCACATGGGGAGCGTGCCGTCGGCCCAGGCACGGCAGGAGCTGCCTGGGGAATCTGCAGAACAGTCTGAAACTCCCACCTGGAGGCCTCCTCCACCCAGTGAAGTACTTGGCTGTGGCGGGGCCAAGGAGCTCAGTCAATCACCGTGTCTCAGGTTGGTGTATTGGCTCATATCAGTCACTGTCTCATCTCTGCAGAGACCACAGGGGAAGTTCCTGTATCACCCAGGGAATTAGTGACCTTGCTGTCCTGGGAGAGCACACAGGCACAGCCCTGATACCCAGGTATGCAACAACATTATCTAAAGTTCAAAGTTGAATTTCATCCTTGTGCCTCACTTATAACTTCAATTCCATAGCTCTTACCACAAACCTCTCAGTTCTCAAATCTGTTATTCACCCGTGACGCAGTTAGTTTATTTCGGTTCGTCCACAACAGCAAAACTGAATGCCACACTTCTGCATCAGGAATTGATTGTCACTGCTGGTATTTGTTTAACATCTCTGAAGCCTCTCTTTCCTATGGGTAAACAATAACCAGTATAATGCGAAAAAGGCAGATGGAATGAACACGTATTTCTGGTGCAAATGCACAGATGAACCAGTCTGCATCATCATGATCCATCCTCAAAGAATGCTAAGTGCCCTCAGGTTACAATTCCCCCCCGCCCCCATTTGAGACAACACCAAAAATCACATCAAGTCCAATGGGACAGTTCACAGGGGTTTGTCCCTGGGAATCGATATTTTCTCACTCTTTACGGTGCCCAAATATTCCAGGTTGCGTCAGCCTTCTTATGAGGATCCTTTACTCATCCTTTCTTAGGCTGGGAGGTATCATGAAAAGTAAATCACACTAGATGCTCCATGGAATCGCAAACTAGCCCTTAAACAAAGTTCTCATTGCACAAATTAATATGCACATACTTATGAAAAAAAATGAAATGCATTGTGTAAAAACACATTTTTTAAAAAATAGGGCACCTGAATGTGACGGAAGTAACCAGTCTGATATTCAACAGAGTGTGTAGAAGTACTGTTCTTTGTTATTAGGTTTTGTCTGGCTTGGTCAAAACTGCCCATACAAAATCAACTAAAAGAGTTTTTTTCTGTGGAGACAATACTACAAATTATTTGATTATTAAATGCGATGAAAAAAATACATTTTGTGGCTATTAGCACTCAGTGAAGAAGCAACTCACAAAGTATAAAATATGATATAGGATGACTCTAAGCTTTCTGTTTTGTGCCCTCCTCTATATCTTCAAAACATCTTATCATGCAAAATATAAAAAAGTACTTCACATGAATATTTTATTGAAATTCTTTCAGAGAAAACTTATATACATTATACTTTCAAGATGAGATGCAGACTATTTTAGTAGCAGGAGAGAGCAACATATTGGATAATAGCTGACATTTGACTCCCAGGGTTTTTCTTTTATGAATCAAAATTCATTTAGTGATAGTAAAGTAGAAGAGTGTGGCTAAGAAATCAATAGAAATGTTCTGTATTCTAGTTATGGAACACAGAGATAACCCTAAGTCAACATTAATGATGCCAGTCTGTGTAAACATTGACAAAGTCAAGGGAATGATTTTAAATAATAGACTACAACAAGCAGGTATCAACAAGCTGTATTAACAGAGATTACTGCCATATTTTTTGATGGTTTTAATTTACTCAGAGTGTGAAAATGATCAGTGGCATCTAGTTTATGGCTGTAGGATGATGTAATTAGGACAAATTTTTCAAACTACATTACAATGGTCATCTCCTCCTTTCCGCTAACAGCTCTGAAATAATAAAATCACTTTTTAAATACTTCACATTTATCTCCTGGCTCACCCCACTCCAAGCCTGTTGCCAAATACAGTTTTATTTTTATTTTTCTTATTGGCATTGAACTCATTAAAATTACACTACTGGATTAAGTATCCCATGCATTAATAAATCAGATAAAAGTCCATAAAATAAGTACAGCAGGGATCTTGTATGTCCTGACTATCCAAAATGTGGCTGCTATTGGAGGGGATTGTTCATGTTCAGAAGATGAAGCATCAGAACAGAAGAGGCTGATGAGAAGGTGAGCTGCCTCTTCCACACGTGTGATTAAGCCCATCTCCCTCTCAGTACAGAAAGGGACTGATCTGAGCAAAAGTGTAAAACAAAAGGATGGGAAGATGTAGTGTTTAACAAATACAGCTCTAGCAGAAACAAAGAAGTATCAAAAGTAATACAGATAAAGTCCAAAACACATGCCAAGTCATTATATCAAGTATTAAGTCTAGGAACACCTACACTTCCATTCTGGGATTTAAACATTTTGTTTCTGAATCCCAGAAGTCTAAGCCAACTCCTTCATTAGACATTAAATAAAGCCAATAAAATATCCATTTCTATTCTGTATTACTTCAGGGAGCTGATTTTTATTAACCCTTTGCCTTTTTGCTCCTCTCATGGCTATTCAGATACCAGAAAGTAATTTCTCCCTGATTCAACTAGCTACTTGAAATAGAGCCATTCCTGAGATCTCTCAACTAAAGCTTTAGAGCATCCACTTAACTTTCAGTTTATTCAAAACCAATTCCATTTCACTGCTCTAAATAATCAAGTGCTCTGCAAAGAAAGCTGTCAGACATACTTGCAAACATATAGCTCAGAACGCTGCAATATTTAGCTTATTTTCCTAAATCCAGCATAAGTCAGAGGTTAACAGTGATTCATTTGTAAGTGACAAAAAAGCCATGATAATAACTATTTGAAATTATTGACACTTACAATACTTGTTAGCAAGTATTGCTAACAAGGTCCCGGCTCCTACATTTTTGAGAATTTCAGGTATTATTTAAAAAAAAAAAATACACCTCTCATGGTCATAAAGACAAGCACAAAATATACGACTTTAATGTACCTCAAAGACAGAAACAAAGGAATGTAAATAAATACACTGCATTGAGGATTCTTTTTTATTTCACGATTTAAAACAAACTCATAATTCTTGTACATTCAACATAAGCAATACTGTATATTCAAAATGTCAGTAAAGAATAGCTTTGCCAGCAGGATCAGCACAATGAGAATGAGGAATAAAAAGAATCCCAGGCAAAAGAAAGTGCCTTCTCTCCACTTAGTTTGATTTCTTACTAAGAAATAAAAACATGCTTACTATTCTCTATAGGGAATTTTATATCAATTCCACCTTTATTTTATGAATGTATATGTAGTTGAATACCTAGTCCTACTAATCCGTATTTTACCAACACATATCCATATACACAAGCTACACGGAAACAGTTTCCCTTATAACACAAAAGAACCTTTTCTCTTGGTGAGAATCTGTCTTTGCGGACAGGGAGGAGGAATGAGCTCTGTCACAGGCCAAAAATATAGCTGAATGTGGAGAAGCTTTTAAGGCTGCTATTTGCAAGCCATGGGAAATTTTCTTCCATAACATCCCTTTCGAGGCAGGAAAGCAAAGGTCCTTTTCTTCTGTCCTTTATTATACCCTTTCCTATGTTATCTTTATTGAACACTAATACATTCCATAAAGAGAAGTTAATTATTTTTAGAAGAATAAGCAGCAAATAGCCTCAACGGATAAAAATAATAAGGATAAAAATGCTTTCTTATTCACCACCCTACCACGTGGTATTTCTATATCAGCTATTTTCCTTTGCAAGGATGTGGGGAGAAGCATCTGAAGCATTTTCTGCTCACATAGGAGAGAGTAACTCAATATGTGTGTTTCAGAAACCATTTCTCGGGATCTTTCAATTCTATTTATTTCAAATACCTCTGCCTCAAGAGTAATAAATATACAACTGCCTGGGGACTAAGCAAAGTGTTTAATCTTGATGCAAGAGGTTGCACAGTTGTTAAACAAGAGAACCTTAGAATTTGTTTCTTTCAGACACAAGGAGAGAAGAATTTTATTCAAGATACTTTGTGATACCCAGAAGAATTAAGAAATTTAGGACAATTTTAGAAATACAGGCAGATTAAATGAGTTTACTGTGCATAAAGATTTCCTACGCTGACCTTACAAACAGTAATTCAATAAACCAAAGGAGGCAGATTGGGTAGGAAAAAGAAGAGCTTTCTGCAATAGAGTTGTGTATATGTGCTAATGTTTACGTATTTGTTCACACTAGCTCAGGAAAAAATGAACATTAATTCCCTCACAAAAGTCTCACTAAACCATTGCAATGCACCACCATCCTAAGCAGCAATGTACGTTCTTGCTTTGTTCATCTCAAAAAACATGCTGCACTGTGAACTGTTGCTCAGACCTGCCTGATTTGCATTCAGATGTTCAGAAGGATTAACCTAAAGTGAGTCATTTTTTCAGCAGTATTACAGTAATTTAACCGAGATATACCCTTGAACTCCACCTGAAGTCAGATTATTACTCTTCAAATGGAGATGATCGTCTCACAACACAAGACAAACATCTATGTTTTGGCTTGAAAAGGGGTCAGCATTTTGCCTGCCACCCTCATCTCAGAAAACAACCATTGTGTCCAAATAGTTATACATTAACCATAACCAGCAAAGGCATTAAAGATGATGAAAATACAACATTATGGTTTAGTTTGAAGAAGTTAAATACAGTTTTCAGCATAAAAAAAATATATAAAGGTTTACTTAATTGTATTTTGGGGATCTGTACAGATTACAGAACTTTTTCTCCAAGGGAAGAGTATTTCAACCTTGTTTTTTCTGATTCACTGCTTTAACTGCAGAAAAGTCACAACTTAATATGGCAAGTTACTAGTAACTGAGTCTACCAGAAATCATGTCCTTTAAAATCCTGTTAGGCCTTGACACACCACGACACCACACCATCAGCCAGAGAACTGGAAACCCTGGTTCTACCCAGCAGACAAAGACAGTAACAACCACTTCACAGGGAAAAATCTGTATTGATGAAGCCCAGGAAATTCACTTCAAGGTGACTAAACAGGTCATGAGAAGATGAATTTAGCTTTTTGAGTTTTGTTTTTTTTAACCAAAAAAACTTTTCTCTTCCCTAGGGAGGATGCCTAACCACAGCATTTAGGCAGCCACAGCAAGAATGGACAAACAGATTAACAGTGATACTTCTAAAGTAAGAGTCATTCATCTTCAAGCCAATCTCGCACTTTCATTTCAGCTACCAAAAACGGTACACAACCTCAGATGAGGCAACAAGGCCATGCAAATTCATTTAAAGACAGGTTAATGAATTCCCTTGTCATGACACTGCAAGCTTGCTTATAGAAATCAAACAGCATGCAAAGACAAGCATGAACTTCAGTTAACCCTCCTCCTTCACGTATAATACAAGACAACACCCAGACACTAAAATCAAGATTCAGTACTCCTATGCTCTGCAGGCACAGGTTCTGCCTGCATGTCACAGAGTACTACCATATGAGTCCAAACAAACAAACAAACAAAAAATTTTTCATTCATGTGAACTAGATGCCAAGCACTAAAATGGAACAGGAAGATCAACAGGAAAATTCTGATTTTGTTCTGAATCAGCCTAAATTGTAACTACCTGTATTTTGTGCTATTTAAGAAAATTTTAAATATTTCTGCATTCATTAAACCAGTTCAAAAACAGTGCTACTGGATAGTGCAATTTTTGGGAGCTATTGATATAAAATAAAGTATTTTCTTTTTGTTAGAATATTTATATTACCATATCAACATAAAGAGGAGAAAACACTCTTACAAAATGTTTTTTTTCATGGGGAAAAAAAAAGATATTCCAAGAGAAAAAACACTCCTCTGAAATTCAAAGGTGGATGAAAAATAAGCTTTACAGAGAGCCAAAACAGCAAACTGTGAAACTATCATGACACAGTGAAAAAAATCGCACAGTATAAGACACATCTTTCGTTAGAAGATAGTATCACTACTACTAGCACAATACTGGCTTCTGCAGCCAGCCCTGAACAAAATTAGCAGGAAGATCTTCAGCAGTAAATATGGGTATATCCAGCCCCTCAATGTGTTCATACAATGGCAGTAGTCAGCACTACGGTGCAAAACTGTGGTAGAAACTGCTTGCATTCTGTACTGAGACAGGTGTAAATCCAGCAGCTACCCTTAGCTACCTCTAAACGTGTTTATTTCTACCCTGCCTATTTATTTCTCACTTCACCTTGCCTGGCAGCAGTCCAGGTGGCAACAGATTCTGTGCCTGCCCGGGGACAGGCAGAAGAGGAGCATGCCAAGAGCTCCATGGTGACTGCCCCTTCACACTGCTTGGATCTACTTTCCTAGAAGCAGTGTTTTCCTGTGTTTTTTTGTGACCAACAATTAGAATTATGAAAGAAAAAAAAATAGGCATTGGGATGAGCAACAAGGAATTGTTTCTCCTGCATCAGAGCCAAGGCAGCTACAGATCTGCAAACAGTAAGAAGATATCTCCCTGTAGAAGTACTCTATAAATATCTCTGCTGGTGATTTACAACTTCTTCCAGAGTGTCAGGTACTTGACATTACCAGAGATTCCTCTGCATTAAGTAGATAAATGTAATATACCACAGTAATCCCAGAAGGTAGTTGCCATATCCCTTTCCAGCACTACCCCTAAAATTCAGCAAGTAAGAGTGAAGACAAAGAAAACTGCTTTGAAGATGTTTGCTGTCACTTTATTCATTTAGGAAAAGGTGTCAAAGCAGAATATGGCACCACTGGAATCTGTAGGAAAGCCTACGGCAGTGCTAAGATGCCATTTCTTCCCTATTAAGCTGCAACTCTAAGGCCTCTCTGACAAGAGATAGGTCAGGATGGTGTCACATCACATCCCAGAGTTAGAGATCTTTATTTAGGAGAGAACGCTTACCATTATATTGAAGATCAAGACCCTGCCGTGCTAAGTATTGTGACAACCAAGGGGTGAAAGAGGCCAAAAGTGCTTTCATTTCAAGTCCAGGATCTGTTGTCTTTTTGTCATGGCTTGAGCAGCGTATGTGATCATACAAGGTCACCAGAAAGGAGCTAGGGGCAGGGGCAAGACAGGTGGTTATTTGCCAGTGACCAGCTTGCCTGCCACTGTGGTTATAAGCAGAGGTCCCCAGGAGACCAGCTATGTTGTGGCTAGCTAGTGCACGGAGTAGAAAGGAACAAAAGCTCCTTCCACCTCCCACCGCGTCCAGACCCGCCGGCCTAAGCGATGAACGCTGCATCTTGATTGCTCAAATCTCAGATGGCTGAACACCACTTGTCCCTCTAAGAAGTCGGACACCAACCGCTCGGGGGTCACGTCTTGATGGAGATTACCTCAAATGCGGTGCGAGAGGTTCAGCTTTTTGACCATTATTATTTGTAGAAGTAACATATGACAGTTCCGCGCTACAACTGACGACAAAATTCTAATAGTCTCTGCAGAGTTGCACCCAGGCTGAAGGGATATCTGTGTTTATGAAACACAAATAATGTACGGCCTTTGTCTCTTTTTTCTTTGAGATATGAAGAGACACTTAAGCCCATATCTACAAAGGTGCTTCTGCCTTCTGTATGTCACGTAACTCCCACTGAACTTGGCACTTAACTGCCTTTGAGAAGCTGACATTTAGGTTTTATCTAGACAATTTTTGAAAATATCTCTAATTCCCAGGGAAACAAGGAACAAACTTTAGCAGTGTCTCTTAAAAATGGAGAACATTTGAGGAGGTGGCAAATAATCACAAATAGTCAAGCCTTGAGCAAGACTTGCAGAACAACGCCCTTTTAACGCAGCAAGAACAGTGTAAGCAGTTCAGTGGCAGAATCAAAACAGACTAGACAGAATGGACATAACCAAAGGTGAGCGCACCTTATTTAAAACTTCTCCTGGCTATATATATTTTGATTTTGGCTATCTACATATAAATCATCTGTCATCTGCTTTGATATTTTTAATTATACAATGATAGTTAAAAACATATATAATTACTATCATCATCTATAGAAGCAATAGAACAAAAAGTAGAATTTGAAATATCCTAGAAAAATTCCAAAGGTTGTTACAGCTGTTTTTAAACACAGTTTTACCCCTATTTCATTTTAGGAATCATTTGTGACACTTCACCAGCTCCATTTTGTTTTGTATTTATTAAAAAAAAAAGTTAAGTGCCAACTTTGTGTCACACAATGTTGGATGCATCTGAATCTGTTAACTTGCATGCAATTGAGTTCAGTATCTATGACCTTCTATCCTTCGGTTTTAAGAGAAGCAGGACATTTCATTCAAAAGAAGGCAACTTCAGAATATATTCAGAACTTCTATAAAACAGATGTCTCTCTCTCTCCTCCCTCCTCCTCCCCATCTCTCTTTGGAAATTATTATTTATAATAAACATTCCTCAGTGTGTGCGCGTGTGTGGTGGGAAGAGAGGAGAAAATACCTATCATGAAATTTCATAAAAGGTATGTGTCATTTAATCAGACACTCCTCACCCCCCAAATTAGAATAACCCTTAAATTGTTCAAAGAGCTGACATTCTTCCAATTTCTCAAAAAATTCCAAAGTTCTTCTGCCAAACAAAATATTCCCCAAGCATTCAGCAGGCAACACAGGTTCATGACTAGTAGATATTATATACAATAGTGATGCTTAGCTAAGTTCAACAAGCACGCAGTATCCTGTCCTTTTCCCAGCTATCCCTACCTCAGGCAGCCTTTGCATGCTCTGGCTATGCCAAGGAGCATGCCTCTCCTGGCTTTGGAATATAATGGCCAAAATTAGTATCATTTATATGTATTAAAAGTCAACGTTGTCTACTTTGCTATACAGAAACAACTCAAAGGAGGAATTTGACCTCCTCAAACCTTTTTTTATAACAGGCGTTCAAAAATGAGTAAGAATGTTACACAGCCCCTCAGTCCATCAGGGGAAAAGAATAAGGGCACCAGTTTCCTAGGGTTGAGAGCAATTTCGTGTCAGACGTATCAAATATATGCCTCACATTAGAGGAGACAGAAAGTCCCTGTGACTGGATCAGTGTGCTCATTCAGACTATTCAAATCACTTCTACAAATGTCAAGTTTTAGAAAACGAGAGCCTGTGCAGAATATATCTGTACATTTTTACTTTAAATAATATGCTTCAGAATACAATCCTCTGATACTGGGTTTATTAAAACCACAGCACTAGCCATCCCTGCCAATAAACAATGACGATCTCAAAGCTGCAGCTGTAGGAAACAGCACCTCAACAGAGAAGTGGAATCTTATTGTTAAAAACTGCTATAAAACCTTATGATGTAAAAAAGAAAGCTGCATATCTTCTTAGGGACTACAACCATAATCCCACTGAGACACACTAATTTATGCATCTGCATTATCCACACAAGGCTGGTAAAATATTTGACTAAATCCTCACATTAAGTTCTGCATTCCTAGGTAAAATTCTTTGGTAAACTGTTCTTAACGTTAACCAGGTGTCCAGAAGCAAATGAAAACCCTTCAGAAGAGTCCTTTTAATACATTACACTTAAAGAGTTTGGGACTTTTTTTTTTCTTTTTCCCCCTAATGTAGAACTCAGAAGTTGTACTGAATTAAATAGTGGAGGGGTGAGAGAAACCTGGTATAACGTCTTCTTCTGTGCCAGCAGAAGGCAACCTAAGCAGAGCGCAGGGATCGCACTGCAGACTTCCTCCCCTACCAGGCCAGAGGGACGAAGGCTCCCTGCCCACAATGTACCCTTTTGTATAACTAGTCCGCAACAAAATCTATGGTTCAGGCATGTTTGCAGGCACCTGCCTATGTTTCTTTCCAGCTTCTTAATTATGACAAGCCCCTTGGTTCTGCATTTTTTTTGTTTAAGATTTTTTTTGCTCATTTTGTATAATCCCAAAGGAAAAGTGTCTAACTCTATTGCTCTGCATGCTTTAAATAAAGATAATCTTTTCATGTCTTTAACCACCCAGCCAGAATAAATATGGCTTTCAATTCTAAGCAGGGAAGCTTTTTTTTGTTCACTGGCTTACTATACAATTTAATTAACGCTTTTAGAGTACCTTTTTTGCCAGATAACGACTTCTTTCTTCAACTTTGCTTTTCAAACACACTATATAATAAATCACAAAGGAAAAATCTTTATTTTTAATATTTCCATTTATGTATTTAATGAACATTATTGAATTTTTGCCAAGTATTTATTGGAAACTTAGAATAAATATCTGTGAACTAGTATTTCATTTCTGTGTGAGGATGAAGCGTTCTGCTGACACTAGAAATTTAATAATAATTAGCTCCTTTATTAGAAATCTGCTTTTCATTTTCAGTAAGATTGTAAAAAGGCTGAGTTTTAAACTGAACTAGAAATCAAAAGCTTTTTTTTATTTAATTGAAGATTTTTTTTATGCTTTGAATATAAGTTTTGAGGAAATCTTCAAAAAGGCTGTCGAATGCCAAGCCATGCCTCATACTAATTAGTACTCGGCACCGAATTTGGAGTTTTCGGTATCGAGTACTGGCCTGCCCTCCTGAACTGTCTCAGTCATGTCTGCAGTTTTACTCCCGAAACACACATTATTCTGATGAATCTGTTGCATCTTTATGTGCAGCTTCTTTAACCCTTTCAGTGCCTTTCTGCTGGGGGGACCTCACCCCCCAGCTGCCTCTTTGCAGCTGCACCAGTTGCCCCAGCTCCCACCTGGCAGCCTTGGTTCATATCCATTAACCTACCTGTCCAAAGCAACTGCTCCTCCTCTGCCATTCAAGGATGTGCATTACAGCTTTAACTCTCTAAAAATATGAAAAACTGAAAAGCCAGCACAAACACCAGAAATCTTACCCCCAAATTCTGTCATACTCCCCCAAACAATCAATGTCAATAAGCTTGCAGGAGTATATTGAGTGACAAAATGGGATCTACTTTATCCAGATTTCTCAGGCATGGCATCAATTGTCTAATTATGAAACACAACAAGCTTTCTTTAGAAAAAAGTGACTTTTTTAAGAAGCTGTGTTATTCTCAGAGTATTCCAGCAGTAAGATGAACTAGAACTCAGGATATTTAGAAGTAATATTTCTTGCATGCTGATACTTTGACAGGATCAGGTCCTTTAAAATAGAGCTTTTAGTGCACAGTCCTTTATGTCTGTGTGTAAACTACCATAGTTATCTGAAGTTTTCACACTTAAAATGCATCTGAAGCATCAATTATAAATCAAAGCATTCAACATTCAGTAGGTTTCAAATTACAAATGCTCTTGATCATATTTCATCTTACAGCTTCCTTGACAAACTATAAGACAAAAGATTTTTTTTTAAAGCCTAATCTTTACTAAATAATTGGGGATGTAATTGTTATGTTTTTGCATTTATGAAAAGGAACCATATATTTTCATTCTGAATTCTTTTTAGGTTAAGGGAACAACAAAACCAAACCAAAAATCTTTGGGGGCACTTTGCATACTTCTCCTGTTATGAAAGGACCCTTCTCACAATAGCCACAGATTCATTAGAAACAAAAATTAAATGAATTTTGTCACCACAGAAACATTACACAAAAAATTACAATTTGGTATAAGTGACATACATGAAACTTAGTCTACTCCTATACTGGAAGCACTGTAATGGGAAATTACAATTTGGCAATATCAGTACCATGTTATTTTGATATGCAGCCCTGGTAGCCTTATAGGTTTCTCTTTTGGCCATTAAAGAAAAACAAAACAAAACAAAACCCTGTTGAATCAAGAAGGGAGTATTGACTATGACTAAGCTGTAGGCCAATTATTTGAGTGTGAAAAATAAATCTCGATACTGAGGAAAATAAATGTCAGTGTTTGGTGCAAGTCTGAACACACACACACACACACCCCTTTCACTTTAAACGAGCATAGGTGTTTCCCCACGTCAGAAGTGCTGTGCACCTCCCTGCAGCACTCCACATCATACAGACCCAGGACGAAGACCCCGTCTGAAATGCGACCCTCTCTTCTGCAGCTGGAAAGAAGCTTGGCATGTTCCTATAATGAAATACTCCTGTGTTTCATTAGCAGCAGTAACACAGCAAGCAAACTGATTTTGCAAGATGCATGTTCTTAATATGTAGAGGAAAGAATGTGTAGTTCATGCTAAGGCTATTTTTTTACTTTTATTGTCCAGAGTTAATTCTGGACTACTTCATCTTTACTCTAATACAAATAGTAACCTTTCCCCAAGAAAGCTCACCCTCTTTTCAGCTTTGCCTTCCTCCGCTTTGCTCTTTGCGGCAAAAAATGAACTATGTCTTCACCAAGTTGTTCCCCGTTTCCCTCAGACTGGGTGAACTGGCCACAAGAAGAGTAATTGTAGTACTCTATTTTTATGCCATTCTCAGCTGTGGAGATTTTGGACAAGATTTGCTATTTACTGAAGCTGGCAGGCTTTAGACTGCCATTGATCTCCACAGATAAGGAATCTAACCTTTTGTGTGCAAGTTATTGCTCCTAAAAGAAATCCAGGAAGGACTGGAAAAGAATGACTGGAGGTTATCGAAAGATAGTACGGAGTCAATTTTTTCCACTTGTGACTTTTTTTTTTCTTTCCTCATATCCTGACACCTTTCTAGATTTGTGGGCAATTCTAGGATTTGAAGACAGCACCTTCTAGTATTTCTAGAAAAGACAGACAAGCACAAATCACATTCAATTTTTAGTACAGGGTTCTCCTGTAGGGTGAATGCAGAGGACAGCATGGCAGACAGAGATGGTAAAAGGCACTTTGACAGAAAAGGTATCTTTCAGAAGATATACCCTCTTCACTTATTTTGTCCCTTCTTCCTTCCTGCACTACATAAGAAGTATAAAAGTGTTATTAAATTAATTGATAATGCTTTTTTACTTTTCCCTTTCCAAACACAGTGATATTTACCTACCGAGTGATACTCGCTTTTCTGGTTTCTCTTCATCGCTCACTGGAAAGTTCCATAAATATGGTTTTGTAACTGCATGTTGTAATAGGTATTCGCCTATGCGACATGGATATCTGCCATACATGGGATTGTATATAATGTACTACCAAAGTGCAAATCACTGTAGCATTTAGAAGAAAAATAGATAATTTGCACATCAGATTTAAGTATAGTTCAGACACTGGAACATTCTCCAGGTTACCAAGCATATTCTAGTTATAAAATACTTCATTGCATTTTGTTTATTTAGCTATGATTATTTCTTCAGTACATCAAAAGAAAGTTCTAAATACCTAACAGAATGAGCCTGAAAATAAAATTTGGAATAAACCAAGTTTGCACTGTTTGAACAGTGCACTGACGCACTGTTGAACACGTGAACAAACTGCTCAACTCCTTCAGTGCTGTGCTCCCTTTTCTGTGTAACTGGGAACAGTAACTTTGAAACTGTGTAGTGCAATTGATGCAGAAATGTTTGCCTACATTTGCAGAGAACCTGAAATAACAACTCTGAAATGCGAAGTGCCTCATTCATTCCAAGACTACTAACTCAGCCAGTAAATCACGATCCCTCAAGTGCCAGTGTAGTTACCTGTGATCACCAAAGCTGTCTGGAAGCAGAGGAAGCTTCACATTACTCAGATCTACACAATCTGTGAACAACCACTCAGGTCAAAAACAACCAGCAAGATTGTAGATGGCTGTGACTGATTTTAAAGGTTGAGCAGAGTTGTGTTTGAAATAGTAACGTTTAAACGCAGAGCAAAGAAGAAATTAAAAATGTCGCTAGAAAGATATTGTATTTTAGTGAAATATCAAAATGTGACTAACATTCTTTACTTTCCCCTACAGGATACCTCTTCAATTAGGAAACAATTAATTCTGATAACCAAAGATTTCTTAAGGAATGCATTTAGGACATATAAACAGCTACAGAAGTTTTTGCAAGGTACTACTTCCTGAACCATTAAAGTTGTGGGAAGTAGGTATTTTATCTGTAATTTTGCACAACAAGACCCTCGGGATACATTAGACTAATGATGCAATAATCATTAACAGCCTAGGCATACGGAGCCTTTTTAGGAGATGCTTATTGAACACAACACAGTTTAAAACAGAGTAACAGTGTATTCTGAATTCTCATTACTGGCAGAGTATTCGTGACACAAACCTCAGAAGAAACGAAGAACATCACTTTAAGAAATCCAAAATACTACTAATTTGGTTAAATGCTTTTCATGTATCACTTATCTGATATTTGAATGTTGTCTGGGTTATTTCAGACAGATTCTAATACATGAGTTGCACTGGAAGACCATCCTTTCCAGCTGTCAGGCAGGTTCACTACAGCCAGGCTGATCCCTGATAATGGGTTTTCCAGATATCTGCTGGAACTCGTATAGTGTGCTCCTGAACCTCTTTAACCACTTCTGGCTGTTTTTTCCCCAAGTTTCCCCGCCAGATCTCAAATCCCCAGCAGCTGCAGCCATCAGAAAGCCTTCCTGTCCAAGGAGGTCCTCTCCTTGGTGGCTCACTCAGCATTGGCATGGAAAGGGAAGCACATTAGTAGCAACAAGGGAGAGGATCAGTAACTGCCAAGGAAATACATTTCCTCTTTGATGCTTCAAAAATCAGCATGTCCCAATACTTTGAAAAAAATCACAGATAACTTTCAGAGATTTGGGAAATGAAAGGGAAAAAAGAGTGAAGTATGCTCCCTTCCCCATGCACACACATATTTTTGAGGCTCTCGCCTCCCACGGAAAGCTACTTGCGTTACCCTCTCAGTGTACTTCAGCAAGAAGGGCACCACGGCAAACTACTACTTCAGCAGCATTGAGATAAAACAGAAAAACAAGGAGTTAAATGCCACTGATGAAGGCACTGGCACTGATTATACTTTTCAAGCTTAGGGCTAGGGTATATAAACATACTATCCCCTATGTTTACGCAAGAAAGAATGGTGCTGTTCATATGCAATGGAAACGTATCAAAGCTAGTGACCTTTTAGTCTCAAATGATGCTGGCATGTGATATTGATACACGTTTAGTACAAGGAGCTGTGTCTAATCGTTATGCTCTCTTTACTGCCATGCATGCGACTAATGCTGAAAGAGAGCAATACTTTTTATTTTGCTGACTAGCTGATGAATTAAAAGCATCGTGAAATATGCTGAAATGCTGAATATCAACATTATCCTTAAAAAACTTTAATTCTGTCAGATGACTATTTGTGCCATTTCAAACTGTTAAATGCTCCTTTTGTTTCATTTCCATGATGAGGTACAGATTTCACCACTCAAAGTTCTGATAGTCATAATATCCGTAATGGATGAAGTTATGAGTAACAATGCAAACAAGTCACTCCAAACAGACATTTTCATTTTCCATGATTGTAAAATATATTGCAAGTTTTTCTGTTTTTCCCATATCTACTACACTTGAACTCGGGGCATTGAGATCTGCCATCATGATAACTCAGAGGAAATCACCACAAGTCAGTACTGGAATCCGATTCCTACTGCGCCCCCTACCCGTGTGTGTGTGTGTGTGTGTGTGTGTACATATACACATATACACACTGCTGCAAGACGCTAATTTCAGTTAGCCAAAATTATTCATTCATAACATATTCCCCCTAATCCCTTCCTATATTATTTTAAATTATATTAAGACTGGGGAAATTGTTGATACTACAGGCAACAGACCCAAACTGGCTGAAAAGTAAAAAAATGTGTATTTTTAATCTAAATTAATGGCTATATGCATTCAGTAGTCCCTGCACACATCATTCAAATGCCCATAAGTGTACCTCATGTACCAGTATGCCAGAGCCAGGTAATCCAGCAGACAAGGACCAAGCTATCAGTCAAGCTATCGATGCAATGCCACAGACCAGCAAATGGAGCTACTCTCCTGTGGCTGTGGGCATCCAGAAAGAAGCAAAATTAAACTAAAAAATAAGAAATACATACATAAAATATTACTGGACAAGTTTGGTATGTATACATAAAACTCCTGTTGTCTTTGGAGGGTTTTGTTTGTATAAATGAGTAATCAGCAGATAGTCATAAAATTTCAAATGTAGCTACTCCACTGACTAAATACATCTTGATAAAAGTTGTGAAATGAAGCAAGTATTAGCCTCTCAATGTAGATTTATTTTCAGATACTACAGACATTCTGCACAGCACAGTAACTAAAAAATATTTTTGCACAAATGCATAGGAAATGATGCTAAAACATATGCAGTAAGAAATATTACATACCCAAGACTGAAACCAGACCTTTACACATTTGCATCGAACTACATAATTAGCCCTCAAATATTTTATCTCAGCCAAGACAAAGAATGTGGGCACAGGCTATAGGGAGAAGGTTTGACTGCTGTTTTTCCTAAGGACCACGAAGTTAAATGTTCCACAAACCTAAAATCCAAATCTAATCATCAGATAATCTACACTGATTTTATATCCAGGGACCTAGACTGAGTTTCTCTAAAATTAAATTATCCATACAAGTAAAACAAAATCCAGATTCAAAGCTTGCTTCAGCATAAAGCCTGTGAAATCTTGAAAATATTTTTGCATTATGTAGCTGGAGGAACATATGAATTTTGTTATCTTTTATCAGGATTTAGCAAACAGAACCATAGACTGGATGTTGAACAAGTAATGCTGCTATTTCCTGAATCCCAAGATTTCAGGAGAAAGAAAAGAAAAAAAAAAAATCCCTCTTCACACTTTCCCTGCTCTTGTGGCCTTCAAAGAAGAGCAAAGTTGCTGAACTGGCCAGCCCCATAGATTGAAAATAGTACAGAGATTACGGTCTTTCAGCCACTTGAGTGTATAGGAGGCTCAGATTCAAATGCCAAGATGTGAACGTTAGAAATGAATGCAAAGCAAGCATGATCCTCAACAGGAAGATTCTCAAGTTGTTAGAAAAATAGTTATAAAACTGAGCAGCCTAGTAGACAGTAGATTTATACTTTATTGGCAGTAAAGTTCCACAGTAAAACAGCTGGTGGGGCGGAATCACTTCCCATGGATCATCAATCAGTTGCTTTTCAACACTGTGATGTTCAACTTGATAGTACAGCCAAGACTAATGCTACTGTACCTTGCAATTGAAGCAAATTTACGTTGTGTTTTGGAATCGTTCTCATTTCCATCCCAGTTGTTTCAGGAACTAACCACATTGTCATGAAAAAGATTATATACATACACACATATACGTATATATATATATATATACACACACATATACACACACACACTTCTCTGAATGGCATTATAGAGTTCCCACTCATTACACGGCACTGAGGGCCTGACCCTGCAGTGCTTATTCCCATAAGTAATATTTAACCAAATGTCCATTCCTGCTCACATGCATGAGAATAATTCATGAGTAAAGTTTATTCATGTGAGTAAATATTTACAGAATCAGATCTGCTCTTTGACATTCTAATTACATTATCATATACATTTAGAAATCCTGGTGTTAATAGCCAGCTTTACAACTTTATATTTCTGTGCTCTTAGCACATATTTTAAAAATTACAGGTGAACATAGCAATAATTTTCTACACTTACTTTCCTAATGCTTAAAATGTCATTTCTGAAAACCTCTACTCCTAGTATTAACACTTGCTTCTTTGAATACAAGCTGACCCTATGACAATTACTAATGTTAGTTAGGGAGTAAATAATGGAGGATTTCTGTTTGGGGTTTTGGTTTTTTGGGGGGGTAGGGGGAGGGGTTTTTTTTTGTTTTTTAAATCAAATGAAAAGAAACAAAGGTTTGCAGGATGAGACCCCAAATCAAATTTTAATCCTGATTGCCTAATATAGTTTAAATTAGATTTTTACCTGCATAAGGTCAAGGAGATTGCTATTTACGCTGCTTGTTTATTCTCATTTAACTGACTAAAGTACAACAGCAAATCTTTGTTGGTCTAAAACATTATTCTTCTACATACAAGAATTAATTAGTATTTGCCAAACGCAGACTGTATGTTAAGTTTTGCAGAGAGCATGGGATAAATCAGAATAGTTTTGTGATGCAGAGTGTTCGTTCTGTTTAACAGCTTATGCTTACCTTGTTCGGTTAGGGAGGAAGAGGAGAAGTATCACTTAAAAGGCAATGGCTAGGGACATTACATGGCCTTTGGAAATGGAGCAGAATTATAGAAAACACTTTTTAATCAAAGGGAGCAGGCAAAACGAGATAAAAAACGATGATTCTCATGAATGAGACCATTCAAGTGAAGGTCTTGCTAGCTGGCTCTGGTGACAGGAGCACCGTTCCCCTGGGGAGATGTGCTCCCCCAGCAGAACCGGGGCTGGTGGTGGTGGTCTCTGTAATAAGGCCAAATGAGGAGTTAGAAAAAATAGACCTCAAAGCCCACTTTCTCCTCAATACTCCTCATAGTTAGAGCAGTGAAATGCTTAACTTCTTCACCTATTTGTAGTTTCATTTTGGACACCTGCTTCCCACTTAAAGTCTTAGAGGCTTTATAGCTTTTCATATCTGATCATGATATCGGCTCAGGTTTCAGTGCACAGTAGTGGAAAAAAAAGAGAGAGCAAGAGATCTGTTTCTGCATCTAAGCCCTGAGCAGCCTTGTTTACCAATGTCATTGATGACAAACTTGGTAATTTCATTTCTTCATAAATATTTGAATGCTACATTTTGCTAGGTAGGTATCTGCTCATTTGATCTAATGGCTGTCCTTTCGAAAATGTCACAGAGAGCCATTAGCATAGCTTCACCAGTGTTAAATGGGTAGACGTAAATGGTGATTGCTGAGAACAATATCCTTTGCCCACAGCACAGTGATGTAAGGGCTGAATAATTTTATTACCTTTAATAGCATTTGCAGCTATGCAAGCTAAGCCAATGATATGGGTAATCAAATCTCAGGCTTATAAGATGACCACCTGTGGCTATTAGGAAAGGAATCCCCACCATCTCCGGCCCAGGCACAGCACTGTAGCCAACAGCCCGTCATTACAGAGAGGGCAAAGGGATGAGGGACGAGAAGATTGCTGTGGATGGACAAACAGATTCGGCTTTCATCAGAGCTGATCTGAACCATCATTCATTCTCAGAGGATCTTAAATGCGAAGCATGGGAAACCTCTAAAATCTCAGAAAGATAAATGCGACCTCCATGAACATCAGGTATGCTATGCCCTGCATTGCTCTGGGATTGAAAAAGTTTGGAAGTGCAAAATTTCCAACTGGAAGCAGCGGTCCTACCATCCCTGCTAACCATCCCCCCTCCTGGGTGCCTACTAGGCCTGCCTCGTTCCCTCAACTGTTGACTAACCGTATACTTTAACTGAATACTGGGAAATAAGAGAGAATAGCAAACTCAAACCTAGTAAAGTAAGGCTGGCGTAGTAAATGTCTACCAGCATGCACAGCAGTTCCTTCACATATTCCTTAGTGGTTTTTCATGGTCTCACCTCTGCTTGCAGACTTAAGCTCCTCCCTGTATGAGGCCTTGCACAGAAATGATGTGCTGCACTTCTGCAGTACTTCAACAGGCGTGTTGCAATTTCCAAACAATTTTATGCTGCTACACTGAAACTGTGTGAATATTTTGCAGATTATCTAGCTATGCATGAAAGATGGAATATGAGATATTTAATGCTGAACTACTGCATTTTTGAGGTTACATCCATTACATCTATAGCAGATACCATGACTACTAAACCTTGAACTTTAGATCCCGAGATGTGCTAAACCAGATAAACAACAAAATATTGTTCAAACAGGTAGATGGCAAGTCAGAACTATCTCCTGTGTGAAATTAGCAAACATGAAGGTAACTCTTTGTTTATGATGTACTCAGTTCTAAGAATACTGCATTGCAGAAAGCATTTAGCTTGTCATGTTCTTCTATTATTTTATTTTACACTTCATTTGTTTCTATTACATAGCCTTGCACTTTATTATTAGGGTGTTCTACTGTTGCAAACAGGCACTCTGAATTTTGATCCAATGGAAATTTTTGTCAACCTTTAAACTCTAAAACAAATGAACGACTGTGATACTCAACAGCTTTAATCATGTATGCTCACTCTTGGGTATTCATGCCCTTTAGATGCCTTAAAAAATGCATTTATATAAAAAAAAGAATATTGATTAATGAGTTGTAATTTTTTTAAACAGTCAAGCCAGTAGCTATGCTTGTAATGCAATCTGCTATAAATCACCTCATGTATAGAGCAAGCAAACATATACCAAGCAAACTTGATTCTTTCACTGCAAAATGCTTCCCTCTCATAAACATGTCCTCTGCTGTCCTTAACAACGGAGGACAGATACACAAGTACCAACAAGCCAGCTATCCTCCTTGACATACACCCAACAAAACTGGTGCATAAATAATCACCAGGAAAGTTTCAGCAACATAGTAACCACCTGTGAAAATAACCTACCTAAGCTAATACTCGATACACATAAGAAAATTCCTTTAACAATCATTGCTATTACTGAAAATTGTTACACATTTTCTTGAGCTAAGATATGCTCATTATTAATTATTGCAATATATATATACACACACACATATATATATATATATAGTATTGTCAAGCAGAATACATACTAAACTAGCATTGCTGTAATGAACCAACATAAAGCATTGCTAAGCCAGCAAGACACTCAGTATCCTCAAATTTGACTGGACAACCAACATCAGATCAGATGGAGAAAGTATGTACCAAATCAATCCACTCATGTAAAGAAAGAGGCAATGCAATGTACATCAATACGCACAACAGCCAGAACAGGAAAAACATGAACAATAACACAGTAGGGTATCTAACACAAAAATATTACCAAGTATTACAGGCAAGTTAAAGCACACTTCTGTAGATAAACTATACACTATGAAAGTTTGAATAAAACAAAGTATAAATTCATACCGTCTTTATTTTTACATTCACTGAATCAAAGGATTTCTTTGGGATTTGAGATGCGAGATTCAGCAGCCAAAGGGTGGTAGAGAATCGAGACCCAGAGCTAGGTAACACTGGGTCTGTTACTGCACCTTCTGCAAACACAGCCACCACACGAGCACAAACCTTCCCTCCCCTGCTGTCCCAAACTCAAACATTTTGACAAGTTTGTTTTCCCCCACTTGGGGTTACTGCTCTTAAAATGAAAGGAACTGGAGAATCACGCTTCCCCCCCACACCCCTTTAGAGCGTTACTCTTATCACTCTATTGCATATACTTCATTAACCGTAACTGAGGTCTAGTGTCATGACTCCCACAGTATTCAAAGCCACTAAGGTGACAGTCTCAATCTATCTTGCTCTTTAAACCTCTCCCCCAGAAATTTAACTTTTTTCAGTATGCTTACAAAATGCAATAACAGTGGATACAATAAATATTATGCAAACAATAAGTACTGGGAGTTTTACTCGATAGTTTCTAAGAAATCTGTGGTTTCTTTTTATACTGAAATACTCGCATTCTGAGGAAAGAAAGCTCATCTTCTCAGTAGGTTTCACCTAAAAATTTTCCTCACCCACACACAGATGATTTCCCACATTTTCTTTATAACTCCTTATGGAACTCTCTTGATTTGCAGATACTCTAAGTTGCCTATTATTCAAACAATAACTTTCTTCAATAACATGTGAAATAGGGGCACTTCCATCATCCTGAGGTATTTTCCCTAATTGTTTAGATAACCAACAACACATTTTAGAGAAAAAAAATGCAGAGATTTTATCTGAGAAGCAACAAGCCAATGTTGCAGCAATGCAATTCACTTCGGTGCTTCTCAACATAAGTGTTTCCACAACAAGTAACTTGCTCTTTTTACTCACCAGATCTCCCACCGGAGAGTCACTTATAACAGCAGTTGTTCTAATGCAACACACAAGACACGGCACTCCTTAAATCTAGAAGTAATACAAAGCAACCCTTCCCAGCGATCTATTTTTAAACACAACTTACTCTTTTAGTATGCCTAGTAGCACTTAGGAGAACAGTCTGCAGATCCAGGAAGGTACTTTTTCCTTTAATGTGTCTCTATTTTGCAGAGGAACATTTACTATTTAAAGTTGGTTTTCAGTGAGTCAAAACATTTTATGAAAAAGGACAAATAATTGATAACTATGCAAATGATCCTGATTTATTCATGTATATTGACTACAGATCCAAGGTATCATTTTATTACGAGGCAGTTGCTGGAATCAGTCACTAAAATCCTTTAAAAAAAAAAAAGAAATGCCTTGCTGTTCTTCAGTCTCCATTCTCTCTCCACTTGTAAATATTCAATAGATTTTCTTTTTCGAAATAAATTTAATCACATTAGGGATTATATAGTTTTATAACCCTATTCCAAATTGTGCCATCCCAGCATTTGTCAAAAGTATATAAAAGTTTAATTATAATATTTTTTAGAATAGAAATGCATTTAAGAGAATGAAATTCATTTTCATTGTCAGAATCAATGAGATTTTAAAAAATCGTATTTGGTAATTGAACCCATTTTGGAAAAGTTTGGTGGCAATGTTCTTAGTTGTACCTTTCAGATAAAGGAATTCTAAACAGCTGCAGAAACACAGGACATCTTCCAAGAGGAAAAAAAATTTTTTGAATATTCACAGCTTTCTAAAACACAGAAATTACAATACTACTTTGCATGCAGAGTCAATTTTGAAATAGCATTTAGTTTATTAAGACATTTTTTAAATACCAGGTTTAGGAACCCTCTTAGCACTAAAGCTTTGGCATTCCCACACAAATCAAGAAAAGGAATGGTTCTTATGTAGGATTACTGTCAGGCCTTTCAGAATGATTTTATAATACCTTTGTTTATAAAAATATTTTCTTTAACATATTCAGCACAACATGGATTTTATTTATTGAATCAGCTACCCAGTAACACGAAATTTAAGTATGTATAAATATATTAATACTAACATAAAGAAATTATATAAATGACCTCGGCACTAGCAAATTAATAGAATAATTCCTAATTTTTTTTTTACAAACATATAGGAAGAAACATTACAAGTTAGTGTAGTACAGCACTCTTGGGTGCCTCTAGCTATTAACTCCTTAGTTTCCCCATATGCCTCAGTGATAACAGCCACAGTTAAAACCCTTCTTCATTTTGATAGGCAAAACATATTACCCTAAAAAAATAAAACTAGGAAACTGAACAACATTTAGATGGTTATGAATTCATAGTATTAGATTTAGCTGGTTATCAGTAGCTTCTTTTACATGAAAACACATGCAGATAGGTGCTGAGGTTTACTTAGTTGTTAACAGGTGTTAGATATTACAGGTTCCTCAGAGTTCAGTACCACAACTAGGCCTACAGGAACACAGTCATCACTTTCAATAACACTGTTAAAAGGTTTGTAGCAAGTTCATCAAGGCCTTGTCCTGACTTTGCCTTGAAATTCTGTGCATCTTTTAATAGCAATAGTCTATGTTATATGGTCACCAGAATTTGCAACTTATACTAAACATATACAGACGTGTTTACCTGGGCACTGCATAATTCTCTTTTAACAAACATATTCAATAAAATATACACGTCTATGCTTATATGTAAAATGATTATTTACATGTTTGACATATATTTTGTTTTCCTAGTCCAGGATAGATTCCACCATCATTTATAGAGCAGACAATAATTTCTCCTTTAGCTGCTACCAACTGTAAACACCGATACCCATGCCAAAGCATATAGGAGTCTATAATGCCTACATGAGATAGGTGATAAAGGTATTAGATTTTACTAGTGTTCCATAAACCAAGTAGCAACTCCATTAGATATCCAGTTCCTGCAGCCAGGACAGACATGGGTAGATATGAAAATGAACAACTCATGCAGTATGTGTAATCCATCCTTTTTCTTTAATAATAGTTCAGAATTGCCAGAAGTCATTATGCCAGATGTATGTTTATTTTCAATGGCTCTACCTACAATAGTGCGCTTAAGTGTGTACGCTTAAGAACGTGAGGAAGAACAAGAGCCCCTGTATGCATCATGAACCACTGTCTCCCATGGTTTTTTTAACTGCCCATACTTTATCTATACTTATTAATGCACACATCTGTGTATATGCACGTTTTTGCATCTACATATTTTTGCACAGAGGTGACTGAGTTAAGGAGAATTTAATGCGTACAATCTCCTTCAGAGAAAAGCAGCAAAGCCAACAGTTCGACGAGGCTACACAAATAAGACTGTACCCCTGTGCAAACACACTACACAAGGCAGAAGCAACAGCTTCCACGCTCAGTTGTCAATGGCAAACTAGTTAAACACCAACTCGAGTACCAACTATGTGTTCGAGATTTGACCTAGACCAAACACAGAGCAGCGTATGCAATGGAGCATGTGCATCAAGCAGCCCTTTAACAGTAAGGCCATGGGATATAGGACATGGCTTGCAATTGCCAGGCTGAGGTACAATCCAATTTATGTTCGCATCAGTGCCAAACAAATGACTTGGTGAACCCAGGAGATGGCCAACAAAATAGTTGCCTTTTAAGTAAGTGGCAGAAGTCTGGTTTGGGAACCGGAGAGATCCACTTCTAGTTCCACCTATGGGAATTCTTACTCAAATGTTTTATCTGTTGCCTCGAGCACAGAGGTTTGTTGCAAAGATCTGCAGGCAATTGTTTATCATTCAGATCCCACCTGCCAGAAATTAAGAAAATCCTCAACTATTTTCTAACACTTGTTCCAGGTGCACAACTGAAAAGCCCTTAACACATTTCCTAAATTCAGGTTAATTTTGTTATACAATCTCTTTATTACAACCTCTAAAACACAGAACTTATCTCCTCATTATTTGATCTTAACAAAAAAAAAAAAAAAGAAGCTAAAAACAACTTCTAGAAGCTTGACAGACATAAAATTTCAAATTGTCAACAAACTCTCTCTTGTAGAAAATTCTTTTCAAGTCAATTTCTAATTGTTATCCCAGATGGAATTAAATGCACTACAGAAAAGAAAGCTACTGCAATTTTATGCTGTAGGCAGAGCAGAGAAGGTGGAGGTAGCTTAGAGTGGCTACGGATTATCTACCCTGGGAAAAAGAACCCCTACAGAGATGCCAGAGATATTCCAGCTCATAACCTCATACCAAATGCTTTTAATGTTTATTTAGACCAGCAGTTATTCCATGACAAGGCACAAATTTCCTTTAGGATTAAGCCATTAAGTCAGTGATTAATTTGTTTGTGATTAAAAAAAAAAAGGCAGAGTGGACATAAAACAAAATGATGACAAAAGTTTACATTTTTCCTACACAGGTTTATTGAGTATTATGAGCTGACAGAATCATAAACATTTCACTGATCTGGTCAAATCTCATCTCTTTCTATTGCTAATTGCACTGGCCCCATGTATAGTTTTATTATTGCCAACTTCAGTCATGAAACAGGTGAGAGCATTTAAGATCCAGAAACAGTGGGAAAAGCCTAATGCAGGAAGTCAGCACCGCTACCTTACTTAGTAATGCTCTTTGAGTAATGGACTTTATAATGTAGCTGTTAAAAATAATATTCCAAGCTTCCCAATCTCACCTGTTTTGTAAACTTCAAAATTACTTAAGTACGAAGACAGTCAGCTATGTCATCCATTGAGAAACGTTCCTAACATAGGTCAGTGCAAGAGATGGGATTTGCCCTCCCCTAATTTTGCATTGTACATTTGCAGCTAACATCATGCATTGTTTTTTCCCCAAGAGTAGAAATCACAAGGGGGATATGTTATTAGCATTTTTCCTCTAAGTTTCAATATAGAGACTAGTATAGGAGAAGCATCCTCCAAAAGAGAAGCCCAGACACATGCACCTTGTTTTTTGGGAATAGGATGTACATTCATTACCTGCCTTTCTCCTAGCATGAGGGGACAAGGGGGACAACCTTTGAAGCTCCTGGAGGAATCAAAGCAGAAAACAAAACAAACAAACAAACAAAAAGCTGTCCAGCTGAAGGTTTAAAGAAAGAACACTACCAGCCAGTGCAGCCTGACTCTAATGCACATGGTGTCTAAATAGGTCTAGTAATGAAGGAATAAGAAGCTGTGCAAGCAAAGCAGACGGGAAGAAGTCTACAAATCTGATGGGGGAGTGAACTGAGAGAGACTGTGTGTTCTAGTAGGAAGGGAACAGAAGCTCGAAGCAAACTGTTGTATAAATAGCCTTTAAAGAAAGCAAGCATAGCCTCACTAAAATGCTTCATAATGACATGGTTTTGAGATAAGACACAATCTAGACTCTTTCTGATAGAATACATTAATCAGCAGAATGAAAACAGCTTCTAAAAAAAGATGCAACACTGATTACTACCAAGTCACAGTGTCATTAATAAGTGAAAAATTTAGCTAGTAAATAACTTATTTCTAAAATTATTAGATTTAATAAAATTGAAGTTGTGAGGAAAGTTATAAATGTAATTGAAAACTGAAAACATACCTAAAAAAAAAAAAGCTCATTTTAGCCATAGAAAGGAAACATATTTCCTTTTCTATTTTAGAAGCATGTGCAACTTACTTGACCATACACTAGAATTTAAACCTGAAGTCCCAAACAAGTATCTATTTCACATTTTTACCCATCATTTTTATCAGGAAACAGATCCACCTGACTCATTTGTACGAGCTGACTGACCTAGCCCTAATGCTCGAGGGTCCCCTTCCTCCTTTCTGCAAGCTCCCTCCATTCAGAAGTGGATCCCTGGATGCCCCATATATTCCTGGATGCAGCAGCCCTTTCCTAGCCCTCCTTTGCTCTACTGAATCAAAGGACTGAGGCACAACAAGCCGAATCATCCTGGGGCACCTGATTGTACTCAAGAATCAGACAATTAAAATAAAAGCGGTGAAACAGAAGACATTTTTGTGGAAGAGTAAGATGCCCAGTCACGGAGCTGTAAGAAAGCATTAAAGTTAGATGAACGGTAACCAGTAAAATACTGCTTGTATTTAAATAGCCTGAAACAACAGCTCTAGCAAATAAAGCATGTTCTGATTAACTCTAGCAGTGTTTGAGATGCTGACAACTAATTATTGCAGTTAAACTTCTCTTTTTGTTAACTATTTTACTGTTGATCAGTGAATACTATAGAGTAATAAGGCTTGATTTTGTAAGTGTATTACCTGCGTCATATACTGCATGAAACATCTCATTTGCTTTTATGAAGGGGCAGATGTTCGTTTCTGCATTGACAAAAAGATATTATTCCTACATTTTTTCCTGGTATCATCCCCATATATAGAATATATGCAAATTGTTTTCAACTGCAGTGTCTTTAAGACATAACAATTCCACTATCTCCAAGCTACTCTGTGAAAAATTAGGAGAGAAAGTAATTTATCCTTACACACCAAATATTTTTCCCATGGGCTCTTCAGTCTGTTTGTGTACACCTTATAATTGTATTGTAACAGCTAACTTAATATGCAGCAAACAATAGCCTATGAGAATATAATGCAAAGCTATTCAGCTTTTAATACACTCAAACTCCAGCTAAATACAATCTTAAAAGGTAAGTATGTGCTTAAGAGTTTTGCTTAAATCAGCTGCCTAAATGATGATAATTTCGATGCCTGCATAATTTTTGCACTTGTTTATAAATACTCAATATTAAGCACATTATGATTGGCAATAAGCATATATGAGAGAATGAAGAGGAAAAGAGAAGTTGAAAGAAAATCTACCTGTATATTCAGTAAACTTTATATAATAAAACATTCTCTGTAGAAGAAATTAGAATTCTGGAGGCAGGTATAATTAATAAATTACTGAACATATTGACATTCCCCTATGTTTTTCTAGTAAATATTCATATTGCAGTTAATTTGAAGATCCCTCACAGTATAAAAGATCAGCTTGTTTTAAAATTCGGAATACAGTATTTCCACTGCATTTTCAGTTATACCTTTTAGTGATGTGATAAAATCTTGAATGTTTTTCGTTTCTTCTTAGCTTGTAATATAACCATATTCTATTAAATACTATAGCTTAGGACAGTATTCTATTATGACTTTATAGGGCTAAGACCACACAAACAAGAACAGCTTGAAGGGGGAGGAAGAAAGATGGGGAGAACCTGTATTTAGTCTTACCTATTTACCTGTTCTAGTCAGCCTGAATTCAGCATGCAACAGAAAAGCAACATCTGCTGCATGATTCACTTCGTAGGTTTAGGCCTAAATTAAGCCAAGGATTTGGCATGTGTGTAAATATACAACATTACTATTTTTGCTAATATCATTACGAAAGAAGGAAGAAAAGTTATACACTCTCGCCAAAGGGCTGAGCATCTTCCATGAAAGCATTGTACCAGTAAGAAGTTCTTGAAAGAAAATCAGACTATGATAACATCTGGAGATACAAGTGCAGATTATAACTGAAGGTCAGCCTCAGATGTGAGGAGTTTTTTCTTTTTATTTAAAGCAGAATAATCCTCAGCTCAAATTAAATTCAGTCAGATATCGTAATCTCCTTCCTTCTCTTTATCCGCTTTATACAAACCGTTCAAACAAAATACACGTGTGAAAATACGCATCTGTATGAAAAAATACATGTGCATGCAAAAAGGACAAGTAACAGCAGAAAAGATGACAGGATTTCATAGAACGTCCTAGTATCACTCCATCAAATAGGCACGTCAGGATACAAATGGAGATTGTCCCAGGGACGCTGTGGGATGAGTTTCTTTACTCCACCAGGAGCTACTGCATACCGCATGAGGTGGCCCAACACGATGGCATAAATTCGCCTCATGTGAGGCACACTTTGGGGCATACCTTCCGGCCAACACATCATACAGTGTTTATAAAATACTTGTGGGCATATATCTGCCCAAGGTGGGGGCTCATCAGCTTTGGGCTCCTTGGCACATGCCCTTCATGAACATCAGGGGACACAAACAGCCCGCTTTCCCATGACTGTGCTGGCACAGTCAGCTATATACCACACGGCCCTTCCAAGGCGAGCAGGACACTGATTCTTCTAGGGCCACGGCGCACAGGTACGCACCAGCTTTGTCCTTTTGCTACACAAGATTGCATTTAGCTGGGCCAGGTCTTAACAGGCATCTAACTTCAGTGGAAATGCGTGAAAACAACTTTCATGTGGCACAGCAGCAAACGCAAATAAATAAATAAATAAATAAATAAAAGTCACCCTGAACTGCAAGGGAAACCAGCTACTGATCAACTCCCAGCTTCTACAAACTTCTTCACACACATTAAAAAAAAAAAAAAACACCTTCTTCAGAAACTGAGATTCAGGTTTATGCACTAGAGGACTAATCATTTAAAACTGTCTGAATACAGAATCTAGATCTTCTGTGACTTTTATTCTGCAGGCTTGATCTGAAGGTCTCCACAGCACCTTCCTAAGGGAGGAGCTATCGGAAAATCAAGTAGAACAACTTTATGTCGGGAGCAGCTGCATGGCTACTCAGCAGCTTCACTGCTCCACAGGTAGAGGCAAGCATAAAATATACCAAAAGAGAATTATGAACACAAGTTCATAACACAAGTTCTAAACACAAGTTAGCATAAGTCAGCGTCAGAATGGTCTAAGTTTACTCCACCTCAACTGAATAAAAAATACTAATCAAAGTGCAAAATTAGTGAATACAGTGAAATAAGATATCTAAAACCGCTTTTCTGATGAAAAAGAGGTTATATTATTATATACTATTACTATTCTATTACTGTGAGACTGTATATTCTGAGGACGCCATCTAAATTAGTTTTAGGTAAAAGTTTCCAGCGTGACTAAAATGTGTATGCCTGAAAGTTCCATCCAATGAGCCTTTTTAAACAGATCAGTCACATCTGAAAAAAATATATAATGAGTACGAAGGACAAAATTTTGATTGCACTTTGTAAGACATATTTGAAGTACATGTTTTGAAAAAGTTTCAATACAACAGCAAATCTATTTTAATGATTTTGTTTCCTTTTCAACAGTAGTTAATATAATTACTTTGAAACAAAAAGTTTTCCCACATATGTTCCAACCATTAAAATAATTTTTTTTTAGTTATTCAGGTCTAGAGTATAAAGAAATATAGTTTCCTTGTTCTGATTATTAGAAGATTGGAAAATGAAAAATACTACAAAGTAGAATTCTCACTGCAGACAGAATAGTAGAGTCTGTACATTAAAGGTTACATGCCTTTCTTTAGTACAATTAGGCAGAACAAAAGAAAACTGATGTATTACACTGTGTATGCTTGTTCAGTTTTTCCATCATGATGATATTTCCTTTGATTCTACTTTCTCCTTTTGAAGTATTGCCTTAACATTTAGCTTGCAAACTAATGTGCATATTAGCATAAACCTGTGCTTAACATTTATTCTATAGGCCTCTAGACAAAAGCCTGAGTTAGCGTATAAGGTCAGAAAAATAGACTTTGTAAATGTTACAACAGTAAACCACAAGGTTCAGGAGAATATTACATAAATTGTGTGGAATTTTTTTATTTATTTGAATCAAGGCTACATAATATAAACTATTAAAAAAAAATCAATAAGCAATATCTAAACATATGTTAATTGTATACAGAGAAGGAATGGTCTACAAAAGGTAATAAAATGGTTCAATTTAAAACTGTGTTAACATAGTTAACAAATCTTAGAACCAAAAGCATATTTTCATTTATTATGGTGTAAAAACAGGTTATATTAGTAGTGTTGATATCCCTGATGTTACTACAGTTTTCTACAGCTGTAACTGAGAACACAATTTAATTCTAAAACTTACTTAGTACCAGCAATTCCCCACCCTAATACAGTCATCAGACAAATTCATAACATTATTACAGATGTTCAGAAACAGCTGCTTAGAAGACTACAGAAAAGCCATTTCTCATAAATACAACTGCATAGAATGACAGCAGACATATTATCAGATTCAAACAGGTCTATAATAAATGGAGAAAATTAGATGTTTAAGAGAGTTTCTTATTTTGAAGTTAACTGACAAGTCATTCTACGTAAGTCAAAAGTGATAGCAGGGTAATTAATAATAATAATAAAAAAATCTCCAGTTTCCCTTAGAAAGAACCTCAACAGGCATGGAGAATTTGATTCCTGATATGAAAAGGTTAAACTTGGCTCCAGTACCTACACTGAAAATGTGTGAACATGAAAGAAAGACCTATAGGTAGGCTAGCCCTATGTGTGCCTTGTACCTGCCTACTATACTACCCTCTGAGAGGTATCTGATTGCTTGTTTTAATCTTTTACAGAACATTTGGGGAAGGCCTGGGGCTTTTTTTTTTTTTTCTTTTTTTTTGGGGGGGGGGGAGGGATTTTTAAGTATTAAAACTAGCCAGGAAAACCACAGAAGGACAACAGAAATAACAATTGTAAATGAAAATACATTTAAAGCTTGGAGACAAACAAAACAGTTACCATTCATATGTTCTGATTTATCCTTAAGTACAATAAAAAGTTGTAGCCTTAGGAAGTTTCCTTTTCAGTATTTTTTGAGACAGGATTAAGACTGGAAAACTAGAGAAAGATTTTTATTTAGTATACAGGGATAAAGCCAGAAAGGACATTAGGCACTGAACTACCATTTAGATGACAAAGCCCAGCATTTGAACACTACCACAATTTTGGAAACTTTGGTTCAGCTGCTGCCTATATCTAAAGGTACGTGGCACCTTCTGACAGCCGAAGCACTAAGACACCGACAGCGGTGAGCTGCTCTGTCGCAACCAGCGCGGCTCACGCTCAACCACAATCACTTCCGTTTGGATCCGAGGTGCTCGGTCCTGCCAGGTCCAATAACCGCAGCCCTTTCCCTTCTCACCAGTCAATTAACATGGCTTTAATTTCAGCTTCCATTTCATCCGAGGGGTTCCACTGCATACGCCGTTATTGAGGGAATTCAGACACTTGGATACCAAGGTATCAGCTGGAGGTCCAAAGGACCAGATCCTTGCCTCCTGCTGAAGGCCAGGCCTTACTTTCCTTTAAACAGTGCCCTTGAGCAACTGCATCTCGTCAGCTGTAACTCTGAAAGCTCCCCTGATTAAAGAACAAATTGCTCTACTGCATTTGTTCTTCAGGAAGCCAAAATTTTAAAAGACAGATCAAAAACATGAATGGAGAGAGCCTCATACAGTCAGACCAGGGTTGCACCTGCCTGGTCATTTGCCATCCAACAGCGGCTGCTCAGAGAGAGCATGAAAAAGAGGACGCACATGACCTGCCAAGAGAAAGATCATTCCCTGCAATGCCGTATGAACATCTGACAATCACTTCTTTAGAAAATGTGTTTAACAGCCACTAATGGACAATGGTTCTCCTGAAATTTTTCTTACCTTTTCGGTCTCCCCAACTCTAGAAGCCATGACTTTAAACCACTAACTTTTTTTTTTTTTTTTTAAATACTTCAGAGCTGCTGCTTGAATAATATCACTGGATGCCTCTTCAAACTAGCACTGTAAGAAACAGCGAGCAATCACTCTCTATTCACCTTTTCTATACTCCTGATTTTTTAAGTCTCCATCATCCTTCACCTCTCCTGTAAATTTCTTATAATTTGAAGAGCCAGTTTGTTCCATCTCTCCTCTTCCACATGTTGCTGTTCTTCACTATTCTGGACCTATTTTGGCTCTTTAATACGATTCCAAGCTTTGTTTCCTAAGTGCTGAGAGCTAAATTAGAGCCCAACACTGAGTATCTGTCAATGCAGCTGTTTTATCTTGTCCTTAAGTGCATTACTTTGCATTTATGAATACTGTAGTTCTGTATGCCTTTAAGTCACATCAGATGAGCATTCTTCAGAAAGTCAAATAGAAAGCTGACTGAACAGCTGTGTATTTAACTGTCATGTTATTATTTACCCCTTTTTTTCCCAGATTATTTATGAAGGTTTGCCAGCACAGCTTCCAGCACACATCCTGTGAGATTTCAACAGGAACTGCACCCTGCTGTGTAGCATCACAACAACAACAACAAAAAAAAGCTCTTGCAGTTGCCACCTTTCATTGCTTTGATATCGAGGCTGATCTAAGTGCCAGGTCACACTACACAATCGCTCGCTCAGCCACTTCATTTTTTAATTTCTTGAAGACTCTTCAGTAATATTGTATTATCCTCAGATTTGTTACAATTCATTTTTTTCTTTTAGCTTAAAACTTCTTTGACTGGCGCTGCAGTTTGATCCTCTTTCCCAGGCTTCTCCCCAGAGAAGGCCAAATCCATTTTTAGAGATTTCCTAAACTCTTCTAGAACAAACTGTGCAGCAAAACACTAACTTTGCCCGTCTGCTGTAGCCATGTGTTTTCTCAAAGCTCCTTCGGCCACCTCGCTTCTCCAGTCCTCAGTCAGGCAGCCAGCTCCACCAATTTACCACCACACTGCACTTTCTCATCATTCACCAGCGGCTTCGGACCTACCTTGCACAGACCAACTTCCAAACCCAGCCCACCACAATCTCTCCGAATGACTTACAGTGCTTAGAAGTAAACCGCATGGAGCTGAATAGGAAAGGAAATGGTTTCACTAAACTCGTACCCTATTTCTTTGGAAATCAAGGGCAGAACTCTTAATCGTTAGGTTTCTCAGTACAAGTAAATCACCCCAGCAAGGTTGACTGCAATTGACTTTTTACAGCTTCCAGTGATCCAGATATTGACTTCAGAGAAGCATATTCAACATCACAAGCATGGCAGGTCAAGCCCATAGTTGTCATTTTGATATATTCTATTCCCACAAGACAAGAATTACAAATTTCTAATCATGGGACAAAAGGCTCTATTTTAAGTTTTTATGGCAATAATATGAAGTGACAGGAGCTACAGTTAAGAAGAAAATATGAATGGTTTTATTTTTTCAAGACTGGAAATAGGCATTTCAGTTGAGGTTGAAGTTCATTCCATCTGCTCCGTGGGTTGGTATTAGCCAAGTTTAAAGAAAAAACACCTGAGGGCCTACAAATCCTCAGTCTTGTCAGTGAGCTGACACAGCTCATACTGATCTGGATTTCTAGAGTTCTCACAGCAACAAGTATTCTTTGAATTCGCAGGAAACTTACCCCAAATTCAAGTGAAGCTAATGGGCCCCTTTCAGGACAAAGCGCTCATCAGCTCACATAGTGCTGTCCCTACCCAGCTTTTCCAAAATACTTTGCCAAAACAGAGTTAAGTTGCTACCATGTAACAAAAGCTTCTGCTGTGATATCAACACAAATTTTATAGATGTTATTTTTAGCTGAAGCTTTTTTTTTTTTAATTAAATACCCATCTCTTCTTATATTGATTGCAGGGCATCTGTTCACTTGCAACACTATGATTCATAGGACTAAAGTCATAATATTTTCCTTCTTATCCTATTTTTTTTATCTGTCCAACCATTATGGAAGCGTTTTTCTGATACATCCTATGTTCTTCCCCTTTCTACTGGAGACCATTCATCCTAACATGGAGCTATTGTAAGGTTACAAAGTATGAACTGACAGTTCTGTCGTGACAGTATAAAAGCCTTACATATCTAGATTGTATGTGACAATACCACTGTAATGATTTAAACACTACAAACACACTGGGCAATTAAAAAGCTCCTAAGAGAGATATTAGCCAGGGTTTCTGAGGTTTAAATATTTAAATCATATCCAGCTGATGCAAGCAAGCCGTTCTGCTGACCTCAGTGGAGTTATTATAATGTGTGTCTCAGAGCATTAAAAAAAGTCAACCGTACCTGAACTTCCACGCATCTTTCTCTCCAGAAACACAAACATTCAAAAGACAGGCTGTTCATCTGTCCAAGGCAGGTGCAGGTAAGTGCTGCCACCTGTCTTATGCTTCTCTTTGTAATATCACTCTGATTGTCATGTATTTCTATATCTAACTCAGTCTGCCTCTGTCGCTCTGAACATTTTACTGCCCACAGATGAAGCGCAGGTATTTAGCAGCAGCAGCCTCTACACATTTTTTTCAGACCCTGATGCAACAGATTTGGACAGAAAAAACTATTCTTTCGTGTTCAACTATTCAGTTGCCAACACCCATTAAGATATAAATTTAAGCAAGGAATACATATTCAGCTTTCTTCTATATCCACAGTATCTTTACACCTAACATTGGCATAATATTTCATTGATATGAACTACATGAGTTAAACAAAAGGTTGTTTTGCTTTTAAAAAGAAAACTCGATTTTAAATTCTGCTTTTTTTCAGTTAGCTCACAGCTACTGTTTCGAACAGTGGATAAAATTATCCATTTCAGAATTCCTGATGGTAGTGCCATTTCTTAATTAATAACCAGTACGAATTCTAGAAGTTAATATCAAAATGTCACTTGAGAAATCACATGTGATGTCAAAGAATCCATATGAGGTTTAGTTTTTCCCTCTGTCATCTTGCATGCGTATTATTAAAGCAACAAGTAATAATGTAAACATCAGTTGTATAGCTCTATTATCAAAATGTAACTGTAAAATACACATTTCTATTCCACCGGGGGGGAAGGGGAAGGAAGGGGGTCTCAAATAGTATTATGACTTCCCCCAGAGAACACACTAACAGGGTGCAATTTGTTTTTTTGCAAGCAAGTGGAGGGAGAGTCCATCAAATTTCAAAAACAGAAAAGCACTGATCAATTGATATTGATGGATCTCCTGTTTCAGTGGCATAGAAAGAAAGTAAATCAAATTCCTAAGAACATAAATAGACCATAAGCAATGCTCAAGATCCCAAATCATCAATTCTTATTACTTTTCATTTATCTGCTTTGCATAATCAACATTTCTTTCTTCTACCTTTATTTCTATTGTCACTTATTTCATGATCTGATTTTTTTACTGGAAATCTCTGTTCTCTCATCACTGACTATGCTTTAAAGCAGGGTCTGCAGTTCAGTTTCACAAAAGTTTTTCACTAAACCAAACACACACACACACACACACACACTATCAAAACTATTCATGTAGTATTCCCTGCTGGGGGGGGGGGGGGGGGAGGGGGGAGGGAGAACACAATCAAACCACTTTCTACTTATTATAAATGTGTGACCCTCCTGCCAGACTGCCAAAATGCAAATATATAGCTGTGTTCAGTATTGATGAAATTCTCACAGCACAGTAAGACATCTTGAGCTTTGTGGTTCAGAAAGGAAATCATCAGAAATTGAATGCAGATGTACCTGAACTGTGAAAACGGTATTGCTCTTGCAACACAAATCTTTTTACATCACTTAATGAAACACGCATTTTTAACTGTTTTGCATCAACCATATTTTTTCTTCCTATCATTTCCCATTTTCATAATGTATTCAAATAGAAAGCATTCAAGATTTTAAACAAAAGTCATTCTTGACCTTTTCGGGAAAGAGGAAGTAAAATGAGACTTGACTTATATTCACAACACCACTAAATTATATTACCTGAACCCTGATGCTTCACATTATCAGCTTCTTTATTACATATCATGAATTTTTTTATGATCTCTAAGATAATTAAAGAGATTGCATCATTCTGTAGATCATTAAGCCATAGCTGAAGATTAAAAAAAAAAAAAAAAAAAAAAAAAAAGGAGAACAAGTTACCTACCTCCTTTCCCAAAAGCTGAATCCTTTTGCTTAGCTTTCAGGAAAAAGACTATTTCCTATAATATCATGCCTGGGAGGAAAAAAAGAAAAAAAAAGTTTCAGTCACCTAGTAAGAAACAAAAAGTATGGACTGCAGTATATCGAGGTTTTGTCCCATCTGGAAGTGTGAAAGTGTGCATAATTAAGTTATGCAAGTTAAAATATTTAAAATACATTTCATTTAATCATTTACATCTTGCAGCACTATTTTATTAAATAGTGAAATATTTATAGCCTCTGAGGCTCTAATTAAAATGTTTTCTCAAAATTATCTTGCTTATTTCATACAAAAACTTAGCATATGAAAACAGACAACCCAGTAAATATTTGAAAGGAAACAGTCCATGCATATTCAGTCATGAACAGCAGAGCGATCGAGAACAAGCATACAAAAGCTACTCTAACTATAATCTTCTCCGAACCAGTAAAGCACAACCAGATCTAACTCATAGGGCTAAAACAGCCTGTATCTTATGCCTCTTGAAAATGCTTTGATTATGAATAAAGGACTGGAAGAAATGCTCTAGCAAAGCAATTTTATACACTATCATGATAGTAACGTATAGTCCATTTTTGTCCCACCATTTTCAAAAGCAACACAATAATGGAACTACTCTGTTGACCCTTCAAATACAGAGAAGCAGAGAAGCTAGATAAAGGCATGAGGTAAAACTGAAAAGTTACTGGATTAAAATAACTGGTCCTGCAGACACAGGCCAACGTTCACGTCCTTCAGACAAAGGGCCAGGTTCCTGCTTCTGCTCTCTCTAGCGCTGTGAATTTTTTCTGCCAGCACTCTACGCCTTTCCAGAGGCTGAGGGAGGCCCCTGGCTCTTCCTCTGCTCCACACAGAAATCCTTTCTCTGCTCAGCAGTTTCCGTATTAAGTTGAAAACTTCAGTACATCTTCACGCAGAGAAGCTGCTCCCCTCCCAGAGGAAGGACTTGAATCTACAGGGTTTAAACCAAAGAGCAGGGCAGCACCAGTAGCCCCGTGTTTACGTGGCTGTTCTCTTAAGTTTCCCTTCCATGCTTTAACTTGTCTGCCTAACTCTGACCGTGCGCAATGATCGAGCACTTAAACAGAGGCATCACGCAACGTAAACACCGGGGTGCCTCACGCACAAAGCCACAGGGGTGCCAACGCGAGCCGTGGACCTCCCGCGCTGCAGAAACCCCAGCGGTAGCGGGGTGACGCCTCCCGAGCGCCTACTACTCTTTATCGCGGAACAGCCACACGCTTACAGCCTTCCCAGTCCAGACGGAGACTGAGGACAGTGCACACGGCTCAGTGCAGGCTGAAGAAAAAAAGAGGGACAGGAAACTACAGTTACCATGTTATTTACTTCGTCTTTCTGTCCTAAGAGTGGGTGAAGTGTGCCAAATCCATGCATCCGGGTAGCTGCGTTCCACCGGGTGTCCGACACGGAAGTTAAAGCCTTTGGGAATATGGCTCCAAGCCCCCAGATTACACGCAAGATTTGTAGCACCTACATAATTGAGGATTCCTTGCTTTATTTAGAGAGACGGGTTTGTAATAAGATGGCTCAATAATTACACGCTATTTATCAGTTACATCAGCAATTTACTGACGTCAGCTGTTCAGCTGATTGAAGCTTAAACTAGCTTGGATTTATATAAGCATAGGGCCTAAATACCAAATGTGATAGCAATCTTCAAAAGAAATTGTTCTATTGCTTACCCAGGCAATGTAATAAAAAGTATTAGTGAAATATTTTTATATATATATATATATATATATATATATATATAAATATAAATAAAACGGGGAGCTGGTGAAAAATCCTCTTTTAAAGAAAAGATTTTAAAGCCTTATTTAAAATGTCGGGGGGGGTTACTTGTCATGTATAAACAACAACTTTTCATTTCTGTCTGAAATGCAAGGAAGTGGCAAGTGATTGCCATCATTCTTGTTAAATCTCACTACATTTTCAGCAGTATTTTTAATTGTTTTCTATCAAGTCATAGATGGGCTCAAGGGCAGCTGCCATTCCCCAGTTTCAGGCCTTTCCATTCTCAAGTCACTCTTAATGATAAGCCCAGCATCTTTTTTCATGCTACTTCCACTAACAGAAGTTAAAAAAAAAAAAAAATCCCATCACACAGACAGAAGGAAAGGAGAGATGCACATCAAGAGGTTTGGGGGTTTTTTCCATGGTTCAGCCGCGTGTGTTAGTACTGTTAACAAAAACCTTTGCGGGAAAGCCTCCAGTAACAGAGATAGAAGAAAACCCCTAACTGCCAATGTTTAATTTTAGACTTTGTAAAGAGCACACTGTCTTTAAATGTATAGTCACATCAGTACAGCCTTAGCTTTAGTTCTTTCAGTGTTATTTAGGTCAAAAAGTATAAAAATGTTTACCTCAACGGTGTTTTTAATTCTACAGGAATAGATTAAACTATACAGATATCTGCCTAAATTAACCATGTGGCTTATAAAAAAGCAAATATAGCAACAAATATGTAAATGTTTCCATGGAAAAATGATAATTCGGGTCATGGTTTAAAAAGTAAAAATAAAGATTAATGATGAAAATAATCACGGGGGGGCAGGGGGAGGGGGGGACACGACACAAGAGTTCTGCCTACATACTTTAATTTTTTTTTTTTTGACAGAACCAGTAATCTTTCCTGAAATACCAAGTTATTTCTGTAAAAAATAGACAAACAAGAAGGTCTAGAAAATATCTGTTAAAAGCCAAGATAAATGCCTTGACCTTTATTTTATGCTACCATAACTGCATCAATTAAAATTTATTTATTCAAGTTTTACAGTAAAACTCTACTCTGTAAACAGAAAAAAAAGCAAAGACATTGTAAAGAATATGCGGTACTTATTCAGGTTCTTCCAGAGCTCAATCTGCTCACATCTCACGCGCCACCGAATCCTTGATGCTACAGAACACAAGGAGAAAGATCTGCAATGCCTTGCTGTTTAAAGCACTCAGTACTGCATATGTTGCACCTCATTCAGCAATAAACTCAAAATATACAATACTAAAAGATAAAAATACTTATTCTTACCACCTTTCTTAAGTTTTGGGCTTCATTATTTAAAATATTTTCTTCTATCATATTTCTTTTATCACAATGACAGAAGAAATTAACTGTCTCAAATACCAGGAATTAGTCAACAATATATTTTAAGCTTTGAAATATTACATTGAAGCGATAACTGATTAGTATTCACATTTTCAGATCAAGAGAATATAAAGGCAAACACTATTAGAGATACAGAAGGAAAGGGCTCAAAGCTAAGCATACAATTCAAATGAGTTAATAAAATACAAATCACTAAGGGTCATGTTCCTTCCAAGCAAAATCAGAGAAGTCAAGGGCTGCACTTTGAAATGGGTGTACTTAAAAAGCAACAACAACAACCAAAAAAAACACACCCACAAACTTAAATTAGACATCTTTTGACCAAAAAAGATGAACGTCTGCCCCCATGAAATAATAAGAGTTTTAGCATTATACTAGCAATTATGTTCCTATAATACAAGTTGTATGATTATTTTGGTGGCAAAATTACATTGGTCTTCTTTTTACTCTCTGCTAAATACCAAATCAATGACACTTGTGTGAAAGCAATGACAACAAGAAAACTGATGCACTGTCAGAGTGATGTGGCTCACAAAAGGTATTTATGGAGATAACTTGCACAAAACAAGGATCTAGCTTAATCTTTAGATTCTAGGCTAAATAATGCTTTAGGAACTGTAGAGAAGTCGTCGACAGCCTTTAAGAAAAAAAATCTAATCTATAGATCATCTTTGACGCACTTGGACAAAATTAATCTTAATCCTCCAATACTCTTCTAAGGAGTTGAAGTTTAAGATCTTCAATTTCTTTTTGCATCTGTACGTCTTCAAATATTGTAATAATTTTTGCAAGCTAAAACTGATACTCTCCTATTACCATGATTTGCACATACTATTACCCTTTCACTGCATTATAAAGCAAAATACTATACAATATACTCTTCCATCTTCTTTTTAAATGGTTGAGGAAGTTCTGTGGTTGTTAACGATATTCACTCTAAAAACTCATTCCAGCAACAAAAAGTGGCCACTCTCTGTTAAAGTGAAATGTAAAATCCATCATTACTTAAGGAGAGGCAAGTATCAGCTCTCTAAATAAATCCTGAATGACAGTCAATTAGTTATTACTTTTGCCACTTGTTCACACACCTGTTGTTAAATTAATATTTTGCACTTACTCCCCCTGAAGGCCCTACAGAACTTTATGAAATACAGCGACACACAACTCCGACATAGTCCTTGTGACAAAATACATCTTGGACGGCAGTTAATCAAGGGATGCCATGAGCTCAACCAAACCTTCAGTAAATATAACCAGGCCGAATATGTACAGCTATTGTTTTGGCCATAAATTTTGTGAATGCTTTTTACTGTAGCAACAGACAGCTAATAAATTCAACTTGCATTACCAGAAACATATAAAGGACAGGATACACTTCATGGTGTTTTTTCAGTGTCCTCCCTGAGCCAATGCACTCAGGCATATTGTTTCCAGAAATATTTTACTTAGCAATGATACAACGACCCCCCTACCTTCTAGTGAAAAAAAAGAGAACATTGACTAAATGCCCTTATCTGGCACTACGTCCCTCTTGCTGAGAAGAGAAAGGAGTCTTCATGCTTGCAACTCGTGTTAGTTTTAGTAGCAATTATCAACATTAACAGCACATCCATCACTAGGTGAAGCGTCCTGCATCTGAAAAAACATAACACTAGAAGAAGTGCTGTCCCTGCTAAGGGTCAAAAGTCACACACAATTTTCTACTGTTCTACTAACACATACGTATTTCAGAAATGGGATTGACAAACAAGCCACAGCTAAGGTTACTCTGTGAAGAGTCAAATTTTCAAAGTACTTCAAATGCTAGTTTGAATAAGGCGGCACAAGGGATAGAGACTTCTCATTCATGTCCATTTCATTTCAGTAGAGAAACGATTCCTTCAACCAGACTTCGGGGAGTATCCACAACCCATACAGCTTTAATCCCTACAAACTCGTTTTTACTTTCACCTCATACTACCACAATTTTTCTCTAAATTAGAACATGCTAGATTTAAAAGGATAAGAGAGAAACTGATATTGTTTGACATCAACTCAAAAGCTGGACTAATCAAAAAATCTAATAATCCCTGTGCCTGAATCTGGAAATCTCTCTTGGCATTAAGTTGGTTTAAATTCAAAATAGAACCAAGCCAAACGTCCCTGATTGTCACCAAGCTGTGCTCCATGTAATACAGTCATTAACTACTGACCAAAATAGCGTATACCAGTTGGAAGGGGAAGAAACATTCAGGCAAAGCTAGCAGGATAGCGTTTACTCTTCAAATACTTCATTCTACTTTGGATGTTCTTAGTCAACTTTTCCTTTGTATGCTCCCTTAACTTCTTTAAGGTATGAAAGTCAATAAACTCTTCAATTTTCAGAAATTTAAAGCAGAGCATACCAAGCAGAAAGGATTGAGCTGCAAGGCATTGGAGATCTCTCTCCCAACACCCTCACCTGCTTTCCCAACAAAAACAGAATAGGTGAATAGAGGTGAAGCGTTTCGCAGAACAGTAACTTGCTGACGCCTGCCACCAGAAGGGGAGGTATAGAAGAAATTACAACTATTTCCCAGCCTGCTACGGTTTAGATGCAGTATTGCATAACATTTTTAGGCTGGGCAGAGTGGAAATTTAAAGTCTATCCCAGGACACACAGTCTTTGTTTTCTGGCATTGGCATTCCACTGATGTTTATCCCTACCAAGTGCAATGCCGACGTGCTGCACTGCTGCCTTCACAGCTCTCTGGAGGCAGAGCAGTCTAAGGGGAAAGACAGCTTGGTAGATTCCAGCTGCTTTTAAAGAAAGGGATTAATGGATATCAGCAGGAAAAAATGGGAAGCGAAACTGAAGGAAAAAAAGAGGACACCCCGCCCATATATAGCTTTTCATTACAAAAAGACAAAGTTTATTTTCACAAGAACTTAGAAATTTTATAGAAAAACTTGCCATTGTGAAGGATGCCAGATTTAAGAGGGCGATTGGTTTATACTGCAAACATGCAGAAGGAATGATGCTCACTAATGTAGTAATAATAAACAAACACCACTAGTATTGAAGGAAGTGACTTAGTTTAAAAAAAGTTATTTTTCTCTGCTAGAAAGAGGTTCCTCTGCCAAAACCACAACCTTACTGAAACTGCATTTCAAGTGTACATTTTTCCATCAAGTTTAAAAAAAGCAGCAAGTACCTTGCACTGCTATGAAAACATTAGGCTCAGTACCTGGCATGGTGTTCTAGACAAAGTTTGAGTAGCTTTCATCTGATTAAAGAAATACGAGTGGTAGTTTCTGGAGAAAATGATAACATCTGCATTACAGCAGCTCCATACACCAACTCACAAAATGTTTGATTCCCTCCCACTTGGGGACTCTGAGCAAGCCACTGTAAGAAGATACCCAGCTTCAGAAGATGCTGCCGCTGGCATTTGTTAGTTGGCACTTACTAACAGAGACCAAATAGGTATCTAGGTTTGGTTCAGGGCAGTTTAAGGGAAAGCTGCTTAGTCTTTTACAAACTAATCCCTCTTCCCTTGTGTTCAGTCACATAATAGTCTGCAGTTCACAAGTACCAAATACTAGCTAGCATTGTAAAGATGGAATCAATAGTATAATCCTATTAAATTCTGCAAAGCAGGCTACTTTTCAGATATACAGTGGAATCCTCTTAAATTGATTTTTTTTTTTTTTTTTGTAGTAAAAGGTAGGGTTATGTGAGACGCTAGCTAGAAACGTAGAAAAGATTGTGTAACTCTCATAGGCAGCAGTTCAATCTGTTTACTTCTGTACAGTTTCTGTACATCAGCTGGCATGCAGCTGCAATGCTTTACTAGATGGGTCTTCCAGTAAAAAAAACTTCCTTAGTTTTTGTAACCAAACAGCAAGGAAATAACTGATAAGCTCACTCAAGTAACAAGGCTTCTATAGGAACCGACACTCTCATTTGTATGTGAGCTACTGACACCCATAAAAGAAATTCCTTCGCTAACAAGATCAGACTGCTCTTATTTAGACTGAAAGCTAGTGCTATCATTTGCTTGAGTGTCTTTCCAGATACTATTTCTTGCACATGCAATAAAAGAGCACATTTTGTCTTCAGCCGGTATTCCTGTTTATAGCTGAAGACCATACAATCTCTAAATATGTTTTGAACAATTATCATGTTTGAAGCTGTATGAAAATTTAAGCTATGTACCTCACATAGCAGGAAGACAAGGAGTCCTCTCAGCACTAGCTACCTGAATCTGGCATCAACAAATTGGCATATTTAAGAAATAGGATGAATGTTATCTATCCCAGTTCACACACTGGCCACTGTATGAGGTATGTTGGCATTTGCTGATGGGCTGACCTAGATTTCCAGTTCTGTTGTAGCATCCATTGCAAGCCACACTGTAGCCCATGCCTCTTCCAAGATAGCCTGACATTCCTCTCATGTCTTTCAGAGGAAAGAAAATACATTTCGAATTTTTGAAGAAATTCTCTCTCTACTTTCCTAAAAACAGATCATCTGTAAGTGTCTTCCTTCCTGTCTTTCCCTGTACAACCAATGCCTCCCAGTTGTGCAGCCACTACAGATCCTGCTTATATTAGAAGATGCATAAAAAAAGAAGATAGGTCCTTTACGATACTTCAGCTACATTGAGAATCATACAAAAATGTGCAACTACAATTCACAATACAGAGAATCTTAGCAATTCTATGATCAGAATGATACATTGGCATTGCCAAAAAAACATGATGGATTTCTCATTTCTCCACCTGATTAATATATGTATTTGATGCGTTTTGTAGATTAATTTTTATTGCTAGTGTCGTAGCAACACCAGAATTTCTATACCCACAAATCATCACTAGCATCAATAACATGTACAACGTCAGCTAGACAAGCCCTTCTCTGGAAGGGAGCAGGGAAGGAACCAAAGGGCCAGGATCACCTCTGCTCAAGGCATCAACACAACAGGACAGTGATGGAGCTAGGAAGAAAACCCAGAATTTAAGTCTACTGTTCATTATTTTACACCAAACACATTCTTCACCCTTCCCTTTGCCCCATCTTCTACATTCAAATTAACCTCTCAGTGGGTCACAACATGTTGTAAAGGTTTGGCATTAACAGGTGAAAAAAAAATAAATAAATAAAAAGCAGAACTGTGGCTACCTCATTAGGATTCTCCTCTCAAAGGCTCCCCACAGTTGTGTCCTTTGAAGAGTAAAAGCTGCTTAACAAGTCAGCAATAGCTCCGTTCCCCCCAGAACAGCTACGGTAACAGTCTTGATCTCACAAACACAGTTATTGAAATACTTTCCCAAGTTTCAACTAATCCAAACCTGTTGCGTGAAATAAAAGCCAGCTCTTTTGTCTCCCTGCTTTTTTAACACTTGGCATGAGAAGAGTATTGCTCCTGTTTCCTGCCCTTTTCCTTCTCTTACAAATAATGCATCACAAAGCAGATTTGTGAGAGAAATGGATAATACAAGTAGTTTATTTGACTAGAAGGCCACAAAATCAGTTGTCACTAAACCATAGTTAAAGCTCATCTAACACATTTTGGTGAATTTTTGACTACTACAAGCTAACTGGCTGCGTACCCTATGATGTACTTGTTCAAGCATTTGAGCAAACCTTTTAAGGTTAATGGGAGTAGTTTTGATCAGGAGCTTCATTGTCTTAATCTGTGTGGTTATTTTATTATTATTATGCTAATCAGAGGACCACAACAAAATTCATTTATAAGTATTAGTATTTACCCACACCAATAAACAGAAGGGTAGCTCTTCTCATTTTAGTAGACATGTGGGCGCAAATATTGATTTTCCTCTCTGCTCTCTTTTTACCCCGAGATCTGGATACCAGCCTGTCCCAGAAAGAGGCACTAAAGCACGTAACTACCTTCCCTGTGGAGCTCACAGCCTGCAGAGGAGAGCACCCAAATGCTCTCTCTGCCTAGGAGCAGTGAGGAGGCACTTTCCTTTCCCATTTCCATGCAGCTAGCCTGAGAAATTCTTGCTGAGATAGTACAGCCAAGGAAATAAACTAAACTAACGAAGCATTGCCATATGAATATTTAATATATTAAAACTTGATGGACTGCTATTCTCTCACCTCACATGAATCCTGAAAAAACAGCTACGGTTCTGTACAGGTTAGGGATGTGAGGAAGGGTATGCCAGGTACTCGTTCAGAAGCCGGTCTAATGGGTTGCAGGTTCTTTTGCGGGTATTTGATCACATTTGCACAACTTTCAGCCACCAAGTTTCAGTGTTCCAATTACAAAACATTAAATACTTGCCTTCAAAATCTTTGTCACACTGTACACTTCTGAAATATGAACACATGAATATGACATTAAGGGAAAAAAGTATTCACTTAATAAAACTTGCAAAAAGCAAATGCTTTTCTGATTAATAGATCACAAAAGCAGCATTAATCTCATGAGCGAACGAATGAAAACCACAAAGTAGAGGTCAGTTTTTAATTTGAGGTTTCTACTAATAAAAACTTGATGTTAGCTGTAATAAGTAGTTGACTGTTCTGATCCCTACGCATACTCAAGTTTCTGCAGAGTGATATCTGTCTCAGAAGGTAAAGGAACACTTAGAAGTTGCTATACATTTGCTTCATACACAGTCCTAAACCCAAGAGGCAAATCTAGCTGCCTTTGATGTGGAAGAGTTGCTGAGGCCACTCTTGTTTCTCTTCTCCCTGCTCCATCCCCTTGCCTTTGTAAGAGATTTGAATTGCAGAAACAGGAACCGTATCTCACTCCCAAAGCACACTACCAACACACCAACTGCACAATTTGTTTATATAGAATCACTTAGAATTTCCTGTGCTTTGTAAATGAACTAAAAGTCTTAGAAATCCTCAAAGCCACAAAAGCAAAGTAAATATAGGGTAGAATATGCACTGTAGCGTTACATTCAGAAGATGTTCAGAGATCGAACTCTTCAAGAAGTCTATGAATTTCTAAAACACATCAGTCTGCCCTTTGAACAGGTGCACAAACATGAACCCGTAGTAGAAAGTCTTTCAATACCACTGGAATGAAGAGAACTATATAAAAGGCATATTTGGAAACCCCTGATATGAGACATAGCAGTAATGTTGTTTTCCATGAACAGCACAGTCAGTTCTTCTGAAAGAAACTAAAGGATTAGCAAATACAGATTCTTCATGATTTTGAACACTGTGAGTTTAAACTTTGTAAACTTAGAGGCCTGTACACCCCAGGAGTGAAAACACATTAGTGCACAAAAATCCTCACTGAAAATGGCTTGAAGGATATCATACTTCTGGTGAAAATCATTTTTATTTCTTCCTTCCTTCCTTCCTTCCCCCCCCCCCCCCAAGCAGAATCAAAACTGTGTGTTTCTAACAGAGACACTGACAAATTGACAGGGAAGAGAAAACAGTCAACATATTTCTAAGATCACTTTGTGTTATTTGCACATGTACAAGAGAAACATCAGAGATCTAGAAGTATTATATATAATCTGACTTCTGATTTAGCTGGTGTTACTGAGGCAAAGAAGATGAAATACGCCTTGCATGTGTGTTCACAGTGATTCATTCTAGATACAAAGAATAACCTGAGAAAACAGAAAAAGCATGCACAGAAGCAAGGTAAGAAACAGACGGAGGAGTCAGAGAGACAGTGCTCACATAGGGCAGGTAGTGGTTATAAGGACACTTACAGTCCCACCGAGGTGAAGAAAAAGAGTAGAAAGTCTCACACGGTGTTTCCAACCGGCCTGACATGGAACGAGCTGTGCAGTGCTTTGGCCCAACTTTCTTAGCGGCTGATCAGGGCAGGAGAGCAACTGAAGACTGTGGCAATACAGCTCAGCAGCTGCTCTAAATCGGCATAAATGAGAACAAAGCATGTCCACACATGAAATCACTTTAATAAATCAAAAAAAGTCAGAAAAATGTACATGTAACCAGGTATGAGTATGACAAGATTTTTCACTGAGACACTTCTGTTAAAAAAAGAAAAGGGGAGGGGGGAAGTGTTCTGGTAAAGAGCCATTTAGTAAGTGCTACAGTTTTATCTTGCCTTTGAGACTAGAGGAGAAAGGAGAACAAAAAAAAAAAAAGAGAGAGAGAGAGAGAGAGAAAAAACCTGTGATTCAGAAATCAATCTGACTTATATTTTTCCCAGGAATGACACTTAGGAGAGGACAGTTTTAAGCCTGTCATATTCAAAGGTAGTATCATAATACAGCTCTTAGGCACAAATATTTCTCATTTATCATCTAAATTCTCTACTTTACAGGTTTAAGCTGGTGCCTTTGCCATAAAAGTATTGGGCTTCATCATCACCTAATGAAGAATCTGATCTGCCAATCAGCATACTCTTTCCAAAAATAAAAAGTTTGAAGCAGAATCTAATATTCTTACAAAAGACAGTATGGCACCCAAGGACAGGGCTTTGCTACAGCCACTTCTGACTCCCTCCACAGCACTTGCTACTAACGTCACAGAGGCTCCCAAAGAAGCTGCTGCAAACTGATTTCATGTCCCACTTTCATGCTCCTTCCACCCATCCCATGCTGCACAAGCCGGTTTCTCTTCTCCTAGCCAGCACCCTGCAGCACATCCGTGCCCCTCCGTGCAGTCCTGCACACGACTCAGGTCAGGCGGCACCTCCACAACCAGCCGTTCAGCTGCCGGTAGCAACTTTGGCTTTGTATAAAAACAGCAGTGCATCACTCTTTTCCCCACGTGCAGCTTTGCAATTCATGGTCTTCATGAATTGCAATACAGAACTTAGACTTACGGGATCTCTACTTTTTTGAGGTTTTATTTAAAATCAGCTTTTCAGAAAGGGAAAGTGCTCCACTTGGAGAGTATTTTAATACTACGGAAGTCTTCCTGAGTTTCACCTATAGCATGAGTTTTTAGAAACACACAAGTAACACTGATATTTAGAAATACATGTGTATATATATATATATACACAATACACATACATATACAATACACATATATACACACATATATACAGCTGCACTCGATTCAGTATGTTTTGCTATCTGATGATTCATTAACATGAATCTAATCATAAGCATATTTTGCTCTCATTTATCTATTTATACTTTGTTTCTACATATTTAAAACCAAGTCTTCTGTGATACTTATAGCATCTAGCACATTTTTCCCCTGACTCATACAGAAGAAAAAATACACATATCGTCCACAAATTATATGCTTTTTGTCATCAGAACATTTTCAGCTAATTATCAAATACAGAAGCTTTTTCTAGATTTGAGCAAGTCTGAGCCAGCAATGAGAGAAGAGTTTTGCTTTAGTCAGGGCCAGCATCACATTCTGCTGAACACAGATCTGGGAACGGGAAGCAATTTACCTGAGTCAAGGACTTCAAAACACAGCCTTTGAGTGGTACAGGGAAATAGCTACAAAACAAGCTATTATATTAAAATTATATTTGGAAAAACACTGTTTATGCAATTCAAACAAGAACGATTTAGTTGATTACCACATGCAAGTCAAACTTCTGACACTCTTCCACACGCGGCTCACATCCACTGCAGAACCAAGTCTTAGTCATGCACTGCTAACAGATTTCATACTGCCCTCCAATCTGTCTTGCTAATGTTAAAAACTGTCCCGGGAAAACTCTATGTACAGTTTAGCAGTCTTGATTTCATATTTGTCATGCAATGAGTCGAAGATGACTTACACTATATTCTAAGCCATAAGATTTTTTTTCTTTGCTTAATTTATTTTCTTTAGGTAATTGATAATTATTTGTATCAAAGTCACAGACTATAACCCCATTGCAGTAGGGGTTACAGGTGCTCCCCCTCCTTTCCAGCAAAAGGGACAAGCAGGTTCAAGCAAACTTCAAGTGAGCCTAAAGATCAATGCTGGAACATTTGTCGAGTGGCTTCCTCAAGCAATCCAAATCCTACTCCAAACACAGCTTCTATTGCAAGGGGAATATGTTTGATCAGCCACCTGCTGATTGCAGGAAATAAAGAGGCCATAAATGCAAAAGGTAGCCTACCTGAGAAAAACAGTTTGCCAGCATTTTCCTTCTTTTAATATCTCAAACTACTGCTATAGAATTGGACTCTTTTACCTTCCATGGGAATTTACTCTGCAGCCGGCTCCCCCTGCTTCTGGGGGTGGGAGGAGGAGATCTCCGGAGGAGCACCAGGACAACAGCTGGTCCTTGAATAACACTGATTTGTTTGTGCTGATATGGGAATCCTTTCTAACAGGAGTAACACACCAAGAGTTAGGTTCTGCAGCAGATAGCGTAGCAATGAAACTAAAGCTGCAGAGACTGAGGATCCAGGAAGTTTTTTTCAAATGAAAAGCAAAACACATCATTTTTCCCTTCTTCTCTCTACCTATTTCTGCAGCAGTCTTTACATCACGTCTAGTTTAACTCACAACTTGGCTTTCCCTATTTCAACCTCCCTCCATTATAAAATATTCAAACTCAGAAAGCGTGTTAAATAAAGTACCTGTAAGAGCTTGACTCTTGGAGATATGCTCAGAAATTCAGGGGAAACGCTGAAACTGTGCTGGCAATTTCCTTAATTCAGCAATACCAAAAGGGAAGGAAAGATTTCTACTCTTTCACAGATCTAGTGCATATTTTCTAGCACATTACACGCTCCTAGACTTTAACTGTTTTTCTAGTCATTAAAAAAAAAAAAACACAACAGGCATCTCTCAAGGCAGGCAGGGTCAAGTATAAACAGTTCTCCACCTACCATGACCCACTCTACATTACCAGGAGACAGCAGATTTTGAACCTGCTCCAGAAGCAGTACATTATCAGCAGATTTCTGCCTTCAATAAGGAAGCTAGTTAATAAGGCAGGTCTTTCATGTGGCAACATAACGTGGGTGAATTTAGCTCACGATTCTCCAGTTTTTTAATTACGCATTCAGCAGATGCCATTTAGTTTCATTTGACTTTTTTTTCTTCCATCTTTCATTCTTGAGTCAACCTGGGATTATAACCAAGTCCACCTAGACACATTTCCAAATGTTGTAATGAGAATGGATAAGTGTATGGAAGCTGGTAAATCATCAAAAGGTTACAGAAATGGTTCCTGGCTCATTTCTATGCTTCATACCTGCAGCAGTGTTCAAGGTCTTTCTAAGACAAATTAATGGATGTTCACATACTTTCCTACATGCACTTATGGGAAGAAGGTCTGGGGTTCTTCCATCCATTCCAAGAAAAATTTAGAATAAATAAAAAAAGAGAGATCCAGCTGTCTAACCATAGATGGAAAGAGCTTTCTACAACCTCGTTAGAGTTTTCTTTACTTCAAGACTTTGACAATAACCCCATCAGAACTGACTGCTCGCTAGCCCCTCACTAGAAAGCTCTGTAGTAGGAAAATATAAATTTCCCGAGACTGACTAGTGATTTGGAGAGCCCCTATTTTTTATAGTAATTTGAAACACTTTACAAAGAAGCAAACCAAGAAAGGATTCATTCCTTGCAAGTGATTTGAAGAAGCTCTCCAAACACTGAGGCATAAATTTACTAGTCAACTCTGACAATTTAAGACGATACATTTTGTTGTTTTGTTGCACATTTAAATTATTCCTCAGAGCACAATATATCACAGTTAAAATTCTTTAAAGCGAAATCAATATTATCACTACAGCCCAGCAGTATATTACATCTTGTGTGGTAACCCTGTGCAAAGAGACAGAAGTCCTTAGAAAGGTTAGGACTAAAGGAGTAGAGAGTTCTTCCCAGAATACATTTTACATTTAATCCAAAGAGATGCACAAAATTCTTGGTGTACTTAGACTAAACTACTGCACTGAACACAGAGGTGTGTATTCTATCTGAGCTGTTTATTACTTTGCTTTTAGTTTTTAAGCTTATTTTTGTACATCTCCCGAGTTTTCTTTGGCTCCTGGTACCCTTCTCCCTCCCCCTCGTTATACATTTCTAAGGTTTAGCAAACATGCAGAAAATTCTAAAACCTTTAGCAAATAGCTCCCATAGAACTAACAGATTAGGCACACTAATTTTTCTGTATTGGTTTACTTCCGTAATGAGAGAAAGAAAAATATTTTATGCTTTTAACAGAGGTCACAGTAAGCATGCCAACCTTGATACTTTTCTGCCAGCTCCAAAGTATTAACGTAGTCAATCAGCTGTTATCATTCACCGGCATTTCAGAGGGCCACAACACACCTATCCTGTGCTAAACTCCAGGCAGCACAGTTGCTACTCCAGATTGTTTTGTAGGTACAACTCTCCTGTATAAAACACACCATATATTTATATTTACAGATGATCTTGTTTAGAAAATGATGAACATTGGCCCTTACTAGACTAGCAGAAAGCTACAGTCTCACAGCAGTGAATATTAGGAAGAGGGAAAGAGGGACTGACCATGCATACTCAGAACCAATATATCATTGGGTATGGGCTTATTCTTAAATCCAGTCTATGCAGAAGGGAAATAGAGCATAGCCAAGAAGAAAAGTTACCTGTTTGCAGAGTTTGTCAGTAACAGTAGAGTCAACTCCCATGAAAAGCAGGGATGGTATTCAGTGAACACCTTTAGCAACAGCACCACTATTTCAGGAACGGACTTACGATACTGCTTGCTACAGTAGCCCAACTAGATGCCAGCAAAGATGCAGCATTCACACAAACTGCTCCTACATGGCTTCCAACATTGATACCAACATGGTTTAGATAAACAATTGTGGGGCTTTGTTTAATTATCAAGATTCTCTTGACACTGTAGTTTTAAAGGTCAAGTAGGGTATTTCTAAGCAGTTCACTGTCTGAAGCAAACTAAGAAGAAATTAAAATGTAGGGAAGGAGCAGGGGTGCATGATCTTCTTTTGAACGCAGCCATGTGGAATTCAGCGATTAGAACTGAATTAATATACTGAAGAATAAATTAAGCTCAAGTTTATTTGCAAATAGTTCATATGTACATCTTCATCTTAAAATAATTTCTGAACATCTTTACATTAAAGAAAATGAGAGTATAAATAGAATGTAAAGCAAAAGCATTATCATTCTGCTAATCCCCTGCTGGCTCCACACTAGCATTAAATTACTTGTCCCCCAAATTCTTCCCTACCCCTATTCTTCTCCAATATACTCTTCTTCTATGTAAAGTGTGTTGTTTAAGGACTGGAAGATCAAGGACGTTCCTCACAAGCTTACTAGCAATTGCCTGAATAGGAACAGTCATAAGAGAAAAATTATATTTTTTCAAGTGTTTCCACTATAGCACCTGTATTCTAAAACACATGGTTCATATAGATAACTGCTTGCTTTTATGTCCTTGCTAGGAAGTACTGAAAATATATCTTTGACATGATAGCTTTGTTGATATTAGCAACTTTTCTATTGTAGCCTTATTGGGAGCCTTTCTTAACCTACTGAAGAAAGGGTGGGGAAAAAAAAAAAATCACAGGCGTATCAAAACTCACTAATTAAATTAAGAGGAACAGTTACAGGCAAGGCAAGAGTACTCTGCATGGCTTTTTTTTCCTGCAACCTTTTAAAGTTATTAACACTGCAGCATTGCCATTTAGTGTCACATTTTTTTCCCATTCATTTTTGAATAAGGTCCTGGGCTAAACTATTTTCCTATTGGCATTGTTATGTTAGAAAAGCGCTAAGTATCAGTTTTTGTATCCCTCAGAGACTGACATCCCTCCTTCCAAAGATCACGGCCTCACATTAACCACAATGACATCTGGTCTCAGCCAAGAACTAGTATCTATCCAATTCTGTTAGTTTCAATTAAATATTTGTGTCATTTGTGTATGTTTGTCAATGTGCAGACAGATACAAACAGCCAAACATTTCCCACTGAAGCGTACAACTGACTCATGCTGGGAAGTCAGGCTGGGCGGGTAGAAATTATTCTTTACAGATCAGATTGAGAGCGCTGCTAACAGAGGCAGCGAACAGGCGCAGCAGTTTGCGCAGCAGTGGTTGGGCTCTGACTAGAACTTGAGGATCTTGTGGAAGTTGTGGGCTTTCTGAGGACCCCCGAGGACCTAGAAGGTGATCGCTGTGAACAGGAAAGGGGAAGCTAGGCAAGGACAACTGCAGGAGGCCTTGACTTCTCCTGGGAAAAGCTCGTGGGAAAAGCTCCAGCTAGGAGTGGCTGCTGCTAACGAGCTCTCTGGGTTGCCCCTGACCAGAGGGGGTTGGGGCCTTTGATCCCAGTGGCCCTTGATTGGGCGGTCAAGCACCCTGTGAGTCAGTGCTAGGGAGAGGCCTATATAAGAGCCAGGCCTAGAGCGCAGCTCCCAGAGCGCAGCGAACAGACGCAGCAGTTTGCGCAGCAGGGCGCACAAAGGGACGTGCGAAGGGACGTGCGAAGGGACCTTCATTTCTGTTCCCTGTGGTGTACACTTCCTCAAGTATGGTCGTGACACGCCGCACAGCGCGTTCCCCAGCGGCTGCTGCAGTTGCTGTGTCAGAGGCTTGGACCCAGACCGACCCTCTGACAGTAGATGCAGCTCTACAGGTCTCAGGCTGCAGGGAGTGCTTGGGGCCTCTCCGGGAGGCCTGGGCTGGCAGCCAGCTCTCCTGCAGGAGCTGTGCTGCTGTTGACGAGTTGTGTCGTCAGGTAAGGGAGTTACGGGAGGAGGTCAGTAGGCTGCGCAGCATCCGAGAAGCAGAGCAAGAGATAGACAGGGTATTCTCGGAGACTGTACAGCTCCAGGAGTCCCAACCCCCTGCAGCAGTGGAGTTGCCAGAGGGCTCTGTGCCGTGTGAAACGGTACATCATAACATCATAGAAGAAGGCTGGAAACTGGTCACTGCTCGTGGGAGGAGAAAGGCTCCTACTCCTCCTGAAGACCTGAAGCTGAAGAACAGGTTTAGTGCCCTCCAGGATGAGGAGGAGATGGGCATGGCTGCCAGGGAAGTAACCGGGACAACAGACCCTGTGCCCTACCGGAACACCCGGAAAAAGCGGCGGGTGATTGTTGTGGGGGACTCCCTGCTACAGGGGACGGAGGCATCTATCTGCCGACCTGACCTCTTGTCTAGAGAGGTTTGTGGCCTGCTGGGGGCTCGTGTGAGAGATGTCATGCAAAGACTGCCAAGACTCGTCCATTCTTCGGACTATTACCCACTGCTGCTCTTCCATGTGGGCGCCAATGACACCAAGGGCAAACTGGAGACCATCAAGCAGGATTTCAGAGCTCTGGGGATGGTGGTCAAGGGTCTGGGAGCCCAGGTCATCTTCTCCTCAATCCTGCCAGTGAGGGGGATGGATGAGAGGAGGAGGAGACGCACTTTCCAGGTTAACGACTGGCTGCGCCGCTGGTGTTGGCAACAGGGTTTTGGTTTCTACGACCATGGGACCCTGTTTGAAGATCGACAACTGATGGCGAGAGATGGGATCCACCTCACGAGGCGGGGCACGCGGGTCTTTGCCAACAGGTTGGCCAACCTGGTAAGGAGGGCTTTAAACTAGGAAAGATGGGGGAAGGGGAGAGTTATAGTGACAGGGTAGTTGGCAAAAGACTGCTCAAGTCAGGATGCCTCCAGCAGGTGAATGCAGCCAGGGAAGTGCGCATGGGATGTGGCTATGGAGGACCCTCTTGTATCCCTCCTGGGAAACCTGCATGCTCGATCACCTCCCTGAAATGCCTGTACACCAATGCACGCAGCTTGGGGAACAAACAGGAAGAACTAGAGATGTGTGTGCGGTCGCAGGGCCATGATCTCATTGCCATTACAGAGACATGGTGGGATAGCTCGCATGACTGGAGTGCTGTCATGGATGGCTACGTACTTTTTAGGAAAGACAGGCCAGGAAAGCGAGGTGGTGGAGTTGCTCTTTATGTGAGAGAGCAACTGGAATGTATTGAGCTGTGCCTAGGGGTGGATGAAGAGCGAGTCGAGAGCTTATGGGTAAGGATCAAAGGGCAGGCTAATAGAGGTGACACTGTTGTGGGTGTTTACTACAGGCCACCTGATCAGGAAGAGGAAGTGGATGAGGCCTTCTACAGACAGCTGGAAGTAGCCTCATGATCCCAGGCCCTGGTTCTCATGGGGGACTTCAACCACCCCGATATCTGCTGGAAAGACAACACAGCTAGGCACAAACAGTCCTGGAGATTCCTGCAGAGCATTGGTGACAACTTCTTGACCCAGGTGGTGGAGGAGCCAACAAGGAGAGGTGTGCTGCTGGACCTCGTACTAACAAACAAAGAAGGACTGGTGGAAGATGTGAAGGTTGGGGGCTGCCTTGGCTGCAGTGACCATGAGATGGTGGAGTTCAGGATCCTGCGAGGAGGCAGCAGGGCACCAAGTAGGATCGCAACCCTGGACTTGAGGAGAGCAAACTTTGGCCTCTTCAGGGACCTACTTGGAGGAATCCCATGGGTGAGGGCCCTGGAAGGAAGGAGTGTTCAAGAGAGTTGGTTAATATTCAAACATCACTTCCTCCAGGCTCAAGAGCGGTGCATCCCTATGAGTAGGAAGTCAAGCAAAGGAGGTAGGAGACCTGCATGGATGAGCAAGGAGCTCCTGGCAAAACTCAACCAGAAGAAGGAAGTATACAGAAAGTGGAAAGGGAGACAGGCCACTTGGGAGGAATATAGGAATGTTGTCAGAGTATGCAGGGATGTGACGAGGAAGGCTAAGGCCCGTTTGGAATTAAATCTGGCTAGAGATGTCAAGGACAACAAGAAGGGCTTCTTCAAATACATCAGCAGCAAGAGGAAGACTAGGGAAAATGTGGGCCCTTTGCTGAATGGAGTGGGTGCCCTGGTGACGAAGGATGCAGAGAAGGCAGAGTTACTGAATGCCTTCTTTGCTTCAGTCTTTACTGGTCAGGCCAGCCCTCAGGAACCCCAGACCCTGGAGGCAAGAGAGAAAGTCTGGAGAGAGGAAGACTTTCCCTTGGTGGAGGAGGAGTGGGTTAGAGATCATTTAAGCAAACTTGACACCCACAAATCCATGGGCCCTGATGGGATGCACCCACGAGTGCTGAGGGAGCTGGCGGATGTTATTGCTAAGCCACTCTCAATCATCTTTGAAAGGTCATGGAGAACAGGAGAGGTGCCCGAGGACTGGAAGAAAGCCAATGTCACCCCAGTCTTCAAAAAGGGCAAGAAGGAGGACCCAGGGAACTACAGGCCAGTCAGCCTCACCTCCATCCCTGGAAAGGTGATGGAGCAGCTCATCCTGGAAGCCATCTCCACGCATGTGGAGGAAAAGAAGGTGATCAGGAGTAGTCAGCATGGCTTCACCAAGGGGAAATCATGCCTAACCAATCTGATAGCCTTCTATGATGGAATGACTGGCTGGGTAGATGAGGGGAGAGCAGTGGATGTTGTCTACCTAGACTTCAGCAAGGCTTTTGACACTGTCTCCCATAGCATCCTCATAGACAAGCTCAGGAAGTGTGGTTTAGATGAGTGGACAGTGAGGTGGATTGAGACCTGGCTGAATGGCAGAGCTCAGAGAGTTGTGATCAGTGGCACAGAGTCTAGTTGGAGGCCTGTAGCTAGCGGTGTCCCCCAGGGGTCAGTCCTGGGTCCAGTCTTGTTCAACTTCTTCATCAATGACCTGGATGAAGGCACAGAGTGCACACTCAGCAAGTTTGCTGATGATACGAAACTGGGAGGAGTGGCCGATATGCCAGAGGGCTGTGCTGCCATTCAAAGAGACTTGGACAGGCTGGAGAGGTGGGCAGAGAGGAACCTCATGAAATTCAACAAAGGGAAGTGCAGGGTCCTGCACCTGGGGAGGAATAACCCCAGTCACCAGTACAGGCTGGGGGTTGACCTGCTGGAAAGCAGCTCTGCTGAGAAGGACCTGGGAGTGCTGGTGGACACCAAGTTAAGTATGAGGCAGCAATGTGCCCTTGTGGCCAAGAAGGCCAATGGTATCCTGGGCTGCATCAGAAAGAGTGTTGCCAGCAGGTCGAGGGAGGTGATTCTCCCCCTCTCCTCAGCCCTGGTGAGGCCACATCTGGAGTACTGCGTCCAGTTCTGGGCTCCCCAGTACAAGAGGGATGTGGCACTCCTGGAGCAAGTCCAGCGAAGGGCCACAAAGATGATTAGGGGACTGGAGCATCTCTCTTATGAGGAAAGGCTGAGAGAGCTTGGCCTGTTTAGCTTGGAGAAGAGAAGGCTGAGAGGAGATCTTATCAATGTGTACAAGTATGTGAAGGGAGGGTGTCGAGAGGATGGGGCCAGACTCTTTTCAGTGGTGCCGAGCGACAGGACGCGAGGCAATGGGCACAAACTGAAACACAGACACTTCCATCTGAACATGAGGAAAAACTTTTTCACTGTGAGGGTGACAGAGCACTGGAACAGGTTGCCCCGAGAGGTGGTGGAGTCTCCTTCTCTGGAGATATTCAAAAGCCGCCTGGATGCAATCCTGTGCAATGTGCTCTAGGTGACCCTGCTTGAGCAGGGGGGTTGGACTAGATGATCTCCAGAGGTCCCTTCCAACCTCAGTGATTCTGTGATTGCTCTTAACCTCCTCCGGTCTGTCATAGCAATATTTGCATCTCTAAAGAAGTCTGATACTCCTTCATTTATCAGGACTGTCAAGTATCTGTCAAGGAAGATCAGTAACCGACAGAGGAAAAAGACTGAGTTTAAATCAAACCTAGAGGAAGACTTCAAGAAAGGGTTCCTGAAGAAACCCATGAGGTTTTATAGGCAGAAATTCTCCCTGGGAAATGCATCCTCGGGCTGTAGGAGCAAAGAGGCAAGTCAGGAAAGCAGTTCAAGAGGTCAGAGGAATGCAGGTGTAGGGAGAGCAATCTTTCAGGTTTCATTTCTATGTACAAGTAGTTCTCTTATTTCTTCACTTAGGTCTAAAAACATTAGCACCTGTGTTACTTATTTTGGAAAAATGCAAATAAAGTTATTTGCAGCATATCTAATCTGCTTTGATTTAAAGGTCATTTCAAAGTGAAAAATCTAATTATCCACTAACAGATAAGGAAAATCCAGCTGCTAGGGATTAAATAACAAGCATGCACCTCCCACATGCAGCATTTCAGGAGATAAATAGGTAACAAGATGTGCCCCCACAAAAGCAGTGTATTCCTACTTCAGAACTAGTATAAAAAGACTTAAAAGAGGAGGAAGCATCTTCCAACAGCCACTGGAAGGAGCTCTCTTTGGCATTTGTCAGGGTAGCAGAGCTGGTGGGGGGAGTCCATCTTTATTTTATTTTTAAGTTTATATCAGCTTCCTGTAATAAAAAGGAAAATATTGTGCTCATCTGGTTCTACTTACAGTAATTTCTACCTTCATACCATTAGCCGTAACATGCCCAGTCAAGCTTTTGACAGGCAAATGAGAATTGGCTTCAAGTAACATAGTCGATAGCGGGCTAGTCCTCAGATCAATCTGATGCTGCCCAAGTATTAGGATGTATCAAGCGGCAGCAATGAACTCTGAACATCACCCACTGCAACACAGTAAGTTAGGCCACTGCCATCCCATTGATTCCTCCCCCAAATAAGGCTCAAAAAGCCACTTAAAAATCAATGGAGAAAAACTGGAGGTTATTTGTAGCCTCCACTGAAATGGATAAAATCTCTTGCACAAAGCCTCTCCTTGATCTACCTATGAGCACTGTCATAGTTTTTTAGGTTTAAGAACATTATGTGGAAGTGATTAAAAGTTCAATAACAGGAAGTCAGTCTCCCTTGTCCTTAGAAATACGTACCACTTCAAAATCGTAGGGGATTTGAAAGTTTAATAGATGCATTTTGTCATGACATTTTACGAAACAAGCCATAATGTGAAAAAATCAAAGCCAGATGAATTTTAAAAGGCACCAATTTTCAAGTAGCAAGATGATTAAGTCATAGAATAAACTGAAAGCTAAACAGTTATCCATCTTCAAATCTTGTTTCAAGGTGTATACTGTGATTTAGTCAAACATGTTATATAGGTCAAGCTAAACATACTCAGCAGCTGTACAGAATTCCAGAATAGCAAAGACAGTGATCTATCAGGGACTTAACTGATGAATTTATGTATTATTGGACTTAAGGTAATATCTTACTAGAGATGATTTAAGTTGCTTTACTGCACGTGCAGAAGACAAGGTGTGCTCACTGGGTCATCTCAGTCGGGCAGAAGGTTGCTGACCTGCAAGCTGCGGGACAATAATCTCTTAACTATTCTCGCTAGAACAGCAGGAACATATCTCCCTGCTTAGCTGTCACTTTTTTGGGGGAGGGGGCACGTTTGTGGTGTGGGGTTTGGGTTTTTTTTTGGGGGGGGGTTGTTTGTTTTTTTGTTTGTTTGTTTTTGCATTCAGTAGAACTACTGGTATCACAGGCTTTATAATTCTTCAGCTTACATTACTAGAAACATGCCCTTAGATTCACCCAGAAGATGCTTTAAAGAAAAAGAAAAGGCAAATAAGTTTAACAGACAGCTTAACTTCCTTCATTCATTTAAAGGGTGTTTTTCCAAGATCCAACTACAGTTGAGAAATGACTGTATATTGTGTCAACATCAGACACCCGAAAAGATCAACAGCAGATATTCAATTTTATTCCATGCTGATGGTCCTCAAGAAATGCACCATCAGCGTGCACCAACTTTAACAGAATCAAATTAGATTTCAGCAGATGATAAAGCTGTTGACTAGTTCAGTCCTCCCTTCTCCACTGCATTTTCTCCAGAGGCAGCAAGAATTTTGGTACTAACTGGGTAGTAATTCCCTGGTTAAACATTTTTGTTCTTTGAAGATAAAAAGTTACCTATTAACTATCTTTTACAGAAAGACTAAATAACCTCAGTTAACACACATTTCCTTTGCTAGGCTCATATGACTAAAAATTCATATATCACTAAAAATTACAGCAGGATATAGATTTACCTCAGTGTAATTAAAAAGCTCATGACTGGTAAGAACTGAAGCAACTGATTTTGACTGCCAATATGCAAACAAACAGTATCAATCTCAAAAAAAAAAAAAAAAAAAAAAAGCAAAGCTTTTCTGCTTTAGCTACCATTCATATTCATTTTCCAGACTTTCAAAAAAGTCACAGCAGTTAATACATGAACCTGTAACTCTTTTGACTACACAAATTACCTTCCTCTTTTATCATGTATGTTGCTGCAGTTATACTAAAAATGTAAGTTTGCTCCTGACTAGTGGCTAAGAAAAATCTAATCTAATCATTGCAAAGTTCTGTCCTAAAGTACATCACGTCTTTACTTCCCTTTCTAAAGAAAGGATCTCTAATCTTCTTGGATAATAAACTAACTACTGTATATTAACGTACTTGCAATGCATTTCACCTCTATGAAGCAAACAGACTTCAATTTTTCCTAATTACATTTCTCAGACTTCAGTTGAACATCTGAACTATCTTGAACTCATCCTGAATATTTGACTTTCTTGCTTTAAGAAGTGTCCAATAACATGAACAGGATTTATACTTCTTATTTAAAACACTGTTGATGATATTTTGTATCTCCTCTTCCAGAACAGTAGTAATACTATTAAGAGTTTTCCTTTAAAGCTTATTTTATTATCTTCTAATCATTAACTTACAATACTTTGTGTAGGTAGATTTGTTAGGAGCAAGCACTGTTTGCACCAATTGTCATGAGCTGATGCTTTAAGTAGCTCTAGACAGCTATGGACTTTTGTATGAACCCCTGCCGCTTTTCAGATTTGAATGATGTCCCTCATCAATGTTTCTCTGCTCTACTTTGTGACAGTAAGAAACTTAGCCAGTAGTAAAAAGCATCTTTACTTCCCTAATGTGAACAGTCAGTGACAACTGCAAATTCATTTTGACATTTGGAGAGTTGTTAACATGCTCACATTCTCTTTAGCATCTTGAACATGCTAATTACAAATTTCATTACAGAAAAAAAAGAAAAGAAAAGAAAAAAAGAGAGCAGTAAGCTCAAAGCTCGACTTCTCCCACATCTTTGTTCCTCTCGCTGCAATATCACATCAGAATGATGAATTTAGGATAAAATAAGATACCGGCTTATGTCACTTGAGAGCATTACCTCATATAGGAAACAATACAGTCTTGCTAAAAATCTACAGAGAACTACTCTAAGGAAAAGAAGAAACTTGGTGACATTCATGCAGCAAATGGTACCACAGTTTGCCAGTGTCAGATGTAACATGCATCCTTCACCAAATACATGCTGAAACTCAAGCTGCTTCGAGGAAACAGCAGCAACAAGAACTTGCACGAGCTGCGGGCACCCTCTCACCCCCCCCCCCTTTCACTCCCCAGGCCCCCGGGCAGCAGCACAGTCCTGATTCCCGCGTTCCCGCACCGCAGCGCTGCTGCAGACAAACACTCTGCTTCGAGCTGTCCAGCGCTCTTCCGTATTCCACCAGACGGTCCTTAAACAGGGCGCATTTTTCCTCCACATATTTGCCCCAAAGAGGCTAAAACTGAACACCGTATGGTTAAGTCACCAGCTCGTAGCTTGTGATGTCACTTTTGGCGAATCTGGGGAAGGCTACACTATTACAGCAGAGGCAATTTTGGTAGCCTTATCATGTGCTACAATAATCGCCCTCAGCAGGACAGCCAGCTACACTAAAGCTTCCTAACCAAAAATTTGTCACCGACATACGCACCTGAGCCCCGTATATCATACTGACATCTGCTCTACCACGGAAACATTCAACATGCATGAAAATATCTCTTTCCTGGGCTAAAAGAGAGGAGAGGGGGAAAAAAAAAAACAAACAACAAGCTCTGGCACAACCATTTTTCCCCAAGACCCAGGCACACACAGAAACGCGCTGCTGCTACTGAGCCGTGAGGTTTAGAGAGAGCAGAACTGAACCGACGGCAGTTCAGAGAGACTTGCAAGCACATCAGCCTTGCTCTGGGTCTGAAATAGGAAGAGCCCGATAATGAAATTCAACTGAGCTTGCCTCTAGAAGTGACATGCAACTTGATGTTACTGTTTCTACTAAAGACCTGAAGAAATGCCTGCACGTGTCTGCTACATATATAACCCCCAGCCAACTCTTCTGAGAGCAGTATTCAGGGAGATCATTAACGGAAAGCAGTTAACTAAGTGACCCTCCCCTTCACTTTGACAAGTGGCGTTGTAAACCAAGCAAAATCAAATCTAAAATGGTAATAATCAGTCCTCTATTTGAAACAGTATTTTTTTTAAAGCAGCATATTCATAGAAACTTCGTAATAATACAAATAATAAAATAGGCCTCCTCTCCAGATGTACAACATTAATTTTCATAATAAATAACTACAGGGAAGATGATGTCTTATGCTGCATCATTAAAGTGTAACCCCCAAATTATCTCTATTTTTACCCATGTTTCATAATACTTGCACAGAACTGTGTGCCAATAAGGGAAATCTTGCATTCCCTTAGGTTTTAAAATGCAGCTTTACTACATATCTAGTATATAAAGCTAATTGTTATTTCTTCTTATCTACTAATTACCACAGATTGTGATGATCTATTTCTATCTCCATAATCTTTAAAAATAAATTCCTAAATGCAGTACAAAATACTTACCAGAGGACAGAGACACCAAAAGTGATCAAGCATTTGGCAGATACTGCATTTTTCCGCACAGTTAGCAAATTGTTGCTGGTTTTCATTTTTTTTTAAAAAATGACATTTTATGGGGAGAAAAGAGATGAACTGAATGAGGAAATTTTTGTTTTTAAACTTAACGCAAGTTAACAGTAACTGGCCTGCAGATTGTTACTTAGTCGTTTGCGTCTGAATGTGGTAGGTATGTGTATTTTACATTATATTGATTTGCACTAGAAAACTGATGTCTTTGAAGGGGCAACACCAGTCATTCTGCAACAACGCTTCGAGTTTACAAAATGGTGAAGCCTTATAAGACTCTAGCCCAACATGGACATCCAGTTGGCCGGGATTACTGAAATCCCCATCCCAGCAGTACCGAGTATACCTAATCCTGTCCCGAGAGCTGTTGGTCTAACTAACCTCTGCCGCAGAGCTGCCACAGCAGGCGACTGCTCAGGCAGGTCAGGCAACCTGTTCCCATGCCCTTCCTGCCGGGAAATCCTTCCCGGCTTCTCCCGGGCTGTTACTAACCAGTTACGCTTCGTCCTCCACTAAGCGTACGCAACAAGACTTTATCCTTTTCATTACAACTTGTCTTTATTACACTGTGTGATAAATAGTATAATCGGGTAGTTGAACTTGATCGGCATGTCAGGGCAAGCGGCCTCTCCTTACAACCCCAGTCTGAGTTACTAGGAAAACGCAGAAGACATGGGGAAAAAGGCTTCGTTATGCAGAAGGAATTACTTCTCGTTTGGTGCACTGCTCAAGGCTTAGCAAATTTAAGGCTTATGAAATGGAACCAAAACATAAATCATACAATCACTATTTCTTTGATTTTTTTTCTTGATTTCTTCTTTCCAAGAATCTGCTAGGTCTTACTCTTTCCATCTTTTTTAATTAGCATCTGTCAAACTCTTCCAATCACAGAAATGGCAAACACTTCACTTCAATGAGGAACAACAGTTAAGTGTAACAGCATTAGCATGTACTTAAAGACAATAGTTTCACACTCAGCTTGTTCAGACAGAAAGATGTCTTTGACCCTACTTCATATACTTACATTTTCTGTTTTTAATAAGCATAAGATTACAGCAAACATTTTTAGAGCTTCTCAATGAAAGAAGCAGCAAGGGAAAATAAGGCCTGTAAATAGGTTAGCAGTTCAAAACAAGTTATCTGCATGAGTTGCTTTAGGTGATCGCCTACTACTGTTTCCAAAATAGACTAGTTCTTATTCTTCTGTAAACAGGACATGCAGAAGACATTAAAACACACCTCAGACCAGAATGAAGAAAACTATTTTGAAGCTGTAAAAGGCACAGAATACTGATGTATTTTTATTACTGAAGCTTTAATTAAAACTATACCTCTCATACCATGCAACTGAAGAATTACCCATTGCCTTTTCATAAAGCAGAACCTTAGTGGCTTAATTGCAAATGTGGAAGAAGGGGGGAGGGGGGAAGACATTGCAGTTTCAAGTAATTTTGTCTTAACAAGATAATGTAAATGCTAACACAAAATACGCCTTTCCAACAGCCCTTCAAAGCTTAGAGGTGATTAATACTGCTACATTTCATTTTAGTGCTGTCAAGATCCTTCTGCACACATCCTTACACAAATGAGATTTACAAAGTATCTATTATTTATTCTGAAAGCAAAGGGACTTTGCAAATGACAGGCTGAGGTCTTTGCCCAGGAGCTGGTTTTGATAGTGGAGATCAGAGAGTCCTTTTCACTTTTTGTTCCGTACGCATTAGCACTGTCAGAAATAGTTGCAGGTGGGAAGTCATATTATTCTGCTCCTCCTCCTTTGGGAGGCTGGCGATTCCTAAGATTGACTGACATGATCCATCTTCCAAATCTATTAAACTTTCTCTTGCTTTATAAAATGCATTTTTTTTACAGCTTCCTCATCTCCACTGCACTGTAATCTTACTCATGTCTCCTCTGCAGTTCAGTACTTTCTAGCATATTTTGTCCATACAAAAGTAACAAAAAAAATTATTAAATCTATGCAAGATTTGTTTATTTATAATTAACTTGGATAGATTTTTCATTTTCCTAATATTCAGCTAAAATTTTGTTCTTATCCTGTATCCAACAGGACATTGAGATACCTGAATGCTCTAAAAAAACCAGGCACTATGTATCTGTTAAGTATACATTCCTTTATGCAGAAGCCCAAACCTAAATGGATGTTAATATAGGGCATTAGAGAAGAGGGGGCTGTAATTAACACTGTTAATTAACATGTTAATTCTGTAATTAACAGAATCTGGATGAAGGAAGCAGAAATTCTACATATTTTGTGGTTATTTTTAATTTAAGCTTGCAATGTTTGCTAGTTATGATATTCATAGAATTTGCTACGGTAGTAATTTTTCTCCAGTAGATAAAGCTATTACTGGCATTTTGCAAGAAGCTGCTACAGGCTAATGGTTCTCCCCTAGTTTTGCATCAGGAATCATCAGCAGAGGCAGTCAGTCCATCACGTGACCCACCACATCGGTCTGCCACAAAAGAGTCTTAGTTGACCCTGTTCTTGGGAGACAGATGCATACAACAAAAAAAGGTTGTCAAAAAAGCTGACGGGGAAGGGATGCTGCTCCCCCATTCTCAGTTTCACTCCGAAAGTTGCATTGTTTCATTCTTCAAAATTTTGAAGAGTGACACCGGTAGTAGGATATTAAAGCATCAGTTGAGGGAACTGAGCAGGTTTAGAAACGTTTTCTGTTTTGCTATTAAAATTTTTCAGCCAGGAAACACAGGGAAAAGGGCTAAATCCAGGCATCTTCACTCCATAAAGAACCTCAAAGATCCACGCTATTTCCTTCCTGCGGTGGAAGCAGTCAGAAATTCTAAATAATTCTTTCCCACTGTCAGTGTCAGATTATCAAAGGGGTGTTGTGGGAACAGACTCGTTTTCTACTGCTTTTCACTGACAGCAGTAAAAGGGATTGAAATCTGCACTTCTTATAATATTCTGCCTTCACATGAACTGCTGCAGTTTTAAGTTTCCTACTTCTCTTTTGTAAAGCAATATGGTATGCAACCTACCTGACCTGATTTATCAGCGTATATGCTGGAGTCCTGCTTTGCTCTTTGAGTCACTTATTTAACCTTAGCATTTCTATTATATGAATAATTTTAAAGGCAACTCCAACAGCTAATAGAATTATTAGTTTATTGACTAAACTGATATTCCTAGTAACTAGCACAGCTAGAACAGATAAAACTAGCTGCAAAATATTCCAAACGTTTTTTAAAAACAGCTTACTTAAGCTTTTGAAAAAAAAAAAAAGCTTTAGTAAACTGTCTGGAATCAATCATCACGATCATCGCTGTATAAATAATGGATCCTGTATTAGAAACTTTTAACATGAAGACTAGTTAGCACGAAACTTGAGAGGATGCATCGGCAAACTCCACATCCGGACTCATTGTCTTTCCGATTTTGAAGAACTCTGTGCACGCCAATAACAGAAGAAAACTTTCTATTGCGTTTTGTACGCCTATAGAGAATAACATGCGCCAATCTAACACAGCCATTAAAGTTTCATGCTAAGAAAAAGCGCTTTGTAAAGACTTACCTAGAGAAAACCTCTGTGTAACTACGGGAACTTGCTGGTTTCATTTTCCCATTCCCTGAGGCTTTATCGCTGTCAGAGGACTAGCCACAGGAGAGGATTAAATAGAAAGGGGATGTTTTATGCCCTTCCACCATTAAAGTAAGAGGTCAGTGTTTAAACAAATGGGAGCAATGGGAAGCATCAAATTAAGAGGAAATTATGACCTACTGAGATACCACAATTCCATGTGAAAGTGGACTCCACATCTGTCCATTAGGCAAACCTGGCATCCAAGGAAGTGCAAGCGTTTACATATTGTACAACTCTGCCAAACAGAGTGTATGAATCTGCATCAAACAGGCACATAGTTAGTAGTCAGTCAACTATACAATATCCCTGAACTCTGACTGGCTTTTCTGTGCAAAAAGGAATAAACCAACAGTATCTCTTTGGTTTTATTTGCCTAGAGCCTTCTCCTGTGTTCTAATTAAGATTAATGTGTTAGTGAAAGCTTGTTGACATTGTAAAAGTTAATAATCCAAGGCACATGTGTAAAATGTTCTTGAAGTTAACTTTGTCGAAGTAATTGTAATATTGTTAAAACCGAGCAATGGGGAACATAATCGACAAAGGCTGAAACAGCTTGGAATTGTATTTGCCTACTGTGTAACAATATGGCACGGTACTACCACGAAGAGCCCTACATCTTCTCACAGTCCACTTGGAGGTAACAGAGGACTCGCTAATTCCATAATAAACATTTTTAATCACTACCACCATACCTAATGATAACGAACTTGTCAAAGGTCTTTCTGTGTGTTCCTCTTGTACCCTTGTGTGCCAGATTGCAGCTATCTGGAAGAACATGCATAGAAAAGACTTCTGACCCATAGGCACCAATGCAGCAGATAAAATATTTTTAAAGGACAGTGAGGACTATGAAAATTAGAGTTACTTCAGATTACAAAGCTGTCTCAGTTCAAGAAGATTTCATATCTTTTCACAGTGCTCAGCCATTTGCATGGGTAGTAGTAACAGTTAACAGACAGAATCCATCAAGACTCCAAAATTGTGTCTGGCCCCAAAAACAGAATATAACTGAGAATATTGCAGCCTTTCAGTTTTCTGAGGCATGGATTCTATTTTTGCATATGCTTGTTTAGTATCTACCACGTTGTGGTTATTGCACAGCACAAACTAGATGATATCAGAAAAATCGAGGGTGTTATTTCTGTGAAGGGTACTGCATCATTTATTTTACTATAATATTGATTACCATGGTGAGAAGGAAAAGGTGTTAGCTAATATTATATTATAGTAAGCATAGTCCAATACACTGCAATAGTGATCCCATTCCTTTTGTCTTCAGAGAGGCATATAATAGAAGGTGCTATGGGCCATCTCCATAGGACTGATGAAACCCACAGCTTAGAACGGAAATGCTTATATCAGACTGCAGCTCTTCTCCTTTGCTTCACTAGGTAAACTATTCCAAACCCACAGACAGAAAATAACATCTGCTACTGAGGATTTTTAAAAGGTTTGGTTAGATAAACCCTAATCTTATCTGCACAGCCACAAATAGAATTAAACTATAAATGCCAAAACTTACAATACATAGTATAGAAAAGAAAGTTCACAGCCTTCTGTCTGAAATGTAGTTTGATAGATTCTTGGGGATGGTTAAGGAGAAAACTCTCTAGATATTACCACATCAATCCATTAATATCTAAAACAACTTCCAATTCAATCTTGGATAAATTCTTTAAATTGGCACAATATATGCATTAATTCAATCAAGCAAACCAACTCTGTCCCCAACCCATGTTTGTTTTTTTTTATATCAAACAATCTGCAATAATATGGCCAAGAACGTTATTTGTTTGATTCAACAAAAAAAAAAAAAAAAAAAAAAAAAAAAAAACACACACACACCTCTCTCCCTCCTTCTCATTTGGGCTTTCTTATAGTTGACTGCTGCCAGATGTTACAGGTGGAGGCAGACAGCACATGACATCTGCACTGCCGAATGTCTCGGGTAGATCCAAACAGGCTGCTGGCTTCAGCCGAATGTTAATGGCTGATGGCAGCTCAGCAGGTGCAGTGGAGGACCAGGGGGAAATACATTGAGAAGTCTAGAACAGACACACTAGTTATGTGCCAGATGAAAAATGGAGTTATAAAAAAAAATAAAAAATAAAAATAAAATAAAAAATTGCGCAGTTCAGATCGTAAGACATTGAGAATACTGCTTCAATCACGCCTTTCATTTCTGAAAAACAAAAGCCCTGTACACTATTTTTAAAAGGAAGTTACTTTAAAACAAAGTCTTAGCCTGTTATATTTCAAGAAAGTAGAAAACTAGAGAAACACAATTACCTAGATATTTGTAAACTGAACTGCATTTTAATAGCTTGCTTGATATGCTGCAAAAAGGTTGAATGGTATACATTTCAACTGCATCAACATAACTTTCAGATAACGAGACAAACACATACATATATATACACACATACGCAAATATAGATTTATTCCTTAATTGGTTGTAAAATATAAAGCTATCGCATAGAAAGGATATTCGTTATTCCATTGTGCTATTCCCAAGCAAACAACTTCTGTACGCAGGTATGTGACCCATCTCCATATTCTTTCCAAATAGCATAAGAAGTTTGGCTCTTTAATCACAAACAGCACATTAAAAACTTTCTTCTATGATGTTATACCATAAATTGATATGCACAGCAAAAGTAAACTACTTTATTATCGATGTACTGAAATTAATTTTTGTCATTTCTGTTTTACAGTACTTCCGTAACTAATACCTTTTGCTATTTCCTTTTTCAAGAGTTTCTTCCCAGGATTTGCACTGAAATATTTTCAGGACAAAATGTTAGAGAAGCATTTAAAGATTTTAGATACCCTCTGCAATCATCAAATGTATACACAGCTCTCAAGAGAACTATAACTGAAGAAGCCTTCACTCCAACACTTTTTCAGGATAAAGAAGTCTGATACATATAGTAAATCACATCTCAACTTTGCTGACATATCACTGAAGATTCTTCATGATACCCTGTCAGTATACCCGTACCTGCTCTGGACTAAAAACTCGTCCCGCTCATTATTCTATTAAATGACCAGTTTAGTTCCCAGTCTTGTGCTGATGTAGAAGAAACCCAGCTACATTATTTGGTATGTAACGTTCACATTTCTTTACCAGTAACTGAACCAAGACCTATTCATTTCACACATACAAAATAGGTAAGATCACTGTAAATCAGTTTCCGGGAAAAGCTGAAATTACTGCATCCCATTACCTGCTCTCTGACTGCACCAGTTATCTGTTATAGCTTTAAGAAAATAAACTCACAGCAGAGCCATATTTCTAAAAGTCTTTGTGTGCCTATAAATCTTAAATGAAGAATGGGAAAGAAGCAGGTGCAAAAAAGACCAGGCACAAATCTGATGCACAAAGCGATGTCTCTGATCATTTTTGCTCGTTAAAAGCTTAATGACTCTTTACCGTTGCCTCTCAGGCCCTAAGTTAAGTGCAAGTCTCTCTCAGAGCACTGGATAAATTATAATTCAGGTTACAAACTTCATACCTGCAGTTTCTTCAGTCATCAAATCTCCTAAAAACCCATCAGGGTAAAGCATTAGTGACACAGAAGCCCTCTCAGACTCCACTTCCACCTCGCCAGGCTACCGGTCAGTGGCTGGCAAGAGATCCCATTACTGTGTGTGCTGTCTATAAAGCACTTCTGCATCTTTCTTGATGAACAGCTATATATACACATGCACATTTCAACTGTTACCACAAGCAATTTCAGACCAATCACTCAGATATTGTCACAGCTGTAATAATAAAATTACCTATTTTGTTTTGGTTTGCTGAAGTGTACATGAAGATCAAACTGCACTCCATCTATTCTACTCCGCCCGACTACTTTGTTATTGTCAGCAAACCCAGGACCAAAATGCAGAAAGACTCCTTCTTTCCTGTAAGGCAAATCCAGTAGCTTAAGCAAGGGGAAAAAAAATGGTAGGATTTCATCGCAGTAGCTGAAGGATTCTGAAGTGCCTGCTTGCTTCCCCCATTTAGGATTTATTTTACTAAACCTTGATCAGTACTTCAAATTGCATTCTGTATTTCATTGCATCCATCAGATGCAAATAAGGTTTCCATTAAACAAAAAGGTAGAAGGTGTTTCCCAGTTACATACTGTCCTAGATGTTCTCCAACCAGAAGAGAGCAAGCTTCTAGCTTTAAAAAACCCTGATGCTTCTAACTATTTTTAAATATTTAGCTCATTAGTCTAAAGCTTTAACTGTCCCTGTGCCTATCCCCTTCTTCACAATTTATCCTCTCAATCTGTGTGGTACACAATTAAGATGTTAAAACATCAATTCACACAATTAGCTTTATCCAGGCCAATAGCTCCATCATGGTCAATGGAAGTATTTCTTTGAGGCAAAGTGTTCAGGCTACTTCACAGTATTGTTTACTTTTCTTACAGACATGAAGAGGGTGAAACAGTGGAGTAAGTTCATTAACTTCAAAAAGCTCCATAGGGTTTCAATGGTATGAAGTTGATCCATTGGTTTAACCTTCCATTTTCTGACGCTTTCCTTTATTATCCCTTGAATAATTAAAAGACTTTTCCATTAAATATCTAGCTTCTATCTCATTAGTTGCTTGAAGAGCTGAAAGGGCAAGCATAATATGAGCTATAGGTGGTTTTGAAGAACTATTCATTTCTTTATGGTAAATGGCATCCACAAATCCTGTCAACATAGATCTTTACAGCCTATATAACTGTATAAGGTAGCTTCTGTAAAACATGCATATGGAATTAGGAGTAGATTTGAGTTCAGTGGCAAAATACCACAGCTATTAATCATAATCTGATACTAAATTAAGGTATATTAAGCTCTTAAAAATTTAAGATTAAGTTAACCACATTTGCTCCATTTCTTCCCGCATTTTCAAGTTATGGGATACCTTCAATCCAGCTGAAAGAGAGGTAATATTTTTTCCTCAAACTGAATCAATACTAAGCAGGTATCAGTTGTCTTCATTACATATATGATGAAGAGAGAAAACTTGGGCCCAAATGCACTAAAGCAAAACAGGAATCACTTCCTACCAATGAACAGGGTCAAAGAGGAATTATATTATTCCTTCTTTCTCTCCCAGAAATTCTTACAGTCTATATATCATTAGCGGGGGGGGGGGGGGGGGGGGGGGAGGGGGTACCAAAATATCACCCCCTGCTTTTCTTTAATCATAAAAAGAAGCCATCACATAAGCATTATTCATTGAGAAATTGTCTCATTTTCCACAGCCTCAGGCTAAAGGAAGATACAGATGGGAGGAAGTTAAGAGAACAATCTACAGAGAGGAACTTGTCACATAAAGCACTATTTCAAAGGAAATGGAGAAGAGAAGAAAAACATTCTGCACTTGATCCACTGCTAATTATAGGCTGGACTATAGCCATTTAAATGCATCTATGACTATTTATATGGACATATATGCCAGTTACTTCTGCAAATCTGTTTCCAAATCAAGAAGCTTTGTAGGACCATACCTCCAGTAAAAAGGCGAAGAGGTCTAAAGTTCCCAGTGTTGTATTTTCCTTCACCTGATGACTTATTTGGACAGTACAAGTTACTGGATCTTTTTCTGCATGTTAGTTGTTATAAACATTCTTTAACATAATTTGTTTTACAGCATTATGGACTGTTGCAACAGCATTAAATATTTAGCACAGTAGCAAAGATTTGGCTTTTGAAAAGGGAGCTACATGACACCTGTTCTATAATAGTAGCGCTACTGCATCAATCATTTCATCCTTCAAGTTAGATGCATCCAAACACAACCTAGAAAAAGCATAAACAGAAAGACTCAATGCTCAAATGTAACATCTCTGAGTAAAATATTCCATGTGAAGTACACTTCAGTATTAAAACCCTGAAAGATAATTTCGTATTGCTAGCAGAAAACAGACTATCACAAAATGCTGGAGATGCATGCCAGTAGCTTACTGAAAGTTTTGCTATGTTGCTGAACTCAGAGATAAGCATCCCATGTCATCTTTCATATCAAAAGTGACATGGCTGCAGTTAAATTCTGACACTTGAGAGCTATGTCATCTAAAAACCATGAATCCATATAGTTAGTATAACCTGCAATTATGTAACCAATGTCAAAATTTGGCCTAGTATTTTAGAGACAGGATACTGATCTGACCAGGACAGTAAAAATTGGACATTTTGGACAGTAAAATTGCTCATTGAGCACTTAGCTAAAGAAAGAAGAGTTAGAGAAGAGCTCTATTAGTGATGAATATTTAGCACCTAGATAGGCAGAAGTACAAACATACTGGACACAGTAAAAAGATCAAGTTTGCTATGTATTAAGTTATAAAAGTTTTCTGAGCACAGAATTAAACAAGAATAATGCTGGTACAAATCGTACAAATCCAGTTATGCAAGATAAATTCTGACTTTTTCCTCACACTGGCAAGCAGAGCCTAATGACCATTTAAAATTTATGGAAGAAAACCAACAGTCAGGGCTCTCTGTGCTTGCAAAGTTTTGGCATTGCTTTTTGCAGGATGTGAAAGAGCCAGAACAATTCCTTTGTCGTATCTTTAACGCCATCCATTCCAGCTGCACCAAAAATACCAAAGTTTTGATTTGTTCAGGCATGTATACTTTGGTCCGTTGTTCCCAAAGCTGGATGGGAAACAAACTTCTCACAAGCTAAAAATCTTCCCTCTTCCATGTGAGCCTGAAACTACACAATGTTGTCTTTATTAGAGGAATCCCCTTCCTGCCCAAAACATAGTATCACAGACAATTGCTTAACAAGCCATCGATACAAAAGACCCAAAAATTCATGTTCCAACTCTCTTCGGGAGATGCAGTTTCAGAATTCCTGGTCCAAGTCAGATGCCAGCTCACCACTGCTTCACCTTCCCTGGGTTTCACCTATCATTGCTGGTAGCTCTCAGGAACTTCTCTCAATTAACACTTCATTGAAATTATTAACTAAATGGGGTAAAATATGTACACGCTATGAAATAATAGGCAAACTTACAATATCCGTAGTTATTTGTACAGGACAAAGAAATTAAGGCTCTATTCTGGCTTTTTGACTAATACAATGCATATTATAGAAGCACTCTTGGCATTAAAGGTCAAGAGCAGGCTGATGGTATCTAAAGCCTATACTGGCTTTCACTGTGCTCAAAACAGTGAGTGCCTGCACTGTTTAGCAATTCTATAGCTCTCTTATAGCGCTTTCTTCTTCTCGTGACCCAAGATATTAATGACAGTGTCACTCTTCTCATACCAGTCCACTCTTACTTAATCAATGCAATAGTATATTTAAAAATAGTCTATCCCATATGTTAAACTATATTTCAGGAACATGTCTTTAAGTATGACTGGGGTACTGGATGATTTGAAAGCAAATTTAAAAATGCAACTTCACACTTAAAGAGTAGATACTATGGCACAGACCAAATCTCTCCACACAGCATTTTCATGCCATCATCACATAAAAACCCTCCTCCAGCTGCAAGGACAACACTGGAACTGTGTATATTAGCGGCAAACAAGGAAGAGGTGCTCAGCATGGTCTAGCCAACCCAGCACACCAGATTATGTCAATTCTAAAACTTAAAATGCTGCTGCCTTCTGTGATGGCTCAGACACTTTCCAGTCATTTGAGTTTTAAGATTACATTTTATTGCTATGTTCCCCTTGATAGAGTAGGGCAACTACAGACTAGCGCATGCCCTAAAGGCAGGGTTTTCTCTCAGAAACATAAGATCCTTTACATTCTTTACTTTTTTGCCAATGCACAATACGGCAACTTCAAGCATATTACCCACTGGAATATTATACAATTGAACAGCACAAGACAGAATTCCTTCGCAGAGGCACTAAAATAAATTTGCTGAAGAAGGAAATAGGGAGTAGGAGGAGATGAAATGCACGCTCCAGTTTCCAAGGAAAGCATGTTAATGCCTAATGGGGGGGGGGGGAGTATCCGTTATAAAAATATGTTGCTTAAGTGCTGCCAAGGGAAGATCAGTGAAACCTATGGTGATCTGCTGAGTAAATGCTGGTCATGCAAGTTAAAACTGCCCAAGAGCAGCTTTCAATGACATATCCAATTTCAGCGTTTACAATGCATGAACTATTAAACCCAACCAATATGACTCTTTATGGCAGCCTTTTTCAGAGCTATATGCTGACTAACACTTTAATAGAGAAAAGTATTTTGTTTGCTTTTCAGAACATATTTCTCAAGAAAAGTGCTAGCTTGTAGTATGGACTGATAGAGATCCTGATGATAGGAAGAAAATACCCCAAAACAAACTGTTGATAATAAAGACTCCTATTCACCAGCTATCTGCAGACCAAGACGACTTCTCATTTTATGCTGTCTTCTTTGAGAAATAGGGACAGCAGTGGGTAAAATTTAGAACCAACAGATGAGGTCTGCCATTTTTGATAAGGAAGCCAACTTGTCTCAACCAGATGAGCAGCACCATTATGGGGCTAACATGACTAAGATTAAATTGATTCTCTACCTAAATAAATACTATAGTTTTTGTGTATGCCTGTAACAACACAGTGCTATTGTTATTTGAATACATACCACTGTAGTGGTACAGGCTGGCCACAGGTTAAAGGCTACCCAAAAGCACTGCTCAAATAAATGAGATCTTGACCACATCTGCCCAGCTCTAAATGATTAGATTAAGCCATCAAGAGGTTGGAGGGGGGGGGAGAAGCAATAGACAAACTTTGTTATGTAACTGTTGCTAACGTGACATTTCTGTAACGCACTTGGCATGGTGATAGAAAGCCCAGAACCACCACTAATTGGTTGTAATTACATACAGAGCAAGTCAAAGATTAGCCTGGATCATCAGGGCCACCGGCAATTTATGCCAGCAATCTAATCTAGAAAGCAAGAAATAGTTAAAACAACTGCCCCTCATGGGGTAACCCCACAGATGGGCATCTGATACTGGGCAGAAAGATGAGCCCCAGGTGGACCCGTTGCTTATAGGGGCAGGGCCCCCAGCCAGGACTCGAACACATTGAGCTGCCGGAGCCAGCATCCTGCTTCCCTGGGCCCCTGGCGTCAGCCGGGAACAGGATCGGAGGTGAGCGCAGGGTGTAAGTGTGCGTGTTTAGAATAGAAATCGCCATCCATCCCCTGTACCCATCCCGCTCAGTAAGTACATTTTCTGATTTTGTATCACTGAGTGGGGGGGTTCTGCTCTTGCAGCCACCCAACCCAACCTTCTGTAACAAATATTCTTTTGAAAGCCCCTATAAGTTGCTTCTTACCATCATTTTCTCCTTACCTTCTCACTAACAACCTGGATAATTTAGGTGGTGGAAAGGAAAGAAAATGAGGGCAGAGAAAAAAAAATGCCCTTTTGGATTAGTTATTTCTGCTCTTTCTACATCATTTGAGGTGCTAGCAAAAATTGCAAGATGGTTTTACAGACTCTGTGCAAGGCTGAATCCAAATTACACATTGACACAAACTAAGTATTTATCACATCTGTGGAACCAGGTTAGAGACCCACCAGCATGAACTGCGCTTATGTTAATTGTATAAATTCATTGATCTGGTGGAATTTAATGGCAGATGTACTAGCGATTTCAAGAAGGACAGGATTTCACTCATAGAAGACATGCACTACATGAGCATAAACCAAGGACATGCAGAAGAAGTAATTTGTTCTAGATCTGCTGATCCTTTTTTAGCTGCATTGGTAGCTCTTATTGACTGAAGTTCTGAGTGCAGTTTCATCGGAGACTGAGACCGTCTGCCCCCTTTTTCATGGATGGCTTTGTTTTCAACTATATCAATACCTTACCTGGATCACCAGGCAACTGCACAAGCATCACTGACAGCATTAGGAATGCAAGTGGGGAAAGCTCAGAACTGATCCTGCGTGCAGAGGTTTGTGGGCAAGATTTCAGGGGAAAAAGTCATTTTCCAATTTTAATGAGGTTCCTGAAATTCTGATTATCCAAAATTCTGTTTCCACATGGGATACACATACATAGGTCCAAGACAAATACAGACTAGAAAGCTCAATATTCATCGGATCTGCTCAGCTGTGGTGCTGAGTACTATAAAACACCCATAAAAGTCACAGAATTATCTGGGTCTCATACAGACAACATGTTAGTGAGACTGGCCCTTTATTTTGCACTATGTACAAAGAAATGCTTAGAAAAAACAGAAATTTCTTAATAGACTGTTCAGTGACTCCTGTAAGGCTAAATTAGCTTTTAATTTTAGGAAGTAGCAGAATTAACTGCCATGAGATAAGGATCAGGAACAACCACCAGGACCAGTACACAAACAGCCTCTCTCCAGAGCACTGTCCTTCGGGCTAAAAGAGTGCCATTCATCTCCTGCTAAGCTTTGCTTCAGGAAATTTAGCAATTCTTCTACAGAATTACTTACTGTGAGACCAAGTATTTTCCCCAAGCGTCTAGTACTGTATTATTTTGTACTTGTCAATACTGAAAACTCTCCTTCTATTATCTACTGACCTAAATAAAACATTACTGAACAGGGAGCGCCTCAGGTCCTTCCAGTGCAGAACTGGTAGGCTTCATCCCTCCATCCCCCTCCCCAATGAGGGCTGCTGATCAGCAGCGGCACATTTACTCTCACTTTACTCCAAGTATTCTGTTCAATGAAGGGTTGCGGAATGATGGTATATTATCAAAACGCCTGCTATGATATTAAGACTGACAGAAGCCAAACAGTTATTTGCCACAATTATTTTAAAGGGTTTTTTTTTTAAATCTAGCAGATTGATTTCTCTTTTGTCTTATACCCATCACATTGTAGTACCCTCTAACTTAAATACTTCAGAATTAAATATATATAATATATATCTGTTTCTAGTGCATTAAAATACAGATTTTAGGTAGTCCTGTTCACGCTCATTGCCCTCAGCTTAATCAGATAGATACTCAAGTGAATTCCTCCATGAAGTCAGGATGAGGAGACCACAGTTACTTTTCAAGTCTTCTCAGAGTCCTACACCAGGATCAATTTGGATGAAGTGTACTAAACAGAAAGAGCTACTGTCAACCTACTCCAGAGGGACAGACTGGAATTAGACATTCAGCTGATGGCCAAAAAGGCAGCAGGAAAGAAGCAGCAATAGTTTATAAGGATTCCTCGTGCACGTGCAGAGGCAGGATCTGTCCAGCAGCCCAGTGGTTTTGTATCTCCAGCCAAGTTCCTGGGTTAAGCGCTTAAATAGCAGCGGGAGGACCTCTCAACTTCGGAGAGGCAGACCTGGATGCTTCGATGCACGAGAACATCACTGAAGCTGCCAGAGTCTGAGCCCAGCCCCTACAGAAGCTCCTCTACAGACCGCCAGATTCTGGGAATGCTGCACGTTTCCTCCAATTCTGCAAGGGCAGAAAAGCCTAGAAAGCACTTCAAGACATTAACTGCTCTACCCTCTCCTGCCTCAAGCATTGCATCATTAGCAATAGCTAGATGAAGTGAGCTAAGGACAAGAATTGTCACCTACCAAGGAAATGGTTCAATGCAGTAAACACTGAGCAATACCAGTCCTTACTTAAAAGGGCATTTCAGCACCTACTCAGCCCAGTGGAGTAATAAGAACACCAGCACATGCATATCATATTTAAAATGGCCCATTTCAGAACTAGGCATGCGGCAATCATACCACCACCCGCAATTATATTGCCATTTCCTCAGGGAAGAAATATAGGGAATTGCTGTGCTGGAATGGCTAGAGAAACTGATACTCGCACGAGTAAGGGAGCCTAATAAGTATTATATAAATGCTGCTGGTGTTACTTGTACAGTCTGGAAAAAGAACAACATACTGCTCAAACATAGTTTTTATGCTCAGAAAACCACTATTAGAATTCAATGTCTTGAACACAGCAAAATATATTAACAATAGGCAAAAGTTCCTTTCCTCCACTCCATCCTTTCAGGAGCTCAAATTGCACCCAGCAAAAAAAATGAGGAGTTAGGCTTGCTCTCTATGATCATTTTGCAAATATTTGGCACACTTTCAAGATCTTCAATCTTTACAACTTCCAGAAAGTGTTACCAGTCAGTAAGACTTGTTAAGTCAGCTGACACCAACTAAAGTTACATAACATGAGTTTGCATATAGTAATTTTAAACCTCTAAGAGAGGCTCGTATGACTAATAACAACTAGAACCTTCTAACGCTTTTGCCGGTTTGTCTCCAGCGGGACTGAAATATTCCTGCAGATGGTCTTCACAAAGAGCAAGCACACTGAAGCCTCTCAGAAACACTTGGACATCAATGCATTAATCTGGCAACATATGAAATCAGCTAATGCCAAAGTGTTAAAGCAATGCCACTTCAGCTAATGGCACAGATGGAGATTCGTACTATGATTGCTTTTAAGTGGGTGTGCAGTCACCCTAATGCAAGAACAAACAAATCGCTCGGATCCTATGATGCCTCTCACTAAGTATGGTGAGACCAGACACTCCCCGTTTTCTTCACAAGTACTCGTTAATCATATTTTGTACATAACTTCTCATAGTGTTGCTAGTGAGGATGCCTGTATTTAGCTTATGACTATAAGAGTTAGAGCGCAGAGTTAAAAATCAGCACACACAACTGTAGCAGACAGTATCCACCCCAAACTCCAGACTGCCCTTAAGACTGTTGAACAGAATATAGAAGAGTTTTCATTATCAAATCCATGCATGCAAATAGCTGAACGTACAAAAAAACAAACAGCCCGGAGCAATAAAATATCTAGTTTTGTTCCAAAAAAGCTTGATACAGTAGAAACTGCTGTCCAGTTCCACTAACATTTTTTTCTGTAATATGACTGCATGAACTTAAAAACAAAAAAACACCCAACGCCACAGGCTGTGCTTCTTAGTCTATTTACCATTGAACCTCAACCAGATTTCAGACCTTAATAACACCTTTCAGAAGTGGGTAGTTTCCTCCATAGGGAGCACATTGGTCTGTCCTCCAATTTGTACAATGAAGCAATGGGATACCTTCCCCATCCTACTGAGAAATATTGTTTTTAAGTATGCTGGTTATGAAGTGTGAGAAAGCAAATTCAAGTACAACTGCATTTATATTGATCTCCATAAACTCTAAAGACCCGATAGTTGATAGTAATAGCAGGGGGAAGAGGGGAGAAGGGTTCCCCCCCCCGCCTTTTTAATAGAAATAATGCATTAGGGCTTTAGGAATGCCATTCCCAGGGAACGTAACTATGCTTTCTTAAGTTACTTCAAATCCACATTGTCATTTAGGATAGCTACAGGATATGCCCACAAAATGAAAACATTCTTTACTGTATGTGAAAGGTAGAATTTGTATTTTATTCATAGCAAACAATAACTACCATGAAATTTTGTTAAAAGCTTTGCCAAATCCACATCCACTTATTTGTTTGTGAGAGCTAGAACAAGGATAAAGATGTCCGTTTGGGGTGTGGGGGAGGGGATGTTATTGTTGTTTTTTTTTAATGAAAAAGGCATATCAACCATAAAAGTCTCAGGAAAAGGTCCAAAGAATCATGATTTTAAAAATCGAACTCAGCACTAAACTCAATTAAAAAAGCCAACCTATGAACACAGAAATCTTGCTGTCCTTCCCTCACACAAACATGTATTCCTCAATTTTTTTAATAGGCATCTTCCCTCCTTTAAAATATTAACCCAGATCTTTATAAACATCAGTAATAAAAAAACAACAACAACAAAAATTGTATTGCTTCTCTGGCTCTCTGGACTTCTCTGGGCTAAGTGCTTAGCACATTTCAGCAGAAGTTATCTTTGTATATACTCACTTGTTTTTAAAATAAAGAGGTACACATACACTTTCTGTAACCCTCCTCTAAAGCGTCGTCCCAGGCAGCCTGGATCCAGCTGTGTTACTGCTGATTCAGCAACATGACTATTCATGTCAAAGGCTAAAACAATTAGATATGAACTTGATGATATAGCTGCACTTTCCATTTACTAAATCGTGTTGAAACATTTTCACATCTCTGTGTGTTTGTAACTGCAGGTGCCCTATGCATTAGCCCTGGTGTTCTCCTCTGCCATGCTGACTTGTAACCACGTGTACACAAAAAGAGATTATAACCTTGAGAGGCTGATTATCTCCGTTGTCACATCTCTCGGTGGTACCATATAATTGTTTCACTGACAAGTACCAGTGATGTCTTAATGCTGATGAGAGGATGCATTTGCACTAAACTGCCTGAACACTAGTTATTCCACAGAGGGGAAAGAGAGGTCCCAAGGGTCAAAATCATAAGGAGGGTACGTTACTGGATACTTACCAACACAAGGCAATAGGCAAGGAAGGAACATCACACATGCAGACCATATACGGCGGACAGCCAGCAGTCAACACCCCTTATACAGGCTGACCTGGGTCTGAATCACAGGAGGATGGCTGCATTGAAGGACACAGCTGAGAACTTCAGCTCCCTCGGTCAGCCCTCTGCTAAGCAGCAAAATCTTCATTTTCCAGAAAAACGAAGTATCAGCGCATTCTTTTTAATGCCATGGGTTACTTGAATGTCATCAATAAAGGTGGAAGTTCTTTCCAACTCTGAACACAGCTAAGAAAATGACTCAAACTTTTGTTCATTCAGCAATGATTTGGGGGGGGGGGGGGGGGGAAACAACACACACACGCGCACACACACATGGCTTGGAAAAAATACACCAGAGCAGAAAGGAGAATCACCTCATGATGACAGCAGAGGATCCTGTGCTTAGAGGCAGGGAGACTCAGCAAGGTCAGTCACTTTCCATCGCAAACACAGGACAGGGATTTTGGTCTCTTGTAAACCCCAGTGAAGGAGATGGGCATGTTCATCTCTAAGAACTAAGCATAAATTAGGTCTCTGTTCAGATTAGGGATTTTGATTTCTACTTCTTACTCTTTTCCTCTCAGCACATACGAAGTACTTTACTCCCTCAAAGTCATTTGCAAAGTAAGGTCCCTGAGCAGGCAAACACACAGAGCAGATACAAGGCTAGGTAATACCACCTATTTCTGCCTTGAAAGCACTAGATTTTCTTTTCTAGCGAAATATTGAGTTTTTTGGTGCATAAAATGCAGAGTGGAAAAAGAAGATATGAATACTGTCAATGAACATTTCAACACAGAGTAGCATCCAATAAAAAAAAAAAAGCCACAAACATTGGGCAAACAGTGAATTTACAATCATTCCTTCTCTTGCTGCAGATGTCATGAAGACATGAACTGCAGGAACAGGAAACTGGGAAACAAACATGATTTATAACTAGACAGAAGAAAAATAAATGAAGAGGTATATAAAGAGATTCAGAATTATATTTTATCATTACATCAACCATTTATTTATTTAGGAAACCACCTGTCTGGACAAGACAATAAAGAGTTACAGCAAGCATACCTGATGGGCATTCTTGTGGGACAAACCAAGGTATTATCCCGAAATTTCTTCAGAGAAATAATTGTTACCTGCAACTCAGAAGACTGAAAGATATTCAGCAAACAAACAAAGGCAGCAAAATAGTGTTCAGTCTGCCAAAATAAGAAAATGAGATTGCCAGATTGGGTAGCCTGGCAAGTATCTGCTGGTGTTGACAGAGGCTGACATCACATAGGTCTTCACAGAAGACAGAATAATTCAGAGATCCTTACTTTGACTCCTCTTTTCTTTCCAGGGAGCTGGTCTTCCCAAAGAGCCTCTTCTTCCATAAAAGAAATCAGGAAAAAAACTGAAAAGTAAAAAATTAGTTGAGCACTGGGCATAAAGCTGAAGGACTTGGAATGTTCCATAGGTTCCAATCAAGTTTAAATTCAGTAAGAAAAGAAGATTTTCTAGAAATGTTCTATTGCCAGATGTTTAGCAACCAGGAAGAGGCATCATGTTTGTCAGTTTGAAATAATACGCATTTGATATATAGTTGGCATCATTGCCAATACAGTGCAGGTCACATGACACCTTAGCAGTGCCGAACTTGATTATAGCTAGTTTGAGGGGGATACAGGAGACAGAAAAGGAGATGAAGGAGTGGGACAGCTGTTGTGTGGAAACCAATCTTAAAGTAAGTAGTGCTTGATTTTGGAGTATCAGTCATTCAGAAACAGGAGATAAAAAAAACACAGATCAAAATACTAGAAGTCTAGCAGGATATTTTCATGGAATGATCACAAAATCCCAGGGAGAAGAGAGGATGAAAGGATTCTTAAGATCCTATTGTATATGACACAAGAAACTTCATTATTACAAAGAAAATTTCCAGTTGTACTGGAAAGAAGATGCACCAAAAGGGGTAGGTCCAGAAGAAACTTTGGCAGCACTTAACCCACATAACATCTGTTAAAGATCAGTAAGAGAAGTAAAACTGAGTCTCAGAAAGCAAGAATCAGCAACATGTCATGTATTAGCAAGTGCTAGACAGGAGATGTTGGAGATGTTTATGCTGGACTGCAAAGATCCCTATGTGCTCAAGCACAGGTATTCACATATGCTCAGGAACACTGCAAGGAACATCTAGATTTTTAGCTCTTACCTAGACTTCACTGTAATTCAGAGAAGAGCAGAAGAATTCAATCCATTAGGTGTGTCCAGATTATGCCTAACCCACTGATGCTAAAAGTGAAATTATCTGACACACACCATTCGGAAATCTTCATTTAAAAATGATGAGGAGAAGGAGATGATAAGGAGACAATCATACCACCAATCTCCCCTATAGTAGTAGGGCTATTAGCCATGAAAGAGGGCAGCTAAAGCCTGACTCAAATGCAGCAAACTAAAATCTTCAGTCGCCATTACAATTCGTTCAACTTTACCCAATAGTGTGCCCTGTCAGCTTGCCAGTGGTTACTTCCCCATTACAGAATCAGTACCAAGATGCGTCACGATCCAGCATATCAACATAAACCTATTTTCACCGTTAGTCTGAACTAAGATGCTGAACCAGAAAACACAGCAACTGAGGCATGAGAATCCATTTACTTCAGGACAGACTACTGGGACCAATGACACACAAAACCAGCACAGTGAAGCCCGGTGAGGTCCATTTGCCTTGGCTCTGGGGTTGTAGGTCCACTCTAAGAAGGATTTACTCAGAGCTCCATATTCAAGGACAGACGTCTAACATGGCAGCCATATGCTTGTTTAAACATTTTATACTCCCTTTGTTAAAGCTGAGCCATATTGGAGAAAGAAACCATACTGCAAAAGATTCACACAAGCAGGGGAAGAAAACATGACCCAGAGGGAACTGGATTCTGCAAGTAAGTTGAAGGCTCAGGCCTCTTCTCCAAGGGCTCATTTTGCATTTCATCCAACAATCCTTTAACAAGGATATGCACATGAAACAAGTCAAGTCTGTGTTTTGATTATCTGGAAAAGAATTTTTTTTTTTTAAACATCAAACAAAACCAAAATATGAATTTGCATCTGAAAGCAGATCTGATATTAAGGAAAAATACGGTAATTGATCTTCTCCCTCTCATAATGAATGAGAAAAACAGAGGCTTTAGGATCAGGTCAATAGCATGCTGTTTATATATCCAAGCTTATAAAGCAAGAGAATGACACAAAGTGCCCAACCTTGGTGGGCAATAAGGATATCAGAAAGTAAATTCAAATTCTTTTCTGAACCCCTCCCAGATCCCTTGCAGATGTCTGACATCCTCTGAAGAACAACAAAAATCAGAATGTTTGAAAGAAGAAGCAGCCTCCAAACTTCACAAAAAAAGCTTTTTTAGCTGTCTTCTCCTTTCCTCAGTTTGAGCATCCAGTTATACAGATGTTGAAGAAAGAAGAGAGAAAATTAAAAAAAAATTAGATTAGTCCTGCACTTCCTAGCTCTTCCTACAGAAGAAGCTCTGCCCAGAGGCTGGCACTGTCAAATTAAGATGCCACTTCAAGGAAAGGATCTTTTGAGGACCCAAATCATCACTACAATAAAGGTTCATCTGAGCTTGGTTCCTCTTTGTTATCTCATGGAGGATCAAAACAGTACCTCAGATGCTTCACCTAGGACCTTTTTGACTGAAGGAGAAAAGGTCTCAGCCAACTGCAACGCTAAAATGCCAGTCAAGCATTCAAGACAGTCTGAAGCTAGGCACACGAACACAGGAGTTTATAGCAGTTTAAACAAATCACTGTAAATTCTTACTTTTGTTGAACTAAAGCAACTTTCTCACATAGAAGAACCTTGAGCAAATACCCGCATTGAAGAAATGCACTTTGACACAGCTGTATTGGCTAGAGATTTTATACAAAGATCCTCAGGATTGATTGCATCCAGTTCTGCAAGAAATAGATACAAGCAACTAAAATATGCTACTTCTAAAGCATTAACATTTTTCAGAGACAACATATCGCTATGCTTTTGGAGCTTGCATACTGCTCTTTAATGCCCGTGCTCCTTTTGCACTTCAGTATTTTCCTTACAGCCACTAATTAGCACACCAAAGTATAGCAAAATTGACAGGTGAATTATCCTTTAAGAGCATTAAAAAAAAAAAAAACTCCAGATAAACAATTATATTAAAATACATTAAAGCAATGATTTTTCTGTACTGGGTCATAAAAAAATGCTTCTAAAAGTCTAAATGGAAATCTGTATTCCACCTTAAGCCATCATTCGTAATTCCTTCCGCATAATGCACGTTTTAGGGTAACAGAAAGCCTCCTTCCCCCCCACCACCAACACTGCCCTTTTAAAAAAAGCAGGCCCCAAAATATCAGCCATTTCCAGCACCTGATAGGAAGAGCTGAACCTTTATCGGATCCTCTTCTGTGATTTTTCCTTCCTTCCTCCCTCCCTCCCCCTGATTTGGCACCAAAAGTAAACCTGCACTTGGATGCCCGAATCCTTCCTTACAGAGTTAGGTTTCAACCCATGCAAACACACATTTGGATTTGTGTTTAAAATGTTTATGTACACCATGTACCTCATTTTGCCTTGAACACTGCGATAAAAATAATAAAAACGTATTTTTCTAAGTTGTTAGGCTTCCCAAACTAACAATCATTGTATTTCTACAAAAAGGTATTAGAAGTGAGCCAGTTTTCCCTCTGTTTTAAACAGATAAAGCAAGATAACTTTGCCTGCACAGAGCTGTTTTCCACTACTAAACTATTTTGAGTACACAATACAGCATGCTTATAAGCTAGTTTGGGGTTTTTTGATTGGTTGGTTGGTTGTTGTTTTTTTTACATCGCATTGTACCTCTAAGGGCAAAAACATCCAGGCTTTGCCAGGATCTAAACCAAACAGGCCAGTTAGAAGAACTGCTGAATAAAGTTATTGTTACATTGAGAGGGAGGTGATTAGCGATTTCAGGTGCCTTAGACTTCAGCTTCCCAATTCAGAAGTACAATTTCTGAAGAGAACAGCCCCCCCCACACCCCACAGGCCCTTGGTCCTCCAAAAGGGGGCAGATAGACATTTGAGTTGATTTTTCTTTAAATAACACAAAAGAACATTGTTAGCATATAGCTTGAAGGCTCTGTCACCTGTTAGAGCTGCTACATCCAGATAGAGATAAAATTAATTTTAGTAAATATACAGCCGCGCATTTGAGCTCATTCACGCACCACTTTGGACATCCAGACAGGGGAGGAGGAAAGCCATGCCAAGCACCTCTGGGGAGCTCCCGGGCCACCCCACGCAATGGTATTTGATACCACTCAGCATACGGTCTGCGATCTGCCCCTAAGACAGCACGCAAACAAATTATGCCACAGAAACCCTGCAGCAAAGTAAGATGACTTTTTGCTACACCAAGTGGAAAGCAGAGTTTTAAGAAAAAAATTTTTTTTTGTTAAAATAGAGTAGTTTATATAAAGACATTAAACAGTGCAGTGACTGATACTGGTAATTAAAGACCTCCACACATATACCTGGCCACAAGTTAATAGTCGAGTCATATGCTGAAGAAGAAAATACCAAGCTTCAGTCTCAAACTCCGGATGATAAATATACTGGACAACGGACCAAAAAGGGTTTTCCTCCCCCCTTGGGCAGCCTCTTCCAGACCGCTGCTCTCACGACTTGCACGCAGTGCCTCAAAACACCTCCGTCTCCTGTGCCTGACGTTTTGGCGGCATTTCGCAGGGCAGGCGGCAGGCACATCACAAGCTAGCTGCTTGGCTGGGGCATGCTCTAGCCTAGGCCTCTTAGTCAAAAAAAAAAAAAAAAAAGGCATGACATGCCTTCACTCTCAAAACTCTTATTCCTTAAAAAATTATTATTTTTTTAATTTCATTAAATATAATTACTAGAATCCCTACTGCAAACAGAGAATAATCAATGCAAATGTTTATTTTGGTATAATAGCAACTGGAGAACAAAGGGTAAATAGTTTGCTCTACAGATCTGTGTTAGGGTACACACAAAAGTATCTCCAAAATAACGAAGCACATAATACTGAATCATATGTAGGTTTAGGTTTAATTGAGCTTCTGCTTTTGTCTTTCAGAGACTGAAGTAGCATCAGCTGGATAAAATTAAGATTCTGGAGCATTCTTAGCAAGGTTAAGGAAAATATTGTCAAAAAAAAAAAAACAAACAGCTTTTCGCAAATGTTCGTTCTACCTAATCAGCCCTTCATCACGGCAGAGGATGAGTCATCTGCATTTCTTTCTTAGATGTTTTACATTAGTATTCAGAGACCCATAACATAAACCTAGTTTCCAAACAAGTTATTAGCACTAGAGTTGAGGTTGGTCTTTCCCTCCCAGCACACACAGGTGGGGAAAAAAAGAAAATCCATGCTATCAGGTGCTAAAAAGTCACACATGTCAATAAGCTTGAGAGTGCACACAGAGTTCATTTCATGCTCGGGTATGGTTTAGGATGAGATAACAGTTTGCATACGTTTAAGCCCTGCCATGGCATATAAGAACCCTGCCGCAGACACTTGTTTACTTTGCAGGTAAGTTCCTTCCACAGGGGATAATGCTGCAAGATTTTAACACCGACAGGAAAACAACGCTATGGCATCGCAGCTACTTATCTCATCAGAAGTGCACTTCTGCATCACACTGAAAAAAAGGGGTGGGCAAATAGTACTGCACATGAGTTTTTGCTGTACCAATAATAGAAGTTTAAATTCAGAACTTAAATCCCTTTATCTATACATGATCTATGTGATATCTGCCTGCATTCTTGAAATCCATAGGTATCTCCATGATGACATGACAAGCCCCACAACAGACTTTTGCTTATTTTTCTGGAAGGGCGTGGGGGAGAGCAGCATTTCAAAGTTCAACTTATCAAGCATTTGTATTTACTGTTAGCTTATTTCTAAGACTAGAAATATGTTGCATCTTCCATGCATATTGTTCATTATGTGTGCTAGGCATGCCATCTAACTCGGTCCATCTGCACTCCAAATTTTCAGGGCACGATCTCTTATACAACTACTTGTCTGAGCAATTCCACTAAAGTTTATTCACGAGTCCTCTAATGTCATGGATGTATGGCAATATTTGAAAGTCTAAGGCTTATTTCTTTTTCTCTGTAAAGAATATAAACTTTTTTCTTTCAATCTCCTCTGGTCATTGAACCCATTATATTTAACTGGTAGGTGCAGCATTTAGTGGAAGCTGAAGCAGCTCTATGGAAAGTCTATATAAACCCAAATGAGCTTGCCTCACAATAATCCAGAGATTAAGTCATTTTTACAGAGGCATATTTCTGACGAGGCACATTTCTGATGAGTCTTCCACTTGCAAAACAATTCCTGTACTCCTCCCGCCCACAATAACATTTGATCTCAGTTTTTTCCTCTCTGCCCACATAAATGGAGGGGGGAAAAAAAAATCTTCATAAGTAATACATTGAGGAGATGTGTGAGATAAAAGCTTTTGCCCACAAACTTGCCCAATGCTGACCACAATGTTTTTGATCATATCTCTAATAATGTTCTCTGGTGAGAGTGAAAAAAAAAACACTAACTGGGTTTTTCCACTGTGACTTGCTAAGTACAAGTTGCGTTTGGGATTCTGCAAAAATGTTTGACCTGGAAAAAGTAATTTAGGAAGAGTTTCAATAAATCTCAAGATATTTTTTAGCAGACTAGAATTCTAACACCCCCGTAACACTTATGACCATCTTACTAGACAGAAATTAAAGTTAAATAAAGAAGACTTTTACATGGAGCCAAGCATAATCACCAAAACCCCTCAATTTTAGTTCTTCCCGTGCAGGGGGGCTTTGGGCCCAGTTCTGAACCTCACTCCTACAAGTAGTCCTCTCCCACAAAAATTCAAATAGTTACTCATGAGCTAGTTGATTAGCTCAGGCCAGAAAAGCTTTAGAGCACTTCACCATGTTCTGAAGTTCTCAGTAGCCATCTGGTACCATAACAGGGTGCTTATTGACAAGCTCTGGTAAGTCTTACTCCCGTAGTTTAAAGTTGCCGTATCCGAGTTCCCACTCATTCACTGTCGCTTATCTACACCACAGAAGAGAACAACTGAAAAGTTTTACTCCCAAGTCCAACTTCCTTGCATGAAATCAGCTTAATTGATAATTTAAGATAATGCTCTTCGCACTGAAGCGGATACATGTCTTCCTCTTGTCATTACGCTCTGGAGAGCCCACTGACAAAAGGATTCAAGAGGGAACGTTCCCATCAACCACTCCAGCAAGAGTCTCCAGGGCTCATCAGTCAGCAACCACAGTTACACATACTTATTGCAGCCGAAAGGAGAAACATTATCCTGACTAACGGAGAATTTTAATACTGTCAAGTTTGATTTTGTTTTAATTTAAAACAAAAAGTGAGAAGAGAGATCTGCATGAAAGAAACCATGCCACATCTCCAAAGGCATCCACCTCAGGGCAGGTGAAGAGGTTGCTGTAAAGGAGACATAGGAATGGCTTTGGTGGGACACTCCTCAGTCTGATAAGACCATTCCCCTTCTCTCGATGTTGTCCCCAAAACAGCCACCTTCACTTCAGTGCAGACTGCAAAGAAGAAAGCTAGGCAAGGGAAGGGCTTTACCTGCCCTTCCCAGACCACAACAAAAAAAAAAGGACTTGAGGGACTAAAACAGCACATAGAGATTTCTGGTATCTACAAGCTATCACGTTCATCCCTGGAGGCACCTAAAGCTCAGCTAGTCAGTTTGCTGTTTGATCCAAGTTTCTAGACAACCAAACTGCAATACAGCTGCATATGGCTGCTTTTTCCAGAGCACATGGATCTTGCACCAGCCACAAGGGAATCTATCTAGTAAGCACGGCCCTCGAGCTCTCCCACGTTAATCCATATCCCTTTGCACCATGCTTGAGTTTGCAAAGAAGTCTCAATTCACTAAGTTTGTGCAATCCTGTAGACTGAACCATGAGAAACAGTCCAGCCATACTAGCGCATGGGCCTTATGAATTCAGGAGCAGTGTCCTGCTGAGGTGATATACTGTCCCTGCTCTGCCTGTGTCCATGCAGCACTGTACTCTACCACAGAGATTAAATGGCTTGAGGTTCCTCAGGCTCTTCACTCAGCTGAGCAAAGGAACATTTAGACAGGGAGCTGCAATAAAAGGATTGACTAGTGCTATGCCACAGCTCTGGAAATAGCTTTCATACATGACAAGTTAAATTCACAAAGCAGGGGACTGAGAGGGGAAAAAACAACCACTTAATTTAAATTCTCAGAAAACTTGACCCCCATCACTGAGTTTTGCCATCAGTTTCAATGAACTGAAGGGAGACCCTTTGAAAGCCTACTGCCAAATTGCTTCTGTCTGTTCCTGAAATCATGGACAGAAACTGGTTCATTAAGTCAGATGGGGGGGGGAACCAATACTGTACCACCTGTTCCTGTCATAGGAGGATCTCAGAGATGCAGGAAAAAGAGATGCAGGAAAAGCCTAAGCTAACAAGCTCTTAGCAATCATCATTTCCAGTTTCTTGATGAACCAGCTGTGCACAGTTTCCCAAACCAAAGAGTCAACCTTTCAGGAACACCGGGACTGATCAGGGAAGAGAGATAAGCAAAGTGAAACTTATGAGGGGCTGCGCTTGACCTTCACTTTACTCCTTCTGACTCAGACTTTCATTTAATTTCTGTGAAGGGAAAAAAAAAAAAAAAGCTATGTCTGTCTCGTTCAGATTACACAGAACCTATTCTTCCTCTCTGTGAGTTTAGGGAGTATTTGAAGACAGTAGCAGTGCAATAGCAATTTACTAGCAATTACTCTTTTTCCAAGAGTGAAAACTATGCAGTCAGTGATCAAACATCACAATGCTGGAGTTATAGGTCATCTGTGTCCCATCCTCCCCCCCCCTCCCCTTTTTTTGGAAAATTTTAAAAACTTTGAAGAGCCTGTGTAGCTGGCTTCAACTTTAGGACTAAAACTGGTCTTGATAAATTCTTTCAGAATTAACCACTAAATCATTCTCTATTATTTTTAAATCACTTCTGGTAACTCAACAAGAGATGCACATCAGCTAAGACAACATATCATACTGTTAAATGCATTGTCTGCCTTTCCTATTTGACATTTTCACCTGAAATGCAAAGCAAGCTTCAAGGGTCAGAATGAGATCCCCACAGGGAGATCCTTACAGACATACGGATCCAGCAATTGGCGCCAATAAAGCTGTTTATTCACTTGCTCTTCTATGGAGTTTTCTCCAGTAAACACAGCTGTGCACATCAGGTCTTGGCAGGTTTGAGGCCTTAAGCACCTTCAGGTAAAAACAGTGGTCGGAATATGAAGCACTAAGTCTCTCTTACCTGGTCCCTGTGCAAGGCAATATTAAGTTTTGCTCATGCAAGCTGCTTACATCTCTCATAGAGAGCATCTGTCAATAAGCAGACACTGTAAGATAGTGTTGAGTGAAGCGTTTCACTTCATGTGAGGAGTTGATTCAGGAGCCAGAAAACACCTTCATGAAGCGACTTGAGTCAGGTTGCAGCTGATGATCTCTTCCATGGTATTTCTTATTTCTCTCTTGGCATGCAGAAAAACATTTGTGTCAAGCTTATTCTTGGAACTATCGATTAAAACATTTAGGGAACCTTATTTTTCAAGCAAAGTAATAAATCATGCTTCTTTACTAGAGTCTCTAACATAAACTCCACCCCCTATTTTACAAACAGTGACAATTCAGTTGAATTCAGTAATAGAGTTGACAGTCTTTATTCAAAAATAACTGCCCAAACTAAGTTTCACAAAAACAACTATTACATGCTCCTGCAAAGTCCAAGATAATTAATGTAATTTCCGCCAGATGTAACTAGAAGAGTTTCAATTACTCTACTTTTCAATTATTCTCCATAATACCTTTTCTTTTAGAAAGATTAGAATGACTTTAATAAAGTGTTAAGCTGATAAAGGTGTTCGGGGAAGTCACAGGAAAGGGGGGGAGGAACTGTCTATACAAGAAAAATTATATCATATATTATTTACTCTGTTTCACTCAAACTCCAAAGAAAAGGGAAAGACAGAATAAGTGACTTAATGTGCATGTCTGAGTTAGACACGCAGATGAGTTATAAGGATTAAGGTCAAAGGATAGATAAAGGAGCATAAATCTGCTCAACGTTCATTAAGATGCAGACTTTTTATTTAAAGACACTCCTAATTCAGACCAGTTTTAATAAACAAGTTCTGTAAGATCAGTATGGTCAGATTTCCACAAAAGCAAGCTCTTCTTTGCACATTATGGAAGAAGCTAGTGGCACAAAAACGTAATTAGAGAAAGTTCCTTTTTGATGAAACGCTTAAAACCCATCTTGAAATACTCGGGGGCAGAAGGGAGAAAAAAAAAAATAGCACATGCTGACATTTTACAATTATCACATCACTCCTTTACATGTGAAATTGCTGTTTACTGAAATAACTTTCTTACCTGACAAAAACCAGCTAACTAGTAAGTGTTCACATCCACATACCTCGTTAGGGATGAGTACTCTGTGCCTCCATAAGCAATGGCACTTCCTGTATCTGAGCTTAAAGTGCTTTTACAACACAAAGGTAACACAAATAGAACTTAACCACTTATTCTACCAGTGTCCTGGTGATTTCAATAAAGACCTTTTGACCATCAGGTATTACAGAAGGCTTTTTTTGTCTTAAAGTTTGTAGTTCCACTATTTAAAGAAAAAACACTGTACCACAGAGCTCTGAGGCATGAAGTACAGAATATTTTATTCTTAAAAAAAAAAAAAAAAAAAAAAATCACATATCAATTTATGCAAAGTTTTCTAATGCAATAGATTTTTTTTTTTTGCTCTTTTTATTTCACTGGGTCTTCCATTTCTACATTTTATAATGTATCGCATTTACTTCTTTGCTTGCCACTCCAGTGAAAGTCACCATCGACTCAGAAACACTCTAAATGACTTTTTTTGCTAGACTCAATGATATTTACAAAGAAGTCACACCAATTTTATGGACTGGACATAAAAAGCTGTTCGGGTGATGTTTTATTTATTTGTATTTATTTGATGGCATGCTGTAATACAGTGCAGAGACTTAAGAAGGCATAATAGAATGCTTAAGGTTAAGAACTGGGTTAAAACTATAAGAGAAGTCATATTTAAATGAGTAACACTTTTATATAAATTTACTCTATTAACTTTAAAAGAGTGAGACCTAGAAAGCCTACTACATATTCAAACGTCCATCCATGTTTTCATTATAAAGCCTGTTTTGTAGGAGTTAAAGACTTACCAATGTTGCTTTGCATTAGTGCGAAGCCCAGCATTGAAGCTCTCAGTTGAGATGCATCCCCCCTTTCCTAGTTTTGAACGTTTGATGTAAATCATTCCAGACTTTGTTATTATATGAGGAGCACATAACCTTACTGCTTTTCTAAACAAGCAAAAATCCTAATAAAGAACTGTTATAATCAGTTGAATCATTCCATACTAAGCTTAATTTTTTTAGAAAAGAGTAAAAGGAGTTTCTTCAAGACCTCCATTTCCAAAACTGCTAAAAAAAAAAAACTCATGTGGACTATATTCCAATAAATGAGGCCAAGTATGTAGAACCAAAAGGGATATATCATTCACACACTGTATAAAACCATATGAAGGTCCAGTACACCACTCTTTACCCAAGGAAAACTGCCTTTAATTTCAGTCTAAGCAGTTGCAGAATTAAATCAGTGATCACCCCATGTTAACAGCAGGCATATAAGGGCAGGGGTCTCTCATGGTGAGCCACAGTTTTTACTGCCCTTTAGGTAAGGTCTACAACAAGGCTTTAGTTCCAGCTTTGGGACAAATCGTGATCCCATTTTGTTAGGCACACAGGTGTCTGTGCACACTGCGAACCAGGGCAAAACATGGGAATGCAGAGAGCTAGGAGCCATCCCTTCACACTGCAAAAGAGGAGAGGATCCAGCAGGATACAGCTATGGAAATCCTCCTCACAGCCTCTCCACAACCCACCCCTCCTTGCCAAGGGCCAAGGCAGATTTCACAACAGTATCCTTGAGTGCCTGGGTGCAGCTACTTCAGTATTTAAGAGATTAGTAGATTGGGGTGCAGTCTTAAAAAACACACACCACACTTTCATACATACACATCTACTGTGTTTCATTTTGTACAGCGAACTGAACACTGGCTTCCTTTTGGATGAAACTAAACTGGAGCACCCCTCGTACTCCAGTCATAGATACTCAGTCCATGGGAGCAGATTAAAACTAATTCAAAATATAAAAATAATAATAAAAAAACCACAACCAAGATGCTTAAGAGCGTGCACATTAAGTCCTCCGCACCCCCCAGTTCACATTAGACATCCACTCTTGCTGGTTCACATTACTTCCTAAGGTCAGTAAAGCCACAGGGACAGTTAAGTCACAAACCAAATACTTCAGCCAGAATATCAAAGAACTTGAGATATGAAGGGGTTGAACTGCACTTTATGAGATTCCACCAAGACCATCTTATAAATCCAAGACTGGATAGACTGAATATATGAACACGACACATTCCTTCTCTACTTCCACCAGTCAGTAACAGGAAGAAAATATATATCCCTTTTAATCACTGAAAACAGCAGCAGAAACCTTGCGTTACTGATATAATAACCAAAACTCTAACCACACTTTTTCAAGCATGTGAGGATACCAATACAAGCAGTGGAAAAAAGTCCATATCTTGCAAACACTCTCAAGGTAAATGAGTGAGACTCCTGTTCTCATGTGGACAGTCTTGGCAGTAGAGAGGTTAATACTAAAGATATCTTCCATACAGGAAGAAGTACATGGGCACAGGGTGGAGAGGGATCTGCACAGGAAAACAGGTATCTCCATTTCCACTTCTACTTTCAGAACCCAAGAGGGGAGAAAGCCACCTGCCTTGTCCTGCCCAAGAGCCTGAACTCACTTGCCAAAAGTGGCAGTCCACATTTACATTTGGTCAATGTTTTAGTAAATTGCTCTGTATTTAAAAAAATACTCACAGAAACAAATTATGTTAACCTGGAACAACCAGCAGCCAGACATCTGGTATTGCAACCCAGTCCTCATAGCCCTTCACTGTCATTTTCACTACATTAGCAATGCTATTAAGGGCTGAATCCGAATACCTGACTCAGTTACCAGAAGATGATATTTTAGAACAAACTGATGAAGTGAACATCAAATACAAATGACCAGGACAGTCACTCAACTATTCAACCAAATGGTCCTAAAGGAATTTGCATATGAAATTGCTGAACAACTGTGGTCTATAACTTACCACTTGAACCAGCAGAAGGAATAGTGTTTATTTGTCACCTTACAATCTTTAAAGATGGTTTCAAGAGAATAGTAGATTTTAATCTATTCCTTGAGTGCAAAGCAAAAAGCAAGACCCACAAACAAGAAGAAAATGAGCAGGCACATGGATACACACCAGGGAAAGAAGAGCAATTGGTTTAGGATAAGAAATCATTTCTCACAATTCTATCTAAAGCCCTCTGAAGGGGTCAGGGAACAGGTGGATAACCTCGCCAGTAAAGTATACTCATGTTTCCTAAAAGCTTTTGTCACAAACCCTCAGCAAACGCACTTCAAGAAACTGAACTGTTACAAGACAAGATCCTCCCCTCCATTTCCTATCCTTTGATCATTTAATTTATGAAAAAGTCTTTTCTAAACAGTTGCTAAAAGACTGCTTGAAATGAATAATGGGTCCTTCGGTGTTCAATAGACTCAAATGATTAGCTGGGGGGGGGGGGGGGGAGCAGAAAGGGGGGGGATACCAGACAAAAAAAAAGAAAATTCATAAAAAGAGTAGAATATACAGTTTGAGAAGCGAGAGCTGAGGATTACTGTGACAGGTTGGAGAGTATATTGAGCAGATGACTGAAGAGAAAGATGAATACAAAGATGCACATGGAGGAAAATAAACAAACAAAAACAAAAGGACACACAGACACACAGACCTCCCACTCAGGAAAGATCCAGGAATTAACTCAGTATTCAGAAGCAAAGAGCCAAACTGAAGGTTTGAAATTATTAGGAAGGGAATGGTAAATCAGAAAGCATTGTGATATGCCTCCAAAAGACTGCATACCCATTTATGAATTCATATCGCATACAGTCCTAGTAATTGCATTTCAAAAAGCAGACAGAAGAACTAGAAAAGATGCAGAATGCTACAAGGACAAAGGTATGGGGAAAAAAATTTATACAGGGATTAGGTAGATTAGTTTGCCAGATGAAGAGAAAACTAAAGGAGAGATAAGGTAGAAGCGTACAAAATTATGCATGGTATAAATAAACCGGAGAAGTTTCCATCTTCCACAGAAGGGAACTAGGCAGCACTCACTGGAGTTATCATGGAAGAGGTTTAAAATTAAGTTAAAAGTAGTTATGCTTTTTCATGCAACTCTGCATGAAAGTTTTGGAGCTCTTTGCCAAGGAACGGTAAGAAGCCTGAGAGATCAGGCCAATTTGCAGAGTCAGTGCCACGTATCACTATTATCTGGAAATTATATCCAGGCAGTCATGTTGTAGGTCAGTTGACAGCCAGAAGCTGGTGAGAGGCAAAAGGGGAAAGCCCTTGCTATGCACACTCTGCACCTCCTCACGCTCCCCATGGTGTCACCAACTCGGAGGTGGCAGGGTAGCAAGATCCTCGGTTTGACGTGGTATAGCGCCGACCAGGCACGATGGATAGACAACCATCTCTTTCTCTCAGTCAGCCTTGTTAATGATTGACTGAAGAAAAGAGCAAGTAGCCCCCAGGCCTTTTTCAATTCTTAATTCTTAATCTCCAACTCATTATCTGTGCTATACGCATTGCATCTCCAATTCAATAAGGGGTCAGTGCATACATAGCACACAGTCAGTAATATTATAATTTTTATTAATGTTACATACTTGTTGAGGGATCTTTTTGGAAATATTGAGTTGGATGTAAAACAGCTTCCCTTGGCTAATTCTCATGTAACACACAGAACCCTGGTCTGCATCATGCTCCAAGGGGGAGCAGGAGGAGTTATTTTCCTATTCTACTTGAATCTTTCCTAAAGCACTCACTAAAATTCATTTTTAATATAAGACTTACTTGAACATTGCAAATGTTAAGCTAATTTTCCAGAAACAAATGAAATCCACTCACTGGCAAATACTTCATTATTTGCACTAATAGGACAGTCATTTATTGTCTATGAAGTCTGTATGCTCAATACCATTGACAAGTCATCTAAGAATCAGTCCCATTTCCCTACCTGCTGCCCTGATGAGAGTTACAAGGGAGAAGAAGAGTAGCAGCTTTTGTCTCCCTCGCTCTCAGCCTCTCTTCTATTAGGATAAAATTCACTCTAGCAGCAGAACTGTTGAATTTCCACTGAAACCACCAGAGCGAAACTTGGATACCTAGTCATATATGCACGTGTTACCTCACTGCAATGGCATACATCCTCAACTGTTTTCACAGTCATCTATGACCCTCACTGTCTCTCTATAGTCTGGATAAGGACCTGCAGAAGAGTTGTGAGAATATTTTATGACTTGGGGAAGAAAACTCCCATTCTTTATTCCCCGATAGATATTTTCAGCTCCCTGACCTGATTTTTCTTTTAAGAGGAAAATCCTGGCCTTACTGTGGTAGTTTAATGTATCAAAAAATTAGCATATTAAGTGCATCTAACTTGTTTATTCTAAGAAGCAGATATAGCCTACCTAAATGATTTTAGAAATGAGAAGTCACTAACTTGGATGTAATCTGGAAATCCTCAGGCATGAAATCTATTCTGTTTTTCATGGTCTTACACACAGGCAGCATACTCTCAAAATTTTGTAACACAATAGTCTAAATGCTTAAATCAGTCAAATACCTGCCTGAAGTAGGCTTCCAGTTTTACCGAAATGTTTAACTAAATGATTAAGGGGGAAAAAAAATTAAGAGGAAAGATTAGAGATGAATACAGTAAATAACTTGTCAGATAATTAGCAATTGCTAGATCTCCAGTGTGATCTGCTCAGGGTTCTTGGTAAAGGACTGGCCAGGGCTTTCTTTGGAGAGGCCAGGAACCAAAGAGTCATGTTAAAAAACGTGTAGCTGATCAGGGCTTTGAACTCCCATTAATCTGCAAGTGTCTGTGATACAACTACTGGGGGTTTATCAGGGAGTTCTTGGGTGTAATAGTTTGTCCTTCTTCCAACTGATAGTTATTTTTTAAAAACAAAGGCTATGCAGTGCAAGTTTGCAGAATTCTAATGATTTCAAAAGAAGTGCATCAATTTATATTAACCATTGACCTCCTTCACAATATTTTTACACTAATATGAAGATATTGATAAGATTAAAGATCAAAGACCACCCATTTGGTGCAAGAGGATTCTCCCTTAAAAAAGTAATTCTGACAAGGACTTAAAAAAAAAAATAATAATTAATAAACATCAAGGTCTTCCACACTCTACTCTTGTTAAACTGAACAACTCCTATAGCTCCTTATAAGAGCAGAACTGAGTGAGAAAGGCATACCTTTCTTAGCAGGAAAAGATAATATATGAAGACTGAGCTCTAGCCTGACCTTTATCTTCATAAGTGATAACTCTCAAAAATGACCAAAAGGTTAACTAAACTCTAAAAAGGTCATCTGTCTTTAATCTGGCTATATAGATCTTTTTCTGTTGTTCAATAATATACAGCTATTGTTCATTAAATATCATCTGTCCATTCTGTATTTTTGCCTTCTGTTTTCAGCAGGAGCTAGATTTCTGTTCTGTCATGTTAATTAACTTGCAGCTTCTTTTTCAACCCAGCACATTTTTTGCTGGGCTATTTTAGAATTATGTAAATAAATTTCTAATTGTTCTGTCTTCTGTAACACTTTGCCTGCAATACGGTCATGTTAGATATGTGCTAGCTTGGAGTGCAACATTAATGCTTCCCTCTTTACTCTGATATGAATTTTTTATACTCTATCAAGATACAGCAATCATCTATTTTCTCTTCGAAGTGATGCAGTCTAAATTATATTCAGCTAAAAATTACCTCAAAACAGTTAGGTAAGCCAAAGTTACACCAAAATTAAAACACAATTCCAAACTTAAGATACAGAGTATGTAGGGTCAGGTGCCTAGAGAGCTAGGAAAGATCTGTGAATGAATATAAACTATCAGGGTCATTAAAACAAAAAACAAGACTACCCACAGTATTGCTACATGTGCGAACATATTCTGAAAGTTTACTTCACCTCACTGATGCTGTTCCTTTACATACCTCTATAGATATTTCTTAGCTCTGTCTTCTTTTGCCTTTTAATATTTTGTAAGCACTGGTAGTTACAGTTCAAGTTCTACAATGGAGGGAATTTATTTTATTTTATCTAAAGGACAAGAACATTCTTGAATAAGTTATTTTGCTTACTAGTGAAGGCTTATTTCCTTCCACTTTTCATTAATCAAAATTTGGCTGGCCAAATAAACAAGTGTTATCTTCTCATTTTTCATCAGGAACCTATATGTAACAAAATCCATGGAAAAGAGATTGTATCTAGCACTAATATGGATAGCTTGCAGGTTTTCTGTAGATCTCCCTAAAAGTCAGCCTGAAACATTTACCATGAAGAATTTCACTTTTCAAGTTGTTTCTAAAAGTTCACTCAGAACTCTAAGTTTTGAAAAATTACCTAGCAAAGAAAGCTATTAAAAACAAAAACAATAAAAAAGCACACACACCACACAATACTACTTTTCAGACTACCACCATAATACAGTCAAGAAGCACTTACTCAGAATTAAGTAGAATTTTTTTCCAGAATTCAAGCTCAAAAGGAACTACCCATCAGACAGGTCAGCTGGGAAGAATATTTTAGATGTACTTCTTCAGTGCTCCTCGTTTCTGGGCTTCAGTCAAAGAATATACCAGATCCGCAGCCAGATATCGCCTGTCTGCTTAACCTATAGAGATACAGGGGGAAATGGGATGTATTTCCTCATCTAGACTAGTAATTTTGTTCCAGCTCTCTCTCATCTGTAGGAAAATTGTGGTTATAATTATCATATTTACTGTGAAGCTCAGAAGTAATTCTTCACTGTCATGCCCAAAATTCATGTACAGGAAGTCAATTTGGTCATCAACTCAAATCTAGCTCTTCAAAGAAATAAGTGAATAGCAATCATCATCCAAGCATACACTAGTTTGAAAACCTATGGGAATGTGCTGAGAGAAGACAAACTTTGAAAGGAATAAGTAACATTTCTTGAAGGTAATTCCACCACAGACAGATGTGTGCAAGAAGAAAAGAGCAGGGGAGGAACAGCAGAGGACAAGACAGTGCTGCGTGTCTTGGAGACTGACAAAATAGATCCATGTAAGTCATTTTTTCTGAACAGGAAGCATGTGATGGCTTCATGACTCCTGAGAGACTCCAGGTTCAGTGTGAGAAGGAATGGTCCTAATAGCAGCCAGACACCTGTAGTCTCTACTGTTCTAAAAGCTGCATACATCTTAAGAACATCTCCTACTTTATTATGCAGCATGTTACTCTGGTTTCTTCAGAGAAGAGTTACAAGTGAAACACCATAAAGTGCATAATTTGCACTTCCAGGCAAATGCATGCATGCTGTTTCATGGGGTCTTAATCCACTGGAAATAATTCAGGATCTGAATCAGTAAGACTAAGTCTCACAGTCCACCTATGGAGATACTGAAAACAAGAACTTGGAAAGTAATTGTATTAGTTTCACCTTTTGGAGGTTGGAAAGCAAGTGAATTGTAGAGATTTTACAACCTTGTATGCTGCTGCGCAAAGTGTACTGAGTAGCTTGTTAACCGACACAGTTGCATTTCAAGAGAAAATTCAAGTAGGAGGAAGGTTGGTTTCTGGATCAATGGATGCATGGAGCTGCCTTCCAACTCTCACTACAGACACACCACTCTCATGTCGAAGATAATCACTTCTTAAGAGTCAAAGCGAAAGGAAGGATGTTTTGCTGATAGCAGAAAGAGGATAAGAGAGATGAACCCTCCCCTTAAATCCCCTTCAAGACCTCAGATTTAGATATAAGCTTACTGTTGTTAAAGAAGTGTAAGAAAGGGTCAGGGTGCAGGGGAGTGTAGTTTGTGAGACTGCATATCTATTTCTTCTGCCTGCATAAGTCAGCCTAGTAATACCCAAATTACCAGGGTGTCACTTAGGTTCTCAAAAGCAAACCTTTTCTCACCTATTCTACAGTGTCTACAAGAAACAGAAAAAGGCTGAAGGGATGAAGAGCGCAGCACAGGCTACAGGTCCACATCTTATCTCAGGAATGTTTGAGACTAATCAGGGTCTGACAACAGCTTAGCAACCTGTTGTGAAATGAATTACCTGCTACCTGTGGGACTGGGACCACTGGTGCTCATGCCCACAGATACCACCTCACAGTTTCTTGTAAAAAGACAAGCAAAGAAGAGCTTTATAGTCTCGAGACCTACCTTCTCTTCTTCCCAGACAGTTCTTAAGCAAGGATTTTCAAAAAAAATAAACCACTGGAGAGCGAGAAGCACAAATCAAATGCACGGACAAAATTCTATGTTAGAATATACAAAGTAATGCATATCAACTAAAGGATTGTCATACAGTTTAGAAAAATTTGTTTTATACTAGCACTCACAATCATTAGTGTATCGTGCCCCAAATAATTTTAAAATAAAGTAGACTCAAAAATCAGAAGGTGGAAAAGGACTGTAATTATTAAATAACTTACTGAATCTTCCAATAGCATTTTTAAGTATATCTGAGCTCCCAAACAGAGCAGAAAAAGATGTATATTTTAGGCAAAAAGATAGTATTTTATGCAACAACAATAACCAAGTACTGTAAAAATGGCAGTAGGAAATGCAATTTCTTTCAAATTAAGTGAGGTTACTTTGATGAGACAAGTTCAGCAATTTCAGAACCTTTATCCTCTAGGAATTAAATCGCCTACAGATTTCTCCTTTCCAAATTTCTATTATTCTTTTTAAGCTAAAGAAAAGAAACAAGACTTTTATGCATCAGGAGGAGACACCAAAAATTATACATCAAGCACTAAGTGGTCAAGCATCTGTAACTCTGAAATTTCAAAGTTTGCATCTTCATTATTCAAAGAGATTATCACCTGCCTCTTCTCTCCCCAGTTCAAATTTCTAATCTGCTACTACTCGCAAGGAAAGAGGCCAGGTTGAAAGAAAGACCAGAAGCACACTGAGACTGTTTCTCGAGCTCAGCAAGGCTTATAGGAGTAACTGCCTCATCTTTTTATGCCATTTCTTCAAAGGCAACAGGCTTATGGACTCAAATAGTGTTCTATTACAATGCTATATTTTTCTGCAAAATAGCACATAAGCAGGGAAAGGAGGAAAAAAAAAACCCAAAACACACATCCTGTGGCTGATCAGATTAAAGAAACTGTTGGGGGGGAGCCTCCCCTCCTACCACTCACATCTTTGGAAGGAGAGAAGGGGTCCCTCCAGCCCCAATTACTAGCCCAGCAGCTTTCCACACTTTGCCAAGTTGAGCAGACATCAGACAATCGCCTCCAGGGTCCCTGCAAAGTCTTTTTCATCACTTTTGTAGTCCGGCCGGCCGGGAGCAAGCTCTCCACCCTTGAACTGAAGCTCTCCCCTTTCAAGGGCCGTAACACACATACATACCAGTATGTGCATCGTAGTTCAGAGACCTCAACAAACAGGCTGATTAAAAAAGAACCAACAAATCAGCCTAGTGTAGTGCCACGTAAAGGTACAGTTCAGGTCCCCGAGGTGAAACAGTGCATCACAACATTGTGTCTAGCCTTACTTGCTGAAAAACAAGAAAAAAAGAAAAAAAAAAAGCACTAGTTACTGAGGGCAGGGCTTGATGCTGGAGACATCTGCACCTCTCTCACCTGAGCTAGCTCAGGGATCTGTGCACTGTGCTGCATTACAGAGTGGATATGCTTTTACTCCTCTTTTTGAGTTTAGCCCTTCAAAGTGCAGATCCAACACCAGCTCAATTCTCTGTGAGGTTACAGGACCAACGAGCTGTTGGACATGTCACCTCACAGAGGAATTATAAGACTTATTAGTTTATTATTATTATTCCTAATAAGCATTCATAAATGTGTCATCTTTCATTCAATAGGCGAGTGAAGTTATTCCATACCTGTCTGTCGAGAGCAAGGATTCACTTTCAGAATAAGAACATATTTCCCACTGTTTCTCATTCTCTTGAGGATTTTCATATGATTTCCTGAAGTTGTAGGCCAAGGACAGTAACTGAATTTTTGTTTAATAATTTCCTTCACTAAAAGAGAAAGGCAACCCCCACTCCTACACTGAGTAATGGTGAGATAAAAGAGCTTACAAGGTAAATAAAGACTTTTGATTAAGTTCCCTCTCTCTTCCTATTACCTGAAATTGGTTTGTTACAGAGAAGAAAACTGATTGTTCTTCAAGAACACCAATATGAACAGTGTTCAGCAAAGAAACTAGCACATAAGAATCAAATTGGAATGTATGTATGAACTTCAAAGCTGTATCTGATTAACTAGAAATTAATAGGTCTGGACCTCAAGACCCCTTCAAAAACTTGAAGATTCAAGTTTTCAGCTACTGCTGCGGCCTAAGAACATCATTAAAACCTCCCCAGCCTTTGCAATACTTTAACTGTGGAGGCAGCTGCAAGACTAAGAATCATAGTTACAGACTTTGCTAAATTCGTTAAGTATTTCCACAGCTGAGACAAATTCATTTTTCACTGGGGGTGAATTTGCATTAGGATCTGACCTCGTGAAGTGGGTAACTGAGTGAAGAATACAGAGGATGGGGGAAAGAAGAGAGGGCATCTGAAAGGAGATAAATCTTCTTACTGCTGCAGAGTTCATTGTCCTGTCTCTAATGACAATATCACTTATGGTTCTCTACCATATTCCCAGAGCTGGATATTCTAAATAGCATATCCATCTAAAAGGCACCATACTGAATATCTATAAAGTATCTAAGTCTCTTTTAAAACATCCTTAACTGCCACAATCTTTTGTCTAGTCTCCGAGCCATACCAAACATAAAAAAGACAATCCAATAATAGTAACTGTTAAGTGCACCTAGCTATCACATAATCAAATCCTAGCACACATGCATCTTTCTCTTTGTTCCTTTACAACCTCTGATCATATATAGTCCATTTTCAAGTACTGAAGGAAAATGAGGGTTTTCAACTGGCCTGGTCATTAAAGTCTTAAATGGGCTAGATCAAAGCGGAAGAATTAAATGGAGGTGGAATGAGAGAGGAGGAGGGGGAGGGGGGAAAAAAAAAAAAGGTATTTCCTAAGTCTGTACAAAACCACCACCACTCGACCATTACAGACCCAGTTTCCGAGCCTTCACTCGGCGCTCAGCCCCAAAGCAAAGCTCCGCGGGGCGCAGCCTGGGGGCGGGCAGCTTCCAGCAACGCGCTCTCCGACGCCTGCCATTATTTATGCATTACCGCCAAAGCGGTCGCTTTTTTAGTCGGACCTACTCCATTACTCTAAAGATAGAGACATAATAAATAACGTCAATAAGAAGAGTAGAGAGGCTGCTTTCTACCCATCAAAGTAAATAAATAAATAAATAAGTGCTGAGGTCCGATAAAGCCTTGAGGGGAAACGCATCCAGGGCACTTTTCCACGTAGCTCCAAGACTACACCACCCCCGCCGTTACAGTGTCTCACTGCCTTTTTTTTTTTTTTTTTTTTTTTTCTTTAATTTTCGCTCGAGGACAGGGCGCTCCCGTTGCCAGCACCCGTCGGTGCCCGGCGTTTGCTCCCGCCACCCCCGTGCACGGAGCCAGCCCGGCCAAAGCAGCCTGCCTCAGCCGACACCCACCAGCCCACACTTCACAGCCATTTTAGCTAAGAAAAGGCCTGTTTGGGCCACCTTTAAACTCACCCACCTCACCGAAGAGGCGAAACTTCGGCGGCGGAGACGGCGGGGAGGGGGGTGAAACACCCCAAAGTGCCTCGAAACGCCCCAACACACGGCCACCGGCGCTGCGAGAAACCCCAGATCAGATCAGATCACCTCCCCCCCGCCGTCTCAGCCCCCTCTCACCTCTCCTCGGCGCAGCTCCAGCTCTTCCCCCCGCAAAGCTGCCCCACAACCCCCCTTTCCCGCCTCCCCCCCCCAGGTGCGGCGCACCAAAACCTCACCGCCTTAACCCTTCCCGTGCCAACCCCACCGCGCAGGCAAACACCGGCCGCGCTCGCGGCCTCGGCTGACGGAAATAGGAAAACTAAGAACAGCCTTAAAGCAAGCAAAGAAACAAACAAAAAAGCTCCACAGCCAAAACTCCATATTTTTGTAAGACCCGTCGGATTATATTTTTTTAAAAGCACACAAATCTTTTAGAGGGCCTGAATGCAAATCTTTCCCATGCAAACTTGGATGACAAAAAATCTGAGCGATTCTGTGGACGATGCATTTTAAACAAAAGTGGAATATATATGCACATAATTTAGCTGACTGCATTAAAATATACACATGAGAAAACATTTTACATATAAAAGGATGTGGTGTATTTCCATTCATGGGAAAAATTTGCATGGTTTTTCAATAAAGGATTGGTAACTACTTTTGCAATGTAATTTTTTATGTTCCTAAAGTAATGTCATTTGGAATAGTCACTTATACATTTCCCAACTCTTTCTTACTCCCATTATACTACACCTCGAGCCAGGGCTACGTCAAGAAGACATAATAATAGCTTTCTCTAGGAAATGCAAAACTGAATTAGTCTGCGTCTGCTAGGCCCCATCGAAGACCAGAATGAATTTAAGCATCTGTTGTCATTTAAGCACATGAGTAGTCTCTCTAAGTAACCAAAATGACAGATGAGCTTTAAATTAAGCCTGTGATTTAAAACGTTGCGGTATCAGCCTGCCTCAGCTAAAGTAATAAATAGTGACAAGACACCGATGCGGGCAATAGTATAGCAGAGACAAAATGTAATTCTCGTGTTTCACAGTAACAAATAAAAACCAGGAAATACAGTATAACAGTGCGATAAGAAACGGTTAAGACAGAAGAGCAGCTTTGCAGCCACGGGACGTGGGCATTGCACGGAAAGCAACCCGGACGTTTCTTCCCAGTGGGATCCCAGCTTTCGAAGCCTGGCAGTGGGCGCTCCTCGGTTGCTTCCCCCTTTCCCGGGGTGCGGGAGAGGGCTGTTGGGAGGGGAAGCGCCAGGTCGGGCCCTCGGCCATGGAGGCCGCCACGTCCCACTTCACCTCCGGCTCTCCCTGTTGTATTTAATGGTTTGCACCACTCGGTGCAAGAGCCGTAAAGGGAAATGGGCCAAAGACAGCCACAAACGTTGGAAGGAGGGAACCGGAGGCTCGGGGGAGGCCAATTTCTGCAGCCTTTGCGCCGGCTTCCTCTCTAGAGCGGCTGCTCGCTTGCTGCTTCTTTCCTAATGAATAGTCAAATAAAAAATGTATTCCCAATAGCGCATGTAAATCATTTTTACATCTTTCACCATGTGGCAGTAAGTAGCTTTCTGCAATTAAGAAGCTGATATATAGTGTGCGGTGTACATATACACAAAACAAAGTATTGGGTGAGAATTTATTCATGTGAATAAGTGGTGCTTACTGTTGTGACATTAGACATTGCTAACGCAAATAGTCGTAATGTCTGACCGTGTGGTTTTTGCCTGACCTGTGTTTGCCCTGTCTTTCTTTCATCCCGTTTCAGGAGAGAGGGAGACGTCTGGCCACGCGACGGGGATGCCGGAGGATCCTGCCCGCAGAAAGCCCCCGGCGGCCAGGTGTCATCCTCCAGGGAGGAGAATTTAAGCATTTGTTGTGGTGTATTTCTCTTGTTTCACTTCACATCCACTCATCTTTTGGTATTAAAAAGAAAAATATAAACTGATAAGCTATCCCTAGGCAGAATTTTCACGCTACCCAAGACAGTCTCTGTTACTGCAAAGATCCTTCAATAATCTGTCGAAAACTGACATCGCTGTGTAAAGAGCTGTTCCTTTCTATATCTCATTTTAGATTGATGTACGTGCCGCTTCTATATCCTTCAGCTCAGTATAACATTTGCCCTTTCATGTCTCAGTTTAAGCCACTGGGAATTCAAAGCTATTTCAAAGCATAATTAAACCAATCTGCATATAAAAGGCTATATGTCCTACTGAGGGTTCAGTGGAAAAAGAAAACTCTTCGAAAGAAGAAAATTAGAAGTAAATCCCACAACTAAGATTCAGTAAAGTTAATACATTTTTCATCTGATGTGAACAGTCTGTGCATTTGTAAAGCCACTGGAAAATTGTCTAAGCCACTGTACTGAATCAGTCTTCCTCTATAAAAAAGGTGGCTGTTAAAAGGGGCCCACAGCTTCAAAGCTTGCTCTCTTCCTCCGTCTCTGCTGCATAGGTCTTGACTGACCTTAAGGCATGCTGCAAGGCCTATTTGTCTAAATGAGCTTTGATGGAGTGGAGAGCCTAAGCATGTTTCTTGCTGTAGGCTATTTTCTGCTCTCGAGGAGGGAGTGGTCCACTACATAGTTAGCAACACTACTTATTTAAGATGTCAAAGAACGGCTACAGAAGAGGACTTTTAAAAAGGTAAGTAGATCAAGAGGTCTTCACAATTTTTGTTCACTATATATTGATAATGCATGGTATAAAATTGTTGTGCTTTGCCTATCATCCTATTATATAACAAAAATTGAGATGTAAAAATTATAGTCACAAATGCTATATATGCTGGTTCCCAGAAATAAGTTGATTCATAATATTCCTTACACTGAGCATGTAGATACTCAGTTAACCTCGCTGATATCATTAAAATGGCTAAAAATCATGAGAGTGTTTTTAATTATAACCTTACTTGTTTTAAGCACTTTGCTTCAAATCTCTATGATGGTTAGAAATATTTTTTCTTGATTTAAAGTTAAGAGTTACATATATTCACAGGACTTGAAGAACATTATAATAAATTAAAATAGGAATGTCTCCAGTGTAATCATGAGTGCTGGTCATACTGAATTTCTGGGCCTATGGTTCAGAGGTTGTTTCCCTACCATATAGTTTTTTCCTTCGCTCTCCTTCTAATTTTCCATTCCTCTTCCTCCCACACTTGTCGTCATGCTCTCCTTCATGCCACTCAGTTTTCATTTCTCCTTAAGCTCAGTCTCTTTCATCAGTTTCTCCTTTCTTCTTCATAAATTTAGATGACATGTAGGGGTTGTTTTCACAGGCGCAGAAAGGCACCGGGAAAGCAGCTCCAGCTGAGCTGCTTTTAGTTTCTCCCACCGGCTTCCACAAAGGCAGTCACCCATTTTCTCCTCCTTAGGTGACATATTGTATACAAACCAACCCACTCCTTTCTGTTTCTCTAGGAAGAGCCTAAAATGCTGGTAACCTTTGGTTGGCTGGGAAAAGCCTCCCAAAAAGTCAAACCAACATTGTTAATAATACCAAAGATTAGAGAATTTAAATCCTGGATATTTAGAAATGCACAGTTACAGGACTTTCCTATAAAACAAATACCGTGAAGAGACTGAAACACAAGATTTCATTTAAAAAATGGCAGACAAGAATAGTCAGGACCCTTAGAAAAACCGGAACAGCTTAGGGAAGTCAGCAAAAAATAAAATAAAATAAACAAAACCAGAAAGTGTACAGCTAACATTTTTGTATTTGTAGCCTTTTACTAAAAAAAAGCACGTCTGTTAATGTTTATCAACTCTGTTTATTCTCTTCATTGAGAAAGATATTGTATTGATTTCTAAACTGTAAGGAAGTTCTTTCAATAGGGGTTCAGCTCTGATTATATTTTTCAGGCCAAACTACAGTAGTAAAATTAATAATAATGATTATTTACTTTTAAACGAACTTTAAAACCTCCAATCGATTATTGACACTTCCAACGTGAGCGTGTATTGATAAACATGCATTAGTAAAAAAATGCTGGAAAAAAGATTTCAAATGACAACAAAGGATTTCTCAGAAGTTTGTGAAAGGCAGCATTCAGTCTTGATTAAAAGTGGTTTCTTGCTTATTATTTGGAAATGCCATAATTTGCTTTTACTTTAAAATCCTGTATATTTTAGAAAATGAATAACTTCAGGCTTTTAGCATAGAAGCATTGAAGCATATGGTAATCCCAGTCCCAAACACTAAAATGAGCCTGTCTGTGCCAACTCTTAATTACCAGCTCATTAACACTCAGGTGTCAATTGCTGGTGGCAAAGGCAATACTCAGTTGGCCTGGTTTCTGTCATGCACAATGTAATTAAATTGACCTCCGCAAAAGGAGCCCAGTAGTCGCCTGATACCACTTGGACACCGATTGCCGCACTAATCACAATCGTGTAATTTAGTGAATCACACAGTGTAATGAGGGAAAGACTCTGGAGAGTACCAAATTGTACTTGCATATGTAATAATGACTTTAAGGACAATTAGAGAAATAATCGCTGCTCTGTTTTCTTCCTGGCTAATAATGAACTGTAGTAACTATTTGAGTTTGCATTGTTGATTTAAAACTTTAGCTGCTATCTACTGTTTTAAAATAATGGTTAGCAACAATTAAAATGTATAAAAGAAATATTTTAATACTAGTAACAGAGCTCCATCTTCTTTATTAATGACCCCACAATGGATTAGTTTCAGGTACCAGCTGTCTATTTGGTAACTGAGAGACCTGTAGTGGATTGTGTGTGATAAGGGTGATTAAATACATCACACTCATCTCCAAAATGGGCCAGGTTGCACTCACGCTCACCTCACATGTTTCTTGCACACATGATGTTAATATAAAGGAACCATGGGCAACAGGCATGTTGCTTCTGGGTAGGTGGTCTAGCCTCAGTACTGGTACATGAACAACGTGTATTGACAGTCACTTGTTTTTAGAAAAGTTTTAAAAAAATGTACTCTGAAGAGGACTCTCTACTTTGGAATTTAGGAAGATGGAGGCTCCTAGGCTTGGATTTTTTATATTGAATTTTTGGCACCTAAATGAAGCAGCAAAATTTGGAGCATATTCATCTCTCTCTATAGACAGGTAAGCAAGTAATTTCAGTGCTTCTTAAATCTGAAACTCCCCCCGACACTCTTCTCTCTGTCCCTGTTCTGTTTAGCCCTCTAGCCCTATAGCCTAATTGGGGCACTGAACGTCAATGCCTAACTTGGCTGGACAGATCTGGGCTGTAACATGCAACCCCAGTTCAAACTTCTGAGCTCCCAGAAGTCCAGCCACAGCTTAAACTCAGGGGTTTGTCTTCATGGGTTCTCAATGCTCTGAATCCCTAAACAGATCTCTGCATCTTACACATGTACTGAAATTCTGGGTGTAATATTTCTTTGGAGAAAAGCTCTAATCTTCAACTTTTTGCATCCCTGCTCATCTTATGCCAATCTTTAGTCTATCTTTCCTACAAATGTTTTATGGAGTACCATACAGGTTAGGTTCTCTCTTCTCACTCTTGGTTATTTTCCTTGTGCTCCTCTATTTGTACATCTGAATGCTGCTGCCGACTCTAATAATTAGATTGTAAGGTCACTTTGGGGAGGCCATCTTTTATTTGTGTGTTTGTGCATTAACTAGTATAAGCAGCCCTGTCTATGAATGGGTCTCCTATGTACTATTGTTTTACCGATACCAATAGATAAATAAGAATCTGATGTCCAAAACGAAGTATGAGCAAGCAAAGGTATTTTGTCCTTGTACCAATGCATTACGTTCCTCAGCAAATTTGAACATACTTACAGTAAGAAGCTGAATGTGTGGGGACATTGGATTGTGTCAATTTTTAATACATGGTAAAGCTAAAGACTAAAATTAAAAATTCAAGATTCTGCTATAGGTGTTTTGCATATAATAAAAGTCCAGATCTTAGACTTTTCTTTTTTGCTGATACCAGCGGGATATCTGAGCACTGGGCAGGTGTATGATCAATTCAATTGTCATGGTGAATGATAAAAAAAAAAACCCTAAAGTGCCAAAGAATGCAAGTCATCTAATGAATAGGTAGTGAGCTGGGAGAAGAATAAAGATAAGAAAAAAAAAATTTAGTTCCTTGAGAATGATGTAAACAGATTTGCTGACAAGCTTATGCAAAACATGTAGAAGGAGAAAAATCATTGCTAGAGATGTTACAAAATCTAAAGAATAGATGAAAGCATTTTGTCAATGATGTGTTTATTAAAGATAGTGAATTCTGGAGAAGTGATCCATCTAACAGGGAGAAAGCAATGCTGTGCAGAGATTATGAACAAAAGGGAAGAAGAGGGACAGGCCATCAAGAAAAGACACTTTCCAGTGAAAAGCAGCAGGTGAGACTCAATGAGTTGAAAGGTACCGCATCTACAAACAAAAGGAATTTAACACTGTTTCATGCATAAGTTCCTACCTGAAAAACAGGGCTCAGCATGGATTGAATAAATATGCAGTTAAGGGAGGAAGAAAAATTAATGGTACTGTCCCAGTAGACATTTGTAAACTGATCTTACGTTCGCTGAACAAAGAAAACTTACACTGAAAAAAAAAAAAAAGAGAATGGAAATACTATATCCACAATTATGGGAGAAAGGAAGTCTGCATCTTTTTTGATGTACTAACTTACTTTTGAAAGACATTGAGTATATCTGGCACACTTTGACCTAAACAGGAGATCTGGTTGTTCAGAAATTCTTAAAATTAGGCTTTGGAGACATGAAGTATTTTCTAGATAAAAAATATGTTCAACAACTAATTCCTTTTTGGTCATAAGTTCTGAAGGGACCTTTCCTCAACCTCAGTGAGGACCTGCTGAAGGCTCCATGGGAATCATCTCTTCTCTGCAGCTCTAACTCCACAGTTCATCCAAAGAAAAGTAGCCAAAGAGTGGCTTAACTTCATACTAAAGTTAAAGTGAAGGGGGCTTACTGTGCTAGGAGGCAGGTGGCATTATCCCATCAACATCACAGTTAGCTGTAACGTTTTGAAACTCCAAACCTAACATATGCCAGTGCATTAATTTGCTTATTGTTGTAACTGTTGTACAACATAACCACAAATAAACAATCCAAATAATAATGCCTGAAAATTTTAAAAGCATTTTTCATCCACTTTTTGAGAGGCAATACACAAAACAAATTCTGATAGATGTTTTGAGACATGTAAATGTTGCTTATTACCCCATATTTCTTTTCCAACATTGTGTGTGTATTCATTCATCACCTGTATTGTCCAAACCACTCCCTTTGTGTTTCATTTTGTTTTCCTCCCCTAGGGAATCAAGCCCTTGTTTCTATGTATGTTTTTTCCCTCCTTTACTGACTTTGCCTCTCTTTCTTGGCCGTGGCCAAAACCTGATTTGCACAGTCTTGGAGGAATCACTTTTTCCACCCCATTTTTGGCAGGCTGTACAAATCCAAGCTTTTGCTGAGTGAAGTTACAAGATCACTTTAAGTTATGACGGCTCCTAGTGATTTAACATACAAATGAGAGCCAGAAATCAGCAGGCCTCAGTGTCATTTTTTATGCCATTTTGTCTGTGGCTATACACCCTCTAAGGGCAACAAAGAGAAGGATGGCACTGATATAATTCAAGGTGATGAGCAAATGCTTCTAACTTGAACAAGCTTCTTGTGATCTTCCATATTATTTAAGGATTCAAAGCCTTCTGAGGATTTGCTCTTTTAAGTGTAAATTTTCTCCCACTTTAGCTTCTGTCTGTTGAGTAAAAGTGCAAGGGGAAGACAGCAGGGTTTTAAAATACAGGACCCACCCTGAGAGGTATCTCAACAGCACCAGGATAAACATCCTCTCTTGTCCCCTTCCTTCTTCAAAAGCCCCAGGGGAATGCGAATCCCAGGAATAGGATTGGAGCAGGGAGACGTCCTCACCTCTAGCCTGGATGTGGCTGGGATGGCTGCTGTAAAATTGACGACATTTTGGCATGACCAGCTTACATCAGGAGCTCAGAGTGATTAAATAAAATACTCCTTTTATATTATTTCATTCTTTCTTCCATCAAGCTGTTCTGTGCTGTGGCCTTTAGAAGGACAACAGAGAATCTCATTTTTTTAATTTAGCCTGCATTCATTGTTTATTTATATGTATTCGCTCAACTGTAAAATTGTATACACATAAATGTGTGCTATTTTGTTTACTGGGTCAGTTTATCTTTTTTACAATGCACCCAGCAGGGTAAGATATTCACCTGCAGTAGACTGGAGTAGCTTGGACAAATGCGCACCAGTCTTAAGAACCTACTTTTATTCCCTTGGTTTATTTAGGCTAAACTAGAATTGAGGTAGGATTTTTCCTACGCACCAGCAGGTGTAGAAAAATTATTCATATGAATTTAATTGCCATGTGTCTCCCACAATTCCTCTCATAATATTACTTTTTTGAGACATTGTCAAGCCAAAGTAAGTGCCCTTTAAGGGAGGGAGACCGGAGACAGAGGGAGAGGCAGGATTGCTTTTGGTATGGGGTTTTTCTCTGTAAGAGCAAACCAAACCAAAGAAGAAAGAAGCAAGGATCTTGAGTAACATTAGTGACAGTGCATGCACAGTAAGTGTTCTTGTTTGATTTATGTGAGGCAGCTATTATTCTGCAATCTAAATATTCTAGCATTTTACAATGGCGTACCAGCAAGGGAGTCAAACTATCATAACATAAAACCCCCTCTCAAACTGAGATACTCCTTGTTCCATCCTCTTTGGGGTACCTCCTTTACAACCGAGCCGTGTTGCGCTCGGCCATCTGGCGTTAGTCCCCTCTTCGAGAACAGCTGAGATAAATGCGTACTGAGGATGCCACTGAAACCGCCTCCACTGACCTCGCGAGCTGGGGCGCCCCGGGGCTGGGGGCTCCCAGTGGCGGCAGGGCCGGGGCGGGAGGAGTCCCCGGGGGAGCCGGCCAGGGACATTAAGGCCTGTTAGTGCACTCACGGCCCGGGCACTGGGCCACCACCAGTCCTGTTTTTCTAGGTACCTATTTTTTATGTTAACGTTGTCATTATGTAGCCTTGCTGCTGTGTCCTTTTTTTTTTCCCTGGAAAAGGAGATATATGCAAAACTGAATCTAATTGATACTACTGATGCCATTTAAAATGGGTTTATTATTGCATCATCAAAGTAGTTCAAGGGAGTCAGAGAAGAGGGGTAAATCCTCTTTTTATACCAGCGATTCTGTAAGTCACATTCTTGTTTTGTTTTTCTGCTGTGTCTTTCTGGTTTACAATGCAGTTACTCAGGCCAAGGAAATAACAAAGAAATACTATATCCCAGCATAACTGGTACAGTAATTCTGTTGTCATCAGTAGGATGACTTAGGATAAATTTACCTTCTGGGAATTTATCAAATTGTCCAGAATTTCTGAACTTTTTGACATCTGCCAGGGTAAATACCTATAAGTCCTTCCCAGTAATGCATCCTGTTAGTATCAGACTCTTAGACTGCCCATACTACCATTATGTCTGAGTATTTTCTAGTGATACATTCATCTATATGATCAACATGTCAGATGTGGTTTGTTCGCTTGCCCTTTCCCTTTGGCAAGAGGGCAAACTCTCTAATGGTTATGCCTAGCATTGCTCTGTGTGTCATCTACTAATACATATTGAGCAAAAACTTTTGTAAAATACTAAATACTCACTGAACTTGAGAGCAAGCAAATGAGTCTACGTTTAGTCAGTGGTTAGCTGTAGAAAGTGGCACATGCTCCTGGTTCCTGCACCAAGAAATGTTTTAAGTGCTTTTGGAAAATGGAACAGCAAAATAGGAGACCATACTCTGCAATTTGTTGTTTAGAAACTCTTCTAAATTGGATACGGTTGCAGAAATCGTCTCAGGCAGAGAGAGACCTGAATACAGAATTCAGATTTCTCTGAATAAATACTCCAAAAGTCATACAGCCTGCTCTAGAAAGCTTAGGTAGCTAGTCTTTAACATCTTGGGGTTTCTGAAGGATCCTATTTTTCAGGTGTTCTGAGAAGACATGTAATGAACAAAAAGCTACCAAAGTGCTGATGGAGGCTTCTTTTTATACCATGTTTTACTGATCATAGTATTTGCCCATGGTGTTGGCCCCTGAGGCCAAATCCTTCTTTTAGATGAGGGGATCTAAACCCAATTCTCTTTTCCCAAGCCCTCCTAATCACCAAATCCAAGCGGATTTAGGCTCTGAGTAGAAAGATGAAGAGCTCTTCATCTCTCCCTTTGAAGCTGGCCCATTTTGCAAAGAATAATTACATATTCTTTTGACAGAGAGAGCAAGGGCACCAAATTACATACTGCTCTCTAGACTACTAGTTAGCTCATTAACCCGCATGTGGGGAGATCTCAGTATTGTAGCACCCATGTGGTTTTACATTATTTTATATTATAATCACTGTTGCTGTTGTTCTTTCTTATTATCTTGATTTAGGAACTAGATTCTATTCCCACCTCTGCAATAAGCTGCATTATGAAATTTCTCAATTACCCCTTCAATAAAATAAGGATAGTGATACGAGCATCTGTCCTAACACTGGAGTATATTTTGCTTACTAGTAAACTATATAAAGCACACAGAACAGCAGTCAAGAGAAGATATAAGTTTGAAATAAATGAATGTCTAGATTCTCTACTGCTAAAGGTTATTTTTGGGAGGAGCACAGTAAGACAAATTTTTGTTTTTGTTCTTCCTGAAGCTGTAGACCTGTGAATATTAGCAGCATGTTCAGTGAAGCTGTAGGCTTCACTCTGCAAATAAAGGATTAAACACCTAACAAGTTTGCATGCAAATGGTGGTTTCCATTTTATTCCAGATAAAATGGAAATCAGGAAAGAATTTTCCCCAGTCCAGTAAAACATCTTTGAGGCCTTCTAATATTTTATGTTACTATATTTTATCTCCTTGTCCCTGAATAGTGGAGGTCTGGAAAAGATTTATATAAAAAGGAAAAAAGGGTAAGCTACCTCATTTTGACTGGAATTGTTTTGGCGTAAATGGTACCTCTTGGATCAAATTTACAAAATAAAATGAAATAAACCTAAGACTGAAACAAAGCAAATGACAACAGGGATTAAAGTAGCAAATTTAAAACCTTTAGTCTTAATATAAGTTTCCATATGACAAGGGTTGCTTGAACTCCGCCTGTAAGTCTAAAGGTTTAAAATAATTTAAAAGTTAAACTGGTAGATCTATTATTTAACTATACACAATGACAGAAACACAAAAAGAAATGACTAGCCTTCACGGTGAAAAGCACGGTGAATTAATATCCTTTAAAAATTACAATTTTAAGCAGAATGTAATAATGCATCTGGTAAGGAAATTTGCAAATTGTAAGTTTTCACCGTAGGCCCTGGGCGCAAGCCCCTGGACGAGGTCTGGCTGTCGGGGCTGGGGCGGCCCCGGCCCAGCGGCGCCGGGGGGAGAGGCTCCCCGAGGTGCTGCGGGGAGGCTGCAGCTGGCCCCGGGAGCTGCTTCCAGCCGAGGCCCGAAGGCCACCTCTCCCATCCTCGCCCCTGTCCCCGTCCCCGTCCCCAGCCCCGTGGTGGTGCCCGATGCCGGGGCTGCCTTGGCTGCGCCTGGTGCCCTGCTCCCTCGTGGGGCGATGGGACGGGCCCTGCCCCACGGGGAGCTGCTGGCCCCAGCCCCGGCCCCGGGGAGCTCTGGTCCCCACAGCTGGCCTTGACAATAGGTCAGTAAAAAATAATATGGTACCTCACATGCCGCTGTTCCTCAGCTCCACTGTGATTTGTCTAATTTAAATGTGCACATGGAGCAGCAAGGAGCTGATTTATATTTTTTAACTGATCTTTCTCTTCCAGAAGCTCAGTGAGGTTTAATGATATCATTACAAGGTATACTGCATTTTCTCCCTAGACTATATTAATTAACTATCTTTTACTTCCAGCACTCTCTCTCTCTGTCCTGTCTCTTTGTTGACAGTCAGAATATAAATCAAACCAAGCCTCCTACAAAAACTGAATGGCTGTGAGCTCCAAGGGCATCATTTAGCCTCATCTTCAGAGGTTTGAGCAGGATAACGTTTGCTTGCATTCATTTTCGCAGAAACCATAAGCCACAACAAATATATTGCTCTCATGGTGAAATCTTTCTCTTTCATGATATTTATGTTCCTGAACAAAGCACTATTTAAGTACCAATTAATGTTATCTGTGAGACTAGGAAAAGTAGCCCTCTTCCTTTTTTTCCCTCTTCATAGCAGAAGACTGACAGGCCACTGCTCTTTTGTCAGCAGCCCATGCAGACTCTGCTCTACATCATCTAGAAAAGCTCTAGTGATGGAGCAGGAATTACTATAGATATAATTAGGATTATATTTTGACATCAGACCTCATTTGGGTCTTTCTTTTTTTATTCTGATCAACTGGGAATAGCCTGTGCACTGAGGTGCACATGCAACCCTTCAGAGGATTGCCTCTATACTCTGCTTGTATACGCTGAATAAAAGGGGGACCAGAAAAGGTGATGGGAAACATCTTTCAGTCTAGATGTGAAAAGGTATTGTGTGCATAGGATCTGGTTTTTTACCTTCCAAAGCAAAACTTTCCAAAACATTCATTATTGTGGTCGATATTTTCTTTGCTTGCTTTGTTCACATTTTCAACCATGGTGAGAGAATACTCTGTTTCAATCATTTTTTAATTCTTTCCTCTTTAAAAAAAAAGTGTATCTTTTCAGGCCTGCATTTCTGTCCTGGTCTTCTTAGAAAACCTGAACTGAGGTATCATTTAATTTGTTTTGTTATTTAGCCTTGAGATAAAATAAGCAGAAACAAGGCTGTTGTTTGAAACTCACACAAAGCCTTGTTCAAATTTCAAAATTTGATTGCACAGCTTGTTAAAAGCAGAGCTAGTGACGTTTCCCATTTTTTCGTGTCAAATAACTTTATTTTAAGTTGCTGTTGTTTAAAAAGATCTGTCTGACACTGTCAGATCAACTCAGCACTGCAGCAGGCATCAACCTGACGCCAGACCTCTGCTCTGCCACCTAGTCTACAAACACACTGTCTCTGCCCCACACAGCTGGCTGGTCTGCTCTATACAACCAGGTGCCAGCAAGAAGAGATGGATGCAGGACACTCGCCACTTGCACACTCCACAGCCACTGCTCTGCTCGCTGCCTTCACTTGGCTCCTCAACCCAGACACACAGGGAAGCTCTTGTGGAAACACCAGAAGGTGGCCAAGGCACTCTGGGCTCACAAGGCCTGTGCAAATGATCAGCACAAGATCAGGCAGGCACAGAGCTGGCTCCTTGGGCGATGCTTTTGTTTTCAGAGGGAAGGATCCTGCTTTCTTTGGGCACAGCAGGCTGCTGCTTTCCACCCCCATCCCCTCAGCAACCTCCAGCTAGGCATGGGGGAATGGGCATTTTCTTTAGGTATACAAAAGTTACAGATACAATGGAGAAAGAGTTGAGAGTCCTGAAGGCCTCCTGAGCCCAAAGGAACCTCCTTCCTTCCCTTTACTTACTTGGACAAGGAGCCCTGGGTGAAGGGACAAAGGGTGCAGAGGCTTTGAAATGAGGCCCAAACAATGAGACAGCACCAGACTACAGGTCTGCTGAAATGCCAGATGTCCTGCCTGCACAGGCTCTGCAGCAGCAGTCCGGGCTCCACACCTGGGTCTACAGAGCACTGAGGGCTGGGTGCCACGGGCAACCTGGCCCTGGGCACATCTTCACCGTGTGTAAAGAAAGAAATGAAAACTTCCTTTTGTTCTCCTTCAAATCGCTAGGGCTTGGACCATTGCCTTTAATGGAATTAGGCTCTGATGCATATGAAGTACAGCTCAGTTTTACAACTGAATGTTTGAATCCAATACTTGTAAAACTTAAGGTTGGTCTGGTTACATTCCCTTCATCGTGTTGTCATAAGGCTTTGTTATACAATGTGTTATTCTTTACCGTTACTGCAACCCAAAGATGAGTTATTGAAAATAGGCTTTAAAGCTGATCATGAGATGAACTTTAATCTTTGAAGTGCTTGTATTCAGAAGCATAATGTTTCATTAATATTTGGATTTAAATGCATTTTCCATAGTGTATAATTAAATATTTTAATTACCATTTTTGTCTTCAGCTCTTTTCATTCAGAATGGTAAACATGTTACCTGAATCCTGTTTGACATTGTTGATATCTTCTGATTGACTAAAGTGTTTCACATCCAAAGGACATTTTAATCAGTGCTGACACAGAGAACAAGAAAGTTTAGCACAGTATGTTTCGTCTTGACTCAGCAAGATTTCCAGCACTCACATTTGTTACATTTTTGACAGGATGCTTCTGAAGTGAAGCGTTTGCTTTCTGGAGAACTACACCCACATAGACTTAATTTTTTCCTGATGTCTCAGCCAACATACAGTATCATGAACTTTATTAACAAATTCAAAACAATTTCAATTCAAGAAAGCTGTCCAAGTTAGTTCTTGCTCATTTCTTACATATGAGGATATCTACAAAAACACAGATGCTCAACAATGGATTTTTAATGGATATGTGTATGTGTATTTGTTTATAGATATGTATGCATTTCATACAAGACAGATTAGCATATTAGAGAGGAAATAAAATGAAGGAAATCTTAAATAAGCACTTGAGTTCTGATTGTAGGGATCAGTGCAATGGATTTAACTGACAGTTTCAGAATTTCTCATAGCATATTACTATAATAAAGTCTTACCGTCTGGTTTTACTTTACTTCAGATAGAACAAACAACTTTCTATTCTATAGAGACATCTGATGCCAATGTTTTGTAATCAAATTGCAATGAGTAAATGTATATCAAAGATGCTTATTTTGGACCCTAGGTCTTCTTATACATTTTAATTAAGAAGTCCTGGGGCCACAAAACTCAAGACTTGAACAAGGAACGGTGGCAGGATACAACCAGCTTTCTCCGTATAAGACATATAAATATTTAAGAGCCTTGCAAAATTGCAATGACAATTTATCAGCCTAGGAAGACTATCTATTTATCTGCCCTTTACCCTGAGGCATGATAATACTTAAAAAAATAAAAAAAGCAAGCCTACTTTGAGTAGGTAAAATTTTGCAAGTCAAATACTGAAATGTGTTTGATTTTGGGAGAATGCATGAAGAAAGAGTTGAATTCAAACGCTGAATGCAAATCTCCACTCCACATTAAGGAAGAAGTCTAACTTTCTAATATCATAAATAAGTTTCTGCATTTATGTTTGTGTTTACTGGTAAGAGAGTACTCCTGTAAGAAAAAACTCAGTGGCAACTTACCAAATTTTGAACTATAATTACATACACACACACATACCCCCCCTCATAATGACTATTATGCATGAAGTATAATCATTACAAATAAGTTGTATTTATCTGTGCACTGTCATTCCACTTACTTTTGCAACAATACTGTTGAAAAATTACTACACCTTGTTCAAATCGGCTGAGAATATATTAATGGAAATAGCTCATTTTTTTTCTCTCAATAGGCAGTTTAGTAAAAATTTGTATTAAATAATCAAATTTTACTTCAAGTAGCGAAACTATTATTTTTAAGTTTTGGAAAAATCATTCTGGAAGAAACTAAAGACTGGTTTAGAAAAAATAGAATAGGCAAGTTGCTTAGAAATCCATTGCTTTATATCTAAACCATGAATTAAAAAAAGAAAACGTCTACATATCTGATTCCATTTTCTTATCCTTTATAGGATCTTGTCTTCTGTGCTGGAACTCCACTTGACTCCAAAGACAGTTCTTCACACAGGCAGCTTGCCCCATTATGGTCATAAATTGCAAATCTGTACATTAAGCATTGCTTTTGACACCTAACTGAAGGATAGAACATTCTTAGCGCTACAGCAGCGTACAGATAACCTTCTCCAAAACTTAGTATACCCACTTGAGAAATTACAGAACAACAGGGCTGGGAGTGATCTCAGCTAGTCCATGCTTTTTCTCTGAGGCAAGTTTAAGTACACTTAGATCATCCCTGACAGGTATTTTTTGAACTATTCTTAAAAACCTTCAATGAAGGAGATTCCAGAACCTTCTCAAGTAGCCTGTTCCAGCCTATGGTTATAGCTATTTCTCCTTAACATCTAAATATTTTCTGCTCGCTACTTCAGTTTATTTTCGGCCAATATGCAAATCTAGTCCTTAGGTATTTGCATCACACGCTTAAAGGAAGAGGCTAATACAGAAGGCTAATATTTAAAGGCATTTATATACCCATCACTGCAAATAGGCACCTAGTAGCAAAATCAAAAACATGTAGGTGCTGAGCAAGTCAATTTCAATGGGAGCTGGCTGGATACGAAGAGTAGCTTCCCCAGTAAAAACATGGAAATAGCCAGCAAATGGAACCTCTGTACTGCTAAATAGGGTTCTTAGCACCCTTCTTCGGATACAGCAGCTGCATACTCTCTTTTAATGGGGCGTAAAGCTCACATCATCAAATGTTAGCATACTGAAATACACAGTGACCTAGGGAAATCACCAAAGTTAAGTCTTTAAACATTTTGAGAGCCCAGGCTGTAGTACTTAAAAACGTCCTGCTCCTAAACAGTTCTGCATCCAATCGTTATTCTCTTTGGGACACTCCCGATGAACTCAGAAGGACTTCTGTGTGTGCAAGGACCAATGTCTAGGTTATTTAACATAAAAAAAAAGAAATGGACATATGCCTATAACATACACAGTTTATGGAAAAAGCACTATGGTGGAAATCAATGACATGACATGATATGGTTAAACTAAAAAAAAAAAAGGCATTCAAAGTGTGAAGGCAGTTTCATTAAATAAAAACACTTCAACTGTCCATGAAAAAGAAAAAAAAAATTTTCCTCCCAGAGACTGAAAACAACCCTAATTTACAGTATATATCTCATATTAATGGGACTTGGAGATAAACAAAAAAGTTCCATGAAGGTCAAGGACTTTCTTGCTTTAAAAGCAAAAACAACAATTTAACCTACTCCTTTAAATGAAATATACGTCACAGATTTCTTTGCTGTTCTTCGTAAAACTAACAAGGCATGTAGGTGACTAAAAATCCCACTACCTAAAGCTAGAGACACATTTCAATGTTGTGTTCGCTCAAATCAATAGCTATTACCTGTGCTTTTTTTTTTTTTTGGCTGAGTTTTACATAATATATACATTTTAAAAAGGATCCCAAGAAATATTTTGTAGTTATACAAATATGCTAGAAATATGCATTAGAAGGGTGGAACAAGCACATTTTGTTCAGACTAATGAAATTAGCAACTTCAGGGCACAGTCCAGGTATCTGTTTGTACAAAGAACTCCCATAAATTCATTAGGAGTCTTGTTTGGATCCAGGATGATTTCCATACAGATGATTTATATATTTCTAATAGAAACTGTCATTATAAAAAAAAATAACAAAAGGAAGAAAAACTAACTCTATTAGCACATTGCAGTGGCTAAGTTCTGCCTCTCACTCACCCCTCATGCATCTTGTGACAGCACTGGTGGGCCTACCAGAGTTCCTATATAACAGCACTATCCAAATTCTGCTGCAATCCATGGGAGGCTTTCTAGTGTCTTACTTAGTATTGAATCATCCCTAAGCATTGGATCAAATTTGGCTAGATATCTGTTGATAATACCCTGTTCTATCATGTTTTCAACATTTGACAGATGTTAATATACATTGGGAAAAAAACACAATACAAAAAGAAAAAAAAAGAAAAAACTTTTTACTAGATTTTTACATTTAGGAGATGGTACTTAAACTCCATGGACATGAAAGTAATTTTAAACTTTACCTTTGAAAGTTTGCCTTTTTCAATATTTTATAAAAAAGAAGTGCTCTAAGATACCATTTCAGACGATAGAGTTATCACAGAACGTAAAGATTATATGCAAGGGCTTAATGCTTTTCCCAACAAAGGTGGTAGCCAACCTCTTTTTAACTCCAGTGAGAGAAGTCAGCTGAGAACGTGCCATGTTCCTAATTTCAAATCTCATTTGTAATAAAAGAGTCAATAGTTTGGCATATACTATGCCTTTGTCATTTGACTTCTATCAATAACTATTCCTAGCCACAAGAGAAATATTTGTTTAGGCAATATATTCGTATAGTTTCACAAAACTATGTTGAAGAGAGATGTGTGTGTATACGTGTCTTTGTGTGTATGTATGCATACTTATGAGTTTGGGATGATTTTCTTAAAATACTACTTCACTTACATTATATCTTACATTGCAAAATGTACAGACACCCAGTGTTATTTTTAACAACATATACAGGTGAGTTTATAGACCTTTATAAAAGATTTTGTGATTCCAAATTAAAAACCATAGAAATATAATCAAAATAATGGAGAGTGATTTATACTTTTGATAGTACATAGCGCTCATTCTGGTAATATTGACAGCTGCATCTTTGGCATTGAAAATTCATTACAACTTTTAGACAAAATGTTGTTGCTTACAGCTTTTTTTTTTTAAAACAAGAAAAACAGGATTGACCAAAATACGAATATTGGGAAGTACTATTAAAGGTTTATTTTATTTCTGTTTTTTAGCAAGGATAGCTTAGGAACCCTGAATTACCTTCTCACTTTAGTGTATGGTGTAGACTGTATGAATCCATTTAAAAATCAACTAAGTTGTACCACATTTTTCGGAAAATTATATATAATATAATATATATATATTTTATATTTATTTAGAAGCTTTGAAATAGTACAGTAAACACTTTGCAACACGGTGTATAAACTACAGAATGTCTTTGAGAATTTTGTGGGTCTTCAGATTAACAACATTTTTATGACCCACAGGTGAAAAGAACATGATCACAATCTCTCTTGTAAAGTTGGAATAGTTTGGGGAACACTTGATCACACAAAAATAATATAAAACAGTCAAGTTTAAAACAGTGATATTGCATTTATAATGCACATTTCTTTTATCTGTACGATTGGCTTCTTGTGGTGAATATAAACATCTAAAGGGCTCAGTGACATTTTGGAGAGAGAAAGATATATAGTGCTGTAAACAGGCACACACTGATCAGAGAGGCAAGATCAGTTGCCTCTGAAGTTTCTACAGTTCTACACATTTCAACTCATTTCTCAGGCCTGCTGAGAGCAATTAGGTCCTATTGTTGGCCATGATGTCTCCAACAGCACACAAATCCTTCAGTTACACAGAACTGGATGGCCAAGATAATGAAGTTGAAAGTTGATGCTTTTTGTTGGTCGACTTTTGTGCAAATCATGCTGCTTCAGGTAAGTCCTGTAGAAGTGACTAGCATATCCTTTTCCGTGCTGCAGGAAAGAAAGAAAGACACTTCTGAGAGAAAAAAAAAAATCAGTCTCCAACACTTCGTAGGTTTAGTATTTCTTAGAGTGTAGAGAAACAATCAAAACTTGTCACAAACTGTCACTTAAAATTCCCATTGCAGCAAAGAGTTTAATGTTGATTCACTTTTCAGAGGAACGTCTTTTTGAGGTTTGATAGTCTGAAAACCAAACTTCACATGCTGTTTTATTATTCTGTCTAACATATCATGGCAAGTACTCCAGTGTGCGCATATAGAATCAGTATAAAACAGAGCAAATAGTCAGACTTGCAGGTTCAATATTACTGGAATTTCCAAGCCTATTTTTTCCTAGTTCTTCTTGTTATTTGAAGCAAGATCTAAAATTCCCCAAAGATTCAGAAGCCGGTTTTCCTTCCCTTTCAAAGTGAACCATTATCCTCATCACCAACTGACCCTTTAGTCTGGTGTGACAGAGAGACGAAAAAATGGTGTATTAGTGCTACAATTCAAATTTCAGCATTTACTGTCATGCTAGAAATTAACTCATGTTACACAGATGAAGAAGGTCAATGCATTAGCAAAACCCATATCCTAATCTGCCAGCTGTGGAAGCTATATTACCTAAAGACGCTGGCTATTTTAACCATAATTGGGAGCACAGGTAACAAATGATTCGTACCAGGATTCAGAAAGACTCTGGGTTAAATTCTGACCTCAGTAACACATGAAGGTGAGACAAGGAACTGGCTCACTTGCTCAAGTATTATTATTGTTGTTGTTTACTAAAGCTGTAATGATAAAATTTTTACCTTAGCTTCAAATCAACTAAATCCCTTCCTGAACTTCAGTATGTTGCTGGGCATGAAGTGTTAAAACTGAAACAAATATGAGTCTTCCTAACTTTATAATGAACCCTTGAACCAAGCTATTCCTATACACATGTTGATGTTTGCATGCTAACACACAAACATATCCAATCTCCATTCCATTTAACCCAAGTATATACATTAGCTATACTTAGTGCATATTCACTAGTAAACATATGAAATGTTTCTACTGTAGCACAGTGAAGTTAGATTAATTATAGGAAAATATGTTAACATGGGTGTTGTATGGTCAACATACAACTGCCAGATCTTATTAACATTAAAAATAAAACTACATCTGTTATATTTTTGATGTTTCAGATGTTTAGAAAATTACTAACAGATTTAAAAGATTTTAAAAAACTTCAGCAAGCTATTTTTATAACATTGTAGTTAAACTTAATATGAGATCAGAATCTTCCTGATCTTTTGATGCAGTACACAATCACGCCGATCATATTTCCAGATATCTTTTAAAATAATACCAGAAGCAATCATTCAGATAATAATAACAACAAGATCTGTATTTGATCCTTAATGTGGTGCCTGGTGATTAATAATTGCAATTCTCTTGTAAATAAGTACAGTAGTCCGGATTACTCTCTGCCACTGAGGTACTCATACTATAGTACAAACATAGTAGGACTTTCAGGGGATAAAACTATACAGTTATGCAGCAGGGGCAACTGTTGCTTTCATGCAGCACTATTTCCCTTCTACTTTTGTCTGACACTATGCATTTGTGCTATTGACTTGGCACTCAAGGTACAAGGCAAAATCTGTTATTTCTTTCAGATAAAACAGATATTGAGTAACTGGCTGCATCTAGTCATTCTCCAAGCAAATTAGTACATTTTTTCATTTTTAAACTTTAATTAACATGCTTACATTACGAAACAATGAGGCTATTTTATAGCAATAACTAAGTATTACATGTTAGGGTCCAGAACACCTGCAACTCACACTACCTACAAAAATCCTTGTCCCAAATCCTAAAATAGCCTCTGCCAACAGGCAAAACACATCAGATTTCAGAGGCAAATTTTGTCCTCCTTGTGGTTTTTTTTTTTCTTTTTCCCCTTTGGTACGTACACAGAAATTTCTGTGCAAAGAAATCTCTCCAAGCCTTTACCAGTATCCCCCTTTTTACAGATGGGAAATATAAGTCAGAGAGGTTAAATGGAAAGGGGGATGGACTTATGCTTAAAACAGGAACAGATGTCAGAACTCTTGATTTCCTGCCCTCTAAATAAACTTGAAAAAGAAATACTAAGTCTCTCTGTATCACAATTTCTCCATCTGTAAAATGGGAATAATAATGCTTACCTATCTCCTAGAAGTGCAGGAAGGCTTAAATCACTATTCTTTATAATCCACTTTGAGATCCAGAGATGGAAAGCGCCATAGAAATGGAAGCATCAGAATCAGTGTAAGAGCTGGAACAAAACCACCAGAGTTCCTGGTGCCTAATTCTCTCAGATCACAGCTCTCTTTTTTTTCATCCCTATTTTATTCCCTGTTCCAAATTCTCAAACCAAATACATCGGGAAACTTCAAGTCTGTGAGAGTATGGGTTTTCATAATGAGCAGTTTCATAATTCTATTAACACAATCATACTATTTGTACATATATTTTTAATAGTCTTTGAGGTGATCAAGATGATTAAATAATCATCACAAACAAGTATTCCAGTTTAAGTTATTAAGGCACATAATTTATAATGTACTGGCTATTGTTCCTTCTCCAAAGGCCTTGGACAAAGATTTTGAGTATTACAATGAGAATACTTAATGTATAAAATTTATAATGAATTTCAATAAAAAATGGAAATAGAATACAGCAAATATATATTAATTTGTCCCTCCGTATACATAAGTAAGCCTCCTAATTCACAGTGGTGAGCTAGTTCCATGTAGATTGATGACAGAAGACAGACAAAGAGGTCAGTGGTATGAGAAAAAGTAATGCAAAACACTAACATAAGAAACAGAGAAAAGAAAGCATGCAGTAATTAAGATGCTAGCTTATGAATCAGAAATAAACTGAAAATAGCATAAAGCCATCATCTCTTTAATACATGCACAGGCAATAAATCTTCCTCTCACCCTGTTTTGAATCATTCTTTTGCATCCAAACTTAAGGTCTGACCTTACAGCCATGAATGCAATCATATACATTTCCTCTCCTAGCAAACCCCAGAAGGGATAGCCTGTACTTGAAGACCTTCTAATTCTCTGAATAGAAATGTTCTCCTGCTTTCTACTGCTAGCTCATCTAACTATGACAGAGAGAAGGCCTGCTGCTTCCCTTCACAGCTGGCAACCAAAGCAGCAAAAGATGATGCATACTGTACCTAAATGAGGATAACTCTTGTTTTTACCCTATACTATGTCTAGGAGCTTCATAAAGTCCCTTGGCATTGTATCTGCTATAACAGAATCGCTGCAGAATTCCCCCAAGTGCCAGCAATCTGAAGATCCATCCAACCCCCCAGATAATAAACTCTCCCAAGAATGCAGAATGTCATGCGCACTGCTGATGTTATAGAAATATTACCGATCCCGCTTCATTTAGGAGAAAGAAAAGACTCTTTAACTGAAAAAAAACCTCTTCTAAATCAGAGAGAGCTATGCAACAAAGTGAATAGGGGAAAAAATCAGTACATAAACTGTCATCTTGCTATTTCAGATCCAAATTCTGTAAGTTAGAGCAAAGATCCAAGTAATATTTGTCTTCATATGGGATTTCAGTTATGCTGCTATGCAACCATCCAATTAAGATTTTTTTCTTCTGTGTCCTCTCTAAAAAAATTGTGCATTGCACAATTGTGTATATACCTTATGCCAATGTTGGTTTTAAATTTGCAGTATTAATTTTAATTCTCTTCATGTTTTTATGGTTTGCTTTACAGTCTATATATTAACTAGAGCAGATGAAATGTCACCCTCATCTAAGTCACATTGGCTTTGACAGGCCGGGAATAGATAATTCAAGTGACCACCAACAGATTGCAAGTTCAGTATTATTGTTTTAACTTGGCCCAATTGATTAGAGACCATGATTTAAGTAGTGATAGAAGGTACCCTACATGAAATAGCCTGGCTGTTTCAATGCAGCTCTAATTCAGTTAACAACTACATTTTTCAAAAGAGGGCAATGAGTGAATGGGAATGCAGAGTAAACTACCATAACGCCCTCACCCTTTGTAGTGGTGTATCCAGGTAAAGAGTTAGACGCACTGCTGGGGCTGAGGGATATAGGATGGGGAAGATGACACTGCTGCCACCCATGTTCTGTGGATAAAAAAGCATTCCAGTCACTGCAGGTGCCAACTCAGTAATTTTTGCAATCCATAAAGTCTTTTTTTTTTTTTTAATGAATGATTACTTAAAGAAGTATTGCTAATAATATTTATGAAAACTCCATTAAAGGCATTTGAAATAGTTTTAATAGGAGATTGTCTTATCCAGTCCCACAAGCATTGATAAGCAAATATGAAAATGGTATTTTTCTTAGGTATCTTTTCCTCATGAAGTAGTTTAGGAGGAACTTACTTTTGTGTTTTTTCTTTCAAGACTTTAAGAGATTTTGGGCTTCAGGCCTGTGTACTCAGTAGAGCACACTTGGACAAAATAGTTTGTGTCCCAAATGCCCCGTTACATTTTAGAAATAGTATGTGTTTTTGTTAATTCTGCATTATATCATATAGTTGAAAAAGGGAAGATGGGGATTACTTTTGCACCTCAAAAGAAAAAAAGAAATGACCAACTCACCCTTAACGTCAGTGAATCTATTCGTTCTGGCAGCCATTGTTTATGTGCCTACATATACGTGCACATGCAAAGTATGTGATGGGTCTGAAGACTTTTCTCTGTCACCAAGAGAGTTAGATAAGAATGATGCCACATCCTGTCTGGCCATTGCTGGCATCAGACAAGAAGGAGAAGGCAGAAGAAGCTCCCACACATAAACACACAAGTCCCACTGAGGCAGAATTTGTCCCTAATATACACATGAAATTCAGTAAGACTGAAACGTCCTTTCTGGGATCTGCAAAATCCAAAATATTTATATTTTTTCTAAAATAATCGAACAACATTTGGACTGGCCATGCACAGTTACCCAGATTTAACCTAAAAATCAAAATAGAATGTGAGCATTTGGTTTTCAGGCTGTGAATAAATACAGCAGGCCAAAATGCAAAAGTTTAGTAATTGCCGCAGTGATTTTTTTTCTAGAAGACAGACTTGCTTTTATCTAAATAAATACACAGACCACTAAAATTTGTTCCTTCATTTGAGAATTCATTTTTACTTCTGGAACAAAGGTGATTATGTCAGCCATCTTTCCTATAACATAAACAACATACCCACATACATCATCTTTTCCTTTCATCTTGCATTAAGTGCACAATACATTTCCCTGCCCATAGTCATTTAAATCAGTCCAAGAGTCACTGATTCCCAGGCAACCCAAAATTTGATAGTGGTGGACACTACACTGACCATAAGCTATTGAATATGACAAATAGTGTGACTTTCTCTGTGAAAAGGGGAAAAGCGCTTTGCCCTTTGCTCATCTTCAAGTGCAAGTGTCATTTTTCAAATTTGAACAGTGTAGAATTCTCTATCAACAGCTTATACAGATTATCACTCAAAAAAAAAAGTTTATTGATCAAATTTCTGACTGACACATATTGCCACTTACATTAGCTTCATTTCAGGATCTGAAAATATATGCTCCATAAAACTATTTTTCTATTTGTAAGATGTTTTTGATGTTTGGGGCTCAAGTGCTTCCACCAGTTCTTTGAACACGTCTTGGTTGGTATTTTCATATGACAAGAGGACTATGTGATGCAAATTTTGACACATCGCAACAGCTACTGTATAACTGCCAACCTGCAACAATGTTTCTTTGGGGCTATTGAGTGCTCTGAGATTTATATTCTACATGACCTTAGAAGATCCTGTGAAAAAAATGAATTTCACTTTGTAAGAATAAGTAATCAAGTCCCGATTTATGTAAGCAAAAACAGAATCTCTTTCTGTTTAGGACTATCCTCAAGCATATGCTAACTTTAAGTTAACTACTGCTAACTTTAAGTTTTGACCTTAATCAACGTATGCTTTACATTGAACATGTGATTAAGAGGAATTTTCTTTTGAATCAAGTCGTGGTTGTTTGTTGCCATCCATGTTCTGTGGTACATATGATACTTCTACGTGTATCTGATTTTCTGTACTAAATGCTGACAATCGTTTTAAGCTGCTAGGAACAGCCCAGTGGCATAGTATATGTCAGCTTTGATTTATCTCTGATTGCCATTACTTACTACAGAAACAATGCTTTTCAGTTACTACTATTCAGTAGAGGAAGTGCTAAGATATATACGATAGAGTACCATAAAAATATGAAAGCCAATTTTCCCACAAGACATACTAAACAGAAGCAAGCACTTTCTTCTCTGTGTTATTATAACCCTATCATCTACCTGAAAATACTAAAGCTAATACATGACATCGTCACAAACAGAGAATCACAGAATATTTCTCATTAGAAGAGTTCTTAGAATTATGTACTGTATTAGGACTGATTAAATAACTCCTAAATCATTCCTGGTGCATGACTGAGCACAGAACATGTCCTCTAAGAATATTTCCAAAATTTCCATCAGCAACTTATTCTAATTGCATACCTGTTCTAACGGCAAATTCACATTCTTCCTATTTCACCTTAAGCTAATTTCAGTACTATCCCTAGTAATACCAGTATTTGATTCTTTTCTTTCTCATAACAGTTGCTTATGTGTTTGTAGGTAACTATCATTTCTTCTCCTCAACCTTTTTTTCTTCTTACTCCATTTATTCTTTTTTTCAAAATAATTCAACATTTTATTGCACTCTTCTGAAATCTACCAATATACATCTCCTTAAGCTGACAAGCCTGAAAATGAACATGTCAGTTTGAGAGCTAACCAATGCCAAATACACTAAATGCTGGATACACTGTGACTTAAAATTTTCAGTGCCTTGGGGAGAAGGGGAGGGATATGAACCACTCCTCCTAAATTGCTCCTAAGTGCCTAAGTTCCCTGTAGAGTCAAGAGAGAAGCAGACATACAAGTCACTGTCTGCTGGCCTTCAGAGGTGCCTAAATTAATCACACTGAGTTGGGCCTGAAACAACTAAATTTACTTGTCCCTACACTAAGTAACATGCGTTACAGTATCATATCAGCATCGCACAGTGTATTGCCATCCAATTTATCTTAGCCCTGATGTTTTTTTTACCACACCCTTCTCCCTGTGGCATTATGATCTGGTGGGTATTTCTCCTTTCCTTTTGTGAACATTTTATTTTCCTTTTCTTAAGCAAAGTACTTCACTTTGTTTTTCATGATTAGTATACATTCAGATTTCAGATAGTCCTTTCCAGTTTATCAAGATACTGTTATATTTAAGTGTATCACATAAAATTCTTGCAATCCTTTCAAAACTTCTCTTCTTCAAAAAATACATATTAGCAGCTCAGTTTATATCTGTAAATAAAACGAGCCCACTACAATTCTTTGTCACTTCAGGCAACTAGAATGGAATGATTCATGTCCACATTATTAAACTTTCTTAGCTGCATCCAGACATATTCGGGTGCAATATAGTATGGCCTGTATAGAAACTGCCTTCAAGAATGGTCCCTGGCCCATATTCTAACACCCACACCATGCCCGGGGCTTCTTAGGAAGAGAGCTAGTTGACACAGGCCAAAGGCATGCCACAGAATATGAGTACAGAGTATAGTATTCCATTGCTGGGAAGGATTCTGTTTAATTTATTAGAAGTGATGCAGCCATATCGGACATAAAACATATTGCAAGTATAAAACACGTAACATTTCGTCTCAAGTAGAGCAGAAAAAAAAGTTATTACTGTGTTTCATTTGTGAGCAAGAATTTTTAGATCTCACTTCCTATCTATACCCACAGCTATGTGCAGCTACATTTAATTGTCATCTAAATGCCAATTTGAGAATAGATGGATGTGAAATTAAAGCACAACAGATAACTAAAAAAGTCACAAAGTGACAGAATTTGACTCTGGACAATACGAATCCACAATATCAGCATCTACAAATTCCTTATGAATAAAGAAAGGCTGCACTGAAGCAGTTTCATAATGAATCCTTCTCCAGTGCTGAATGCAGCCATGATGCTGGAGGTGAAAAGGCAGGTCAGAGGACTCAGGTCATTTGCTTATATACGAGTCTGTCGCCCCCATAACTTCTCTGGTGAATCTGCTCCTGCTATTCATCTAGCCTGCATCCATTTTTTTTCTAATCCACATTACTCCTGATTTACGTGACATTTTCACAGGTAAATAACAACATTTTCACATATGAAATAGATTTGCATGTATGCAAGAAATGCAGATTTACTCTTGCAACTCATACATTGACATAATTTTCAGGCAGAATTTGGGAAGCAAGTTCTGAAGATTTGCTTCACCATGTCCACAATACTTTCTTCAACCAATAAGGAGTGTTATCCTATCAAAGAAAGAGATTAAATTTTCTTAGCATGGTTTGGATTTTTGGTGAATCCACACTGCTTAGTATTCATCATATTTAGTCCTTCCAACAATTTAGTAGGTATTGAAGTTAAATTTTGTATCTGAATTGCCCTCATTTCCTATTTCCTTTCTTATAAGAAGGTACCAAATGCGTCATTTTTCACTCTTCTGACTTCACTGTATCATGTTTCTGAAACAAATTAAGTATATTGACAGCTACTTCCCAGCAGCAGTGATCCTACTGCTAGCATGAAACTGAATTCTCAGTGGCTAGTGTACAAATAGAACTGTTTACAGACTTGCCAGAAAAAGAGCAACACTGATCCCTATAGTGCACTTGTCTAAACATGGATAGATAAATGCAGTTCCTTCTCTTATTGGCTATTTGCTGCATTCTTTAAATGGCTTCCTCTATTTTTTCTCCTTTGTTGAAGAAAAAAAATAGGAAGTGAAGCCCTTAAAAGTTAGTGGGGGAAATGAAAACAGAAATTCAGAGTTACTTTGTGAAGCAAAAGAGCTAGAAACAAGAATCATTTCCTCTGTTGCGCAGACCAAGTAGTTTCGAAGATAGAGGCCAGCAGAGAGGAAAAGACCCTTGTGCACAGAGACCCAAGATCAGGCACACATCTGAGTCTCCAGCTCCTGACTGTCTCAGTAAGGAGGTTTGTAATGTAAGAATAACATTTACATATAATGAATAGAACTTGCCTATCAAAAATAAATAACTTCAGTGCCTTTCAAATTTAAACATCTCATTGCTTTCTGAAGAGACTCATGTCCATAAGTGACTAAAATACTTTTGACGTAGAATTTAATTGTAAGACTAGAGGCATTCTGGAATTTTAAACTAGCCTAACACAGTAATCTCAAAAAATGACTACTAAAGTTTCAAGCAATCTTTCTGCTGGTTTCTTTAATATTGCACTGGTAGGAATCCAGAAGACACTATTTCATTTTTAAAGAAAATTTTCCCAAAACAGGATACTCAGGGTAGACATCATCATTCTCAAAATTGACATAAATGAATAAATATAGCACCAGTTTGAGATAATTAGATATATAAGCCTTCTATGTGTTCCAGTCAGAACTGGGAAATACAGACTTTTACAGCTGGGGGGGGGGAGAAGGGGGAATAGGTTAACTGATATTTTTTAAATAAACTAAAAATATAATTTTCATTCATTTGAAATTTATTGAAATTTAACCTTTTCAGTTATTTTCTTTCACTACAGTCGCAAAGAGTGCTGGAGTCTTCCTGGACAAAAGATGCTATGTAAACCTAATAACTGGTACATTTTTTCCATCAGTATTTTGAGTAATACTGGGTACTATGAGCTCTGTCTAAGATCACAGTTACACAAAGAGATTCAAGCAAATAATATTTAAATATAGCAGCTAACGCTTCTGACTTAATATTAAAAGAATTTGTATTTCTTTTTTTTAATCATTTAAAAATAGTGTATTTATAGGTTTTACTGGACTACAGCCAAGCTATCTTTGCATTTTTATATGTTGATTTCTAATTTTGCCTTCTGAATTATCCATTTCCTTTCTATTATTGCAATAATACTCTGTAAGTATTCATCCCTTTGAGTGATAGATGTAAGAGGAATACTTTCAGATGAAGAATGCAAACCAGTCATGAACGTGAGATAAAAATACTTTTCAGAAGTTATGCAATAATCATTGAACAGTGAATCATCATGAATGGTTTATTCAAGATCATACCCTACCTACAATAATGAGTAAAAATACATCATAGTCTTGCTCTACCCTTATTATATCTTAATTGCTGTTACCTGTTCAAGTTTTCTTTCATTTTTTAGCTTAATTAACCAAATAGAGATTATGTCTCTGGACTGACAAATTTGAAGTATAAGTGAATCTATCTCTCTCTTAGCATTTCAGGTACAGTTATTTGCAAAACCAGGAATGTTCAATCAGATTTTGTAGAAAAGGACAACTACACAATTAGGTTTCTTAGCATATTCCTGAATATAAGTTAGAGTTCCACTTTCTAATGGGACATGCAGGATATTCAGCTTTGCAGATCAGATTTAAATTTTAAGGATACTATAACATTATTTGTGAGCACAAAACTCTATCATTCACAACTGCATAACTTGTTTCTGAAAAAAGGCTTTTACTATGCACAGATTACTTGTTTATTCGTACCAATAAACATTACATTTCAGTGCAACTTTTTTTCAATCCAGCATTAAACTGTTTTCTTTCTTCAGACCCCAAGAATTCTAAGATGTACATGTAACTATTGCTAATTTGTTTGCTTTTGTTTACGTGCATATTTACCTCAACTATGTGTGAAAATCATAGATTGAATTTAAAATGATTAATGAAAGGACCAGCCAGCTCACAGCTTTACCTGATTTGTTTTAGAAATCAGATGAGTTAATTTTAAAAGCAAAAATGTAGACAGGCCTTATTTTTAAAAATTAATCAAGGACCCTTTCAAAATAACTGTTACTTAGGTTTATGTGAAAGTAATGCTACAAGGTCTATCGCAGGTGTGATAGAACCATGTAAATAATTTCCAGAAATGAGATGCAACTAAACAAAAAAGAAAGAAAATTCTTCTTCCATAATATTATGTGTACAAAACTGTTATTTTTTTAAACTTCCCCCAAACAGTGAAAAATTCTTGCTTAAAAATGTTTTCATAGATTTACATTAAATATAAGCTGAAAATGTTCAGTGTTATACATCCCACCACACAGAAATAGGCCTTTACAATACTAAATACATTAAAATACAACCCCCCCCCCAACTTTATATGCACTTTTTCTTATTTCTTTGAAAAACAGTCAAAGGACTGTGAGAGACTTCTTGTCTTGATACAAAGACGTGGAACATTTTTCTCATCTAGGTCATTTATTCTAAACTAATTCAGGGGATCAATAACAATCATAAGTTAAACTATAACCATTCTTTATGGTAGCTCTGTGGTAGATTATTTGAAATAAATTGATGGTCTAATTCCTAAACATTCAACTGTGCCAAGGCTTTTGAAAGCTTTTTAATTTTTATTTGTAAATCAAATTGACTTAGGTGTGTCAAGTTGAGCAGGTGCCAAAGATTTTGTAGAACCAGAACTTCAGGCTGCACCTATATTTTCAACATTGCCTTGGGGGCTTTGTGCTCAGATCCAAGCCCAATCTCCCTGATCCCATAGAGACCTTCATCCTACCGCTACTGCGGAGCGAGCCCATGGAGGCGCAGGCTAAGAAACAGGCACAAGATGGAGTCGAGCTTATGTTTGAACTTTTTGTCTGATACAGACATTCTCATTCAAGCCATTTGGCTCTGCAAACGCAAACCCAGACCTAAGTACATCTGTCAAAGGTCATGTAGATATTTAGCATCCAAACCACATAAATCAAAACAGCCAAAGAAAAGGATTATTTTTCCCTTTAAGTTTACCTTGCTTAGACTGCTTACTCTTTGAGGAAGGGACTAGTTTCTTTATTCTATATTTATACCATGCCTAACAATAAAATCCTGATTCATATGTAAAACGTTGATAGTGCTAGCAATAATCACCATGATGATACAGTTTCATCAGTGAAGATGCAGCTAAATGCTCGCCTATCTATATGTAGAAGGTGCAGCAGAGTTAATGAGGGGGCTACCTTAGAACACAATTGTTATTCCTCATTAGCCCCTTGCACAGATACTGTTATTCTGTGTAGAAAACAGTGCCTTTATGTAGTTAGTTTTAACCTGCTTCCAAGGTAGATTAAGCTATGCCAAAGCCATTTTTAGAGAAAAATAAACATTTTCAAATAGAAAGTTAAGGTATTATGGCAATGTCTGGCTGTTTTCATATAGAAACAAATCCTAACCTCTTGCTAGAAAGAAAAACAATTCTACACTAATGTCAGTGCATTATTTTTAGGAAAGCTCAAAAATATTATAAAAATATTATATAAAATATATATAAATATATATATATATAAAATATTATAAAAAGAAATACACATCTAGAATGACCTACAATTGCAGGGGGGAAAAAAAAATCAGAAAAAAAGAAAAAGAATTTTAAAGCTGAGTCTTATCATCAATTGTAGACTGATACAGTACCAAGATAGATTTAATGGTGCTATTCCCACCGTTATCATCTGAGGACCTGGTCCAAATATTAGAAATAGACGAGTTATCAGACTGATCAGATATTCATTGTGAAGACTGTCCCTATAACATATCCTACAGAACGCAGTGCCACAAAATTTGAATCTTGGATTATGGTTTTTGGTCACTACAGTAAAAATACTTATAAAAATAGTGGATAAAACAACCTCCACTGAGTGACAAATGGTTAGAATCTATTTTTAAAAAAGTAAGAATTGTTCAAAAGCTATTCTCACCAATGTTATTTCACTTATTTGCTCCAGTCAGGTTCAGACTCCCTTTTATGTTTTGTGAACATTCAAGTCATCACAAAAATCAATTTCTTAACTGTTTGCAAAAAGTCAATCTCCAAATCACATGAATGAATAAGAAGAAAGCGAGTGTAAAATATGCAGTTAGAAGAATATGCAAGTTAGAAGAATCCTGGAGTCACCCTATGAGAAAATGATTTTCAAAAATTCTATGATTTATCGGTCCTATGACAACTGTATAACTTATATTCATAATAAATACTTTTAATGTATTTTAGACCATTTAAAAACATATTCATCAAAATATATTATTTGATTACATAAAGATCTGTGCTTGGCCGCAGAATAATATACATAATATGTATATGAATATGGAAACGGTTTAGATAAGTAAGGCAAAAATTTAGTCATGGGACAAATTCATTCAATTTTGAGGAGCTGTATCTTCTTCTACATTATCATACTTTAACGTACCTGGAGATGTTTTTGTTTATCCATACAATGACTTGATCTTTAAACAAACAAAACCCCCAAATCCCTACTATTAAGCTTTTGATTTCAATCATATCCCATAACCATGAGTTTGACAGGTTAATGTATTATTTTGTCAAATGTATATCATCTTATCAAATGTATATTACCTTATTAGTTCATGAGTTGGTTGCCCTTCAACTGCTTTGTTGCCTTGCTGCTCTCTTGTTATTCAAAATGGCAAATGAAAGTGCCCAGCTTACCTTCTCTACTTTCATTCACTCTTCTGTTTACTTCACGTCCCTATCACAGCTTGTCTAAATTAATTAGCACTAAGCTTTTGATATGTCTTTGCAGAGAAGTATTTTCAGGACTTCTGTTGTTATGCTGTACATTTCTAAGAAATGAATAGGCTGGCTAGAGCAACACAGATACCATTTGTGTAATGACTTTATAATACTATTTTTAGTGTATTCCATTCCTTTTTACAACCTGACATTTCATTTCCTATTTGCTAACTCTGTACATTGGGGAACACTTTTCAGGGAATTGTTCCATGATCTTTTTTCTCATGAATACATGAATTGTTCCAATTTCTCATGATAACATACATTACCTTCCTAGTTTAGCTTTTCTAAAGTTCCCCACTGAACAAGCCCATTGGAACACAGTGCAGGGATCCCCAAGTAGGCACAAACTTGAGCAGATACACTCGCATAGCACAGTAAAAGCTCCATATAAAGGTACCAGTTTCATTCATAACTGCTGCACCACTGGCACTGTTTGAACTAGGAAGTTCTCCCAGCAACTTCACTGTGTTGACACTGCTCTGTGGCTTGCAATTCCAGAACGAGCTAGGTCAGAAGCAGAGTGGGTTTTCAGGACTGCACTTCACTGCACAATGTGGACCCACATAGTCTATTATAGACTTGATTGAGCTAAATAGTTTTATGCCATCTGCAAATACTACCCTTTTGTTTTCATTTCCTTTTTCTAGATAATTAATGTTCTAAACTCTACTGGTCTTCACACAGAATCCTAGGGAGCTCTGCTTCCTCTAAAATGCTACATTTATCCTTATGATGTTTTCTGTCGCAGACACTCAGAATCTGGTAATGCTTTACCCTGTGTCAACACTTGCTTACGTTAGTAGCTTCAAAAGCTTTTTTGACAGTTCAAATACACAATATTGATTAATTCTTACCCACTCTGTCAGAATTCTAATAGACTGAAGATCTATCTGTTCAATTTTCCAGTACAGATGCCAGTTAGCATGTTCCTAAAACCTTTTAGTGATAATTTTAAGCCTTGGGCTAAAGTCTCTCACTGGTCTCTAAAAGTACCTTTTTAATGATAAACACAACTTCTGACATTCTTTGGCCACTAGCTTTTCTTCAAAACCAAAAACTACAGAAACACATAGTCCCTTGGCTTAGTCCTGTTTGTTTTAGTCAGTTATCCAAAAACATCCTCTTCTGTGACTTAGTCTCTCATGTTTATAAAAGGTCACCTGGGATGGGTAGCTTCCTATAAATCTTTCTTTCCCCCACTCTCTCATCTCTCTCCTTGTTAAAGACCAATGTACAGAAACTACTTAGCCTCTGTGTAATGTCCTTGTCCTCACTAATTGCAGCTCAAGGCCCACCAATTCTCTCCTGGACTTACTACATTTGTATCTTAAAAATTGTCTGTATTTATTCTCATGCCTTTGGTTATTCACTCTAAGAAGTTCTTCTTATCTCTCCTAATTTCCATCCTGAAATTTACTTGCTAGATCTTATGCTCTTTTCTGATGGTTGTACTTAAAAATCTTTTTTTTTTCCTCTCTTTTTTAATAAAGACCTGTTAAGTTCAAATAGCTTTTGTATCCTGCAATACACTTTTCTTTGCCACTCTGTTTTCTTTTTCATAAATGCTGCAATTTTTTTTATACAACATTTCTGCTAAATATGAAGGTTCAGTTTCTTATTTTTTGAATCACTTATAAAAAAAATTTGTTCTACTGACATACTATTTTTGATTAATCTTTTTTGCTAAAATGTTGAATTTAATTTTAATACAGTTGCTCAACTTGGCTCAAACAAAAGTCCCTTCGTGAGTCCACTTCCTCTTATGTATTCCTCTTGCCCTATTCACTGAATAAATTATTAATAAGGAATTATTTACACATTGATACAAGTATTGTGTTCATTTTCTTTTCCTTGTTCCTGTTATTTACTATACAATTTTAATCTAAAATTTTACTAAAGAAAACATTAAATAAGAGAAAATAGAAGAAAGAAATATAACCCTTGGCTGTATGGTAGTTTCAGCTTTGAGATCCAAAGAAATAAGGCAAAACTAAATCTGGATTCTCAAGTGTGGATTACATAACACCACTCATTGATATTATTTTGTCTACTGCCAATGTTTTATCTCCAGTATTTTATGCTCTTAGACCAGAAAAATATAAAATACGTGCCAACATGTAAAGAGATTGTTCAACAAAACTATTTGCTGAATACAATTTAAGATCCCTAAACTATAAATAAAACAAATACGTGTTTCTTTGTTATATGAAATAAAACTACCAGGCCTAGAACAAAACCACAGAACTACTACAATGGCAGTTCTAGACACCAGAGATCATCATCATTGTAATGTACATACTGCATCAGAACACTTTTGGGACTAGACCATCAATGCTTGAAAACTCAAAAATTTTAACTGAAGTTATAAAGATGAAATTAGTACTGCTAGATTATGAGTTAGTACCAAAGAATATTTCTCAGGGGTGAATGACAGGAAACCAGTTAAGGAAAGACAGAGCCATGAGCCATTAGGACCTAGCTAACCAAAATTTCACTTTGGTCTTTAGAGTATGACCAGATGACTGACACCTGACATTTTAGCCTATACAAAGTATAGCTGTTTGTTTCAAGCCCCCCCCCACTTTTTTTTTTTTTTAAAGGAATGGCTTCCACATCTCAGAAGTGCTGTCAAAATTTACAAGCTTTCAGTGAATCAAATCTAAAGACTGGCATGGTAAGACCACCCCTCTGAAGGACAGAAATACCTGGACAGAGCTAATTAAGAAGAGAAAACTGAGAGGTCTGTGCTGAAAATGATCTTTCATAACATAACTGAAAATCACCTTTCTTAACAACTAAATGCTTTGGAAATTAAAAATAAATAAATATCACCCACAGCGATTCATTTCTTTTCCTTATCTTCTGTCCTAAGAGACTATTGTTGCTTTAGAAAGGGTCAGTACTGCAATGTTAATGTCCTTGGCTTATTTGGATGAGATAAACACCATAAACTCTTGAAGTCAAGGAGATTAAAGTCTCTAAAAAAAATACAGAGGGCTAGTAAATAGAATGAAAAACATATTAGCTTGAAGTATTATTCAAAGGTTCTACATCTGTCTCAGAATTCAGAATGAATTATGAAGGTCTTTTTGAGATTTGTCACGCTCTCTCGTGCCACCCAGCCACCATCAAAAGGTGACTGAAGAAAGAGGTAAGATTTCAGAACAAGACAAAAGGCACTGAGTAGCACTGAGAAAAGTCAGCACTGTGCCAGCTGAAAGATGATCAGGCTGAAGGCAAAAGTTTCTTCTTCCTTCCAAATCTTTAATGTTAACTATGTAAATAGTTTCTTTAATATAATATACATACCAATTATTCACAAGATACTGCTCAATAACATAAAGAAGCTTCTGGGACAGTTGAAAGAAAAAGTTTCCTTGACTTAATTTTATTCTTAAAATTGTTAGTCTGGCAATGTCTATGTTTACACTGTCTATCCAAACAAACTTTGAAAATAATACAGCTTCAGAAAAAAAATTGAACAAATCCTCCCCACCCAAAACTATCAGCTGATACTGTTCTGTTGACAATCACGTCACACTAACAAGAATCAAAGTCTTGTCTTTTTTTAAAAGCGCTGCACAATGCCTTCTTCATTGGTGCCTGAATCCAAGGGAAGCCATTTTCCCCACTTCTTCTAAAATTGCGTCTGTATTATTCCTGCTATGAATAGTAGAAAGAGCTAATTTTTATTCCCGCAAAGGGAACACTTTCATACAGCCTTTCGAATAGTACTTACTCAAATACGGTGGTTTGTAAGGCGCTCGTGTATTAGACAGCAGTCCATCCAACTCCTTCCTCTCCAGAGTGTTGTGAAGGGCCTTCTCTTTGCCGAAGGTGGAGAAGGACCTTTCTGCCCCAGGCTGGGCTTCTGGTGTTTCAAACACTTCAGTGTCTGGAACGGAGTCCATGCCAGGTACGTGCAGATTGCTGCGGTAATCTGCGGCTTGGCGTCCATCGGATGGAACAAAGGAAGGCATCCAGCACCGATCTGAGTGGCCCAGTGCTTTACATTCCTCCGTGCAATTGGAGAAGAGATCCATGCCTGCAAGCATGAGAAAAAAAGAAACTACAGATATAAGCTTCAGCATCATGAACGGCTGCTGACAGGTAAGAAAGATTGTGCCAAGAGAAAAGAGAAGAAGGAAGAGAAATCTCGGAAGAACTTTTTCCACTACCTTTATCTCCTCAATAAAATATCTGATTGTCCAGTCTTCATAATTCAATGACACCAGCTAATAAGCATATATAAATGCCTGAATGTCATACCAAAAAAAAAAAAAAAAAAATCACAAGAAGGGTATTGATGATTCTATCACACAATCTCTTGCAGAGCTTACTGTTTAGAACCCATTCAAATAAGGATTGGTTCAACTTGCAGGTGATGGCTGGGGTTCAGCAGTTGAAAATAATTGTTTAAGATCATGAAGGAATTTTATTTTAAACATATCTCTGACCAAAGACATGAAATGCCCGGATGGAGGAATTGCAGATTTCATTTATGAAAACGAAACATCAGTGATTCCTATAAAGGAACTATCTGTGCATACATTATTACACAGATAGAGCCTACATTAAAAGCAGGTCTTATGAAGTAGAAACACAGCTTTTAAGTGATCAGGATGACTTAAATTAATCATTTCATCATTCTTTCAGAGATAGTTTTCATTGTTACCGCAGCAGTCCTTACTATCATCAAGCCATTCAAATAATGGGACAGAATCCTATAGTAAATTACTGTAATTAGTGGTACAAAGGTAGCTGTAGTCCGATGTAACATGGCTGTGGATACTATTGACAAAATTGTTAATGCTTCCGCTATATCAGCACACGCTTGTCCCTGCCAACACAAAACCGTTTGCTTACAAATCCTTTAATGCTATTAAGATTTCAAATGACAAGCAATACTTCCATTGATGACCTTCAGATCGGCATTCCAACAGAGTATTTCCTAACTGTGATTCACTAAGTCGTTGGATTAGATTTGTTTTGAGAGAAATGGTATATGAAATCTTTGGCATAGAGTAAAATAAATACTAACATCTCCAAGTTGATATTCAACAGTGTACAGAAGAGCAGGACATTAAAGAAATATCCTTTTCTTGTATTTATGAAGAGAACTGGATGTCTTAGAATAGGTATATGTCAAAACTGAACTAAATCTGTTACAACTATTGCATTCACAAGCACTGCATTAGAATTACAAAAAAAAAAAAAAAAAAAAGCCACAACTTGCAAGAGAAATAGGAAAAAAAAAATCAGCATCTGTAACAAGATTCATGTAATGTAGCTCATTCACCAGCCAACTCTGTAAAGAACTTGATTAGCTTGATCTCCAATGTGAGGATTACTATTAAGAATTCTACGACTGTTCTGAATCATAATTTGATTTATGTTAGAAATATTTATATGTCATCTCACACTACAGAAAACAATCTCTTCAGCAAGCAGGAAATCTCTGAGTTATCAACAAGTGCTCAAGAACTGAAGGCAGTCACTTAGACAAACAGAAAAGGAAAAAATGAAGAAAGAAAAAAAAGCTTTTATCACAGATTAATCTCACTTTATAATGACTTTTTAATTTTAAATTAAGTAATATACAATGCTAGGTCCAGTTTCGATTATAACCTTGCATTGATAACTGGTATGCAGAAGTCTGGAAATAAATTACTGATCAGTGAACTGTTGAAGAATGCAAACGTGAACTGCAGATATGATGAAGGAATCAGACGAAGAACGGCATGAAAGACATACAAATAGCATAGTTTTAAATTCCATGATGGTAGTATCTATCACTGAAGTGAAATCAAATGCTGAAAAGAAAGGTTTACATGCAGGCTTCCAAGAAAGAAATGAATATAGAGCAATGCCTATAAAATGGTGTGTGCGTGTGTGTGTATGCATGTCATATGTATAAAACTGTCTGAATAAAAATCTCTTATGCAAGAAAAGACATGTTTTATAAATCAAGCATTTTTGCCATTCAGAAAATTTAAGTGACAGTTAACATAAAACAATTTTTTCACTTTTTGGATTTCCTAGAGAAGTTGCATGTAAACAAGCAATAGCCTTATCTTTAATAGGAAAATGATTACAGTTACATTTCACTAAGTTTTTCAATGGCCACATTCATTTAACATTTCCTGACTTGAAAGAGAGCAGGAAAAAGACAGAAAAACTTGCGGATAAATATTAAATTGTATTCTTTTGCCAGTGGGGAAGGAGAATTTAAGATATTTATTCAAGGATAAACCCATTTTTTTCTTCATGGATTTTTATTTCCCATGGAAAATTACCCTCTATTTTACTATTTTGGTTTCATATCAGCTGCTAAACTGCAAAATGTCTCTATCAAAATATTATTTTTTAGTTCCCTTCTGAATTCTGCTTGTCTACTGCAGTGCACTGAATAGTATTATATAACAGCTTATTATAAAAGAGATGTTATAACCACCATAAATCAGGATTTTACATAAACAACGTAATGAAATTAGGCGATATAAAATGTAAGCTTGTACAACAAACTTTCTCCCCCTTTGAAGAATAGAGGAACTTCTAAAAGAAGATAAAAAAAATCTAAAGTATAATATCCGCTGCTGGAACACACAGGTAGCATGTACACACCTGTTCAGGATTAGAACAAAATGTTCAGAAAGGATTGGGCTGGATTTTTCTCCTACTTGAGTCAATCACAACATTGCCTAAGAGTTTAACGGGTGTTGAATCAAGCCCTTGGCCTTAATATCTCGAGAGAAAAATAAATTCAAATTAGCACCCTGATTTTGAAATCCCTGGGCACTTACATATATTTTCATTGACTACGATACGGATGCTGGCTATTCTCCTCCACCTTTTTACTCTGGGTGATGATAAATCATTCTCTGTTTTTAATTGAAAAACATTCAAAAAGGAGGGGGGGAAAAAGGTATTTTCTATTTTCCAAGAAGGAAGGATATAGCATGGTAAAGGAAGTAAGACATCCAGCACAGGAATCCTTCATACGCCAAGAATCATATTCTTGATTTATAACAGAAGAAAGGCTCAGCAGTATAACACTTCCATCTCATCTCCCTCATAAATCTGGTTATATGTATAGTCTTTCTGAATTAAACTATCCATCATAATTGCAAGTTTACATTAAAGAAAAATGCTTTATATTTTTCATTTAGTTATCATATTAGACCTTGCATGCAGAAAAACTGAGATTTTAAAGGTGAGTCTGAATTATGAATTTCAAATGTCCTTCTCAGATACAAATAGATAGTATAGAGTACTGAAGTGCTGAAAAATGATAAGCACTGCACTATTCTAAACACAGCATACATACAAAAGCTCATGGCAAGGGCCAGAGTTCATTACTAATCCTGCTTCATTCAAGTCTTATTACTAGATAGGCCAGTGGGTAACATGACTTTGCAGATTTTGAAGAAAAACAAGTCCTTGCTCCCTCTCCCCCCCCCCCCCCAGCCAAAAACTAGGAAGGAGTTAAAGATTAAGTTTTATATCTGTATCTGAATTTCCTGAATTCAGGTGTTTTGAACAAGATACTTAATAGTGTTGCATTTCTAAAGCATATTCCTAATTTGTTTCCTTTTCATATTTCAAAGGGAGAAATATCAAAATTTCTATGTGCATGAATTCTAATTGATTTGAAAAGACTACTCAGATTAAAGAGAAAACTAAGCCTAAAATAATTTTTAAATAATTTATTCTTTCTTAACTTAATTATGGGAGAAGAGCTGTACACCAAGCCTTTAGACTAATGAGTGAACATGTTCAGATATATTGCTTAATAAATAACGTAATAAATAGTGCAAATGCAAATAAAATGTTGATAAAATATTTCCATAGTATTGTTACTGAGATTTTTTTTTCCAACGTGTGCCATTTTCCTCATAACTTTGACTTTTGTTTAGAATTAAACGGCATTTGTCATTTCTCCTGTTGTAGCTTTCTAAGGGTCAGATGGGAGACAAGCGTGACTTAGGGAACCAGGACTCCTGCTCAGAGTTCCATTACCACATCAACCATCCATTTGGTTAGATTACCTATGAGCAAGTTACTCACTTCCCTGTGATTCATATTTTCCGTCTACAAATGAGGATAATGATTTTAACCTCCTTTGCAGAACACTAACTACTGAAGAAAATGGACTTTCTATGAAACAGACTTATTATCTTTCCTTCTTACGAAGTAATTGGTGTGCTGCCTTACATAAAACTGACTTCATTCTCATGAGAACATGAATAAAGACTTAAACATCTTCGATATTCAGCTCTTCCAAATCTTAACTTCAAAACCCTATCTGGACCACTGAGATGTGAACATTCTTAAGCATGCAGCCCAAGGAAAGAAAAAAAAAAAAACTCAGCTAAAGTCAAAGCACTTTTCTAAGACATTTTTATGTTCACTCATTTTATCCGAGACAGACTCTTAGCCCAAGTGATCTTCAAAACAGGATTTAGCTGTCACGCTGCATAGGCTCAGAAGGAATACTGGTTTTCTCTGGCCCTTTATCACTAAAATTTCTTCTTTTGACTTCTCAGATTTTTCTTCTCATGAACACTGAAATATCGTAGCCCTTATACATCTCAGCAGTAATGCATACTAACCCTCTTGGTTTTTACTACAGCTGTACTGAAAAGGTGTGAAGTAATGTTTCAACCTGTGCCTTTTTATTAGACCCCTGCGACATAAAGCCCTCTAGAGAGAGGAAGTCTAATTTTAGACCTCAGGCTATCACAGATGCATACTGCCCAGTATTGCGCTAAGTAGGTTATAATATAGGTTGGTGCATTTTACTGTACATATATTACAGTACATTTATCTTCACATGTAAGATATTCCTTCCTCAAGTGTATCTGAGTGATCATGCCAATTCAGTAAAAAAGGTGAAACACAGATAACATTGTGAAGAACCCTGCATGTTTGAAGTGAGAAAGCAGAGTAACTAGTGACCAACAATATGAAAGAAGTTGATGGCATGAGTCCAAATCTTAAAGGACAGGTGTCTAATCATATGATTTAAACACATACACATGCAGAGTATTAATTGGCACCCAAGTTGGCAATTTCAGAAGACAGGCCAAGAATTTAATAGACCATAGGAAATAAACTAACTTCATGCTTAGAAACGACTCCTACAGAACATGATTGAAATACAGTGTGCTAATGACAGGTAGTAGTATCGTATTAATTGCATTTGTTCTACAACAACACCCCCCCCAGCTTTTGTCCCCCAAATCTTCAGACAGAGAAGAGCACTAGTAAGTACGGCACCAGTCTGGGGTTTGAGAAACCCCTTCCTCTGTTTGCCAAAAAACTTCTCGTATGACCTTAGGAAAGTCATTTTCCAGAAAGTTCAGATTCCTACCCCAGTCAATGAAATGCCTAGTCAATCCATGAAAATTAAGCTCCTGAGCACTTTGGAAATCCCACTACTTGCCATTCTCCACCAAAAGCAGATGACAGTCCTTTCCTAGTTCACAAATATTAAGGTAGGTAAGTAGGTAGATAATTATGAGGATTTCAGGTGCGACCTTAATGGGAACAATATGAATCCCTTACATATAAGCATTCAGTACATTCAAGCACTTTTCAAGCTGTGATTAAATCACTATTAAGAAAGTATATTCTGTAAAAAAGGGAACCAGATTCTTATTTCAAAACTTAATAATGCATTTTATGGTAGCTACAACAGCTCAGTTCAGAATTCTTCCTAAATGGTTGTATGGGATAAATCTATGACACAGTAATAGATTTTCATCCTGCATGTTTTCCTTCCCAGCTAATAATTCACCATGACTTTGACAGTCAGCTTGATTAACAATGGACTACTGTAGAATAGCTACTTCTATGCCATAGGACTATTTGCTGGTGACGAGAAGGCAGGCACAGAACAGTGAAAAGATGTTTTGCAAGCAGAACATGTTGCTGACGAAAACTGGTGAGGGATAAGTTTCATTTTGCAATGTGAATCATCTACTAAATATTTCCAGAAACAAATACAATGCTTTTGAAAACAAATATGATGCTGCATGGTGTTAGGCGACATACTGAAAAAAACAGCCCAGCATTCTGCCATGTTATCAGCCAGAGTGTTTTCCTTTAATTTAGATAGAATTGATTACAGAACACCAGAACGATTGAAAAACTGAGAAGGCACTCCCTCAGACATTTCCTCTAGCCATTCAAGATGAAACAAGATTTACTCTCATCTTTTCATAAGATTCGTTGCGAAATACTAATAGAAAGAGTGAAATTTTTATATCAAAATCACTTTCTTGTCATCACTGAGGTCAAAGGGCACAGACAGTAGGGTTCAGCACAAAAATTACCGGAAAAATGTATTATATGTATCCCAAAAATTAGAGTAGTTTCTTTAGATATTTCTATTTAATTACCTATTTGAAACTAGCATTTAAAAAATTGTTCATGCAAATTATTCCCAAAGCACTGCAACAATATATTAAATTGGAAGACCTGTGTGTTTGAGGTTTCAGTTCAAGCTGTTAATCATGAGTAGACCAAATCTGTCAGCTTTCATTAATTCATATGTAATTTCCACTTAAGACACAGAAGTCCATCAATCACATCAGATTCTTGAATAATTTGAAATTATTTTAAAAGTATGGAATAAATTTTTTTCCTATTTTAATCAAATAGAAATAATAAAGAATTTACCCAGCTAAGAACTAATGTCAAGTCTGATAATAGTTCCAATGTTTGTATCTGAGATAGACTACTTTTAAAATTGAGAGAAAGAATAAAGAGGAAAAACATGACAATAACAGCACTGGATGCTTCTAAAATAAAATAGATTTCAGTTGATGTGCAACTACATGATTATATTCCCACCATCAGTCAAATCTAGCCCCTTCTGCAGATGTTTATTCTTTTCTCTCCTGTTTGGGTTATTATGGTTCATTATGTTGAGGGACTAAACTGATTGAAATGTTCACCGAGATGACTGCTGCAGTAAAATGCGTAAAAAAAAATGTAATGCAGGGAGGGCAGGAGGAGAGGGAGCTTTTTATAACTCAGTAGCACCGATTGCTGCATCAGAAACAGTGCAAAAGAATGGGTGGGGAGGAGGCTAAATACATGGCTTTTTAAGACAACAATAAATCATACGCCATATATAGGCCAAAAATGAAAGAGGCTCTGTGTTCAGATGTAAACTTCTGGCAAGACCTGGTTTGTTGTCAGGTTCCCAGACACAAAATAGACACTCTGTTCACTTAGCATGAAGCCTTGCAAGAAGCAGGGAGCTCCGGAGACTCTTGGCTCATCTCGAGTCTCATTAGGTCTGCATATTAATGACTTGCAGCAATATAAAGGGGCCCTGTAGCGGCCTCCTCTTCCCCTGGCGCCTGGGTTTCCCATCGTTAAGGGGACAGTGACTATAGCAGCAAGAAAATAGAGGATGTTAACAGAGCAAGTGGGCAAGACAGCTCTGGTATGACAGTACTGAGCCCCTTCCCCTGATATCTTTTAAGATGGGATCAGGGGAAGAAAGGATGGAGAACTGGAGACACTCAGGCATCATTTTGTACAATATTCTCATAGCAAATCCCTCTACATGACTGAGCACAGGAACAAGGGGCAAGAAATCACTGTATTGAATCAAGACATACCAACCATCAGAGACTGTGGTAGGGAAGAACACAAAAGCATTTCTGGCTAAAATGTAGCATGAGGGTGAGAAGGACTTGTAACGCACAGATGCTAAACAAATGTCCCTTGCAAAAGAAAACTGACAGTATGAGAGCAAAGACAGCAAGCCGCACACACAGGAATAACACTTCTATATGATTCAAATCATGATATCATGATTTTAAAGTAAAGCTTTTAAATATATTTCTTTCCTTTGTTACGACTGAAAGAAATGTACTTAAGAATCCCTCACCCTCATTAGCATGGAGATCACTTATACTATATGGTCCCCTAATTTGAATTAAAAAACAATCCTCAGAAAAATGCTAAGGTATTAAACATTCAAAGCACCCAATGTGTCTCCACTGATCCCCAGCAAAAATCCTCACAGTCTGGCTGTCATTCAGCCACGGGGTTCTTTCTTTCCCTTGGGAACTCCCCCTTCACTTCACACTGCCATGCCAGCCAAAGTCCCTACTGAACAAACTTGCCTAATGCTTTGAAATCCTGCAGATCTGCTGTTGAAAAAACTGCACAGTAAAACATACCACGAACTTTGTTTTACTGTGCAGGAAGTTTTGCTACAGCCAATGATGCAGAATAACATACTAAAAACTCCCAAACCAAAAGAATAAAATAAACTCTGTCCCTTGAAAAGGGTTCAAAATCATCTTCTTGCACAGGTTACTGTAGCAGTAAGCTGACCTAAAACCAACCCTCCATAGAACACGCTCACATTATTTTATGCCACTGTTGTATTATATTCCTATATGTGACTTCTCTTTCTAGTCCCCTTACTTAAAGATCTACTATTTCCATTCTTTTATCAGACTTACCAGAGGATTGACCTCGATTAGTGGCATCATGATCACTGTCTCCTTGCTCACTGTCTCCATGACCACTGTCCTTAGAGCTTACTATGTCTGCTTCCTGGAATGCAGAACTAGACACAGAAACATCTTTACATTAGAATAAACATGAAAGAGGAACTCATAAAACATTCTTCTGCCATCACATGGCCAAACATGGTGCTGCATTCCCCCACTCCTGCATGTTGCACTGCTTCTGCAGAGCCACTCTGTCCATCATAAACAAAACTTGTATTTTCAGACATTAGTGATCCAGCTGAAGCAGGCGGTAGCCATTATTACTCTGCCTGGATTTCATGTAATTGTTATGAATAATTTGGTAGCACTTACTTAAGCTGGACAGCTAAACTTTCACTCAGAGAGGTCAATATTATCTGGCAGAGGCTACAGAAGGATTCCTAAGTATATTAAAGCATGTTTTAGACTAATACAAAATGAGATTTTGCTCTCTTGTCAGGTGACTTTGAAACAGATTCAGAAAAGTCATAATTCAGAAAAGTGTTTTATTTAATATGTCTACATACATTCATTTTCCCCATTGCTTCGCTACTATTTTATGCCTGCAGTAAACATATTTTTGCATCCCATTCACACTTGCTAAAGCACACGTTAGCAAAACAAGAGTAAGGAGCTCATACCTGTTTACCCGTCGGGGTCTATCAACTAGATAACTGAGCTCGGCACGCTGATGTTTTGTCTGTAAAAAAGAAAATTTGGGGAAACATTTGAATTCTTGATATTTTTGTACCCAGCACCTGAAAATACACTAGAGCAAGCTCACCAGATTGACTATAAATGGGAATGTTTAGTTACAACTAGGCCTACGCAACCTTTTTCTAGGACTTGAGAAAAAAAAAACAAATCAAAAAACACTATCTACTCTTATTCACACATATGTGAAAGCATCAGGGATTTATTCTGAGTTCTCTGCGATGAGATTCTGACACTTTTTTTCCCCTCACAGTGCATACTGTCAAACATCACAAGGACACCCAAAAAAGTCAACAAAACTATTTCTGGAGTTGCCATACTACTGACTCAGAAAAACTTGGTGTACTCTGGTGTTCAATCTGTTCTTAATTTCAGTGTATAAAATGGGGGAGACAGTATGGTTATGGCGCCCTAAGGAAAAAAATACACTGAGATACACTCTAGCCCTCAAAAAGGCAAGAGAAGATAGAGTTTTACATACAATTTGAGGAAAGGTCAACATGACAAGCCAGTATCAAAAAGCTTACTTTAAAACTTAAACTGCTTTAGAAAATACCATTCAAAACACCTCGGCCAAACCGGGCAGTCTTCAGGTTTCAGTATTCAACATAAAGAGAGAATGTGTTTTTTTCATTAGTACATAAGCAGAGAGGTACCGAGAGCATGTATTGCTAACACAGTAGAAAATGATTAACAGGGGGGTATTATGACACGGCATACATATGGTTTGATAAGAATTCTCTACACACTAGATAAACATGTTGTCTCAGTATTGTGTTAACAAGAGGGGACATTAAGTCTTTGCATATAATTTCATGGAAATTCTTGATGTTTTTCTTTGCGAACTCAGCTTTGGGTTATAAAGAGCTGTTCAGATAGAGTAAAGAAAAGTCAATTAATAAACTCTAATTCACAAATTAATTAAAGTTCCTGCTAACTGTAGAGATTTTCACAGTCCCGGAGGGGGGGTTCCCCCAAAGCCTGTTTTCACAAGCAAAGATTTCAGGAAGAAAAGAAACACACAGGCTTAAAATTTTGCCTCGGAAGACCCTGTGGTTATTCTCCACGTCCTTTCATTACTGTGAACTGCTGCCGTTCCGCGACACGCAGCACCCCGCCCCGCGGCACACGGCCGCGGAGGGTCCCTGCGCCCCGGCGCTGCTCGGCGGGGGAAAGGTGCAGCGCGGCGCCGGCTGCGTTCAAGCGCGCACGGCGTGAGCGCGGGGCTGCCGCGGCTGCCGAGCCGCTACCCGGCGCCTCGCACGGAAGGGCGGCGGCGGCTCCCGGGAAGGGGCAGCGGCGTGGGGGCTACCCTGCCCGCCGCACCTACCTCCCCCCTCCCGCCTCGGCAGGCGGTTAGAAACACGCAAAGAAACGCGGGGGCAGAAGCAGTTTAAAAATAGAGGCAGTGCCGGCCCGGGTGCGCAGCGGGGCCGGGGAGAGCCCGCGGCGCAGCTGTGACAGGAAGGGCAGCGGCCGGGCCGGGCCGGGGCGCGGCCAACGGCCGCCTAACGGTCGCCAACGGCCGCCGCGCGCGGAGGCGGGGGAGGGGGGCGCCCGGAGCTTACCTCGCTGGACAAAATGCTGCCGTTGGAGATGATGTCGGGCTGCTGGTCGGCGTAGCCGGTCACGATGGCCCCGCAGGGGTTGTGCTCGGTGTCGGTGCTGCGGGAGGGGCTGCAGGGCTTGAGGAACATCAGGTCGGTCTTGGCGGACTCGGGCGTGAGGCAGACCTGGTAGCAGTAGTTCTGGTTGTGGTGGTGGGAGCCGAAGCTGCCCGACTCCTCCACGGGCACCTGCGCCGGGTTGCTGGGCACGTTGGAGCTCTGCACCAGCATGATGTCCGACTTGCTGAGCTTCTTCTTGCGGGCCCGCGCCTGGCGGCTGCAGCAGGGGCAACAACAGCAACAGCCCAGGCAGCAGTCGCTGGCCAGGCAGGTGTAGATGTTGAGCTTCTTCTCCTTCTGGCAGCGCACGGCCAGCACGATCATGGCCAGCAGGAAGATGAAGGACACGGAGCCCAGGGCGATGATGAGGATGAGGGTGAGGTCGAGCGAGGTCTCCCCCCCGGAGCGGCTGGGGCGATGCTCGCCGCCGCCGCCGCTGCCGCCTCCGCCGCCGCCGCCCCCCGCACCCGCCCCCGCGCCCAGGCCGCCGCCGCCGCCGGGCCGCTCGGCCGCGCCGTCCACCAGCACCACCTGGATGGCGGCGGTGGAGGAGAGCGGCGGCTGCCCATGGTCGCGCACCTCGATGACCAGCTCGTAGGGGCGCTGCGGGTCGCGCTTGGCCGGCACCCTGCGCGCCGTGCGCAGCTCGCCGGTGCGCCAGTCCATGCGGAAGAGGCTGGCCTCGTTGCCGCGGGCGATGCTGTAGGTGAGGCGCGCGTTCTCGCCGTCGTCGGCGTCCACGGCCGCCACGCGGCTCACCAGGTAGCCCGGCTCGGCGCCCCGCGGCAGCGCCTCCCGCGCCGGCGTGCCGTTGCGACCGGGCAGCGGGCTGACGATGGCCGGCGCGTTGTCGTTCTGGTCCACCACGACGATGTTGACGGTGGCATTGGCAGCCAGCGGCTGCGGCTCCTCGCCGGCGTCGCGGGCCTCCACCTGGAAGCTGAACTCCTTGAGCTGCTCGTAGTCGAAGGAGCGGAGGGCATAGAGGAAGCCGTTCTCGGAGTTGATGGAGACGTAGGTGAAGACGGACATGCCCTGGATCTGGCTCTCCAGGATGGAGTAGGCGAGCTGGGCGTTGGCGCCCTGGTCCCGGTCGGTGGCGCTGACGGCGTAGATGTAGGCGCCGGGCACGTTGTTCTCGCTCACGTAGACCTGGTAGACGGACTGGCTGAAGCGCGGCGCGTTGTCGTTCACGTCGCTCACCCGCACCTGGATGGACTTGCTGGTGCTGAGCGGCGGCTCGCCGCGGTCCCGCGCCACCACGGTGAGCGTGTAGGCGTCGCCGCCGGGCTGCTCGCGGTCCAGCGGCCCCTCGGTGACGATGGTGTAGTAGTTCTTGAAGGAGCTCTTGAGGCGGAAGGGCGCGTCGCCCTGCAGCAGCTCGCACTGCACCTGCCCGTTCTCCTCCGAGTCGCGGTCCGAGACGCTGAAAAGGGCCACCACGGTGCCCGGCGCCGCCGCCTCGCTCACCGCCTCCTTCACGGTGGAGAAGCTGATCTCGGGCGCGTTGTCGTTGGCGTCCAGCACCCGCACCAGCACCTTGCAGTGCGCCGGCACGGCGTTAGGCCCCAGGTCCTTGGCTTGCACGTACACCTGGTACACGCTGCTCTCCTCGTAGTCCAGCTCGCCGCTCACCTCCAGCCGCCCCGTGCGCGGCGCGATGCCGAAGAGCTCCCGGGCGCGGGCCGAGATGTGGCTGCTGAAGGAGTAGATGACCTCGCCGTTTTGGCCCTCGTCGGGGTCCGTGGCGTTGAGCTGCAGCACCAGGGTGCCGGGCGGCGAGTTCTCCGGCAGCGACACGGTGTAGACGGGCTGTTCGAAGGCGGGGACGTTGTCGTTGGAGTCCAGCACCCTGATGGTGAGCAGGGCGGTGCCGGTGCGCTGCTGGGGCTGTCCCCCGTCCACCGCGGTCAGCACGTAGCGGTGCACCGCCTGCTGCTCCCGGTCCAGCGGCTTGTCGAGCACCAGCTCGGCGAAGCGGTTGCCGTCGCCCTGCGTCTGCACGTCGAGGGAGAAGTAGCTGTTGGGGGTGATCTCGTAGGTGCGCAGCGAGTTGGTGCCCACGTCGGGGTCGAAGGCGCTCTCCAGCGGGAAGCGGGTGCCCGGCGTGGCGCTCTCCGAGATCTCCACCGTGAGGTCGGGCTCCGGGAAGGAGGGCGGGTTGTCGTTGATGTCCAGCACCTCGATCTCCACCCGGAACAGCTCCAGGGGGTTCTCCAGAAAGACCTCCAGGTGCAGCAGGCAGGAGGGGCTCTGCTTGCAGATCTGCTCCCGGTCGATCTTCTCGTTCACGTACAGCACCCCGGTCTCCAGGTTGAGCTCCAGGTAAGGGCTGCGGGAGTTGGGCACCGTCTGGAAGCGGCGAGCCGAAAGTTTTGTAATGTCCAAGCCCAGGTCCTCGGCGATATTCCCCACGAACGTGCCATGCTCCTGCTCTTCCTGCACGGTGTAATGGAGCTGGCAAAGGGCCCCCTCCACCATCCAGAGCAAGGCAAAGAGGAAGAGCACAATCATCTCCAAATGGGGAAAGAGATTCCCCCCTCCCCAACGCCACCTCTTCCTCCTCTTCCAAAAGCCACCACCTCCTCCTCCTCCTCCGAAAATACACAGTACAGTGTGTGTGTGTGTGTGTGCGTGCGTGTATGTGCGGCTGCGAGTGTGCGGATAGAGAGGGATCGGGGGAGGGGGGAGGAGAAGGGGTTTTGATTGGGGGGGTGCTAGATATTATTTCTTCTGATTCATATTAGGATTTTTTTTCCTCCCCCATCTCCCTCCTTTTTGTTACGAGTATTATTGTTTCACACGCTGACCAAATGAAGAAGACAGGCGTCTCCACTTCATCTGTGATCTTCGAAATAAATGGCCAACTAATAATAGCTATTAGCTGGATGTATCTATAGATACACAGTAGCCCGCTTTTATTTATTCCGAGAGTCTTGGCACTGCACCGCGGCAGCAGCAGTGGCGGCGGAGGCAGCAGCGGCAGCAAATCCCAAGGAGGAAATTTTTATATTTCAAGACTGTCCTCGGTTTGTCTTCCTGGTGGGAGCTGGAGGGGTAGATGCTGCTGGAAAAGCCGGTGGACATGCCCTCTTTAGATGCGAGAAAAAGGCAGGAAACCGCAAAATTAAAAAAAAAAAATTATAAGCCGCAGAAAGATTTCATATCAAAAAAGACAGAGAACAGCTCTGCTACCCGAAACTTTCATTCCCTGATTTCTCTGGGATTTCCTCCTTTTATTTAAGGATCTTAGATTTTCTCTCTTCTATTAATATTATCGCTCATTTTCTTCTGTTATTGCTATTATTACGTTCATCATCATCACTCTGCTTTTTGTGGATGTGCTGAGCAGTTTTATGTTCTTTCCTCCCTCGCTGCTTGTGCGTCTAACCCCCTCGCTCTCTATCTGTCTCTGCTTGCTGCTGCTGCTGCTGCTGCTGCTGCTGCTGCTCTCCTCCCGTCCCGGCTCCGGCTGCGGCTCCCGCTCCGGCCCCAGCCCCGGCTCCTCTGATCTCTGCCGGCAGTTTCTGAGCGCGGAGCGCTCGGCTTTTCTGTTTTTGCGCAGCGCTCTGCTCCTGCCAACCAATCAGCTGGCAGCAACGCCCCCAGGGGCGGCATCCGATTGGCCACGGCGCACGTCAAGCAGGCTGCATCACAGACGGGCGAGCGGCGGGCGGCCGGCGCTGGGTTCGGGCTGGCGCGCGGTGGTGGCGGCGGCAGCGGCGACGGCGGCGGCAGCGGCGACGGCAGCGGCAGCGCGAGGCGAGTCCTGTCCTGTCCTGTCCTGTCCTGCAGCTCCCGCGGTGCTGCCGGGGATGTCTGTCTGCTTTCCTGCCTGCCTCCGACGGGGACTATTCCCCCGCCGCCGCCGCCGGGGAGGGAGAGCACCTCTCGTCATCAGCGCGCACGCGGGTAATGATAAACAATCGTCTCCTTGGAGAGGGAATTTCCACCAGTACTAACTTTCCTATGCGGCACCTGGAACCATAGCGTAACGGACGTTTTTAGAAAAAGCATAAACAAAAGGAAACTTGATTTTCCTTTTCACCCTCTCTTGGGCTGCCTTAGCAAATTAGTTAGTTTGGCTGTGGAGAAAGTGCAACTTTCCACCATACGCCTGTACGTTGTTTCCAGCTTCAGCCAATTTAAAGTATCAAAAATCTGTGCCAAATTTTCCCCTGATTTACACTCTTTGAATTTCCACTAACGTAACAGGTATAAGCCGAAAGGGAAACTGGTCGTATATGCTGTCACGGACCCCTTAGTGTGGTGGAAGGAGGAAGGCAAGCGCATCATAGGGGGGTGCGGGGGGGCTAGGTAGAAGGAATCGGTAGAAGCTCACAGCCATTGATTTGTTTATTTTCAAGTGAAATGCTCTGATACAAAATATCATTGCTTGCTGTATCGGTGTTTTCCACGCTGTCAACGTAGGTAACATTGATAAACGTTCAGCAGCTGTTTTATACACCGAGGGTTTCGAGCAGACATTCGTATCAGTCACTGAGACACTTTGGCAACTTCTAACCTCGCGCATTTCAGTAAGACACGTTGGAAAGCCTTATGCCTCGTACAGCAATAGGACATCCCTCCCCCCCCCCCTTTTCCGCTAGAAAGTGAAAAGGCAGTCCTGTGCTAAGTAAGGTGAATTCTACCAATAGCGCCTATAGCACGTCAGGTGCTCGACACATTTTTAATCAACGCATTTGAGTGTGCACCTACGGTGGCACTGAAGTTAGGAGGCTTAGAAACGAGGGGTAAATTTTGAGACAGTTGTTCACGGGTCTGACTCATAGTCATATTAGTATCCCATACTATGCGCTGGACTTCTTACAACTGAAGGTCTGTGTTCATAACTTTCCAAAACGAGGAGAAAAAAAAGATCAAATAGGATGAAAAATTCATAACTTTTGCTCTTTTACAAAACGCTATTTTATTGTTTCTTAAGAACATCACATAGCAGGTAGGTGCAGGTTCTGCTTTAAAGATCAGTGATGCGTGACCCCACCTTTGATCATTCACTGAACAGCGGCTCCCTTTGGTATATTCCGACTAAGTATATACCCAGATGCATTTTTCTGTAGAAACACAGGACTTCCCATTCCTAAATTTGTTCGTGTACCAAACCCATCTCTGTATTTATGCACGCTTGCATCCGTCTGGCGCTTCCGCCGCCCGCTGCAGCCTACTCTTGTCCTCTCCCACCCCTCCTCGCTTCCCCGTGCCCGGGTCCCGTCTTTGAGCAGCTAAAACGCCGCGTTGCCAGCGAAAATGGCTAATCCTGCTCCAGCTGCGGTAAATTTACGAGCGGGCGAAGCCAAGCGAAAGCCGCTGCGGCTAAAGCGATTTCGGCGTCACGTCTGGGGCCGGGGCCGGAGCGACAGTGTGTACAGGGACCTGTGGATCAGTGGAGAGGGGATTACGGCGTATCTGCATGTTAGCGCCGGACGGCCGCGCCCGCTGCCCCTGCGGCCGGCTCTCCGGCGGGGGCTCCGTCGCGCCGGGGCGCCCCCGAGGGGGGGGAGGGGGCTGCGCGCCCCCGCAGCGGCGGCGGCGGGCGGCGGCGGCGGCACTCGCGGGCGGCGGGCGCCCCCCGGCGGCGGCAGCGGCGCACTGCGCCCCCCCCGCCCGCCCCGGGCTCCCCGGGAGGCGCCGTCCCGCCTCCCCCGCCATCCCGGCCCCTCTGGCGGGGAGACACCCGCCGCCGCCGCGCTGCATTTATCGCGGACGGGGCATTGCACGCGTCCTCCTCGCCCGGCCGGTTTTTCTCCAGCAGCAGCGGCCGCCGCTCCGCGTGTGCCGGGCCCGCGTCCGCAAGCGGCGGCGGTGCTGCCGGTACAGCAAACGGCACTGCCTCGCCGCGGGGAAGCAGCGGCTCGGGGAGGGGGCGAGCCAGCAGTGTCACCCCTCGGTGCTAAAGACAGCGAAATGCAGTCCTATATATAAAACCTCATCTCCTTTCCTTTCCTTCCCAGCCACCCGCCACCCGCGCCACCCCTCAGCGCTTACAGCACATCTAAGTAGAGCCGGCGGGTCGATTTCGGTGGGTGTTTTCCAATAAAATGGATTTCGTCAGAAAAGCCTGGCTGCTTCTCCCTTTTGGATTTGGATCGGCAGTCCGTTATGTTTCCTTTGCATTTCGAGGCGCGATCACCCACCCTCCCGGGCGCCGCCGCTCCGGTAGCGCGGAGCCGGCCGAGTTAGTGCCCGCTGCGCCGGGGCGGAGGGGCCGGCGCGCCGAGCCGCGGCTGGAGCAGCGCCGCTCGCCGTGCTGCAGCGCGGCTGGGAAGCAGGCCGTCTGTAAACCCGCGGTACCGCCGGGAGCCCCGGGACGGGCGCTTTCCCGAGCCGCCGAGCAGAGCGGGCGGCGGGTGCGAGGGCGGAGCGGGACCCGCCGAGCCGGGGGGTGCCGGGGGGCCGTGCCCGCAGGTAAGGGGGCGCCGCCGGCAGCCGGGGGCCCGGGCAGCAGCCGCGCAGGGACGCGCCCGTATGGATATGCACACACACGGGTGCGCACACACGCACACACACACACGCGTACGCGCAGCGGGAGCGGGGAGCCGCGGCGGCTGCGCGCTCCGGCCGCGTCCCGCGGGCGGGGAGCGGCGCTGAGCCCTGCCGGGCCCCGCCGACGACGGCACCGGAGCGGTCACAGCCGGCTGCGGGCTTTGCCCCCGCGTTTACCGAGCAGCTCCATTTTGTTTAAGCGAGGCGTATATCCGCGCCGCGCTTCATTCCCATGCAGGCTCCGCTGTCACGCAGGGCCGGCGTTGTGTTAAACCCGCCGCAGTGAATTAAAAGCACCGACGATCTGAGGCGGCCCTCTAATGCAGAATGACAAATTGCACTTAGGCAATACATGAACGAGAAAATGATTTATGGATTTTCACGATGGTCTGAGCAAATGAAGGCGACATGAATTATACATCCTAATGTGCACTATATCACTTTCTAATAATACTGTTTCAGTTCTGATGCTGTACGCTGCTTTCTTCGATAGGGGGTATTGATTAAATAAAAAGTCCAAGGGCTATCTTTAAACTGGACGTGTATCTTTTGCAGGCACCAGCTGGGGTTTATATATTTACTTATTGCTAAAGCAGGGGGCAAGCGTCAGACCCCTGACACCGTGGCTCATGGTTTTTCCATCTGTCATCATTTAATTTGGCAGTTGCTTCACCAAATGAAGACTAATCTTTCATATCGCTGCATTTTGCTCCATGCTGCGATTTAGAAATGTAAATAGATGACATCAGGTCCAATAAATCCACCAGGCGGACAGGAATAGCACCTTGGTAAGTCAAACCTTTCCTCCCTGCCACAACCCTCACATGCCTCCTTGGCACCTCAAATACCATGACCACCAAAAGGGGCATTTTCTAGCAAGGGGAACAGATGATAAATAATATTCATGCTTGGCTAGAACTGTCCTCTCACTTCCATCTGCTGAATGTCACTGATTTTCTTAAAAAGAAAAGACTGCATTTGACTCAGGCACACCAGAAGAGAGAATCAGGGCAAAAACCCCTGTGAGTACATGTGTGTAAAGGGAGGGAGAAGTGTCAAACAGGGAGGTGGCTTAGCCCCAGATTCAGCCTGTGTTAGAGTGCACTGTGGAGGCCCCAAAGCGTAGGGTGTCCACACTCTCACTTTGCCCTACAGCCCACAGGATAATGACATAAACTATGAATATTCCCAGTTATTTCAATGGTTCCTAGGGTAAATTATCACTTAACAGTAACGAGGGTAAGCAAGACCAGCCCTTCCACAAACAGCTCCAGAGCAGAGCTGGGGAAGTTGGAGGTAGAGGATTAACGTATTCATTTGGGGACTAATTCAGTGATTTTTGGCAAGGGGTGAAGAAACACTTCATTTCTCATTACCCAAATGAAGCATTTCCATTGTTCAGACACAGAAGGAGTCACAGAAGTCAAAGATGCCCAAATGCTGTATTTTGGATTGAACAATTGCTTTCCTAACCTGGACAAATATAGTTGTGGGGGTAGAAAGCTAATACCAACTGTTTAGTACGATTGCCAAAATGATCTTCTGGTTCTGTTTTAGATATCAGTCTTGGTCAGCCTCTTTGTTGTTTGGCTTTTAAAAATGCACTTAGATTTTGGATTTGGTTCTCCCCCTCCCCCTCTTGGAAAGTCTTAGATTGTCATTACTTGGTTTAATTTTAATTATCTGGGTTTAAAAACAAAAACAAAACCCACCCAGGCCCTCCTCTGAGAGAATTAATAACAGCTCTTAGCGCAGGAAAGATTACTGGAATCAATGATGCGATTAGGATTGTAAATAAGAACTAAAAGATGTCGCCATTAGAAAAAGCCCGTTTTGCTAACAGGAAGATAGGTATGTTTTACTCATAGGACCATAGGCTGAAAATCCTGCGTCAAACATAGGTCGATACAGAACAATTTCAGGAATTAACTAAGAGGCCTGATTAAGGTTATTTGTGTCAGAGGGAAAGGCTCACCGCCACCAGTCCCTCAGTGGGTTTCTTTCTTAATTGCCAACGGGGAGACAAAACAGGAAGACTAGACCATTTGGCTAATCAATAAAAAAGAGCCTGCCTTCATGTTTGTCTGAGGAGCGCTCCTTGGGTCAGATCAATACTGCAGCCACCAAAGTTCTTGCAGAGGTTGCCAGCGATCAAGACAGTTTCTGCTGGCTTTCTGAACACCACCAAAGCAAAGCATCTGCAGCAAGCTTGCAAATGCAAGCAGAATTGGAGATACGATGTTAATCATCACCCACATACTTATGGGAGGATTCCAGGTGATAAAAACAACTCATTGTATTTATGACCTTAGACAGCTGTTTTAATAAATGAAGTATTACTTTGCTATGTGCCCGGAGCTGCGCTAGTGATCAAATACAATGGAGCCTCTCCAGAAGGCGCTGGGAGTCTTTCTAAATAAGAATTACAGTGGATGCACTGCAGATAACAACCCTTTAGGGAATTCTTAAGGCCAGTTTATGCCTCCTTTTTCTTGCCCCCTAAACATTAGCACAGATTTCATCAAGACACCTCAAGCAGTAAGAAGCCACTCAATGTAAAGAAAGTAGAACGCCAACCATTACTGTTATGCCACTTTCTCCAGCTTTCAGGCAGATTCTATTATATATACATATTTTTTTTTAAATAAACAAGTAATTCTAGCCTATTTTGATGACTTGTGATTTTAGCCGATTCAAGTCTTTTTGCATCTGCCTTAAGATAATTATAAAAGCTCTAATTTTCCACATTTATCAGGATTTTCTAGCAACCAGGGTTTTTTAAAGTGCCTACATCAGAGCACCCAAGTTCCAAGTCACTCAAAACACCCCCCATCACTTCTGCATGTCTGGCTAATGCTAACCAGAGTACATTGGGTCAGATTCCTATAAGCTTGCCTCATGCTTTTTAATCTTTATCTATTCATTAATTAGTGGCAAATCTGACAAAATTGAACTTGTTTATGATGGCATTACAGATGCAGTCTATACCAGTGGAAATAGCTTTACACAAGGTCATCAGCCAAAATAAAATACCTATTCCTCTTAGTTCATCTGTTTACTTGTAGAAGAGAGATGACATCTCTGTATGGCACTTACCTAATACAAGATATTTCTTCACAAAATGCATTTTAGTAAGGCAAATTACTTATGTAAGTAGAATTTTCAGAAAGATCTTTAACTCCATAGTTAGGAAACTGGTACTGCATCAGCTGAGAAGCAAGAGTATTTTCACATTTATCAAGACAGGCATAAAGCCATGATTTTCAGTTTGTATTTCTTTTTTTTTTATGATATGGTTCAGCCAACTGCACCCACTTCTTTGAACTTATTTAAAATACAGTTGACCTGTATCTGAATTTAACAAATGCTGCTAAGCTTGAATGATTACTAGTGCAAATGAGGACAAAACTGCAGTGGAAAACTCCAGTTGCTTGAGATGCTGTTAAGCTTCTTATTATGCACTCAAAGCCATAGGTAGATGTAGTTACTTGTGATAAAGAAAATTGTTTTGTTGATTTTCTTTTCAACAGCAAGTTCAAGCCTTGAACTAAAGCATAGCTTGTTTTGAGGTTCAGCTTGAAATTAGTAGTTAAAAACATAAAACTTTTATTCTCATACCACCATACGTGCAGTGCTTGACTGAACAACAACAACAACAAAATACTCAGGCTCTTTGCTCAGAAGAATTTGTAGTCTTGGGCATGTTTTCCACATATTTAATCTTCAGCCTAGTTCTATCATACAAGTAATCTCACTAACTATATTGCAGGTAACAATAGTACTAGCTAGGAAGGGAAAGGAGTAAGATGAGGACAATGATGTTATAATTATGTAGTCACTTGGGAAAAAAGCACACGTCTCTATTTCTATAATTATTCCAGGTGGAGCTACTTTCATTGCCAGTAGTTCCGACTGCATTTTCCTATTTGAATCTTCCCACAATAAGACCATACACTCGGGTACTTGTATTTTTTCCCCCTCAAACTTGAATCAGCAAGTGTCAGCTTTTTCCACAGTGTTACCCATCTCAATTTGGATATTTGAGAAAGTTCCAGCTGGAAAGTGGCTTAGTTATTTATGAGGCAATAATCAAGGAAACTAAAGTATTTTGTCTATGCTAAAAATATTACAACATTCAATTCAGAAATTTTACCACCTCCACATTTTGGAAGAGTGACTTTATCAGATAATAGATGGAGATCTCAAAAGTGCTTTTTGCCATTCTCAGGAAGATAGACCAAAGCAATAAGTCCTTGAAAAGCATCAGCTTACACACTCTTAGAAACTTGCAATTTGGGTCCTTGAAGAACCTGTGTTAGGCATATCCTCTCACAACTCCTGCTTAGTGACAAGCTGGCATGACAACAGCTAAACAGGTTCATATGTTCCACACAATTGCTGTGGAGGGTGAACACCATTTTCCTCCAAATAATTATTTCCAGGGTGTTGCAGGGCCCTGTGGAGCTGGATGTAAATTCTAACCTGTATTATTCATATACTTAGTATAGACACTGCTGGCAGGAAAGCAGGAGAAAGGAGAAAAAGAAGAGCATGCACACAGAACGTGTAACAGCAAGAAAAGAAGGTCACAAGAACAAAAGTACAGAGAAATGACTAAAAATGTATAAGTGCAGCAAAACAGCAAGAGAGAAAAAAATGAAAAAAAAAGGATTTTAGATATATACACACAAGCAGTCTATAACCACACAAATAAATACCCTACCAGACTTTTCAGCAGCTTCCTAAATTTCTACCACCCCACCAAAAAAAGCTGTTTCAGTGCTCCCTCTTACCCTTTTATCAGCAGGCTTCACGTGTGCGTGTGGAAAAAGCTCACGACTGCTGGCTATTCCTTAATTAGGTGAAGTAGCAGTAGTCTGAGCTATAGATCTCAATGGCCCACACTCTATTCATTATGCAAGCTGGGGCCTGGTGTTGCTACAATTACAGTTTTTCAATTAAGAAATCAAAACAAAAGATTGTCTCACCAGTCGAGTTGCTCTGTCCATGCTAAACTGGGGCTCTCCGGGGGCTGTGCCAGCCCAGCAGCCAGTGCCTCACGCAGCTGCAGGTTGCTCTTATCAGCAGGAACTTGCAGCTATGAGGGACAGAGATGATATGCCTCACTCAGCAAAACTTTGGAGAAATCATTAACAAAGTACAAAAGTTGTAAAATCAGACTTAATAAATGTTAGATTTAAAGGTTAACTGATGTTGTTACTTCTAACGTGCCTATACTTTATGGCAATCTTGTATTAAAAGATCCTTCTCTGTCCCCCACTAGTCCTGCACTTTGCTCGTTGGAATGGGGGTCTGTAACAGTACCAGATTTTTATTTTGAGGCAAGATCTTTTCCAAGAAAGCTTTTGCTGTTTGATCAGTGTACACGATGAACAGCACTGACAATGCTGAATCAGAGCTGTTCAGTCCCTGCAGGACTTCAGCCTCTGTTACGGCGTACACTGCATGAGATAGGTAAAACCAGGCAGGGAAAGAATGGTCTTATACTTAAATATGTTGAATGCCATATGCTATCGTGTTAACGTATGTAACATGTGTGCCTCAGCTCCTTAGTTTTAAGAGGGGGTATAATAGTATTGCCACATGTATTTTGACATGAATTGATGAATACGCGTAAAGCACTTGGGCATGATGGGGAGAGCCCAGGAGTACAATTTTATTGAAAGTTTGCATGATATACATTAAAGAAGCCTGCAGTCACATGTGACTTTCTCATAACATGCCCACAACAAGCAGCTGAATCACACCTGTTTACTTTAATACTGGTGTTTTCTTATTTTGCAGGCTTTACTATGCAAATCCTTTTGAAGTAACACATGCATATACAATCATATACATATGCCCGTATGTAATTACATGAACCTGGATGTTGAACTTGAAAAGAAATGACAGTACTGCGGTATGTGCATGGGGGGGATGCAGATGCAATCGAGTCCAGCGGGAGCCACGGCCAATACAAAATTGATCCTGCCTCTTGTGAGAAACAAGGTCTTTTCACTCAAAGCAGCTCTAAGCTCAGGAGAGACCGATCAACTGCGCCACGCAAGACCGCAAAACGTTACCCCTGCGGATGGCAGGGACATGCCACCCTGGCGGAGCTCGGCACGGGAGCCCCATGGCCTCGGTGGCAGCCCCTCACAGCCACGAAACACTGGCGTGAGGTCCCGCTACCATGAGAGGTGAGCGCGCCCGTTCAGGAGTGGCAGCCTTTCTGCACCCCTGCTGTGCTCGGCGCTCCAACAGAGCTGGGCTCTGTAGCAGCTGCTGCTTTTAATGCATGGTCTGGCTTATCTTACAGCTGGGGGAGGCAGCAGCTGGATCGCAAAGGCTCCACGTAATGCCCATGCAGAAAGAGGAGCTCTGCTTATTACAAATCAAAGCAGTGATGTGGTGCACTGCCACAAAATAATCAGTACTCATATACAGTCACGAGGGAAATGTCTGACCACAGAACGCAGGGAGCTGACTTAGAAAAGTAATCACTTAAGTGGGGAAAAATATGAAACAAGTGCTGTGATAACTCTGCTTGAGCCAAACGTGAAAGTAAAGGGATTTTCAGAAAATGGAGAGAAAAGGAAGATAAGACAGGAAGGACTCAAGTTGTGGAAAATGTAAAATGAAAGAACGAGGCATGTAAATGCGATTTAGGATAGAGCGGGAAGCTGATAGAAATCTTGTAGGTTTGGATTTTCCTAGCTTTGAAAACCATTCAAGAGTATGCTGACTTTCAGTGATTATCAGAGATTTCCCTGTAATTGGGGGAAACTTGGTGAAAGGGAACTGGTGCTTCCTGTAAAAAATAGGATGAGGAGTGGAGTGGGAATATTTTGTATGGTCTGCTATGGGCATTAACTGCGAAAAGTCTCCTCTGGAAAAACGCATTAGAAGCACTCCCATGATGCTATAACGTTAGGCAGTGAGGATTCAGGGAACGCTCATGTCCCACAGTTTCCGCTGCTCTGTAGTCTCTAAAAAGAATTTAAAGTTGGTCAGAAACTAGTTTATAATATTCATTTTGCTGGAAAAAAAGGTATATGTACTTTTGACCCTTTGCAAAGGTTGGCTCAGCACAGAAAGGAGCAAAGGCACAATTAGGAAGGAAGAAACAGCCTTTATGGAAGCACCAAAGTGCCAAAAAATAGCTTCAGAAATGCTGTTCTTATTGTAGGCAAAGATAGGAACACCAAAAAATAATTTTATACATTGATTTTGCAATATAACAATAGGCTTACGAGGTAGAATTCAAGAATATTAACTGAAAATCCTTGACCAGAGTTCAGAAAATTTTAGCATCATCAAGTCCTTTATCTACAGAACAGTATATATAAAACTGGTAAGTCTTAATGCCCCTTTTTAGAATTTTCAACAAGTAGTAAATATTCTTAACCACCTTGTGTACTGGTCTCTGTGGGAAGAGGGAGGATAATACCTGATTGTTATTCTATTCTGAAAAAACACAAAAAAATGTGGCTAGAAAAAATATGTGTATCTAACCATTTTTTTTTCCTGCTGAAATGACCTCTCTTGGTAATAATCTGACTTTGGAAAGATCTAGAAGTGACTGCTGTAATGAAACAGTTTCCAGAGTTTATGTATTTTTAGGGAATGGCAAAAATAGCCATTTGATGTACTACTAAAGTTAAATGACTGAGGCTTGTACCCTTGCTTTGTCAGTGGTGGTGATTTAGAACTGCTTTACCTTTCTGTGCCTCAGTCTTTACATACATATAATGGGGATAATACTATTCCTCCTGTATGGAAAAACTTCTTAAGAGCCATGAGTGAGAAGGTCCTGTGCAGGAACTGGACTTCATTCCTATGCATGAGCCTGTCTGCGAAGAGTTCTCCGTAAGTGTGCTCAGTGAAATGAGACCCAGGTAGAAAAGTCTGCTCTGGGCATCTTAGCAGCAGAAGTTTAGGAACTTTATTACAGAAACTTGGTATGGTTTGGCAGTACGAAAAATTCAGTGTTAGAACTTCAGTGCTACATCAAAAATGCTGCAGTCATGGCCAAAATACAGCCTGATATAAAAACATTTGGCTTGTTCCAGCATTTTCAAAATATATAAGTAAGTTAATTTTGTAGTGGCAGGGTTTACTCTTTGTACACATAAATATAACTGGATACCGGATAGGATGCTTGATTTATCTAATTTTTGGAAATGTGATTGTATGATTAACCTGAGTTGGATCCACCTTGTTACTGCTGAATGATCAGATATCAGATATATTATCCATGTACTCGTGTATAGAAGATGATAATCATATATTAGTGATCTAAAAAACCTAGTCAGAGTTTATTAAAGTGCCTACAGAATTAGAATACAGGTTTCCTCTGTAGCATCTGGTCACCAAATGTGACATTAGGCAATTAAAGTCTTCAGTTTGTGAGAGTGGTAGAAAAAAAATCAACAAAAAGGTTTAACCTTTCTGTCTGTAAGACCAACATAACTTAGCTATCTGTTCTACTCCCATTTAAATTACTGTTTTTTTCGACACTGATTTTTACTTGAGATGATGAGATAGTGCTTGTAGACAGGGCTTCATTTGACCTGCAAATTTGTGTGTGTTTGTCAGCCAGTGGACATCAGTTCTGTAATCATGTTTTCTCTCTTCCAGGAACAGTAGGAGCTTATTCTCTCTGGCCAGAAATGCACTGCAAACAGTAGAAGCTTTGCCTGAAATAAGGAATGCTTGGTATCCAACTCATATATGTTTTAGTTAAAATGTTTTGGTATCATATACCTTATTTTTATCATTTGATGCTATATTCATTTTTCTACCTCTCTCTATAATATATATACATGTATACACAAGCATGCATACAAATGGAAGTACAGTTACAGAAGTCTGACCCTGCATTTACTGAACACCTGAAATTCTGAGGAAAAGTCAATAGGTAGTTCTTACATGCAGGAAAAACAGAATCAGCACACTAGAACCAGCAATATGCAGAGCATATGTTAAAAGGAAAAAGTTGTCCCACTCCATGGAATTTGAAAAATAAATTTGGTTCAAAATCAGACTGCTGGATAAAATAATAGTTTCACTGTGAATGGTGATACATCTTAGAATAAGGAATCACGCTTCTATGTCTCATTTTATTTTCCTTTCGCTTCTTCAGTCCGAATGAATTGGATTACATTGTGGAGCAAAATGATGGAAGTTTCCATTTTAAAAATTGCAGAAAGTAAAGTAGATGATAGAAAGAAAGCATGTTTTGCTTTTTATTTTCTTTTTCTTTTTTTATGGAGGTTATAGGCAGAGTTGTTTTCTTATAGCTTTAAACTGAGTTGTTAGAAGCTGTTATTCTTATGGAGTCACTGTGGACCAGATCCAAGGTTGTTTGAGTGAATGGCAGGATTTCCAGCGATTTCACTGTTCTTTTGATCAGGCCCTTAATCTTCTGGGAAGTGCTGGGTTTAATAGGACTATTGTGTGTGTGGTGCTGACTTTGTATGGAGTTTGATTTTGTGTTTAAATGAGAAGAAGATGGAGATTTACTAACTGATTGTCTGTAAGTATTGTTTTACTTCTTTGTCATTCTATTCCTTTTCCAGCTGTTTCTGTATATAAAAAGTTCTAGTAAATCCCCTTTAAAAAGTCTGCCTTTGTATTAAAGTACTTAAAGTTTAACATCTCTCTGTCAAAGAGCTTTCATGAAAGAAGATTTGTCCAGGCATATCCTGTAATAAACATCTGGAAACTGCAGAGCTCAGCTAATGGTGACTGTATAGCAAGAATACAGTTTAACTGGCTGGCTTTACTTTAGGATTAATTTTCCCCTTTGCTGTTGTTGTTTTTTCTTTTCTAATCTTCTTAATTCACTTATTTATTTTGTAATCTGAATATTTATATCCTATCATGGTTAAATAGTCTTAAGTAGCCTTCTGGTTCATAGGTAGTATAAAACGCATCATCCTGGATTGTTACACTGAAAGCTGTATGAAAGCAGATTACATCTCTGCATGGTATTCACTGATTAAGTGTTTGAAGAGCAAAGTTGCTGATCTTTAAAGACAACTTCCTTCAATGCAAAACATATAGGAAAGTGAGTATTTCTAGATGAGTCAAAAGCAAAAGCTGCTGCTGAGGTAGTAGGCATCATTAATATGTTGGCCAGAAGTTTAATTAAGATTAAGCAAAACAGAAAACTGTAGAGCTTTATCCTATCTGATGTAAAGCAGAAGTGAAAGCTCTTAAACATTTTTTGAGGGGTTGGGGAATTTAAGGTTTGTATGAAAAAGAAGGGGAAAGACAGTGACTAGTTTCAGTAGTAATAATGGAGATGAGGAGGAACTACAGAAAATATCACAAAAGGGTGATGAAATACATATTTGCAAAAATTCCAGTGAGGAGATTAGGTAAGGAAAGTTCTAGCAAATAAGGAGTAGAGTATGAAGTTGTAATCCTACCACTATGTTCATAGCTCTGTGAATGACCAAGCAAAAACATAACCCTTATTCTTGGATATGATGATGCCGAGGGGTAATGAGCTGTAATGACGGAAACACAGTCAAAGTTCTCAGATGAAAGTAGGAGGTTTTAGAAAACAATTTTAAGTGTACAACTTAATTGGTAATTCTTGGAGAATTATTACCACTGACAGTCCAAGAACAGATTAATTGAGGACATGCAGAAATAAAGTTATCATCATCCCAAATTTAGCTCCACTTACCTAAAGTACAGTTTGACTCTTACAATGAAATAGGGCTAGGTCAGTAAGTGTGGAACTAAGTAAAGTGAGTCAACCCTTGAACAGAGACACAAAGCTAGATATAACCTATTGATGTAAAACAAGGAAAATTGCATTTCCATGTGTCACGAATGCCTGCCAGGACAACACAGAAAGAAAGGTTTACAAGGAGCCTTACAAGGTAAGTAGTATAATGGAGGGAGATGCAGACTGAGAGGACCCAGAGAAAGCTGGTTCCCCTTCAGGACCTAGTCATCTCCCAGAATAACTTCCCCATGATGATTCCCTGCAGGCCTTCCAGCAAAAGGAAGGTTTTAATTACTTTGAAGAAGGAGGAAAAATAAAGATGTAAATGAGAAATACATGTGGCTACAGATACTTGCAGGTGTTCACTGTCAATCCTTTTGTTTGTTTTAGAAGTCTTCAGCCCTATTTGATTCTGAAGGAGGAAAAAATTTGCTTGTGAGCTATTTGAAAGTAATTTTGCTCTCATTTATGTGGGAAGATAAATTCTGATAGTTTTGAAACTATTTCATTTTAATTGTGTATTTTAAGAGATGTTTAGCATTCAAGGACCATCTAAATTGTTAGTCCTGGAAAATTTATCTTATTGCTCCGTTTATTTCACCTGAGGATCCAACCTGAAAAAGCAGATTACGAAGCTGCAAGCAAGATCTCATTATGTTTCTCAGCTGTGTTACTTCAATTTTTTTCTGAAGAGGCCTACTTTAAGAGGCCTCACTTTCTAAGCACGTGGACTGCCTTGTATCTTGAACTGCTAATAAATGCCAACTAGTACTAATTATGGTGTTGGTGTATGGTTCAAATTAAGAACAGCAGGATTACTTTCAAAACTGGAGCAGCTGCAGCTTACTAGGAGGAGAGTCTGTTGCAGTAACACGAGAGGGTAGTGGGTCTTCCCAAGCTGGGGTCAGCCATAAATGAAGTCTTTGGGGACAGAACTGCGCAGGCTTGTGCCTTCTGAGGTTAATTAGTGCTTGTGTGGTGCCTCTCCTTTCACCATCAAGTCTTAGTGGAAAAGAGTGCAGGGAAGAGCCGTGTGGAAATGCAGAAATGGCCAAAGTTTGGGCTGTGTCCACCCCGTGGGACCTGTGAGTTCATGTGTTTATTGGCATCCTGAGTCTGTGGTGGAACAAGACTCTGGTAGGTGCTAGCCTCTGTCCTCCTCCATTTCACCTGGTATAATCTGAATGGGACTATCAGCATGCTCTGACAAGCTCATTGACCTCAGCGCGTGGGGAGCTGGGACCCCAGGCATGCCGCAGCATTCACGGCATGTCAGCCCAGACAGCTTAATTGAACCTTTCTGCCTGCATTGCCTCTCTATGGATTGGTGATTTGCTTTAACCCTTTCTCTATCTCTTCCCACTCTCAAAGTGGCATCTCTCAGCTTTACTTCATACTGATTCCTCCTTTTCCCCTTACTTTGACTTCCTCATTCCCTTGTGTGTCCTCACCCCCTTCCTGTTTTGTTTCCATATGCTTTATTCCCCCTCAAACAAAATGGCACATTCTCCTTTTTTCTCTTCTTCCCCCCCCCCCCAAAAAAAAAAAAGTGATTCTGCTACCATTTTTATCATTTGTAGAGGTAACTTCAGTCTGAGGTGGTTTGGGAAATCTGTCTCTCTTTGCTGACTTGACAGGTTCTAAAGAGGCTACTTTTCTACCTAAGCACCTAAATTAAGTGTCTAAAGTTAGCCAGCGTGCCTGACCTGCTTACCATACTTCCATGTGCTAGACCAGACACAATATGTGCCTCAGATTTAATAACTACGCATGTTTTAATTACACAGGAGTGTAGTAAAATTTTATTTAACTATTTTAATATGTAATATTGATTCAGTGTTTAAATTGAAATGGGTGTATGTCAAATTCTTCAGAGGATTCAATATTTAAAATAATTGATTTGGATAACTTTTTGGATTAATGAAAAAAATTGATTCCAAAATATTCATTTGAAACTCTGTAATGCAATTTTCTTGTGGTTTTCACGATCATAGTCAGTTTCTGCAATTGCAAGAAACAGTAGAATTCAGTTTAATTCACGGTGTTCACATGTTGTTATTCTACTAATTTTAAAATCCAAGGTTTAATGTTAAAGTTAGAATTTGAATGAGATAGGTAAGCAAACACAATTTTTTTTTCTGTATCCTTAGCTTTTCAGTCACTCTGATGCTTAGATATCCTATTTAATGATAGTTAATACAGTGATTCTGATTTTGTCCCTGCTGTGTTCATTATTAACGCCAGAAGGTAATGGAAAACTTATTAGACCCAGTACTGGATATTAGTACTGTGCCTGACTATGGTATGAAAGAAACGAGGAAAAGAGCCTGTAAGTTAATTGCCTGACTTGGTAACCACTAATGTACGTGAGCAACATCTACTCATGCCGATTGTCTCGGCGAGTTCAAACTTCCTCAGATGGGTGGCTGCAGAATGGGGCCATAAATCACATCTTTATGGAAAGTCTGAGAGATGTTAATAGGAAGGCACCCACAAGGTACTATAGAAATTTAATAAGTTTTCATGAACAGTATTTTAAAGGCACATATAATTAAATAATGGTACTGGCCAATGTTAAAAAATAAAAAAGAACCAGCGGTTAAACTTAATATGCCTTTTAAAAAAATATATATAAAGCAGCCAGCAGCTCACATTAGTTATTGCTATTGTTTTTATTAAGAGCACCTCTGAATGGCAGTATCAAGGTCAACTGTCCTGCAGAAGTTTCTGCACAGGGATCTGGGATTGCACTTGGGCTGGTGGGGGGGCTCTTCACTCTCCCTGCGCTGTTGCTGTGTGGTGCTCCTGTCGTCTGCACCCACCTTTCTCTAGTGGCTCAGCTCACACCACGAGGCAAACAAAGCCCCCATGCAGGATTTTCATTTACTTCACTGGCCTGCACTGCAATAGCATCAGCATTGGGGCAGGCAGCCGAGTTGTGGAGGGACCTCACACACTGCTTCCACGCAGGAGGAAATGCTGGGACAAACGTAGCTGGGGCCTGGCTAATGGTTAAGTGAAAATACTGCGATGGTCCAGGAGGGTTTCAGCTGTGCCTCACGTACACGAATGATGCAGAAGTTTTCTGCTGGAAGACAACGACAAGCCCGTGGCCAAACCCAATTCCAGGCTTGGGGAAGGTGACCTTTCTAACCACCAAGCTGCAGGTAAGTGATTATCATTTCTCCTCTGGGCCAATTTGTTTGGGTATCTTCAGCCAGGTGCAAAGACACTCTGCAAGCAGGATGTATCCAACTTAAAAGTATAAAGCAATTATTTGTTGAATAACACGCATAAAACACAGTGAGGATTTCACAAGCTGTTAGTGTGCTCACCGCCCCGACAAGGCACCTGAGGAGCCTTTGCTGGCCAGGCAGGTATCAGACAGGAGTGCGAAGGTCGGCCTCTGTAGCTCCCTGTTGTCCTCCTCAGTGTTGCTGAGTTGCCATCGTTCACCAGCTCCTTCAGCTCTGGCGACTTAACTAGATGGTTCCTGCTGGCCTGACTGGATTCCCTGCTTGGTCTGGCGTGTGTGTGTGTATGGGGGGGGGTCTTTTTTTTTCCTCTCTCCTTTTTGGACTGTTTACCTTTCCATGTTGGTGTTTTGTCTCTTGAATCCTTGAACTACTCACAACCCCAGCCCGACAACCCCACCTCTGTCTGTGATTTTTTTTTTTTAACCTTTCTTCTTTCTCTGCAGCCTTTCTCACAGCATTTTTCTCACAACTTAGCAGTTAACTTAGCCTGAGCCAAGGTTGTGCAGCTGTGCCATGTCAGAGTGAGGCCTTGGACGGTTGCTATGCAGGCAGCTAAGCTCCTAGGAGGCTCAGGGCTTGCAGCACGGGAGAGGGATGCAGCACGGGTGGGATTGCTTCTCCACCAGCCAGCAGCCTGCCACTCGCAAACGTCCCACTGGCAGGTTGTCTGCATCCTGCATCAGCCAGAGGATTACCAGCCTCTGCGAGATGTGCAACCTCGCTCAGCCCGGGCCCAGTAATCGGATCGGCACTTGCTAGCTATCTGTCATTTTGGTCCTCACAGCTGGCCACGTAAGTTGAGCAGAAGGTGGAGAAGGAGAAAATAGACCTTTCCAAGGACAAGCCCCAGGGGCTGATGCTCGCTAAACCTACAGAACTGTCATGTGAAGAGTGAGTTTTGTTTCAGTGAGTCTTTTTTTTGTGTTTTCTTCCCCCTGCACTGACAATGTCTCATGAAGGCCAGGGTGAAGCAAGTTCCTCTTTGGGGCAGGCCCCCTCCTGCCCCTGCTTGAGCAGGATGACTGTGGCCTCTCCCAGACCAGGGTGCTGACAGCACATGTATGTGGCTGGCTCTCCAAGCGTCCTTGTAGCCACAGGCAAGACCTCGGTAGGGATCACAGCCATTGCAACTGATCCAAACCTCTCCTAGAAGATGGCTCCTGGGAAGGCAGGCCTTGTCTCCACCTTGGCACTTGGCAAATTAGACTAGCCAGGAAAATATCTCCCTTCTGGACAGCCTAGAAATACCAAGCACAGACCGAAGAGCATGTGTATAGAAAATGGCAAGGTCTTCCATTCTCCATGCGATCTTCTCTTTCAGTCCCCTTCGTCAAGTGTTAAACAGGCTACCTAAATACAGAGACTGCTAATCTTGATCCAGCCGCAGCCTCCCTCGACTCTTTACTGACTGTTTTCTGTACTGCCATGCTGCCCAGGGCACTCCTTCACACACAAATCATGAAAGTAAGTTGGCACATGCCTTTAGTAGAAAGAATGGACTTGCTAGAAGAATAGTATAATAATGAGGACGCTTATACTCCACAGAATTTGGAGAGCTCAGAAATGAGTGATCTGATCCACGTATTTCTTCTAGCTGATGGTTTGGATTGATCCATCTGTTTTGCGTTTGCAGCAGATGGCCAAGCAGCAGAAGCTGTGGTAGAACTGGCACGCAAATCCTTGTGGCAGGTGATGAGGATTATAGGCTTGACCATTAGGAATGCCAGGGCAAATATGCTGCCCAGGGGAGATCAGGGTCTCAGGAACTGGACTGACAGTTTTGGCGGGAGATCTTGAGCCTATGGACTTATCTTACTATGTTACTGAGTACTGTTACTAGGCACTAAGCAGCCAGAGACCTTGTTGGCTGCCTTCCTGGGTTCCCAAAGCCCCAAAACTTCAACTTCATAGGTTTTCAGCTGGCTGGAAGTATACCCAGAATGGCTGGTCTACAGTCAGAAAGCTCTGGAGGCCTTAGGGGACTGACTTTGCACTTCTGTCCATGACCCTGCTAAGGAAAGCTAGGGCCAGGTTTTGGGGACGTGAGCTGCATCATACTTTTATTGCAACTTTAGATGATGAATTGGTCTAGGTGTTTTCTTTTCTTTGAGGCTCTTTGCGTAGGTCTTTCATTATTATTGTGAACATGTAAAAAGTATCCATAGTCCCTGTCATCTGTGATATGCTATGAAGCTTGTATTGAATAGCCAGCAGGATGCCATGGCTGGCACACATGAACAATGCTTAGTGGACTTTGTTCTGTGAGAACCAGGTAAGGTCTGCAGCACAGGTCTCGTGTGTCTTTCTCTCCTACTTTTTCTTCTCGCATGCCCTTTGCAGACAGCACTTGGTCGGTATGTACCTATTCCATAGGGTGGAAGATGTGTAGATATTGTCCCACATAGATACAGTGGGCCGTGGTTTGATGTGGTTTGACATGGTTATCACAAAGTCAGCGTGTACAACCAAGTCAGTAGCGGAAGCAGAGCTTCACTGAGTTTACATCAGAAAGACTGTGGGATGCCTACAACCTCTGAGGGCACCCTACCGCAAGGTGAACCTAGCTGTGTACTTTTGGATCTTAAAGCACAGAGGTGAGAGAAAACATTCTATCCTTCCCCACACAATCATGAAGGAAAATCTCAGAAAAGTGTTCAGCTAGAAGTCAAAGGGAGACTAATTGGCAGTGAAGTAGGTGAACTAGCTTGGGAAGCGTGCCATTTACATAACATATAATAATCATTAGAGTGCATCGTTCACATTAATAAAAGCAAATGGTGTAAGCTTCCAGTGCACCTGGTTTTGCTTCTCTTTGCTTTTTGCTTGTGATGACCAGGTCATTCTTAGAGGGTAGAGAAACTCAGACCTTGGCAAATAAAATGTTGGATTAGTCTTCTGAAAGGTGACTCCTCACATGGCACAAGTTCCTCTCCTGCTTTCCAACAGTTAATATATACCTGGTATGCCTACATTAACTGCTGTCATCTTTTCATGTCAACTGACTGAATAATTGGCCAGGAATGTTACATGATCACAGAAAGGAAAGCTTTGTGCAATGAAAATGCAGCAGTCCTTTATCTCTCTTAAAATGTGATCACACTTGAAGGGTGGTGGTGGGGAAAGACCTATTACAAATAGAGCAAACGGAGTATGGAACAGTAACCCTTGCTCCTAAATGTAGGCAGTAATCTAATTTGAGCTGTAGAAACTGACTTCTTGAACATTTGGTGGAACTTCTAATCCTTCTGGAGAAATAATTGTGTGTTAATTAAGAGCCAGAATTCCACAAGGCTTATTAGCTGTCTAGTTGGATCTGAGAAGTGGAAGGTTGAGCAGAGTTTAACTAAAATTTAGAACTGTTAATTAGTCTCCTTTCTTCCCGGTCTCCTTTCTATTTTCTTGTTTTCTGGTTTGTGTAGCACACTTTGAATGACCCGTGAGAAACTACTGTGCTTCTGACATGATAGCTCCCAATTGTAAATGCTGTATTTTACTAGCTGTGAAAGAATAAAGCTTTAAAAGAGCTTGGCTTCCCTTAGCTACAAGCTAGCTTGTTATGGAAGGAGAAATGACAGAAAGTGGAAAAAGCAGGCTGGCTAATCTTGTTAAATTGGCTGAATAATGTTGCATTCATGATTTGTGAACTCCATGCTGGAACACACAGATGCTTTAATAAACTTTAGATGACCTCAGTTTAGCACTTTTTACAGGGTTCAGAAAATCTTTTATAAGAGTATGGGAACCTGAATGTTAAATACTCTTCTTTATAGACCTCCATTTTGGTAGCTATGAAGGTGGGAGCTTGTGAACATGCCAAGGTCATACTTCACTGATATGTGCCTGGGCAAGATCAAGGAGGGGAAAGTAGACCCTGAAACCCATGATAATGTCTTCAAAAGTTTGTTAAACAGCATACATAGAAATATCAACTATTTCCTGGATTTTCATTTAAATAGTATGATATTAAATTTCCTTTTTCAAGGAGGGGAGAGGGGAATGCTAGCATGGAGCATAATATTCCCTTGAATTCTGGATGTGAAGTGAGCTGAGCAGAACAGCTGCTATTTCAGCTCAATAGCCCCTGTACCCCCCAGTGAAGTCATTTTGCGCCTGCTGAGTAGGAATGGTTTAAAGGTCTATTGTAAAAGACACAAGAATTCTATTCATTAATTAGACTTGTCAGAGTCTGCTTTGTATTTGCAACAATGAGTACCATTTCATTCCAGGGGTGTAGCTAAACCCTTAAGCTAATTTGATTTCCTGCTCCGTTCCTCTTATATTTAATGCCTCACCTTTACATGTTTTGTTGTTCTAATCACTGAAATGTTTATATTTTCCTTTTCAGTTTATAGCATGTCCAGGCTAGGATATTTGCATTAAAATAATTACCTCAATGCAAGATTGGTGCATATGCCAAACACAGACACACTGCAAAACAGAATATACATCAGTATGACTAATCCTAGTAATTTAACTGGTTTCACATCAATATAATATATGTATATTGTAGATCACAACTGCAGGGTGAGGGCCAAGTGGAGAAGGGAAGTGGAATAAGTGCAGTGTAGATGGCCTCTGAATCATAAATGAAAAACTGCTCAGATCTTGTTAAAATACCCTAATCATGCAGATTAGAGTAGCTGTATAGCATGACTAGCATACTTCTATGGTGGTCTTGTTCCCAAGTATTTGGGGGAAATGTATTTTTCTCTTCCTTATTTCTACCTAGAATTTACTAATTATTTTTGCACTTTTTTAAGATACAGATTTACTTTTTATTAAAGATTGCTTAAGGATAACCCTTAAAGCCAAATTTGAGGGGCACCTGAAACAATAGGGTGCCTGATCTTTCTTGTAGGATTCTAGATATGTATGAATAGGAATCCTAAAAACTCTGTTCAAATGCGTACTTATTGTGTGATTCTTTTTGGCAGCGTTTCAATTATTCCAGTACTAAAGTTTGGGTTGGTTTCTTGTTACTACGCTGGGTTTTCTGTCAAGTGTACTGCACAGCATTCTGATCTGACAGCCACTTGGCAAGAGCTGCTTGTTTGGAACAGTACTAAATACTTCTAATTTCATTTAAAAATTAAAGACTTGTTTTATGAAGGGTTGTTCTTAATTGTATGGAGATAAGGCTCTAAACTGTACAGTTTCAGACAACTAAATCATTTTGGTTTTTGAAAGAGAAAGAAAAGAATCTTTAAAAAATATAGTGGATTTGTCATTCTCATCCTTTTTAAATGACAGTGGTTTGGGGAATACAGTATTTGGATGGGAAAGCTCAGATCTTAAGGGGAACTGCCTAACCCCATTTGCTTGAGAAGTATCTCTGCCTAAATGCTTGTTTTGTAGTCTTTTTTTTTTTTTACTGACTTCCTGTTCTCTGTTTACACTCTGAGACACTAACTCTGAACTCTCACTGTCATTTACTGTTCCCTGATCCATGCAATCTCTCTGCATTATTGGAATATTCTGGATATAATTTTTCTCATTCCTAAATTACAGACTCCTTCATATGCAACATAACTGCAGGCAAAGATACTGCACTGTCTTAACTACACCAGTTCAAGACAATACATATATAGGGGCAATGTAAACTGATAAAAACAGTTTTAAAAGAATATCAACAAAAGTATCAACAAATAAGGTTGCACTGAATTTTAATATTTTTAAATACTTTTGTAGTGGTACAAGTTGAAGTATAACTAGTTTCAGTCAGCAAGCAGCTAGTTATTTTAAAAGAAGATGATGAAAGATTATGTTAACATTGAAAGAAAAGAAAATCTTCTTGTTGAGAAATATACTAATAATGTGAATATATTGTATTACAGAACACCATTTAAAACATTAAACTTACTGGAACAAAATAGAAGATATGTGAATGCACGTCTACTAGGAGATATGCAAGTGCAGACCTGGATTACGTGGGCCTATGCTATAAAATCTCTGCGATGATCTAGAGCAAGACAAAGTGTAAAGCGTCCCCTTGCAATATTGCTCTTCTGTCATTTTGCAGTCCCCTTTGCTGTGGGACAAGCTTGGCAAGTTCTTTGGTGATATTGGGTTGCTTTAGTGGAGAGCTATGAAGAGCCAGGGACATACCACTTCTTGCAATCAACTCTACATCCCAGGCTGAGCTTCTTTCAGTGGGCTGGGGAGGAATTTCTTAAATAAAGGATGCTGCATAGCCAAACTCTGTTTGCTTTTCTGTCCACGTTACGGTGGCCAGAGGAACATGAGGCTTGTTCTCCATACCTGGCATACCCACTTTCTCTGCTGCAGTTAATTAAAAGTATGTCTTCAAAGAAGGTACTAACACAAGAATCTAGGCCAGCTATGAGCATCCTATTCACAACCATGCCAAAGACACCGTGACCTTATTCCCCTAGTCTTGGTGTGTTATTAATTTGCTTGGGGATGTACTCTGTAATTCTCTGTGCTGAAGCAAGCTGGATTTCTGAATCTTTCCTGGCAAATCGAAGGTGCCCTTCTAGGATGTAAGGTATGGGCTGAATCTGTCTGCTTTTCAGGCAGAAGAGAGGAATACTCGAAATCTTGCTAGGTGGCTTTTATGTTTGGATGGCAGTAATAGCTTAATAAGAAAACAGATACATCTGAAGTGATGGCATCACCTTGCTCAGTGTGGGCCCAAACCCATGGCAGGTCCTCTTTGTGGCACAGACAATACCTCAGAGGGGAAATTCTGTGTGTGGAAAGAGGGAAATTAGCACAAGGAAGGACACCTTTATGCATAGCTCTGTGGGGCAGAATCCAAATTGTAAATTCTCCTTCTGAAAAGAAAGCAGGCAAGAAATCATTACAAGTTTGCAGTATTCAGAGTAAATGAACCTGCATGAACTGCCCCTTTTGCAAGCTGAAGTCAAGCAAATTACAAGAAGTGGAGGTCCTGTTAAGTGCTTTTTATATATATATATGGTTAAATGGCTTACAAAAATCAAGAATTCTCTAAGTATAAGTCTCTGGTGTTTTATATTGTATGTAGCTGAAAAAATGTTATATCTACTTCCCAGTTCAGATCTGATCTCTGACACATAAGTTTAGCCTTTGTGCCTTAATGGTTGTGTATGTGTATATTATATTCAAAATATATATTCAATGGAAATTGAATTTCAGTTAATATTTGCATTAAAATTGGGGATTCATGAGTGATGAATTGTTCACCTTTCTTTTCTGACCTCGGAGATAAACAGAAGAAAGCTAGTGATGATAGCTTGTCAAGGTAAATAAAGATACGTTGTCAAGGTGAAATGACATTGTTGAGAAAAGGAGAATATTTGGAGTTCCTGTTTCAATGAATAACATCAGGGGAACGTTCACCCCCATCAGGCAGCGCTGAAAAACAAGCTCTCAGAAGGTCACCAGCTCGAGCTTGTAACCTTGCTGCCATTTGTCTGGTAGGATCTCTCTTCATCGTAAACCTGAATGTGTATATTAGGATTGCAATGAAGAGAGAGTCTGAAGAGAATATTAAAATAGTTGCTATTGAGCCAGGAGGAAAATGTTTGTTTCTGCAAGCACTGGAGCCAACAGAGCTGTTGAAATAAAGGTCATTTTTAGAACGTGAACAGTACTTTGGGAACCAAGCAAGATATTCTTGTGAGAGAAGAGAGGGAGATGTACAGGGAAAAAAAAAAGAACAGTGTTTTTGTTATTCCCACAGAGAACTAAAAAAATCACTTAAAAAAAAATAAAAAAGGTGAACTTCTAAACACTCAACATTTAAAACTTATAATAACTAAATGCTATATTTAAATGGTCTTTCAGTCAGACAGTTTTCTAGATGCAGTGAGGCTGGAGAAAGAGGCAAACAGGATAACTTTAAATATTTTTGTTTTGTCTGTCGGGTGGATATGGAGGTCACTAAGGACAAAAGCCTGTTACTGACTTTGAGGCACTTTCTGAATCAGGGAGGATAAGAAACCCCACTTGCAGTCTGTTTTAGACAGGGACTTAAAATTGCAATACAAAAACCAGATACATGTGTTGTGCCCAGTTTACTTTAATAGGACTCTGAAGTTTCCAAAGTCTGGTCATATGCTGTCAGTGGCAGGAAAAGAACCTAAACATCAAAATAAACACATTCTTTCAAAACTATTAAGTTGCTGAGGAAGACAGTTTGTGCTCTATTTATTTATTTACTTATTTATCTATTATTTCTAAGTCTGCAGGGAAACAGGTTCTCCAGCTAAGAAATGTTAATTATAAATTGATACCTTTAGAGTAAAAGGAGGGAAGAACAAATGAGCACCCTTCTTTCTCCCCACATAAGTGTATGGTGCTGACAGAAGCAACCACACTTCTGAAGAGAGTAAGTCAGACATATGTTTATTCTCTTAGAAAACCTCTGAGATCTAATTTCATATGATCTGGTTTTAACCAGTGAGCAAGGGAGAAGCCTGCCATGTAACTGAACCATAGCAAATTTTTTCTCAAATGCACATTAAACTGATTTTGTGAGTTAAACCTAAGAAAAAAAATCGTGAACTGCATCCCAATTCAAAACTCAACAAAAAGAGAACGTCCAGGTGCTTTTCCTGTATATGTCACTCCTCCTCCTTCTTCAAACAACCAAAGCTTGTGCCCATTTGGCAAGTTTTCTGTTCTTAAGCTGTGATTTTTCGGAAGTGTTAAGGTAAAGTTGGTGAAATTTGATGGCACTCGGCTCTTCCTTTGAGCAGCTCTGTGCTACGCAGAGTCAGAAGGCATGTCAACATCTGGTGCTGTAGATAGACCCAAATTTGAAAGAGCACAGAGAAAAACTCAGCTGTAGGCACACTAGTTTGTTTGATTCCACTGGTGGCATCTTAAGAAAATGGTCTGCCTAGTCAATGTGTGCACAAGTGGGATCACTTCACTTTTCTTCTACCTTCCTTCATCTGCAGGTGCGCGTCCTACCGTGGTTTATATATGTTTTCTGGCCTCGTTTCCACTGGATGTGTTGATACTGTTAGGAGGTAACACACCAGTGGTCGTGCGGTCTTGAAGCAGACTTCCTCCGCGTTTGGGTCAGGTGGTGGCTGGTCAATATGGCTGCTCGCGGTGGCGAAGGCGGCGCTCACATTGCATGAACGATGCGGCGAGGGGAGGGCTCGGCAGGGGCTTTCTTTGCCTCCACTGCAGATAGGGGTCATGCAGAATTAGGCAGTCTCAGTCATCTTCCCTGCAAGATCATCAACAAGCTTCAGTTTTTCTTTGAAATGTAAATGATTGATGTCTCAACTGCTTGAATACTAAACCCAGCAGATCACAGAGCTGGCATAATACTGGATTCTCTTTAACTAACCTGTCTTTTAAAAACGGCTGTTTTGTTTTCCACCATATACTACTCCTTTTTCTTCTGTATCTTGATTTATACTTTCTAAACTTATGTCAGCCCTGAAAAAGCTTTTATTTGTTAGCAGGTTTTTGTGGGCACATTAGACATAAAGGTCACTCAAACACAGATTTGCTGTTCTGCATTTGAGCCTCATGCTGTCTTGGTTCCAGATTTTTATGTAAATGGTATTAGGATAGTATATTTATTACCACTGAAGAGACAGACCAATCAATTTAAGAAAGCTGATGGTGCTGCACTAGATCACGTTCTCTTGTTTAAAAATAGCAGATCAAATGCTGAAAGTTGCTGAACGCTTTCAGTCCCCACTGTAGGAAGGTAGAATTGAAAATTAAGAGTATTTCCTAGGATTTGGTCCCCAGTTTAACAAACTACTAAAGTGTGTCTTTCTATGCTTAAGTCTGTTGTTTATGCAGCAAAACACTCAAATTGCACTGATCTGTGGAAATAGGGCTGAATATTGCTGATTTCAATAATATATTTTAGAAAAAACTACAAGGTAAAATCATAGGAGCTTTTTTCTCTTCTCCTCCCCCCACCCCCAACTGCATGTTTGCAACAGGTTTTGAGATAAATAGGATCTATAGGTCTCTAGTAGCCCTTAAACTAAAATCTTTTATTGTGTAAGAGATCCAGCTGGCTGTTCTGAAGACATTCTAATTTTTCTGTGTATTAGCAAGAACCTTTATAGAGGATGTATGCATACTTTACTGTTAAAGGTTATTGTGCTAATTTAATTTTTAGATGATTTTTTAGTAATATAAGCATACATAATCCCATTTGTTGTCTTTATTCTAAAAATATTGAAGTACCAACCACAGGAGAAGCAGTGAAAACATATTGTTTTCATCAGCTTCATTTTGTGGACTATAAATCATATAATAATGACAATAGATTTTAACAGTTGCCTATGCCAGGTTTACTTGGCTGTATGTTACTAATAGGAAAAGACACTAGAAGCAGGTTTGGTACTGCCTTGTAAGTAGAAAGGACTGTAGGTGTTTGGGAGAAAGATTGCCTAGAGCGATTTTTTAATTATTTTTTAATTTTTAAAGAAAAGGCTATTTGCCATTTTCATGACATTTTTCTCTTCAAATGTGTGTTGCATTATCAGTAACAGAAATCTTAATTAAAAGTATTCTTTCTTCTGCCTGGATAATTTGAGCATGTCATAATATTGGCTGTACTGTTTTGGAGGCTGTTCTGAACCAAAGACTTAAGTAAAATAATTTCATGACATAAAGCAAAACATCCTTCTCGTGTGCCACAGTTATCCTTGGGTTTCTAGACCTTGCAGCACCAGTCCATGTAAGGTTTTCTCCCCTTCTCTCACTTCCATGAGGTTCTGTGAACTTGCAGTCTGGTAACCGTGAATTTAAGTCTCTGAGCGAGCTGTGGCAACCCCTGGTTTGCTGCAGGCTGAGCCTGCGCACACATAAAATGGTTGTGTAGAGGTCCCAGGACAGGCCTTTCCCATCCAGCCCCACAGCCTTGGGTTGCTGCTCCAGCACGGCGTTTTGGGGGAGCTGGCTCTTGGCCTGCCCTCCGGTGATGTGGGGCCGTTGCAGGCTGCCTTGGGTAATGCTACTGGTCTGCACTGGAGCAATTGCTGAAAAGCAGAGAGCAAAGACAGAGCTTGTTCCTGGCTGCTATTCCCCCTCCCCCCGGAGGCGGTCCAAGCTTTAAACAAAATCCTGAACCGTCACAGTAAACTATTAATATTTTGCATATTCACATGGAGAAGACCTAATCCCATTTCCATCTCAATGTCCATGTCAAGAATGTTTTGCTTTTCCCTAAATTTGACAGTGTATTTCTTTTGAGAAGAACAGAAATGGCAGGAAGATTGGGCATTTATTTGGCAGAATAAGTTTCAAATATGCTTCTGTTTATTTAAAATAAAAGCAAGCATAACAGTAGCAAAACTGGGATGTGGAACTCTGGTGGTGCCAGTTAAACACAAGATTGTTTTCCTTAAATTTTTTAAAACCGGCAACACAGTTGTGTCTCCTATTGATTTGTATTCTGGTGCCAGACATTATTACCACTAAAATATAGTCCATGTAAAAATCAATACACGCATACTATAGTACATTAATTACTGTATGTTTTTTGTTTTCCAGCTAGGTGCTTACTGATTCCTTATTAGATCTTCAAATGATAAAAATCTAATGAGCCTTCCCTATGTAATCTGTTATACAATATTACTTCAGACATAGAACTGTCTGACTTGCTGGCAAACTTCAGCAAATTCTGCTATAATATTGCTTCCCAGTATTAGAAATTATTGAAGTTCTTGAAAGACTTTACAATGTATCCCAGAAAATAGTCATTGCAGGATTAGATGAATAAGTGGAACATGTATGTATCTGAAATTAGGAACCACTTCTCAGATTTTTCATTAAAGAAATGCATTCCTTTGTATATTTTAGCTTTCTCTTTCTCCATACTCTACTATTAACACTCTCAGAAAAGAGTAGGCAATTAGATATACAATTACTAATTTTGTTTTTACCTGAATGACCTTCTGTTGTAGGGTTCTCTTTAGAAAAATCATCTTGCATTAAGGCTTGTTTTTTATACATAAATGTGTACTATTTTTGAAGCATCTGATATTTCTTGAAATGAGCATAACAAACAGCTCATGAATGTTCACAAATGAACTGAAAATATGTATTACATAAGCAAAATCCCTTGTTACCTTGTAAATCACTGCCCTTTTGTAAGAACTAAACAAATGTATTGCTTAGGGTTGCAGCTGAGGTTAAAACAACTATTCAAAACACATTTCCTTTTTCATGCAGGTTTCTAAAATAGTTGGAGATGACTGTGGTGTTGACTTAGAAATAATTTCAGTTTAAAAACACTCTGCTTAAGACTTCCTGACCCTGATGTGTTTAATCCTGTTCAGCACTCCATTTCTGACTTGAACATCTAGAAGTTCAGCTTCTATGTGTCTTAAACATGTTCAGCCTAACTAGCCAAGTATCTAGTTCCCTCACACATTGTACTGTGACATGAAGATGGCTTGATTTATTCATAATGCTCTCTGCATGTACTGATTTAGTTACCACTCGCAAAGTAGATATAGGCAATGTGATGTAAAACTTTACTAAAGCAGAAGGATACTTACTGCATTAGACTCTATGTAAAACACTTAAGAAGTAGGAAATAGGGATTTTAGCCTAAGGAGTCTGAGATATATTTTCCATTATCCAAATATACAATATACATCTACTATGCTCAGTTTACTGTGGTGAAGACGCCCAATACAGGTATGTTGTCCATTTGAGTTTTTCTATTGCTGCTAATCAGCAGCATAATGCTAACAAAAGTTGTTAAAAAAAAAAAAAAGCAAAACAAAAAAATCCTGTCATCCCCAGGTAGTTTAAAGCTATGCATTGGAGAGATGAGGGTTTGAGTCCTTTGGTCAAACAGCAACATTGTAAATAATATTTAGAAGAAAAATTCCCATTGATTTTAAAAAAGGAAAAAGTATACTTCTGATCATTTTTCCTCAAGGGGTAATTCTATGGTCTGGATCTTGAGAGGATGGAGGCATTTCTTAACCCCTTGCTCAAGAGTCTAAGTGTCCCTCATGTGAGGGACAAAATCTAGACATAATTGTCTTGGCATTTCCTACTGGGTATCTCTGGAGAGGTACCTAATTGGTGGTGGTTTTTTTAAATTCATTTTTGTTTTATCATCCCTCTTTGAGTACCTAGTCTATTATAATCTAATAGGTATATAATACCTATATAGAGAGTCTTTGTTGATAACAAGACAAAATATGCACCTCTTTTTTCTTCTGAAGTAAAAACACAAGAGAAAGAGAAGCAGCTTAGCTGCTGGCAAATTCACTTTTTTTTTTTCCCCCCTTTTTTAGTAATAGTGTTCTGGTTCTTACCAGTGTCTGTGACTTTAATTCCTTGAACTTAAAAGACTGGCAAGTTATTAATCAAGTATCTAGCATGTTATATTGCTTGTTTTCATATTGACTCTAGAAAGAAGGATGATGCAGTTTCTGATTAGGAAGACTGATCTAGAATGACACTGACGAAGACCCAGATATTGAGTATGTGATTCATCAGCACACTATACTAGAAGTCTAAAAGAAAGGAAGCCTAATAATATAGAGTAATATGGTAATGAACTCTGCCCTTAATGTATAAGCACATTAACAGGAAAACATGTCCAAACCTGTTAAAAATGGTATACACTTTCCATGAATATTCATTATAGCCCATGCCTTAATTCAGGTAAAGCATAATTTGGATGTACGGCTTTCTAGAGAAATAGCTCTGAGGATGTAGGCCAGGGAGTAATGCATGATAAGGCACACAGAAAAGCTGAATACGGTTTACAATGCAGACTGTGGAGGAAGATTCAACAAAAACGTTATCTGGACTTTCTGATTAAAGCTAATACTACCCTATGGCAAATTCCACATATGCCACTAAGCAGCTCACAGTACCCTGTATGCAGTAGCTGCAGGATAAGCATTGCATCTCCCAGTCTGCCTTGGAGAGAAGAAAGGCATGCGACAGCAAGGCCTTGCAAGCTCCTCTGCTGCTCCTGTCGAGAGAGGACAGTATGTCATTCAAACAGATCTACAGCACTGAAGATACTCACCTAAACTGCTTCCCTAGTGGACAGATCCACCAGGTCCTATATGCCAAGAGAAACCTTGCAAGTGTAGCATGAGAAAATCCAAAAATGGGTGCTTCTCCAAATGACATGACTTTTTCCAATGATATGTGCACTATGACATGGACACTGAAAAAAAAGCCCTTTATACTATTGAAATCTTGAGTTGATCATGATTTTTTCGCAGTAGAGATCTGCTCTACTATAGACAGTCTCTCAAAGTCAGTAGTATGTTCAGTAATGCCTCATTTCTGTAAAAACTACTTGTTAGTGTCTTCCAAAAATTTGTTGTCCTTCCATACAGATCTTAATGTTCAGAGCTTCTGCTATCGTGGCTGGATGATGACAAATTTTGTCCTCAAATTAGATGTGTAACTAGTGCGTTGTGTTGTCTTGTAATGTAGAAGCAGCAAAACATCTTTCCTCAGAAGTAACGTTCAAATTATTTTCTTCTGTATCTCAGTCCCTCAGAGCTATAAACTGATTGGAATTAATTAATGATGGGTGAGTTCTATGGAAAGCTGCATATTTGTTACTCTCTTCCTAGTGTCTAAATCTCTGTGTCCCTATTTGCATGCCAGGGAAGCATCGCATGAACAATTTTTTTTCATTCAAGGCCTTGAGCTTGATCTTAGCCAAAAGGGCAGGGATCTTCATTCTCTCTTCATTAAAATTAGTTTATCATTATAAAGTCATATAAGAAAGGAACTCACACTCTGAACATCTCTTGAAAAAATTAAGAGACTAGCAGGAACTGGTAAAAGTCTTGACACTAGTCTTTATTAGGCATATAATGAGTTGAAACTGCTATATGAAAAGTGATAAAGGGAGGAAGAGGCTTTAAAATACGAGATATAAAAAAATTCTTTGAGGCTTATTTTTTAATCCACAACTGATATCATCAAGCATGTTTCCATACAAAGAAGGCTAGAAACTCACTTCAAACAAAAAAAGAACCATTTTTTTCAGCTAACATGCCTTGAAAAGCTGAGCCTTTAAAAATAACAGATTTCACAAAAGCAGCTAAAAAACTTTTCAGGTGAAACAATTTTCTGTCCTTCAGATCATGGGAGAAATGTGGGAGGAATTGTGATCATCTGAATCACGATTCCTCTGTAATGCACTTGCATATCCCCATGACAAGGCCACAGAATCAGAATATAAAATTCTAATTTAGTTATGCATATTTGAAAAGTATTTAAAAGACTTGCTAAGCTTTAAATTGCACTGGAGTTGTTTCAATAATCATTCAGAATTAATGTACAGAGCTATGGAAGCTAAGGATGACACAGAGGCTACAGTGACAGAATGCAGATATCTGCAAATACCACAATATAAGGCAGATTCATTTGGAAGGCTCCAGTTTTTACGACTTCCAGTTTTGACAATGAACTTAGAATTTGGATCTACATTTTCCAATGGTTTGCCATTTTGCCGTGGGTCTGTTTGTTCATCTCTATTTCAAACAAATTTAGTCAGCAGATAAAGATGAAGTCCTCCTAGGAATCAAACTGATATTCCACTTCTCTTTTTCTATCAAAATGGCAGATAGCCATCTCTTTTTCAGAGATGAGAACGGGTTTGAAGACATTTTTAGTATCTGCTAAGAATGTAGCTTTGTGAATGGTCCTAGTTCCAAAAAAAGGGTGCAAATGTTCAATATTTGTCTTTTGAATTCATGAAGACTTTGGGTTTTTAATGATAGCTCATATCGATCATATTAAACTGAATAAAATTATATCCTTGGTATTGTGTCTATCTCCTCTCTCTACCTTACGTTGATAGTACAAATTTCAATTAAGTTGGAGGCTGTCAGGATATTTTGTAAACTCCCATCTTAGGAAGAGTAGATATTGCCATGATTAACTGGGGCTAGATTATTTCACAATATTACTTTCTGGTGAGCAGGGAAAACATTAAACTGCAAAGAGGGCTGTTTTGAATGTGTACAATTTAAGTAAAACAGTTATTGCAAAACCATACTGCCATAATACAGACTTTCGCAACTGTTTAATTCTTATTAATTTCTTCAATTTCTAATTCGACACCTTCTCTTTTAAATTGCAGTTCCAAATATTTGGACAGTTGTTAATATAACTTTTAGTTGCAAACAAAAGTACGTTATTCTTCCTATATGTTGGTTCTCTATGGGGCTATGTTATAAATTCCATAACGGACTGTAAAACAGACCGTTGTATAATTGTGTGTATATATTACCCTAAAATCTCTAGGCTATCAGATAATTCTGGCGTACCAACAACCTTTGCTAGCTAGATCAGGTTAAGCTAATGACTGCAGAGACCGTGTAATCACACCTGAGGCAGTGCTGAAGAAAGGCGGCTACAAATCAGGAAAAAAGGTTTGCCAAACCAGTGCGTAGGCTTTTGCAGCACCTTGCTTGTTAAACTCTTCCCGAGTAAAACATCAACCCCTTATTCTTGCCCACAATCCTGCCCTCCCGTGAGATCTCTTTTGCCTTTCCCACTGACAGCACAACTTCTTTGGAGTCACTTGATCAGCATGTTCTTGGAAGTGCTCATTTTGACACCATGGTCTCATTAGCCTGCTACGTTGATGACACCAGAGTTAATGGAACGGGTGAGAGGAGAGGGAGAGGGGCTTCCCTGTGGAAGTGCTGGTTATTTCTACAGGTACCTGTACGTGTTAAAATGGTAAAATATTCAGAAAGTTTTATTTTTTAATTGGACTTTCAAAATTGTGATTGATGTTTATACTCAGTGTTACTTTCTGGGAAGATGAAAGAGAAATCTTTGTTTTTAAAGGGTTAGTTTTTTTGGGGGTAAATTAAAACTGGATCATTGAGTTCAGTTGATATGAAATGGTTCAATTTAGCTGGTGAGCTGACCAGCTAATTCATACGTTCAGGGTTTTATTGCCTAATATGTAAAGTTGTAAGAATACAGCAAACAAATAAACAGAAATTGCCAGGTCAATAAGCACGGGAAAATAGAGATATAAACACTGAAGTACTGAATATAAGCAAGTACTTCTGAATCCTCAGAGGAGTCCCTTGGAGAGGCATGTTATGGAGCCTCTCATGTGTTTTATGCGCGCTGGGGTGAGGATTAATTCCAGTAGTTGCCTTTCTGATATTTACACAATTTTATACCATTTCCTCATGTTCTTGTGTTTGTTTTATTGTCCCCCCCCTCCCCCCCTTCTGTTCTCCCCATGGCTAACACGTTTATCCCTCACTGTGTTGGCAAATGACTGCTCAGCAGGCAAACGCCTAATGCGGGAATATGGCAGAAGTTCAGGCCGATGGCTCAGGAGGCGGCAGCAGAGCGTTTTATATGCTGCCATGGCGCGCCGACAACCGATGCATTGCTTCGGAGAGGAATCGCACTTTTCTTTATCGCTGCTGGACAATGGAGATTTCTGTTCCAGTGATTTTCTGTTGCTGCGTGAGAGTGACGGGCCTGTAACAGTTAGTGTAATAGGGAAATCAGGTTTTTCTCAGCAATTCTCTTACTAGGCAGCCTAGACACCACGTTGCTTGCTTTTCACGTTTTGAATGATGAACTTTCAGGGTTCACGGAAACCTAAAATAACAACTGTCTGCTGGCTAAGAGTGTGCCTGGGGAGTACAGTTTCTTGAGCGATCCACCGCACTATTTTTGATTGAGGACAGCTAAGATGAAGTGACCTGTGAGGGAGAGGACACTGCGTGGTGTTTACACCGTCTGCAGAGGCTAAAGGACGCCTGCGTGGTCGCTGCTGAACGAGACAGTGGAGGAGGGCGACTTGGCCACCTTGGGGCAAAGTCACTCACTGTCCCCCACCAACATTTTGCTACAGTGGCTCCACTGGAAATAAAAGGGGAGTAATGGAAGAGTACGTTAGCCTGTATTTATATTGCATTTTTAGCACTGCAATACGTATCTCACAAGATACTCTTTCCTTTTACAGAGTATATCTTGCTATGAGTAATTAGTATCATCAGTGACAGTTTTGTTAATAATAGGAGCTTGTTACATTTGGTCATTGAGACATGGAATATTTTGGAACTTGCGCTGTCTTTGGATTTAGCCCTCTTCTCAAACTGCATGCTTTTTCCAGCAGAGCCTGGGGCTTGCTGGGTTAAATGATGTCTGAGGAAGGCTTTAGCATTCACTGCTTGACTGCTCTATGCGGAATTAAACGTACTTAATGATACAATATTATATGTAGTGATGAACAAAATATAACCGTGGTGTACCACACTGACTAAATTACTGCATTTTCCTTAAGTTAAACTTCTATATCAAGATTTATAATTTGATTAATATTAGTCATGCATAACAACATATTTGAATTAGATTCACAAAGCTGGTGCAGGTTATACTTAAAGACTTCTGATACATAAATAACATAGGGTATGATGCCTGAGGTCGTCTTCTGTAAGATGTGATGGAAGCACATGAATATGGAAGAGATCTGAATCCCACATAATTTTTTTCCTTCCAAAACATTTAGAAAGGGTGAAAATATTGCTATTGTCAAAGTTATATGTGCATTACGAAATATGCCTACTACTGATGCTCTCAAAAAGACAAGCCTGGTTGTTTTATATAGTTCAGGAGTTGTACCAGGGATGTTAAGATCATTCAGGTGTTGTATGTTCATGACCTTTAATAAACACATGACAGCTTTTATTACCTGAGGTTTCAAACCCCAGTGTGTTGAAAGAGGGATGGTGCTAACTGAGGCAGAAAGGGGAAGCATGTGAGCTATTGCTTGTTTGGTTTGCTTATTTGTTATAACACTACTCGAGCATAACTTTCTTAGTGACCTTTTAAATTATTTGGTACTTGATGATGCACTTCATTTGAGAGTGTGTCTTAGCCTTGAGATTTAAAGTGGCTGTCGCAAAAGAATATTGATGTGCAGGCAGTTAACAGGTTTGGACTCCAGGGAAACACTGTGAGAAAGCCATTTGTTTTTTGACACTGCCTGCATTGGGACAGTCAAGTTTTACTGGACTTGGACTTGCACAATAAAAGTGATATGAGGTAGCTGAAACTTGTCATGTGTTGACTTCTATTATTCCTTTTCATGTTAGTCTTACTCAACAGATGTTAATTCTGTTAATACACAGAACTACTCTATTTTGGTCTGTAATTCATTTTCTTGGAATCTATAGAAAACTTATTTAATGAATTTTTTTTTTTCTGCTCATGAATTTTCAGTGGATTGAGCTTACCTTTTAAACTTAATTTCAAATTTTCATTAAATATACCTATATAATTCTTGAATATATCTTGCTTACATGCAATTATCAGATGTTATTCCTATTATTGACATGAGTACAGATAGTTATAACTTTGCTAATTTAAGGAAAGGAAATGTATATGTGATAGTTTACCTTTCAGTAAAGTCTTCCACTTTTCTCTTAAAGCTTACACTAATAATTTAGTCTTTCAGAAAGGATGAAATATTCTTTTGGTATATCTTTTATTTCTTAAGAAAAGCATCCTTGTTCCAAAGAATTTCCATTAATATATATATAGATACAATAAGCATAGCCTCTCTTGAGTTTTAATGTCATTTCTGTAATAAGCTATGTATATGCATTCCTAATATAATGAAGCTTCTTTTTTTTTCTTTAAAAATTTGTTTTCTCTCCTTTATAATAACTTGCATTCCCTGACATCTTCCAAGGCTCCCATAAAAGAGCTCTCTTGTGTGGCGAATCTGTTTGCCAGATTCCAATTTAGGTGGAATTTCCACTGGAGTTATGAACCTCTAAATGCAGAGACCTATTAGGAAAATGCTGACAAACATATTGTAAATATAATTCCGTAATAAAATGTTTTGAATATCCTACATGCTGCTGCATGTTCTCACTGTCACTCAAACAAATACTGTATACAAGAGGGAAAAGAAATCTGTCACTGTAAGACATCCCTTCTAAGAAACTGCAGTAACTAACACTTTTCAACAATTTATGTCTACAAAAAAAATGAAAGTTGCAGTTTATTCAGCTCCACTGTGATAGTGGTTGAAACACACATTAAAAATAAATCCCATTTAGTTCTGAGATCCCTAGTTTTGGCATTACAATTTTACAACATCACATGGAGGACAGCACAGGGCTCCCTTTAATTGGATTGTGTTGGCCATAAGACACTCTGGACCCAATTCTCCAGCTGCCTTAAATATTCCATAATCCTTCTCACAAAGTGGGTGTGAAATGCTATCATTTTTGACACAATTACATTTTACACCTGCTTTGCTCATGTGGAAATGTCAACACAAGGTTCAGAGCAACGAAGAGGTTCAGAGTAACATAAAGGCTGGCCCCTTACAATGTAATATAAAGAGTAATACAATATTCAGAGCCGATCGGGTAACTGCACAAAGTTACCAGCATAGGATGGAGATCATTCCTTTGGTTGAATATAAAGTCTAATGATTTCTTTGACTAAATGAATAACTGATGACAGAGATCTACTGACATAATGAAACACATTACTTTTTCTTAGCACTACTTTAGTATGGGTGAGGAAAAAAAAATGCAACACATAAGACACAACTGACTTTTGTTACCGTTTTTTTTAAGGTAGAGCACAAGGGGAGATTTGGATAGATACTGTCTCTCAAGTACAGCTCAGGTTAATCCTGCTTGAATGATTTTCTCTTTGACATGCATTTGCCAAAATCATCTGACTTTTGCTGTTTTAAAGCTACTATAAGTGAGAGGACAGTCTGTTCTGTAGCTTGGTCTCAGAGTTTCTCTTCCTGATTAAAACAGCTTAATTTTTTTTTTTTTTTTTTTTTTTTTTTTTTTTTTTAGTGCTGGTCTTATGCTGTAGCAATTGGTGTTTACAGAATAATGACAGCATCTATACTGAACATACCCATCCTAAAAGGTGAACTGGATAGTTACTTGTTTGACTCCAGCATCAAGCTGATAGCCCAGGAGATGCTGGATATACCACGGATAAATAACAGGCCTGACTGTTGTTTTTCAGAACATCAACGTAAATTATTTAGTTCTGGTCAGTGTCCTTTGTTCTTCAGGACAGCTTTTCTATAGGCCTGTGGACAACCTCCTATGTGACATGTGGCCCCAAATACTGGACAGATTTTGGTGGGATTATGTCATGAGGTTGACGTGAAGGTTTTCATGGGACCCAGCTTTGGACAAACTGTCCTCTACACTACTTTCTATCGAAAATCTTGTGTTTTTTTCCATGGATACTTTCTAAGTAAGCTTTAAAATATTGAGTAGTTCCATAATCACTTTTAACTTTGTGAGCCACAGAAAACACGTGGTGTTCTTCTTTTAGAAGAGATGGGCCCTGTTAGTCCCATCAATTACATTTGTGCCTTCATGCTTTTATTCATTATCCAAATGCCTGTGCATTTTTAAAGCAATGAGAAGAAACAACGCTACATAAATTAGGTTAGAAAAAATGCTGAAATAAGAAAGTATCATGAAAAAGTTAATGTTTTTTATTTAGGGTCTTAAAGTTTATGAGACTTGCCCGCACATGTCCCTGTTGATAAAGTAATTTGGCCAAAGTGGAGTGCTAAGATGCTAATCAAGCTGTCCACTCTCATGCACCTGAGCTGGCTTGTTAGAAGAAACACACAGCTGAGGATTATTTTAAACTTATCAGTGCATTTTAAGGACACCTGATGCATCAAATGGACATTAGCATTCTCTACTATGTTGCAAAGTTTCTGTAAAATTACTGTCATTACTATCACTGCATTTCTTGGTGTAAATGCTGAGCTCAAACTGCAAAGCAGTGAAGCCTCTTTATTTCAAAAGTAACTTATCAAAGAACTTCACCTCAGACTTAGTTTTCCATTCAAAACTTGAGCTAAACTAATAGAAATAGCCTATGGAATAAAAGTGGAAAAAAGAAGGCTAATATTAATAGTGTCTATAGGCCTCAACTAATTCAATAACTCACTGTGTCAGGTACAGTACAAAACCAGACTAAGAGACTGTCCCTTCTAGAAACTCCCATGTTTTTATGAATGTCTTGCCTCTTCTATGGGGGGAAGGAAAATGGAGATGGAAAAGTGAAACACAAAGGTCTGGAACAATATGGGGAATAGCAATCAAGACCGAGTTTGAGTTTAATATTCCATTCATTAGAGCAGAACGCCTTTCAACCACATCAAGGGAGAGATCAGTCACACGGTGAAAGAGACTTCAGATTACAAGCTCATTAATTACGAAATCTAAAGAATAGATAACATAAACTTTGGTGAAGATACACTAAACAGTATATAGTGTTATGTGTGTACCATGCAAATTGCTTTGAACCCTGAGTGAAAAGTAGTGAGCTGCTTTTTTTTTTCTGAAGAAGAAAAATAATGAATACGCTTTAAAAAGGTAATAACATACCTATATATCACTGAAAGAGGAGGCAGAACACAAAACAAATTAATGATTATTTGTAAACCTAATAAGGGAATGTCAAGGACAGCTAGTGTACCAGACAGTACATGAATGTGAATGATAAAAGGGAAAGCAAACAGCCACTAAAAAAAACTACAGGAGAATTACTGTGCCATTAAAATCAAGTATAAAGAGGCTTTATGATTAACTGAAAGACTAACCACTCTGTTTTTTCTAATATCCAGGGATGTTTGTCAAAAACTTTAATGATGTAATTTACTACTGTCAACTAAGAACCTTTTAGAGGGTGAAGGTATGGAAAGAGAAAACCAGGTTCTGGGCTGAAAAAATCTGTTGTGAAGCTTAGTTGCTTATATGGCTGGGAGTGTGGAACCTCCGTATCTATATGTACTCTTTATGTACAAAGTTGATATGGGATTTCTTTCTTTCTTTTTTTTTTTTTTTTAACAACATAAGCTTTGGTTTGTGCTTCTGAGGAAAAAATCCTGTAATGCTATTCTTAAGCTGAGTCTAGTTTTAGAAGATTCAAATTTCAGAATTTTTAAGCTGTGGCTGAGGCATTGCTTTGAGACTTTTTTTTAAATCTTGGTATGACTTGTTTTCTTTGAAAGAAGTGTTATACAGTCACTTACTGCATACCACAGAGGTACTTTGATCTTGCATGTCTCAAGTTTCTTGGAAGATAAGAATAGGAAGTGATCACCTTGATTGGACATCTTATATACCCCTCATCCCCAGCTTTGTTTCTGAATGTGTAAAACCCTTATTTATTGTGAATTCTTATTATTGTATCACAATGTTTCCTAAAGGAGCATCTTTGTATGGGGAAAACTACATTTCATTGCAAGTGCAATGCTCTGAAGGAATGCACCAACTTTTACAAAATACATTCTAGAATGATATGAGTAGAAAACAGTATTTGAGGAACATTACACTTTGTCCTTACTGGAGACAAAATTTTGCTTTTTTTTCCCATTTAGAACCCTAAGTTAGTAAATTTCATATCTTACAGCATAATGTAAATCTTTACTGATGAGGAATGAGAATTGTTCCGATTTGTCTGTTTTCAGCATGGAGTTTCAACCAGCTTTAGCTATAGCCTAATGAAATTCAAATAGCTGGACTGAAGGTTAGAAAGGGGATGACACATGAGGCTGATTATTAATAATGTATGTGAGCAAATATACTTGCAGTAGCAGTTCCAACAGTGTGGAACAAGTTACAATAAGAGGTCTGCCTCAATATGACCTGCACTAAGAAACAGGATTGAAACTCAAGACCCACAGTTTCAAAACGTAGCTTTCCTGTCTGCTGAATTCCTAGCCGATAAAAAGCATCCCCTACTGTGCAGCAAATGTCCAAGTCATTTCCTCACAATCTGGCCAAATAAGGAGTTACAGATTCTCCACCTTCCAAAACCTGTAACCTTATCAAATGTGGAAATAACTAGTTCTGATGCTGGTTGGGTGACAAAGCAATAGCAAAGTATGTGGGCTAAATTACTTCAAGTGCTAGAAAACATGAGACTGCCTCACGTTTTCTGCTTCTCTAAAGAGTAGAAAATCTTGGAAATTATCCATGCCAGACACTGGTGATTCCATTAACTGCGTATAGATTTTTCCCTTGCTAGATGGTCATGAAGCACAATCTCAAGACCTTGACCTTCCTTTAGATACTTCTGTTCAAAAATTCTCGTTTCTTTTTGAGTAGTGGTTTCTAACTTTCCTGTGATGTTCATCTTAAAATCTGTCAAAAACCAGAAAGACAAATAATCTTCTCTGTCATCTTCTCTTGAAAATCCAAGAAAAATGAATGCATCAGACAATGCCTTTGCATGATTGTTTTTGTGTGAGACTCTGGATACACCCATGTTATTTTCAGGCACAGGGAGGTTGTCTGAATATTCATCTGAGGTTCACCTTAGATTTTTTTTTTCCCCAAGATTTGCTGGTGTCAATCTTTCTTCTGTATTTACATGACAAGTATCTTATCTCATATAGTGAATTAGCTATGATGGTAATTTGGGATTATGATTAGTTATGATGGTAATTTGGGAAGTCCTGAATTAATGCACACACTTTAAATTGTGATAAAGTGCTTAAGTAATTTAGAGTTGCAATTTGCTGGGACAAACCTAGAAGTTAAGGGATGATCCTTGTTGATGGGCAACCTTTTATCAACCAGCTTCAATTGCTACAAAACTTAGAAACCAACAAACAAAGCCAGTAATAGAACAGGCAACTCCTGAACAGGATATCTGTTCGTTGGTGTCAACTGGGATCCACATGATTTGGATGCAAGTAGTTGATCTCATGGTAAACACAACCTGTCTCCTGTCTCTGTTTATAGAAAAAAATCTAATAATCATGCAGTGTGGCATCCTTCTCAAGGTTTTATCCATTTCCCCTGTTGCTCAGCGAATATACGAAGTCTCTGCTTAGACATACTCCGACAGACTCGACAGTGTCTGTAACAATGGACGTCATTATTCCAGAATGAACTCCTCTTTCCCTTAGCTCCCAGTAGAGTCTCGCTCTTGCATTACATAACGTCTTGTTTGGGGGGCAGAAGAGTGCTGTGTTGTCTCTTACACTTCTAGCTGCAAAACCTCTCCAAAAGTACTCCTGTTTATTCATTCAGTGCCTCTGGAAGGGACTGGGGGAGGCCTAACTGCCTTTCATCAACAGAAAGCATCCCAAACGTCAAAGCCATGGGGACCTCTCAGTGCTTTTATTTGATGATTTAACACTGACCACAAGATGCAAAACCCCATGAATCTAGATGATCTTTCTCACTAAGTAAACGAGTTGGATTTGCAATTTTCCTGCACTCTTCAAGGTGCTTTGGTCATGCATAAGATTTTCTGGGGTGTTAACAGGATCTTATAGCAAGGTAGCTTGGTCTGGTCTGTGTACTGCTACTCTCATGTGCCTCATGGGGTAACGGAGATGTGACATAGATGTCAGCTTTTTTGGAAGCTAAGCTGCCATTGAAGAAGAAGAGACAAGTCACTCCTTCCCTTTATCTCATCCCTGTGCTAATAAATAATTTAATTCAGGAAAGACTTGAGCTGACTTGCGCAAAGGCAAAGAGCAAGCAGGGGCGAGAATCCAGCACTGCTCAGTCCATTAGCAAGCAGCACTTCTCTTTTTGAAAACTATACATATTCTCACGGTCTTTCTTTATGGTCCTCCACTAGTGGGCTTGAGCACACGGCTTGCCCTGCAGGGAGCAATGAATGGGAAGCTACGTCAACGCAGTGAGCGCGGTGCTGCGTGGAGACCTGAAATCCTGCTGAGAGCAGGCCTTCAACGCTCAAGTGAAGCAATTCACCAGCTATCACTACCCAGATTTTGGAAATCCTGCTGGCTTGCACCCAAGTGCAGTGCATGGACAGAGTGAGAGTGGATTAGCCCACAAAAAACTGTATTGGTAGGCCGTTGCCTTTCACTCTACAACAGAGCTGCTGCAGAGAGCATTAGATGGCAGTTCTAATTTAGTTTTAAGCCCTCAAAAGCAGATGGGATTTGTGGGGATGGGAAGAGGACGGCCCCGTTAAGCCACTCATCTGGGATGCAGGAGACATAAGAGCCCTTAGCTTGCAATGGTTTCTGAGCTACTCTGAGCTGTGCTAGCCAGTCTTGATGTTGTATTCTTATTTTTCTTTGTTGACTTGCTTCATTACTCTTCCTTTTTTTGCTGACAGTTTTTTAAGTCTTGCTTTTGTGCTCATAGAGAATGAAAACAAATTTTGAATTCTTAATGTATACTTTCATAAACTGAGAAGCCAGTCCTGGGGTATGGCTCTCAAAATAAGTCTTTAAAGATTTCTCTCCTACTGCCCTGCTGCTGTCCTTGCTCTGCATGCTTGTGTTATTGCTGAGGTTGAAGCATCATTATCACTAAGGAATGAGTTTCAATGTCTATGATAAATAGTTCTGTGAAAACCTCAGCTCAGTAATAATCCAAAAAGAGAGCAGAATGTTAAAAATTTTTAGGAAAGGAATAGAGAACAAAACAGAACATCATGTATTAATCTATGCTTTGCCCACAACTTGTCACAAACCATAGGTAGCACTGATTCCTCTCATTTCAAAAAGGATATAGTGCACTGGGAGAGGTTCAGAGAAGGACAACAATAATGTCTAAAGCTATGGAATAGGTCCCGCTTAAGGAACAACCAAACATAGAAACGCAAAGCTCCTCAGCCTAGTAAGAGATGACAGAGGTGGTAATGTGGATGGTCTACCAAATAAAGAGATGTCAGGACAGAGAGGAGAACTGAAAGGAGAGGGGAAGAAGTTGAATTTGATAAAAAAGCACATACTCATCCTACTGCACTGAGGGTGAAGAGCAGGGACACGGGGCTCGTGGCGGGTTGTCGGGGCCGCCCACAGCGGGGGTGGCACAGGGGTCGGTCCCCCAGCCATCCCGAAGGGGCTGAAATGCCAGGGGCTTGTCCTGGTCTTCTCCCCCTTACGGGGGAAAAGAGGGTGGCCAGAAACTGGGAACTTGTGCTGGGAGCACAAACTCCTGCTACTGCTGTGGATCGTGGCTGGGACTGGCCATGGCTAGGGGTGACACCGAGGTGATGGACCTATGGCTAATCCAGCATGTCTGCTCTTACGCTCTGTGAAAAAAGAAGAGGAAAGGAAAGGAATACAAAAATTATAGTGATGGGTTTGGAGCATTTTTAAAAACCCACAACCTATTTTTTTTTCTCTAATTAAGCTCCTTTTATGAATACTTTTTTCATATATAATGACATTTTCAGAGAGAAGAAAATCTGGAAGTTTCAAAAAAATTTTTTTTTTTAGTGGCATTTTATTACATAAAAGAAATTCTCATATAACACTTCCAGGCTGACAGTCAGTTAAAAGGAAGGCAGTTTAATCATAAAAAATAAACCAACTATATACACTGGCAAAAAATAACAAAATTTAAATTGGGTTAACTAGTTACCATAGCCTCAGGCTTCTGCATCAACTAGTTTGATGATTACTTTTCTACTTGTCAGAAAGGGAGAAGTGCTACAGGCAAATTCTGTTCCATGTAGCACACATGCGTGAGCTCTGTGGTTGTACTTGCTCACACGCTGACAGTGCGCTCTCGAAAAATTAATGGTGCCTCACTTTAATAGCAAGCATCTTTTAAGGAACGCTTTCAAACAAGGCTAGTCAGCCTTGGGAGGGTTTTGTTTGTTTAGAGGTGGGGGGGCAGGAAGCAAAACTGATTTGGGTCACATTCTAACGTTTTCCTCTGGGCTGCTCAGAAACAATGCTGGGAAACACGTTTTTCTACTCTCAGCTCCTCCTCAACCCTAAATTAAACTTTTTCTCGCTTTCAGAGCACATACAATAGCCTCATCTCATATTAATGCTTGTAACCAGCTAAGCATGTTTCAGCATATCCCAGTTCTGCTCTTCTTCACAACAGACACAGCCCACGCCATCCTCAAGTCTCCCCGGCAACTTTGATTTCCACAAACATTTCCAAAGAAATAAAAATTAAAATGTGTTTTTCTTTTTTTCTTCTTCCTTTCCTCCTTCCCTCATCTCCCCTCTACCCACTCAATGAGAAAGGCAGAGCACCACGCTAATAAATAAGTAAATGACAGAAACAAAACTGGCTAATAATAATGCCTGCAGAGGTGGATCTGCTAGAATCGCAAAGACGTTAACTTTTGTTCAATGCAGAAATATACCTCCATCCTTGGATTCCTGTTGAGCATCCTTCTAAATAAAGCTTGTTGCATTATTGAGACCCAGCACATCAGGTGAGGTTTGATAGCAGGACTTAACTTTTTTAATAAAGCCAAAATTACACTGAAATCACTTGCAGGAAGAGATTCTTAATATTCATATTGCGTAAGGCTGCAGATCATGCAATGCTGTGCAGTGATAGTGTCAAACAGATAACAGAGTCTTCCCCCAAAGACTTATGCTCAAAAGGCAAGACTGAACACACACAGAGCTGGATGTAACTTGAAGCACACTTAATGGGAAAGAAGAGGAGCTCCTGAAGTAGTGATTCATATATACCACTTATAAATGATTTTTTTTTAAGTTGCATAATGCATTAATAACTATAATCACTTATTTAATAACTGGGAAGTCAAACTTGATCTATTTATGCCTATGAAATTAAAAATTGCATGTTATGACATGCCTGTCTGTAGCTAGGAAATGCATGTGTTTTACACTGTTTGTTTTCCTGGGTCAGAAAGTTAATTTAATTGAAACTATAGTAATTTAGTTTGTGGTGCTATTATGCATATTAATAAGGCATTAAAATAATATTATTAATTACAGACTAAGAAAATGACAGTAAGATCCTGATTTGGCTTCAGAATTTTAGTTCAGAATAGGGTATAATTTGGATCCAGTATATTCTGAAAATGGATCCTCTGTCTCTGCAAGATTTTTGGCTCAAACAGTGAGAGACTCAAATTTTATCTTGGACAGAAACTCAAAAACTCTGCATGTTGAGGAGGTGGAGGAAAGGGAAAGAGGGTCATGTGTGTCTGGTCTGAAGGCAGATTTATTTAGACTTAGAGCACAGGAGGTAAATATGCCTGTTTGCACATACACGTGTACTTGCTGTCCGTAAATTTAGGCAAGGGAATTTGCAAAAAAGCAAGTTTGTGTTTTATCCATTTCTGCTGTACATAAGAGCAGGCGTTTAGCACACAGACAAGTCAAGGATTCTCGTGGGTAGCCTAGATGGAGTTTGGTAAAATGATTCCCACCAATTATTTGCTGTAAAAGCTGTAAAGAGAGAGGCCTGAAGAGATCTGCTAAAGAAATGACTCGAGGGAGAAAAGGGGGCAGAAGGACGGAGGCAGACCCATGAGAAGAATATTATCTTTTTTCAAGAAGGGTGTAGCATATTAACATATTGGATGACTTATGCAATACAAAAGTTTGTTGAATTAAAATGAGTTGTTGGAATTTAAAGGAAGCTGGAACAGATGAGGTTTTTTGAAATGATGCTAATATCAAATCTTCTCATTATCTGGATGTGAACAAAATACCACTTTTTCTCAGTCACTCTCATTAAGGAAGAAGGAAAAAATCTTCAAAGGATGCGTAATTTGACTAAATTAATTCAGAGCTGGGAAATAGAACCACTGAACTTTGTTCCTACCTGGGCCATGACCAATCCTACCATTTTGTGCTAATACAGTTTTTATGAAACCTTGTGGATCTATTTATTCTTTCAAATGTGTAGCTTGTATAACTTTCCAGTGAGAGAACTGGAGTCATACCTATTATATGGAAACAAAGAAAAGTGCATTCGATTGTTACATAGAGGAATAGCATCTCTCAGATAAGCCATTTAAGCCAATTTAAGTTTAGAAAGTGTGATGGGTAATTTCAGGGGACGGTTGTAGACCGGAAAGGTTATTTTCGGATATGGTTTGAACAAGTGCCAGTTCAGGCAGCCAGTTTCCAACGTGAAAGTTGGAAGCGTGTTCAGCATCTGGGCTTCCTGGTGGGGCATGTGTGGGAAGTCAGGCGTCTCTGAATGCAATACCGGGCTGGGGCACACACTGTGGGAAGCAGGCTGCCGAACTCGCCCGCAGGGAAATGCTGAGGATAGGAAAGCATCTTTGAACTCCAGGGAGGTTAAAACTTAGATCCCACCTTCCTGGTTTGCCTGGGAGATACTCTTGCCCCTTGTGATCCACAGACCAGGGTTATTTTCTGAATATTGATGCCTATTCCATTTTCTCTCTCTTTCTCCCTCTCTTTCTCTTTGTTTATTTGTTTGTTTGTTTCTTTAATGGATCAAGGGATTTAAGAACACAGGTGTGTGTCTCCTTCTCTCTTTACACCCGTTCCCCTGCTTGGCTCCCCAGCCGTTGGCTCACTGGTTAGCACACTTGCGTAGGATGTGAAATTGCGGTACGAATTTCTTCATGAGGGAAGGTCCTTTCTTTGCCTTCTTTAGAGGAGTTCTCTGAACTGTTTTGCTGAGTTGAGTCCGTCGTATTTTTTAGCCCTTGAATTTAATTTTGTTATGAACAGTGGAGCAACATCAAAGATTAATTGGGCCAAATGCACATTACTTTCCCTTCCCAGGGAAGTGTCCTGATTATTAAGTACAGGCCTGGATCCTCCATTTCCTTCTTCGAAGATCACTTATTAATTTTATTGAAATTATTTATTCAGTATGAAACAAAATACATTCTTTAAAATGCAGGCCTACATAGCTACCAAATGACAAAGTGGTTAGAGCTTTCTCCCTCTAGCCTATTGCTTCTTTAATTATTTTTAGACATGATAATAGCTTTAATAAGAGGGTTGGAGAATATTTCTACCTTAGAGATGTCCATTGTTCAGTTTTTGGGATGACTTCCCAGACTGAGGGTCATGTTTCTTGCAGTTTGCTCTAGCAGAGGATAATCTTGATTCTACAGTGCCTAGATGAAAGCCTGCCTTGCTTTTGTTCACCCATGTCCTTGTTAAAAGAAAACTGTGGGTGAAACATCTATCAAATCAGGTTTCCCAAGAACGAGATGGAGAAATTAGGCCTAGTTCATGCTTAAACTGAAGTGCATCAGATGACAGGCAACTCAGATCTGGAATGATGGAGCCACTTCGGGCCATATGTGAAAAGCAGCAGGTGCCTAAGGCATTTCACTATCAAAGGGTAAGACGCTTACAGTTTAGATTTCTTTCAGATTAAACAACAGTCAAGTGGGGATTTTCAGGTGCTTAGCTGTAAACTGCTTTATTTAGTGTGCATACTAATCTAGGCATGCAACTTTTCTTTTTGATACTGCTCTAGTTACTTCATTTTGCATTCCAAAACAAGGCCGAATTAGTGACCATTCTGGAGATTCAGCCCAAATGATTAGTTTATGAGATACCATGAGCTCAGGGTCAGAAAAGAAAGTACTTCTTAGTATATTTTCTGGGATGGTTCATCTTATCTTTCCAGGCTTCTAATCTGTTAAATAAGGGCATTACTCTTTGTCTGCTTAAGGAGAAACATATTTGAAAACCACTATATAAAAGATGTAGAGTTATTGAAGATTGCTTATAGTATGGATGGCACTGTTTAGACTTCTGTTTTGCTATTTCTTGCAATGTTTTTATGAAAATGACCTTGCCAATTCTTGCCATCTCCTCAAATGTCACAGAGGAGGAAAAAAAAAAAAATCAGCCTATTAGGCAAAATTTGCATGAAACTTCAACTTCACTAAAAAGAAGAGACCCATTGCCCTGAACAATCACTGTAATTAAAAAAGTTCTTAACTGTCTGTCCAAATATAGTAATAGTGAAAGTTATGAATTTTATCTGTCCCCTAACTATCTTAGCTTAAAAAGAAATAAATTAATGCATTTCTGATCCAGGAGACATGCTGTTTTATTAGTTAGTGTACAAGGAATTGTTAAGTTAGATGATTATGTTCAATTAAGTATAATGAATGTAATTAATATAGATTCTGGTTTTAGGTGCTTGAGCTAATAGTGCCATTAAATACTTCTGTTATGGTGGATATTGTTGTTGTATCAGGGAAACAAAGTTTAAAATAAAAAAATCACAAGTCTTTTTTCCTCATTCCTCTCCCAGTGAGCAAAATAAATTCTCCCTTGTTATAACATAAGCATAACAGTTTACGTTTGTTCTGTAATTGTTAAAGCTTGTAAATAAACTATATTAAAATGGATTCTAAAAACATTGCAACATATCCTTTAAAGTATTTCATTACAGTGTGGTTACAAAATACTATTCACAATATGGGGAGCATAATCACTTCAAAGTATGGAGGATTTATTAATTAAACTCCTCATGTTCTGTGACAATTACCTTTATGTATCTCTTAGGTCTAGAAAAGGGCCAGTAACCCACAACAAATACTTTTCAAAAAGGAAGTGGCTCCAAATAGGGATTTCCTCTGGCTGTTTGTGTGCCTGTGCATGTCTTTTTGGTTTCTGTTGTTTTGTTGTGAGGTGGTGGCAGTGGAAAGATGTTTCATATGGATTCACAGAGGATGCTTTTATGCCTCATTCAAGCCATCAACTGACGAAAAAACCTGTGACAAACCAGCTAAGGAAGCAATTTCATTTCTTTAGTAATATTTAAATTAGATGAAATTAAATGTTGCAGTGTAACTATGCGTTGACATAAATATTTCTTCAGGGTTTGTTTACTCTGTGCACAATGAATATAGGAATTTTGTATATAATGTGTTTACTGCTATTTAATACAAGTCATATTCTTAGGGGTTACAATACTATACAGATCCAATAGCAGAGAACAGATCAGTCTCTCCAGAAAATGTACTGATGATAACCCTGAGTCTAGAAAGATTTTTCAGACCACTGGCTCTTGCTATATTTAAAAATATATGTAGATGTATATATGTTTGTGTGTGTGTGTGTGTGTGTACATACACACACACACACACACACACACGTATATTCCTACTTCTTAAAAAACTGAGCTGCAAAAACTTGCTTTAAGTAACATATAAGCTTGAAATTCAGGTGGTAGCTACATAGCCAGGTAGAAATAGAAGCTAAACATAGAAGACAATCTGTTTTCACAAAGGCTTCCGGTGGTTAGTGCTGCAAGTAACCTGTAGTTTCATTGTGCTAATATAATGCAGACCAAACATGATCTGAACAATTTCTACTTGTTTGACATTTTTAAGAGAACTATTTTAGTCTTTTCTGCTTTACAGCTGGTGGTACTCCATCTCTCATCACTGTTACATTAAAGCAAATCCTAAATGCCTTAAAGATAAAATTGACCTGTTACCAGTGCTGATATGTGAGCCTTGGATTGACCATCTGTTCTAAATATGCATTTTGTGAGGAAATACGGTTGCTTCTATATTCATGTAGAAGTGGCAATTGACTGGAGTTTTCCTTCACCTTACTTTGTTGTGCAAGACTGAAATTTCAGCCTCTGCTAGATGGATTTTCCCACAGTTGTTACCGACTGACAAGATGTTTCTGTGTTGTTGCAGCAGATGTGGGTGTCCTGTAGCTGGGCTACTTAGACCTTAATGCAACCAGTTGGTTTAGTTTCTCGTAGGCACCAGAGAGAGGAGAAGGTGCAGTTGCATACGCTTTCCCTTCTTTTTGTTTTTCCTACTTGTAGAAGTCTCTGATGTACGAACAGTGAGTGTTTCCAAAAGCAGCCCTTTCTCAAGTGAATTTCTGCTGGAAAAGTTCTGGGTTTTATGAGCGATCTGTAGCATGAGCTGATTGCTTATTTGTATGAAGTCTTTTCCTAGCATGCATCTAGCGCAGCCAGGAAGGGAGAGCCCCAAAGTGGCTGTCTTACATCTCGCTGCTGCATCTGTTCCCTCCACATCCTCGGTTTCCCAACACAGAAAAGTATATTATGTTTTCTTCTGCTTATTATTGAGAAGCTCAAAACTATGATAATGCTCTGACTTCATGAGCTGAAAAAAGTGGCCAAAAGACAAATGAGAGAATGAGAGAGAAAAGAAGCTTTTGTACACAAACTGTACAAAATGATTGGCTATAACTTGAGTAGTTGAACAGAAGGAAGGAAGGTAGTAGTGATTTACAGATAAAAGTGGCATAGGCACAGACTGGTACATGTTACTTTTTCTTCCATTTCTTTTCCACCTGTCATCAGCGGGAATTTGCAGCATGGGGGTGGGGAGCTCAGCTTTATGCTTCACATCTGCTGTTCCTAAGCAAAATAAAGATAAAACAAATTTATAGTGAACAATGTTGTTTAATGGCATGTGACACATCCCAGATTTCATAAACATTGAATTTATTGCTTACTTGGGTTTCACTTGAAATGATAAGGCTGCAAATCATTAGGCAATGATGTCAAATTCTGCATGGGTTGTTTCATTAAGGACACAATAAACCTGTAATTATAGCAAAGAGATTTTTGTTATTAGGTAGGGATGGTGAGAAACTATTAGATTCTTGAGCAAAATTAAAAGACAACAAGAAAACACATTACTGCGAAACCTATCCGGGCTGTGTTACAGGATTTTTTTTCCCATGAGAGACATTTAATACTTGGGATGTTTGCGTCTTTTTCCTTTTTCCTTGTTAAATAAACCACCGGAAATGTAGAGTTATAATATTGAAACTGAAACGTTCTTAACTTAAATTAATAGTATATAGTGGATGGGAGCATGAATGGATTTTTCTATGCTGTTATAAACAAGATGTAGATCAGTGTCCTTTGTCCAATCCCTAAAAATTCCCTCCTCCTGGGTGTTATACAATTCCAAATTTTCTTTATAAAGAAATCCTTTCCCTCCTCCTGAGCACACAGAATATTTGAAAAGCAATGATGATGAACTTTTCAGATATTCATGTCTACGGTGTCAATCCTTCGAACCTCACAAATGACATTTCCTCACTTCTTTTTCTTCACAGAAATGAAATTAAACACAGGGGCTATCTTGCAAGTTGCAATGCTGCAAGATTTTCTCAGTGAATTTCTTACTAGTTTAGTTCTGAGGCCACGTGCTTACTGGTTTCAAAATAAAGGCCTACCGACAGATGCAGTTGCCTGCCACAGAGCCTGCCTGGCTGAGGAAATCCTACAGAATGAAGCAGAATGGGAAAGAAATCAGAAGTAATTTTAATGATCAGAGCACAGGACACGAGAGCAGTTAAAGTAATGTAAAATGCATTAAATGAGGACTGAGAGAGGATTTTCTTAGAAGCTCATTGGGGTGTCAGAAGGGGAGCCTTGTCTGTTAAAAAACTTCTGGTTTGCCTTTGACATTGCTGTAATAAAAGAAAAAGATTTAAGAAAAAGATGTTTCAGTCTTTGCAGTTGAGTATAATTTCTGCAGAAGCTTGTAAATCCCTCAGATGGAAGATCTTTATGTGGGAGTTAGAGGAGGTCCCCCAATGTCCCTTGGCAACAATACAAAACCTGTTCACTGTAGATGTTTGCGTACTTGAAGTTTATTATTCATCTGTAAAGATGAAAGTACAAATCTCTATCAGTGGAGTCTACAGCCAGCAGCTAAACCTTTAAAAGGTCTCCTAAAGTGGCATGAAAGGTGAGTGTGTTCTGCTGCAGGTTTCTACATCTGTCTTTCATGAGATCAACTGCCACTGCACTGAGGAGAGAGGAAAAAGAGGAAACGTCATTAGGGAAAGAGTGGAATCAGACGGTTGGTGGAGAAGGGTGGGAAAAGTCTCCATTTGTATGCAATGACACTATAGTATCAAAGGGCCACTGCTACCTTTAAAAGTGTTTTTTTAATAGTTTAGTGTACATTTACAGTTCATACGGCAAGAGGCTTTTCCAGAGGTGATCTACTGTTCTCAGGCCAGTTTTTACGCCAGCTGAGCTGAAGCAACTCCACAGGCTAAGCTAGTGTATCTACTTAATATACTCATCTTGGATCTTGACAAAATTGTCTTTTGGCTGCAGTGCTGGGCCTGCTTCAGCAACAGAGCCAGCAGCTATTGGTTTTCTCTCTTGTCACCAGCAGATACAGGTGCACTGATTTGGAATTACTGCCAAATATTTCAAATGGCGACATGGGCATCTCCTTTGTTCTTCCCCATGCAACTGCCCAAAGGCCATTAATCCATGACGGCTAAGAGGACTTGGCAGTGATTTGGCTTGTACATTGACAGAAGGCCCTTGAACAACTGTTTATTTCCACAGTCTTCCTGGGTAACCCTGGACATAACCTTCCTGTCACAAAAATGTAGCTGGTTATAATCTTTAGTCCTGAGAAAGGGAGGAACCTACATACAGATGTCTCTAAGTACTCTATGCCATCTTGCCTCCCACCTGCCCTTAGCTAAAATAAATGCAATTTAAAATTTAAGTAAGTTTAAGATAGTGAAATCTTATTAAAATTATTGTAATTTAAAATAAAATAAAATTGTTAAAAACTTAAAATTAAGTAGAAGAAATGCTTAAAAAAAATTAAAACTGTGGAAGTCCTCAGGGAAGAGGACTATCAAAACCTTCTTCTTCCTTCTCCTCTTTCCCTCCTCTCCCAAATGTCTATATAGTATGCACGGAAAATCTTTAAAAAGACATGCATTTGAAAAAGTAAAAGAATTTTCTGTATGCCAGTCCCTGCAAAAAACATGCAATTGGAAATGAAGAAACCGATAGGTAAAGGTTCAAAGAGTTGTTCAAAGAGCAAGTAAAGCTGGGGTTAGTCATTATGTATCATTGCTTATGTGCGCGGAAGTGGGTGTATCTTTATCATGTTCCCATTCCTAAATAAACGGATAGTTAGACATATTTAACATGAACAGCTGTAAGTGCAATATTTTTATTTTAGTTTTTTGTGAAAATCTGCGTATCACAGACTTCTACAAATGCAAGCACAGGATAATCCTTCTTCATCAGAATTAGTCATAATGATTGTGAAGAGATCTGAATTTTACATTGCTCCTGCTCCTGTTGTGCATTTCTTATGGATAAGCAGATAGTTTCAGTTTTCAAAGATGTCAGACAAGCACTTTTCATACCAATGATTAACAGTTGTTCTCTGGTAGCAATTATTTTTATCTCTTACAACATCTAAAGGCTTGATGTGATCTTAACTAATCTTCTTGAGGTGAAAACTTCCTGTGCTTTTGTCTAAAGTTTTGAACATTTTAAAGAAAATCCCTTTAGCCATTCTTGAGTAACTAGAATGAAAAAATACCTTGTCAGCATTCTGGGTCATGTTTTGATTATCAGATACCTTATGATTGCATTAACATATTTTTGTAGTTATAATTATTTCAAAACAGATTTAGGGTTCCACCTTTCAAATTCTGCTCTTAAAAAGTGTACCAGAGTAAGGAAGGTCTGGCATGTGCTTGATATAATTACGCATATCATCCAATCTCCCCAGGATATAGGCTTAGAATAGGAATTAGATCCCAGTTTCACCACAGATGCAATCCACTGTGCATAAAACTCAGTTACTTGTGATGGACTACTTTAGGACTGTGTGTGCATAGTTCCTCTTACATTTTGATCATCTACATGCTTATTTGTCCTACATAAAATGATAAGATGTATAGAAATCATGTTACCATTGGAATTTTGAAAACAGTTATTATTTAGTTCAAAAATACACTTCCCTGTTCCAATATATTTTCAATATCTTTCCTGTTTCATAAATGCTATGGATTTGATTGTAAAGCAATGCAGTGATACAATACAGCTCTGCTCCGAAAGGACAAGTTTTTGGGAATACAGTATTTAAAGCTTGTGAATCCAGAAGAACATAGACAGTAGTTTGAGGTCAGAAGCCATTCAAAATGCATTCAAAATTCAAAAAGGGGTGACTAAATGTTAGACAGAGCATTATTCACTTCAGTAATATATCCAAAATATATGTAAAAAACAGATTTTTCTTTCTTCATGTGGCTTATGTAGGAGCCTAAACATAGGCTTAAGCTATGTTTTTGCATTGAAGTACAGTGTGCAGCACATAGGACTAACGTGTGTGGAAGTTTCTTGCTGGATCAAACCGAGCAGAGTCCAAAAGAAGTGACAAGAGTAGAACGTAAAGGTTATTCTCTGTGATTTCCCTTTTAGAAGCAACTCTTGGGGTGGAATGGGAACAGAGTATAAGAAAGACATCAAAAATATTTGGGATAATAAGTCACTAGCATAACAATAAAACAGCCACTGCGATGCTCATTAAAAATCAATCAAATAATAGTACTTTACAGAAAGATGAAAGATGAACTCTTGCCACACCTCTTGCTATCACCTTCTAAAATATGAATCACTGATGCCTTGTTCCTCACTAAGAAAACAGAAAGGGAAACCTTCAGCAGGCCACACAACGCTATTTAATAAACTGGTTCGTCTGAGCAGGGGACAGAACTGGACATGGGGCCACAGTGGGCTTTTTCTAGTTCTCCAAAGTTGCTCTCGGTTGTTTGCTATTAGAAGGAGCAGCAGTGGCAAGTTTGTCAGAAGGGATTTCTCTGCAAAACTTGGCACCAGCTTAGTCCTTCCTAGTCTGGCCCCGCTCCCTTAATCACACATACTGCATGATGCCAGTCCTTCAGGGGTGCGTATACACGCTTCGTTTTATTTAGATTTGCTACATTTGAGAAGATGATGTACCTTAAACTCTCTCCAGTCCACCTGGCTGTAAAGCCTTGGGCGCGTTCTGTATTTTTATAAAAGTTCACTATCAAGGGTTAAGATTTTAGTTCTAGTCTATGCTTAACAGCTTGTATGACTGCTAATGGCTTGATCGCTAGATATGTCCAGGTGTTAGGAGGTGGGGTATCCTTTTATATTGCGAAGCTCTCTCTCCTGGTGGGCACTTCTGCAGCTCTGAACAGCTTTCTCTCTCCTTCCCGTCTCCCCCTTCTGTACATATATTTGGATATTTAAATTTACCTCCAGCAGCTTCATGTTTCATCATGTGGAGGTAGGCAGTCTAAACAACTTCTGCTAGGAAATCCATCTACCAGCTGAACTGCTGAGGGGATGAAAAACTTGGCTTTCATTCTGTTAACACTGTTTATTGCAAGAATACAGTGCTGTTCACTTCCACAGACCCACGAAGGATAATCATTACTTGCCTAGCACAGTAAAGTTCCTGATTTACGGAGGAGGAGTTAAAAAAATCCATCCTGATCTGAGACTTGCAGTTAAACATATTCCTGTCTGAGAAGCAAAAATGGTTTTATTTCTTAGATTCTTTCTTTTTGACCATCTTAACATTAGCTAAAATATCCTTTCTTATTTGAAATTTATACAGGGTTTTGGGTTTTATTTTGAAATTGTTCAAAAAGTCTTGATAACTTTTAAGCTTCTTTTCTTCCTCCCTCCCCATTATTCTGACAATAGTGTTGAATTCAGCATATTATTCTTCCATTTTAAGAGTTTTTGGTGAATAGATATTTTCCAGAGGAAGAAGTCTAAAATTTCCTGATTGGTTCCACTGCTGATCCCTACATTGCTCTCTCTACTTTTTCCCCCCCCCCCCCAGTGAAGTAACTGTTAGGTTTTATGTATGAAGAAGATAATTTATTTGTAATTGCATCAAAATGTGCCATTTCATCAATCAAATAAACTGGTCTTATATTACTCATTAGACTGCTTAAGATCTGGTATTCATAATTGCTGCAAGCCTTGTCCATCTTGGATCACTGAAAATAGTCTAAAATTACAATCTGACCATTTATTTGAAGATCCATTACTCTGATAACTACTCTGCAAGTGACATGGAATATCAATTTTGTCCTTAGCATCCTTCATTAAATGACTGTCTAATTGGTTCTTATTATTTAAATATCTTATCACAACACAAATTATCATCAGTTACTGTCTCATTAATACACCTGGTTTGATACACACTGATATCTCTGCATTCAAATTTTCACTTGACGTACCAGATGTAAAGCTATTTAATTGTCCTTCATGAATGGGATAAAACCTCACTAGTATAAAAAAAGTAACACTGGGAGAAACTGTCATTTTGGTCTGGTGGCCTTTACTTCGATAGCTCTTTGAATTTCTTCTGTGAAGGTTGACACTACACTGTGGAGAAAAGAACTAGGGTTTTTTTTTTAGACATCACTGTTCACATCATTACATTCTTTGTTCCTTTAGAGTACTGGAGAACTGGAGAATACCAAATTCTTGGCCCTCAAGTTGAATACACAAAATGTAATTCTGAGGAAACAAGGCTGGAGCTGAAAATGTTTTCCTGCATTCCTGTGTGGTAGGAATAGAGGTTTGGCAAAAAAATTAGACAAGAAAAGTCTCTTGGGGAAGTAGTGCTAATCTGAGTCAAATACTTTCTTGTGTGGTGCTGGAAACAACATAACTTGCTCTTACTTTTCTACCTTCTCACCTGTGCATATCTTCTCTTACCTTTCTTTCTGAATGAAAAGATACTAATATGCACTTATGTGAGGTTGTGATAAAACAGAATATTTCTAGTAGACTATTTTGGAGAAGTGTCTCATAGTATTATTATTTTTTTTTCATTTCTTTTACAGGAACTATTTAATCTGTCCATGCCCATCATCTAATGAATGCTAAAAAAATGTTTAGTGCAGAAATGGGGGATCTTTCCTTTCCACTGGTGGCATTTAATGCACTACAACCATGAATTTATATAGCAGTTGCTGTTTAAGATCTAAATGAGTAAGTTTCGGCCTTGACAACTGACAGCTCTTGCTGTAGGTGAAACATCATAACTTTAAAATTTTGTAGTGCAGGGTCCAGAACCCATAGTCCTATATCATTGGAAAAAAGATTTAAACTTTCCATTAAGACTGAAAGCATGTGCTTTTATGTCTTGGAAAGTATAAATATAGTGGAATGCATGATTACACATGTAGGTTTTCAGGGCGACTTTTAGAGAAAATTTTACAGCTCAGATGGAGCCTTGAATACTTGCAATCCTTTTATGGAAAAGGCCCAACATACAGACAGAAAAATACAGGAATTATTCCTTGTTAAACAGAAAGGAGCTAGGAAATAAAGTGTGCTCTGATACCACTGCGTAAATTGTCACTACATTATGCTTTAATGACAGGAGTTGAATGGCAGGAGAAATATGGAGGAGATAGATAGAGATGGTAGACCATGAGAAGTGAAAACTGAGTGACTGAGTTGGCTGAACAGGGAAATAATTTCTCCTCCTAACCTAAAGCATTTAAGGAGGGTTGGGGGGCTTGAACTGTGGCTGTGTGCCATGAGGCTTTTCAGGCAGCACAGTTATTAGCACCTGTTTTCTGCTTTTCTCAATCAAGATTTTAAATAGCCATTCAACACAAAATATTTAAAACTGGCATACTATATATCTTAGCATCCTGGTAAAAGTAAAGGATGGATATTCTTGCTGTTATCTTGGCAGCTTTGGTTACCATAACGTTGACTGTGTTCTCGTGTGAGGTGAATATTTAAAGAATTCCAAGCAATGTGGAGTGAAGAGATGGCTTGCTTTTCATGTTACATTTCAAGCCAAGAATTTGAGGCAAAGTTTTAAAATGACATCTTAAAAATTACAAGCCACTCTAAAATTTGGAAAATGAAGAGGGAATACCAGAGCACTTTCCTTAGTTTCTCAGAATGACAAATAACTATTTTTTTATAAGGAAGTTAACAAATTCCAATAACTTAAACTCTCTTTTAAGTGTATCTAACTTGCATCTTTTTTGTCTTACAGCTCAAAATGAAAAGCACATTGAACCAATATTGTACTGCAAGCTAATGGCCTGGATAACCTTAATAAAAAGTGGTAGCAGTTTAATAAGAATAAACAACCTTTATTCTGTGATCTCTGAATGATTGGAGGAAGTGGAGGCTGTCATTTCAGTGTAATTCCTACGTAAACTGAAAGTGAAAAAGTGGTCAAACTAAAGCAGCTTATAGTTCACCTTAGAGAAAATATTTGTCAAAGTAGCATCAGTCTGCAGCAATGTCGTGAACTGACACTGAGAGAGATTCCTCCTGAGAAAGATATTATATTCAAAATGTCTTGTCTTTTCTCCTGCACGCCCTCTGGGAAAAGCTTTACTTTCATGAAAACTGTAGATCCTCACTTCATTCCAGGGACATATAATCTGATGTCTACCAAAAGTTTCCCTTTTACAGAATAAAAGTAGAAGTTTTGGAACACGATGCCAGTTTGTTCTTCTTCAGTTTTTGTGACGCTTTGGTTTCCTTCATCTCTTCATGTCCTATATGTTGATTACAAGTGCTCCAGAGCAAGCCCTTTTTTGTTTTCCCCCTTTCTTGGCCAGCCGTGTGCTCTGAGTACACAACTCACTCTCATGCCCACATCCTCCCTTTCAGTCAGTAGCCCTGTCTGAGTCTGCGTGTGTGTGTAAAATTGTGTATAATTCCAGAAAGGTCTGGAATGACGTAAGAATGGTATATCCATTTTTATGGCTTGCTTAAAAAATGTTGTAAATGTGTGCATGTATTTTTATATATGTACATGCATGCAGTGAGAAGATGACTAAAAATGTATTTGCATTTTTTCAGTACATTTATATACTTGAGAGAAGGTGGATATGAATAACTGAAAACATCCAGACTTTTCACAGCCTCTTCCTTGCTAGCCTCCAAGGTGGGCCGCATCCAAGGTGCTCTGTATTCCTTTGTGCCCCCAGTCTGGCCTTTGGGGCACCTCCATTCGTTCTCAAAAATGTAGGAGGCGGCATCTCCCTGAACACAGGGAGGAATGAACCTCTTGGCTCACAGCTCCAGCTTGTGCTGCGAGCGCCCTTTCCCAGAGGATCTCCTGTTGTCCTGCTGGGGTTTGCCTCGGTACTGCTTTCCTCCATCTGCTTGGTCCTTCCTTTGCTTTCATCAGTGCTCTCTCTCTTCACATGCATCTTCTCTCCCATCTTCCCAGTGCACAAACTAATTTCCAAGTAGAGTCTCCCACTCTGGTTACTTGCATCTCAAGTCTGGGACAGCTTGGGAATACCTACACTTGCTTGCAGCGATCTTAATTAAAGGGGGATGAATGCAGCTGAATCCGGCAGTTTCAGTGAGTTTCATTTTCAACTTATAATGCACTAAATTTTGGCTCTACGCAGAAGAATCAGTTTATTTTAATGCTCGCCAAAACTAAACTCAGACAAGGTGTAGGTGTTGCGCTGAGAAGAAATAAGTATTATTACAGGGAGAGAGGCAATAAGACAGTAGAGGCTTGAGATGTCTCCATGAAAACTTTAGTTTCATAAAAATGTATGTGAATTTTATGAATTCCAGTTTAAATTTTTTTTACATGCACAGATTCTCCAAAACAGCACATCCTTCTTTTTCAAGACCATGATTCTGGCTCATTAGTTTTCTTAATACATTTGTTTAATTACTATGTTCTGGGAAACTCATATCTGTAAATTTTTATTGCTGTGAATTAGCAGATAGTTGAAAGTTGCCAAAATTTCATGCCCAACTTTGAACAGCATTTCAGATTTTTAAGTGTTTAAATGCCTAGACTTAGTATTAAGATTAATAATTTGTCTTGCTTCCATAACACACTTCTATTTTCAGTGTGTCCACATCCATATTTTCATTTAGAAAGCCAGAAGGCTTGTGAGAACAGGTGAAACTCGTTCCTCAAGGTGACTGAATTTTCATGAGAACAGCTTGACAGATTTTTGGACTTTTGTGCTTTAACCCAAATCCTGCTCTCAAATTCAAACTCAGCCTAAATGTAGTTGGAATTTGGATCAGAAAGCCTTGTTGCCTCCTCTAATATAATACTTACAAATAAAATTATCTTCTCCTTTTTCTTACTTTAATTAAAATGCAGTTTTGAATAAAGCAGTTTGACCCTGTCCTGAAGCTCCATATTGAAAAACGAATAAACTATGGTTATCGCACTACTGTCTCATCAGACTCTTTAACTGAAACCGGCCAGTTAACTTTAACCAGCCAGTTAAAGAAAATGCAGAGAATCTACAGCATTACTTTAACAAATCTTTACATCTCCTTTCTTTCCTTTAATACAAAGAAAATCTTGGTCTGACTTGTGTTATCTTCTCCCAAGAAGTCTGCAGTTGGCCTGATTTACATGGAGACCAGCCTGGCACCTACAGTCACTGCATGAAACACATACAAATTCGTAATGGCCTGCAATGACTTGTTGAGTGGTGCATTAAACCATATGAAGAAGAGAGGATTATGCAAACCAATAGTATACAGTGTGCTCAGCTTTTAGGGAAATTATTGTTGCAGTTTGCCTCATGTTAATTTACTGTAATTTTAGAGCTGGATTTTAAAAATGAGAAGTATTTTGGTACAAACATGTTTTGTGCCTGTGGTTGCTATAGGTATCTACCTGGCTTTTAGCCAGTGAGCCTCTGTTCGAAACTAATATAGTAAACACTGGTCTAAATCACTGGAGTTCTTTTGTTTGGTGAAAGTAGGAGTTGCACTATCACTTCATTTTATCAAACTCACTTGAGAACTATAGGCTAACATGCTGGACATTACTGAAATGTTGGGTGTCTGCATATAGCTCTGCACTACGTAGTAGGTTGCCATTGCAAGACACCCTTCTCCAAAAGGAAATTTTGTGGAGAACTGGAGTGAGGTGACTATCTTATTTCTGGTATCTCTGTCTCACCCAGGGCAATGTGAAGAGTTTTGCGGCTGAAGTACTCAGAGGTAGATTATCAGCTTCTAAATTATATCCTTACCCCTGAGAGCCTCGGGTGCCTTTGGAGACTTTATAATCAGTTATCTAACTCAAGCTTCACTTACTGCCTTTAGAATGATCTTTCCTTTTCTGTTCAAAGGTTTTATAAGATAAGAATTGAGACAGAGATAAGACACACGGCGATATCTGAGCTTTAATTGGTTGGTAGTTTCTTGTGTTCTGTATTTCCCTGTGCATTTATAATGGTGTCTTTTCAATCTTACTAAGTATTAAGGGGGATATTTACTCTCCTCCTCCTTCTCCCACCCCCTGGCAGAAATCCAGGGTATATTGACTCCACAGTCCTGAATATAGTCATTAGATAAATTGAGTGTTTAGCCAATAACACGTGATCTGCAGATGGTTCAAAATATTTATGTCACATCAGAATAAACCTGCGACTGAGAACTGGCAAAGAGCTGGAGTTACAAAAGTCCCTTAACTCTGCTATTGCCTGTTGAAATTTGGATGCTCAAGTTGCCAGCTAAACTTGTATCATCCATGTGGAGATGCCTACGAACGTGATTCAGGGACACTAACAAGCTTATTGAGAAGCTATCTAAAGCCAATGCATTCAGCATAATGCAACTAACTGCTAGAGATTTTAACAACAAATTGTCTATTTGGTTCATGGCAGATTAAGCACCTTTTTGTCACAAAAAGGATCACCTGCATGCCCAATCTAATGTCCCCCTGGAATTTTTAGAAATTTCACTCCTGTTTGGTTCACAGATTAAAAGTTTTTTTGCTTCCAGTAAATATCCCAGCACCACTCCATAGTATTCTGGGAACATCTGCCTCAATACTCCTTCTGAAGCTATTCTTTTTTAATCTTTAATCAAAATTAATCAAACTAATCAGCCGTGCAGACCGGATAGGAGTGAAAAGGAAGAGAAGGTGCCTACGGCACTTACCACAAACATGGGAAAATCAGGTACAAGTCAGTGCTGCAATTTATAGTTAAGACTCAACAGCAGAGATGCTGAGATAAGCTCAGAAACACCTCACTGAGTCTGGGAAGCTGCCTAGTGCCCTCGTCTCTGTGCAGAAGGGACCTGCTTTGCAGAAGGTGGGACCTTTACTTTAAGGCCTGAGGTGGGACCTTCACTTTGCTTTAAAATTTGGCAACAAAAGGTTACATGAAAATTAAATGGGAATTTAATTCTGATCAGAACTTAGCAGCCAGGTTGCTCTCTGGCTGCTTCCTCATCCTTCACACCGAGTGAGGGCTCAGCACTGAATGTCCATAACAACAACTTGCCTTGCGAATGCTGTCCTAGTTCTGTCTAAAACTGTCCTGGGGGACTTTGACAGCTCCTCTGAGCTCTCTTTGCTATTTCTCTTCATCTGTTTCCCTTTATCTGAAATTCTTTTCATGATGCCAGCCTATTACAAATACAGTTTCCATGCGTTGTTTGAGTATTAGTTACTTTTTTAACAATTTCAGCTCAGCACTTTGTGGGTTACTGCTGAAATTGTTAAAATATTCAGAAAAATCATGTAAGCTTTTAGATACATCTTCAGAGAAAGTTTTTATCTCTAAACATTTGACATAGCTCTCTAGCACTTCCCTAATATGCATAAAAAAAATCATCACTGAGTTGTTTTTAAAAGGATGGAGAATGTTTCCACTTCTTTTACCTTTTTCCCATCCCCCAAATGTTCAGACTTGGAGAAATCCAGTTTTGTCAGAGCATCCCCTGGACTAGGGTATAGGGTATTGGCCTGGGAATTAGAAATCCCTGTCCCAGAGTGAGATATTTCAAAGTCTGGGGAAATTTCCAGCCTGATTCTCCAGTATTCAGAAGGGTGCTTCTGAACTGGTATTTTAGGCCAGCTTTTTTGCATGTGCATGTGTGTTAAGAAATTTGGCCTGATAAGAATATTTTCTGAACTCCTATCGGATAGATCTGTACTAGGTTGGAGACAAGGTGATAGATGAATCTACCCCTGGAACTGTGAACATACTAGTCTTGAAATCAAGTGCGTTTTTATACAACTCATGGTGGAAACAGAGCTGGCCAAGGGGTTGAGGAAAACTAGCTTCTTTGAGATTATTGAATCTGAGAAATATACCTGAAGAGTTCTTTATTTGCCCAAATTTCTCTTGTGGATCTATCCCAAAAATGATTGCTGGGGGTGTGCTGGAAATACTCTTTCCCGTTATTTATGTTCCTAGCTGCAGCTGAACATTAGAATTTCTGTGAAACTTACTTAGGGAGATCTATTCAGTGGCTTACTTTCAACTTGACACTTAAAAATTATCTTAGACATCAAATTTTTTAATATGGTGTAGTTACCTAACAGAGGCAACTGGATTTAATTTCAAAACTTACAGGAGTAAATTATTATCTAGAGTAAATACAGCAGTCATTTGCTATCATTTGCTTGGTTCATGAGAATACTTTTGTGTAAAAATAAACATAATTTTATTTCCTTTTTTTTTTTTTTTTTGGTTAATATTTGTGATACCTGGTGGCTCTATCACTATTTCCCAGTGTTTGGAACAGATAGCAAAATATAGTCCCTGTTCTCAAGGGTATACAAAATGATTACAGAAGAGACAATAGGCAAATACAGCAAGGAGACAGGAGAAACACTCGCTCTCTCTTTTTTAGATGAAAACAAGAAAATGTTTGAAATAGGCAAGTAGTGGGCATGGGTACTGCTGTGAGTGCTACAGAAATTCACACACAGCTACCATCTTCCTGAAATGTTTAACAAATTGAGTCAAGAGTTTGTTAATAATAATAATAAAAAATCCAAATATAAATAAATACAAATAACATGAATAATAATAATATAAATAACAATACGTGCATCCATTGCAGGCCTGGAGCTCTCCCCTGCGGAGAGGGCAGCAGAGACCTGCAGTGCCGCGAGGACTGCGGGGACATGTCCCCCAGCTGTGCCTGCATACCCGAGAGAGAGAAGCAACCCAAATCTCAGCTAACTAGCTCAAGCCATGGAAAGTGACAGTGCAGAGATCCTTTTCAGATAATTTACCCAAACAGATAACTCAGATGGAGCTCTGCAGTGCTTTGGCTAAAGTATTCCTGCTAAATAAGGAAGAATAATTATATTTTTTAGAAATTTTGCTGGCTGCATGTAAGATATAAAAGTTTTCTAGCCAGTGTAGCAAAACAGTTTCCTGTCCTTGGAGTACCTTCCTTGTCCTAAGGGCCAGCACAGGTGAAGAGGTAGTGGACTATAGTTTTCCCTCACCTACTCTCATTTTATTTCCATTAGCTTTAGAAGAAATGTCAGCCCAAAAAGCTCCTCTCCTAGGCTTAACTGGGAAAAAAGTCCAGAAATCTTTCTCAATATGTCCCAACCTTGCCATAATTTTGAGGTTATTTACCATCAGCTTTACTAGGGAAGGATTTCACTTGCTTGCTCAGATTTTGCCTTTTCAGAAAGTATGTTCAATTAAAACATATCTACATATGAATAAATGAACACATATCTATACATAAAGCCATATACATATGGTAATGTGTTTTAAAATAGTTTGAGTGAGAGCCTGGGTGGATGAACCACTTGTGAATATGGGCATAAATTGCTCAGTTGATAATATAAACTGCTTCAGAAAAGTTGTCTGGGGCAAGCGAGAGTGCTGAATGCACTCGGTAACTCACAGCACTATTAGGATGCTAGAAATGTAAATAGTGCCAGTATATCCAGACTGAGGACAGTTAACTCTTTTTTTTTTTTTTTTTTTTTTTTTTTACTACACTGTGCTCCAAGAAGCTGGCTTACACATTTTCATAGCAGAGAACAGGGCAGCAACATAGCAGAGGAAGGGACAAGCTGCCCAAGGGTTGGGGGAGAAAAAGGGACTTTTTTTCACTGAAAGTATCTGAGGAGAGAGAGGTGTCCAGCAGCAACAGCAGCAGTTTTGGGGGGTTTTTTTTGGAGGGGGGAGTTGAAGTTTTAGATACTTTCAGTAGTTTTCAGGGTTTTTTGGTTTTCAGGAAGAGGGAAAGTTGCAGCTTGATGAACTAGTGGTTATCTCACAGGTCTGTATTTCTAAGTACTTCCAATCCAAATACGAGACAGTGCAAACATGCCTGATGCACATACTTAAGTGGCCTAGCTTTTCTGAGGTAATTTGAACTACCAACACACATGTTTGGGAAACAAGTTCTTTGTACATCAGATGGCACTTCAATCACCTGCTAATCCTCTGTGGTCTATGGGGTGAAACTGAACTTCTAAACGGCATATTACAGTGTAGCCACTCTGCACAGTTATCACTGAAGTTTTTAATTAGATTTGAAATACCAGATTTCTAAGATTACTTGTACTCGGAAAAGTCAGATTATGGAAAGAAACTAGGAACAGTGATCTGCTGCTTTCTGAGGACTCCTCTCTTCCCTCACCCACAAGGTTTACGCTGCTGTAACGCTGCAATTTCATCATTGTGTTGTAATCTTCTTAAATGAGTGTCTCATGTTAGTGCAGGCAGTTGCAATAACTGCTTGGGCAGGATTTGCTGCCGGGCAAAGCTGCTTGTGCTGCAGAGGCGGCAAGAGGAACGCACAAGCACCAAACATTGTGCTAAGGTGCTTGCTTTCCCGTCAGGTTTGGGGCGAGTTCTGCCAAGGCGATTCGGTGACGGCATCACCCATGTTAGCAGGCCTCGCACAACTCATCAAAAAAGGAAGGAAAACTCTAACAGCAGCTCAAGGCAATCTTGTAAGCAAAGAAGATTTGTAACCACAATGTATTTCGTGCAGAATATTGCCCAACTGCTGTAGGCTCAGACAGGAAAGCATGCCTCCCTCACAAATGCCCTTTGCTTTGCAAGGCTCGCTTCACCTGTGGTTTCTTTGCTTGAGTGGGGAATTATATTAGGTCAAGAGCACTGCTTATATGGTAGATGGTTACTTCTGCTCGGCAGACTGTGTCTCAGAGCTGTGATTCAGCAGCTGCCCTCAGGTGATGGCTCAAGTAATGGAGGCAAAGAGAGACGGCCCCAGCGGGTCGCACCTGGGAGCGTCTGAACACAGCTGTCTTGCAGATAACTACATAACACTCTGTTTTAAATAGAGTTGCCTCAAAATCAAAGTTTCATGACACATTGTTTATTCATGTTGCAGTTTAATTGCTCCTTTCAGATAAATATTGGCCACAGGTTAGGTATAGGCATGTGTATAATCCTGCTGTAATCTTTGAGACCATTCGCATGAGTCAAGTTACATATATGTTTGCATAGCTATAGAGTCCGAAGGTTAGGTGACATCAAATCACTAAGGTCTGCGGTTAATAGAGAGGCATTACACAGCACAGTTCCACCTTGATTTTTAAAGGATTTTTTTCCCCAGAAGAATATAGCAGTAATATCAACATATGAGTGTAGAATTGTAATTCTCTATTTATTTTCTTCTTCAAACTCAGGCTGGGAAAATATTGCTGCTTGTTACTTCTTTGCTTATATACAGCCTGGTTAGTTCTGCTTTTGTTCTTTCTATCAGAGATATTAATCTATGATCCCTTCACGGAGCCATGCTTCAAGCTGTTGGCCCTACGCCTAATTGTACTTTTGGTTTCAGAATTCTTTGTAATATCTGCCTAGAGGCTTCTCCCATTTGAAAAACAAGATCAGAGCTGCTGTACAAGTGATAATGTAAATGACATAGCATCGGTGCCTCTTCTAGTCTATTTAAATTCCAGGTTCTGACGAGCAAATACCTTATTCTCATTTCTATTTGTAGAGTTTGAAGTGGCGTGAAGAAAAAAAGAAATGTTTTCATCCTTAGTACCTTCTTTAGAGCCTCAGGGATACCTTGTAGTTATTGATGTAACAGCCCTGTTAAAATCATAACTGATATTTTTTCTTTTCCATAAAATTGTTTTTTGCTTACTTTTCTATTTTTTAAGTCAGGAAGTAAATACATTTTTGAGATGTCATTATAATTTTAATTTTATTATGTGAGGATGCAAAATAAGTAACCAAAAATGGTAACGAAAAATGACACTTTCTTCTCCAAAAGCCACTGAAATAATGTTCAAATATCATAGTTTAATCTTCATAAATATGAAAATACGTACAGATTTCACACAAAAGTTAACATTTGCTAATAGCTATTCCATGATGATGTTCTGATGCAAATATTTTTCTCCCAGTATTTTTATCAGGCTTAATTAATATTGCAAAATGATGTTGCACTGGATCTACAGTGGTTGGCAGAAATTTGCTTACCAAACACTGATGACAGAGTTGGAAATGCAGTTGGTCTCCACCTGCACCGGTACAGGCCGGTGCTCTGATGCAACGATGCCAGACCAGGATAACAGGTTTGCAGCATCAGACTACATGGGCATCTGCTGATGATGTGGGTGCTGCAAGATGATGCTCCTAGCACCTACAGAAAGCTGATTAACTCCTTTTTGCGTACCACAGGATTCACAGTGGTGACTCCGCCAAAGGTTGTATCTTAGGAGAGAAAAAAATCATTCCTTTGAAAGGAACAGATTTTATTTTCATTTTCAACTTCTGGAAGTAAAATTGAAGCTTATTTATGCAATCTACTGGCTTCTCTCACTGACAGCAATTTCTGCTAATTCTTCAAAGACACTTTAAGCAACAGCTAAAATGAGGAAAACGAAAATTTACAGGGATCTTACTTACTTTGTCGGCAGTTTTTACTTACTAAAAAAATGTACCTAAAATGCAGCTGCAAAGTCCCCAGAATAATATGTGTGCGTCTTTTCTCATGTAAATGCAAACTGAGGACAAGGCCTTTAGCAAAGGTTTTTCATTATATGAGGATTTTATGAAAGCAGTTTCCTCTCCTCAATCAAGGAATCAAAGTGTGTCAGCTAACTGTTGTTACACCCAGAAAATAGAGCAAAAATAGTCATTGGGTGATTTTAAAACTAAAGTGTGGCAAATATTGTTGTCTTTCTAAGCTGGGTACTAGAAAACTTGTTTTTGTGAAGTTAGGTTCAGATATATCTTTGTCAGGCTGTAGATACAGTACCTCACTGATTTCCATATGCTAGAGTGAAGTGTCTTTCAGAGCTAAGTAGTCCCATGTTGACTTTTTTTTTTGTTTACTTAAAAACTACAGTCTTAAAAAGGGATAAAAACATCCTTATAATTGACTGACGCATATTTCATTTCTGCCACTAGCTCTGTAGGGACAGACAATCAGCCCAGACGCAACTTCAACTTAATGGAGACCTGCTTATGCAGGAGACAGAAAAAAGCAGTTGATTTTTCCACTCACGGATATAAAAGGACGCTGCGTTCTAAAATTTAATACTGTGTTATTGGGAAATAGGGGTGTGAGGACAATACATGGAAAGATACATAATTTCACCATATCACACAAGTGATATGGTGAAATTCCTCCAGCAATCCCAGAAGACATCTTGGGCCAGCAACTCTGAACCATTGGAAGAAACAGGGTAAGTACGTGCAAAAAAGTTCAAAATACTTTTCAAGATAGGCAAAGGTGCTTTGTGTTAATGTAGGTGTGGAAGATTTGCCTTTTACCTTAAAAGACAGAAGATTATTGAATGTTAGGTTCCTTTTTCAGCAGACCTCTCCCCCCTCTGCATTAGTTGCCTTCCTCTCCCCTCCATACTTACATTTGACATTACAGCTGTCCACAGTTTTTTGCTTAAAGAGAAAGGCATCTGAAATAAGACAAGATCCTGCAGACATGCTTAAGATGTTTAATTTTCGCAGACAAAAGTTCTGGGAAATTCAGGGAGGCAGAAAAGGGGTGAAGACTGGTTATTTGTTATTTCACAGCTGGAAATACAGGTTTGCAGGGAGACAGCAAGCATCAACAAGAAACAGACTGCAATCCTATTTGACTGTGAGAAGGCAATACTTAGTCACTGCTAAATCTCAACAATATTATTATCAATGTATTTAATCAATAATGTCTCAGTGAATATTCAGTTTTTGAGTTAGAAGTAGGGCAGATTTAAGGAAAGAAGAAGGCACAGAGAAAGAATATAAGGGCAACCTGAAGTTAATGTCTGAAATTATATTTTAAATTTGCTTTAAAAAAAGGAAGTCATTCATGTAACATTAATTTTAGCTCAGAGAAGTAATTACAAACAGCTGGAAAAAATCTCTCAAATAAATTTCAGCTCTTGGTTTGATTTAGAATATGCAAATAAATGTGAACAAGTGGCTGCCATTAAAAATATAATACAGAAAGGTTTGTAAAAATATAAACCTCCATTAAGTGATTTCCTATAGGATACATACAGACCTAACTTGCAAGAAGGCTGTTTTAAAGGTATTTCCAGGTGTTTGGCAGCTGGTAACTACAATAGGCTTGCTTTGTTATAGCAAATTTACCGGTCTCTGTTACAAACATGCTTATGCTTTCTTTCAGACATTTTTGCTTGTACTGATGTATTCATCTAACTTTTCACTTCAGAAGATGTGAAAAAAAGAGATGATGCTGGAAAGGGGCCACTCTTACTTGTTAAGGAGAGGAGTCGAGTTCTTCTCCACTGAGGGAAGGAGGTAGAGGGAGAGAACAGGATGCAAGACCCAAACTCCCCTAGAAGGACTTAGGAGTCTATCTGGTTAACTTCTCTAGCTCAAAAAATGCATTAATTGCACAGTTTGTTCTGACTGATAGCAGGACATGGAAAGGTAATGATGTCATGTTTTGGTTATTTATGATCAATTTTAGGAGGAAAAAGCTCTTAGTGCCCCCCAAAAACAATTAGCATTGAAGAAGTGAAGACAATCACTGTCCTTCACAGAGGAAAATAATGTAAACTAAAAGCAAGAAAATACATAGTTCAAATTATGTGTCCTCATAACAAGAAACAGGTAGTCCAGTTCCTTATATTCCCTTTTCATTGATAAAATTTGACAGAAATCAGCTCTGTACAAGATGTTTTCCCTACAATTGGAAGTTCAGGCTGGTGACCCTCATGATTCATACGTGAAGGCAACCATTTGGCCACTGCTTTTTAGTCCTCCTTGTTTGAGAAGACTGTGTTACGAAAGAGCATAGCCTTGCAGGAGCCCTCCTTTGAGAACGGATTAAGTTTCAGCAGACTAATGTAAGGAAGCTGCCTAAGTAAACCACCTTCCTTGTCTGTCCTCACATATGTTTTCAGAAGCAACTGCTGATGGCTGGATAAAATAATATCCTCCAAAAAGCAGTATGTTCTTTTTTGGAGTTTGGAAGTTAATATTACAGCCTCTCTTCATGCTGTATTACCTTTTGCAAGCAACAGTGCTCAGCCTAAGTCTTGAGCAGGTTAGCTTTTCCATAGTACGTGGTAAGTGTGGCAACAGAAAAAAGACAATACAGGCCTGGAAGAACCGAAACACAATTTGGTTGCTGAAGGTCAGCTGACTGTTCATCAAAGCAGCACCCAGAAAAAAGGAAAGCTAGGAAAGAAAAATGAATTTCTCGGACAGTAGCACTTTCTAGAAAAAGACTTGTGTGAAAGGAGGTACCATCAAGACTTTATGAAGAAAGAATCAGAAACTCAAGTAAAGGAGACAGAAGATGCCGTAATGAAGTGGAAGCAAGATTTACAGTAAAAGCTAGGTGAAAAGGAAACTCCCTAAAAACTAAACCCAAAGCTCTGTCAATAATTTTTAATAGATTTAATGTAATCTAACTGTTTTTTAAAAATATGTGCAGACCTTTGGTGCAGCTACTGTTCTGTGTATATAAATAACATTGGAACAATCCTGGATGTTTCCTGAAAGAAAAACTGAAGAAAGACTGAACACAGTAAGAAAATGTGTTATGGTCCCCTCTCACTCAGCCCAAGGAGTCATTAAAGGCATCCAAATCAGAGCTAACAACTCAGGTGGAGAAAGAATTTGCATAAGATGCCCCTGCCCCCCTCCTCTTCCAAAACTCACATTCATTAGAAAGTTGTGACTTTCACACACCCTTTTTCACTGTAACACACACTGCTTCAAAGTTGTTGAGAGCATTAAGCAATGTTCTACGGCTCTCCATTTAATTAAAAAAAATCTCCAGTGAATAATAACTTTCTTATAGTTCTAACAAACATCTAACATACAACTTTCATAAACCAAAAGGTTTTTTTCCTGAAATAAATCATATATTCTATATTGAAAGAAGAGTTCCTGCTAGGGGTGAGAGGCTAATGAAATAATCAAAGGTTAGACAGGTAAATTGGTGTCTTATACAGAATACAACATGCTTTTTGCTCTTTATGAGTAATATTTTAAAGATTTATTTCAGAGATCTATAAAAGTATATTCATATTTATGTTGAAAATATACTTTTATACATATTAATTGAGGTAAAGAATAATTCTTGGAAATGAATGGATTTCAGAAAGAAAGAAAACAAGCATTTTTTTGGTTAAATATGCCAAACTGTAATTGCCAATGCTACAAAGAATTTTGTAACAAAAAATTTTTTCATAAAAATTTATATGAATTATCTGGAGTTTTCAGAAAGAACAAACAGAATGAAAGTCTGAGGCAAAATGAATAACCTCCTCAACACAAGCAGAGTTGCGTAGAAGAGCTTTTGAAGGAGTCCATTACATTATGTATCATTGCAATGTTTTACATACTTTCTAGAAGTGTTCAGTTCTACCTAATATTTCAGTTCAATCTCCAGGTCAAGCCGATGCTAAGTCTACTCTGATTCAGTACAAAGAAAAAGCGACCCCCCCTCCCCCCCATCAGCTCCTGTAGGGCTGAAAACGTTTTGAAGTTCAAAAGTCACTATGTTTCTTGTGACTGAATAATATAACTGGGAGAGATAAAGTAATGAACTCCTACATACCATTATGAGAGGTAATGTTTTCCGAAAAATCATCGGACTTGGAATATTACTTCTAAAGGAAGGGTTTAAGAAGAAGTAATTTAGGTGATAGAACAGTAGAAAAAGGGAAAAGAACAATGAGGTTTAAGGAAATGCAATAAGTGGCAAATGTTTGCTTGGTTTTTTTTAAGAAGGAGAAAAATCTTTATTTTTGGATAAATTAAACAGCTAGCAAGAGGGATGAAAAAAACAGATGCCAAAGAGGAAAGAAGAGAATAAATATACTGAAATGAAACTGTACATTGAGAAATAGGCAGAAAAGCAGAAACACTAATTTCTGGTTTATAAAATGGCATTTAACATATTTGTCATCATCTGCTTTAATAAAGTTCTTGATAGATATCTTAAATCTGTGGCGGTATATGCCATATAGAAACTTTTTTATCTTATGACAAGGAACCATAAGGATGATTAGGTGGCTTTGGTTACCAGTGTCATCAGCATATAATTTGGACAAATTTATTTGGCTGAGAGGGATGTGTGGGTGGGGAAGGAATGCTAGTTTCACAAGTTTAAGGCCTTAGTGCTTCACTTTAATGCTATTTTTTTCTCTCATCTGTTATTCTGCCTGGATTCATTCAGAAAAAAAATGTTGATTCTTTTTTATGCTGATATGTAAGAGCACCCGCTGCTACTTGTTTTTCTTTTTTCATCTCATTTGCCTTTTGGAAGCATGTGAAAACTCCTTCTTTGCTCTATTCTCCACATAATTTCTGAGCATCTCTCCACAGAGGAGTGTAGACAAATGTAAATGTATGCTGAGCTCCTCCAAAACCGCACTGCCACATGAATAGGATGCTGTTCCTGAGATGATAACACCTGCTGCGAGGCTGGATTTAGTCACGAAGCAGCGCTTACGCTGATACACGCTGGAATAGTTACCTGGAAGTCTTGAGATTTAGACCTTCCTCAGGCAGGAAATTCACACCTGCATCTTATTCTCCCTTGTTAGGCTGGCGTTTGGCAATTGCATGAGGATCATAAAAGTTTATAGGATATATAAGTAATGAATACATGCTGTATCATGAACATTAGAAAGCTCTAACATAAACATTATAAATGTACTAAATATATGTGATATATACTACTGCATACATCTATTACTGCCCATATCAAATATTACTCTTTGTGGGTTTAGCCCTGCTTATTCTTTAATCTATGCTTGAAGAGATGGAAACTTTAGTATCAGGCACTATCAGAGCTTTTTCGCTTGAGCCTGAGGCCATGATCGACGCCTCGCACAGCTCTACTGACGCGTGCTTTAATTCCTTACTCGGGTGGACACACTACTTCCTGTTGTACCATCCTCCCCACTGCTGTCGCTGTCTTTCAGAGGATCACCAGCATCCGCAGTGACCTCTTTGCACATGAACACTTCACAGCACCTCTCATTACATGCTCCTTCTGTGTAGGGGATTTTTAGTTTCCTGTGTTTTCTTTAAAATTTTATCTAATTTCTGACGTTACTTTCTCATCCTATTTGTTGTCTCCTTCCCTCTTTTTTGTTGACTGAATTCTTGTAGTATGCTTTACAGATTATTAATTAAAATAGAAACAAAGAATAAAGATGGATTTTGTTTTTCTTTGGTTCCTTCTCTGCTTTTCTTCTCATTCCTTCTCTCTCTCTACCACCCTTACTTTTAAGTCTCTTGTTTTCTAAAAGGAATTAGACCGGACACTAAAATGAGGTCCTTATAATTTATATGTGCATACAAATTTTATTTTCTTTCGGTAAGTTTCAGTAAGTTCAGTGCAGAGTTGGGCGGGTTAGGGAGAAAACAAATGGCTTTCAGCTTAGACTCAAATGTGTGTGAAACCAATTATATGTGAAAAGGTAATAATGGTAAGAAAGAAAAAGTAACAGAGCATTGTTGGTGTCTGTTATGCTGTAGCAGCACAAGTTTTCTGTTTAATGGTAGGCCTTGTCACTTCAAACAAAAGGGTATAGCTGATTTAAACTCTAAAGCCGTTTTCTTGCTTGTTTAGTCACAGCTATTCTATATTACCATTTTAAAAACTGGATCATTCCTATGAAGAAGTTTTTATAAAGGCCATTGTAAAAGCACTAAAAATCTGATCATCTGATCACCGACCTCAAGATCCAAACTCCTTCAGGATTAGGAACAGACTCACCAAAAAAAAAAAAAAAAAGCAGAACTTCTTTCCAGAGCCATTAGTGGGCTGTTTCACTGTTTATTTTGTATTAATTGATCGAGTGGCAATACAATGCACAGAATTAGATTTGTCACAGATTGAGTAAGACTCTGGCTAATATATACTCGTTTGGTTTACTGCTTTGATTATTTTTTATAGTCTTGGGAAAGTCACTTCAAATGAGTAAATAATACTTAGAATGGAATAACATTTTTGCTTATCCTTAAATGCATTGTTTTATTGCATTTAAAAATATTCTTAGCATCTAAATATTCCATTTCAAATGTATTTTATATAGTGTTACATAAGGCAAAACTAATGCATTTTGTCTAATCTAAATAATTGTGCATATTTCCAAAGAGAGACTCGCACATAGGTGTTGCTGTGAGTTAAAGGATAAAGGCATGAAATAGCTTGCAACTACAGTGGCATTTATAAACACTTTATTCATGTTTTTGACTTAAATTTTGGTGTCTGTGCCCAGTTGCTCTTATGCACTAAAGATTCTTGAAGATTTTAACAAAGGAAAGTTTTTTGTCTAAGTAATCTCACAAGTCAATAGTGCTAATGTTCTCAGTCATGTCCACAGCTTAAAAATAACAATAAAAATGTACTCACTATTAACTATCTTTCTGCAAATTAAGACCAACTGTATTACTCATAGTCTGAACAGAAGTAACAGGTGCAATTTCAGGAATCTTCCATAGTCTTGCCTCTCTATTTTCTTTTCTGTCCTCCAAATCCCAATGGAAACTTTGTGACACACTAAATGAAAGATGAAGAAAAAGTAGATTGAGATCTTCCATGCCTTTGTGTTTGTCCAAAAAGAAGGTGGGGGGTGATACTAGCAGCAAGTGGGACTGGACATCAGTGTGAATAAAAATATGCAGTTTTAGCATTAGGCATTGTAGGATCAATTTTGGAAGGGACACAAAACCTCACAGCTCAGAATCTGAGACAAACTCTGAGCAGCAAGAATAAAGCTGAAATGTTAATAGGGAAATTGTGTAGACCAGCCTGTGCCTACTAACTACTACTGTCTACGGACTACTGTGTCATTACACCTTTCTCTTGCACAAGAGGTATGAGCTGCAAAGGATCTTAGTAGTTCCTGAGTCCTTTTTTGATAATGATGCTTCCATAGGAAAACCGAATTTTCTATTTGAGTCACTGCAGCTTCTTAAGCAGGAGCTTCACTGCTGGAAAGCAGCTCCTTACAGTCCGCTCTTCTCCAGGTTCTTGCAGCTTGTGCCATATATATATAATGTTGAAAGCCGTCAAGGGGTACATCAAATCCCGGTGAGGAAACTAAAATTTCTAAAATCACCAAACACCTACTGCTTGTGAAGATAGTGGTAGTGACTGAGTTGGCCATGAGGGAGGCATAAAACCTACTAGCATTCTAATAGCACACTGAATAATATAGCTTTGGTTGCTGTGAAGTCTCGTTGAGAGAAACAGCGTGAGAAAATGTAATTAATCAACATGAAGATTTTAATACTTGATGGTTTGAGTGGCAGCAGTTTTAAATGTAAAATGATGGCTCATTTTCAAGATGCTACTAATTGTAAATCAAATTCCAAGATATTTTGTTGTAAATGTAACTGTGGATGAGTATCATTATTGTTTTCAATTTGCCACTTTCATTTTGATAGGAAAATATATCATAAAGCTTTGATTTTTAATTTATTTTTATTACACAATGTTTATTATCATGTTCCTCATTTTGACTTGAGCATCCTGTGAGAGAATTTTCATTTTAATGGTTATTTGGTAAAAGAGATTAAATCAACCTTAAGAGTGTATTTTACTTAATTTCAATCATAGTTTATTGCTCAGGATATATTTATAGAGATATCAAGATTATATGAAAGGATTCATTAGGAATTATGTTACCAAGGAAATGGCTTAGTGAACCTTTTCGTTAATACATATTTGTTTTAAAATATTACAAAATTTGGGCTGGAGGGCCCAAGTATGAGATGACTCAATTATTTCAAGTAGGAATTTGTCTGAAGAATAATGCAAGTATTATGAGCAACATTTTCAAAAATGTCTAAAAAATAAGAACACTTTTCCATGAGACTAAGACTTTCATTCAGAAGAGGCTGTGAATTCTTTGAAGGAAGAGGAATTGCAGTTTTCAAGCTAGGTGTTGGTTGCTAATGTTGTCATACTGGTCACCATTTTTAGCTATCCAACAAAGTTTACTTTTCAATTACAGAAGCAGAGCTTCTATTATCCCCAAAGGTATCTGAATATATCTTAATCACCTTTTTCAAAGGACGGTTGAGCTTAAGCAATTTTCTATTTAATATGGAGAGTTCCTTGTCTGTAGGTTGATATTTAACATCCATACTAGAATTCATGCAGCTCGTGGACAGATCGGAGAAGTTCTAAAAAGAAATCAATTTACAGTCCAGAAACTATATTTTCCTTAATTTTTCTCCAGCCTGAAAACCAGAAGTGGAGAAGAATAAGCACAGTAGAAAATGCAATAGGAAACCCAGTATTTAGGAGCCAATGGAAGGGAACCTGGACACTTTTAGGCACTTTACTGCTTCTTTTGGGTCTGCTGAAAAATGTAATATACTTATGAAGATTGGTTTGGGTGCATAATTATGATTCCAGCTTACTGTTGGTATAAACTTTGGGCTGAAAGTCTGTTAAAGATTAGTCAACACTTGAAATATACATACAGATACTTATATTTTTAAGCCTCACACCCTCTACAACACCGATGAGTAATGTACTGTGAAAAGACCCAACTAAATAAATTAACAGATCTTTCAGTTTCAGCTAGTTTCCAAGGGATCTGCTGCTTGAAACTATTACTTAGAACACTGAAATAATTTAATCAGCATAAAGAATTGTAGCAAAATGGTAGCCACATTAAGCAATCTTAGTGGAAATCGGGTGTTTTAATTCAATGTTTTCTAGCACACACAGTTACTTCTTCATGAACGATATAATCAGAGACAAAATTTTCTCAGAAGGGCAGTTACATGGGGATTATGTGAACATAAACCAAGCAAAACTGTGGATAATACTGTACCTGCATATCTCAGAAACATCTAGGCCTGATATTTCAGGCAAAGGAAAAAAGAAGAGTTTTATCTGGCTGACACAAAATGTGCTAAAGGTTTTCATTCTGAAGCTAAATGCAAGGATTTCATAATGGAAGTGCCAGCTCATCCTGAATTATACAGTACTTAAAGTACATCGTTATACAATATTTTATTGCATAAACTCATTAACAGTTCACTTTTGTTTGTGGTACTTTTAAATGTGTGATCTCTATAATGCCTTTTATGTAGGTTTATTTTAGCACTAGCTGCATAGAACTGCAAGGGGTCATCAAGTTCCCTATTCTGCTATCTCAGACAGCAATATCAGACTGTCTTTTTCATAAACAGATCAAAGCCCCTCTGAATATTATTCAGTATTGTCTCAGAAAAACTTTTACTGATGTAAAAGTTAGAAACATTGTTCTTATGGTCAATTGTCCCCATCTGTTCTTGTTCCAAGTTTATTTTTTTGGTTCAAAAAGTACCTCTTCCTCCCTGGTGCTTCAATCTGCTAAATTATTTGTAAAGAATAAACATATGCTTTCTCAGACTTTGTTTGGAAAGTGAAACATGATTAATTTTTTTTAAGCCTTATCAGCATAGCTATTTTAGGCCTGAGTTTCATGCACCCCTCTTGTTATGTCTACACTGAATGTATGAAAGTTGGTTGCAGGTCTGTGCAGTTCAAGGTACATCCTGAAACTGGTCAGTTTTTATGCAGGTAAGCCTGTAACAAAGCAAATTTGGGGAATTTAAGGCACTGCAACAATTTTGGTGAAGCAATCTTCATTCTGTGTGATTTGAACTTTGTGACATTCAGATTGATATGGCTCTGGGTCTTCCATGAATCTTCATCTGCTAGTTATTGTCTCTCTGTCCTTTGACTGAAACATACCTGACCACAGAAGTGTTTCCAGTTCCTTTCAGAGTGTTGTTTGGCCTGCAGCTTGTACTGATTACAGTAAACGACAGCATGTAGTTGCTATGGTTTGTAGAGATACCCTCTAGATTAGGGTAGATTAGGTTCTGTCACAAAGAAATTATCATTTACTTGAGCACTCTGAGTCATATCACTGAGATAATACTTTTGTAGTAATACATTGTGTTTGTAAATTGTAATAATACAATTTATTAATGTTTGTTATGAAGTCAAACCAAAACAATACACAATTACTATTTGACAATGGGCAAACAATACAAGTTATCAGCATCTTATGTTACTTTGTCCTCTCTTGCAAGGATTGCTGAGCAACAAGACACTCATATATGCCATTCTTGGAGTTTTTTTTTTTCAATACCGTTTGGTCAGAGGCTTATTTTATGCTTTATTCCCAAAGGTCCTTCCATTCTAATTCTTAGACACATGAGAAATGTTTTCCTTTTTCGACACACGGCTATGTCTATGTACTCTCTCTACTGTGGCCCCTGTGGCTACCTGTAATTCCATGCAAGATATTTATTAATGGAAACTGTTAGAGTGCTTTCAGTGTTGTGCTTCTTATTTTAATTAGCCAGTTACTGTCATTTTTCACACTTCTAACAAATGACTCAAAATATATTACTCATAATTGTGGTTGGAAGATAAATCTTTCGTTAAGAGATTAGTGAGTTATCTATCCCATGGCCCTCATTGTCACCTTTTACACAATTATAATAAAGCTTTCTTTGATATGGACCCAGAAGTCTGTATATTCTAATTCAGTTATTACAGTAGAACAAAGCTGTGGTCCATGACAGTCAGATGATGCAAGACAATAACTTATCTAAACCTTTTTACCTTGCACTGGAACTTAATAGGAGCACTGTCAGTCTCTGAGTTTCATCTTTGGGGTCAATAACAGAACCAGGGGGCAGTAATGAATAGGTAGGATATGACAGCTTCTTAGTCACCACTATTTTGAATACAAATATTGACCATGAATTGAGTTCGTGCATGGCTTGCTCATTAGCACTGAAATACTTTCCAACCTATGTTGGTATCTTAGGGTCACAGGTCCCTTGACCCATCTGAAAAAGGAATTTGAGCCTGGCCAAATGGTTTTACATATAGATAGATAGAGAGTATGTCTAAAATCTGTCTTTGAGCAAAAGGACTCCAAGTTATTGCTTTGCTTATAATTATCTTTCACTTAACTGTTATCTCTATAACAGGAATACTTTGACCTGATCTTTAGTGAAGCCTATGAATCTATATTTTTCCTGACAAATGCATAGGATGTCATTACACCAATTGTAATATATGCTTGATTTCTTCCTCCTTGTTGTCTCACTCTGCATCTCTCTGTGGACAATAAAGAACAATCTGCGGACAATAAAGAACATCTGATAATCTATATATTTGATAGCATCAACCAGTGATGCGGAGTCAATCAATATTTAAAACTCATGTATTTCCACAAGGCAAATGGTCACTAATCCCTACAATTTACTTCCAAGAAAGTATTAGTAGGAAAACATTCATATCTCATTTTCTAATTTTTGTCCCTAAAATTTCTCTTTGCACCCTTGGCACCATCATAAAACACAAAGATCCTCATAGGAATCCTTTAGACTCCAACATTTTGTTGGAAAGGAGAGTAATCAAAAATTAATATTTCAAGAGTTGTATGGTGTTCCAGGATCCTAAGCTTTTTTTTAATTTTTAAAACTTTCAGTATTGACATCCTTGAAATGATGGTCCTTAAAAGATAAGCATGTTACTAAAAGGTTTGGATATGTAAGAACTAAATATATTAAAACAGCCAAATTCTCCTCCTCTTTTACTTGCAAATTAAATGAATTTACTCCAGAAGATAAGCACAGAATTTTGAGGGCTGGAGTCACCAATGAGCTCAGCTTCTTCTTAGCCATTAATTTTACTTTTCTACCAAGTATTTCTTTACCATTAAATTTGAGATTTTGCCTGCAAGCTGCAGTGAAATCATTAGAATCTGACACACTGTCTTCAGCTACGTGTCTTTTTTGAAACATTTAAGCCATCCTTCACTAATAACAAATGGGGTATCAGAACTGAAGTCCTGGCAAAATTGATGAGCCTTTTGCTTCAAAATGGACACTGAAATAATTGTGTCCTTACTGTGACTTTGAAGATAATTTGTAAAGGGAACTTCCACAAGGTTTTCAGTGTTTTTAGGGTTTTATTATGTTCCTTGAGCCTGTGATGGGGCTGGGGTTTACAGAAGCTACACAATCAGGGTGGGGTTCCTCATGGTAACTTTTACTGCAGTTGTTAACTTCTGTTAGAGAGTCTATGGCAGACATCAAATATTAATATCCACTGAAAAATACCAATCAGTCATAAGTTTGGACTTTAGACTTTGCTTGATGCTGACAAGTATATTTAATATTTAACTAATACTTAGTGCCACAGCCAGAAAGGAGTAGAAAAGCTCAAGAATTTTAAATAAAAGTTAGTGAAAAAGTTAGAATATTTAATTCTTGCATCTCTTCCTAATAATAAATGCAGTGTAAACCAAAATATTCTTCATTGTAATAAGTCATGTCCCTGATCCAGCAGATCAAGGAAATGTAACAGATTAGAATGTGACAGGAAATTTTGCTGAAAACAAATAATAAGAAAGTCTCATTGAGTTCACTGCTTTGAGCATATTTATACATATAAGAAATGGTGCCAAGTTATTAGTAGCTTAAGGAAATATATAAGACTTAATTCACACAGGGAGTGGGTCTGTGAACTGAGAAACTACCATTTTTATAAAGCCACACATCAAGACTGGAGCTCCAAAAGCTAGGCAATATATTCCAATTTATTTAATAAGCAATTTCTGTGCAAACCTCCCCCCAGCCCCCGCCAAAACCTCAAAACCCCAGTAAGATTTGTCTTTTTTTTTTTTTCCTCAGTTCTGGAAATCAATAAAAAATGTGAATTCTGCAGTTACAAAAATTTCAAGAAGACGTGATGTACTAAGTAACAGAACATCAGGCCTAACAAGAAGAAATAATTACTGAATCTCCTTATAAATGTAGCAGTTCCTCTCCCTCAAAAAAATAATTAAAAAAAAGAAGTACCGCTAGCCACATAACTCACTGAAATTCTGGAGGATAGGTTAAGGATGTTCCCGCTCCAGTTACCTAACGCCTAGACCGATTTGTGTAAGGTCATTTTCACCAATTTTTAGTCTTCTGGTGTGTGACTCTCCACGTAGGAGGCATTTTTAAAAACAGTACGCTTGGTAAATATTCTGCTCCACTACAGTCTGTTCTTGAGAAAGCTCACCCTAATATATGCAAGGGAATAGACAGCAATAAGGAGAACTGGTAGGAGAGTAGGAGCAGATGAAACACACTCTGCCAGTGCTTGGATTTTGGTCAAAATGCTAGTTGAAATAGAGCCATGTATCCAGCGGAACAATATGCACCTCATCTATTTTTGTTCTTCTTATTTTATCAGAAACATTATCAGAGTGTGACCCCCAAACAGTAAGAACATTACTGATTTTCTTTTATTAATGAGCTGGGTTTGCTGAGGGTCATATATCAAACAATGTATACTCTGTCAGTTCTACAGAGTCCTTACATACAAGAGGTAACACACAATAATATTTTTCATGGTCAGTTTGATGGGATGTCAGACTGCTGTGTGTTTTTGAAATATTTAATATGTTTAAGTGTCACTGATCTGGAAATAAAAATGAACTGTCTGAACTGGCATCTTGTCCACTCTGAAATAAGACCTTAAAAGTTGAACAGGATAAGGAGATTGATGGCTATTAACTAAATGGTGTCTCCTATTATAGGCAATTAAGGAGGTCATGATAAGGAAGAACTGCTACAGGTCATGGTCTTTCCTGAGTGCACGTATGGCTATGACCAGGTCACTGTGCAGGGGCATTTTAAAGGAGTATTCTGTCACAAAAGATGAGACGTAATTCAAAATTATTAACTGATACTATTAACTTGAAAATGCAGAATACGTCTGATTGCAAAGAAGAGAGAAAAAGTGAGCACAATGCAAATAGAGCCAAGGAAATCTCAGATTGCAAGTTGTTTTTAGCAAGGTTTCATAGCCTAAGATAAATACATATTTTCAGAGGAATAAAGATGGATGTCTGTTGGGAAATGTTTGTAGATGGAAAATATTTTAGCTATGTTAAAATGTTATTTAGATTTGGGAATGAAACAAAATTAAAATTTGATCCTTCAAGAGAACCTTGTCTTTAGGAAGGGCAGATTTTTTGAGATTTGGAGGTCTTGAAGGCATATGTAACTCAAGTTTCACTTACATATCTCGCAGATGGCAGGACTGTGCAAATTAATCTAAAGAATTTCTTTCTATTTCAGAACATACTCAAACTGTAAACTCTGTGAAAAGGGTTTGCTTATACCAATTATAGATATGGCAATCTATTATCGAGCCCTACATCTGAAGCATTATTAAAAATATGTTGTTGTTTCAGTGTATGTGGTCTTTCACTTCTAAACAATGTAAGTCTCAAAATTTTATTCAGTGACAGGGAAAGAAAAGCAAAGTTCACATATTATTTCAGCAAAAGATCCTTCTTTATGGATATCTTTATTCAAACTTAAAATGTCACAAAGATGACATAGATAGATGCTTGGTAGAACTCGGAAATATCAATCATTTGTTTTAAGCTGATTAACTCCAGTATCTTACAGAAGCAGTGTAAGAATTTAGCCTTTAAGATAATGTGTGCTTCTATTTTTTCCCTTTTTCTTGCAATGCTTTCTCTAGAAATAAAACTCATTCTGGAACTGCACAGTGAATTTATAATCAGTGTATCACATTGGTCAAAGTACCTTTCCTGTTTGAAACTAGGTTTTCAATCTGGAGTACCAGTCAATCTGCTGATTCTATGACAGTGATGTTTTCATATGTTATTGTGGGTATTTTTGATACAGCAGTCTCTATTTAAAGACTCTGCTTAGAATATATTCTTAATAGAATGGTTTTCATCAAATCTCTGTGGTTGTATTTAAGATAAATGATTTGTCATCAAAGTAGTCTGAAGAATACATTAAAAGAAATCCAAAAAATTTCATCAAATCACTCGTCATTTCTCAGCTCTGTATGTTATAGCTGTGTTTCTCTACTGAAAATCTCAGTAGCTCTTTTCTGCTTCTGCTGTGTGTGTAGATGCCATCTCGCTTAACTCTAGTAACTTCAGTAGGAAGTTTAGTAGATTTACATATTCTATGTCTCAAAAAAAATTAGTTTTTCTTTCTTTTCCTCTGAAGTTTCTGCAATACCTTGAGTCTTTTGATGAATTGATTGAAATTACTTGCAGCTGAAGACACTGAAGGACTTTGGGATAGATCTAGCAAATTGTAGAATTTTGGTATTTATGAAGTAAGTGCTATAATGGATAATTTTCAGATATCCAGTCTCCAGGGTGGAATCCAAACCCCACACTTACATGCCTACATTTCCTATATGGCAAAGGAAATTAGAGTGGCAATTCAAACCCCAAGCAGAGACCAGCATTAGGCAATTGGAGATGCTACCTTGTTGGAATTCCTTACACCTGCAGGTCAAGAAAAAGGCAGGCATCCCCTCAGCCTAGGGCTTTGGTCATTATTTTTGTTTTTTAATCACATTTTTGGATTCTCAGAAAGCTTTCTTTCAAAGCAATTTCATCTTCTACAGAATAGCATTAGTTACTAAGTCAGAAACCTTGTTTCTCCTGTCTCGTAGATGGGAAACTCACAGAAGAGAACAATATAAGATTGCTGTTGGTGCTCTGATGAGCTTCACCCTTAAATGCAGAGAGCTCATAGGAGGTGAGTCTCCATCTGATGTCCTCAGCAGACAAGAGGTAACTGCTTAAAAGAGACCACTGTTTTTCTTTTAATTCTGGTTTGTTTTTAAAAAAGAGACTGCTCCCTTTTTAGCACATTTTGTTTTATAAATCCCTTTTCTAGGATCCCGGCTTTCCCTATGCTGTGTATAGGCAGCCTACCTACTGAATGTGAGAAGAATTGTTTCTTCTCTGTGTACTTATCTTTCTAAGATAATTTCTCTAAGACTGATTTGGCTTTTAACAACTCTTCAACTAATTTCAGTATGTTGTGTTGTTTCAGGACTTAATTCCGTATACATTTTGCTGGTCAGCTTCACAGAAAGCTGCCTTTCTTTCTCTGTCTCCTTTTAGATTTTAACCAATGACTATAAAACCATTTTCTTGCCTGCTTTCATGGTTACCTTGGAACAGGAAATACTTCCTGAATGTGCACATGTAACAGCTGCTCCTCTTCCTTCTGTCTCATAAGCCACACAGTCCTCTACTCACATTTGAATTATTTATTTTTATCCCACAGAAAACTTTTCTGGTTTTGTGCTACTTTCTCAAACAGAACATCTCAATTCACTGGAGCAGAGATATGTTACAGCCTCGTGTGTACTACTTTTATTTTATTTCACTCAGTTTTGCTTTTATCTTGCTTGCCTTTCTCTAGTAACATCCTAAATTACCTGCCTTCTTAATCCCAGTTTGGTGCTCTCTAGTCTTTCCATTGATACATCTCTGTTGCTGATTTTCTTGTGTACTAGTCACTTTTTTTTCCCACTTCCTCCTGTCTCCTTGCTGAACACCTTATTCTTTCCTCCTAATTTAAGGCCCTTTTGCCCAGTCACATTAGCTTTTCATCTCAGCAAATTGGTAGCCCTGCTCTTCAAAGAGAATTTATCAAATCTTTGAAGCCTCTGCTCTGTGTTTCTAAGTCCTCTACTTTTTAGGCACTGATTTATCACGTTAATTCTGGCATTTTTGGTTTTATTCAACCTAGACTATGGTAATGAATCATATATGACAGTAAGCAGGTTAGACTGAACCTCATTAAATTGCACTTTGGGAATTACAAAACACAAATTCTGGATTTCTAGGTCTGTGATTTAATGAAGCAGCCGTATTTTCTGCTTGCTTTAGGACTGTACTACAGCATCATACTTGTGCCATTTATGGTTGAGTGACACCAGTTTGTACTCGCGTCATATTTCTCCTAGTTTCCCAGCATTGCTCTTCTGTATTGGCTTCCCACATCTGCTGTGTAATAAGATCATTTAACTAAAGATCACAAAATACTGTGTAAGCAGAAGGGGTGAGCTGAGGTTACACAAACAACCTTGATTTTTTTTTTTCCCCATTTTCTAACTCCTGAAACTTTTTCTTTGCAGTTCTGTAAATGTTATTTTAATGTAATTTGTGCCTAATATATATATTGTGGATAAGTCTGTCTATCTAATAAGCAGTTTGAAATAATATATGTAGATTTTTCTATTTTATATTCTTTTCTGGAAGTCAGCAAGTAGAGTTCATTAACTTGATATGGATCTTTTTCAGTCTGTAAGCATTCAGCAAAGAATGGATTTAGCAGTATATTTATATGGTAAATGTACTGATACTACTTACTTTAATATAAAGTTCAACTTCTTTAAACACTTTTCCATATATACATATTTGGCTCTTTTGGAAAGAGACTTGTAATCCAGTCTTCTTCTCATTTCAGCAGATTTCTTACTTCTCAGCTAAGACAGATAAATAGTCTTGAGCCCTGAATAGACTCCCCTGAAAGGCTAAATATATATATATATATATATATATATATATATATATATATATATATATATATATTTGTGTAGTACTTACAGAGAAGTACAGTTGAGCAAACTATTTATTAAAAAGAGCAACAGTTACCATAATGCTTTAAATAGGGTCTATTTAAATGTTTCTCCATCATAAAAAACTTAGTAGTGTCCACTAGGAAGTGAATACTTACAAAGCCTGTCTGAAAGAGAGCTATAATAATACTGAATGCAGCTTCTGCTTTTTTAAAAATGATAATGCAGCATGTAATATATGACTTACTTCTGTGGCAAATCTCTGTCAGTAGCTCAATCAAAAATGTAATTTAGCCTGAAACTCATATGGAAACAGCTATGACTCTTGCATCCATTCTAATTAAGTATAGTGCGATGATGATTGCATATATGTTACTGACAGATCTGTTAGGAGAGTTTCTGACAAAGGGTTTTTTTTTTTTTTTTTTTTTTTTTAATGCCAGTGGAAAATCATAAGCTTTGAACTCCCTGATTTAAAAACAAAAACAAACAAACAAAATACCCCACAAAACCCAGAATACTGAAGATAAAACAAAACACTGTCAACAGAGGTGTTTTTTAACAGTTTTCAAAGGAAAAGTCTCTTGTTCTTTGTTCAAAATGAAATAGCATTTTGAACAATCTTTAAAACACAGTAGGGCAGAGTGTTTGGTGGTTGGTTTGTTTGTTTGTTTCACTATTTTATTTTAAAATTATTTACCAGTTTCATCAAATTCTGAAATAGACTTGTGATTTTTAAATTTTAATAGAGTTATCTTAAGCACATGCAGTGTTTGAGCAGAAAACCTCAGTTCTTTTTGTGATATCCAACATCAGCTCAGTAACTGTGCTGCCTTCAGCTGTCCCTGGGACGTCCCTACGTTAATATCGGGCTCTTTGGTTAAACTCAAAGAACACAGTCTGCCTTGTATAAGACCGACATCTATACCTTAACAGAAGTGGCAGTTATTTGAAGTGATCCTCCTGTATGGAAATGGAAGTACACTTTCCCACCAAGAAAACACCATGCTTCTCACTATACTGGAACCTTTACTCTTGCAAGCTTTTGTGGAGGATTGCACCTTGATTCCTCCCAGAAACACCTCTCCCAGCCTTTCACTGACTTGCTAGCCTTGTTTAAACTCGCCTTCAGAAGCAAACATATACTGAGTGACACCAGCCTGAGCTAGATAAGAATATGTAAAACTTCTAGCACACATTTCCAATCATTAAATGTCTCTCACAACAAGACTATCAAAAATGATGCTTCCTGTACTTGCGCCTCATGGAGGCCCTGCAGACAAAATGGGATAGCCGCTAGCATGAACTCATGTGAATAATTTCTATGGAAAAATGTGTCCGGTTACCAGCAGAAGAATACTATTTCAGAAAGGAAGACTGCATTTCTGATCCTTCAGCCCTGATCCTGAAGGAATAACTACAAAAAATGAGGATGTTCATAACTAACATTTGCTGCTGTACTTGACATTAAAAATCATTGAGATACTGGCTGCATGGTATCTAATAGTTTTTTCCAGACTGCACCTCTGCCTGACCTCTCTGTCCCACCAGACCTACTCAACTTATTACTGCTTCTCTTGCTGACATCACCCTCTGCTCTGCTTGTAACAACCATCATTTTCTTTCAAATTGCCTAAGCGATTAACATAATTATTCTCAACCTTGAGTTTACTGCTTTTATTTTAGATCTAAAGAAGGGCTTGTATGCCCAAAAGCTTGTCTGTGGTCTCTTTCCTCAACTACGTCACTTAGCCTAATAAAAAAGGAAAAGAAAAATAAGAAATTTTCCACACAAAACTTCTCCCTCTGAAGTATAGATAGGATGTTTATGTTCACACAAAAAATTAACTGTTACAGCTAAGAACATTCTTATAAATAAGTATTTCATTTCTTTTTGGAAATTCATCCCAGTTTTGCTGTATTCAGTTGAACATTTTGTATAAAGCCAAATCACTTTCTGGTTGAAAAGTTTAATGGTGAAAACACAGGCAAATTTTCTAGGACATATTGCAGTGTGACTACTGCTTTATGACACTTTTTGTTTGCAAATAAAATACCGTCCACTTTACAACCGAAGCTAGCAAAATTATTTCTGCCAAACTTTGGCAGGATTTTTAATTTAGGAACTGTAGGCAATAATGCATTTCTTCTTGTTATCTAATTTTGCTGTTGATTCTGACAGGCTTCTCACAAATATTTGCTTCTGAGGTCTGCCTAGTTTGATCTTTCTTGTGAACAGACATTATGCTTATTACGCTCAAAATCCTGTATGGGCAGAAATGGAAGAGAACCCTTCTGCAAGCCCCCTTTTCCTGGGCGGTGTGCGCAGCCAGCCAGGCCAGGCGCCCCCGGGTCCCGAGGCTGGCACCCCGAGCACGTCTCTGGGAGGCGTACGGCATTGATAAAGGGAGTTTCTTCTTCCCCTTTGCTGGGAGAAGCACGACGCTGATAGTTTCATTCTCCTTGGTCTTAGGCTCTGCTTGGGCTTATTTTTGAAAGTCGTCTTAATGTGGCTTACATGCTCTTTCTTGTCATTGGTTCCCCACATTTCCGTTATTTTTATTCTGTTGCATCTAAAACTGATTTTAGCTGACCGATGAGAGGCTGCACTCCTGTAGTGACCTGTGAATTAGAGCTGTGATTTGTGTTTCTGCTCAGGGAGCGCTAGTGTCATCCTGTGCGTGTGCTGTCCTCCCCACCTCATTTTATTCTACAGGCGTAGGCAGCTCAATCCACACTGAATACCCCCTCATTATCACTATAAACCAAAAGTAATCTGAAACAAACTTAGACAATAATTACCTGACCACTAGGCAATTGCTACCACAGATGATAAAAGCTGAAATCAGCCCAGGCTAAGACAAACCCAGACAAGTCCTGAGACTCTGCGCTGCCAGGTCAATACAAAGCCTGTGGCCTTTAGTAACGGCAAAATTATTTCCTTTATGATAAGGATGCTTGGGAAGTTCAGCTAAACCAAAGCCAAATAATATTGAAGAGATAAGGCGGCCTCCTATGAACCACTTATATAGCAGAAATTATTCTCCCTCTGTTCACATTTCCTCAAAATAAAATGCTAATTTATCCTGTCTTCCATGCAATTCACTTATCATATTAGGATGGTATTTCTAGTTTCCTTTTAATAGATTTGTGAAAAGAAATTGTTTTGAAAAATAGAAACCCTAAGTAAGTATAAAAGTAAGCATAAAAACTTCTGAAGATCTGCTTCTGCTGTGAAAAATCACCTGACAGGAATTTTAAACATTTTTCCTGTTGGAATAAGCTGATTAATAAAAAACAGAACTTTCTGAAGAGATGTGCCACTGTGAGTGGGCCAAAAGAAAATATCTGATGGGGGTGTGTGGATAAGTAGTTCATTTTTGCTAGTAGTTCTTGTCTGTAGTACTCACCTGTCACATATGATTTGCCATTTAAGCAGTTTTTCCGAGTTAAACAAAAGAGGGACTTAAAGAGCAGTCTTTTAAAATAAAAAGCCTAATTACTGGATGTGCTGTGAGTTTGGTGTCTTTCAAGCAACTGTGGAGTGCAAGGGAATGAAAAGTAAACTGTGAAAGCTTTGGGGTTTCACAGAAGGCAATTCTTGTAGTTTTTGCTAGCCCTAAGACAGCTTTAAAAGGTATGCCAGTGCTTAAAGGGATCTTGTGAATGAGAATAGTGCTAACTACATGACCACAGTTTGAATATTTTCATTATTTTTCATCACCTTCTGTTCAAGCACACTTGAAACAAAACATCTTTAGATTTCAACAGAAAAACACCATTCACTGTGCTCTTGGTCTTCTGCAAAGCTGCTAGTATCAAGCTTGGGAGACGTGCTGTGCTGTTATTGCTTATCCTATGTCTTTTACCATTAGTGTCTTAAAAGAATTTCTCCCGCAAAATAAACTGTAATTGTAACTGTTCAGTGCCCACCTGAGAAAATTACTTCCATTACTAAAAGTGAATGGATCAAAAAGGTTCAATGCATTCCTTTTCTACAAGAGCATGTATCAGAATAAGACCGCAGAAGTAACAGAACAAACAGGAGTAACATTGCACAGTACATTTATATTTAAACCTGTCCATTTGTTTCTTTAAAGCTATTCCTGTCCTCTTGTCTTATGTATTTTCTTTGTATCCTTCTCCCTCTTTTTCAGTGCCATTGTGTGGTTTCCAGATTCCTCTAATGTAAGTTCAACATGAAACAGTCAGAATCCATTTTTATTTCCTTAATAAAAGACCATGGTTTTAAGTGAGCTCTGCAGTACAAATTGGAGTCAGAGTCTCACAGATGCTGAGATTCTGCAGCTTTCAGTGCTCTGGTTTTGAAAATCTTTTAAATGCCTAAGTGGTTTGCCTTGGAGTGTAAATCTGTTCCCCAAAGGATGATCTTAATATTAAGCATTCCCATTAGTCACTGTTTCAAGGCTAGCTTTAATGAACATGAAAATGTGCCTTTCACAGACATATTTAAATGAAAGTTCCACAGAAATAGGAAAGCTTTCTTCTAATATTTTAAAAATCAAGAAAGTGACCGTGAACTGAAAGACTTCAGCTGCAATTTTTTCCTCCAAGAAATGCAGCCATTCCCTGTAAAACTTTATAGTTGGAAGCCCATTTACAGTAATAATTTCAGCCCGTCCTAATGATCAGTAGAAACAGCTGAGGTAATAATGTTTTCCAGAAAGAGATGCGTTTGGGCTCTTTTCAGCTTGCAGTGGAACAGTCCTTTTAACAAAGCAGAAATATAGCCCCATAACATGTCGTCTAAGGATGCGGCAAACCACAATATGTCTGATTTACACTGGGGAAAATAAGAAGTCAGAGCAAGGGAAACGAAATAGCAGTATTTTGAGAATGCACAGTTTAGCAAAAACTAATGTAAGCATAACATAATGGAAAGGGAATTTGGGGAGGGCAGGAAGACGGGTACAAAGGATTCATTTGAGTTGTGGCTAAATTATTTTATTATTATATATATATGTATATGTATGTGTATATGTATGTGTGTGTGTGTGTATGTATGTATGTATGTGTATATCTATATATGTTTTCCTTCCTGAGGCAGGGAGATTATACCCTCAAAGCCCTGCGGAGGGGCTGAAAGTAGATTTCAGTGCTGGGTTTGCTGCTCGGCCCTAAATTCCAACAAAAAAACATTACGTGCCAGCTTCAGATGCCAGTGGAAGCAATTTGACGTATGCCTTTACACCATGTTGTGCTGAACCCGATACCTGCCCTGGTGCACCCAAGGATTTAGGCTGGCGGCTGAACTTGGTATCCCGGCTGGTAAAAGGCAAAGTCAGCCTTAATTAGCCAGCTATGAGTCGTGCAATATAGCTTTCTATTAGATAAAACAGCTGAAACATATAAATAGTTTTTCCCCTGTCGATTGGTTGTTGCGTCTTGGTATGAAACATCAGGGTTTCTATCCATTGTGGAAATAGGGAGAAGGAACCAGCTCCCAAAACATACGTATCTAGTGCCATTTTCATTTGCCCTGGCGTGTCCACGACATTTTTCACAGGGAGGAAACAGCATACGACAGAGGCCCCGAGGGTGACCAGAGCCCTTGCAGACAGGCGGCCAGAGGCCAGGCAGGGGACTCAGGGATGTCTAAAATGAAATTAGGTACACGGTTTTAGTCAACCAAATCCCAACTTCTGTGTATGGGTAGGCAGGAGCACTACAGTATAAACATAAACATTATTGTAAACATGTTACTTCTGATACAAAACAATGGAGATTAATGTTCATTACTTTCTGATAAAAATATCAAAGCGCCAAGGGAATTTGCTGCTTGTAAAAGTGTTATGAGACACAGTCCTCCTTGCAGTTTATTTTGGTAGCACAAGTTGCTTCATACGGTTGACTCCAAAAGCTATTATTTCCCAAACGTATACAAAATAAGTCTAAACATGTTTGCCTCTAACGCAACAAGGTGAACTTAATTCCAGGAAGCTTCAAAAGCGTGCGGTTCGTGTGCTGCTGACGCAGCGTGGGGGGCTGCGTCTGAGGGGAAGCGAGAGGGGGGGACGATCCCTGCGCGCTGGCCACCTTTGCAACAAATGCCGAAACTTCAAAGCGGGTGAAAAACCCCCCATAACACTTCTAAAACGCTCTAATAAATGAAGTCAAAATAACATGCCCATTTACATTTCTTTGTTCTCCTTTGCGGTCCCGCTTAATGTCAGGAGATTGCCAAAGTTTTAGCATCAGCATTTGCATTCACCGGCTTCGACAAGATTTAGAAAAAAAAAATTACTTTGTATTTTGTAAATTACCTATATTCATGTATAAGTTACATTAGAAGGAGCTGATGGGAGCAATAAGGAGTTATTTTTAAGCCAACTTGCTGTCTGAGGGGTACATTTCCAAGCTTGGAGACCTGTTTTTGTGCCCAAAATCAATTCTGTTGCTGCATGAGTCAGTACTATTCCTGTGTGTCCTGTACCGCATCAAGGTTGTGATGAATGCAGTATAAAATGAATGAAAGTTTTTTCCAAAACATGACTTTCATTAAAAATAGGTAATCACTTTTAATAGGATCTTTTATCAGCAGAGATCAGCAAATATACCATAATACATGTAGACTTTTCAATTTTGGTCTATGACTTGCTTTCTGGAAGACAGTGGTTCTTACCAGAACCTTTTTGTTTTTTAACAATATTTGAGGTTTTATAATATTTTTATTAGCAGTTAAATGATTTTATTTGTAATGTGATCTTATTTATCATTTCAAATATACAGAATTATTTTTAATATACAGCTGTATTTCCGTTCCCTAAGAAATCATTCAAGACCATGTATTGACAGTCTATTGCATTTTGCTAGAATGAAACGATCAACTAAGGACTTTTTAAAAAGTGTTCTTCAGATAATCTAATCAACTAAATTCAGCTAGTCTTTCCTAAAAGAATTGCATTTTATTCTTATTGCAAAATATCCCACCATAAACTAAGTTGAAGCTTCTTGCTCCAAACCTCCTTTCCTATTATTTATTCACGTTTGAAAAACAATCTACTTTGCAGACCACTTAAAATTTTAATTTATGTGAATGATATTGATAATTACTTTAAGTAGTGAGGGCTTAACCTCTTCTAGTGGAAAATATAATAACAATATATATTTTTCACCAGCTATAGATTTCTTTTTTGTAACTTTGCTTTAAGTATCGGATGTTTTTCCTTAAATATTACGATAGTCATCACACCCATTAATACTGATATTAAAATGCTTTCTGGTCTTTATGTTCTCAGACCCATAGATATATGAGAATAGAAACCTGCTGCATACAAATAAACACAATTTTTTGTAACTGAGAATTCTGTACTAGTATTTGAGATATAAAAAATTATTTAAAATTTAAAATATTGTTGCCTACAGTATAAGAGAATGACTTTAATATAACTTCATATCTAGTTAAGGAAATAATTCTGCATGAGCATAAGTACAAATCGTCAAAATGCCTTTTTTTAGGAAGTTATTTGGGGATTTTACAGTTAATTACATTTGAATAAAACCTTTTACTGTAGGCAGCAATATTTTAAGTATTTTAAAATGCTCCAAGTTTTGATAAATCCATGACCAGTGAGACCATCCCGAGATGTCCAATTGCAACATTCTCACAGGAGTGACACTGTAAGGCAATAAGAATGATACCATCATATCACCAGCAAACTATACTCTGTATGACTCATTGCCTGCCTTTTTGTAGAAATCTCAGCTTCAGAAATGAGCATGTATAAGATTATTGGTTCGGTGAATAAGCAGCGGAAATGAAGGGACATAAGTATTCAAAAAAGTCTATTTAATGATTTTCAAATATTTAAAAAAATGAAGTAAGTTTCAAGAGGATGTCTAAAATCCCAAATCAAGACAAATGGAAGTTTCCACGCAGTAATTATTCTAATTTAACTCTTCTGTGGAAGTGAGTTTTAAGTTCTGTTCATAGGTTGCATCGACATAACACTTATTCTTCTGTGCCATGCAGAAGCAGTTTAACTCAAAAATGTAATGGAGGAGGGTATCTGTCAATGGAGTTGGTTAGAGAGATTTATATTCTGTAGTAAATACTTCCCCAGCTTTCACATTCTTCTCATATATTGCTTCTCATAACTTTTTCTTGCAAAGTATGTCTTTTTTCTCATTATTTTTCAGGCATGGCTTTGTGTTCTTGTGCCATTTCTTATAACTTTACAGAAAAACAAGACACCCTTTGGTGGAAGGATTAAACCAAAGCATGTATGAAATAAATATTTATTTCAAAATTTTTGTTAGAGTTATCACCCAAAATATTGTGCGTATTGTATAACATAGTTCACTGAACTGGAAAGTCATTTGATGCCGTCATTCAGAGACGCTCTCGGTCTATCACCGTGCTTCGTGTAGGATGTTCACAGCAGTGTGTGCAGCTTCCTGGGGAAGGGAGGGGAAAACTGAGAGAGAGACTTTTCAGATAGAAAAGCAGAATTTGAAGAATCCACTCAGACCTATGCTTCTTTGCCTATGTTAGTTTCAGAATGCTTTGATTCTAACGCAGACCTGGATGTGAATCACTGGTTACTTGAATCCAAAGGGATTGGTTTTTTTCCCTTTAATCCGATGTGTTATCCTGAAGGCCTTAGGAAGGCTCCCATATCTTTGCAACTGCAGTGTATTTATTCCCTGTGCGGCTCTTCAACTATTTGAAGGATGGAGGAAAACAATTTCCCCCTTTTCTCCCCTACAATCTCTGCACAGAAATTCTGTACTTGCCCAGGTAATGGTTCATGATTTTTCCCAGATGCTTAGTTTGATATAAATCAAATAAGTTCATGCACATCAGAAGAAGGCATAACCCTTTATTTATGAATGTATTAAAGAGCAGTCAGAAAAAGATATTGATTGGTTATTCTCACTAGCCTGCTGTAGAAAACCAGAATCAATGTATGGTAGGGAAAACTTAACTATTACGAAACATTTAGTATTGTAGGAAAGTATAAAAAATTGAACAAACTCCCATTAGATGGCAACAGCATAGCTTTTACTGAAGGGAGGATATAAAGTGGAGGATGGTGGATAAAAGAAGTAAAAGGAAAGAGTAGGATAAACTGATCCATCACAAATACCCCTACACGAAGGCCATGTCTGTGGATCTATTTTGGTTTGAACATTTTGACTAACATAGCACAATTCTGAACAGTTATTTGACTGGGTCTATATTAAACCACTGATGTAGGATGAGCATGTTAAAATAAGAAACACGATGCAAAAATGAGTATTCAAAATGAACGGAAGGAAGGGGGAGAGTTTTAATGACTGTGAGAGTAAAGGAAAATGTGCTTAACATCATGTGTGACATTATGTCTGCTTCTCTTCCATAGGATGTAGAGCTAGTTTTTGTTTTACTCTAACACTGAAAGGTGCTTGAACCCTTGCAACAAATAAATAAATAATTGGAATAATAATTACAATGGATAATACACACTGTATAAGCAAAGAGAAAATATATTAATGGAATACACATTCAGAAAAAAACCCTAGATCTCAACAACTATTTAAAAAATTATCTGCAATTTTTTATTGTTATTTTTTGCATGAGTTTGCTCTTATTGTCCTTGTGCCCTTTTCAAGTTCAATTTCTTTTAATCTTGAAGCAAGTGAGGTGCTTTGTAATATCTAACTGTCTTTTGTAAATCACTAATTAATTATTTGGACTTGAAATGCTTCTATGGTTGATGGCACTGAGGCCAAAAAATACCCCTTGATATATCTAGCCAACCAAATTAAACAACATTTGGCCTACTTGCTTTCCATTTACTGGAACATTTGAACAGCTATCTGCCAAGTGAATAAAAACAAAGCATTTGAGAAGGTAACTAGGAATTCGTGGAAGTCTTTCAAAGTTACTTACAAAGTGAATCATGGCGTATTTAACAGCAGTAATTTTTATAAGCAAATAATATAATTTAGATAATGATACTACTTAAGTGCATGTGGCATTTACTATTATAATTTACTAACAATTCATGATTCTCTGAGAATTATGGTGTCAATCTAGTGCCCTTTCCATATCTCTGAAATATATAGCTCAAATATAAGAAGTATGATAAAGAAGTTGTAGTATTTTTGTTAATTTGAATGGTAGGTTCAACACTAGAAGAAAAATAGTCTGCTTCAATACTCTCTATTAGAGTATTGAATAGTCTTGGTGTCTTTTGATATTTCTGTCACTCTATAGTTGTTGACTTTCCTAATGAAGTCCTGCCACACTTTTCAAACATAAGCTTTAGCAGGCCAAAATATTTCCATAAATACAATTCTTGATGTTAACCTAGAAGGAAAAAACCAAGAAGAGTCTCTTTTGCTCTGGATTTGAAATATGAGTCTCATGACTTGGATCCCTCTCCAACAGGGAGGCGGGAAGGTATGTCCCTTTGGAGATTTAAAGCCTGCTCACACAAAACATGCCCTTATTTTTCCTCAGCATAAACTGCTTTACTTAGGTCCCAGTTAAACTGAAATAAAAATGCTTGAATTCAACAGGATTTAAGCATGTGATTAAGCACTTCAAACTGAGTCTTAAAACAGTAGTCGTATCCGATCTCAAATACTTCTAGTCAGTCTGCTGACTGCTTGCCCACAGCGTCTGCTGCGAGAGATAATGAACATTATTAAAAGAAAAGCTTTGGAGACAAAAATCAACACTTTAAAGAATAAATGTGACACTTTTGGGTTTTGCTTAGCAAATCTAAAGGGCAAGAGGGAAAGTTTAACAAAAAGGATGAACAAAGAGGGCTAAGAAGATATGTGAAGAGTTTTACAGTATATACTCAGGATCTGATATCTCAAATGTCTTATCGTATTCCAACACCAAGGGAGTTCAGTTTTATTCTGGAAGTCAGAGACACTGAAGGCATTTGCAGTAATCATTTTAGGATAGTTAGCTTTAAGAAAAGGGTAGAAAACTCTTGGGAACAGAATGTCAAAGTAAATAGCTACGATCTAAAGGAAAATATGAATTTCTCTATGGATTGTTGAGGCGGGGTTTCTTCTTCTGGAATTAAAATTTACCTGGGACAAGAATTGGTTCAACATAAAGAATTATTCATAAGTTCCATTAAAAAAAAAAAAAAAGAGAGAGAGAGAGAGAGAGAGAACAACCCAAGTTAGAGCATTTTTTATTTCTTCTTTCAAAGGAAGAAATAACATTTTGTAATGAGGAAAGATCATAAAGTGAGTTTATAAATTTAACATGCAAAGTCTCCAGAAATATTACACATTAAAGGTGAGACTTTCAAAGATAGTTAAGAGGTTTAGTCACAATTTGGATTATCTTTCCAAGTGGAATATCCTTAGGCCTCTTTGAAAACCATGACACTTTACTTCCTCTTACAATACACCCATGTGTAAAACGGGCTATGTTGCAACTTGAAGAGTATAATTGCTGTTAAGGAAGTTTTTTATTAACGGTGGGGTTTCATAATACATTCTGTCTTCTTAAAATTGTACTCTAACAGTGCTGCCCTGTGTTTGTAATGCAGATCATCAATTTGTCTTTCTATTAGAAATTGTCTTTCTGAAGTAAAAATTTCCTGCAACCTCTCTCTCTCTCTTTTTTTTTTTTTTTGGTAAGTCTGGTAATACACATTAGATATCATAGACTTTTTTTTGCATTTGTTTTGGCACGTCATGACTGATATATGGAAATGAATAGCCAAAATGTGAAAGTTTTGTTTGTTAACTGCTCTTTGTATTGCAGAGTAATCTTTGTTTGACAAGTCTTTTTGCTAATAATTTTGCTGTTGCATCAGAGACATAGATGTTCAGATGGTTTCAATCTGGAACTTTTCTGCCAGTTTTCTCCATATTTTTGCAGAATTTATGGGACAAGGTCAAAAGGACAGTCTGGAACTTGGAAGCATAGAACAAATTCTTTGATTATCCCAATGAAGCAGTGTGTTTTTACACTGAAAGTGAAAAGTAGCATTTTACAAGAAGGTTATCAATTGGAAATATATTTCACCTCAGTTCAAACCTCAATGCTGTTTTTAGCCAAGTTTGGTAAAAGCATGATGCAGTCAGAATTTCATTCCCCAAATCATGTTCTTTACTCATGTCTTCATGGTTTTCCATGCAAGAACAGAGTGCTGAAGAGATTGGTTTATTAGGTGGAGGATGAAGTCTAATGCAAAAAAACCCACCACAATTTGCTGTTGTTCATTTAAGTACAATATCATCTCTGGGAAATACAAGTAAGACTTTTGGTTAAACAGATAATTTGTCCATTGGTAACAAAGAACAGAATAAAAGGAAATGAGGGGTAGGTACATTCTTTTATAGTTTGACTGAATCAGGCTAAAAGATTATCTGAGACATTAGGTATAAGTCAAACAAATAATTCATATGTAAAGTGTACCTTTTTTCCATTATTTTACATAAAAATAATGCAAATACTAAAATGTGAAATCAAAAAAGTCATTTTTCTGGCCAAACTAAAGTTTCCCTCTTTCATATTAACATATACAAAATTGATGAAATGATGTGAAAAGAAAGACTTCATTACCAGAATTAAGGAAATTTAATGGTAGCCGCCATTATCAATAGTGAATATTCTATTTACATAGCAAAAAAAGAGAGCTCTGTATATCACTGGATAGGGTTTACCTCTGGGGAACTGAAATTACTTCAGACAAGGGAAGGAAATGTTTATATCTTTGTTTCTAAACAGAAGGTGATAAATGTCAAAGAGCCAGAAAGATGTAAAAAGAGAGAGAGAACAGGCTGTGTAGGAAGTCTACCAATCTTTTCACAGTAGATAGTTATGAGAGAAATATGTAAATACAAAATAAACAAGTGATCTAACAAGTAATCTAACGGCACCAGATTTTCTGAGCCATGGGGAACTCTTTATTCATCTTTACCTGTGATGCCTGGGTGTACAACAAGGCTGACCGACTCTAGGCTTTTCCTGAGACGTCCTTGGGCTATGGCTCAGGTTTTAGGCTGGAACTGAATTAGTTCATCGGTGTAACTCTAGGGAGCACTGCAGTGCTGGAAATCTCCTAAGGGGACTTAAAGTTGAAGTTGTGACAATTCAGTTATTCCATGGAACTTCAGACAGGAACAGGAGTCATAAAAATGACAAAAGAAAGTCCTAAGCTGAGTAATAACGTTTTGCTACTTTGCATTTCTCCACTTAAAATGTTGTGCTGTGGTGTTTTATTACAACAGTAGTTTGTTATTTTTCCTAACATATCTATGCTATGTTAAATACCTATATCTGAGAAGTGCTCAGGTGCAATTTTCAAAGCTGTCCAAGGGACTGGAATGCTTAGATGTCTGTAATTTTGTTTTCAGAGTTCTAAATCCTTTAGTTGTCTTTATAAAATCATGTTAGTTTTACTAATGCAGGAATATGCAATAGCTGTGTGCACGCACATATTAGAGCTATGCAATTTCTAATATTTTAATATGAACAATGTCATACAAAAATCTTTATATACATTTATCTACAGGTGCTATGACACAAATTAAGGGAAAAAAATTTAGTAAATTCCATTGCCCGTATTTCCTGACACAATATGAAACATAAATTTGGAATTTCATTTACTTGGCTTTGTTACTGTCGCGTGAAGGGAGGGAAAGGGGTAATCAAGGTTTGCCTGCCAGAGCCCTCCTCAAAAGGGCTTTCACTGGATCAGGTTCGCAAAGTTGATCAAAATAAGAAAGGCCCTCCCCTTTGGTAATCAAGGTTTGCCTGCCAGAGCCCTCCTCAAAAGGACTTTCACTGAGTCAGGTTCACAAAGTTGATCAAAATAGACAATTTATTAAAGTGACAGATCAACAGGTTCAGGATTGCCAGTGATAAATGCACTTACTGCAACAAATTCTACTTTTTCTGAGCTCAAACTGATAATTAAGCGCTTTCACCAATGGTATTTTTCCCGGGGTAACGTCCGACGTTGTCGGAGGCGCAAACCTTACCAAAAAGGCGTCCCTGTTTTGGGGAGGAGAGAGGTCCAGGCCCGTCGACCCGTCCGTAGGTTGGCGTTCTCGTCCTCCACATGGAGGCTCGTTTATGCACTGAACTTATGCTCTTGGCGAGGGGGGGCCGAGTCAAGCACTGTGGGATGTTTGGTCCTCGTCGAGCTCAGCAGCAGGTGGCGATGGCTGCTGGCCTTTTTTTCCTTTTGCCCCTATCAACAGGACCAGGCTGCAAGACTCCCGCCTCGCCCCAGGTGTCGTTTTGGGTGGAGCAATGCCGAGTGGTGGGACCTGTGCCTCGCCCCTCACCAGCCTGGGCGTCAGGCCGCAAATCGCCCTTTGTATCCACTGCTTACCCCACGGCAGGGAGGATCGCAGGTGATCGCAGACCGTTATCCCACAGGCTTTCACATCTGAATTTGGAAATCTAACCATACTTGCTTTTCTCTAGGGACCATTAATTATTTCATTCCATATTTTCTCTCTACTTTCTTAATTTGGCAACCAAATAGACTATAAATGCCTTGAACATCCAACCCCTTTCATATTTCCTTACGGTAGACGGCATCCAGAGTGACTTAGTGACACCAAGACTCTCCTTTTTTTGAAATTTCTAATCCAACATTTAACCATGCTATTTTGTTTTATGGGAGAAAAATTAAAGATGTAAAATACCATTTTGCAGATGCTTCTTACACTGGATAATTGTGTTTGTGCGTCAGCACACACACTACAGTGAGATTTCACTCAGTTCTACCAGAGTGTGTACGAAAAGATGGAAATAATACAAACCAAGAAAACCCCCAAGCCCTTCAACGATCGGCACTATCATCTACATTATAATTATTAATAGCTATTTATGAGGATGATCTTAACTCTCACAATCAATTCAAAACTTCAGTTTTCCCTTTCTGTTAACTGATAATCATCATAATTACACGTGCAGTCATTCACACCCATCTGCCTCCCTTCCGGAGGCAGGCGGCGCTGTGCCGCAGCTGGCTGCAGATGTTGGCACAGCTGCCGGGGAGGCAGCCGGTGGCCCCCTCCCCAGGTCTGCCCCGGGGCTGAGACCCCCGTCCCAGCCGGAGAGCTTACGACGAGTCGACCAGGCTGGTGCAAATGGCTGTACGCTACAAAATGGAGAGTTTTCCTTGCAGCTGCGGTGCAGGGGAAGGTGCCAGCCAGGCTCGCTGCCTGGCTGGAAATGGAGGCTTTGCATACAGTGACAGGACAGCATCACCAAGGTGAATGCTAGTCCAGGGGATCCAGGTAAATCTGCTCCATCCGTACCAGATTTTCGGCTCAGGTTATGGGGATATAAACTGTCAAATGCAATGGATCAGGCCTGTCGCTTTTTCTGTCCAAAAAACAGAAAAAACAAAACCAAATTATTTTTACAGGCTTTGGTTTCAAACTGTTTCTCCCATTGTCAGTAAAAACGAGAAAGCAATGGTTTTATTAAAATACATTGGAGGTGTAACTGATTCAGTAATCAAATTTTTAAAGGGTCCAGTCCTGGCAAAATAAGAAGTGACTGTAAAGACAGCATCAGATTACAACAGCAATTCTTCAACTTAGAAAACACGAGTAGCTGGGAGGTAATGAAAATATGTGGGGTCCAATGAGTTACATGCCATCAAAGTTAAAGTCGATCAGTTCTCACATAGCCTTCTGGTGAAATAATATATAGATACGAATATAAAGATATAATTAGATTCTTCTCCCTTTTCCAGTGGGGCATGAATACCAGCTGTGATAGGTGCCATACCTCCCATTAGCTGCAGTATATTCTACTTACTCATTAGTCTCAGTTCTCTGATCATCCTAGTATCTTAATGCCTCTCACTAAATTAGAAATAATCTAATAGATATAGTTCTTCATTACAGCTGATAGGAGAAATTACTACATTACTTTATAGATTGCCTTATATTTTACATGCTTATGAAAAGAATCCACTTGCTTAGGGAAATTATATTTAAACAATGTGTGATTTTATTACTACTTTTGATTACAGTTTCTTAAACGAGAGATCTTTTCTTATTCTTTTTTAAACAGGATAATTGAAAGGAGCGTATTATATTTTTCTGGATTATTATTTTAAGAAAATCCAATCTTATTTTTTTTACATTTGAGCTATTTTCTTCTTATTCCTTTTTCCAATGTTGAAAAGAAAAGGGCATAAAAAGGCAATGAAGAAAAAGGAGAGAAAAGACTCAAGGCAAAAGCTCAGTGATCCTAAAACACGCAATTTTCCTTTTGAGAAACATTTGTATATTCAGTTTGGAAAATATGGGTTGATATAGTTAGATTCTCTTATAAAAAACAAAATATTTTAAATAAATTGGATCTGACTGTAAAAATTATGGAGCTTCCTGGCTGCTTCTGCTTTGGAGGGGATGAGTATTTCAGCTAAGCCTTTTTGACTAGTCCAAGCTGCAACACAAGCATGGATAATTTGAATGAATGGGTCATTGCAGCAATATTTATGCCTACCACAGTTTTTTTGCCTGTTAAAAAGCAATGAGGCTGTTTTTCTCTGTCGTAGCTCTTTGAGTCCTTGTCAGCTTTGAGAAAGACCCTCAGGCCTGCAGACAACCGCAAACATCCATGAGCAGCAACGCACTGCCCATTGCCAACCACCAGATGCCAGGATCCCTTGTCCTTATGGGTTTTTTTTGAATACGTGGTGGGATCATCGACCCTAGAGTAGCCCACGTCCAGGATGCCAAAGCGGGGGCAGCACGTGCTGGTTACCTGGTTACTGCACTGCAGTCCACAAGTGGTTCATCTGGCTCCTGCCTGATGACTGTTATAACGTTGACTATTTTCTTGTAGAAACGCAACCCGCCTCAGTGGTCTGTTAAAACACATGCACAAACATATGCGTGCGTAAGATAGGAAGTTATCATAAATTGAATGTCTGCAGAAATTTGGTTCAGAAGAAAAGGTTGTGCTTTAGCTTAAAATCTGCGTGTCTTTGTGTTTGAAGGGGTCTCCTTAGGCTTTGGAATTTAACAAGTCTCTTCCCAAAATTAAATTGTGCCTTTATAATTAGCGTTCTAGCAATGAGCAAAAGCAACTAAAATAATTCTTCTGTATTTCATCATAAAAGAAAATTTTTGTTAATTGAATTTTTATCTAAGTCAAGGAGCTTTATTTTTTAACTGACTCCATACCTGGTTTTACACTGCAAATAAAGGAGTTTGGTTCTGCTGGGAGAAAAAGCATTATTCATTTTATTTTAGAGGTAATTTAAAAATATGATTTGTATATTCCTAATTTAGTCTATTCATTCTAAATAACATATAGCAGGCTTATCTTGACCTAGCTTTTAAATGGTATAACATTGTGTGCATGCTTTCTTCAGTGTCATAACATTAGTAGCATATTGTATCCATTTTCTTTACATCATCAGATGTATTTTCATACTTTTTTCCATTTTTTCCTAATTCATTGTGTTATATTAAATATTGTGTTATGTTTATGCTAAATAATTTGGATTGGCATTTTCTTCACAGATCTTTTATATGCTATTTCTCACCTGTAAAGGTTTACATAGTCAAATTTGGGACTATTCCTAATTTGTTTCTTTTGTGCAGAACATAGATTGATCCTGAAGGTATATGGACTTAAAATTACTAAAAGTTTGGACTGGGATTTTGTTGTAAAACAAAGCAGGAGAGGGCTGATTCTAAGCAGGTGAACCACTCATCTAAAAATAGATAAATTAAAGACAAATTAGATTTGTCTTAATTGAAAATGAGCAGAAGTACAAAGGTTTTGCAGAGATTTGTAACGCATACAAAGATTTCAATTTTTTTTTCATAAAGTAATATCTAACAATAGTTGCAGGTTTCTTAGGCAATTTAATGAAAGTTATGAAGTATTACCCCAAAAAGACTTTCATTATACTATTTACTCACCTAATTAAAATTAAATTGCAGTGGGATATCTCAGGATTTTGTAGAGATGCCAAAAATAAAATCAAAACTGCAAGGGAAATTAAGAACAACTATTGTGTGTTCCTCCTACCACAGAAATGATGTGCTATGTATGATCACTAGTCAACAGACTAAAAAAGTTCACATACTTCCTTATTAACCCTGGAGTTATATTAAAATGTGTAATATATCTTCAGACATGTAGGGCATGTTTAATTGCACTCACTCACACCTTTTAATAAGAAAAAACTTCTTAGCCATCTATTTTTATTTGTTATCAAAGTGGTAGGACTACTGAATTAATGGAGGTTAATAAAAAATCCCTAATGCCTTAGTCAAACTTTCCCAGTCCTGAAGATGAAGAATTAATTTAAGTTGTGTTTGCTATAGATACAGATAAACTTCATAAAGGGCACATTTTCACATTCCTACCTATGAATAAATTATTTTAAAGAGAACAAATGATTTTGACTGTTATCTCTGCTGGGCATTTGGGATCATGTGGGGCATAATGAGCTCTTTCTCATGCAAGCCATACACCAAGCCATCACAGTGAGAAGACACAGCAAGGATTTAGGACCCAGTTTCGTATATGTCAGAAATGTGATGCTGTTACCCTGAGTGTTCTTGTACCCACATGCAAGAGTCACTAAACATCGTTGCAAAGAACTTGGAGCCGCTGTTAAAAGAAAATTTTAGGGCATGGCTTCAGTTTCTTATTGGCACATTTTTATCAACGCGCTTTGAACGTTAGCTGACTTGCTAGATGGGTTTTACTGAATAAAAGATATAGTAAAATTATTTTAATCTAGCATACTATATGAGAACACTCAAACTTTAGCGTGCGTGAAATGTAGTTTAATCTCTGACAACAGAAAGAAGGTTTTATGGCATAGCATACTACTTTTGTAATTAAATACATATACCAGGTCAGAAGAAAGATCCATGTAACACAATTTGCATCTTTACTGGTGACTAGAATCAAACAATTAAGGGAAAAACAAAAGAAGGCCTATAAAAGGGATCTGTTCCCCTGTAGCAGATCCTTTTCTGTTCCTTTTTAGTCTCTTCCCTTTTCTCTGCCACGGGCCTGACAAAGAGCAGTTCAGGGATGTCCTTAGGCAGCAGTTGTGTCCTCTCTGATAGCTATCAGCGCGCTGCCCTTCATGGGTGTCCCTAGTCCTTTCTTATACCCCTTCATAACCTAAATCACCACAAAATCTTGTAGCAGCAAGTTCCACGTGCAAGCATGCGTCACGTGAAAACGCACTTCTTTTTGCCTGTGTTAAGCACAGCTTTGTTGTACTTTAGTGTGACCGTACCTGTACTTTTAGGCTCTAAAGGTCTCCAGAAGAGGATAGCTGCTTCCACGCTGCCTCTGGAGGAGGACGCCGGGCTGCGCCCACTCCTTGCCGTGCCTGGGAAGAGTCAGGAGAAAACAGGGTGACCCCAGGCAAAGCCGTGCCCTGGCTGCCCCAGCTGTGCCCAGTTGTGCCCAGCTGTGTGCGGGCTGCTCAGCCCTCTGCACTGTGCTGCTGGCGGCACGGGGGCCACATTGCTGGACTGCGTGTAAAAATGGCTTTACATGGCTGTCGATACACTCAGCGCCGGTAAGTGAGAAAGCGAGTGGTGCTGCAGTTAATTTACGGAGGGATAACCTGCCTCACAAAGGAGCAAATGAGCCTATTTACTTAGTTCTGTCAGTGGCTGCGGATAAAGCGTGTGTTCCTGTAAATCCTAAGAGTAGAGGGAAATTGCTTCATTTGTAGGGCATATGCCTGGTAAATTTAATACCGGCTTGAAAACAGAGTTAATAATAAGTACGTGAAAACTGATTTATCACAGCAACAATCTTACTAATACTTTGCTTCAGTTTTTCTGGAATACAGTGGCATCCAAAACTCTTGTTTTTCCTGTTTTACTCTCCTCTTTCCTGTTTCTGCCCCCACCTCTCCACTCCTCCGCTGTCACGTCTGAATGAAAATCACTTGAAAGGCAGCTTTTAGCAGGGGGTCTGTCCATGTCCGCAAGAGCCGTGGCGGGTGGGAGGCACGCTGCTCCAGCTGCACCTACCAGTGTCCACACTGAGGGCAGACACCAGACAACTTCAGCGCGGAGGTTTAGGGGAGAATCCAGAAACACTACCAAGGTGAATGTCGTCACAAAAACCAGCTGCTTTTATTCCATCCATTCTTGAGAGAGTAGATGTGTTTTCCAGCTGCACCATCGTTTTGGTGAGGATGAACAAGCTAAATACCCACAGCAGGGGCTGGCACTGTAGAGGTTTACTCGAGGGGGTCCAACGGAGAGTGGACACGCAGCTGGGCTTGGGAGCACCTGCCGCCTGTTCGACCTCGTACCAAACCATGTGTTGTTCGTTTTGAAGTCCTCTCCATACTCCTTTCCCTCTTTATTCTCCTGCACATTTTGGCTTCACCCTAGGATCACAAAGTTGAATAAACCAGTAATGGGAGCAACTGCATAATATAGTTTAGTTCAGCATAAAGAGCTGTAAAATTACGTGTCTTTGAAATGTTCCAGTTGGTTGCAAAGCTGTAAATGTCCTGCTGGTAGCTACTGGTTATTGAGCTTGATCTAAGTGTATTAATTTTGTACCTATGAATTTTCTTTATTCCTAGAAGAAAAAGGTGAAATTAGCATTTAAATGGCAAAATATTTGTTTTTATTTTATGGTACATTATTATTTACCGTTCTTTGTATCTGTTTAAAACTATTCGTTTTTCCTTATTTGGTCTGTAATTTTCTGAACCAACTTTTCTCTTACTCCATAACTCTTGCCCTTTAGACATAGACATTAACCTCAAATGCAGAGCCTTGTCAAAAACACTTTCTGAAGCGGAAACAACTTTGTCATTTCATTAGAAAATGTGGAATTGTGTTCTGAAACGTTTCTTTGTTTAATCTTCAAGGTTATCATCACCTTTCATCCATATGCATACATTTGATTTCTGGCTAGAATCCTCAAGGATACGCTGCTGACATAAAATGAACTTTGAGTTGCCTGGCTTGGCGTTGAGTCCAGGCAGCATTCCTATTCTACTCATCCAAACTTTGTATAACATCTAATTTAGAGGTTGTGTAGCCTTTCAGAAAGGGTGATAAAAAATGAAAACAAAAAGCACCTCCAAGCAAAGATATTATAACATTACATGACAATTATCTTATCATTAGAAGGATCATTACCACCCCCGCTTTGCTGAAAGATAGGAAATGTGATTTTTTGTTGTTGTTGCAAATTGCTCCCCTGTAAAAGCATTCTGTTTTAAAAAGATTTAAGTCAGCTTGTGATATGGAGCCTAATGTTTCCTAGTCAAAACATAAAGATGCACCTGTTCCATGTTTGGGCTTAAATATGAAGCTCAGCTTGATATGTTGCTTTAAACATGACAAGAAAATTAAAATTCAGAAAGCTTCAGTGTACAAAAGCTATAGAATGAGATATTTAAGAGTAAAATCTAATGTATTGGTATAACATATGTAGCTAAGTTATCCCTAAAGCTGTGTATACTTGAATAATAGAAATAATATGCATCAGACATTTGCCTTATCTTTATCAGTCTATATGATGCTGTAAATAAGACATTATCCTATGGTATAGAATCTGAAATAGTAGTGAACTATTACATGTTAAATTATATAAAAGGTTATATAAGGTTGCGTAATAATCTACACCACAAAACGCATTTCAGAGCCCTTTTCTTGAACAATGTAGATTAGAGGATCAGGGATGCTCAGAACTGCTCAGTGAGTTCCAGGCATCCTGTGCAGCACGTCCCACATCAAAAACAGGTTTGGGAGTCTTGGGTAGGCTTTCTTCTTTTCAGCTTTGCTTTGAACAATTGAGGTGAAAACCTGGCTCTTTTGAAGTCATCATCAGGAGTTAATCCAGCATGAAAATTGAGTCTACAAAGATTGGATCCCAACAGACTAGGGATTTGTGTCTCCCTCACAAGCCAGATTCTTCAGCTTTTATAGACTGGGTATATATATTGTATTTTTCTATTGGTCCCATTTTTTTCTCTTCTTTCTTTCTTTTTTTTCTTAGAAATTTGATAGCTTGAGAATTTATCTTCAGAATATTATCAACAGCTTTATTGCTACCACAAACATGTATGAACAATACTACTGCTCATGAGCTATCCTTTTATAAATGATGATGATGATGATGATGATGATGATGATGATACAGTTTCCAGGACATGCTTAATAGAATCCCCTGACCTCACTGATAGTTAATGCTGGCGGTTCCAAGGAATGTGTTCAAAGTATATTGGTAGGAGAGAACGTAAAACAAAATGTCTGATGCATTTTTGTGAGATGGAATCTCTCTTATATTCTACAAATGCTCATTTATCAAATTACTCAATTTCTTTACAAAGAAAAGGATATCAACCCTTTATAACATTAACTTAAAAGGATTTAAATATCTTCCTTTTTTTTCTGGGAAATGTGTACCTTCAGGTTTTCTTTGAGATGGTCTCTCAGTCCACTGGATTTGCAAATTCCGTAGAAGAGTTAACAAGTTTTTGCTATTTATGTCTCCTGCTTCCTTCTCTGAACACAATGACTAATGATCTCTAAAGAAAACTAAATCTTAAAAGGCAAACAAGTACATTTAAAAGGGATATATACACAAAGAGAAGAACATCAAATTTATCACAAGCTCCTAATTATGATGAATGACAGAATGTTATTAGACCAAGCTTGTCAGCATGAGTTTGTTTGTTATTATAAAGTTTTAATGTAATATCAGTTTGGTGAATGATCATCTGGCATTTTCATTGTTCAAAGTGTGCTATCCCCAAACAGAAACCTTTCATTTAGATTCATGCTTACGAGATACAATTAGATAGCCAGATGGCCCAGTATAAGTATGCTATCATGTTGTGGTAACCAAGAGAGTATGGCCTCAGGTTTGTTCTTTGTAGTGTATAAAACGAGTTGGAGCAAACCAATGGCTTTTTTTTTAAAAGGATTAATTAAACTAGACTTCCAATTGTGCTTTAGGAGTGGTAGGTTTTAAATAATATAGAAGAAGGTGATGGTAGGCTACAAAGTCTGGGATCTGATGGTTGTGGGTTTATCCTTTGCTGATAATAATTACAGTTACTGGAAATTTGCATGCAGCTCAGGGAATATTATGCATAAGATGGGAAAGAAACCAACTCATTGCAGAAGTTTTTGTTCTATGACAATAACACAAGGAAAAATACTGGTTTGTATAAAAAAGCTGCATGTGTGGTTTTACCTGCAGTATGTCATCATTTTGGGCAGATGAGGATTAAGAAAAATAGCAAGAGCTTTATCTAAGGGCACATCTGGGAACAGTCAATAACTTGTACAGTATTAATTGCTTGACAGAGAGCAGCTCTGACTCTCCAAACTTTTTGTATCACTTTGTATCAATATTGCTGCATATTGCTGTGCATCACTATTGGGATCCCATTGCTCTCCCTTGCAAGAGAGAGAAGTCTGGAGAGTGAAGTCTTCCCTTTCTTCCTCTCAGTCTTAGGGTAGCTGGGACCTGGGCTCACTGTCTGCAGCGGTCCCCACATTGCCACAGAAAAGTTTTGTTCCAGCTAAAAATATTTTGCATTTCTGCTGAAGAGAAGACTTAAAACCCACTCCCAGACCAACCTACCTTCCCGAATACTCAACTAGACAAATTCCATCTCAGCCAAAATTCCCACTCCAGCCACCGAGTTGGATTGGTGCGACGCACACGTTAGCATTCCCACTGGATTTCCAAAATGAAACGTGTGAGCGGGAGCAGAGGGGGATACAAATGCAGAAATGGAAATGAGGGGAGGGGAAAAAGCCTGCATTATTCGCAGAAGGTGAAAAAGACCCTCTGCGGATAACTCAAACGAGCAGATAGTGTCACTGGCTGTTCAGGCAACCAGCTGAGGAGAACCCAAGTCTGCAAGGTTCAGTGAGTACAGGGAAATAGAGAGATAATAGAGGATAAGGAAACTGTTAAAGGACCAAAAAGCTTAGAGGCTTTTGTTTTGTTGTATTGTATTTTACTCTTTCCTTCCCTTCCCCAGCCACCAAAGATCCGGTCCCTATTTCTGAAGCAGTGGTGGAGAGGAACGGCTGCACAGCCTTAAATGCAGAAATTCTTTGGTTAGGGGAATCATTTCATATCATAAGAAATCATTGTTTTTCAAAGAAAAACACTTCAAACTCTTAATAAGCTTATGGTTATGAAAACGGACCCACAAGAGAACAATTGGGACCAAAAATAATGAGAAATTTGCCAGAAAACATGCATAAATCTTATTGGCACTGAAGATGCACTTGATATTGTCAGTCTTGAAATGTCTGTGCTTGTTTTATACTAAATCATCTCATTCAAACAGTATTGGTCTTTGCTCTCTTTTTTTTTGCAATGTGTTTGTTAATTATTACAGTGAAAATTAGCTTTGTGCATTCATTGTCTTCTCATGTGGTTTATTTTTTCTTAGTGCAATTTCATCTGATTATTGCTCTTTCACTTCTGCTTCCCATGATGCCAGGTACTTATTAGCTGTCAATATTTATTTCTAAAGGGAAACTGCCAATGTATTTTCTTGAGGGGAGATAACATCAACAGTGACAACATGACTAGAAAATTTTTTTCCTGCACCGAAGGACATAAATTTTCTGTTGTGCAAAGCCTATTTTAAAAAAGGTTTTGTGTCTGTTTATAAGCCTATGTTACATAATAATAGCATTTTCCAGTGTCAGAAGCTGGATATCATTCCAAATATGGCTATAACTGCATCATGAAAAGAGCAAAGCAAAGCAATCCTCCCTTCCCAAAATTCAGTAGGAGATTTCTACTGAATCCATATTATGTTTGTTCATAGAAAAAAAACATTTTTCTCTACACAGATAATTTAAATAATCTCACAAAATGTTTGTGAATATTAAGAGTAAAAAAAAAAGTAAAAAAATATATAAAAGTATAAAAAATAACAACCAGGATATAAAAAATATTTAAATGTAGCTGATTTCCTAAGTGTCATCTTTTCTTTGATAACCATTGTATCTCCTTATTAACAATATAATATTACAGAAAATATTTTTTGTTTGCTTGCTGGAGAATTTGTTTGAGTGCTATTTTACTTCTGATAAAGACAATGGGATTTACAGAAAATAAAGCCAAAACAGCTTTTGAAGAATTTATTTTTACAGTGATGGAGACAATCATTGAATGCACAGCAAGAATCTGCATTCCTCCAGATGTTTTACAAGACTAATCTTCATTTCTATTATTGTGGTGAGTCTCCTTTATGAAGTAAAGACCACACAGGCTATGTTTATCTAATGCTTGACTCTTATTTATCTTGTAATATAAGTCACTTTTGAGGGTTTGTTTTCATTCATTACTATCATGTACAAAATAATACTTGCAGTGATCTCAGTGATGAAATAATCTAATTTCTTTGCAAATTCTAGAGCCAGCTCATTTATTCTCCCAATGTAAAATATTTTCTTGCATTCACCAAACTTATTTTTCAGAAATTTTGATCACTAATAAGCAAAGGCTTTAAATGGTCAATATAAGAAGTACCTGCTATCGAAACGCAGCTTAAGTATCCGCTATGATAGTCACAAAAAAGGCAAGATACTCTAAAATAATCAAGAGAAATAATTACAGTACGGTTTAGAAATGTAGTACTTACCTCCCCAACAATTAATAAACTTTTAAATGTATGTCATTAAATTAGAGGCTGAAATAATTTTGAGAATAATTTGTGAATTTTGAGAAAATATTTCCCCAAACCAACCTTATTATCATGCCTGAGTATTGAGAAGAGAATGGTGCTTATTTCTGGGCCCATTCACATTTCATAGGTCTGCCTCAAAAAAGATTTCACCCCTGTGTCGTTACAGGAGTGCTGTTTACTGAAATCGTTGGTTACTAATATAATTAATAACACAAAAAACAAGTATTATAACAACAGCTGGTGACACAGTGAACATGGTTTTACCAGACACCCTCCAATCTCAGTCTAGGTTGGAACTAGAAAGGGAGGATGGAGGAACACGCAGATACATGCAGCAACAACAGCAGTGTGTATGTGAACTATTTCTTGTTTTTCAGGTCCCAAACACCTTCGTGCCAAACACCTTCATTTCCACATGGAAATCTGCTCTCGTAGGAGTATAAATGCTAATACCTTCTAATACCTTTTTTTTTCTGGTTCTCCATTTATTGTCTCCTTAAGCATCTATTCTGAATAGAAAAGCCAGGAGATAAATGCTGTGGCCACCAGAGGAGACGCGGTAAGGTGTTGAGGAGTCAGTGAAAGTGTGCTAGCAAATTAAATACCCTTCAGCTTGCTGTCTCTTTGCTGTCCTGTGCCTATTAAAGGCCTTATAAGGTCTTTAAGGCCTTATAAGCAGAGGAAGCAGCAGAGGAAGATGGGCACTTTCTTGAAAGGAAAAGACCACACAATTAGCTGCTTTGCTTTTTTGTTTTGCATAAGGAAAATGTGTCTTGTTCACAAACCTAAGAGGCCTATCCATGAAATCCAGCTGTATTTCTCCCTGTCTTTGCTAGTAAGAGAGGGTGCTGGTGAGGGGCAGAGGTAACTGATTTTTAGACCAAACCTTGACAGAGCAGTGAGATTCTGGCAAATTTGGTTAGAGCATGAGGTACGTTTGTAAGAATGCCAATTTTTTCTATGCAGTTTTTGTTTAATCTTATTTTAATACAGAACTTTATTCTCTTTTACATCACAGAAAAAGATAATAGCAATGTAAAGGTCATTAAAATGGAAGAAATAAAAATAGTAAATAAAATAAAAGAAGAATAAATCTCTTAAAAAATAATAGAAAAGGGGGTGGAAAGTGAGTTGAAAGAAAAGGACAGTAGGTGTTCCAAGTGGTAAAAGAAACAAAGAAACCTGCTGTTCACATTTGAAACTGCTGCTCTTGCATGGTATTACATATGGATGTACGGAAGTGAGAAATGACAAAAAATGTTTGTCAGAAGGTCTCAGATTTTCTTTTATTATTTCTAAATATTTTCTATTATCATTTCTAAATAATAAATAAATTATAATAATTAGTTATTTCTAAATAATAACTACTTTCAAGGAACACTTTCCAGCCATACCTCTCAAGGTACTCAAAATGGACCTTATTTTTTCCTTTCTGTAGTTGGGGAATCTGAGAAACAGGAAAATAATGATACTCTCCTACAATGGCTGCGGTGCCAGGGATGGAATCAAGAAGATAGTCAGGCCACATCATCTGGGAAACATACATTTCTATTGAAAAACCATGGGGAAATGGCATTGAAAGGTAGCCAATTTTTATTCATCTTTTGTAGGAAATGAAGCAGCCACAATGGAGAAAATCAAATACTTTAAGATCTGAGCCCTGGACAGGAATCATCTCTTTGTTTTGCATTTGTAAAGCATCCAGCTCAGTGAAGTCTTGCTCCTCCCATAGGAACCCCTGCTGCAACGGGAATATTGTGGGACCCTTTCTAGTGATACTATCTTCAACTCCATTTGTGGTACTTCTAAGGGTTCAAGTCACAGGCTTACTGTTATTTGAAAGTGATTGTATATTTAATAGATTCACTTCAAAAATCCCTGGCTACTAAGAAAAAATAAGCAGGTTGTTTAGAGACTGGTGGATTGCTGCCAAAATGTTTGGCATCCATAAGAACTTTTTTTTCCTGATGTGGCTTTGGCATATGATAGGCCATAGTAGGTTGTCTCAGATCCAGCAAACTTTAAAGTTAGAGTAATTAATTGAGTTTGTTTAATATTAATAAAAAGTGTTTGTCTTTTTTAAACTTCTTTAAAGATGTATCCCCTGTAGCCTTGTGGATGTAGGCTCCATGGACTGTTGTGTTACCCAGAGTGTCAATGCAGAAGGTAGATATACTGATTACAGATTTAAACTGGGAAAGTAGGGACATCTGAGAATTAAGGGACACCATACAAGAACCCTTCTATCCATGGTGTAGAGGACTAGTACAGCATATGCCATGACATATATAGTTGAATTAAGAAAAAAAGATGAAGATTAATACATGAGCAACATAAAAACTGCTACTATTTTGTCACTTCAGACAACATAATTAATTTCCAAAACTGAAAATTAATGTAAAATATGTTTACATAGCCTTATAAAAATATAACTCATTGGCTATATTTTCTTTAAATGAAATTTTAAACTATAAGCAAGACAGAATCAGAGTTAGCCATTAGTTTGACTGGACCTAATAGAGAGTGCACAGTGAGTGAGGCACGTATGTAATCAGGCAGCAGAGAAAGTTCAGAAGCAGCCTTAGAGCGAAACAGTTCAAGAAAAGAAGACTACAGAAAACCTGCTCTGTTCTTCAATTCTAATGGGCTTTGGTTAAAACACAAGAGTATTGGTTAAGTGGCAGACCAATAATGCGTAATTTATGAAGGGGAAAAGATCTGTTTATCTGCTGTAGTTAATCGAATTCAGGTTGCAAGACTCTCACCATATGGCCAATAACTCTGCGTAGACCCACTTCAACTTTCTTCCCCAAGAAATTTAGTGCTTCCTGTCCTGCTCAAATAAGGCCAAAGTTCCCTGATAAAAGTGGTTTTAGCCAGGTGTATTGTGTAAAGGCAGACCTTGGTACAGGTCACCCCTTCTGCATTTCAAAGTTTACAAGCCCAGGGAGTAAGGGAGGGGGGCAATACCCAGGTGCAGGTTGGTAGAGGGAGGAAGGGGAAGAAGGATAGGGAGGCCCTCCTCCATCCCAACGCAGAGCTTTGGCCCACAACTCGATGTGCCAGCTTGACCTCCAGTCTTTTGGTAATGCAAGCTGGGTAGGAAAAGATAGAAATATCAGAAAGCTTCCCTTTGGGGACGTTAGAGGGGTCAGCTAGTCCCCTTTGGGTACTTTTTAGGTTTGCCAGTGAGACACAAAGAAATGTTTGCCCTTTCAAAGTTCATGTGAAGGAATATCCCTGAGGAGAGCTGAAGGGCCTGGGCTGAACAGGTCTCACCTGAGCAAGCGCTACCTTCCCACTCCTGGGAGCCAGATACCTCCTTCCATATCCTTATTGGATCAATCCCTGCTACAATTCATAAAGATTGCATCTTTGTTCTTGGTCAGTAGAGCATCCACAACATTAAGGAATTATATGATATAGGTAGGTAAGCATAATAATGACTCTATTTTGTATTATATTCTAGTTTGGTATTAGATTTGGACAAAAGGGGTCAATTCATCATCTTATGTAATGTTCTCTTCATTTCCCCTTTTATTCTTCCAAACTTCTTTGATGGTATTACATATTTCATCTTGGAGCCAACAGAAACCTCTTTTAGTGCTGAATCATTTCCAGTAATTTAAGAATTGACTTCAAGTAGCACCACATATTAACAAAGAAAGGAGCATATGTAATGCACTTAGTGCCACTGCAGTTGGTGGAAAAGCTCCCAGTGGGTTCTGGAACAAGCTCTGTGGTTATTTCTTGTCCTGAAATGAAGTCTCTGAAGACTCTGAAATCACTTCACTGAACCCAAGCAGGTAAGCGAGTGCATTTCATTCCCCTTTGTGTAACTAGTTTATAGATGTGCAGATTTGAAAACTGGAAAGCACCATGGATATATAGTGCAGACCGCAGAATTTCGCAAATTATTTATGCATAAAAGTTGTGCTTAAGTGATAGCATGTAAGTTATACCTAGCCACCAAGTAATGCAAAATTCCCTCATGACTTGATCTTCATTGACCTATTTCAAGTCTGAAACTTGTTCATTTTACTTTACAGCGAGGATATTTTCAATGTGCCTGAAATTCTCCTCTTACGTTTCCATCTAGAACCATGCATGTTTGTCTGTGGCATTAAACATCTGACTATTACCCAGCTGAGAAACAAGCTAGAGTTTGTTGTTTAGATATGAAATTCAAATATCTGAAAACCTGGACTAGGCTGTCTGTAATTTTTCTCAATAATAGTAGATGGAAACTTTAATTAGTCTTAGAAATTTAGACAAAACCAGTATTCCAAACTATTAAACTATCCTGAAAGATATATTTTTTAATATGCTAAAGTTTAACAAATTCAATCGGTCCTCACTATTTCCCTCCTTCTACATTTTCCAAGACCTATCTTGCATTCTAGATTACAAAGATTATGAAAAAGGTTTGGGGAAAAACACAGCTATTTATGATGTACCTCCTATGCACTTCATATTTAGTTCGAAAAGTGACAGTACCATTCCAAGCGTTAGATAGCATCAGTAATCTCAATGCATGTTTTAATGAGAACAACTTCCAATTTTCAATTGCACCAGAAGATGGCAATAGTAATTTCTAGTAATCAATAGTTATAGCAATAATAATTTCACTGAAGTCAGTGGGAGTTCATGAGGCAGGGAGCTTGCAAGATGGTTTCATATTTTTTTGTGATATCTTGCATTCCTACTTTTCAGCTTGAACCAAAATTTGAGATACGCAGAGTTAAAAGTAGGGGTTAAATACATATATCAAAGGTAACTTGGGTTTATTTTGTTTTTAGAAAGGCAATGAAATAGAATGTCTGGGACTAGACTATTTAAATAAATACTGGTTTAAGGCATACTCTTTTCCCATCACTAGTATATCAACTGTATCTCTTTGCTTTCATTTTACTCTTCCTTATTTTGAGGAAAGTCATATATCTAAAGTTTACTTCAAGGCAAATGTGAAAACCCACCTGACATACTGCAATTATTAGAACATTTAAAACCACAGCAAATTTCAACCATTTTACCAGCCCATCAAAGAGCTTGTGAAGAAAATATCTTGACATTTCAAAATTTGTTCATAAATTCTAGTGCACTTGTAGAACTCCTACCTAGCGCTTGTTCATGCTGTAGTGGACTGTGACATGTCCTTTAATGACTTACAGTCTGATTCAGAGAAAAATTCATTCACTTTTCTAAGGCATCATTACTGGGATTACTGTTGGCTTGCTGAACAGGGGCCTCAGTAAAATCCTTACATTTCTGATGCTAATTTCTTAATCTGGCACGCTGATCAATCCTAAAGTGCTGAATACATCTTTTAACGCTACATGAATATTAACTTAATCAAAACGATAACTCAGGGTGTTTGACATTAAAAAGTGTTTGGCATCAAATATTAGGCTGAAATATTTAATCCCTGCTGTTTGTTCTTGCCCAAAGGCTTGTACAGCAATACAGTGAACTGAAGTGGGAAACTAATCCAGCTAAAATATTCCCCTCTTTAAGAGAACAGTGGCACCCATGTTATCTGACAGATAGATCAGTTTTCTTCTCTGGTTCACAGCTGCCTGCACAAGTGGTTGTTTCTCACATAGCCTAAGGGGATGGTGCATCTCCCCAGGGATGGGAACAAGACCTGATCCAGTCTGGTCTGATGCCAGGGGCTGATGTCAATACCTGTACACAATAACATTTTAATACCCAGGTAATATAAACAGGAATGAGATGGCTGCTTCTGCAAGCTTGTGGCTCAGTCTGTCTCCTGAGAAAGTAGCATTTGGGGTTTAATATCTGTGGGACTGAGGGTTTTGCTGAACCCAAGTCCTCCATTTCTTGTGCAAGTCTCCTCTGGTTACGTGGTTGAATGCGAGCGTGTCTGGTGGCTGAGCGCATGAGGGATGTTCATGCTAAGCTCCATCACTATCTTTTTTTCCTACAACATGCAAAGAAGAGGATGTTGCCTATTTGGGACAGTTTTGGCATTAGAGTTCTCAAAGGCATTTCAGTGGGTCATATCTGTATAAAGGCACCTAACTCAAGGCTTCAGGTAGATATCTCTTTCTAGGAGATAGTCACAGCTGCTTTCTTGACAGAGATGGCAAGTTTTCCCACTCTGCTCCCTTGCACAAGGAATTTCACTCCTGCAGGCAGCAGCTTAGGGCTCAGTCACAACAGCGTTTAGCTCAGTCACTCCGCTCTCCTTTCTTTTGGACCTGGACCTACTGAGGTGCAGCATAACCCAAATTTCAGCACTGGCCGTCCCTCAGTGGGTGCATTTTTTTGAGGCCACCTCTGATGGGCATGAGCCTTTAGCTCATAACCAGTACAGAAAGCATAGAATAAAAGTTCAAACCTTAATTTCTGACTCACTCGACTACACTTGAGAAGAGAGAAAGCAGTCGACTCCCTGCATTTATTTTCTGATATAGGCATACCTGTAATAGGATAGACTTTCTGCAGTACATCACAGGCAGGTGCAAGCTGCCTATATCTACCTTTGTGTAAAGCTGAATGATGTTGTGTGAACACACTTTATGGCATGCCAAGGCCACACTGACACGTACAGCCGAGAGGCAGGATACATAGGCTTGAAGGTGGTGCTGTGTCTTGCTTGTGGCCAGCTGAAAACACAGCCAGGGCTTCTCCCCTGCCGCCTGGGCCTCAGGCTGAGCGTGCCTGCATCCATTTATGGTGTGCGGGGGGCACGCACATTGCCATTCGGAGAGACAGCATGAGGAGGAGGGCCTGAAGTCATTTGGTAACAAAACTCAGATTGCAAGAGATGCAGAAAGGCAAGCAACACAAAAGTCAGTCATGACTTTTAAAATTTAATTTAAATTACTTACAGATGTTTGGGGGAAGATTTTTTTTTTTTAATTATTTAACTAACACTGTAGAATACAAGTTACTGAGATATACCATTTTGATTTATGTAGCTGGTTCCTTTGCATCAACACTTCCTTGACCATGACTGTAAATTAAGCATTCAAATATGTAAGCTCACAGCAGACCATAAAATAAGGACTTTTTAGAATGTACTATATCTTCCTGCAGGGCCTTCACATAATCAAAGTAGCAGTACAAATGCTGACCCAACTTAAGAGTTGGGAAGGGAAGGAGAGAGTAGAGGTATCAGTGTCAGCAGGGGGTTCATAATCTGAACAAACTTTCAAATGAAAACAATGTGGAATAGCTCCGTACCTTAAGGGCAAAACAGCTTTACTGTATAAAACATTTTATTTGGTCTGTTATGGTTTTCTTTGCAGAACAAAAATGTCACCGTCTGCTGGCTAAATGGAAAACAGTTGGATCATAAAAATATCAAATGAATCTATTTGGCAACCACTAATAATCTACACATATTTATGAAACTGTTATTTTTCTTCTGATATATACTGTCTGGAAGTATAGCCTGAGGCTTCCTCAGATCTGGAAAAAATTAGCATTCAGATCACCTCTATAAAAACACCTTACTTAAAACAGGTTAATTTTTATTAAGTTCTTTGAAGGTTTTTTTATTCAGTCCTTCATAATGATTTTGCATTAGAAGAGTTCTGCTTATCCATACCTAAAACAGTCATTTACATTTACAGTAAAGCCCTAACATCTGCTTTCCAGTGATCAAACTTTAGTGAATTAGTAAATATGGAACACATTGTGAATTTGTTAAAAATGGGAGTCCTTAATACCTGCTTCAGAGCTTTTAGGTCTCAGGGAAAAAGAAAGTTACTAAAGAATTTCTGATAGCCTACAAATTTGGAATTTCCCAGTTGCTTAGGATAAAACTTGTTGTTGCTAGAGACAGCTAAAGTATTATTTATGAGAATTATTTCTGCTAATGGAATCACAGGAAGCCTCTTCTACAAGGTGACAGATGTGTATCTTTCTTTCATCTTTCATGTGTCCTCAGAAGAAATCAAATCTTTGCTGCAATCTATCTCTAATCTTTTTGCTTAGTGCTATTGTTCCCTTACAGGTACAAAACTGTAATGTGACTTAAAGATATGATCTCGCCTTTTGTCTAGACAAAATAATAAGTGCAACACAGCAGAATCATGTTAGACACCCACTGGCTTTATTAAGGTCAGTGGGAATATTGCTTTAAATTTCAGTGGAACTAGTTTTTTTCTCTGCAGACTTGTTTCATTTGATTTAAAAACTCTAAATAATTAATATATCTGCTAAAATAATTTGCTTTTTTTTTTTTTCTTTCTGCTATCAGATTTTCTAACTACTTGAAGCCCTTTCTGTACAAATTGTTTCAGTGGTTCCAAGTAATCATGTTCATCATTTTTATCTGATGCTGTTTCTATAACCCTTACCTTCTCCACAAGACTTTGCTTCTTTATTATAGGCATTGGCTCAAACCTGTTAATTTTATAATTAGAGAATATGTGGTAGAAAGCTCTAGACTGATGAACATTCATTTTGGGATATGGGAGAGATTTAATCCTCAAAAAATTCCTTAAAAGAAAAGTAAGAATATATAAACATCATTGAAAAACTGCAAAGAACAATGCCTTTATGTGAATAGAACTGCTGACATAATTTGAAATCCCAGTGCTACTGTGAGATCTACAATAATGCTTAGGCAACTTCATATGGCCACTTATGAAAGTTGCTTGCAGCTGTGATCTCAAAATCTGTAGTAATACTTTTTTGAAAGTGCCAAGCAGTTTCTGCAAAGAACATCTGGGTCTTTGCACAGTTAAAGAATATTGTCCAATCCTTCTTCTCACTAGTGCGATCTTTACTGAGTAACTTCTTATTTCTGATCCCTGAGACTGCCCATTTTGTTATGAAGCTCTAAGAAGAAACTTCTCATTGCTCTTAATCAAGAAGCAGGTGTTAGAGAAGTAGCTCCTGGCTTCATATACCTCCAGATCATTATAATAACTAATAAATTTTATGAAGGCTTTGACACTTTTGCCTTTTTGAGGCCAAAACTTTACTAGGATTAGAGATTTTCATTTATGTTTTGTGTGTGTGGTTGGTGTGGTCTTCTGAGACGATCACTGAGCTAGGAGTCATAAATATATTCTGTTAGTTTCTTAAAATGGGGTTCTGAATGGCAATCAGACCTGCTCTGTCTGGTGTCCTCTGAAAGACTGGATCCCTTCAGAGCTGCATCTCTTCAGACAGAAAATGCCCTCTCCCTGGCCCTTGCTTGCTTTTTTCTGGCTTTTGTGATCTTCTCTGCTCCCTGAAAAATATCACTGTTTCTGTGATTTACAGATCAAAATGTTCTCTGATATAGCTGGAGCTTGATCCCTTGACTGCTTTGAAAACTTGAACGAACGCTTTAAGCTGGTATCAGAAACTGACTGGATGCCGTGGAGGGTTTTCAGCATAAACTTCATGCTCCTACCAAACCCGGAGCTGTGAAGAAGAAAGGCAGTCATGTAGGTACCATCAGGGTCTGTAAATCATTGTGACTTTCAGATTTACCTATGAATTACAGAAGTAGAGCATAGAGGTGGAAATGTATGAATCACTGTAGCTATGCCATCAGCCACGAGAAACACATTTCTAAAAAGGTGTGGATCATGACAGATATTTTGGAAGATATAATCGTTCAAAGTATACTAATGTGTTGCATCATTTCGGTAAGTGATAGCTCTATGCCTTTGTTGGAGGAAAAGGTGGTAACTTGGATACCTTTTTGAAGCATTTCTTCTTCTAACAGGTATCATTTTGGTTCTTCCTTAGTTCCCTATTAGCTGTTTTTTCCTTTATTCACAAGCTAAGAGGTGTCCAGATGTTGAGAAGGCTTAATGTTTTTCTCATTTGAAAATGAATTGCATTTACTAGTGTGTTATGGGATACTGTTGCCAGCTCAACCAATCTGTCACATGTCATTTTCTCTGCCATGGACCCAGAAAGAAGAGGGAGGATGATGCAATCCATGCAACAGAAAGCTTTTAGAATGGAGGAAGGGTTAACTACCACAGCATTCTTGGTTGTTTTGGAGTAAAGTGATGTGAGATATGTATTGCTGGTTTCTCTACTCCTGCCACATAATTGTGCGCATTAGTGGTGCTCTAGAGAAAACTCTGCTGAATATATAGGCATTACCAGTCCCGTTGTCACCCTCAAGCTAGCAGTGACCAGCTCCATCTACAAAGATAGGGGAAGAAGAGAGATACAGGCAGCTGGCCAGAGAGGAGACCTCATGTAGGATACGCTACTCAGAGCTCATACTGGCCATGCTGCATCGATAATACAGAGGCACAGCAAGCATGTCAGTCCAGGAGCAGGAAAGATAGGTTTCTCCTGTTCATGGACACAAAACTTCTCTTCCCAGCGTACCGAAGTCACTGGAGTTCTTTGTTTCACTTTATCCTCTAACTGTGAGATATTCAGGGTGTTGACTACTGCAATGCTTTTTTAGAAATTGGTGTTCAACTGTTTAGTTATATTGCTCAGGAACAGGAGGTTAGAGCATAACATGAGAGGAGCATCTAGCTTTCTATTTTGTAGGTTCTGATTTTATATTTTGCTTCTGATGGAATTTTGCAATTAAAAATATCCTTTCTAATCAATTGAAACACTATTTTTATGTGTTTGGATGGTAGCGTGTGCAATTGTGGTTGGATTTCATTAACAGAACCTGTCTGCTTCCAGAGAAAGGTCTTAATCTTTGGGTTTAAATGTAAACTTGATATCCAGAGATATTATTTCACTTTTATTCTATAATTTACTTCAGTGCACAAGGAGAAAGTCTGCTACCTTAAAGTGTACTAATATCAGTGCAGTTCAGCTTAATTTTTTGATCATTTTTTCCCCCAAACTATAGTTGAAAACTAGAAAGGGAGAAAACGGGGCAATTGGATTTTGCAGAAAATCAAGTAGCTGATGCCATATTTACAGACTTTATTAACCTGACAGGGAGGAGTGGAATACCCAGCAAATCAACTGCGGAATTGAAAATGTCAAAGTTGTGGAGCCTAGTACCATAATTACCAAAGTACATCGGATATTATTAGAATTTTGATAGTTTCCTCTTATGACAAGTATGGTGTGAGAACAGAAAATGTACAAAATTGATTTATTTTTATGACAAAAATAGTAATGAGGTGAGATGATTACATATAGCTTGCAATCTCAAAGTTGTCATTTCCTGTTGGACTGGACCAGTAATTTTAGTAGCTTAATTAAATCAGTAATAATAATTCCTCCTCCCTTTCCCCATCTGCTCTGAAGGGGGAAAATGTAATGGAAATGCAACAGCATTTTAAAAGCAAAGTTACCTTGAGGTTTGCACTGAAAACAGTGATTAAACACTTTATTATACACTTTTATCTGTGCTCTTGAATACTGCTATTTCAGAGCTTGTGAGTTAATCTTCAGAAGATACTTCAAGAATTGTTAAACATTCTTCTAAAGATGTATTGCTTATGTTGTGTGGGAAAATTTTAATGCTTTGTCTTTTCTGGAAACTCCATACCAATGTTTCTTTTTCATACAATAATAGTGGAACAGTTCCCCTGTATATTAATGTTTGAGGAAGTGATCAAATAATACCTGTTTTGCTTTAACATCTATTTATATTGTGTAATTATTGATGCAGCATAACTGAAAGGATTTTAAAGCAACTGAAATTCCAACTAAAAATCATATTAAACAGCACTACACAAAAATCCAGAAATTAAAATTTTAATTCATTCATTAGTTTGCTCACTTTTATACCCTGGAATGTCCAGTAAAAATGGCTTATTTATTTATTTTATACAATCAGTAGACATTAATTACAAATAAGGCATTTTCACTGCTTTAGGATTAATATTCGATGGTACCTTCTTGAACAACCAGGACAAAGAACATAGAGGAAATGAGCAGAGATTGGAGATGCCCATGAAAGCAGCAAGGAAAAGAAAAGAAAAAGAATAGTCCACTACTAACGATTAGTACAGAAACCTAGTCTTCATCCAGCTTTCCTATCAAATCTCTTAGAGGAGCTACAGCCAATTTTCTTTGTTTCTTGACACTTCCTTTATTTCTCTTTTGTCTCCTTTCCCCCTCTTTCTCAGAAGCAAGGACCACAAGACAAGCCTATTTAATTCCACCTGTGATTTTCTGAACTCAGTATGAAGGTATGTTCTTTACGAATGAACTCTGCCAGCATTGTTCCCATCTGTTTCTAGCAAATCAGTTTAATCATTTTTTCACTAAGTTCCTCTGATAAATATCACACTCCAAACATAAAAATAGTTTGCAAAGTTTCTTAGGTTTTCTATTAGCTATCTGATTATTTGACTTATTAGATGGATCCTTACAACTGAGCTTTCTGTCTTCAATTCAGCACCTCTTAGATGTTGGGGATGGAGTTAACAGAAACAACATTAAAGACCAAGGTGCTCAGTTACATTTCTTAAGTGGTAGGTGGCAAAAAGTACATTTTCTGATATTATATCATCATCCACTGTGAGTGTTTCTAATCAGAATCCTTCCTGATTTGTTCCAGTACTATTAGATATATCAGCAAAAATCTGGAGGAAACTATATAGACTGATTCCTGAGAAAATGTACAAATGACACTACAGCTGATTGAACCATAAATAATTATGAAGATAGCTCATATATAGAGACTGGTCTAATTTTCTTTCTGATGTGTTTCTTTTGTAAAAAAATGCTCATGCTTTAAAATAGCTGAATGCAAGACTATAGAGTTGGGGCAAAGATGTAGGGCACAGTTGCAAGACATGAGATGATAGCCTGGAAACACACAGCTCTGAAGGGGCCTGGAGTCATGGTGGAGATAATAGTCAGCTGTGTGTGAGTTGCCAGTGTCATGTTATAGCTATGGGAATAAATGCAATCCTCAAGTAGAGAATATCAAACAGGAGGCAGTATGCAGACCTCAAAAATGTCAGGGATCTTTCCAGCTAAAAATAATTATAGTTTGAAAAGTTGGATCATGGCACGAAGCTGCCAAAGTGACACAGAAAAACAAATGAAAACAAATCAAATCCTGAAGAACTTTGAATTGGTTGCACAAGGGAGACATCTACAGAACAAGGTATCCTCAGCTGTTATGTTCCTTGCTGTGGGTATTCTTGAATACTGAGGTGACCTATAGGCAAAACAAAAGGGAGAACACTATGAAGCCGTGGGTAGGTGCCGATGCTGACGGGTGCCAACCCAGGATGCCAGTGGTCCTCTCTGTAACTGTTTTGCTTCTCACTCGGTTATGTCTCATTTCCAGTAATTGCTCATGTCATGTCCAGTAGTTTTCCATATCCTATTCAGTTAATGTAACCTCTAGCCATGGCCTAGTCACTAGCCTTCAGCCCTGCCAGAAAAAAAAATATATTGTTTTAGAAATACTGACGTTATGTAAGACTTGTCTGCCTTACAAATCTTTTCCTCACTCATGTAACTGCACTGACATATCTGTACTAATGAAGAATATGCGTGCACTGCTGAAAAGCATGGGATTGACCTCAGTCTAAAACCTGGGTGTAGGCAATGATGTCTTTTGACTACTCTAATTGTTGCTAGAGAGACTACATTTGCACTACATTTATTGCACCTTGAGATTTTGATCTGACATGCTATTTGCTACTTGCTATTTGCAAAAGCTCTACAGTAATTTTAAAATATTAGAAATAGTCTGAATCCCACTGTGAAATCTAATGTTTGGACTAGAGCTTTACCTTTTAATTTTTCACAACTTCAAATGATTGTATAAATAAATACAACACAAGTTGTGAGAGTACCTCAGAACTTTAATGAAAAACCAAGTAGAGCTTTCATTTATCTATTAACTTTCTATTTTCCCTGAAGAAATTGTTTCTGTCAATATGTTATTATGACAGGGATGAATGAGAGAAAGAAGTGAAGTCTAATCTAAGCAGATGGTTGTCAAAAACTGCACATAGCAACTGAGAATATAGACTTCCCCCCATTTCATTTTTATGTCATGGATAGTGGATAAGTGATACATTACAGACAAATAAAAAATAGTAAAAACTAAGTGAGTAAAGCCCAAAGTGAAAAAGGAAAAGAACAAAGACAAGGTTGTTGAACAGTATTTTGTAGACAAACTTGTTTGATTACTCTTAGACCTTAAACAGTCCCTGAAAGCTGATAGGACTGAGAGCAATAAAAATGAACACATGTATTATATTTATGCATTGATCATCTCATCTTTGAGATATTACAAGGATGATTCATTCTGACAAGAATAAAAGAGTGTCTTTCAAGCTGTTACTTGGATCCTGGCGAATCAAGTTATGCCACTTTCTGTGTCCTGTCAGTGTGCTGGCTTGGCTGAAAGTATTCAGCTGCTGCTAAGTGGCAAAGCGAGGAGGGTTTGAGTAAACTTGTAAGACAGATCAGCTACTATCAGTTTTACATCTGATTGTGGACTGAAATCTAAATGTTAACCTGAACTTTTCTGTCCACTTATAGACGTCTTACTAGCCAGTCTACACCCTGATTCTTGATTTATGCTGGAAAATCATAGATGGGATTTTTGCATTTATATATATTTAATATAGACCTGGACTATTTATTGGCATTGTAGTTGGAAAGTGCATGGGTTAAATCGAAAATTGAATTAATGGGAAAATATATGTCTACCAGCCTTTTTAAATAGTGTTTGGCTGCCTTGCAGTATTTGTCTGTGTAAATGTGTAAGTATTGTATTTCAGCACTCATATATACAAGAGCGATTCCTTAATGGAATTTTTTATAAACAGATTAGAACTGCATAAGTGACTCTTGGTGTCATTGCAGAATGTGTTTATGGTTACAGGGTTCCTTAACCTCACACTGCAGCAGAATTTATTTAATTGTCTCACAGGATAAGGAGGGACTCAACCATGTATTTCAAGTTAAGCAGATGCCTTTGAACTATGTTAAATTGAGGGTCTTCATTGGCTTAGATTAATAAATAATGTCATTAGTATAATACTATTATATATAGCATATAGAAATACACATAATGTAATACTCTGGTAATTATAATAGTCCTGAAGGATGAAAATTCTTTAAAAACAAAGGAGAGTAATTTTTTTCCAAGATGATTTGTATCTATTTCTATTCTATTCTAAAGTGTAGGATTTTTTTCCCCCTCATTCCTTCTGCCGTTCTAAAACAAGGGCATTAAATCCAAAATCAGTTTCCAAATGGTATTTAAACTACTAATACCTCCATTCAAAAAGCAAAGCGGCTTCACTTTTTATACACAAATATCCCTATTCTAAAGTCAGAAGTTAGTATGAGTACTGAAAATGTGTACTGTGTTCTTGTAAACTAATCTATACTAGCAAGGATAAAAATTACAAGGGTCACTAATCTTCATGCTGGAATCATTAAGATAATTACCACCAACTGTTTTATTATCCAAGTATATCAAGGGAAATGTGGTTGCATCCTGGAGCAATGAGTAAAAAGTGAGCAGGTACGTACCGCTCTGTGCTGTAAATGACATGTTGAAAATTGGATACCAAAACTGGCGTGTACGTATCTTGTATTACTATATGCCCTTTCCCCTGGTAAACTTAAAAAATGCGTTTATTAAGTGGAATACTCTCTTCACAAGGAGATTTGTTACTTCTTATACTATAACGATGTCAGAACTCCTTCCTGGGTATTTTCCACTCTGCTCACAATATTTGCTTCCCCTGATTTGGTTTACATCTCTTCCTAATGAGTCAAATAAAGCTATTAAGTGGGTTGTATTTAAGTCAGAAAGACCTAAGAATGCTTTCAAAAAACACATTTCTCGTGTGTTACGTTTGCCCCATGTTACATGTGCCACGTTTGCACACGCGACACAGCTTTCCTTCCTCTCCGTACTCTGTCCTCAGGCAGCTATGATACGCAAACTCTTCCCAGGCTGGTGTGCTGTCGCTTTGAAATGTGTGTAAGAGAGCTTTTAAGCAGTCTGTGTGCTTGAGTGAAATGTACCATTATTTTAAATGATGATAAGGTGTGGCAAAATAGCAGTATAAAACCTATCAAGGTTGCTGCTGTATGTCTCAAACAGCTGAGGCAGCGCAGGTCAGCCACGCATGTCTCTAGCAAATGGAGGCATCCCCCAATAGGCTATTAATGCAGATCTTGTCAACGCTACTGTCATTATAATTGGACTTTTTAATGATCTTCCCTCCTTCCCCCGATCATGTTTCCCCTGTATCTGAGGAAACATCCTTCTTATACGAAGGCCCATTATCATATTAAAAGCTCCCTCACCCTATGAAGTCATGAAAGCCCAGCTGATTATGTCAATGAACATAATCTTCTGTACACACCATGTCATCATCTTAAGTGGTGTAAATTGACTTAGCTTCATTGGCTTCAATGGAGCTACATTTGCAATACGTTTATGTCAACAGTGAATCTGACCCACAGTATTAAATTCATTACAATGTCAGATAACTACCCAGGGACTATATTAGTACTTTGAAATGATCCTATATAAATAAGCAAGAAAAATAATTCCAGGAAACTCCCCATTTAGTAATCTAGCCTTTTAAGAGTTCCAATTACTCAACAGTTCATTAAAATTACCCACTCAAAGAATTAAGGAGAGAGAGGAAAAAAAAACAAACACCAACCCTTAGGGATCATGTTTAAGATGTGACCGTTGCAGAGAGACATAAAAGATATCTGGAGGTTCCACCTCCTTCTAAAGATGTTTTCATCTTAGTGAACACAGTTCAGGCTTTCATTTATACCGAAGAAAAAATGTATGATAGTGCCACAAATATATATAAACATATGGAGCACAGAAGCAGAGTCAAAGACAATGCCTCCCTAGGATTTTAGAGGGGAATAGGGAAAAACGAGCTGAGTTTTTCGGTTGTGGCACCTTTCTTGTTTTCATTTCAGCTTTATGATTATAAAGGATGTGTACAAGTCTAGGGCATTAGACTGATGTAGAGAAAGAACATGTGTAGTTACAGAAATGTCTGACAGATGGGAAGGGCCCCAGGGATCTGAGGTCAGAGGATAACTGATTGCTCATACATTATCTAGTAAAAAAAATAAATAACTGACACTTTGGTCTCTACAAAATCAGTGAAAAGTACATAGGTCACTGGTTCTGGATGATATATAGATTCCTGAACACAGTTGTTAAGATTTTAGAGATAATATTGACCCATCTTTATAATAACAAATAGGATATTGGATGCCACCTAATTTTAACAATCACATACAAGTCAGAAATTATAACAAAATAAATGCAGCATGGATTCTTGCACAATAATACGCTAACTTTCTGGGAAGGATAATGATCCTTTTGAATTGCCTGACAATCCGGAATTTTCTGAGGTTTTTAAAGAATGCCTGTGAAACAGGCAAAAAAGAGCACAAAGAATGTTTCATGGGGAAAACATTTTAGTCAAATGGATAACAAAAGAAATGATATGCAAGCCAGGTGACCATTTCAGAGCTTAAGAGCAATTCAAAGCCATCATGCTGAAAGTCATCTCTGCAACATTTTCAAAGACATGTTAACAACTAAAAATGACACAAATCATGCTCTGTACTGCAAGAGTTAGGCTGTGACTTAGGGTTTCCAAGAACAGTTGACAGTCATCAGCGAAGAACAACATCTTGACAAAAAGTAATTGAAATAATGTTCAGATCTCTGTGCTTTTTTTATTTTGTTCTATTTCTTTTTGCTGCTCTCTCCCTTTATGAACATAGATGAGAAGACTTGTATGTGCAGGCATGCTACGTGATGTCTATAAGTAGAGGAGAAGGGGACTGGATTTCAAACCGGCACCTGGACATTTTTGTGCCACTGTTGTCATAGAATGTTAAGGATGGTACAGAGAGAAAGAGTGCCAGATTTTGCTGCATGTGAAAATAGCTGCTGTGCACTTTCTGCTTGCGGCTGCAGCCTTTGCTGCTAAAGCTGCTTGCTAGGTCGCTAGTGATGCTAGTTACGGTCACCTATAGAGGGTTTGAGGATGCAGTTTTTTGCAAGATAAAGCTGGAAAATGTATAGTTTTTTTACACCTGGCATTTGGCAACTAAGAAATCTGTGTTTGGGGGATAAATTCTCCACATTCCAGTACACTTTCAAGGAAGGTGTTCAGCCAAGACTCTCATAGCCTAGTGGGATTTCTAGGTCCTCCAACTAAGCACAACATTATGCAGCAAGGGAAGGTTTGTGAAAAATACAGAGTTTGGCTCCCCAAACCTTAAATGTCCTCATCTTGTTGGTACGGAGAGGAAAATAGGTCATAAATCCATTTTCCAGTCCGAATTCTTATAGAGTTTGCATCATTCACCTTACATTGATACTGTGGTATTGGCAATATTGTCTGTCTTACTGAAAGTCCTCACGACAAACAGCTGCAAAGTAACTAGTACTTTTTGCTTCTTGCAAACCACAGTATCAGGAACCTGCCTGTTGTCAGCCCAAACCTGCTAGGGAGCATCGGTGCTTGCAGTGCTGAAACCATGCAGCTACAGTGCACAGTCTGTGAAATATCATCTCTGCCTCCCTCCCATGTCCAAAAATATTTTGCCCCGGAAACTCCTGCTGGGATGACTCATCTGTATCAGTGAATACAAGAGTGATTTGGTTGTAATGATCAGGTTTTCTTAAGCGTGTGTCATATTTTTTTGTCCTTGAAATTTGTAGGAAGAAAAGATTGCTGACCCAGTTTGGATCATGCAAATGCCTAACTATCCTGTTGCCTATGACTCAGAGGCACCCTCTTCACTGAACCCACACTACTAGTAACTGTAGGTTAAAATTATTTATGTAATTCTGGTGGCCTACAGGAAAATTGGATGAATAACCTTTTAAGTATATTGTCAGACAATTTGTCTGTGTAATTGCAGTACCTGGGCATGCCAGATAGCTATGTGGTGGCATACAGAGTTTTATATAGACTTTACACTGATTTATTTGAGTATATGGTGCTTTCTGTGCTGCATTATTCACAGATAGCTTTAAAAAAAGAATAAAATAGTCACACTCTTTTCTAGTATAATTGTCACCTGTCCATTTTAAAAGAAATACGGGCCCAAAATATGCTGTCAAAAGATGTACCTTGAAAGTGTACAGGATATATTTATTTGAAGCAATGAACAAAATTGAAATGCTTCAAGACACTTTCAAGTGTATACCTAATAATTATCATACAGATATAATCCTGTATAATTCAATGACAAAATTCACAGTGATTCCAGATATAAAGAATCATCAAGCACATGATTAGTTCTATTAATGTCAGGGTGACTTCTCATGCAAAAAGGTAAAAGTGTAAATACCAGGTGTTCAGTCTTTCTGGCATTTTATGCAAAAGCAAATTCAACAAGCTCTAAATGAACATTCTGAAAAAAAGGTGAAAATGTAAAAAATTGTAAAATTTAAAAATGAAAAAAATTAATGAAGGAATTACAACTTTCAATAATTCCTGATTCATAACATCAAGTACCAGAGGACAAGTTTTTTATACAACCTAAAAAATATTGCTAAAAATATTACAATGGGAAAATTACATTTTACCATGTTTATTTTTTAAAACTCAACAATTAAGAAGTTGATTTTGATAAGGTTCATTAAATGATGAAATGACCTCTGGGGTTTTAAGCGGTTTGTCTTCTTGACATTTTAAATACACTTTTAATCGCTGAGAATGGCAGAGAATAGCAAAAGCTGCAGATAATATAGCTTATTCTGAGGAAAATCCAGCCTGAAGGCATGTTTGTCTTTCAAAGAGGGGGAAAAAACAACAATTAAATGATGCTTTCATTTTACTAGGCTGATTAGAAGGAATTTAAGTGCCTCAAGTGATGTAAAGTTTTAAATCTATTGATTAAATTTGCATCTCTTAATTTAGAAATGATCATCCATGTGGAGTGCAGCCTAAACAGCAGAATCTTTTACTTCTTAAGTATTGATTTTTAATATGTCAAATGTTCTAATTAAAATTGATATTTTATAGATTGCATTTTAAATATTAATATATGCTTGATTTCTAACCACTAGCATCTATGCTGTTTTGTAGAATTATGTGAGTCATCACATGTAACTCCAGGAGACACAGAAAGGAAGCAGAAGTAGCTGCTTTCAATAAAGAAGATCGTGGCAGCTGTGCCATATAAAATATAAATATAGAAAAGGTTCAAAAGACTGCTTTAGTTGAATGGGATGGTCCTGCCGCTGCACGATACTGACCTCATCCAATCTCAATTAGTTCATTTCATAATGGAGAGCTGTGAATAAACGGTTAGAAAAAAATTGGGTTTAGGTGTTATGTCCCTGCAGGTTGTAGTCTGACACAGCGTTCTCCTAATGTTCATTTTCTTCTGTAGTGGGTTAATGATCAGCAGCACCTGCTTGGAAGTTCTTCCCTGTAGTCTTGGGCATTTTCATCATTAGAGAATTATTCTAGATCAGTTAATCTTAGTGATTTAGGTCTGTGCTCCTAGGGACAAAGACTTCAGGGCAGAACTTTAGTCATTTGTACCTTCTTCTGTCTTCAGCTGCCTAAGGCAGACAGATCTTCCAAGCGCCCCGAGTTCTGCATTATTGCTGCCTTTTGGATTACTCTTTCTCCCGATTCTGGGAACCACACAGGTGGAGTTTTAAGCTTATTTATTTAGATGACTGACAGAGCACATTTCAAATTATTTCAAAACCCTATTGTCCTCACCTAAAGAAGGAAGGAGGTACAATCATCCCAATTTTAATGGAAAACAGAAATGCTTAGAGAACTGTCAGAAGACCCCAGGTCTCTACATGAGTGAAGCCAAAATATGGAGGCACACAGACGCTCAAAGAACCAGCCAAATGTGCATGGTAAGGTCTCCAAAGGTAACTACCTTTTCTAATTATTTATCCTGACTCTTTATGCAGAAGCTATGGACTTCTGTGATGTATTATGAAGAGATAGTATGTTCCCTATGGAAGAGAAGGAGAAATCAAATGAGGTTTAAATGAATAAAATATAAATGAAAGCTGTATTGTGTTAAGAAGTTAAGAAACCTGTTGCTCACCATTACACAAAAAAAGATATAAAGACAGTATTTGTAAGGAAGGTGTAGATCATTTAGTGAAAATGAGGGTGGACATTGGCAATGTTCATTCTTTACAAGTATCATCCAAAGAATCTCATTGTTATTGACAGATTCTAATAGCAGACAGATGAGGAAAACATAAGCTGGTAATATGTTAGTGAACCGAGAATAATGTTACAGGGAAAAAGTCTTGGCAATTTATGTAAAGAACAGGTGAATAACACAACATATTAGAAAATTAAATATGTTCTGTGCCTCACCATCCTCTGTGCAGCTTGGTGATTTGGTGGCAGTGATTTAGGTGTTCAACTTTAGTGTAAGGTGAATTGAACTTATTTATTTCCATTGACTATAAAGGGAATCTGGCCAACTAGTTTGAATGTACATGTCTATTTTGCTGATGTCAATGCTTGGCAAATGAAATTGTCTGCTAAAATCCAAACTGGTTGGACACAGACCCAAGATCAATCACCAGTATTGGGTGAGCCCAGAAATAGGGAAAAGGAGAAAAGCTGAGCTTATGCTGCTACTTAGCAAAGGCTTCAGACTACACTTATCTGCAGGGTGGATGGACAGGTCCTGGGTATGGCTATGCATGCTCAACACCAGCCTATACTTACTGTGAAAGATCTCGCTGTGATATCCCCAAAGGGAAGACATGGAAAAGGCAATTGTTATTAAAAAGGCCTGATGTTGCATGCAGTATGCGATTGCAGGAGACACAAGATGGGTTAGCCTGGGCTGTTGTGAGAAGAGTGTTGATATGTTGTCCCTGCCTTGGATCCACCAGGGACTCAGATGGAGAGCTGGTCCAGATGCTATGCCTTTGGCTCTTTGCAAACTTGGACTACAATAAATGAGTGGTGAGTCTGGACTTAAGAGTTTATAGCCCTGCTTCTGTAGTAGAAAATCCTTAAATAGAGTTGCTGAGATCTTGGCTGGACTTCACTGTGCATTTCTGTTCTGAGTAAACTTATTTTATATTCAAGTAAATGGTAATGTAGTTTTTATTGCTTTCAGAAAGCACAAAAGGAAGAATTCTACCTTAAAGAGACTCCAACTTCTTTTATATTTAGCTTGAAATGAATCTCCTTTAATGAAAGGGTTTGGCTGCAAGCTTGAAGTATATATAAGTGATACATTTCTCCCAAACATAACATTCATTATTTTCAATGGGTAATATGCAATATGCATATTTCATTTAAAAATACATAAAGTGCTCAAACTCCTTGATTACTAGGAAATTTTGTGCAAAGAATTTATGAGAGAATGTTTTTCTGCTTGTATATAAAGCCTAAAATCCTACTATGCTGAAGCCTATATCACACACATGCTGCATATGCTTTTCTAGCATAAACTAGCAGAATGCAATATTATAACCCGGCTTTACCTTCCTGTATTTAACACATACCAAATTAAGCGTTTATCCTATACTAAAAGCATTGAAGGAACAAAAAGCAGTAATTTATAACTGATAATGAAAGAGAGTTGTATTTAGAGCAAATAACAATCTGTAAGTAATAGAATAGACATGTGGATCACAGGTGTGACTGCTGACTTGGGAGTAGCATTTGGTTATGTGGGCGCTTTTGCAGTTATGTGATTAAAGGAAAACATTTTAAAATGCTAACAGCTATATTTGCATTCTTGTACAGTACATTAAAACATTTTCTACTTTTTAGAAAAAACAAAACCAAACACATTTCTGCTGAGCAGAGAATTTAATAATTTTGTGGTCAATGTTTTAACTGGTGTATGCAAGAGACTTTGAGATCCTCAGGAAAAAGCTGTACTTCTGTTTTGGCAATTTCAGTTCTCTGTAGTCTTAGCACTACACCAGACAGTAGGATTTCAGAGATTTTTCAGGTCTTGCATACAGCTAATTTCACAGTGGAGGCTGACTGTTAAAAAAATAGCCTCAAATTGCTTTAAAATATACCCAAAGCAGTCTCTTGTACTGGTAATTTTTATATCCAATCTTTATTTTAAAATTGCAACAAATGTGCTTTATATAGAAGAGATTGAAAAGAGATCATACTGTAGATGTAGTTTTGACTCTCACTTGAAGTGGAAATACTTCGATAACGACTTGTCTACTTAGTTAGTACTCTAACTTTCTGTATCTCTCTCTCTTACTACTATGTCTTATTTATAATCTCATTTTTTCATCTGTTTTCATTCTCTTGAAATTCATTTAAATATTCTTGTTACCATGAGGACTTGAATAACTCTTGGACTGGGATTTCCCATTCTATTTATGCTGCCTCTAAAGTCTAACAAACAGGAAATACTGTCATTTAGTAGGTTATTAGGCCCGAATAAGTTTCCATGCTTAAGCAAACACAGCTGGGAACACACTGGGAAACTGCAGTGGAAGAAAAGCAACTCTGATATAAATTAATTCATGCTTCTTGAATCTGTTTTAAGTTACTATATTCTAGCTAGTTACAAAAAGTTGGTCATGACAAGCTTTCATTCATTACATTGCTCTAACATTGCATAACATTGCTCTATTCGTTATGTTGCTCTAACAGTTTTCAGCTCAGACAATAAGAAAATATTCCATTTACTTAGAGTAGCTGGATACGTGGACTAAATTCTAGACTACTGGTTTAGGCCACCTAAACATCTGGGTTGAAATCCTGCTCTACTAGCTTCAGCAATTTAGTGCTTCTGAGTGTAGTAGAAAGGGTGCGTGTGTTAAGGTGTTTAAGAATTTTGTGACCTTTCAAAATTTTCACCGGGATCCCGAAGCACTCTCAGAAGAGGGACTAGGAAGTGGATCAACTGGGAACAACAGAGTTGGAAAGTTGTCTGAAACAGGAGTTATTCTATAAACTAAGGCACTACTTCCCCTCTCATCCCACCAAGCAAAGAAGGTGAGCATGAATTCAGTTTCATTCTTTTCAAAATATTAAAAGAATGACAGAGGAACACTGTAGGAAGAAGGTATGTAGGATGCAAGAAAAAGGAATGAGGGTAATTGAATGTTCCTTGAAATAAGAAAAGAAAACTTAATGTGAAAGATTATGAGTTAGAGAACTTCTTGTGTGAAGCAATGCAAACAGAATGGGTGGAAAGAAGCAAGCGCCTAGAAAGCAGTGGTATTTTAAATGATAGTGGCAAAGCACATGAGGGCTTCATTTTTGTTTTTCTCTTAAAGGTGCTCTCCTATTCTTTTTTTGGTTTGTATTTGCAGATCTCCAAAATAACAGTGACTTCTGTGCAACTTAGGATCCCCCAAAATAGAAAGATACCTTGTCATGATTTGCATCCATAAATAAAGTCTCTACCTCACTTAAAATTTGAGTCAGGTACTTGAGCTCTGGTTCATTCAAGCGTACCAGGCTCCTGGCACAACACACACATAAACGCTGCTCCTGAGCAGGGGCATCTTCAACTCATGCTCCCTCTCCAGGAAAAGGAGTCTTATGCAAACAAACTGTTCCTCGAATCCCCCTGCCATGTTTGTTCAATCTTTTTTAATGATCCTGATCCCCTGCATACACTGTGTTTTCCAGAGCTCAGCTGATTTTTCTTTTTCGATCTGTGTCTTTCCTGTGGTGATGAGCAGTGGTGCAGTACTTGCACCCCAAGCTTGAGGTAGGTAGGCATCCCCAAAGATGACACTTCTGCAGTTGGATTTCTCATCTCTTTCTTAGCCTTTCCCTCTCATTTATTCCCCAGGGTCCGGAACTTTACTAGTCTTTTTTTTAGAGGTGGAAGTTACCAGTATGCCTCACAGTATGGCATGGTCCAACTTAGCAGTTGTGTTTTACCTTTATAACAGTCTGGCTATGCCTCTAGGATATCCACTGTGTTGATCACAAGGAGGCAGTTACTCCTCTGAAGATCAGAGTTTGGCTCCTCAAAGGTATTTAGATATTTCCACAGAAACGATGGTAAGTTAATTGCCTTAATCCATCTGGACTCATATGCCAGGCTGTATGTCCATGCTGAAAATAATAGGACCATGTTTTAACAGTATGGTTTGAGGCATGTGTGAAAACCATGGGCAACTCTCCAGGGACTCAGATACTACAGTGACAGAGGCTACATAAGCGCTTGCTTAGACAGACAGCGGAACAGATTTCAAAAACAAGGCCTCCAAAGTGTGTCTTTTATAATATATTGCTGCTTTTTAACAGCTTGTTGGTGATAGATTTTTAAACCTGAAGCATATGAATAATGCAAAAAAGAAAATGTTGCACAGTAATGTTGATTCAGTAACACTTTATATCCTCATTAGGTAGTGTGCATTATAGTTGAACTCTTACATGTGACAGCCACATGAATGCCAAATGAATACATTATGATTAACACTGTTGCAATGAATACCAAATGATTTTTTAATGACTGAACACTTAACATTCTCCTGTAGATTCTGTGGCATGCCGCTTTTCAATTCTTTTTAAAAATCAGATTTGAAACAATTACACAAACAGCTGATTGTATTTTAATATAGAACATGCTAAGTTGGTGCTAAGTCATTATTCTTCAAGATGCCATGACAGTTTTGTTTTAGACTATTGAAAAAAGCAACAGGTAAAGAAACTGTTATCCTCAAAGCTGATAGTGAACGAAGTATTGGACAGTTGCATTTTTTATAAGATTCACTCAACACTGATCCATGATGCTTTACAAGACATCACTAGGAAAGGAAAATGGAGGTGATTGCTAAAGTAACAATACATCTTTCATTTTGCAAGCTGTGGCTCTGGACTGACAGAAAAATAGAATTAAACAGTTGTGTTGATGTTCTTGTTGCATTAAATACTACTTGAATAAAAAAACCCAAAATGTTCACATTTAAAATAAAAACTTTGTACTTTGTTCAAGCAAGCAATGCTTCCACCAGGTTTCTTAGTCTTCAGGCTCTATCTGCAGGGAACAGTTGTCATTAATGCTACCTTATTCCCTAGCCTGAATAGTAATTTATTTTATAGATAGCCCCATCGAAATGAATAGACCTGCTCAGGGATGTGTTTACCAATGGCTGCAAGAAATTAACAGCAACGTCTGCGCTAAATGCTCAGGTTAACAAAACCCTTGGTCCAAAGTATAAAGCCTTCCTCAAACTTTAGACATTTTTATATTTCATGGAGAGACAACTAAAATTAAAATCACATCTACTCTGCTTCTGGAGGACTGATGGGCCTGTGTTAACCCTTCGGAGATACTTATGTAATCCCCTTTTTGCCGTGCTTGTGAGCCACGTGCCTTCAGCCTAGCTGATCCCTTTTGACTTAGGTCATAAGTGCTTCCAAGGAAGAACGCAGATGTTTTGTTACTGAGTTCAGTGAAGTCAAGCTGTCACCCCTTATCTTTTTACTTTTCTTCAAATTCAGCCTCTAAACTGTTATAAAAAGTTACGTGTTTGTCTGTTTACATTTATTACAATAGTCTGTAAAAATAAAATGACATGAGCAAGAATAAGCATGTTGCTAGCCAGGTACCCTGTGAGATACTGCTGTATATTAGGAAGAAAGTTATATCCCATAAATAACTGGCTAACGGCAGAGGACAACAATACTGCCTCTCATGACAGAAGAATAAATGTATAGTGATAACCACAGAAGAAAGAGTTACTTACCATGGGCTTCTGAGGCAAGAAGAGTGAAAGGTCAGACTTGGTTGTTCGTGTCCATTCACTGCTCTTCCCCTGCCTTTCCTCTTGCAGATCCATCCAGAGATCATGCTTAGGTATGAAAACCTGAAGAAGGGAGGAATGAAGACAATTTTTCCCCATGTTTCATTTATGCACTGGGTCAGTTTTTACCCAAAAGGGAGGGAAAACCCTTTGAGTTTTGGCTTATAATATACCCAAAGCATAACTTTCTAATGCTGCTCTTTCTGTGCTCCCTTCCCTCAATATGATACCCAGATTGTATCTCCCAGCTGGTACGGCTTTGAGTTTCCCACCTTTCTCTTTCTCCTATCATATTAAACTTTCTCTGAGAGTTTCTCTGTTACCCAAAATACTAACTTGCTAAGTGTTTTGATTCCATGGGCAATGTAAGCTATGTAAGATCTCGAAAGAGGTTATTTTCTTTAAAAAAGAAGTTTTAGATTCCTCCAAGTAAAGTTAAATTTCATCCAAACAGGAATGTTCACGACACAGATGGGCCAAACTGATTCTCATTCATGGGAATTAAATGAATAGCCCAAATCAGAAAGTATTCGTGTGATCCTTCTTACACAGAAGAGAAGTATAGTTTCACTTTAATACTCTGTAATACATGTCTGATTCCATCAAATAATACATTATCAACTATAGATTGAGTCTTCTAAGATATAGCACACACAAAATCGATCTGAGGAAGCCGCAATCTTAACAGCAGGGCTGAGGGACAGACCGACCTGACAGAACTATTGCACAAGGTCAAGAATTAAGAGGTGCGAACAGGTAAACCAGTTTGCAAGAGGTCACAAGAAGGTCTGCTGCTCAGTCAGTCTTGCCTTTTCCAGACCTTGGACTGTGGCTTATGAATAATATCATCAATCTTTTCTTATGCCAGCTCCAGGCATTTTTCTAACACAGTTAAACTTAATCTCTGCTCTATGCTGCAGTGTTTCAGAAACCTGTGATTACGGTTCGGTCCAATGATACACGAACGGCAGGTAAATTTGGAAAGAGCAGCTTTTATTTATAAATACCAGCAACAGCTAGTAAACTTCCCCTGCAGAGTTATTTTGGTGTGCTAGCACCGATGTGTCAGCTGCCAGGAGATATTGCTGGGAGCTGAGCAGAGGTTGCTTTCCGGGGATGCGGTGGCCTGGGGGCCGACTGGGGGCTGCCCACGGCAGCAGCTCCCGGGCCCGGGCTGCAGCGTGGCAGGACTGCGCTGCCGGTCAGCCGCTGCCTGCAGCACCACGCTGGGAGAAGCACAGCCGGTCAGGAAGATCAGTATTATATTTTCTGCTTTGGTTCTGTTTCGATAGCAGGATTAAGCGGTTAGAAGATCAGTGAAGCTGCCCTGAGTTTTTGTGCTGTGCTCATTTCTCGGAACGGAGTATCCGTGCCTTTCTAAGGGTGCTACAGATGTGAAATGGTGGCTCCAGGAGGGACCGCTTCTCGTGTTTCCTCAACAGACCAAGAAAGCAGACAAACACGAGGACTGTTAGGATACAGTATACGTTTATTCATTTACATATGATTCTAAACTGCCATAAGTTTTACTATTATAAATACAGAATCCTTCGCCCACCCTGAAAATTACACATACACACCCATGAAAGTTACAGTTACAGTCAAGTGTAGCACTTAGGATATTCTGCTTTTCTTTTAAGTCATAAGTTTTTATTGTGCTCTTTAACTTTCAAACATTATTTAAAATACTGTTGCTACAGGCATGAACATTTTCTCTGGTCTCCATTAGTAAGTCATCTATTTCCTATTTCAAATTTTTCATTTAAAAGGTGAGGGTGTTTCACCCTGTGGTGAACTTCTACGTGCTTCTCCTGGTAAACAAGATGAGAATTAAGTAAATCAGCTGGACGAATCTAAAAAATTTTATTTTGTACCTATTTGTGTTTATGGTTTGCTGATTTTTTGGCAGAAGAAGGAGCTGCTCCTGCTATCATAATTTGCAATATTAATTCAGAATTTAACACCTCTGTTTATCTCTAGGTTCCATGCTATCATTTTTTCCATTAGTCTATATAGAAAAAAATTAAATATTAACTTTCACAACTTTCACTGTGTTGTAACAAATGGTAAGAAAGACTTTAATTTGAAATATACAATAGTGTTCACTTTAACCTATTATCTCTTGTAGATCCTCATTTATGAAAGCTTCTCTTCTGAGACTGAGTTTTTCAAGTTTTTTTTCTAGTGTGAGTTATTTTTTCTGTTAAGTAGGTAGGAGAACACATAAGCTACTTTTTAGGACAGGATAATAGAAAAATGCACATTGTTCTTCATTAATGAATGGCTGCACCTTGCTAAGGGCAAAGTAAAGACCTTTTCTGCATGCCAGGTTAAAAGTGCAGAGAGGAGTAGGCCACTCGATTCCTTTTTGAAGCACAGGAGTTATCGCTTTCTCTACGCAGGGAGGAGTGAGCTCCAGGAGCGACTAGGACCCTGTTCTGTGCAGACAAGTGGTGAGAGATGGATGAAGATGAAGAATGAGCAGAAGCATAATTCACCAGCGTAGCTGGTGGCGTAATGACATTGATGTTTCTTGGCTTGGATACCACCCCAGGTGCAGATATGTGTCTCTATTTCTGTCCAGTACAATGGAGAGGCTGGGAGGGATATTATGACTTTTTAAGTCACTGTCTCTCTGCCAGGTTGCTTTGGTGGCAATGCAATTACACGTTCTTCCTGCTATGGGCTTGATAGCAAACTGACACTCCTGCCCTAAGCTAGAAAAGCGATCAGTTAAGGATGACACTGTTGCATAAACAGTTAAGCCAGTTTTGTATTTTGTCTGTCCTGTGGTGCTGATCAGCTTCGCTGCTGCTAAAGTGGATCCCTATGAATCCCTATGGCTAATGCTACCTCTTTCAAATTATTATTGTGCAGATGTCAAACACCTATGACCTACAACAAGGTGTAAATCTAGACTTTCCCCTTCATATCACAAATATGCATAAGAATTTTGTTCTTTCCAAATGTGGCAGACAAAAATCTAGTCTAGATAACAAACACGAAGCTGTTGGCAATTTCAGGCTGAATTTCAGATAGTCTTCGAACATTTTAAGTGTTCCTCATGGGTCTGACGTGGTGTTCCTTACCCCCGTATATCTTTTTCTCTTAATGGATCCATGTACAACTATGCCTAAGGACAATTCACATGAATAAGAGTTGCAGGACCAAGACTCAATTTTTGTGACAGTGTAATGCTGCCAATAGGCCATATCAACAGATATAAGAAATGGAAAATCCTGATGTATACTGAGCATTGAAATTTCAAATCAACAAATCCAGATAAGTTCAGTTCTCAATCACCTGTACAATATGCTTTCCTGTTGATGTTATTCAGAACATGCATTTTATTGCCTTGCAGACATCTGAAATGAATTCAGTTTTCAGCAACTTTAGACTTTAGTATGGTATAACAGCTTAGTATTATAATACCAAGCTGAAATATTCTGATATTGACTGTCACAATACTGACTGTCAAAACTGAACTTTATATTCTTTGTTTTGTTTAAAAATTAAAACTGTCTTCTCATTTTCATCTCTGCATACTCTGCCTCTGTGCTGATACTATGAAAAATGTCTGAGCACTTCAAGACAAAAAAAGATTTTTGTTGGCTCCTATACAGCATGATTAAATGTAGGACTAAAAAGTCATGAGTGTAAGCCACATGGAAGGGATTTCATACCAGTTCTTTATCTACAATACAAGGTATTTCTTCTATCTTTGGTGTTTGCACATGTTAAGAAAGTGGCCCGGAAATATAATTTTAACATGGTTTAAACATGTTTCAACAAACCACAGAATTGTTTGAATATGTGATTTATTTTGCTGTAAATCTCTAATATTAATAAATAGACCCCTTCAAATGTATCAAGAATACAGTGGCATGGGCACCTCTTGGAAACAAGGCACAAGTGCTATTCTTTCATTGTAATTCCTGGAATATCAGTCATGATATAATATATGATTCTTAAAAAGTAAATACTGAGTCATGTACATGGGTTTTTATTTGTAGAAAAAATTAAAATCTAATAATAAAAATACTCTCTCTATATACTCATATATATATCAAAGGCCATTGATAAGTGTGGAAGTTTCACTTGTTTTGAGGATCAGTCACTGAATAAAATTCCATGCTTTCTTGCCGAGATGAAATTTAATTTGGTTTGCATAGACATGTCATTTATATAAAATTGTTTTTCATTCAAAAATAGGTCCACCTTTGATCAATAGCCCTTAAGGTCTCTAAGAACACTCTAAATTTTCAGTCTATAATAGTGCATAGAATAAAGCATGATTTTGATATTCATTGCTTCAGGAGGATACTAAAAAAATGGACATCAGAGAAGGACATGATTTTTGACTGGTGTTTTGACTGAGTATTTTACACCTTAGTGCATCTCCTCTATAAGATTAGCAATAAAATTTATCTTTGTCACAGTCACTTACTACACTGGTGTATCAAGCAGCACTGACCAGTGCCAACAGAGGAGGGTGAGTTCTGCTGTTTTCCTTCAGATTTAGCCTGGGACCAGCCTATTTTTTCTTCACTGTCTGGTTTGATCCGCGTCACTGCTAAGGATTCTTAGGAAGATCATAAACACTTGTCCTCCAGCAAGCTGACTGATCTGCAGCTCATGGTATTATTCATCAATGGTTCTTCAGTACTGTACCGTAGTTTTCCAAAGCAGGTTTCTTGAGCCGCTATAATATACCCCCAAAACACACAGGAACATATGGCAATCTTATCAAATGCCTACGCCTACAGTTACAGGGGGAAAGGCATTTTAAGAGGAGAGAATACTGAAAGCCAACGGTTTATTGCATATAATCAATTTGAGCTGTCTTAATTTTTCTACAGTAGGAAATCAGATATAGAGCATATGGTGAGTTCACATGGAAAAAGCATGATAGACTTAAAATGGCAGTTCTTAATTAGCACCTCATTAGCTTTCAGGTGCTACCCATGTTTAGCAACAGCATGAAATATATGGCCTAGATTTTTGCATTCAGAATAGGACTACTCCTATTTAAACACATTTTCTACCTAAATGAGCGACTGACTTTCCTAATGACAGCAGAGGATAGCATAGACCATTTACAATGCAAAATTAAGCTACACTTTTGAAATCCTCGAAATATCTTTTGGATAACTGAAAACTAGAATTGAAATCTATGTCAATGTACTACAAATACTCTGTAGGTTGTACTCACTTTTCCCACACATAATTCTTAGATAAAATCACATCCTTGCCTAAACTTGCCAAAAATTTGACAAAGATAATTGCGGCACTGTTGCTAAGCATATTGTATAAGCAATATGTATTCAGTTTACACACACTTAAAATTAAAGCATGAAACTGGAAAACAAATTCTAGATAGATGCTTGAAATAAAAATTTCTAACACTGAAAGGTACAGTCTAGCAGGTATAGGTTACCTGATAGATATCTCCAGCCTGCTCATCTAAACCACTTTACAAGGTGCCCTCTGTTTATCTAGCTGACATAAAAATGAAATCTTTGTAAACAAAACTATTGTAAACAAAAGCAATGGGAAATCAGTCTGTCTGGTGGCTCATAGACTTACTGTACACTAACCACAGTGAAAGACTGGTTCCACCAGAAAACTGAAAATCATATTCTTCCTGAGTGAAAGTATCAGACATGGGTTTCTAACACACTAACTGATTTCAGGAATTGGTTGTTGCACTTGTCCATCCATTTGATTCTAAAACCATAAGGCATTAAGGCATTTCCATTAAGGAAATAGCCCTTATTAAGGCATATCTATTTGAAATTAAAAACATAATGGATTTCTTTTGCTCAGCCAGAATTTCCTCAGTTACTGACAAGCTTGGCTTGGCTTCTAACGTACAGTGACCAGAAAGGAAAGTCCTTAGTTGTAACCCTTGTAGATAATCACTAAGGAGATATAGGATGATTTAAAACAACTGGTTCGCCTTAAAGCCCAGCCCACCCAGTTGTTATAGGTCCTTATTGTTGACTACTGGCTGCTCTATGTGAGATGCAGAAGTTCATGGGAAGATGGAGCAAAAAAGATGCAAGGAAAAACTGCATCAGAAATGGCAAGTTCTTTTATTGATGAAATAGTATATGCTGGTTTCCACTGATTTACCCATGATAAAATATGTTGAGAAAGAAATAAAAGACTTTTTCTGATAGAAACAATGTGAAGTAGTAAGATAACTGCAGTTTGCTGAAACTAGTCCCTCACAGTATTTTCAGAAACATCTGTAACACAAGGTAAGATAGATGTTCAACTTGATGCTGATTTGTCTTTCTGATTTGTTTGATGTTTGGAATAGAGTAAAAACAAAGCTGAAAAAATTCTGTGAAAAATTATGTGTCTGGTTATCATTACTTTTTTCTGTGGTTGAGTTCATGTGAACAAATGGTGTCTGTTATTAGGGGGGGTGAAATACCCACTGATATTGGCAATCTTTATTTAATTCTGTGTGTGGCTATGAATAGTCATTTTCAGGTTTGGAACTTCTGTTTCTTTATTTTGTGCTGGGAGTATCAGTTGCATAATATCACTTATATTCCTTAAATGAATAGATTTAGGGAATATGAGGAGTTACAGCACAAGCTGTTGCACAAAATGGCAGTTTGAGCAAGCAAAGAGAATGTTATAAAGATGATCTGATTTACCAACCCCCTCCCCCCCCCCCAAAAAAATTACATTTAGAGGTTTGAATATTCACCAGAATATTCACACGGAGGTTTCATGTCTTTTGTTATTTTCACTAGAAAATAATGAGCTTTAAAAAAATCAGCTAAATCTGTTTAGAGAACTAAATACAACTGTGGGAGGATAACTTTAGTGTCTATTTTTCACACAGTCATGTCAAGCTAATTTTATTCTCCCTTTTCCCCTTTTAACTTGATGTTTTTATATAAACCAATATAACTTAGTTTTTCTCTTTAAAAATATATCGAGAGAGAGAGAGAGAGAGAGAGAGAGTGATACATACACACACAATCAGTTGTAATACTAAAATATAGTAAAATATTTAAAATATATGTTACCTTTCTTTGGGGAAAGGGAACAAAATTAAAGGTCAGTTTTAACTTTGTCTTTTGTTTGGATGTTGTGGATTTGGCAGTTCCTCTGACTTCCTACCAATCTGCTTTAGTGTGTTTAATGTGTAAAATGAGAGGAAGGAGTTATGTATTCTGACTCAGGTCTTCATCTGATATATATTGATATATTCTCTCTTTGAGTAACTTATGTGTTATTTACTTGAATTATGACAGTAGCTAAAGGTCTTTACGTTCAAGACCCTGTTGTGGTAAACACTGCCTCTACGTGAGATAAGAGAAGTGAGGATAACCTATTCCTTATGAGTAGGAAAGAAAGGTATTGCTATACTTTTTAATGGATCTTTTCAATTCTGAAACGCTGGCAATGATCAGAGGTGTGTTCTGAAAAGGGGAACAAGATACAGGGGCAGGAAAGTGGTTTTTTTTTTTAAAGCACTCTTTATTTTTCTTATCGTTTCTTCAGCTAACAGTAGCCAACTTACTATTCGCTCTGTTCTCCGGAAGCTTTAACTGACTTTTTGTCATTTTTAATACTCTCCCACTCCTTCAAAATAAGAATTGTCACGTCCGGTATCATCACTAGTACATAGTAGTACAGGAAACATAAAGATGAAAAATGTATCTGAGGAGATAAAATCATTAAATGATCATTATTCTGTTGCTAAAAGGAAATAGTGACTTCCAAGATATGCTGTAGGATATAAGCATGTTGTACCAATACAGGTAATACAAACAAAAACCACAATAACCCCTAGAATGTTTCCTTGCCCCACACAGACTCTGAATTCTGATGCTTTTTCCAATGAACTGATGGACAAAGGTTTTGTTATTTAGTCACCTCTATTGGAAACCATTGTTTTCCTAGGAAGCCAAATGTTTCCTCAGACTGATGAATGAACTTATTAGAAAAAGGGGTAATGCAGCTTTACTTATAATGGTGATATCTTGTTGCTCACTTCCATATACTGTCTTATATAGAAAAGAGATTTTTCTTTCTGTATGTGTTATCGGAGTTGTAATTCTCAGAAAGTGAATACAGAACTTTATGCGCATTTAACCAAGAAGACTGGATGCTATATAGCACTTAATCAGAGCAGACGCAAAACTGTATGTGAGTTTGTAAGTGAACTTGCAATATCTACAGACGCAGCAAAACAAGTTAAGGACAAAACAAGGTCTTTTCAAGTACAATTTCACTCTCTGCTCTTGATTTTCCTTTCTATTGTGGAATAAAGTCAAATGTATTTTTCTATTCCTACCATTTTTACCTTTAAGGAATAACAATAAGCATAATTATATTTTTGTACAATCAAATGCTTTATTGCTTTTATATATGCATGTGCAACAGATGTTTATAAGCAGCTTAAGTGTGGGCTCACGCACTGGTGTGAGCATATAAAACATGGACTGAGGTTGCAGCCACCCTCCCCCTGCAATATAATGCGTAACTAGCCTCCTGTCCCGAAGTCTCTCCCCCCAGTTTATCGTCTCCCCTTTCCTCTGCTTGTCCTGTGTCTCTGCCAGGCTCCCCAGGGGCTGTGAGAGGTGTGCAGGTGTTTTCCATATAACTCTTCCTTTTTACCTGCCTGAAGAGTTTGAAAAGAAGGTTAAACTATATTAAATATAAAGAGTTAGATGAGAAACTTGTAAAATCTGCTGAATTACACTGCTACCTTCAAAATTTGTTTTTATCTAAAGCCCCTCTGTGCTAAGCGTTTGTACATCCTTGCAATAAAATCAGTAAGCAAAAGGACACAGGTGTCTCATGGAACAAGTAGGAGGAAGACAACAATGGGCCTCATGACAACATGAGGAAGAATAGGGAAAACAGTCCAGTCATTGTGATGGGGGTGATTTCAATTTCCTGGTATGAACTTGAAAACCAAAAAGCATGGCACAATGAAAAAATAAAATTATAGAAGAAAAAGAGTTATTGACCTGTGGTGTCAGAATCCTAATAGGACTTGTCCTGTCCAATCTCAGCAAAAATGTGCAGTTAGTAGATTAGAAACAGCAAAGCTGCTTGGTTCAAGTGACCCCATGATTAAATTCAATATAACTTAGAACACTAAACCAAATATATATCAAAACCACAATATGAATTCTCTAAGGTCTACTTTAAAGGTATATGGAAAAAGAACTGTGAAAAATGGGTAAAGAAACAATAATGAAAGATATCTCTACTGAAGAAAAAAGCTTTTTTGGACACTTCCAGGATGTAATTTTTGGGGAAGGAAGATAAGAATATCTTTTGGGGGAATTGATCCCCACAGTTTGAGTGTTTAATTTAAGAGTTTAAAGAGAATATAAATGTGTTCTATTACTGTATTCATGATAGAATTATCCTGTGTGAGCCATAGCTCCAGCCCTGTTTGGGAAGCAGGGAGGTGAAGCAATCAGTGCCTATCCATATCCATGTGATAACCACCCAGCAGGTGCCGTTCCTCTCATATGGGATTTAACCTTGGCCCTGCCTTTGTAATGATTTAACCTCGGACAGCCTTTGTAATGATTCTCGTTATATTGTCCTTACATCGCAGAAAAAGATGAACATCTAGGCAGCCAGGCTGGGAAGAACTGAGGCTTTTAGAGATGCACTGGATGGGGAGTGATTGAGTCGCTGTGGTATTAATGCATTTGCACTGTTTCTGCTAAAATGAAATTATCAGGGTAGCTATTTGAATCGTGCCTGTTTAGGTTTCAAATTTAGCAATATCTTAAGGTGAATAAGGTAATCCATACTACTTACAGCTGTTAGGTGAAGCTGTCTGAAAACTAGGCATAGGGTTTTAGTGGTTTGTATAATTTGGATTTTCTTGGTTTTCTTTGTCCCCATAATTCCAACACATAATTGGAAAAAGTATTCCAACAATAATTTAAAACAAAAGGAGGCTAGAAAGAGAGAATTTTGTGACAAGGACAGATTCAGCAGCAGAACAGATTGCTGCAGAAGAGGGTGCAAGGTGCTGGGGTCTGCGAAGCAGGGTAGAGTAGCATTGCACGGCAGCTTTATGGTCTTCGAGCTGCGGTCCTGAGCACTTTGCTGGACTGCCTCCTTCTGTCTGTCATTGCTCAAGTTTCAGCCTGCTCCTCCAGATGCACTGATTTCATTCTGAGACAGTGTTTTTAAATGAAATACAGTGCAAACATATTGCATTATATCTCTTAAGTTTTACATTTATGTGGTCATTTTTTTAGTAAATAGGAAATACCATGGCAATTGATGAATAATTAAAACCCTACTAAGCAACCAATCAGTGTATTTCTAATATTTACAGTCTCTTTAAATTCACCTTTTATGCATATTTGAGTAAATTTTTATTCTCAAAAAATGCTGACAGAGGATCAGTGCTTTAAATGTTAATGTAGAAAATAGTTCCATTTAAAACGTTTATTCTGCTGTTCTGTTATGTCTTTGAAGAATTATGAAATCAGGAAAAAGGACAAAATTCTGTAATTTAGATGACCAATCACACAATATGACAAAGCATATTATGATAGCACATTTAGTAAGGATTAGCCACAAGGCCAGTTCATCAACTGGTATGCACATTGCGGGCGGAGGGGGGAAGGAGAAGGAGCACACTGTCACATGTTCTCATTGAATAGAATAATGATTTTCACTAGGTAAAGATCTGACCCATGCTGAATAGCCCCAAGTAGTGTAATGGCTGAAATATTCTTGTCATCTAATTAATAATGAAAAAAATGTATCTTAACCCTGAAATCTACATATTAACTTAGTATGCAATTTATGGATTTTATGTATTTTGTAAAATTTTCACCCATTTCTTGATATAAGTAAAGGAAACAAATTTCAGATAGCTAATTGGTGTCACTGGGGGGGAAAAAGATAAATGCAGAATTTGAAACAAAAAATCAGCATCATTTTGATCTGACAAATAAAATAATAAACATATAATGTAATTGTAAAATAACTCATTCGATTGCAAAGCATAAGGTATTCCAAAAGGATTCTAAAGTCTGCAGTGGACTTGTAATTTTAAAGATTATTAGTGCTTAAAAAAACTAAAGATGAACAATATGTCAAAGCTCATTCAATATAAAGCCCATCGGAAAGACATGGGTTTATGGACCTCATGCATCTTTGCTGTTTGGTTCACCCCTACAATGATTCAATGAGGAAAAATTAATCTGAAATCTAATGGAAAAATAGTGGGAGGGAAAGGAGTGCTCAGAATGCTTAAATTTCAGATAAAACCATCTCAGCTTATTTGAACATACTGTTAGGCCATGTAGCAAAGACCAAGGCTGGTCATTACTTACAGCTAGTAAGTGAGAGGAACTGCAAAATGACTATGTGCAAAAAACATGTTATTGACCCTAATCTTTGCAAAGCCAGTATTTTCATAATTGGCAGCTAATAATGTCTGTAACTTAAACAAAATCAGCATTTTCCAATCATTGATTTAACTGTAAAATAGCACACCACATCACACAAGACTGGTAAATACTTTAAAGCATTTAGATTCTGTGGTGAGATACTCATTTATCACGGAGATAAATAAGTTTCGCAGATCATAAAACTCTGTTGCTGAGATACCGCCTTATAACTTGTCCTACATTTCAACATGAATGTGGATTAGTGGTGTGGGTTTTTCTTTTTTTTTCTTCAGGTGACAGTCTTTCATTTATTTCTTATTTCATCGTAATTTTTATCTACATTACAAGGTACCTGGCAGCTTCCACTTGCTTGGGACATCTTGTGCTAGGCCCTGGTCAAATACAGAGCATGAGACTTTAATATTATAAAAGTCAAAGCCAGCAAAATGGAAAGAGAAAGGAGCAGTTAAACAAATAGCTGTTTAGGAATTAAGTGGGAAGAGGAGATGTTTTTGTGCACTAGAACATAATGAAAAATGTTGACAATGTACAATATTATGACAGACTATCAAAATAAAATTTTCCTCATTTTTAAACTAGTTGTAGTGTATATAACTTCCATATGAGACTCTCTATTTTTGTGCATCAAACTGCTCTAACACCTGAATTATCCTACTATATAGCAGCTGGGGATCCAGGACATGCTTTTTTTTTTTTTTTTTTTTTTTTTTTTCTGTTTATCTACCAAAGAGTCTGGTGTCATTGTGTCTTGAGTCAAGATGTCTTGTGGTCAGCAGTAGCATGGTGGGTAGTGAAACTTCAGCACTGTTTCCTCACTTGCCTACTTTTGATCTTTTGCCTGTGGACTTTATTTCATTTCAGACTCCACCATCATTTTGCACTGCTCTGAGTTTTTAGCTTCACAATATTACTTAAAACACCATTTCTGGAATTCAGACTTGGAAGGGGGGAGAAACTCTGATAATGGCAAAGAAAAAGAACAAATATGCCCTATGTAAAACACTGTTCTTATTAATTTCATGCAAGTATTCCAGAGAAAGAAAGATTTGATTATTTATTTTCTCTGATAAGACCTATATTCAGACCAGGCTGCAAACAGCTTTTCTGCTCATGAAACTTCTTAAGGTTTCAATATTTTCTTGTTCCTCATCAGACACTTCAAAATCATTAAATTAAAAAAAAAAAAAGAGAGAGAGAGAAACAGAAAGAGCACTTTTAGCAGGAAAACATATCACGTTTGCTGTAGGTCTGAGTACCCAGTTTAAAGTAAGGATGTGAATCGGGCTCTCCTGATTTGTGGTTAATGTTGTACTCAGATGGCTATTGACTAGTCTGGGTCAGTTCTTGATGTCACTGGCCGGAAATGCTATCCTGCACCTGAGAAACATTGTGGATCAATAGCTTTAGAGGATTGCTTCGTGTCAAATTTTTTTTTACTAGGATTTTCAAGGGAGTCTTTTGGGAGCCAGTTCCACTCGTTTCACTGAAATTATAGGTTGTGGCAGAATAATTCTAATGCAAGTCTGAAACTTCCAGCTTTTTTAATGTTAGATATCTGGATTTAAAAATAAATACCTGCCTCAGATACCATTTTTGGAGTATTTGTAAGGACACGTGGCTGCGTTATGACAGTGTATGTGTTCTCTAGCTCACAGGCATAACAGGTTGAGAGGTTCTCTGCTTGTTCCGTTTGTGGATTAACATCTAGACCAGCTAGAGGACAGCATTTTCTGAGTGTTACATCTGCGGTTCATGTTAAACATATGTAATGCCATATGGTCACTGAAGGGTTATGGACTTTTTTTATTAGGAAAACTACCAGAGCTTATAATAGGTATGAAATAAAGTATACTGTGCACTCTTGTGTCACCAAAATACAAAAGAAACAAAGCAAAATTTTAAAAATAAGATGAAAAATCAATAAAAAATCCTCTTATTACTGTTGGTGTACAGAGGTATGCAATGGGTATAACGAATCCTGTAAAGGCAAAAAGACTAGACCTGTAAAACACATAGCTGTTTTCTGTATGTACTCGCAATCATAAAATGAAATATTCATGGTCCTACTCTACAGAGCAAATGAATGTACTGATTTCCAGGTACCTGTTCTTAATATTTTTCAGGGACTGGGGTGGAAGGGGAAGATGATAGGCAGTGAAGTGCTGTCACAGAGGACAAGTGCGCTGTCCGTAGGGTATAATCATAACAAACATATTTGGGCCTCCTTTATGTTTGTACTGCAGACATCTAATACCCACCAGTGTCAAGTATAACTCATGTGAACAAGCTTTTGAGTATATAATGATGAAATAAAAATACTAATTTTTGTAACAAAGTCAATCTGACTTAAAAAGGAAGTGTCCACAGAACTATGTATTAACCAGTGTAGGTCTGCAGCCCAGTGTGTGGGATAACGGTCTGCGATCACCTGCGATCCTCCCTGCCGTGGGGTAAGCAGTGGATACAAAGGGCGATTTGCGGCCTGACGCCCAGGCTGGTGAGGGGCGAGGCGCAGGTCCCACCACTTGGCATTGCTCCACCCAAAACGACACCTGGGGCGAGGCGGGAGTCTTGCAGCCTGGTCCTGTTGATAGGGGCAAAAGGAAAAAAAGGCCAGCAGCCATCGCCACCCGCTGCTGAGCTCGACGAGGACCAAACATCCCACAGTGCTTGACTCGGCCCCACCTCGCCAAGAGCATAAGTTCAGTGCATAAACGAGCCTCCATGTGGAGGACGAGAACGCCAACCTACGGACGGGTCGACGGGCCTGGACCTCTCTCCTCCCCAAAACAGGGACGCCTTTTTGGTAAGGTTTGCGCCTCCGACAACGTCGGACATTACCCCGTGAAAAATACCATTGGTGAAAGTGCTTAATTATCAGTTTGAGCTCAGAAAAGGTAGAATTTGTTGCAGTAAGTGCATTTATCACCGGCAATCCTGAACCTGTTGATCTGTCGCTTTAATAATTGTTTATTTCGATCAACTTTGTGAACCTGACTCAGTGAAAGTCCTTTTGAGGAGGGCTCTGGCAGGCAAACCTTGATTACCCCTTTCCCTCCCTTCACGCAACAGTAACACAGCATCAGCCTTATAAGATCATATCATCATACACATCAAGAACAGAATAGAACAATTTGGGTCATAAAATCCTGTCCCCAGGTATGCTCTTACAATTAATTACAATTAATATTTAGGCCTCAATTTATCCTGGAGGAATTAAGCACCCAAGGACTTTGGGTAGCCCTTTTATGAGCAATTTTGCTTGCCCTGGCAATGCACCACCGGTATCTTCAGCTAGCAAATGGATAAGGCTGCCAGCTATGATGAGAAACTCATCTTACATCTGTTATGTCCAGCTGTGGTCCTGTTTTTCAAGAAATATATGTCTGTTCTCCACTCCCTTCTCGCTCCCTACAATTCTTTACACTCACGTCTCTGGAGCAGACCTCGGCTGTAACCACAGACACCCTGGGTAACCCTCAAGTCACCCCATGGTCTCTGGTGATGCTGTCATCTCACCAGCCCCATCGCCTCAGCCCAGGCAGCCCCAAATACTTGCACAACCTCTTCTTCCAGCATGCCAAAGCAGGAGCACAGGGTGGCACCAGCACCCACGTGTTTTACCAGCCTTGAGCAGTCCCGAGTTTATGCCTCAGTGCCTTTTACAGGCCAGCAAATGCCCCCCTATGTTCTGACACGGGTGAGCACCATTTCTCTGGGCAGAGATGAACATTGGATTCAGCAACCACCAGGCTGATATAATATGGGACATGGTCCTGGAAGATGCTGTGATTCTAGACACTGTTGCAAGGTTTGGTCAAATAGAGATGTCTATCTGAACTTACTAAATCAGTGCTTCGCTGTTTATCTGCATTACTGATTTCCAATTTTATTATCTTGCATAGTAACCAAAAAGAAGAAATGCATTCTTCAACTCTGAAAATATTGAGTCAACATACTAAGGAACATAGGTTCAGCCAATAGAACTTACAATTTAAATTAGAACTGATTTAAGTCCTAAAACTCAATTATTAAACAACAAAACAAACAAATATTAAAGATAGCAACTTCATTCAATATGGTTGAATGTCTGTGTTGTATTGATTAATCATTTCCAAATGTCTTCCCCATGTAAGAATAAGTTGCTTTGAGAAACCTGGGATTGATTCTTTCTTTCTTTCTTTTTTTTTTTTTTGAACAAAACGATGTTGATTAGAGCTGAGATAAAATCAGAATTTCTGTCCAACGAGAAATTCAGTATTGCAATGTTTGTTTTTTCCCCAAATCAAGTTGAAACTAAAGAAGATAAAATAGTGAAATTTCATGCTGAACAAGAGCTCAGGAAAAAATAATCAGTTATGAAATGGTGAAACACATTTTTTGAGTGAACTTAATATTAAGTTGCACTTGCTATGGCACAGATTTGCCCCACTGAGTTATAGTTCAAAAACCTAACTTATTCTGCTCTCTTAGTTCCCTGTAATGATTGCATCTCCCTAGGTGCAACCTGGGTGGACTAGTGTAAAGAATTTCTCTAAGGGGAAAGTTTGATCAACAAGGTCATGGGGGACAGAATGCAATAAAAGAGGAAAGGAGTTTTCTTCAGGACATAGGAGGGAGAACAACTTGGAGTGATTTGCTATTAAATGAAATACCAGTGAAGGAAGCAAACATCATTCCAACATCAAGCAGTAGAACTTGTAAAAAATGAAACAAAAAAGGCCAAAAAAAAAAAGCCACAAAAAAACAAAACAAAAAACCCACCACCCTCCTTTCTGGAATACAACATGAAACTAAGTATAAGAATAGAGTACAGGAAAGACACTAATCAATCAGCTAGGGGAAAGTGTGCTGGCTATATTAAGATTTTTAGCTGTGCATGCAGAAAGGAGCTGAATCGCAGAGGCCGTGTCCACACTGCACCTAGTTCCTGATGGTCTGGAGGCTCCGTTTCAGTTGTGTGTGTGGGCTCCCTTCCCACTGCCAAGAGAGGTTGCAGCGGAGAGATGGTGCACCAACAGGTCATTTCAGCTCAGAGCTGCGGCATGGTCCTGGTGCGCAGTCGGACTAGGTACAGGTATAACAGTGCAGTAGACCTGAACTTAATTGTTTGTCTTCAGTTTTTATTTGACTTTCTTGCAGTCATGATAAGGTGATGTGTTAGTCTGAGGTGTGCTCATACTAGATGATGTGGCTGTTTTGGTGGAGCAGCTATGAGGTTGGACTTTTGTGACCTCAAGAGATTTGATAAGATCACTGCAATCCTTATGACGTTATTAATGTGGATATGATATACACAAGTGAATTACTGTCTAATAAATAGAATAAAATGCCCCAAATGTCTTGTATAACAAATGCTTTACAGCTCTAAATGAATATCCTAAGTACATGAATTGGGTTATGAAATGGCAGGCTTTAAAATATGTGTTCTTCAGTTCTCTCCCTAATGCACTTGTTTGAACCAGTTCATATCATGTCCTCCTGGGCCAAAGAGACTGAGTGCGAACAGGCTGGCTTCTGCTTTGGGTCTGGAAGAAGGCAGTAATGTTTACAGCAAATGCCTTTTTTTTTTTTTTTTTTTTCCATTGAATTCTAATTTCAGCAGAGAGTTCCTGACCAGCTCTAACTTTCTTTTGATTGCTATGCACAAGAGTTTTCTGGTAGGCATAGCCATAAACTGCGAAGTCTCAGCTGAGTCCAGATGTGGAAGCAGCACAGCTTCCAGCTCTTGCAGTCTTTCTTGACCAGGAGCCAGTTCCAGTGGCTTTCGGACACATTAATTAGCTCCAGACAGTGTTACAAGCAGAACTTTCACTTTAATTTGGAAGTGGCTATTAAACAACTAAGAAAAAGTGTGTCCTCTAAGCTATATTCAGTAGCTGAAAGGGAAATCTAGAAGCTCTGTATCTGAAACCTTCAATAAGACTTCAATAGAAAAGTGTTCTTATGTCTCTATTTACTTGCTTATTTACAAGCTTCATTTTAAACAATGAAAACCATAAATGAATATATTTTTATTTTCCAAAATGACTTCTAATACCACACTCATGGGATGCATGTGAGAAATTCCAGGAGTCAAGCACCTGTGCTGTGACCATACTAAAATACTTTACCAATCTCTCACTGTCTCTTCTTTGTTATTAATGTGTATTATATAGTATGTGGATGTGAACGTAAAGCATGTGCCCTGAGCAGTTAATCCCCGGTTGCCGGCGGGCGCTCTGCAGGTTGCAGACTGACAGCGGCAGCGGGGGCCCCGGGCAGGCTGCAGCACCAGGTGCAGCGGCACCAGATGGCCCTGCAGACGCTCGGCTTCGGGCCAGCAGCTCAGCCACGGCCCCGCCAGCCAGAGCTGGTTGTCCTGCGGTTTCCCCTCTGCACTTCTCGGCCCTCGGCTCCTCGGGAAGCTTATTAGCTCAGGCACCGTGCCACAGCGATTCAGGGCATCGGCTTGGGGCTGTCGCTGCGTGCGGCTAGCAACGTCCCGCCTGAGCGGACTGCCGAGGAACGCCGAGCAGAGGCGCGGCGGTGGCCCTATGAGAAACCAGCCTGGGTCAGCTGGGGACAGGTCTGAACGGCAGCTCGTAAGCCCTGCTTGATTCGAGCTGACTCTACAGAGCCAGTCAGATCCCTGCGATATGCTTGCAATATGTCTATAATCCTGGATTTTTTATTATCTGGTGTGTCCCAGTCCTCTACTGTGTCAGGTAATAGGCAGCTGACTGTAGGTAATGCTGCTGAACCAATTGTAAATACTCAAACTGTCTGAGGGTGTTTTTTGTTTTTTGGGGTTTTTTTTTTTGTGATTTGCCTTGCATCTTTGCACTTGACTAATTTTGCAATCCTCCTAGTTGTTGCATTTAATATTCTACTTGTGTTTTACATTCTGCTGTTGCCAATATATGCACCTCCACCAGCATTACTGCTAATGACTTTCTCTTCTTTTCATCAATAAAACAAATACACTCTGGAGTGACAGTAAGATCATCTGCTAGAAACCACATTACTGTTAATAAGACTATGCAAAGAAGAAAGTAAATTTATTTCAGCATGGCAGCTGGAGCATCACTTTATAGTGTTGAGGGGGGGGGGAATAGGCTTTCTTCCTCCTTCCATTTTGGGAAGTGTGTTTGTTTTCAGTTGCTAGAACTGTATTACCATAGGACTTAAGGGGTTTAGTTTTCTCTGATATCCATTCACCAAATGCATGAAAAACAGACATACAGGACAATAGAAGTATTTTGATAGGCAGAAGGAAATATGGCCTTTGAGAAGCAGGACTTATCCTCCAGTAGCTGATTTCATGGACATCCTTGTCCATCCGAAGTATCCATCTCTATCTCTACTATGGAACAAAGGGATTATTTATAATAGAATTTTCTTCATGTGCAAGGAGTTTCTGTCTGTGTGAGCTAAAGACTGGTTAAGCAACAATAATAAAGTCTGGATGTGCACATACATCTGACTATTTATCCAGGTACCTTCATGGCCAGCCCTCATCAACGTAGTGTGGAATTACACCCCAAGTTTTTAAAACATTAAAAAGGTTTTGTGGGGTAAAAATACTAAGCTGGCTTTTGAAAACTAACCCTGTTCTTTCGGGAAAACAATAAAAAATTTCATAGTGCCTCTTCCTTTACGTGCACTTTGCACTAAATGATGCATTAGCTTATCTTTTCTATGGTCAAAAGCACTACTGTACTTATCTACAGACGTCATGACCATTGCTGAGCAAAACAATCTATTGTCAGTGTTCCCTCTTTTGGACAAAAAATAAAATACAGAAGTGTTCATTAGTCAAATCCCCAGTTTCTACAAAGCCAGTTTAGTCATATTAATTCATTAATCTACGTGCATGAGAAAGTAAGTGGTTTAGTGATTAGAGAATGGACACTGAAGGGTGTAGGACATGCCGTTCCTCCTGCACCGTGGCGTGGAGTGGAGCAGCCTCCAGAAAAGAGCTGCGCTGGGACAGCGCGGCGCGTCCATTCAGGCTGATCTTGTCCCCCGCCTTCCCTGCTGGCCCTGCTCTTCCCTGTTCTCTGCAGCAACGAACGACTGTATGCCTGACTGAGCATGAACCTAGAAATAAGGGGTCTGTCAGGCAGATGAGCTACAAGTAGCTTGAACTGCATTCTTTTTTTCTAGGAAAACTAGTAGTGTGTTTTATTTTTGTTTGTTTTTCTTGTTTTGTTCACTGGTTTATAAAGTAATGCTTCTCACAGCTACAGTCTGCATGAGGTGGGATCCTCAGATGGGGAGGGGATTGCAAAGAAATAGCATGCTGGACAGCCACTGATGATCTAAAACTTCCCAGCCAGCGTCCTGGTGCGAGCATTTTGGCAAGGTGGACAACCTCCTCAGATGCTGACTCTCAATGGTCTCTGGTACCCGTGATTCCCAGCCGAGCCGTTTTTCTCCTATTGACTTCTACCTACAAGAGGACTACCACTAGATTAAGCTACTTTATGTAAACAAGTAGCAATGATTAGTGTGCCTAAACTGCCTCTTGCATACTTGAGAATAAACACCTCTGGATATTCTTTATTACAAATAGGAATAAAGAAAATAAATTCTGTTCCCAACTATGATGATGACTAGAGACCACATTACAACATTCATGATGAGTTTTGCCATTCACCACAGGTATCTTCAGTGGACGCAGTCATATGAAACAACAGAAAAACCACTATTATATGTCTGTCACTCCTTAAAAAGAGAAAGAGCAGCATTACACCACTGAATCTGTCAGATCGAACAAGATAGCCCTAAAAAATGGATACAAATATGATAATATTGCATAAAACAGCATGAAAAGGCAAGATTAAAAAGCCTATTTGTATACATTTGTATGGTGAAGATTTAGAGTAAATCAATATTTTATTTTTTTACTTCTAACTATTTTAATAATTGATTTATGACTAGCTGGTCTAAAAAGAGCATAATGTTTAAATATTTAAGTCTATGCATTCAAATGTTAATATAAGCACTCTCCATATGTTTCTAATATGATAATGATAAAAAGGCCCTTTTAATGACTGAGATTTTACCTATAAATTATGCCAATGAAGACTGAAGCATTAAATTTCAATCCCATTGGGTTTTGCTGTATAAAATTCCTATTCATAGAGTGATTCTAATGAATTCCTGACCCTCCCAAAAGGAATTCCCCCTTGTCCAAAACTGCCAAGGTAAAGAAAGTATCTTTTAAAAGTACAGTAATAACCCTATGAAGCTGCAGTATCTCTAAAGAACAAAGATATTTTCAGATCTGTGTACTAAAATATATACAATCAATTGGCTTTCAGAGCGTGGTTGACCTACAGAACAATTCTGCAAGCTAAGTGCCTATAAGAACATTAAAGCTGGTTGCATGCCTACTTATCTTGTTCAAGGGATGTTACTCTCAAAATCTAGAATCAACAAAAAATTTCAGAAATGCTTATGCTACAAATTCTACATTCTCTTTAAGAGTCACCAATATCATCCCTTGGGTAGGATAAGTATAGATACAGTCCTCCCTGGACTCAGGATCACAACTGTAAACAAACAATTAACCTTCCTTTTAGCAGCATGGTTTTCATACATAAATAGTCAATTTTTGCAAGAGGAAGCTAAAGCCAATTGATGAAGAGGTACTCTCCATACGATATGACTATAATGACTCGCATTACTTACCTCTCTTAATTTGTGACTATTGTCTTGGTTTTCTTTGTCTTTTAATCTTTGAGGCTTGCTTGAATGCATGGAGGTTTATGTCCTACCTGAACAGAGAGGAGTTTTCTGGGGTGGAAGAGTGCACACGCAAACAACCCTTGCGAATTATTTTAAAAGTGCGTGATAGACACTCCGACTCCGAGCAGCGTCTCTGGTCTGGGACTGTGGTTCCTCACATTACCAACGCCCTGTTATTTTGGGTGCGGAGGCTCACTGCCTGCAGCCAAGGTTTGCTCTCTCGGAGTAAGTGCATCCACCATGCACATGGGAAGCTGAAGAGCCCTGTTTATCTAGAGTTTTTATGTTAGTTGTGGGTGCCAACCTGGGGGGATACAGAGGGATTTTGACTTCCCTGAGTGTGAAAGAGGTCGGGCGAGCAGCTGGGAAGCCACCTGTGCTGCCCACTGGTGTCGGTAGGGAAAGGAGGGGGTACAGCCCCTCTGCTCAAAAGCTGTGATTTCCTGGTATCTCCCTCTCCCACTGCATTGCATACGCTCAGGTATGACCCTATGCCTGGTTCATGTGGCTTACAATTTTAAGATGTTTGCTCTTTAAACTGGAGCTTTTAGCATTAATGGTGAGGAGAGGAGGAGAAAGCCTTTTGGTTAGTTCCTGTAAAAGACACAAATATTTTGACCTTGGGTACATGGTGAATAAGTATATTTTAATGGTTTATTTTAATACAAGAAATCTGATGTGAATAGGACAAATAATTAACTTTGTAGAACATTAGGTAATGAATGTTTTAGTGTGCATTAAATGTGCTTCTAAGTTATTTCAAACATGCCTGCAAAGCTAGTTTAAAATTATATGTTGGGTGTTTATTGTGCTTTAAAGAATGATTTAAATAGAAAGAAGCACGTTACCAATGATATGTTGTGCAACAAATTATGCTATGTACAAATGCACATGCTAACTAGATAGTAGAGAGGCATTAGCAAAGTGTCTGAGGTTTTAGTCAAAGATCATTCCCTATAGAAATGTTTATTATCTGTTATTTATCTTGCCTCTACTGTCTCTACAGGGTTATGAGTATGGCAACAAACTGTAATATATGTAATAGTTTTAAATATGTGGGTTGTTTTTCCTGTTCTGCAAGCCAACAGAATTTCTTGTAATAATTTATGCATAACTGCTTATAAGCATAAACCTAATTAAATAACAGGTATTTAACAGGCCTTTCTTTATCTTTATTTCACAGTCAACAATTTGCTTCTAAACCATTAGTTTTTTATATCACCGCAAAACTAGGCTATGTATTATGGTGTCCTGTGGCTTATACTTCAGCCAGATCTTAATAAAAAGCTGCTTTTTTTTTTTTTTGACTTTTTTCTTTTGCATGGCTCCAGTGAACTCATCAAATATTTCATTATAACAAGTTCTTACTGTTCTGCTTCCTCTTGACACTGCTGTCAGATTCATAGTTAAAGCTGGAGGAAATCCTTAATGACTGGACATCATTTTCCTTACCAATCCGGAAATATGAATGCCCTTGTAACCTGTGCTTTCCATGAGCACTCAAGAGCAACAGGCAAACAGAATTTGATGGGAGTAGTATGTAGTTCCATGTATGTTATATTTATAGGTCTTGTAAAGTCTCTTTTCTCACAACCGTTTTGATATCATTATTCCTGGGAGAGGAATTGATCAATGCAAAGTTGCTGCATGATACTTCACTGAGAAGGGTAAGGGGCTGCCAAGTATCATTCCTTAGGTGACATACCCGCTCTGCGTTTTGTCCTTATTTTAGGTTACGCGCTTCATTATTATTTATTACTTTATTAATTATTTGGATTGTGACCACATATTGAACTGACAAGCATGAATACTAAAGTTTACAGAAAAATGAATAAATATTTTTGTATATGAACATCAAGAGGCCCAGGCCCAACACTGATCCATGGCACATTAGTGAAATTATCTTTGTATGTGATGTTCTCTTTGGGTTGACTTTCAGCATTATACATAAATGAAGAACCAAAGGAAAAATGAAGCCTTTTGCTGTGGAGTAGGAAGAGACATTCAGAGTTGGTGGATTTGACTTTCTCACCCTCCGTACTAATTGTCACTCGCTTCGCTCAGTTCCTGAGCTGTAGGAGGCTGTTTCATCCTACCAGCTACACAGAAATAGAGGACTCTGCAGCAAGACTTGTACCTGCTCTAGCTAAACCAAATACTAGGCAAAAATAGTTGGTGGATGCTGCAGGCAAGTCTTAATGAAGAGTACCACCAGCTGAAGGAAGGGGCTGAATAAGCTGCAGTCTTAACTTACTACTTGTTTCACAGGGATTTCTGAGAACAGCTTTGACTTTCTCCCCCAAAACTGATCAAGCCCAAAAAACAGTGGGGGAAGCAACACGGCTGCTAATAAAATCAAGTACAAATATGCTTAAACAGCCCAGGTCTTTCCTTGATGACAGAATCTTATTTTTCTGGGCACGGGGGAGGGGAGGCATGGGGAAGAGAGTGAGAGAAATTAAGCAAAAGTACAGGGCAATTTTTAGTTATGTGTATTAATTGAAATGAATCGCAAACTCCTTATTGAAAGCTTGGCAGCACCCAGAATAACTTTGTTTTCTCTCACAAATGAACAGTCAGAAGAAGGTGTTTTGCTGAGCAGATAATGTTACACTGCTGTAGAAGCTCATTTCAGCTTGCTTGGCTCCGAGTGATTACTGAACAACAAAATCCTTGCAAGTCATTGAAACAATCAGTGAAGAGATGTTGTCTCTTCCAAAAGGCTTTTTTTAAGGAATGAATTTTCATGTTTTTAATACTCTTGTTACATTAAGATTTATATGTGACTGAATTATGGCTGCTGCAGGAAACAGCTTTAGAATTTCTTGGCATTTGTGTATTTAAATTCTTAACTGTAATATTACATTAATGTAGTTGCACTGAATATTAAATTGATTTAAAGGTATTAATACTACATATAATATATAATCCTTAGAGTGTAAACATAATAAAACAGTAACAAGATGCAAATTGGAAAATATTTTTCACATTCTTGGTATTTGTATTATCTTTTTTGCATTAATTTTAATGGTTTATCATAGTCGTTACAGCAAAGTGACTTAAATGAAATCCTTTGATTTACAAAGGTGTAAATGAGCCCTGAATCATTTCCAGGATCTTGCGGTGTTACAGCGTCTCTTCTTTGTCTTATGCTTTTTTGGGTGGGACAGGGGAACCCTAATAAAACCATCCACAGAATAGTATGTCTTGCAATATATTTGACTTTGAAATCACGGACACTTTAGAAAAGACTGCTGTGGTCAGTCTGGTGAGTAAGCGTCTGAAATAAAAAAGCCTCAGACTCTAACCTTGGTATATATGGTGAGAAATACATTCAATTTTAATGCATTTAGATATTTATAAAAAAAAGATTGCATTTGAATCAACTGTATGTACCTAAAGTCCGTTTGAAGCCAGTCCCCACTGGGTGTGTGAGGAACAGTAAATGTGTAATTGTTGTGCTCAGATCCCTAAAAAGGCGGAAGCCTTGGATGTGGCCTTTGCCAGCACCAGTAAAAAACAAACAGAGAATGAGACAGTTGCCATCTCAAATCTCTCAGGCAGAAAAAAATAAATTAGTCCCTCAGTCAAAAACATTATATGCCAAATATCCTAAGGGACTCTACAGGCTTGCAGCTCAAAAATAGGACTGAGGAGATCTGGCTTCTCTTCCCTGTTGTGGTTAGGATGTGGGTGTGATCTTAAATAAGGCACGTCACCTTTCAGAGGCTCAATTTCCTCACTCATTTTTTTGCCTTTTCTATTTAAAGGGTGGAACCTTCAGGGAAGAAGCTTTCTTCTCTGTGTCTGTGTACTGCCTTGCCCTGATGCGGAATGAGCCTTTAGGTGCTACTGTGATACATATCATGCTCTAATCCAGCATCTGCACTGTTATAAAGTCTCTTGAAAGAAAATAATGCATTTACAGCAATTATGGATAATGTTTCACTTACCTGACCCGGCAATTCACATACTAGCAATGTAGTATGTGCTCCTGCCAGGAGTGCAGTAAGTAAATGTTGTCAAAAATAGATTATAATTTTTGCTGAAATTTTCAGTGCTAATGCACCTTTTTTGCAAAACAATCACTAGATTCTTTCTAAATATGCTTCCCTTTTGCAGAGAGTGCTAATGGAAACATATTCTATATGGAAAACTGTTTACTGTTTGATTTTTAAAAACAGCTTCTGTAACACATTTTTTAAATGAAAATATATTGTAAACACAAAACTGTTTACGATATACTATAAAATATTTTTATGCTGCAGCACTCTTTAATGAAAATGTACTGTATATACTGCACTGTTTTTTCTATTAAAATACATTAAACAAGGCCTGCTTTAAACCAACACCTAGTTCATAATTTAGATGAACAATTTTAGCTAAGCATTCTAAAAAGGATCAATTTCATATGGAAATTTTTTTAATGCGTTACTTCTTGACTCTATAGTGATTTCTACTTATTTGCAACAAAAAATGGGGAGATAATAAAAGAAATACCAGTTATTTTTAAGGAAGTCGTATTAAAACATACTTGCTTTCAGGTAGATAAAAACATTCTCATACTAACGTATATCACACCACCTCTGCAATCTTCCCTTCCTACCCTTGGGTTAGGAGACTTTATTACTACTGCCCTTTCTTCCAGGCAGGCTTATTTATACAAATTCATATAGTAAAGGTCAACAACAGTGGAAATTATTCCCTAAGGTAATAGTTTGAGTTCTTTAGTGACACCTCAAAGGTTTTGGCTGGAAAGAGACATGTTCTCCTAGGAGAAAGTGAGTTAATCTGTGGCCTCGCTTTCTCAGAGGAGTTCTCTCAGAGTCAGCGTTATAGCTTGCATGCCGAGCCGCTCTGGTACTGACCATGGGAACCAAATGGGCCGAGGCTCCAAGTCGCTTCCCCATGGCCTCTGCCCTCCACAGACACCCCCGTCCTCCTCTTCATCTCAGGGCCTGAGCGCCCTTCAGGTGTCACCAAGAGCTCCTGTTCCCGGTTCTTCTTTACCGATCCTTGGCTGAAAGAGGGAACCATGTATTTGTTCAACAGAGCATTTTATGCTGGAGAGGGGAAATCTAAAGAGGAGCATTTCGCATGGAGAACTAAAAGGTCGGAGGTTTGATATTTGTGGGTTCCTAGAGGTCCTCAGATGCCCTCTTCTCCAAAGAAACACATTCTGTCACCTGGGCAAATGACCTCTATAGCTTACAGTCCCAGGAATGGAAAAGCTGACAGGGCAATTGCCAGAATCATCAGTGCCTGTTGTTTTTACACGAGTAGTAGCTTGTAAGAGCAAATTGTCTGTTTTTCCCCCCTTAAAACTCAGATGCCCAGGGTTTAAATCTAAGTGAAACTAAATGGATGCCCTAGTTGCCCAGTTTGCCTTGTGCAAGCAAATAAAACTGTGAGCATCTCCCAGGGCTGTATGAGGTGACAGGCTGAAACACTTATTTATCATTGAATTCCATGAGATGGTACACTGACAGTCACAATATTGTTTAAAAGGAAAAAGACACATTCTATGCTCTTTATTTGTAAATTTGGAAAGGGAGTAGTTACAGTCTGGGAAGGGTCAATTTTGTTCTTAAAGATTAAATACTATTATCAAGCTCTAAGAATAACTATTCTTTAACATGCTTGGGTTTTGATAAAGTACAGTTCCAGCCCAGCATATACTTTGAGACTCTTTGGCTATAAAAGTTTTTGGATCTGCAAAGTAGAACAGTAGAAAATCGCAGGGATAACATGGGCTAGAAGCTCCGGTTATCTTCTGGAGAAGCTGGAGCTCGGCGCTCCCATTACTCCCTTAGCCTATTATAGAGGTTTTCAGGCTTTTGCACTGCATCAGCTGAAGAGATATGATATTTTAAAATCTTCAAGTCACTTTAAATGGTCTCTTACTATTTGTAAAGAAACTACTTCCTAGTGTAGGGCAGTTGATGCAAATATTGTAACCATCAGTACTGTGGCTGATTTTAATCCAAGGGACTGGAGGCAATCATGAGAGATTCATTTGAAGCTCTTAGAGAGACAGTTATATTTAAAATGTTAGCACTTTCTTATAAGTAGCTTGTTTCAAGTGTTACAACTGTCTTGAAGCAAATTATCCATTGTCCTGGTCCAGGCTTTACATGACAGGATGTCCATCTTATTCTGCTTAGTATTAGATTTTATACCTCTAAACTTCAGAGAACTTCCCCCCCCCCCCAAAAAAAAGACAAAAACAAAAACAAAACCCACACTTGTATTGTTTGCATGATGTTGACAGCATGCACCTTTCACCCTTAGCAATAACAGTATTGTAATGCCTTAACAAGAAAAATGTTGAGAAAAGGTTCTGGATATATTGGTAGGTAGTTCACAAGATGGTTCTCCATGGGAGGGAGGGGGAGGGGAAGACAAATTTTTGAATGTGACTTTTGTTTAAGTGCAAATTTAGAATATATAAACATTTAAGAATGGTCAGCTGTTCATGCACTGTAAGCTGACATTTGCAAAGGGAAAACATTTGAACAGAGACTGAACAAGTTCTCGAGGGTTCTCAAGGGCAAATCTAAAATACCGCATCTTATTTATTGTCCACAGCAGAGCTCCAGTAACTAAGTATCTAAGAAAAACTAGTTCGTTCTTATTGTAAAACAGATTTCTAAATGTGTCCATTCTTCCCTGGTCATTTTATCCTCACTGAATTTGGTTCACGAACTGAATTATGGCCTTCTCTTTTCGGTTATTATATACAGTCTTAGGGAAACAATAAGGGGGCCAAGTTTTGGAGCTGGAAACGCCATTAAAAATTTAACTACAGTTTGAAACCCTTGAATTTTAGTACAAAAATATCATGTAGATATGGGACCAAGGGAATGAGGTTTTTGCAAAGGAGTAGTATCTATGGTTCTCTGGATTTTTAAGGAAGATAAAATGGTTTATAGCAGCTCTTTATTCACATTGTCTGGAACAGTTGGGCAAAAAAAGAGGAAATGGCTTTCTCCCAGTGCTTATCAGATAACTGATCTGCAAATTATCACTCCCAGGGACAAGGTAGACAATAGCAGTATGTTCATAAATCTAGAGTAAAGTCGCAGTACAAAAAAATGATTGAAATGAAGGTTTATTGGGTTGAAAAGTGGCTACTGAAAACTAATTGTTATTAAAAGTCTGCCTGGATTTTCAGAACAGGTTTAACAAATGCATTTTATGTTATGTGATTACCAAACCTGAACAAAAATGAAATATATGGATGTTATAATAAGTAATGCTCTTCAGATGCATGCAATAGCCTGCGTAAAATACAGAGGAAACAGGAGAAAGATCTAGTAACAAATACAGCCTGTGAGAGTATGAAATCTCTATTTTCTTCAGTATTATCCAGAAACTACTCAATATGTTACACACTGGCATACTCTTTGATAGGAAATAACCAATATCTTGAACTTGCAACTGTGTGGTTGAATGAATTTAAACAAAACATGTTACAGGATAGAAAATCTAGTTATTTGATTGCATTTTCTGTAGTATGGTACAGATATAGAGCATAGCCTAATAAAATACTTAAATCTTTATAAGCTGAAACATACTTCAGTAACATCTGATTAGAAGTTAATATCTTGGGCGATCTATCATTATCAGTATTAAATGTATTATCCCAACCAAAATCATAAATTTCATTTTACTTGTGTTTAATAGCAAACATGAATCAGAAGGTGTTTCCTGAATTTTATTAAAAATCTGTTATAGCTCATTTATAACTGAGGACGATGAAGTACTTGCAGAATACAAAATGGTATAATCAGTGAAAAGATAAAGAGCTCCAAGCTACCTGTTCAGTATTGTTAGCATAAATGGAAAATAAGATTGGATCAAGACAGAGTTTTGCAAAACTGCCTTGGTATTATTCTCAAGAAAATTTTATTGCTATCTGATTTGACATGCAGTTTATTCTGAACGAAGGTCTAATCTTGAAGTCTTTACCCAGACATTTCCATGGTATGAGTCCTTCTGCTACAGTGAATGCATGGGCTGCACGTGGCCTTAGGCTACTAGTTTGTGGGCGGTAAGAGTCTGCTGGAATTGTGGTGCCTCAATAAAATGAAGTCTCAAGGACTTCAGAATGAGCCCACAGCACTGCAGGAGTAACTGGCAGAATCCCCAGTCACGTTTTCTTAGAGCTGTATATGGTAGGAAGGGTGTGGTGTACAAAAATCAGGTGAGAAAAACAGTGTTGCTGGGTTACTTCAGTAAAAATTCTGTTGCTTTTTAATTCTGGTGCATGCAGGAAAATTACAACAATGCTTTTTGGGGCAGTTGAGAGTATATTTTATAAAATGTGTTTTCTGTTGAAATTTCTTCTAGAGTAAAACCAAATATTTTGAGCAGGTTTACAATGGTATTGCAGTTTCTTTTTTCATGGGTGTTGCAATAGACTGGTCTTTGGGAGTGACGGTTATACTTTTCAATTTACTTTGTCAGACTTCCCTGTAAAATGTGTGTGTATGAATACATGTGTGAATATATATTCTAATTCCGAAGCATTGAGGATGGAAAACAGTGAGGATATGCAAAGATTTATCAGGTGCCTTTGTGTGTCCAATAAGATAGCTGAACTTTTTGGTTTGTTTATAAAGTAATAGAGAGCTTTATTTTCCACAGACACCTCAGTGTTGACTTTAGCAGAGATGAGGAGACCAGGTGTTTGTCACCTGCAGCAGTATCTTTAGTCAGTTTGGAACAGGGAACATTTAGTGCCGGCCAAGATGCTGCTGTTAGATCTCTAGGTGAAGAACTTGAAACTATGGCTGTAATTCTTTTATTACTGGAACTGTTTGTCTATAAAAAAAGCCCTTCTTGTGACTTTCTACTTTTGTTTGAGTATTACTTTTCACTGAAAGTGAGTGCTATTACAAACTTTAAATGTGGAAAAGTGAAGCAATAAAAACTGTGATATATGCTGTTCAAACTATTAAGCCATTTTGTAAAGCCCTAAAGACTGAAAAATGTAAGGAATTAAAAAGGCATTTGTGAGGTCTAGAAAATACTGATACTTGGAAAGAGTACAACTTGATAATTCATTCACTCACTTTCAGTTTTTCTCAATGCATATTTTACCTCTGTTTTCTTCCCTTTTTTCCCCCCTGTATGTGTGTATTTAAGCATAAATATGCAAGAGTATGGTATATCAGATTGTTTATTAGAGAACTGCGTAATGGGAATTGGACAAAAGCATCATTTCCAGAACCCTCCTGCTTACTGCTTTTGGATGATAACTACTTAACCGACATAACTGTCGGACGCCCTCACCACTGAATAGCAGTGGTGAATAGATGGGAGGGTAAAAAAAAGACTCACTTCCATGCACTGGAATAGCGGAATAGAAATGTCTCTCTTTTCATCTGAAGTCTTGTAGTTTACACATTAAACAAATTCAGTCCAGTATTCAACAAATAAGTTGTTTGTTCTTGGAGGAAAGCGCTTGGGGCTAAATGATTCTTTCCTCCCAGCTTTTAGGAACAGCTATAAAGTTATTTTGCTTGTGAAAGTCCTTATTTAGAATTCTTTTAGTGGCTGCTAGAGTTGCATAAATCTGCAAGAACTCGGTAGTGAAAATACCTCAGAAAAGACAGAGGATATGTTAGCATAGTAATGAGTGCCCTCTCTGAGAAACCCTCCAAGAGGGAACTTCTACCTGTTGCCTTCCTTTAATGAGCTTGAATGGCCATGCTGACAAATGGAGAGTACAGGCATACCTTGGAAATATTGCGGGTTCAGTTCCAGACCATTGCAATAAAGTGAGTCACACGAATTTTTTGGTTTCCCGGTGCATATAAAAGGTATGTTTACACTATACTGTAGTCTATTAAGTGTGCAACAGCATTATGTCTAAAAAAACCCAATCCAGATACCTTAATTAAAAAATACTTTATTGCTAAAAAATACTAACCATCATCTGAGCCTTCAGTGACACGTAATCTTTTTGCTGATAGAGGGTCTTGCCTCGATGTTGATGGCTGCTGACTGATCAGGGTGGTGGTTGCTGAAGGTTGGGGTGGCTGTGGCAATTTCTTAAAATAAGACAGCAATGAAGTTTGCTGCGTTGATTGACTCTTCCTTTCACGAAGGATTTCTCTGTAGCATGCAATGCTGTTTGATAGCATTTTACCCACAACAGATCTTCTTTCAAAATTGGAGTCAATCCTCTCCAACCCTGCCACTGCTTTATCAACTAAGTTCATGTAATATTCTAAATCCTTTGTTGTCGTTTCAACCATGTTCACAGCATCTTCACCAGGAGTCTATTCCATTTTAAGAAACCACTTTCTTTGCTCATCCATAAGAAGTAACTCCTCATCCGTGAAAGTTTTATCATGAGATGGCAGCAATTCAGTCTCATCTTCAGGCTCCACTTCTAAGTCTAGTTCTCTTGCTGTCAGCCTGTCCTTTGAAGCTTTGAAGCCAGGCATTGACTTCTCCTCTCTAGCTATGAAAGTCCTAGATGGCATCTTCTTCCAATTTAAGGCTGTTTTGTCTACATTGAAAATCTGTTGTTTAGTGTAGCCACCTTCATCACTTCTCTTAGCTAGATCTTCTGGATAACTTGCTGCAGCTTCTACATCAGCACTTGCTGCTTCACCTTGCACTTTTATGTTATGGAGACGGCTTCTTTCCTGAAACCTCATGAACCAACCTCTGCTAGCTTCAAACTTTTCTTCTGCAGCTTCCTCACCTCTCTCAGCCTTCACAGAACTGAAGAGAGTTTGGGCCTTGCTCTGGATGAGGCTTTGGCTTAAGGGACTGTAGTGGCCGGTTTGATCTTCTATCCACACCACTAAAACTTTCTCCATATCAGCAATGAGGCTGTTTTGCTTTCTTATCATTGGTGTGTTCACTGCAGTAGCACTTTGAATTTCCTTCAAGACCTTTTCCTTTGCATTCACAACTTGGCTCACTGTTTGGCGCAAGAGGCCGAGCTTTCAGCCCGTCTTGGCTTTCGCCATGCCTTCCTCACTAAGCTTCATCATTTCTAGCTTCTGATTTCAAGTGAGAGATGTGTGACTCTTCCTTTCACTTGAACACTTAGAGGCCATTGTAGGGTTATTAATTGCCCTAATTTCAATATTGCTGTGTCTCAGGGAACAGGGAGGCCCGAGGAGAGGGAGAGAGATGGGGGAACGGCTGGTCGGTGGAGCAGTCAGAACATGCACAACATTGATCGATTCAGTTCGCTGTCTTATATGGGTGCAGTTTGTAGCGCCCAAAACAATTACAATAGTAACATCAAAGATCATTGATCACAAATCACCATAACAGATATAATAATAATGAAAAAGTTTGAAATACTGCGAGAATTACCAAAATGTGACATAGAGACACGTAGTGAGCATATGCTGTTGGAAAAATGGTGCTGATAGACTTGCTTGATGCAGGGTTGCCACAAACCTTCAGTTTGAAAACAAACAAACAAACAAAAGCAATATCTGTGAAGCACAATAAAACGAGGTATGCCTGTGGTAGAGCACTATCCGCATTTGAGGGAAACCTTTCATTTTTTTTTCATACCATCCCAGAGATGGAACCTTTTATTTTCTTCCTTGTAGAGACCTTAGATTATTTGTAGAGCTGACCTAAGGTTGGTTCCAAATTTAGCATCCAAGTTGGTGGCTTGGATTTTTCTAGGTGATTGTAGTTATAGCCCAGTGTCATAACACAGCAAAAATATTGCCTGTCAGTGAGAACTTGACGTGTAAATTCCTTCTGTACCCTTGATCTCCACTGTAAATTTTTTCAATACTATTAAAAAAATATAATGAGAAAAAGATTAAGGATTTTTTTAAAGAGATGTTAATGAGTAAATAAACCTAACTAACCTCCCAAACACTTCAGAAGTATATCTGTGTTCACCATTAATTTCTGTTCCTGACAATTTACTTGCAGATGATTACTGACTTCTTACACAGTTGTGCTCTATTTGTTTGTGTCCCAGATCCTAATATAGACAGTTCTTCCATTCACATGATTACAACTTTTGATTCTTCCAACAGGCTTTAAATAGAATTAAATGCAAGTTTATTCCTGTATTATGAGTAAAAGGTTATACTTTTTCTATTTTTTTTAGTTTATGTTAGATCAATTCAATCTAGGTAAATCCAGAACCATTTGTCATTACAGAAGCAATCCTACTTGTTAGAAATATGTTTAAAAGATTCAGAGAATGAATTAAACCATCTATCCAGTAAGGCTATAGAATCTTTCTTTTTCCAATATCCCATAGAGATCTATGTACTGTTGCAGTATATCAAAAACAACTGCAGCTGGCACTCTTAGTTTAGTGTTTTGTTGCACCTCTGCTGGTCATCTTAGCAGAGAAACTGAAAATGGGCTCACCCCAAATGCTGACCCCTAGGAGCCTAGGTCCATGCGCACTGGGGAAGAACTGGGAGAAGGGCAAAATACTTCTTGTGGCTAAGAGAATTACTGTGAAAGCAAGTACGGTATTTGTGTTTTGGCATGTGACTATTATGAGCAGTAGTAGTTAATTGCTGTAATGATAACAATGCAAGGCAGTTTGTTCCTAAATGTATTTCAAAAATATATTTTCCAAGTATTTTCAGGGAGCATTTTACTTTGTCCATTTTGGCTTCAAATGAGAATTGAATAGTTTTGTCTCAACTCCACTCTGGCTGCGCACTTAACACATCCCTTGTCTCTGTTTTTTCAAATATTCTGTTGTGTTTTGTGAAATAAAAGTCCCCATAACATAGCCTAGTCAAACTGAGTGAGACAACTGTAAAGAGGGAGATCATCACCTGGCATACAGACTTTGATCCAGAATATATCTATATCTATATCTATATCTATATCTATATCTATATCTATATCTATCTCAAAGATGAGGATAGACATAATTCCAATAAGTGTTTGCTGTGATATAAATCAGGAATAGCTGCTTTGATGCTAGTGGAGTCATGCTAGTTTAAAAAGCGTGTGGGAGGAAAATCAGGCTACAGATGCATGACAGTGAGTGAGAGACACAGACGCTGACAAAAATCTCACCTATTTCCTTAAAGGTTTTCTTTCCAAGTTGCAAAGTATGTTACTTTTAAAAAAGATGAAAAGGTAAATAAGATTCACAAAGACCATAACCAAAAATGTCTTCCTTTCCCTTTTCTATTTTGGAGAATCCAGCAGCAGGCTGCCTTTCCCTGGCAATGTCAGCAGCAATAGTTTTGTTATTAGAAAGATTGCTACTGTATGAAAAGTGCAGTAAAGAAATTTGTCAGCCCTAGGTGTGATTACTGAGAAATACTGGAGCTAACATATGCATGATCTAATCTACAGTCCACAGAAGTCAGTAATCCTTTCCTTTGATTGAAGAGATTTAAAACATTTTCCTTTGCTATTAGTTACTAGAGCATATATTTATGTATATATATGCACACACACACGTACATGCGCAAACACACATATGCATATATCAAGATCTTTATTTAATGAAGTTTCATTAATCTGCTAAGTTTTTTTATTATTACAACATTATTTTTGCCACTAATAGAATTTTTCTCTCAAAAAGGAAATTGGTCTAGAACTTAAAATGTTTGCCCCAATGGTTTTTTTTTTTAAGATACTCAAGATTAAAAAAAAAAAAAAGAGCATTTTTTTCTGCTGTCATTTGGACTCCAACACTTATATCTTGAATCTTACTATACTTGACTATCTGGACAGCCTATGAATGAAAAGCATTTGCCAGGGCTGTTAACTAGAGTTAATTCAGTCTAGGATTAGGTTCTCACACGGTGTTAATTGGTGGATATCCAAGATCAATTGCACTATGTAATTTTACTGAAATTGAAGATCTGGATCTTAGAGATTGTTTTTAAATATGTATTAATCAAAAAAAAAGTGTGAATATTGTGCCTAGACAATAATACAGAAGATCCTCTGGGAATAATTGTGGTGTAGCAAGTTACTAGTGCTGGGGGAGGATAAAGGCCCTGTGTTTAAATCCGTATAGACATGATATAGACATGAACTGAGACAATTGTCCCATCAATCACAGCAATAGGATTTGGGTGTACGGGGTGGGGTAAAAGTGGACATCATTTGGAGCCAACTGTGCCAATACCTGTTGTGATGGAAATGGTGGTATGAAGGCTACACGTTCACCCAGCTGCTGAGAAGTTTACTAAATAAATATTGCTTTAGCTTATTAGGAGACCTGTAAGGAAAAACCATCAGGAATGAAAAAGAATAGATCAAGACAAGCCAGTTTTTCCATAGACATTCAGAGGTTCATAAAAGGCATTGACAAGGTAGGGAAATACGTCTGCAATCCAAATTCAAAAATATTTCAGCAATTAAAAAAAAAAAGACTCAAGGAACTGTTTGAGGGAAAACATAAGTTACAGGGCCCTGCTGTTGTCTGAAATACCTTCGCCTGCTCTCTCAGGATGGTGGTAATCGGGAAAGACTGTTAGGTTAATTGCACAGTACCTAAAGAGGAGTTTTGTTGTTAGCGTTACTGAGTTTTATTCCCATTGATGAAATCAATAATACTTTGCGCGAACGCCAGCCGGAGTCCCTCCGTAACACAGAAATGACTACAAGGTCCCCGGAGGAGTGGAGGAGGAGGAGGAGGAGGATGTGAGGCAGGCGCCCGGGGTGGCAGGGAGCTGCATCACCGCTGCCGCTGCAGGGAGGTATTGGAAAGGGAACGGAGGCACCGCCAGCTTTCTTGCCCATCCCCGAGTTTTATTCCTGCCTTTAAGGGAAGGAGCGGGAGGAAGGGTGTTATTTACTACATCTGGGCCCTGAAAGCTTGAGAAGCGCGTTTCACACAGTGTTATGACTGAAGAAGACTTCACGCCGTTCTGATATATGAGGCCAAGCTATTTAAGTACCACTGTTATGTAAATATTTACATTTGTTAAGAAATATATTTTCTCATAATAATCATATCTGTTTGATGCATACCATCCTCGCTTAATAGCAAACATTAAAACAAGATACTTACAAAGAGAAACCCTTGTCACTTGGCAAAGAAAACTGCAATAATCCTCCACTACTTGCTCCCCCCTCTATTTTAATTGTTAATATCTTTTCAGCATGCGGGAGAAGTAATCTCCTACCACGCTAAAGCAGTCAGCCTAATTGAAAAGAAATACAAGTCAGCTAGTGCTCAGCTGAAAAATTCAGCTAAAATGCAATCTGTCATTATATTTCCAATGCCTGTTTTAAATAGGTATTAAAGTAAATGTGGGAAACATCTTCTCATTTCTCTTGCGGTATCATTTTGCTTTACAGAAATCCCTAATCCTCAAATGAAGATTCTGCCCGATACCCAACAAAACACTCAAGACTCAGCCTCAAGTATCTTGGAAACTGGATCCAAAAATAGAGGAATAATTTCCCTATCGTGAATTAATCTCATTTGAAAATGATTTTAAAAATACAGTTTATGCATTGCAAATCCTCGCTCCCAGAATAACCTGTATTTGTGGTTGTTACGCCACAGTCAAGAGATAAATTACTGCTCAGTGAGCTGTTTCAGCATGGCAACGTGAACTGCAGCTAGGACTAAGGAAATTGATGAAGCATAACATACCATGAAAGAAATGAAAACATCTTATAGGGCACATGCGCATTATTGACAGGTTTCTACTTTTTAGATACAATGAATGCTTTCAGCAGGAGATCCTATTTGAAAAGTATCCCTTATTAGAAAGTTATATGCCACATTTAAAGGTATTCACACTTTTAGCCCCCAAATTATTATGCACTATATTGAAATATTTCAATTTAGTTGAAGAAATACTGTATTGTGATGCTGAACACTCGTTTAATGGAGATAATATTTCAGCTTAGTAGGGTAAGTTGAATTGATTTGAAGTTGAGACATCTTCAGATCTGTAATTACAAATGCATACTTCTGAGTAGGTAAAAGCATATCAAAAATACATCAGATGGAGCCATATAGAAAATTCATCAAGTTCTTAACAAGTCAAACCCAAACAAAATCTTACTAATGCTCTTATCATTAAAGTTCACTTGGCTCTGGTCTCAGAAAGACAACCTTCTTCAAATTTCTCCACTAAATGAAATCCCCATGACTGTGGGAATCTCAGGATCTGCACTGAATCGCATATGCTTAGCAAATATTAGGATATGGCTAGTTATAAAAAGATATCCATATGTGAAAACCGCCAAATTAAAAAAGAGCTTTTAACCTTCCACCCTAAAACACAATGGCTAGTTGTTTTTCCTTCAACAACTTTGCTTTCTTATTCCTTCACTGAAGTGGTGAAAGGTTCAGCTAGACTGAAGAAAGACTATGCTCTCAGAAATAATCATATGTTGGTAGAAAATGGAATATATGATGTGGTGTCTCTGCTTTCTGCTATTCTTCCTCATGTAATTTAGTTCCCAAATTGGAAAATTTTTTTAGTGTGACCAAGATACAGCCTCTACTGTTACTATGGATGTAATTGTACAGAAAAGAAAACAAGAAATTGAATTAGAAGGAGTCCATTCCTAATGTATACTTTCTACTCAGTCCTTTTGGATCAATAGCAATTAGTATTTTAGACAGATCCAATTCAGTAGTTTTAAAGGCTCTTTCAGTGAAGTAGTTATAAGTACCTTTTAATTCTTTTTTTTCCCCTCTCTTTTCTCTTGGTGTCTGTATAGTCCCAAATTCATGGAACACAGGTTTAGAGCAAGACCTCTTTACAGACTGCTCCCATAAACTGTGTTTTCAGTCAAGCTTAATCCTGTAACTGCTTGCACATATGCATGTTTAAAAGCAAAGCTTATTGTCTCATTGATGGTGAGATTCTGCACTAGCTTAAATGGCCTTGCTGTATTGCAGTCTAATAGATGGAGATGTTTTGGCAGTAGTATTTCCTCTGACAGCTCTGCAATTTTATTGTCAAAAAAGTCTGAGCAAGTGAGATTCTTGTATGTGAAGACACAAGACCAAACTAGCTCCCTGTGTAACCAATGGTGTTGGTAGCTATTGTAATGTGCCACTTAAACTGATTTTCAGAGAGTTATTACAGAACAGCAGGCTCCAGTGTTTAATATTGCCTAGGCAGCAGTACAGGGCAAGCACCACCTTCTGGGTAAGATTATATATCTCTCCTCTGTTATTTTTGGTGGTAGCAGTGAGCGCTCTGTTCTGACTTCCGAAATCCCACGACTGCGTGCTGGGGGTCACTGGGAGGTAGAGAGTCTATCAGCAGGCGCAGGCATCCTTGCTCACTTTGCTGAGCATTTGATGCTCGTGCGTGCTAGAGAGAGCCCTTTAGATTTCCTGCTGTTAGTAACTTCATTGATATTTTCATCTGAAATCCTAACCCCATCTGTAAATTGAAAGTCAGATCATTCTCAGTTCAAGTTAAAAAAAAAAAAAAGCTTTCTATATAAATAAACCAAATCTTATAAATGTAAAATATTAAGCTTTATGGGTCTTTCATCAAAAAAATACTTGTCATTTGAATATTATACTAGGTTTGGTGCCTGATATTCTGTGAACATATATGCACATAATATATATATATATGCCAAATATTATTATGATTATTATACTTGTTTTGTTTAAACCAAAAGTGAGAAGCTGATAAGTTTATTTGGGGGTGAGGGGAAGATGAAGGAGGAGGACAAAACAACTCAGAACAGAATCTGGTTGAAAACTGGTGTGAATGTGAACTATATGAAGATAGATAACCTGCATTTTTCTTTACTGCAGGCCAAAATCTAGAAAATATGATTCTTCTGCTGTGTTGCTTCATTTGGAATCTGGAGAAAAGCGACAAAACAATGACGATAATAAAAGTAATGCTAATAATAATCTCTTGTGAGGCCAGAGAAAAATGAGAAATTTAGGTGATATATGTACTGAGACTGCATGTGGAATGCAGATTAGTATGAATTAGGAGAAAGAAAATGTTTGTGCAAAACACTGCCTGCCTGAATACAGATTTCATAATCAGCAGATGAAGACACTGAAAACGGAGAATATTTTTTGTTCTACAAAATATCTTTGTGCTTTGGAAGCTATGCTGTACCATATGCATCATATGCAGCACAGGATCTAGGTGAGAAAATCAAGACAGCAGCAAACTTGCCACACCTAGGATGTCTGCTTTTCAAAAGCTAGCACGTTATTGAATGTAAAGATAGTGCAAAGACAAAGAAAGGATATTTTATCAGTATTTCACAGTGAAGAGATACCTATGCTTGTAACTATGGCATACAAAAAAAATTTGTTACCCCACATCCATCTGGGCTACTTGTTGAAACTACCTATTCCTATTCTATTCATATGTAACAAAAGCATAGGAAGGCCTTAAATTATACTACTGCATATATAATACAGGATTAATATGCAGTATTGAAAAGAAAATGAGGCCTCTAAATGTTAATTCTGTGGTACTACACTAGTGGCGGTGTGATTAAAGATAGGTTCTGGTGAGAAGCAAGAACGTAAGCACAACAGGATAGACTAGAATTCTGATTAAATGTTTACAGGATACGTCTATCACAAATTTTTTTTATTAATTTCAAGAAATGTCAGATTCCATTCTGTGTGTGGTTAAATATTAAAAGACTGCATTTAAAATTCCAGTAGGATTAGAGTGGGTCTAAATTTCCAAATTATTATTATTGTTATAGAATGAAAGCTCTCATCAGTCTCTTGCAAGAGTATATAAATTGTCAGACAGGCTTCATATCATTTGTGAAAATAGACCTAAATCCATTGACTGCAATACGGTTTTCTCAGTTTTCAAAAATAGCATATGCATTTCAATCGCAAACATAAAAGAAAAGAAAAGTTAAGATTTGAGATTGCTCTGCTTTTCTATTTTAAGATCTTCCTCATAATGTTGCTATCTAGATATTTTTTCTAATGACTACAGAACTGTCTTCATTATCGCATTTAGGCTGAGAGAGTGACTGATGTTCTCAGCTCTGTCCTTCTCTCCCAAATACATTCTACAGATTCCTCCAGTTAAACTTGCTTTCTTAGTTTATTTTGCATTTAACTATTGAAAATCCCACTCAGATCTGTGCTGATGGATGAACATAGTAATAAATACAAGCTGGTCATTTTCTTTTAAATTCTGCTTAATGCACATTGGCAAAAAAAAAAAAGAAAAAAAAGAAAAACATAATCATCCTTTTAAAAAATAATTTTAAAAAATAATTGATAAAATATTTTCTAGTTTCTAGTAAATGCAAAATATCCTTGGCTAAATTTATCTGCCACAGAACTTATGCCTAATGTCCTCATCACCAACCACAGGACAAGTCCCAGCTGGAACCATTTATTGGCTTAGTCAAGTTCTCCGCTACTTTGTTCTAAATATGTCAACTTTGATTCATCCTTTGGCTCAGTTGCTGTCAAACACTGTTAAATGGAACTGGAATCAGTGTTGCACCTAGATTTCCACTAAGCCCAAACCATAATCACTTCTGTAGAAGTGTTCATATTGTATGGCACCAAAAACTCACTTTGATAAAGAGGGCAGTGCTTCTGTGAGGGTATCTTATACAAAAAAAGTCTGGACTGATCTTTGGTAGCAGCTAGAGGTAAGAAGTTCATAACATCAGTACTGAAAGCTTTGTCAACAATCTCCATTCTTCAGGAGTGCCAAACTTCTTATTTATTTGCATGATTTATAGTGTCAGGCCACGAGCAAGAGTGCATTATGAGACTTGAGTTAGGGCTATCAACATCGGCTAAAGCATTGGCAACACTTAGCTGAACATTTAATTAGTTTGGTGTTATAAGTTAAACGAAATGGGAAAACTGAATCATTTTGAGGTGAACAGTGAAATACAGAAAATTCTAGAGTGGGTAACAGAATAATTTATTTCATCTACAGGCTGCAAAGGCAGTTAAAGAAATAAGCTCAGAATGGCGTGTTATCTACTTCGGCATGTGTTGTGCAGCGATTTCATGAGACACTTGCATAGATTCCAGAGAGTTTTCCAAAGGAAAACTATGTTGGAAAGAAGTACACAGCTGTGCACTATGTGAGATATGAAGAAGAAATCATGAACAGTACCAGCAGTTGCTGGGGTGGTACTTTGTGTTCTGGTGAAAAATAAAAAATTAAGGCATGTGAAGTACATGGATAGTCACATGACTGCTGAGCATGCAGGGAGCTATTATGAGCACCATCATCTGAGCTATTTAGCAGAGGTCTTCAAAATGTGAAAACAGGCCACATGGCCTCCAGAGCATGTATATATTTATGAATTTCAGCTGCTGAGAATTTGACTTCATAGCCTCTTTTTTTTTCTTGTGAAACAGAGGGTGGAGAAGGTGATCTCAATAAATATTGTCAGTACTTTATGAAGGTACATTCTTTATTTATCTTAAATATCATCATATGTATCACAAAGCACTCAGTAAACCCCCTGCATAAACGTATTCCTCCTTCTCTGTAATCTGCAGTTCTCTGTATGGTAACTTCCCCTTCATTTCACCAAGGACCACAGCATCTCCTACAATTAATTCCTGACTATTGCCCTTTATGCATGGGATGAGGGCACATTTCTCCTGTGAAACTCTGATACTCTCAGCCCTTTTTAAAATGTTGACATTCTTGGAGAAGGGATGTGAGTTTACTAAGCACTTAATGAGAAATGTTAAAAATACAGTAATTTGAGCATTTTGTTTCATAATTTCTTAGAACAAAATACTCTGGACCTGGGTAATCTTTCAAATGCTTGTGTGAGCTCTGAGCTAGGAGGGATTTGAAAAGAAGAAATATCAGATTCTATGGTGTCACCAGGTCATGTTCTCTTCAAAACGTTGTTGTCTGGCTTTTTTAGTGCTTACTGTTTTGCGTGCGTTTATATATATCTGCACAGGGATATAAATACCAGTGAATAAGAATTCTTCATTTAGTTACTCCAGCAATAACGTTTTGAACCTTTTGTGCTCTGGTGTAAATTACTTGCCTAGGGCAAAGCATAGGAAGAGCTATGCCTTGTTTTTTTTTCGTTTTGTTTTTTTTAAACCTGCCACAATATTTACTTTTGTGTTTGTAGTATTGAATGCATCTGTTTCCAACAAAGCTAAGACATATTTCTCCTTAAATCATTGACACAGTAGAAGCCAAAAAGTTCTAATACATTATATTTCATAGTGCTTTAAGAGAGAAATACCATTAAAGCCATATCACATCAGCAGTTAAAATCTACTAAAAATCAGTGCGAATGCAATTCTTTTTCTTTTTAAATTTACTTGTACTATTTCTAGATATTAATAATTTTTAACTCCCTTCAATTTCTGTGTACTGTATTATTCTATAGCAATCTGAATAGAATCCTGACAATTGCTTAGTTACACATTAGACCAGAAGCATTAATGTTATTATATTTCAGTAATGAAGAAAGCACTGTGCACAACTAATGGATTTTATTAAGGCTAATATATGTAACAGCAGGAGCAGTTGGTAAACCAAGGGAAGATTTTTAGCAAGCATTCTGTGGAACTAAAAGTCACTGAAAGGTGGTAAAATAATAAACTTGTCTGACACACTGAGGAACTGGTGTAACTTTTGTAATCACTGGGTGAAGACACTGTGCTTGATAACTCTGGAGCTAGGAGAGCCCTGAAGTAATGGTATTTGACATGGCTGGGAGATGTCATCAAACTGAAAGAAAGAGCGCTGACAAGAGAAATACTAAAAAGGGCTCCTGGTGGAAAAGCTGCTGCCATGTAGGAAACTGTATTAGATAAAGATATCTGAGGAACTAGGCTCTCCTGGGATGGAGCAGTGGTTCTAATAATTGACGGGAAATTGTTAAGAGGTGTTGCTACAGCTCCTTTTGGAGTAGCGTGAATGGCACAAAGTGTATGTTTACGGAGTGACGCATTTTTCATTAATCTACCTTGTTCTTTCTTAAGAAAATAGTCTTGATGAGCCTTTATTGATCTATAGCCATGAGTTGGTCTGCTGATAATTAATGTACATTACAGATATGATTGCACTGGTGAAGGTCTAGCTCCTTTTAACACAGTGCTCCAGTAGATTTACTTCACTAGATTTTTGTTTCAACAGTGAACCAGTGAGTCGAGACGCCTAGGAAGCAGAATTTTGTCCAGACTAAGAAGTGTAAAACTCCCTGCACGTTTTGATATCCCTTTTGGCAGGTGATTCCTAAGGTGTTTGCTATTTAACTGTTCATATCATAATTTCCATAATTTTTTTGAAGACTGTTGCCAAAATGCAATGGAAGATTCTCCCTTTCTAGAAACCACAAACACAAAAACAGATGATTACACGTTAATTCAACCATTGCAAATAAAATAACATTGTAATGCACTTATTTGCATAGACCTAATATTCCAAAGTGACTTGATATATCACTGCTTCTTCCCTGAAATTCAGTGCTAAAAGGAAACAGCTTTACTTATCTAACCCATAAAGTTAACTTTAAACTTGGCCTTGACTGTCCTGTTAGAAAGGAAAAATAAACTACTGTATTCTGAACTACTGTATTCCCTTCTGAAACCAGCTGCTGTGGCACACAACATCCTATGATTAGAACAGATTGGTAGGTCATCCAGCAACAAATATGAGATAAGCAGATCAGAAAGGTGATTCTGTCTCTGGTGCTGAATTACTTCTGCAAGGCCATCTGGTCCAAAACCCGGAAGATATTACCCATCACCCTTACAGCTAAAGGGCATGCTGCAAAATGGTAGCCAGTAGGGAGAGGATCAGGTATAGAATAAGCAAAGAAAGAAAATGCAGTAAGAAGAACCCACACATGCAAGAAAAGTTGTCTTTCCACTAAAACTTACTGACCCCAAAACTGCTCTTTCCATATGGCTGGTCTTAGTTTGAACTTTAGGTGTGATCAGATGATCTGAACATCCCATCACCTTTGTTCCAGGTCGTTAAAGGTCACTGGCTACAGAAAAAAGTTACTTTTCTTCTTACAAAGCCAGCTATGGTATGATGTTTAAAACCTTGCTCACTTTTCCAGTATGAAGCCAGAACTTAGCATGCAAAGTTCATCTCTGAGACCATTACATTGCTGCCATGCTTAATGGGCCTTGTGGTATCTCAAGCAGCACTTACAATCCAAAGACAAAATAATACAAGAGAAAGAATTAAGACTATTTTGTTTTATCAGTTCTGCATGCTGTGTTTTGCATCCAGATGGAATTAGACCTTTAAGAGTCAGAACAGCTTAAATTTCCAGTTGGAGATTGTGAGCCCAGAAAGGGACTGTTATAGTCACCTAGACCTACTGTTTATATACCAGTGGCCTTTTGGCTTCCTGAATGAATTCCTTGAATGAATGAGATTATATGAATGGCAGAGCTCAGAGAGTTGTGATCAGTGGCACAGAGTCTAGTTGGAGGCCTGTAGCTAGCGGTGTCCCGCAGGGGTCAGTACTGGGTCCAGTCTTGTTCAACTTCTTCATCAATGACCTGGATGCAGGGACAGAGTGCACCCTCAGCAAGTTTGCTGACGATACAAAACTGGGAGGAGTGGCTGATACACCAGAGGGCTGTGCTGCCATTCAGAGAGACCTGGAGAGGCTGGAGAGGTGGGCGGAGAGGAACCTCATGAAGTTCAACAAAGGCAAGTGCAGGGTCCTGCACCTGGGGAGGAATAACCCCATGCACGAGCACAGGCTGGGGGCTGACCTGCTGGAAAGCAGCTCTGCGGAGAAGGACCTGGGAGTGCTGGTGGACACCAAGTTAAGCATGAGGCAGCAATGTGCCCTTGTGGCCAAGAAGGCCAATGGTATGCTGGGGTGCATCAGGAAGAGTGTTGCCAGCAGGTCGAGGGAGGTGATTCTCCCCCTCTCCTCAGCCCTGGTGAGGCCCCATCTGGAGTACTGCGTCCAGTTCTGGGCTCCCCAGTACAAGAGGGATGTGGCACTCCTGGAGCAAGTCCAGCGAAGGGCTACAAAGATGATTAGGGGACGGGAGCATCTCTCTTATGAGGAAAGACTGAGAGAGCTGGGCCTGTTTAGCCTGGAGAAGAGAAGGCTGAGAGGAGATCTTATCAACGTGTACAAGTATCTGAAGGGAGGGTGTCGAGAGGATGGGACCAGACTCTTTTCAGTGGTGCCGAGCGACAGGACGCAAGGCAATGGGCACAAACTGAAACACAGACACTTCCATCTGAACAGGAGGAAAAACTTTTTCACTGTGAGGGTGGCAGAGCACTGGAACAGGTTGCCCAGAGAGGTTGTGGAGTCTCCTTCTCTGGAGGTATTCAAAACCCGCCTGGATGCGATCCTGTGCAATGTGCTCTAGGTGACCCTGCTTGAGCAGGGGGGTTGGACTAGATGATCTCCAGAGGTCCCTTCCAACCTCAGCGATTCTGTGATTCTGTGATATCTATTTTGAACTTTAAAATTAAGTTTTGAAGAATTCACTTCATTGCTGGTGCATTGATTTGTGGCCCAGCAGTGCAGTAGATACAGCATTGCCATTGCTAGTAACCGACTGACCGGCTGTGAGCTTTGCCTTAGCTCTGCGGAGCTGGGATGTGTCAGGCTTGCTTTGGCTGCCCTTGCATGGCCTGCCTGGACCCGCGTTTTACCTTTTTTTGGCTGTAACAGCAATTGTCTAACGAGCAAATGAATATTGCCTAACTTGTCCTGGTTGTAGGTTAGCTTTAAGCATTTGTGTGGTGCAGTGTTACAATAATTTTGATATAATCCTGTAAGACATAGATAGTAATAACAATCTATTATTCTGTTTAGAGTGAACTATCTGTGACCCTAAAAATAATAACGTGAGGTAGAGGAGTAGGATGGTAGCAAAGGCCTCTGAAGTACAGACTCAGGATAGCAGCAGAGGTCCCAGTGATACAAACAAATCACCAGTGGTCAATTACTGGTCCTTCAAGGAACACAGCCTTGGAAATCTGATAAAAACAATTTTAGGGGAAATAGCATACATAATGCATGCTGTGTACACCATAGTGTTTTAGGATATAATGCAGGACTGTGGGCCCTTGGAGAAAGATCACAGTGATGTATGTCTTAGAATAAAAATAACCCCATGCAGACTCTCGAGCCAGGAGGAGGAGGAAACCCACTGCCAGCATCATGCTCCTCCTGGTGAAGGTGGCAGAATGCTGACCTTGACCTCTGGGTGCAGCTCTCCCCACCGCTGCTTCTGGTGGGCGACAGCAGTCAGTCTTGGCATTAGGACCCAGAGGGGCAAGGGAAGGGGGAGCACAACACCAGTGAAATGGGGGATATGCTAGGCATGTATAACAATTTTAAATGTAGTATTAATGAGGCTTTTTCTATAAGAATTAGATAATTTGGACATTAAGTATTAGTATTTGTGTATCTGGGGATAATAACTCTTTGATTAGTCAGATGAGACTTTAGACTAATAGTGAGTTCTTGGCTTCAAATATGTGATGTATTCCCTTAGCCCCTAGTGTCACAGATCCTATTATTAATTACCCTCACCATTAAAAATGTGCATTTTACCAACTGAATATATTTGCCTAGTTTAACTTCCACCTAACAAATTATTGCCAGGCCGAATTTGTCCCGATTAATTTCAGGCTTGTGGATCTTTGTCTATGAGGCTGTATGCCCATATGTTATCAAATTAATATTCCCCAGATAAGTTATTTAGAGATCAAGTCACTTTTTAACCTCCTCTTTGAACAGATAGAACAAATAGGCTGAATTGCCAGAGGCTTTTGATAACCAAATGTGAATTCTAATCTTATTCTCACATTTCTTTTTCAGTTTAACAGAATCTTTCAGAATCAAGTGTAGCAGACCTAGAGAGATTATACTTGTATTGGTCATGCCACTGGCAAAAAAGACAACTTTGTTGTTCCTACCTGAGACCACTCTCTTTGTATATTCAACACTATATTTGCTCTTTGTGCCAGAATGTGACACTAGAAATTCGTGTTTGGCTGATGATTCCACATAGCTGTCCTAAAGGCAGCCCTGACTGGACCAAGTAAAACATGAAGATCTCTTTTATCCCTAACACATTTTAAAATCTATTTTGAATTGTCTTTTGCTCTGCCAACAATAAATCTCTCCTTCAATCTTTTTGTTTCCCTTAGTGCTTTTTCTAAATTACTTGTTTCTAACATATTTTCATTGTTGTTTTCTTTCCCCCTTTCCTTTTTTAATGTCTATTTTTTATTTAGAATGTTAGAGTTTGGTTTTACTTGTTTTAGCTTGATCTATTTTGTTGAGCAGAATTTTAAGACACTGACAAAAACTTTAAATAAATATCACAGCAATATTTTCCTGTTTATCTTTTTCCTCTTGTGGTTTATCTGATAATGATTTCCACCTTGTGAAAATACCTTCAGCATTGAAACTTTTATTTTAACAGTCTAAGCCTATAGTTTTTGCATATAATAAATGCAATTGAGCTACACTCATTACATTTAAGTGAGCAGGCTGTCCAACTGTGATAGCCGTTTCTATTTATTGTCAAGATGAGATCTGATATAGAATCCAGCATGCTGGATTACTCACATTAGAAAGTTGTCATCTGCAGTTGTTAAGAATTGTTTTAGAAATTCTCAGATTTTTTTATTGAAAGACTGGAATCTCTGTCAGGAGTTGGTCATACTGAAGTCACTCATGATAATAGAGCTTTTCTATGAAATATAAAGAGTAATAACTTGCTATGACATTCTTGTGATCTATGGCTTGATACTGAGGATATCTACTTATTTTAATATGCAGATTTCTAATACTTTTTTCTCTCCCCAATTTCCTTGTTGCCTCAGTAATCTTACATAGCATAAATGGTGTGTAGTACACAAATCAGCACTTATTCTTCCTTTCATTCTTCCCTTTTGCATCACTTAATATCATTTGGTCACTCACGCCAGCCAGATCCAGTGTTAACTGAGGATAATGTAAAGACTTCCATTGACTTCACTGAGATTTGAATGAAACAGTTACTCTGGTATCAGGAATATTGCGTGATGCCAACAGAGCTGTACTAATAAATGGTGCAAATATTTAGCATAACTGAGAGCACAAAGTTCCTTGTGTTTCACACAGAGTTCATGAAAGCATACTTTAGGTGCTAACATGAAAATGAAAATAATTGACATACTCTCTCTTTTGGCAGACCAATATTGGGATTTGTACAACCAAAACTCCTTAATAAATTTTGGAGCAAACCCATTTTTATAATTAGAAAGCACTGAATTCTCAAAAATGTATGTATACTTGTAAGCATATCATTTTTTTAAATTTCAGAACAGGTTGGTTTCTGAATATGTTGATTTTATGTATATTACAGGCTTTTTTCTATTGTAAACCCTATGCTTCATTGACCAAATTGTTTTCCGTAAATCTCTGAGCAATTACTGAGCAATCATTTTGTCACTAAAATCAAAACAAAGCATCTCAAAGAGATACTGTGTCATTATATATCCCAGCAAACTGTCAAAACTTTCACTTTATCCAGAAATATCTTCCCCTTTCTCTTGCCCATATTAAAGGATTGATCTAATGGGTTGAACAATTAACATAATTGACCTTCACAGTTTGTTTTACTCATTGGCTTTGACACCCTCTTATTAGTGTTGATCAGTTAGTTATTCAGTGGCAAATATTGTTAACAGAAGTATAGTAATAACAATACAACAGTGAAATGTTGTTAAGGAAGAGATAGTCTTTCCTATTTGGTGCAGATTTCTCAGTTTCCTTTTTGCTCAGTAGCTGAAACCACCTCAGCCTGCCGTTCGGTGGGTGACACTTAGGTTGGCCCAGCCAGATGTATTGTCACCGGCAGAGAGGAGTGGTGCAGTCCCCAGGCGCTTGCGGGGCAAAAAGCAATTCCAAGACACCCACGCAGCAAGGGAGATATAGTACATACTGCACAAAGGACACAGGCTTATAGACTGCTTTTATTGCAAGTTTGAAGGCTACACAGGAGGAGGTAGGGAGGTTGAGCCTGCTAAATAACCTGTTCTTTCATTAATCCAAGATCAGAAGCAGATTGCAACATAGGATTCTTGATCAACTCTTGCAAGTTAGATTGTGCTGAAAGATAATTTACATCTCAGTTCCTTAAAGCTACGTGCTTCATTAATGGGAGATCTGCTGTGTTAAATAAAAGTCAACTCACTTGGAAGAGCCTACATCAGTTAAAAAACAGGAATTGTGGATTATCGGCTCAAACCATGCCATTGCTGTGACTCGTGTTTGTAGGAACTACTCCTTATGCTAATCTTTTTACTTATTTTTATATAGGGTTTTTCTTTAGCACTTACCAGAAAAGGGGGGGGGGGAGGGAGGATGAAAAGCTATTTTCATGTCTCAGCAGTAATATAAGCATGTGGCTCTATGTTACTTTTCAATATGTGGAAACAATTCATGTGAATATTAGAGACATATTTACTTAAGAACTCAGCTAACCATCATATTTGTCTTTGTCACCAAAAAAAGTTTTACACAGAAAACAAAACACAGTCACTTTATTTATAGACAAAATAAAAGAATGCAGCTATAACTCCATGCATTAAGCTATAAAATTCAGAATTCCTTCAGGAAAATGAATCCTGTAAAATGTAAGATTTTTGCAAACAGCTAAATCTCCCGTGCTCATGCAGAAAGATTAAGAACCTTAAAATATTACAGAGAATGTTGCCATTTGCATAAGGAAAAAAATATGTAGAAAAACATATCTCTATGCCTCTATGGCAATTGCTATGGGATTTCCCCCTTTCCATCACCTGAAATATTTATTGTAAACCTGGAACACACAGTACTCTTTACTTTGTGTCCTTCACTTTACAATAGCTATGAAAGCATATGTACATAGTACTTATAAATAAAATAACTGATTCCACTTCAGTTTCAAGTATGTAACCCGGTGACCCACACCACAGAATCAAACAGAAGATTACACACTTTTTTCAGAGGTTGGGCTTATCAACATCATTACTCACAGGATGTTGCTTAGGGAATGAGCATGGGTAATACTCTCTTCTGCATGCTCAAAGTCTGTTAATAAGGATTAATGTGAGGCTTAGTCATAGAATTTTAAATATTTACAATGCACCTATTTACACAGTCTCACTTAGAGGTTAAATACTCAGCTAAATACTTGTGCCGACTCTTAGTGTCTTTTTACAAGACTACTTTACCAATTAGCAAGTAAATGGAAAGAATAATGAATTTTGCATAAATACATGCTCATAATATAGAAATATCATATCCATTCAATATCTGTGTTACATATTAGTAAGAAATGTTTATAATAAGAATCAGTCTTGTTTGACGTCTTTTTTTTTCTTACTGTCTAAACTTTTTTTTCTGCAGTGGTAACCCATTAATTTTTCCATATCTGGCATAGACCTGGAGTCTAAAGCACCTCTGAAAAATCTGAAGTCTGTTCTGTCGTTTCCCCCATACTCCTTTCTTCCCACCTTCCTTTAGAGTAAGAAGCCCTAGTGATTTCGGCACCCCCCTGTAGGTACTCCCTCCTCTTGACACCGCTGACCCTTGCAGTGCTCTCCGAGTTTGCCCAGCTTGTTCGCCCCTCCACTGAAACAAAGTGCCGAAAACCAGGCACGTCTGCTGGGGCCTCACCAGCGCTTAGCAGAGCAGAAGGATCACTTCGCGTATCCTTCAGAGCAGACTTCTATTTACACATCCCATGATGAGGTCTGCCTGTCTCTCGAAAGCGGGATGTTGCTGACTCCAGTTGAGCATGCAATACACTACAACCTCAACCCCTTTTTGGAAGAAGCGCTGTCTGCTCATTTGCTCCCTACATGTGCAGTTGGTCATTCCTAAGTATAGTAACGTGTACCTGTCCCTTCTGAATTGTTCCCAGACTGTTTCTCTACTTTGCTGAGATCTCTTTGAATGTTAGTTCCCACTTTCAATGTACTTGCTGTCCTTCCCCTCATTGTGTTTTCGGTAATTTTATGCAGAAGCCAACTCTCTTCTTTCATTAATTAGAGACTGAACAGAGCTGCGTGAAGGACAAGCTCCTGCGAGGAGTCATTTGGCTTTTGCTTCCATTTTGACACAGAACAATTAACAGATTTTTGGTAGCACTAACCAACCACTATTGCACCCAGCTTATAGAAATTTAATCAATACTATGTTTCCCTACTTTAAGAGATCATTATGTGAAATAATGTTGTGTTTTAAAGACAAGACATGATACCTATTGGTTTTCCCTAAACACATAGCTGGTTACCCTGTCGTAGGAGGAAATGAGCCTATTTTAACATGATTTGTTCTTTACAGATCTCTGGCTCATCTCACTATGACCTCCCAACTTTCAAACAATATAAAACTCTTCATTACATTTAACAGGCTTCCTCTTCCTGTTTAAGACTCCAATTTACTGTATATTTGTAAGGGACTTGGTGATCCAGCATATATTTTTTTTACATTTATCATTGATTTTTTCTTAATATGTATATAGCACATAGTTTAAGCCTCACAATTCCCATGGGAGGTTAAATACTTCTTGAACATTTAAGTCCAGATGATTGTTTAAAATCACTCACTGAGTCAATGTGAAAATAAGGTATTTAATTCACTTAGTTATGTCAAGGTGTCGATGAAAGTCGGTATAAAATCAGGTCTTTAATTTTGTTAGATCTTCAGGTCCCAAGGGTTTTTTTTTTAAAAAAAATTACTAATAATGATCCATTACCTGCGTACCTATCTATTCATGAATATCCAGGCCTGAAATTAATTTTTTAACATGTTTCAGACCAGTCACTAAAAGTCTGAACGTTTTGAGTCAGTAGTCATAGGAAGAGAAAACAATACAGGGAAAATGTCAGTGCTGTGTCTGTGCAACTCTATATTGTGAACAGGAATTCTAGAAACGGACATGGTAGGAATAACTCCAGATTGAGTATAATTGCAAGTCAAGATAAGCTTTGTTGCATTAGCTAAGGGCTCATCATTTTCTTGTCTCTTGAGGACTTCAGATGTGAGTCCAGTTTCTCATTCGCATAAGATATTACATTTCTCTCTTTTGACCTAATGAGGGCATACATTTAATTTACATATAATCTCCAAAACCACCAAACAATTTAGGTAAACAAGGCATAAAATGAAATCCTGTGTCAGTGGAGTGCTGCTGAAGCAGGAGGGAAGAAAGGTTTGCTTTCTCCTGTGCAATCCTATTTTTCCATTGCTACAGCAGAAACCTAATAATACTTATTTAAGAATTAGTATTTTATTGAATAAACTCATAGCTTCTTATACTTCCCCTTGGCATTTCTCTGGCCTGCAAAATTGAAAACTGAGGTCAAGTGGTGCTATAAAGGTCAGATCGGGCTTAATGTGTATATGCAGGTTAGAAGAGCGCAGGAAGCCTAAACCTCATCTGTAATCTCACTGTGAAAATACCCAGTAGGAAGAACATGACCCACACAGTATATGGAAAGGAGTTTCATTCAGAAATATTGTTGGCAATGTAGAAAGAAGTATCCATATAGGACAAAGGAAAGTACCGTAATATTTGCTATCCATCAGGAACTGAAAGTTGACCATGCCAATGAGGAAAAAATATTTTTAAATTAGTTTGGAATCAGGTAAAATTATTGTTTTCAACTCTATTCTGTGACCTTTTTCATTTCAGTTTGAACTTATACATTTAGATAATATTTAAATGATGTCACTTCAATCTGAAATGGTGCTTTACATCTGGGAAGATTCAAAAAAATATTCAGAAGAAATGAATGAATGATTAAACATCAGACTTCAATTGAGCTAGCCTAAATTCCAGCTAAATCCTTGGTCTGAGTATTTCTTATTGCCTTTAGGCATTCACATAACCACTCATTAAGAAACACTAGGTTTAGAGACTGGTATGAGTGGATATTTTAATTTCCTTAAGTGGTAGATGGAATTGAACTGGATGAATTGAATAAGAGGAGAACTAGAAGTACAACCGTGCTTCTTAGCTTGACAAAATTCAGTCAATTTATGTCCCATTTGCTGACTAATGAAATCACATTTGCCAGAGAGCAATCTGTTTGCTGAGGATAGGTAAAATTTTCCAGACGTAATTAATTGACACTTTGGGGAAGTCAAAGAAACAGTGATATTTAAAGATGACAATCCTATTTAAAGGTTCATTTGCATTTCCTCTGCCCTTAAGATAGGCTGGTGTGCAACATACATAGCTGGGTCATTTATCTGAATGACATAAATATCTTACAGATAGTCTTTTGTTGTGATTTTTAGAGCTAGAATCATGTAAGCAGCTTAAGGCTCCTTTTGCCTATGCAAGTCACCATACTGTAGAGAAGATTAATCTTACTTCCTGTCACTATTGCTATATAGCAAGGTTTTTAGACAGAATCAGTGAAAACTAAACCCTATTATATGACTATATTAACTTGTTAAGTCATTAAACTGATATGTATTGGAAACTTCATGCTTAATCCATTCATTGCGACAAAAAGTAGTTATAGCAATTATAGTAGAATCTAGCTCTTTTAATTATCAGTAAGTTTCAGGTTATGCAATTTGTGCTGATACTTTATAAAGATATAAACTATTTATGCTACAAGCCCCATTTTGAAACAGTCTGGAACAACTGCCTGCATTTCAACATGTAGTTGCCCATAATCACTAGTTTCACAAGCAAAGCCTGTCTTGCTTGAAAGCTACCACTTTTGCCATGGGTTCCTGTCTCCAACCCTGTCACTTTAATTTCTTTTATGGAGTACCACGCCTGGAGTGCCTTGCTTCTAACCTTCACAACTTTGATCCCCCTTTCCTTTCTCTTCCAGTCTTCATATTCCCTTGAAGTCTTTCAGTAATGCCCAGATTAGTCACCCATCCATCCATCCATCCATCCCTGTGCCCAGGCCCACCTTTGTGCTCTCCTTCACGCTCAGAACTCCTTCCGTGGCTCCATTTGTCCTCATTATTTATAGTCTTACTTCCAAGAGATTATAAACATTCCTTCTGAAAGCTTATATATCAGTCATACAGAAATAAAAAATGAAACAGCATCTTTTGAAGCTTTCTAGACTCAGGATTTCCTCACTCAGCCACAGGATCTCTACTGATTGGTTATTCCCTGTATTTGTAATCTGCTTTGAAAAATAGGTTTTGCCCCATATTGTTTATCAGTCAACAGAACTGTCCAGATGAAAGACTTGTTACTGCACTGTAAGTTATTTTTAGACTTCCACACAAGAAAAAAGCCACACTTCCCATCATTTCCACTTCAGAAATGATTTTTTTCTTTCTTTGTAATTTGCTTGCTGTTAATACCACTTGATGTCAGCAATAATGCAAAGCAAAAAAAGCCATTAATATTCTCTGCTACTCAAAGCCTTCATCTTTTATTTTATGAATTATAGTACAGGAAATAAGACAACGCGGTATAAAACACTACACTAGAAATGCTGCTTGTTTGGTTCATGGAAAACAGATGAAAAAGCTCTCTTCTGTCTAACATAGAATCTGAATAGATTAGTTTGGTTATTGAGTGTACTATAAGATGTGCAACATTTTTTTTTTTTAATGAAATCATGGTCATAGTTCTTTTCTAATACACAGACCTGAAGTGAAAACATATACTGAATCAGTTCCAGCAGGTCTTTGTTTGCTTTCTAGAAATATGACATTTTGTGAGCTCATACATAAGTAACAGTCTTACGGTGAATTTAGTCTGAAGATTTAGCAAACACTTGAATTAAAATATTTTCCTTGCTACAAAAATAATACACTGAGCTAATTAGTTTTGCATATAAAAGGAACTCGAATAATTTCTCGTGAACCAGCAGGTGCAAATATTGTAGCTGAAGTTGAACTTAGGAGAAAAATATGTCTGCCTAGATTTGGGTGGCTGATGTTGCTTATAATATCACTTCAGCACTTCCTAAGGTCAGACTTATGTGAATATATATGCAATGACAAAACAAAGTGTGTACGTGCACGCATGTGTGTGAGAGAAAGAGAAGCTGAGACTGAGAAATCCTGCTTTCCTTGTATTTACTTCTTGTTTGCAAGGACTGTGTTATGTTTCTCATGTATCAGAGACTCTGCTTTGTTGGGAACCATTTTATGTTTTCCTGTTCTTCCTGTAAGAAACTATTATTTTCACTATTTTTATGGTATTTCCCATATTTAGCAACTCAAGGAGTAAGGAAAAAAGTAGCTCCTCCACAAAGCAGAGCGCATTTGGAGCAAGTAATGTTGCGGGCAAGTAATGTTTGGGTAACTTGCTCAGTGCAAGAGGTATGAACAAAGTATCTGCACTCACTGTGACTGGTGCACCCCAGAATCAAGTCCAAATCTGTCTTGAATTGAAGTCCAGCATGCTGCTGCACTTAAAAATGAATACTTCTAAGGGCCAGTAGATAATTTAAAGAAAAACCTGAGCTTGTGAAAATTCTCAGTTAATCTAAATAATGCATATTGATCCAGGTTCAAGAGCTGCTGCTCCAGCTTTTCCACTGCGATGAGAGAAGAGTTACTTGACAAAGGTGTAAACTGGTGGGACAGCCCTCGGCGGATGTGGAATTATGCCTTTCCTTTAGCCCAGTGGGTTCTTATGATCTATACCATCAAGAAATGCTGACTTTTTTTTTCTTTTGTTTGTTATTATGAGTATCTATAATGAATTTTTTCTCTGTGCATTTTTGTTGCTCTACTTTTTTTTATTATTGTTCTGTCTTTTAAAAAGTAAAGGGGAACCCTAACTCATATGCAATGTATTTCTGAAAGGAGGAGAGACAGTAATCTTATATCCTACCAAACTGATGGTGAAATAAAACAACAAATCACACTGTTCTGGGAGGCAATACTGCCAGGAGAGTCATTTTACTTTCCGATATTTTGAAAGCACTTTTAAAAGTTGTTCCTTATAAAAGCAAAACAAATGAGAAAAACACTTTGAAGCAACTGGCAGATAAAGACACATATAAGCTAGGTCCAAAAATGAGTTTTCAGTACTTCAGTTTACTGTTATACCAGTGTCCTCCTGACAGGCAGCTTGTGTGCATATATTTGTACACAAGCATAAGTTTGTATGTGCACATAGGCATGACTTTTAAATAATGTAATGAGAGAGGTATAATACAAGATCTGTGGTCATAACGTTAAGAGTATTTATACTACCTGTTGTCTAGACATGCTGCCTGATGCTGCCTTTCACCTTGTGCTATTTGTTGCACATACAGAAAGCTGGAAATGTAAACAAGGTGCTTGCGTACTAATAAAATCATGTGAGAGACAGTAGTTATGCAGGGTTGTATAAAATGTCTTTATCTGTAGTTTTTCCACTTTGCACTTACTCTAAGACTTTTCAATTTATTAGTTTTTAATTTTTTTAATTACTTATATAGAAGGAATTTCAAAAATGTGCTCATAAGTTTTTATGAGCATATGTTTTCATTGTTTGAGAGTTCACGTATGTGGGCAATTGCAAAGAGCTGATATTCTTGAAACTAATAGTATATTTTCCTAGAAGACAGTAATTCACTTTGTTCTCTTTTCTAAATTTCTTCAAATTTTCTCTGCTTTAACAGTCCTTCCTAAATCTGCAAAAATTAAATGAAGGCATATAACAACTTAAAAACAGCCTGTCATGAGAAGATAGTACTAAAAAAGGTAATCAGTGAGAGCCGAATGAGACACTATTTACAAATCACTCTCCTGATTTCCCATTTCCAGATGTACCAGTCATAGGTAGCTGTCTCATGTGCTATTCCCGAGTGTTACTCCTCATTTTCTTTTCTGTTTCATTTTAAATTCCTTGCTAAACGTCTTGAGAAATATCTGCAATATTGTTTTAATTTGGCTCCCTGTGCATTCAAAATTGGTGTCTTTAGACCACTTCAGTTCTTCAAGCTACTGTTTTTAAGCACTTTACAGTATATTGCCTCTGGTCTGCAACCAACAACAACAGATTAAATCATATGACATTTTGATATGACTGTACTACAAAAGCAGACATTTTCTTTTCTGAGGAAGCTCTTTTTAGTGCTTTCTAAAAATGTGGCCTATGGTATTTAAGCAAGCAGATGGACTAAAAGTGTTGAACAGGAAGGCTGTAATAGATTCAGGGGAACTACCTACATAGTAATAACATCTGTTACATTGCTTCTTGCTTTCTTTAAAAACATTTTTTAAAAAAAAACATAAGGTTATTCGAATCACTAGAGCCTAACTGTCTGTTGGTATATTTACAATGATAGTACCCAGTGCTTTCATGCTCTGCTTAGCCAGCTAACGTTGCTGATTAATGTCAGTGCCAGCACACGTAAATGTATTGAATTTTGTTAACGTCCGAGGGAGCAGCCCTGAATCATAAGCTAAAAGTTAAATTGTTTAATTAATAACCCATATTTCTGCAAACATAACAGACATCTCTGGTTTTCAAAGCGTGAGTTTTAGCATTACTTGGTGACTTTTACCTGTTTATTGTTTTATATCTTAGTTTTCCATGGGAACCTTATCACTCAGGAGAGTGATAAGTAAAATTACTTGTTTCAGGGAGTTATAATGAATAGTACTTTTGCAAATTCTTGTGGTTACACTAGAGTACGTAATGCCTGGTGGCTGACTCCTGGAGAGCAGACTTGCATTTCCTCGATATGATCTCCTTCCACACATCTGTAGACAATCTGTGCTCTCCAGTGGGGCCGATTCGTTGCAAGAGTATTTGTACTTTTTTGCTGACTGGTAGTATTTTCTCTTAGTCTGTTTTTTCCCTTGGTCATTATCTAGAGAGCTGACCTTAACAAAGAAGGGTACTTTGAGACTTTCAGTGAGTGATTTGTTTCATGTAACTTAGGTGAAATGAATCTATGTTTGGTGCAATGAATTGTCCTCTGGGGATGCTGATAGAAGATGACTAGCAGTGTTAACTAATTCCTAGATGATTTAAGTAAAGCAAAAAGGTGGATTCCAGCTCATAGTTGTTTTGCTAGACTGGGGATTTTTTTTTTCCCCTCCAAACTCGGAAAAAGCAGACCTTCTGGGGAGTTGCTTTCCTATGGTGGGTTGTTGGTTTCCTTTGGAATTTGCACAATTCATCAGACTAATTCAAAAGTTTGTATTGAGCATCATCTGAAGTGCAGTATGTCAAACCAAAAGCAATGTTCAGCACTGAAACTCAGAGGACTCCTGTTTTCTAATAAGTACTCATCATCACTTTTAATCTTGTCTAGAAGATGAAAATCTTATTTAGAGTGCAAATAGAAACAAAGGTGAAATGGCACTTCTTCACATTACGCAGCTCAGTAACAGCTAACTATCAGGTTAATTGGAAAAATTTGCAATGCACTCCTGTTAAGCACAGAAAATTTTTTCCTCACTTTAGTTTACTAAACAAATGAAATGGCAACAGGAAAAACCCCCATAAAATTTAATGTGAAGTGCAAAGAAATGTAGAATTTAAGCTTTTGAAATGTAGAAAGTATAAAGTAAAAAATTATGATGTCTTAAATGATGTATTAAAATTATATGGTTCATATTGCATAACATTCTGGGATAAAATACATAACATGGAATATATCATTCCTATTTGCTTTATAAAATGTATATTATAAAGCATGGAAAAAGTACATTACAGAAGAAGTATGGTTATTAGGTTTAATTCCTTTTAAAAACAAAACAAGGCTTCTGATGTCTTTGACAATGGTCCAGATACTGTGTTAATATATTAGGATTTTGCAAACTCTGTTGGAACTACAAGGGCTTAATGTCTATCTAAGAGTTCACTAAGATTCTGAGGTATGAATCATGGTATACTCCTCCTATATGTGTCAGTTATCATTGCCAGAGTCTGGGTTTTTTTTAATATCTATTAAAGAATTAATCATTTCTCATCTTGAATGGCGTAATTCCCATTTTTATGATCTATCCAAATCCTTCCTCTCTGAGTTTTAGTGGTTTGTAATACTTCAGCCAGACATATCAGCTAGCCAGTCCACCTCATGTCTGACCACTTTAACAATCTAAAACTTTTTGCCCATTTTTTAATTTAATTTAAAGCTGCCCTGTTCTTTTTCAAAAATATCTGTAGCATTACTTCATAATTACGTTTCTGAGGACAGTTGATCTTGGGCTTCTTTCTCTTTGACTTTTTACATGTTCTTTCCCACTGTAGTTTTTATACATCTGTGGAAACTTTCTCATTAAATCATTCTCTTACTTTCATGATTATGCATCTTCAAAAAAATTGTTTACTTTTTCACTTGTTATGGTCTCTCCTTTTAGAGAGTATCCTGTGACTCTGTATTGGATGAATGATATAAAATATGTGCATATTTGCATAATGTTGCTAGATGCAATTCAGGAAATGTTCTCTCTCTTTAAAGTAGTCTGAGAAACATTTTAGCTTGTGTCACCTTTTCAGTATAATGAAATGTAATGCGCAAAAAGGGTAATATGACTCTAACTTTCCTGTGTATATAACTATCTGGAAATGCTTTAGGTTCAGAAGGAACTGGAAATAGATGAAAGAAGGAAATGCAAGGAGTCTCTGTTAAACTATTATCCAAAGGTCGTGTTTTGCAGCAGCTATAATATGAATGGGAAAATGAGAATACAATGCAAACATATGTCTTTGAGATTTGCCTACAGGTAGCTGTGATGTTAAAAGGCTGCTGGTGTTACCAGCCATAAAAGACCTAATATATTAAGATTCACTCCTCTAATTCTTACTGAGCTCCTAATTGGACATTAAGTTCCTTTAGCCATATCAGAATTTGCCTAGCTCATTGGCTTGATTAGGCATACGAGGCCAAATCTGTCCCTAATGTAGCTCCATTGGCTTCCATAAGATTGCACCAGGGAACAATTAGTTTTATTAAAATGATATTAATGCCACATACTGAGGATGTATGTGTGTTGACACAGTATTAAAGTTTAAAAAGATCAGTTTTATGTACAGGAAAATGAGGATATATTTTCAGATTATTCCCTCACAGAAATTATTTTCTTTTTCTCAAGGTTTGTTTTTTAAGAGCAGATTTTATCTTTTCTATTTTATATTTTGGGGTGGGGGAGGGGTAGGTTTATACTGTGAACAGAGGTAGTTAGGCTGAGCGGGCTCTCTGTAAATGCCGTGTCTATGGAAGACACGACCATCTCCAAGTTCTGTGCTAACACTTTGCCAGAAGGGGCTACCCTAATAGTGTGAAGGTAGAGCACTTCATGTGAGCACTCCTTAACCTAATCAAGTCAAAATCAGTGATGGCATAAACAGTTTAAATAGTTAATGACATTCATTTTACCAAATGCAAACTAGTGGATCTTCCTGTGGACTTCATATGGACAGAGGACTGCCTGTCCACTAACTGGGTTTTCAACTAGCTCGTTAAGGTGGTGAACTCGGTCGTATAGGTTAGTCATGCATGATGAGCACACCTGTCTTGTCTCTTGGCATCTAAACATTGGGGAAGCCTCCAACACTGTAGCTTTCCTGGCACTGATCCCTACATTAAAGCAAGACTTAACGCTACCTACACTGCCACAGGCACACTCTGGCTTCCAGTGTAGGCTTATTATGAAGCCATCCATCTAAATAGCAACACGAACCAGTCAAATAGACTTGATTGAAATAAGGAGTTGCAGAACAAGGGAAAAGGAGGTAATTACATTACTTTGCAACAGTGACATTAACAGCTTTTGAATAGCTTAATTGGGCATGTAGGTAATCATTCTTAAGCTATGTGGTTATTATTACTTATTCTTTGACATGAAGAATAATTTAAGTACGAATTTTTTGTTTGCGTCTTCTATTACAGAGGAAAATAGAAAAAATAATTCAAACAAAAAAAATTAAAAAGTCAAAATGTGTTCAAAAATTTTCTTCCACAAAGTTCTTTAGTGTTATGCTCTCTATTTGTAAAGTCTTGTTTGTTTGACTGAATAGTTGATCTTTAAAATGGGAAAATATTGTGTTCTGAAATTTTCTTCAGTCTTTGTTGAGACCAATTCAAATCAATATGAAGATCCCATGAACTTTGGAACAGTCCTAATAATAGTAGCAAATGCCCTTGTTGTTGAAAAGTTTACTTCTACCTCATGATCTTTAAGGTCCTCTTCTGTCACTAAAGTCCTGCTGAGTTTAATCCTTAGAAAAACAAACAAGCAAAATTCCTTCAAACAGGAAGATTTTGGATGGGTCTGATACAGTTACTCTTCAGCTGCTGAAAGTCCACAAACATGACTTGTGATCCAAACAGCTTAACAGCTTCATTTACAATAGTGATGAAGCTGAATGCAAAGCAAAGGTCTGAATGTAAATGCTTATGTCCACGAACAGTGACCACAAAGATCTTCATTCAGCCCATAGCAACTCTGTAGGCATCAGAACTTCATAGACATCTTAAGAAATTTTTTTTCTCCAAGTTCCTTTCATTTCTGTTTGCGTGCATGACAAAGTGCCTCCTTCTTAGCATGGATGAGTATCTTGCTGCACAGCTTAAAGTTAAGCCTGACAGAATTTGTTAAAGTAGACCTATCTCCTTGAAAGGGTTGTTTCGGTCATTAGGTATTTTCAGAGTTCATTATCATACAAAATTTGAAAAGAAGCTAAACACAGCCAGAGGAAGACAAGGTCCCCTTTCCTCTACTTGTTCAATGATTAAAATATAGTCTCAGGATTATATGGCTCAAACAAAGGTAGTCTCTCTATTATATGATTATGATACTCAACCACGAAAGGGCTACCTGGATCTTAGACTGGTTCCAGTTAAGGGGGGTTTCTGCTTGCCACTCGGCAAGCTTAGGCCCTTGTGTCGCCGGAGCTAGTCCCAGTTCATTTTCCAGTCAGCCTAGTTTTCGGGAGAAGCTTCTGCAAAGTCCTGTGTTGTCTTGTGTCCTAGGACCACTCACTGTAAAAGGTGGTCTACGCTTAGAGCCAGCAGAAAATCTGTGTTATTTGAAGTGCTAAGAGTGAGTCTCTTCAAAAACAGAAAATGGGAAAAGTAGATTTAAATGCCTATTTTGATATTTTTGAGGTTTTCCAAACTTTCTTCTCCCTGTCTCATTTTACCACTTGTTGTTAAAAGGAAGGTAAAATGAAACAAAAGGAAGGAGAGAAAATTGCCTTGGAAAGAGAGGACACAACAAAGAAATTTCAGGGCAAAAGTTCTGATAAACATTTATTTAAGTGGAAAATACACAAAATATAATTTCTTTGCCAAATTTGCTAAAATAGCTGTAAGAGAGTTGATCAGAATTTTCAGGCTCTGTCACATTTTTATTCAATTTTTTTTAATCAGTAAAGTAGTTTAATAGTTTGTATAAAACAAAATTATCTCTAGTTAAAGACTTTAATCAATAAAGGGTTTAGATAACACTTCTTGGGATACAAAGTCTTGATAAATTGGTTATGTGCATAATTTGTTTTCCCCCAGCTCCCTGCTAGTGCAATTTTAGTGACAACCTATTTACTTTCTAATTGTACAAGTAAGACCTCAGCAGCTTAATAATTATTTGACCTTGTTTTGCATCTTTGATGAAATACAGAGAAAATTTCAGCTAATGATGCCACTATTGCCAGGACTAATTATCTCTCTGCAGAACTAAAACATCAATGCTCTGAAGCTTTGTCTACAAGAAGTATCACATTTCATATATGCAGGTATTCTTACTATGCCACTTGGTAACTCATTTTGTGTATTATACACAAAGCACTACACGATTATAAGTATAGCTTTAAATGAGCAGTTTGGCGGGTAGAAAGAAAAGTATTAGGCTTTTATCTAATATCAACATTACATGCGAGAGTATCCACTCCTCGGGGAATAATTAGTTTGTCTAAACCTGTTTAGATTTAAAAGTGTCATTTGTATTAATTGAGTGTTTAGAATGCTGTTCTTACCTCTTCAGCCCTCCTTTTCTTTGCTTTACAAAGCAATAGCTATTAAAGATTGATTAAAGGTGTGTTCCTTCCCCCGCTTCCACTTGTGACACTTGTGACTTCTTGAGAAGTCAAGTCAGTCAGCTCTGTATTAAATATATTTGTACATTCCTGAATTACATTCTTACAGTTAAAATGGATATCTGTGCTTCATCCAGCAAGTATTTTCAATCTACAGCAGTATTTGCGGCTTTTAAGCACCGTTAGGCCCGCATGCACGACAGGTGTCTGCTCGTGACCCCATGACTACGTTATGTGTTTCCATTCCACTGTTCGTTAAATAGCTGCATTTGGGTAATGCACGGTCATCACCAGCATAGCGTCAATGAGGGAGCTACACTGGCCAAATCAGTCTTTGATATACCAAAAGCATAATAGAAAATCAAAGCTGATCCAAAATGCTTAGCAATATCAACAGTTAACTGAAATTTCTTAATTGGCTGTGCTATACATATTTCAATTAATAAAAATGTGTGTAATAGTTATGACAATAATCACAGTCTCACATGATTAATCATATTCTCTTTTGTGAAGTGCCCATTTCCCCATGTTCCTTCTCATTTTCTATTAGTCTTTAGTAACATACATACATGTGTGAGTGTGTGTGTATATGTGTGTGTGTGTATATATATATATACACACACACACAGGTGAATACACACATTTGTACATATACATATGTATATACATGTTTATCTATTTTAGAAACTTCAGTCTCCCATGCATGTTTTGGTTATTTTTTCCCTGCCGAGTTTTTCTAATGCCTATTTGATTTGCTTTTCTCAGCTTCAAAAAGTGACTTCTTTGCAAAACCTTCTCAATAGATTCTATCATTAGCTGCGTGTTCTGCGAGTTATCAAAGTAGAGTAAATCTGTGCCTTTGGAGCACTATTAGAATCACTGCTAACTAGTCAGTGCTGGACTTAACATCACATGTTGCATAGCAGTTCCTTCTCTTTTTCTATCTTTTATTTTCACTTTTTTTTTTTTTTTTGGTTCTGTTCCCTCTAATTAAGGATTAGCCTGTAACTGAGTAACTTCAAAGAGTAGCCATGTAGTAAAGGAATCTTGTTTCATCTAGTTTCTTCCCTTGTTTTCAGGCTGGACATTTTAACCAGGGCAGCTGTTTTTTTTCCTGTGTTCCCCTTCAGTTTGAGCACTGCTTTTGGAATGAATGCATAGAAAAAACACTTTTCCACCTGCATTTTCAGAGGAAAAGAGTTAAAACATCAAAAATGTGCAAATTACTTAGAGAAAGCTCATTGGTTTAGGAATATCCTTAGAAACCTGTTTAATAAAGGAATCCTTTAGTGTTTCATTAATTGTCTTAGGATCTAAAGTTTATTTGTGAATTGTTAAAGGTTTTACCTATCTTAAAAAAACAACAACAAAATCCTCCGATAACTTTCGAGACTGAAATCAAAATCAGGTTTGCATGTTTTAAAAATGTGAAACTAATGGTTTCCTATAGAGGAAACACCTGTTACTAGTAGAGAATTAAAACAATGTTCCAGATCCCATGAAAGTGAATAAAGAGCTCAAGGCACCACTCAGACAAAAAACCTTCAACAAAATTCAACAAAGACTATCAATCACACCAGAGAGCCTTGATGAAATGTTTTAATTATTTCTAAACAATAAAAGGTATCTTTCAGAGGAGAAAAAAAATCCTCAGGGATATTTCAGCTGATTAATTATACAAATAGATCGTCTCTTTAGTAACAAAGTGGTTGCAAACAACATTGCAAATCTAAACTTTAATGTGCCTCTCAAACTTCAAGATGTAGGCATTTTGATACTGGTATGTTGCATTTAAATTTCAAAGAGTTATTCTGTTTCATTTTTAGTAAATGCTTGGCTGTGTAGGAGGAATAAAGGAATTGAAGAGAAATCTGAGAAAGGATATCATAGAGAGGTTTATGTTTTATTCTTCCATTCCAGCTCCTATTGATCAGTATCTTACATTGTAGTGTCCCATTGATTTAAAAGTGATGACTTACTTAGACACCACTCAAGATGAAAAGTGTAGCAGATTTCAACTCATAATTCCCTGAAATCAACAGAATTCTCTGTGTGCGCTCCATAACTATTGTAAGGGATGACTCCTTCTAAAACAAACATGAGAAATGTAAAATTTGCAGAACACTTCATTGAAACCTGATACAATAGAAGCAGCCAGGGACTAATGAAAACAAGTTCCTTAGTTTTTTATAAAAGTTTCAGCAGGATTGCATTCTTTTTTTTTTCACAAACTTTTAAGACCAAAAGGAACCAATATGATAATTTTCATGGCTCATGGCATAACTGATGACACAGAATTTTGTTAGCTGATTTCTGAATTGAGACCACAACTTCTGACTGAGCTGGAGAATATTGTTTCAAAAGATATCCAATCTTTTTTTAAAGACCTCAGGTAACAGAGAATTGACTGCCTCAATAGGTTAAGTTGCTCTAATATTATTATTATTACTACTATTAAACATTTTCACCTAATTTCTTGTTTGAATACATCTACTCTCAGTACCTAGACATTGCAATGTGTCATACTGCATCAGTGTCTGCATCGAGGTTCCTTTATTAAAGATCTATTTTCCTGTATATACTTAAAACCTCTTTTTTTTTAATTAATGAAATGAATGCATTTACTTAACTTTCTCACTGTAAAACAAATTTCCTGGACAAACCATGATTGTTAATTTTTCAGTACTTTATAATTTATATCTTACTTTGAAACATGAATACTGAAAGTGCATATTATAATGATGACATCATTAACATAGAATGGAGCTTTGTCAATATATATTCTCACTCAATATTCTCTATCTATTCATCAAAACATTTTTTAAAGTATATAGTTAATATATTTTGATACTCTAGAGTGATTAATTTAGAAGACTGCTTCTATGACTGCTTTTTAATGTGTATTAAAATTAATTTAGAAAAACACAGGGAAATTTATGTAGTAAAGTAAAATTCATTTCATTTACTTATTTACTCTGATGTTTTCTGATATCACTGGGATCAAACCTGAAGCTCAAGCATTAATTGTGCATTTCTTACTGTTTTATATATATATACATATATACACACACACACACACACATATATATTTAATGTACCACTAACTCTGAATTTTGTGAGTTTGGAGATGCTTGATTTATGATAGTCACAAGATACCTGTATACTCATTACCATTAAGCTCCAGATAGATGCTTTCAACCTTAATTCTTAACATGGCTTCTTCATGTGCTCATGTCTAGTTACAGAGTAATTCCTCTATTTCCTTGAACAATTGTCTCACCTATTTTGCCAGCAGTTATTTCTGTGTTAAATCAAAGGGGGTTCAAGCAACTCCTCTAACTGCATTATATTTTTTACTCCATGGAGTGAGATGTGATCTCCCGTATGGACCTGTCGCCGCTCGTGTAGCATTCGAAAAATCAGCCGCATCCTGTGCCCTCTGTACTCTTATAATAGTCACATGAGTGTAGTAGTCACAAGGCACTTTTACATTATTCTGCACATGAAGTTTATGACATGGAGATACACAAATACTACCTGCTTGCATCAGTATCTGTTACAAATTATATATGTGCTATATATTATTGAATGATAAGATAACCATTTTTTAATCTTTCACCACTCTAAAATACCTAAAAAAGCTGTTAAAAGTATCAGAAGCTGTGAGGTCACAAAGCTGCAGCAGACCAGAGCTGTGCTGACCTTCTAAAATTATGAAGTTACAAACAGTAGCATAGCATACCTGTTTTTCTTCTTTCCCATTAAGAACCTATTTACTCATCTTTCCTGATTCTGGGTTTCTTCTTTTCTGAATGATAGAGTAGATAACCAAAGGGCATCATATATACATTTCAGAGGAAATATCCTCTTGAAAAATCATGAAAAGTTACACTGACATCAATAATATTGGACTGAACACTGCAGTTTAAAAATACTGAAAATTAATAGAGGCAGCTAATAGGTACCTACTGAATCTGTGAAAGATATATATAATACACATTAATAACAACAAGGGTAAATGTATGTCTAAGTCTCCCCTGGGATATATATATACATATATATATTTTTTAACATGTCACTGAATTATCACAGATGCTGTCAGTGCAACAGTCTGAGTAATTTTGTAAATAAGCATTGCACAGTTTAACCTTGAACAGAAAACTGAGTAAAATTGTTTCAGAAATGTGTAGAAAGAGCTAGATATGATGCAAAAGTCTTCAGGGTTCTAAATAAATTAGTATTTTAAAAATATGTCCTTCTGCTACATGCATGAAGGTTAATTGTCTATTATTTGCTTGATCAGCACTGCTTTTCTCCAAACAAGAAGATAACTTTTTTTTTCTAGGCGGTGAGTACTGTACAGACTCTTGTGAAAATATTTTTTCAATTATTTAAAATATTTGAGCCTTTAGCAGTACAGAATGTTTATACATCACGTAGTAAAAACACATATGTCTGAAGCTGAATCAGGTCAATGTATACACTTTTTTTTTTTTAACCAGAAAGAAAATCCTGTACATTCTGTTAGGCCATTTCTGTTAATATTTTCCTGGGAAACATATGCCAAAATATTGCTGTATGACATCTTGCTACAATAGATGGCATGGACCACTGCTGGTGGTACCAATTTTACCAAATGTCTGGCAATGTTGGAGGCAGGTCATCCTGTACAGCGAAACGCGGTGGGGTGCGGGGAGGAGGGGAGCGCTGAGTCCCTCTCCAGATGGATGCGGTTGCAGGTCCCTGCCTTGCACCCCTCCGCGCTCCCCTTTCCTCTGGGGTGCGATGGGCACGGTTAGCGCGTGGGACCCAGCTTCTGCATCGCCCTGACTGACGCGCAAGGCACGCCTGCCATCGCCCTGTGTCACAAATTTAGGGCTTCTTTAATAACAGGGCTTTGGTTTTTAGATTGGCAATCACCTAAAATAGCCTCCTGAAATAGCAGCATGGCACTATATAAACTGCTTCATTGCTGAGGCGGGGGAGCTCCATCACATACTCAGAAATCACGCACAGAAATGTTTTGCTGGATGAGACCTAATAGCTGTATGAACTGATAATTTTCAAAATCTGTGAAAACTGCCCACTCTCTTCAGTGTAGGAATTGTTGTACTTATCCCAGATTTTCTAGTCACAGACCCAAAATACTAGACAAGATCCAAGTAGAAGAACTTTGCTTTCCTTAACCAGTAGTATTACGAGAGAACCACTGACCATTTTAAAATATCACTTACAGTTTGAGTGTTATGGTGCTATGCAGTTCTGAAAACAAGAGAAAACGCTCACTGGATCGTATTCCCTTGACAAATGAATTCAAAGCAGCTGTTTTCCAGAGGGCAGCCTGAGAGATGTAGGTATGTTAGTGCGCTCTACCTTCTGTTCCTTTTTTGTTGATTTTTATGTTTTTTTTTAACTAAGAAAAATCTCCAGCTTGATGGTTAAATCAAACAAACCCTTTGTTTCATTTTGTTTCCTCACTCTTCTTTCTCAAAAATCGTTCATTTCCAGTGATAAAGAAACTCACCACAACAAACATAAGAAGAATAGAAATGGTGAGCCCTAAACACTGAGTACTTAGATCCTTTGATCATGTTGGCTTCCAATACTAAGAGCCAGTCTTTCCTATCTCTTTATACCTATACTGATACATACATGCATATCTTATTTTTTCTTTTGTGATTTATTCAAAGTAGGTGTTGCAAGTGTTCCTTTATAATACTTTTATTAAAAAAATAATATATTATGGTTACAAATTGTGAATTACAGTTGTAATTACATTATAATTAATGTAATGAAGGCAGTAATGGCAGGGCAGAGCCAGTTCAGGAAAACACTATTTATGTAACTGAAAACAAATAAAAGTGGAAAGGATGATCACTTTATGCCACCATTGAAACTGTAGTGATACTGATTTTTCAAGCTAACAAAGAAGTTTTTCAGTATTGAACAGTCTACAGTAATAAACAAAATCTTCCAAAAAAGTGACCGGGGATGGTCCTGAAAGCTAATAGATACTTAAACAGATGCCCTCAGAAAAAACAATACACCACTGTGTGAGGCACAAGACTGGAATTCAGGCAATCAGTGAATGTTCATTTCTTCCATATGTTCTTGTGTGTGTTTTTATTTTTTTTTCAAGTCACCTATTGTCTCTGAAAGTTTATTGCATCTTCTGACATGGCAATAATATTTTCCATTGTCATGTCCACACTAACTATAAACTCCTCGGGCTCATTATGCAATTGATGACTGAAGGGCGAATTCTTAATCTTAATTTTGAAGTGCAGTGTTCCCTGTCTTGGTTGCCAGGGCAGGGTTTATCAAAGCTTATTCATCAAAATCCCATGCCTGCAGGCCACAGAGGCACGCACAGGGAAAAACTAGTGTGCAGTAAACTGCAAAGCTTACTCAAGTGCAAATCATGAACTGCCTACCCAGACTTGAGGGAGCGCTGTGCGCGAAGCACGTACCCAGCTTTCGCCCCGGCAGTGCCTGCTGAGTAACTCATTTAGAGTAACCTGTGCATTTGCACCCTTCTGCAAGAATTCTCATTTTGTCTCGGAGACCCATCGGTGCCACCGGTGGTTAGTACCTGCAGAGACAGCTGTGCTTTTGAAGTGCAGTGCATGCTACAGTTCAAAATTCACTGTCCTGATTTACAGAACAGCAACTCTTTCGAAATAAACAAACCTGTGTCTGGCCCTGAATTCTTAAAGATACCTCCTTCAGCCAAGGAAAGTGATTTAATCCTTGCAACTTTAAGGAAGATGTCCTATAAAGGCATGCCATATGCTTTTATTTGTCCACTAGGATTTTAAATCCCTTGACTAAGCTGAGGCTGCCGTATGGGCGAAACCAGGCTGGGAGGGGTGTTCCCCTGGAATGAAGTAGAGTTATACCCAGGTATTTCGGCCTAATGGTTCCCTGGTCCCCTCTGTAGCTGTGGCATGTCTGCTCTGTGAAGTCCAAGCCGGCTGCAGGACAGTACGCCTGGGAATCCCGATTCCCATGCCTTGTCATACCGCAACACCTGGACTTCCCTGTGAGTGGATAATCTGTCCTCTGGAGGCTTCTTCCCCCCCAAATTCAGTTCGAGATTACTAATTACACTTAATGAGAAATACTAGAGAAGCTACAGTTAGCGAGGGCTTCTCTGTTTACTTGCTTCACAGAGTCTTGAGCAGTTTTATCATGACACTATCCACATGATGAGATATTTTCTACTTTTATTTGTCAGAAATAACCCATGGATTTTGATGTATTAATCTTTATGTTCACAGTAACCACTCTATTGATTTCTAATATCAAAGCAGACTATTGGCCTGCTTTATTTATTTATTTCCCCTCCCCCCCGCTATGTTAGACAGCCTGGAATGCCATCTGCTACTGGGATTCTTATCCCTTAAACTAAATGTGTAATTCAAGTATACAATACAGTATTGTACTTCTGTCATTTTAAACTGAACAGCTGCTGGGTACAAAAGATATACTCCAACAGTGTTGTTTTAAGTATGTTATCTATTAAATATCAATGAAGCTATGCATTGTTTAGCACCATTATCAAAGATGAGATTTTTCTCCAAGTAATCACACTCTGGGAAATAAACAATCTGCAGCACATTTGATAGCATCCAAACCAAGGTGTGGAATTTCATTAGGCTGTTGGGTGTATCTAATGTTCTCATTTATCAAAGCTTACAGAACAAAGAGGTTCGTTCACTTGAAATGGGAGGTCTCAGTACTTAAAATAGAAATACTACGGAAAAATGTGAAACAATTCAGGCTAAAGAGGGAAATGGGAACTACGGCAACATAAACTCTTGAATGAATTAAATAAGTAATGAGTAAAGAACGTCTTCTATCTTTATTTGCTCTAATTATTTCTTGAGACAAATGGTTAGTTGACTGGAGGATTTAAACAAATTTAAACAAATTGTATCCCTGTACTCCGCACTTTAGCAAATGTTTTAATTAAGAATAACTTTTGTACAAGGCATGTTTGGTATAGGTTAAAAAAAATCAACATTTCAACTCAAACAAAAAATTCTCTCATCAGCTTGCTTAATGCATGCTAGTTGGTCTTAACCTGGGCAGGATTTTAGGAGTTTCAGTACGGTAAAAAACTAATGGAAACTCATCAGTATATACTGTCATATGTAACATGTGGGCATATGTCATATCTTGTTAGTGTATCAAGACCTATGTTCCAGAAAGAATATCTGGAGAATTTTGTAAGTGAGTGTTATTCATAAAGAGAGCTGCATATTAATCTTCTGGACAAACAAATCTGATTCATTAGAAACTGTAGCCCCGAGAGAGAGAAAGAAGAATGGGAGATAGCTGGAAGAGGAGATTCCATTAATCAACATCTACAGTTAGTTTACAATTGTTTTGTCAGAAAATAAAGTAGGGAGTTGCTCCTCTGCAAAAAACAAAAGCTTTAAAGGACTGCTAAAGCATTGTATTAACTAAAGACTGGATGTAAAATATATGAACAGTCCTTGGAGCCAAGATTAGAAGTGTGTCTTGTGCCACATGCTTTAATCAATGTGATACAGAATCTTGCTGTCTCTGTGGCCAAATAAATCCTCAATTAAAAAAAAAACAAAAAACCTTACACAGAAAGCAGAAAAACACCCTGCACCCTGTCTTTCATCATAGTGGGGGAGCTGTAGCATGCTCCTGAGATGTAAATTTGAATTCTTTCAGGCTGAAAATGCCATTGAATATGTCCTTTGCATGCAGGATTAGTGATTTGTCACCTGAGCTACCATTTAAAAGCAGGGCATTTCCACAGCTTCTTCCTTCAGGCAGGTTGTTGAATGCAAGTAGCCCAGGGCTGCTGTTTCTGCTGTGATTCACTCCCTTACAACATGGAGACGGTGCTCAACCCACATGGAAAGCAACACTTGCTGCTCCAGAAAAAGTCTGAGTGATGAATGCATAGGCATCCATAGACACCAATTTAAATGTTTTTGAGGATTTTCAGAACTGGACTCCTGACATTAGTTTTCTCCAGTTCTACCTAAGCTACTTGTTAGGGACCTTAATTTATTTGAGAATCTGAAAGATTATAGCCCAGATCTTCAAAGTCATTTAGGCATCTGAATCCTCCTGTTTCAATGAGAGTTAGGTACTGAAGTACCTTTAAAGACCTGAGCCTAAATGACTTGTTTTAACATGATACAGAAAGCCTCTGTACAGCAGGAAATTCAGTTGAAGTCTCCTGAGGCTAGTGCTGTAACCCCAGCATCTTCCTCTCGTTGTCCCTATGCAGCTCTCAGGTGAACTTCCTCTGATACCTGCGAGGCTAGTCAACTCTAGGTGGGCAAGAAGTTATTATCATTTGTATTACAAAAATACATATAGCACTTTTGGGTACCAAATGTTGTTCCATGAATTGAGAAAGCACAGAGCAAAAAAATCTCATCTATGCCTGTGAGAGTTTAGGTCATGATTTTCAAAGTACTCTGAAGGAATTAGGCACTTATCTGTGACTGAATTTCAATGAGATTTGAACAGCCAGGAGACACCCTTAGGTTTCTTTGAAATCCCCATCTGAAAATCTTTAAAACAGAATACAACAGTGGGGAGTAAAGCCTGACAGGTTTGGTAGGTAGGACTGGCCAAGACTGAAGTGAATATATTTTTCCTAGAGGAGCTGAGACAAATCTGTGCATAAGTAGAAATACACAATTTTATTTCGCAATGCCTGTGAACACTTGAACGTGCAACTGTGGTTGGCTTCCCGTTTGTGGCGGCCCAGCGGCCCAGCCAGGTGCCGCAGAAAGCAATGGCAACCTTGTTACTGATTTAGATCAGTAGAATCTGAAATCCTGAATCAGGAAGAATCCGAACCTTAGTCCAGGAAATATTCCACAGGAACAGGCGGGGGGAAAAAAAAAAATCTGTTTTAGGAGAAAATCGAAAACAGTGGCATTAACTGACTGATGCAGAAAGTTGTTGCGGCCTTGTTTTCAGTTTCAGCATAGCCGAAAGAAAATGACATTGCTCCAAAGATAAGGCCAGAGAACAGAAATGGTTTTGCACACCCTCTGCGTGAGCTTTCAGGAACGAATTCAGCGTGCAGACAAGTGAGCGGTGTCAGCGGAAGCTGCGTTTGCCCTGAATTTTTGCCCCGAGTTTTTGTCTCGGGCTCTTTGGCTGCATCTGCTCTTTCTTAGGTGCTGACCTGTGCTTGAAGCGGCGCTGAGCCCGCCCGAGGCGGGGAGGTGGAGGCGGGTAGCCCGGTGTCCCGGGGGCCGCAGCGGGTCGGGAGTTAGGCGAGGGGCTGGAGAGTGTCTTCAGGGAAAACCCAGGCAGTCTGGGTGTAATAAGCAACAAAGCCTTAAATCCAGAGGACCCCATTAGCGCTTGATGTGCCCTTAAAAGTATTAAGGCCTAACAACACCACAGACTACTCTATATTTTAGCTGTAAGATGCTCAGGGGTATTAGGCATAAAGCCAGCATGGGAATCTGCCATGTGTTAAAGATTATCCTGTTTGTAACACGTAACCGCTCCTTACCAGCTTTCCTCCCTTAGGTATCTTCCATGTTACAGTGGTCGATTTTAAAACAAATACAACAATTATGACTATGAAGGCATGAAAGTCTCTTGGAGTTTGGTTTCGTTCTGAAAATGAGCAAAAACTAACAATATACGGCCTGCGTAAGCAAAATAATAAATGATTAATGGCTGCTTCAAATAGTGTAATTCTTAAGGTTTCAAATATTTTACTGGAAAACTATATTACACTTTTAAAAGCTCAAAAATATAAATTTAAAAAGAAAATTAAAATAAAAAACATTTGGTTGTCGGTATGATGAAATGAGATATTTTGACATTTATAGAAATTGCTTACACTTATAAAACAAAATTCCTGTAAAACTGACTTGACTTGTGTAGTGTTTAATTTTCCAGAGACATCAGTAGTCTGTCAGTATGTTCCACTGGAATGTCAGAGATGCATATTAAAAATAGTAAATAACATGCTTACAAATGTAACCAACTGAAGCAAAGCACCAATAATATAATAACAAATGACACCTAATGGTAATTTTTTTGGCATAATGTAAAGTAACAATCAAGTATTGTTTACTGTTCTGTGTTTTTACCATTAAGTGAAAAAGTAATTTCTGTGCTCTGCACAATAAACTTTTGGAAGGGAGCAAAACTTTTTAATAGCTGGTTTCAAATGATGAAAGGAGCTCATTCACCATGAGCTAAGATAAAGCGTGCGCGTTCACAATCATTACAGGTTGGCAAGTTGCAGAGTAGTCATTTAAATATAATGAGTCCTATCCAGGAAAGAGGAGAAGAAAATTTTGTGGTGTTATGGACTGGAAGAGTATAACACAAACAATAATAACCGCCTTTTTGATAAATTAGTTTTCCTGTGTTTGTAATATGACTATATGGGATTTTTACAATTTGAAAATATAAACTCGCAGGATTTGTAAGGCATAAAGGTAAACTTTCCTCGCGACCGCTTATTCCACAGCTGCTCACCTCGGCGTTTGTGGATGTCTCCTCGGGGGTGTACGGCACTGAGCGCCGACGGCAGCGGCTCCCTGCCGCTGGGCAGGTGTGGGGCAGCCCCGGGCAACAGGCTGCAGCAGGGGCAAAGGGTCTGGGGCTCCTTCGACCCCCTGATGAAGAGGGCCAGCAAGCACCGGGCCCTCTTCCCAACCGCTGCCTCGGGACGCTGGAGCTGTAAAACACTGATCCCTCCCTAAAAGCGACTTGTGTCTTCTGTGCAGTGCTAGCTGGAGTGATGTCTGTGCAGTTCCTTCACAGCCCTTTGCGTAATGATAGTTTGAAGGAATAGTCAATATAATTTGACATATAGCTGGTATAAGCCAGCTTTCTTGAATGCAGAGGGTAAGAAAAACCCTAAGATTTATTTAGTCAGAAAATGCTACTTCGCTGAGCCCAAAGTCTTGCATTCAAAACATCTTGATGAACTTTCTCTTCCTCCAAGGCACAATTCCTGTGGAGCTCTCCCTGAGCTCCTCAGGGGTGTTTTGGGTACAGCCAGGTCTGTGGCTTAGAAAAAGTTTTCGAAGAGAGCTTAAAAAAAAAAAAAAACCTGTGTGAGATAGAAAAGCAGCTATTTTGTCCACATTGTTTTTCAATAGCTACGGTCAATAAATAACCATTAGTAAACCAGCAACAGTAGAGAGCGTGTAAAAATATTCATGCATGGTACTTGTCTTGAATTCCAAACATACACTCATGAGAGAGGAAGAGCTGTCAGACCCATCATACATTGACCTTTTTGCATCCACCAGCGTACAGACATATCATATCTGGGGGAAGAGCGCGTCATACGCGGTACAGGAAGGGAGGCGACTTGGCAGGAGGGTGCTTGATTTCAGCTCTTACATGCTGTGCGGCTGCAGCGCTCAGAATAGCACCGGGGTGAATCTGTGAATGACTGAAATTTCAGGGGAGCTTTGGAAACACTGAGGTAGCTAACGTCACCTGCGTCCACCCCCTTGCTCCTATTCTTTGTGCTGGAAAGAGGCAGGAGGTGCTTGGAAATGGGGCCGCGCCACACGTGTTGTTTCGTAGATGCTTTTCTGACAAAAACGCTGCTAGTGACAGAAATCCTAAGAAGAATTTCTATTTTTGTTTTATTCTGGTAGTAGCTGCTAATGTGTTTTTAACCATCTGGAAGGGATTAAGGAAGTTGTGCTGTTGCAACTGCTAAAATGTACCATTTCAGGCTTTTTATTTTATTTTTATTTTTGGTGAAGAAACTACCTTTCCAATCTCTTGTTAGTTACAACAATACTAATTCAAAGACTGTTGAGATTATGCATCTTTTGATTTAACTAACTGTGTCAGAATGCAAGGACTACATTTGGTATAGCCACGATGTTATATTTAATTAAAGACATTGCTATCGTGATCCTTAGCACTATGGATTAGTGCTAGTCTCTCAGATAAAATGAAGCATACTAATTGTAAGCTGATTTACTGGTTGTCTTCACGCAACTAGATGGCACTGCTATTTACACCAAATGCGGTCAAGTATCCTTTTAATACAGACATGGATTACACACATTAAGCTCAAGACAACATAATCCAAAAGCACACTAAAATGTAACAGAAAGCCTGACAAAATCTAAAACAGCTGTTACGTGGCTACAAATTACTTCTGCAGCCTCTCCTAAGAGTTTTAGTGAAATAAATGGGATGATAAAGAACTAGTCAAGGAAAAAAACCACAAAGCCTCAGAACAATGACAGAACGACAAAATTACAAATTTTAAACTGTTGCAGAGAGGTATTTGTATATTAGTATTTTTTGCTTTCAAAAAAGTTTTAAAAAAACTAATCATAGTGTAAATGTATACCTGGTTTGCTGTAACCCAAACCCTGAAGAGTTTTGTCTTTGGCTCCAAAAGTTGGAGCATATTTAGAATTCACTTAATTACTCATATCTATTCTGATTTTATGTTTCTTTTGTTGCTTGTTTGAAAACATCAATGACCAGCAAAATCTAAGACTGCTCTATCATGGGAATTTAAGGATTGAAGAAAGCTGGTATTATTATAGCATGTTATCATTTGGATTTTATTTACAGGGCAGACAATTTAAACCAGAGAAATCTGAGTATTTCAAAACATCTTTCTAAAAAACCAAGAAACAAAAAAGGTCTCTCTCTCTATGTATATATAGTGTGTGTATGTATACACACACACACACACACACACACAAATTATCTCTGTTTGTCTACAGAATGTGGTATAATAACTAAGTTGAAAATGATGAATATTTATGACCTGATTTTGGTCTCATTCTAATCATTGAAACTTTGCTAATGGAAGGAAGGTCAAGTTCTTGGCATAAAACATGCTATTTTCTTTGTTAATGGATTTACAGAAGCTCAAAAGGCAGACTGATTCCTGCCATATAGTTTGTTATTGTCACTTTTTTTTCCAAGTCAGTCAAACCTCTTAGGGTAGTAGTAGCTAGCCTTATCTATTTACTTTACAGGTTAGTGTGATCTTGAGGAACATTTGAGGATTTTATCAAAACTAGATGTTCAGGCTTTCCAGTAGCTTTTGTTTACTTGTTTTGCAGTTGATTTTGTTTCTTTTTTTCCTTTTCTTCTCATCTCTTATATTTGCCGTATTTCCGATGGTGTCAATTGACAAAAAATGTCTCTTTAAGTGAAGATCTGTAGGAGGATTATTTAGGAAAATAGCCTTTATTTTTAGTGACCAGTTCAAAAAGAAAAGTAGGGACGGAAAAGGTTGTGTTTCTACATTTGGAAGTGATTTAATAAACTTAGTAGTAACTCTGTTTTGATAAAAAAGGCATACTTTCAGAGGTCAGGTTATTAGATTCAGTGTTCATAATAAAATCATCAGTGAAGAGGAGTCAGGAAACTGGATCACTGAAGTCAGCATTCCTCAGTCCATGTAAGACATCAAGATGAATGACTTCAGGTTTAAAATCTGAAAAACATAAAAATAAAAAAGCCCCCCCCCCCAAAGCCTATGGTCGCATTTCCACTAACAAACAGGCAAACAATGAAAAGGATGGGAACAAAAATAAACTAACCAACAGTTTATCTTGTTTTCATCTAATGAAAACCCTTGTAGTCACACTACAGAAGATGAGCATTGCTTTTTATTGGTTTGGTTTTGGCTGGGTGGCCACTGGATTTAAAGGCATGTTTGTAAAGCACTGCTATGAATTCCCTTTTTTTTTTTCCTGCACAGTGATGGCACTGAGAGACCACAGACTCACTGAATTGCTACATGTACTTCAGAAGTCTCATTTTTTGAGCAAATATATTAGTATATCTCATAGGAAGTTGTGAGTCTCAATTAACAAACTCATTAATATTTGCAAATTGTTTTGACGTGTTCAGATTATGTGAGCATAAATAATAATGTTACTTTTTGTGAATATAACCCATGTTTCCCTTGATGGAAGAGTACAGTCTTATCTTCAACTGTTATTCTTAAAATAATGTTTCTATTGGTATAAAATAAATGAAATTTGGAAGTGAAAGCAACTCCCAATATTGCTGCCAATGTTACTTATTATTTTTATCACTATCTTCCTTGCTATTCTCTGCTGCTATGTATATTCTCTCTTTTGAAACACTACAGAAGTATCTTCCTCTTGCAGCAAATGAAAAATGGGCATTCAGATATCACAGTGTTGAGGACCTTAAACATACCTGTTTGGAGGCAAAGGCACGCTCCTGCAGATAAAGAGCCAAATGTGCTAACAGTTCTTTTCAAGCATGAGCCTGAAAATGAGAATGTCTCAAAGACACAGTCACTAAGCTACTGCCTTTATCTCTCAGTAAGCATTTCAAATTTGTGTTGGATTGACAGAGATCAACAGCAATTGCTATTTTTTATTGATTTGACCTGGAAAGACTACCTCAAACCACCTGCAGAATGTTAGACAACTTGATTTTCACCTGTTAAAGTTATTGCACTTAGTAGACCTTACTGTTTCCGTATTTTTTATTCTGTGCTGAAAGGTGTTGAGGAGACATGAGTTGTACTTGGTTTAGTGAAAACTATTGCATTACTGCAATTCATTCAGTTCTAGTAAAAGAACTGATTCTGGCCAGCAGAAACAAGAAATATCTTTTCTGGACATGCTATTTGTTCACTCACTCTACCAAGCTCTGAAATCTTGCATAATTTGTTGGAAGAGCTGTGGAGTTGTTGACTACTACCTCTATGGAAGAGTGACTAGTTAGGGCCTTGGGACACAGCTCACAGGCAAAAAAGCCACTCTCATAAACAGGACTTTTAAATGAGTTGAGTTTATAAATACCGTCTGGATTTCAGAGTGCTTTGGCGCTGCCTCATCAGCAGTATCAATACTCTTGTCCTGTGTTCTTTATTCTTAAAACCAAGCTTTCTCCTCTTCTCAGCACCTGCAAATCTGTTCTATTTTTCTGCCGTTGATCTATTTCTTCCTGCTTTAGATGCTTTGAGCAATTAAAAAGTTTAACAAACCAGTCAAAAAAAAAAAAAAAAACACTAAAGGTCATAACATGCATTGTAGGAATTAAGGAACACCACAGTTTTAGCTGTACTGTGGAAATAATTATCTTTTTTTCCTCTCTTATTTTTGTCTAGGAATTCTCGCAAGTGTTTTATTTAGCCATGACTAAAAATAAAAAATTCTCACTTCTTTCAATATAGAGTGACTATGGACAGTGCTTCTCCATGGCTCATGACGGTTTGTGAAGCATGTATAATTTTCCTCTCAATGAGCCAGCTATTAGGTCTACTACTGATTAAAGATTTCAACTTCTCCATACAAAATTTATCTTTTAAGGAAGAATGTATGTTATGCTATGATGGAACACAGTATTTATGCAAAATTTATATGATATCTAATGTTCTAGGTAAAAAGAGACCATTTCCTTTCTATTATATTGTTTTCTAAAGTATGTGCAGATAAAATGCCCAGACATTTTGTGATCTCCATTAAATAAAAGCAAGCTAATAGAATGCTTACCAATTTTGATATGTTAATATGCTTTTACCTACGCATAACTTCAATATATCTTCAAGGCAGGGAGATAAGCACATGGCAGCAGCATCAAGAGAAATCAGTGGGGCCTCTAGACTTAGTAATGTACTCTCAGTAATGGGTGCACAATGCAGCTAGTCTATGGCAAATTAGTACAGTCTTATCTTTTAGTATGAGAAAAAAAATCCTGCCCCAAATATTCTGCACAATAAGTGATAATTGTATCGAAATATACAATATAATAGAGACTGGATGCAGACTTCTATGTATACACTTTGTTTTTGTATGGGCCACCTGTAAAATTAGATACTTCAAAAGAATGTGCAATTTACAGAACTATTGGTGTTCCTCATCAGACACCTTGGATTTGTAGATATTTTTCTGTCCCCTACCTTCTGTGATGCAGAAGTTGAAGTCTTATTATCCTGCACTAAAAGCCTAAGGGAGAGATTCCATTTTGAAAGAAGCACCTTCTCCTAGTAACTCAATCGCCAACAAGATTCGTACAAAAGATAAATTGTCAGATAATCAAAGATGCTTCTTTTGTAAAATTCCACAAGAACAGTGGGCAAATAATCCACTGGAAGATAAAACACCTATTACCAGCACAAAGTGTAAGTCCCTCTAAGCAAGGTTTTGCCTGTGTGAATGACTGATACCATCTGGAAGCAGAAGATTGACAAGCTGGAAGGCAGTTAAAGATAACAACAGGGCACCTGAGAATCACTGAGGGAATTTATCACTGTCACCGTTTGTGATAAGTAGCACACTGCAAGTGTTTGGGTTTTTTTATTCTCATCCATTTTAACTCTCAAACTTGCTTTGCGTGCAGCTGAAGCAATGGGTAGCAATGGATATTTTTCTCATAGTACAGTCCTACTGACTTCAAATATGTCTCATTAATGTAGTTGCATTTTACACAGCTAAACAAATACATTTCACAAAAACCTCTGTCGTTAATGTTGTCTAAACTATAGAAAAGAGAGATTATCACATAAAACATGCAGGCTCTTTGCAGTCAAACTTAATTTTGACACATTCTTGCTAACTTGCAGTACAGATAGCATAGTTGTATTTCTAGTAGCTCTTCCTTTACTCTAAAGGAAGTAGTTTTATTATTTTTATTTCTTTTACATTAAGATTTGTGTTAAACTTTTAATGTAAGGAAGTTGTAAAGGAGATGAAAAAATCCAGAGGCATGGGCATCTTCTACTTATTTAAAGAAAATACACAGTAAAATATGAGGCACTGCAGGTGAAATTCACCCATACGCAGAAAACTGATTCAAGATCTGTGTGCTCATTTAATCCCACCTCAGTTCTCAAAATAGAGCATGGTGGGAGTTGTGATACATGAAGTGGCAGATTGGAGATATGGCTGTGAACAAATCCTGAACTCCATGCTGCCTGGTGAATCCTGTTTTGCTTCGGGTTTTCTGTTTTGTATCCTAATCTTGATTTTTAGTGTTGCCTCGATATAATATGATATTATAACTTCATTTGTAGATTGAACTGTATTCCATTTAGTAGCAGGGGCTTGATGCTTAGTGGAAAATATGTCTGAGAAAGCAAGGTAAAGTGATAAAGGGTCATAAATGTTCAGCCACTCTCTCCCACAGAGGCACTTTTTTTCTATTAGCAGGTTCACTGATGTGAACGGTTCCTTGCATTGGTGCTGAAGGAACACAGCAAGAAAAAAAATTCCCCAAATGTGCACTAGAGCTAAAATGGGACAGAAAATATCTTAAAGGAAACCTAATTTTTAAGGAAGGGAATGCATGCAAAATTTTTTTAAAAGACAGTGTCTGTCCTGCCCTGATCAACCTAAGTCTTAGAGCTAAGGCAAGAACAAACCAGTGAGATAAAACTGTGCTATTGCGAACTTTCCCTGCCTTCTCTTCTTGAACATCTGTAGCCTTGAGTGCATTTTAATCCTGAACTTCCTTTGGGTTAGCGACTCCTGTGCTAAGCGGTGTCCCATGGTTTCCTGCCTGCCTCACCTTATTCAGAAGGTTAATCAAGGAAAAACTTGACAGAGCAGGTTGGGCAGTTTGGATCACTAGTTTTGGGGCTGTAAGAAGAATCGTATCCATGAGCCCGTCCTTCTGCACCTCTTGCCCTTTTCTACCTTCTTGCCATTTCTGCCACTTGAACGTTTTTCCTTTCCTCCTGCTGCCCTCAAGTACGCTATCATCCTGCACCTCTTTCCCCTGCTTACTCACAACCATCTACATTTCAGCAGAAGCCAGCAGTGCGATTCCTTTTCCTCCTGAATACCGGGGATAATTCAAAGCTCAGGAAGGCAGTCTCTTTGCCAACTGACAGCAGCGCATGGAGCCTTCAGAGGAGAGCTTGCAAGGAAAATCACTCCCTGTAAATCCGGGCTGAAGCACTGTCAGTCACGGCAGATGATGCCCTGTTTGCACATAGGGGCTGTGCACGTGTTCATTGAGGATGGATATGTCAGAGAATTTGGTTGTTGTATTTCAGCTTACTATAGCTGAACTGAGATTTTTTAAAGGTTAATAATTTGCCGATATTTGAAGCAGCAGAAGGCCTTCCTGATGTCAGAAGAATTCCCTCACCCTGCATACCTTTTCTAAATTTCCCTTAAAATCAAAAAAAGTGTGACATATCTAAACTAAATCAACCTGTTAAATATCACGCACACTATGCTGATTTCAGTGTTATCACCCCAATCTCATTCTCAGAATGAGATATCTGAGTTACTTTTAATTTAACTTGATTCTCCCCACCCCTCACTTTGAAAAACCCTCAATGACCAGAAAGTTTCAGCCTGAAAAGTTTGTTTGGCTAGGTATAATAAATGCAACAGGGTGTAAGACACAGGTACTATTATATACCCAGTCAAGAGTAGTAGTATAAACATACTAGACTTTCACAGTATGGAAACTTATGTAACAAAGCATTGGATGTATTTTGCGACTTTGTCCTAAAAAAATGAATGCTAGCCATAGTCTTTTGTAGTCATACACCATACAAGATCCCATCATGTAAAAGATTTTTGGTCAGTCCTGCAATATATAGACAGTGCCTTAAAGTAGCTGGTATTTGAAGAATGATGGGATAATTGTATCAGTTTCGTTCGTGACCTTACCTGCCTCACAGAGCTGCTTTTCAAGTTCTGAAGCAAAGACCTTAACTAGACAAGAGGAAACTGGGTATTATTACATTCCTGTGAGCTCTGTATGATTGTCAATTAAGGGGAATATATGGGTAATGGCTTCCAGTTGTACCAATTTGTACAAAATTCTGGTAAAATGACAGCAGAACATAGGGCATCCCCTACAATGAGATGTAAGAGACAGAGCGAGGGAGATGAAAATGAAGGAAGAGAGAAAGTCCTGAAAAAAACCAAAGCACCGCTCTGACCACAAAGGAATAGAGCCCCAAAAGCCAAACTGCTTTCAGGAGAGAACGCAGGCACTGGGGTAGAATTGTATTAGAAACAATAGCAATCCTAATAAAATCTTAATCCTTTGACTAAAAGTCAGGTTATTTTGATTTAGGGCTTTGATTATTTTAATTTGAATTGAATGCTATTTGCTCCAAGGAAGAAAAAGAACCCCTCCTAACCTGTATTTTAGATCAGTATTTCACCTGTATTTCACCTTGGCCTCCTGGTCTCTCCGCCATCCAATCTATTTCATTATAAGAATTCATTTTTAAAATCTTTATTTTTCATGTTTAATAATCTGAAAAGAAGAAAAATCTAACTTGATATTCCATGGCCTAGTGAGCAGAGTCATTACAGCTGATCAGAAAGAATTTAACAATCTTCTATTAAAATGTTTGAAGGATATTCATTTTCTTCATCCTGCACAGCAAGGCGAAGCTGAGAAAAGCAACACAACGTTTATAATAAGGCAAGTTATTGTAATTTGTAAGGGTTTTCCAAGGCGTTCCTGACGCAGAGAACAGCAGGCTGGTCTCTGTTGGTAGCCTGGCTCTCGAAGTGCCTTGTTTTAGTGCTAAAGCGGGTCCCTGCAGTCCCAAGATGGTCTGTCGTTGCTTGTGGCAAGGGCAGGCAAAGGTGATGGCGAGGGACAACACGCATGGGAATGGGTTGTGTCAGATGAGACTTGTTTTGTTTTGTATTCCCTTTCCGTATGAATCCTCTGCTCCTTGTGTCTAGGGTGGAAGGTTCTGACGTGGTTCAAATTTTTGTGTTACTTAATTACTTGAATTATGTTTTTTTGCCCATTTCTGTGCTTTGGTTCCATGCCCTGCCTGGCTTGGAGAATGTAAATGAGCCAAAAGCAGCTCCCCTGCTTATCAAGGTTATCGGTGCCTTCCTTAGCCAAGGGGCAAGCTTCCTAGTGTTTTGAAACGCTGTCTTTGCTCAAAATGTTATTTGTCCTAAGGAGAAATGTGCTAGATTTATCTGTTACAAGTGATCTTGTGTTTTCTTTCTCTCTCAGTCTCAGTGATGGTTTTCACACAGAAATATATAGAGGTTTAGCAGCCCACGTGTCTTCATAGTACTTTCTGTATGAAAGAGTGTTTGTATTCTGTGGAAGGAACAATTAGGTGTATATATGTTTATATATATATATGTATATATATCAGTTTAGTTCTTTGTGTGCACGATTAATGTTTTGTTGCTGCTAGTTTGTGTTTACTTAGAAGCAGTTTTGGAAGTAGCTATTACTTATGACAAATTAATGGGAAAATATGTATGTGAGTAGTACCATGCAAATGAAGAAAATTGTATAGCCTTAAAGCTGAAAGAATTATGGAAAAATGTTAGTAAAAATCACTGCCACCATTACTGAAAAAGAATTATCCACCCAGTTCTTTTAGCTGCCAAGTGAAACAATGAAATGATAAAGGTGAGATGATTATGGTAATTTATCTCTCTAGTTATCATTTAAATATGAAATCTATATAGCTCCTAAGATTCACAGGTCAAGGGCTTCTTCCTCTAGACCTCAGAAAAGGCCCAATCACATTTTTTGGCAAAAGAAAGATTCCTATTGCTTTCAATAATCAAATATGAGTACAGGGGCATAATCTATTGGTATCTAGATACTTTCACATTTTGGAGTATATTGTCTACTATGACATTCTGATAAGTCAAACAATATAAAAAATACACAAAAATGATCTATATGGTACATCATGTCATGATAAATTCCCTCTTTTCTGATGAAACATTTCTTCCCTGATATAATTCTTTTGGATTCAAAATATTGCTTTCTTTTGTTAGTCAGAAATTAAATAATCTTGTAGTACCAAAAATATATAGCTCCCTATAAGAGATATAAATCTCAGTTTTTCTTTCTAGTTGCAAAAGGGCAAGTTAAGAGCAATTCCAATGACGGCAGTGGTGACACATTTAAAACTGACGTAATTGTTGGAGGAATTAACCCTGTAATATATTTCAGAGACACCAAGCATTCAGGAGCTACAGAAGTAGGCATAATAATCATATGTACATGAAATATTGTGGTTAGTGATTAAAATAAATGATTAGGAGTCAAGACTGCTTGACTCTATTCTTGGCTCTTACACCAAGTCATTTTGGTGAACTTGAGCAAGATATTTTTCTTTTTCTGTTCTGTTTACCCAGCCATAATATCTTCAACCCACCTTGCAGTGGCTCCTATTGGACCTTCTGGCGAGAGAAGGCCAGCAGGACTCACGTCACCTCCGATCCCATCATTCCTCCCCTGGTCAGGAGGGAGGACTCCTCTGTCCCAAACCCTGGTGGCAGCCCCATAACTCTGCAGCCTGCTGCCACAGTATGTCAGGGTTATACCTGCCCCTCCGAAAGCTCTAAATTTCCAACGTACTATTTTCATGTTGCATGGAGGTAACTATGGTGAAATACCACCAAGCGCATATAATATGACAGAACAACACAATACTCTGACTCTATCCAAGATGATGTATCGTATGTGACATGTCTTCAGGGGCCCTGAGAAAACGATGCAACATTGTCAATCTGTTTGGCTGGTTTTCATTTTATCCAACAAAAGTAGCACTTTCCTAGCTCTAACTAGGAAAGAGGTGTCGGCTTCACCAAGATTCATTAGCTGGAGTAGGACTGTTTTGCTAGGCATGTATTTACAAGCCTACAGCTGCAGTTGTGTCTGGCTCTGTTTGCATTGCTCAAACAGTGTAATGAAGCCGAGGAGGTCTACATAAATTATTTTGGACAACGCATTCTTGTAGATTAAAAATGAATTGAATTGTTCCTTCCACAGAATAAAAACTCTTTCATATAGAAAGTACAATGAAGAAATGCATGCTGCTAAAAAACTTAGACATAAAAGCTAGGTAAATGCAACCTTAATTGTTGTTTTTGGTCCAGTTCAGATCAGACAAGTGACTTCACAAAGGAGACCAGTATGACCATCATCTCTTGCTGGCATTACTTCTAGCAAACTCATCACAGGCAAAGACTGGGGATCCCTGTGTTGATGGCTGACACAACCAGTTTGCATCAAAATGAGGCCATGAAAGCACAAATTCTGCTTTGCAGGGGCATTGTGAACATGGAAAATAAAAGTCCTTTTGCTGGACAGGGCTTGTTCCCCCCCAAAGCTCTGATGGTGGTACAGAGTTTGGCATGATTTCATGTATCAAATGCTTCCTGCTGGGAATAGGTTGTGGTCACCAGGACGGCTAGCATATTCCAGAAGCACCAGGTTCCTTTGAAACAAAATGAAAATGCTTTCCTGAGCACAGGGAGGCTTTGCTCTTCAGAAAATAGCAGTTTTGCAAATATTTTGAGCATTGAAGGTGAAAACAGTGAAACAACTAGGAATGTAGAAGTGAAGGTCAATATTCAGATTCAGTACATAGAAGAACTCTTTTGCTAGGGGAATCTGGCCCACCATGACCAGCATCATTTTTTTTTTCTCTGAAGAAGTAATGAAGCAATGAACATGAACAGTAGGAAAAAAGAAAGAGAATGCTTAAGAAATTAGCAGTGTCAGTAGTAATATATTGGTGAAACCAGTTTTTCTGATAAACATTATTGATATTCAAAAAGTAAAATAAAATAATATCAATTTGCAAAAAGAAAAGCAATACAGACTCCCTAAGACTCAATCCCACAGAAATAAAAAAGAAATATTCAGAAAGAAGATGTCCCATAAAGTTAAAATTAATTTAGGTTTGTTCTGAGCAACCCAACCCAAGCAACCAAACCAAAACAGATGCATACTGAAAAAATTACAGATTAACTTTTACAGTCTAGTGAAATGTCAGCTAAAAATTAAAGTTATGCACCCAACTCCTAGCCTCTCACATTCAGCTAAGCCAAAGCTTTGTTGTTTCCCACTTCATCTTTTTCCTCCAGTGAATTTTCTTTCTTAGTATCAAGCAGAATCAAGGGCGGTTCATGAGTCACATGTATACAGCTGCTGATATGCATAAATATTTGAAAAGTTATCTCTTCCACCCCAATACTAGAACACTTCTCACGCACACTAATTTTTGCCTCTAGGTATAGTTCACTTGAGTCAAGGGGACTTTTCAAGATTCTGTCAGGGAAATTCAAGGCACGAAATTCCTGGATCAGGGCTTTTGTCAACATTCAAAATCCATAACTTAGAAAGGTTTCAGATCTTTCAAATGTATTCAGAACAGATTTCATCCTAGCATTAAGAATTTCTAGAATACATTTGGGTTCTTTTCCAAATTTATAATCTGGGTCTTTTTCCATCTGTTTCAGATGTACTCTAAAGGAAAATCAAAAGGCCATATTAATAAATATGTTAATTTTGAATAGCTAAAATAAAGCTGAAAATAATAGGTTACAACTTTAAAATCCAGTAATAATATGACTGATAGCATGAAATTTGATGGATCAGTTTATGTATTTTGCCAATAGGTGGTGCTACTATTTTTGCATTCAGTACTAATCTATTGCAAATCATACCATCTGCTCAGACATTCATGAACATGAAATAGTCTGATTTTTAATAGTTTTTCCCAAAGTAAAATGACACATGGCTATGTTATAACTTTAATGGCAACAAATAAAAGCGGATATAACAGATCTGGAAAACATGATCTTTTTCATAGTTAGATATAAACTTTCAAAAAGCAGTCATGTAGCAAGATAAAGGAAAAAAGGAAAAAAAATACACTTGTGCATAATTTTGTTTGTATATATCCCACCTGTGACTCTGATATGAGTACTTTTGCTGACGATTTTTGGTAGTCATGTGAAAAATATCTTTGTCTCAGGGAAAACCTGCTACAGCATGCACAAAAGAAAATCAGAAAAGATGAGGAAAAAAAAAGCTAAAAAGTATGCATCCAGAGTGAGGATTCATTGGTTTCATTTTAATTTTGTTATCCAGCTGTGTACAATATAAAACTGCTAATGTTACCTTATGGAGTTTGACATTTTTCTCTGCAATATTCAAAAAGTAGGTAAGTGGCGGAGTGCTTTGTAACACAAGAACAGACAGGTACCCATTTCAGTGGTTTCATAAATACAGTTCTCCTACTGAGTCTTCTATTACTCAGTGGATTCGTAGGATATTTCTATAATATGCAAAATGTAACATGTATCAGAGGTGACATATGCCATTTTGGAGCTTTATTACAAAGTACCTCCCAGATTGGAAGGACACTTCTGCCAAAACGAAATTTCAAATGGTAAGATTTACACTCAAACCAGTTGCTCCTCTGAGATGGTGGCCTGTTATATACCTGCTCTGCTAAATTTTGGAGAGGGCTTAGGAGCCCTCATGCCCAAACCAGGACCCTGAGCGGCTCCTCTAGCAAGCGCTGCCGATGTCGCGGTGCTGCTGTGATCCTGCATTAAGCGTCTCTAGCAAACTGAACTGTGCTCTGTGTGGCTGGGCGCTATCGTCTGCAGCAGAAATGTGTTGTTAAATAGGCAGCGTACAGCCGACATCTGGCAAAACAGAGCTGCTAATGAAGCTTGGCGAAAAGAGCCATGACTTAGACACGCACATATATTCTGCGACGTCTCCTTTTGAAGCACCTGGCGCGGCATAGCACGGCTCTGGGATTGTGGTCGTAAAGTTACGGGAGGTGGACTGACGGCGCCTGACGCTGAAGGCTGCCGTTTGTCTTCAAAATAGGGACAGTGCAGGGAGCAGCCATAATTATTTATTATTATTTGTCAGAAATGTATTTATTATGGATCTATTTACTATCCATTCCAAAGCCGTGCCTCAGCAACCACCTGGTGCACTGCTCCTGGGGTGAGAAGGGGATTTCTCCTCACTGCTCAGTGAAGCCGTCAGTAAAACATCCGCTGTGGCGCAGACACCTCTCTGGCTGACCTGTGCTTTTGGACTGACATCTCAAACCCCTGTAAAAGGAGAACCAAATTGCTTTCAAATGATAGCACCTGTCTACCTGGACTACATTTTAAACTATCGCATACCATTGGAAGGTGCCATATTCTCTTGACTCTGAAATTAAAAAAAAATTGCTCAATTTTAGCCTATTCTTTCTGTTGCACATTCTGTGATGGGAAATCCATTAAATCAATAGCTTATTTGTCTAACATTAGAGACAGGCATATCAGATATGTATTGAACTGAGGAAAAATCCAGAAACACCAACAAGAAAGCAAGTAATTGGGAAAGTTGGTGCCAATGGGCACATGGTTGCTTTTTTCTCTCTCTAGTGTGTGCATGCTCTTGCTCTCTATCCCCTTCTCTTGTTTGCTGTCTGTCTCTTCATATATATGTGTACATATATACATGTACTAAAATTAAACTGTGCCAAAGAGTTTTAGAAAATAGCAGATGTCTCCACAAAATGTTATGGATTTTTTGTAAGTAAGCTATTATATTTCATTGGTTATTATATTGGTTTAAAAGAAGCGTATGCAGTGTATTGGGTCATATAATTAATTAAGAGAAGCCCTGTGCTCATCCGAATTTAGGACAATGATTATATCCAGCCACTGAGGAGCAGAGGCACAAAAAGGAAGGATGACTCTTTCCATTCCCTTTTTCTTATAACAGGATATGAATGAGATTTAATAAGGGCGTGTATTTGGTGTGGTAAAGAAATGATAGCAAATTGCATCCATCTGACAATAGGAAGTCAGGGATGTAAAATTAATATTCAGTCTCAGCCTATTTTTCCTCTCTGGCACTACACTTAAATTATTTGAAATGGCTTTTATCTTTAAGTGATAGCTCCATGAAGAATTGGAACAGCCTTGTCCTACACACTGATACTAATGATATAAGCATTATTAACAATTAATTTTAAATTGCATGTCTGTGTCATTATTGTTCTTGAGTGAAAAGTGGATCAATGAGAGAATATTTCTCTATGACCAAATAATATTTCCTGAAGGCTAAATAGCATGCACCGGACTGATTTCAAATGCTCTAAACATGAAGTGTGAACATCTTTACTATAAAAACTGTAGTAGCGTTCAAAATTCATGCAGAATTTCCCATCCAACTGATAATTAAGGAATGCAGGGAGTATAGGCTTTCAAGGAAGAGCCAGTTTGCAGCTACTATTTCATGAAAGACAAAGCAGACAGTGTTATAAACTTGTGTCCACAGCTGGTCAAATAAAGTTCATGACTCATGTGGGGGGGAGAGGAGGGCTGAAATTTTCATATGAAAAGCAAGGGCTGGATACAAAGGCAGGTAAAAGTTGAATATGAAAAACAGAGGTTGGACTTACCAGTTAGAACTAAACAAATAAGGTTTTTTATTATTTCATGGGCTATTTTTACATAGTGATTTTATTACAATATATTGCTTTTAGAAAATAGTCTTGATCTGGAACATAACGGTATGAGCTGCTGTTTTGTATGAGCTGCAACTTTTTATTTTACATGACACAAACATCTGAGTACAGAAACCACACTTGTTTTGCTGGATAAATGTTGATTTAACGTGCCAGTTATTTATAGGTGAAGCTAGTATGAAAAACGTTGTGGTAACTTGGAGATGATGTTTTGTTAATCCATTTGATCATTTGATATGTTTTGGCTTGAATGGATATATTTTGCCTTGAATAAAGACTTGGACCAGACATCAGCTTGCAAAGTTTGGAGTCCAGCCGATTCCCAAATTCCTAAGTGCCAGAGATGATTTAAAAAAAAAAAAAAAAAAAAAGCAAAACTTAATTTCCGTCTGGAAAGCATTTCCTACCTTACACAGCCCTAAGGGATGAGTCAAGAGTGTTCGCTGGAGTATGCTCACACAGAAAGCTCCTGCAGGACAAAGGGATTTTGTCCCCTGGTCCAGGCAGCATGCCACAGAGGGAAGGGAGATTCCCAGTTTCTCTTCCTTGTGCATCCATAGTAATGCGGCTCCAAATTTTGGCGTAATGAAATGCCGGAAACACAATCATGCTGACAAGGGGAAGCTTCGGAGAGCAGGTCTGATGTACTCGTGCCTCTTGCAGTGGCTGGCTGAAAAGAAGCATTTGTGGTGTCTCTGCTGTCATCTGGAGCTCTGAGCAAAAGGTTGAAAGTTATCACTGAATTTCATTCCCCAAAGAACCCCTTAAAGGACATAATGTAAATGTCACTGACTCACTTTAAATCAGCACAGCTTCTTGACTCCAGCGAAGTCAAGCTGATTTACACTGGCTGATAATTTGGCTGTTTCTTAAAAGCACAGGTTCTGCAGTGCAATGCTTGGTGGACTCGGTCCAGCGTTATAGGAAATCAGCATGACTCTTCCCATTGACTTTATTGGGCAATGGCCTTGGTGAGTTATTACTGAGTGTTTTGTCTTGCAATGCACAGAACGGCAATCAATAATGCTCCATGACATAGACAGAAAGCTTGCTGTTATAAGGAAGATTTACCATTTTCCACCATCATAGCTAGTCTGCAATTTTCCAGCTGTGTGGTGACTTCTCTGCTTTTCTAAATCATCTGCCTGCTTGAAGGCAAGGCAAGATCAGACATCTTTCTGTTGATGATCACTGGGGAATGCTGTAGTCCTGCACTTGAAATGTGGAATTTATTTGAATATAAATTATGATAGGTAAACATACTTTTTATCTAATATAGTGTAGCAAACCACTGCATGAAAAATGTTACACTTTTTTTTTCCTGATTATACTTCAAATACTTAGTGTCCTAATATTCCTTTATTTTTGTTCTTTGCATTTTCTCTAGGCTAACGATATAAAATAATGTCACTTCTTAAAATCTTTTTTAATCTTAACTTGAGTTGTCTTCCAGTCGTTCTGAGAGAACTGGGATTTCAGTTTACATAGAGTTTGCTGACTCTTAAAACAGAAGATAGAGCCTTGCTATAGCATTGCCAAGAGATACTTAGCTTTAACTGGTGAATTAAAAAACTGGGAAGAGCTATAGTAAAAAAAAAAGATAAGACATTATTTATTTTGTTTAATTTATTTTGTTTATATTTTATGGGGGCTTTTTTCTTCCTTTTATGTTTTAGGACATAGATTCCTGACCTCTATGCATGCAGTGATAACACTGGGACAGATCAGTTAGAAATAACTCTGATAGGTAAGTGAATTAGTCTTTCTGTTTGTTTACAAAGTGTGCTTCTGAATTTTTTGACAGAACACAAAAGACATTAACTTTATTTAGTTATTAGTTCCTCTAAAGAGTGCTGTTCTGAAAAAACTGGAGAGTTAGAATCATTATGAGGAATAATCAATGTGTCATGGAGATAAGCTGAATTTTTATAAAAATCTCCATGACCATCGTAAAACTTCTAGAATTGAGGGGGAAAAAATGGTATAATTCTAATAACTTCTTTAGGTGTGTTTATAGTTCACACACTTAATAACTCTAGGAAATAGTTATTAAGGGAGTTAAAACATACGCCTGCACAAAGCTATGCATAAATAATTGCTAAAGATTCTGTAGCATTCTGTTTGCTCCTTGCATCTTTCCTTTACCAGAACCTTCTGTTCTCTGCAAAAGCCTTTTGTTTTTTTCTCGGCTGTCTTGGTGATGGACTTCACTAGAGGCTCCACTCTATGTTTAGCATCTGTGAAAAGTACTTTTTTTCCCACAAAAGAGTTTCCCCAAATGTCATTTTATTTCTTTTAGCAGCGTAATACTTGTCCTCTTGATGGGGATAGTTTTTTGCAATTGAACTATAAACAAAATCCTTCCGGAGAGGTAACTGTGTACACAAACATAAATACGAATTAACTAGTTTCATTTTTACTCGCTTAGTTTAAAAAGGTAACCATAAGGAAAAGAGAATAGAACACCACACCATTTATTTCCTTACTCTTTCTTCAGTAACACTAGAGGTAAGCAAACATGTCATTCATTTAATCGTTTTTGCTGTATCACTTACAGCACTAATGCAAGTACCCTTACTCTTAGATATATACATATTGTCAGTGAAGTGCCACACTATGGGAAAAAAAGCAAATTTAACTAACTTTAAAACCACCTAATTAATTAAAACATGATTCTAAAAAGGGTCTAATCTGGATCTCCCTATGGCCTCAGTTGAGTGGAGACAGTCAGACAGGTTTCCAAAATGCAGTTTCTGTGATTTCAGCACGGTTCCACGTAGGTGCTTTGCCTTTGCAGCATCAACACCTTTGTTCTTACTAGAAACTGGGAGTGAGAGGAAAGAAATAGGGATGTAGAATGTAGTGTCATTAATGTAATGTTAATTCACTGCTTCTCACTCCCCTTGAGTGTTAGGAGTATCAGTGATGCTAAAACACGCCAACGTGTTAGTTCTCCACGAGACCCAGTTCTAATCAGTGTACAGGATACTGTACGCAGAATTACTACCAATGGTGGCTGACCATTGAACTTCTTGTTAATTGAAGGACAGGTTTTTTTAACCTAAACATACATTTTTATGTATATATATTTTTTAATATATACACATATAATTTATAAATAAAATTATTAGTAGTATCTGAGAAAGCTCAGAGTGGATATGCTTGGTTTTCCCACTGCTGAATGTTACAGTTCCCTGAGGCCACACATTACAGGAAAAAAAGCCTGATATTTTAATTATTTGATACACTGTTTTGATCCCTGGTGTGCTGACAGTTCATGTGTTTCTTCTGAATTTCATGCCTGTAGAAGGTGCTAAAACGGGTATGGTTGATGGGAGGCTTCTCCCAAAGAGTCGGGGACAGGCACTAAAAGGGTGAGAAAATTTCAGTTCTCTCTTGTCTGGGTACTGCGGGAAGACTTCAGTAGCCCCCGGATGAATTTCTGAGTCCTGACTGACAGTGTTTTGATTTCTGATCCTTATTAACTTAGTCCTTGCTGTCGTTGTTGATATTGCCAAATTATTCCAGCGTTGCTGGCATCTGTCAATTTACTACACTGAGACCACAGACTTCCACACGGATTTCTGGTCAGGCAGCACAGACTGATAACTTGTGATTAGCTTGACCCCAGTCAGACCCACACCGCTGATCTCACAGTGAGATGATCTGAATCTTGTTGCTGAAACACTGATTTCTCCAGCTCCTCTCTTTTGTACTGAGCATGTTTAAAAAAAAAATTAATTCAATCCCTGGCAAGTGTTTTTGAGGGCTTGAGAAATGTCTGAGCTATTTACCGACTGCCTTTCACAACTGGCTTTGAAATCCTGATCTTCAGTCTGGACAGAGATTAGCTTTGGGGCTTTTTTTTTTTTTTTTTAGTTTAAGGGGCTTTTGCCTCAACCTGTAGTACCTGCTGGTGGCAGCTGCAGCTGGGTGGTGTAGCTGGGGGGCAGCCCCACCTGCCTGGTGGCGCCTGGCCGGGTGGGTGCTGAGGACCATCCTGGCTCTCTGGAGCCCAAGAGAAGTTGAATAAAAACACCTAGGAATAGAAAGCTGATTTCTCTCCGAGACCCAAGTATGAAAAATGATGATTAAGGTGATGGCATCCATGCTGAAAACCCTTGGAAGAAAGAACATTAGGAACTTATGCTGGGGTAGTCTTTTCATGCTATCGTCCTTTTTAATTGTTGTTGTGTATTGTTGCGTTATTTTAATGGCTTCCATAAATTACACCCAAAAGTGATGGCTTTTCAGTCACAGCAGATGCATAACAATGCATCTTAATTATAGTCATCTGGACTTCTTCAGGAGAAAAAGTGAAGCATTATATTCACCAAAGCATCATATATAAGTATTGGGCTGCAAAGAATAATATTAAAGATTATTCCTTTTAAAGAGGAATTCTGCTTTTTCGGTAATTAGGTGACACCTACAACTGCCCATTACACATCCCTCCCTTTCACTCCCACCTGACTGCTTGTTCCTATTCTGTTTTGAATTATTAAAGATCAGGATTTGGTTTTATTTTCCTACTTCTATATCACATTAATCTGTACTGTAAGAGGAAAATCCCTGAAGGACGTTTTTTGAGGAAGTTCTGTAATGCACAGCCCAATGATATTTCAACTACTCCCATGTATATGTGCCTCCCTGCCACCCGGGGTTCTTGGACAGGAATATTCCTTATTGCTTCGAGTAGTGAACTTTTTTTTTCATTTTTTTCCCCAAATATTTCATCAAGAAGTTGAATTTTTACAAAGAAACACACTTACAATGACAGCGTGCACTGATGGTTTTCCAAATTTCTTTTCGGTTAGAGAATAGTTCAGAATATTTCTCATTTACAAAACATAGATGAAAATATTGATTTGACAGTACTAATCATTTTATAATGACAATAGGTAATATCAATAAAGATTTCACCAGGAAAGACTGCTGCAAAATAAGATATTGAGAAAGGCCTCTGGACACTTAAGTATAGCCTGTTTAGAGGGTCTTTTGTTTAGGGGCCACAACTCAGGAGTGCACACTGAAGGAAACAAAGCAGGTATTGAAGCTCAAATCTTGACCACTCCAGCAGATTGCCCTGAACGACCACTTTTGAGAGAGAAAGTTATGCCTTCCCCTATGTTTTTTTTTCCTGAAAATTTTCAAAGGGAATGGTTTTACCCAAATATAGGAGAGGTTTTTTTTATTGTTATATTTTTTGGTAACATCAGTTCCAGCTCTAATTGACACTACGTTAAGGTGTGGAGTGGCAGATTTTATATCTTTGGGCATTCAGTAACCTATCAAAAGCATGAAATTGCTGTTTGAAAATGGCATTAAAAAAACACCTTTTCATCTTGATAGTTCCTCTAGAATGTTAGGCTTTTAAAGTTCCATTTTTAGGCATGGATAATCTGTCTGCATTTCAGCACCGAGACTTCCCCATTCTGGTCTTTAGAGCAATAGCAGTTTTGGAGGCAAAATGAAACAGGTTGGAATAAAGGAAGAAACATTCCACTGGCACTTGAAGTTTTTAAAACTGGCAGCTGCCGGAAGGTATTAGGGGGCTGGAAATGCTAGAATAAAGCTGAGGAACATGTTAGCAGGCAGGAGAAGAGGTCAGAGAGAAATGATGCGGCAGTTGTGGCATCCTGGGCAACCGAAAACATGCCGCGCCAACTACATGGCCATTGCCTCCCCCTGTGTACACTACTTGAATATGCGTGATGTGCATGTGCCTAGAAAATAAAAACTATTTTATAAAAGGAGTGATAGGTTGATCTGATACAATAACAAATTAAAATGCTATTCTAATTATATTAGGATAACATTTATATTTTTCTGTGATCTTAGCAGATGAATCTATCATCTAATACATCTTTAGAAGTAATGAAATGTATTTCTTTAATTTCCTTGCTTGTCATTTATACTAAAGGTTATTTTCACAAAATTTGTCAGGTCACTTAACTTGGTGAGCAATTCTCCTGTGTTTAATCCCTGCACAGATCTCCATTTCCGTAGTATCATCCCTATAGCAATTGCATTTACTCTTAATAGGAATTTCTTTTGTCATTTATTTAAATTCGAAAGACTGTTCAGGTCACCTCACACAAATATTCCTGGATCACTAAAAATGTCATTCTCCTTAATCATATTGACTCTCTCTCTCTCTCTCTTTTTTTTTCCCTCTGAAGAAATACTACTGGACACTAATATTATAACATATGTGGCATGCTTCCCCTTTCCTTCCCATAATTCTAGCAGCTGTCTTTTAATTATATTACATTTCAGCATTTGACTTGTTATCCAATGTAGTCCAGAAAAAGATTCCCTGTGGAATACGTTCTAATAGAAGGCCTTTGTGTGGATTTTTAAATAATTCAAGAAATTTTAATGTAATCTCTGTTTCTTTTGACTATTCAATACCTATTTGTAGCATTTTTAGTGGCTTTTACAGAAAGTTAATGATTCATAACATTTTATTTTATAAACAGATACAATATGTTTTGCTATTTGAAATTAGTTACTTTTTCAATGAATCTTGACCTCATTGTATGAAAATTATATATTGTGATTAAATATCCAGTGTGCAAGTTGCATAATTAAATACTATTTTCTCATGACTTGCACAATGAATCAGCACACCTTCAACTTTGTGTTTTTAAAACACATAAGTCAACCAATCAAAGAACAGAAGCAATGCAGTGTGACCTACATAAATAATGCAACATGAACTGCAGATTTAATAATGAAAATCAGTTCAAACTCGTTCCTAGTGAATAATAAGCACTGGATATTTTTGCTAATGAAATATGCTCCCTAGTGTTTGTAAATAAAAAGTGAAAAGTGTTTCATAAACAAGTTTTTTTTTATATAATTGTGGATATATAGATTTTCTTTACTCAATTAAGTTAACATTACCATTTTTCCATTTTTAGATGGATAATCTCAGATAGCCACATGAAAGGAATAAATTTGCATGTTTATAAATATGTCTATATCCTACATGTTTGCAAGGGGAAAAAAATTACCTTTTAATAAGAACACTACCTGCTTTCAAGCAAAAATGCTTTAGCTCTTTTCTGTCATGGCATTTTGTTTTTTAAACGAAATCCTGCCTCTCCCCAAAATATAGACTCACTCCCTATTGTTGTTGAACAGGTATCACTACAGACAAAAGCACAGATGTGTTCTGTGGCCACTGAAGCCCTGCCCTATGCATGTCACCACAGCCCATCATCAGGCGGGTGCTGCTCACCTCGTTTACATGCTGCAAACCAGAGCACTCGCTCTCTCTGCAAAGTTTGTAAGGTCTCTTTGTGCCACAAAAAAAGAGAAATCATCTCATCTCCACTTCCAAGAGCTGCTAATTAAATACAGCATATTAAATCAAGTCCACTTGGGGAAAGACTTCCTTAATTAATTAATTTAATGAGCAATATGGCAGAGGAGGGAGATATGGTTATCAGGAGATAATCATACCTTTGGGACAGTGGATCGCAAAGACAAGCTTTGCTTCATCTTTTCATGGTTGTGGTTTACCACTTTTATGTAGTTTTAATAAGTGACCTATAGATTCTATTGAATAGTATTACATTTGGTAGTGGGCTCACTCATAAAATTTCCTTTAGAACAAAGCAATTATAATGGAAATAAAATATGTGACTTGTAGTCAGTTCAAGCATAATAATTGGGGGAAATCATATAGTATAACATGACCTTCTGTAAGCTCTGCTGCTAGAGAAAAGTCCCAGATGGATACCGGAAAAAAATATTGAGGAATTATCCCTCTGTTTTGGCATTGTTCCTACAACACATTACTTTTACTGGCAAAATGTGAAGTGAAAGACTTCAAATTAATTATTTAAGTAAATATGGCTTTCAACAATCATTCAATTAGATGACCCCATTTCTTTGGAGTTTGAAAAACAATGGAAATCTCTGTTCAGTACTACTTGGTTCATATGTTTCTTTGCTAGAAACAGGCTGAAACCAGATTCCCACATCTTAACATCCCATAGCCTGGTCAGAATCTAAGCGGGCCAAGCCAAAGCCCAGATGACGATAACCTCTAGATTCCCTGGACGCACCCCAGGTCGGAAAAACTTGACTGTACACTGGTCTATTGGAACGGACATGGCTATACAGTGCTTTTAACGCTCTCTGGTCTTATTTCCCCACAAGAGATTTAATACTTCAGATTAGGTGCTCAGCAATTAGCAAAGTAAAGGAGATGATGATGTGGAAAAAAACATCCCTCTCTTGAAAAATCCTTGAGGTAGCCTGGCACTTAACATGCACAAAACAAGTAATATATCTGAATAAGTTCAAAACTGGTCAGTTCTGACTTACTTTGGTTTTTGCTTAGGTGAAAGCTATTTCCTTTATAGGTTGAACCGTTTATATGAACTTAAGTAAAATCTTCCATTCAGTATTTAAATGTTTAGTACTCACTGAAATTAAATAAATACAAATTAAGAACGAAACCTATTCTAAGAATACAAAACTTTTCTCTCCTGCGTCGTTCAGCCTTCACCCTCAACTGAAATGTTCTCTATACTTTCTAATGTAACCGAATATCCAAAACCTTTTTCCTTGCAATTAAGTGGCAGCGCTATATTCCACACCCACGGCGGCACAGACAGCTAAATTCTCCTCTCCTGACTACAAGAGAACATCTATAATTTTGTTTCCTTCCTGCACGTCTGGTTCGCTTACTTTCCTCTCCCTCTGCTTTTTGCGCTGACAAAGTGCTTCCTCTCTCCCATTACGGTAGCTGTGTTGCTGCTACAATAGCTGAGATAATGTCTGCAAGCAAAGAGGCAGGTGACCTCCTCAGCCCGTGCTCCCAGCTGCCTGGGAGTGCTGGCGCGGTGGTGCGCCTCAGTTTGTGCATGCTGCCTCTCCTCCTTTCTGCTTCTTTCTCCCCTGTTCTGGCTTGCTTTGTGTTTGTAAGTCGTTCGGGCGCTGTGATTTTTAAGACCCAGCACTGAGACCCTTCTCCAGCAGCACCACCTCTTCCTGGTGCTGCTGGGGAAATTGCACGTCCTCAAGCGCCGGCTGCTTTCTGAGAGGTTGGAGAAAGCAGCACTGACCTCGGGCTCAGCTCCCTCCTTTTGCTCTCGCCAGGTGAAGGCGTACAGAAGTGCTGAGAGTCTTTAACAACCCATTTCTCCAGGGATAGACACGCTGATGCCTGCCAGTCCCCCTGCCTCTTTAGCACAGGGAGCATGAGGCAAATGAAATGAAAGACGGTCATAAAGCAGAGAATATAGGAAGAAAAAAACCCTATCTATAATGCATAAAGTGTATAAGTGGCAGTTCCCTAAATCGTCGAGATGTCAGCAAAGCAATCCTCCTTGTGTGCTTTAATTAAATCAAATGATCCTCAAAAGTGACATCACCTTAACAAAAAGTGAGGCTTATTGCTGGACATTTAATACTGTAACGCTGATATTGTCAGTTAAAGAATTTAGGAGTAGATATTGCCCTCTCACCATACCTTTGGATTTGATGAGTTGGATTGACTCTGTTCTGTCCTATTTGCTCTGTTGGGCTAAACAGAAAGGAAGCAATGTGAGTCAAATCAGCTCACGGTGTTATGAGATCTACTTTTTCTTAAAGCATAATGTTCTTTACTGAGAGACTCAATACCATGTATATACCACAAGAAGAGATCAGACATCTCCTGAAGATTTCTGACTTTAGTGGAAACAATACTAAAAGATTACCGTAATTTTGAAAATTGACATGACTTCTTGCTCCAAGTAAAACATTTATGTATCTCTCCATTTCTCTTATTTCGAGTTCCCTTGACGGTAGGTGAATGCCTGCCTGCAGAACTGCAGAAAGGCGGGAGGTTCTGAAAATGACATCCAGGCACCATGAAATTGCAGCCTTTCAGAGCATATCAATAAGAAGCTAATTCCATGTAATTTCTCACTCTAGTTACAATTTTGGTCATGACAATGAGGTGTCAGGTTTTTAATGCCCATTATATTTTGTGATTTATGCTATTTTGCCATAGTACTTTGACCTTTTTAATATGCTTTTTTTGCTAAATATGCTAATTTTGGTTGGATGGTCACTACACCCTTCTTGCTAAGAGTAAATTTTCAGGGAAGGCAAGCAGTAAGGAAGAAGCTGCACTCAAATGTATTTGAATGGGTAACTTTATACGTGAATGTTGGGGGGCGGAGGTGGAAGAAGTAGAAGAGGCAGGAATGAAAAAGTTGAAAAAAACAATTGTTTTACAGCAGAAGGTTTCAGCTGAAAAAGAAATTCACTCCTTTATCCTATTGCACATTGCTTTTCAACTTTAAATAACCTGAGCACTAAGTCGAAGCTGGAAAAAGTTTCAGAAGTGTATTTTCAATTATATCATGTTAAGACCTGATGCTGTAATCATCAGAGTAGTCCTTACGGTACTCAGTTCAGTTATACTGATCCCAGCATAATCTTAAGCGCGTCCTCTTAAGTGAGACCCTTAGCTACAGACTTCTGAGGTTCTGCTGCCACATCTTTGCTTGTGAACTGTTTTCTGCTTTTGGCAAGAAGTTGAGCTCTTGGGTGGGATAATGTGATGTTTGGCGCAAAAGCAGTGTGGGGAGGGAAGGGAGCATGATGAAAGTCTGTTTCATCTGCCTTGGACTCTGCACAGAGCCAGTTCTTGAGACAGGCCTGTTCTCTAGTCACTCCAGCAGAACATTTCTTTGGGATTCCCGGAAAAAAGTGTTACCTTCTGCACGTTGTTTACGCAAAGCTGTGGCAGCGGCTGTATTGGTGCTGGATGGCCATCGAGCCTGCAGCTGGACTTTAGCTGAGGCTGGGTGCAGAAGCTCTGCTGCACACTACCTGGCACAAAAAATCAAGGAAAACAATAGCTCGGAAGTGCAGCGTTTCAGTGCAGCACTCATTAGAGACGAAGGCATTTCACGCAGCCCGCTTGTCACTGTGTATCAGGCGTGTCAGCTCAGACGCTCGGCTTGGAGTGTTGAAGCACAACTCAATTGACTGTAGTTGGACCCGTGCCCACTGCAGGCGCGGCTCTTCCATTGCATATCACACGCTGCACAGGTATTGTATCTGCTGGCCAGGCTGGGCGGCATGGTGCTGGTAACAGTGAACTCGCCCTAATTGCACCGCTGTTGATAGCCGGCAAATGCTGGCAAGCTCCTGCAGACGGCTGTTTTGACACACTTCCCGGCACCCGCTTGACCGCAGCCCCTCCTGCGGACAGGGAGCTCCCAGCAGCATGCCGAATCGCACCGATTCTGGCTGGGGAGCTGGGTCTTAGTCTGTGTTACGCTTACTGTTTAAGTGCACTTGTCCCAGACATGAGCCTCTGCGTGGCTGCCGCTGTTTTAGGACTTGCGACACTGTGTGTGTGCCTTGTGCCTATAAAACAGAAATTCCAGTATAGAGTGAGACCTATATAATACAGTATAACCTAAGCAGGGAAAGCATGTGTACTGTGTTTACAATGCTGTGAACACACAGGGTGAGTCGACATTAATTTCTTGAAAAAGAAGGCAAATTTGTCACATAAAAGGTTCACGAGTTTTAAACTATTTTTTTTTCTTCAGACTGCTTTTCTCAGTTCTGTTTGAAGTTTACCTTGTCCCTGCTTCCTTGGACTAGACATGCAGAACCTGCATGAATTAATAATTTCCAGAGACCATTTTTGCTTGGGATCGGAGGAGGGGGAAGGGGTAGCTCGGATCTTCACTGTTGCGTTTTTGGTGCTGTTCTTCTTTCTTAACAAGACTATCTATTTGAATATGAATACATGTTGTAAAATTAATGCATTAAAGGTCTGCATCAATCATATTGAAAAGCTAGCAAAAATGAAATATAACATTCATTTTATCCCAGTTTATAAAGAAAAATGTCTTCCAAGAGAAAGCGGATTACATTTTTATATAAACAAAGTCCAGACTAAAGTGAATTACCAATGTATTTGAGAGATTGACTACCACAAAATTTCAGATACTTAATGAATTCCTTGTAGCATAATCCCCAAAATGCCTTCTGTTAAAATTATCTGAAAATGCTTCATAACTTTTTAACTTACTTACAGAAAATTTATTATACACCTGTGATTTAATACTAGTTGCTTGAAAAAGAAGGAATTCAGCAAGAACAAATTTTTAGACAGTAATTTCCCTTATCAATATTAATTCTGTCCAAAAATTATTTTAAGTACTTTTATCTGAATTGAAATCTTAAGCTAAGCTTTTAGAATCTCTTATAATATGTAATTTAGGTCAGTTTCCTGATTCGGTTTATTAAATGATATTTCTATCATTTTTTTCTTAACTAGCTTATTTGATTGTGTTCTTTGGGGCAGAGAATAAGTTGCTGGATGAAGACAGCAAAGCTCTGTAAAATGATGGTTTTCAATTACTATAGCAGTATGTAATGGTTGCATATGGACATAGAACACAGAAGGACATAAAAAGTCACTGATTTTTTGCTTGTGCATTTTTAATAGAGCTTGGACTTATTTTTGCCTGTGCACTTAGAGCATCACATGGCATCTGACATATCTGACAGGCTGCTCTCAACTGAGAGTTATGCAGGTGCTTGATGTTACGGGGAGTTACCTTAGATGCACTCGACATTATTATGCAGCATATCTTAAGGAAGGTGTGTTTATTTAGAGTTTACTTAAAGCCAAGATGGAAAGTGGTCAGGAAAAAGAAAGTGTATTGTTTCAGGTTTCTATAAATGTCTTGGATTTATTCTTTAGGGTTTGTATAAGGAAGGATGCTGCTTTCTCCAAGTTAGTTTCATTTGGGGTATGCCCCACAGATACGAAGCTGGGGCCCCGGAGGATGGTGTTGTCATCACATTTAGCCTCTGATAAGCCCTCTGGTTTGGGCACTCACTTAAGTAGAAAAGGGGAGGAAGTTAGGAAATCCGGAGATCCCATCCTGAATCCAGGGCTGGTTTGCAGATAAAACAGTGGTATAGGATTTTAGTCTCAGGCTTGACATCAGTTTTCCTTATCAGTGATTACTCCACTCTGCATGTTGCTTTTCTTAAACTCTATGTTGAGGTGTCTAAATCTTGCCCAGTGTTCTGGACAGAGACCAGGTATTTTATTCAAGGCCATAGATCCTGCTTTGGGAGGTCAGATTCCTACTATATCGGTTTCACAGGACTCAGCCTCACATTGCCCAAGAATCTTTGTCAAACCAAACCATATTTATTTATTCACTAAGATTATGTGAAACAATGGGCTGTTACAATAACTGGCACAATCTAAAAGGCACCAGAATCCATTATTTTCTCAAAAAGTGAATGAGATTAGTATTTGATCTTGGCAATGTATTTAAGTCTTCAATTCTCCATACCTTCCAATCATCTCTAACTACAATATTAGACCCAGAAACAGGGTCTACACTAGTGCAGTGGGTTTTGGTGGGAGGCGTGATCTTGGACAGCGGGCAATGTCCACACGTTATGTAAGAGCCTGAGGAGAAAACCCCTTATTTTGGACTGAATCTAAATGCATTGCCGCATAGAAAAATCTTTCTGTAGGATGCAAATCCCACAGTAGATTTTTGATATCTCCAAAGAAAATTCAGCAAAAATGGATAATTACCAGCCAGTCTAACTAGGGCTACTTTCTTTACAAAACTTTGCAGCGGCTTTCTAAAAGTCATGCGTGGCACTGCTCACCAACCCTTTTGGTGGAAGAGACCGGAGAGATTGGAAGAGAATTCCAAGTTACAGCCAAGGTATTTAATATTTTCTAGCTTTAAGAATTGCATGCCCAAATGACCCACAAGTCAACAGCATTCTTTCACCTGACAGCTCTGGAGGAACTGAAATAATTGAACAGGGCAGCCCTGGTTACTCCAGGTAAAACTGAAACTTCCTTTGCTATAAGGAAATCTGTAATGAAGTCTGCATGGATATTTTCATTGCAACTAACTTCACTCTCACAGTTTTTTGAAACTTTTAGTGTCAGGCTGAAAATTTTAGAACTTCCCATCGGCCTGGAAACCATTATATTTAAAACTTGAGCAAAAACAGTTCAGACAATTTTTTGAACATCTGAATTAAAAAATGTAATAGTTTGTCATAGTTCATTCAGGGAAGAGTGTTTGATAACAATTATTTTAGCTTACTGAGTTACTCCATTTTAGAAATAAGTCTCCATCCTTTTAGGAAAGACTGTTTTTGGTCATACTACTGAATATTTAAAGCAAAGACAGGACACTTGCAACAGATGTCTAGATGTGTGTTATATGTGTCTCTGTTTTCAGGAAGCTGTAAGTCACTCAAAAGTATGAGTTAAAATGAAGACATGTCATTTTCCTTATAAATTAACTTACTGCTTCAGTATGCAGTAAGGCATTACTTCTGCCTCCAGATGCCAGTGACAGTAGAATTAGGCCATAAACCTCACAATATTCCTCTGAAGAGGGCAAAACAATTTTATGCTTAGAATAAATTTATACTTGTGACTTTAATGATCTCGCAAAGATTTTTTTCCCCATGAAGATACCTGGATGCCCCTATGTGAATGCTTTGCTGTTCTAGGTACTTTGCACCACCCGTTGTTTACAAACAGACCAGCAGTCTGTAAGCAGTTTCTTCCTTCAAACTGTAGAATGCATGAAATGCTGCCTAAAATTAAAAAATATATAGTTTTATCTGTAATTTTCTTTATTTTGTGCAAATAAGGGTGGCTGTCATTAATTACCATTTTAATCACTATAGGTATTTCTGATAATTGCATGTTTTCAATGCTGTCATATTCTCTTAGAGCAAAGATACTAATTCATAAATATTCAGACTCCTGAGTTCATTTCCATCATAAAAGCATCAGTGCTTATGTTATTTACAGTGAGAGTAATATAATTACAGATGCTACTTGTAAAACATAAATGCCAGAAATATTTATTATTAGCAGTGTGCTTATGCCTTCATATTCAAAGTTAGGATCTGGGAAGAAACACTGAAAATGGGGAAACTGAAATCTAAAAAATGAAAAGTGGAGAAAAGTGTAGAAAGTGGAGAAGGTTAAAATAGTAGGCTTCAATTTCCTCTAGAAACATATATAAATTGGGAAAAGCACCCTAATCTCTAGGAATGCCATCTCTTTGAGGATTTCATCCGACAAGTGTGGCCTTGTGATCTGAGGATGTCTGTAAATGTCATATCCACTCTACATACTAAAATCTGCCTCAAGCGGCTCTCAGCAGAAACTAACCTCTCCTCTTTCATTTTAGAAGAAAGATCAAGTGCGTCACAGATGTACCAGATATTTTCTCCCCATTCAGCAAACTACCCAAAGCCACTTGAGGACCTTAAAAGGATCTTTCTGTCCAACAAACAGTACTGGCATCCTTCAATATAAAACAGTTGTAATTCAATACCCAAGCAATGAAGCAATTTTTATTACGAGAAAAATCCAGTGCCCACAAGCCTGGGATCAGGTTAAATCTTTTTGGCATTGCAGAAAAGTACTGTAGGTCAGGAATGGTTAGGCTGAAACAGGGACCCAAATGAGTCACCTGTGGCAAATCTCACAGTCTGGTACTGCAAACAGGAGTCAACACCTGGTTCAGTCCAGTTTTAATAATCAGAGACAGCAGTGACATGTGATACTTGTTCCAAATAAAATAATTGTGAAACCTTCATACCACCTTCTTCTCACAAACAGAATATCTGATGGCTCAGCTTAGTGGTTAATATCCACTGGTGCGAAGAACTGTTTGCACAGGTGTGTTTGCTTCTTCAAAAACTGACACCTGAAACAAAGCTCCTCTGGCTTGTCTGGTGAGCCAGGAAGGTGTTTCAGACCTGAGCTATCAGACAGACAGGTTTGGCATGAGCTCCAGCTTGGATGGGATGTAGCAGGGGAAGGGTGGTGATGGGGGTGGAAGAGAAGTGAAGGGAAAGGAGTTAAATACAGCCAATATTTTACAAGATCAGTTCATTCCTATTAGATTCTTATATGGCAGCTGATTAAAATAATGTTTCACTCACTTGAGCCCAAGTGATTTGGGTGCTGCCTTAGGAGTAGGAAGTTATTAATAACACTACCTTTTAATGATACCAGAGTAATCAAGATGGACATGAATTTTGAGTGTTGATCCTCACGCTTTTCTTTTTTTTGGCCTATGAAACTGCTTTTTATGCATATCTGAAACAATGTGGTTTTCATACTTAACCTTCTCAGTCACAATTTTTTTCCCTTCAAATGATTGTTTTGGATTAAAACATACATTTGTTGAATAAATATATTTATGTCTGTCTTAAACTGGGCAGCATAGAAAAATTGCTGAAGATAGAAAAATATTAATGGATGAATATTTGCTGAAAATACTTTTGTTGTTGTTATTTTGTGATGGAAAAGGTAAAAGTGAAAGTACAGAATCAGTGAGGTAAGCACACTGATATTTGTTAAACTCTGTTTTTTTTTATCATGTTACTCTCCACTATGCAAGCATGACAGTTTGGATGTGGCAGCTCAGGGCTTCCAAAATTATGTGTAGGATTTATATAATACCCATCCTTGACTCAATGCACTGATACTATTGATGAAGGAAATTGAAAGACATCTCTGAATGGGCAAAGATGTGGTGAGTTTAAATTCAGAACGGGAGTTATGCAGAGAAGAGAGAGAGTTAGGGGCTGAAAACGAACAAGGAATTAAGATTTGCAAAGATGATCATAAGAGTCGTCCTCTTTCCTGTCTGATTTATAAATTTCTGAAATGTATCACAAATTTATTAGACAAGTGCACATTTTGACCTGGTAGGTCATCCTCACACAGAGCCAGAATATGTTACTTATCGGGTCTTATGTCAGATTCCTGGCTATTGCTGTATGAATACTTCTGGTCCCTTTAGAAAGAATGCAAATATCTATTTTGTCAGAGCCAATAAATAAATAAATAAATAAGTAGTTTGCCGCAACTCAGTTTGTAGTATAGTTTAAATTATTCTTTACAAAGTAAAATACTCTCTATTATTGTATGGAACAGCTTGTCTGAACTGTCCAGAATGACTAATGAATGAGATAACAGAACCGCCTATCACTTCTGCATTGTGTTCTGCATAAAAGCATTTTTTCCCCACTGAAGCCCCACAATAGCACCATACTTGATTTGAATATTAATATGTTTCACTCTGAAATTATTAATTTAAATATAAATTTTCTTCATTTGATATTGTAAGAGACTTCACAGAGGGAAATGATGGAGTGTGAAGCAAAATGAGCAGCATCAGCCTAATAAATTATGTAGTAAGACATCCGTAAAAATAAATACAGTTTCTCTTCATTTCATTTTTATGCCACATTTACCCATAGGGGACTGAAAATAGCTATATTATGTGCTTGCCTTCTTTATCTATACGCTATGAAATTAAAGTACGGAATAGCTTATCTATCCCCCTCATCTTCGTCTGGATGGCACAGCACAATTCTGCCCACATATCTATTATGATTTATACTTGTACACCAAACATCCGCAGCAAGTCATACGGAGATCTGGTAGCTTAATGAAGGTTGTAGGGCACCATGAAACATTAACTGAAGATAGATGGGCGAAAAGGATGCTGAGAGGCCGATATCCATCAGGGTTAGGAGGGCTTTTGACAATCTGAAGGTGAGGTCCTTAAGATGTTACTTAGTTACTTCCGTGTAGTTGTTCATACCTTGTTCTTGTGACCTCGTAGTGGGTGTATTAAGCATGTTTCAAAAGCATTCATTTTTTTATTGTATTTACTGCTTGCAAATCTGCACTGCAAAAGCATTTCTTTTTCCTGTCTTTGTCACATGTAGCAGTTCATATTTTAAGAAGGCCGCAAAAAATTCCAACTAGGTAAGTTTTGTGATTTAGTTTACAAAGAAGTATTCTATTGTAGTTTTAGAATATCATTTTAAAGAAATGCTTAAGATCAACTGAAAAGTTAATGTTCTTAATAGTGTCTTGAATAGTTATCCAGAAGCTATCAGGAGTTTAGAAATGTTAGCAGGAAAAAAACAGATGAAACCCTATTTGTCTTTTTTCCCACTGCCTCTCTGGAGATAATTGATATGTGCTGTTTTATTCAAAATTTAAAATTTTTTCTAATTTTTGTTAGAAATTTTTTTTTTGGCAAGATATGTTAATATCTGTCAGCTGTTGCATTTGCAAGTGCAAAAGATACTGTTTATAGTATGGGTGATGACTAAAAGATTAGTGTAAGAAAACCTGGAAGTAAAGTACTTCCTTTAAAGTGGTAATTCACATAGTAATTCTTTTTAAAATTGATTCTGCACCCCAGCTAGATGACAGCAGTCATTGCTCAATCCTACTAGCCCTCTTAATCTTATTGTTGAATTTTAAGAATAACAGTAAGTGCCTATCAGACCAAAATTTATTAGTCAGTATAAGCCTAGATATAACGTGGGCTGCACATGAAAGAGCAATCTTTGGTCATTGTTGTACAGAGAAAGTTCATACCATATTTGTGTAAAGACATTGTGTCCATTTTTTATTCCATTACACAGGTTTAGGCCCTAATCCCAAATCTGGATGAATATAGGCACAGCCTTCTGCCCTCAAGGATTCCTCTGGAGGACGGAGAGCTTACCTTCATTTTACGTGAGAGGCTGCTTGGGTAATATTTCTAGGTTCAAAAAATTCCAAATGTTTCCGGTGGCGTTGACACTGTTGATTGATTACGTATAAAAATTAGGTGTGAAAGGAAAAACGTGCACTAATTATGTGTGGAAATATGAGGGCTAGTCATGATTTATTGAAGCTGCTAGTAAAATTTATTTCATATTAGCTAGAGTAGATGAAAGAAATTACAAACTTTCTCTAGTCCCCTTATGGGCACTGGGAGAGGGACTGGAGCCCTCTCGCTCGCTGTCTTCCGGGTTTCCGTTCCCTACCCCATAGGGCAAAGGGAGAGATGGGAGAGCCAGCAGAGTCTCTTTTCACCAGGAAATGCCCAAACTGAACAGTTGAGGCAGTTTCAAGTACCTTTCAAGTCCAGCATCTTACAAGAAAAGTCCTGTGTGTTAAGACATAAATGCTGGTCACGTTTACGGTCACATTTAAATACCATGCCTAGAGATCCCTAGGGAGGGTGGGTGCACAAAAAGGCCTCTTTCTCTTTAGCATAACTGAATTCTTCCTTTTCTTTTAACAGTGAGTATCATTTTTATTGTTGGCAATTCCTGACTTGATGAGTTAGTGTACAATTATAATTCATGCATATGTATTTGCAGGAATGAATGAGTGACTGGTTTCCTGGGATTTTTACCAACTTTGGGATTTGAGCATCAACAAATACAAAAAGCAAAAAAACCACAGTTAATAATAGTTGAGCATGAGACTACTCAAAAATAGTAAGCCATGTATTAACTTGCTGAAAAATGGTTTAGGACAGACCGTAAATGTCTCTATTTTAAGTCTTTTGCAAAACGAACTTTGCAAAATGAACAAATTTATCTGAGTTGATGGATAATATTTCATAAAATCAGAAATTCTCCTTGCCAGAGGATACAAGCCAAATCTTTTTAACTGAAATATTGCTCAATAATAAAACTGTAGAAAGAAATCAGTGCTATGTTAGTGTATGCGGACTAACATTACAATAGAAGAAATGTGTAGGGACATGCTGGGAATAAATATCCAGAATGAAGCAGCAGCTAGACTTTTGCATAGCATAGTTACAGTGAAACCAGCCACACTGGAATGATTTAAGAATGAAGGACCCTAATCCTTTTGAAGTCAGTGACAACATTTTCCCTGGCGTCAACTTAGGTTCTCCGTTACTGCCAGGCTGTGTCTGGCCTGACACAGGTGCGTGGGAAAGGAGAGAGGAGAAGGCACACAGGTGGGAGAACGTGCAAGGGGAGCCCCAACCACGGCTTTTGGAGTTGCTGCTGCTAGAAACGGAGATGCAAGGCCCTTGGTGGAAATAAAACCAAATTTGGTATAAAAGGATCTCTGTCTTTTAATTAGGAGGTCCTTTTTCCAAGATGTGGCCGAGAAGGTGCACATCCTGCTCTCCGTTATCGATGTGGCCCTCACTGAACCCATCTCGCTCCAGAAAACACTGCACTTTCCTGAAAAATGATTCGTGCTTCTAGGCCTTCATCTCCACATGGTTTCTAAAGCAGTGGGAGCTGTAATCTCCACAAACATGAAGATGGCAATGGGATAAGTTTAAATATTGCATTAGCAATCCAGCCCCTTAATGTTTGGTCAAGGGGTGTATAACTGCTTAGTTAAAACGAGCCAGGAGGTCAATTTTTTCTCAAATTAAAACAAATGAGGTCACATTTTTTTTTGGCAGGCTCATAGAAATGTTAACATTTGTTTGCTGCTGTGGAAAATCAGATTTTTAGAGCTTCTAATGATGTTTTTAAAATTTTATGTGTTTTTTAAATATTTCTCAAGTTGCAGCTGAAATGTGTGATTCAGATGAAGTATGTACAGCAGAGTCAGTTAGGAATAACTACAAAGCTCGGATTCTGATTTCATAATATTAGCTTTTTAAAAATACAGTCCGACTCAAGTTAGCAGAACTAATGAGAATACAGGGACAGCATCTGACTCCTCCTACTCTCAGTATTTGCCAAACAGTTCTGCAGTGCTGTTGGTATGTTGGATAACTCAGGTTTGGTATTAAATAATGTTTTGGTGTTAATTTATAGTTTTCTTCCATTCTGTTGACCTTGTGAAGTTTTTAAAGACCTATCATACCCTATGTAGAAAAATATTTAGTTCTAAGAGTTTGTGGATCAGCATAACAAAAGTATGAATCATTTTCTTTTAGTATTTCGTTTTTGCTGATGTGTAAAAGGGAAATGTTACCATGATGCATTAAGTTGTTGAACTGAAATTTGTTTAGACTCAAGAGGGGAGGATATTCTACTGAGATATCTGTGAGGTTGGCTGTTTTGACAGAAAGATTTTAATAGGATATTTGTAAAGTCTTTGTGATTCTAAAGGACTTTGATAAAATATTTTTTAGGTATCTTGATTTAGGAAATGAGGAAATAAATATGAAACAATTGGTATTTAGTCAACATAATAATGTTCCTTAAATTTTAACATATATATGTCCATGAAAATGGAAACTAGACCATCTGATTTACGAAATGCATGTTTGCTGACTTATCCTCCAGTGCTTTCCATCTGCTGGCTCTCTTTTGCCTGTCTGAAGAGACTGGAAGACTGGAAGAGGTAACAAATGCTTAACAAGCTTTTTTTTCCTAAAATTATTTGATTCTAAAGATACAGAATATTAACTTTGCATCTTAGTGCAGACTTTCACTTTCCATAGTAATTGTAGTAAGATCAGTCAGGGCAAAAGTGAGAAGTCTTAATTAAGACTTATCTAATTGCAATCTAAGACAAAGGGCTAGGTTTTAAAATAACTCTGCTAACCCCCAAAATCAGTGTCTATCACAGCTCTTCTTAGAATTCAGTATTTTTCTTTAAAGTATTTCTTCACTGTCTGTAAGGTTTCCTGAAAGGCAAACTTGAAAAATAAAATGTATTCCCTCATCCCCCCCTTCCCTGGCCACTTTTAATGATGTTCAGAATTTATATGTCATTTCTATTGCCTTCCAGTTTTCGTGCATCTGCATTTACCATGCTATCCACTTAATTCTGAATAGATATACAAGTTTAATTAAAAAATGCCTTCTTCCGGTTGTGAGAGATAAACAAAAGTGTGCACACAGACATCACAGTAAAGGTTAATTTAGTCCTCGTTTAATTTCTAAGGGAAAGCATTGGGAGGAGGGGGGTGTAGTTTTGCTTTGCTTTGTTCTGTTTTAAGAATAAATATATTTGATCCAAAGTCAACAAGCACTTTTTCAGGCCAGAGGTTCACTGCCCGCTGCGACGGTGCCACAGGGCAATGGGTTTTATTTATCCTCGGTCTCCCCGCACGTGGGTATGGACAGCGCTGTGCACCTGCCATAGACCTTGAGTGTTTCAGACGTGTTGCATTCATAGTGCGTAGGGTATATGGCCATTCCCCTCGTGTGCATTAACGTGTCCAGACTTTCTGAATCCTTGCAATGTTTTTTCTAGTACATTGTTGCCAGGTCTGCTTTTAGGTCATATAATACTACTATTTTGGAAAATAAGCAAAGCATCACACACAGAATTCCTATAGGAGCATTTGTGTGTCATTCCTAAAGAAATGATTACAAGTAAAATCTTCTCAAAATTGCTTCTCAAAACACATACACATAATGACTATCACTATAAACATTTTTTGTTGGAAATTTCTAATCTCTTTACATTATTTGAATACAATTCATAATTTAACATTTAGCATTTTATTTGTGTACATATATATCTGTAACACTGTAGTAATTAATAAGACAGAGGAAAAGGGATGTAAAACCAAAATTTAAATCCATACTTGGACATATAAATCAGTTGTATTTTTCAAATAAATTTCAGGTTATTTTGGGATCTCAGTATGGACTCACAAGCTTTAGTTTACATAGCAAAGCTGTGTAATATTGCCCTACATGAAGGGTATACAGAATAGAGATTAATCATATAGATTCATTTATCTGTAGCACCTAGAAATTAAACGCTACTTTTAAAATATTGTGTGACTTTTAACAGTCTTATATATCCAAAACAGAATAAAAAGTAGTATGTAACTGCCTATATAGATATATATAGAGATGAATATGGTCTGTATGGAAAATAATCTTTGGTCTTTTAGGTGCTACTGTGTCTATTTAGATCAATATGTTCCATAAAAAAGTAAACTATCTTCCTCCAGGTTTTATTCATGCCATCACAAATGTGGTATGGATTTTGAAAATCCCTGTTAGGCTAATACGATGTTTTCAGGATTTAGTTCTCAAAGAAAACTTTCCCTAAGAGTGCTTTAACTACTTCAACAATTTATTCTTCTCTCAGCTCTGATACCTTTTGCAGTTTTCCTGCATACTTGCACTTCTAACTTGCATCTTGGAGCTGAAAAGCATATCTTTAATTTTTGTGATATTTGTGTATTACGCATTGATAGTTACTTGAATATATTGTTTTACTAGTTCTTACATTTATTTCACTTACTAAGCTTACCACACAGTCAGTTCATCTCTGCAGTATGCAAATTTTCCCACTCTGCCTTTGTTTCTTTCTGAAAAATGTTATTTTCTTTGCATTTTATTAGCCACAGTTACGAGGCCATGATTTTGTCAAGCAGCTTCATTCCAAGATGGAACTTATCCCAGAAGCTTTTGCGTTCTTCTCAAATTTTGCATGTTACATGCTTGAGAAAGGTAATGTTGGAGTTATGCAAATTTGCACAGTGACTGTTCAGTTGTTTGCGGAGAATCTCACTAAAATATTTTTTGAAAAAAACTATCTAAATGAAATCTTGCTGCAGATTTTATCATTTCTAGCTGACTTCTTGTATTCCACCATTTTAGAAGAAAATTCTAGTAATTTTATGCCATATTTACATTATAGGGGAGGGTTTTTTTCCCCTAAATATTTAACCATGAAACTAAGAGATAAAAAAGACTCTTTTTAGTAGAACTGAAGGGTAGGTAACAAAAATAATGCCCCTGATTAATTTACCTCTGCAATAGAGAAAATGTAAATGTATAAACAAAAACTAACCTTCCTGAAACTGGCCTAGAAGAACACACTTTAATATAAGTTTTGTAATAATTTTCCTTTTACCTTCCAAGCCACGGAGATTTTTTTAAAGTAATTTTCATTGCTATAATGCTAAACTTTTAAAAATCAAACTCACTGACAAGCTGGTAGTTCTGGCAGACAAATGATTTGTGAATCAAGTCCAAGAGTTAATCCTAACTTTAATATTTCTAATTAATTAATTTTGACTGTGGTGGTTGTAAACTGCAAAGGATGAGATTACTGCGGAGTTCATCTGCCTGTAAAATAAATCCATTTTTACATTAAAAATAACTCTAAAACTGGTGTCTAAAAGTTACTAATGCTTTAAATTGTGTCTAAATAGAAATCATTCTAAAAGAACCATTTAATTCTCTAAATAAACTTAATAAAACAAAACCATGCTTAAGAGGAAAAATAACTCGAAACATTTGCTATTTTACAACAGCACATTTTAAGCAACGTTTGGATGGTAAGTTTAATAGAAGTTTTATTCAAAAGAGAGTGTATACTAGATGCAAAATGCAATGGAGCTCTGTTAACTCTGAAAGCTTTCAGCTTATTTGTGCCACAACAGTAAAGCTAAGCTAGTGATGAGCTTGCAAGGCTAATCCGTAGAACAACAGGTTCCTTTCCTGTAGGCACTAAATGCAAAAAAATTAACTGTGAGAACTCATCAGTGCTTTCTCTCACAGCCTCAAGAGCTTGCACGTGCCTTGGTTTCTATTAGGTTTCCATAAGACTGTTGTAAGGATGCTTGGAGGATATCAGACATTTTTGTGTAGGGAGGAAAAGCCTTTTAAACCAAATCTTTTCTCCTGCAGAGTGTTTGATGGATACCAGGACAAATTTTGAGCGAGTCCCTGTCTCTGCAAGTAACAGGTTGGCGGCACTCGCTCCCCACCCAACACAAAGGCCAGGGTGGGCTGATCTCCCTTGTTCTCCTCCAGCTGCTCTTGGCACACAGAAGATCTGGTGCACTCATCAAAGGGACGCAGCCAGAAACAAGCCCTAGCCCTACGATATCCAACAGGTTTGTCTCTGCTTTTGGGAATACAACATTGCTTTTGTGCAGCTTCTAACTTGACCATACCTAGGTAGCATTCTCTATGAATTTTTAGTTAAAAGATGTAGTTTTTACTAATCTACAGTTTTTCATCCTTAGTAACTGAAATTACCCATGAAAACCAGTTGTCTCACCACACAGATTTCTGCATTTCATGATGTCTCATTTAGAAAGAAGTGAAATATTATTTCAAAAATTTTAGTTTGCTTTCATAATAGATTTGTTTGCAGGCTGATTCTAATGTTAGTCAAATATTTCATAATATAATGTCATATCGTGTCATCTCAAAACATAATATACTGGATTTTAAAATTAAATGAAATAGTCTGAGGCTGATGTGTTGTCAAACAGCTGAGTCACAAACTGTTTAATTTCAATATAAAACTGAAACACTTTTTTATTTAGAGAATAAGAAGAGGTATTTCTATCAGCAGTAAGTGGCACCTTTCATGATGTTTCTTTTTCAATAGGACTAGATCAAAATATATTTCAACTTTTATAGTATGAATACTACTAGTGAAATAAAATAGATTTTAAATTAATATTTTGCTTTAAAGTTCACTTGGATTTTTTAAAATCAAAATATTGAAATGTGTACATTCCCTTTACAGAGGAAGTTTATTTCAGATATTTTTATTCTGATTTGAAACTAAACTAAATCTAAAAATGTCGGTATCCCTCACAAGACAGAATTTTTTAGATTTCCTCATATATACCTAGTACTGGAGAAGAAATATGGGTATGGTTTAGAATGCTGATAATTTTTAAAAAAAGTTTGTCAAAGACATGCATGGTTATTCTAAAACTAAGTGTTAAAATGACTTGTTTATTAAAACATCAAATAAGATGGAAGAAAATGATCCTTGATACTAGCGTCTGAGCGTTGGAGGAATCACTATTACAAAGATATTCTAAAGACAAAGTACAGTGCAATGCGGTCAGTGGACTGTTTATTGACTTTAGTGGATATTGGATAGAGCTTTTTCTCAAGAAAACAGCAGAAATTTGTCATGACTGGTAAGAGCCAAAATAGCAAATGATTATAATAAAACTGTAAAAAAAAGAAAAAAAATCATGATTTATTCAGCTGCTTTATGAGCACTGAAATTTTCTTCAGTGACTATCTGATAAATGTATAAAACCATTAAGCTAATAAAAATCCTACATAATAAATGCAGAATAATAATTACTGCCAGATGCATTAAATTAATTAAATCCCTTCTGAATCAATTTACTTTATAATGACTATAGTCATGTGGTTAGGATGTCTTAAAACAATGTTTAATCAAGGTGCCTCCAGTACAGCAAGGCAAGTGTTTCATCTTCATTTTCATTCTGAAAAGTTATGAGGAGGAGGAGTTCTTCAGCTGTTTGTTTTCCGTGTTTTCGAGTCAGACTTTCCGCCATATATTTACTCCTGACAGCCTTTTCCCAGTACCTTCTGCTCTGGAGCTCCTGAGCATGGAGGCAGTGATGATGTGAGAGGTACTGGATTATGCTGTGTCATGTCGCCGCGGGCTTTCTGTGTGACAGAAGATCTTTAAAATCAGTTAAAGGGCATCCTGGCCCCAAACAAGGTAATGGCTAATCCCCCCCTGGATTCCTACAGGGCCAAAAAACAACTTAGCAATTTTTCTGCCAGTTTGAAATCTTTCAAATAACCCATGACGGATGGAAAATGAATTCTGTTTTGGCAGAGAGTCTGGCCCCGCATTTATATTAATGCAGTAACACATTAAGCTATTTTCAGAAAACGAATTATTTTATTAGTTAATACCTTTAACCTTTTGTAACTGTAGTAGAGGCAACTAGATAGGTGTGTAGGAATTCTTTAGCAGTAAAGTAGTAGTAAATATTCTTTGTCAAGAATTTTTTAGTTCAATCATGTTTATTCTAAATTTTATTATTTAGGTCATGCAGAGCCTTGATTTTGCTCTTGTGATTGTTGAGGAATGCCTGTTTCTTATACAGGCCTGAGCACATTATATAATGTACCCATGCACGTGCATAAATGACTTTATCAAGCTTTGGAATAAAGTTTCTTCCTTTAGTCAGGTTAAAGAAAGCAAACTATGTAATTCAGTAGACCATCTGCCTATAGAGGCATATAACCTAAGCTAATGTTTCACGATCAGCTTGCATCCTCAGGTAGTATGTAAGGCAGTATACCATCAGTCATTTGAGACGTGATAGTACCAACCATTTGCTACAGCAAGTGCTTCCTGTCTCATGAGGCTAGAGGAGCAGGGGAATGCAGGATGCCCTGCACAATCTAGTTCCATTTCTTGCAAATCCTTCCCATTTTCTTCTTTTGCTGTCCATCCCCACCTACTTTTGTAAAATATGGCATATGTTTATGGATCAATCTACACTCCTGGTAAATTTTTAGTATCAGGTGGTTTTTCCAAGGGTTTACAGATCAAGAGAAGTGCCACAGTTGCCTCACCTTTTAAAATGTCCTTACTGTTTGAATCAGCCCCTCTACATAGTCTCTTTTGTGCTGCCAGCTCTACGCAGTGCCTTTTGTGATGCTAATCAGTTAAAGTGCATTTCACAGAAGATGTCACTTCATGGTGATATTTGATCAATATTTGTTCTGGAATCTACTTTATTCCTGCATCTGCTGGGAGCCATTCAGCAACATCAAAGCTAAATTTGCAGTCCTTTCTTAAATGTATTGAGCCCTTTCCAATCATGAGCTCTTCAGTGATTCTTAAAGCTATAAAATCAATATAAATTTCTAAGCAAGGGATTTTCAAAATCTTACACAGGTGTACCGATATGCACTTGGAATATACACACTGGAAGAATCGCACTCGACTATCTTTTTGCAGACCCCCTGAAGAAAGGGAGTTTTATTCAGGAAAACCTCCAGAAATGCTTAAGTGAGCCCTGCTTGCCAAGTGGTTTTATTCGCTCAAAGAGGGCAACTGAGCACGAAGAGAAATTCCAAGGCTCTTATGAGTGAATTGGCAGTGGAGGCACTAAAGGATCATATGTGGAGAGCTGGTGTGGTATTCGTCAATTTACGCAAGAGTGATGAGTGACTATTTTTGAGACACCTTTCTGCAAATCCCTGTTTGTTTTTCATGAAGGAAAAAGAAATGCCAAATAATGTCCACAGCAGGTAGGAGCAAATCTGATAAAGAGAAATGCTGACATAAAAATTGCATGGCTTTTGTTGAATTTCTGCTGCACATGATACTAAAAGTAATTTACTCACATTTTTCATTACATAATGATAATGATTTTATCTGTAGACCATAATTAATACATGATGGGAAGATTCCTGTGGTTAAAATGCATTATAAGCTATCAGAGCTGGAAACAAACACAGCATGGGTTTTACTTTTTTTGTTTGCTGTTTGGTTTTTATAAGTCCAAGCAAAGATTCTGCTTTTTAGCTACGTTTTCCCAGTGTTTTGAAATGGCCAAACTGGTAATATCACAGTGAGAAGAAGCATTTTTCATAAACACAAAACATGCAACTTTGATCAAAGGGTAAACTTTGCATTTTTAGAGTGAAAGTCCTTTTGAATAAGCTACTGTAAATACAGCAATACACATGCAGATGCAGAAGGAAATACTTCATTTTTATCACTTAAAAAAAACATAATTAGAAGAGAATAACATTAGGTGTAGTAACAGATATCCTGTAGTAGGTAAATATGATTTTTCACTGTCACTTCCAGAAGCAGTTACATGTATACTTTAAAAGCACTGGTTCCCAAAATGATTTTTATTTGAACACTAGCATTTGATTTATTTGACATACTTGATCACATGCCTATTTGATACTAACTTTTTAATTTGAGTACCTTTTGCCTATCATCTGGTAAAAGTACCTAGACTGGAGATCTTTTTATCACTGAGTCAGACAGGTTACCTTTCGCTCCTCTTCACTTGCTTTCAGTGCTGCACAGGAAATTCTGTCAGTATGTTTGCTTCTCACTTTAGTGACTGTCAGAAATAATCAGCTCACTGTCTCACATTTATTCAGGTGCAAATAGAAGCCACACTTTGCCATACAAATACCATGGGATGCACCTACAGAGCACTAGCCCTTTTAAATGAAGTAGTATAAATAGAGCAAGATGCATGCAGATGCATAAACAAATGCTGTGTTCATTCAAAGCCTAAATAAATTCTGGTTCAGTAATTCATAATTTTGGTGGATATGTCCTGTAAATATTAAGAGGTAAATTCCATAGAAAAGATTGGTTTTGTTATCAAGTGAGTGAAAAGTACACAAATACACAAAGTGATTATTAAGCTTTTAGTAATACATATATACTATTGTAAATTTTTTCTAAATAGAAACCTAGAACTAATCAGTCATCACCTTTGCATTTTATTTTGAATAATGGATGTATGTATATTGAATTGTTTGTAGATTTTTTTCATTGCTGCTTAAGACAAAAGACAAATTGTGATTTGGTAATGTAAATACCACTTTCAGGACACTTATAAGTCCTGAGACATTTTCATTTTAAGTCTGCGGCAGAGCATGAGAGAGCAGAGTCTGTTTTAGTGACTATGGAATGATAAAGGGAGGTTAAGGTTTCAGTGCTCACTTCTGTGCAGTACTGCATTCAGGCCAGAAAATTTATTGGTTGAGAAACTAAGACCTAATTTTAGAGCAGCTGTGTAGGACCTCAAGTAAATCATCTCATTTATCAACTTTTTGAAGCTCCTCCTGATTACATTGTTAACTTAAAAATGCAGTGAAGCCTGGTTACTATGAGTTGTATTACTACTGATAAAAATATGACAATGGTATTGGTAGGGCTGGATGGCTACAAATCGGGCTAATCTACTAGGAATTAAGCAATGTGATTGTAAAAGCAAGTTTACAAGTTAAATTGAATCGGTGTTTCAGTATGGATGAATAATTGTATTAAACTACATCATCAGCTGGTCAAACCACTAACTGAACATACCTAGTAATCAAATTATGAGGCAGCTTCAGCTTTGCTCAACATATGACACCCAATGTAGATGGATTCAACAGCTCAAGTGGCACATTTAGCTGAGTAACAGTATCCAGAAGAGCAGGTAATCTTTTGAACATTGAAACACTAGTCAGACTGATGTACTTAACGAACCTTCGTTGACTGGGGAAGGCAACTGAAGGGGCATTTTCTTATCATGATGTTGGAGTTTGAAAGAAAATATCTGACCTGCCATTTTGTTTTGAACCTGAAGATGAATGACCCTTCCCTTATGACTCAGCCTTTGTAATCTTTACGGTCCTCACTCCATAGATGCGGTCAGTTTTGCACAATGTTGTCGACTGGACAAAGATGCCTATAAGAGAGCTACTTTAACAGTCCGTCAGGACAGAGTCCAAAATCCAGAGTCACAAACTTCAGCTCTGTGTGGCGGGTGAGTTAGCCTTGTTAGAAGCATAATCCAAAAGGGCAGTATGCTGGACAACTAAAAGCCGAGGCCTAACCAATAAAACAGGAAGGAAGAGAGAAATTTTGCCATTCTCAGGAGATTAAGTGGTTCTGAATCAGGCCTGAATCATAGGCATCTCTTGCTACTCAGGGCTCAGAACCCTCTTCTGCAGCATAAAAAAAACCCAGAACCATATTCCAGAACATATTTTGCCTAATTTTTAATTAAATCATCAAAATTTTTCTTGGAAGCAGGAAAAATGACTGAAGACTCTTTCCTTCTAGGTCAACGTCATATGTATTAGGACTCCATGGAGATATTCCTTCTTGTGCTGGTCACTCCTGTTCATGAAACTGGATAATCTCTCTGGTGATGTCCTGGAGAAGCATCGCTGTTACCCTGGTTTAGGAGGTCTCACAGGTGAGAGATGTAAGAGGTATCTACATGTGGATCTGAAGTACCATTAGGTATGAATACGCAGTATAAATCTAAACAAATTCATTTAAAAAATACTGGAATAGTTCTGTTAGGAAAAAATTTTTTTAACTTGTTTCAGAGTAAACAATTTTTTAGAATTCTCACATATATTTGCAGTATTTTGAAAAGAAATGTAACTAGCCAATGACTAAGATGACTGGATTTAATAATATAAAATGTAAAGGGTGTCACTGACCCAGCAGCCGCCCCCTCTCCTGCTCTCTCTCTCTCTTCCTATAGCCCATCACTCTTTTGGTCAGTACTGCTGAGCCCTGCTACTTTCAAGAATATCTTTTCTACCATCTAACGGTTTCTTTTGACCTCTGCTGCTTTTGCTGACAAAACCTATAAAGTATTAGATATAGCTGCCAGGATAGGAGAGAGGGAAAGGAAGCAACAGGTGGCAGGATTTCCCACATTTCTGACTCAAATCTTCTGGTTTATAATAAATGTGTAGGGAAAACTTCCTTACCTTTTTATTTTTTGCAAATGCACACTCCTGAAGGCTATATGGCTATAAGGAAATCACTCCTGCTTAACATTCTTTTATAAGCTTGGTTCCATTGTTCAGAAAATTAAAATTGTTTTTTTACCCCTGATCTTTCTATGTGGGACTAAAAGTGCCATGTTTTGACATGGTTTGAGACTATTCATTATCCTCATCATCAGAGTACTGAAAGATGTGGATTTTGAGAAGTATAAAAGTGCTTTGAATATTGGATGCCTTTAAGAAAGGCATCTTCTCTAGGGCATTCTATCAAAATGATGATAGTTGAAGCATCAGCCAAAAAGAGCACTCTGGATTATGAAACCTGTTGCTATGCTCTAGGCTTATCACAATATACCAGTACAAAATACCAGTATATTGGGATCAGTGTTATCAGCATTTTCGCTGAATGCTCTAGCATACGTCAGAGCTCTTCGACAAACCCAGATTTGTTACCCCAACCTCCAGGTTTTTGTTACTTAGTTGTTACTTAAATATCTACCCGGGGTATTTAAATGCCGTGCAATGATTTCTTGGTTCATTAGACGAATCTGTAATAAAGGTATATTACTTCAATATCAGGCAAAATCTAAATAATTTATTTTTTAATGACTCAGACTCGCATGTATTTCAGAAAAGCTGTGGGCAAAATTAAAAACTACTGTATGAAATAAATTTTCTGCAGCATCAGAACAGTATTTTCCTCTTGCAAAGCTCCATGTACCACAAGCCCTAAGGAACACTTTCTCTCTTGACTTGCCAATGATACAAAAAATCTATATCTGAGTCTGGAGCCTATCAACAGATTATCTTCCCAGGCCAGTTCGCCCGCCCGCCTGAGGATCCCGCTGAAGCCTTTCAAAACGCTGGTGATGGCAGCAGGAGAGGCAGGTCTGAAAGGCTGCGCAGCAGATAATGACAGATTAGGAGCTCAGATAAATTGGCCCTGGGATTTTGAGATCTCTGTTGTCCCCAGTGCCATTACCCACCCGGTGCACAAGACTAATAAAATAGATCATTATCATTTATTATTTGTAAAGTTGTCTTGTTTATTTTGCAATTACTAACTTTTGACTAATATATTAAATTTATCATATTAACTCCTTTACAGTGGCTTCATTTTTTCTCATTCCAAGGTCTAAGGGAATCAAAAATGTTATTTTTAATATTGGCTTTTGTACCAAAGCTTAAAATCTCAAGGTAGGTGCTTAACCAGACTTTTCACATCAATTTTTACTATTTTGATCATTCCTATTTTGCTAGAGATGCATTTGGAGAAGAATGAAATACATGAAACAGATTATTATACTCAGTATCAGCATCAGAATAAAAATGGGAAATATACAGGTAAAAACACTTCAGTGAGCATGTTTTGAAGTTGCAGAAGTACAGCTTCAAAACAAAATCCCTTTTTTTAAAATTTTCTCCCAAAAGATTCTCTAATGGGCTTTTACCAACGTCATTTTCAACAGCATAAACAAGCGTTTCTCAGTCGGACCATGATCGTCTGCAAAGTTATCCCAAATTAAGAGTTGCTTAATTTTGCAAGAGTAAAGAAAGATAGTTGGGAAGGGACATAGGATAAACTGTTTAAGATCTGAGCGTCTTTAGTTTAGGGAAAAATAAGAAAAGCTGTTAGTAAAAGTACTATTTTCATTTTATAGTATAGCAGGTAATATAATACAGTTTATGACTGGCCTACTGCATTTTCAGATTTCCATCCTGAAGTCCTGAAAATGTGATCATTTACTGAAGGTAATCTTCTCTAACAAACCAAATATAACATTTCAGGGTCAGGAAAAAAAAAAAAAAGATACTGTGTAAATGTGAGAAAGCTCAAAACTTGAATAACCATGCAAAACTTTAGAGAGACAGATTCAGAACAATGACCATCTCTATGGATCATTACTTACTGTCATGTGTTTCACAGCTAAGTGGATTAAATACCAGATATGGGAAAGTTAACAGTTTTTCATTGAGTTTAAGATAAAAATGAAGACATGATTGACCCGTTAAAGACACACTGACAGTATAGATCTTAACGTTGGTTATAATTTAGGTAAGTTTGGAGGTTTTTCTAAGTGTAAACAAATCTCAAAATGTATATGCTACCTACTCTTTCTTGCCTCTTCATTCTTTAATGAAACATGCAGAAGTTTAAATCAACATAAGGAATGATGGAAATAAGGGATATTTATGAGGACTTTGCCAATGCAGAAGTGGCATGGAAGAAAAGAAATAGTGTGCATGAATCTTTGCATAAATTATTTCATTCACTGAAGTATTAATCTGTATCTTCTACTTTTTAGTTTTTGTTATCCTAACAATTGTGTGTACTGCTGACATGATAGAAACTTTTATCTATCTGCAAGATGTTTGCCAGAGGGAATTTGTAAAAGAATTAACTTAAATGTCCAAACCTATCTGAACCTCCCTGTCTGCCCCTTTTCAGTGTAAAAATGAAGATTTAGTCAAGGTCAAACAAGCACTTCAGCACTTCACAGGGACGAGCCCACATCCTGCAGACTTGAAGCTGGAGACTGCGTGTGCCTCCATTACTTACACATGCCCCACAGCAGGATAATTGGGACCTCATTAATGCTCCTTAGGAGAATGACTTACAAACTGGAACCACTCCAAAAAATCAAGATTCCTAATTAATAACATCAGTCAGTGATAGCTGTCCTATATGAATGCTGTGAGTCAGATTCTAAGTACAGTAAAGTATCTGACTATGCCTTTTTCCAGCTTCAATCCACAGAGACATTTGTGGAACAGTCACATAAGCATAATAAATTTTGGCCCTAATTGAAAATATGATACACTTCCCCTAATAATGACTTGCATGTAAAGATGGTTGCTCATATAATTTAAGATTTATACTATTATCCAAGTCACATTAAAAATCCATAGTAGTAACACAATTTAGCAATGCTTTAACTTCGAAGCCATTATTTAAACAGAGCAAGAACAAATAGCAGGTAGTCATTTGCCCACAACACCCTCGTCTCACTGAATCAAATTAGCTTAGTGAGAAAGTTTTAGAAGATCATCAATTTTATGAAGTGGTGATGCCGACGGCTTCTGCTCTCCGTGGGGTTCGTGTGCAGCTTTGCTTTCTACCAGCAGGCAGAGCTAGCATATTCACAGCCAATTTGCTCACCTCCTAACGCCTCTACGAAAGCCCAGGGCAGCAGGGTCCTGTCTGCCCGCTTTTCCTGCAACCGGGGGCTTCGGCAGCGGCAGCAGCACAGGAAGAGAGGGCCCAAAAGGCCATCCTGTCACTGGTGCCTCTCGCTGGCAGCGCAGCTTTACCCTATTTATTCGTTTCTTTCTGGTGCCATCGAGGGAAAAAAAACATATTGCTCTCATTTGAATTTCCCTTTATATAGTCATTTTCTACTTAGCGAACAAAATTACAATGATATTCTCATGCAGTGTTATACAGTAAAGGATTTGCCTTTCTCAGCCTGTTCATGAGCCTGTCTTTTTCTCACTCTCTGTGATGCATAGTGTAAAAAATATGTAGTCAGAATACAAAGGGAAAATATTCTACGTTTGCACTACATGCTAAGTTTCAAGTGCTATACTCTAGTGCTGACATTTGAATGTAAATTTCAAGTGATCTGGGTGAGTGATATTTAAAAAAAAATCAGTTATTTATTTCAGAGTCATTTGCATCATCTTTTAAACAATCTTTAATTAACTGTTTAACTGTTTGCTAACTAATCTTTTACTGACTGTGTCACCCTAAATGTTAATAGTCAATATAATAATTGTTAATATAAACACCTTTTAAGATTACTAAAAGCATATGGATTTCCACGTGATTCACCTAGGCACACCAGGAACTCTGTTAGCCACCTTCTCTACTTTAACTCGCAGGCAGGACGATGACATGCAGACAACAATGTGGTAAAATACGGTGGGCCACCGTGGAAAACTGACCCTGAATGCGCTAATCACAATCTCTTATCAAAACATGGTTTTGCAACACAGTCCTGCAATTATGTTGTCTTGTTTTTTAGCTCAGAATCAGCATTACAAAAACGTAATAAGAAAAATGCTATTAAAATGTTTGACTATCCATATACATGTGTGTGTGCATGAGAAAGAGTTTTTCTCACAATTTCTTCAGTTATTTGCCATTATTTGGTCTGTGATCTGGCGACCCAAAACACAGGTTGTCATTATCAGCTTTAAAAAGGGAGGTCAGCATGCATTTGGAAAGAAACTTGATGGCACGTTCCTCCGATTTTGTAAATAAGGTGAGCGTGCAACAATTTGAATGGTGACAGAGTAAAAGTGAGGGTGAAGGCAATGCTTGCAAAGTCAACAGTGGTTACAGTAACACGGCACCATCTATCAAACCAGCTGGATTTGCACAGTGGAAAAAGGCGTACAAAGAAAAATGTGATTAGTACTATGTGCTTCTTTCCTTGCAGTTTCCAGGAAGATCTTTCTTTTTCTTTGTTTAGCTAATACCTAACTCCATCTGGGCCATGAGCTGCCCCAGAGACCAACATTGCTTCGAGATGACGGTAAGTCTGAAGCAGGTGAACAATTAGGTGTATGCATAACTTTAAACAGATAAACCTTAAACATTTTAGGCATAGGTATAGATTTAAACATCTGTTTAACTCTAGCCAATTAACTGCAATCTGTTTCACCAAAATTTGAAACTATAGTGAGAAATGTAAAAACATGCAACAAAACATGCAATCTTTTTCTTTTCCTTCATGAAGGACCAACACAATGTATGCGTGTTTGTTTGAAAGCATTGTGTTTGACAAGATTGAAAGAAAAGTGAAAATTAACTGTTTATCAGTATTAACTTATTTTCATACTGCTGAAACTGAAAGTAAAAAAAAAGAGAGGGAAAGGAAAATGAGAAGGGAGTTTTATTAAAATGATACTTGAAGTAGATTAGGAAGTAGAGAAAAAATGAAAATAACCTTCTACCTGTAACCATTTATGCATTAATATACAGGTAACATTTGCTTTCAAACATTCCCTTTTTAACTATTTTGGGAAAGATTTCAAGCTTTTTTTCTGTAATACCAACTTTTAATAGAATCTATAAAGACAAAACTGAAAAATAGCAAGCTGATGGAGCTAGAAGCAGTGAACATATTTGTGGTAATGTGTCCATTTTTGATGTGAAGCTGAATAAAGTTGTCAGATTTCTAATCCACACTGTTACAAGATGGTGAGTACTCTGTCGTGAAGATGTCATGGGGGGGAGTCACCTCCAGGGAAATGGGTCCTGCAAAGGGAAAGTGGCCAGTGACTGTTTTGACAAAAAGCCAAAAGATCTTTGGATCGATCATCCACCTTTTGGGTCCAAGGACAAATCTGAACTTTGTCCCCCAAATTTGAAATATCTATATTTAGATCAAAATTACATTGAATGTAGTTTTTTAAAAAAAGGATTATACTAGAATTATTTAAAAAGCAATAGAACTTACAAGATTGGATATTTTTAAAGAAAGTGTTAAAAACTCTTCCTGGTTGACCAGACAAAATTTTGGCAAAAATCCTGCAGTTACCTTTGTGATGTGTCAGATTTTGATCGCTGCCTTTTACAGAAGGAACTGAGTGAGAAAGATGCAGCTGATGTTTAGGACAGAGCTACTGTAAAAAAATTCTCAGAGCCTTTATATGAGAGAAATCGTACAAGCAGAAAGCTTATGTCTGGTTGTTATTAATGGACAGATGACTAAAGACCATTCCCATCAGGAGTGGCACTGGGCAAATGTGTATGGTGTGGTGGGTGAGGAGTAGGTTCAAAACAAGGCGGAAATTATATTTGCTTTGCCAATGATTATCAAAATCACTGCACAAAGAGCAATTGCTATGAAAGTCATGATTCTATCTGGAAAATTAAACATCAGGACATATTCAATGTGCTTTTCTATAACTACCTGCAGTAATCTGATTTTTACAGTCATTTATTTTGACATTTCATCTTGAACTTTTCATTAAAAAAAAAGAGTATATCTCCTTTATAGCAAAATAAAAATGCATTGCAGGTTTCCTGTGGTGATTTTGTCACCATTTTCCTCCTAATTTTTGTAACATGTTATCTTTCCATGTATGACGTTATTTTTAAAGGCTTGATTTAACATATAGCTTTTATGAAATCAAAATTTCATGAGTCTCCATGTAGACTCAGAGGCACACAGGATAAACTAGTGAGACCCTGTGTAATATTATGAAACAGGTTTTTGCATATAGACATTGTTATAGTTATAAACAAATGATAACTTTTATTTATATTTTATATGTATACATATAATATTTATTACTTTTGGTAAAAGTGTCTGAGAATTCAAAAATCTAGAAGCACATCATTCTTCTTTTCATTTAATGTCTACAAGTTTTTCCTCTTTTAAGTAAAAAAGACACTTTTCTATGTTTTTCTAGCTGAGAAGGCAGCAGTAAGCCACCTTCACTAAAATATTAGAGGCAAATGCAGCTTCTAAAGTCTTAATTTATGTGAATGTTTTGCATAGCTTTAGGGGATATGACTAGCATTCATCAAAAGAAACTAGCAGAGATCATGTTCAATACAGGGAGCTAATTCTTCATGCAATGAGCAATTAGGCTGTAGAAATTTTTCTTCAGAATATTGTGGGTGCTGAGAGCCAAAATGGGTTGAAAACCAAACCTACAAAGTCATGACAGGAAAAACCCAACTGAGGGTCATTAAACACAAAAACACTACTTTCAAGTGTTTCACAGAAGTCCCTTGAGCTGCAGCCTTCTAGGGGATAGGAGAATAATTTGTGACTGTATTGCCTTTGTCTTCTCCTCATGTTCTTCCCTAGGTAGCCATGAGTAACAACTATCAAAGAAAAATCACCAAATAGATGAACTTTTGATCTGACCCAGTGCTTTTCCTCTTATTTTCTTAGGACTAGTAAATTATTAGCTCATAAGAGAATTAAAACAGCATTTCTGCTGAAATGAATGAAAACATATTCTGCAGTTCTAGAAAAATGATTTAAATAGGAAGGCATAAGTCACATCATTGATGCTTTAGAGAAGAGCGATGATTTGTAAATAGATAAGCGATGAATAAGTAAACATCCAGAAACTGAACAGTGTTTTCTAGAATCACTTCTAGAATGACTTCAGTCTATTAAATAATTTTATTTTTCAGATTAAAAGGTATATAGTGTTTAAAATTCAGTATGTCTTCTAGGTTGCACAGTTAGATTAAGTCAGTGGTACCTTTTTTTCAAGTTCCCTCCTGGATCAATGCCCCCAAGAACATCAGTATCAAACAGGCACGGGAACTTAAAATTTTGTTTCTCAGAAATGTAACTTTTAAAATCACTTGCTATGACAATTAATGCTAATGAAAATTTTTGCTAATGCAAAAGAGTCTATTTAAGAATGAGTCTTTGCAGTAATTAATGAAAGCAGAAAGTTCCTACAAGGAAAATGAAAGCCATGAAACACTCATTCTACTAAATCAATCTGACCTGTTAAACTGAAGAATCTGTTAGAAATCCATTTTAATCCAGTGCTGACACTGTGGGAACTCTTCTGATAACTGTTTGATGATATGCCAAGGGGTTATCATCACTTCATAAGACTTACAAAATGTAAGATATGTTTTCTTTCATTTTGCAAGGAGAAAACTCGCATGAAAAATCTTCAATTAAAGAAGACATGACTTTTGTTATTGAAGGTAAAGGCACATTATGATCTTCAGTCCTGGAGAAGACACGATTTACGAGCCCCCAAAAAATTACTGAAAACTTTCTTTCTGCTTCCGTGAATAGTAAGTCTGTAGATGGTTATCCTTTAATTTGAATCTTAGCCACAGTTATTAGGTATTATTAGGAGAGTCAGGAAAATGAAACACAGCCAAAGGTATAAATACAAAGTCAAAGGCTGAAAACTTACTCACTTTTAACTTTAAGAGAAACATCAGGATAAACCTGTGTCTTGTTGAGGTAGCTCATCACATTGGTTCCAAAAACCTCTAGTTTTTTTGGAGATGTCAGAGGGCTTTTTAGTTTCATTTGATAGAAATATATTTTCTTTTCTCTGCTCCGGTACTCAGGAGGTATTCCACTTCATAAAACGGGAATTTTCTTTTGTCTCTGTAATCCACAGAGGCCTGGCAATACTTCTGACTTCTATACACTGCCAGATTTGCATGAAGATTGAAAATAACCCCTCAGCACTCCCTTTAGGTACTATATAAACTTGATCTCCAACATAACCCAGGAAGAGCTTTCCAAGCAGTCTGCAGCCCAGCATGTATGATTTTTGCCATTCCTAGCAAAAAGCCACAGGTGTGTGCTGCCAGCAGATGCCCCGTGGGTGCGCTGGGGCTGAGAGGCTCCGGTGCAGACCCCACGGGCACCGGGGAGGAGGGAGCTGGCTGCGGCGAGCAGACACGCACAGATAAACCCTGCAAACCCGAGAGCGAGGACCCCACCGGGAGCACCATGCCCACCCGGTGAAGCCCTCGGGATGGGGATGGCTCACAGTGAACCTCCCACCCACTGCTCTTCGAGGGAGGCTGAAGCCGGAGAGCCGGAGGGTGCTGGGCGGCAAAGCCTAGCACCAGGTGGAGGTGCAAGGTGCTACGCAGTTTTCTCTGCCTATCACAGTTTCAAACCTAGTATTAATGAGGCTTTCCTTTCTAATTAGATAATTCGGACTATTAGCTGCTTTAAACATCAGTCATCCAAGTAATGAATTCTTGGCTCCATATAGTGCATTCCCTTTTGCTCATTACAGGATTTTGAATGTCAAAAGTCCAGCATTAAGTACTGAATGTTGATCCCATTTCACAGATGGAAATACTGAGACAGTAGAATGATGTCCAAAGTCATACAGTGTGTCTGTACTGGATCTAGGATTAGAGCTTGCTTTCTGTTACTTCACTCTACCTTATTTCTTTCTATTTTCTTTCTATTTTATATTTTAATTAAATTCTAAAGGCTAGGGTGAAGTAAAAATAGTACTTTTAAACAATAAAAGGAAATACTTTTTCCTTGATCCCTTTGTTTTTTAAGTAAAAGATTGAAACAATCAATATTTTGACTTGGAAAGTGGAAAGACAGAAATTGTAAAGAAGAAATCAAATGTAAAAACGGTTCCTCTTCATCACAGCATTCAGTGCTGTTAAGCATAAAGATATACGAGAGGCCTGAAGGAGAAAACAGAGTAATAATTGTAAAGGTTCAAAATATCCCTGCTGGATTAGAAAACCATATGATACAGCACTTATTTTAGGAGCATTTCATGCCATACAGAGTTGTGACTAATACCAAGCATAGCACTAAATATGACTTTAACAGTATAGAGAGTTTATATTCTCAGCATATAGTGTAGGCACTGTTTTTATTGTTTAAAGCACATAGACCAGCATGTACCAAGGTGTCTCCACATATACAAGAGAAGAGGAAGTGAACAGAAATTGCATCCTATTTCACAGAATAAAAATTGTTCACGTCCTGGAGCGGCATGGAAGATGAATCTAGGTCTGTCACTCAAATCAGAGGGTCGAAAACCAGCACTGTTGCACACACCGACCTTCACTGGGATATCAATATACATAACAGATGGCCACTATCAGCATGTGTTGTACTATTCTGACACTCCACAATAAACGCAGGTGCCAAATGCCAACCCTCCGTGCTAGTTCTGGGGCAGATTTGACCTCTGGGAATGATCCTGATTTTCTCAAGTCATAAGAGTCAGTGCTAGCAGTTTCCGCTGAGTTATCATGAGAGACTTGGTGTGAAACCATCCTTCTTCTTTGCTCATTAGGGGAATTTCATCTGAACATTAAAATGTCATCATTTGCAAAAGTGAACTGAGCTCTTTACTCTTGTAACTTCAGACACCGGAGCTCTTAAAACACAATTGTCTAAAAGGTTCTGCTGGTTTTCACCTGAAATCAGATATTGTTGTTATCCATAAATGTTCTAGCAGAACTACAGATAATTTGATGAATTAATTCAATATTTTAGCTTTGCAGTGCATTTAATATGATCACAAGTTCTCTTGTCAAGCCACACTGACCACATTTTTTTTTACAAAATGCAAGATATCATGTCAGAACTAAGAATGAAATTGTTACCAGTGATGAGAGGCGTAAAAAAGGGGGTTCCTTCACAAATTTGAAGACAGAATTTTTCATTTTTGCATCTTTCCACTTTATCACAGTGGGCTTTCTTCCTTTGATTTCAATTTTTGGTCCTTATTTGCAAAACTTCTAAATTATAAGCTTTTTAGTTATGTGAGCTACTCCCTGTGGAACTTGCTATTTCTCCTACTTCCCAGGAATACCTGTTCACAAACCTCTTCTCTCACTAAATGAAAGGCAATGAAGTTTGAACTCCCTCATTGCAATACACAAATAGCTAGATTTTGCAAATCTAAAGCACCTTACAGGAAAATTTCCTCAAATATATTTCCATAACTGTTGCTCAGTCCTTAAATCATTTTTTAAGAATCACCCGAGACACAATTTTTGTGGAAGATTCATAAAGACTATGACATGGCAACTGACCTTTTAGTAATTAAAATTAATATTTCTTCTCCATGTGATTTAATTAACTAAATTGAGTACTTACCAGGAATAAATGTGTCCTGCTTTTTCCTGTAGCTGTCTCTTTTTTTCTCCATTATGCATGTTGTTCTGTGTCACTTAATCTTGCCTTTCTTTTCACCTTACTCTGTACATGTGCCACTGCTGGCAATATGTACAGTCCTACATGAAGTAATTTGCATGATTCTGGCCCTTTCTTTTACAGTCTGTGACACTATGGGCAAAATCAAGCCTCGGTTCTGCCTAGAGCCTTTGGCCATTATTATTGTGGTAATAATAATGACAGTTCTCTGAGATCTGAGGATGAAAACCAAATTTAAAGTTTTTGTGGTGGCTTGATTAATAACATTTCTTTATCTTAGCAAAGCAAAATATAAAGGATATATTGCTGACTAACAATTCAGCCCTACCTCAGACTGCATCTTCTCTGCTGACCAGTAAATTCAGCCTACGTTTTGTCCTTTGCATTTCAGGAAAAATCAGAAACTTGCCTACTAATGAAAGTATAATGTTGCTCATTTTAGATTTATCATCCTCAAATAAATCTCTCATCAAGGAAATACTAAGGACTTGACTGAATTTAGCACTGCACAGCTGCATCCTGTGGAGGGTGTCGGGGATGTGGTGCTGCAAGCAGACTTGAACCCAGTCCGTGCAGGAGGATGCTCCAAACATCACCATCTCCTTGGGTAGGTGCTCCCCGCAGAGCAATAAATATCCTGTTCATTTCCTCTCCAGTCCGTATCTAATTTCTGGTGAACCTGTTGATGTGCATGGAGTTGGCCTGTTCTGTAAAAAAATTGAAACTTCCCATCTTTTACAATACTAATCTGTGCCTCAAAATGACAAAACATTTCAGTTTCCAGACTCCAGAAAGACAGTAGAGATTATTTGAAGTGCTTCGAAAGGAAAACTTGAGGTCACTCTGTGGACTGTTTAACAACAGCTAGGGTATTTATAATTTGTCTTCCGTTTCACTCATACTAAATATAAAGGTTCCTTCAGGTTTTTGGTGAATATATTCAAAAGTCCCTTAGCGATCACAGTGAAAAGGAAACCTGTACTTGCAGTCAGACTTCACAACTCGCCAAACCTGGGCATAAATAAACAAACTGTATAACGTGCACCCTAGACAGAGATAAGCCAGAGTTGTTCTCTTTTCTGGTTTTGATTGGTTGCTTTTTTTTCTTTTTTTCATCTGCCAATGATGTTCATAGTATTTCTGAAATAGACAGAAAATGATCATTCTCTCTACAGATGATTAATAGTGATAGCCCGTAAAAAATGTATTCTCGCTTGCCTCTCATTTCATTTCTAGTACTTTCCTGTTAGTATTTCAGGAAACTTCAATTTCTGTCTATAGACGATTGGAGAATTCTTGAAGATGTCAGCATAATTCACTTTTACAGTTTGCTGTGCTCTTGTGGTTGCTATGTTGACTCTCTCCATCATAAGTGGATACTTGATTCTTGCCTTCACTCCCATCACACATCCCCAATCTTTCCTTTCCTTCTGCACTAATGCACAGCCCCAGTTTCCTCCATCATTTCTCATTCTGGGTAGTAGCTTGCCGGAGTTTCATCAGGTCTAGAGTCACAGTGCATGATAATTTAACGAATCTAGAGCTGGAAATCTGGATTTTACTCTGGCTGTTTTAACAGTTAAAATTCCTCTTTTGTGCATCTGTAGTTCTTCTGTCTATGACTTAATTAGAGTCTTTAAAATAATGAAGTCAGTTAAAATAAAAAGTCATTTATCTTTGCTAGTGTCTTAGACTTGGTCACTTTATGTTCATCCAACCATACAAGATGGTTTTTGTTAGAAAGTCCTCTCTACTGTTATACGTATTTTGACCACTGCTAACCTCCTTTTCATTTCATTTCACTTTTTATGATTTAATCTCACACTTCTTTCCTGGTAAAAACATAATTTTTAATAGCCATCCAAGAAGAATTTCTGTGCAAATTAAAGGCCCTTTTCTGCCTAGTAGACAGTTTGTTCCTCATACTGAATGGCATACAATTTCACAGCTTTAAAATTTTTTATTGGCTCCTAAATATTGTGCTTAAAATATTTCAGTTAAAAAAAGCTTTTTTTAAAAAAAGAAAAATTTATTTTTGAGGTGAAATTACTCTAGTCCAGAAATTTGGTCCAAGAGAAGAAAGTCCAGGTCCACCAACATGTAAATCTTCACAACATTGCCTTTTCAAGGAATGGTCTGTGGAGTCTAAAACATATATACTATTGAATTCTTCCCCCCTTCTGTAGCATCTCTACTGACCATTGGCATGGATCATAGACGTCACAAGTAAGGTTTCTGAGGAGAGTGATAGGAAGTAGCATATGAGAGGAATTTGATTTCTGCTTTCATATGAAGGAGGAAAACCCCCACCTAGAGGAAGCTGTCTGTATATCGATACAGATAATATAATCTGGGTTGGCATGGTTTCATCTCTGATTAAATGATATGCTATTTAACTATATTTTGGAATAGTCCATAGGTCTTCCCTATTAAAACAATGAGTGTGTCTACAATCTGTGAAATGTCTTAGAAGAAATAATAATAAAAAAAATCTTTCTCCACCAAAAAAGTGGTGATGTCCAGTGGGATATGTTCTACTCAAGCATGTTAAAAGTCTCTGCCAGATGCTTTATTCCTTTAACATTTGCAAAGTTTTTGTTTCTGTCCTCATGAGTCTTGCTGTTTTGTTTAAGGCCGGAAAGGGTAAATGTTGGTGCAAACTCATTTGCATCAAAAATACCGAGTTGATCAGAAAGTAATCTAAAAACAAATATCCAGGACTCCAGAACATGTATTTAGCCATATTCAGTTTTAATGCATATTAAAAGAGAGTCAAAGCCATATCCTGGTATTTAAAGTTATATCGTAATAGTTAAGGGGTTACTAAGCTCCTAATACTTTGTTTTCAATTGCCTAGTTTTGTTACAGTGCTTGGGTTTGGGAATTTTATTTTTTGCAATTTATTTTTGACTGAACTGGAAGGTATTTTACCTCTAACTCAATACGTATGGCTTTGCTTAATTGAAAGTAAAATGAACTTGAAACAAGACTTTTGTTTCAAATAACCTTAAGCACAATTTGTTAACAGAGTCTGAATCAAGCACCTTCCTGGATGTTATGAAATGTTACAGCTGGCTCCTATCTATAACAGTAATAACCTTACGAGAAGTGTTGGGTTATAATTTTTCACTAGTATGGGGACAACAGGGGCAAAGGAATATAATACGCGGAAGAATTTGATGGAGATGGGGAAAGAAACCAGCTCCTGTGGGTCTGCTGCGTGAAGAAGGAGAGGGAGGCAGTGGGCAGCTTTGCGGCAAATCCTGGTTCCCGTCTCCACAATGCGCCAGTTCTGACAGAGCATAAAGTAACTCGCTCCAGAATAAGATGAAAATTGATTGTTTCTGTCTCCAGAATAATTTTCTGCTCCTGAGGCAATGTATTCCACTGGCTCCTAAATAATTGCAAAATGAGTTCTGCGTCATTGAATATGTTGGTGACAGCAAAAATGTTTCTGGCATAATCAGTGAATCACGCAGATTTTCTGAGTTATTTTGTGGTAGTGCTAGCAGCCCCCAGTGAGATTTGGACACCATTTTGTCGGGCATTGTACAAATGCTCTTCTCCGGAAGGCTTATCATTTAATCAGCTGCATTTTTTTTCCCCACTTTTGGATAGTCACTGAGAAAATAACTGCCCAAGATATCCAGCATATCACCAGCAAAATGAGAATATAAATGCAAGTAAGGATATAAATGTGCATCTTGAGAGTGTTTCTTGTTTATTTTTCTTCCCAAATGTCTTAACTGCAGAACCGCTCTTCCTTCTTTTTGCTTTATTGTTATGTTCAGCGTCTAGAGTCATATGGAGAGTTTGAGTGTGAATTTAAGCTGCGCCGAGCTTAGAAGGCCTCTTGCACTCTCCCTGTCTGGGGAGGCCAGATGGTGCGAGCTCCTTAAGGGAAAGAGAGAAAGCTTGGTCTGTGCAAAAGGTCTTGAGTAAGAGTGGGTTTCAAGCAAATAGAATAGACATATATTTAAAACAGGACGATGTTGTACTTATGCATTTAGGACCATGTTTTTAAAGGCAATTTGGCACCTGGAGTTCAAACAAAATGCCAAGGCAGAGTAAGAGTTAGGTACTTACACTCACTGATTTCAACAGGCTTTAAGTGCTTTTCAAAACTAAATCTCGTTAAGTGCTTATTTGCAGCAACTTGAAAAAAAAAAAGAATTAGACTTCAAGTCTGTAGTGAGAACACCTGCGGAAGATCTGGCAAGGGGTCAGTGACTGGCAGAGGACATGGTAGCAGCCCCAGTGTATGAGACTACACACTGACCAAATTCCCATCGGAACCAGGCATGCATATTCCGTTTTGTCTACAATGTCTAGCTGCTTCCCGGGCAGTAGTTTCTCATGGTTAGCACAGCTGAGATAAGGAAATAGTTCTAATAGATAAAAGGGGGGGCCCTTGGGTTACACAGGGGAAGTCCCACCTGGGCTTTCGACCCGTCCGTCCAACCCGTGCTTCCAGCAGCCTCCCATCGACAACCCCTCCTCGCGGTTCCCAGGGCCCCCCGTGCAGTCTGTAGTGTAAGTCCTTCATTAAACCCATCCTGTTTAACTCCTCATGAACCTTGAGTGTGTCTCTCCACCGATATCTGACCCTCTCTTGCACGTCTTGTGGTCACAACGTCAAATCCAAAAAGTTGTTTCCTTGCAGACATTCTTGTTCACTTACAAAACATCCCCTTAACAGGCCCATGCCGGAAGTGATCCAGTTCAGTTTGCTGGAGCCAAAAAACAGGAATAAGTGTTTGACATCCCCGCTCTGTTTTGGGCTCCCCATGCTCTTCCCGCCAGTGGTGGAGGCTTGGACCTGGGCTCTGCCCAGGGAGGTGCCCCGGCAGCTGCACCGAGTGCACGGCTGCGGCCATCTGGAGCTGTTTTATAAAGCTCATGTTTCACTCTGATTTGATGCTCTAAGTTATTTTAAAGAAGTTTCTTCTGAACTTTACTCCTTGAATTAAACTCTGCTCTGTTAAATCAGTTTAACAGACTTACAAGGACTTTACTGCTTTTCCATTTTTTATCATTTTATCTGCAAAATCATCCTGTTTTATTCTTAATGTTGTAAGTTAATAAATTCATTTTAGAGACTTAGTCCTGTTTGCTTAGTTTCTGCAGGGTCTATGAATATTAAAAAAAAATTCAGTGAATATCTGTGTAATCAAGTACTGTTCCTTGTTATTTTGTCCCATATCTTACAGTTTTCAACGTTACTTTGGTCTTATTTTTATACAGATATTCATGACAGTTAAGTACAAAAATGTGACAGGATTTTCAGAGGTGATGGACACCCTAAATGCCCAGTGAGCTTAGTGTCAGTGAAAAAAAAGACCACTAACTTTGGATAGCCTACAAGTGGATTTAGGTAACCAATTTCCCATTGTAGACACCAACTTTTAACAGTTTGGCTGAACACTGTATTTCAACAACTGATTTTTTCCTGTGAATGCTTTACTTTGTTTGTTAAACAATTGTGTTTATTAGGTCTCTGGTAATAATGTGTGCTTAAAAATGCTATATCATTGTAAATTTTTATGTTATTATAAGGCTTACTAAATGGCATGACTAGCTCTGGTAATAAAATGAAACTGTAGTAAAACAAGGTTGATAGTCTTCTCCTGAAAGGTGTAACACTGGATCAGAGTTCATCTATTAAATCCTTTACTCTGGATGATCAACTGATTCACAGGATTTCAGCATTGTGCTTTGTCCTCAAAAGGTGCTGTAAGGTCTTGACCTGGTTGTATTTCACTGAACCGTTCATTTTCATGACAACTTGTAATGAAGATACCTTTCTTCTTTGCTCCTAAGGTTTTACAGGCAGAAATATGTCTTATTATGCTTCTGTCTTTAAACACAGGGAACTCAGCCTTTCTAATAGGCTTCTAAATTCAAATTTAAGGTATTATTTTCTTATACAGATTATGCATATTAAAACTTTTGGGGCAACAATATGTTTGTGTTCTGCCACTTGAGCCTTTGATGCTGAAATCTGTTCTACTAAGTGTTGCTTATGACAGACTTCTGCAAGAACGTATTGACAGACGCAATTTTCTGCATTGAAGCCATGGAAGTATATGTTCCTGTGCCCTGGACAAGTCCAGTTAGCTGTAGAGGGCTGTAGTCTTCCACTTAAACTTATCTCAGGAGTCATGATTGCACATGTTATTCTTCAGTTCCTTTTTTTAAAGGGATGGTATACATGGAGCAGTTGTTCATCTGATGCTAGAAGGTACTGAATTTCAGTAGTGAATAGAGCTTATGTAGGCCTAGGAGACGGTGAAGATAATATTTCAGTGTTAGAAGAACATTCTTCCCTTCTGTAATTGCAAGAATGTTAAATAAAGATTTATTATGCTGCTATCTATGGTATGAGACTTGTATTGGCAAAGTGATACACAATATGTGGAAAGTTATGTTGGTTCAGGAGCACAGTAGAGACACGATCGTGATTCATACAAGCAAAACGGTCCCTCGAGTCCCTAATTCAGGAAGACCTTAACCAAGAGCAGACCTGTGCCAGCTGTTCACCTGGCACAACTTTAGCCGCCCGCTCCATGCACACCAGGCAAAAGCCCGTTAGTGTGGGCTGGCATATGGGTATGTGCCATGATGCTAGCACTCAAATGGCAAGCGTGGCCCCTTGGAAGCTAATTTCACACTGTATATTTAGACCCACAGCAGAAATAACTCTTTCTCTTACTCCCTTGTGCGTTCTTAAGCAACACAGTTTTAAAATTATTACCCCATGAATAGACAGTACATTTAAAAAACTTTTGGTAAGGATGTATTGGTGTTCAGACAATCATTCCCGCACAAAGTGGATAAAAAAAATTACCACTTTGTAATTGCAAATTCTTCAATGAAAGTTGAAGAACATGTTGCAATTAGCTTCTCAGGAACTGTTCACCATGTGCTCACTTTTGAAAACAGCTATGGTACTACTACCTTTCCCAAGTAGAATGAGTCTTAAATCCACAAAGGACTTTAAAGATTGAGTACTTTTACAGCTAGTATTTGTTTGTATGGGCATTTATATACTGTGGTTTCTTCCTGTTAAGTTTATTACAAACCACATTTTGCTAAACTGATTGCTTATAGAAAATGAATAAAACAGTCTAGAAATTCCACTGATGTATATGTATTGCTTTTATTTAAACGAGTGTGTATAAATACATTTTTTACAATACTTGCCCTCTTACAATTGAAAGAACTCAAAAATGAACTTTTTAATCTGCAGTAGTTATTATAAGAATATGAATGATTGAAACACTAGGAGGATTTGCAACCATGATATTAGCAAACATAACTAATGATTACTCTAAGTAAAACTTGATTTTCTGAAACATTAGCCATTTGTCTGAACCTCTGGATGAAATTTATAGAGTATAATTTTCCTCCCAAATAATTTGTTTGTGCTCAATATAAACAGCTCATTAGGAGCCTCTGTCAGTATCTATGATTAGATAAAATGCAAATCCGAAAACAGGCTATGGTATGTGAGATGGATAACCTGCCTGTTCGCATTCACGTTGCTAGACGTGGCTGAGCTCAGCGACATCTGCTTGCGGGCAAGACTGCGACAGGCCTTCCCTGCCCAGGAATGATAAAGGAGACACTTCTCTGCTGTGAGTTTTCTTCTTTAGGGTTTGGACTGGTTACGTGCTTGCACGTAAAGGGTATAAATGGTTGTCCAGTGTGAACCTGGGGTCTGTGTCTGGTTGTATAGTTGCCTTGCAGAGTGAAAATGGCATTATATGCCCGTGTCGGACCACCATCTCCATTTTGAATGTAGGCTTTAAAAATTTTCTTTGCCTAAACATTGAGCTAAAACCCATGACTAGCTTAAAACTAAGAAAAACAGCTCTTAAACTTTGTTTCTTCCTTCAGATTTCATCATTTTCTGCCTTGGTTTTGGTATTTTGACTGGGAATGGATCACCAGTTATAGAGGAACTCAGATCACCTAATTCAGCTGTTCAGAGGAGCACCTGGCCCCCCTCTCAACATGCAAGGAGAGAGAAAAGAAACCAGAGGAAATACGTTCATGAAAGCAAGGGAGATGGATTCTGTACTTTCTGATCTGCTGACTCAACCCCTGGGAGCTTAAACTAAGGATGCTTAAAAATAAGACGTATTGCTTGTTGGAATTTGAGGTATAGCATTTAACAAGGTTGTGGCAGGTCCTTCACCCTTTAAAATGGAGTTACCATCTTGCATGGGCATGAAAGATATAATACTAGCTGAAAGTGCTCCTGATCAACATTTTTTAAAACTGAAGTTGTTTACTGGGCCAGCTAATAAAATACCAGTAACAGTTTGAAATAATGAAATATTTTATTAGCCAAGGCTCAGTACAATTGCCTCACTGCTATTAAAAATATTTATAAAACGAATTTGAAGGGCATCATGGCCCATTAATGTCATCACTCCTGACATATTACCAGGACACTGTACCACAATCTAATCTTACTATCAGCTAATGCCATAATTAGTGATCTTCCTCTTAGCATGATTTGTGCAAAGTTATTTAGGTAAATTAACTTGTAATTCAGAGAATAAGAAAAGGATAGCTTACTTTAGAAATATGTAATTCTCTTTATTCTCTGTATGTACTTACTTGTTATGAATAAGGAGAGAAAAAAATCTATTAAAATAAATGCAACAAGGAGGAGCATATAAGAACATTCATTCTTTTGGACTGATGACCAAGGACATTTTTAAAATGTTAAATGGAAATTTATGGATATTTATTGTGCTTTAGTTCCCCAAAATTTCATGGTGTAATTCTCACCATAGTATAATACATTATTCAACTTGCAGATTTTCTATGTAATTTCTTTGTGTAGCAAGCAATAACACTTTAGGAAAATAATACAAATAGAAAAATATAGTTGTTCTGTGGGCAAGCAGATGCTGAATCAGAAAACTATGCTTTTTTCACTCTCAGTCTGTGATTTCCTGGCACATCTTCAGAAGCTGCGACTGCACGACAGCCTGAACTGCTCTAACTCCCCGCTGCCCCGATCCGCTCCCTTCTGGCTCTGCTCTCGGGTTCGTGCTCCTTGTCTTGTTTGGGCTCTGTTGTCTGTGCTCCCCGGTGATGTGCCGTTTCAGAATACTAAATCAGCAGAAAATTGAGTTGCTTCTTATTAATTTTGTGTTTGGGTAGCATTCTGCCGAATAAGTGCACCAGAGCAAGTTAGTACAGGGTGAGAGAGGTGCCAGATGCGGGAAGGGGCTCACTGCAGCACGGGGAGGATTCGGCACTGAGGCTGTTTTTGACTTGCGCAGAGCAGCACTCTTGCTCCATTGACTCAGGTGTATCTCTAAACACTTCTCTAGGGACTTCTTCATCAGGCCTGAAATGGCAGAGATTACGCTGGAGATAACATACCTTCTGGTCCGATTTTGGACTTCATTTTGCCACTGCTATTAATGTTTTAGGATACTTTTTCCCGGGAGGGGAATGTTTGATTTGAGCAGGATTATGCATTTGAATGAGTACAGCATCACATAAGTAAGGGATACAGAAGTGGTCCTGTTTAAATAAGCTATGTTTGACAGCATACACCTATATTTCCTGAGACTGCAGGAGGATAGACCCGTCTGGGTTGTTTCCAGTTCTTCCTGTCAAATTAATTTCAAGGAATCAGGACCATTAACAGTTCATTTGCTGGCAGAGCACTGTCAAGGATTTCTGTCTCTCCTCCTCTTCCACACCTTTAAGCATACATTAAGCCCCTAGAGATGATTGTAGGCCACTAGTGCTCCACTAACATCCCAGATAGGTAGTATCCCATCTCAATTCTTCAACTTTCTCCCATCAGATTCCTCCAGGAGGGAAATTTGCATTTGAGTTACCTGTGAAACAGAGATGAGGGGACACGGTGTACTGGGTAATGGAGCATTCAGCTGTGCTGACATCTCCTGTACCATCTGGAGGAAAGGGAGAGTTTCACCAAGGTAGGCACTTCCTTGAGGTAGGCAGGGAAGGGCAAAGCAAGAAGAGAGATGAAGTTCTGAGTCACGAATTCCCATTCTGTAGTCCATTATTTGCATGAGCTTGCTGAGTGCGGCATGAAGCTCTTAGGAAGGGATTGATTCCTATGCTTAAGATTTAATGCCAATAAAAAAAGTGTTGATTCCATATCAAAAATATGATCACCTATTTTCCTGGAGATGAGAACTCTGCCAGAAACTCATCCAAAGCATATATCATTTTTCCATTGTTTCATATTCTTTCATGTTTCTCTTTAGACTTGCATGTAGACTTATCAGGAAGGTCAGCCGTAGGCTGTATATATCTACTGGAACATTTGACATGCTGTTAAATAGTAACCTCTACTGCAAAAGATGCTTTATCTATCTGAATTAGGTTCATACATGTTAACTAAAACAGGATCATTATTTCTGTATATACTTAACAAACAGAAAATCTCCTTTATGTCAGATATTATATAAATTACCAAGTCTTTTGGAAAGAACTCTCTTGTTTTTTGTAAAGCTATTTTGCTGACTGCCTCCTATCCAAGGTGTTCCTATGCTGATAGCATCGTGTTCTCTTAAGTGAATTTCTTGTAAAAAGATGATGTCAGCTTTTTCTGTTTCAACAATTTTTTGTGGTTAAAACTTTAAGCCATTTATGATCCACATTACAAATTCAGTTATTTGATTTGCCATCATTCACCTCTGTAATATTTGACCATTTGATATGCCATGCAATGTCATTGCCAAGATTTAACACAACTGTAAAAAGACCAACATTTTCTAAAGCTATTTGTTTGGAGATGTTGCTTTTCAAAGGAGATAATATATCAATATAACCCTTAGAAACATACTAGAAGACTTTGCATATTTTGCTGTTTTATCTTTCATAAAGCCAGGATAGCCCAGCTTCTCATTAACAGACTCTGTTTGTTTCTTATATACCAATGAATTACTTATCCATAAAAATAATACAATTAAAATATTAGCAATTAAAATGTAAGAAGGAAGGTTGAAATAATAGTCATAATCAATAGAGTTGCAGATAAAGTAGTATCATAAGCAAGACAGACTGGCAGCATGAGATTTTTTTCCTTTCATGGTATGCAGATGTGGCTAGACAGGTAGAAAAAAATAAAAAGAATTTTTTTGGCCTTGAAAAATTCCATTACTGACCAGTCACCAGATCCAAATTTCCTCGGCTGATGGAATCTGACAGGATCGCTGCCTATGGGAATATGGCTGCAGGCCAGTAATTTTTTTTGTTCTTGTCAGGCATACTCAAAAGGGTAAGGCCATCTGCTTTCCAGCAATTAAATACTCCCCTTTCAATTGTAATATACTGTGAGTCAGATAATTTATTCATCCCAGGGTAAACGTATACATTTGCACTACTGTGGAAATGAGGAAAACTAAGATTGGCACAGGAATAAATAGTTCAGCTGTCTCTTGTCCTGTCCACTCAGGTCCCCAGTAGCTCACCCATGCTGTCACTTTGAATGAACATGCCTTCCCACCTCTCTTCTAATGCTTTGGTGCATAAAAGAAAGTTATCATTATCCAGTTACCTGAGGAGGTGTACAGATCCATGAAAATTTGGCTTGAATGTTTTCAGTAGCTCTCGAGGACCTAAATAGATGTTGGTGTGCAGGGCGGTAATGTGACTCAGAAAGGTAAAAGAAGTACAGAGCAGATTCGGCACAACTGATTTGCAAAAAAGCGAGCATCAAGTAAGCCAAATTAAACAAGTAGAAATTAATCGAAATAAGGACCAATCAAGTGAATAAAGGAGACTTCTATGGCAAAGAGTGCAGCCCAGTAAATAAGACTTCTTGCCATTACTAGTAAAAGGCCACTAGGTGCTAGGAAGTTTTCTCATATCACAATTTTAATTCTAATATTAATGAGGTTTTTCTTTATTAGTTTGGTCTCTGAGTGTCAATGTTATTGTAACTGGACTAATAATAACTTTTGTATTTTGATTAGCCTGTTAAAACATGAATTGGGTGAGCAGTAAATTCTTGGCTCTGTATGCATGGTGAGTTCCCTTTTTTCCATAACAAGATTTTGAGTGTAACAACTGGAAGAACTTACTGCTGTGCTGGGAATTAATTCCATGGGAGAATGAAAGCTTTGACTGATTTTGAACAACTTGGTGTAGAAATAGCCAGATATAAAGATTCCAGGCTATCAGCAGACTGAGGAGAGAGGTCTTGTGAATATTAATGAGTCCTCCAGAGATAAGCTGAGGCTGCCCACTTAACCATATTTCTCTATAAAGGCAAATTATAAGCTTGTTAAAGCGTGAGAGTCCAACAAAAGACTTCTCTGGAGGAACACCCTGGTTCCAAGTGCTTTCTTCAAAATTTGGACAAAGTCTGATACAACTCTGATCAGAAGTCTCTGGTTGTCCATAGTCTTTTTAATAGTAAATTGAAAGAAAATGCCGTAGATGATCTGCTTTGAATCCTGGAGAGATTCAGAAAAGCTTTTCCCACTTAAATTAAAAATATGAGTGTTTTGTCTTGTATTTGATAGTTTGTCCCAGTTATACAAATTTTGAGGAACATACACTGATCACATTTCACTGGTGGAAACATTTTAAAAAATATGTATCAGAGATATATGTACAAGTATTTTTAGGAATCGGTCTTAAATTATCATTCACATCCATATAGTAGGAAATATTAAAGTGAGTCAGCAACTAAAAATATCACAGCATTGGTCAGAATTAAGAATTACAATTCCAATAGAGGTGGTCCTAAGGATTAGGATGCTCTTGGGAGAAATTAGAAATACCTGGTCACCACTGAAGTCAATATGCTAGATCCTGTTCTGGTTTAGATTAACACTGAAATCAATAAAGCTCTAAGAGTTCATCATTGCTCTTGGTTGTGTTAAATTAGGGCAATATTTATGACAGTATTTTCCAGAGTCCTATCTCTAAGACAGAGAGACAGATAATCAGGAGGTGTCTCTTTGTCATGGAAATGAAATAAGAAACATTAGATGAGTAACACAGTAGACTAATTGTGAAGATTACACAATTACGGCTGTACCTACTTGATCTGGAAGTACTACAGTAACGTGTCATTCCATTAACAGACTGAACCTTCAAGAAAAGAAACAGTGTATGGAGCCTTATTGCAACATTTTCCATCTGCTGAAAAGTTAGATGTTGACATTAATTCCATAGGCTCATGATTTAGCACTCTCTCACACCTGATGCTTTGTACGCGCCCCCTGGCAACCATCAATTGCAGTGGAGACTGGAATTTGTCTTGCTTTAGGTGAAACAAAGTGATATTTACTGAAATATTAAACAGGAGAACAGATTGCAAAACCCCAGGCTAGACATCATGAGGAGCTTCAGAGACATCTTCAGGGCAATTTTTTTCTACTTCACTTCATAAGTAGGATAAGGTAAACACCTACCCTTTATGAGCAAACATTGCTTCATATAAACCCATAGGCAGAAGATATTTACTTACTTACAAAAGAAAGTTAAATCTTGATAGAAATGTGATGTATATTACCTCTAACTTAATGGAAATGTGAGGATTCGTTTCCATTTTATACAGTGAACTTGCTTCCCATAAATTATTTGAAAATACACTCTTTGCTTTAAAAACTTCAGAACAGCTGAATTGAGGTTACAACCCTAAAATGTTTCCTAACACTAATCTCAGATATTACCAGGGTGATAATAACTTTCTTCAGCTGAGAATGGTGTAAAGTGAACAGTGAATAGGATTGCTGATCTTTCATTTTTTGTTCCTCAGTCACCTTTTCTGAACATATATGCAATTAAATCTTTAGGCTAGGAAAAAGAACAGATTTGTAAAGCCAAAACTGCTTCTTGAAGATAAAAACAGGGGAAAAAACAGGGGAAAAGATTCCCCCCTTCTTATTCTAATATTAATTGCTCTATAAAAAAGGAGGAACAAAAACTAAGACTAAGAGGAGTCCTTAAGAGAAGAGTTCCAAAAATCTCTCCGGAAGATTTTGTTCTTGAGATAATCTTTTCCTTTAAGTTATTCTTGTGAAGATGTTCCCCACATAGAGCTTTGGGATATTTTACCTGAGATAAACAATAACATTTGTACAGACTGCTTTTATCTACAAAAGGCCCTGGGTGAATGATGGTGAGCATAATCATGCTTAGTGTTCAATTTCAAGAGTGATATTCAGAAACTTGGCCGCATGACCAAGCTTTCCTATAATGAGTGGAAATTTGCAGAACCCAAGATGAGACTTATAACTCCCACAACATTGACTGGAGGATGCCTAAGATGAATTTCCAGAAGAGATGTTTGCTTGAAATTGTTTCACAGACATACACTGTGGGTCTGAAATAGGTGTCCGTATTAGATTTGGATTTTCATGCTGAAAAACTTTTGTGCATGCTAATTTACTAAATTGCTCGTTTGGCTAAATGTGGCAAGCCTAGTACTCGTTTTCTTTGAAGATGGTGCAAGAGGTTTAGGCTAATCCCCAGCAAAGAAACCTGGTCTGATTTTGAGAGATGTCAGGAACTTAATGAGTGCTGTTTGTTTTTTTTTTTAATTCTACTTCTGGAGCTGGTAGTCTATAAGTTTCTATGGCATGATGGAGATCCAAGGCATCTGTGGAAATGGGCCTCCAAGCCCAGCTCTCGGGGAAATCTTATTGTGGTGTCATAACCGCAGCTGTAACTGGGACTGATACTTGTGCCACTACTGCTTCCCACTCTCTTTTCAGGTGGCTGCAGTCCCTCTGGCTTTCATCTGGCTTTGAAATCACTTCTGGAAGCAGCACACTGGGTGCTATATAAGCAATTCAAACAGCATTTTCACTTTGGCACCACCAGCCCCAACATTGATTCATTTTTATGATATTACTCAGGTATGATTTTTGTGGGTCAGCTATTCCGTACATCTCTATCTTGCTCTTTTTTTACTCCCCTCAGCAGGAATTGTTTTAAATTCCTAAATTAGCTGAAATTAGAGGTGGCCTCACACTGGAATATCACCTCTGAACTGCTTCCCACCTTTGAGGCAGTTTCCAATCTGCTCTAAACGTCATGGTTCAACCTGTCTCTGAGATAGCCACAGTATGAAGCCCAAAAATCAAATGCTGTAAACTGAAAAAAGTTCCAATCCAGGCACAAAACAGACAAGATCTCAACTTTACATTTCAGGTCCACTGAGAACTGTGATATGGTACTTGATCTTTAATCCTATGAGATATTTCAATTCCCACTGACTTTAACAGGAACTGAAAGTGCTTAAAACCTCACAATGCTGACCCTGCGATGAACAATATGCCTTCATCCCAAAAGGAAATGCTACAGCAACCATTTGCATCAGTATTTCTTTCCCATGGCTTCAAACATTTATAAGGTGATTTGCTTATTCCAGAAGAGAAAATGTCTATAGTGTGATTTAACACTTTTAATTGAAAAAGAATCAATTTATTATCTATTTAATATATAGCTATAAGAACCCTGCCAAAGTGTGCTTGCAATTCTTCTTCTATAACTGTTGATCCAGAAATCAGCCACTAGTGAGATAAAGTACCATAAAAGACAAATATAAGGGAGCAGCAACTCTCTCTTCTGATAATCCTATCTACCTTGTCTGTTAGAGCAGTATTTCACTATATACATATAATATTTCCATGCATCTAATATTTCAGAATATGCACATATAATTCCTTCCCCTTTTTTTTCAAGTTCTAATACCAAACACTTCCAATTCATTATCACTACAATATAACTTTTGTGGACGTTTGTGTTCTGCAAATAATAGAGGTTATTAAATGAAGCCCAAATCCACATAAGTATCAGCAAGGCTGATGTTCTTTATTTTATGTGTGAATGCCTATTTTTATGCCTATTTCAAAAAAAAATTCATAGTCTTGAATTTTTTTTCTTCCAAGGTTTAACTTTAAAACCACTCAACTTTTGGCATTCTTCGTGACACTTTCCCCACATCTGGGAAAGGGTAAGGGAAAGACAGGAACCCCCTGCCCTTTCCCCACCCACTCCATTTACATGTAAGCCACTGCTCATACTAGTAAAACTTGGAATAACATATAGAAGGCTTTGTGTTTATGTAAGTGTGAAGCTTATGCTATTTTCCCAAAGAGAGGAGGAAAATCCTGGCTATTGGCTGCTTAACTTGAGGCACCAGGTACCAGTAGCTAAAACAGAAAAAGCATACGGTGCAGACACTGCATAGGCAGATGTCATTTCAAGTGACTTCCTCTTTCTCTTTATATTTTACAGAGTTCTGACATCACAAGAAATTATTTTCACTGTCTTTCTTTTTGGCATTAGGAAAAATCATAAGCTTATTCTGCAAAAAAGAAAAAACAGCAACTTGATGGCTTGCCAAAAATTATATGGGCACTGAAAGATTGTGCAACCAAATGACTGTACACTTGTACCTCCACAGTCTTATATCACTTGTATTTATATTTTATATCATCTTGTATTTTTTTTATGGCTTCCATTTCAGGTTTAAGAAAGTTAAGTGCTAGAAATTCCATCTTTTTCACCTCTAACAATTGTTTCAAAAGAAGATTTTACCTCTTCCTACAGTCTTGCTAATATCTTCAGTTGCTCAGGATTGCACCAACAATATCACTACAGCAAAATATTCAGTTAAATTTTTCCAAATCGCAAATTCAGATTCCTTTGGCTCAGTCTCATATTTTGTCACCAGTGTGACAGTCCAGTTTATATTGAATTCAAAGGCGGTGTTCAGTGTGCTCTGCTTTTTGTGACCTCCTGTTCTCCTGAGGTCCTCATGGAATAGCTTAGAAGCAGACTACTACATAATGAGGCTCAGATTACTGGAATCCATTAATAAACTATTGTAAATTTGTGGTAATGTGATTTAGCTCTTTAAAAAAGTTGGTATTGTAGTTGATTAATGAAGAAACCAAACCCAGCATTAAAAAAATATATATTATGGATCAGTCAGTGACAGTATTCATTCATCTGTGATTGGAATGATGCTGTTGACATAGCAATATCTTGTTTGCAGTCATACATATAAAAATGAATAAATCCTGTACGTGGTGTTTTTTTCTGAAAAAAAATCTATCCCAGAAAACCAAAGAATGTTCATGAAATCTCTGTAAGCAATTTATAAAAATATTTACCATGCTCAGCTATTGGGAGTGGATTTTAGGTCATTGTCCCATCTGAAGCAGAGTGTAATAGCTTTGAAGGCACCAAAGGATCTCTGTTTTGAAGTATAAAGGATACATTCAGCCTTGATGCAATATAATATGACTTTATGGAATCCTTAGGTAGCAGGAGTTATGGATGTAGACTGTGCTGTTGCTTTTTTTCTGCTTCTTCCCTGTTACTTTGGTACATTGTTTACAACGGAGTCCAAGTCTTAATGGTTACTTCTGTTTCTGTTATTCCTGTTATTGGTGTTATTCAGGCCTACTTCTTTGATGCACTATTCTGAAGAATAATATATATCTGTTTCCAGTTATTCCTGTCAGGTTTCTTCTTCTCCTGAAGGGGTGGAGTGGTTTAAAAGGAATATAAGGTTCCCAGGTCAGGTGGAGGAAGATTTTCAGCCAGCCATTTAGGGCATAGAGAGCGAGGGAGAAAATATTGAGATATTGTTAACATACTGGACAACCCAAAGCCCATCCATAGCTGCTGGAAGTTACTGAAATAATAATCACCCTTCTGGGCACATAAATACCCTCTCCAGTGTTTGGTGACAGGTGGCATTGGGAAACGATGCCCCAGGTAGTGGCACAGTCCAGAATCTCACCCTTGAGCTTATGTATTAACGCAGCTCCTTAAGTTTCTCGCCTCGCTGAGGGAAGGGATGTGGTGTACCTCTCTCTGTATTGCAGTAGCCACTTTACTCTGTCTCTGTGACCTTTCAAATGAATAGCTCTGTGCAAAGATGCTCTGAGATCCCTGAAGCATCTGGGGAGGAGGAGACCTCATCCATTCACCGCATCCTCTGGCTCCGCACTGGGGACTCGCTCTTCCATGGACCCCAGGAGCTTTGGAGATCTTTACTTTCAACAGCCCTTTGCGTGGCTGCAGAAGGAGAGCCATTTTCTAGCTCACTACAAAACTGATAAGTTGGGATCTGATAACTGGGGCAATTAACAACGAGTTTTCTGTAATCTGTCCCAAGAGTTTAACTAACTGCCACCATGCTCCAAGCAAAAATTCTTGTAAACTCTGGAGGATGAGCAAGATATGGTAAGTGTTTCATATTTTCGTTGTTGTTATTACTGAGAAGAGTGTGTGGTTCCTGCACTACACCCCTCCATAACAAGGAGCGCCTGGAGGGCACCTCTTCTGCATGACAACAAAAGCAGAGATCTTTCTGTTCATTCCTAGCACATTTCCGTGTCAGCAGGATTGTTTTTAACAACATTGTCATGAAAGAGAGAATAGCAGCACTGAGAGGCTTTGTAAGACCTCTCTGGAAATCTGCGGAATTTGTTTGTTTAGGACCTCCGTAATTGTTTGTGCATTTTGCTCCCAGATTGAGGATCATGAAGCCCAGTGTCTGAGAAAATAATCAGTATGTTATCTAAATTAAAATCTAAATTAAATCTGTGTGCCTGGTGATTCGACCTTTTCTTTTCTGTGTCTGTTTCATTGCTGGGCTGAAATCACTCTTGTTTCAAAGCAGGTGTATGAACACTAAAATCTCCAGAAGAATCAGTTAGAAAAAAGAGATCCCATTCAAAGGAAGAATCAGAAGAAATAAGAAGAGCACACTGGGGATATCATATTAACCTACTCTCATCATTTGCCCTCTTTTTTACTAGAGATATGACATGACAGGAATACTGGATGCTACTGCTTCTGTAGGTTTTAAACTGGCTGAATAAAATAGGTAAATGCTGCCTATGTTTGCCAAGATATTTAATTTAAATGTTTCTTCATGATGGTAGTGATCAGCTGAAAGTCTAAATAGGATGTTCCTCTTTATCTGGCATTTGTCTTTCAAAATGGAAAAGTAAAGGATTCAGTCTGAATATGAGGCTTTCTGCAAAAAGGTTGGTAGAAAACACCATCTGTCTCACAAACCTGAGGCTTAATCCAACAAATGAAATATAAAAGTAAAATATTTATAATACTTCTTATATCAAAAGTAAAGATGCTGTGAATATTTGCAGGGTTCTGATCAGGGTTTGCAGGTCTGTCAGACCACCCTCATTCCTTGTCATTCCCTTGTGCCATTATAGGATCCATACATCAAGGAGCTTGGACCCCACAGGGACCATTGTGGGGGAACCTCAGGTTGCCATTGCCCTGGCAGGGTATGTGTTACTTCTTTGGGAATTTGAAATTCAGTATTCTGCAAAACCTGAAAAAGCCTGGTTTGCTCCTGCTTTTGTCTATCTATCCTTGTAAAATGGACCTTGCATATCTCTTTAGAAAAGTATTATGAAAAATCCACACTGTTTTAGTGCCTAGCAGGGAACATATTTGTGTTCAGTTTATAGTCAAGAGTAGGATATGGTAAAGATTATTTGACACTACCACAAGCAGGATACTGTGGAAGGTCTAATTAAAAACAAACAGTGAGCTTCAGCTGGTTCAGAGGCAGACAGTATACTAAATTGTGTATGTTGTGCTGTATAATATGAAAATATACTGCTGCCTTTGTTTTGATCTACTGTTCTTCCTATTGGAAAAAAATGTCCAGGAGCTCTCAAAAGTTTGGTTTCTAGACTGGGTGGGAGCAATCTAGTTATTGCACTTTGGAGTTCAGTATAAAGCCTATAGTTCAGCAATTGAGCATTGGCTCATAACTTTTTAAGAGTCTTTTTCACACAGTGTTGATATATAAATACAATTCATATTTTTGGGTTATTGCTGTATTTAAAAAAGAACGTAAAGTAGACATAATAGTTTCAAGGGGGAAACAAAAAATACAATAGGCCATGTGTAGTTCTTCAGATGCACTGCCAAAACTCTTTCCTGTGTGCTATGAAGGCAGATAGAAATGCGATCATGAGGGATGTATGTGGTACTTACCTTTTTTATTTTTAAAGAGAATGCCAGGTAATATTTGAATAAATGCGGATCATCTTTAAAAACATGTTTTAAACCACCCTGTTTAAAAACATCTGTGAAGGAAAAATGCTACAAGACCTAGCTGGTTGTCTGCGGAGAATTAGTTTATATGCAAATCATGTACTGAGAAAAGATAGAAGAATTTGGAAGCATTACAAGTCACTGAGACAAACTTACTGTTAGCGCAGCAGGTGCCCGTGCACTGAATATAGGTGAAAACACATCAGCCATGTATTGTGCTTCTTTTTGCTGTTTGACTGTAAAAATCAGAAGATTTTCTATAGGCTTACTTTTACTTTTTTCTTTTCACAGTTATAGTAATGACGTGTAGTCCCTTAAGAAGAATTATAATGGAAGAAACTAACTGGGAATCTTCCAGGAGCTTGTTGCCCATGATCAGGTGTTAAATATATGTGCCTTAAGATCAACAATTTCAGTCACTGGTAAGTTTATTGAAGTTGCTGCTTTCATAAAGATTACATTGAAATTATAGTTCTGCATTTTATGTAGTTACTCTGACAAATATTGATTTAACTGTGAAGTGTTTTGACTTTGAAACAAAAAGCAAGAAAGAGGTTTCTAAAACAAAATAAATCAAAGCCTGAAAGTTTAATTGTATGAATGAAAAAGAAACAGTTTTCTATGTGATCTGGCCATTCAAAAAATCGAGTGGAAATTTAGCTAGAAAAGGAGAAAAGGCACTGATGTATGTTCTGAACAGCCAATTAAATACCATTAGTGGCTATTCTTCCATTCTCATGCGGTATCATAAAACATCTTAAGGACAGGAGGAAAGCAATGACCTGAGACACAGAGAGGCTGGTTCTGTGCTTATCTCTTCCCCCATCGTTCATTGAATATTGCCTACCATTGCGATAACTGCATTCACTAATTGCTTAAATATTGCTTAGTGCTCTCGGATCAGCATCATTTGGCTCAGAAAGAATCATGGTGAAAGATTTTAAAGAGAACTTTGAGAAGTCAGAACCAAGAGTGATATTTATTAAATTTTCTCTTGAATTGACTTTGGAAAACAGAGTTGCCCCTTTTTCTGAATTTCAGCAATTATTGTTTGAGGGTATGCAGGAACTATTTTGAAACATTGAAACAGAAACACTGAAACAATTTATTTTTCAAAGAAATGTCTATGCTCTCCTAAATGCTCTCCTAGAGTTTATGTTTTGGTGATTGTCCCTTCCTCAGCTTTCTTATTGCAGGAGAGAGTTGCTCAAAGAATTGAATTTTGTGAATGAGCAAAATCCTCAAGCTAGCATCCCATGATTTTGTCTGACTTGTCTTGTGTTAGGTCTATTCAGTGCTTAAAATATTTTGCAATTATTCAAGTTGACTTTGCTACTCTTTGCTTTAACTTTCTAAAGCAATGAAATCTTGCAGCCTGTGGAAATGAATCGTAGTGCATTTGACAAACTGTATAGATGTAAGACTAAGAACTAAACTCCCTCTTACATAGTGATATAGTCAAAACTACACTCTATGGCTGAGAGTTGCATTGCATTTTCTTATACGAATATATGAAAATGAAGACCTTATTAGGGACATCCTCTTGTTAAACAAACAAACACAAAACCCCAAAGCAACTACAAATTCTAACTTGCTGAAATACTAATATGAATGGTAGTGATGACTGAGGTGAAACTGTTTGCTGAAAGCATGGTTTATTTTAACCTGCTGCCTTGCTCAGTGTGGTTCCTCATACCTCATGGCAAACGTATCAGTGAAAAACACAGCCTATACCAGTCTTATGAAAATGCCATTCTCTCACAGGTTTCCCTCAGATAACACCTTCTCCCTCCGTAGTATGAATTTGTGCTAGTCCGAAGCAGTATGGATTCCTGCTGGTGAACAGGTCTTTGTTTTCAGAGACAGGACTCCACTTTTTTTTTTTAATAACTGTAGTATCCAGTCTAATTTCCCTTTTCACTTGCATTTTCTAAAAGTTGTTATTCCAAAAATTCTTTTGATGTTTGATTTGCTTCCTGTGTTTGAAAGTAATTTCAGTACAACCAAAACAACCTATAATTTACTGAATACTTCCACCTCCAACGTTAGAGCCATAGGAACATTAGAGCTGGTTAGTAATATGGGTGAAATTATAGGAAAGTGCAGCATAGCTGCTAACTCTGGATGACACAGCTCTAAAAACTCTAGGATAGGTTCCCAAAAACCTTATTTTCAGTGTCAGTGAGTGTGAAGTGTCTGAGATACAGACAGCACAACATACACAATGAAAATTGGTGAATTTAACGTGTTCTTCAGTAAATATAACTTATCAGTGTTTCATTTTTTACATTCTGCAGGAATACTTACCTGCTATAGTCTCTCTTAGGTAACAGAGTAATCCCTTATGACCAGCTGCCAAGCTGGAACAACTTATGTTTTTGCTGATTAGCATACAATACCCACCCATATCTTTAGATTGAGCTGCACTTTCAAAGCCACCTTTGAGCTGTTCCTTGAAGTGTCTCACATAACAGGTGTGATTTTGCTAGGATGGGAGCACTCTGCTGGGTACTTCCTTCTTCTCTCTTCTGCCCAAAGGACTCTATTGTCCTTTTCCATTTGTTCTTTCTGTAAGACTATGTCAGTCGATAAAAACACTTGCTTTTCATTTTTGTTTTGTTTCCTGAAATATCTACTGTTTTCCTTATTTTTTTGAACAGTAGATGTCTTTTCATGGCCAAAATTCTAGTGTAATCATCAAAAATATCTTTTAATTTAAAAAACTCAGATGTTTGTGAGTTCCTGAGCTCTGCATAATGCTGAATCCTGTTATGAATTTAGCATGCTCTTTGAGTGCCTTTAAACTATATCAGTGGAATTAGCCAAGTGCCCTCCAGCCACAACCACCTCTATTATACACAACGACTCCAGTTCAAAAAGATGTGGAGGTTCTTCTATTTAAGAATGAAATATTCTTACACCAACTTGAGAGAAAAATGTTCAAAATATTCCCTCTGGGGCAATGTAGATCCATATTGTTATTGTTGCAAGCCTATAACAAAATAATATAAACAAGCCATAAATACTTGGGTGTATTTATTAATTCCTCCAAAAAGTATGTAATAATATAACATGTCAGTTTTGAGCCAACTTCAGAGACATGGTGCTATGGCCCAGTCTGCACTGCCGTGTGCAGACATTTCAGTCTGTGCTGTGCTTTGGAGTGTTGGTCACCAAACCTATGTTTGAGGCATGAGCAACTTGGCTAATTGGTACAAGAAACACATTCCTTAACGAGCTATGCATGTGGTTATTGCATGATAAAAAATGGTAATCCATTGATTTATAGACATAAATGGTAATCCATTGATTTATAGACATAAAGGCATTGTTTTTGAGAAGAAATTCCCAAAGTCTCCATCAGTGTCCCCCTGGAGTTTGCTCAAGACTGCCAAGAGGTTGCTCCAAAAGCTAGATTGTCAGCAAGATCTGTGAATCTGGAGTTTAAAATGCTGCCTTGAACAAGAGGATTACCTCACAGACCCCACCACCCAGGCTATCTGTCCTTGGGTGGCCTCCATAGTAACTTCAATTTCCTCATAATCAAGAAAAAATCCTGTTGTAAGGGTTCTTTTGTTCTAAGAGTGTATATATTTTTAATACATCATCACATTTCCATTACTTCAAATTGCTTTGAGAGATTATGTATTGAGTAAAAATAAAAGAACTGTAAACTTCTCCACTAACTAGAGTAATGCATGCAGTACAGTATCTTAAGGGGCACTGCACATATCAGAACACGATGCCCACACAGGATGCGCAGCTGCATTTTGCAATGTTGCTTGTCTGAAGTGTCCTGTTCTTTCATTAACAGCTGTATCACACTTGAGAACAGCTAATGGTAAAAAGATTTCCTGGCAAGCAAATTCTTCTGTTAAATGGGGAATGTGATGTGTTTGGCATGTATAATTTAGCTAATTTGTACAAGAAACACATTACTTAATCAACTGTAGATTTGGTTATTGAATGATAAAGATGGCAATCCATTAATCAATTTATAGACATAAACACACTATTGTTCAAGGAAAAAAACAAGGATTTAAACACCCTTGAATCAATAAATATAATTAAAACAATGGTATGTTACAGTCATTTATTTGATTGTCCTACAGCTGTCTGAAGCATGGTGAGATTACTGAAGCATGGAGCCAAACAGCCAACACTACATTTAGTTTCATTTATTGAAATAATGAAAGGGTGTTAATGATAAAGTACAAAAGTGTATAATAGAAATTAATGTACTGTGAAATAAAATTATGTTTGGAAATCAAGAAGAGTACAGTAAAAGTTAAAGTCTTTAAATGAATGCTGTATAAAACATTTGGAAACCACTTTGTACTGTTTTAATGGAAGAATGGTTGCAATATACAGGCAATGAAAAATTACAGGAATTTATTATAGACATATGAGTAAGATGAAATCAAATTACTTTATGAAAAAGAAAATATCATCCTAACTTTGTTTCTTGCATTCCTAGAACTAGAGAAAAGGGATGGAAATGACCACATGTTAATACCTATTGCCTCAGGTTTGTGTTTTCATTTAAGCAATTTCTATATTCCGTATTTTAGGAAGCCCCTGCCACAGATTGTTTGTTAAACTTGGAGCAGGGGGGTGAGGCACCAGGAATATCTGTGACAGGTACGACTGCAGTACACTAATAGTCACTGACTACCTGGTACTGAAATGAGTGTAGATACGAAGTTATAAGTGTGTGTGGATAATCTAGAAGCACAAGTAATCTTATAATTTGATCTCTTTCAAATAGGAGAAGTAAGCAAATAAAGTTTAAGAAAAATCTTAAAATGAATAGAAGTGTAAAAATACTAAATTCTTGGCTGATTATAAGACAACTGGTGTTTATTTGTTGCTAGTACTATAAAAATATCCTTTCTTTCTGCCATTTAATATTTTGGCAAAAATTCATCCTTAAAATGAGGAAAGAAATATGCCCAAGTGAGTGGAAATGGTAGATAAATTAAAACTGCACTGTTGGCTACATTATTGAATATGCCATGACTTCTTGTAAACTATTGCCAAGTCTGTAATTATTAGCAGAACCTATTTATGTTCCTTTTCATAGTGCTGAGATTGCCTACCTGGGCTAATGAGATCGTAAAACAGGCTCTTAAAACCACTTCTTTCTGATTCTCAAAATACTGAGCACTTGAGCACTTGTGTGTCACTAAATACTGATTATTTAGCTCTTTTGAAAATCAAATAAACACCTGCTACTAAGCCTAAAGTATTTGTTCATTACTTTTCAAAAACTCACATTAATGTTATTTCATTTTAAAGGTATACGCATCATTAAATAGAAGTCTATATTTTTAAAAGTATATTTCTCTAGTGTCAATCTCCTGATTTCATGCTCAAATCCAAAGACTTTTGACTACTTTAAACTGCATTTTTTCAAAATAATTTTCTCACATTCATCTTAGTGATAGAGTACAATCTTAAGAAAGAAAAAAGTAAAAACATGAAACTCTTCCTGGCTTCAGAGAAATAGTTCCCACAAAAATACCATTCAGCTATCTTTACAGTGCTGTTCTGGTACTGATGGCAGTGGTTATAATGAAGGGGGTCAATAATGATATATGCTCATTGGGATATGACAATGCTTGTAAAGACACCCTAAGCAACCGACCTGTCATGTATGGGAGTTATCTGGAGACTGTACAGTGACACCATCATTGCATTTTCCATAGAATTTGTTGTTGCTCTATTGTTCTTCCCCAAAATGATTGTTCAGTTTTGATTTCAATGGAGTATATGAGTGCGAATAACTGCATCTGATTTGTAAAACACCACCACCACCACAACTAACAAGGATGCAGTATGTGCAAGCATTATTTGCATGCTTCATATATGCAGCACATACAGCTTTTAAATATTTCAGGCAAGAAAAACACCAAACATTCTAATTTCACTGATCAAATTATCTTCAAAAGAAGAATATATTTTTGGCATGATCCTTTGCAAAAGCTTGAAAGTAAGGTTATATTTATTGGTTGTGGCTCCAGTTATTTACATTTCAAAAGACTTTTACATTTTCTTTACCATATTTCTTTTCTGAGCTACCTGCTAGTGGAGTGAGGAATGAATGAGCGATTCAGATGTTGGCTTGGACTTGGGAGACCTGAAAACTACGCTATGAATGCTTTCTCTATGACATTGAAAATATTGCTTCTTTTCTTTGGCTTTTTTCAGATCTTTTGCTATGAAGTCAACTTGTGTCATGACAGCCGTGCTCTCTGAAGTCAAAGGAGTGAGAAGCGATTTAAACCATCTATTATCTAAGAACGCCTGACATCCTACATGGTCAATAGACTGTTGTCGCTCATGGTGAGTCATACACTATTTTGTACAACAATATCCATTTTTCTAACAGAAGGAACAACAGTCAGGTCTTCTGAAGGTTATTTAAAGAGTAAATTGAATAAGGCCATAGTGGCATTAGAACATTATGAGTAAAAATGGAGGCAATATATTTCCTGTTTTCCAGTCATGGAAAGAGGCAGTATAGACAGAGCAAACATAATAAAATGAATCCAGAAAAACAAAATAATGGAGTATGCGTACTTCGAACTTACCGAGGCTTTTATCAGCCAAAGGTTTATTTGCACCAAGGAAAACTGAAATATTCACTTCTCCATCTCCTGAGGTGTTTTCCACTAGAAAAGCATGCTGTAAATAAGGCAGGCACCTCTCTATCTAGCTCCCATGAGGGCAGAAAGTATGAATCTGTGCCAGAAGTGGCCACTTAGGTACGGCACAGCGGGGAGGTGCAGGCTGCCTCGTGAAGCAGGGGCTGTTTGCACCTTGGATCACACACATCTGACTCTGCAGTTAACAGAGAAAGAAGTCCTGACAGCTGTCTGCCTACGGCTGGAGAAGAAAGTAAAATAAAATAAGCATCAGGAAATGCAGAATCCCAAATTATTTATTTTCAATATTGAAAAGTCAAGAATTTCATTTAAAGGAAAAATAAATGAGCATCAGAAATCTTTCACTCTTTATATTAATATGGGATAACTTTTTATTTTATTCTATTGGTATTGTTAGAGTAAAAAGAAACATAGACAGCAATGCTATCTGTTCTTTAAAGAAATTTTAATCCAAAACAAAACCAGAAGTAGCAGATAGGAGTGGTAAACAAAGGCAAACAAAATGAAGTGTGTAGACTCTGAGAAGAAGAACAACTTATGCTGTGCATTAGGTGATCATTATTATGACTCCTAACTACATTTAATGTAATTCCCTGTAGCTTCATATAATAAATTGCTCATTGACAAAATATTTTAAATAATATATATAAACTCAAGATGCTAGGATGCTACAGGATAATTACTAAACAAATTCTGGAATGGAATAAAAATACAACAAGAAACACACAGAAAAAAATTGCAAATCCAGTCTGAACGGTTCATTGGAACTGTTTTCTGTTTGGATATCCGGTATCTGTTTTTTCACAGGTTTAGACCTGTACCACACTAGTCATTGATTTCCAATCTCAAGACATCTCAATACTTACAGTAGTGCAGCTTCCCAAGCAGGATCAAGCTACAGCTTTTCTACCACCTCTCCATGGTCTTTCCAGCCCTTTATCAGTAACACTTACTAGTCAGAGCTATTATAACTTCTTGACACTTGATAGCAGCCTCCGAATTGACAACTTCCATTTGCTAACTAAATGGCGAAGGAGGGAAAAAGCTGATCATATTAAGCAATTATGATGTCTAATTCCGCCCTTCTGGACTAGGATGCTATGAGTGCCGATTTTAGCTGTACAGTTCCACTGATTTTAATATGAGTTGTATGGCCTCATTCAGGGAATGGAGCAAACGTATTTTAGTCATTAAACAATAAGTTTAAATATAATACAACCGAGTTCATGTTTTGATTGTGAAATGAATACTGGGAAAATGGAAAATACTTCATGGCTCTGAGCTATAGAGGCACTCGCTGTCAGTGCCGCAATCGATCGTCTCCGCAGCAGGATAGAGGTGAGATAGTCTTTAGCAGCTTCTCAGGAAGTCCAATTTAATTAAAAGCTTATCTCTTAATACAACTTCGAGCTTCTCTATGACAAAGAAGTGTTTTCCACCATGAGAGCTTTCACAGCATTGCACTGAGCAAAATGTTGACTCCTCTCTCCGGCACACTAGAGGAAATTGCTGTTTTGCCTTTGTTTTCTGTGCTGCTGGAAGAATGCTGGATTTGAGAAGGTTTTTGTTTTCTTTTCTACATGCTTTCCAAGATAAGCAGACCATGAAAATCTGAGAAATAACTTGCAATGAGGCTTATTAAACTTGCATAAATCTGATTTTTATGGTGCCTGCGCCGTGACTTTCGCTTATTGAAAGCAGCAGTAAGAAGCTAATGTGAACTTGCAGGTGGATTAGCAGACTGTTGGCTGCTGTATGTTTTAGACTTTATGTCCAAGGAAGACTCTGGCGCTCAGGTTTTTTAAGTGCTCTGATTCTAGCTTTCATTTTCAGGAAGTAGGAAAATGGCATGCAAATTCCTAGGAGCTTCAGAAAAGCAAGGATCTAGTTATTCATCATGAGTGATTTTTTTGGAGGCAGTTAGTAAAAGGAAAACCCAGAGACTAGTTCTGTGTGTTTCCACCAGGCTGTAAGGCTGACAGCTGACATGCTCTGAGAACTGCATAAAAGACAAGGAATCCTTTCAGACTGCAGTTTGACAATGGCAGGCTAAAAATCACATGCTGAAGAAAATTGAAACATCTTTCAAATGTATTTAAAAAATCATTTGCTTCTCTGTATTTCTAGTTTCTACCTTTAGAGACCTGTATTTCCCACTAAGGTCATGCATACATCATGAATGTACCCCATGAATGCACATCATGGTAATTTCTGCCCATTTTGTTCAATGGGCCAAATTCAGTTTACATTATGAACAAAGCTTTGAGCATCTACCATATTAAACAAACATAGCATCTGTAAAAAGGTATTACACTTGCCTAAGATCTTGTCCCACCTAGATCCATTAGTTCTGTAAACATTATTCCTGTTATACCCAAAAGGGAATGTGTGTAATTAGAGCCACAGTATCTATTGCATGATGTGAAGTACACAGTGGGTCAAGGGTTTTTTCCACATTATTCCCAAACTTTCTAGGATAGATACTGTGTATTGATATAGATTCAGTTCATTTTAATGATTAGGTTTGCTCATCTTCATTTAGTTTAAAAAGGACCATGAACTTTCCCCACTTACCTGTACAGCAAACATTCACATTTAGTGAAAAGTTACTGGAGACAGAACTAATGCAGCTCTGCAGATAGTTGAGAAATGCAGCTCTGCTGATAGTTGGGAAAAAAACATTCCAGAAAATACTTTTACAAAAGCATGCATGGTACTTTCCTGTAAAAAAGTAAATTTTCCTGTAGTAATTATACTCAAATTATACACATACCACTACTGTGGTACAAATACAGCTCAAAAATATTGTATATATTCAGCCATACTGGTCTTATATTACAGAGCTACAGGGAGTAGAGAGAAGGGATATGTAGCTCTTCCCTGATTCCCCTGTAAACCTATTTGTTTGCATGCATGAAAATCATGACAGTGATTGTAGCATCCAAATTGCTGAATGTGTTGAAGGAAGGTAAGCTATTCCACCTTTTTTATTCCTCCTGTCCTTGAAAAAAAAATCTTATTTTCGTGAAACACACAGTTATCAAAGGATTGATAAAAAATCTTTAACTTGAAGTTCCTTTTGATATCTTTGAAAATCCCACCCCACTTCTAGGATAAAACACCAAGGGAATCAATCTTGGATTGACTCTTTTCTTTAAAGGAATAATTTAAAAAATAACATTCAATCCTTAAAATTATTAGGAAAGCTAAGCATTTCCCACTGCTGTCAAAAACTTGTTAAACATTACTTATACTTATTCAAAGGAAAGACTGACCCAACTTTTCCTGTGAATTATTAATCTGTTCTCTTAAGATGTGTCAGATGCTCTCAGGCCAAAATTACAGTCAAGTCTCCAAACTGAGATACACCGTAGCAAATACAAAACCTAAGAGATCTAAGTATAATCACAGTCTAGTCAATGAATTTATATCCAGAATTGATTCTGTGGTTCAGACAGTGAAGAGAGTTGTTCTTCAGTATTGCTGTATTGCCCTCCTGAAGCATCCTGCACAGAAGCAGCTTCCTGAAATATAGGGGACATGGTAGCTATAGGAGGTCTGCAGGAGACAGGAGTGTCCTGCTCGTTCTGGCATCTGCCTGCGGAATACGCCGTAGAGGTCTGGGGGTGTAGTGAAGAAAAAATCATCTACTTTTTGTCCTGAGGACTTCAGTTTCAGTATCATTTTTCCAAAGGATTCTTCAGTGTGGGGGCCCACCTACCGTATAGGGGTTTTCTGGTAGTCAGGTTTTGTTGTCATGTGCTCTGTTCTTGAGTTTGTCAAGTCTTTCCCTAAGAAAGTGAGTTTCCTTTACTAAGTGTGTTTTAATGCTTTTCATTTTTACCTGCACTTCCACATCACTGATTCCTTGTTTCTTTTCAGATTCTCTCCTGCAAATTCTCTGGATCAGTGTTCAGATACATCCATGCACATACACACATGTGTGCACACACACTAATGCACACAAACACAGACATTATACAGTGTATTTAAATTCTCTTTTATCTATCTGTCATGTTTTACTTTCTATATTTATATTATTTAATCTGACTAAGAGCTAGACAATGAATTGTTTGCTTTAACTTCTGGTTTATTGTCGGTTTGTTCCCTACACCATAGGCAGCAAGAGAAGACAGCTGTGAGTTGCTCTGGAGATGAATCCTGAGTAGTTGCAGCACATCCTCTGGCAGCAGGAGCGAGGGCAACTGCATGGGACAGGACGGGTTGTGGCGAGCCATCCAACGTTGCACCCATCCTACCCACCCACAGAAATCAGCTGCTCTGGCAACACCTTGTACGGCAATCCTGGACAGCCAAGCAGGAGAGTGGTCGGTAGCTCTGGTACTATAAGGACTGTCGCAAACTCTTTGCATAAATGAACAGCAATGCAATGCAAAGACCTTAGTGATTTTGTCAGCCTCCTGGTTTCACTGCCCCAGAGCCACCCAGTGTCCTCGTGACTGGAGTTGTCACTGTCCCCCCACCAGCTGCTTAATGGCCTTTCCAGCCCAGCTGCCCCAATGATGCACGAGAAGGAGTGTTCGGTGGCTGTCCAGTGACTGCCTGCCAGGGTCATCGTTTTTGTTGCCTTCTCAAAACACGTTAATGGCAACTCACTCCAGAATTAAGGCAGGAAAATGCTTGCTGCGTTTTTGGGCAGGGCAGTCCTCTGGGTCACAACAATGCTGTCAACTGGGTCTGTGTGCTACCAAAAAGACAGTCATCAGTAAAAGAAGGTGGCTTAGATGTGTTTCTATGGATTTGTTTCAGAATGCGAATAGTGGTGTTGCTTAATTGGCAATGAGAAAATGGCTCAAATCATGCTACCGAAAATGGATATGCATTGGAGCTGTGCTCATCTGAGCATTCCCATTGCACTGAAGGAAATCTTTCATATTTGCAGCCTTGGGAAATGGCTGAACGTGGAGTTCCCTCAGCAGTGTCCTGAAAAGAACCTCGGGTTATTGATATTAACAGTAGTAAGTCATAGCATTTCTCAGAGATTCCTCTATGTAGATTTTGTGCCGCAAGCATTTCTTAAGTTCTAAAATCAGTTAATCATGCTCAGCAAAATTTTTAGCCTTAAAAATTTTAGATTTGATAACATTTTGTTGAATATTTCAATAGAGATACAGATGAGCAGTATTTGATACTATTAACAAACAAAATATTGGACAAATCTAGTACACTAACATACTTATTCCTTGCACCTTACAAACAAGTGGAGTCTCTTTTCCAGCCTGAGGTGTTTGATGAAATGACTTTTTCTAATCCTACAGCCTGTTTCATGTTCACAGAGGTGATTTAAGAGAAATGAGGGAAGAATGTGCATAGAGTTTTAGGAACAGCTCATATTCTGACTTTGATCTTGAAACTTACATATGCTGATGCATTTGGATCTTGGGATTTAGTTCAGGCTATTCTGAAAAAAAGGAGGCAGACATAAAAAGTTAATCTAGTCAGGGACTGTGCTCTCCCCACTGTTGGCCCTGAGCCTCAGTTGATCTTGTTTCTGTCCCATTTCTTAATAAATATTTTGAGGGCAAAGAGCAGAATTTTCTTGGCATATTAGAAGCAGTCTTATCGATATGAACATATCTGCAACAATTCAGAAATACCTGGTGGTTTTTGTTACTTACAGATTAGAGTCCTGATGATGTTGGTGGCTGCGGAGGCCGTAACTAGTGAGAGGTGGAGTGGCTTTTCTGACTTGCCTAGAATGGAGGTCCAGTAAGCGCAGTAGAAGAGAAGCGTGCACAAGCTTGACATCTAGAGAAGTGACATAACCTATTTGTAAAATGGTTTTCTAGTTTATATTCTGAGGATAGTAGTGTTGGCTGAAAAAACAGTACCTTGTGCTTATTATTTCCCATGATTCCCAGATTCTTTTTTAACACTGTTTTCCAAAATAGTCACTCATCTAGTAGGTATGGCTGATGTTCTTTGTTTTAGTTGAACTAAATGATTGGGCCCAAAGATTGTGCTGGCTGATCTGCGTCTTTGTCTTTCTTTCCATTGCTTACCAGTCTCTTAATGATAAGTCTCTCTAGCTTTATGTCATCTGCCATCTTCTTCAGTAACATTTTAATGCTGTCTTCTAGGTCATTAATAAATATTTAGGATAATACTGGTGCAGAAATTGCTCCATGGAGGGCACTACTAGTATCACAGGGTTTCACATGCCTAAAAATAGGTGTCTGGTGTCATTTTAGATGCTGTGGGGTATCTGAGATGTCTCCATGGGACCTAGTGGAGATCCTCATCCAGTGGGGGTGGCAGCTAGAGCTAGGCAGGTGTCTGACTCCCTGCAGAAGCAACCTGATAGGAGATCCTCTATGGGACTGAAATCCTGCTGGTGTGTTACAGGGTCTATTCGATCTCATTCAGTTCCTTTGTTATTTAATTCTGCATCTCCTTTCCACCCCACCAGCTCCCCTCTGGCTTCGCTGAGGCCTGGAGGAGATCTACACACCCACCTAACGGTCTAGATACACAGTGGCTGGTTTTCACGAGTTCAGCTTCTATTATCACTATCTGCTACATGAATTAATACCTGTCCCTTTTTTTTCCAAACTCTTGTGTCAGCTTTAAATATAACAGTATGTTAAGCCTTTAATATATGAAAGCAGTTTTTTCTAAAAAATGCAGGTATCTTTATTGTTGTTCCATTCCTTCACCTTTTATTGAACTCTTCCTGCTTACCTGTTATTTCCAAATGACATTCACAATTTTAAACATGGAAAGTTTTGTACACTGTGTGGTATTGCTGAATATAATGATATGATTCAGGTGCAAATTGAGGCTCAAAATGAAGCATATTGCTCCCAGCATGTTTAGATAGTTCTGAGCCATTATTCAGCCTGGCTGCACAGTCAAAAGTGTCTAAATATGACTATAGGTAGGAAAAAAACCCCACATTTAAAAGACTGTCAAAAAAAGACATTGTTTGTACAGCTGAGGGTATGTACCTGTGTGCCTGTAAATGTACACATGCACACAATAGCTGTACATTATTATACAGTCTCTTGCTTATGAAACTAAAAGCAAATGAAAATGTATTTTTCATAATGCATGTTATTTATTTACCCTCTCTGTATTATTTGCTTACTGCAGCTGGTGACAGTGGCTTGCTGATTCTCAAACCCTACTGTAGTGGTATTATGCAGCAACTTTCTAATGCTTCACAGAATATTTTGAGTCAGAAAATATATCCTCAGAAACAAATTATGATTATTGAGTTTAAAACTAAAATCACAAAAATGTTTCCATGTCTACCAATTCTCATAATTTTGCATTGTTATTTGTATTAAAAATCTAATTTTTCTGTTTGCTAATTTCTTTCTTAGTAAAATACGGCAAAAGTTGTTCTTACTCAGAAGAATATCTTTCAGCAATATTATACAAATCTGCTTTTATTCCCAGTGTAGATACAGCACTACTCCTTTCTGTGAGTAATAATAAGGCCTTGTTTTTAAGACTGCTTACTTCTTAAAAACATGGAAAAGGAACACACAAGATGAAATAATAAAAAATTAGTGACTAAGCAAATTTCTTTGTGTGGTAGAAAAATCACGAACCTTTTCTACATTTGCACATTAAACTGCTTGTAGAATGAGAAATCATGCAGGTAGGCATGTAATTATTCAGTCTTCAATACACAACCATCATTTATTCTGCTAGTAAGTTAACATGTGCAAAGTATGGTATTGGTCTGGTATAGTTAGAGCAATATACTAATGTAAGAGGGAATTTTAAAAACCTTTTAATGCATTTCTCATAGAAACGGTTGTTCTGTGTAATTACGTTCAAGAGATGAAATCAACTGCTATCTCAGTTTTTTAAAAGATTATATTTGTTGTCTATTGCCATGATAATAAGACAGAGGAATTTCAGGTACGTTATTAATATACGGAGGGGGAGGGAGATTTTTTCTTTTTTTTAGCAACATTATCATCTGATTCCATAAACTGGGAGAAAGAAAGGGTAGATTCTAGGAAGACTTTAAATTTGCAGTATCAGTTTTTGTCTTCCCTCCCACATGGATATGGATCATAAAATCTGTGACCAGGAAGGTCAATGTGTTTAAATATAAATCAAATCCACATCCAGGCCTACGGAAAATCTGCTCTGCCAAAATTATCTGTTCTCGGCAGTGCAAAAAGAATGTTCCAGAATTGCTTTTGGGACAGATGCCTTCTTTCTTTTTGGAATAATACATACTTCTAATGAAAGAAAATATAGTCTGGAGGGGTATGAAAAAGTGAGCTTCCGTGGGATCAAACAATCTTGCGTTCTTTCACGGTGAACCACGACAGGGAAATTTTGGCTTTCAGATGTCCAGGACTCCTTCCTTCTGCAGATTTTCTTGTTTTCTTTTTTAAATTGAAACTTTTGGTTCTTATGGAGGTACGAGTTTTGTTAGGTTCAATGATATAAATAAGGTCCGAGTATTGAGCCTAAACCAAGCAAACTCAAATTTCTGTCTCTCCACCTCACATGAGACTGGCTAGCAAAGTGTGCGAGGGTGCCTAGAGCAGTTGTTCCTCCACACACACACACACACACACACACATATACACATATACATGTATACATACATACATGTATGTAGATGAGGAAATTTTATACTTCCCATATTGCATAAAGCAGAGAGAGGATTAGCAAACAAACATTACATGTTGACTTTCTTTGCTTCTGTGTGATAAAAGCATATCATTGTGTTTGCAGTAGCAACAACTAACACAAACTAAAAATGAATTTTCTTTTTCCAGTTTTTATTGAGTTTCATCTTCCTGTTCACTGCCATGGGCTATTATTTTGTACACTGCACTCAGCCAGAAATATAATGAAAAAGAATCAATCTCTGAGAAGAAAGTTATCACCAGCCAATAACATTGGGCCACTTTCATGGGTCCTACAGTGTTTCATCCAATTGCCAAAGTGCCTTGCCATTATCAACTGGAGACAGCATCTCAGCTGCCCTTCCTGGTAAGTACGTAACCACTTGTGTGCTACAAGGAAGCTCTAGCATATAATCCTGCAGAATTCATTAGTGAGGATGCAAGCAGTGTTCATTTGTGTATCCAGAATACTTTGTCTAAAACCTGATGGACAGGGATACCAGAAAACCATTATTTCTGAGAAAATGGTGAGTAATTCATTATTCTGTGTGTGTTGTCTTTTCTGTGCTGAAAGCTGCTCATGCTCTGTTTGTGATTCTCTCCTTTTAAAATTCAAGTATTGCAAAAATGTACTGATCAGCAGCAAGCTTGCAAGGCATTCACTGAACATATTTATGTTCTAGGTGTTTTGACTACTTATATAAGTATTCTGTTCATGATTAGATGAGGATTACTTTTAGGATGATTTTCCCTGTGTTAACATTCATAACTATGAATTTAAATTATCACTCTGTAAGTAACTGTCCACATTAAATTCATTCATTTCAGCAAATATTTCTGCTACTAATTTGCCTGAATGCAAATACATAGGTAGTATGAACATTTTAAAAGTAAATGTTATCAATTTTCTACTATCTTGGCAAAGTATTTCTATACTCTTGTGTAGAATCAATATTTTAAATATAATATCACTAGTAGAAGTGTGTTATTTCCAGGTATATCCCAGAACAGATCTGGAAATACTTGTCTGTTGAGTCATTGGTTCAACAGCTACCATTGATGGTATTACACTGTATTTGGATACAGTATGATAATTGACTTGATCAAAATGAATCTAAATTAATCAAAAGTGTACGTTAATTTAGCATTTGTAACAGTCCCGCCGCAGAACATTTGTTGTCAGGAGAGTAAAACTGATTGTTATTCTGCAGAGAACTTCATAATCAGAAATATTATTAAAGGCTTCTTTTTCTCCTTAAATACTGTAATTTAAGAACATTTTAAAAATAGATTGTAAAATGCTTTTGAAATCTTTTCTTTGGTGAAGATGCTTCTGCCAGAACTTAATAATGAACAATTGAGATGTGCTGGAAACAATATCTCAGGTAGAGTTTGTGTTCATTGATTCAGAGGCAAACTTGTCAGAGTAAGAACAAAAGCAGCAGATTTCTAAACAACATTACACCTAATATTCTTCTAGGTTAACTTCAGTCAAGTCCACTCGCTGCACAGCTTCAGATAACAAAATAGTACGTCACCTTCAATGGGAAAAATATTTTGAGAATCTACATGTGTTGGAGAGAAGCTCAGATAACAAACGTCTAAGAAATGTACATTTAGTTACAGCTAGTGGTATCTAAACTCACAGAAAGGGAGGGTTTGCCAGAGTTAGTTATCAGGGGTTATTTGGACAGACAGCAATGTACAGCACAGGCAAAGACTTAGACATCTGAACAGTCACACGTAAAGCGGCTCTGCAGATGATGGAGACATTTAGGAAGGACTTTTCACGTGCTTAAATAGGGATTGAACTCCACTGATTGACATGTGGCAGATTACTCACTGAGATGATGCCATGGTGCATTCTGGGCTAAAAGGAAGTGTCATATGTCTTAAATTACCTTGTTTTTTCCCAATTAGCTATTCCGCCTATGCTCCTATGACAGTTTGGCTGGTCTGGCAGTATAGAAATCCTGTATGACTGGCCATTTCTGAAATATTCCAGATGGGAAAGAAATGTGTTCAGGGAGGAAAAGAGGAAAAAAACCCAACAATTAATGGATATGTTTAAAACCTTTGATTTATGCCATGTCTGGGATGAGCATACATTTTTGCGAGATTTGGGTTATCCTTTGGCTCTGAATACAGCCAGGACTTTGTTTGCCTTGCTCTGCTTTCTGAGGCTGCAGCTATGGGCAGATCAGACAGAAGCAGATATGTTGACACGTTATCTCCTGACATGCACCCAAGCCTAAAACTCTAAGCGTGCATATTGGGCTTCCTGCACCGGCTGGCAGCTGGAGCCGGCTCTCCAGACGCTTGAACTCGGGCTTGGAGGGACGTGAGCTTGTGATCGAGCTCTTTCCTCTGCTGGAGCCTGATTCAAGCCTTGCAGCCTACTACGAAACACTGAATTTGCCTGTGTCTGTAGATGGAGCCGCTTTCCTGCAAACCTTTTGAATCCTAATTGCATTATAACTAATGAAGACAAAAGGAGGCTGCTCCACGGGTCGAACTCTCTGTAGATTTCTTTAGATTTACACTAGCCTAACTAGAAAAATTATGTCTTGTATTCATTAAGATATTTTTGAAGACAAACTTTCAAGACAAGACCTTGCCTAATAAGAGTGTTTTCTTTTAAAAGTATTGTGATTAAATTTGGTCAATTACTGCCTTACTCCAAATTCTCTGATTATCAAGCCAATTACATGAGAGCCAAGAACACACAGTTCCTTCTGGCTGCACTGGATATTAGTCACACTGAAGCCAAATTAGCTTTTTAACTGCTCTCATGATCTGCAAACAAGCTCGCAAAAAACAAATTCCCACACTCCCTTCTTTCCTGGTACTCACCACTTCAGTCTATACCCTAGGCTTTCTTAAAGCTTCGCCAGTCCAGTGATTGCACCCTAGTCACTTGTGGCTGAATCCAGAGAAGTGCACTAAATTAATGTCCCAAATTCATCTCCTACCATTTGAAACGTCAGGTGGTATTTCCTCATTGCTACAGGATACTGGAGCTGTTTCCAGAACACAAAGAGTTAGGCCAAGACTTGATTTCAGTTATAGCTGTAGTGCTATCTCATGCGATTTCACTTGTGCAAATCTAAACGCGGAGCATGTGCCAAATGCCTCCTATATAACAATTTCCTTATATATTCCTTGTGTAGCTGGAGTGCAGCTTTATCTAGAAGAGAGAAATTTCCACAGAGACACGCAATAAAATGATTCCCAAAACCGTAAATCTGCTTAATGGTGACTACTTGTTCACTAAATAAAATAAATTGATGTTATAGTATATTTTTTGGTACAGTATTAGCAGATAAACAGCTTTTTTCAGAAGGTCATTTAAGAAAAGGAGAGAACAACAAGGGAGCAGATGTGTGTTGTGCACTTTCACGGAGTCATTTCTTTCTCTCTCTCCTTCTCCCTGTTGTGTCCTTTACCTTCCTGGGGTTCCTAATCTGGATCAATATTTGGTCCAATTTTGTTGCGATTCTCCAAAATAAACTGCATCGTTCTTGTTGAATTAAATCAAGAAGTGAAGGTAATCAGACATCCCTGAGAGATAATATTAATATGGCAGTTTCAGATACTGCATTTGATATTGCTTACGTTTTGGTCGCAGCACATCAAAAGGCTCCCCTAGGCATGCTGATTACTGAAAACTCTATTTTCACATGTGGATACATGTTCCCCTTAGCATGTACAGTTAGCCAGGCTTCATTTATTGGTTCTAGGAAAAATCTTACCTTGTTGCCAGCGTTGCAAGCCCTTGCTTGTAGAAGCATCAGCAGTAGGTAAGAAAACAGCATCCCAGGCTTTCTTGAATACTCTCATACTGAAAACATTGTCCAAGACAGAACAAACAGAACCAGTGCTGCCGTACCGTACTACATTTAACTAGGATTGTAGATGTTGTCTTATTCATATATGCTTTTCTGAGCTTATTTTCTTTTCTGAGGCTACTTAGTAATTTCTTCAGTTTAATAAGCTGCTATTTGGCAACCACTAAGCAACTTTGATTTAGTGATGTGACACACTCAAGAAGGATCTGCGGCAGATGTGCTCAGAGCTGGCTGCTTGCTCTCTGCAACGATAGCAGGTACTGGCTTCAAGTAGAAACACTTACTTTGCTTTGTTCCTGACAAGAAACTTTGCGTTGTTTCTGTGTTCATCCTGCTGTACGACAACCTCTGTCAGTGCGGAAAGCTTCGCTGTCGTCAAACAAAATTAGCCTAATGTGCTAGATCCCAACCAGAATTTAGAGAGAAGTTTCACGGATTGAATACCTGGGAAGATTCGGTAGGTTTGTTCATGAGGAATCCAGAATTATCTCCATGATAGTTTTCCTCAAATATCGTCTTGCTTAAGTTTCTTAACTGCCTTTTTAATGACTATCTTAATCATAGAAGTGATGACTGAACCTGAGAGACGTAGGATCTGCAAATTTCTCACGATAGTGATTTAAATTAACAAAATTCTCTTTCCTTTCCATTTGAAATTTGTATCTCTTTTCTAAAAGAATGCAAATTTCTGTATTCAGTCTTTTTTGATTTTTTTTGAAAAAAATGAAATGAAAATCTCTCTTAATCTACTGAATAGGAAATGAGGATTTCCATCCTTAACTTCATACAAATGCTAGAGAACTACCCATAGACAGCATGTATGAACAGTTGTATAAGAATTTCCTGTCTTTTATTTTCTGTATTTTTTTTTAAGCCCATGACTCATTTTTCACTCTGTCTTCTTTAGCTTAATTTTATGCATGCTTCCTTTCCGTATCTGTTCTGTCTTCCCACATTGTCCATCTTCTCTCCAGGGCTCTTCCCTCTGTACGCCTCTCCCATACATTTTCACCCACACTCTTTGCTTAAAGGTTGAGCATCCTCACGGAAAGACAACTCAGTATTTTAAAAGTCTTCTTGTGGGGAACTCTAAGATGACAGAAGGAATAACAGTGTTTCCTTTTTACCCCATTTGCACTTCCACAGTTTATCTTCCCTTGCAGTTTCCCTGCTTTAGCAAAATGCTATGTAGAAAGCAAGAAAAGGTTCTTCATTTTTGTTCTGTAATACCTTTACTTAAATGTGTGTAAGTTTATTCACCTGTGGGGAGTGACAGCATAGGGAGATTTTTAATTCAGAATGTTTTTCCAAGCAAAAGGAAAACATATACAAGAAATTCACTCCGTGTTTCTAGCATAACTGAATTTTATAATCTGTTAAATACTGAAACCATACATCTTGATGTTTTGAATTTATGCTTCCCTTGATGATAAAGTTAAAGAAAATCTGAAGGCTTCTCCTTGGGAACAAAAACGACACTGACTTCTAAATAATGAATCTATAGTACTGAAGACTATTACGTAACAGACCCCAAAGAAATATTATTTTTTGTTTCCCAGAAATGAACATGTCTCAACATTATTTATTGGTTTATACTGTAAAATTTGCCCTGGATGTCAGCTAATGGGAGAGTTTCAGGTACTTGTATCTGAAGTCCTAAGTGGTTTTGGTCTTAGCAGCAGAAGCTCTTTGGACTCCGTTAAGTTATTGCAATGATCAACATCAGATTTGCATGGTACTGTCTAAGCATTGATGTCAAGGAACCCAGAAGTACTATCTTTTCTTATGGGATTCAGGATATGTGGATTTAGAGCTATGATAAGGCAATTATTGGCATAAGTCTTATTTTTAATTTATTGTTGTAGTTAGAGAAAAAATAATGATTTAAGGCAAAAAAAGTTCTAGTATTGAAACACTATAATTTTGCCTGGGGTTTGGCTAAAGACAAGCTTTCTTTTAAAAAGAAAAGAATGAATAAAATAAGATCAGCCAAGGAACATTTAAGCACCATGAAATTAATTAAATGGCACGAGAAAGCCAAATAAATATTTTTTTACAATACCCATGGCAGAATAAATTCTTACATGAGTTCCAGTTCTAGACAACAAAAAAACAACAGCACTAGGTAGGTGTTCTCTTTCTCAGAGATCTCTCCAGCAAAGTTGATTTAGGTGTGTATGGTCCAATGTTTCCAGCTATACATATAATTTTTGTATCTTGCTCTCTCCAGATTAAATATTAACTTGCCTAATTCAATGCCTAATTACCCTATTCATAACAGAAATGCTCAGAAACAATTTTTTTTTTAAAAAAAACAAATTTTGCATTTACCTGTATGATCTTTTGCTAATGGGAATAACAGTAGATGACACTGCTGATATTTGCTAGCATTTTCTGTAATGAAGGGGGACAGTCTTTTTCAGCCATTTTGTTTTATACCTAGAAAAAAAATAGGTTTCTCTGGCTCCCCAACCACGCTCCTATCAGCAAGAAAGCTAAAGAATGTGTTATAATTGTCCACCTTTGTGGGAATATGAATAACATTCATATTAGATTCTCGTGCAAGCAGATGCCAAGAAATTCTTTGTGTTCCTGCAGATTTCAATAGTCTGCACAGATAAGGGCCATTGATTTGATTTGTTATCTCTTGTGTACTTTGAAGGCAATCATGATTCCTAGTTTTTAATATTTTTTTCCCCTGGAACATGAATAGGGCAAGTCAACATATATATAAACATATGTGTGTGTGTATGTGTGTGTGTGTATTTTAAATCTTTCACTACTTTTTCTTAAGATATTTGTATTTCAAAGGCATGATATACAATCAAAATTAAGTCAATGGAAATATTCCCAGTATATTCAGTGTGTTTTAGATTGTCTGTTCTACTTCTTTATGTCAAATGAATGTGCACTTTTTTCAGTTAAGGTGTAACTTTCAGAAGATTTGCAACAAAATTTAAATATGGATAAATGAATAATAACTCTATAATTTGGAATACATGACTCTCGAAGAAAATATTTATATGTTCTGATGAGCGGTAAAAGCTTCTCAGCTATAGATAAGCTATAGATTAGCCATCTGCTTACATGGGAGTAGCCCTTTGACAGTATCACATATCTCTTGTATGAAATGATGATATATTAGTTTACTCCTATCTTTTCAAAAACTTTTCATTGGATTTTCAGTCTCTCTGCCAACTCACATTGCCATAGCAGCCCTTGATACCAGCCCATGCATTGACTTTCCAGACTGGCACCAATTCAAAAGAGCAAAATGCTAAATTCCATGAGAGACATTTGGATAATTAGAGGTAAGGTGAGGCTGAGTGAATTTTAATTTTCTAGTCAACACGTTTACAAAAATGTAGGTTCTGTCATCCCCAGGCCTGTCACAAATATAGCTGGAATTTGCCAAACTATTCATAGACTGGGGAAGGGGACCTAGAGGGGAAGAAGGAAGTGGAAAAAGAAGGGAAAAGGAGCGGGAAGAAAAACACTTTATAGAAATAGCAGTTCTATTTCTCTTCCAGAGCATGCTTTCTGTTCCTCCTGCGGATGTGGCACTGCGTTGTGCGACAGGAGTTGAATGACGCAGGGGTTTTTGTCCCGGGGCAGCCTTTACTGCCCGCTCTGCCTGTGAGGCACAGTGGTTCATTACACACTGGGGGAAAAAAAAAAAGAAAAAAAAAAAGATGACTGAAGATATTAGAGATGACTATAAGAATATATATAAAATGCACTTGGGAGACGTAAGTACTTCACCTTACGCCTCATTATACTCCATAGTGCCCCCACTGCAGCAATATAATGTTACCGTGCGTCTTGGCATGTGAAATCTCTACCCTCTGTTGTTCTATTCCTACGATTAGATTGCTGGTTTGATAGCAACACTTTCTGTTTAGTTTCTTAGAGTTTTTTTTTTTCTGTTTTTCTCTTGCTATAATGGAACATTTAATGTATCTTTTATAACGAGTACATTATGGTTCTGACAGCCTCATCACCACTCCTAACATGGTGCAATATAATTGCTCTGTTTTGTTTTGGGGGTTTGTTTGTTTGTTTGGCTTTTTCCACCCTTGCTCATTTTTCTTGCTCCTCTGCCCCTGCCTAACAAAGATTCACTGTAATAGAAAGCAGGCTTGGTAATAACTGCCTGTTATGTTTTTGTTTAATGTAGTGTGCAAAATATGACAAGGGTGAAAGTTACTAGATGTAACAACAGTCAAAATGTTTCTTTATTCCAGCTGTTTTATCCTATACAGGGAATAAGAACAAAAGATGTAAAGCAAATGGGAAGAGTAAGTTGTAATTCTAAAGGTCAGAAATTTCAACTGTACTTTTTCTTTTCTTGAATATGAAAAAGAGAGTGGTGGAATGGTGTAGTTCCTAAACCTAATGCATTTTTTTAAATTTCAAAGTCAGTAATGTATTAAGGTTCCTGAATACTCAGAAGTAATTCTTTCAATACACGCTGTAGAGAAATATCTCTTTATCTGCACCATATTTAAAAATGATCTTGATTGCTAGCCGCTACAGCTAGATGTTAACTAAGAAAAGCTTAGTTTTAATTTAATTCAATTTAAAACATTCCCGGCCTACTGCTACCAAACTGTACTAACAAACCATTCACGTCTGACACACATTTGATAAACTGCAATCACTGTGAAAACATGGTTTAATTTACATCATTACTATACATTTACTTTAAATGCTAATGTGTCACAGCAACACATCTATTTCTTACATTTTCTTATAAGAGTATGTTATACTTCCAGTCTGCATGTACAATCCATAGAACAGTTGCTGTTATCCATATTCTCTCCTATTCTAGCTTTGATTCATATACTTGAGAGAGATCTGCATGCTGTTTTCATTGCATTGCTAATCTGAATATATTCATTCCGGATGCATTCATTACTCAGGGCTATCTTTAGTATTCCACGACGAGATGCAGAGTAGTGTATATTCATTGTCTCAGTTCTATAACTCTATTTGTTTATTGTAAATCAATATATTTCAAGCCTCAGATTGAGGCTGGCAGTGTCAGATGGAATCAAGAATCAAATAATTCCCCGGCTTCTGTTTTGACAGAAACTACAGGTTTCTGTGCAGACCTTTGCATTAGATCTACCCTGGAAAGAAAAGGTATCTATTTAGGTGAGAAACATACAACTATATTAGAAAAAGTTGCCAAGTGGGCTGACTTAAAAGTCAGTGTCAAGGATAAATTTCATACACAGGAGGTGACATGCTCTTGGTATATAGAAATTAGACCTTGAGAACCTGCTTTGCAAAGTATCTAGAGCTCAGGGCAGAACAATTACCGTGATCTGCATTTAGGCTAAGGGGTAGCTATGCTTATTTTGTAAATGAACAAATGTGTGTAACTGCATAACTGTTTTAACAATAAATGTTCTGCAGGGCGTCTGCATATGAAAACTTAACTGCAGAACATGCTCTTGTGGTAAGCACTTGCAAAAAATAAGTCTACAGTTGCGCAAAATAATTGTGTGCACTTCTCTTGGTTTTGAAAAGCCACTTTCACTGGAAGAAAGTACAAGGTTGTTTAAAATGATTTAGAAATTGATGTATATGTGCAGATTGCCTCTGTCCTATAGTCTTTATTAACAGTGAGCCAGCCACAGTCTTGGTCCCAGACAGCACTCTTTCTTCATTGCTTTCAGTTGTGTCCTTGTTGTTGCTTATAAACGTTCTGGCAGCAGATGATTAACACTGATCCACACAAGTCTCTGTTTACTCGTCTTTAACATGTCACCTGCCCTGGAAGTTCAGGCCATTGTCCCAGCAAAGCTACTTTAAAACATGAACTTAAGCAGAGAAAACTTTTGAGAATTCACAGACTAATGAATCTGGCCAAGAGATTCCCATCATTTAGATCTCACCAGTTCTTGCCCATTGCAAACATTTTCCTTTGCTCCATGTGCCACATAAAATGTGACAAACACATTTTCTGCATTGTCTTCTCTATTCAGTATACATATTTGCATATTCCCAAGACAATAGCCAAATCATTAATGCCGTGCAAACTTTATGGAGTTCCTTAATAATTTATATTTCAACATTACAGAAAAATAATGTATTTCATAGTTAACATCATTCATGTAGTTGATTTTGGAATCTTTGAATTCTTCTATGCAGGGAGAAGAAACTTTATTTTTCTAACAGGACAATAAAATAACCTACCCAAATGGAATTTTTTAGGCTGTACAGCAATGCTACTGCTCAGTGCTGAATTTTAACATTTCTTTTAAAGGTTTTCTCCTGAGAGCTATTTCCTCTGCTCATCTATTCAAGAAAATGAAAATGTAAAATATAAAATGTATGGCCTCACAGGAAATTTTTCCGTGAACTGCTTACAGGATACCTCACTCTGAGCTTCTATGACTTGTGGTCATAACGATCCTATTTAAAAAATGTAGAATGATCCCTTTCCTTCTCTTCAATTTCCCCATTTCCTTTTAGACATTCATAATTAACAGCAAACCTCAGATTTGATTTCTTCCTAATCCTTGCCAGCGGCTGTGTGGAAGACACTCATTTCACAATCCTGCTGATCAGAGCTGGGTAAATGAGTACTTCTAGCAGAAGGACTTGTGATGAAATGTCTTTGAAAAGGTTTAGAAAAGGCTTTTATTTGAGAATAAAAGACAGACAGATAGCCACTAGTATAGAAACTTCAAAAAAGACAGGCCTATCTGCACATCTCTAATTTATTATGCTGCAAATGTTGAAATGTTTTCCCGTAAGCCTTACCCAATAGAATGAGTATTTACAGAGCATTACATGAAATAATCTGTTATGACATGGGGAAAGCATGATGGAAGGGGGGAAAAAAAGCTAACAGAATAATACAAAATTGAGGGGAAAAAAGCTTGCTTCTCTCCTCACAGGTACAGAGGAGTAGGTGGAGGGAAGTTCAGACTTGCTAAAAATATCAGATCAGAGCCAGGTACACATTTCCAGCTAAAGCATGCATCCAGTCAGAAAAAATATTGACTGATGGCTGCTCTGTGAATAGGTATGAAGTGGTACAAAGCAAAACCTGGCTTGCTCTTTGCCTTGCTGCTAAAATAACTGGGAATAGCTCCTCCTTCCAGCATATGTGACGCTTCCAGATTTTCATTAGATGTGCTCCCATCTTACCTGGAGCACTAAACCTTGATTTCAAGATCCCAGTTAAAAACATGAGATGCTGAACTGATGAAAAGAAAGGCTTATATGGAAGCAGAAAGAAGGGAGAGCCTACTGCTAGCTAAGTGCTCATATAGGAATATTTGGGAATCGAATCTGTGGACTTCAGCGCCTAAATTCTTCTTTCTCTTTGCCTTTAGGGTGCCTAAACCCTTCAGCTAAATGATGATACACGAGAGCTCTCCCCTTGCTCACAGGACCTTCATGAGGATAAATCCATCTAGAAAGAGCACAAACCACTAAGAAATTATGATAGTAGGGGCCAGCTAGCTAACTGAAGAGAGATGCTTTGGCTGTTACAGCAATGGTGTAGTTCAAAAGAGTTTTGTATGTACCTATGGCCGGCTTTCTCTCCTGATAACAACCACCATTAGAAGCACTCTAACCTATTAATAAGCAGCTTTAAAACAAGCCAGAAAGCAATCAAATAACTTACACCTAATTAAAAAAATATTTTTTTTATTTGGATGGTTTCCATCATCCGTTTTTCTTAAGCTTTCAAGTATTATAAGGTGAAACCATAGTTTGAACAGACTTTATAGTAAGCATTAACAGTTCTTTGCAGAAAAGAAAAAAAGATGCAGTCAATTTAGATAGTTTTGTGGTGTTTTTACTGCTGATGTTCGATCCTGTTTGTTTTAAAACAAAACAAACTCACACAGTAGGGGAACAAATGAAAAGAAAAAAAAATGCAAATGTTGCTTGTGCCTGTCAGCTTCTGTCTCTTGAATTTCCTTCCCCTGCAGCCTTGCTGCTGGGAAATTACAGGCACAGCACAGTGTCTCACCAGCCACTTGGAAGCTCAGCAAACTTTTAGCAGCCGTATGTCGCTTAAAGCGCTCCTTTCAGGTTGCAGGCTCAGAGTCATGCTGCAAAAAAGGTGGATTTTTCTTGGCCAGCTAAACCCAATGAGTATTAGACAGAAGTCAGAAAAAGCAGCGTTGGAAAGAGGAGGAATCAGAAGCAAAATCACACGCCAGGGAGGCAATAACAGCTGGAATCACAGGGCTGCACTGAGCGTCGGCAGAACTGATCAGACTTGGTGGAGACGGTGGTACCGCTTAATTCCTGCCTCTGCCGTCAGTCTGCTGGGAGGAGTTTCGAGATCAGGCTAACAAGGGCTCTGTGGCAGCATTTTGTGTGCAGCGCACCCAGTACTCACGGTGAAACTGATTCCTCCCCTTTGCCATAGGGCCTTCGATACGCAGTCTCCAAAAGGCGGGGACAAGCTCTTTCCGCAAAATGAACCATCTGAATCTGTTTCCCAGTAATTTCAACTTTCAGTATGCTGTCCAATTTTCATGGTGCTCCTGGATGCAATCTTGCTGATCCACAGCCCAGTCAGAAATGCTGCAAGGAGTCCGAACTAGTCTTTTTTGGATTAAACTTTTGCAGTTTGTTCGGTTATTATTTTATAACTGTTATTTCAATATATGCTTACTTTTGAGAACAAATTTAGGAAAAAGTCTGAAATGGTCTCGGCATAGAATACATATCTTTCCAGAACAACGGCTGGAGGTGATTATCATCCTCTTTGTCATTGTGTGACTTAATACAAACTTGATCTTTTGACATGGTTCAGTCTCCTCTCAACCTCTAATTATATATGCTGTTGTTCGCCTTTCAATCTGCAACAATATGTTAATATCTTTTAGTAGCTGAGCCATTATGCCTAATTAAGGGATTGCAAATAAATAGGGGCGGACAGTTCCAAACACACAATAGCTGCAGATAAATAGAGAGGGACAGCTCTCAACATATGGCAATGAATCTAGCATAAAGTATGTATTTTAACTGCCAAATTTTATGAGCAACTTCAGACTGGCTTTCATTTGGCCTTGTATGCAGCTATACATCTGACAGACGTTGTAAACATAGTTTTTGTGCCATATCATTTTTGTGCTCAATGGCTAGAATTTATGCATGCAATGTTCATTTGCGCTACAGACTGAGAGTGTTTGGAGAAGAGCTATTTTATGTTTGAAAAGTTACACACTTGGTGTGAATGTTCATGCTGCCTTGATTAGGTTACTATTACTTTTGAATGTAAAACATGACTAATATTTGATATCAAGTCTCATCATTCTCTTTATCACTTTTTCAAGATTGTTAAATAATATTAAAGTGCTGAGGAGGCTTTTCGGGCTGCCCGCAGTGCCAGGGCTGGGGCCAGCAGGTTGCTCCCAGGTGGGGCTGGCAACCACTGGGAAGGAGGAAGAAAGCACCTGGGTTATTCTGGAGACCGCATCTTCCTGGGCGATGGGGGAAGTTTGGGTTTATTGGTCTCACTCTTGCTAGGGAAGGGAAATGGATCAAGGAGCCAGGGCTGGCGCTGCTGGCCTGGGGCAGAAAAAGGGGTCAGCTGGAAAATACCCCATTCCTTCACCGTGTTGGCACCTCTTCGGCACAGTCCATGTAGAAAGCCTGCAACTCTATCCATTCTCCTACCCTCAATAAGGATCTATTTTTCTTATGCCTTAAGCTGGATCTGATTGTTACTACCTCTGCATGGTTATAGTCAGTTAACTGCTGCCTTTGCACTAATTACAGATCAAAAAGGAGGAGTAACCCTGATTTTTAGCATTAAATACACAGTTTTGTTGGGAAGGTTTTAGTTTAACAATGCATGGCAATTGCATCACAGTATTTGGTCTGAAAGCGTGCTGACATTTTAAGGCTGATTTTGTACTTTAAAAACCTTTCTGAGCAAGTACAAAGTAAGTAAAACACTTTTTTAAAGGCTTTTTTGAGCAGAATATACTACCCTGATGCTAGCCAAGTGAGCCTAGTGTGCTACATGGTCTGAGTGTCATCATAACCAATCAAGAATGAACACCAGAAAATTTAACAGGACTATTCAGAAAAGAACTTTCTTTTTAGCCACTATAATTTTTGCTATCAAAATTAATAGGCTGAAACTTCCAGGAAAAAGGAAAAGAAAGCTGTATGGTGTAAAGACTGTCTACTTTTTGTGCAAAAGGGTTTTAAGTTATTTTTAAGGAAAATAGTAACAAAAAGTCCTCCTCGTGAAGGATTGTTTCTGCTGCATTTTAAATGCCAGAAATGTGGTACCTGCACAATATGAAAGGCAGCCATTACACAAAATACTCTTTACAACTGGCAAACTGTAACATAAATTGGTCTGATAAAAGTAGATGAAATTTCTTTAGTTATACTATTATAAATCTTAAATAAATTCATTCAGAGAAAGAGTGAACATAGTTTCCCTCTGTGAAATTAAGTTCAGCATTTTTCATGAGGAGAGTCTGAACCTCTCACACAATCCTGTTAATTGCAGAAGTAAAGGTTAATTTTGGTTACCATATGGAAATGCATAACACCTTTCTTTCCAAGTGACAGGCAGAAGAAGAAGAAGAACCTTGACCCTTCATCTTTACTCTATAATATAAAATATTTGTCTGTGGTCTTTACTATTACTATTTCTAATTTCAGCCTGTCAACCCTAAAATGCAATCTAAATTCAGGAGTCTAAAAGTCATTTCTTCCTTTGCTGTTTATTCCTGTTGCTTCTTTGTCTCACCATACTGCCTCAATTATTTAGAAAAACATGAAATTATGACTGCCAGGTACAAGTGATTCATACTGACGAGATCTCATGCAGAAACTAAAGGCCTAATCTTACACTAGCAGTCAGCCTGAGATTTTGCTATGTGTTTCACTTGTTAGCGATGGTGATGGCATCTTACAGTGATTCACGACATAACGCTCACCCCGGGAAACGTGTACTTCCTTTGCAGCTCATTGCTTCCATTTGTCTTCAAAATAAGGCTGGTTTGGGCCCTATAAATTGGTAGTTTTCACGATAACTACCAGGTCTGAAGAGTTTGAATGAGACCCTGCCCCCAGTACAGTCAATTATGAAACTTAGATTTCATTCTCCTTTTGTAATTGGAAAGAAAAATAGGTTATAGAGACGCAATAGTTGCCAACAATGAAAAACTACTAACCTACCCTGCGTTTCTATGGATTTGACTTTTTTTTTGTTTCATTGTAAGCTATAATCAAATTTCACTTTTCTTATCTACTTATTTGTTGTTAAGTGTTGCAGAGAGTTTTCCTGAACTTATTAGAGGTGATGTGTCTTCACTAAGATATTTTTGTATGTTGCTTTGAGGAGACACCATGTATTTCTCATGACTGGTCAGTTCAGTCACATGCTGTTTACAGTTTTCCTAGTTGTTTTAACTAACATCTGAAAAAAAAAGGCAGTGCCTATAGAAGTGTATGAAAAAGGACAGAAGAAAGAACATACAACAAATAGCTTGCTTATAAATTAAAATTTTTAAAATAGTTGTACTCCCTCCTGATTGAGTGAAAGATAATAAGTGAGATTTACTAGCTGTCATGACAAATTTATGGTCATTTTGTCTTGTCATGTGCACATTAATTATGTTACTGCATGTTATTATTTGCCTGGATGTTAGTCAGTTTAACTAAATAATATCTTGCTTGAGTTCATCCCTTTGTCAATGATTTATTAACCAAAAAGTAAATGTGTTTGGATGACCCCGGTGGACTTTATTAAAACAGTACTCTTTTGCTTTTGTTTAACAACAGCCACAATAAAAGAGACATAAAACATGTCATTTGAATATTTTCTAATTTTCTTAGGCATTTCTCTTAAAGTCACGGTGTCCAAGTATTCAGGTTTTTTTGGAGGCTGTCTGTTCCCAGTGTGATGGCTTGGAAACGTACTCTTTTATATGGAGAAGTAGAGCTTGGAAGAAAGGTTTTGAGATTAAACTTTCAAGTTTTTTTTTTTTCAGCTGCGAGAGTTTCACAAAATATTTGCATATCTATGCTAACTATGGCTCTCAATCTGGAAAGCATCCTCTTTAAAACGTATTTCTTATCTAAATGTACATTAAAATCCACAGAAGTGTTGGGATATTGTCATAAATTTATCAAAAAATACAACAATATCGCTAATTGTTCAGTTGTATAGAGGACAACTCCAGAAGTCACTCTAAAATAAGCATTTTGTTTGCTGAACAATATTTATGTTTGCATACAAACGGCACCTTGGAGGATGTTAATATGTCCTAAATTTTTGCAAATATTTAATAATTTTTAAAATTGAATTACAATTTAAATACTGAAATACAGTATAGATTATATGCAAAGTCATATAGCTATATTTTTCTATTCTCGCACTGTTTCAAATATATTTTCATGACACTTTGGATGTGCCTATAGTTGAAATATCTTATTCTTTTCAGTTTGAGGCCTCAATTAAGGTCATAGAAACATATGACACCTCCCTTTAACACCTCTAATAGATGAATGGAAGAAAATACAGGCTTTGCCAAACATTTCCAGATTATTATAGCATTAGTACCCTTCAAGAGGTTATGGATGTTTTCTCATACGTTAAATGTATTCATATCCTGAAGCAGCAATCCAAGTTGCCAAGATGACCCCCACAAATAATTGCGCTGAACATGATGTGCATTCTGCTTCGCACCAGTCACATATAATAGCGACGGGAGGCCAAAGTGTTCGAAGGGTATCATTTTTAAGCAGATTCTGGATTTTGTTGTTTTGTATTATCATTAACAATTCATGAAGCACTTATTGAAACTAATAAACTGATTGCAAGCTAGAAAAATGAATTGATTAATAAGAAATGTTAAACAGAATAGTGATGAGCTCATTTCCATTGTAAATAATGGAAAATAAATCCAATAAGTGTCTGCTCTTTGGACTGCAAATGAAATGAGCTCACCTCTAGATGAGTCTGTGAGAGTTAGCCGCAACTGACTTAACACAGAGTTTTTTTAAACCAGAGCTAACAAGGCTACAAGCACCTGGTAAGCCAGCCAAGCACCCTTCACAGGTTTAAAGAAGGTATTTTTAATCGTAATTCTGATTTCAGGGTACATTACTATGCCTGAATCATCTTAATTCAGAATTCTCTCCACATCTTCGTAAATCTTAAATCTGCTTTGTGGGAAACGTTGAAGGTAAGTGAGGGGAGGGAGCATAAGAGTGTGAGCCAGGTCCCGCTGCTCCCTCCCAGTGACGTGGAAGGGCCCCGGGAGCTTCCCGCTAGCCTGTGGCTGATACCCGCCCCGGCGGGGAAGCACACAGCCTCGGCATCTCTTCTGCACAGCAGTAACGCAGCCTGGATGAAACAGGAAGAGGTGAATAGCCCCTACCTCTGTTCAGAGACAACAGAGAAAATTAAACTAGGTAAGGGCAGAAGAGAAATATAACAGCAGAACTCAGAAGTTCTGGAAGACAGTTAACAAGAAAATAATTCCCGATTATTAAAAATGTTGGGGTATAGACTCTCAGCGTTATGTACTTTGAGTGCTGCTGCAACAAGACATGCATGAGAACAAAATTGTTTTGATTTATTAGCTTTTTCCAGGAAGACAGGGTAATACAGAGCGCTCTTTGAGCTTCCCATATTGAAGGTTCCTGTATTGCACAAATCCCAGCCCTGTTGGAAATTAGTCTACTGTGTGAGTTTTTGCACTGTAGAACTGTCTAAAAGAAATCTGTTTCAGTAGCATTAATCTTGTGTTTCACTAGATTTTCTTTTAGAATATGTTCCAAAGTACATTTATCCTATTTATTGATCTGTATTTGGTTTCAGGCTTGGGCTGAAATGAGGGCTTCTTTTTCTTGCTCCATACTAAGTTGATTATACATAGTTTTTCAAATTAGGAACCTTTTCTTATATTCATTTAACATGTCTTGTTTGTAAAACAGTCACTTTTCAGCTAATGACTGTTACCAGTATCAGTCACACTTAATTAAAAAAAACTTTGTAGTGAAAGTGTTTAACTATTGAAACAGCTCAGTAAAATTCAGTCAGGGTTGAATCATAATCTGGCTGTCCATAAGACATTTAAAAATCTGTATCTCTTGATTACTTATGTCATATACAAAATACTTCCAAAGCTATTGTTATTTCATATTCTCCTAGTCCTGCATGCATGCAATTAATCAATATTAATTACATAATAAGTCTGTCAGTGCTGACCTATTTAAATACAACAGGATGTGTTTTCAAGGCACCAGGCCAAAATTACAAGCCATGAAGTTTCCCTGGTCTCTTCTCTCTAAGATAGATATATCCACGGAAGCGCCAGTGACACGAGGGCTCCAGGGAAAGGGTCCCTCGTTGTGTACACACCTGAACTGGTTTGTATGTATCACAGACAAATGGAATGGCACATTACTTATCCACTCATATATTTAGTAGACATTACAAGTATATTTTGTTATTAAATAACATTAAAATAAATAATTGTAGTTTCCTCAGTTTTTTCAAAAACATGCTTATGGCCCCTGAAATGTGCTATGGGCCATTGTACAGGTTATATTATTTAAAATTTAAAATAAAATCTGATTCTAGCAGCCAATTTATTTAACAGATTCTTTTCTTAGCTAATGGACACGTTATTTGGCACTTTCCTTACTAGATTCTAGTTCTGATGACTTGTAGAAATAATTTTGGCAGTGGGGATCATTGAATAGACACTGAGCAATATGTTTGCCAAATGTTAACCTTAAAGCAAAAAGAATTCCATATGTAACTACAAAAATTGGGCATTTCTCAAATTATAAGAGAAATACTTTCCTCTAAGGCAGCGTCATGGGGCACCATCTGGCTTCACAGATCTCCAGAAGTGAGACTTTCCTTGAATAAAATTTATCCAGTCAACCTCTCTGAAAACAATACAGCGTGAAAATCTTTCATTAGCTTATTCATTCAATATTCCTTGATAGTCCAAGGGAGCCTGGGTGCCGAAACCTGAAATCCTTTCATGCTAGAAAGGTATTGTACTTAATCTAACACTTGATGAAGCACAGTGTTTTACAAACTTAGTCTCTATTCCTTTCAAGGAAACAATTTCTCAAATGACATATGACTTTTTTAATGTTTTACCTCTATTGCCAGATTTCTTTTAGCTTCTACTGCCCTTCTGGCTATTACAGAAATTTAAGAATTCAAATTTTAAATATTCTCTGTTGAGCATTCTACGATGTAATGCATCTCTATTGGACATGAATAGCTGATATGAAGTATACCCTAAGTGGTGGTCTTTGCATTTTAAGCTACAGCCTTGAGTTATCTGTGTTAATTTATAATAATGGCTATGGAGATGTAACATGTGGTACTGGAAAATGGGTGACAATAATTTCGACCAATTTTATTCTGAGTATAGTCAAGAATAAATTCAAATAAAGGTCCCAGATCTGTCTTAATAGAGGTCCAAGGTTTATTCTCAGACATCTGGCTGCAGACATTAAAGCAGTTTGGTATTTAAAGAGTGATGGCTGGATAGTTGTCACTGGGTCTTTTTAAGGATGAAGGTTTTGCTCTTTAAAGCAAAAAGGGGCAGCGGACAGGATGATATCTTCCCATTATATATACTAATTTGTACATTCTGATGCAGAAATGTCAGCAATAACAATAAAATATATTTTGGTCATGTAAATAGTTTGAAGGAAAACTCTGTGGAATTTATTTAATATTTTATCCACAGCAGGGCATTCACTTCCTATTGAAATTGTTGCACTGAAATAGCATCTTGCCTAGAAAAGATGGTGTTAGAGCCACAGGAAGGGCTGGCCATCATTCATCCGTGTTGCACATTTAAGAGAAATCATGGAGGTACCTCAAGGGATGCTTCCCCACATTGGCATCTGACAGAGAGGGCTGCAGATGGTGTTCCAAGGAGTTCTTGGCAATCCTTGAAATATAGGAGACAGCCAAGGTAAATATGTTATAGGAAAGGTGTAAAGGATAAGGCTTTCCCCAAAATGCAGGAAAGGCTGTGATGTACTAGCAGCATTAGGGCCTCAGCATCACCTCAAAAATTACAAAGAGAAGAAGGTTGGCTTAATACTAAAGTGTCCCTTCTCTGCCATTGTGTTGCAGATTGTCTTAGAAGAACTTAAATGATTTATGTTTTATACATGTTCTTAAAAATTTGGCACTAGAATTAACCTGTGTGATCTGTCATGGGCACTGGTTAAAAAAATAGTAAATAAAAAACAAAAGCTTAAACATTTTCAAAATATTTTAGCAGAATAGCAAATATTACTACTGAAACTTAGGTCTAGTATTATCTTTCTGTATTCTAATTTTTCAGGTAAGCTTTAAACTTTCTGGAGTAAACACAAATTGCAGAAAAAAAAAACAGTATTACAGTATTGCTATTATTATGTTCAAATTGCTTTTACCCCTAAATTCCAGTGAGGTTCTAGCACCGTTTGGGCTCTTGTGTTTGTTACTATGGTAATTTGTTCTTATATGTGGAGACGGTAGGAACAGCACCGCTCCTGCAGGAGTAAGACTTCTCTGTGTTTCTGTCAATGCTGCCTCTCTCAAATAATTTAATGTTCACGCAGTAACTATTATAGCAGTGGCACACAATTATTATGCGTATGACATTAGTGCTTAAGTGAGATTGTGGTAGACACAGTTCTTGCCAATTATAAGAGGCTGTTTCTGTACAAAAGAACTCACAATCTAAATAAATGAAGCAAAGAGGGAAGAGGAGCACTCATATCTTAATTTTGCAGGTGGAAAACAAGAATAGGGTTTGTCGTTTGTTGAAGACAGCTTGTGAAGTCCCGGACAGCAGAAGTAACCCAGGTCTCTGACCAGTGCTGCAAGCGTGAGATCTTTCTTCCTCATTTTCAAAACTGTTTCATAACTGCCTGCACTAACATTCAGAGTGATGTTCCCATGGAGAAAAAAGGCTGTTGTTTTAGCTTTTTGTATTTGATGATTCAAAACATTAGGCACTCCCTGGCCCGTATTCCCACCCTGCTCATGCTAATGAAAATCAGTGTAGACCATGTCCATGGCAGCTAAGTTAAACCAGTGTAAAATATATGCAAGCTAGTCTTTTGCTACTAGGCCAGAATAACCCAACAAGTTTTCTTAGTACAATACACATTTTTAATTTGATTTCATTCAACAGTGCTAATAAAAGAACACTCCAAGGCGAGAATTCAAAATGATTAATTACAATACTTTAAAAGATGAAAAAGAATCTGTGTGTGTCAGTCATCCTCACGGGGCAAGGAATAATGAAAATGAAATGCACACAGGAATGAGTTTTCTATTGTCAGTGATAAAAGTGATAATCGCTTCAAGTCAAAGCAAAATGACAGATGAAAGAAACGTATAGAACATCGCCTGAGGGAGCTCCTAAGGCCGGCGCGCAGTACCACATATACGCATGCTAGACTGATATTTAATGAAGCTCTGGTTGACTCTGTAATGAATGTTGAAGGCTCTCTGGAGCATCAAACACCATTTAACACTGCTAGAAGCGAATGCTTTATTTTTGTTTGGTGGCCTGAGGTGGGGGGAGACGACATTTTTTTAATACAGTTTTTCATCTCTTTCAATGAATAAACTGAATTTGGAAGAGGGGGAAAGTCCCTTTATGATGCAAAGAAAATTTGTCCAAATTTTGTATTTGTAACATTTCTATTTATGTAAAATGGAAGATAAAATACAGCAGGGAGAGTCTAATGTGTTAATGAGCAAAATTAGGCTGTTTTTGAAGTCTCTATTATTTATGCTAGCTGGGGACTAGTCTGGCCCTTGTGATCTAACAAGTGGCCGATAGATTTCTAAATCATGGCTGTATAGTCTGCGGTCAAACAGCTGAAGGTGAAAAAGAAATTGAAATAGATTGTCACCAATGATTTAATATAGATGTGGTGATTGTGCTGTAAAAATGTATCTTCTAAAGACTTTTGGAACAGTACAACAAGATCTTGTCAGTAAGTAATGGTTTGGGTTATATATTGGTAGTAGGTCTGAAGCACACAGAAGTGGCAGGCAGCATTTCCTATCTGTTGTGATCTTAATCAAGTTATGTCTGTGCATTTTGTGGCTCTCCAGAGACACTTTTTGAAATTAGCATTATGCCAGATTTGCCTCCCCCTCATTTCTTTCCAGCATACTAATTTCGTTGGTGCTAGAATCAATTTCAGTGGAATATGACTTAATATTGTCTCAAACAGCAATTGGTATTATTTGTATCCGTAAAGCTCAAAATGTATCAACCCCCTGGAGATGTAATGATGTAATATGAAAAATTTATCTCTTTCCGGTTTTTGCCGCCTTGTCCAGGCATGCAGTGTGCTAAAGACCCAAAAAAGGGATTCTGAAAGAAAAATCTTACTGAGCATTGTTCAGTGTCAGTCTGTGTTCATTATAAGGGAAAAAAAATATCCCAGTGTAAAGGAAGGAGCAGGCATTTTTCCACTGTTTGGTTGTTTGAAGTAATAGGTAGAGTGGGAAGAAAGTGCGCTATTAGTTGGTGAATTAGTCTTGAGAAAAAGCTGCAGAACTTTGTTTTGTTTTCTTGATTGAGGAGAAGACTTACAGTATTTTTAGTTCCAAAAATTCCAGGTTCCAAAATTGTTCAAAGTGGTTAGAAATAGCATGTTTTCCAAAATCATTGAAATAATAGAGTGGAGAATGTTTTAGTGTACCTGCGTATACTGTGTGGCATAGTAGCACCGATTACGGTCTCCACAGATGACAATTTAGCAACCTTATCGCAGCAGAAATGTGACTGACTGATTTGTGATAGATTCCATGTAGCAATGGGTGTTTCAAAAGCTGTGATCTACTGCAATACCTTCTAGTCTTTTCATAGAAATCTTGGATTTCTCCTCCCTCTCCAAGATGAAAAAAATATATCCATAATATTTTAATGTGGCATTCTTAGATGGACTTGTAAGCATATCTCTTCTTCATCCCCTTGAGCTATGACTTAATGCATCCTGTTAAGGCTTTGTATCATTAGTGTACCCACACACCAATATTGTTGTATCAAAGGTTCATCAAGGGACTGTCTCATGTAAAGAAAACAAACAAATCTCAGGGTCATTATTTAGTTTAAAAAAAGAAGAGAAAAAAATCATATAGCCTATGTCATGTCTGCTGACTTAATATTTTGAGACAAGCTATGACCCTTGGTTCACAAAACCAGTGGCAGAGAGGAAAGTTTGTGTTTGCTGCTGTTCATTCACACTGGTCCTGAGGAGAGAGAAAGAAGGAAAGTCTAATACGTTACCTAGTATAAATCATTCTTGTCTAACAATTATTGCACCCCATTTTTCTTAAAACAGGTGGAAATGGTGGCCAAATCTGAGCTGTAGTGTAGGAGCACTACAAAAATTCGGGATGAAAAGTGTGGTACTGCTGGTGATAGTGACGGGTTCTTGATGAAGCGTGCCAACAGTTTGCCAAAAATAGGATTCTGCAGACTACACTTTTGCTGTTGCCAGAAGCCTTGTGTTGGGCCTGTGACTACTGTATTTACTAAGAGGAGCAACTAGAAGTATCGCCCCCCCCCCCCCACCGCAGTGACTTACTGAGCTGCAACTGTATTTTAATGTTGTTGCAGTGTTAAACAAAGGATAGCATTAATCCACCATTTTCCTTGACTAGACTAATTAGACATGGATCAGAAGAGTGTTGGTAAGCATAGATACTCACCATTTTTTTCTTTTTTTTCTGAGAAAATTTACAGAGGCATAAGTCGTGCCAGCTATATTTTACATATGCCTTTAGAATTAATTTTCTTCCCTTTGCTTGTAGCTTTTTGGTTACTATTTTTGCTAAATGTATCGGCTTTGTGCTGTAAAGACATCCCAGATAAAATATTATTGAATCTTCTGCCAAGCCTATTAAGATTTTCCTGAGTGGATGCCAGCTCTTGAGAGGCTGGGATATGGGGTTTCACTTGTTTCAGCTAAGAGGTTTACCTAGTGCCCAGATACAATATACAAAAGAAAAAAAATCATTGATATTGTTTTATAAGAAATATTTTTATATGACTGAGGTGGAAACTATTTTTAACCTACTCCTAAAAGAGGTATGCTTTCCTTAAGCAATAGAATACATAATAGCAGAACCGCCCAAAATGCTGGATCTCAAAATACAGTAGAGCAGGTCATCTTAAGGGCTGTATGCCATTCTGAAAAGTCATTAACATTTCTAGGCTTTGGAGCTGGTTAAATGCTAAATATTAATAGTATTAAATCCCAAATACTAATAGTTTACCAAATAGTAGTGCCTTTCTCCTAGTGGCTTGGAAACACATCATTCTGGAAACATGAATAAATATGAGTAATTGTGGGAAGATTAGGGCAGAGCAACAACTTTGAAAGAATACTTTTCAGATGCTGGTGAAGTCTTTACATTTTCTTGTACCCCTGCTGAGCTAACAGTCCTCTCCCTTCCATCAGGCACATTTTACCTGTGTTTGGAAGCATAAGTTCTGCCTGTAAAAGGCTTGAGATAATTGCATTAAACAGTCCCAAACCTTCCTCTGCATTATTGCATGTTTTTATGCAGTATGACAAGCTCTGTTAAAGAAGCACAAATGGCTTCCTTGAACATTTTACCTATCGCTGTGCAAATTGCACTGTTCCTGAGCAAGCACCCAGTTTGCATAAGCTAAACATAAGGAAACCGTGCCAGGTGGAACGGGAAACTGAAAACATGAGATCAGAATGACACTAACAAAGTGGTGCCAATATTTGGACACGGAGATCCCAGAAACACTTGGCCCTAGACATATGATATGTTTTAATGCACTTAATGTCTTTTCATTTAACTAAAATGGCCTCCTCATAACTAGACGTGTTCTGTAATGGATTTAGTCTGTCTCTGTGTAATGTATTTAGTCTGTCTCTCTGCAAACAGGTCGCCAGGAAGCTGGGAGCAGGGTCTGCAGAGCGCCATGGAGCTTGGCAGCTCCCAGAAGTGACGTTATCCCTCCTACTTGCTGATACCGCACCGCAGGTTCAACACGCACCCTGAGCACAGAATTAGTGAAAAGCTTTGTATGAGGCTGCTGGGCAAATTTAGGCTCATGGGTAAGTTTATTGTGTTCATTTCTTCCGGCACACAACGATTTCTTTAGATTTTGCCTTTTCAAGTATTCTTCTAATGTTGTATTACTTCTGCTGGAGGCGGTAACTAAGCTCACAAGTGAAAAAGCATTCTTCCCAAGAGAAGATGATATGCAAAACCAATATACTATATTTGGAGTACTACCAGGAGGGGTTACAGCGTGTCATAATGTGTAATTTATCAACTAAGATGAAGCTGTACAGTCAGCTGTAAATTTTTCATCTGAAATATATTACATTCTGAAGCCTTCATTTCACTTTGAAAGAGCAGTGTTGATTTTAAAAAAGAAAATGGATGTCCTAAGCGCAGAGACTTCAGGCTGACCCTCTGGAAAAGCAGGGCCAAATAATAAGCTCAAGAAAAGTGGATTTCTGCATGTATGTGTGTATTAAGGAAGCAGGAAAAATATTTATAACACTGGCAAACCAATATGAGATTTCAAATTGTAGTGATACTCAGAAAACAATGGAGTTATGTTACTGCCTTGCAGTGAGTTTTGCATAAATTTGCTCAGTTTGTAAATAAATGTTAGCTTGTTGTCCTTTCTAGGAGCTTTTCATGCTCTAGCTGGATCGTGACATTCAGGCTGGGTTCATGCTTTCTGCTACAGCAGCACTAAGATTTTTGAAGAAGATGTTCTTTTGCACCTGAATATCTTCTGTCATCAGAAAAAGACCTTACTGTTAGTGAAATCTCATCGCCAACAGCCATTTTCTTCAAGGGGGAGCTGGTGGACCCAGAAAACTGTATTTTGATTCAGAAGCAGCAGCGGAAACAAACTTCTGGGTGTTATGAAGGTGATCAGGTAGCAATGCAAGCGCTAAGGTGCACCAAGATGGTGAGGAAGAACTTCAGTACTCTGCAGCCTGTAGAAAGCCCTGCTCTCTTTTGAGTTGCCTCACACAGGAGGACAATAAAGCCCTAGGAATTTATTTTCTGATATTCTTAATTTGGTGCATATTTAGAGAGCTGAATCTCTCTTACATTTTAAATCAAAATCAAATATTTATTTGATGTTGCTTTCTAATTGTATTTGAATTGCAAAATGCCCATGATTTGCTTTGTTAAGAATACCAAGCATTAGTACTAATATTGTTAGCAACAATAATGATCAAAGCTTGCTTCTCAAAGAAGTGATGCATACCAGTTTATTCGCACCTGAATATAAAATTGCACGTGTAAATACATGCTCAGACTGCAGTGCATGATATTACTTGCCCCTGATATTTCCAGAAAGACACAAGTAAAATATGAGTGGTATCTGTGAAACTCTTATAGCATTATGATACATTGGGAAAGAAATACAAATGCATTCACAAAAGTTTACATTTCAAAGTAAATTGAAATAAAATAATTTGCAATCCTCCTCATCACCTTTACAAGGCAGGAAAAGCTCATACTCACACCTACATATATATAGAAAAACTACAGAAACATGAGCCCTTCTAGTGGGCTGCAGAACAAGAAAAGCCCCATGAGGATCAATATTCTATGCAAGCAAATTGATGCATATGAACAGAGAATCTGCTCATTGCCAGGTCTCCCAAGGGAACAAGTTTTAGGAAATTATATGACAAAAAGACCTTTTAGGATCTATGAAAAAAACACTCTGAAATGTCAAATGCATAGAAGTCATGCTTCACCTGTAATGATAAAAGCAGCACATTCTGCAGCCTTTCCAGAAACAGATTTACTAAACACATTAGCTTAATTTTACAGCACTGTAAATGTCTGTTGTACTGCATAGTTAGGGAGCTGTGCTAAACAAATACTAGAGTCTTGGTGTATGTCAGAATATTATGGGGTGCTTCAGGATTTTCTGTAGAAAGAAAAGTGTAGGCAAAGCATATCTGGAAGGTGTCAAAGAAGAAGCTCTCCAGGGGGAATTTTAAAGGGAGGCTAATGGAAATTTGTTAATTAGGAGGTTCTTGCATGCTGCTGCTTTGAAGGCAAGTAGTCTAAAAAAAAAAAAAGAGGCACTGTGGCTTTCATCATTATAGCACAAATTCTCTGTGAATAAGATACTTAGAGCTTCTAAACAGTGTCTGGTAAAAGGTAAAAGTCCTGGGATAGTATTTTCAAAATTTTGCATGGCAGGCTGGGAGCCACAGAAGATATCCAAGGGGAAAGACTATTTTGCCACTCTCCTATTCCCCCTCTTTAACTTTTTTCCTATGGTTTGGGAGAATGTCAATGGGGGGGAGGTGGGTGCTTCCACCCAAAGCAGCCCCTGGCCTGGGGGAATGAGACATGTCTGTGGGTCTCCTCTTGGTGGCTTTGTGAAGGCCACTGGTGGCCACCATGGGCTGCTCTGCGGGTCTGCTCACTCACTCTTAATTAGAGGCTCTGGGGTGAAAAAAGGCAGAGCAGGGTCTGGTTTGCAGACTCAGAGATGAGCTGCAGGCAAGGCTCAGGCACCTCAGAAGCAGAGACTCACGAACCGCCACATGGCATTATTATGGCATTTTCAAACCTCAGCACTTAGGACGAGACAGAGGTTCATTAGAAGGCTTAAAAACTGCTAGTTTTGCCATAGAAACCACAGTCCAAAAGCTCTTTCAGGACCTGAGTCTTTATGTAATCACAGGGCTATACTATGCATGCTTTATGCACTCAGAGTTTTCAGTAACTATGTCCGATCTTAGTGAGACTACATGATCTGTCACATCAAGCACCCCCCAACTATCCAGCATATATTGTCATACATTTTATGAAGAAAAATTAAAGCTTAAAAGTGAAGAGACTGCCACTTCCAAGACATGAAAAGGGCTCATATAATCAAACTGCCAAGCAAAGCCACCTTATGTAGAAAATCTACTGAAGCAGATAAAATTATGTATTCTTCATAGAATGGGACAGGAGTTACAGTACATCATAAATCCATGTGCCACATTTTGGGAGGTACCTACTGATTTTCCATATTTATGGTGCATTTATTACGTATAGAGGGTCTATTCCTCTTCAGATAACGCCCTTATCTTCAGCCTTCTAGGCATATGTATGATACTGTTAAGGCAAAATTTTGGCTTCAGCTAAACAATGTTAGTAAACTGGATAAAGCATGATGAAATGGCTGTGGGTGTGAAAGCTAATCACTGTAATACGGAAAGTGAAGTTCTGATTTACACCAGTAACGTTGCTTTTAGGAACACCTGACTAGCTGGCAGAGGCTGATACATGATGCGATGAATGTACAGTGCACGTGGAGGTGAGACACGGGAGCCTCGGGCCGCAGGCAGAGCTAAGGAAAATCCCCCCACTGCGGCCCCCAATGGCTGCAGCACGAGGACACAGGTAAATGTAGGCATAGATAAGGAGCTCCAGCGTGATCGCCCTGCTAAAGAAGTATAAAGCTGTACCCCAGCACCACCCCTGCCTGTGCTATGCCCCACCGCTGCCTAATAACAGGTGTAACCTGCACGGGGTAAATATAACAATTATTGGTGTGTGACGGAGCCGCGTGCATGTGTGAGGTTAGAAATATATGACATTGCAGAATGATCAGTGGTGTATTAGAAATAACTTTGGCTTCATGATCGTCCCAGGACTTGTTCTGTCCTGAATTCCTGCCCGCACCAGTTCCTGTTAGAAATGAAAGATCATTTTAAACTTAAGGAGTTTTAGTTGACAAGTGTGATGACGTATAAATCGGATGACATCAGAGTATGTTTCTGTGAATAACTTGTTATGTAGGTGCTGAGTCAGTGCTGCGACGCATCACGGCTTTATCCTTGAAAAGAGGTGGACCTTAATTGCCCTTCATATTTTTATTTTTACTTCTCTTAATATAATGTGGAATGACAAGAGTTTTTTTTTTTTTTTTTCCTGTCTTACTAACAGCTAGCAGCTTCTAACTGTTTCCTGCTTCAAACTGTTTATACAAATCAGACAAGGCTTTATTATTTTAGGAATCACTGATTCATACTTACTGATCTCCTACATCGTTAAGACTGTCCACCTCTTTTCAACTTATTTCCTTATATGTTTGCACTCATGCGATACCAAGCTAATTTGCAATTGCAGCTCAGCCAGTTGCTTTTGTTCTGTTCTTCTATCCACCAGCATTGCAAAAACTTTTAGAGTGGTAGGAAAAAAAAAAAAAACAAACAACAAAACAAACCTGTCTGACCACTTGAAAACTTTTTAGTTGGGAATTTAGCTGCCAGTTCTGACACAGCCAGGGAGAAAGACAACTTCAGAATGTGTTATGTCTGGCTGGGATGAGAGCCAGATTATTAACAGGATGACTTGTTTTGTGAGAGTAAGAGAAAAATTCAATACCACCTATGCTTTCAGTCCCCCATCTCAATTCTGAAGCCTGGAGTCTTTGAATTGGTATTTGATTATTTATGAATGTATAATAACCAAATAGCAGCACTAAATTGAGAGACATTATCTTCACGGTTGACACAGGGGCTCCACAACTGTCCATTTCTCCAGCTTTTTTAACACACTTGAATGACAACCTACTGATAAAAATAAATACTTTGTGACAAGAGAAGAAATATGACTTGAGGGTGTCAGTGTTGGAATGAATATCATAGAGGTCTTCCATCACAGCTGTTAAATGTGGAATGGCATCTAAAACTGCACAGCTCAATAAATGGCCATTATAGAGCCTATATTTGTAATCAGGGCATGCTAGCTGTACTCTCATAGCTGTGTACCTGTAGGAGGGCAAAATATTTCTAATATTTGAAGTTTACTGCCCCTAAGCCTGAGCTTTCAGACAGCAATGGATTACTTTCAAAATGCATGTCTTCCTAATTCAATTTGCATCTTTGCTGGATTATTTTCACACTGTCTATCTAGCACTTTATTATTAAGCCGTGCTTTCTGATTTTTGTTTATAAATTAGTTTCATGTAGGAAATAATAACTCTTCACAATTTTTCATTCTGTGTGAGTACTCTGTAATGGAAAGAGTATATATGACCGTATGAGCGCATGAGGAGTACTGCAATTCAGAAACAATGTTAGGTAGCAGAATTAGCCTTCTATTCACTATATAGTTTTCATTTTGTAAATAATAGCACCTAATGATGATACTTCCTTTATAGAAATACCCAAGAATTCATTTCCTTCATTCAGTGGGAAACACTGGATTCCTAGAGACGTGTAAGATTCCTCCACAGGTTTTAGTCATATCATTTCCTTCATCTTAAACCACCCCCAAACCTCAAACTTTCTTCGCAGTCTGTGTTTATTTTGAAAATAGCTCCCCCTTCATCTGATTAATTACTTTTTGCCCAGTGCCCTACCTTTTCCCTTCTGCACTCTTTTGCTTGGATTCCATTGTTTTAATTTTTAATGAAGATTTATTAATAATTTTAGGGTTTTTTTAGAAATTGCATTTTATTTTTCATAGAATTTGAAGAGACATATGGGATGTGCATTATTAATGATGCTATCATTGTCATTATTAATTCTGCCTGTTTATCTCTGCTGGTATACATTTTTTCATTTGAATCATAAACTTATAAAACATTAAGAATGCCTGCAATGCATGAAAGGCAAGGAAGCTACATAGCTTCACTTGTAGTTGGCGTATCTCTGGGACCTTCTCCTTTCTGTTTTTGAAGTTACATATGGAAAGATAGATCGCCTAAATTTAGATCTTATTTACATGGAAACTAACATTCCAAATATGGAAAACAGAATGAGTTAAATTTTGTAATCTTATATTGCATGCTGAAATTTCATGCAGTTGAGCCTGTAAGCTGCGGTGATCAAAAGATACCCCACAGAGCAATAATAAATGCCTCCAGTGGAAACACATTAGAAATGAAAACAGAAATGTAAACAGAAATCTTGCTGACCAGTTTTTCTGTTCACTTTCTGCCTCCTTTTAAAATCTGGTATTGCAAAAATATGCAAAGTACAACATTGCACTACATAGTCAGTCCCAGAAGCACACTGAAAGCATCTAGTTCTGAAATTACAATGACGTTTATACTACAGATTTTTGTACTCTGTATTTTACATCCTATGTCCTGCAACACAACGATTGATGGTCGATATAAATATAAACCACATAGTTTAACTGCAGAAGCTATTCTTATTCATATAAATGCCTAATACTTCCCTCCTGTACCCACTCGTAATTCCTTAACTGTGTCGATAGTATATAGTGTTGGGAAGTTTACAAGTTCATTACTCACTGTGCGTGGTTCTGGCAATCCTATAATTAGTTTAAAATTTGAAAAGAAAAGGAAGGAGTAATTAAAAAAACCCAAAGCAAATGCAAACTAAAAAGGATCAATCTCATGCTGTGCTTACTTCCTCCTAAACCATTCTCCAGTTATTTCTTTGTGCATAGTCCTTTCTGACTTCTTGCATTGCAAGTTTGTTGATGCTTAAGTAATATTTTGGTGCTCGCTCAGGAAAATCACTCCACGAAAGTCAAATACAACCTAAATATTATTAATATTTTGTTGTGGTGTTTGGCAACATATGTTTGGCAAAGAACAGGAGTAATAAACTTTGAAGTGTATGCGTGTTTTGAGAGGGGATTTTTCACAGGTGCGGAAGCTGCATGGGTCTCAGATGTTCTTAAAGATCTAAGACAACAGAATATCTCTCCAAGCCATTAAAGTTTGAAAAGCAAGTGAACAGATGTTCAGTCTTTTCATTTAATATTTCAGGCAGCTGTGTAACTTTACTGTGTTGGATTTCTTTTTTTTTTTTTTTCACTTTTTTTTTTTCCTAACATTTGAAAACCAAACTGGGTTTAAGGTCAAGGCTGATGACAGCCTGAACTGGTTCTGACAGCTGTTTAAATGTTTGTGACATCTGCCTCAGAAGCTGAGACTCGTGTCTTTCTTCTGCCTGAACTGCTGCACAACATTTTTGTCATATCTCCAGGCAACTTCCTTTGGTGAAAGACTTAAGACGTGGGGAGTTGTTAAAAGTTGCTGCATTTCTGCTGTGTTTTCTAAGTGCTTCATACTCTGTTCATCAGGAACCTGGAATGAGCAAGAATATAAGGTTTATACTCCATCTCTTCATTACAAACTGGGAAGAAAAGCAAAAGCTTTTGAGGGTGTCCCTTACAATGTCTGAGACACATGCTGCTTCTTTTGAAGAGGTCCCTCACTGCCTTTGTAATGATATGGATCACAAATGCCCTTTCTTCCACTTTTCTGCAACTAGACAACATCTCAAAAGCATCTTCCCATCAGGCTCACAGCCTGAGCAGACTATTGCAGAAACTCTGATTAATCCTTAACACTGGACTCATCTGTTTCTTTATTAAATTCTCATACAAGTCTCAGGAAGTCAGACTTCAATATGGTCAAAAAATCAGTAGGTAACAATATCATGGAAGAATTCTAAGAAGAGGAGAAGTTAGAAAGGCCTGGTACTTCCTTAAAAATACAATAATAAGTGCAAACCACCCAATCTAGAGGAAGGATTTAAAGTGTCATAGAAATAATTTGATTGTTTCAGCCCGAAAATAATTTTTTTGTCTTCTTCCCAGTCGGCTCCTACCAACAGCTTGTGTAATGCCTGTATTAAAGGATATTTTTCTTTCAGTATGTTTAACAAGTTGCCACTTAAAGTTGGGCTTTGCACTGATCATCAGCTTCTGTGTTACACTGCAGGGTAGCTGCTCAATGCAGCATATGAAATTTTTTTAGCGGAGAAAATCTTTGATTATCTTTGGATGCATGTGTTTAGTCATATCTTACTTGCTAGGACTTGGGAATTTGACCCAGGATAGCAGAGCGAGCTGGTATTATTTGTTACAGCATCTGGTCATTTGCCATGACAATGACCGCTTACTGTTTCCAACTGCAAGGCAGCAAGCAGAGGTATATCATCTGGAAGGAGAAATCACTCAGAAATATTCCAGAAGGACCCTATGCAATATTTTGTTCTGTGTTTTGTCCTGCAAGCTTTCATGTATGCTATGGTTTAAGCTTTACTGTCCTCTTGTTTGTTTTCTTGATGAAAATATGTGTGTCCAAAGTCATTGACTCGCATTACCATGAACTGGATCATACCTGTATGGAGAATAGTATTTTCTGCATGGTCCCTTGTTATCGCTTTCTTCAGCACTAGTAAGTGCTGCAGTGGAATTGATGCCATTACTACTATGCCATCAGTTATTTTCTGGATGCCTGTAATGTTTCCAAATAGTCCTTGTTCTTTGCTGAAACACTTCACCAGCTGACCTTATTCCAGAAGGTAGGCAGTGCAATTTGTTTCTGCCCTGGGGTGTACTGAAAGCGCACAGTTAATATCATTCTTCATCTAATCTGACTTGTCAGTATCCATCCTTCCTAGCTGGGTTATTTTTACTAGACTAGTTTGCTTTGACCATTTGCCATCACAGCTTAGACCTTTTGAGATTGCTGGATTTCAGATGCACCCAAATTCCACCGTTCCTCTTTTTGGTTGGTGTCCCACTGAAAGCCCCCACACTGAATATATTTGCTGTGTCTGTATTCCCTTGTTTCCTTAGTCACTGCTTTGAGGAGTTCTGTCACTGCAAAAGTAAATTTTAGAGCTGTGCATGACAGGGATGATCGATGGATGCACATACATATGTGGTGCTTCCTAAGGGATTTTACTAACCGCTTCAAGACTTTGGGGTATTTGCGATCGGTATTCTGTGATGCTTTGTGCATTTGGATGTCTATTTTGCATTAAAATTTTAACTGTGTTTGAGTTACACTGGCCTTCTTGATGCTTTCATGGCTGAGGGTCAAAGACCAGCCATTCTCCAGCCTTCACCCTTGTTCAGGTGACTTCACTGTCAGAGTTTTTTCTGGAACTACATTACAGCACAGGTACTTCATTAAATTTCTTTATCTGGACTGGGATGTGGTATCTGTTTTCAAAGGTGAGCCTCAGCTCCTGTGGTTAGCGCAAACCCTCTGAGTACAAGTCCTGGAGTACGTTCTGTGTGTGCTGCGGGGCTTCTCCTATTTCATGACGCTACACCCACAAGAAGAGATTAGTCACATCTGAGGCCAGCCAGGGATTTGCGGCTTTATCCCTTGGGTAAGTTTGTTGTTTTGACGATGAAGAATACTGATTAAACACACTGCATTTGTGACACAAAATCTGAGCAAACTTGTGACAGTGTCTGTGTCCGCAGCACAGACATGGTGTCTTGTGTGAGATGTGGGGGTTTCTCTGCTGACTCCTGGGTCCTGCCCATGTGGCTTTGCACGTTGCTCAGTGCGAGAGCCTTTGCAAGTTGCAAACGGCACTGTGGACGGGATCTCCATCGGTGTGCGGCCCTTCAGCTCTGCAGATTATCTCTTTTTGCGCACCCAAATCGGGCCCCCTCAGACACCTTTACGTAGGCGATTTGTCAGTGACACCGAACACAGTTTTATCTGTGAGCATGTCATTCTCAGTAATTTCCCACTCACAATTTCATGCCTTTTCCCTCAGCTCCATTACGTGCTTGTCTCCCTGCTCTTCTTCTCGGTACTGGTGGGACCAGAACTGATATTGTTCAAACGCAACATTTTTTTGTTTTTTTAATGGATTACAGTATTTCTAAAGCGTTGTTCAGACATCCTCTGAAGGGGGAGTTTTCAGCTTGTTACTGTGATAAAGTGATCCACAGACCAGAACTTCTTGACCTGGCGTGTTCAGCAAAATGGCTCTTTTCAAGTCATACACCCCTGAGGATTCTGTGCTTCTCCTTCCGGTCCTCAGCCAACCCATTAAATACGGATGTGCGGGGTGCGGAAGGGCAGGGGACTCGTAGCTCCCCATGCTCTCTTCTCTTCCCCTGTATCACTTTCTGTTTTTTCTGCTGTGTTTTCTGTTTGCCTTCACACATTCGCTGTGCTGGAAAGAAACAAAGCAGAGCAGCTCTCTGACGGGCCAGCGTGCTGTCTTTTGAAGTGTTTCCTTCCGTTTCTCAGGAACACGGACTTTGTTAACACTAATGCAAAGTCTGAACTAAACCCCTATTTTAGGATAATAAAAAATCACAATGGCTCCGACAGAGACCCCAGCCAGGCAGTCTCTGAGCTGCTATCACACTCAGGAGAGACACGCAGCGTACTCGCTGGGGATTATGCCTAAGCACATCCAGAGAGGCAGCACAAAAAGCTAATCCTCCTTGACCTACAGGCTACACCTCAAAGGATAATCATGTCTCTAATGCTTAAAGTAGACATAAGCACCTCCTGGAAATTAACTTATGTGAGATAGGAATGATTTGGTAGAGCAAATCTACATCTAGTTATGTTACACAGCCCTGAAGTTTCCTTGGCTTGCTATTAACAGGATTGCTATAAGCAGGCAATGTCTATAAACAGAGGTAAGCATGTTTGTGTGAAATAGGTCTGCAAAATTGTGTTGGATTTCTTGCTGGTTTTCTCCCCATATTCCAGAACTGTGACATGTCATTTAAGGAAAAGCTGACATAAAAGTTGAGGCTGGAAAGACAGCACAGACACACGTACAAACGCACGCTTGCCTTCTCTCATAGCACCACTTCAAAAGCACAAAGAAACAAAATAAAAAAAAAAGAAAGACCTCAGCAAATGATAGGGAGACCCCCCCCACCACCCGAATGAATACATTACTAGAGGATCTAGGGATTTTTGGATGTAGTTAGGGTGCTCTACACCACTAAAAGCCAGGTTAGGCTTTGTAGGACAGTGTGATTTATTAATTTCAGATCAATAACTTTTCAAATTTTAACGTAGTTATGAGAGCATTTCCCAGAGTCTGGTCTATGAAACATTTGCTGGTGGTCTTAGGACGAGTTATGCATTCTGTCTTTACTTACTCATTTTTAGTTATAAATTTATGAAAAGCATAAATAAAATGAATTCATTTCTTCCCTAACTGTAACAGCTGCAAATGCACACAGAGGTCATTATTAGAAGATCATCCGAGGAATACGGTCTTCATGGACTAGAGTGAAAGAATTGTGCCCCAAATCTGAGATATGGCTTACCTGATGCAAAGCTGCAAGGAGCCTGGTCCAAAGTGTCACTGCTGAGGTAAGACAGCGAATTCATCATTTTGTCCTATCAGCCCAATGCATGGCACTCTCTAGTCTGTTAAATTGCACCACTGTTTGCAATTCATCCTATGACAATGTTGCTGACATAATCCTGCAGACATAAATTAATACCTACTAAGAACTGGCTGTCCGTGCAGGTTGCGGTACCCCCAAACTGAGCATACTGCAACACAATTTTGCTCACAATCAGTTTTCTAGTCTGTAGTAGTATCATTTAAATTAGGAATCAGCAGGGTACCTTTTGTGGCGGAGTTTGTGCATATAGATATTTGAATGGATCTAGACCCAGAGCCTCACTGATTTTTGTTCTCCTGCTGCACTGAGCCCAAGCCCTCTGAAGCTGCATTCGCATTAGAGCAAGACATCAGAAGAAGTAATGCTAATATGCAACTTTTTATTTAGACTTATTAAAACTTTTTATTTCACATTCAGACAGAGAGTTTTCTGAGGTCTATTCCTGGCACCCCTAATTATAAATTTTGAAAAAAAACAGAACAGAATTTTTGTGGTACTAAGACATGAGCAAGTCATCATCATCACCCATTTCTTGTAAACAGATACTCAAAAATGATAATTGGTGGTAGAAGAACATGGAGATTACTACCGGGACAGATTTTCAAATCCACTTTTAGCCAGAATTTGCTTGTGCATATAATAATTCATGTCAGGAGTTGCCCATCCAGAAAATCTTTGAATTGGAAAACTAGCCACTTAATTAATGCATATATGTATTTATATAAGGAGTACTTCAGGTACTTATTATGTAGGTTAAAAAGTAGGGTAAAGCAGTGAAAACTCATGGTGTGTGAGTCAACAGCTGGAAGAATTATTTAAAATAAGCAGCCGCTTTCAAACCCAAAAATATCAGAGCAAATCCTTTTTCTGATATAAATAAACTCGAGGGCCAAACTGAGCCATGGTATCAATGAGTTTCATCTTCCTAATTCAAAGATAAACTGGCTGTTATGAAATCTTTGCAAAAGTAGACATTATACCGCAATCAACAGAGAGAAACTCTGCATTGTAATGGGAATATCAATGAAAATATGCCCATTTTAAACCAGGATGTTATATATTAGCATGTAGTCTAATTAAATTCACATACAATAGATGCTTTTTAAATTGAGAAAATTCCCCACCCACAGAATTAACATAGTTTACCTCAGAGGTGAACTGAAATGCTAAGAAACATTAAAGCTGCTAATGTGCTTAGCTATTTCCTTGCTGAACACCATCAGGAAACCAATAATAATAAAATAAAACCAAAAAAACATTCACACTGCCGGAAGTCCCTCACTTATTTTGTTCCGGAAAATACAAAATGATGCTGTGCAATGCTCTCCATTCTGCTTTATGTCTGTGTTGACAAGGTAAGATTCTGGATTTTTTGTGTTTTTTTTTTTTTTTTGGTTCACTTGTGCCATTTGCTATTAGATATTTCACTCTGCTGATTTGAAATGCATTTGGAGAAACTATTTGCTGTAGATCTGTATGCATATGCTTGCACAGAGGGAAATGCATGTAAATGAGGAAGTATTTGCACTGATTATAGCAATTTAATCAAAAATACAGAGGCGAAGAAGAATTAAACTGCTTCTGACATTGCTATGAAAGGAATACAGTGTCAAAAGGGAAGGACATAAATTACAGCATGCCTACATAACTTAGGAAAAGAAAAGCAAGCACATTATTACTGGTAGTTTCTGATTTACACACAGATGCACAGACACATGCATATGCACATACAGATTATACCTTATTTTATAGCTTGAAACCTGCAAAAAAACCTCCAATAAAAAATCGCAGTGTGTAAATTTGACTGAAAAGATGAGTTCAGAAATCAAATGGACTGCTTGTGAGATTGCATTTTTGGTACTTTTTGCAGGAAAAAAAATCAACATATCCACCCAAATCAAAATACCAAAATATTTTCCTTTAAAGAACCCTTAATTGTATCAAAGTTGTTAGCAGGTGGTTAAAAATTACTATTTGTGGTCTGGGAACCAGTACAATCTCTATGTTTGAGAGAAAGAGGCGTCCAGTTCAAATTATTGTATTGACTATCCACTATCCCATGACTATCCACTGCAGATACTCTTAGTCTATCTGACACTAATCTGGAAGATATTCTTAGTTCACCTCTTTACCCTTGAAAGCAAAAACTAAATATCTGAGCCAACATATGTGTCCAGGTTGGGGGTCTATTTGTTTCAAAGCCACAGCACACACCAGAATTTTACTTTTGCCCTGTTTAATTAGACTATTTAAGCAGTAAAAATACCTGGGCCTGGAAATACAGGGGCCTATTTGGAATGTAAGAGGATTTGTCTTGTATTTTGCAGCTGAAGACCTTCCTCAAATTTTCTAAATGAACCACAGCAAGACAAGAATTTTTGAAATAAAATCATTTATCGAGGGTAAACAATGCCATTGTGAGCTACATCTACTACTTAGCTTACTTGCTTTGTTAAGAAATCTATTTCTCATGCCTTATATTGTGTGAGAACCCCTTGTATACACATAGGTACTAATAAAATGCATTGTCTGGTAATTTTAACAGCAAAGTATACAGAGCATTCCCCATAATTCTGAAAAAAATGGGATTCACAGCAATTCTGTTTTTTTTATTTTAGTATAACATTAATTGAAATCTCTTACCTAGTGAATAAGAAAACCTATTAAAAATCATCAAATATATTTAATAAAGGAATCATAAAAACACATCGGTAATGACTACTTTAAAAAAGGCACTTACCCCTGGAAGTCTACAGATGAAATAGGATAGGAAGGGGCCTCTCTGACAAAGGAGGCCTACGGTGAGTAATACTGAGAAAAATCTGAGCAGAAAAACACCCTGAAGAAAATTATCAGGAACATTGTTTTCCTTTTCAGTATGTCACAGGACACACTTTAAAAGAGAAAAGAAATCACGATGTCCTCTAATGGCCTTTGAGGGAAAAGGGAATAGCCGTAGAAATCACAGAACTAGGAAACACAGCACTTCTTTTCAGCAGCTGAACAGTTTTCAACATGATAATATCAAGCTTATTTGCAAGCTTAACATGCAAAAACAAATGGAAAATTTTGCCTCAGAATATCTATTTCTGTATAGTTACCTAGAGTAGTAAACTCTTGATCCACCTCCGTCCATTTCCCTCCCGAATAGCAAAAATGTACACTGTGAAAAATTTACATTGACCTTTCTGCTCTTTGGGTAAGGATATACGTTTCACAAAAGAAAGGCTTGGGAAAGGAGCCTTTCTGCATTTATAGAGAGGGATAAAATGAAAATCTTAAATGACTATAGCTGTGCACTTTCACAGATTCATAGGGTGATACTATGCCACTAGCTTTTACTTCTTGCTCTTCAGTATTAGAAGTACAACTATTTATAAGTTTTAAAGGTCACAAAGGTGGAATACAGGTCACCCTCATAGGGGAAACTCATCTTCTGTTTCTAGTTGGTCTTCATGACAGTTCGGGGAGTTCGGGCACAAGTAATGCAGATTGTTCATAGCAAAGAATGACAACTCCAGAGCCACCAGCTCTCACCTTATAAGACTTAATCTGAATCTATAGTACAGTGCCCATCTAGGTGATTTAGACAAATGATGCACCAGTCTTCAGATATTTTGTGCAAAGGTAGCTGTGGTATTAAGGCTCATATCATGGTTAAACATAAAGAGATTTTATTGAACCAAGAATTCCAGCAGTACAGGTGTAATATTAGAGCTGACATATACATTAGCTCTGTGTTATTGATGTTGTGGCTTCCATTTCTTTGCACCTTGAATGTAATGTGAATATCAAATAGAAATTCAGCTGGCATCAAGTTTCCCAAATTGATCACAAGTTAAAAATCTAAATCTTAATTTATTTTTCAAGATTTTTCTGTCTTTGTGAATAAGATAGGCTGTTCTTCAGAAAGACATTACTTAGGAAACTGGATGTAGTAACAATCTTTTTTGAAAGAAAAAATTCTATATAATTTTACTCATGCTTTCCAAATTAGGTGGAAATTCCTGTAAATTATATTAACTAGCATGATATTAAAATACATCATGTTTCCCTTAAATCCTATTTCTACTTCAAACAGAGGGGGTAATAGAGATAGAATAAATTTCTGTCCAAAATTTCTTGTACTGGCAACTCAGAAGAGAGAAGCAGAAATTGACTGTTGCTGTATACTGTATATTCTACGATAGCCAACCAAATACTTAGAAGTACAGCGTATCTTCTAACTGTTGACTGCTAAAACCAGTTATCGCATAGTAACTATATACATATCTCATGTGATAAACACACATATATTGTATGTATGTATAAGATTAAATATATGTCTATGTGAATTTCCATGCAGCCTTTTTCCTCTTTAGATAAACTCCCAATCATGTCATTAGATAACAACAAAATTAAATAAGGTGTCATAATGGCATTTCAAGACCCCAAATTTGCTAGGGATATCATTTGTACTGAAGAAATTGGATACCCTGGTGCCACTGGCAATAAAACACCTTTTCTGGTAGTAAGGCTGTATAGTCACACCTATTAGTTATTCGCAAAAGCCCAGGAATTAAAAAAACAACCTGTTCAATTACTCTCCAGAAGCATAATGCAATCCATTTATATGAATAGGATCAGAAGTATCTTCTCAAACACTGAGGACATGTTTATTTAAGAATTATCTTTTCTCCTCAAAGGTCAGTGGACCACTCCATATATACAATACACACACTATCCGCACTCCATATATATGACATATACACTATCCCAAACTTCACGATATGCATGCTGCTTCCAAGTGAAGAAGACAAGCAAGCTTCTGAGATAAGCAAGCTTCATAGTTGCATATTTCTTTGTCAAAAACTTCTCCAAATACTTCCAAGATTTAAAATAGACTTGATACAGGAGCCCTTTCCTGGGGACCGGGACACTCATGAGGTCTCTTTCTGTCCAGGTAAGACCAGGAATTCTGAAAATTTTATTGAACGGCAGAAACTACTATTAGATGTCTAAACACTGTAAAAATTCAGCTGCAGTTGTGTTTTTCCAAATGTGGTTATTTACCCTTCTATTTTTGCTTCTTTTTCAGAAAAGGAAGATTAAACTTTTATCCATGTAATTTACTTTTCAGTACATAGATTATATTGTTGATACACAATCACTGTTCACATTAAACTATGTTTTACAGAAACACCTAATGTTCACAGGCTGTGTTTGAAATAAGTGTATGCTGGACAAGGTGGTATACACCTACGTACATTCTTCATATTTTTCCTGTGCACTTACGATCCAGAGTAAAAGAACTTTGCTCATAAAATGGAGCTTTATATTCTGAGGAAGTAGAATGTGTTTGCTTTTTGAATTAGAAAATTTAAAATTCCTTTCTCATCGTAATCTGTAATCTGACATGCTTATAAATGCCCTGTCACTTTCTGCCTTGCACATTCCTAATCTTTTGTTGATAGTCATATTGACTTCCATTTACACTGCTTCACTCATGCTCATTCATACTGAATCAGACTTTGTGCTTGGTTGACCATGCTGAATCAGAACCATTCATTGCCTCTCACACTTTTATATTCATAAACCATTCATATTTCTTTATTCATGTTCTCTGCTTCACGCATTCTTTGTGTATTACCTCAAGATATTTTCAGCCTATGTAGCCTTAAAAAATTAAGACCTGATTTAGGGAAGGACATCCATGAAACCCATATACTTAAGAGAAATCCACTTTCTGGATTTTCTTCTTTCTTATATATATATATATATATATATATATATATATATATAAAGGAAAGTTTCAGTGAATTAGAAAAAGTGTGGAAAAATGCTAAAGTGGGATATTTGTTATGCTGCTCACCTAGGGCTAGCTGCTGAAAATCCTGTAATGAATAGTTCACCCTCTGAATGGGTATTGACTGGGTTGGTCCACTCAGAGTATAGAGTACTACTCAGCGTGACTAAGGATGGCAAACTCTGCAGTACAAACCTTTCGAGATTTGTAATTGAAAAAAGTAGTTCAAAGGTGTCAAGAATATACACTCTGATTAGTAGCCCTAAATCAGGGCTGGCGGACAACATTTGTTTAAAACAAAAAGATCAGTTCTGCTTAAAGGAGTGTGTTTTGATGCCTATGGCCAACACTTAAGATGTGCTACAATACAGAGGAGCTGATTTTCATTTGCACTGAATTTGCTTTACATATTTTTGGCAGTATAGAGTTGATATGAAACTGGAAAGACAGATTCCCTCTCTCTTCCCCAGAAAACCTGTCTGAATAGCACTTTACTGGCACTCTCTAGATTATTTGTGATATACGCAGAGTTGAGTGGTGCCGTGCATGGCAAAAGGCTTCTGAATATTATCTTTTTGCTCATTATTCTGTTTGCTATTTGCCAGATGTATACTTCACTTACAACACAAAAAGAGTATACTGAACATATGCACTATGCTATTAATATATAAAGTACAATGTATTTGAGAAAAAATTTATATGTTTTGCAACTTTGGATTTTCAGTAAAAGTGTACTTCCTCCTATTTGTATTGGTTGTATTATAACCATCCATTTGTCTGTAAGTTATAACTACTTCATGCAGTTGATTTTCTTCTTATATGTAGGTGACTTTTATCTCAAATGATACTCTGTCTGTTATCAGAGTTCATATATAAAGATCTGATATAGCTCCTCAAATGGCCACCAAATTATCCCTTTTTTATGGAGACAACACAAAAACACCCTCCAGCCCCTGATGTGATACCTCATTTTTTCTCTATCATTTTATTCCTTTTATTTCCTCACAACACAGGTCTCAGGGGATATTTCTTACCTTTCGCAGTCCAGGTGAATCTAAAATACAGCACAAGAGAATAAAAATGGGATAGTTGTCTTATTGATGGAAGTAATTTGCAAGCACAGTAGCAATCATCAGCTGATTGCTCGAGTTTAAGGGGTAGAAATTTTGAGAATTTTCTGTGGTAGGATCAGGCTGTTATTAGGCATGTTGAGAAAAAATAATAATAATAAAAAAAAAAATCACCCTCTCTGCTTTGCTTTGTTTTCCCATCTAGGGTAAAGGAGATTTACCAGGTCTTAAATGTCTTCCTTTCACAGGGCATGGAGACAGGCAGCGGCAGAAGGAAATCCTTGCTGGGAAAGGCAAGGGTTTTCCTGCAAGAGCTCTTGGCAGGCAGCTCCTCCAGCAGCAGACTGTCCATGGTTAACGGGAAGCCAGGGGAGGAAATTAGGAGCAAGCGCCAGAGTAACTTTAGGGTCCTGGGGAGATTTAATGGAGGAGGCAGCTGCCATGTGAACTTCTTCAACCAGACCGAAGTTAATACTGCTCTCATAAATCACAGAAAGTTAGGGGCCATTGCGGTTTAATGTGTCACATAGTATGTGGGCCCTTGTTTGTCACATGCTCGCTCACTGAAGTGTTTTATGCTCTCACGTAGGAAGGTCTCAGTACGCCAAAATAACCCCGTGTTGTACCTCATTGAATAACCAGCACCACGAGGACACTAGCAATGAAATAAAACATCATTTACACACGTGAGAATTTTAAAGGCCTTTTAAAGCCTCTTAAAACTAAAGCACCAGCTGCCAGGTGTTGCAGTTAGGGAGCAGAGGCAGTGCTCGGCGGGTGTTTCGGGAGAGACAACCAGGTATGCCAGCCCTAAAGCTGCCCAGCAAAGGCACAGAAAATTACACCGGGCCATCTTTCGCATTTTGGGGAGAAAAAAATTTGCTTTCCAGATCCTCAACTGGTGTAAATCAGAATGACTTAATCTTTGCCCCAACAATGTAAAAACCCTGAGGATCCCACCAGCTTCTGCACTGTGCACCTGCTACTCCATGAGCTGGAGTAGCAGCAGTGTCCTAGTCACACGAAGTCATTCACTAATTGTGTAGAAGCGGAAAAGGGCCTTTTTTATTATTATTATTTCTTGATTTTGTTTGTCTGATCATTTGGGGTTTTTCTTCCCCCCCAAATAATGGGTGAAAACATGAAGCTGTCTGTTACATACTCGATAGCCTGTGTGCTTCAGACTTTTTCAAACAAGTGTGGACTGTCAAAAAATTTAACTGCTCCCCGAAGAGAACGATATAACTAGCTGGTATGAATAATGTTTGTACATTTGAGTAATAGCGCCTCCTGAAAAATAATGTCTTTTTCTGTATATGTCCTTTTATTACCTGCAGCTCTTTCATCCACCAACATCTGCTCTTTGATTCGTCTCCTTCCTTTTTTCCCATGCTAATAGCTGTTAACACTGAACCTGCCCGTTACAGTTCAGGCTGTAAACAGCATGAAAATATTCAGTGCTGCCAGTGTCAAGAATCTTTAATGTGGTTCCAGACTTTAAAGGGTACATGCAAATAAATAGGAGATCAGTTTTCCGTCATGTTTCAGCTTGACATTCCTGAAGCAGCGCAAACAACCTACTCAGTAAAGCGTAAAAAGCATTGACGCAACAGATGAAAAGTTTGTTTTCTGTAGTTCTGTTTAGTAAAAATAAAATATATTTTCATGATAAATAGCAGTACCTCTTGTATATATTGCCTTTCAATCATTAGTGCTCAGCTTCCTATTAGAATCGCTGCTCTGTAGTCGTCTTTCTAAAGGGAGGGCAGGGAAAAAAAAAAAAAGAAAACCTTTCACATGTAAGTATCACGAAATTTTTGAAGTGATATATGACCAGGACAAATCTCTAATGTAGTTTCAAGAGGGCACTATTCTTATTGTGGCAGTCCTGGCAGCCATATACATGTCATGTCAGAGATCAGAGGTATTAAAAATTAAATCAGCTTTCTCTAAATGAGGCATTCGGGATATCCAAGGACATGCAGAACATGAGGACTTCTCTGTATTTCCCAGTCTTTGAAGTATATCTAAACCAGCTCTACCATAGCAACTTTATAACGTAGTAACTTTATTAATGTGGATCACAGGCTTGTCATGGATAAAATCACGCAAATGAACTCAGCAACTCATAAATGTGTATCATCTGTAAAGACTAGACGTAGATCCACTTGCCCACTTGTCATTCAGTAACAGAGGCTTTAAAGGGCAACGTAAGGAAGTCTGTTTGCCAACAAAAGAACTGGCAGACCTTTTAACAAAGATCTTATAACACAAAAAGTTTAAGTGAAAATTACTGTCTATAAACCTGTACTTTTAATTGATAATGTCAGTGCATTATCTTACTTCTTAATTTTATATTTTTAATGAAGGATTAAAAAAAAATCGAAACCTGTTTTCTTGAGGATGAGAAACAAGGTATAATTTTTTGTGGACCTTCAGGTGGAAAGGCTTTGAAATGCCTCTTTCTCCTTGCCTTGTCCCGACGGGTCACTTTGGCTTAGTCATTGCAGAGTTCCTGCTGCAGCATTAGCAGAGTCTGGAGTTCCCGGGGAGGAAAGAAATAGTGAAAACCAAACCTGTGTAGCACAGCCTTTGATAAATGCTGTCATAGCTGTGCAGGAGGAATTGTAGGCAACTGTTTTATTCTCTTTGCCATCTGTGAGAATGTCAATGCCTCAATATTGTATGCTGGCCTTTCTGGATAAACTAGGTTTACAACTGTTTATCTTGCTGAAATGATGTGGAGTAGTCCAAACGTAATGGCGAGTGTGACACTACACATAAAAATAGGTCTCTGCTGAATGCAAGGGCCATTTGCCAGTATGTGAATCATGCAGAGGGACTTTCCTCTAAGCCTTCAGATAGCTTTATTCTGATATAATTTACTTTAGCATTCAGGATCAACTGACTTTTTTCTTGTGGTGGATATTTTTCAGTTCTCCACTGACACAGAGGACGTGATGTGCTGACTTTTCTTGATAGAAAATGAGTACAGTATTACAGATGATCTGGTATATAGGATATTTCTTAATTCTCTGAGTATGCTCATCATCATAGTTTTCAAGCAAAAATTTATTAATATTAATGAAGGCATCCTCATCTCATCTCCAATGAAGTAGGAAAGTTTGCTGCTTATTTCAAATAAAGGGCTTTAAATATTTTTCTAGTCTCAGAATCATAGTCTCTCTTAACTTCAAAACAATCCTTCCTTCTCTTGCTCCAGATTCTACTATTCTTTGATGTGTTATTATTCTACTTTCCCTCTTTAGTTTGTCCGCAGTTTATCTACAAGTCCTCTCATCTGAATCTGTTATTTGAAAATACAGTATGCTACAGAACAGGAATAGATATATAAATATATGTTTTATTTCTTCAATTATGAGATGTTAAACCATGTAGTGATATTATATTTCGATATACTTTACAGTCTATTTTTAAATTAATTAAGCATTGCACTAGCAGTTCATTCAAAAGAGATTCCTTCGTGCACATTTTAGTAAATAAATATTTGCCTGCTGAAGGTTATGATCTATGAGCATTCAACAAGTTAATTCACAGAATATGTCAATTTGAAATCCTTATGTGACATTAATGAAGTTGCTATTTTTACACAGGTATAAACATGTTGCTTTTTATATACAGGCATAAATATAGGTGCAAATATTTATGACCTTAATAAGAAGGTAGGTATACATATGAAAATGTCTTTGTACCTCTGTCTCTATATATTTATAATTATGTATACTATATATTAAAAACAATATATAATAATAGATATATTACATACAAAAATATATAAACTGTATACACTACACACAGATTCTATACATATGTGCATGCATACATGAATTCATACATATTAACATGATTATCACTTTTCTATCATTGTTAATTAGGACTTACAGTGAAAGTGTTGATAGATCCTTGGCAAATAGAAGATGACAGGCATTGCAGTTTTGGGCAATTATACTATACCTCAGGTGGTGTTGGATGGCACTAAGCCAAATGACTATAATCAGAAAAGAACTGTAATAATCTCTGTGTTTTAGTTTTAGTTAGTGTTTTGTTGCTATTTTGAAATAAATATGATATGTAAAAATAAGGAATAGAATTGGTTCTTTCCAATTTATTGGGGTTATAGTCAGGGGAAGGACATCAACATTAAACAGTCAAAAAAGCTCAGATGTGTTCAGAGCTGTAAGTTTTCTAGTTAATTATAACAGTACTAATAGAGGCCACTGTAATTTCTACCTTTTTTAGAGTGAGCTATACAATAGAGTAGGTGGTCTAATAAAGAGATAATTTTGTTTCTTTACAGGCAAAAATGAATTTGGAAGATCTCTTTCATCAGATCAAAACATCTGCAAGCATCAGATACAATTTCTATACAATTTTTTTATCCATTTATGAATATGATGCTTCTGGACCAAATGATCTTACAATGGAAGTCCACTGCTTTTAAAAGTACCTTAAAGGGACTTTATAAAACATGTGACTGTCCAAGACATAACTCTGATATTACATTTTTGAATAATTCTGAGGAAAATGAAAAGTTCGTGGCTTTTACAGGCCCAGTTCCACAAAAGGACTTAAGAACATAAAACAGGATTTCAGCAGAAGGGGAATGGCTGCAATTTGACCTAGAGTTTACTTTGCAAAATCCCTCACCAACTGCATTAGTGATAACTTCTATGGATAATTAATGCTCCTGTACAAGCCCAGATACATACCAGTATGGCAAGGCTATGTAAGGAAGAATAGACCTTTTCTTTAGGTGAGGAAATCCAAAGATAACTGCCATTTCTCTTGATGAAGATCACCTCCTTTGAAAGGTAGGTTAGGGTGCCACATTCAGCCCCTAACCTGGCAGCTGTGCCAGTTTTTAAAGAAAGAACTGAATTTTTTTAAGTCACAGAAAAGGAGCTCTCCCTTGCAAGTAATACCTGTGCTGCTGCCTTTTGATATCCAAAGATTGTTCCACACTATATTTATTATAATCTGCTCTGCCTTTTCGCATTTGGGTACCCTAATTGCTGAGCTATAGTCCCTAGGACAAAAGGTTATAGTCCTACTCTCATGTAGTGATGTAGTTTGTTCCTCTCTCACAACATCATTTCATTACATAACGTTAAATCTCTGTATGTATCTGTAGCTCATGCTCATGGTCGATGGATCCCTGCACTTTCTTAGGGAAGTGGCTGTATTCTAAAATCCAGCCATAGGCCTGTATATAAAACACATATAAAACATGACTTGTTTCTTGATGAAATTGTGAGTTAGAACCAGACCAACAAAGATATCAATCAAAATAGTTATTAAGTGCCAATTACTTTGTTTAGTAATTAACTAATACCTAATGAATTTGCTCATAGCTGTCTTCTTCAAAGCCAATTAAATGCTTGAACAGACCTTCCATGTTTAATAAACTAATAAAAATGATTCATTTATAGCATATGCATTTTTGAATAATTACTAGGCAGCTGTTCTTATCTCCAATATTTTTATTAAGCCTCAGCAATCAGTTTTAACAATAATTCAGTATTTAAAATGCATGATCTTGAAAAGTTGGTCATATTAATTTGTGTTGCTTCTTTTGAATAATTTTCTTTCAGTACACTTACTTGGTTTGAGCTTTGTCAACATACGTAGAATTTAATTTTAGCTGCTGGTAATAAGTTACTTAGAACTTGAGTTTCCATTGTCCTGAAATGTAATTATTTCCTTATCTGTAGAAATATTACCCTGTGGTTAAATATCAGACAGAAAAACATAAGAACTGTATTGCCTCTGCCCAAAGGTTCACCCAGCTCAGCGTGCTGCTCCAGCAGTGGTCATAAGCAGCCCCCTCGAGAGGAAAGCACCTTCCAGGTAGGCACCCAGTTGCCACAAGAGCCCATGGAGGTTTGCATCCATGACATCCCTGGTTTTGGATTTTGCTCCCACCAGTTCTTTGCAATGGCTCCTAGCTCTTGCTTGCGAAAGGACAGGGTACAGTCAACCTCAACCCCCCCCCTTGCTCCTTGCCGCACGTGATTTTGTAGATCTCTGCCATTTTCTCCTCCAGTCTTTGGTTTTCCAGGCTGCAGACACCAAGCCTACTCAACTAGTCACAGTATCACTTTGCAGTTTGCATAAGTTACCGCACAAAATGCACAGCAATGCTGTATGCCTACCTACTTTTTTGTGAAGTGGGAACAATTATACTTTCCTACCTTTTTTAAGCACTTTCATATGTATGAAAGAATACTAATCTGCTCCATTTACACTTTTGAATGCAAAATTATTATTATTAAGGCTAAAATTAAAATACTTAGGCCTAATTTATTCCTATCACTTTGACTCATCTGATTAGTATACTAATAAGAAAAAGTTCAATAGAGATTCTTATATTAGATGCTAAATGTTTTACTGGTTTTAGAACTAATATTTTAAAGTTTTAGCTCAGTAAATAAGCAGCTGCGCAAAACAGGAAAATACATTAAAATATGGCTATTTATCAGAGAAGGCTATAAGAGCATAACATCAACTAGTAGAGACTGCATGTTTGCTCTTTTCAGAATAAAAACTCTAGATTAAATAGATCCAAAAATGAATGTATAAGATTTCCTGCTTTTTCTAATTCATGCTGGTAAAAATCAGTTTTCCATGGGGTACAGAGAGGAGGACTTTATATAAATAAGTGGAAATGAAGGCAGAATCAGGCTGGCTCAGATTGCTACCTTATTAAAAAGAAATAAATTTGGATAATGGCATTTTCTTCTTGCTGGAAGATCAGTGCAGTGCAGCCTGCGGTTCGTGCTTTGCAAGAAGGATCACTAACATGAGTCCATTAGGTCATCGCCAATCTGTTACCGGAGTGGTGCACTGTAAGGAACTAACCTGAGCTGACATGACAACAGCTGTGGGTCCTAACAAGTGGATGGCACACACAGACTGTCTCGAGCATGGACAAAAAACACAGGCTTTATGTATTTCTAATCGGATAGCACATTTCATCCTGATGTGTACACATGCAAGATAACAAATAACAGCCCACACTTAAAAGTGTTTGCTTAAATGCAGAATGAAGGATGATTGACAGATATAAAAGCTCAAAAATAAATCAGGTTATCATTATTTTTCTTCTTTTCTCCTACGTGAACTATGTAATGATGCAGAAAGACTAATTAAGTTAATATGCTGTCTCCGGGAATTTTCTGAGACTGCAGATGCCAAAGTTTGTCCTTCATTATACAGTTTAGGATTCAAGGATGTGCCCCATACTATAGGAGCTATAGAATACTTGTAGCCTAAAAAAATTATCATTTTTAGAAAAATGCATTTTAATCCTGACAGTCAGTTGCTTTATGGTTTAGAAATGACTGAATGAAACATATCATTTACTGTAATTACTAGGTTTTAAAGACATATTTGGTAGAGCAGGAACAGCATAGGCATGTCCTGATTTTACTGAAAAGAATTCATTTTGCAAACTAAATTCCTTCAAACTTCTTTCCTTCCTGCTTTCCAAGTTTAACTCCCATTCCTTCAGGACAAATTTAATGTCAACTAACCATAAACTCATCTAAATATAAAAGTTATGCATATAGTATAAGTCAGTTATGTAGGACTCTGCACTGTCAATGAAAAGATACGGGTACCTCCAGAAGAAAATTCATCCTATCCACCTTTAACAGGTACGTTTAAATGATGCTCCACGTCCTGAAAACATCCAGTTTTCTTTGTTATATATATGGATTGGCTTGGCCTAGATAAATGGCCCAGAAAAGATATCTAACTTTTGGAGATTTAAATCAAAATCAGATGAATCACATCTCATTTGGTCCCTTTTCCTTTGCAAAGGTGCGGGTCTAAAGGGAAGCCTGATATAAGCAATGAATGAGCATGAAACTCTTTGACTGAGTAGTCAGTCAAAGGATAGATTCTGCCAGGATAGTTCCCTCCCCTCCCTCAGAGACATGACACTTTACTGAAGAGGGTTCCCTGAGTGTCGATGCAAATAACCTCTTTGTTAGTAAGTTTTGGCACTGCGAGAACAATGACAAAAGGAACCAAAAAGGTCAAGGGTCCCGTTCTTCCTTTCTTCTCTCTTCCAAAGGGGACAAGAGGGCAGAGAGGTTATGAAAGGCAAACTTCTACCTCTCTTTGATCATCCCAGGGTATACGGATGGACCCTTTTTTTTTCTATCCATGTGGAACAACTCAAAGAAGGGAGTTAGTTAGAATGAAGAATTGTTCATTATTTTGTGAAGTTTTAAAAGTTATGACAAAAATAGGTCTTAATTTTGAAAATATAACCAGCTCATAATAAATGAAAAAAGTCTTTAAATCAAAACTACATACTATAATATATACTGTTTGTATTTATTAGAATAAAGATTGATGGAGTGAAGGAATTGGAGTAACAATTTTCTTGTAATGTATTTATGCTTTTTATTTATGATTTCCTGATATTTCCAGGTATTATCCAGTCTGATTTTCTAAGAAAAGTGTGGAATGTCTAAAGTATGTATTTACACTCCGTTATGCTTTACAACAATTATTCCCATTACTGGTTTTGATATTTCAGAGGAAATCTGTTTAAATCCATTAGAAAGTACATTGAATTCTGCAGTGAATGGAGGTCTGACAAATCCAATTCTCAACTTGCTGCTTTGGGAAGCTTTACTTAAAAAGTTAATAAACCAGAATGTCAACAGCAATGAATGGTAGGCTAACTACAGTAGGAGCTCTGGGTTTCTTACACGCTTTCTCTAATCAAAAGAAGGAGCCAATTATTTTTTGAGGTGTGCAAAAAATCATCTAATTGGCTCTCTAAAAGTTCTGTAGACTGAGAGAAATGTAAAATTAGTCAAAATCCTGTTTTTAAAAATGTACGTAGAATGTAATACATTATTATTTTCCCTGAGTGACAAAGCTCAAACCCTTTCCCCTTTTTTAGAGCCAACAGTAGGGAATAAGAGAGTGGAGAAGATGCCATTTATTACACAGAGAAATCCTCAGATTGATTCTCGGCTTGGCTTGGGTCCCCAGTTAACTAACCTGGGAAGCACGCACTCTCGGTTGTGCCCACCGCAGGCCCTGGCGTCCCCGTCATCTAGACCTCGGAGCTGTCCAGATGGTGCCGCAGGGCTTGGCAGGCCCTGCATCAAGGTTTCCTTCCAATGCTCGGGACAATAAAGCGCTGGTTTAAGCACAGGTCTGGTCTCCAGTTCAAGTGAAGATGCAATAGGGAAGCACACTTGGAGGCGTAAACTGGGGAGAGCTCTTCGGTCCTCCAGTTTAGAGCCTGATCTCCGCAAAAGAAAAAGAGAATTGGTCACTTGAGGACAGTTCAGCAGCATGGGAAAGCTAAGAATCATCAGTATTTGTTACCCGATATTAATTCTAATCACACCTTGTCATTTCAGGGGCTGGAGGAAAAGTATTCAGGTTGTTTGGGTTTTTTTTCACATATATATACATATTTAAAAATGATTTTTTTTTAATCCATGTATTCACCATCAAGAAGACTAATGAAGCCACTATATTATATGATCTTGCTTTACTACTCTTCCCCAGCATTTTTATTGGCAAAATAATCAATCACAAAACACTGAACACTAATTTCACTCTTCTGTCACTGTCCCTTAAAGTTGTGGTTTAAGATCCCCAAAGCTTCAGCTTAATTGAATAAGGAGAGCTATGTGTTACACAAACTTTAGTTATTGCAGGAAGATTAAAATAAGTGAATGAAAATGAGATGCTTTGCAAACCTCAACAATTTTTTAGCAACAGAAAACAAATAAATTTGTATTAGGTTATTTGTCAGGTATTAAAGATATCTGACTTTTTAGGATTCAAACTAACAGTGATTTTTTTCCCCTTCATTAAAAACAATCTCCCTTGAAAGCATGTCCATAATGACTGCAGTAAAATTCATCATCATAAGGAACAACAGGTGGAAAGCAGAAATGTGTAGTAGGAAGAAAAATGGTTTTAGGTCTTTGCACCATTTAACATTTTTGTTTGCTATTTTCTCTAATATATGCTTAACTTGCATGTTTTATGATTGCACAGGAGATTTTATGGCAAAGAACTTCTGCAAAGCCTTGCAGAGTACTAAGATGAAATGAGTTTCATTTAAGAATATCAAATATGAGACACAGTGAAAAATAAATCATTATCCACTTATTTAATCTTTTTCTTCTGCCTCCACCCTGTTCACTTCTGTTATTTCTCTCTGTATCGCAGGCCAGCTCTCTAAGTAGCACTGTAAGTTTGTACAAAGTCGGGTATTCTCATTTTTGTGAAAGAGAACATGATATAAACTTCACATTCTCCTTCCTGCTTATGCCACTAAAATCAAGTGCCCTCTTCATTTCCATTGTACTTTAAGCATGGCTTTGCTTCATCATGTGTCTTTCTCTAGTGCGGTAAGTGTTCTTTTGTCTGACATTTCCTTTGAGATATTTTAGGCTTTTACTAAACAAATTACTGCAAAACAATGAGGTCTTTAAAAATTACTATATGGCACAGCTGTTGTGTGCTGGCTTCTAAAGAGAATTGTGGATATGATGATTTGATAATAACGGGATTGTTTTCCTACCTTACTGAGATTAAAAAAAAAGAGTTCAACTTTCAAATTAAACCTGAGAAAAGGCTATATGATGACACTTTTACTGAATAGGACCCTCAGGCAAACTGATGGAAAAAATATAGTTTCCCTTGGGCAGTGAAAGTAGAAACAACCCTCTGCCACAGCCTCAGCACCCCTGTGCAATTAGATGGTCCTGTCTCTAAAGAAAAGGTGAGGGAGGTGTTTAGGTTGTTTGCTTCTTTGTTACTTTCCAATTGCTTCAGGTTTTTCATTTTTCCAGAGAAGAATTCTACCTTTTTCAGAGGGTAACAAGAAACGAAACTCACTGAGCCTGCAGAGTCCAAGGAGTATTTTCTGCGGCAACAGTCACCACTCGACAGCTTCCAGGACTTACCTTTGCTGCCCCTGACTTATTTACTGTTTCAGTAACACAGAGAGTAGAGGTGAAATCAGCAAGTCCTGCAATGATCACTCACAATATAAAGCATAAAAATACAAGTACCAGAAAAATTTATACCTACAATAAAAGAGAAAAAAAAATAGCATATTTGAATAACAGTCAGATGATTTATTGAGTCAATCTATAAAGGAGTGGTAAATCTGTGAATAGACTACAATACTCATTCTGCTTAAATAGGTTTATTGCTGATACAAAGCATTATGCTTTAGGTTTTCTTAAATTAAAAATAATGATGATCTAGTTTTCTGCTGTCCCCTCTTTTAATTATGCCTTTATTCTGCATCTAAGCCAAACACCTGCAAACCTCTGCTGTTACTGCTATCTTTAATCTTACACATATACACACCAGGATTAAAGGTACCATCTCATCAGAATTAAATAAAGCCTGCATTTTTGTCCAAGCTTGAGATGGTCTGTGTGTGCCATCCACTTGTTAGGACCCACAGCTGTTGTCATGTCAGCTCAGTTCAATTCCTTACAGTGCACCACTCCTGTAACAGATTGGCGATGACCTAATGGACTCATGTTAGTGATCCTTCCTTCAAAGGGCAAATTGCTGGTTGCACTAATTTATTTTATTCTATTTTATGGGGTGTGTGGGGGGGCAGACTTTATCAAATTAACTGTGATAAATACAGAAATCTGAGCTGACCTGATTCTGTCTTAATTTCCTCCTTGTTTATTTAAAGATGCTTTAGGTTCCCTCTAAATGAAAACAGACATTTACAGGAGGCAATCTGGTATTCTTTGGTTCCTTCCAAAAGATAGGAGGAATCAGGGTCCAGTTAATGAAATTTATCACAGCCCAAAACAATAATGCTATTTGTTATAAAGAGCAGTTCACACAAGCATGTAGCTGTTAGATCCTTACAAAGACATTTCCCATTAAATAAAAATACCTAGGTATTACCAAAATTGAAAAGAAATATGATGAAACAATATGATAACCACTGTAGTAACTTCAAAATACCTCTAGATTTATTTTACTTTTTTAAATATCTGTACAATGCAAGTAATATGGAGAGCAGGTGAATTCCACATTCTTATCACTGAATGAGTCAACAGACCATCAAGTGACAAATACTGGTGTAATCTAGCTGCTTTGGTTATCTGAGCGTCATCATTCCAAAGCCATTTAGCACAGGAGTTAATAGCTCACCAGTAGTGTTTTTTGTTACTAAAGATAATTATTTCAAAAGCTTTTGGAAGTTCTAGCACAACAAAAGAAATCCTACCAGCCTTGATAGAATATGTGTAAGAGATCAGTTCTTAGAGTGATGAGTATGATTTTGATAACAAAAGAATACCAAGTGCTAACTGGTACACTGAAAACAGGGTGAATTATGAGTCAAACTGTAAAATGACTGAGGAGCCCAGTTCTACTTTTGCAAAGTATTTATGCACCTTTGAAAGCACTTTCATAGGTGTCTGGCCACTGAATGGCATTAGCTGGAACCTGATAGAATCAGGACGCATTTAAAATGTGTGTGTTTAGTGTAAGATAATTATGTAGGCAGCTTCCTTATTTAAAGGAATCTCCAAAGGAAAATGCACAATGAGACAATGAATGAGGTATATGAGCTTCTGGAGGATTCCATCTTCTTGAATCTAAAGAAAAGCTAGCTGAGTGGCTATGTCTGGACACCGGATCCTGAGGCAGATAAGGTAGGAGAGTCTGGTCAAGGCCCATGCAGCTGTCTTCGCTGGAATCAGAGGTATTTATGTCCCTGCCTTTCATTAAAAAAAAAAGAAAAGAAAAAAAAAAAGGATCTAGGCTTCTAAGTATAACAGTTAGGAATCTATATTCTTTGTTTGAAATACCAGCTGCTCATTACCAAACAATAACGAGTTATGAATATACTTTTGTTATTTTCTTTATCTAACATTCTTAGCTTAGAAGAGCTAAGCCTTCTCTTAAGCTGATGAAATATGCTCACTATCCCCTTTTTGGGTCAACTTAATTGAAAAGAAATATATAAACAGCATTGTTACAAATAGAAAACAACTTTCTGATAACTCATCTCAGAGATCTAAATGTGGACACATTGTACACATTCACAGACATAGCCTATATAAATAGGTACATCTTTCGTTAATCGCCCTTTGAAGTTTATCACCAAAAGAGAATTTGTTACATGCAGATGTTTCATTCTAATTCATGATGTTTAATCAAACCACATTGTCTTTGGAGATATGGTTGTGATTTTCACAGAAAATTTAATTACAATGAGTATTCCAGACCGGATTGAAAAATTAATGACAGGAAAAATTATATATTGGTATTTAGTATCTTTGATATTTCAAGAGCTGGAGAAAGCCTGCAAAGGATTTGAAAGTTGGTTGAATAAGTCCCTGGTTGAGCCAGTTCCAGCCTTGACTGACTAACTTCTATCCTTCACCTATTATCTTTGCAGAATATTCACTTTGCTCTTGGCATTGTGTTTATCTGATTGCTTCAAGCAAAATTAGATTACTGACCTCATCACTCGGAGTTTGTTTTATTCTCAGTAGAAAGCAGTTAGATCAAACTCATATAAAGGATCAGCAATGAGATTGGCATTGGGGGAATTTTATTTCTCACTTTATTTTCCTTTTATTTCTTTGCTGAAACAATTTTTACTAAGTTGCATGGGATATGAGTGAGAACTGAAGCTAGGTAAAAGTGGTAACAATGCAGCTATTTCTTCAGAAAGAAGAGAGAACTGTGGGAAAACTTGCATCTTTGATAAGGATTTTACATCTTGATTATTTGATAAACATAGTTGGCTCTAGTTTTTGGAGTTGAGAGAATCTAAACCTTGTCAGGGAAGCAAGACTTACTAGATGTACAACACAGCCACTAATAGAATTGAATGAATTGGGCATGCGGTCTTTCAAATAATTAGAAGAGAACAGTGTTTCTTTATTCTGTTCTTATGATTACTACTGAGCTAGGCATACATAAAAATATAGATCATTTAGAAGTATTACCACAGTAAATGAAATCCAGATTTTCCATCTGAAAGTGTCCAGATTGGATGCTTCAAAAAACAAAAAAAACATGAGGAAGGGAAGCTTAAGCAAGCATATGATCATTTTTACTGATGGAAGCTCCTCCTCATACCAATTAGCCCAAGATTGCCTCCTATCTGAAGACACAATAAACAAAAGTGCATTGGTGGGCAACTGGCAGCAAATAAAAGCAGAGCAGGAGTAGTACCTCAGAACGAGGAAGAACCAGCTCCCAGACAAATTCTTTCTTTTTCTTTTACCATCACTCTAATGATGGAGTGATTTCAGCATTACATTACTCATCACACACTCTGATCAAATGCAAATTCCTCTTCTGAGTATCACCTAAAGCAGAACTGTCTCGCCTCAGCTGATACATGCGTCCTAAGGCAGAGGCAACTGAAACACATATAAAACCTAACTGTCAAGGGTGTAAACTATTTCACTGCAAATCACTTTAGCAGAAACATTAAGCTAACGTGTTAATCTCACAGGTTTTATCCCCTGCCCTTCTTCCTAAAGTGCCAACCATGCAGCCTTCTCCTGACAACTTCCGCTGTGAGTGCAGCCGGTACATGAGAGAGCAGCATGGAGACAACATCTCTACGAGGATGGAGACAACACCGAGGCAACTGAAATTCTTTGATGTCAAGCAGTCTTTGACTGTTATAGAACTAGTTATGTCGATAACTTCTCACATCACCAGTAAGTATACAACCTTCACATTTTTGTTCTAATGTAAACACCAAGATTTCTTAACTGTTTCTGTTATTCAGTGTCATCTAATTAAATGCTTATCGGGACCACAGGCTAAATTAACTTTTGGCGCCTTCAGAATAAGTGGGAAGACTTATGTATTCCTATTAAGGATGGGGATGAAGAGGTAAGGAAGCAGAACTGCCATGAAAAGCCATGGATAGAGAATTTACTGAATTTCAGCTTGATACTGTTGGGAGATATGGGAAGGTGGGAGTGGCAAAAGCTGCTTCTAAGGAAAAACTTCCAACCTTTATACTTTCTCTCCAAAGTAACTAATACATATTGCTGCTTCTTTCAGCAGCAGCAAACCTGCTTTTCCAGAGCCCTGACACCATGGCAGACAAGCTCTAGCCTTTCCCCACCCACAGTCTGCTACCCTAAGCTATGTGCTTTGCTCCGCTTATATTTAGTACTGGCTCCAATTCAAGGTTATGATTAACTCAACATGTTTCCACATTTTGCATTTAAATAAAGCTGCTCAGAATTTTCAGGTGCCTTCATGCAGAATTTACTGAAAGGCCATGGATTTTTATCTCACATTGATGATTAAATTTTCTAGTCTCATAGAGCCCAGGTCACAGAAAATTTAAATAGCATAAAACAGTAATAACTACACATTGGATTTGCTTTCACAAATATTCCATTGTTTTTATTCTAATGATGATAGAGCATTTGTGAAAGGAAATTTAAAATCCTCATGTACAAAATCCATGGAAACCAACTTGTAAATTCTTACATGCCAAGGAGTCATGCTAAAAGGGCTTGCAAAATTACCTAGGCACAAAAGATAACAATCTACAAATAAAGACTGCATCCTATATAAATAGCCTTAAATATCAGATGTTACATTAAATTTGTATTACTAAATAAAATTTGAAGTATGATTGTGCAAAACAAACAGAATAACTTTAATTAGTATAGAGCACTGATTCTTGTAAGGAAATTTCATAATATCCCTATCAATATTAAAAATAAATGAGTTTTCCACAATGGTACCTATAAATTGTACTTTAAGCATAGGCCCAAGCCTACATTCTAATCCAAATTTGCTTCATATTAATGCAATATGGGAGCAAGTCCAAGTTCAGATATGGGCGTTAGGACTGAGAAATAAGTGTCCTTTCTAATCTCTAGTATAAAGTCCAATAAGCAGCTTCCAGAAGTTTTCCACTTAATCACTGTGTCCTCGCAGCAATATCTGCCCTTGATGATGTCAGAAAAATCACTCAAAGGACCTTTCTAGGTGAACCCTAACATCACAGGAGGGATTTGGTGGCATGCTGATCATCTCAGGCTGCCTTCGGCTGCCTGGACAGGAAACTTAAGTTCTGCCATCATATGTCCAGCTCACTGAATAAAGGATAAAACAGACTTAGCCAATGAGTAAATCCCACAGTGTCAGCATTTAGTATAATTGTGCAACATATAATCTGGTTCATAAACTATGTGAAGCAACTGAAGCTAGGAAGAATCTCCAGAGTTAAACAACATTAATAAGCAGAAGGCTAATATCTGTCTCTCCAGGGAAATGCTTCATTTGTTATGTTTCATAAGTAAATCTTGGGAAGATTCACCAGCTTTCTTCTATTGTATTTGCCCTTTTCTCAGAATTTTGGAATAATATCCTAAACCAAGACTATGAAGTTCATTGGCATTAAAAGGAAAGGAGAATTATTCAGTATTATTCATGTGATCCCATGCAAACACCTTCAATGTTACTGACCACATCACAAACAAGGGTATGTGAAGCTTCAGCCTTAGAGGTCTTAGTGACTGTTCAAAACTGTGCTTGGTCAAGCCTCTTGACTTTTTTCCTGTATTTTAAATGCATGCTTCCACCTTTAGCGTTGAGACTCTGACTTCAACCTTGCTTCTTGAAGCTTTATTTCGTTACATGTTTTTTCTATCCTCTTTCATTTCCTCAAGTATTATAAACTGGGCCATTAGCTGAATACATTTGAATTAGATTTCAAGTACTTGATGATTTAAATTCGGAAAAAATTCCTTTACTAATTAGGAGCCTTTTTTCTGAGAAATGTCACGTAAATGGGTAGGAACACTTCTGCTAAATACCAAAGGAATTTTCCTGATTCAGGCTAAGGACAAATGTATGTATTTGGATAATAAGTACATAAGACCAAAAGTAGATTTTTTTTTTTTGCACAAAACTTGTGGATTATTGAAGTGCAGCAAATAAGTATCACATCAGGAATGTAAAACTCAGCACAGAAGGCACAAAAAGTATTAAAAGTAGATATCAGGGGTGCAAGAACCTCAGGACAGTAGTATTTGAGAGCTCAATCCAAGAAATTGGACTTAAGGACAGGGAGAAGCAATGTGCCATTTAATTACAATTACTTGTGGAAAGAGAAAAGGTCACAGGTACAAATACATTCCTGGGTGAGCCCATTGTTATTTTTGTAACTGACCTTATTTTGGTGAAATTAATGTCTTGTCAGAAAAGTTAAGCTTGGCTTTTTGTACATTTAGCACACCAAAGGACCCAGCGCATACAGATACTTACTGCTGTCCCTGCAGCCTCGTAGCTATGACCAGGGATATCTTGTTTCTTAGGATTTAGGACCAACTGCACCTGTGAAAGAGACAGAAAATGACCATAAGGTTCATGATAAGGGGCCATTTAGAAATCATTACTATCTGATGTAGGCAGTCTTTTGACACTGGGGTTATTCTCTTCAGAGCAGAACAAAAGATGGTTTTACTAGACCATACATTCACTAGTGCATATATATGTATGTATATACATGTATGGATGTATATATTTTCCCAGCACTGTGAAATCCTCACTACATGCCCCACAGCGAGTACTTAACATTTATCAGTGCTAGTCCTGTCAAAGTTAATACAGCTACTTAAATATTTTACAGTATATGTTTATTTAGCAGTTTTTCTATGTTGCTGGAAAAGGTCACTGTGCTACCAAGCAGCTCATGGCTGAAGTGTTTAGTAGAAAAAAGAAAAACAAACCCCAGAAACTCCTACTGGCTTTGCCCAGCTCTTCAGAGCCACAGCCCTCTCTTCTCAAGGAGGGTTTGTGTGTTGCCCTTGTTAGCCTCTGACCCAGAGACCTGAGAAGTCCAAAGGCAAGGAGTGTCCAGCCCATCAAATGGTTAACTTGTGCCCCAAGACAACTACAGGGAGGAGCAATTATTCCTGCTCCCTCTGTTGTCATCAGTCAGTTTTCTGACAGATCGATTTCCTGTGATGGACTGATAACAGGAAAATAAAAAAAAAAAGAGAGCTTTTAGCTAGGAGTAAGTTATATTTTAGAATTAAAGTAGGGAGAGGCAAAAGATACCAGAGAGGAAGAGTTGTGACTGACAAACTGTGGTAGTTAAAATTGTTGAGAGTTAGGAAAAACAGTTAATTAGAGGGAAAAGGAGGAGTAAAGCTCCCGTTTTATCCACTTAATTAATTTCCATTGGTCTCCAGGAGATTTAGGGTTTTAGCATTAAAGTTAGGAGGAAAAAAAAAAAGATATCTATCAGAAACTTCATCTGGACAGTTTTGACCAGGAGACAGACTGAGACCTCGCTGCCCTTGGATAAGTACATGGCATCATTAATTGTAAAAATAGGTCAGACAAATACCTAGAAAAACCCCTGTGAGGTGGAGTTAGTCTCATGGGAAAATTAATTAACAAAAATTAAAGATTTGGAGATCTTTTGAAGCTTAATGTATAAATATATATAATATAATATGTATATTTTCCCTCTACCATCTCTGAGAATAACATCATAGGGATTGATTCGGTTCCTCTTCCTCATGAATATCGGGAGTAATAACATGATCAAACAATAGTATAGGGCCACTGTAAATAAAAGGAAATTAGACAAATACTATACATATTTCTATTTCTTAATGTCAATGATATTTAACAAGAATTGGCTGAGCATTGCCTGTAACGTTAAATAGTGTCTGTCTGTACAAGGAGTATCCGATCCCCATGACAAAAAAAGTCAAGAAAAAGATTGAAGTTGGGGACATACTGCTATATTTTCTACCCTTTTTCATTATTAGCTTTGTAATTTAAGATGCATTATTTACACAATAAAGTCTATAAAATGTATCAATGCAGGCACTCCATTGCAGACAAATTAATGCTACAGCATGGTGTGCTAAGGGGCAATTTAGAAAGGCACAGTGTCCTTGAAATCTTACGATTCATTTTCTGCATTTCCTGACTTGAGTCATTTTCACTCCATTACCTGAACATTCAATCAAATTGAATGAGCATTCAGTTCATTAATTACACTGTTATGTTTAGGATCAAGGAAAACATATTTCCAGAGTTCAATTCCATATGCAAAAGAAGACATTTGCCAAGTTTGAGATTTGCTAATACTTGTGTTTAAAATATTTGCAAATGATTTTATGACCATTAATAACACTGCACTTCATCCACATGCAGAGCATCCTCTGGAAAAAAAAATGCCATCTGTTCCTTTCAACAGCATTTTAGTAATATTTATATATGGCTTTAAGGAGAGTCTTCCATAAGATTAAAATCTTAGATTTGTCACAAAATGGATTAATTTTTGTTGCCATTTTCAGATCTCATTATATTTTTGGCACAGAGTTAAATGGTTTTGTGTCATTTTCTGTTCTTGTTACAATTTTGTCACTGATAATGCCTTGTAAAGATAAAATTACATCACATATTGAGCCTTGTGATAATTCCCTCTTATGCCAGGACAGCAGCAATTAGAACAGCATATTCCACAAAATCACTTGACTCCTACACTTAAATATCATCAGAAGTGGTCGAAGTATTGTTTGCTTCTTATAGTAATTTATAGGCAATTAGAAAAAATAAAAAAACAACCCTAAGTTCATTACTTAACTTGAATGAGACTGTATTTTCTGTTGCTCTAATATTCCTGATGAACAGCAGTGGAGAAAAAGTGTATTTTATGCCTTTATTCAATACCGAGCTGTGTAGCATCATAGAAGTCTCATAATACCCATGTGAGTTAAGGAATCATTATCCTGATTTTGCAGATAGAAACTTAGCCATAGATTGGTTCGACTGTCTCAGATGACAACTGGCTTTTGGCAAAACAGTAATTCCTCTCCATCCCCTTGCCAGAAGTTACTGCTCCCTCAGAACTGGCTGTAGGAGCACACCTATAAACTAACCCATAACAGAGCAAAACCAGGTAGAAGAGACCTCTTTCTACTGCTGAGAATTTGGTTCATTTTAGCTGAAACGACCTGAGCCTGCAAGTGCCTCAGCAACAAATAACAACATAATTGGAAAATACTGCAGGAGCAGTGCTGGATTTGTTTCTCCTGTTATGATACCCTCTGTGCACGTCTCCGGCTAATCAACGGGTCAGTAACTTCTGGCATCCCCAGCCCCTGCAGGTGGTAACACTTTAGCTGGCACACAGAAAGCTGTAGACAGAAAAGGATGCGTGTCTGTGCCCCAAACTCACATTAATTATGGCCAGACAATAAATCGACACAGCTGAAGGGCATCGTCCTTCCCTTTCCCTCCATGCACATAACGTTCCTTCCTTGCCTTGGAAACCCAAGACGCATCCAGAGGACCCGGGCCATTCACACTGCACACACTGAAATGCAATAAGTAATGCTTAGACATAGCTATAGGATGCCTAATATACACACATAAATATATGCATAATAGCTAACACTGTGCGAGAGACCCATGTACATTATATTTCCTTACTGCATGTTTTTTTTTTTCCCCAGTAATACGGCCAATGGGAGGTTTGCTAATAGCAATTGTCCTCTTTTGCAGAGAACTGTATTCTGGAAATATGTTTTCCTTGATGATAGACATGACAAGGTAATTAATGAATTGTTTTTGATGCTGCGGAGCCCCTTGCCACAGGATAATGTGGACACAAAAACTGTATGAGGATCCAAGGTGCACCTGGACAAGTTCAAACTAAAATGCGACTCTCAAAGCCCCTGAGCAAGAAATGATAGGATTCTGGGAAAGTATTTGCGGGAGAGTCTCATACACTTGTTCCTTGTTATTATGCCCTTTGTGAGACTTCCACTTTTAGCTGTATTTTGAGACAAGATACGGGGGCAACGGCTCTGTCTGACCTAAAGCAGCTATTCTTATGTTCCCATGTTTTGTTTTAGTCTCACTGTTTAGTGCTTATCATCCCTCAGATCCTTTCTGTTCATCATTCCTTTACTTCATACACAAATCTGCTCAAAGAATAATTTTAAAATTCTGCTTACTCCCATTTCTCACTTCCTTTGGGAAAAAGAAAGCAGAGTGGGAGTCAAATACATTTAGCACAGATGCTGTCATGACAGAAACTAAGCCATTTTGTCCTTGATTTGAGGTGAAAAAAAAGGAAAGGAAAGCACTGAAAGACTTGCCTCTTTTGAAAGCAAAAATAGGACCTAAAAAATGAAATTACCATTTAGTTTGAACAATTAAATGTAATAATTGAGAACCCCAAATAAAAGGTCTAATACAGTTAACCTTCAAAAATCTGTAAACTCACTCTGAAGACAACATATGGCACTTAAAGCACGTTATGACTGAAGAAAGCTAATATAAATAGAATTATTTGTGGAAAAAGCCCTATCAGTGAAGTACTTCAAAACCAAAAAAGCAATTGCTTTAGAAGAGTATTCCATGTTTTTCTTCAGCACGACCTTGTTAAACCCCTGAATATTTCAGTGTTGGTACATCTCTAATCCAAATGCAGCATTGCAAGGTATAGCTTAAAGCTATTAATGCAGATTGCCAGCACAAAAAGATGACAGACAGAAAACATTTGAAAAATGTTGCACTTTGACTTTAAAGTGCCACAACCCGTTGCTTTATAAATGCCTCTGAAATATCAAATTAAAGGTACATGCTTAAGGGATAGGTTTTGGAATATTTGAAAAATCAATCTCTGACATAGAAAATATCTTTTTTTTTTTTCTCTCTATTTCGCAGCTGGCATAGCTCATAGCTATCTTCCCTTGCCAGTCTGGGTAATCTTTAACACACAGACACAGACACACAGACACACACACACACACACACAAAATTCCATATCTGATGACAGTAATTAGTGGGCTAAACTGCATCCTTATGCATCTTCCTTCACATAATTTCAGTATATATGAAATAATTTTTCTAATTGAAATACTAAATATTGGTCTAGAAAGAAATATGAAACACTGATATATTTATTTGAAGCTGATCAAATGCTTGACTTTTTATAAAAAGTCCTTGGAAGATTGCCTAATGAGCAGAATACAGATGTGGCTGGCAAAATATAAAATCAACACATTTATTCCATTTTTTTTAATTTAAAATTTCTTATCTACTTTTCTGCTTTCTCAATATATAAAATCACCTTACAGTTTCACTTTTGCTTTCATTTTCATTTGCAACACAATTAGTATTGATAAAACTAAAAAAATCTAAGAAGTTCAGCATCCAGTTAATATAAACAAGGTCTAATTTATGCTAAGTTTACATATCAGATCCATTTTTTTATCTAAAGTTGTAGCCAAGTACATTGGAGCAATGTAAAAAAATCAGTAGAAGAATAGTTTTATTTGGCTAAGCCGCATGATAAACAATGTTCTTCTGGAATTTTAAAAAATAGAAATAGCCACAGAGAGCCCTACTATTTCTGCTGTTAAACCCTGTTGTAAATGGAAGGCATGAGATATTGCAGAAGAAAAAAGTAACCACAAAGAATTCCCCAAGCCCTTGACAAAACCTATGAAGAAAAATTATAGAACTGTATTCACCTGTTTTTTCTTCCAACCAGGCAAAACCATATGGTTGAGGTACAAACTCCTTTGAGAAATTCTGGAATTGCTTTTTCACCACATTAAAGAAGACTGTAGTGTTGCTTTTTAAAAAATCCATAATAAATCTTATTATACTTAATACTTTTATGATTACTGCAACATCCTATTGGTCCTTTAAATAATACAAAATGTTATAGATTCAGTATATAATAAAACTTCTCAGTACAATGTTGTAACAATATTTGGGCCCCATTTATGCACACAAACAATTAATATTTTTAAATAACAATAAACTTTCTCTATCTTAAGAAAGTATAATCCTTAACAGCTGTACATCTGTTAAGATGCATAAGAACTTGTGCTTAGCTCCAGCTTGATGATATAGTTTTAAATAACAGGATTACATAAAAACTGGCACAAAGTTACTTTTTTTATTTCATATGTTCATATCATTATGAATTAATGATAATTGGCCCCTCTGTTTTTCTTAATGTCACCACGAAGGGATGCTGAAACTATTCTTTTAAGATTTCTTCGTTAAATATCAGTTTTGGTGCCAGTCCCTGAGATGGTACTAACATAATGTACTGTAATCAGTTTGGGATTTTATTAGCAGGAAATATATCGGAAAGCTGGCATGGAAATTACTGGTTTGGTTGCATATTTTTGAAAGAAAACTCGAATTTTACATTATAATTCTTTCACTCTAAAAGGAGGGTGGTTAAAAGCAGGCCAATAAAATTTTCAAACAATCAGTAGTGATAATTTACTTCTGAGTTTTCCCTGCTGCTAATCCACTAAAGTTAATGGACCTTCCACTTCTCATTTAACTAGGAAAAGGACTAGACCCAAGTGATTTCGGCATCTCAACATCTCTCTGACTGGGTGGCTAACTCTCAAGCGCTCTGTCCCTAGTGAAAGCAAAATGCTGTGTTCAGGGACCTCTTGTTCCTTCCCCAACATACGGGATTGGGATTCCTCAAACGGGAGTTTAAGCAAGGGGCCCATCAGTGCCAGAGTGCGCCACGGAAAGGCAGCAGGAAGCACTGGGGAGAGGGATTACGGAGCCCTCTCGAGCATTTTGTACAGTATGAGCGGGCTCCCTCCAGCCAGAGTTTTCAGCTTCAAGCCTTTTCCTAGATTTGTGTGCCGGAGTCTGCTACTTTGCACAAATGATAAGGCAAAGAAGGAGGTATTAGTGTTGGTAAATAGGTTATATTAATTATTCACTGAAGACCCGAAAGCCATACCTCTGTTCAGTAAGACATTCACCTGAACAAGCTGCCTCCTACCTCATGCTCAGCACTGGACATGCTCATATCCAAAGAATATTTTACTGCTCCATACAAAGAATAGCGAGAGCACTGTAAGCATCATCTTCCAAACCTAGTAACTTTGCTTTTACAACCTAAAGTAGATAAATGCTTCTGATCCTTCCCAGAAGGAGAGGTAATTGAGTAGAAATCAACATTAGCAGTAGCAGTTCGTGTAACTGACGTAGGAGTTTGGCAGATATGCTATAAGAATGTCTCCCTAGGTTAAATATATACAGATAATTGGTTAATGTTTAAAGAACTATCACATTCTTGGCATGCCCGCAAAAAGGTCTTGAGATACTTATGTTATTTTAGAAAATCTGGGCATCCACTCACTGGATGCCTCCATGGCTCTGGCAAGAAACACATGGGAATTTCAGTTATTTATTTTGTACTAAGATGGCTGTGGGTGGCCACCTCAGAGGCTTCTCATACATTGTCTGTCTGTCTGTCTATCTATCTTTTTGTAGATCTAAGCGCATAATTGTGAATGTGGAATATTTCTATTCTGGTGGAATGGGGCTCCATACGTAAACAAAATTTACAAGTGTAAAAAATTCATAGAAGGTTGTTAATTGGGTGATTTCTTCTACTACTTGACAATTGTAACTAAAACAATCTTCAAAACAGGATGATGATTACTGCATTGTTATGGTTGTCTAATCTTATGCCTTCCATATTGGTGCTGAATAAGTATTCCTGTGCAATCAGACTCATGACAAATTTAATGGTTAAGACTTTCCACTGAGTATTTTCATCTGTCTCTGCTTTGTGTACAGTTGAGTATTTTTCAGCCTATGCTTTTTGGCCATATAGTATACTTGACTGCTTTTTTTTTTCCATTAATCTCTCAACAGTCCAGACAAATGCAGTTCCATGCCTCTCTCTTAGTTTCTTGACCCTTAAACTTTGCCTTCTTATAAAGAAGAATTACGATCTAGTTCCAAGGAATCCAGCTCTTCCTAAAGAAAGACATCAAGCGCATTGATAGTTGTTGTATGACTGAGTCCTTTACAAGATTCAGATGGTAAATATTTAACTAGACCTCTTTGTTGGCTTGCTTTCTGCCTTTAACAATATTTCATAGAGTGATAACTTAATTCTAGCAGTAGGCTGTTACTAGACTGTACCATCTTTTCCTTTTCAATTTGAGGACACTGGCTACTGCTTATTAAAAGTTCATGTTAAATCTCTTCAGTTTACCTCTCATAAACTCCTGTTCTCTCTAGAAGTATGAGATTTATTTTAATTATCTTTTTATACAAATACTTTTAGTAATTATTTTTCTCCTACTTGACTAGAAACATAGGTCTCACTAATTTTTTTTATATACTTTATGGAGTCACATGATTGGACATTATGTTCTACTTCTCAGTCAAATGAAATAAAAAGTCCTTCAAGAAAGAAGTGATATGCAACTTAAACATTAAGGGCAACTCCCAAGGAGAATTTATGCAAAAGGACATTTCTGGCTCCAGTTTCATTGGAATCAAACTTTGAGCCACCAAATGTGTCTAGTAAGAGCTATTTTATTTTCTAACTTCCTTTTCAGGTGATTATTTTCTAAATAAACCTGTTTGGAATCCAGAAAACAGATGTATTATACCTTTTGTATTTGAGGAGTTTTATTATCTACTCCAAAACAGCTTAAGCTGCTCAAATATCCTGGGCTCCATTATAATTATGGCTTGTGATTGTGGTTTAAAAGGCATAAAAGGCATTGTGCAAAATTTCTGGAGTCAGAAGAAAAGATAAAAGAGAATCTAGGATTGCACTTGGATTTCATGTTTCTTATCTGGGAAAAGGAATCTCCTCTTTCCTTGAAGTATCTCTGTTACTTATCCAGTTACTATCTGAACAACAACAACAACAACAACAAATACTCTACTGCAACAGTCTTGGAGGCAGAAGTTGTTGAGTTAAACTCTTTCTTGGTAACTACGGATGTGAATTTTTGTACTCTTGGCTTTATGGGAGCCTAGTCCCCAGCCTGGACTGGCAGACAGGCTGGTGATGATGCTCTTCGCTTGCAACACTATGGGACGCTATGGGCTCAGGCATGCTAAATCCCAGGTCTGCCAATATTTGGCTAAGTGGCCTGGGTTTGACCCACAGCTTTGTCAAACGAGCAGCACGACACATTGGACAGCAGTAGTGACATTATAACAGCACACTTAAGTTGGCCTAACTTGGCATGAAACCACCCTATAATTTTATGCAAAATATGACATTTCAGACAGGGGTGTGTGTGTGTGTGTGTGTGTTTCCCGTTCATTTGCAGCATCGCAGCGCTCCTCAGGGAATAGCCTATAAGCCTCGCTCTCCTCATTAGCTACCCCGTCTTCTTGAACTGCACTGCCAGAATTAATGCCCTATAATTTTAGCACTGTGCTGTTGGGCACCTAAATGGACATTTTCCTGAATTTGTCGCTTTTAATTTTTTTACGCAGAATATCACATGCTATCTAGACAAAAACAAACTATTATTTCCCAAATATCCTCTGTAACAGAAAGGATAAATGCTGACAAAGAATAAACTGAAAGGGATGTTAATCTGTTCCTATATTCATTTGTGTGGAATTTTAAGCTAAGGGACTCTTGAATTCAGGCTGATAAGCTGATCTCTGTCTCTCATACACACACACACACACACAGCTGCCACTTAATTTTGCAACACCTCTGTTTTCAACTTTAACTAAGTGGTGCAGGATCAGGTATTTGATTTGACAGTTCTTGCTCCCATTCTCAGTGAAGTTGCATTTTGCAGCGAAGAACATGACCATTAAAGATATGCAACTAAAGTCTCTAAAATATATATTTTAAAATGAAAAATTGTATAGGGGTTTTAGTCAGATGATAGTGCCAATATTGATAAAGAGTTAAGAATTAATTCTGTGACAAGAAGATGAACAGTTTTATTACTATACATTATTGCACACATTTCTAATAGATTTATTATATCTATTCACACACACACACACAGTGTATACATACATTATGCATACAATATTATATATGGAGATATATATACAAATATACACTCACATACATGCATGTAGATATATGCATACATTATATATCTATAATATATTTAGACATATGTTACACACACATATAGGCAAAATCGTAGACCAAACTTTTAGACAGTTAACACTTGTAAAAGTCAGAAACCGACAGTCATTTTCATTGCAATGAATTACATGCTGCTGCTGAAGGACTTGTAGAACAACAGCAACAAAAAAAACCATGGGAGGGAGAAAATCTACATAACCCCAAGTAAGTACACAGCAAGTATTTGCCCCTGAAGTCCCAGAAATCTATCACTTCAGCAGCTTGTTACAAGGTTCACAGCTCATATAAATCTTAAGCTACATGCTTGGGAAATGCCCTAAACTGGTGTACCTCTACTAATGACTAGCACTCTTTGACAGTAATCAATCTTGTTCTTCATCCTTAATTCATATCCTCCTCTGTTGAAGTATTTCTGCTCTTTCTTTTCCTTTTTGTTCACCTGAGCTGTAAACCATCCATGATAACAATGTAGTAAATGAAGCAGCATCCATTAGGGAATAAACAACCTAATTTTATACTGATCTGTATACTTTGCAAAGTCCCTTTGGTATGCTTTTAAATTAATCTATTTTGGTTATGATTTTCTTGGTGAAAGAATATAACTTTAAAGTTTGTCCTTTGAGAGACTCTCAGAATCTGTTTTGTTTTTTCAGATGAAGGAGGATTTTGGTTTGTTGTCTACTACTAGTTCTTTTTGCAATGATTCACGCCCCAAAGCTCCCCAAACACAATAATTTAGAAGAAAAAAGCAAAGATTCCACAGACAAATATTTAAGCTAAAATGACAAACAGAGGAAGAACCATGTGTACAAATTACAAAAAAACAAGAGGAAGAATATGAGAGACTTCTGTTTTCTTTTGGGATTAACTTTAATCTCAACTTTCCGGCTTGAAGTGTGATATGGGTCCAATTCAGTAAGATATTTAAGCAGTGCCAGAAGTGCTTAAAGTTAGGCACACATACAACTTGCTCACTGTTATAAAATCTTCTCTCAAAGGAAAAACAATTTTGGGCCCTTTTTTTTCCTTCACTGTTCGATGTTCTGCTTCAAAGGCATTATTGTCTAGCCTCATCTTCTATCACCAGACTCAATTATTACAGTACTTTTTCTACTAAAAGTAAATAATACAAAAGCATGTGATAACCTGGTGACCAAGGCAATGACAAATGAAATGTTTTTAAGAGAGACCATTCACTATAAATCTCAGTCCTAGTGTATGTTGTATATTAGAACTTGTCAGCAAGTAAATCTTGTTATTTCAGAAATCTAATCATTGCCAGAGTTCTTTTGAAGCCTTAGAGAAACTTATTAGCAAAGGATTTATGGCAATTCTGAATTGCTTTCAGAAAGGTACATCACATTTGCAGCTGGGACCCAGCGTGTATAACAGCTGTCCCTACAGTGTCCTTGTACTATATTGGTCTCATCCTGGCAGCACTTTAAAATCTAAAAGCATCTGTTTCACATTTAATTCCTATACTCAGATGACTTATCTGCATTACATGTTAGAGTAGAATATTTCATTCATTATTTATTATACACAGATATTTAAAAAAACAGCAACTTCACATATGCCACAAACCTCACCTGCAGTATTAGCTAGTCACAAGACTACATACAGGCAAACATTTTGGTAAAGCACGTCAAGTAGATCAAAAACAAAAGCAAAGTTTTCTCTTGGAATTTCTGCAATAGTGATTAAATGCTTAAAGAAGCTGCATTTCCTATTGAAAAACTGCCATTAGTGTTTTACTAGTGCTCTGACAATATATAGCATTTATCTAAGTCAAACTCATCACTAACTCTGATACGCTAAGACATTCCCTTCCCCTGTCAGGGGTAAAATGGGAGTCTAACAACAGCCAATGCATGTCAGCCTTGTTTTGTTACAAGCAAATCATCAGCATGCAACACTATATATTTTTTAATTTTATTTTTGAAAAAGAATGTCTGGTTCTGATGATGAAATTCAGAAAGAATGAATAAAAGCCTGTTGCCCCGTCACCTCTTGCCTCATAAATCTGAGGAGCATTTCCACTTCTAGCTGTAAAGCAAAACATATTTCATAGAAAGTAATTCCACAAGCAAAATGGTGATGTGATAGAATTTGAATTCTGAAAGTGCCTTTTGCATTATTTACAGATATTGACAACACATCTGGAAGAAACAGGGATTTGGGGAAAACAGCATTTCAGCTTGTAGAAAACAGAAAATTTGAAGGAAGCAGATTGGCTGAGGGCACCTGACATACCATAAATTCTTTGCTAGCTATACCTTGCAATTACCTATACTTAAATAAATTCTTGAAGAATCTTAAACAAATTCTTATGCTATTTTGCTACAACAGCACAGTAAAAAGTCATTTGTACAGCACACTACATTGATTTACCATTATTGCTGTGACAACAAGCATCCATAAATTCCTGACCTGCCATGGATGCCCGGATTCCAACATGCCTGACATCATCAACAGAGACAATGATTGTGTGGTTCTTTTCTTTTTCTTGTATTATTAAAAATCATTATCAATATATAAAAGCCATAATTGGATAATTGCAAAGCTGTTCCTATGGCAAAATTATGGTTTTATACATTTGCAATTTTCTAAATTTATGAAATGAGGTGTTATTGGTCTTTAGTCCAGAAAGAACCTAGCTCAACATAGTGAATCTACAGGAATTGCTTCCTTTTTGTCAGGTATTACAGAAGTTTCCATCACGAACATCAGGCCAAAACTGATTCTTTTTATTCTTTATTTTTATTCAAATAGTGAATAAAAATTAATTTTTAAATTTAAAAATACATATTTCTCTTTGATAAATGATGATAAGATTACATAATAATCCTTAGGAATTTATCATATATTCTTGAGACACATATTTCACATCCTAGGAACTAATATTTCAGGATGTATAACTGAAAACCAGTATCTTGAATTACATGAAGTGACATGTCTATGTGACAGTACATTCTGAAATCCTTGGGATATACCAATCCCTGCCTTCAAGTTGCATTTCTAAATAAATAACTTTCCAATGTTGCCTTCCTAGCTCTCATTTTGAACTAGGTTTTATTTGCTTTAAACAACAAAATAAAGCTTGACTCATCTCTTTTGACATCAGTCATTGATTGGTCAACCATTCCCAGCTTGACATTAGAAAATTATTGACCTACAATTTTATTTTATTTTATTGCAAGCACATGAACTGTCTTCCATATCCCCATCTACCAAAGTCACAATTCTTCTTTGAATACAAAATGGAAAAAAGCAACTAACCCTTTGAACCATCAATTGCAAGCTGTTTCAAATCATCCACAATGGCATTCATGGACTATTCAATCATTTTAAAAAGATTTTGGATTTTTTTCAATTACAAAAATATAAATACTAAAATATTACACTAAAACTCACAGAATGTTTGAGTATAAAATACAGAGACAAATACAGCTGCAAGAAATTAAATTGAATACAGTGTTTTAAATAGGCATTTTAAAGTGCACTGGGAAAACAATGTTTATGTCAGAAGAAAATATAACCTAAAGGTGCAAATAAGTACTAATACCTTTCATTCAGCAATATAATGTGACTGACTAGAAAGGCAGAAGACCGGGATGAGATTTCCTGTAGTTCTTGGTGTTTTCATATAATATTAAACCCAAACATGACTTCTATTGTTGAATGTATATATATATATATATATATATGTGTTCATATATAAAAATATTTCTTAAAGGACAAAGCTTTTTGTCCTACCTCTCTTTAGGTTATATTACCCCCAAGGCTTTTTAGGTATTTTATTTTGCTTGGAGAAAAATACTCACAGACAAACATATGGAATTTTTTTCTTCTTTCTCCTAACCTTGAAAATTACTTCATTTCTGAGCCGCTTAAAAGCTATTGCCAGGCCTTCCTGAATTAGTCCAGTTTACTAAAAAATTATGTATGATATAGAAAGAGAAACAGAAATGCAGCTGCTTTGGAAAAAAAAAGAGTCCAGCAGCTGATGTTTTCATTTTTCTTATGCTGGATCTTTCTCTGAGGAATCAATGTGAAGTGGCACTGATGATCTCACTGCAACATATCATTCCTTACTTGAATCTTAGCAATGATGAATTAGTTCTTAAATGGCTGTACGATTTTCTTTAGGGAATGGAAGGAATTAAGAAGGAAAGAAGGCGACACTAACTAATTCATCTCTAAAACAAAACAAAACAAAAACGATTCTCTCTTGGAAAGAACGAGGTCTACTCCAAAGCCTTCGTGCACAAACAAATGTTTGAAGGCAAAGCTGCTCAGTGTCAAAGTGGTAAAATTCCTGACAAAGGACAGAACAGCAGTTAATCGCCAAAGGGCTTGGCACGGGCAGCCCTTATACAAGATATATACACACACAGTATCCCTGTCAGTGTCACGGCACGTACTGTATAAAATTTATTGGACCTTAGTTGTTAAAAGCCCGGTGATCCAGAGCCTGCTATATGCATGTGGACAGGACTAAAAGAGGAGGCCGCGGCTCTGCCTTCAGGCTGCCCGGCTGCAGGGGAGTCTGCAGGAGCTGCAGCTCCCGAGAGCCGTCTCCCCCGTGCGCGGGCACAGGCTGCCCACGCCGGCCGTAGCCGGTGCGGGCTCGCTCCTCCACGCCGTGAGAAGGTGTCTGACAGAGGAGCGCACATGGAAATAAATGTACTCCGTCAATGCCAACAGTGGACTTGTATCTGATGTAGGACAGCATCTCCACGGCTGACCGGTGGACATTGTTTAGTATTAAGACAAAGAGAACTTTGCATAGTTACTTGGGAATAAAATAGTTCCTTGGTACTTTGATAGCCAAAAGGGCAAGAACTGAAGGAAACATTAGAGATGATACATAATTCGCATCGAATCTGAAATAGCAACATTAACGATTTCCTTGCCATCCCTCTGTTAGCTACAGAACAGATTACATGAGTTTTACTAAAATTTACAGCTAATTGCATATGTACTGGCCTCAAGAAAAAATCCAGATGCATCTGCTTTCTTTTCTTCCTAAATACAGGCGCATAGATAGTTTAACTTTCCTCAGAATAAATGCCTGCATTAGGTACTTAAATCTAGATTTAAGCAACTAGATGAATAAAACTGAAATCAGTGCGAAGTTCAAATATTAAAAACTTATGAAACTCAAAGCCGATTTTATCCAGGCCCTGAGTTTTATGCATTTCACCTTTGCTATTTTAAAAATATGTGTTCTGCTCATATGTTGGTAAAATTCTTACTATCGTGATACATTAATTGTTTTATGTGCCAGTTGCTTGTGGCTGGAATTATCCTATAGTCTGCTTATGCACTTTTAAAACTGTAAGCCCTTCCTTACTCAGCTTCTATAACTGTGCCATTGAGACTGACTTGCCTCGCTCTGTTTTTTTACAGAGAAAGTAGACTTGTTGCAAAACTACTTTATTAGAAAGCATTGCAGAGCTAATACAGCCCATAATTTGTCAGAAAAAAATTAAAGTTAGTTAGTTTAACATTTTGAACAAAAGAAGGAAAAAAATAGGAATTTGTTTCCAGATTTTGGGTGATTCCATAGCAGGCTAGAATTTTTTTAGCAATTTGGTAAAGAACCTCAGGTGTGTTTATTTGCTTTTTTTCTTTGGGTCCATACTTCTTCCTCCATTTTCCCTTGATTTTTGACCAGTTCCAAAACACAGGATCCAGATGGCTGGTGCCTAGTGCCATACTTTTTAATTTGTCCCAGTGAAATTTACAATGTATCAAGGACTTGGGGAAGTTACAGGTCTGCATAAGTCTTTGCAGGACCACAGCCCTAACCCTTAAGTACAAGTTAGGTTAGTAAACCTAATTTTACTTTCCTGATGGTGATATTTCACAATATGACATAGAAGGTGCAATGCATTACCCTAAACATAGGTGCCTAATGTAATTTTAGACATCCCTGGGTATCCCACCTGGATTTCTTGTCATGTTCTGGAAGTGTCATTACCCCACTGTGGATGTCTCAGATACGGATGGGTAGCTCAAAAGGCACTAGATACCTAAGTTTAGGCAACTCCATCATGCCCCCAAAGTTTGCTGTTCTGTTGCATGAATGGGTAAAACAACAGTGTTACCCTTAAAATCTTGTTACGGGCAAAAGGGAGCGTGCCTTTATGTGGATCCAAGTATTTATTGTTAGTCCAACCAAAGTCTTAATAGTCTAATCAAAATACAAGGAACAGATTTTATTAGCCCAGTTACAATGATACTACCACTTGCACTCCAAATTGATACACAAAAACCTCATTAATAATGGCGTCAAAATTATACAGTTATATATAGCTTTCAAGTATCTACCCTTTTTCTCTAGTGTTATGCTCACCCCTCTAATGTCCCTCTGGGTCCCAAGGTCCACAGCGCCCGTCATCTTCATGAAAGTGGAGGGGGAGGTGTTAGCGACAACTTGTCAGCGTCGTGAGGACTTTGCTGGGAAGAGTATGGTGATCATGGTTGGGTTTCTTTCTCCTCAGTCTTGGAGCTGCCTGGGGCTATTACTATGTGTTTTCTTAAGACAGTTTGCTCCCTTGCACTTTTTTCCCACTGGTTCCCGACTATAGTTTAACCATCCTTGCCTGTTGGCTACTAAAGCTGCACTGTAGCCTCCGCACAGCCCCAGTTATCAGAAAAGGTCTTCGTTTGTTATGCAGTGGCTGCCCAGGCTTATTAGACATTTACCACATTTGGTATTCACATAGATCAGCTTAAACAAGTTAGGTAATAGTTCTCTGACAGCTAGACAATTGCTATCACAGCTAAAACAAGCTAAAATGCACTCAGGCTGAGACAAGTCCAGATGAGTCCTGAGGCCTGCACTGGTAAGTTAATACAAAGCATGTGGCCTTTAGTAAAAACTGAAAAAAAACATATTTGCTGAGCCACAGCAGTGACTAGCACCCATGTCTTGATGCATTTCCATTTGAAATTTTTGACAAATCTCTCTATTACATTTAAAGTTAAACAATCAGGATTTTGGTGCTTTAAGAACACTAGCACATGGAGAAACAGATATAAAAGTGGTCGAAGGCAGAAACAAATTGGGAGTTAAATGAAGGGAGAAGCACATTAAAAGGATTTTTGACACTTACAAAGCATGAGAAAGACTTGAGTGTTTATCCAGTTTAGTCCTTGAGCTCTGTATGTATGTATTTATAGCTGCTAGACATTAAAAACAAGTGCCAACATCTAGGAGTTTGCTATAAACCCACTGCATATTATTTTCTGAGGAAAAGAAATGAGTTCAATTTCCTCTGAACTTGAGGACTGCAGCACTGGCTCCTACTCCAGTTGTTACAATTCAAAAGAAAGTGCCTAGGGGTGGATGAAGAGCGAGTCGAGAGCTTATGGGTAAGGATTCAAGGGCAGGCTAACAAACAGAGGTGACACTGTTGTGGGTGTTTACTACAGGCCACCTGATCAGGATGAGGAAGTCAATGAGGCCTTCTACAGACAGCTGGAAGTAGCCTCATGATCCCAGGCCCTGGTTCTCATGGGGGACTTCAACCACCCTGATATCTGCTGGAAAGACAACACAGCTAGGCACAAACAGTCCCGGAGGCTCCTGCAGAGCATTGGTGACAACTTCTTGACACAGGTGGTGGAGGAGCCAACAAGGAGAGGTGTGCTGCTGGACCTGGTACTAACGAACAAAGAAGGACTGGTGGAAGATGTGAAGGTCGGGGGCAGCCTTGGCTGCAGTGACCATGAGATGGTGGAGTTCAGGATCCTGCGAGGAGGCAGCAGGGCACCAAGTAGGATCGCAACCCTGGACTTCAGGAGAGCAAACTTTGGCCTCTTCAGGGACCTACTTGGAGGAATCCCATGGGTTAGGGCCCTAGAAGGAAGGGGTGTTCAAGAGAGCTGGTTAATATTCAAACATCACCTCCTCCAGGCTCAAGAGTGGTGCATCCCTATGAGTAAGAAGTCAAGCAAAGGGGGCAGGAGAGCTGCATGGATGAGCAAGGAGCTCCTGGCAAAACTCAACCAGAAGAAGGAAGTATACAGAAAGTGGAAAGGGGGACAGGCCACTTGGGAGGAATATAGGAACGTTGTCAGAGTATGCAGGGATGTGACAAGGAAGGCTAAGGCCCATTTGGAATTAAATCTAGCTAGAGATGTCAAGGACAGCAAGAAGGGCTTCTTCAAATACATCAGTAGCAAGAGGAAGACTAGGGAAAATGTGGGGCCTTTGCAGAATGGGGTGGGTGCCCTGGTGACGAAGGATGCAGAGAAGGCAGAGTTACTGAATGCTGCCTTTGCTTCAGTCTTTACTGGTCAGGCCAGCCCTCAGGAACCCCAGACCCTGGAGGCAAGAGAGAAAGTCTGGAGAAAGGAAGACTTTCCCTTGGTGGAGGAGGATTGGGTTAGAGATCATTTAAGCAAACCTGACACCCACAAATCCATGGGCCCCGATGGGATGCACCCACGAGTGCTGAGGGAGCTGGCGGACGTTATTGCTAAGCCACTCTCCATCATCTTTGAAAGGTCCTGGAGAACAGGAGAGGTGCCTGAAGGCTGGAAGAAAGCCAATGTCACCCCAGTCTTCAAAAAGGGCAAGAAGGAGGACCCAGGGAACTACAGGCCAGTCAGCCTCACCTCCGTCCCTGGAAAGGTGATGGAGCAACTCATCCTGGAGGCCATCTCCAAGCATGTGGAGGACAAGAAGGTGATCAGGAGTAGTCAGCATGGCTTCACCAAGGGGAAATCATGCCTAACCAATCTGATAGCCTTCTCTGATGGAATGACTGCCTGGGTAGATGAGGGGAGAGCAGTGGATGTTGTCTACCTTGACTTCAGCAAGGCTTTTGACACTGTCTCCCATAACATCCTCATAGACAAGCTCAGGAAGTGTGGGTTAGATGAGTGGACAGTGAGGTGGATTGAGAACTGGCTGAATGGCAGAGCTCAGAGGGTTGTGATCAGTGGTGCAGAGTCTAGTTGGAGGCCTGTAGCTAGCGGTGTCCCCCAGGGGTCAGTACTGGGTCCAGTCTTGTTCAATTTATTCATCAATGACCTGGATGAAGGGACAGAGTGCACCCTCAGCAAGTTTGCCGACGATACAAAACTGGGAGGAGTGGCTGATACACCAGAGGGCTGTGCTGCCATTCAGAGAGACCTGGAGAGGCTGGAGAGGTGGGCAGAGAGGAACCTCATGAAGTTCAACAAAGGCAAGTGCAGGGTCCTGCACCTGGGGAGGAACAACCCCATGCACCAGTACAGGTTGGGGGTTGACCTGCTGGAAAGCAGCTCTGCGGAGAAGGACCTGGGAGTGCTGGTGGACACCAAGTTAAGCATGAGGCAGCAATGTGCCCTTGTGGCCAAGAAGGCCAATGGTATCCTGGGGTGCATCAGGAAGAGTGTTGCCAGCAGGTCGAGGGAGGTGAGTCTCCCCCTCTACTCAGCCCTGGTGAGGCCACATCTGGAGTACTGCGTCCAGTTCTGGGCTCCCCAGTACAAGAGGGATGTGGCACTCCTGGAGCAAGTCCAGCGAAGGGCTGCAAAGATGATTAGGGGACTGGAGCATCTCTCTTATGAGGAAAGACTGAGAGAGCTGGGCCTGTTTAGCCTGGAGAAGAGAAGGCTGAGAGGAGATCTTATCAACGTGTACAAGTATCTGAAGGGAGGGTGTCAAGAGGATGGGACCAGACTCTTTTCGGTGGTGCCCAGCGACAGGACACGAGGCAACGGGCACAAACTGAAACACAGACACTTCCATCTGAACATGAGGAAAAACTTCTTCACTGTGAGGGTGACAGAGCACTGGAACAGGTTGCCCAGAGAGGTGGTGGAGTCTCCTTCTCTGGAGATATTCAAAACGCGCCTGGATGCAATCCTGTGCAATGTGCTCTAGGTGACCCTGCTTGAGCCGGGGGGTTGGACTAGATGATCTCCAGAGGTCCCTTCCAACCTCAGCGATTCTGTGATTCTGTGAAACTAAAAACGCGTAGTGAACGGCAAGTGTATACAGAGAGAAAAGCAGGTCGGAAACACGGCCAGTTATCTTCAGCTCAGAAATGAGTTTGCTCATTTTGGGATCTGGGAATATTTGAAAAACAACTGGGAATGGGATATTTTGAATAAGACTCCATGGTCTACTGTCATCATGTCTTCATGTTAGTCTGTCATCAAAAACATTAGAGTGGCTACTACTCCTGTTGAGTTTTCTTCTACTCAAAGTGTCTTTTAAAACTGGTTGTTACCTACCTTTCTGCTATCAAATACATATATATGCCTCCTAAAGGATACCCTAGAATATCTGCAGGTTCATAAACTCTGTAAGAATACTTTGTTGATGTTAGGCAATGTGCTACTGCACCATTACATTCAAGGGATGAATCTGAGACAAACAGAAATCAATGTCAAAACTCTCCTTTACTAGGAGGATTTCCCCGGCATGCTTACAAAAACAAAATTAAAATATTCCAAAAAAGTGAATTAAAATCTCTTTTCCAATTGATTCTGCCTATATGCTTGGTTATGATGACTGATTATTTACATATTAAGTCACACAGGGTTTAAAAGGGACAGAAGGTACTGTACGCTTCTTCACATAAAAGGCTTCAGAAGCTCTTATTATAGGGAATTTAGGCAGAACTGGGTTTCAACAGGATCAGCTGTGACCAAATGTAATACTTTTGTTGGGCCATAGCCGATTCCACTGACCAGCACAATGTAATAGGCACAACCAGAAACTGGCTCCTATATTCTTCCTTATTTGCAATTTTCCTACTTGATGCATCACAATTTCAATCTGTATTACCAAAATGAAATTATGCCATTGTCTTCACGGGCAACGCCTGTCTTAAAGCTGATAGGAGTCACACAAGATTATAAAATAGCATAATTAGGGCCCTGGACAGCGATGTATAATTACTCGTCTGTTTATTTCAAAGAAAATCAAATCTCTGGAGAAACATTCAGAAATATTCTGGAAATATGCTTCTAAGTTGCTTTTGTGGGCTTGTTTCCTTAGGTACTAAATGCATTTTTCCTTCAAATTCTTTTAATGAATTTGTTTTTCTCCAGAAGTCCTCCAACATGTACTGTTAAATAAATATAAATTTCACATGAGATGGTTTATCAGGAAACTAAAATTTCTTCTGTTGGCATATGAAGAATCATTAAGGAAATTATTTAGGGTAGACTAATATATATATAATGCTATAGCTAGTATTTTTTTCTATGAAGTTTATAATGCAGGATATTGAAGCTATTTTTAAGCCAATAACATTTTTAGAATAGATTTTAATAATAGAAATATTTATTTTGTGTATGTGATTATTCTGTGAGAATAAACTAAGTACAAAATATAATATGACTTAGACACCCCTATGGAGCCCTTCAGAGAATACATAACTAACAGATGTGACACAAGTCAATCAGATATTGACAATACTTTTTGACAGCTCAAATTTTCTTGAAATTCTTTTCCAAGGCCTTTCAAGTTATTATTAAAAGCCTGTTTCTCTTACCACATTATTAAAAAGTGCCATTTTAACAAGAAGAAAAGAGACAGTAATTATGCTAATACTTTATATAGAAGCTTCTCAACATTAATTTGTCAAGAAATGCGTAAACCAGAGTAAAGTACATGTAAATGGAATCTCAGGTCCCCAAAGAGTTACAAATTTCTCATAAATAAAGCTGCTCTTGCTGTGCTTTGTTCAGCTAAAGCCCCCATTGGAAGTTTGGGTTTGGGTTGTGAGGGTTTTTTTTGACACTCCTGTTGGATTTGTGCTATTTTTTTTTTTTTTTCTCTACAAACTAGCATAGGGAGTTTAACTGTAACAAGAACTGTGGAGCTTGATATTATCAAAGTCAATGAAAAAGGAACACAGAATGCGGGGAATCTATGCAAAAAAAGAAACCATTGCACCCTCAGAATCACTAGCCAACACCATTTGAAACAGCTGTGTCACTATGAGCTCCTATCACATTTTCATTAAGTGGCATCAGTCTCCTAAACAACTAATTCTTATAAAAATAAATCTTCCCACTTCCCAGAACTTCCTATGAGGGAAATTAATTAGGAACCTGTCCGAGAAAGCAGTGTGAGAGCAAAATGCCTCTCTACATATGAAGAGTCTTTTTGTCCTACTGATTTACTTGTCCTGTTAAAATTATTCCCACAGCTATTTCAAAGCCATTCAGTCCCTTCGTCCAAGAAGCTTGTCTTTTCGGTTCTCTGCGACGCTTATGAACATATACTTGCAGTCCAGGTGGCATCTCTGTGGTCGGGAACAGGGCGAGACTCTGAGAACAGAGTTTGGGAGGCAACAACAGGCTGCTGATTGACACTAAAAAGTGGAGGAAAATTGTTTTTAATATCACTCAAAATAAAAGGAAGCAAGGTGTAACTTCTACACTGAATGGGTATGTTTTTCATCCTTTTTAAGATGTTTGTTCAGATGCATGTATGTAGAAATAAATGTTTTGCTCCTGTTCTTTTAAATATTTCTCATTTTTTAAGATGATTTTACTTACTTCTTTTGTCCCTGTTATAATATATGAACGACCGTCCACAGCAGCGTTCTGAGTATATCACAACTAAACCAACAAAACAAAGACTATTTTTTTATCTCCCACTTACCTAGACAAACATTTATACCTCAGTCAGTAGTAAGGTGACAGAGCCTTTCAGAATACCATTAAAAAACAAGCAAACGTAGCTGACAGACACAAGCTCAGGGGGACACAGAGTTCTGTGTTAAAGAATATCAAGTAGATGGAAAATCTCAGAGTTATTTTTGGTAAACTCAAGTTATCTTGAGATACATGGAACCAAGCTCTGCTCTTGGTTATGTATGTCTGACACCCAGTAATTTCACTCGCATTTGCATGTCTGAATACATCAGGACAGAACTGAGCTTTATATTATCAGCTAGAAAAATTATAATATTTTTCTTGCAATGAAACTGAAAATGATACATTGCCTTAAATGAATTTGTTTGTTGGTTATTATGAAAAAATCTTGAGAGAAAGAGAATCAGATGCTAAATCTATTAAGACAAATCCTGGAGATATCAACTTTTTGAAGGGCCAGGCAATAAAATACTTACCTGGCCAAATAACTGTACAGCAAATGGCAAAAACACTGTTTTTAAATGTTAAATACGGAAGGTGAATTTCACCAAGAAGGTGAAAAATCCCCAGCTAACCTCTACTTCCTTAAGGATGCTATGTGTACCCATGCAAAGTTGTCTTCTACTGGACACTAAGGAGGTGGCACTGTGCTGTTCAGAGCATATTCAAAAGATTTTGGCAAGGAACTCATTCATTCAGTTTTTGAGTTGCAGGCAATCTTGTAAACTCTGAAATGACAGTTCTCCACAGTATAAGTAATGTGCTTTGTTAGCTCAGGAAGATGTTATTATACCTCTTTTTTATCACTTCAAAAAACACTCAGAAACTACTAGTAATAAGGCAGATTCTGTGGCATCAGAACTGTTGTATTTATGCAGGCTGTATTTATACAGGCTGTAGCACCATGGCGGAACATTAATGACAAGGACAGACCTAAGCACACAGCGTGTTTATATCTAATACTTAAGTATGTACCCATGGCATTACCATTTTGGTTGATCTCTACTGACTTCCCCACCTGATTCCAGACCTTTGTCTTCCAGCAGAGACATCCAGGAAATGTACAAACAAAACAGATGAGAAGTCTAGCATTCATAAATAACACCGTTATATTACAATAAATATCCTCTTTGAATCACCCTTTTTCATCACATATGAAGCATAATGCACCATGAGCCTTTGCTCAGCAACTAAACATTTTCCTATCCTTTTGAATATGAAACACAAATCACAGATATTGCAGAAAAGGCTAGATGTCTTAGTGTGTTTTGCTAAATATAAACCAGACCTGTGGCTATCATACTTTCATGAAAGTGTCTGGAAAGATGAGTGCTTGGGCATACAACGTTTGTGTACAATATATTAGCTTGCTGCTGTGAGCAATACACTAGCTTTATTCTTCTGTGTTCTGCAGGAAAAAATCAAATGAAAATTACTTAAAATTGTGATTATATATGCTTCAAAAATATCTGATTTTTAAAACACACTGCAGCTCTAAAATACCTGAAATAGAATTCTTAGCAAAAATATGTGTTATTTCTGTACAGAGAATCCTGCATCACAGTATATTGTGGAGATTGTATAAGAAAAAAATTTATAAGCAGAAACATTTCAGAAACAGCTACATTCCAGCATATTAGTACTTTGTGGCAGATTAATAAGCAAAGGAGAATTATCTTACTGAAAGATACTATATTTAAAAAATATATATATATATGAGATAAATATATATGAAAGTTACATATTTTTATACATATATGTATGTATGTATGTATGTATGTATGCATATTCATGGACAGATTCCAATTACTGGAGTACTTTAATCTAAAAATGGAAACACAACTGGCAACAGAAGTTTTTAATTAATAGAGAAATAAAAAGTTTAATGAGCTTTCCAAAGTCTGTAGAGTTGTGTTTTTTTAATCTAATTTATATACCTATTTAAATACATGCCCTTTCATACACCCTTTTTTTGTTTAACTGCTTAAAAGATTTTGAACAGGCTGTAGCAGTGTTTTGCCAAATATAATAGCTGTGAGTAGTGGTATATATCTGGACTTCTACTGCTTGATTAAATGAACTAAGGACACTAGAACAGTAGAGATTAAAATAGGTTTTGTGTGTTTTTCCAGAATGGTGCTGCTGAGTCCCAGCATGGTAGCGTTCATACTTGTATTTGTCTTCCTTTAATGACAGCAGCAAGAGATTCACTGTTAGAAGCTGCTTTTATAACGTGACTTACAAAAAATAATCAGTGTTTTTCCTCTGGTATAACAATGCTTTCCTTGAAAGGAAGAAGCAGGGTATATTCTCTTTAAAAAAGATCAGTATGTTTTCCTTTCCTTTGGAAAGTAAATGCAGAGTATATTAATTTTGAATTAAGTACATGCTGCCACAGTTTCATAGCTTCTGGATTGGAGCTGCCTCACAGCTAGCTTGAAGTGTTGGTGCAGTTGTGCAGATAAATCTGCGTATTTATGTAATGCCTATTACAACTGCATGTCAATATGCAATAGAACAAGTATCTGTCTCTCTATCAATCTGCAGAAATTAGGAATGGTGAACTATTTACTGGTTTCCAGTAAAAAAAACAAAATCTCTAGAGTAACTCCATTAGGGGCTATGAATATCGTTGTACCTGGTCCATACATAAATCTACTACTGAGAAGTATCTAAAATAGACTTACTCAGTCTCTTCAATTGCTCTAGCGGGCCAGTGACAACACTAGCCTTGATTATTATTGCATATACTGTTGCAACTGAAATTACTTAAGTATGGTGGGTTCTGATTTATAATAATGAAAATGAAAAGAAGACATTTTTATTAATTCATATATTGTCAAGAGAATGGACTGAATTTTCCAGTCTCTTCTTTAGTTCTTGCTATCACAACAGCTACACAGTGTAAGCAGCATTACTATGGCTAGGTATCCCCAGGTGCCTCGTACAGCTCATGTCTCCAGAAACATAGCTCTGGCCTGGTGCAGAAGAGGTTAGAAATTTCCGATTTAAGCACCGATCCTTGGTTTCTGTCTCCCTTCACCACTGTCAGGGGTGGCTGCAAACTTCCGCGCCTCCTTGGCGTCCCATCAGCAGGACATGAGCAGGCTGGGCTGGGTTCATGCCACATGCAGAGCTGGCCCCGTATGGCAGCTCCCGGGGCTCTGCGTCTGGCCATTCAGCAGAAAAGTTTTCTGCTCCTAAGGAATAGTCTTTGTACTTTTTGTTTCCCTCCCTATTAACAGCTTTCTGATGTTGTATTTATTTATTTTGCTTACAAAATGCTGTCCTTTGCAAAACTGTCTCTCCTTGCCTCCTAAAACTCCCGTTGACTTCCAAACACACAAGGTGGACAAGCAAGCCTTCTGTCCTGAATATTAGGATGTGAGAGGAAAAACATTCACCTGGACATGAATATGTGCATTCATGCAAATACCTGTGTTTGTTCAAAGAGAATCTTCTTTCCAAATATTTGTGTAAACAACAAAAAAAGTTTGAGAAGTTACCTCCTGAGAATGCCAGCCACTGAATGCCAGACACTGAACAGTGATTTGAAATTTGCCAATGTTTTCATAAGTAATACTATGCTTCATTCATCCAGTTCACTGATACTACTTAGTAACTGGACATTTTATTAGGTGTATTATGTGTATGCAAATAGACACATGGTGAGGGCACTTCAAAATATAGCTTATCAACATTTTCATAGCTCTGACTTCTATTCCTGTAAGCCTTCATCTGTATATGTATATGTATTTACATATGTGTTTAGATGTATATACACAAGTGTATATATTGAAATCAATGAGGGGTTCCTTAGGGGAACATCTGCCATGTTCTGAAACAAAATCTGAATTTGACTTTCCCTTACTACTGTAAATTGTTTTTGACTGATCTTTTACATGTCATTTACACTCAATTATCTTTAAATGTCTGCAACCTGCCATAAAAATGAATGAGTGAAAGGGAAATTCTAGAGCATCTGTGATTTATTCACCAACAGATTAATGCATTTAATGCAATATTTACTCCATTATTAAATAAAAATAGAAGCTACAGTTGCTATACGGTACTGAAATGCTAATGTCAAAATCTTATTCTAGGAATGTTGTGTGATTTTGACAAATGTTCAGAACCTGATTAAAAAATAATATCAAAAGACATCTTCGATAACAATTATTTTTTTCCTTAAAAGTGAAGACTGTTAAACCTCAACGTAAGCAACAGACAGGAAAAAAAAAGAAAAAAAATAGTGAAAATAAAGTTAGGCTACATGAGCATATCTCAGCAATTCAAACTTAGTTTCATGTCATATACCTTTCCACCCTAATTGCTCTGAGGCCAAAAATACAAGAAACCTCCCCTCTGCCCCACCACCCCCATGCACCCTGCCAAAAACCCAAACCAAACAACCTCCCACCCCCCCAACCCTTACATTTTCAGTTAAGAGTTTCAGGAAAGTAATACTAAAGAGAGTAGGACAGCCCTTGGAAGAAAGAGACCACAGCCAGTTAAGACATGTTCCGTTAGGTTATTCACTGAGAAAACAGGGAACAGTATTCCTTTAGAAGATCAAGAACTTACTCCCATTTTTCATTGACAGTAAGGAGTAGCGTGGGGGATTTGTTAGTCCAGAAACTCTGGAGTGACAACTATAGCAGCTTGAGAAAGGGCACACAAAAATATGTTTAGGCTTTAATTTGATTTCAGAGTGAGAAGATGAAACTGAAAACAGTTTTCAACAGAAAATGAAAAAAAAATCGTACACATTCTGCTGGGTTCAGATTAGGGTTAGGAATTGTAAAAGAGTGGGGCATAAGCGTAAAGGCCTTAGGGGGAAAAGAACCCCAATTTGAACAGAAAAATTCCTCTTCTGAATCTCTGACAGCCCAAAAACACAGGACACTTCCTGGAGCTTCCACTGAACCTTGTCTCCATCATGGGCTGGTGCACATATCAGGGCTAAAAAATGCTCAACCAGAAGTTACAGAGGGACCAAGAGTCCCTGTAGAAGTTACAGAGAGGGACCAATGGAAAACCAAATTCACAGGAAATTCAAACCAGAAAGCATACAGTGACCCAAGTAGGGTATTAGGCTTAGGGCTCCTTAGCTCATCTTAGTCCCAGAGTAAGGTTAGGGAAAACCTGAAGGTTTCTTTTCAGAAGCATAATCTGCGTGGACCAAGCCCAACAGGGACACTGGAGTGAAGAGGAAAACTTACAATAAAGACGTGATGCTCAGTGAAAAATATGAAATGTTATTCATTGACAACAGAAACTTCAACTGAGATGAGAACTAGGCCATATAAAGCAACAGTGAAACAGAGTGGAAACTGAACACTGACAGAAATTTGGATTTTTCTCTAAGTGTATTTGAACTGCTGACATGAGCACTAACGTCTGCTAAGGGTCACAATATATGCTAAAGTAGAGCAAAGGAAGATGCAAAACCCAAATTATTAAGTTACTTTTGAAGTGAGTTGGACTTCCTTTTTCCATCCAGAAAGTTTTCTTCAAAAACCCACACATTTTTATAAAGCTACTGTGCTCTCAGTATCTCAGGGGACATAATACGATATCTGAGATCACTTAAAAAGGCATTTTTGTGCTGATATAAGTCAGTGTAACTGCAACATGTGTATCTTCCTCCACCTTTTATAAACAGAATGGGAATAGAGTACCACAGCCACCAAGTGGCATTCTAGCCCTGAAAATAAGAAACTCAGCACTTTAGTGTACTGGCTCTGCAGCAGTCTTAAGATCCTGTTATCAGAGCCATAAATATTGTACCTTTTGCATTTAAAACTTCAGAACTTGATGTTAGTGTACTTCATTTGATTTAACTCTTAAGATCATTACTAAAGATCTGCTTGCTTTAAAGGCTTAACTAAATGAACAAGCCATGGTTTGCACTGCAGTTTCAAACCTGTGACTACATTGTGACAATGGTATTGAATATTTTTTTCATTTTGGATGTCTTGCTGAGAAGCTTTTCTTCAAAACCTTAGGGAAGCACATCCTACTATTCTATAATGTAATTGCTAAAGGAACATGGCTTATGACACAGATACAATACTCTCAGTGTCTGAAAAATAACACATCTCACTAAAAAGATTAACCTGAGTTGAACCAAGCACATGAAAACTACTAGATTATTTTTTCCCCAAACAGAATGATTTCTTCCTTCCTTAGGATGGAGCTTTGTTAGGTGAATGCAAGTATCATATCTTTTGAACATTTTCTTGTTTTAATTTTGTTATTTTTCATTAAATATTAAAAGTATTGCCTCCATTAATAATTCTGCAAAAATATTTCTTTCTTCTGCAAAGCCCCTGATATTTTTGTTAGTGGTTTATTATTTTACAAAAAACCCCAGTGTAATAGTATATTAATTTCATGATGGAATATCACTTTCATATTGTAAATCAAATTTCATAGCTTAGGAGAATTTGTAGGGAAAATGTTGTCAAGTGTGATCCATCCCAGTTAACCCAACATAATGTGAAATTCCACTGGAGAAAAATGCAGCCTGAAGAGAGGAGACCTGAAATAATATTCAGAGCCTCTAAGACAACAAGACTCATTTATGATATTCTAGCTTAGCAAACACTCTTTGAACACTCCTGAAGTGGCAGAGCTTTTTGGTAGGATTTCATTCAGCCAAGCGAATAGATTTAAAACAATCCAAATAGGAGAAAAAAAGTTGAGAGGTTTAGTAAAGAGCTTTATGAGAGAAACAGAGTCTGCCTCTGTAACTTGATGTTTTGTTTTGTTTTGTTTTTTTGGAAGCTTCTAAAGGAGGAAGTGCTTAAGTTGAAGGGTTCATGCACACACTCCTGGAAATCTCTCACACAAGTAATTAATGTTTCCAACTGCTATATATTTGTAGGGGTAGGCTTAGGGTTAGGGTGAGGGTTAAGAGAGAGACAAAATCTACAGCACCATAGGCAGTCAGCTGCAAAGGGCATGGCAAAGGAAATGTGGGGCTGCACCAACATTGCTTGCATGACAGTTTTTAATGTTGAGGCAGCACTGGGCCTGGTGGCCTCAGCCTCAGGACCCACCTGAGATTCCGCAGAGAATGAGGGTTAGGGTAAGGGTTAGGGTTAAGAGAGAGACAAAGCCTAGAGCCCCATGGGGAGCGGGGCTAGAAGAGCCATGTCAAAGGAAATGTGGGGCTGCACCAACATTGCTCGCATGACAGCTTTTGCCTTTAAGGCAGCACTAGGCCTGGTGGCCTCAGCATCAGGATCCACCTGAAAGTATGCAGAGAGTTAGGGTTAGGTTTAGGGTAAGGCTTAAGAGAGAGACAAAGCCTAGAGCCCCATGGGGAGTGGGGCTGCAAAGGGCATGCCAAAGGAAATGTGTGTCTACCCCAAGATAAGTTGCAGGACAACTTTGCCTTTAAGGCAGCACTGCGCCTGGTGGCCTCAGCCTCAAGACCCACCTAAGATTCCGCAGAGAATGAGGGTTAGGGTAAGGGTTAAGAGAGATACAAAGCCTGGAGCCCCATGGGGAGCGGGGCTAGAAGAGCCATGCCAAAGGAAATGTTGGGCTGCACCAACATTGCTCACACGACAACTTTTGCCTTTAAGGCAGCACTAGGCCTGGTGGCCTCAGCCTCGGGACCCACCTGATTTCTGCAGATAATTAGGGTTAGGGTGAGGGTTAGGGTTAGGGTTAGGGTTAAGAGAGAGACAAAGGCTAGAGCCCCATGGGGAGTGGGGTTGCAAAGGGCATGCCAAAGGAAAGGTGGGTCTACACTAAGATATGTTCCAGGACAACTTTTGCCTTTAAGGCAGCACTAGGCCTGGTGGCCTCAGCCTCAGGACCTACCTAGAGTACGCGGAAAATGAGGGTTAGGGTTAGGGTTAGGGTTAGGGTTAGGATTAAGAGAGAGACAAAGCCTAGAGCCCCACGGGGAGTGGGGCTAGAAGAGCCACGCCAAAGGAAATGTTGGGCTGCACCAACATTGCTCGCACGACAACTTTTGCTTTTAAGGCAGCACTAGGCCTGGTGGCCTCAGCCTCAGGACCCACCTGAGATTCCACAGAGAATTAGGGTTAGGGTTAAGAGAGAGACAAAGCCTAGAGCCCCATGCGAGTGGGGCTGCAAAGGGCATGCCAAAGGAAATGTGGGTCTACACCAAGATAGGTTCCAGGACAACTTTTGCCTTTAAGGCAGCACTGGGCCTGGTGGCCTTACACTCAGGACCCACCTGAGATTCCGCGGAGAATGAGGGTTAGGGTTAGGGTTAGGGTTAGGTTAAGAGAGAGACAAAGCCTGGAGCCCCATGGGATCAGGGTTAGACGACCATGCCAAAGGAAATGTGGGTCTACACAAAGATATGTTCCAGGACAACTTTTGCCTTTAAGGCAGTACTTGGCCTGGTGGCCTCAGCCTCAGGACCCACCTGAGATTCTGTGGAGAATTAGGGTTAGGGTTAAGAGAGAGACAAAGCCTAGAGCCCCATGCGAGTGGGGCTGCAAAGGGCATGCCAAAGGAAATGTGGGTCTACACCAAGATAGGTTCCAGGACAACTTTTGCCTTTAAGGCAGCACTAGGGCCTGGTGGCCTCAGCCTCAGGACCTACCTGAGATTCTGCGGAGAATGAGGGTTAGGGTTAGGGTTAAGAGAGAGACAAAGCCTAGAGCCCCATGGGGAGTGGGGCTGCAAAGGGCATGCCAAAGGAAATGCTGGGCTGCACCAACATTGCTCGCACGACAACTTTTGCCTTTAAGGCAGCACTAGGCCTGGTGGCCTCAGCCTCAGGACCCACCTGAGTTTCCGTGGGGAATTAGGGTTTAGGGTTAGAGTTAGAGTTAGGTTTCGGGTTAAGAGAGAGACAAATCCTAGAGCCTCATGGGCCTATTCTTTTTGCACTGCAACTTGGATTGGCTTAGTCTGAAAATGCCTTTTGCCAGTCATTTACATTAGAAGAACTGTATTTCCAAAAACAATTGAGTCTGATAATTCATTTAGAAATTTATAAATGTAGAGTTTCAAAAGATACTCAGGAATACAAGCTCTACTGAGTTTTCAATCCATCCATTTCTAAAACTGGAGAGACCTTCTACTCATTCATACCACAATACAAGATTAGTTAAGAATGAATATTTTATATGCCATAGCAGTTTTAATATTACTTTTTATTACTTAAAATGTTTTTAGAATATTGACTTACATGGAAAAATTTAAAACAAAGTACAGATTTGTATGTGTATGCTTAATCAGGCTTACTGAGGGTTATGAGAAGGTAATTTGAGAAGAAGTAAGCTTTTACTAACATTTTAAAATTAATTTCTTCCTGACATGAACTCTAATTATTATTTCTGCTTTACTAAAGATGCAAAAGACATCCCAAGGGTATAAACTTTCACAGATTCCAAGATATTCAATATTATTTGTCAGATGCATTTTTGGAACATCCTCAGTAAACTAAGTACTAGATATTGTTAGCACTATCTCTGCATTAAGGAAAAGAAAATGAAACATATAAATAACAGATTATTTCTAATCTTGTAATATGCTATATTGTTATATAGTGTTTCTTCTCAGCCTGATTTGTGGAAACAGAAATCTGTGTTTAAATCTATTTCAATTCTGTGCTGGACTTGATCTTTTAAAAATACTGTATGTATCCAAAATGTGGCACCTGACTATTGTGTTTAGTGACTCCATGCACAGCAGACTAAATAGAACGGTGACAAATACTTCACCAAGCCACCTCACTAGCAGGTCTCTATTTGCTCTGCAATGAAGAACATCGCATGGTGTCCAGTAGAGGAAGGCTGTTTGTATAATATTAAGAGGAAGTCTACACACCGAAGTAGATCTCTAGAGCCAAAAGGTCAGTGTTCGAGGACCTGATGGCCTCACTTCAAGCTTTGTGGGGGATTTTGCTTCAGGCGAGTGTAATCACATGGAATGGGTGCCCATTAGTGGCTGAACCTTATCAGGTGCACTCCTGGAGAACGTCTTTTATTGTACTTTCATATGCCAAGAATCCAGTTTGTGCTCTCCCAGGCCACTGTAAGACGCTCACTGAAGCCCAGTTAAGTGGCTGGGGTTGAGGGGTTCACTGTCAGAGTGCACCTCTGAACGGAGCTAGAACATTGGTAAGGACACATGCTACACTGATAAAAGTATTACTGCTCAACACTAATATAAATTAGGGCTCTGTAAATTTTCTTGGAAAGTAGGCAGATCTCTGATCTAAATACATCTTAATTTCCTGCTACTCAGCCTGCCTCACTCTTTGGCAGCCTACAAAGAAAATTGCTTGGAATCCCAATGTTCCAGGGTATTTTCACATAGAATTTCAGGATTTTTAAATTATTTATTCATGAATTGAAATCCTGAAATTCTCCATGAAATTTAAATTTTAATTTCTGTTCCCTACCTGGCTTTCCTCAATGCCAAATTCCACATCAAATTCTTCCCTTCTATTCTGTAGGAACTGGCTATGTGTGAAGAGCTTGAAAGAAATATTCAGCAGAAAATAAAATCTTTCAGGACTATTTCATTGGAGCAAGTACATATTCATTATACAAAGATTGGCTAATAATAAGCAGTATGTTAATAGATCATACAGATCTTAATTGGAACATAAAGATGTATCCCTGTCTATATTTCATTTGATATTCTTTTTCTTCCTTTTTCAGACAGCAATTAAGAAAAGAACCCTGAATAAAAATGTTTTCAGTATAACATTAATATAAGGTAAATGCAATGATCCGCATACAATATGGATAATTCAGATGGGAAAAAGCTGGAATTAATGTATCTGATATTGGATGTACTTTGGGAAAGATTATTGACATAACTCTGCTGGATACTGTCAGAGAAAATATAGACAACACTGAGAAATAAACTGTGGAATGGTCCAGAAAGGACGGAAGAATGAGATGATGAAGGATACTAAAACAAATCTTGTACACGGACCATGTCTTAGGATGGCATATGAATAATTTGAACAGTCTGTTCAAAGAGATGTACATTACAGAGATCATCCAGACAGCTAACAAATGTGATTTACAGGGAAGGATTGTTTGTGAAAAGTATTACTATTATTAGTAATAATCTTAAGTTTTTACTTAGCTTCTATGGGCACATTCACACTGACTGAAAGAAAAAAAGCTGAGGGATAATCTCGAAGTTGCCCCAGTATCTTACGCATCATTTGACACAGAGTGCAGGGAATATCTCTTTGGGGTACTGGCATGAATATCTTAAAACCTTTGATTATAACTGGTAACCCAGATGACAGCAGCAGTTATCTGCACAGTCTTTGTATCCACTGCTTTACATCTCATTTCTCAGGATCCACTGCTTTACATCTCATTGAATATATTCCAACAGGATAATAAAAAACTCCATTCCCTCATCTATCTAGTGGATTATTTCCAAAGGGGGAGAGGTAGTGGGATACCAGATCCCTCTAGAACATCATACCCCAACTGGGCAGGATGCAGAGAGTTTATAACTACAGTGTTGGCCTTCTTAGGTTTCCACTGACTAAAACACTACCTGCTGCATCTGCTGCAAAAGAATGCTAGATTCAGATAATACAATGTTAATCACATCCCTACAAAATAAGAAGGTTAGGTTAATTTCAGAGAGTCACTGCAAACTAAATCATATTAGTATATGCAATGCAAGTATCTGGCTTCTGTCCGCTTTTCTCTAGGTATATGCAGTGGACATATATACCAGATACCAGACTCCTAGTTGCTGCTACCTTTCTTCCTTCAGAACATCCACACATGTACTTACATACCTATCTTTACATGTATACGTATGCACAAACCACACACTTTTCTTCTTTTCTAATAAAACAGACATGGCATCTTTATGTAACAAGAATCATCTACCACCTATAACCCTTCAGATTTATCAAAAAAGTCAAGGAAACACTGGAAATGGATTTTTTTTCCCCTGAAATTCACTAACATTAGATAGTTGCCCCATATATACAGACATCTTTGCAGTTTTAAAGAACGTATCATACAATCTTTTTGGTAACCACTGAAATGAAGATTAGCAATATTACCTCATGAGAACAAGCCTCAGCAACATATGACACATACTTACTTAAAACAGTCACCCGTAAAAAAGAATAACTGTCAGTGACTTATAACAAGAGTTTTCTTATGTTAATAAAAGATAGTATATCAGGTGGCTTTATAATAGAAGCTCTTAGTTGGACTGAGTCAAATATAGGAGCTGTACCTACTTCATCAAACATTAAAATATAAGTATCTGAGCACTGGGTTATTAATTTATGACCAGATAAAGGTTACTTTTCTCTCTCAGTACGAAAATATGAACTAATAGCTGTTCTAGATGCCTACACAAATGGTGCAGATGATTCACTGTGAGCAACAGAACTAGTGATGAGCGAGTGAAGAGTTAACAGGACTGAAGTTTGTCAATTGATATGCAGAAGAACTGATAGCACAAGAGCCGATGTGCACAAAGCTGTTGAACAGAGGACTTAACAGGACTAAAGAAGTCTACCAACCGATATGCGCAAGGACTGACATGCGCAAGGCTGCGGAATGATTAACAAGACTGGAGAAGTGAAGTTTGCCACCTGGAATCTGCACGGACCCCCGGGGAGGGAAGAAGCAATACGGAGGTGTTGGGGTCTTGCCTCGCTAGCAGGGTCCTCCCGAGCAGACAAACAGTCCTGTGATTGCGAAACTTGCTAAAAGTCAGCAAAAGCAGTGTTTGCCCAGAGCCCCAGCCGTATAAAAAGAGACTTGGCAGCTAGGGGAGTTTGAGCAGGGACGGGAACATGACCTGATCATCCTCTCCGGCTGGACCGTGAGTATCCCCCTCCCCCCCCCCCTTTTCCTGGGACGCTGGGTGAAGGTAACTCCTCGACGTTGAGAGCCCTCTCACTAGGAGAGTGAAGAAAGCTTTCAAGTAGGGATAAGCAGTCCTTCCAATTAATAACGCAGTAATCAACGGTTTCAGGTTATCCTTTCTAAATTAGTAACTGATGGTTTTGTGTTATCCTTCCTAAATTAGTAATCGCATTATTTTAATGGATGTTACTAATCCAAGAACTTGTGTGAGGAAATAAACATCTTTTTTATTATTATTACATTACTGTCTCAGTCGTTGCTATCGAACCTTCATAGCATGACAGCGTGACAACTAGTTCCTTCCTCTCTCTCTGGATTGCAGATACAGACTGTTGTCCTGAAATAAGGTACTCATCTAACTTCACATAATGTTGGAAAAGCTTTTAGTGGAGCCTGTAACTCGTGGTGCTACACTGTACACAGATGCTTGTTCGAATAGCCAGTTCCATTCAGTACATGATTCTTGGACTCTCTCATTGATCTGATTAACTCTTGATCAGTTCATATCGAGATCTTTCGTTCAGTCTACAAACATAAGCAAGCTCTTTGCTTTGTCATACCCACATGGTAAATTTACTTCCAAAAATTTACTTCCTTTTCCAGACACTCCATTTTCCCACTTTTGCTAACTTCTCTACTCTCTTTGACTGCAGAAGCACAGCATAACTAGCTGCATTCTAAATGTTCTCTTTTAAGCAATTTCTCTGAACTCTGTATTTCCATTTTGACTATTACAGCTCTCCATTAGCATATATACTTTATATTCATTATAAAATTCTTTAATATTTCCTTTTCTTTTTGTACCAAGTCTCTAATATTACCATTGAAGGGATTTGGGAAAGTGGGTGATTAGAAGAATGAGTTATCTAGCATGATCACTGTTAAACATGTTGTCTCTCTGAAGTTTCTAAGGAACAACACTTGAGAGCAATAGCTGTGTGACATGACTGCCAGATTTCTTCATTACTGCAGATTATCCCCAATCCTACCTAATCTCTCTTTCTGTCTACTCACCTGTGACATTTATAGAGTACCAATCATCATATCTCAGCACCTAGTCCTAGGGACTTCATCTCTAAATATATGTCCACACTCTAATAATGGCTGATATACAAACATATTAAACTTTGAAGTTCCATGGCAAAATCTTTGTCAAAACGCAGTAAAAGAAAATATTTTTTCTTTTAGTTTGTTGGCTGCCTGCTATGCTACTTATTGCTACAGATATCTACTGATTTCTAGAAATATTATTAGAACAATTTATGAGAACTAGGCCAGGGAGGACAGTTTTATACTACTTAATTTTAAATACTTTTTTTCCTCATTATTTAAAACTAATTCCTATTGTTCAATGTTTTTGTCCAAACCAGATTTTTGACTTACACTCAGCAATTTGCTGTATAATTTTATGTCAGAAATTGCTTATTAATGTTGATCTCTCATCAGTTATTTGAACTAAGCACCAAACTTGTAAACAGAAGCAAAGTGCCTATTCTGTTGATCTAGATGGCTTTTAACCTGGATGTAGCTTGTGGTCATGAAATCACCTTTCAAGTAAAAGATGCTTTTTCCTAGATAAATGACAAGACTTTAATTAGAACACTAACTCAGTTTCTCTGCACCTCCCTTGTGCTAGAAAGTATTTTATCAAAGTGAACTTTGGCTACCTAGTGACAAGAACACATTTTTTTCAGCCTTCCATTTGTTTGTTTGCTTTCAAAATCTGGTTTAATCATTTGTCATAAGTAATCTATGCTGCTTCATCAATGTAAACACCATTTACACTAGAAATAGGCCATTTTCTTTTTCTGGTTCTCTGAGAAACTGCAGTGAAAACACAAAGCTCTCATTCACACCATTAGTTTGTTCTCTTTGGAAAGTAGTAGAATTTAGAAATGAGCTGTAAATTTAGCATTAGTAAAAAAACATAAACAAAATAAATGAAACCAAACTGCCTAAGAAAGACATTTTTCAAGCTTACTTTTGTACCACAGCTGTAAATTAAACACAATACAGAAACATCTTATCTTCAGAATATTCACACTGTCAGAATCATGATGGCTAGCAGATTACAGGCTATGGTAACTATTGATTGCCCTAACACTTTTCAAATAGAAATGCTGAGAGAAAACAGTAATATCTTCCTTCCAAAACTATATTATCATTTGGCTAGGCAGAAAACTTTCTATTTTAAAGTTAATGTTTCATTAGCTTCTTTCATCAGTCAAAGTACTGAAGCATAAGTGTACGAGTAAACTTTGGTTTTCAATTGGCACATTTTTGTGATGTTCTTTCAGTAATGTCTTAGACTACTGCTAGTAGAATAATGGTCAAGTTTGAGAGTAAAAAGCTGCAAGTGGAAAATGAAAATTCACTCCTCCATCTCAGGAAACCTATGGGACAACTTGTACTTAGCTCTAGTATAAGGAAGCAGGCTAAACAACCCTGCATAGCATTTCCTGTATGCCATTAGAAAACCACCCCCAAGTCTAATTCATCTTCAGAGACATATGATGTGCAAAGCACATAAATGAATTAAAAAGAAGAAAAGAAAAAAGAGAGACCATTCCTCAGCCTGTTCCACCCTATGGATAAAATCAGTGATGATTTTATGGCTCCAATGAAACCTGACACTGTCTATGTATAAGGAAGTTGTGGGAGACGCTGCTCAGATGAATCCTAACACCGCTAAGTAATACTTTTAGTTGAAACTTCTCCAAACTAACCTCATGCTTTGGCTGTTATTGAATATCCAGTTCTGCTCAACAGGTCAAGTTCATGTTTAAACTGCAAATAAAGAGACTAAGATTAATAATAGTTTTAATGGGCTCCACAACATTGGTAACTATTGGATCATTGAATGGAAACATTCCTTCTTCCTAGGAGAATAACTGCAGGATATTTATATCTGAATATATATTTTTGGAGATAAGAGAACCAATAAGCAAAAGCAATGCACATCAAATAGCATATGATTTCTGGAAAGTCAACTAGAAAGCAACACAAACTGCTCAGACCTTAAACCAAAAGTATCTAATTACACGCTGGAGCTGGTATACAAGGGATCCTGTTACAAGATGATATTATTATTGTAGTGTTTTGCCTTCTGTTTCTGGAATAACTATGGAATTGCTATCCTTTTAGAATATAATAGTATATTTGATACTGAGAAGGACAAACAATGCTTTGTTAAAATACTTTTGTGCTAAATTTATCATCTTGAAGATCCAGATAAATTTCAGTTTTTAAATAAATCTTTGTCTAAAAACATATGACATTTTGTGTATTTGCCTGCCCCGATACTAAATCATCAAAAGTTGTAAGCACTATAAATTATTCACAGTGACTGTGGTACAAGCATGAATGCTTGCAGTTATTAATTCATGGTATAAGTTCAACCAACTGAGAAGTTTTGAAAGAGCAATAAAATTCTGTGTGTTTTGTTGGGAAATTGCAGTGGGGCCTGAACAGCTGCTTACTGTTAGCTGGATTTCCAAAACAAGACCATCTATACCAGCTTACAAATTCAGAACTATTGGTCAGCATAGTCATTTGCTAAGAACAGCAATTTTCTTGCAACTGAACAGTGATTAACTAACACTAGGTTGATATAAATCCAGCTGACAGCTGTCAAGTCATCTGTTTTTTTATTCTCCTTTCATTGATCCAATTCTTTCCACCATACTTTATGGCAAATTCTATCTATTCAGTTCCTGATTCACAAGGTACTGAAATATACGCCCAGCTTCAATCAACCAGGTATGCTATGGAAGTAATATTTGGACCTTGAAAAATCAAGCTGTATGGACTATGAAGATTTTGTTCTCCAATGGAAATTCTGTGTAGGAGAAAATCTATTTAAAATAGATTTGTATAATTTTACTGTTAATTAATTTTGTCTAATATATTTTATTCCTTCCTAATATCACTGTAAAAGTTGCTCCAAAGTCAGCATTTCTAACTATTTCAAGTAATAAAGGGTTTACAATTTATCCATGAACATTTGACTTTGCATCCAACTCAAAAAATTAATTTATTTTAGTTCATCTAAAGGAATAAAACCCATAATAATGCCATAGAACTTTGTTAATTCATATTAAAGCAAAGCAAAACATGTATAAATATGTATTTCATTTATTAGCTTCCAGGATCTCTTTGTATCACTTAATTAAATAAAGGAGTTAAAAGTTGTACCATGTAACTCCTACATATCTTGAACTGAGGAACATTGACCAAGTAGCTTTTCCATGGACTTAAAATCACCACATCCTTGCAAAGCATGATTCATTATAAATTTTGTCCCACTGCAGATCAAATTGAAGGAGAACGGCCATACTAATTTCCCATTTAGTTTCACTGCATGGATAACAACCATAAACAAAAGACAGTGGCACAAATATGTTTGAAAATGGTAAGAGGGTAAGATCATAAATGCCACTTTATAAGATACTATATTTGCAACCAGTCTAATCCTCTGATTCAGGAAAATGTGTATTTTTTGGTTATACAAACTTAAGCAGAAAAAGTCTAAATTCTCTCATCTGTGATATTCAAACTAAGCAGCTGCTGCGTCTTGCATGACCAGGTTGCACGATTCAGCCTCACGCATACAAATCATGTTATACAAGAGCGAACAAACACATAATCATATTTAAACATTCCAGAAAAATCTTATTATGAAAAATAAAACAAATGAACAATTCACATAATCCTTACTAGAAATTAAAATGGAATCATCACTGAGCAGCTAGAAGTTTCAGAGTTAGAACCTGTTCTTCCAAACACTTATGCGCACCACCAGCTTTATGTCTGTGAGCAGTGCATTGAGAATAATCTGTTCAAAGTTAAATGTGTGCAGAAATTGTCACAACAGGATCCCTGAAGCTTTAAATGTATAAGTCTTCTTATGTGGGCAGCCACAATGACTGGAACATCAGTAAAATTGTTTTATATTGTCATATTTGTCAAAAACATTTTGTGAAATTTTATTGAGCATTTCCAACATTTAGTATTATTTGAAGATGAAATAACATTACATTACATTAGCCTAGTGCTATTTTTGACTTACTGACTTTCCTCTTTCTTTATATGTAAAAAGGAATAACAATGGTATTCTAAGTATTTCCCTAATTTTAAAGAAAGACCTACAATATTTTTTTTAAATATTACCTGGCCAATAGAAATTCCATCAAGCCATTATTAAGTGTATAATATAGTGCAGTTGTCTGTTCAGTAAGAATCAGGAGAAGGTAGGACAATTCCAAGGGGGCAAAAAAGACAAGAGACTAGGAACTAATCTATTTGAAAAGAAAACTTAAGCTAAAAGTTTACGATTTATTCGTGTTATTCGTGTATTCAATAAAAGAATACCCCTGGAAGATAGTTGATCATATATGTATGTAGAAACTTTGTTTGGGAACATGCTAGCTACGCCATTCTCTGGAAATACTGTCAATCAAAGAAAATTTTGCCTCACAGATGAATGAAAACATTGAAAAGTACACAAATCCTTCTTGGAAAATGATGTTTACTCTGGATGTTTCCTGTTGTCCATCATAGTTGGCTCAAACCTAGATGGAAAAAATCTAGTGTGAATGGCCAAAAACAGTGTTATATTTTTAACTTCTTAGATTAAGAGAAATGGCTGTATTTGAGATTAACATAATCTCTAATTATGAGAGTCTCTTCATTATTTATTATTTCTCAGAAAGAGTTTTCATAATGTTAAAGTCAGAGTTATATTGTACTGGTCAAAGAGTAACACGGATCTATGGTTTGCTTGAGAAAACTGGGAACAGCACAGTTCCTCTCCAGGCATCCAAATAGGTGCCAGAAGTAAGCAAATGATGCATCCAATTCCTCCACAGCATGCCTGGCATTTGATATCATGGCTCATGGAGCCCATTCCTCTAATGTCCTTGGAGCAATATGTTAGCATGAGGGAGGGAAATGAGAAGTATCTGTACCTTAGATTATAATTCTTTTCTCATGCAAGAAAGAAAGAGTAACTCATCTTGTCCTTCAAGATCTTCATACCATGGAAAGACTGCTCTTCAGTTTATACTCACTGTTTACCACAGGGTCAGCTAATGTTGCTGTGTGGCATGCAGTAATAACTGGCAAACGCTGACTTTGTAATGACTTCTGCTATAGGTTCATAGTTGAGCCCATAGTGTGTGCTCAATAAGCTGAACATTCCCTTCTGTTTTAGTTAGATATGCCCCTAATTTTGCTATTTGTGGAGTAAATACTCTTAACATGCAGCCAAACCAAGACTAATAGGGATTCTCACCTCTAAAAGATTTTCATCCAGAACAGTGGGACCTGGGGCGAGACACACCAGAGCTTCAACAGGAAAACTCTCACAAAGAGCCCCCATCACAATGGAAATTAAAATAAACCTTACAGTAAATTTTAGTGTGAAACTACTGTAAACCCATTTCATTTAAGAGGCTGACCCATGAATATTATAAAAGTAACCAAAAATAATTTTGCAGACATCAACAAAGGGGAAAAATATGATTTGAGATTAAAAACAAGTCATGAAAACATCCTTTAAGTGGAATTCTTTTGTTGGACACACCGAGAAACATGAACTATTATAGACAATAAAAGACAAAAATCAGTTTCACTAGTATCTTCAAGCATCATCATAAGGCTCATAACAAAAGTGCGAGGAACTAACTTTCTGTTTTAAGAGTACTTGTGAGATTTCAATTTTTAATACAATTTTACCCAAAGCATTTTTAAATAGAAAAAGCAAAAAGTAGAATTTTCACTGAAATAAAACTCTTAAAATATTTTCAGATATTGAAAATATCCTATTTTCAGTAAATACAGTACTTCATATCAACTTCTTTTTTTATTTGCAAACAAATGCATCATATACCTGTCATGTAAACTTTTAAAAATGGCAAAAGGAATTTTTTTTGAAATGGAAAATTCTACTGCTCCTTTCTGAAAAGTTAAAATGGAGCACTTTCATTTTTTAATGAAATTCTCTTGAGATTGTCACATTTCTACAAAACAGTTCACTTTAAATGAATCAGCATTTTCTAACTGAAAAAACACTCCATCATGGAAATTTTGACCAGCTCTACTCGAAACGACAAGCAAGAAAATCTTTTCACTATTTAACAGGGATTGCCATCAGATCAAATCACTGTAGGATGCTACATCAAGCAACTAACAGTACAGTAGCTGAGCCAAACTTCCCATCCACTGTCTTTCTTCCATTCATCATCTGTCACTTCAGTGACTCCCCCCACTCTCCTTTGTCACTGGAAAATAAACCACTGGAAGAGTCTTAGGATGAACAACACTGAGCTGAAGCAGTCAGAAGAGGGGTTTGCAAGGAGAACTGCATCTTTATTTGTAACAAAGATTCAATACCACAAAACACCAAGAAAAGGCAAATCTTTCCCCCAAAGAAGGGGATTTGTCCTACTGCGCTGCCAGCTGTCCTACTGACTGAGCTTCCAAGAGTGGAGTAACTTTTCCTATGGACCACTATTCAAAAGCAAATATAAATCAGAAACAACTGTAAACTAGCAATATCTGATAAAAATAGATGAGAAACGCTATACTAATCTAGAGCAGGCACCAAATGGCAGACCATGAAGTCCCAGAAGAGAAAATAATACTATAGCTTCAAAAGGTGAGGAGAGGAAAGAAGTCTATTCAACTTCATACAGGAGGCTGCGCTCGTAAAATCTTAGGGCTACATTTAAATCTGGTATAAAAGAATATAAATGCATTGATTTAATCTAACTTTCACATTTAAATTGGGGTTTTCAAAGAAGGCATAGGACTCACAGTTCCCATTAAAAGGAGCTGAGCATTTGACCGCTCATATTGATTGAGAGAATCTCATCATTACAATGCAAGAATGATTTCAAATCTGCACTAGTCTACAAATGTCCAAAAATTACTTTCCAATTTTACTCAGCAAACATACAACTATGCATTTCTTTCCAAGTCTTACTTTAAAATATACTCTTAAAAGAATATGTTCATTCAGCTCTCACAACTTTTGGTCATATTTTTCCTTTCTCTGCCTGCCCCACACATGACAGCGCCATTGAAGGCAAAGGGTCTTTGGCTGAACCACAGAATCAAATGTTTTTAAGACCTACAGTGTTGACTCTTTCAGCCATTGCTCTGGCAAGAACTATGAAATAACTTTAGATAAGAAGTCCAAAGTCTGTTTTATATCCAAGCACATTTAAACTAGGAATCACTTAAAACACTCATTAGCACTAGTTTCTAACCTGTGCTAACACCACCTTATGACATATTATCCCTTTATTATTAAAACTAATCATCTAACAATTCAACAATCCAGTCTCCCCATCTCTGAGATGTATTTGTTAACTTTTTGGTTTTATATTTCCTATAAATTAAAGCACTTCTGTCCCCCTAATGCAAATACTTATAGCAGGAAAGCTTTCATCTCTTTTAGGTAGTTATTAAGGCAGTATGAAAAATTTCTACCAAGCTTTTTTATCTATTTTTTTTCTGTGCATTGTAATAAGCCCTTCCAAATTTTCAGAATTAATCCTTTGCCCACAGAGGGAAGAAAAAAACCCTCCCAGTGACCTGATATAAGTTGTCTTCAGCAGAATCAGAATTCCAGTTAACTGATGGATCTCTGACTGCCTAATTAAACTGTGGACAGCGAACTCTAGGCTATAACTCTGCTCTTCACAGGGTTGCAATTCATCATTTTGCCATGCTGCTCATGCTGTTAGGACAAGATTTTATTCATATGCACCTGCCAGTTTTTGTTTTGATAGGTGACTTTCAATTGAACCATAATGCCATCATTGCCAGAGTATGAGAGGACTGAAGTTAAAAAATCAGAAATCTGTATCTGCAGCACTTATGCTCCTGGAAGTGTGAGAATGTTTCGGATATACTATTATGCCACATATCCCACAGGGTCCTGATGTTAGGAGGTTTCCAAGAGAAATCAGCTGCTGTGACATGGTACATGCCACAGTATAAAGACACAATAATTATTTATGCAGATTTAAAAAAAGAGAATAAATGTAACAGGTGGGATAAGCCACCTGATGAGCACATGTTATGATGAATGCTACTGGACTGGTTATAACTTCTTTAAAGTATTTGAGTTTATATCCTTGCAGATCTCATAAATTGAGAAATGCTTCATTAATTTCCAACAACTGAGTACAATGATAGGTAATTTGCAGTTAGTAAGTGCTTTTTATGGCAACTGCAATTAGCAAGTGAGCACAAGCAGAAGTCTTGAGTAATAGATCAGCTCATATATATAAAAAACTGTAAAATTAGGGAATACATTTAAAATTACTAGAGAAAGAAGTGAAGGTAGAAGCCAAATCAGCCACCAAAAGCCATGAAAATCTTCCATTTAATAATACAGAGACTTTCCTCCCTCTCATCATATTACTTTAAAGTAGAATAGTATTACACTAAAGGTCTCATCCTACCATAAACATGGCTATTCAGGGTAAAAATCCTAAAGATGAATGGAATTTGAGCAAGAGGAGAAATGTGGGTCTCCTTTATTCCACAAAGGACTCCCAATTTTTTGTGAAAGACTCAGTTGTTTTCACTATGAACAAGCAATTTTGCACATGAACATATGACATATTATAAAACAATACATAGGTTTGTCAAGTTCAAGCCTCTTAGTTACTTTTATTTTTAAAGAAAGCATAGCTATGTTGGTAGTAATTTGCTTTTACCAGTAGGGACTTTGCCCATTTTTATTTTCTATCTTACCTAAGGCACCAGAATTTTGCCAACAGTAGCTCAGACAAAATCATTGCAAGGTATAAATTAATGAATCTTTAAAGAACCAGTCCCTGATCAAACTGAAAACTATATCCAAAAATATGTCATCTTAATATTCACACTACATAAAGAGTGAGCCCTTTCCTTGGCAGTCTTTTTTTTTTCTCAAACATAGGGATTCAAATCAGTCTCCAGCCTTCTGAGTTGCCCCACAGATCTCAAAATCACAGACACACTTTGCCCCCCTTCCAAACTAGGCCTCAGTTTTGCATCCTATTTCCCTTTTCCCTATTGAATTTCCATACTGCTGACACTGGGGCATAGGCTTAATTACTATGCCGTAACTCCAATCACCTTCACATCTACCATGCTTCCTACAGACAATGATTTACCTCCTGAACAAACAGCCAGCGTGATTCCTTTATATTTAAGCCCAGTTTCAATCACTGGACTGGCCTTGAAAAGGCCATCCAACTAAAGCAGCATCTAACTCACAACATACAAGAAAATTATAGAATTAATTCCTCTGGGACTTTTCTGGACACCATGTATGGCAGCTTGTGAGAGCTCTGTAATTTCCTGGTTTTGCCTGATCGTACCCCTATATTTGGTATTACGGAATTTTTCACTTCTGTAATTTTATATAAGTATTGTACAGTTATTATAATTATTCTAGAGAAGTATTTGACAGCCTTTTACACATCCATCATGAAGCCACAGTATCTTTCTGCATCTTTTTCTCCAGTATTTGGATCTCTCTTCTGGCCTCTCCATACTGCAAAACTGTTTTTCATACAGCCAGAAAAGTTCATTTTCAGTTATTCAGTTCTCCAGTTAAACACTATGGAATAATTTGGAATTACCAGTCACACCAGAAAACAATTCTCATTATATTTAGCGCTTTTAATAGAAAGGCAATAAGGGTGTTGACTTTAAAAATCATTTTTACCTTGAAATATTTCTGTAGAAAATTGGTGAAATAATCTGAAATTAGCTTCAACTAAAGAAGCTGTTACCTAATTGATTGTCTTTTGCATGCCTCCTTATTTAAAGAAAGTACTATCTAAAATTATTCTGCATTTCAGGTTTGCAGGTTTCAGGTCAAAAAGTCGCCTGCACACACCTTATGTTATAACTGACCATAGTATTGCTCTTCCTGAAACTGCAATTTTGAAAATAGAGACATTTATCACTCCATTTAAACTGCTGTAAAAATACGAAAAAAATGTTTAGTCAGTGTTTCCCAAATTCAATCACACAATCACATGTTCTTTCGAATCATTAACAGACAACTTACCAGTTTTGTCACTTAATGTGACTGAAATGCAATTGACAGAATGACAAATCTTTTTATGAGAAGTCTGAGTCCCATCAAATTAGTCACACAGAGATGTTAGTAACATATAACCTGCAAAGATGCAATGTCTTTCTGATTTTATACTTCCCATGCTGTTATTCAGTCAGTGCTGCATAGATACAGATAGAATGTCTTTTCGATTTTAAACTGCTCCTGCTACCACTTCTGCAGGGTTTCATAAGTAGTTTTAAGCTATGGCAAGGAATTCACACAATATCTAAAGTTGAAGATGTGAAAATGTTCCTAGCAAAAAATAATTTACACAAATATTAAGCTATTTGTTACATGCAAACCTTTTTTAGCTTGATCATACAAAATCAAACCTCAAAGGCAGGATTCTCACAACATATGTACCAGCTTGTTGCGGAAGAAGTGATGCACTTCACTTGTGAGAGGGAAGCAGCACTATGTTTATTGCAGTAAGACAGCGACTTAACAAAGTTCAGTCGTAAATAGGAACGATTTAATGAGGTTCGATTGTCAAGGTTCACTCAGTTATTTACTGCATGAAGGACAGGGTCAGATGCGTGTGCAACGGAGACCCTCCCGTTGAGTCACGAGGTTCAGACTGGACCCCCTTGATTTCTAAACTCCTTCAGAGAGGAGCCTAAGTGCGGCTGGATCCAGTCCTAGTCCCAGACTTGGTCAACGGTTCATATCTAAAGGAGTGCGCGTGAAGGAAACCCTCCCGTTGAGTCACGAGGTTCAGACTGGACCCCCTTGCTTTCTAAACTCCTTTGGAGAGGAGCCTAAGTGCGGCTGGATCCAGTCCTAGTCTCAGACTTGGTCAGTGGTTTATGTCTAAGGGATTATGTGTGCAATTAGTCAGAGATATAACTCAGCAAAGTTTCGTGAAGTTCACAAAAGTTCAGCATGCTATTAATCACTTACCGAGGATCTGTCGCGGGTAAGGAATCTCTCAGCCTCGAGGAGTAACCTTGAGAGGCGTCCCTGCTCAAGGGGAGGTTCTGCAGTGCAGCCCGCTGCCATGCAGGAGAGCTCCAGGGGCTCTGGGCTGCCCCCTATTTATGGGGGGGGAGATGATTGACTCATAGTCATATTTGCATACTAGACGGGCCTTAGTTGGCGCATGCTCAACCAGCCCCTACATACGTGCTGTTTACGGGGAGGTCAGGTTGAGGGGGAGAGAGCACATTGGGGTGGGGGAAAGGAGCACACCATCACACAGCTGGAGTATTATATCCAGAATACATGAGAATCATATTCAAACTTGGTCTCTCAGAGCTATTTGGTGCTCTTTGTTGCACTGATAATTTTACTTAGAGCACGGGTTGCTTTGCTCCAGAACAAACCCATAAACCAACAAAAGAAAGCATGAAAACCATACTATGATCCATTTGTCCCGCCAACAGCTCTGAGACATGCAGTTAAAACACAGTGTCAGTCTCAACGGTATTGTGACTTACTGTGGAATAAGTCTTTCTGGCTCCACCGCAAGCCTAGGTTCATATGACATAAAGACATCAGCCTAAGGACTATAAAGAAGCAAAGATTTTTGTTAGCTCAGATTCAGAATAAAGGACAGCAGTTTGCCTGATGTTTGCCATTAATGAACATGACAAAAAGTCACTTTTAAATGCACAGGCTGCCACTGCTAAACAGAAAGGAGATGGTAGAAAAAGCTTAGAATCTAAAATGCAAAATTAGATTATTATTATGATTGTTACGAACTCAACAGTGACTTAAGTATCTCTAATTTAGCTCACAGTCATGCCAGTCTTGCTCAAAGCACTGCTTTGAAAAAGCAGCAGTACTGAAAAATATACATGTCAGAAATTGTGACTAGCATATAAGTACTTAACCCACAAATTACTTGTGCAGGTATTACTTGGGCAGGTAAGTGTGTGAACAGGCCCACACTGACGGGAGCAAGCATGCTGGAAGCTGCTGCCAAGACCAAATCTCTGGTTTATGCAGGCTGGGCTGGACTGCGCCCTCCAGAGCCAAAGACAGGCTTTGTTCCCCACAAAGAGTCTCTGCAGCTGTGCTACAGCTTTCAGACAGCAAGTCGAGTTGAAACTCTATGTCTTGTGCTCAGAAGCATTCTGGAGACTCTTCTTGCAGAACAATTGGTGTTCTTAAAAATTTAGAGGTGGGAATATTTCTGTGCTTAACGTTATTTACCTCTATAAATTTGCAGGCTGGAGGCCTGAGGGCATTCTTCAGAACAGTGTTTTTCTCTGAAAGTGCCTGCACTTCTGAAGAAAGATGTAAAAATGTCTCTTCTCTTGTTCTGAAACAACCATATGTAAGAAAGATAGTAAGATAACCTACTATGAAAATGTCAGGGAAAAGCAAGTAACAAGTACTATTTTTCTGTGTTTACTCATATTATTAAAACGGGTAACATTTTTCAATTTGATACTTAATTATCATATATTCACCTAGGAGGCATAAGATCACCTGAATTTATTCATTTATCTCCTAGTGTTTTTGGCTAGGCTGTTGCTGCTAATTTTACAGCTTCTGACACTACAATGTCTTTCAAACCTTTTTACAGCTTAAAATAATAAAGGTCCCATTCACCTTAGTAATTTATCTTGTGTTGCAGAAGCATTCATTTTTCCTGTGTGGAATTCCTCTGAGCTAAGCTGCTGTTTTTCTCGATGTAGTGACACTTGCAAATGCTTGTACAAAACATAATCTATCGTAGTTCTAATTTTTTTCTTGAAAATACCAGCCTTGCCTTTGGGTTGGGTTCTGTTCTATAGTGCTTGAGCTTCTATAAACTCATTTTTAAGAACTCCAGTTTTAAGTATCAGATACCTTTTTAAAATGTCTTCAGGACAGAGAGCACTTTGGATTCTCAAGCATGCCTACAATGCTAGAGGTCTGGAATCTACCCTTCATAAAATCTCTCACACCCCCTGTGACTAGGGTGATTTGGGGGTAGTTGTTTGGCAAATTCAAATTGCTTTTGTAGCACATTAATCCTGACTCTTCCAGTAGTCTCCCTCCCTCCCTCAGCTGTTTGGTCCCATAGCTCATTCATGGGCTTTGGACCACAGCACCATAAAATGTCATTACCTTCAGCCTTGAATAATGGAATCCAAGGCTTTAATTCTCATCAGTATTCCTTCTTATGGGGAGTGCAGCATTCCTCAGATTTTCTATAATATGAGGAAAAAAATCAGGAGTTTCAGAAGCAGCTACTGTCATACTGCCAGTGGGTACCTTTTGGCTGGTACCCACTACTGCAGATACAGGTTTGCAGACACAGTTGTCCCATGAATGTAAAGAATTTGGAAGAGTTGGGTAGCTTCTCATACCCTGCCACTCACTTGTGCTTACTTAAGACAGCTACCCTTTCCCTTACTTCACCTGTAAAGTGCTTGATTAGAAAATGTTATTTAAGGCCCTGATTTAAGTTCCACTGAGGTATTTTGTGCTCTCTGAGATATTTCTTGATGTCTGTTCTTCTTAGTTTCTTAAGCAAGGTCTCTAAAATCTCAAGGTAATCGTAACTCTGGACTTTAAGAGAGGCTTTACCAAATCCACTCAAGTCAAAGACAGAATATATTGTTGCCAATTCAAATTATTTTTCTGCTCCTATAATTCATGCTCCAAAGCGCTACATGTCAGTATAAACAAACATTAGTATTTGCTCATGAAAGATGGTTGCCTCTAAAGTTGATTTGTATTTGTACACAAATTTGGTTTCTATTTGTATGTGGATTTTAGGATAATGTTCTTGCTACTCTTCTTCTAAATTATTTATTAATTGTTTAGACAAGTAGCCTCATCTTTCCTTTATTCCCGTAGAGGTGAGATCAGGGGTGTACAAAATGCATTTGCCAGTAACAAGTATTTATTTTGGCCTAAATGAGAGTGCATGTTATCATTTATTCTTCTATATGGCATTGTGAATTTCATAATGATGCATGATAATTGTTATAAAAAGGACACTCTGTCAACTTAAAGAAATGAAGCCAATTGTAGTGACTGCTGTAAATAACTTCAGCAGAGTTAAGACAAAGCCTCTATCGCTGCAGACTTTTCTGGGCCTCGGTTTAATAGGTAAATTCCCAACGCTAAGTTAAGCTGACATTGAAAAATATATTAGAAATTGTTATTCCTAATATTTTATATTTGAATATAACTTCAATATCTTTTTTAACTATCCATGAAACAGAAATGTATACTCAATGTGTGAGAGAATTACGTTCCTTGCCACTCTTTTTTCACTTAATTATTTATGGAAGCAGCCTTGTCAGGATATTTTAAATCAGAGTTCCTTATCTCTGTGCAACGTGCTTATTTAGTCTCACTGTTTCCTCCCCTAGCTTCTAATGTCAAGGTATACATCATTCCTTCCAGTTCCTTATCCCGATTTCATCTCTCCCTTACCCATGCAATTTCGTTGTTCTCAGTGAAGGTACCCTGGACTTACATAGTTGACAGAGACCTGAATAAAGGCCACTGCTTCCAGAATCAGTCCTAATACTAATGCTGCATCTCTTGCCCATGCCTGGCCATCTCTCACTTTGCATAACCAAGCTTCTTCAACTTAGTTCATCCACTTCTTTGTAACAAAGCACACTTTTCCACTTCTATTGGTATATCAACCCTTCAGTGAGCTCTTGCCATGGCTTCTCTTTTCTTTCCATAAGAGCAAGTAACTAATTCTCTCTGAGGTTCTGCACGCAAGTTTGCTACATCTCATTTCCTTTTCCCACAATCCCCCAAAATTCCTAAATGGAACAATTCGCTCTGGTAGCTTTTCTAAAATCACCTCCCTAGTCTGAAACTATCTTCCCTGCCTATCACAGCATCTCTCTTTTCTGCAAATGCTTACTGCTGGCCTTTTAACATTGTCGTCTCCCTCTTATCTTTTACTGTGCATTTATTCACAGTTTATTCAGTTTTTTTTTTTATATATATAAAGCTAAAAAATAACAGGGTATTTCAGTATGCCAGCTTCTCATTAGATAACATATGCTGATAATCATTTTCCCTGCACTTTTTATTTACCATTACTTGCTCTTCCTATGTCTAACAGCTTATAAGTGCCTGAGGGCAGAGACCTATCTTATATTTCAGCCACATGTTATTTACACAAGTTATTATTCTTAATTATTTATGTAGTCTTCCCTTTTCTTAGGCTCACCTTCCCATCCATCTAACATTCTGTAACTGCTCATTTTCCTTGCCAGTCCCTTTGACTGTGACAACCTCTCCTTAAACCCCTGCTGCGGCTTTGAATCTTTTTCCTTATCCTATCTTATTGTCACAACAATAATAACCCTTTTCACTGAGAAGGTTCAGGAGAATGAAAATGCAATAAAGAACAAAATAAGACTAATAATTTGGGAAAGCGCGATATGTTGATCCTCAAGAGCTGCTTTGTCTCCTAGTAACTAGTAACAGGAATTAAGAAGACAGAGCAAATCACTAGGAGCACAATAATATCAGTGATAATGAAAGGTTTGTATAATCCCTTAGAAAAAAAAAAAGTTATCAAAAGAAGACAATCTTCTTGCTTTTCACTGATATTTACAGTGTGAGGGGCGCCTTAGCACTATTTGTATCAGACTTGCAAAGGACTTATAAAGAAACAACCCCCAAATTTTAATTCAGAAAAAGCATTTTCCAAACACCTGCTCAAGAAAGGAATCTTGGGAAGAGGGAGCTGCAGAAGAAACCTCACTTCAAAATAAAGCCTAATCTTTCTGTTGTGCTTAAACAAACATTAAGAAAAGGAGAGAACATCCTGTAAGGAAAAAAATCCAAAACAAAAACAAAGTCAGAATGTAATACTTTGTTTTGAATTTTTATCATATTACTTCACAATGAGCCAAAGAAGACTCATATTCTTACAATTTTGTTAATGTTAACTCCAATTTCTGCAATGTAATGCACATCATAAAGCAACAGAACAATTTTAAATAACAATGAAATTCAGTGTGTGTTGTATGTCGTACCACAGGACACAAATATGATATGACATGCTACATTAACCTGCCAGGATACCATAATAACTATTACTATTTGTTTTCAACTTTTGATTTAAAAACCACAAAGACTTACAATTCAAATCCTAACTGAATAAAAAATTACTTTTATATCAGTGCTATCTCTGGAGATGTGCTTGGAATTGAAACGCTTGTTTTTTGAACACTTTGACATTATTTCTCATTGAAATGAGCATGAGAAATTGTTCATCAAAAGTAGAGAGACAGAAAAAAAAGGATTAGCCTTTTAAACCTATTTCAGGATCATGATTTAAAACTGAGGTAATTTCACAGCCAGCCAGAATTTAACTCCTTGTGGACTCTGAATGATAGCTTTCATACCGCTTACACAAAAGGAACCCCTTACCCCCCCCACCAAAATATATTTATTCTCTAATGACCAGAATTTTTAACAGAAATACTAGTAATTTCATAAAACAATATGATTTTCCAAAGTTTTTTTCCTAATATTTTATCTGTGCAAGAAAGTGATTTTGACATGGCTTTAAAATTTTATTAGACTGCCATGCTATTGCAATTTCTTCTGCTTTTGCTGTCTTTTCATATTCTTTTCTAGTCTTCTTTTTTTTCTTTCCATCCTTTCTTATTCCCTTATTTTCCCTCCCTTATCTCTTTTCCATATTTTTATAATTACAAGTAAAAGTCCTATAAAACTTAAGAAGCCTTCAGATAGATCATTACTAATATAATTACAGTATGGAGAGCACAGTGATGTTTGAATGTAAATTAGAGTGAGTTTTTACAGTTCATTAGAAAGACTCAGGGATTGAATTTAGTTTAATCAAAGCTTGAGTGCTCCCAGTATACACAGCACATACCTAGTGAAAAAAAGCATTAATATAGACTCTGAGATTAAAGATGTATGCCATACTTTGCATTCATTTAAAGGAGTCCATGCAGGGTGCATCACAGACCCAGCACCTGACAGCCTAACAGAATTGAACAAAAAATAATTGTATGTAGTGCACTAATTTGCAAATGAATATACATTACTTCATTTTTCTGCCTTCTTTTTGCAATCATTCATCCCATAGACAATACACACTGGGTGAGATTCTAGTCTCCAGTCCTGTGGGCTTTGGGCTGCTCCCAGGGGTCAGGATCTAGCCATAGCTAGTGGAAAGCCCTTCAATACTTGCTTCAGCGTCACTTTCCTCCTCATCGAGCCTAAGGTCGTCTCAAATACATTTGACAGTTTAGCCGGCAGAAGAAAGGGTGCTTCTCACTGCTGATCCTCTCCTGATATATTTCCCTGTGGCAAGCATTGGCACAATTTCTGGACTTTAATATACTGTAGAGATAGTGAGAATGGCTTCTGGAGTGAGAGTACCTAGGACACCCAGCTCCTTCCTCACCCATGAGGTGAGGGTATGTAGCAAATGCATTTCCTTCTCACCTGTTCACTTAAAAAGCATATATCCTCCAGATAATCAACGAAAATACTGTGTATCATTCATCTCAGAACACACCTCTATAGAAATTTCCTACAATCCCTTCTTGGCTACTGGTTCTCCACATAGAATTACTTTTTGACACCTAAAAATTTTCAGGGTATTAATCCAACTGATAAAATTTTGTATAGACTTAAATTTGAATGTAAATGTCATGCCACATTAAACTACATGCCTTAGAGAAGTTAGTTTTCTCACAGTTATTTTTCTCAAATTATTTTGTGATGTTAAAAAAAGATATTGTATACCCAGTATATTTGCCATGGACTATCTCAGGCAAATTGTTCTGATGCCACTTCAATTCTTTGCTTGCCTGCGCTGCAGAAGCTAACATGTATAGCTACCCAGACCTTTCAGTACACCCTTTTAAAATTTTAACACAGTTTTCTCTCCATGCTTCTACAACATTTCACTAGTACTGAAACATCAATGATTAAGGTAAGATTTTGAAAAAGTCTATCCATAGCTCTACGTCATCTTGGAAAGATGCCCAGAGACTGCCCTCATAACTAGTTTTGTTTGGATAGTTAGGAAATCGAAAAGCCCAGAGGTATAGCCGGAGAAGATTCTCTGGCCCATGGATGAAGTGGCTCAGCACGTGGCTATTTCCCCAGGGAAGCCTGGAGAGTGCTTCTTGGCTGCCTCTAAATAGGAAACAAGTAGTTGCTCAGAAGATCACTCTTTAAGAAGAGTACAAATATAGCATATGTAATCCAGGGTGTGTATGCGTGCATGAGTGAAGGTGTGTGTCTTGCAAGAACGTACTGAAGAATTTGCAGTTTGCATGGAAGTTGCATCCAAGTTGCATGGAAAGGTACAAGCTACAGAGAAGACAGTCTAAGGTAAGAAGGCAAGATGCACTGGGAGAGCGAGGGCACCCTATGTGCCATGTTGAAGGGTGGCTCTGAGTCACGAATGGGCAGTAGCCGTAGCAAAATAAGGCAGCAGTGAATGGCTGTCTCCCTGCTGTGGCTGGAGTGGGGTCCAGAGCTGTGGTGACTTCGGAGGTGTCCAGTCCTGTTGGACAATTGTGCACTGGCTTTAATCCGCTGATCATCTGCACGGCTGAGCTCAACCTGGACTGGGTTTTGATGCTTAAAAAGCGCTTGTGTGAATTTGTGTGTTAAATTTTAACTGCCCTAAAAATAGGAGTTCATAATTGAAAAGCTGGCAGATCCTTAATTATAGGGGAGCAAACAATGCCACTAGAGAAATGTAAATACAGCCTAATTGTTACTTCTTTATTTCATTGTTAAAGAGCTAGCTGACATAATGGCAGACATGGGATACTGCTTGTGTCTTAAGCAGCAAGGTTTGCAATCAAGTTTTTAAAATGTTCCTCTTTTGTCTTTCTCAAGGGACTTTACATGCAAAGTCTTGCCAAATGAATCAAGAAAAAATAGGGTAAGTGTGAAAGCTAGGAAAAGAAACAGCAAAGAACATATTGAAAGTACTATACAGAGCACAGTTTAATTGAATTGCGATTTGTTAGTCTTGTAAGCACTCTCCAGAAAGGAATGTCATGCTAATCAAAGGCTGTCCACCTTCACCTTATTTTTAGTAAGTAAACTTTAAATGAGACAGTTCCGAATTTTGATTTTTGAGGGATGTTGGACCACATTCACCCATGGGGCATTTAAATATAAAAACGTATTTATATGCAAATTCCTTAGTATTTCATGCAAAGTGGATTTTTATCAATTGACCATTCTATTCTATAAGTTATCATGCTGATAAAACATCTTTAATAATGGTAAAGTGAAGGAATAAATATAATCAGTGGAGCTCATTTTGGTACATCCTAGACTTTCTTGGGGCATTCCTGTGAGTTCTTGAAATGTAGAGCTATGAAGTTAACAAATTGCCTTTCATAAAGGACCTGGGAATGAAAGACTTCAGAAAAGGCTCTTGTGATCAATCCCATCTTAATTGGAGAGATAACTAATACTGGAAAAAATCAGAATATGTTACTCACAATTCAAATGAAATGAGAGAGAGTTTTTGCTAAGAAACCAAATCCTTCAGTCTTAAGAAACCTCAGGCAAAATCCCATGGACCCTGATGATGCGCATTCAAATACTAATGTCTGTATTTTAGGTTGTCTAGCTTTTATCCCACGAGATATCCATTATATATCTGTAAGAGAAAACACTTCATTATTAGAACACTTCTGGTTGTATTCAGGGAGTATTTGCTATTACGAGGTATTTCTTCTGATAGTCATTTATATGTAAACGTGGAATTCAGGAAAGACCAGCATGGGGGGGGGGGGTAGTATGCCTTGCTAATTCTGTGTATTGTGCAATGCTGAGAGAGATTGGGGATGGGGTGGAACAGTAATTCCCCTGCTGGAGGAGGAAGTGATCTTGTCAGGAAGGTCAATCTTTCTGGCACTTCTTGCATTTACCCATTGTAAATGCCTTGACAAACTGAATATATTTGTGTCAGGCTAGCGCCTCTTTTGAGAGTTTTACTAGGAGACTTTGAGCACTAGCCCATAAGAGGTATCACCCACATTGATACTAATGCTTCCAGAAGTGAAACTCTTCACTTCCAGAAATGAATGCCACCATATCAACTCTTCTGCAGCCCTCTGGCATTAGGGATTATTATGCAGAATAGCCAGATTCCTAGCTAAATCCTCTCTTCAAGGATCAAAAATACACTATCTCTTTTGAAAGACTTTGACTACAACAATTTTTTTAACTTGCCTTGTGTCTGGAAGGAAACAATGGTTATCCCACCTTCGCCTTCCAGAGTTTTGCAATAATATAATAGCCTGAGAGGAGAACAGCATAACACAATCAGCCAGAAGACACAGAGCAGCGCAGATGATTAAGAGTACAGTGAACACACATCTCACCCTTATCCCAGTGAGGTTATAGTCATGATAGCTGATTGCTTTGAACATGCTTGTAGTGGTTATTTGTTTATTGAAACAAGTTAGATGTAATATTGCAGTTGCCTCTTTTCATGGAAACTGATTAGTGTTTCCTTGGAACGTTTATTCCTCCAATGTTGAACTCAGGGGCAGCCTCTGAGAAATAATAAAGTATTGCAGATTGTGTGAGTCTGCAACAATACAAAAAAGTGACCATCTCACATACAGTCTATCTTATAAAGATTTTAGTGTACAATATTACAGAAAATAGCATCATTTATCTTAGTACTAGTAGCATTTCCAATAATAATACTGCATAGAGAATCAGGTATAAATTCAAGCATACTTGTCTGAAATAAAACTTCATAGATTTCTTTTAAACTGTCCTTTCAAGAGCTTTGAGAGTGCAAGCAGGCAACTTCACAAATTGAAGCTTATTAGATAAAAGAGATATTAACATTATTAGTATTTGCTCAGAAATACAACTAAATGAATGAAAAAGGTCTTCTTCACTAATTCTTAATAGAGTGACAAATGTGACAATTTACAGTATTTTTAATATTTAAGTTTTGTTTTAATAAGTTCACAACCTGACTGCGACACGCAATGCTTCTTATGGCCTCCAAACTGTTCTTAAAGTTCCCTCTCACTTTCATCTGTTAAGTTGCTCTCAAAAACCGAGATTTTTCAACAGACTATACGCAGGTGTCATCACTGACAGGACTAGTAGGAACTGTATTTTACATATTTCAGTGAAGATTACTATTCTTTGATATCCTTTTCCTGTCTTTCAGGTGCACATATCTATAACCCTATTTTACTGTTTTATTATTGCTGAGTCAAACAATGTAGTTTGTAGAAGCGTTTTTAATACAGTTCATTAAAATGATGAACCATTTCACTCCCTGTAATTTACTTATATGTGTATTGTATTCATTCATTTCTCCTAAAGATATCCATTCTTTGGAAACAGACCTACCAAATGATTAATTTGATGAATGTAATCTTTTGGTTTCTTCTAGTTTTCTAGAAACAGTATATAACTTTAATGAATTAGTTCATAATTCCCAATCACTTCACTACTTTGAACAGAGAAATTTCATCATATCAGTTTCTCCTGATCTGTTTAGTTATTTTTCTACAATGTTAATTTTTTTTATTTGATCACTAAAGAAGCAGTACAATGTGTCCCCTGATAAGCTGACTAACATTTATAGCTGTTAGTATAAATACATATTCTAATGTGAAATTACTTACTGATATCAGTTTGAATGAAGTTCTTTCCAACATTCCAGGGAATAGAAAGATAGCTGTTAAACAGACAAAATACAATCCTAATTAAACTTATGAACTGAATTTATCCACAAATATTACAAACAATATGCAATATGGAAAGGGATGATTCAAACAAACCCATAATAATTTTTGTGATATTTCTTATAGGATCAAAAACCTACTAAACTCCTTAAAACATCTGTTCACCATACTCATGCGAAGTTTGACTGACTTTCACTCAGTTTCTGATTTTAATTCTAGCAACTAGTATATCATATGCCGAAAACTGTGCAATCTTCTAAATAACTACTCATATGATGTATAAATAGGTAAGACATTCAAAATTCGAACAAAGCCACTGTTCTTACTGTAAGGTGTCATGAATTAACACCTATTAAAATCAGGATGAAAATGGAGGTGGATGGAATCACTTTCTCAATGAGTGAAAGAGGAAAACACTGTTTTCAAACTGTTTTCAAAGGCCTTGACATACTAGAATTAGAAAACCATTTACATGCAGGCCAAAATAAGGCACACATATGAATTCTTACAATTTACAGTTTGATGTTAAACAGTATGACAAATGCAAAACCAGAAATGAAAAACAAACAAAAAACTATTGCCATCCCCCCCTTGTTTCTAATTTCTTCTTTCTAGGAATTAAATAATGAAGGCTGTCATTTGTGTCAATTAGCGTCACACAGATGTAGTGAGATATGACCTATCATTTAAAGTTTTTGAAATATTTCTATCTTAATTTCTATACTTTCCACTTTTAGATCCATTTTAAAAACTATAAAAAGTAGAAAGAAGATTCTGCTCTTAATTAGATTAGTTTACTTCTGGAGTGATTTAGGGAGGCTACCTCTTGCTCTGGAATTTTTTAGAAGAAACCAGAGCCAAAGGTATCCCAGTCTTCTCTTGAAGACATCTACATTTTAGAATTATCATTAGTGAATTAGCCATACACATCCTTTTAATAATCAGACTTTTTAAGGCTAAAAGCTTATCTCCTATTCTTAGATGTAATTACAACACACTCCTGATCTCCATTAAATCTATAAACAGAATACATGTTTTAATTCTTGACCCTTGGGATCCAAATCAAAATCAGAGATTAAATGAAGTCAAAAACTTATCAGTAGCCTGATATAATACAAACTAAAATACAGACAGCGTCCACAATTATTTTGTATTCAGACTTTGCTTTGTATTGTGTTCAAACACTAATCCTTCCATTTACTTTAAAAGATTAACGCAACAAAAGGGTGACTAATTGTAAAAGGGGCACAATAAGGTTCAGGTTGGTGCTCTTTTGTATTAGAGAAAAATAATATGTTTGAGATGGAGAAATTAAATTTTCTGGAAGAGGTCAGCTTGGGAATCAAATGAATCCTTCTGATTCATGCAGAGTCATGCATTAACCACTTGAGATTTGGAAGGAAAAGACTTAAAGCTTTTTTTCCTCCTGTACAGATAATTTCCTTTAATAACTAAGTTGCTATTTTGTCTTCAGAATATCAACTTTCCAAATTAGTTGAGTTCTGAAGGTCCTCCAGAGCACAACATTTCTGATTAAACACTTTCTAAAGTTCATTCTACTAGTAAAAGTGGAAATTCCATTATTTTAGCAAGAGCAGGCATGTCAAATCTATCAAGACATGATAGGACTGAGGATGGAATAGAGTTAAGGGATCTATGGCTGTAAGTCATAATCAGAGGACATAGAAGTTATTATAAACCTTATTATTATGAGGTACAGTAATCAAATGAAAAGTATAGTTATTGTGACTCATGCTAAAGTAAATTGTGAAGAATTATCTTTAAAACTTTCAAAAGATAGAAGCTTTGGAGACAGCAGGATCATACAAGCATTATTCCCTTGGTTTGGTTTACTCAAGAGAAGAGCCACTATTTATTATTTGCCCTTCCCAGGAGCTCTGGAGGTGGCTAGGGCAACAGCTGTGTGCCGCATTATGGCTTCTGTGCCCAGTCTGGGGCGGAAGGACGGCAGCCTCAGGGACTCCAGCAGAGCCTGGGGAGGAGCAGCACTCTTTTGAATAGATGGAGTATATACTTCTTTTACACCTTAGTGTAAAAGAAGTTGTGGGGTAGTGTTGCATAGAACCCCAATACAATTCCCTGAGTCAGAGTTAAGCCCTTGGAGAGGATTATCTGGTTCTTTACAGTTCCTTTACAGTGCTAAACCATATCCAGAAGGTGGACCAAAAGCTTAATGCTTAGCTCTGTTTAAATAGTAATTGACTATTTTGTTGCTAATTTATGTATTTTCACCACCACCACCTTTGCAGCTGAATTGATGCAGTTGATTAAGGGCTAAGGGAAGTGAAAGATGGTTATCAAGCTGCCACTGAGGGATCTGACCATTCTCACTCTCCACAGATATGGTAGATTTGTGGAAAATTACCCCCAGTGTTCTGGAAACAGATGCTTGCTACTGAGACATATAGCTATTTACTGCCGGGAAACAGAATTGAGGCATGTGTGCTGCGCATGGAAAACTAAAATGGGGCTCTCTGTAGAATCTTCACATTGTAATCTGCCCAAGCTTCTGCACTGTCTTATAGAAGTAGAGGGAGGAGATAGGAAAAGTTCAGCATAAAACCATGACCAAGTAGATAAAACTTCATGGGGAGGGCTGACACAAAATTTGCCTGGGTTTTACTGGGTTGTAATCTAAGGTTGTCTTTCTTAGTCTGGTGTAGGCAGGAAGTCTGCACAAAGCCCATTCACTGTCTTTTTTCAAAGGGGGAATCTCCATGTTCAACATAATTTTCAGTGCAATACGTGTGTGAAGATTTGGGGAACCTATATACAAGTTTATGAACTCTAAATGCAAGAGAGAGGGCAGGAGTACAGTGTGTGCAAGTATACAGGTGCTGGGCAGTTGGAGTGTGGGCCTGCTCCATTTCAGACTACTGCCAGTGCCTGGAAGTGAGCAGCACTTTAGGTGTTACTGTTATCTACACCTAGGAACTGGAGCTGTATTTGATGCTTGTGATATTTAAAAATGCTATTGCTTTTGATGGTGGTATCCCCCCCAGATTTAGGAATCTTTGACTTGGATAGAACTATATATCCTAGCCTCAGCTCCAGGTTTTAGATTGGTAACTAAAAAGTAGCTGCCTTGATGGATGACTTTGCTCATCTCAAAGGCCTGGTCAGAAGGTATCTGGCAGAGGAAGATTATACAAGAGGTGATCTCTTACTAACCGTTATGGAAAGAGAGAAGAAAACAGATACTCCACATTCTGGAGAGAGGACATTAGGAAAGAGAGAGCCTTGAGTATATTCCTTTCTGGCAGAGGAATCCCCTTTTAACTGAAAGCAGCTGTAGAAAAAAAGATGCTGCCTTGGAAGATGGAGATAAAGAGATTCCATGTCTCAGAAAAGCCAAATGTAGTAGGGATGACGCTAGACTCAAGTAGTACTGAAAACTAGTTTAAAAAAAACCAAAACCACAGAATCAGGAAGAAGCATACTGGCATTCTTTTGACTTGTGTGGATAATGTTTATATCTTGAACTACTAAACAATTAATTTCCACATTTTCAGAAAGCCACTTTCCTGTTGGCTTTAACTACCACATGCCCAAGAGGTGCCCAAAAGTTTGAACCAATGTGAAATGATGCGTTCACATTTTATTCCATTTTCATGATAGAAGCGACACTTCTGTTACTTAATCTTTGGTGGGCAATAGCTTTCAGACATACTATGGTTAAACTATGGATTACCGGTTTGATAGAATATGTACAGTTTTAGTAAATTACACATATATCTATCTATATACTCTTTTCTTCTTCAAGATATTAAAAAATGTTGTTTTTCTATTTTGGAAAGTGATATTTTTGTTCTGTTTTTAATACTACGAAGTTCATGCAAATAAAAATCCCATGCTTTGATCAGCTGTAAAGGAGAAGTATGGCCAAAGTGAACCCATAAAAATGGAATAAAATATAAAACATTCTACAGCATTATCAAAGTGTCTGAATTGTTTTGGACACAATTAAATTCACTAATAGGAAAGCACTGAAATAATAGGTGTTCCACAGGAGTTGACATAGTCCCCTAATATACATCAGGGTAAATGAGTTTAGAGTTAGGCTCATTAATACAGCTTGAATATGATTCACTCAAACAAATAATCATCAAAATCTAACAGCAAGATAATTTCTAAAACATCCTATATAATTTATTCTGTCATTTCACTTCATGGATAGGATTAATTCTGAAAAACAAAAATCTTTAGAATGTGCTGCTTTTATTCTCCAGGAATAAAAAACCGTAATGTGTGTAATTATTCTATCAAATTTTGAATCTCAATCAAGTATATACTAAACCAGGTTTCTCAAGAAAACTGTTTAAAATTATTCATGGGACAAAGTTGTTACAACTTTCATTCTTATTCTAATCTATGATCTAGTTCAGTCAGTTCATTTTTTGAAAAATTATTTCCTCAGCTAGCCTAAATTTACTGTTAGTTATTAATTGAAGTAGATTCCTCTGTTCTCTGAACAATTACAATTTTTCATTTGTAAAGTTTTTATTTTTCATTTTGCAATATTAATTAGAATAACTATTTCTAATTTCTCAGATAATTTTAAATGCAGATTTTTTTAGGTATTTACTCTCATTTTTTTTAACCGTTGTATATACCAAACTATCATTTCAAATACGTATTAGAAATCCTTAATTTCTCTGTAAAGCAGACCAAGAAATATGCTGTAAGACTCTAATGCTAGAATGAAAATTAATTGATACTTTGTTAATTTTTACAAGAAGGAACAGCCAGAAAAAGTGTGGAGATGACAGCAGGAAAAAATTACTGAGTCTAATAATCAGTAGTTGAACTCTGTTAACAGACATAACTCATAAGTAAAACAAATATTGTCAATATCAGAAAATTTTTTGTTAAGAAATTTTGTTTGTACTACATTCAATACTCTAGATACAAATTGTTCCCTCTATTAAATCTCCCTACTTTTTCAGCTCTTTTAAACTGTAGAGCATTAGCTTCTCTTAGGATCTGCCCATTTTGTCCATTTTATCTGAGAAACTAATTGGAGGAATGTTTGTAATGCTTGGTCAGTGCTAGGTGAAAAAATACAAGGACCAGGTGTTCCAGTTCACTGAGATGGAGACATCTTTGGATCTTCAGAGAACAACAGGAGGGAGGTTCCTTTCCACGGAGACAGACTCTAACAGAAGGAGGACTACAGTGTTTTTGGTGAAGGATATAGGTCAGAAGGAAGCAGAGGGAATTTCAGCACAGAGCTGGCCCAAGTCTTCCTTCTGTGTAGGCAAAGTGATTTTTTTCTGCCATAAAAGACACAACAGTGTTATATGCTTACCCTTGAAGTGGGAAACTTAAATCTTGCAGCCGCAGCGTGGCCTCTTCAGTCAGATGTCTGCCACAGACGCACAGCACCGGGGAGGCCCGGGGGAAATGAACACGAAGCAGACAGTGAAGACTTCCCTCGTGACTAACGCACTCCACCTTGCCTGAAAAAGAAAGCTTCTGCAGAGCAACCCCTGCATTTCTTTGCAACCTGCAGAGCTTCTTTGTGCGCAGCGTCTCTCTCCTCCATCACGTAAGCATCGTTGCACCAACAGCGGGGACTTCCACCGTGGGATGGGGGCTGCTATTTCTGCGGACAGGGGTGAAGTGCATGCCCTGAGCACTCTGAGCAGCCGTGCTGGAGCTGCTGTCCCCCTTCATTGCCCCCACCATACCCCGCTGTTCCCTGCAGGTCGTTGGGCCCGCACAGTGCCTCCCTTGGGAGGCAGGTCTGCCCTGCTCAGGTTCCTGAACTGCACTCCCTAGCTGGGAGCGTGGGACAAGGAAAAACCTGAGTCCTACTGAGAGCAATGCTAGACATGCAAAACTAAACGCTAGCAATAAAGTTGCATAGGATGGATGGGTTCACACTGAACCTGTGCTAGGTCAGAGAGGAGACCAGCCAAACAGCCCCTCAGTATGCACTACTGGTGTTGTCATTAACATGAGCTATGAAAAGTGAAAATGACTTCCAGCTTGTCTCCATGCAGATGAAGGTGGATGTCATATTCTGTAAAGCAACTTGCAGAGTTGCTACTCTAGACAAGATAAGAAATTCTGTTGGGCTTCTTCCATCCTAGTGCAAATACATAACCCTAACATTATATGTCTGAATATTGTTATATTATACTGTAAAACAGCAGATGTGGATGGAATACCCTAGCACCTTCTATGCTCAAGTCAGTTTCATTATGTTTGCAAAAGGCAAATACAGATACATCAGTGTACTTTATTATAATGTCATATTCTTGACACTATAGTAAAAGTTGATTTGGTGTTTCCATTAGAAATCTCATTTTCAGGGACTTATGAGTCATCCATCTAAGTTTTTTCAGGATGAGATTTACCATACAGACCTCAGCCTACTTATAATTCCTCCCCTAAAAAATTGGTCAGTAAGGTTATCTGCACATTTGAAATCTCAAGAGCTCAAATGAATTGTTTTCCCCTTGCTATTTCATTTTTTTAACATTATCAAGTATTTGTGTCCTTCTTTAAGAATATAAAAGCAATTGAGAAATTTAAGTTAAAATGTTCTTGCTTCCACATATATCACATTCTTATCATAATTGTTTTCATGTGTTTTAACCAGAATGTTGAAAGCCCACTTGGGAAAAACTGTAAAAAATCTTTAAAAATGGAGCAGGCAGCCAGCACAATTTTGTGATTTTCACAGTACTGAAAGAAAAAACACAGGGACAGTGGTAGATGCTTAAGAAATGCCACCACGTCATTCATCTAATCCCATTGATAGGTGGTTGTCACACACACACGCAGACATACACGCACACAAGCATGCAATTCACATTGAGATATTCTCCTTTGTATCATCAAGAGGTTCTGACCTTTTATGCTATTGAAAGCTTTGGAACTTCTAAGGTCTCAATGACTATCTTAGCAATTTCTAAGCCTATACAAGCAAATTCACTAAACATTTATACAGTTTTGGTATTCACTCTAAAACACCATTTGTCTAACTGTAGTCTTCTGTTGGATTGCATTTTCCTAGTTATATATGTGTCTAAGCTCAAAGTTTAACAGATTATTGCACTAATAGTTTCACTGGGTTGTCATGAAAAACTTAGAACTGATTATTCTTTTTAAATGCCTTCAGGTTTTTATCTACACTATTCAGAATGTTAAAAAATCTAAACTACGTTATGAATGTTAAAAATCATTTCAGCTATTACATATATTAGGAATATAGGCCTATCTCCAAAATATGACTAAGACATAAAACACTGGGTATTGCAATATATATATTTTAAGCATCTGGAAGCCAGAGTGGAAATCAGAATCTCAGCCGTTGGAGAAAGGGTCATACTGCAATCTCAAACTGCCAAGAGCAAAGATAGGCACCTGAATAAAGTTATAATACAAAGAAAGGAAATACAAGGAATACAGTACAAGGAAATTTTGAAAGGCAATCATTAGAGAAACTGAAAACTTAAATTTCATCCTTCTTTAGACCTATTAAAGCTTTTGGAAGTATCTTATCTGAACTTGCTATTCACATTACACACTTTCCTTTTAAAACAAAGGAAGGGCCCCCAAATACTACAGTTCATACACAAAGTACTTGTCAGAATAAAGATGATGATGGTTCATTCTTTCAAAGTAACATTTTTCATCTTCCTCAGGAATGTCCTAATAACAGTTTATATTCTATGTAGAGAAGGGGAAGAGTTGAAGCTGTTCCAGTTTTCTAGAAATTATTGAAAAATTCATCATTTTATTTGGCTGGGCAGTTTTGACACTGTGAACTGAAGCTCTTCACCACAATTATGGTTTTGAACCGTTTGGTCTAGATGATTGGACTACTAGACAGTTAAAAACATTTTGTTGTTGGACACAAAAGGTAGCTGTTAAAGGCTTTCTGTAACAGTCATTACATTGGTTTGCAATAGGATTAGAGTGATTCTTCTTGACTCCACCTAGAGCTCAGTTGTGGAGTGCTGAAAAGATCAATAATGCTTGTTCATTTTAACATACCTGGGGACCATAAACGCTATTCTTATTCACGTGGTGTATGATCCTTTACAACTAGGTAGAAAGTATGGCACTTCTAAAATGGTGCAGGAGAAAAGAAACAATAGGGAAAAAAAAGAAGATGCCTCCAACATTTCATCTGTCTTCTGTGGAGCTGGAAAAAAAAGCTTCTCTCCATTAAATAACACATATATCTTCAGAAAATAAGGTCTTTAAGTATGCTAGCCATGCCTTCTTATCACAAGGGCATTACCAGTTTCACTTGCTTGATTTAACAGCAGACAGAAAGTAAATGAGGTAAGATAAAAATAGAAAAAGATCTTCAGTTTTAGTACAGCCACTCTGTCACAGACTGTACTATAATCCAATAGTGAAGGCTACATCTTTAACTAATTAACACAAAATATAAACAAGGCAATGCAGAGCCATTTTCTCTTCTCATAGGATGCAGCAGGCAGGAATCTGTCTAGCAATTAATTAGCAAAATGTCTGATGTATAAAGGAAGAAATAAAAAAGAAACAAAAACTTCAAGAGGACTGTCTGATTCAAGTTACCAATACCTACATCAACATGCTTTAACAAACAGTATGCAGGTTAAGGTTTATAATCTTACATTTGCTTTGCTGACATGGTCTATCTTGTGCTAACAGAAACAGTATAGAAAAATAACAAAGCATATCAGTTATTCACAACACCAAAGTTCCCCAGTTTCTGTGCTGTTTATGATCTGCTATAAATGGAACACAAAACCCTACCCAAATGAGAAAGTAATGTATTTACATGACATCAGGATGAGGTGGACTGCCCATGACCATGCACCACTGTACTAAACTGCTGAGTTACCAGATAGGATTTCCCCATTTCTAAAATGACAGTGAAGTGTCATGTCTTCTACTATGCCATGTTCTCATAGCTAAGCAAAAATATTTATTTTTTTTACTCCTGCAAGCATCCAGCTAGCTCCACAAACAAAAGGAAAACGGTGAAACCGCTTGCCAAGACACTTTAGTATGTCATTCTTTTTCAGATGATGTAATTGATCAGAGTAAAGAAAAAATCACACATCCAAATAATACAGTATGTTAGATTTTTATTGAATAACCCCTTGTCAGATTTGTAAGTGAAAGATTGTCAAAATAGGGTCTCTTTAGCAGTAGCAATGTGCCTTAAAACATTCCCCAAAAGTGCAAAAGTCTAGCTTCAGAAAGTACAATCAAACATTTTATAGTCATTCTTGCACTTATTAATCTTGGGGATTTATCGAAGGCTTAAACATCTTAACCTAGAAAAATAACGGAGAAGGAATGGATGGTGCTCTTCCTAGCCGGAGATTAAAACAAAATGAAAGTCTGCACTTGGACTTTCTTTGTTTTAACTCTGCTCTTTCTTGAGAAACTAAGAAAAGCTTAGTCTCAGCGGTTAGCCACACACCAATAACAACCAAAAATTAACTGTGACCCTACCTGTGTAGAGCATTAGAAAATAAAAATAGGGAAATGGTTCAATGCTGCAAGGTTATGATAAAACTAATCCTAAAAACTGAGGTGCAAAATCAGAATCTGAAAAAAGTCTTCTGATATTGATGAGGAAATTTCTACTGACCATTGAGCAGGTTTTAATAATATAGATATACTTAAAGATTATTAGGAGTTTAGTTAGTTTTCAAGAGAGAAACCAGGGCCCAGTTGGGTTTTCTTATCAACATACAGCTCATGACAATGGTATGGCCTACTGGTATCTGAAATGAAAATGGTGTATTAATAGAGCATCATTTAAGTAAGATGAATTTTATTTATTTATTTGCTTATAAGAGAATTCAGAGTTACTGTTTTGCTTCTGCTCATCTTTCACATATGAAGAAACAGAAGATTTCTATGTTCTCCAGCACGTAAAAAGAAACACATTTCAGTGGGCTTGTTGTCCTCATAAGCATATTATTGCTCTAGTCCTTCTCTATATTATGTAAGGTATTTTGTGAAGCAAAAGAAGGTTGTTTATTTTAATGAAACAGAAGAATACAACTCTCTAATCACACTTAAGATGTTAGTTGTTAACACTGAAATGTTAGCTATTGAAATAAGGATGGGAAAACTGAGATTTAACAAGGGTTCCACAGCCATCTTAGTTCTCTGTCCTTAAACACAGTTACTTTAGGAGCAAGGGAAGGTTACAGCCCTTAGTTCCCATATAATGAATCCTTGCAAAGGTACATTATGACTCTTTCACTTTGGGGAAATAAAGAAAGAAAAATACATCTATGCTTCAGCTGTAGCAGACAACCTAACCTTTCTTTCTCCTCCAACATACAGATGGACTATAATGACATCAAGCACAGTACAAAAATTCCAATTAACACCTTTTCGGTATCTTTCTCTTCCAATTGCTGCATCAACAGATGATGAGTAATTTAGGATTTTTTGTTATCTCTCATTACAAAGCAATTCATCTTTAACTGGAATCACTGCTACATCGCTCTGTTGAAATGATATTTCAGAAACATCAAACAGCAAAATACATAACAAAAACATAATAAAAACATAACAAAAACTAATTATTTTGTCTACATCCCTGTTTGTAATGTATGCTTGAAAATTCATATGCCACTTCATATTCTGAAGCCTGAGAAAAGAGAGAATTCAAACTGAAAATCTTGCCATTGGCTCCTGAATTATAATTCTTAACTTCACTTACACAACAGCATTCCATTAGAAAAAGGACAGGGATAAAAATCCATAATTTATCTTTCAATAATTATTATGATAAGACCATCAAGGAAGAACAGAAACAACAACTCAAGTAATTAGTCATCAAAGAATAAGAAGAAATTGCTCAGCTCCAACTTCATGATCTTCTAGTATGTATGCCCTCTCATTTTATAAAATAATCTGTACCAAAAGTACAACAAAATCAAAATGACAGTAAAGACTTGATTGTAACAAAATTACATCCAACACAGAGGCATGATGTTCTTATTCCAAATCCCTGTATAAACAGTCCAAATGAAAAACTCACAGAATATAGCAGAATGCCAAAAAATTACAAAAAAAATTCCGTTAGATAAAATAGAACTGAGAGCATTTATTAATCAAAAATTTTAAGTCCACATTTATAAAAATACATGTAAAATCAAATTACTTTTCTAAATTTACAAACCAAAATAATCTGTGACATATCACTGTGCTTAGACCCAATGACAAACAATAACACTTCTCTTTCAAATAATGAATAAATCAAACATGTGCAGAGAACTAAAACTGACCACTTCCATAGCTTCCTCCTACAAACCATCATGCACTGTTTTCTCTGACCGATTTTCTTAAAATATATTAAACTAAATATATACTCCTCATGGAAAAAATGGTCATATCTAAGTGTCCCACTTCCAACGTTTATTCTGCAACAGCAGATTTAGAAATGCAAGAGATCCAAAACTGCCTTGAGACAATCCCTTCTCATCTCTTCTCATTAAGACTACTGTTATCACATTCAGGCTTTGTGCAATGATATCATACTGCTATTACATGATTAGCTTGCTCAAACTGTCAAAGCCAGTAGCCTTCCCCCCCCCCCCCACCCAAGTTCACCATATTGAAAAACCTGATTGTTTTTTAGGTTATTTCTAAGCCTGTGCTCACCCATCTCAGTAAGTTTCTCATGTCGGCATTTGTCTTAAATTATCTGAAGTCAGTGAAAAGACTTCTTTCAAGTCTTCTCATATCTTGCCTGAGATCAGGCTAAATTCTGTCTTGTCTGTGCCCTATATAAAACTATCTCGCCCTAAATACAAGAGGAGGTTTGGATTAAAATAAAATATAATGTTTTACAATAATCAATCAATATGTGACAGAAATTATTACACTCCTTCTCAATATCCCTTCCAGGTGTAGGTCTAGATCCAGGAGCAGGTCTAGTCATCTCTCAGATCTACCAATTAATGTTTATTCTGTGAGTGGTACTTTTTAGCATTGCTTCGCACCAGATATCACTTGTGAGTTACAAAGGTATTGCACACCCCAGTTGTTAAGTTCAAACCTTTTGAAGTTCTCTCCTTACACTTTACCTAGTCATACATCCCACCTCTCTGATGCTAAAAAGCACTCCCTGATAAATTTGTCTCAAAGACAAAATACTTCTGTTTTCAAAAACACAGGATAGATTCAGACCCATAGACTTCAAACATTATCCAAACTTTTTTAACCAGCTGCTTCTCCCTTGTGCATTTCTATCCAACTTTATCTGGATATCATGACCCAACACTCCCCTCAGTCTGATGAAACATTTTCTAAGAAGGAAAACTGTGCTACAGAACTGAATTGGTTAAATTCTTCCATTAAAGAACATCAAAATACATGAGTTAATATAAAACATTACTGATACTGACTTGTTATACCATTAAAAAAAAGTTGTATCAACAGTGCACAATCCCATTAATGCCAAGTATTCCACATGAGGTGTCTTCTAAACCCAGTCAGGTTTAGGAGATCCAGCAAGATTGTAGCCTCTGGTTTCAGATTTGTGCACTCCCTGGAGCTAAAAGAAATAAAACAATATAAGAGGGAATCCATACTCCTTCTAAGAGTGCCAAGTTCAGCCACTATTAAATACTGACATTTTTGGTCATTTACACACAGACTAAATTAAGCTGATAATGTCACTACTTTGACATTAAAATTTGTTTTATATATATGGTTTGTGCTTATTGTTTTCCTACAGTAATTCTGAAACCAGTTTATTTACTATAATACTTCATTCATTGTATCAAGGAACATTGATACAAATTAATCTATTTTAGCTCTTTTATCATTCACAGTTCTTTCTACAGTGATTTAAGGTTATAAGGAAATATAAATAACAATCACTCATTCAAGAAAAAACATTCTTGCTTCCTAGGCACTTAATTTTAAGCTTAGTAACTATGTTTCACTGCTAATTAAAATAAGATCATCTTTCCAGTAATCTGCATTCTGTGAGATAAAAGTATAGCTGAAGGAAAGACTTACTTTTTTTAACTTACTTCTTGTACTTTCACAAGCCACATGCATCCTTTTTGCTTAAAGGTTGAAAATATTTAATTTCAGGTCTTTAATACTGATTAATATATTAAGGTAAATGATAACATGAGATGAATCCCATTTATGCAATAATATATTATACATCAATGGATTTGCCACCCTCAGTCATTTAATTGAGGATCATGTTTTTGACAGTTACTAGCCTCAGATGCTTCAGAAAACTTCACAATAAGTATATGGTAAATAATCTGTCCTTCTTCCTGCTTTATGCAAACTATTTGAGATTATACATTAAGATATATGAATAGGTGACAACAACTGCAAATTCTTCTGGCTTGCAGAAGGTGTCCTGACATAGGGCAATTCCAGACTGAAAGTTGTATGCTTGTTGTTGGCATGACTCTGTTCCCAAACTATTAAGTCCATTTCCCTAGACTGCCTACCAGCATTAATAGCTAATCCACATTAAATATTTTTCGTTTAAAGTCCCTAATTAGGAGAGACTTTCCATTCATTGGTTGCCTTTTGCTTGTTATGCTTTCACCAGACTAAGTCACAAAGAAAGACTGAAATGGCATTTCAGTCTTCTCCCAGTTTTGAATAAAATCGAAATAATGAACTGAACAAGAGACTTTGGGTCTCCTCTTATTCCCTCCCTTCTGTGTCTGAAAGAACATTAACAATTAAAATCCCGTGATGTAGCCAAAGGCGACAAGAAAAAGATCATAATGAGAGCATATTAATTTCAAGTACAGCTTCCTTTTTGGGGGGGGATCTACATCTTAACTTGTTCAAAATATAAAATATCTTTATATATAATATATCTTTAAATTTCTATAAAATTCAGAAAAAGAGAGCACTGAAGTAGACTAAACAAACTGAGCCTTTGGCTTACTGAGGCATTCAATGATAGTGCAAGACTGCTGTAAGCAAAAACAATATGGAAACAAAACAAAACAGTGAAGCTGAAACTAGGACTACTTAGTGAACAAAATGGTAGATAATTTGGAGTTCATAATTTGAAAATGAATCTGGGAAATCAGTGAGAAAAAATAAGCTTTACTATCATGAGATCCTTTAATACACTGTGATTGAACCTCTATCATCAAATTCTTCAGAGATATCCTGATCTTACTTGTCCAGAGAGGTTTATCACATTTTCACAAGGTTTGTGGCCCTACATTGACAGAATTGTATTTTTGCTCTTTTCTATCGCCTACAACTCATTCCTTTTATCTTATTTCTTCCTTCTCCTTTGCTTTTTCTTTAAAGACAATCTGGTTTATCCAGCCAAGAATGATTCCTTGAAACACTGCTGTGAACCTGTGACTGAAAGTGAGCTAAAAATCAAAGCTCTAAGCACCTTGATGCTTGTATGAATTTGCCAGATAGATCTTTGGCAGTCTCATAACACTACCTCCTCTGCTCTCAGGATGAGAAGTAGAGAGAAAAAGAGCGCAGAAATAGAAGCTGTGTTTCATCTATGTTACTCTTTAGTCTTCCTATTCATATGCATCTTTGGTTTGTCCATCTTCAAGAAAGCAAGACTGGACTCAGACAACAACAACAGCAACAACAGCTCCAGCACATCAACTGTCTTAGCTCTTCCATTTTTCCCCCAGCACGATAGTTAACACTATCTATAACAACATTTAATCAAGACTTTCTTTATTAAGATACTCTACTGCTATTACGATAGAAATCTCAGTTAAAGCTTTACATTTGAAAGATTTTGTTTTTGTTTCTCTCTCCTCTTTCTGTAACTTTAACAAAAGGTTATGGAGTTTTTTAAGACTGCCAGATTGCCATGGGAATAAGAAGGCAGAGATTAAAAACTCTGCATCTTGCATAAAACCGTAATGTTCTCCAGCGATAGAATAATACAAACATCTTTGATTCTCTGATCTTCCTTATTCTTCCAATATAAAAACCACTGCTTGCTCACTTCAGACCTCTTGTGGATACAAGGGTTCCTGTACTGTAGGAAGCACAAACAATGCAGCCAGGGGGACTTTTTGTCAATCACCTATTTATAAAGAAGTCGTGGGCATTCCTGTAAATAACAGCAACACCTTCCCCAGCAAGTCCCCTAGACACCAGAAAAACTTTTCACCCTCCTGACTGCTTGACAAAAGTAAACAGGAGAGCAAGTGTTCCTACCTTAAATGTTCTGTGATAGATGTTTGGTAAGCCAGTGTCAATAATCGTTTCCAAAAATACCTCATACTTTGGGAAGTAGATTGGTTTAACTATTCAGCAAGAAGGTCTCTCTTAGATCCAAGTAGGGAAATTTCTGGGACAAAATGGTGAACACCACCTCTCTATTCCTAAAAGCTGTTTACCATCCTGTTATATTCTTTGGCACTACTTTTTCCTCTGCTCTTCTACTATACTGTTTCTACCTTGAAAAACTGAAAGACACGATGAAGACTTGAGGGACTGAAAAATCATTTTGTGGTCTGCATTCTGTAGCAGTTTTATGTATACTGTCTGTTAGCCATCATAACCTTGCTATCCATTAGCTTTTCTTTTATTTCTTTCCCTTTTTTTCCTGGACTTGAATAAAGAAAGGTATAGATTTCTACCAATAGGAGGAAAATCCCCCCCAGAAAGAACTTTCTATAGCTTTTACCAACATTTATAAGAGTTAGAAACAGGACTGAGAAAAACAAGTAGAACAGCTATCCAGCTAATGTTATTTTGCCATAATCCAACTGAATGAATTTCTGAATAAATTTTCATATGTATCCTCTGACTCTGCCAAGAGATATGAATCACTTCTGGTTTTAAACTTGACCACATTTAGTTTCACCTGCTTCAAGTGAAGCCTTAAACCCTTTGAGACAGCAAAGTAATGCACCCACTACGGGCTTTTTTGTTTTGTTAATTTGAAGAAGTAGTATTCTCTACATTTCTCTACTTATCTCGAGCTTATCTAGCAGGGTACACTTTATTGCTGAAAGTCAGCATCTGCCTGTTGTTTCAGACCTCAGTCTCTACTTTTGCAATGAGAGAATTGTTCATAATTCAGGATAAAACTGATGATGAAGAATGCTTTCAGGAAAACCTCTAAGAACAGCACTGGACTACAGCTGGGCTAATATGGATCCCTGAAAACATCACTTCTGAGCATGTCCTTAGCCATCCTGAGCACAGGCCACACCTCTGCAATTGAGTTCAAGATTGCTCATTATTTGACTGGTCAGTGTTATCCTGCCATCATGTCAGTTGCTATAGAACTGCTCTTGTAATGATGTGACAGAAACTCCACATAGAATTGCTTTGTGCCTGGTTGACTTGGTTGTATCTCTTACTAGAGTTTGTCTCTGTTTGCCTGCTGCTGTTCTTTGGTAGCTTTTCTTGGCTAGACTCCATAGCCAATTGCCCTTGGAATAAAAAATACATCCTAATGTGAAGAGCTTCACTTGAGCTTCTGCTGGCTACCAAACCTATGCTGCATCTAAAATGAGACACATTTTGGGGACACATGCAAAGCTAAGGAAAGCAGCTCTTCTTCAGTCCTTCTTTTTCTGGCAGTCTTGCTCCTCAGTCATCTGTCTGCCAGTCTACTGCTTATGATCACCCGCAGAGCAGTTCTCAGTCTCTCCGGCAGCTGCGTTTTTCTGCCTTGAGTGAAACCTCTTATGCCAACTATTAATGGTCAATCAATTATCTGCAGCTGGGTGCTGGCTCTTCTGTCCCTTACTTGCTGTCATGGACTGAAGCCTACAAACTCCATTCTAAGCATACAAATGTATAATTCCCCAGATAATTTCTGTAGTCTTAGATAAAAGTTAATCTACCGTTACAGTGCTTCCTAGTTAAAGTTGCATATTTTTATTACCAGTTCACTTTATATTTGAACAACAAAATGACCCTTACACAAATTCCATCAGCTGGGTGTTAATAAACATTTTTCTCTGATATTTCAATCTCTAAGAGTATTAGACTGTTATCTTAAAATAAGACTAAGCCATGGATCTACCTACCATTTGCTTACTGAAGACTATCATTTGCAATATGCTCAATACCTTTAGCTTCCTTGGCTTGTAGATGAATAACATGGAGGGAATGGTCTAGGTTTTCCAGCCTGCACAATGAAAAGTTTTGGCTGTAAAAGCTGTTCAAAGAGAAGAACAAGATTTGTTTTTTATAATTGAGAATGTATGTTATTCTACTCTCCTCTTGCAAATTTTTGCGGAGACCTTCCAGAAAGATTACATTTTAGACTAATATTGAATGTGAATAATTCTATATTTACAGGCAAAGAATTTTTAGTGACGGTGGTTATTATAGAGACTTGGGAAACCTTGGCTCTAGCTAATCAAAGCCATTTCCCAGGTCAGCACAGCAATATGACCGGCATCATTAAAATGGATTTAAGATTTGTATTACAGGATTTCTAAGATATTATTCTTATTTTACGATGGTGTGCAAAAAGGGATTAAAGCTTATTGCACAATTCCAAGCAATAAACTCTATTAAATCACCTAATACAGAGGTCAAGTTAATTTTGAATTTTAGGGCATTTTAAAACATTTTTGTGCTAAAATTTGCATAGTCAAGGTAGCACAGCTATCATTTTTGCTACTTTAATATTTTATCTTTTGATACACTCTGAATTATCTCTTGAAATCAGGTAACAGCAGCAAAATTTAACTCTAAGACAAAAAGGCCTTATTGGAAAAAGATATCCATTTATTTGGGCACAACAGATTTTTCTCTCTCAAAAAAAAAAGACCTTCATGACTTAAGTCAGGAAAGCATTCATCTGAATCTATTGCCACGTGTGAATCCAATATGGGAATTATAAGTATTAAGACTTATATTAACAGAGGGATAATGAATTCTATTTACTAGAAAAATTTCTTATGTTTCCCTACAGAAGAAGCTTTAGAGAGTTCAGTTTCTTCCTACTGTCCACAACTTCTTAAGGAAGCCTGCCATGCTTTAAAGGTTACCAGGTTGAAGCTAAGCAACCTTATATAATTCTTTATGCAGAAAACAGAACAGTAGAAATACTGTATGTCAACTCTAGTCATTTTACTACTAGGATCTGGTGGTTTTTCAGACTTTTCCAGGACACTGGAAGATTATCTTTCCTCAAGAAAAGCTGTCATGGAATGGAAGAACTAAATTGAAAAAAAACAAATGAACAAAAACTTGAAAACTAGAACAATCTTCTAAATCTCCTCAACATTCCTCTTTGATCTTCAATTATTACTTAACAATTCAAAAAACCCTCCACAGCTGAGGTACACTCTTAAGCATCTCATTGTAGAGGATTGCAAAGCTCGACTAGTATAAAAAAATTCTACTTCTTTAGCATAGGTATTATTAAGCTGGATTTTTCCTCTGAAAATAAATTTCCCAAATTTTATAACCACAGAACCTTATTTGATATTAATCTTTGCAAACAAATAATGCAAATAAGAAGGCACTCTTTATTTTGATGGAAACCACTTAATATGGGTCTACGTACAGTTGTTTTAACTTCTTTGAAGTTGGAAGAATGATTCCAAACTCTTAGAAATATAACTGAGTGAATAAACTTAATAGAGTAAAGCAAACCATTGCCTGAGTTGTTCTATATAACTCGTGGCATACTCCACTATTCATATATGCTAACATTGATTGAAATCCTGACTGTACTTGCCTTTGGAGAGACAAAGAGATCCGAAACCTTTCAATGCAGGAAAAAAATGTTGTCCTCCCCTTCTTCTCCACCCCCATAAGTACATGCTTCATATTAGCAGTGAATTTCTAATCAATCTAATATGATGTAATCTCATTTCTTACTCTGAAGCAGAAAAATATGCAATCACTAGCAACTTTTTCTGAGGGCAAGTACAATTCATAATGAAAATTAATTTCGTATTTCTATTTCATACCCCCTACAAATAATAAATACTTGTAACACAAGGACAGATGTATTTAATATATTCTGTTATCAAATCAGAAACATAAGCAAAATGGATGGAACAAAATCCACTGAGATAAAGGACAATGCATAATGTTATGCTCCTATTAGAGTAGCAAAAATGTGTGAATGGTGCTGGTGCTCAGAATATTGGGAATACTTCTTAAAATCCACGTGGAACATATCTGAGAATGTTGTGAAACATAATCTTCACTTCCCATTGCTAACATAAGAAATCACTTAGTAAAAAATGGTTGCTCCAAATAAAAAGTCATTGGAGAATATTATAAGAAGGAAAGCAAGGTTCATCTTTAGAAATCATGTATACCTTAAAAATGCATGCTGTAACTTAGTGCTGTTTTCTAAGTATGATATTAAGAGTTGAGATTCCTGCAGTAGTAACATGTGCCATAAGAAGAAACAAGTAAATGGAAAAAAGATTAACGTGTTTTAAGATAATCTGCTGGTGAGGATGGAAGGAATACATTTTATTATGCAAATAGTATTGCACTTCTAATAATCTAATAAATGAAAATTTCAAAGGTTTGGGGACTTTGAGAAGAAAAAAATGGCAAACCATAACATAGCCATGAAGTTATAATCATCACATTTATGTAAGACTACAGCTTCATACTCTACATTAATATTCAATCTCCTAGTGAACTATCATCTTAGTCTTACAATTTGATGAGATTACTTTTTTCATCAGATTCCATTAGTATGTGGAAGATATACTTGTTTTCAGAGGTACAACTGAAGTTACTCCAGCTGAAGCAAAGTCAGATTCTGGCCTGAAAAACATTTGAGAATTTTCTAAGGCTTCTTATGGAAGGCAGTTAGCTCATCTAATTTTTGCTATCTGAAAAACCAAGCTGCTTCTTTACATTAATGTTCTAGGCTCCCTTCTTAGTCAAAAGAGAGACACAAGCACCTTACAATGATGACTTCTCTTAACCTAAAATAAATGTATAAGATAGGTTAGATCACTGTCTAGGGAAAAATCTATCTCTTGAGCTACTTCTGGATACAGTAGATAGTCAACCACTTAGACAAGATTCATAACTTCAAGGCAGCTGAAGTTAGGGAAGACTAAATTCATACTGACTCATTGTGAGTACCTTATCAAGTCAGCAAGATTAAAATCTAAAAAAACTCTTCTGTTTCAGATATGTCACTCTTTTTATTCTAAGTGTGAAGATGGCTAGAGAGGGAATAAGTTTATCCCAAGGCTGTATTTATGAAACAAACACATCCCTTATCAGCCTTTGCTTTGCTATGTTCTCCAAGCTTTTATTGATCAACCCACCCTCCCATCGCAGTCATTTGTTCCAGGCCGAATTAAATACTGATGACAAGAATTGTCAGTTGTATTCCTGGGCCTATGGTGCGACTATTTCCCTATCTTAACTGGAATAACCCTTCTCCTAACACATGCAAGAGCAGTATGGTGATTTTTTTACAGCATCGCATTAGAGGCTTCTACCTGTTCTGTTAATGTTTAGTTCTTTCTCCTTAGTTACTACCAACCAAAAGATTTGAACTTTCAGTAAAAGTTATGTTGAATGGTGATACATGCAATTATGGGTTTTAAGCTTTTGTTTCCTAAGTAAACGAGAAATACATAATCACAATCTGAGCTTTTTGTGCATCCATGATCTAACTATCTGTTTCACAGTCCTTTTCTAACTCTCACAAAACCTTCTAAAAGTAGTGGCCAAGATCAAGTCAAATACATAAGTGGGAATGAGGTTTCAGAGATATTCAGTTTCTACAAGTTTTGTGAAAACAAATGGCCAAATAGAAAGACTATATGAACTGCTTTCACAGAAGAAGGCTGTAGCATGAATTAAACTTTCTGTGGGCATCAGAAAAATCTGACCTATTCTTTGTAAAATGTTTTTGGAGATCACACCTGATTAGGCATCAGATAACTTAATTAAAATTCACATCTCTCTAGTCTCAGCCGTAAAATCTTATCTCCAGTTAGAACACATGGGCATCCACAGCTTCTCTTAAAGACTGAAGACAATATACTTTTTAACAATGACAATGACTTTGTCAATGACTTTTCAACAGAAATACGGAGATCACATGCTAATCCTTCAATTTTTCTCTCATTTTAGATTCTGAGCTGAAGTGCAATACAGGGAACCTTCGGGTTTATGTTTGTTGATAATGTTCAGTAGCAGTGGCAAAATTTAAAAGTAACCTTGATGCCTTAAAAATTACTGAGGAGATAGTGAGACTAGCTCCAGAACTACCACTTGCCTTTACAAATTCCATATCCTTAATTACCTTCTATTCATATGCTAAAATTCATATTTCCAGGTATACATAGACAATTCAAGTACTTTCATCACAAAAAAAAAAAAAAAAGAAAGCTGGACAAAACATATTTTTTCTATATTTGAAATAAAAACATATTGAATAAGACAAAAATACGATGCTATTTGGGGTAGGTGAGCTTCAAAGGAACAAAGGAATAAAGAGAAAAACATTGTGAGAGGCAAACCGATGCATAATTTGAGATCTGTACTTCCTATTTTTTCAAATAAAGTGTTTTATAGGAAACAAAATACACTGCAGAGAAAATGGTTTTCATCCCTAAAAAAATGTATTTTGCTCATATTTGAATTATAATTGCATAGATGATTCAAGCAAATGGTTAATGATTTAATTTAAAAACTCTTCACTATGAAATTAACAAATATAATTTAATTGCAATTTCTTGCATGATTAATAGTCTAGATTTTCTTTCTTAATTCCATCATGCAGTCTGTTAAATGTGGCCTTTTTGTTAAATTATTTTAATTTCCTGAGAGATCAAGTTGCTATTGCATGCAGATTGTGTTATCTAGCACCTCATATTATAATTTCTAATTTTCATATCTATTTGATTAATGGTTTACTTTGATCAGTCTTATGCACTAGGAAGACACAAGCTGATAGTCTTTATTCCATCAGGTAGAACGGCTTGGACTGAGGGAGCATGATGATGTGATGCAGAATACAGAAGTGCACTGGTCTAAAGTAAGTGTATTATAAAATCATAACTATTACCAAAGGCTGTTCTGTTTTTCTTTTAATAGCGAAATAAAAGCCACAGACACATAATCAGCCACACACACGTATATTTGTTAGGTACATTGCAAAGTGAGAAAGTATTTTGGGGATTTAATGATTATATTTTCTTCCTTGGATACTTATTTTTATAGGTTTTAAGGTTATGGAGTCATATGCATCACCTTGCAGTCTTTTCCTCAAGATTCATTCTTATACACTATTAGGTAGTGAAGCTCTCACTGTACATAAGTCCTGCTCCAGGGAAAGGAATTTGTTGCAGCCTATGAAAAAGTGTGGAAATCAGCCGTGAAAATAAGCAAATCCCTAAGATCTTGAAGGTTCTCAGAAGCCACAAAGTGTAGATACATTGATGGGACTGCTATTATTGGTGTCACATTCATAACCATGAACCCAAGCCAAGGCTGAGATCACATCATGCCAGGCACTGTAGTTCTGCAGTTCAATTTAAACTCATAAGACAGAACAGTTCTAATATCAGCTCTATTTAGAGAGATAAGGTAGGGAACGCATGTTTCCTCTTGTCTATTGCTTCTAACGAAAAAAAACAGTGGCACAAAACTAACAGCATCCTAACATTTCTTTGGTGCCTCTTTAGCAAGACAAAGAGCTTGTAAAAATATGTAATAGCACTGAGTCATGCCTCCTGCCATACCACTATCTATATGCATGCCTTGTATACTTCAGGCAGTTCTAGGTGTATTTATGATATGGCAGTATGCACTGCTCTATTTAGCAATCTCATAATTTGCTATAGCAGAGTTTATATAGTATTTTCCCCAAACATATACATATTGTGCTCCATTTTTTCAAAAGGATTTTGAATGCTTAGGAATGGGAGATTCAGAATGACAGCTGGTCAGGAAGTTTTCTTTGAATTTTCCAGAGTTTAGAACAGAAGATAGATATAGGAGAGCTATACCTTTTACCCCAGGAATAGTCTCTGCTGTGGAATTTTATCAATGTTACCACTGCTGGCACCTCACAGAAGAGTCGGAAATTGGTACACAGGAGCAAAATGCATGCAACTGGAAAAAAAGATAGGAAAGCAAATATGTATCCATAATAACAATATATAAATGATGATGCCAACACCTAACATTGGAGGAGCACTGTTCACTTTTTCCTTCTGTTTTTACTGATTTTGTTCTATATAACTCGTTTTTACTGATTTTGCAGCTAATCCCTACTAAACGAAAATCTACAAAACAAAGACTGCTTAAAAATCTTTATGCACACTCATTTTTATTTATCTGAATATAATATATAGGAGTAGATGCTTTCCATTCCTAGGCTGATTTAGAATGTATATAAATTTTAATTCATATATTAAATGCAGTTCCATACACATAGCCTTTCCCATTTTGATGCAATGTATATTTAATTGAAATTACTCATTGTGTCACTTAACAGAGACTTTTTCAGCTCTAGGAGAAATTTATAAACCCACTTGCTTACTGAAAAGATTTTAAATATTTATCCTTTTTCCACAATACCCTTTAATACCTCATCATCAAATTATTATTTAAGTGATGTAAGACTCTGAAAAAGCATTTTCTAACAAAATGTCAAATAATATGAACAGAGACTGGTAACAAACACTGCTAATCCAGGTTTATACACTTCAATATAGTGGATACGGTCTAAACAATTCTCTTTTAATTTCACTTTTCATTTACTTAAGCCTTTTCCCCACAAACGTACACAATTTCTAACTTTTATTATTGCCAGACACATACAAGCAGCTGCTCCAGATCACCTAGGTTTAGACAATTTGTAAATTTCTTATAAAGACTGTAATAATAAGCTCAATATTCAACTGTAAGAGCTTAAGCCTCATTCCATTAGCAATTTTCTAAATGCATACTGTGTACACATTCCTGAAAAATAGCTGAAAATTATACTTTATGGGCAGAGAGATAAATGGTATGTGTGTTGAACTATAAACTTCCACAGTGGTTAACTATGACAAGTGTGGCTGCCTCTACTGCCTCTGCAAAATCTGATTTCAAATTATAAGATATTTAATACTGTATGTTTATATTGTGCATTTAGTACTGGATTATAAAAGCCTCACAAAACAAGAAGATGCCCTTAAGGCAGAAACTGGTAGTGCGGCATCATGACAGTCCTTTCAGTGTTTGATGCTGATATTCTCGAGACACACAAGCCGTGTGGGACCAATGCACATTTCGTGGGCTAAATAAAGCTTCCACTTTATAAGCAAAAATTAAAAGGAAGGTAAAGACAGTCAGTATTCTGCCAGACATTAGATTACCATACTTTATTCTGTGCTGTGAGCTCTCCACACAGATGAAAATAAATGTGCCAGACAGATGCAGAATTGAGTTTTGATGTCTGTGGTCCCTTCAGCTAGGCTGAAACAAGGCAGTCAGGTTTCCCAAAGTACTCAAAGAAAATAACTCATTCCAGTAATTCAGTTTAATTGACTGAATGTATCAACAGTTTCATAATTTCTGTATGGAGCTGGTGGTGTTTCCAAGATCTGAACAAAATGACACTTGGTCAAATCGGTTCATTCTAAATTTCTCTGCAGAAGAGCTTTCCTTGACTAGTCTGTGGTCTGTGGATTGGTAAAACTGAAGTAACTTACAGATATCTCCACATTCCGGCTGCAACTTTCTTGTTCTGGTCACCATTTACTGAGAGGCAAGTCCAGGACAAGTACATGTCAGCATAGCTCACAATGGAAAGAGAAAGACATGCAACAGAAGAAAAATATTCTGTACATTTGTGGTGAAAACTAAAAATGTATGCCTCATTGCAGAAATATTATATATATATATATATATACATACATACACACACACACACATATATTTTACATTTTTACTTTCATGCTTTGTATGATGCAATTGTGAATTATGCTCTTCTTTTGCAAAGATATTTAAAGGTTATGAATGCACAGAATAATATGTCCTTTAAAATAGGATTTGCAAAATTATTGTTCACAATATACAATAGGAATTTCTTTTTTTCTGTTGAAAGACATTAGAGTTAAAAAAAGGTATCCAGGGGTTTAGAAACATTCACTGTGTCAGACAATTCAATAGAAAAGGGCTCTACTGTATTATTACTTTTTTCTCCACTGGGGAGACCACATATGCATCATATTTTTTCTCCCTAGTATTTTTCATACAAAAGGCAGTAATACGGCTTTTGAAATTTGGTAGGTATTAAGGCAAGGAATCTAATTCTAAATGTAACTCCAAGATTTCTTGATGCTAAGATATGCACTGCATGGGGGGAATTATACATTTATTAGTTTCAGTTCATCCTTTTTCCTGCACTGAAATCTTCTGCTTGGTTCTTTTCTGTGACTTGATCAAGCATAGCTAATTTTTCTTTCCTTTTTTAATTTTAATAAAGAAGCTATTTTGGAACACAACTCTTCATGACAATTAGCAAACTGACATCTGTGCCAAGATGAGCTTACAATGTGGAGACCAATAGTTAAGTCTTGACAATGTAGAATCTTGTACACTTTTGACATTGCACATGTGTGTTGGCCTTGAGCGGTGTCACAATAAGACAGCTAAATAGCAATCAGTAGTCTTACAAGTGACGCTCAGGAAAACTCCCAGTTTAAGCCTGCCATCATGCATCTAATTACAGGGTGCAATGCGCAGTTACATATTAGAGAGAACCTAGGACATTGTCTTACCACGTACCGAAATGGCTTGCCTCACGCCAAAGTTGAAAAGAAGTATCAGAAGCAATGCAGCACTGTAGAACACAGTAAATTGACTTCTGCCAAACACTTCCTCCATGTCAGGGCCTAAAAGAAAGTCATATGCACATCAGCAGCTGCAGTCAGTGGCTATATTTGTTTTAAAAATTGGTGTGATGGAGGAGGATATACCTGCGTATAAGTTTCCCTTCCGCATGGGTGGAAAACTACAGCACTGGCAAGCTAGAGTCAAAGGTTCCAGTGTATTCCATTATAGGCAACTGCTGAACACAGGCAAAGTGCAAGACTCCCCACTGAAAGGCTGTAACCGAGAAGCTAGCGAGACCAGTTTTGACCACTGAATCTAATTATCCCTTAATTAATGATCTCATTCTATGGAACACGAGTATTCTACAGACGGCTTATACTGCAACTGGATAATACTTGACAAAAAGAGAGACAGAGAACCCACACAAGAACACGAATCTTCAATTATCACTCACATAAACTTAAAAGTAAATGTTCAGTGTGAACTCTGGAGGGAATCACTGATGCAGCGATAGAACCTGGATTTCATGAACCATGCTCCAACAAAGAGTTTCATGTTTGTGCCCTAGAGCGTATTGCCCTTGAAGTTTTGGAAGTCTAACCACTGGGGACACAAGTTTGGGTCCATTTTGAATGGACTGATGAATCACAGCACCGGGTGGGAAAGGACCAGCCAAAGGGCAGGTTATGGACATAAAAAGCTTTATTGGACCTCTGAGGTGAAAATGACCTCCCTGCCTCTATCTGCCTTTTCTCAGTGTTTTCCCATCCTCAGATCACTGGAAACCTGCAGCATCTGATTTACTCTGTTGCTTGACAGATGGGCTCTGTTGGCAAATTTCATGGTCTGAGTGCCATTCTTGGCTGTTGTGCCAAAAAAAGGCAATTATTTTCTCACCTTGGATAGTGCCTTTAATTTGTCTTCCAGATTTTCTCTATTGTTGGTATTATGTAAATAAAATTTACTCAGAAAGATGTATAAAAATATTCTGAGAATGTAAAATAACAAACAGGTGTTAATCAGAAACATCCAAGGAAAAAAGATGGTTTCTCTCTAATTCTTTATATTTGATCATTTAAAAGTTAAAAGAAGGGAAAAAAAGATCTTGGTCCTCACCTCCAGCAGCAGAGAGAAATAACTTCAAATCTCCCTTGTCTTGAGTCAGTCATCTAACATTTAGTGATTATTCTTAAAATGAACAGGTTTTACTCTTGTGGCTCTTTCTCAGTAAGGATGAGCCCAGCTTACCTAGACAGTACCATAGAGTGTACAGTGTATGCACAGTCCTCATATTCTGCTCTCAGATGGATGGAGGTAGTTAATGACAGGCCTTGTGTCAGACGCCCCAGATTTAGACAGAGGCCAGAAATCAGGTATATGCCTGTGCCTGCTTTTCCTTAATGATTTGCTCCACATCTCAGGTGGGATTTCTGGATTATTGTTCCGAGGTACTTAATGATCTTCACTGTCTGTCCTGGCACAGTGGGTGCCTCATGTAGACAGTGCGATTTTAAGGGACTGCAATAATCAAATTGGGGGAATTAATTAAAGTGCTTCAGATTTTACCCTTGGTCTGCAAACAGGCTGTGGAATTCAACAGACTGTTTAATACTGTTGCTCTTTATTAATGTGTTAAAACACATTTTGCAATCAAATAACACATCCAATACACTGCAGCATGGAAGAAAGGACATTCATTTCTTATTAAATGGGCTCTAGACTTTAGTCTTCCATTTATGAACAAATGGAAGAAAATGTCATCCATCATTTAAAATATTCTTATTATACCCTGATAGAGATATCACATCCTTTCAGAGACAAGCTACTAACATGTCCAAATTTTAGTAGAATTTATACAATAAGTTGGCAATAAATATATTTAGTCTTAGATTTATATACTGCAATATTTTTCAGCATTTTGCTTTTGCTTATCTAGTTCCTTTACATAGGTAGTTTTCTACTAACTCCTCTCATCTCCCCAGGACAAGTTGCTGGGAGATCAAAAGAATCAAATCCATCCACTTTACATGTCTTGAGGCCAAACATCTGCCTGAATGAAATGCAAAATACGTTGAAAGATTGTGTCTTGTTGCTCATGACTTGTTTTACTCCCTCTTCTGTTGCCTATGATACATTTCATTTAATGTCACTAAAATGCATTTTAAAGGATGCATCTTAGAGATGTTAAGCACACTGCTTCATTTTCAGTAAATTCTCTTAGGATCCTGTAAGTGCAAAAAGCCATGGAAAGTACAAGACTTTCTCTAAAGCAAAGGTCACATAAAGTTACAAAACCTCTCATTTTAAAAATAAATGATAATAATAAATAGCCTGTTCTGTATTTATGGAAGGTTATTATAAAGGAAAAAAGTCTTTGATTTAGCCTTCAGTTACAAATAACCTGTTGTGGCACACAGAGGAAGATTAACAGATGGAAGTGTTACAGCTAGATCTTAATAATAACAGACGTGTTCTGCGTCAGAGTCTTCAGGAAAAAGAAGTGCTTGTTGCCATTGTCTTTGGATCTTCCTTTACAATTAAATGTGAAAAAACAAACCATGAGTATTACCAGCTGGTCTGTTTTTTGGGTTTTTTTTTCCACCTGAAACTACAATGGCAAGGCTTCCTATTAATTTATTTCAACCTGAATATATGTTTTGGTTTGGTTTGGATAATACACAGGGAAAACACCTCTGAAAGGAGAGATATTAGAAACTAGGTGAACAGAGTAAAAGATTGGGGAAAAACAATTCTCCACTCAGAGCACTCACACTAACCGTAGTGACTAGTACAGCTCTGAGCTTATTTCCTCCTTGTACCACTCTGCCTGGCTCTCTGCAGTGAACAAGTGTATGGTCACTCTGAATAACCAAACAGTCCATCTCCTCTTCCACCAAAACCAGCTCAGCTTAATTTCACAAGACAAGAATTAGTAAACACTCTAGACAACTATGCAAATGCCTTTGTTTTACAGACAAAAAGGTATGATATCTTCAGCTAGACCATAGACAAAAATTAACAGGGAAGTCAGACTTTAAGAAGGAATTAATATGAACAGCTTGACTTCTGATTATTTCCACTTCCCTAATATGACATACATACATATATTTATATAAAAACATGAGATTTTTTTGATGAAGTATGAATAGACTTACTGAGAAAATACAGCTAAATGTAGTAAGCATAGTAAGAAATATGATTTTTTAGTCAATCTTTAGCAGTAATTTTCCTATGCATTCACATATATCTTATCAATGAAAAAGTGACGTTAGGAAAGTGGATCAAATGAAGTGAGAAAAAGAGAAAGATTAAACAGAATCTTTACAGTACATGGGAACAGTTAAAGTAATAAAAATTTAGAAAGCATGTAGACACCATAACATATGAAAGTGTGAAGACATTCTTGAATCTTTCTGTAGAAGAAAATTTATTTTTATGTAGTGCAGTATAATTTAGGATATTATGTGACATTGAATTCTGACCCAATATTTCTTCAAACCTATTCCTTTTTGACTAGAAAGTTCAAGAGTATTTTCTGTTGATAGATGAGCTAGCTAGGAAAAATACCATAATGGTATGCATACATTTTACAACCTACATTGCTCCTTTCATTTTGGCATGGTTGCTTCACGCAATATACTTGTGAACAGCAGAATGAGATGAGATGACAAAATAGTTTACAAAAGTATTACAGGCAAGGAGAGGAAAAGGAATGAGTATAATACACCTAACTTGTGGTTTACACTGCTGCCAATCACTGCAGCAGCTCAGCACACGACCTGACTGCTTTTAAGACAAATTCACTGTCTTGAAAGTACCATACACATTGCAATTAAAATCGATTTTTCTTTCATATATATATACTTATATATAAATAGTACCAATAAACATCTGCAAAATAAGCAGCTAAAATACATAATGAAGCCTTTTTTGAACTTAGGTAGAAAAAGGCCATATCCTTCAAAGCTGCTATTCTTTTTTATTATTCAGTATTTTAATTTTCTTCAGTACTTTCCTAAATAGAATTTTAAATACATAGACTATTGATTCAATTGATTCTGTTAGCTATTTCATGTAAACCCATATTTAGATGATGTAAGGGGGTAGTATGTCAAAGTTAATTTCATTTTCAGTCCACTTACTTTCTGGTAAATCAGCAGCAAGGGAGAATAACAGATGTTATTATAAAAATCCTTGTAACTTGGGCTTCATTTTCTTTCCTATAAGCAATGATAATTTATTCTTTTATAATACATTTTTTCCATCTTCATGAGTTTTCCTCTATTCTTCTTCCTTTTGTCCATAGGCAGTCACAAATGTTTAATGTTTCTAGCATATTTCTGATATCATTACACTGATAACACTGTTATTTCTGAATAAAATGAAAATAATCAGTCAGACAATGAACTAATAGATTTATATTTTACTGATTTGTTTTTATTTAAATATTATTGAAATATATTACTCATAATTTATTTTATTAATATAATTAATATATAGGTTATATTTTTTTCTCTTTTCCACACCTTCCTCAAACATGCATTAAGCCATCAGAGCGAAATTCAAGGTATGCAGAAAATAAGAATGTTAGGCACAACTGATATTGCAGATTGGTAATGGGACAGCATATAGTTAAAGACGTGATGTTTCTCTTCTTTTTCATTTTAAAAGAGGACAAAGACTCTTTAAAAATGGGAGGAAATACTGATATTGTGTTTGCCAGACTGTTAAAAAGCTTTATCAAAATTTTGCAAAAGGAGCACACAAAAATTTCCCATTGCTATCAGACAAATAAGCATTTGAATGACAGAGGCAGACAGCTGTACAAAGAAGAGTTGATGCTGTTCTTGTATATGCTAGATATAATTGAATTGAAAAGTAAATATTCATAGAAAAGAGAGAATTAAAAGCTCCAGCTCCTGAAAAATTTTAACTCAAACTTTTTTAGAAATAGTTAAGTGTTCATTCTAACTCATTGATCAGTTCCAGCACTGTTTTTGTGCAATTTTAAGTATCAGTAAAATTACAGATACAAAAACAAGTTTATGCTTAAAAAATAATTAAAGAGAACTCATCAATAAATGTATTCCAATTTCGTGGCAAAACTAGAAAATTCTAAGACAAACCTACAATTCCAAAAACCTCTGAAGATGTTAATTTATGCCTTTAGTTATGGCATAAAGTTTATGTTTATAAGTTTAAATGCCTTTAGTTAAGGCATTCTAAGTAAAGTTCAAAAACTCTGTCCCTTTCTAGCCAATTCTCATTTTATTTCAACAGCTTTGGCATGCAATACCATATGAAATAAATGAAGCATTTTAGAATGATGCCCAGATATGTATTGTTTTCATATTTTCATTTTCACTGTGCCTTTACATTATAGAACTAAGAACATTTGGATGACTTAATTGTTCATCTCTTAATATTATGTAGCCCTTCTCCTGTAGGCAGAGCACTAAGGTGTATTTCTCCAAACACATTGTCCAAACACATTTAGTCAACACGGTGTTGACTAAAACTAGGTTAGGATAAGAGTCTGAGTAAAAGAAAAAGAAAGATCGTTTCTTTCTTTTTTTTTTTTACAGTGATTTCAAATATCTCATGCAAAAAAATGTATGACAGATACTGTCTAATTGGATATATATTCAAAAAAATGGTGGTTTTAATTGAAAGTCAGAAAAACTTAGAAATCCAAAGTGAAAAAAATCAGGGAGGGAGTGAACCAAAACTCTGTGCTGCACTCTGAGTGGCAAAATGAAAAGAGGGGGCAGATACTATCAGAAACTGTAAAGTGGTGCTTCTTGATCCCAAGTTAAATCATCTGGAAAGAGCTCAGGAGCTACTAAAACATAGTTTTTACTCTATTTCTTGTGTTCTGTGATGCCAAACTGTTTTTACCAGAAAGATCAAAGTTCATGGCCAACTTGAAGTCTGTTAGCATTTCTCATACAAGCACTTTTCACATCATACGGCATGTCAGTGTTACTCTTTTTGCTAACAGGTATTACCACTTTCAGAGAGGTGCTCCTGTGTTTTCACATTCTTAAAACTGTTAGGAAGAGCTGTCTAAATTATTTTGCCTTTGACCAGAATAAGGTACACATACAAATTACTTGTATGTGCTATTTTTAATCACTTTGCATAGAGAACACAGCACATATAATACACTCACCCAGTTTTAATGTGTTGGTTAATTTCAGGTGGAAAATGCTGACATTTTCAAAATATTTCCTGTTAAGTTTATTTTAAAATTGTATTTAGTAAATGTGTAACTTACTCCTTCGGAGCAGTTACATGAAACCAAACCATCAGAGTTTGTCCCAAGTGTCTTTTGAACTTTTGCATTTAAGTAAAATGAAGGGGATAATCAAAAATATTTTGAAAGAACCAATAAATCTGGTATGGCAAATAATACAGCCAAACTGAAAAATTATTGATGTCTTTTCATCATATAGAAAGTAGTGGTTTGTCTAATAAAGTTTCTAAAAGCATAAAGTTTTAAATGACATAATTATTATAGATAAAGAACGGTTAAAGTAATTCACCAACAGTAATTCACCATTGATAACAATACACTCATAACAATATGATTCTACTTGGACATATACATAGCAGTATATGTCCAGGTAGCAGTACAGCACAACTCAGAAATAAGCTTTATTCCCATACCTGCATTATTATGGACATGTCCATACTGTTAGATCCAGAAACATCTACAAGTCAAAACTAAGGGTAGGTCTGGAAGCCGTATCCTAAAATCTGTATCTAAGTGGAAGCAGGAAAACCCCCTAACAGAATAAATAGCCCCTTTGCCATTATGGGGAGGAAACTGTGTACACAGTAGGAGCGGCTTACCTGGATCTCAGGAACTTGTAAGGTACAACCAAGCAGGTACGTAGAGCTATAGCCTATATGACATGAATGATGTGTAACACAGCTTGACCATAGGGACCATGGAAAGAAAGTAGGGTCCAATGGGACATCATTCTTCCTCATAAACAGTAATGAGAGTGAAATGTAATTGGATCTGGGCTTCTCAGATGGTTACACTGAGAAGTGAGAATAGCCATAGCTTCATCCAAGGGAGAAAGGCGGGAATAAAGAGAGTTGACCATGTATAAGGGAAGGCTGTGGGAGGGGGGGTGCTGGCTTACAAGGTCATTTGTTGGTAGCCACAAACATCACAGTTGCATTGATGCAGCTGTCTGCTGCCACGTATTCAGAGCTACAAAAAAATTTTTACTGAGTCCCTCTATCTTTAAAATGTGGATCAGGTCTGTTAGGAAAGAAAAGGTTATAAATACTTTAAAATATCATTTCAGAAATAAATTTTTATAATACAAAAATAAGTACAAATAACATTACAAAGCAAAACTTGAACAAAGGCTATGGAGAAACAAAAAAAGCCATCAGTTTCTATTTGCTGTGAGCATCTTCACCTTGTAATAAAGAATATTGGACACAATTCTAATATAACTTCATTTGAAGATAACCTCAGGCACTTTTTATCTATCTTGTTTGTGACTTCAGTCTGGTTATGGGAAATTCATCCACTTTTTACCTCAAAGCACCTGCTAATTTGGATCTAGAAAGAATATAAATTATACAATTATTCCCTTTATAACATTTACACACTGGATAGCATCCACAGAGTAAGATGGAACAATGACAAGAGCTTCCATGCTTTAAAAGTGATTTTTTTTTTTTGGTTCAAAACAGCAATTAAAGTGTGAACGGTAGAAAGGTGAATAAGGCCAATGACAAGAAATGGAAATTCTGTCCAAGCAGATACATTTTTACTAAGAAACTTTAAAAGTCAAACAAGGTATCTCCTAAATGTCTGGTGTTTCTGATGTAAAAATGTTTATTGTGTAACTCTCCTTCATTCCGTTTTAAATATCTGTCATGGGGTCTCAAAGCACAGGAAGGGTATTTTTTGTTCGGAGTTCACTTATCCAAATAAGTGAATAAATAAATAAATAATAGCAACCCATCCTCTAGCAAAGTTATATTTACTTTAAGCTGTCATGAGTTTTCCTTTGGTTGCACAAATCCAGAGCACCCTTGCCTAAGTCCCTGCCTTGATCCAGCCTGGTGTGACTAACTTAAATCTCTTATCATAAATTTTAAGGCACAAATGCCAATATGAAATAACATAACAAAAATTGCCATGAACATGGTACTGCTTGTGATTTCAACCATTTGACAGAAACAAGGTTAGTGCTCAAACAAAAGGTTCAAACATAGTGTTACATCCAAACCTTTGCAGCTTGAAGACCCATGCAGCATCTTCTGGTAATTTGACATTTTATAATAATAATACAACCCCTGATGATAGGATCATTCACACTTGGACCTATCTAGAGCATGCCAAAAGTCATGGTTTCCTTTTCAATGAAAATTACTATCTATAGGAGAGATGATGGTCACCCAACATGAGGCTGGGACATAAATGGTGCAAGTGCAGTGATCCAGGAGCTAGGCAATGAATGCTTCCAGGTTCTTCACTACAGATGCACTACTGACAGGTATACACTGCAGTGGAGAAGCAATGCTCCACACCCAAACTGAGCTCTTTTCTGCAAGGATATTTTTAAACGTAACGTGGACATGCTGATTCACATTACCAGGTGAATCTCAAATCTCATCAAAGGTACTGATGTGGGAGACATGCTTAACTCAATTTTAGATTTTGATCAGGTAACTTACTGTTTATAGTCATTTACAGATCAAAGGATTTTAAATACATCAGATGAAGAGCATGTTTTTCACAAAATCACACTTTTATGCAGCTAATTTTCAACATGATATATTTCTTTCTGGATTCAGTCATGACTTGAAAGCAAAAAATAACTAAACGCAGACTTTCCTGCTGAACTATATTCCATTATAAATATATGTGTATAGAAGATGTTTATACTGGTATAAAAAATATTTGGTTTTGATTGGGTTAAAAATCTGTTCAAAAGTCTGTAAATAAAATCTGATTACCTGCATTTGGTAGCAGAAAACTTCAGAATCTTCTGGAAGTTCTGGATCTCACTGCCAACAGCTAATTGTTATTAGCTAGATCACAATTACTCCTTTCGATAGAAATCTATGTGAAAAGGGTCACCCATTCTCATCATCTGAAATAATTTCACAATAATTTGATGAATCTGAGAGCTATATGTTTTATTTATTTGATAACTTTAATTCTGAGTTTTGGAATATTTTTCTACCAAACAAAGTATCATGACTGTTCCATTGCATTTTTGTTTATCTAACAATGTTCTGTGTAACTTATCTTTATTTTTTTAATAGAAGCCAATCTTCTTAAATATGTACTCTGCTTCCCTTGGTCCTCCTGGTCACTCACCTACAAAATATTTCCAGTGCAGAGGTGATACAAGAGAGAGGGGGCAGCGACAAATCTTCAGCCAGCATTTATTTTCATACCTCTATGACAGGTATGCCTATAGCTGGGACATCGGAATAAGAGTGGTAAATCTGTGTTGCTATAAAGCTATTTGAAGATTCCGGAGTAGGTTTCAGACCACTGTTTAAAATGTCAGACTACAGGCTGTGTAAACTATCATAGCTCCACTGAAGTCAAATTGAGGTTACAGCACCATGATTCTAATCTTGGCATTTTGTAGCCCTGCATGTTGTTGTAGTTGCACAGAAAATCCTCATATACAATTTATCTTTTAAAATGCTCTTTTTTTTCCTGTATTTCGACTCTGACAAACAACTGCTTGCTGCATAGTCTGTTGTAGGCTGGGCTTTTCCCTTTCCACTGTGCTGACGAAAGCACACTTACTTTTATGCTACACACTGTTACCTCCACTATCTTTATGCAACACATTCTTTTCCTTTTTTTGACTGCGAGCAAACATGTCCACCCTCTTAGCAGTTCTCTGGATCAGTATTTTGTTTGCTAATGAACTGAGTGTGACGAGCTGTATGAATAGCTTCCTCCACTATCAGATCTTACTCTGGACCTTAATGACACTTCCTTATCAACAGTAGCAATAACAAATGCATCCATAACTCATTCTTCTTTGTCTGCCCACATTTCACAACACTTAGCCAGTTGTCACGAAGTCCTAACAAAAGCCTTTATTGATCACTTGCTTTTTTGACACATAATCTTGTCATGACTTTTTCACAACAGCTTATTTCTACATCTTTTCATCTTCATATATGAGAATTTGATAAATATGCTCTCTCACTGCTCCCATACTATGACATTTTCTCTATTACTGTTCCTGTTACTTTTGGAAGCTAGAACAATCATCTCCCCATGCAAGCTACAGCAAAGTCTAAACTGAAATCAAAATTTTCAAGAGACTTTTATTGAACATAAGGTACAACTGAGATTTTGCTGCTACCGAAATACTTAATGTCATGTATATAGTATGATACACACATACTGACACTTAAGGAATTGCAAACTTATCACTCGTAGTATTCAAAAATAAGAACGTTACACTTTCTCTGCTTTTCTAACCTGGCACGTGATGTCATATCTATTCCCACATATTCAACATTTGGGTTTGGCTTTTCCTTTGGGATTTTAGCACCCCAAATTTTACAGGTAGAAGAATTATGAGGAACCAATTTGTACACTGAAATAAGGCTATCTTGGTTACATCCATTTGGATGGCCCTTGACATGTTTACCTTGGTTCCCCCTTCCCTTCCCCTGCTTCTTTTCAGGGCAGCTTTTATTCAGCAGTAAGAGCTTCCATATACTGAGGAACATAGGTATTATACATTAGTTGAACTTAATAAGGGATCTCAATGCAGTTCCATTTACTCCAATAAAATTATTGCTGGTTTGTTTCAAATCAGAACACAGTTAGGTTCAAAGGCTTTTAAAATTTCAGAAGTAATATTTGTCTAAGGTGCTTTATGTAATGCATGCTGTGTCCTTCCTCAAAGGACTATGCCAGTATAAAACACATTCTGTTTTGTTTAAAAACAAGATTGCTACAGGTAAAGCAAGCCTCCTGTATCCCTTTCTTCCCTGGAAAGCAGATGGTGAGTTAATGCATAAAACATTCAAAACTGTGTCTCAGGATGTAGCTTCAGATTATGCTCAGTATGCAGGCTCTTTAAATTAAAATGTTATTATACAAGCCTTTAGATCTTTAGTCTCTTATCTTTCCTCCATCAACAAAAGGTACACGTTAGTAAAAGACAAAACAGAAATTTAAGATCTATGCTGTCTAGCATCTCATTTTGTTTTTAGCAGCACGACCCAGACTTGAGTGATAAAAATCTAGATGAAATCATTAGGAGTCACTCCTGTGTTTTCTTAATCGAATATAAAGCAAAGTTTTAGAACAACAACAACAATTAAAACAAGAACTTAGCAAAGAGATATCACACAAAAGCACTAAGCTTCATATTTCCCATTTCAAAAAATCCACATCTATCAGCTCTTGATTCTGAATAAAAGAAGTTTATACTTCTAAATATTCATGTTGCAATAAGTACACCCATTGCTTTGCAAGCATCTCTCTAGGCAGAATTGGTATTTGCAAAACCCATGGTCTACACTAAGCCAGTACTTATGACAGTGAAGGGAGTGAAAGGACACACAGCATGTATCCTTGATGGAACACAAGAGTATTAGTACAGTTTGACTGGCTGAAGATAATGTGAATGGGGCTTTGGTGAGCCAAGACTCGGGTCAACTTACCACATCCTTGGAGAAGATGGGAAAGAGAGGAGGATACATGGGTAGTGTTATGGGTGCTACAGACTGCTTGATCAGAAAGAAGAAGCAGATGAGACCTTTCTGGAAGCTGGAAGAAGCCCCACATTTGCAGACCCTGGTCCTCATGGGGGAGTTAAACCACCCCAGTATTTGCTGGAGGGACAATACAGCAGAGCACAGCAATCCAGAAGGTTTCTGGAGTGCACTGATGATGACTTCCTAACACAGGTGACCGAGGAGCAACAAGAGGACCTGATACTTACAAAGAACTGGTTGGGGAAGTGAAGGCCAGAGTCACCCTAGGCCGCAGTTACCACGAGAGGGTGGAGTTCAGAATCCTGAGAGGAGGGAACAAGGCAGGATCACAACCCTTGACTTCAGGAGAGCAGACTTTGGCTTCTTCAAGGATCTGCTTGGAAGAATCTCATGGGATATTGTTCTGGAGAAAAGAGGGGTCCAGGAGATGAGGTCAATTTTCAAAGATCTCCTCCTCCAAGCTCAAGAATGGTTCATCCTCACATGCAAGAAGACAAGCAAAGGCGGAGGCCTGTATGCATGAACAAGGAGTTGCTGACAAAACTCAGACACAAAAGGGAAGCATACAAAAGGTGGAAGCATGGCCAGGTGACCGGGAGGAATATAGGCACTGTCTGAGCATGCAAGGGTGGGGTTAGAAAGGCCAAAGCCCGCCTTTGGGTTGAACCTGGCAAGGGACATTAAGGCCAACTAGAAAGGCTTCTACAGGTACATCAGCAGCAAAAGGGAGACTATGAAAAACATGGGTCTGCTGCTGAATGGGCTGATGGATCTCGTGACAAAGGACACAGAAAAGGCTGAGGTCCTTAATGCCTAATATATGTTCCCAGAATGGAAACAGTAATGATTAAATGCAAAATTGTGCACAATTCATGGAATACAGGTATTTCTTTTTCTTTTTTAGGGACTGGGGCTCACATCATCAGAAGTTTAATAGCTTTCAAGCCTCATGATAGAATTTTTTTTGCTAATCTCTTCATTGTCATAGCCCATCACTGAAATGTGACCTTTAAACTGAGCCTATAAACCCACTCAAGCTGTAGTTCCAAATAGATGTGGCATCCTCAAGGGCTTGAGTCAATATGAAAACAGAAAACTAAAGTTTTTCTCAGAGGAGATAGTTATTTGGGTATGAAAAGTTTTAAATATGAATATCTCCTTAAAATTGTTAATGTTAAAAAAAATCATTTTTTACTAAAAGGAAGAATATTTGGAACCCACAGAAAGAAAACCTATCAATTTACACAATTGCACTGTAGTTGAAGTTTAAAAAAAAAGAACAATAAAACATTACCAAGCCATCAGAGCTACAGGATGATAAATCCCACTCTGCAAGTAAGGTGCATCTCAGCTGAAACCTAAATGCTTAACAAACCATTCAGCATGCTTTGCAAACAGGACATCATTGCAGCAGAGTGGCAATATCATGGACAATCACAAATAGGCACCTTCCTCTCTGTTACCTAACCCTGCGTTCAAGCCAATGTACATATACAAGATAGTTTTGAGTGGTATTTCCCCTAACCTAATACTTTTCTCCCCTTTCCTCACCTATACCCTATGTAGCACCTCTGCATAGAGCTAAGACTATGTGTTTTCTGCATATCACTTAACATAAGGCATACTAAAGTCTCAGATCTGAGCTGATGTTTCTTATACCTCTTTTCTAGTAAGAGAAGTGTAAATTTTGGTGCCCAGGAACACATCGTTTTGTTCTGTCTGGGCCCACACAGATTCATGGTCCATTACTAATAAAAATAACACATATACTCTGTGCCAGATGAATTATTCAGCTATATCAGATAGCATGACAATTCTGAGGAGATTTTGATGGTCACAGTGAAGGAAAGTTTTCCTTGCCCATTATCTTCCACTGTCTAGAATATTCTACTCTACTGAGCACCATTTAAAAGACCTGCAGAAGAATTTAGGCAGAATACAGGCACTGAAGCACTTTTGAAGTGCCTATTTGCCATACAAGCCATACGCGCCTTGGGTTTTCACACCAAGTTCCTAGGATATCTCAGTTTTGTTTATAAGACGAAGTTCTTCAGCGACCTGAACAACAGGCAGCTAACAATAGCTTATGTGGCAGTCCGCGGCCTGGCTCTGTAAGGCTGGCCTAGTATGCAAGCTCTGAAAAGGCACTGCTTTGAGAGCCAAAGAATATGCTGTGTGCTTCAGTGAGTGCAAACTTACAACCTCTCACTTTCAGGTCATAGTTCTCCCAGGAAGATAAAGTCTTTCCCACTGCTGTTTTGGACAGGATACCTGTATGAAAAAGAGCGAACTGAATACATAACAGTCAAGAACGCACAACCAAAAGACCTCTTTTTCTACTATTCAGTACTGATTTTCTGTTTCCTTGTGCAGAATGTTCTGGCTGTTAGGGTCGACTGAATAGAAATATTCAAGTGTGTGAAGCAGTGGGTCATTTCAGCAAAACCTTGATTTTTGCCTTATACTCTGTGCTGAGTCCAATGTTCTACTGTTTTAATATAGAATAATTCCATAATTAATAGTTAATATGAACAGAGGTATGATTTTAACAAGATTTGTCTATGTGAAGAAATATTTCAATGCTGACTTCATATTTATTAAACTAAAAGCTTTTTTCTTTTTTTCCTTTATGTTTTATTCATAAGATCCCCTTTTGCTTTTTCAGTTTAAATAAAGAACTGTGATTATCTGTAAAAGTGATTGCTTAAAGTAATTAATCATTTTCCTTATGAAATTTCCTGGGTAAATTAAGGATCTTATAATTGAAGGGATTTCTCTTGTGTAAATGGAACATGCTGAGAGCCTAGGCTGAGAAATAAATGTACTACCCAGACCTCTAGAGTTGTTTCTCTCTTTTACTAGGACTAATAGCTGTCTGTCTAACAGGAGTGTAAAAAAATATTATTTTGAATTAATAAAAAGATATGTTTTCCTAATAATCATTACTTTCTAAAAATTGTTTAGTCAAAAAGTTTTTGACCAAATCTAATGATAATAATAATATTACTCTGTACTGAGAGTCTATATTTGGCATGCAGGCTGAACTTAAATATGGAGGATACTGATGGTTGGTTATATGCATCTTAGCAAACCTAGTTTGCAATTGCAGTGGCTTGCTCACAGTCGCACCATTCTGCATAATACAGGCTGGAACCACAGCCAAAGCTGCAGATTCTAGGTAGTCATTTATCCACAAGATAGTTTTCTCCCAGATCAAGGCCAGTACTGAATGATATCAGATAACCATGTGTAAGGAAAGAGGGAGACCATTAGAAAACGCAAAGACATTAAAGAGACTGGGTATATGTGTGTGTATGTGTGCTTTAGCATATGAATATTGAGATCATTAAAATGAATAGGTGACCAAACTTGTCCATTTCTTGAGTGCATTAACAAACAGAATTTTCTCCGAGAAGAATGGATTTCGTTGAGAAAGAGTACTGAGAAATATTAGACTTTGAAAAACGTGGAAATGGATGAGAAGATTTTGAAAACAATGGGTAGAATCCAGAAGTAAGCAAGCAAGCAAGCAAGAAGATGTGGCAGTGATTTTATTCAATCCCCAATGAAATAAATGCTTGTAGTGGTGGTTGGATTCAATCCCTATAGGACAGAGTAAGATTATAAATTTAGCATGAGCACAACTGTAATAAATGACTGTTTGTACTGTTGTTTGACACTAATTCAGCTCTACTGTAAGTGAAAAAAAATCTCATTTTCTTATATTTGCTTATTGGAGGGTTGATTGTGACTCAGAGCATTTTCTCTGTGTGAATGCGCTATTTACTTCTCATTTATAACATCATCAAAAAGCAATGTCATGGTTGTGAAAAACTGTATGCATCAGGTTCATCAGAAAACTTGCAATTAACATATTACTGATTTAGATTTTGAAGCCAAATATGCAATTCCTGTCAAACTGGCCTACAGATAACATGGGTCAGCTTCAGAAATTTACTATGAACTAGACGATAGTGCTGTAAACTAGCCCATTGCCAAGAAGGCAAATATCTGAATCCTTGGCCTATGTGAGCTTCCACTACTCTAACTTAAGTAACAGTACAAGTTATCTTGTATCCAAGAGGGAGAAGAAAATGCAAGTATTAATTCCTGCACAGGCTATCATAATCTATGTCCTTTTCGGAAGGAGGTCCTTTATCCAGATATACATATAATCTAGTATTTGGGCTATGTGCAGGAAGCTTTGGGATTGAAAATCAATATTGTCAGATTCAAGGTCATTTCCAAGGTTAATGCCAGAGTCAGAAAAAGCAGGCAAATAGGAGCAAGAACTAATTAAAACCCTCATTGCAAACTCTTTTGGATTTTATGAGATTATTAAAAAACTTAGTTTATTTTTATCACTCATACCCTATGGCACTTCCTTAGCCAAAGCGAGACACAGAAAATACTAAAATATTATAAAGCCTCCTTTCCCAGAGTGCTGAATATGAGTAAGGATCATACAGGTGTTACACAATCAGACTCAAATGATTCAGCTCCTTATCTCACAGGGCCTTTAATGAGGCCAGGACTTTCTATTTCTCTGACAGTACATGTATGACTTAGGCCCAGATGATAAGGTAATCGTATGACTGTGGTCAAGATTTTTAGGCTATGGACGACGCGAATCATGTAAAGATAGCCAGGTCAGGACTGAGTGAATTAACCTGATAACTGACTGCAGTCTATTGCAGCTATCTTCCTGGTGTAATATGCTTCTGCTCTCAGAAGAGCTAATTAAGTTACACAAAGCGTAATGGTAGTGAACCTGTAGAGCCTCTACAACTTGACATAGCTTAGTGAGAGCCAACAGGAGCTTTCATTTGCTCTCTGCCACCACGCATCTTGCATTCCTTTCTGCATTGTGCCCCTGCTTCGAATGGTAGCGTGCCAGAAGCAGAACACTAAGGTACTTCCTTGGCAAATAGGTTTAAATTTCATCAGGATGAAGAGGACACAATATTATGTCTCTTATTTCCTACATTAATGAAGCTGGCAAAAATAGCTGCCAACACTCCATCTTTCAGAGGGAAAAAAAGTCCATATCCAAAATTTCAAGTTACTTCCTGGGCAATTGTAAGGCAGGGTTCTCTTCAGTCATAACCTTATGCCTGAATTTTCCTACTGGCATCATCAGACAGCTTCTTGAACTGTGAAGAGCCTCCTAAATTCTCTAGTCAGTGAGGAAAAGGTACACTGAATTAATAAGGTACCTGTGACTTTGCCTACGTAGAACACTGTAATATAATATGTAAGTATTCTGAAAATAGGACCAAAAATCTACTTTTTAGGTATTATGACCAAGTCATTTTACTATAGTGAGGGGTCTGAAGATACTCTTAAATGTGTTTGAGGATCTGGGTCTTTAGGGAAGATTTCTCAAAAGAACTTAAGCAGCTAGTAAAAATTTTAAAAGTGCTAACCAGGCTTTACTTCTATTACATTCAGTTCTCACTTGCATTTTCTGTTGTCCTTGTTGCTAAGAACCATCATCAGCTTGATTTCTTCAGTTCAAATATTCCAAGGCATATGAAAGACCCCATTTCTATTAATTGCAATGAGAATTGCATTCCTATGGGTCTTCTGGGCTTGGGTACATTTCTCCCAGTTCCCAAACTGCAAAACAGGTATAATGTATCTTGATTTTATAGGAATTTTGAGAGAATCTTAAATATCGGAATTAAATAGAGTTGCTCAGCAAAAGGCACATATATAAGCAGTAGATATAGACAGATAACTTGAAAATGCATAAATGTAAAAGTAGAAATGAACAAATTATTACTGAAATAGCATTAAAAAGATCTACTATATGATTTCATTAAAGAAAATATCTGTAAAACCCTGAGAGTTTATACATAAGACAAAGGGCCCAACATAATATCTTAACATGGGCTCAGCATTTTAAGACATGCTCTTTTGTTCTGATGAGTGTTTTTGTTTTGCAAGAAAATGAGCTGCTTGCATAATAAAGGTAGGTCTCAATAATTTAAATGGAGAAATAAGCAGAAGAATTTACCATTTAAGTTTACATTACACTGAAATATCTTTTGATTCTTAGAGAGTTAACTATTTCCTCATACTATAAGCACCAAAACAACTTTATTAAGTGTGCACTGTTATATAAGGTACATGCTGAAACTTGTAAGAAGTCAATGTAGTGTTTTTCCTGGAATCTTATAATTAATTCATCATCAGAATAGCTTTGGGGCCTTATTCTGATCCATTTTCTAAACAGTGTTACCAGGAAATTATGTTCTGCGCTTCTGTTTATTTAAAGAATATCACTGCTGAATTTACAACAAGCAAACTAGTTAAAGGAAAGCCTTTAGGGGAATACAGTAAATTAAAAACAAAAACACAAAGAGTGGAATATAGAATTTACAACCAGAAAAATCTCATAAAGGAGTGTACATTTCAAGATTTATATAAATCAAGTACAGCTTCTGTAAATACTTACAGCATAATGAATAAATGATTGCTGAATTCAGACTAGTAAGCCATGTTACTATATCCTGCATGACTGCTCCATCCTGTTATAGTGTGAGGCTTCCTACGCAATAAGCAAGAGGATTTTGTTCACTGCTGCTATGAATTAACACAAAAAGTCGGATAGGGATTTACCTTCACTTACTGACAAAGGGCCTGGTCCAAACACACTGAATGTGATATAATCTTTCAAAAAATCTCATTGGCTTCGATTCAGAACTACATCATACTTTAGTGCAAATTACTCACAACTCCTTGATGGCTAAGTTCAGTGAAGCTGCTTTCACTTACATTTGTGAAAAATATATTTCCAAAATGAATTCAACATTATGAGGAAAATGTATATGAACAAAAAGAAGTCAATAGGAACCCAGCACATATAAATTAAGTCCCTGTCTTTCAATAACATTAGAAAGGTTATTTTAGTAGTCTTCTAAGAATGGCAAAATTCAGCACTCAGGATATTAGCCTTGATTTATGGTAATAAAATTTCTATTTGGAAAGAAGTAAATAATAAGAAAAAGAACAAAAGTAACTAGAAAAAATGCATTCTGTTTTTTCCTGTCATGTATTCTTCTTGCAAAATATTTGATTCTATTCTTTAGTATACAAATTGCTCTGCTGCTAATAGCTAAATAAGAGTAGATATTTGCTTCCAGTTCCATAGTACTCCTGTAAAAACTGAGTTGTAGTCAGGACTTGAATGAAGATAGAATAGTAGACTGGTCAGCTGGAGGACTGTCAATGGTTGAAAGGCATCATGGATAAAAGGAACACAACTGGTATTAGGAGAAAGACACAACAGGGCAGCAGCAGGTCACCAGCTACATACTATTTAAACGTTTAGATTTATATTTCTCTTTTCTGTTGTACCAATGTCTCTGAAGTGCGCTTCCTACTGTTTTCCTCTCCTCCCTGCCACATCTCTTGCGACTTCAAGTGCACAGTGTGCTTCCCATTCTTTCCTTGCTCTGCTGAATTTAAGAAGCATCATGAGAACACCCTGTTGAGACAATGGAAGATTGAAAGGATACCAGTAGTCACTTGAATCTTCTCTCACATCTTCAGCTGTGAACAAAAGGAATTACCCGTGAATCTGATTCAGGTGACAGCCAGTAAGCAGCAGCCTCTAACTTTATACCCTAATATATGCATTAAGGACTCTGAAGGAAAAGATTAACAGCAACATACTGTAAAAGCAGTTATCGGCAGCATATCACAAGAGAGCTACTTAAAAAAGCAAGATGAGGCTTGCAATGGTAACGTAACACTTCCAAACTTTTCCATAGGAAGTTGCTGCTCCCATAAATCACTTGTACTATATTTCAGATCCAATGTTTTGCTTAACACTGGTTCAGTCTTCTCAGTGACATTTTCTTCATCTAATACAAAAGCTATATAAGCAATAGTAAAGTTGCACCCACACACAGGAAAGATGGACAAATAAAGATGACTACAGCTCTCCATCACTCTAGATCCCACAAATCTAAACAGCCTCAGGGCTGCTCTGTTTTCCCCGGGAAACATTATGCCAAGGATTTGTAACTATTTTCTACAAGACAGAAATATGGTGCACCCACCCCATCTGTACTTATTTTCCTGAGTTGTTCTTTTTATCTGTGATAGAAAGGATAACTCTTTGACAATGCTCTGCTGTTCCAAAATTCACAGAAAATTCCATTCCCCAGGACATCCTTAACAAATCAGTGTATCAAAGTATTATTTAAAAACCCTCCAACCATTTCTGATAGGAAAGCTGTAGCCAGTTCTAAATGGATGGCTTTAAAATACTATTCTTGGTAAGTTCCACAGACAAAACTGTGCTTTGTTTCTCAGAGCTTCTCCTTGGAACATTTCAGGATTCTGGTTGCGCCTTTCCCTGAGATGTATTTGGCCCATGCACAGAGGGCACTGACAAATACAGAGCATGTATCTTGCAAAGGGAAAATTTTTTGACAGTTCCTGACTTAAGGGCAACTATGATGTCTAATTTATGACCTTTATCTTTTTGTTTTATTTGGACACTTCTTCTGTCTTTCTTGAGGGTTTTTTTTTTTCTTCTTCTTTTACTCTTCTCTTTACAGATTGCTCTGTAGCTGCACATTTGACCTTAAAGTCACTTTGTGAAAGCTTGGATGGCCTACTGGCAGGCCATCAAAAATTAGCCATTTCTCACCAAGCTGACAAGAAATCTACCAGAGCCCAAAGAGTGTCTTTTTGGCCTTTTTATTTCCAGGGTACAAATTAATGGAACTAGAAATTATTTACATCAAATACCCTTTATCCTCTACTTAAGTCCTGGGATGGTAAGCTGTATTCATGCTATACTAATGTTAGGGGACTTTTGAGCGTTTGTGGGATGGTCCAAACCATTAGGACATGGGACTGTAAGTATTCATCAGAAAGACAGGATTTACTACTTTATATTTGGGTTAGTTCAAAAGATGTCAATAGATTCTCAGTTTCTCATCCCACACATTAGATAACTATCTGAAATAATGTCATTGCTCAACCACCTGCTAGTGATATGATGGAGGAATTTTTGGACTATGCTAAGGAATTATACTAGATTCATATTAACTCCTGACTGTGAGAAAATGTTAGTGGGGATAATGCTCTTCCAATTTCAAATACCTTACTGTTAAAGGTAAAAAGGTCACTTGGACATTGATGCCCAAAGAATTCTGTGGAAAACTGCTTTTGAATTTCATGGCAACAGAACATAATCTAGAAATTAATTAACAAAAACTAATAAAAACAAATAGCATTCTTGATGGTTATTTGATAATCAAGTGTAAAATGCTATCAAATTTTCCCCCAAGTAAAGAAAGCATCTGACATCTTGTAACAGATTTGCTTTTTTGTTGTTGCATTCTTTAAGGGGATTGTGTGACCTTGTAATTTCAGTAACTAAGCAGATAAACTAGAAGAACCACGTCGATCAGACACCTAATTCTTTAAACAATAAAAAAATATAAGTTGACTGCATAAATGTTTCTGGATTGAAGTAGAAAGCTTTAAGCATTGTCACAGCTTAAAATGTGCCTATTTTAGGTTGCAGAGTTACAGATTTCAAGAGGAAGGAGTATTGTCAAGGAAAGAAAGAAAAGACAGTAACAAGTTTTTTGCAAGACTGAAGATTTCTGAAAGAATAACATACCTAGCTAGCTATCAGTGTATATATATAACAGGAATATAAATAAAAAGTCAATTACTTTATGAATTTCTCATATTCTAACTTGCTTGAGAACTGTCAAAATGATAAGGATATTGTAATACCAGGCTATTCTGTTCATACTATTTGACAATGTATGAGATTTCTAACATTATAAACTGTGGGTTACAAGCACACATCTCTTCTTGGAGTGCAGCCTCCCCTATTTTCATACCGTTGGATACGTGGGTGCTGCAGTTTTACATGTACTCGTGTTGCTTCCTGAAATCTGTTAATCTAAACACTGCTGAAAAAGCACCCCGTGAGCTCACATAACATAACATAAACCTGAGAGGTTGATCCATTTTTACTTTTTTACTTCACCCTGCACTGTCAGTCTGGTAGCTAGATGCAGGCTACTCACAGCATCTGGCAGGGAGGCTGCTCTGTCAGGCCTGGGCAGGGTGACAATGCTTGTGGGACAACTTCTGGCAGGGTCAAACATGAATTGACTGCTGCTCAGGTGCGGTCCTCTAACTCCAAGGTCTATCTGCACTGCAATCCCAAATGTTCATGTTTCCTTTCAAGCTGTCTCCTGTTCTCAAAAGAGTTTTGGTAATCCCCTGGCTACTGCTGAATCCAGCTGGTTGTCACTGAGAACAAAGTTTGTAATTGTTATTCTTCCCACAGCATTATCAATTTTGTGGTAAACACCCTCTCAGAGCAGTTTTGGGTCTTCTACTCACACCCAGTGGTTACACTCATGTTCCTCTCAGATCAGCTGTTGTAATCCAGGACATGTTACCAAGAAAAGGCTGTGCAGATTCCCCCACAAAGGTCCAACGCAAATATCCAGCCAAAAGAGAAAGTGCGGGGATTTATAAAGAAGGCATCCAGCCACAACCACCTTTGTACAGAGGGAATGGGGAGGGCCTGGAGAAAAGGCCTGTGGGCTCCCTGTAGGAAATTCAATTAAGGAAAAGAAGCAGCAAAACTTCTGACAGCTTAAAGTCATGTTTCACCTATTTTGAACAAATTTATATTGGCATGAGGAATTTGTATTCTATCAGTGCTTTGTATCATGAGGTTGTAGCATTTGCTATATCAAAATTAGCACCCTAAAATTGAATTGTCTTAGAGAACATTTCAAGCTATTCTTGAAAGAACAACTAAGCTGAATTCCAGTCTATTAAGGCTCAGTTTAGCATACTAACTGCTGGAATATCCTTTATCTGTTACCAGTTTTTCTTTATGACTGGATAACAAATAGTCTGATTTTACCATATTAAATAATATATATTATTTTTTTTAATCTGCCCTCCAAATAGCTGGGTTTAGACCATGAAATGAAGGATCAATACTCTGTTTTCCTGAAGATTCAATTGCTACATAATGCGTGAGTCACTGAAGATGTTACATTAAGTTTTTATTAAGTAAGTGCCCCAAGGCCAAGAATAAGGATCAGATCTTTGGAGGTTTTGGTAGCCATGTTCATGATACAAATATAGTTTAATAAAACTCATTTTAATTGATATATTTTCTCTGTAATTATTCCCTCCAGCTATAGGACAGGCAGTTTTATCTCAGTGTCAGACACTGGTATTAAAATGAAGTATTTTACTAACTAGATAAATTAATTAGTAGCAACACAGGCTACAGCCTAGCTGAAGTAAATGGCATTAGGTATAATTAAGAGTAAACAAAACTTGTCCCTAAATTCTGTGAGGCTATGTACAGTTGGATTACAGCAACTCTATTGGGCAGTAACCTATTTGCCTACTAATTGTAACTCATACAAGCAATATACCTACACTGATTAATTTTACTTACAGACCCTGTGGTAGCTTAATTAAATGATCCATTCTAAATAATGACAGCCATTTTAAAGTAGCCCTGCAGGAACTGAACTGTTGCCTCAACAGGCATGAGGCAAACAGAATATAATGAAGGTGAACCATAGAAAATCCTTTTGACAACATATTAATACATAGAACAGTTACAGTCCAGAAGATTAAATAATTTAAAGTGAATTAAAATGTTCTTTATTCACAAAGAAGCTCATTTTACTTTTTTAAAATGACATGCTATTAAGTATTTGACTGTACTGTTTACTGATATATTGTATGTTGCAGTAAAAGGACTGCTGAAAAATAAAATTCAAATAAAATATGCTTGGGATTCCATGGTAGAGCACCAAAACAAGTTACCCAAAACTCATCTCTCCACCAGCCTGTGTACCTCCTTCACAAGGTCAGTGCAAATTACTCATTCCTATCTACTCATAAAAACAGGAGCACTCATGCCTATGAACTGCACTACAGCTTCTGCTGCTAATTTTTGACCCTCCAGAGCCCAGGGACACTTTTATAAATAAGAGTTGAAAACTACTTTAATTCATCAAAACCACATACAAATACCTTGCTAACACTGCTAAGAAAGAATTAGAATGCTATATAATAGATGAGGCAATAATGTAACCATTCCACTGCAAGGGACAAAATATATTCTGGTAAGGTGTTTAGCTAACAGTAAGCAGATAAAACTGAAAATTCTATTCCCTAATCTGAGTGCATCATCGCAAAAATCAAGAGAAGGATCAAGTTTTGCAAATTCTTTTTCTTTAGCATCAGGTGAATATAAGCAAGAAAGTATATTATATACTTCAAAAACGTAGGGAGCTCCTTAGACAAAGCTAAATTAAGGTGAATGAATTAGTGGTCCATAATGAAAGCAAATGTTCTCCAGAAAATACATGCAAGAGATAAGGAATGGGTTTCTTTTTGTATTTCTTCTGTTGCCTATGAGGCTGGTAACAAGGATAAAAGAAAGCACAAAAGGAGCCCTTCACACTACATAAAATACTTAAATAGGTTGTTGGGAATTAGGTTCTGTTACTGTCATATCCCTTGATCATTACGAAAAGGATTTTCCAGATGGCTTCTCTCGTATGAGAAGTGATGGTGAGACCAGGCCTGCTGAGGGTTATTGAAGGCTCATACAGCCCACACCTCAACATTCAAGTATCTGCAAAGATCTGGGCTTATTTCTCCAGAAGTGTGGCATGGCTGTGACATAATATGGGGTAAACCAAATGTAGAGCAAGGGCATGCCATCATGCCATCCATACTTCAGCCAACACAGCTTGATTCTTATGATTTATGTGGTTGAAGTAAATTTCACCTTTATTCAATAAAATTCTTATTCAACTTGAAAACCTCATCTCTTTCAGTTTCTCAGTGACAGCTGTCAGAATCCATCAACATTCAGTGCAAGAATATAAAGCTAATAGGCTTCTTGTAATATCAAAACTAAATGGACTGGTGAAACTCAAAATGAAATACTATTACTGAAAAGATTCTTTTATCTGGTGCTTTGTGCAGTGGGGAAAATGATTTAATCCTGTATCTTTTAAATGTTGGATTGTAAATGAATGCTGACAAGATTAAATAAGTGTACTTTTGACTTGAGCCCCTGCCTGCAATTTTTTTTTTTAAACTAGCGGAATGTATGCTACTTGATATTCTGCAGGTGTGGGTTCATAACCCAAAGCTGTTGGTAGAAGACAGGAGAGGAATAAAAGTTAGGTATTTTTAAGACTGTCCCAAAGCTACATCGTTCTGAATTTAGCCCTTGTAATGCTAATGAATTTCAGCTTGTTTTCTACTCCAGCTGGCTCCATATAAAGACAACTCACTAAAGCAAGCAAAAGTATGGAGTCTAGTGGTAAGAATGATCATGACTTCCATATTAAGTGAAGCTGAATGGGCCAAGAATCATCATCCTGGAAAGAAGACAAACAAGGGACAATGCAAGATGGGTCTGTAAAATCACAAATACTAAGAAAAGGTGAATATGGAATGGCTATTTACTCTCCTGTGAAAACAAGTCCTGCGTAGCTCTAAAAGATTTTTGCATCTATTACAGTATTTGTAATACACACCTTATTTCCTCACTAATGTTATGGAATTGTCGCAATTACTAGAAGTGAGAGATGTTGTCTTCCTCTTACTCTTGAGGAAACAAAAAGGAAATTGCTGTTTTCTCCAATACAACCAGAAAAAAGGATCATATGGCTAAGATCAAACACCACTGACTTTCTGCTATTTCTGACACAAGAAATATGAACAATTAAATGTATTTCAGGAAGGATAAGCCTATTTGTGATACGATGTGAAAGAACCCACTTCTCTCAGGCAAGCTTACAAAGTCACAAATACAGAAAATGTAGGCCTAAGGCACTAACCTATAATGAGCTTACATAGATAACACTGAGCATCACCTGCCCTAATTTGTAAGCATCTGGCTAAAAGTGTAAAGCCAAGGTGTCTTGTTCTTCCTACAGTGAATTGAAGGAGAAAAGTGCCTAAAAGTAGGATTCACAACAACCCTCGCCTTATGTGTAGTCTCAGTCTGAATTCAGTATTAGCTGAGAACACTGGGAATTCTCCGAGAGAATTTGTTCTGAGACATCAGCATCTTCATCAAATGATCACTCAGCTAAAACTAAATGAAATTATTAGTTAGTCAAAGAGAATTCTTCCTATAGGGCAAGCTTGCTGGGAAATAGGTCCCTTTCTATATATCCTTGCCACTCTAACACATGAGAGTCATAAGCTTCTCACTTCTACCACTTTCATATCCGTTTGCTTGATTGGAATAATTGTTAGTAATTCAATAAATTGAAGATTAGAACAAAATCAAGCATAATATGAATAGTGAAGATGTTTATGGCCTGGTATGATCCCCTGACTGTGCCCTACAAAACCAGGCACAGAATTAGAAAGATCCCCTCTGCAATTAAGTCTATGTCAGTGAAATAAATCTGCTGTGAGTAAACGGGACAGTGGTGACACTCCTTTTTCTGCCCCCTTTGGAGACCTACCCAGTTACAGACTGGCAAAGGAATCAAAGCTTTAGACACTACAGGAAAGACAGCAGGAAACATTTCTGAAAGGTCCAAAAATCAAGATAATGTAATTTCAGTTGTCTGTGAACATCTATGCCTCACCCATGTGTATATGAACAAAGGGATTCTGCCTAATTTTAACACCATTTGAGTTTACTGTCTTAAAAGCAAAGCACTCCAGTATTACTGACATCATGCTCTGATTCACAAAAACTGTGAAAATAGAAAGCATACAGAAAACACAGAAAGAATATACTAAAAACTGAGCATAAGAAAAGGCAAAGATATAAAGAGAAACAGAACAAAAGTCAAAACCAAAAAACCACAGATTTGTTTTTTTCTAAATTGAAAATTCAAATTGCAAAATCCATGTTCCAAACAGTGGTCACCATTTTGGGCCATCTTAGATTTTAACTGAAAACCATAATATTGCCATTAGTTGGAAAAAATACTTTTTCCTTTTCATGTGTACAGAAAACAAATAATGCCCAGATATCATAGTGTCAATTAGAAAGAATTATCTAATTGTGACAAAAACTACTACTAATACAGCAATGTTGACACAGCATTGCTTTGAAGTGGCACTCATGATCACTAATGATCTGAGCTTGAGGGTGCAGGCCATATCCTTTCCAACCCTGTCTGCCCAAGGACTGTTCTGAAAAGCTAGCATCCAGCTCACACCAAAGATAAGATGAGAGTCTGAAAAAGCCTGAAAACCATGCTTGGTTTTAGCTCTTCTATCAAAACAAAGCTGCACAACCTTCAGTGAAAATATGCCCCTTCACTATGCAATAGCCAAGCAATTTAGTGATTTAGAAGTCCAGCAACTAGACAAAATCTGTCAAAAATATATTGATAATGTAAACCCCTATGCCAAATTTCCTGGATGCCAGGCAGGAGAAAAATGAAACGCAGCTGTTAACCAGTTTTGCTATAGAAGTAACATCTCATTTATGTCCCCAAACTAGCCACCTGTATTGTCAACAGTAATTAGGGTAAGGGTAGAAATGAAATACAGAGCCTGCATCAATTGATCAGTGTAGACATCCTATTATCAGCCCTTCAAAATCCTCAAGCAGGCCCAGACACTGAACCCTCAGTTCCACATTCACTGACCAGTGCCAGAACAGGGCTAACGAAAGTGGCTTCACACTTTAGTCAAGGGCAGTACATGACATCTACCGTTTCTCACCTTGCAAAGTGGAACAGAAGGAGAAAGAGCAGAAAGAAATACAATTACTGAAAGCAGTATGCAGACAAAAGATGGACAGAGCAAAATGGAGAAATAGCTAATGAACAGCTTGTTGAGATTCTCCCCTTTCACAGACTTTACAAAGGATCTTCACTGTTCCCTGCCCCATGAAATTTGCACCCTAGCAATAACCTGTTTTTACTTGTATTACAAAAAGTAAATATTATGATTAAGGCTATAAAAGAAAATTTCACAAGTTTCATGTAGGCTTACAACCTTTCCCCCACAACGACAGTCTAAAAATCTGAATATGGTCTTGTTTATCTATCTTCAAATATAAGCATATAAAATGAATAATTACCATTAAGTACCCAGACAGTCCTCCAAAAAGCAGAGCTTCATCCTGCATTCTGTATTTTAATTTTCAGCACTTCTCTCAAAACAAAATAGTTTTCTTTTTCATTCTATTTGTTTCTTTGCTATTGGAAAGATTTACATGTATCTTTCCCACGGAGAAGGTCACAGAATGATGGATTAAGCATTAAAAATAACCAGAAAGCAGAGCGAAAAGACAGCAAACATACTGAAAATAATGGATGCTTTTGTGATGATATTTGAAGATGAATATTTTGTATTCATGATGAGTATTTCTTAAAAAGTATATCCAAAATCACATCATTGCACACAAAAGAGAACAGTTAAAAGAAATTTGTGGTACTCCGGTTAATGCACTAGGTTTTTGTTATTCCAGGTAAAATCAATTTTTAAATAGAAGTCTAATGTGCTTGGTAGTCTTAGTATTGTACCTCATTAATACAGTGCTTTTAAACTGAAACAGATTTACCGTATGAAGAATGAACGGAGAAAAATAAGGCTTGCAGCTGGATACAAAAATATGGGCCAATGCTAAAGACCAGATATCAATTTTGGGATGCCGCTTGTGGGGTATGTAGGTCTAAAGGCTGTAACTCATGACCTGAAGTATCTGATCAAGCAGAGGCGCAGAAGTATATATTTGGCTTTGCCCAGCTACAATAGAAACTCTACTAGTCTAACAAATGGTCCAGTTCTGACTTGGAATCACTCTTTCAGTCCAATGTTTGAACTACTTCTGAAGTTAGAGCATTTCACTTGAGTTTTAGTTTCCATAGTTCATTTCAAAGACTTATACCTCTGATACTGAAATGGAAAACTGGCTATCTGGGAAAAAAAGCAAGGCAAAGATATATATTTCATGGTATTTCCAAGTTAACTTGTAAACAAGAAACACTCAAGTAGGCCATTATTCTCTGGTTCATATTCAGCCTGTGCAAGATCAGCTTATTCAATCACTTAAGGTAGGAGAAGAATTTAATCATGTTTAGATATAAGGCAGTTTGAAAGTAGCTTGCATTTAGGTCGTTATCAAAAAGCTAGGATCTGACTTTTCAGAAGATTGGCAAAGAGCACCTTCTTTAAAAGCATTTGAGTTTCAGTATCCGGAGCGAGGCACATCTATATGTAACACAAATTTGAAATCTCATTTTGTCTCTCCCATATGCACTTTCTCTGTTTTAATTGCACTTCTCATCTTCTATGGGATTGATCCAACTATTCCTAACATGCCTGGGAGCTAGCCATAGTAAGAAGAAAGGATGGGAAGAGAGGTTCTGTCCCTCCATTCAAGTATAAACATTATGAAATCCTCAAAGACAGACCTTCACTTATTCCAGTGGTTCTCTACATTAACATAATAAAAATAACAAACTGTGTATTTGGTGTTGGATCACTCTACTTATACTGCAAAATTTCTGAGAAACCATCTTCTCTCTTGCTTTCTCTTTTATTTTCTCTCTTCCCATCTTCTTCCTCCTTTCTTTACAGTTATTCAACATCCTTAAATTTTTGTGAGATAGATGCAATAAGATGTAGCTATTTATAATTCTTTAAATATGCCCTAAGATTTAAAGGCAATAGCCACAAAGCTATATGCTAACACCAAAAGAAGTAAGCAGTGCAAACTGTTCAGATTATTGCATCAGTTCTTTTAGTAACCATGACTGGTAAAATATTCGCTCTTGTTTATGCTTTGCTTTTTTAATCTGAATTTTTCTTTCTGGCCATATAGAGGTATATTCCTAAACTGTTCATGATGAACAATTGTCAGTCTATTTCACAAGCTAGCTGAAAAAAAAAAAGCTTTCAAGTATATAACAAAATATGGAAGTTTCAATAAACTTATGTCACAGGATCAGCACCTCCTAGTTTGCAAATAATTTTTTTCATTTAGGCAGAAAGATGCCATTATCCTGTTCCAACTTTGTATTTTACTATTTCTGTCTTACATATAGCTAAATTTTGCTTACTTCAAACAAGCTTACAAAGACTATAATTCATGTTTGAACTATTATCACATAAAAGTCATATGCCATGGACCTCTTTTATTAGAATGAAATTAGAACAAAGATCTTTAGAACCAGATACTTGTGTTCTGAGGACAGTGAAGCATACATACTATGTTTACATGTATAATTAAATATAAAGAAACTAAGCAGACTTTTTCAGTGTGTGCCAGTGCAGCAGACACTGGCTGACAGCTACAACCCGTCATAGAGATATGCCTAATTTTACTCAAAGGTGGTTCTACTCTTACCCTCTGGAACCATAAAATATTCAGGATTATTTCACGTCTGCGAATTTGACATTCATAGAAGTACTTGTTTTAAAATTCAGTAGTTAAGTTCCATCTTTTTGATAACCCTGGTTTGCAGATGGTGCAAGTTTGAAAAAAAATCAAGTGCTTTTTTCCTTAAGAATGTTTTGTATTTAATTAAAGACATATAGAAAAAATAAGTGGCTTAGTAAAACCCTAGAGGGAGATATACAAAGACAAAAAGTAGCCTAGGTATGCAGACAAGAACCAGTGGAGAGTCCGAGCACTTAGGTCCCTGATATGCATGTTTGACAGAGACTAGAAAGATGCTGAGAGACAAGTCATGGAAAGTCAAGTAGAAGCTCAGTCACTTTTCCAGAACATGTGCTCTAAATCATGTGATGGCACAAGCCATTTAGATAAGTTGCAAGAACAGGTCGGGGGACCTTTCAACTATACTCCAAATTCTTCAGTCTTACGGTCAAGACAGGCACTGAGATAATCTGTTCTCCAATACTGAGGGATTTACAAAAGTCAGTTTCCCTGTCACCTAGGACCAGTTCCCTTGGGATATGCATCAATGTCACCATGGCAATTTTGACCAAAGGCTTCTTTCAGTCAATCACAGGGCATCGACCAGTCCAAAGCTTCCACAATCCCAGAGAAATCTCTACTGGGCAATTACATGAGCAGAATAAAATCATGGGTCTGGAACCAGACAGTGTGAGATTTCCACAAGAGAGGCCTTAATCCCAAGTTAATACAGGCAGTCAAGAGGATCTATCTAAATATTATGAAAACTACTATTAATATCATCACCTTCCCCAACTAACAATCTACATCACAATATAAGTGAGAACGAGGTCAGAAAGCGATGATTGTGTTGAAACTAATGCTAGAAGAGATCAGTCACTCATTTCACTGACATCTGCATCATGTTTCCAGGGTCTGTAAAGTGACATAATAACTGGTCTTAATCAATCTCACGTGAAGTTTCAAAAAATGGCCCTTTAGTAAATTCCTCTCCTTTCTCCTTTGGCGTATCTTATTTCTGCCTTCAGACAAACTCTCACAGCTCCTCATCTCTTATTTGGACCACTTCCAGGCTTATTGCTGGCCCTTGCATGTATTGCCATCTAATGGAACGTCCCTCACTGTCTTCCCATCTTTTCCCTCCACAAGCCTGTGTCTGCACTCCTCACACCAGTTCCTCATTTCCTCCTGAACCTCAGGCACTTGCTTGGAAGAATATCAACCAATCCTTTGCAAAACACACTCTTGATAGGATGAGCTTTTTTATTATGCCATATTAATAATCTACATCCTGGCACAAAAAGGACTGACTTTATCTTTGGTGAATGGCTACTTTCTGAGTAAAATAACCTGACACCTTCCTTTCACAGAGAACCTGGCAAAGGAGGAGGGGCAAATACCTGCAGAGGAAGAGGAAAAAAATGCAAGTGAGGATGAGGATGCAAGTAAGATACTGTCTGGGACTTGAGTATGACAGACATGCTAGAACTACCACGGATATCTCATTCATGGCAGATGTCATCCGCAGACAACTGCAGCCCGTCAACAAGAACAAGGTGCCAAAAGCCGCTCATTGTGATCACTTGCTGCTGGAACAGTTGTTGGCACAGTTCTCTAAAAACTGTACCTCATCAAAACACTTCTAGACAATATGGCACAACAGACTGGTAAGTAATAGGGAAAGGAGCAGGAAGGGTGGAAATAGTAAGAACAGTAATCAAACAGGTTTTACAATTCCTAAAATATCTCAGAAATGGAGATGTGGGGAAGCATAAAGACCAACAGTTGACAGAAGTTAGTATTTGCTCTCTAGGTAATCAATGGTTCTGATACGGTGCAGCCAATGATGCAGCTCTGTCCATACACTGAAGTGAGTAAGAGGCAGTGGCAACAGGGGTGTCAGAGGAGATTGCTTGCAGCTCCATGGACAGGGGCTAACTTGTGAATGCAAGCTGGCTAATGAGTAGGGAAACAAGATTCTGAATTCCCTTTAAGATGAAGAATGTATGCAAGGTTATTCAACTGTTAACAATCATGCCACCATAGATCTTTGATCATATATCACTGTAATGTCTCAGTTCACATATGTAGTTATGATGCTATTAATGCTTTTTAAAAACACATAAATCACTTCAGTGATACATCCTCCCAATAAACGAATAACCCATGAAAAGTATCCTGTTTTCCTGTTTACTCTTCCAGGATTTTTGTTCTTTTTTCCTGACAATACCCATGCACAGCTGGAGCCCATTAAATCTAACAGCAGCACAGCCGCTTGCAGGGGCCTTAGAACTTCTCCTGCAATAAAATAACTTTTTTAAAAAAAATAAAAAGACATAAAAGCAATTGGCTTCCACATAATGAGATTATAATGTGAAATGATGAAAAGATGAATAAAAGCACTTATTTTTACTCCTCTGAATTAACCAAACTTAGTTCATTCATGAATATTTGAAAGCGATGTGATCCATCCACATACTTGAAAATAAAAAGCTTTGTTTCACTTTCCTCTAGCATCTCATGTTTAAAAGTTCCAAGGAAGTTTATGAATGCTTGTATCCCACTAATTTGAATAAAAAGGGGGCAGGCAGTTTTTTAGCATCTAGCAAGACTAACTAGACAATATCTGTCTGTTATATACCTAAATTCAGCATTCACAGTTTAAGAATGAATAAGGAGTCCCATGATAAGAGAGGGACTGATGTTCAAATCACCTATTAGTTACTTTGCCTAATTACTTTTTAAATCTGTTTTCAGTAATCTGCTAGTGTTAGGATTACTGAAAAATAAGGACATTTTGAATCTCTTTTTATAGGGAAGACCTTGGCCAATGAATGTTTGATGATCAGTGGATCTTCTGGAAAGTTACTATTAATCTGCAAATTCTTCAAAGCTTAATGTGGCGGGACTTTGAGTTGCCAGCAGCTCTCAGGTAGAATATCTTCTTTTGGAAGGAGGCATGCCAAAAGGCTTCAAAATTCTAAAACTGGTTGTTGTTTTTTCATATTACAGAAGAAAAGAAACCACATCAACACAGCCTTTTTAAACACAGAAAACTCAAATCTGATAGACAAGAGAGGGTACTAAAGAGAACTGAAAACAAATCTCTCTCCTACCAACTATTTCCTTGTAAAGTAGGTCTTTTCTTAACTCTCTGGAAGTCTGTCCTTTCTGTCCAGCTTTTGTCAGGCTTGGCATTGGGCCTGCTGGAAACAAACACCCTGCTTGACTCAGTCGTTCTGCAAGATCTCTACTTGCCATGTCTCTCTGCCAATTTTTCTGGCTGACCCCAGGGAGCTCTATAATATTTTCCACCCTGAGTTCAGTTGTTCTCAGGAGAGAATCAGCCTTACTTTCTTGTAGCCTTTTCCCTAATGCCCAGTCACAGATACTGACGCACCTGCGCAGTAAGCTGTGAACAAACAGTTCATTCTACTATTCATTCCACTACATACTACTGTTCATCACAGATAGATAGTTTCTTTATTTTTTTTCATTGTATGTGGACCATAGGCATCTAGTAAAAGATCCCTGTTAGGGAGTCCAGTTCTCAAACCTGAAAAGGTAAAGGCTGGTTCAGCTGTTTGAACACCACTTACTAAGATCAATGTTTAAGTGAGGATGGTTGGAATCTGGAAAATCTGAAAAGGTAGCCCAGTAAATAATACATGGCCACCCTGCAGGACACATCTTACAGTACTAAGTTATAGCTGAAGAAACTAAATTCTGACCAGGCACACGGATAAACTGTAGTTTAAATACAGTTTGTATAATTTCCTACTTTTTACCTCCTGTTGCAGTGTCAACAGGTTTATAGCACTTCTGATGGATGTTATTTACCAAAGCAAAATGTGATATATCAGAATGAGCTGCTCATAGACTTCCTAAACAGTCTTGTTTCTCAGGTGTTAACTTATGTCAAGAAGAGAAAAGGCCAATGAAGATAAGTAGACAGCTACAGAGCTGACAAGGAAATTCCTCCATTATAGTAGCAACTGAGGCTAGGGTTAAATACATATGGCTATAAAAACATTGTATTTCTATTAAAGATATATAATTCTCATTTATATTAGCATATGCATAATATTTAAAGTATAGAGTGCTTCTGAAAAATACTGCCAGAAAGTGTGAAGTCCTAATTTAATGCTCTGATGCTATTAGCTACAGTTACCAAGAAATGATAGTACAAAATGGGTTAGAGACTTCTGTTCATTAATCATACCAAATTTACTCTTATTGTTTTCCAATTTGTATTTAATTTGGTCTTGGAATCTCAATTGGAATTTTCAATCTGCATTTTCATTAAAATATCAATAACAATTTTGCAAAAGCAATCCTGATGCAGATAGAAGCCAAAAAAATAAAAGTGTCAAATGTGGTTACAGGATGCATGATGTTTTATAGGTTGTTGAAAAATCATCAGCAAAATAATATTGTAGATTCTGTAATTTTCAACAGGCTCTGTGATCTTCCAGTGTCTGGCATTTCGATTATTACATCTGCCATGATTATAACAACTTTGCCTTTGTATTATCTTACACGTTGCTGAACAAGACACCCTTGCCATCTTCATGGTTATCAATTTTGATTTCATATTCAAGAAAAAAGTGGTTTTCCCTGTTCATCCTGGTTGAGAAGCCAAAACCATGAGGTTTTTAACAATTGAAAATAAAAAGGAGAAAATGAAAAAGTGAAAGAGAAGTGAAATAAAAGGAATTTTTTTTTTTTTTTAATGATAGGCAATGTTAGAGAGACATGGAAACATCATTATAACAGCAGAAGAGAAAAAAAGGGAAGTTTCAGACATTAACATCCAAGATTCTTCTGCTCTCATTATTTATCATTAGTATGCTATTCCTTATGATCACACTGCCCCACAAAGAACGAACCTTGTGGTCTTGAAAGAAGTCATGTTCAAGGAAAATATAAAAAGGTCCACCATTCTTAGTAAAAAGTAAAAAAGAACTAATAATGATGTAAGTTAGTGACAGAATCTTTGGTATTCATCACTTCTTCAGTTGATTAAACAACTCATTGATTGGGCTTTCCTGCTGCATGTTGCTTCATTTAAAATCCTGAAAGCTAATCCATTCTTGTTTCTAGTTCAAAGCTGAAATCCCTTATCCCTCCAGATACCGTGTACAAAAGCTAACCTTGGGTATTTTAAGGCCCTACTAAACAATATGGAAAATTCCAAGCTGTAAAGTGGATATTAAAATTTAATTTCCAACAAAGTTTATCTAAAGGAATAACTTTTCTAGACCTACAAGACAGTTGCTAAAAGACTAATTTAGAAAATAAAATTTACATCCTAGAAAAAAGGAGACAAATACTCTCCCTGGTACAATGAATTGTCAGTTAGTCTAAAGTCAAACTTAGGTAGATAAATCTTCTGTAATCTAAGATTCATCCCAAACATTTTAGGCAGACTTAAAACATAAGGAAAATACAAAAATAACAAGAGACTTGCATACATTATTAGTAAATATGCTCATTTAAGGCTTTAGGAAAAGTAAATTTCAGTCAATGAAACATCTGTTCATTTTGCATATAGTGATTAAAATAAAACGGGCAGGAAATATAGTCAGCACTCTTTCTCATTATAAGAATACTTTAGATATGAGAAGTTTCAGAAACTGACTTCTTTCTTCCTCTGTTCTTAAATCCTTTTTTAAAAGTCTACCGATGCATATCAGAATTTAATTATACCAATTAGTACTGCCACATCAGACATATGATGTAGCTTCAATTAGGAGGTACCTAATGGATATTAGTACAATTTAGCTTTGTAATTAAAGTTCTAAGAGCAGTGCAAATTCAACATTATGATTACAAAACATTAAGACAACATTGATGGCATTGAAATTGAATATTTTAAAAATGACCTTATAAGTTAATGTCTCTAAAAGAAAGAAATACATGAAATGAATACTGGGCTCTCTACATCTGAATGCAAAAGAGGATGTTGCTGTCTCCATTGGCAAAGCCACTTTTTACATTTAAAATATTCTTTGCTAAATCATGTTTTTTCACGATTAAATCATGCCGATTGTAAGGTATCCTGTCAAGTCACACTTCTGTTGAGAGGTTTTTTAGACGCCTTTTGCAATTTCTATTATCTCCCTGCTAGGAATCAAGTGTACGATGAAGTTCCCTCCATTAGAATCAAGCAAATTTTACCCTTGATAGAACTCTGTTGTGGCAGTGAGAACAGGGAGATCCAATTCTTCCGTTTCTCTAGCTCTTTCTCCCAGCACTTGCTAGAATCCACCCCATACAATGCTCTGCGATAAAAGAGTATTATGATTTTCCTGCTGTTGGACAAGGCAGAGTGGGGTCAGCACGAGATCAGTCTTAAAGTAGTACTGTTTAACAACTTCCCTTGATAAAACTGATACTAAATTTAAACAATGCCATGAATTGATTTTATTTCCTTATAACCAAGGAGCAACTTAATTTCAATTCTGATTATTGATCATATTTCTCTTGAGACATTATAGTGCATGATGTTATTTTATATGAACAATATACACATTGTCCATTCCAAAATAACATTTTGCCAAGTGATGCCAACTCAGATGATTTGACAAAAGCATTTAGAGAAGCCGTAAATGTTACAGCAGCAATTAAAAAAAAAAAAAAAAACAACAGTGAAAAGGTGAATTATTGTCTTCATTACCAAACTTGGTTGGTGTGGTCTTAAAAACTAAAATCAAGTGGTAAACTGCAAAGGTGCTGCTAAACATTCAGTCTACCAAAGGTGTAGACACTGGTGATGCTGGTCTGGGATTGGTGTTTCTGTGCTCCCAGCTTCCACTGTCACCCAATATATGACAAAAAAAACAGTAGCATGAGGGAAGGCATGATGGTACAAAGAAGCTAAGCACGAGTAACAAAGTGTCATCCTGGATGTGACATTCAGAGAGGCTAAGTTTAGATAACTTGATGGGGTAACACCTAGTAGCTTAGTCACCCATATAAAAATCTGTTAGGTAGCGCTGCAGCTCCCCTCTAGCCCACTTGCCTACAGATTTCTTGTGTGTGAAAACAAACTTACGGAGGAAAAAGTGAGGGATACTTGTCACCATGCTTCAGTATAACATGGAGTTGGGATATGCTGGGTACTGGTGCATGTAACACCATACTCTTTAGAGACATAGCCAAATGGTAGTATCACAGTGATGCACCTCATATAATCTAGAGGATTTTAGGAATCTTAGGTTTCTTCTTGTTACCTTAAGAGCTCTTCTGTATCTCCCCTGGTTGAAGAGTAGAGGAAAGATACTCTCCTTAGCTCCATCAGTCATAAATTAGGTTCAGGAGAAAACTGAGATCAAAGAGCTTGAAGTGCAAGAAAACCCTTGTGCAGTATGAAATGTAATAAGGAAAAGTTCATGATCTCTGTTCACTTAAGAACAGAAAAGATTCTCTAGGCTGATGTGCTGCAACACTTATTAATGAAAGCATGGAACCACAATTTTTATAATGGCAACCTATTCTTGTGGTTCAGAGTTAAGCTGTGCTTCCTAATTATTATATAATTTAAGTTTTTTCACTCAGATCTTGCATGATAAGCATATTAAATTGCCATGATGGGCTACAATTTATCATGATCATTAAAAATGAGAAATTCAGACTGTGGTTGGTCATTAATCATGGTCAGTAGTACAACAAATAAATGGAGTGTAGTGCATCTTGGGAATCTATGAAACATAATTAATTTGAATTGCCAGAAAAATAGAATAAATGAATACTTATATAGGACAGCAGAACATAAACAGATAAATACCATGCACCCTCTCAAATACAATTTTGGAATATTTTCTTTGCTGTCAGTGTTCCCTTATCTCTCCCCAGAACATTTATAGATATGCTATTAACAGCTCTCCCAGTAGAAGAATACCAACTATGGTAGTTATCATTTTGCAAGGAGGCATTTTTACTTCAAGTCATTGTGCAAATTTTATTCATGATTAGTTTTCTCTTCTTCAAAATAGGAATAATATGTGGCATGTTCTGCAGTTTAATTAATACTTATCAAAGTACTTTAAGATCTTCTGAAAATGGCAATAAATTGTACATGAAAACACTGAGACTTTAGGCTGGTAGGATAGCTAAATTAGGATTTTACAGGTTCATTAACTTCAAACTACACTTTAACAAGAGTGAAAAACTTTCCATGACATTGGGCAAGCCCATTGCATTGAGAATGTTTGGAAGGTTTCTTTGAAAAATTCCCAAACTCCTCCTCCTCCGCTAATGCAATGTGGAGAGAATTTAGATATAGAAAGACAAACTTGCACAACTAATTATTGGGAATACTGGGGAAATCAATAATGGAGACCGGATTTAGTCCATTTTGGCCAAGAATTGTCATGTTAAAAATGAGATTAAAAATATCAGTAAAAAAAAAATCTTTAACAGCTCCCAAGGCATCCAGGTTGTGTCTGCAATAAAAAGAGAAGCTACCACAATCCATGCCTAAGACAGTCATTCCACTGTCTGACGCATAAGTGCTAGGGACCTTAACATTTCTGGTGTCCTTTAAATAGACCTTATACCACAGAGGCCTGAAGTACATCCAAGATCTAGCAACCTACTGATTATTGTAATAGGCTATTGTCAGAACGAGGAGGAGTAGTTTGGTTGAAAAATCATACTTGTTTTTTTTGTTTGTTTTAATGTTAGGTATACTGTTGGGTTGGGAAGTGGGGGCTGGTACAAGAAGGTTCTCATGTTGGAATGTTCTGAAGTTCCTCCTCTTTCTCAAATTTAGGTAATTATTGTCCAATTTTCAGAAAAAGATGCTGCTCTAATTTAAACTTTATAAGGTACTAGCCACTACTCTCTTTTACCCACGTATTCATACGTAGAACCCATTCTTAGATTAACCTTACATTTAATTACAATATTTTTAAAAGTATATCCTCTGATAACCTGAAAAAATCAGAGGAGAAATGGTTACTAAAAGAAAGGGGTCTTCTTACAAATTTTCACTTCATATTCCTTACCATGCAATATATGGTATGTTCCAGCAAAATGAATTTCTATTTTTCTTAAAAGTAATGTGTGGGATATAGGGGGAAGAGAAGGGGCAGGGAAAGGTGTTGCTCTATGTTGAAGAGAAAATAACTTTCACATGCAGAATTTGCCACCTAACCTGCAAGCTTGTGCATCCAAGACAAATGAATTGGACTGTACATAACTGTTTACCTAATGCTAATTCACTGTCCAGTTCAGGACTGTGATGTTTGTTCAAGCCCAAACCAGACTATTCTTTTGTAATAGAGAATTATCAAAAAACATATAGTTCTTATTTGTATATATCACAGAGCCACCACATACTGAGACTCAGCTTTTCAAAAATGATCATCTTGGGATATGCAAATCATGGCAGGCAGGTTGCAGGCATGCAGCACGTGGAAACGTTAACTATAAATAGAATTCTTCACTGTGCCAGTTAAAAAACTAGTTACTTTCACAAACATGAAAACCACTCACCCCCAAAAACCTGTAATTACCTTTCAATCAGTTATTGAAACCTTGTTCAAGAGGCAATGTTGAAGGGTGACAGCTGCCGTTTTTTAAAAAAATCAAACTTTGTTGTTGTTTTACAGATCAGGGTTATTTTTTGATACACAAAGATTCTTACTGCTAATTGAAAGAAAACATAGCTGGTACTCTAAAAAAACCAAAGTATTTGAGGTATTTTTTGAAACATTCTATGAATTGTTATGGGCTGTGCTCTTTTGACCAACCTAAGAGAATGCAGCTACTGTTAGAAGTTGAAGGCTTAGTTTATAAGATAGCATAATAATGACCGAGAGTACAAGTTCATACAAAAGGAGTCCGTTCTATTGTCCTTTCCTTTGAGAATAAAAATTGCTTCAGACTTTTGTTAAGGAGACATAGTAATGAATCATATATTTGCAGGTATTATATAAGCATGAATAAAAGGTTGTTTTCTAAATGATGATGTGACATCTTTTTAAAGCACATGTCTCTTTGTCTCTTTGATTTGCACCCAACGCAAAACGATGTCATGTAGAAGTAAACAGAAGTGAGCATCAGCCACATTTCAGATGTGAATACATGGTGTTCTAAAGTAACAGCTGTTCCTTGATGAAAAAATTGATGAAAAAATGGCCAGCATTTGCAAAGGAAAAAACAACATTATCACCCCTGCAAGAATTGCTGGAGACCAGATGTTAAAATCCAGTACAGTCTGTTTATTTCAGAAGAGAGTGCTATAAAAAATGTTAATCAGGTATTTTTATGTGGTTTAGGTTGTTCTGCCTGACTGTTTTATAGACTGATGTTATCGGTATTAAATCATTACACCATAGCTAGTCAGGGTGTTACAGATCAATACAGAAGTAACAGGTACTAATACAGGATAAAATCATTAAATAAAGTATGAAGGTACAAATACTTTCATTTATAAATAGCATGTTGTAAATACAGACACAACACACAAGAAAATAGTAAAGAGAAAGTAAAAAAAAGTAAAGAGAAAAACTCTAATGAGGAATCAATATGAAATTATCCCTCCCCCAGTAATGATTCTTTGAAAAGCCTAGCAGAAGCTAATAGGGTAAAAACATCCTGGCAGAAACAAGCAGCATCCTAAACTGCATTCTTAACATTCTGATCAAGTGAAAATATGCAAAGTACAATATCATACCACACAGCTGTACCAACGTAAAACTAAAGTTATTCCAATTAAATTAGTGACATACCTCTGCAACTGCAAACATAACTTGGGACAAGATTCAGGCTTCCTAAGTTATAGCTGGACTGGAGAGAGAGACAAACTAGCTGCCACACAAGGAATTATCATTTCTCTTAAGAAGAAAAATACTTTGGGGAATAACTGACTGGACTGGTGACTCATAATGAGATATTTTTGGAAAACAAGAACGTGTCAAATCAAAACTCAGGCAAGAGATTACAAATATACAAAATCTATGTTCAGAAAATGTGGGCCTGGAAGACTTTGTCCCAGGTGTTAAAGGGGACAGAGAGCCTCTGACCATGTTGCCTGTGCATGCTTCATGATCAAGCTCCAAAAGTCAAGCAAGCTGGGAAGACACACCCCACAGAAATTTGTAAGACACAGGCCCCCTACTCTGAGACATAATTCTGTGGGTTTTGTGTTTAATAACAGAACCCCAGCTTTCCTATGGTTAAACACCATTTCAGTTCAACTATATCTTTACCTTATTCATAAGAGTACTGATAATAAAACCATGAAATGTCAGAATCTTTGACTGCTAGCAGCAGCCAGAATCTGAAGTAAATCTGTGTTAAAATTGAAAGCAAAACACAGTAAGCCGACTGGACCATCTATTCAAAACATCAGAGAGAGTAAATAGTGAATGAACACATTTCTAGATGTTTTTCATTCAACAAGATCAAAGGACTTCACAAATAAAGAGGTCTGACATTTTTGCTTTAGGATTGGTAACAGAACTTTACAAACACAAGCATGTGGAGACATAGGGTCAAAAGCTACTGCCTTTTACAGCAGGGCAAATCCTAATGTTACTCTGGATATATGAACAATGTCAGAAATGAGAGAGCAGAGCCATGACGAGCTCTGAGTGACTTACGCTGGGTCCCTCAGCAAACAGTGGGGTTACAGAGAGAGAGATGGTCCCAGGGAGTTGATGCAAGCACTGGATCATACTATATGCAAGCAGACAGTTAGTGCTAAAGGTAGAGCAATGTCCTAAGAGAAATCCCTTGGTGGGTTAATTTAAGGAAGAAGGCAACACTATATTTTTATCTTTTAAAATCTTGTTCATCTTTTATCTTTCTTTGGACTTCAGAAAAACAGAGAATTTTGTGACTGCCAAGTCAGTAGTTTACATCTCCTGCCCCTAGGTGTTTTCCCCTTTAACTTTGTGTTGATACTTTCAAAAGATATTCAAAGCAGATGATTTTATAGATTCTCCTGACTGAGCACAGCTTAACAAATTTACCTTACCACAATATAATACAGTTTACTGAACCCACAAGCAGATACAGACATCTGTGATACACTGGACATTTTTCCTATAAGATTTTGCCAATGGTAAACCTGAAATATTCATTTTCAGTAACATTCACTTATGCCCCTTCACATTTTGAAACCTTCAAGATGCTAGCAGCTGTTAAATATTATTTAAAATGATTTTTCATTAGGTTTTCAGTGCAAACATTCCAAAGAGAAAATTAGTACTGCGATGGTAAATGAGGAGGTATTGGGTATTGAAAGTAGTTTTTCATTTCCAGTGAGATCATATGGATAGTGATTCTGCATCCAGAAGAGCACATATGTGCATATGTGTGCAAGTACATGACGTGGGTGTCAGCGTATCACCAGCAGTCTCCCCACCATTTTTTTTTTAATAATTAAAATGTCTTAAGGACAAAGCTATTTGCAATGGTCTAACTTCCCTTAATGCTTTAAGAACTTCTCTAGTAGGTAGATTCTTGTTCCTGGTTTTATCTCTACTGAACTCTAAAGCAGGTCTAGTGTGTGGCCCCTATGTGGAAATGGTTAATATGTTACAGATTCAATGATCTTGCACTTGATGACCAGTGTAACTGGTAAGATATTGTGTGACATCTCCAGTGACACCAGACATCAGAAACCACAACATAACACAAGATAGTTCTGGTCAGTATATTAGGAAACAACTGTGTGGTAATATCAGCATGCCTCTGTTAGCTTTGTCCTTGAACTCACAGATTTGTTTGATAAGAGACCTTTCCTTTTACAAACTGATTTTTGCTATTAACACTGTGAGAATAAAATGCTGGTGAATGAACAGCAACAACAGAAAAAAATCCCAGCTGAATTAAATTATTATTTGTAAGACATTCAGAGATATTGATCTGCCTCACCTATAAGTAATTCATGCAGCTTACTGCTGAACAAAAGATACAATTTTAAGAAAATGTGCTGTAGGGCACAACTCGTAGAATAATTAAAAACTTAAAATTACTTCTTTTGACTTAACACCTTCACTTTCACTTCAAAATAATGTTACATGACTCAACAGTATAATGGCAAGAAGTTTACAGAGAAAAATTAGGAACTGTTTTTTTGCATTAGGCCTGTGAGATTTTCTGTTATATAATCTGATTGATACTTTACCTCTCCCTTTGACTTTGATATACTGCAGATCATTTAAAATAAGTAGAAAAAAAGAAAAGACTGGCCATTTAAATATTCAAATATAGCCATGCTTAAAAAATGTAGATTCAGTTATTGCTCTCATCAAACCTAAGTTTTTTCTTCAAAAATATAAGAGTGACAAAGCAGTCTGCTAAATGTCTCCCTTTCTGTAATACCGGCATCCAAATTCTTGTGTTGGATTTAAATATATTTGTATACGACATAAATATGGGCTAGAGAGGAGGAGTGGTGAAAGAGGAGGATTGATAGGAAATGTCCTTAATAAGCTTTATGGATTGTTTAGTCTCATAAAAAACAAGTTAGAAGGCTAAAGATCCATTAGAAATATGTGTAATTTGTGGTTTAACCCTGTGCTTGACATTTAACTTGGTTTTACCGAAACCTTAATCCTTCTGGCCTTCGAGCCAAAATATCTTTTAATTAAAAAGCTATAAATGTGCCCCTTTGGCCATCTCTTAAATCTGCAATCCTCTTAAATTTCCCCTTAAAAGTATAATCCCCTTATTTCCTTAGAGAAAAATCCTGGCAGGGCGACATGATGGCACAGCGCCCAGCAGAGCTGAACAGCCGTGCAGGACGCTGCACTGAGATTCTTCCTGTGCAGTATTGGGATGGTGGAAGCTGGAGCAGAGGAAATGCTCTGCTCCTCACTTCACTGAAGCTCAGTCAAGGACCCTTTCCTAACAAAACAGTAAGTCAGGAACAGCATAAAACAATATATAAAGGTCCTTCTCTGACTGACTAGTAATCACGCATAATGCCACTACTTTTGCTCAAAATCAGGACAAATCAGGGGCACTCTCTGGGGCTCTACTGAAATCAGTGGCAGATCTCCAATGATATGCCTGGATTTCACCTGAGATGTTTTCAGAAGCATGAACAGAATTAGACTGCTGCTCTTTGTGCAGCTAGACAAGTGCTGTAGCTCTCTGTCCCTCAGCCTGAACCCTGGTGTGATTAATAAACATCAGTATGAACTCAGTCAGGGGAATGGGATGCACAAAGGTAAAATTCTGGTGTATACAACAATGAATCCTTTCTATCCATCATCATCTTTTTAGTAACAATTATACCAGCCAGGTCCTATTCAACTGATAAAACTTGCATAGCTGAGTCTTTGGATTTAATTTCCATCACACATTTTAGTATTAATACGAAATAAAAACAACCACATTAATTTCAAATTGTAGTTCAGAAGAACTGAGACAAAAAGTAATATCCATTAGATATGCAAAGTAAAACTAGATCTTTCTGAAAGGAGATTTTTTTTACGTCTTTCAAGAAAAAACATTTGTACTTAACAGGAAAGAAAGGTTTATATGCTGTGCCAAATTATTGTTCTGTCACAAAATTAAAAATCAAGATTAGAAGCCAACCATATTTCTCAAACATGACATGTTCTCTACACCATATGCTCTGAAAAGAGATTCATTTAACTGTTTGGAACAAATCCATATAGTTGTCAAATTCCAGGACTCCACCCAAAGTCATGTAATAGGTTTCTTCAAGGTGCATGGCATCACATTGTGCTGTTTTCCAGACTTGAATTATATTGCTTTACATAAAAGACATTGACAGCATCTCAGTCTGATAATATACACCTAACCTCAAAAGGCAATGAGATCAGTGCTTCAATGCTAAAAATGACAATGCAGAATAAGCTCCTTAAACCAACTATATTAAATGCAAAGAATTAGAAACCTAAGAGTGGTGTTCACAACAGCCAGCCAGATGGGACACCACAACGAGCCAGACTAAGGCAAATTGTGATTCAAAAGGCAATAACTAAATTGCCTAATACAGAACCCAAATAATCCCCTTGGGGGGCAGTTATCCACATCGAAGCAGGTGACCACTGGCTGCTGATACCCAAAACTAGAAAAACAAAGTCTGAGCAAAACACCAGCTGTATGCAGCAAAAGTTTATCTAATACAGGCATCTTTGCACTCTTAGAAGCATCCTAGCCTGAGCTCTTTGTTCCCAGATAATTTATATTTGGGACAGGCAAGCGCACATGTAAACACTGGCCAAAGGGGCCTGAAGAGGCTAGAGTTTTTAAATATGCACAAAATGAGTCGCCGCTTAAATTGAACTTTGTTATCCAGCAGGACAGGTTATAAAAACTCAAATCTTGCTATGAGTTAGCCTTACTACATGAGAGCAAAGCAAGCAGCTGTTCTAGCATTTGCCTCAATGAAGAAAAAGGCTACACAATAGTTATACTTTAGGAATTAAGTACCTATATCACTCTATCTAGTTTGCTGTGGTTTTATTTTCCCCTTTAACAAACGTTATCTATTAATCAAATTTGCATTTGTATGTGGGGCTGTGTCTATATTAAACAAGTAGTTTGGAGCAATAGCAGAACTGTAGAGTGAAGCAGTTGATGCTGAGGACCCAGTGTCTACGTGATACATGTATGGTTCAGGGATTTTGGCTTGATCAAGCTGTAGTCTGGTTCTATGGGCTCGGCATTAATTATTGGGGCACACAGGTGCATGCCTGGAGCACAGCTTTGAGTTTACATTCTTCAATGTAAAACACAGGGCAGTAAGTGGAGGGGAGATTCACTTCCAAATTCATGTCTGTTTTGAGCTAAATTGTTAATGCTTCTCATCCTGAGTACTACAAAGTATAATGTTATTTTTTCCAGTGTTTCTGGGTGAGGGGGTTCCTACCAGAGTTACACTAACATTCCTTTTAAAATTTAAAACCGCTATTCTTGCCACCCATTAAGGCCTAGTGGAATAGCAACACTCGCAACAATAACATTCAGATTGTTCATATTATAGAATATTAGCAAAAAGTATTTGTGAGGGATGAAAAAAGACCTGTGCATATTCAGCCAGTCTGCTCACCAACTAAAGGACAGCATCTGGCTGAAACCAGAGCTTTCCAAGCCCCATAAAAGGGCTAATCACCATTTTCTCTTTTTTCATAGCTTGTTCTTCCTCTAACTCGTAAGCTCTTACCTTTCTAGGCACAAGATACTTACATGGTGCAACAGAGGCTCTTGCTGCTGCAGTCATGTCCTCTTGGGCAGAGGAGGGTCCAGAACCCAGTTCCAGGCCTTGGAAAGTACTCGGTGCCAGACTACTATTCAAATAGCGGGCTGCAGTTGGTGAACTCAGTGCTGTCGGTAGGTTAGCTGTGCTCTGACTGCACCTTGAAGGTTACCAGACCTAGACAATGGGAAACACAGTTCGTTAATCCTATAAGGAGGCCGTAGAAAGGATAGCTGAGCAGAAGAGACAGCACAGCTTTAGGTGCCTATAGCTTCTCTGGCATGTTTTGTTTGTTTTATTTCTTTGAACTGCTCTGCTGAACACTAATGCCTAAATTCCACATAAATTGTTTTAGACGACTACATACCATTTCAGATTTGCCCTAAAAGTCATTGCCCAAAAGTTCTAACTGCCTGAGAGAAAAACATATGTTTGAGAGGCAGCCAATCAATCTCAGTCCAGATAGGAATGGGGAATCACTACACACAGCTAAGATACTGAGCTCACTGTAGACCCTAGTCCAAAGACACTCATTCTGTTTAGCGAGATTTGAGTTTTTCACTCTTGATTGAGCATCTATCAATCTGTAAATCTCATATTGAAGCCACTTTAGACTTCTTCATTTATACCATGATAATGCTCTACTTTGCACACCTCCCTGTTCCAGGACTGACAGGCGGCCAAATCGAAGGAATTTTAAAACAATCTTACACTCAGAATTTTGTCATGAGCAAAAGGGGATATTATATTCCATATATAAGGACATAAGAATTTGTTGTTAGTCCAATAATGTTTTTACAGTCTAATAGTCCAAATTATCTAATTAATAAAAAGCCGCATCAATTAGCTAAAATTCCTACATAAAAAATCCTCCCTTGTATCTACCCTTCCTTCAAGTGCTCTAGTAATACCAACAATCATATTTACAGGGCTACAGCAAATGAGTTTCTATAAATTTCTGAGAATTTCCATTTTTATAAAATTACTTTAAGTACTGTGTTGATTAAGATTAGAACCTGGTGAATAGTCTTCTTTCATTATGTGAAGACTTAACTATATGCAATCTTTTGTTCCAGGTTACTCTACTACAATTTACTTTCATGGATCAAAATTAATATTTTAGTTTGTCTATCTGAACATCAACAGAGGAAAAATGCATTATATCATACTGCTAATTTCAGCCATATAAGATAGAAATTTTACTATAAAAACTAGAATTTCCATTAGGGAGCTAAAGAATGTTTTTGATAATCTCTTTGACTGACTTACCCTAAGATTTGAGGAAAGCAGTTGAAGAAAAAGGTTGAATCAATACAAGGAAGGAACTTGGTGACAGAGGGCTTGTTGCAGAGTAACTGGTGGGATTTTCTGCAGGGTGCACAAGCAGAACAGAGGAGCAGCAGAGTGGTGTCTGCTAGTGCTAAAATGGTGTTGGCCTGAGGTTTGTAGAGGTGATGGTTGTGTATCATGGGGATATTGAAAGAGGGAGATGCAAAATATGAAAAAAAAAGAGTAAGATTCTATCCTCTTTATGCTATACAGAGTCTTTCAGAGGCCTCCAAACTTCGTTAACACCTGTTAGCCTTATCATCAAAAGGCCCCTCAAAGCTCCACTCCCCTCTCCCATCAGCCTCTCATTCTCTCTGCCCCGCAAGGTCCATGTCACACCTCTCTGTTGAGCTTGCTGTGAGGGCAGGATTTCCTCAACAGCTGTAGTTACGCTCACCTGGTAACAAACACGTAGGCTACCTTTGTAGTTTATTCTAGTTCTCCGTTTAATTGTTAGTAAGAAAACCCCACAAAAGTTGGGCAGTTTTCTGTAATTCCATAAGAGACTCTGCATAGTACCCATACACAACCACTAATAGCAATATTGCAATTGAATGTGCTCTGATGATCCTTTTCTCCCATTACTTGTAGATAATGACATCATTTGGGTGCAAGGATAGTGTTTAAAGAAAATAATAGTATTTACAAAGCCTAATATCAGTCCCGAGTGCATGTGCTTCCCTTACCAAAGATTATTATATATTAAGCTTTGTTCTCAGTTAGATTGAAGAGAGATACATTGGTTTCAGTTTTAGACTTCTCTTTATATATTTGTGCATATTTTTGTTCTTTTGAAAGTTAACAATGCATGTACTATGTTAATTTACTTTACATTAGGCTTAATTTGATAGCACTAGGTGCTAATGAAAAAAAATCTCAAAAGAAAGCCGTGAGTCATTCTAAACGTGAGTCTCTGCACATCAACACACTGATTTAGACCTAGACCTGTGCTGATATTTTTGCTGAAAGGAAAGCACAGAATTTAACTGTGTATCTTCCATAATTTCCTTTGATCAAATCTCTATTTGTGTTATAAAGAGTTTACAGATAAACACCTTAGAGAATACTTTCTCTACGCCTAAATAGGAACAACCTTCTCTGAATTACAGACCGATACCTTTCCTCTTTTCTTTGCTCATTGTATGGAAGCTCTTAAAAGAATTATAAATAGTTAAAAGCTAATGGCTCCCATCTAGCTTTTTACCTTCAACAAAGCTCTGAAAAGAAAGTTAAATTATATTTTCTACTTATGATTGTCAGTTGAACTGCATTCATCTCTTTTTGCTTCTTCTTTTGTAGTGCTTCCAATAATTGCCACATCCAACTTTCACTACCTTCAATATTTCTCTAACGTAATACATACATATTTATATTTATCTTAAAAGACTATGATTTGGAATGCTCCAGACATTACCGTAAATATCTTATTCACTGTAAAATATCATACTAGTACCTAGCACAGATCAAAGTAAAATCTACATGGATCCTTAAAAAGAAAGTTATTACTAAAAGAACTGTAGGTCATTGAATTACAGGTGAATAAGAAGGGCTCTTTATAACTGTAGAAAAAGAGCTTGATGAGGTCTGAAATGAAGTAAGGGACAAATCCATGGTGTTACAGAGAAATTTTACATTAAACACCACTGAAAAATTAATGTTTCTTCACTACCATAAAAGATTTTCCCACTCCTCTTAACTTCTTGATATTTAGTACTTAATAAAATCACAGATTAATGCTGAGATTAATGATATGTTTTTCAAGAAAGGACTGTATTCTGTTTAATGTCTGCACAAAGTCTTTTTCAAACAGCATCCAAAGAGTAGCTTATTATAGAGCTGGTACTGTCGTGTACATACTGTTGAGCATATAAATTACTAGAATATATGTACTTATGTATATGCACATAAAACCTAGAAGTAAGTGTGTAGATACACACAAACAATCACACTGGTCATTTATATTTGCATCTACATTTGTATGTATTCAGTGGCATAATCAACCCTAACACATCACTTTTCACTAAATGAAGTCACTCTTTTATGTCACAGAAATATAGGATTCTGTTCCCTAACCAAACCAGCACCTTTTTCATAGACACTTCTTGGACAAATTCTACATCTATATGCACTGAAATCCTGTGACATCACAGAGAACGAATATAACCGAAACCATCATTTGGCCCATTTTGCTAATTCACTTACCATGACAACATCAAGACAGAAAAGGAAGCTGGAGGAGAGGTGTACATCTTCAGATGCTTATCTACACAGACATATTTCTCTTTAGTGTCTTAATACTTTGACCACATGCATGGATTTGTGTTTAAACTCAAACATGAAAAAAGACAAAAACATTTTTGGCAGATTTAGTTTCTTGCCTCAGGGAGAAGACAGTTGCTGTAATTTCTTGCTTGTAATTTCTGTGAATCACTGGGTAGGGGACTGATGTTACAATCTTGCTCTGAACTTAGCTAAAATTATCCATTTTTTTAAAAAAGTATGAAGTAGTAGATCTGAATGAACTTGTCAGCACATTATCAGGAGATAAGGGATGTAAACTGCCATGACCTCCATAAACTGCAGTGGTTTTGATGTTACACAATTTGAATGTTTTCCCTCCGCTCTAACTGTCCTAGAAATCCTCTTATTGAAACTGTATTTTTAGAACAAAATACATTAAAAATCTAAAATACATTAATCACATAACATCCTATGTCACAAATACTGATTCTAAAGAAACTGAGATAGTGCAAGGGATTTGAGATGTAGCTCTCTGACATCAGTAGAGTAGGAGTGTGTACTAGCAGGTTCTCATACATGACCAAAATCTTCCATTTTAAGCTATTGGTCTGAGAAATACAGCATGCCTAAGGCATAAAAAGCTTCTGCCACTCTATGAATGCCACCAAAACCTGATAAAAATATCTAATACTTAGAACCACCCATTTCTTGCAAGAAGAATTACAAATCTCTTTGACCAAGAATGTCCATAAGAAGTATACCATAGGAACATGTGTTGGTCCTCTTCAACTTAAATATGTTTTCATGTTCTGAGCTCTGGGAAACATACATGCTCATTTTGTGGTACACTGGACAATTGAAAAGATTCAAGGCTTAGAGGATATGACAAAGGAAGAACAAGCAATGGAACTTAATTTATGCAGCTTACAGAAAAACAGGTTAAGGGGATATAAAACTGTATAATCTTTAAGGATTCAAGGAAATAATGTCAAGGCAGGTGAGGGATTTTGTATGTTTTAACCTAAAAAAGGTTTAAAAAAATTAGTATCCTAAACCTATAAATGGAAAGTTTTGGTTAGATATCAGAAAAAAAATGGCTAAAGAGATTAATAAACAGAACATTCAAACACAGAAAATAAGTGAGGTGGCTGCACGACAAGTATAAGAAAATAGAATAATGTAAAGATTATTCTTAACACTATAAAACATAGAATGGGAACAGATACTTATAGCCAGTTTTCATTCTATTAAGATGCTTATGAGCAAGGCCTTTGTAACACTAGAAAGCTTTTCTGGCTTGCTGTGGGATTGTTTTTGTTTACTTGATAGATGGAGAAGCCCAAAACTGCCAACTGTCACAGTTTCAATCTTGTTTTGCAATATCATCTGGCATTTCTTCTTAAAGTTTATGTATGTGAAGAGCTGACAGACTCTTTTTCCACTTCACCTTTTTGAGCAAAAGGAGGAAAATATGGCCTAAGTGCTTCGGATGGACTTGCAGAACTGAAATAAAACAAACCCCACATTTATTTTTCAAGGTCTGTCTGCAATATGATTATTGAACGCTTCAAGATCTGGCAATATCGGGAAACTAAAGTGAACAATCCTAAAAAACAAATTTATTTCAACGTAAATCCATGAAAAAAGTGTTAATGAAAATAACAGTGTTCTTAACAAAAGGGATATACTGCAGCTAGACTTAAGTCAGCTTGCTAAAGAAATAAGGTAGATGTGTCTATGCTTTTTTACCCCTACCCCACCATTATCCTATTAATTTTTGAAACCATGTTATAATTTCAAGGGAATTTGATGAAGAGTTAGTTCTTCAACAGAAACTAAATTTCAGCTAGTTTAGTGATAATTAGCAGCCAACTAGAGAAGAGGGACTAAAAGAAGCACCCTCACTGTACAAAAGGCCACAAACTAAACACAACCATTAACCGTTCTGCTTAGGTTGCCCGAAAGCCAACCACTGGCGACGAGGTTGCCTGTTACCCACACAGGGCTCTGAACTGGGCGCACCATGAGCTGCCAGGCAGCAATCCTGGGATTTGAGAGGCAGCTGAGAGAACAGTCTAATGTGGAAAGAGTGAAGATATTTAGTGGAAAATATTTTGGAGGAATGTGGTAGGAAGCTGGATGTATTGCAGCTGAGGACAGAAAGGATATAAACGTATAGGGAACAAGACTTGAAAAGTTTCACCGGCCATAGAACTAATTTTTTATGTGCAAACTGGGTTATATATAAAATAACAGTTAGTCTCATTTGTTTCTCTTATGTACTAAGCCTCCTAAGTGAACCCTCTGGAACCTATCTCCTTTAATCTAAAACCTTCTAACCCACCTTAAAAAATTAAGGACCTGTATTATATTGATCTTTCTGTTTAATTCCATGTTTTGAATAATACATCACTGAAGTGGCAATGCTTTTGTGATATGTTAGTGTCATACATCATAACTAGCACCACTGCTCTAGTGATGTATTATCCACACAGTGGCACTAACCAGCAAGATAAATGCTGGTATATGGACATCTGCGTACATCTCTTGAGAAATAGGGATAAAGACAGATTAATTTATTCACACTCTAAAATCTAGAAATAAATAAAAAGTGTACCCAGTATAGATTGCATACTACTTTCAGCAGGATGTATATACATCTTTACAAAGAAGAAGTTGGAAAGCCATATATTTGTTTTCAAGTCAAATATTCTGTGTATAAATCTTTATTCTCTGCCTGAAAGGAGCTCAGACAGGAAGGTATATTGAACGTCTTTCCCTAACTGACAGTAGAATCCAAATCAAGGATGGATCGTTCCACACTTTATTCCTTTTCTCAACCTTTTTTCAAGAATATCCCCTTATCCTTGAAAGAGTTTTCTGGATCATAATATCCATGATACCCAAAGAATACCCTTTCTGCTAGTAATCTTATATGTTGCGCCAGTGCTATATGTGCTGTTCTGTCTTTGATTTTCTGTTTCTCTAGCAGGAAGAGCAGAATTATGTGATTCTCTCACTCATGTTACAAAAGCTAAAGGCTGTTATTTGCCTGCAAACATACTATTTTGTTCCACCTGCATGCTGCCTTTACTGAGATTCTTGAAAATCCTGCGCAGAAGGGTGTTTTGCAAAAGGGTTACTAATTCAAGAGCACTCACAGGCCAGTTTGTTTCTCCATTAAATAGCCTGTGCCCACACCCTCAATAGCCACAATTTCTGAAGGCGTTTGTACACAAAACAGCAACCACTCATACCAGGATAATTTAAAAGATTCCTAAGCCTTATTGCCTACCTCACCTGTCAGCTAGAAGAGAGACACCGGGAGAACTGAATGTACATCTGCTTCTCAGTGACAACAGCTTACAGTCCAGTCTTTTAGTTTATATTAAGACCAGTGGCAGTTTTACTAACGTGCCAGGTTGCCGGGTGAAGCAGTCTGAGGAACAGGCACGCATTTGCTTTTACCACTCTAACAGAGACATAGTAATCTCTCACAAAAGGTTGGAGCAAATTAATAGGAGGACGTCTTCTGAAATTATTTCAGTGATTATGGCCTTAGGTACACTTTTCTGAGCAGCGATGTCAGCTTACAGCATTGCTGCTCCTCTTGCTCACAGGCACGCAATTCCCAAGCCAAAGCAGCCCCCTTTACTGTGCCAATAGAGGTGTCCGTTGATCATTCTAACACAATCACAAACTTGCAACTGAGAAGGAAGTGCAGAGGGATGGGCAGGCATGAAGACTCTCAAGGTGGAATTGCCACTGAGGAAAAATTCATGAAAAACCACAGCCTGAGAGATATTTTAAACTAGCCCCGTTGTTTATCAGTTCCTTTTCATTTTTCCAAAACAAACACAAACAGAAGAACAGGACATGAGAAAAGAAAGACTTGTCTTTACAACATTTGAGACATATTTGTCAGATAAAATAACTGCAATATATTTTTGTCACTAATACATGTTTATGTAGTAAACATTTTAAGCATTTTTCCGCTGACACATCAGCTTCCAAAATTTCAACCTGTAACAAGAGAATCAAAACTACAACTTTAAGTTTCCTTTTCATACCTGTATAAATATACTTGAAGAACTAAGCACGTGCTGTAGTAGATAATATTTAATTAGCTCATAAACCAAAATGCTTATTCCAGGTTCTATGGTCTATGAATGAATCATATTAATTAGGGCAGAATGAATTAGCTTAGAACTAATGGACTTGAAATGATGCCTATCCTTTCAGCAGAATCAAACCCAAAGTGTTTCTGAAGCTTAAAATGTTTTGTTTGCTTTCATTAAGTGATTCAGGACTAGACATGAAGATATGTCAAGAAAGATTTAATTTTCCTAACTTAGTCAAAACTTAGTCACTACCATAATAATAGTGGTTACAGGACAAGAACATCAGTTCTTATGAGATTTCTAGCCTGATTTTCTGTATTTGTGTCTCAGGACAAGGTTATTCTCTTTGCTTTTAGCTTGACATCTTACTGTGATGTCGTCATAAATTCTTAGGAAATGCAAAAGACAACCAGATATAGAGGGGAAAAATAAAAAAAAAGTGATTGCACAATGATATTCTTCAGCAAACATTTGACTACTGAAATATCACCATGTTTGAGTAAAATTAGTGGTAACAATTGATTTATCAATCGCTACTGTGCAGTGTGTAGTCAAGTCTCTTAGCAACATTAAATCAGCCAGTCAGATGATATGAATGATAAGATGAGGCATATGATAATGGAATTTTCCAGATTTGTCACATTTGCTAAGTTTTATCTTGCTTTGTAGAACAACACTGCTTCTTGCATGATTAAAAACTATACATCCCCTCACTATCTCAGTCTGTAGAAGATTCCTTAACTACTTTTGTTACCTGACAAGTGGGAAGCGAATATACGTTGGAATACTCTAGATCAATTAAACAAATAACAATGTCAGTCTTTAGCACCTGGGCTCCTCTGTTGTGGTTTTCATAGTGCATGTACTGGCAAATTTGCCAAGTGCTTTGTATAAAACAATCAGCACGCACAAGTTGTAAGACCATATTCTCATGCTTAATTACAGCTACTGTAGCATCAGCACAGGTTAAACACAGTGGCTTTCAATTTCCAGTATTAATCAGAAGAAAACAATGAAATTCAGTCCAGTAGGCTTTCAATTCCCTGTCCTCATATTGTGTCATCATCATTCTCTTCTCTGAAAAGGTTTTATTCAGCTTCTGGCTTTTATATCAAGCTCTGTGAATCATCTGAAATAAAATACAAGCCTGATAATTTGTTATAAAGCTGAGACTGCATGTACATCATCAGTCCTATTGCAAAATTATTTTGTAAAAATGGCTGCTGATGTTGGTTAGTTTTGTATTTGTTATTTTTTGCTTCTCTTTATGCTTTTGTATATCTGTCCCCAGAAGATCATAAAATTATTTTAATTAGGGATGTCAACTTCTGCCTGAGAAGCTGAGGGGGTAATTACATCTTTTATATGCAAAATGGGTAATTTTCTCCCTGCTCTTCACCATTCTCTTCTTTCCATTTATTTTCCTGTATCTCCACTCTTCAGAGTTGAACTATTTAATTTCATTTTGGTCCATCTGGAATATCTCTGCCACTCTTCCATTCAGCCTTAGCCACAAAAGTAGGAGTTACCTTCACTCAAAATCTCCACAGCTCTATTCTCTAATGTACTCCTGACTCTATTTAATATCTACAGGGAGATTAAGGTCCATCACAGTCACACAGAAGTGGTTTCTGACCTCTTGTACCAATCATCAGTAACGTTTTACTTAGTCTTATTAAAAGAAAAGAAAATTGCAGAGAAACTGAAACTGAAGATGAGAAAGTTTCTAAAAAGGAAGAAGTAGAATGTGGAAAGGAAATATAATTTAGAAAGAACAGATCTAATATATTCCAAAATGTCTGTAACAGGGGGGAAAAAAAAAAAGAACAAATGGCTCAAGATTGCACAGCTACTAAAATCACTGTTGACTGGAAAAGCAGGGTAGCAAAGAGTGAAGTGAATCAAGCTGGAATCAACTGTTCATTATAAAGAGGCAAGGCAATGTTAAACAGTTAGCATATAGATTCTGAATGAAGCTGAGAGCTCACTGAGATTTCCTAGCTCTAAGTGATTGCTGAACCACAAGTGAAATGTATTTAAAAGGTATTTTCAGGAAAAGAATGTGTAGAACTAAAAGCCCACAGATTTGTGATCAGTACATTAGGAAGCTTCAAACAATGCTTGCCTCTGTTCTTGAAACAGATGCTGGCCAGAAAGACAGCAGGTCAGAGGAAGACTTTTCTCTGACACTAGGTCATTCTGAAGTTCTTGATTTCCTTTTACTCTTTTCAGTTGATTGTGGTAGCAGAGCTAAGCTTTGAAATTCATCACTGAAATTTAAGAGATAAAATAATGTATATTAAAAAGGCACATATGAAAATGTGCCACTTAAATGTAAAACATACAGAAATGTGAAATCATTGAATTTCTCAGATTTAAGAACAGGTCTTTGAATTTGGGGGGGGGGGGGGCATTTAGTTCCTAGTAAGAAACCAAAGAATCACTGGTGTCTGGGACAAAATACTTAGAAAAAGACTATTGAAAGATTCATAATTAATATCTGAATGAAAACTGAGTTTACCATAGTATCACCTAATCCAAATTGGCAATGCTTTCATATTGGTCATATTACAGGGAAACTTAATATGACACAAAAAGAGACCAGAGTCATTAAGAAATGCAGACAACTTCTAGCATGTAAGAAGAATAAAACTCCCCAAAATTCAAGAGCTTCAATGAACTATTAGTTTGCAAAAGATTGCAAAGGTCAGCATAACATAATGTGGACAAAAAGTGTAATCGTTAATTCAGAGGAATTTTTCATAGGAGCAATGGATGTGGTCATAACAGAAATGATCAAACTATTAGTCTGGAAGCAAATGTACATTTAATATCTTCAAGTTAGACAGACTCTAGGGCTTAAGCCAAAGTAGTAGCAGAAACCATGGTAAGCCACAAGTAGGAGACAGTAAATGGTGACATTCAGGACTATATATATGTTTATGTATATATATGGCAGCTGTGTTAATTTCTTATCTGCATGGGAATTTCCTCTCTTCTCCCTCCATGGGAAGGAAAGATCAGGAAACCAGCATCACAAAATATACATAGAACAGAACTACACCACTATTTAGGTGAATTGAAAGTGCTAATTCCCAGTAAAGGAAGATGAAAATAAAATGTTAACTAAACAAACAGCACAAGATACAGAGGAAAAGTACTCTTGGATTAAAAATATACCCCATATGCTTGTTTTCATAAGAAGTATACCCTTAATGAACACAGGACCAGAACAGAGACAGGAAAACTGGAGAACATCTTTTCAAGCATAAGGTATTTCTTCACAGAGTTTCTCAGCTATCCCACTGTTTGTGCCTCCTGAAAAACTGTCCACATGCTAACCCAGAGGCTCCACAAGCTCTTTGCTCTAGAAGTCATAAAGGAAGTAGAACAACCAGCAGGTGGGGTTAATGCTTGTACTGGTCATTTCAGAAAGGAAAAAAGAAACTAACTTCTCATTTATGTGCCTACGAGGGGCACCTGGGAGAGATGGCAGACAAGTTACTTGTGTTGAATGTTTTTTTGTATCAGAGGGGTTCCAAGAGGTGCCCCCCATAAGTTACATTACTGCACATTCAACAACACTTGAAGGACATAATTTTTTCTCAGACTGCAACTTGAGTTATTGTTGATATCCAAGTTTTTTCACTAAACATTTTAGTAGCATATCACAGAGCTGTTCAGGTGGTGGATTTTGACCCAGATCTAGACTGTACTTGTGAGTGAATCTTACCTGGAGTTTTTCTGTGCTAATGCAGGAATTCTGCATCATATAGTTTCTCGATTCTCTTGAAGAAATCACTATTACAAGCAAGAGGTGAAGAAGATAAAATCAGTTGTCTATTGAGTACCTAGGACAATTACTCAGCAGATACTGGTAAAAATTGAATGTAAAATCTACATGGGAAGTATCTTGAGAAACAACAGAAAAGCTTTAATGGAAGTTTTAACAAGTTCTGGAGAAAGGCAGACTGCAAATCTAAGGTTTTTTTTTTAAACACAGTGATAAATTTTAATTTTGTTAAAAAGCAAAACTACACTTGGAAGAGTTTAATAGAATCAAGTTGACTACTGATATAAAATCATCATAAATATACCTACCTCTGACAAGGAAAATATGCAAAAATCTTTGAAACAGTGAAATACATAACCAAATAAGAATTTAATCCAGCAACTCAAACCAAAACTCATAAAGAGGTCCTGTACTGCTATTTCCAGGTTAGTAAAGATTCTCAGTATTCCTTATTCATGAAAACATTGCTCATTGCCAATGGAGGCCCTTCACTGTCATTTACTGGATTTACCCCCTCCAGGAGTGGGGCAGATATCCCAAAATGTCTCAACCTTCCTACAACCTAATAAAAATCTTTGTTAAGCCACTGATCATAAATATGAAGTTCTTGTTTGCTAATTTTTGTAACATTGTCTCAGAAAAATAATGCAAACAACCTTGGAGATACCCTGCTGTGAAGCTGCTGGGGCTGGTTGTCTTGTCACGTCTGACAAGCCTGTTGTCACCTAACTGTTACACAAGGCCAACCAGTTAGAACACAGAAAATGGATGCAACAGTCCTTTATCAGGTTGCTTTTTTTCTAGATGATTTCTGAATACTTCCGGTATAGATGTTGTGACTGCCTTAACAATAAATGATGGAGATCCCTCTCCAATGACCTCTCTCAGTTTTATGTTCTGATTATTTATAAGACAATGATTATCAATAATAATTTCATTAAACTGCTCTCCACTGAAATTAAAGCAAGATGTTGTTGTTGTTTTGTGAGATTCAAGTTTATTTAAACTTGAATTTAAACTACTTCTGTGTTCCAGCTGGCTGCTCTTATGGAGTCATAACCAAGATTTGTACTCTTTGTAACACACAGACCAGGGGACCAGAGTATTCTGTTGATTTGCTGTTGTTTAAAAGAAAATACGGTATCACTATCTGCAAACCTCTCAGAAATTTTCTGATATGGGTATCTCTGAACTGATCTGGGCAACTGATGTAAGGCGTTCCTAAAAAAAAAACAGTCTAAAAAAATCTGGAATTCTTAAAAGGTAGCACCAGAATCAAACGAAGCAGCTTTCTTCTATTTCTGTTGTCACTAGGAAACCTTCCCACAGAAACATGTTGAAATGCAGTGTGCTAGTACTTCAAGAATTGTCCTAGTAGGAAAAGATCAAACTACCTGATTATCCTCACCAACAGGAGAAGCTAGCAGGAATACAGTTGTTAAAAATTTCCAGTTTAGATGAAGCATAGAGCAGGAAAGTGCTAGCCTGTTTTTCAGATCAGCTTTATTGCTTTGCTTTGAGGTCAGCACTTACTTTAGCAATCATAAGAGACTATTCTGTTGCTCTGTCTTCAGAGACCATTCCCCTCTACTGAAATTGTTATGTTACACCCATTACCATGGTATCTGAGGCTGCTGGAACCAGCTGGTATATTAACAGAACAATTATTTGTGCAAGTCCGACACTGCAAACACAATCAGCGATTATGCAAATGACGGCTGTAATTCAGCAAAGCACTTCAGCGTACGCTCCTAGGTGCAGAAAATTCTGGCACATTTGTGCAGGCAATATTGTGAGAATCTGGTCTGTTGTATGAAACCGAAAGCTTACAATTCATTTGTGCCTGTTCAAACATTTCAGTGCAACCTCACCTACATATGTGCTATGCATGCCCCAGAAAAATCAAAAAATAAACATGCCAAAAAAAGAAATAAATGGGAAAAATCAGAATCTCTCTCTACCTTATTTCCAACTATTTGCATATGTTCAAAATATTTTGTTCAGTCTCAAAGCCATAAAAATCCAATCTGTCATTAGGAAAAATATTTATAAAAAGCACACAGAAAATGAAGCAATACAAGTATCCATTTAAGCTGAATTAGAACTTTCTTAGCATTATATCCTGAACCGATGATCAATCAAATGCAATTGTCTTTTTCAGAAAGAAAAGTCTATAAATTCCATAAAGGCTTATAATCCAAATTAATTTATATTTTCCTTTGCTGTACTCAGATAAATTAAAACTAAACAGTATCAGGAATATGAATCTTTTGTCAAGTTCATGTTGTTTCTCTTTAATAGGTTTCCTAGCCTTCAGAATTGGAGGTTATATGTCTAATATTTCTAGCGCCTCTACCCTGAGTAAGAAGAAACTGCTCTGCTACTCAGCTCAGATTCTAATTATCCAGTCTCCAAGGTTAATTTCAATGGGGAGCTGCAAATAGATTGATACACTGTGTTCAGAAAAAGAAAACATTTACAGAAAAATCACCATATGGACCCTATTTAGACAGATGATCTAATTATCATAATGCCCAATGAACTGATGCAGGAAAGGTTTTAGAGCAGGATGCTTCTTTCTGGACTTTGCCCTCCCATCTTGTACAACAGTAGAGGTGATGTTGTTCTATGAAACCCTGCGACCAGTATGTTCTCATTTACATGATAAAATTTGTCATTTGTAATATGTAAGGGATGTCCTTCAACTATAAATGAGCTTTAAGTCTCAAGGAATGTTGCATTAAATAATGAGAAAAATAAGACTATTAGTGAAGACTGAAGAGGCAATTCTGTGAAAGAAGCTGTTTTAAGAGACAAAGGAGAATGATTATAATATTGCAAGTGACAGCCAGATGTACATGAATATGCCTGTTTTTGAACTAAACACTTTAAAATCTGGGCCTAAATTGTGTTTGTACTTCTTTTCTGTTTTTTCCCCCCCTCTTCATATTCTCATAGAATTTAATCATGGCTTAGCCTTCTTACATGGACAACAGTAAATGTATGATAGATAGTTAGTTATTTTTAGTGTCAGGCTAAATCATACAGATCTCTGAGAAGCATGATTCTTTGCAATTTTTTATAAGTCAGAAGCTATTTTTATCACCACAATATATTAAGCTCTAACAAAACCTCCCAGTTCAGCCAATCACATAACCTTAATGCATAGAAAATTAATACGTAAACATCCACAGCACTCTTATCCCAATAATACTTGTTCACAAACCCCCACAACATCAGTGCAGTAGCACCTTAATCGTTTTTAAAGTGTTTGTGGCATATCATGGCAAATAGAGAACTAAGACAGGATTTAAATAATAATAATGAGTTGATTTTGCAGAGCTTCCCATATATAAAGGACAGAGACTACTTACTCAACAATGTATGTAAGCAGATCAGCAGTGTAGACCTGGAAGCTTTCTGGAGGCTTGTTTTGAAAGGTAATGATGGGGTAAACACTGAGGTATCCTGCTGAAGTTACTGAGCTTGGAATTCAGTTTATCCCATCTAAAGTCAGTTAGTGATTGTTGAACCATTGAAGCATTTCCGTTGGAACAAACAAAATATGGGTGCAATAATATTAGGTGATGAAGAGAAATATCTGTTCAATTCAACATCTACCTTAAGTTACTCCTATATGCCAATGACTGAAGTCTGTGGCTGATTCTATGTTCAAGTACTCAGCCATCCTATTTCTTGTCTTTTGGCTCCAAATTCTTTATTTGTATTGTGGATCATAATCTTAAGCCTAACTACAGCCATGCCCCAAAATACACTGTCATACAGAATACATTGCACTAAAAAGCCTGGGAGCTTTTAAGAGCTATAAAATAGCTTTCATTAACGACTGACACATATCCTCTTAATCACTGTATACTCTCCTTTTTAACAACCCATATTACCCGAACAACTATATAAGGTATCCATCTTAGCAGTAATAAACAAGGAGAGTTTCACTCAGAAACAGAATCTCCTTGACTTCAGTAGGAGTATTTCTGAGTATGAGTGGAGATCTGTGGGTGGAAAGATCTATCCTCATTAGAACAAGCTTTTAAGTTAAAGATACTTCAGAGGTAATTAAATGAATCATCAAGAACAATATGCTCACCACTCATTTGTAATTGTGAACATATAGGTGTAAAGTAAATACCCATTTTTGTTTATTGCAATTTTTTCTCAGTATCATCAGCAACCTTATGAGATAACCTAGGACCACATATGAAGAAGATGATACGTTTTAGTAATGACTTCAATTATTTAAAAAACAGGGGGTACTGCAATCAGCCATTTAAACAATGTCAATGGTTAAAAAAAGAAGTACGTAAAAGTAGAGCTGTCTTCAGGTTAATGGAGCATACAGCTTGGATCTTTGAGGTTACTTCAATTCTTTCATAGTGAATGTTACCTGTGTCATTGACTTCCATATTTCACTAGTCACTAGTTCACTAGACCCTAGTCATTTGCTTAATGTTAAGCACATGCTCAAGTGATTTGTTAGATTAATGCCTGTGGGCAGTGTGGCTCTATATGAGCTGTAACTATCAAAAGTGAATAAAAGAAAGCAAGTTAAATAACTGGTGGGAAAGGCACAGATGCCTGCTTTATATACGAGAACTATCTGAATGTCCAAGAAAGACACTAAGATTAATGTACATGACAAAGAGCTAAATTTCCATCACAGAGCAAAAGTGACCAATGTAATACAATAAAACTTGTATTACAGAAGAAAGGCTTTCCCCACCACTGAGAAATTTTAAAAGTGACTATACAACCTTTGCCATTGGTCTTATCAAATGGCATGGGCAGGGGGACACTATGAAGGACAAAATTCTGCTTTCACTATGTCAACATATTGTTCCATTTCTTAAGAGATTTTCCTACAGCATATGTTTATGGAAGAAAAATATAACATCTCTACAATTTTGTAACAGTCTTGTTTTACATACACAGCTGTTTTTTGAAACATGCAAATATTAATGCTGCAGTAAAAGCAGGTAGTATTAGTGGAAGAAAATATGTACAAGAAATATTGTTAAATATGGTCAGTATATTATATTCTTTTGCTTAACTTATAGCCCTAGCTAGTGATTTTGTAAGGAGAATAGTTTATTGGCTGAACTACTAATTTGTTTTTAAACTAACATACAGAGGTGCTTTGAGATGTTCAGATTTTATATAATAACTAAAAAGAGAATAAAACATTAGCAAAAGATGCACAAAGTTGCTTTCATCTTTTGCTTCCACATTTGCCAGCTTGCTGTGCCCTTTGCAGAGATCATTGTACCAAAATGCTATTTCACAAGTTGAGATGATTCACAGTAGGGAAGCACTTTCTTATATTATTTTCATCAAAAGGAGCTTATATCTCTTTTGCCTGTCTGAATATTACCATTAGACTGCTAATTTACACTTTGGTAAAAGGGTCAGGAGTATTCAGTTTTTGATGACTTGATATTAGCTTGAAAGAGAATTTTTAATAACTCCTGTAATTTGCCACCGTAGTTTCACCATTCAGTGCCTTTTGAATTATGTATGTTTTATAAAACAAAACTCCAGGAGAATGAGTATTTCAAGGTGTTATGTCTTTCAGATTTAGGAATAGTCTCTGTTACTGTCATCAGAAAGGAGGGTCTTTTATATCTCAGTGATAAAAACCTTGGCATACTTGGTATTCAGTACTACTTTCAAATAAAAATGAAGACAATAATGCCTTTCACATTAAGTATATGTAATTTTAAGTAATTAATTATACATATCCTGCTTAGGGTAAGCTATCCTTCATGACCGTTTCCTTCACCAAAAATAAACTGAAACTCTTAATGGGGTGAGTAGCTGCAAGAAATAAGACAAAAATGTTTTTTCAAGAAACTGTAAAAAAGTACTGTCAAGGACTATAAGTAACAAAAGAATCCATTTGTTCAATGTCTCTTTTAGGTAGTGTCTCAGGAAGAAATCTGTTTGATCAGAGGCTCTTAGAAAGTAAGGATCAAATCATATCGGTTGATGAATTAATTCGTAACACTTCGATGATGACAGTCACCTGTGGTCCAGCTCAAGCAAACAGTGGAGCTTTGCAAATACTTACTGTGTGTTGAGGGAAATGTATCACATAAAAGTGCTGTACGTATTGACAGTGAGGATAATGATGAGAATAAAATACCATTTTTTCTATTGTATTGACATTAGGTTAGATCTTTCACCCATGTAAATTGTCCTAGTTACATTGACCATAACGAAGTTATGGGCAATTTGCAACTACTGCAGATGATATGACCCATTAATTAGTTAATTCTGAAGATGCTTATTATCCAAATGGGACAGTATCATAACCGGGAATTGACAGGCCTTCTGTTTGCTTTATTCAGGTAATTATAGAAGAGGTGTAAGATAACATTACCTTTTGCCCTCTTCAGTGTTCTTCCCACATGTAAAGTGCTTTATGATACAGTTAAATGTAATTTTTATTTCATCTAATGCTCATTTATATTGCTAGGTGACATAAAATATTCTCTGTTCATTGCATTTTTACAAGGCTGGGGGGGGGAGGGCAGGGATATTCTTCCACAAACTTTCCTCTGTCTCTTCCAAAAACAGGACTGAAGGAGAATGACAATGAAAAAAACCAAGTGATTCTAAATCAAACCACAGGATGAATTCATGGACAGATATCTTACTAGCTGAGAGATAATTATATGAAGACAAACACAGCCAAACATGTGAAGGAGGCTCCTAAGGTACCCAAAAAGTATTTCTATAATCAGTACTATTTCTATATACAGTAAAAGTAGTAGGAATTCAGCACAATTTGAAGTGCAAAGAATGTGTCTGTTAGCACCATGCCAGCTCCTTACCTGTATAGACTGTGACTAAGTTAAGGAACCCAGGGCTATTTCTATGTTTGGATAAGAGTCTTTTCTCCTTCCATACCTGGTTATTGTAAGAAGAAATCCCAAATATGCAAGATACAAGAGAACGGAACCGCAAAGTACTCTCACCACATCCTAACCTGGGTAGCCAAGCCAAGGAAGCATATGACAACAAACATGCTGTTTGCAGGCAAGATGTATTATTTGCACAGGTTAAATCCAACCCTGTGGTAACACAGATAATGGTCATTCTGAAGAGGAACCCACCCATCTCTCTGTGTTTAATATGGCCTCCCTGGAAACAGCTCCAATTCTCAATATACTGCTGTACACGTTGTGATTTTACAGTATCTCTGGCCAGCGGTCAAAGCAGGGAGGATTTCTTTCCACCCCATGTCTAAGTGCTTTTAGAACTGGATCAGCTGAAATGCTCTTTCCTCTTGTAAATCATTCATTATAAAAGACAAAGACTGCCAAAGCCTCTATGCTAGACTACCTGTTCATTTTAAATCTGGTTTAGCTCACTTAAAGGAAAGTGAAAAAAAGAAAAAGAAGCAGGAGCGGGGAGAACAGGGTTAGCTTTTCCTGTGTATATCTGCCCAGCATGATCATCATTCTTCTGTTTCTGCTTCTCCCTTGGTTCATTTAAAGGACCCATTCAGTTCCATCCCAGTGGCTCATTTCTCACAGTCGCTACTTTTCCTTCCTGATTTACCTGTCAATATGTTCAGCGCTTCTTGCTGTAGCCTTGACCAAGTCTCTGCTATTCTTCTTCCCTCACCACCCACTCACCCTGATACACAGATTAACTCTCTGACCCTAATTCTACTGTTTGGCCCATGGAGAAACAATGACACATATTGACTGTTGGATATGAGTCACTCCTTTAATCTTGCCTTCAGGTCTTTACTTCTATCATGTTGATGACTAAATCCCTCTGCTAAGACATTATATGCAATTAAAAGGGGACAGCATTATTTGGATTATCCAGACAGTGACTGCAGATGCCTTGGTTTCTTTTTTTAGACCAGACTGTTCAGTGCTGAAGCGGGTCAAATCAACCAAGAAAAAGTGTACTTGACTGACCTGCCACTGTCGATAACATTACAGCTCAAGAGGAAATCTTACTGGTGAGTATGATGGTACTCAAAAAGACAAATGCTTTCTGGAAAGAGTACTAGACCGTATCTGGAGCTTAAATTGATGCATTAAAGGAGATGCACAGGCAAATTCCACCCCCCTTCTCAGCTTACATTGTGTGCATAAAGCCATATTTGCACTCCATGCACTCAATGTATCAAAACTGCCCATCTGTGTACCTCCTGAGGCATAGGGAGTAGGAAATTGTGAGGAGCCGCTCAGAAGTTATTCTCTGATAGTGTAAATGATGAAGAGAATGAAGACATATACCTAACATACCTAAAGCTGTTAATATCTTGTCCTTGATTCCTGATAAATGGCAATTCACCAGACTCTCACATGTAGGACAAATAATCTTATAAATGTGTCCTGCCCATCCCAGATAACGTATAGAGATGTTCACTATGACCGTATTAGGGACACCACAAAAGCTTTTGTTTGGAAATGACAATCCCAAAGCTCAAATCACTCTAAAAAAACCTCCTCATAAATATTGAGCTCAGTATACAGTGTATTATCTATTTAAATAAGAAGTTTAGTGATTATTTTGGAAGAAATCAGGAATGCCTATGCTTGAAGGCATGCATTAACAAAGTTATTTGCATTTATCTATCGAGATAAATGGCAGAACATCAGGTGAAAGATTGACAGGAATTTATACCCAGTGGTTTACTTTGAATTTGAGATGGTATTATAGAATCAAAGACAACTAGAGACAGAAAGACATTAGTCTATCTGATAGAGGTTGATTAGAAAAAGAGTTATATTTAAAATGTTATGTCTGAAAAATACTCTTGTTCAAAAGACTTTGTTAAAATTTCATCTCAGACTGCTGAAATCACTCAAAATAAATATTGCTGGATAAGGGTTAATATTAAACTGCAGCTTACCTGGCATAGAGTAAACCCTTTTTTACTATTGCTTCTATTTAACACTTTACAACTTTTCTGACCCTGTACTCCACAATTTTTCCACATTTTATAACAAAGGCAGCACTGCGGTAATCAAAGATCTATTTCAAATCTCTAACGGTCCCATTCATTTCCTCTATTGCATATTATGCCTGTTTCTTTACAGTGTGAATTTAACAGGGGATAATCTTGTTATCCTGTAGATAATCCTATTTCCTGGATATGTTCTCTTCAGTACAATCTTACCAATAACCCTGTTAAGGATCACCTCACACTCACCTTTGGTCCATTTTGTTAAGTGAATCATATAAAGTCTATAGCTCCCCTCTCCTGAGAGCTATAATGGCTGTACTAGTCAGTAGCTGAAATATTTCACTAAACTTCTCTCAAGCCTTTGAACCCCATCTTACAATAAGCCATTGTTATAAATACTAATTAAGTAATATATTTTGAGAAAAGGAGTTGGAAATAGGTACTAGTAAAACTCGAATTACCACAAAAGCAAAAGATGAATGGTCAATTTTCCTGCAGCAGGAGGCAATGCTAGATGTTCCATTAAGAGACATTAAACTTGTTGGCTAATTACAAGAAGCAGGTGAAGGAGGAAATTTCTTAGTGAGCTCAATGGGACACTGATTAAGCCAAAATCCTAAGAACTTCATCCTCAGTGCAGGTAAAGTATTTAATTTTAAGGAAGAAGAGTGATCTGTTTTATTAAGCTGGACTCAACAGAATCTTTAATGGATTAGAGTAAAAGTATTCATACCTTTAGAAGTGCAGGTTGGAATATGACTTCTTTTTATTTCAGTCTTGTGTTTCTCTTAAACGTGAAAAAAGTCAAAAGTAGATTTCTGTTACAAACTATGACATCAAACTCCTCTGTACATGCAGAGAGACACCATGCTTCTTTGTTTAATCTTAAAAATTCTCATTACTTATTGTTTGGATTTATACACACTATCGACACTGTATTTTACTCTGAAGGAATTAAACAGGCCTCTTTTCTTTATATTTGGCCACTGTATAAATACTAAAAACTAATCTAGTAGATAGCACTAGAGGGGTCCCCTGAAATCCTGATTTCCTATGACATTTTGTTTAACTATGCTACATGAAATCAGTATTATGACCTTCAGAAACAGAATAATTGAATGAAAGCAAGATCAGGCATTATATCTTTAAGTTACACAAAAATATTTATGGAGTCATTAAACTTATCTATCATAAATTATATACAAATTTCAGGAAAAAAATCACATTTTGTCTCCTAAATTTGAAATAATCATTTCCATTGAAGACCTTACATTCTTCTTCTATTGTGAACTGTAGTAGAGGTAGAGGATGAAAGTTTCATCTACTTTAGAGCGACTTTCTTTCTCACACCTCAAATTGCAGGAAAAAAAAAAAGTGTTATAGATATATACCTTGCCTAAAGTATGAGTGGAAAGCTTTTAGGATTGAAAACAAATGAGTACATGTTCATTTTGCTTGATAAAATGTCAAAGAATTGAATTCTATTTTGTAGAAGCAAGAGGGCACACAAGAAAAAGGAGTGCATACTTTCAACAGTTTTTTGCCCAAATGGATTCCTAAATGCTACATTAGTATCAATAAACGAAGATAGCCAAAAAATAATAAATGCATATCAACATGAATGGTGTCCATTTTAGTTTATGTTGCACATATTTTTGTCTTCTTGACTGCTCTTAAATCATGTGTAAGTTTTTAACTCAAATGTTTGAGTATGAAAAAGGCATACAGATGTCATCTTCCTCTGTTAAATACATGTAGACAGATTCTCTCCTGGGCCACTAATTCTGCTCCAGTTCAGAAGACACAAAGACAGACAAGCACTCTACAAACCAACACTGGTTTGCTTCCTCCTCACCCACTTTAGCAAATGTTCCTGTTATTTTTTAGATGCCTGATTAAATGCTCCTTCACCTCTTCCAGTCAAAATGAGCTGGGTTAGCTGAAACAGTTTAACTGGTAAGTCTGTTTTTAAGCCATTTCATTCTAAGTTAAACAGCTTAGAGGGCATTCATACCTGAGCAGCTTGCCAGCACATCTGAAGAAATGATATTCTCTGGCAGGGAAATGGGAAGTAACCTCCTGACTGGACCAGCTGTAGCTCGATGAGGATATGTCTGCTCCCAACCTTAGGTGTGCTCTCAGCCTTCTGAGACTACTAAGAAGTTTACTGTTGGCTTTGAATACACTATATTTACAGACACCATTGTGCTAGGCACTATAAAAACATAGTCCCTGCCACAGGTCCCATGAGATAAACCCTCATAACTAAGCCTTACTACACATCTGGCATTCCAAATGGTTGTACAACAAAGAAGTCCGATCTTGCTGTCTGTGGCAAAAATCCCATAAACAAGATATGAGGAATGATGTAATACTTCAAAGACATCCCAGAGACAGAACACCTTTTTATTATGATCTTAGGCTTAATTCCTCCCTGATAACTGTCAGCATTAATCCATTCATTGCATTTATGTTACGAAAAAAAACTCAAGTCACTTAAACTTTATCTATTTCAAGTTATTCTATTTAAAACTTTTCAGTTACATAATGGGAAAGCATTGCTGCTGATGTCAGTATTATGAGCTATTAAAATTAAGAGATTGTGAGTAAAATAGTATGAAAGACTAACCACTGCACAAAAGCATGAGAAAAAGTGAATGGGTATTTATCCCTTCTTGTGTCTCAGCTGCCGGCAAAAACTGTTGGAAAATGGGAAACGCTAGTCTTACTAGTACAATGCAAGTTCTAGTTGCTTGAAATCAGGCAGAAAGAAAGGGCGCAGTCACCATTTCTGGTACAGCAAATAGGCTACACCCCTTTATTCCTAATAATACAATACAACCACTGCACAAATAACAAGACAGGAGAGCTCTGCATAGACTGTACTTTTATTTCAGTGTCAGTTCTTGTGAAGAGCAAAACTGGATGACTTCTTTCAAATTAGACAACTCTTTTCTGCTGAGAATGCTATGCTCATTAAACTGTTCTGGTAAGCCACATGCTCTCAAATTTTTCTGTTTTACCAGTTCCAGTTATTTGCTACAATAAATGTTGTAAGAACTCTTTTTTAATGTGAGATATTTTTCAGCTTGAATACATTGCATAATCCTGTCAAGAATCTCATGAAGACCCAAATTAGACACCTCGAAGATGCACAGCTTCCTTTAATTAAGTGAATATGCTGACCATGAAAAAAATCATATTCAGGCAAACTATTAACTTGACAGAAATACTCATATTTTTTGAGGGAGACTTCCAAAAATGGAATGACGTTGATGGTTTTTGTTTGGCCTTCTTATATGAAAACAATACATATTTCTCTGAGAGACGCGTATCAGTTTTATACTTCTCTCCTGCTAATCATACAGAATTACAGGTTACACTGTCTGCAGAAATGTAAATAGTGGAAAGCTTTGTTGCTGGCAAAAGCAAGGATCCACCATTTGACATTCATTTCATTTTACCTTGAAAAACTCCTGGACTGCGACTTAGCAACACCAGCTTTTAAATGCTCAATTTCTGAAACTTCCTAGTTAGAAAATATAGACCAAAGACAGCCGTTTACAGACTCACAGACTGAAGCAAGTTATGATCATGCCTTACTGAAATAAGGACAGATGAATAAGGTAAAAATGACATATACTGGATATCAAGCTGATACAGAAAACAAGAACAAATACTTAAAGACCCTGGGTGCTAGTTCTGATGGTGATCGTAATTATTGGTATGAGTTGAGAGATGAAAATAAAGGCTACCATTAATAAAGAAATGCAGTAGATTTGAACACTACAACACTGTTATTTTATTAAATTGACTTGAATGTTGAGGTTTTTTATAGAATGAAAACATACTGATAGCAATAACCCATTGGAAGATAGCAAGGTACTGTCACTTACTACGTCATTTGCTCTTGTTGGTGATATTATTTGTTATAGCAGCTTTGTCTAAAATGTCTTTCTGCTAAGGACTGACTGATCCATAAAGATACCCAAAGCGTGTTAGCTTCTCTCTTTCCGCTGGTAAATTGTTCATCGTGGACATCATATCCATTAGAGGAGATGTAACTTTCATAGAATTCTTCTCTATTGAGGATGTTATTCTCCTTACAGAAAACTGTTCTGATAAACCATGTGCTTTAGTATTTTCATGTTTTACAAATTCCAACTATCTGCTACCATAAACGTTGTGGTAACTTTTTTTTATTTCCCATTTTTTTCAGCTTGAACACATGTGGATAATCCTGTCAAGAGTCTGATTTAAGTAGCCTATCAAATCTCACTAAAGTCCTTGTTGTGCCCAGTTTATATGCCAATAATGTGTCTATGGATCATATTTGCAATGGTTCATTAAGCAAGTATCAGATTACTTATGTCATATATGCTGTTGTTAATCTACTTTTATTTCTTTCTCATCTACTGCTGTTTTAATTAGTGGAGTGAAGACAAATTTAAAAACATCCAAAGTTGGATGCAAAACACATTCCAACTTATAATCAAGTTTTCATAAACTCACTACAGAAAGACAGCAGATATGGTGAGAGGTACATTAAGAGGAATTGGAAGCAATAAGGCTACTCATACCACTGGAGTACTGTGGCTGATGATGGGAAATACGAGCTGAACTAGGAGCCAAAGTCCTGACAGTTACCACTGACTTATAAATGGATTCTGCTACAGACTAAAATACTCTAAGCATAAAACAGAGGTCTAGCACAGATAGTGAGAATATCACATCATGCCAGTATAACTTATCACTAGCTTGCCAGGGATTTGCTGCCTACGGGAGGTAGTCAAGACTTCATGGCAGCTGCAAAATGGTTGCACCAGCAGTGAAGGTTAGTCGCATGTAACATGGTACTTCAGGAATGTATGTATAAGCAAATAGGGGTAAAGATAACCAAACTAATAGTTGCAAGAACTATTATCTATCTAGGTATCTACCTGCATCTCTTCAATCTCTGACACCAAAGAAGAAAAAAAAAAAATCTTTACTTGTGAGCATGCCTGACAAACTAGGGCGTCAAAAACCACACATGGCTGACAAATGAGTTTATGGCAGATTAATAAATAACAGAGAAAAGATCAAGCTTGTAATACCATCTGTTTCTCCTGTTACCTTTCAAACACACTGACTTTTTTGTGTTGTTTGTTGCTTTTTAAACAATTTGGCACATCATAAAATAACATCAAGGAAATGGCAACTCCATTAACTGAAGTAAAATAGTATTAACCTTATAGATATGTAATGAATTTTAAATGAATGGTGTATAAGATATGTAGAATAGTAGTAAGTATTTGTATTTTGAATCTAACATAGATAAAGGGTTTGTTCATGTGGAAATTCTACATTGCAGCTTCCTTCTGAATGAAAAAGAGCAGTATTGCTTTTTTTTTTTTTTTTAATCTGTGGGACTCTAGAACCAGTAAATTACCATTACACAAGCAATTCAATTAAAGTAATCTTTTGAGATTTAATAACTATTTTCTGTAATGATCATAACTGTGAGAGAAGAAGATACAAAGTGTTCAGTTTTATTGCAATATTTTACACTCTGTTTCACTCTGCTGCCCCACTAATTTATAAGCTATATGTTCAAGACTGAAAAAGGAAGCAAACTCAATTATAAACTATGCAGCACAAGGGATATTCTGTTTTATATTTATTCTGGTCTAATTCCAAATTTAGAAAATGGGTTTTATATTCTTAAACATACCACACTAATCATTTAGGGCCAGACAATGCTATTCTGTGTAAAGACACAGAATACATTTAGTCCCCTATCGTAAATATCTGTAATGGAAGCAGTTGCAAGACCGGACACCTAAGAAGGCAGACTGAAAAGAGCCCATGCATAGAAAATCGGCATGACTGCTGTGAGAATGAACAAGTCCCTAATACAGATGTGTGGAGTCTTTATTACAGTCAAAGGTGGACTCTGGACTGGCAGAGTCCTGTTTCTTTCTCCAGAAGGAAAGGTATAATATATTCACCTCAGCTGCATCTGTCTCAAGTCAGTGGCCACTTCATTTATCATCCAGCCCAGGAGCAACCATCTTCTGTACACTCAGGAGATATTCTTCCTCACAACTAGGTATTTGGCACTAGAATGACTATACAATTAATACTTGCTTATACAGAATATGAAATAATATTGCCTAGCTACCATTCTCAGCTGCCTATCAAACACCGCTCCCTAACATTTATTCCTCCTCCTCTCTCCTACTTTGTACCAACCCTTCTACCCTCAGGCTCTTACTTTATCTCCTCATCACTCTACTTCTCTACTGTTTTGCTCTTCAACCTTCACTTTCCTTCATTCCCTTGTGCAGTATCTTCTTTCTCTTCCTTCTTCAGCCCTTTGTCCAGATGTCGGAATGGTGCTGATTAGCTGACTGACCACTTAGGCTAACTGGCCACCCAACCAGACCAGTCAGCATATACTTCCTCATTGATTTGTTTCTTTTACCACCAGGTAGGATCAAAAAAATTGCTTAACATGATAGGTAATCAGTGATCTGTCCTAGGTATTCCTGGAAGCAAATGAAGCTGCGTAATGGGACAAGAGCATCCCACAGACTATCAAATAGTCACCTTTGAGGTAGTCTCACCTTATGTTTAATAAACACCATAATAGTAGCTACACAGAGTGTTTGCTGCTCTGAGATCTCAGAAACAGTATCTTCCAGCTGGTTAATATTCAAACATCACTTCCTCTAGGCTCAAGAGCGGTGCATGCCTATGAGTAGGAAGTCAAGCAAAGGAGGCAGGAGACCTGCATGGATGAGCAAGGAGCTCCTGGCAAAACTCAACCAGAAGAAGGAAGTATACAGAAAGTGGAAAGGGGACAGGCCACTTGGGAGGAATATAGGAACATTGTCAGAGTATGCAGGGATGTGACGAGGAAGGCTAAGGCCCATTTGGAATTAAATCTAGCTAGAGATGTCAAGGACAGCAAGAAGGGCTTCTTCAAATACATCAGTAGCAAGAGGAAGACTAGGGAAAATGTGGGGCCTTTGCAGAATGGGGTGGGTGCCCTGGTGACGAAGGATGCAGAGAAGGCAGAGTTACTGAATGCTGCCTTTGCTTCAGTCTTTTCTGCTCAGGCCAGCCCTCAGGAACCCCAGACCCTGGAGGCAAGAGAGAAAGTCTGGAGAAAGGAAGACTTTCCCTTGGTGGAGGAGGATTGGGTTAGAGATCATTTAAGCAAACTTGACACTCACAAATCCATGGGCCCTGATGGGATGCACCCACAAGTGCTGAGGGAGCTGGCGGATGTCATTGCTAAGCCACTCTCCATCATCTTTGAAAGGTCCTGGAGAACAGGAGAGGTGCCTGAAGACTGGAAGAAAGCCAATGTCACCCCAGTCTTCAAAAAGGGCAAGAAGGAGGACCCAGGGAACTACAGGCCAGTCAGCCTCACCTCCGTCCCTGGAAAGGTGATGGAGCAGCTCATCCTGGAGGCCATCTCCAAGCATGTGGAGGACAAGAAGGTGATCAGGAGTAGTCAGCATGGCTTCACCAAGGGGAAATCATGCCTAACCAATCTGATAGCCTTCTCTGATGGAATGACTGCCTGGGTAGATGAGGGGAGAGCAGTGGATGTTGTCTACCTTGACTTCAGCAAGGCTTTTGACACTGTCTCCCATAGCATCCTCATAGGGAAGCTCAGGAAGTGTGGGTTAGATGAGTGGACAGTGAGGTGGATTGAGAACTGGCTGAATGGCAGAGCTCAGAGGGTTGTGATCAGTGGCACAGAGTCTAGTTGGAGGCCTGTAGCTAGCGGTGTCCCCCAGGGGTCAGTACTGGGTCCAGTCTTGTTCAACTTCTTCATCAATGACCTGGGTGAAGGGACAGAGTGCACCCTCAGCAAGTTTGCCGACGATACAAAACTGGGAGGAGTGGCTGATACACCAGAGGGCTGTGCTGCCATTCAGGGAGACCTGGACAGGCTGGAGAGGTGGGCGGAGAGGAACCTCATGAAGTTCAACAAAGGCAAGTGCAGGGTCCTGCACCTAGGGAGGAACAACCCCATGCACCAGTACAGGTTGGGGGTTGACCTGCTGGAAAGCAGCTCTGCGGAGAAGGACCTGGGAGTGCTGGTGGACACCAAGTTAAGCATGAGGCAGCAATGTGCCCTTGTGGCCAAGAAGGCCAATGGTATCCTGGGGTGCATCAGGAAGAGTGTTGCCAGCAGGTCGAGGGAGGTGATTCTCCCCCTCTCCTCAGCCCTGCTGAGGCCACCTCTGGAGTACTGCGTCCAGTTCTGGGCTCCCCAGTACAAGAGGGATGTGGCACTCCTGGAGCAAGTCCAGCGAAGGGCTACAAAGATGATTAGGGGACTGGAGCATCTCTCTTATGAGGAAAGGCTGAGAGAGCTGGGCCTGTTTAGCCTGGAGAAGAGAAGGCTGAGAGGAGATCTCATCAACGTGTACAAGTATCTGAAGGGAGGGCGTCGAGAGGATGGGACCAGACTCTTTTCAGTGGTGCCGAGCGACAGGACGCGAGGCAACGGGCACAAACTGAAACACAGACACTTCCATCTGAACATGAGGAAAAACTTTTTCACTGTGAGGGTGACAGAGCACTGGAAGAGGTTGCCCAGAGAGGTTGTGGAGTCTCCTTCTCTGGAGGTATTCAAAACCCGCCTGGACGCAATCCTGTGCAATGTGCTCTAGGTGACCCTGCTTGAGCAGGGGGGTTGGACTAGATGATCTCCAGAGGTCCCTTCCAACCTCAGCGATTCTGTGATTCTGTGATTCCATCCCCAGAGTAGGGTTTCCTAACCACTGTATAGAAGATAGGGAGGAAGACTAAAGAGAAGAATTCAGAATTCATTCAAGCAGAAAAAAATTCCAAAGGGTATACGTTTTGGCTTTGTAGCAATTTGGACACTTGACAAAGGTGATTCCTGAATTCTGTAAAATATTTCAGAGCCAGTTCCTATCTATTGGTCTGGGCAGCTGTGAGCAGGAGCAGAGGGTATGAAGCATGATACATTCAGCAACTCCCTTCTGTGAACGGTAATATAAAACAGTTTTGTAAGGGATTACCAATAAAAGCCTTTGATGTAATCCCTGCAGCCAAAAGACCACTTAAGTGACTCACTTTCACTCACAACATCTCAAAAAGGGTAGATTAGAACTAGCACGAGGTACAAGAAAGGACAACAGATATTCAAAAGCTTCAAATGGCTGCCACACAAGAAATAACTGTAACTCAGAAAGAAGACAGCTGAGAAGAGATCGGAAAAAAGGGTTGTTCACTGTGTTTTCTACTAGAAAAATAGGAGGCATGAAATAAATTAACAAGAGGTAGGTTCAAAACAAACAAAAAGAGGTATTTCATCAGGCAGTTATGTATTACACCGTGGAACTCACTTCCACAAAACATTTAGATATTAGAACTTGGCATACATTCAAAAAGCAATTAGGCAATCTGATGGAATAAAAATCTAGCAAAGGCTATTTAACACCTCTGATTCAAGAAGTCTGGAAGATGAGAGAGAGTATTCTACAAGCATCACTACTTGCTTGCCTTGTCCTTATAGTCTCCCTAAGCATCTGTTTTTAGTTACTGTAAGAAACAGACTGGCCTAAAAGGGCCACTGATTCCATGGGGCTGTTCTCATGCTTTGAAATTCAGTGAAATTAACTCATTCTGTTTTACACATTTGAGAGTGATGACCTTCCTGCATAGCAAAACAAGTGCCCTGAATAGTTAAGCTCTGATTTACCTCCCTATATCACATTTTCTAACGGGAAATTTTGGAACACAGAGATATCCTATGCGCAAATCACCCAGCTCAGCATCGGAGCAAAACAAGTGTATAATACGCAGTCAGGGTTGGCTTGGAGACTGCTTTGGGACTATACATGAGACTGCTGATTGTTACTTTTCACTTCAGAAACACAATGGTGCACATTCTGTAAAGAAGTTATATTTGAGACACCTCATGCTTACTCCCAACAGAACAGTGATGTGCAAAAATACAAAAATAATAATCCTACCATCCAGAAGATGGCAATGGTATCAAAGAAGCTCATAAAAAGGCTGTGGATATAATCTCCTATCACTAGGAAATTAGACTCATATAATCCATATGTTTTCTATGCCATTTCCAGACCAAAACCCAAACCAAACAACACCAAGGAAATCTGAGGACTGTAAATCCTGCTAAAGTTGTTTTTTCCTCTAGAGAGTTATCAGAACAGGTTGGTAAATAGCAAACAGTCCTTTTGAAAGGATGCCTTCCTCTCAAATGGGAGGAACTGGCAACCTCCCAAAACTAGGCTTACTACTATTGTACTGACTTTCTTCACTTATAAGTGAGAAAAATACAGCCTGCAAATTGTGTTAAGAATTTAAAGGGCACTGAAAACCACAGAGAATCATCCTAGCTGAATGGAGAACAACAAACATAGCATTTTGCCTCCTCAAAGAACGACAGAGATCTTACTCTTCTGATCCAGCAGTAAAGAATGTTGATTTTTATCAGAAGTTTCCCTGGTCACTCAGCTATTCTTGTAAGCATGTCTTCACAGGCTCATGTGCCACATCATGAAAACAGACAACAAAAGGAAAAAAAAAAAAAAAAAAAGAACAAGAGAGCAACCCCCTCCCAAAACTCTACTAAGTACTAAATCAAGGATGCATGCTATTTCTCTTAATCAAGTTTGTCAAATTCAGGTTCTGACAACTCCATATAGGTATAGAATGAAACGGTGCTCATGATAATATCAATGGAAGTAAACATTGCCAGATTGCAAGGTCTTGGGTCTTCACAATTGTTGTGCCACTGAGAATATCAGCAGCTCTAAAGGATCAGATCTTCAAACTTTTTAGCTTTCTTTAATGATTCACCTAAATAATGTATGTCATTTAATATTTCATTTACTTCTGTGATCAAGTTACATAATGCACATGTCAAGTTGCTCAGTCTGATTTCTCACTGACTTATGTACATATTTTTCTAGTCAAATTGTTATTCATATAGTGGATCAATTTGCATATTTTAATAATCAGGATGCATAATTTACAACTTTGTTTTGCATATTTTAGAAACAAAGATCCGTGTTTTGTTGATCCGTTTCTTCTTTTAGAGTTTCAACTGACTGCACCTTCCAGATTGAACTACTGTATACACATTAACTGTTAAAATTTTGCAAAGCTTTATTTAACAGAATGCATATTTCAGAAGTTGAATTGCCACTTACATGCTCGCTGAGCTGCATACCTGATCCATAGAACATGCTCCACCAATGGAAATGTCCAGTCATCACAGAAGTTTCACACTCTTTACCATCTCAAATGCATATTACAGATTAATTTACACCTGTTTCTAGTGTGAATATATATTTTACAAAACAGGATTGAATAAAAAATTCAAGAGCTGTCTCAGAGATTTATAAGATCACAAAATAGTTCTCATTACTGCTGTTTCATTTTGCTTATTATAAATGGATTCTACCATCCATAACCCTATAAAAATCAATATACATTTTACTTTTTTTTTTTTTTTAATTTATGGATGAGCATTTTCTTTTAAGTTCTAGTAGTTAATATACTTTTCTCTCACAGACCATATAGTGCACACTAACTTGATAACATCACCCAGCAAAACTTCAAACATTTTCTTGCAACATACCTCTGGAAACATGCTCTCACTCTCACACACACCTTTCACTTTTATGTAGTGGAATACCTTTTCTCCAAACATGAAAAATGTAAAGAAATCTGAAGCCACTATCCTTTATCATCTCAAGGTGACCCACCCAACAGAAATGCCTTAACTCCCAACACTCACAGAAAAGAAAAGCTCCTAGTTGTGATCCAGTCTCTTCCCAGGACAACCGATGTCTTCTAAATCTTTAAGTCCAGTACAAAGAAGCACTACAATAGGAAATTGGATTGAAAAATACATGGCTTAAGAAAACTAATTTCATATATAACTTCAAATATCAGTGTATGTTTTAGTTAGCAATGTTTAGACTAGATCAATAAATTTTTGTGTGTTTTGTGATTTCAAAAACATCTTCCACAAGAAAGTAATTATTATTACACCTTGATTGCCAAAACAGAATGTGTTGAACTTCATGACAAGCAAATATTTAAAGCTGCTATTTTTGCAGAATAGTCCTGTCTCTTTGAAATTCAAAACCAAGTGTAATTGAGAGACAAAGTCCAAGACCAAAAAGCATTGTTTCAGTATGACTTCTTTAAATGCTATTTCAAACAAGCCAATCAACAGGTTGCAGCAACAGCAGTGGAGCTTTCAAATTTCTGAATAGCTTATTAGTTTGGCTAAAACCCTTATTATTCACCATGTCTACATGACAATTCCTATATTGTTTAATGTGCATGACAGAAAATCGTATTTCTTAGCACAAACAGCAACAGCCCAATATGAAGACATGTGTGTATACACACAGAGCAATATCAGCAGCTAGTCAATAGCGTTTTCCATAGCCCCCTCAACTGGTTGTTTGGAAAAGAAAGATTCCTCACAAGGTAGCAGTGAATGTAACTCCTCACTGTGTGACAATGGCCTCCTTAGCATACCTTGATCGAATATATAATTTTAGAGTATGTGACAGATTCCATCCCTCAAAAGACATTTGCAACCTGAATTAGTACTTCTTGAAATCAGGGAAAAGGCTCTCATTTCCTTCTGTATCTCATTCTGAAATGTCTCTTTTTTTCATGTTTTAAATACACAACATAGAAGCCTCTCAGTCCTTTTACTCTGGGACCAAACAGAGACTACTGAGAACAGCACCTATTTTCTGTACTTTGTAAGTACAATGTCCTGCATGATAGCATAAAGAAAAGACAAATTGAAAAGTAAGTCTTTGAATATTTTTCCATATTCCTCAATATCAGATGAACTCTTTCATGCTCCAAACAGTCCTTGCTCCAAACAAATCTTTTATTTGCTCAAAGCCTTGGCAAGTGGCTGCAGCTGGTTTAGGGATTTTTTAGATGCCAGTTTCAGAACTCACAGCACATCAGATCAGTATATTTTCAGTCTGAGCTGAACTCAGCTAAAATGTTCATACAGGTTCATTTATATTTTGTAATTGTTTGTAAGATTAGATCTGGGCTTTGGTAAATTCATCAGGCCAAAATCAATCAAAAATGGAGTACAGTGATATAAAGTTGTGCAAATTATCTTCACAACAAAGTTCTAGTTTACTACATTCATTCCATTATTCTTTAGACTAAATTGACACTTTTATTTTACTGTGTGCAATAACTCTTGGGGTCATCAGTATTTTCCAAAGAAAGGGCTAAATTTTTTTTAGAAAGTTGATTCCCATGTCCCTCCCCCACAATTGCGGAATACAAGATAACTGTTCTGATAAGAAAATCACAGCACATGATTACCCAAAAAAAGGGACTGAATGCTGATCTTAAAACAAAATTTTCCTATTTTTTTTAACAGGGTGGAATGCTACCTATCATGACAAAAGAAAAACAGGAGCTCAGAAACATATACCAATAAACAGAGAATAACTAGGTATTCTTTCCAATTTCACAGAATCTAAGATTCAGTCATGTATTATTGCTGCAGTAGTCTAAAAGGTATACAGTCCAGGACTAAGCCTGAACAAGTGAACAGGGGGTAGCATCTAACCCCACTTCAGTCTGTGTTGCAGATTTTTTTAGCTATCTCTATTCCCAAACTTGCTAAACAAGTAGGAGTACTATTGCTAAACAAGTAGGAGTACTAACACTCAGTGTTGTTCATCTTCATAATTAAACATAAGTAGGTCTAAAAAGTCTCTTGCCAGGTAAATTGTTTCTGGCTTAGAACATAAACTCCTTGCAAAACTGAACATGCTAGTATGTCAGTTACCCCCCATATCCACTATTTGACTAAATCTTAACTGTTTTAAGTGTAAATACTCATTGTTCATTACAGTAGACAAATATAAGTTTATAGGTAAAATTAACTTTCTGAGAGACAGCTCCTGACAGAATGCAAAGTATTGCATTCCTGTCTATGGTTATCATATGCTATCAGTCATTAGCCTAAGAAACAGCTAAGTCCCAGTAATGGTCCATAAGATAAAACTCTAATAACCCATATCCAGTAACCCATATTGATATGCACATAGAAATTAGAAAAGAAAAATAAGAGTGAACCAGCTAAAAGTTTGTCAATACTCTCATGACTACGTCTTCAAAACTAATGCAATTTTTTAAGGTATCGTATTTTTTTCTTTCTTTTATGCTTGCCACACCAACTTCAACTAGAGAAACAGAACTCTGTGTGCCAACATCAAAATCTTCCAGACTAGACAGAATAGGTGGCATCACAATTCATGCATTTTTGTGTTATTTTTAATTGGATGATGCTCAGATGATACATGATGCTGAAGTGCCAGCCTTTTATTAATCAGGCAGATATATCTTTCTCTAAAGTATTTCTCTGCACACTGAGAGGGCTATTAAGTCTCTTCAACATAATTATACAGAGAGGGAAAAGAAAAAGAAAAGTGTTCCATCAAGAATTAAGTCAGTGCTTTTAAAATGCACCCCAAGCCAAAAAAGGAGGCATGCTAGGAAGAGACGGATATGATCCTAGCAAGCCTTCCAGAAAAAAGAAATGGGATGAAGATATATTAAATGTAAATGGAATTCCATTTTTTAGCATGTGGTCAGTGATGTATGAGCTCTGAACTAAACTCACAGTGTGTGAAAAACAGGAATGGCTGGCTCAAAATCAGCTGCACTACCAAATAGAAAACCTTGAAAGAAAGCAACACTATTGCTCAGCTCAGCTGATTCACACAAGCAAGAAAACACCTCTTCTTTCAGGAATTTGCATCTATTTTGCTCAGCCTAGCAGTCCGTATGAAATATTTCAACCTGGGTGCCAAAATCACTAGCAATAGAAAATGTGGAACCTAAAACAACAAAAAGAGATGGGAAGACTTGAAGTCAAAGTAGGTGCTTAAGGCATTTAAATAAATCAAGCCACTATCCAGAAATGTATATTTTACTATCTCCATTTAAAAAAAAAAGCTTGATTTTAAAAAAACCTCTAAGGATAACACATCTCGCTTGGAAGATTTTAACCTAGATGTTGACCTTTAAGTACTTAAGCCTAAAAGCCTTAATCTAACTTCATATAGAAGTTTAATAATTCATCTATTTGGAGTAAAAACAAAACAAAATAAAAAAAACAACAAAATCAGTAGTATGATCTGATTAAAAGTAATACTGGTAACTTTTATAGCATGTATGTTTATTGCAATCTTTGTTTTAAATGGGCTGAACTCATTTCATGTTCTTACAGCAACTATTTTTGTCAGAAATTAATATTACTTTAAACATTTATTTAAAAGGATGTGTATAATTCTTTATAAAAATACTCAGTATTAAGCATTCCTTATTACCATTTGTCATTCTAATCTATGAAAGCTAATTATAATGCCTAGTTTTCTCCTATCTTCAAAGGTTACCAAACACAACGTCTAATAAATCCTCCCTGCCGTTTCATGTTCTACTCTATCTACATTTACCCCTCTTTCAATACTAAACTTGAAAGGTTCAACACAGGAATCTACAGACTCTCTCTCAAAAATCAATTTTAAACTGAATTGCTATCTTGTTTTTTTTTGACCCAACACCAAACTCGCATCTTCCCTTCTCTTTGGAAGCCAAAGTTGAGAACTGACATCATCCTCTTTAGAAAAACTCCTTATTTCAACAATATTTATTTTTCTGGTTGAAGGCAGAGCTCTCAAACGAGGTTCAGTATTCCAGGCTATGTGGAGTATGTCTAAAATATCCTGCATACCCACCTATACCAGAGTGGACACAATGTATGCACTTTAAGTTAAAGAATGTAAAACGTGTTTATATTTAATCATATAAATCACTATCTACTCCTGGGCTTCTAATAGAATCTGGCCTCTAAATCAAGCTTTATGTCCTTCAGATTGCCCTGTCATAAGCCTTACTGTCCTATTTTATCACCACAATGTTCAATTACATCATGACTCTTAGCAAAGAGTGTTGGGAAGTCACACTGCACTTGAACGAGTATGAGTAAAGGGTTTACTTTAGCACTTTGGAAATGCAGAAGCTACCAAAATGCTTAGCAGATGTAGTATATATGTCCTTGTGTAGCTCACCAAAAGCAGGGGTTCATCACTTCCACACCTTTGCAGTAACCATACTCTCCTCATATATATTATACACCATAACAATATAACTGTTCCTTCCTACAAACAGATGAATAAGAATTATTTCCTGTGAACAGATTATAAGCAAAACTAACTCTATGGAAAGTTTATTACTGACATATTTGGGATCAAGATCAGAAACAGCACAGATTATTGTTACTGTGAACAAGCTGTGGACCAGAGTACATGGGTCTTAGAGGGACAAAAGATTATTCTCAAGAATATGAAAAAAAACAGAACAATTCTCCCCTCAGGTGTGCCTGCAGAATCTCTGTCTGACTGTACAAACTATTGCAAAATTAGTGTATGACGTATAACACCTTAGTGCATCACTTCGCCATGCAGCTATTTAAAATTGCTGCAAAAACATTCCAATCCCAAGAACAATAATGCTCACAAATGCACACCTTTGTCTCATCCACTGTGTAACATATTTAAAACATGGTTAATTGGTATTCACATAGTCTATTCCCTTCAGCTTCTTAAATAATAATTAGTTTTGGTGTTTGTCTCCCTCTTGGCCAAACTGTGTCCTAAGCTAGGTCGCACAGTTAGCATAGATAAGATCAATTAACTTGTTTTTATGCTTGTCTATAATCATGCATTTTACTGTTCTTCCATTTTTATGCATTGTTATTATTGTTGAATGTATGTACCATACTGGTATGCAATAAATAAAAAGGTACTATTTTACTTTTCTGAGTGCTCTGGTAGCAGATGTTCTCCCATCCATCCCCATCTCCCCAAAACACCCCACTTCTTTATTGTATTAAACAGCTTAGTTATTCCCTACAAACAAAATCACGTTTTATGAAAATGAGTTTCATAACTTATAACATCATTTGGGAAATTCAGTAGATAAAAGAACTAACTTGGGTCATCAGTTTGGTTCATAAGAACCAGACCCTCCTTTTTTTTCCTCATGATTTTAAAAGTGCAAAGTGACCTTGTTAAAGTGAACAGAAAACATGATATCTGTGAACAAAGTGGCTGGAATAAAACTATTACCAGTGCATTTACAGGACCAAGGAGTCCTGCCGTAATTGATAATCTTTTACATAAAATGAGTCTGATCTTCAACTTGCTGCCACAAATGATTCATACATTCTCCAGTTCTTTACAAGAAAAGACAGTTTGATTTTAGGGCTGATTCCAGCTTGTAAAATCAGTGACCTCAACCATGGAGTATTCAGGTCTCTTCAGAACTGCATGCAACTTTCAGTTGCTTTAACCAACACATTAGGTCAATCTGTCTGTGCCAGAACTATATCAAAAAAAGATATCGTCTTGTTACATTTCTGACTGTTGTTTCTTCACAAAATAAAACTCATTCAGCCAAAGCTGTGACAACAGGAGTAACCAGCCTCAGGGTCATGGAAACTTTACTGAACACTTTCACTCCGCACTTTTGCTGCGCTATGTCACAGAGTCGTCTTTGGCACCGAACGTGTAACAAGGTCTGTTTGTTTTACAGGCTCTCTTCCTGTTGGACTTTTCTCAAGCCTCTCTCTGCCGTTTTTGTTTGTCGCTTGGTGCAATCAAATTGCCCCCACCCCGCCACAGCCAGCCAGTTACATTAACACTGCTTGCGCTAAGCTCATCACATTGTTTATTTTTTCCTCTAAAAACCTATGCACAAGAAAACTGTAAAGGCTTTGGCTAGTCTGTAACATCGGCTTGTGTGCTACCACAGGCTCGAAAAAAGATATACAAATACGGAATCAGTTTTCTTGTGTATATTTGCTTTGGTCAGTGTTCTTTTAAACTTCTGGTTACTGACAGAGTACCTTTCTGCTGACTCTTTCCTGCCATTCACTTCAGCTCTGAGGAAAACTATGGAAACAGGGGTAAATGCTCATAAGCATCAGGAGGACCAGAAGTTCACTCTTACAGAATTACTGGGAGAATCTGATTGCCTGCAGTTTGATATACCATGGCCCCATCCACTGCTCAGACTCTCACTTTATTACTCTGCCTGCGATACTTCCACTGAAGCTTGTGAGCCAGACAAGAGACAGTAGGCAGGCAATTATGCTGCCAAAGCGCTGAGAGAGGCTGTTTCTTCAGCCTTGCTCTGAGCCTGAATACTTTCTAGGAATGCAGAACAGATGATGGGGAAAACATAAAGGACGGGCCACCTGAATCCAGTGCCTATTCCACAGTGGGACCTACTGTCAGATTCAGACAACACTCCTTCCATTTCATTCCCTTGGACCTAGAGTTCCCCGCCAGCTTACTCCTTCGCCTTCAGGACCATCTAGCCAGCCTGACGGCAGCACATAAACATGGCCTAAGGAATTTTGCAGATTTTACTGTGGGTCCAAGATTAGTCAAACATTTAAATTCCTGCCTCATTTTAAAATGTAAAGTCCAGATTATTGGCAAGTTTAATCTTGGGAGCTCTCTCCTGTCTAAAGAATTATCTCTAAGGAAACGACAACCTCCCTTGCAGAGGAGAAGAAACCCCAAACTCCCCTTTGGATTCCAAATCCAGAAATATTTTGCTAAGCAGCATAGAACAACTTCTTTCTAACCTTTCCCTTCCTGATTCTTTTTCCAGTCTTTTACTTCTTTTTTCCTCTATGAAGCATCAAGCTGCAATCTTTTGTAATTCCAGCAGAGGGCAACATAATTAAAGCAGCTATAAAAGGCTTTTTAAAGCAGTTGCTGTACGTGCTCACCAGCATGCCTCGGGTTTTGTTGTTGTGGGCTGGGGGTATTTTCTTCCTCCTCTATTTTTTTTTAAATTAAAACCTCTTTTGGTCCTCAAAAGGTTCATGCTATTTATTTCTCTTCTACTGCCCAAAATGCACAGGTACATTCCCAATGCCTGAAAACATATCTTTGGAAAATCAAATCACAGCACTATTCACTACCATTTTTTCTTGCCCTCAGCCACCCATCTGAATGTAAATGTACTTCCAGTATGCCTCATATCCATAAGAAATCTGCACATTAATATGTAGTTTTAAAAGATATTCTCAGAGGTACCTCTCAAAATGGATTAATGGGCAAATTGGAAGCAAATCAGTTGAAAAGTACATGATAAATGTTATTTAATTCATTCTATGGCCTCGCTATTCACACACATTCATCTGTGCAGGGAAACACTCACATACATATGAAGTGAAACCTCACTTTCAAAATATAACTGCAGGGAAACTTGCACTGAGAAAGAATACTAAAGCATTATTTTACAGTATCTAAGTTCATGGGTCATGAGAGATCATGCAACATTTGTAAAGATTATCCCAATGATAGAGCTGTGTTTTTATTTACTGAGTTCTAGCCACATTTAGACACTTAGGAGTTCTTAGAAAGATAGCGAAAGCTCTAAGACAAGAACAGAACATCCACCGGGCAGATTTTATAAAATCTCACAACACCACAATGAACTGTATTAGAGTTTCATAATTCATGAAGGAACAAAATCCCCTACTGAGCATTTTAACTAGTCAAGATAACACCAAGAACAGCTGGTAAGTCTGTCAGTGTGCTTTCCCTCTCCTCAAGTGTAAAGAGACAAAAGTATGAAACAGCTGGAAAATATATTCAAAGTATGACTAGCACAGTGTCACAATAAAGTGTCAGGTAAGCTGACTGCAAAACAGTAGCTTTACTTATTTCTTATCTAATTTGTAACAAGATTTGTATGTAGACAGAAATGGTAAACAAAGTGAGTGCATCTCTCTCTGTATGTTTACATAGACTCCGTACAAACAGAAAGAATGGTCTTGTGCTAAAAGTACTTCATTGCAGTGTAGAAACAGTGTTTGATTCTTCTCTTCACTGCTTATGGCAAGTCATTTGGCATATTCGGTTCCCTGTGTATAAAATGGTAACTGTATTTCCTGTATGCCTTGTCTGTTCACAGTTTGTGCAGCAATAGGAGACTGCAAGTTCTGCCATGGATCAAATATTCACAATAAAAAGACTGTTCGTGGCTGTGTGTTCTTTAGAAAAAGAAGTGGCTTATGTTCTATAAATATATATTTATATAAATAAATAAATAAGTGTACCCAACAATTCCAAGGTCAGCTGATAGCTTTCAATGGTACTGTGAATACAGCAATATATGCCAAGAAACTGAAGTTGTTAAAAGACAGAAAATCCTTTGTACAAAATGTTCTGGCTTTCCAGTAAATCACAAAAATGTATCGGTGAGTGACTTTACTGGTATGACACAGGATATACAATACCATACAGGAAACTACATGCTCTTTATCTTTGCACTTCCAGTTCATTTCTTCATCAGGCTGAGAGGAAAGGCTTGTGAAGAGCTCATGATCTTCCCTGCTTCTATCTCATCCCTTTCCAGAGTACAGAATCCAGCACCCAGTTGCAAATACAAAATGGCTTCCTTATTTTCATGGAGATGGATATAATGGAAGCACAAGTTTCTTCTATACCCATTTATCTGTAGTGTTCTGCTAGTTTTTGTTCACACAAAGAAGCCAGAAAGGATTAGATGACTCTATACAGTAGAGGTACATAGTGGAAAAAATGCTGACTTCATTGTATCAGAGTGTGACTGACAAGAAGATAAAATTACCAAAATGCTTATCAGCGTACCTCTATAAGCAATAGAAGTAATGGAGCCTGACAGCTAAGAGGTTTTTGACATTGTAGAAATAGCAAAGCACTGAGAGAACAGTGAAGTTTCTATCCTTGCAGGTCTTTTAAAGGTTTAGCAGGTTAAACAAACATCTGCCAAAAAAAGAAAAAAAGCTAACATTGATTTAAATTATCATGCTGTTGGGCAGGAAGATGGATTTGATCTCTAGAGATCCAGTTCTATTTCTGTAATTCCCCTTGATCTGCCTCTTATAGTTGGATTCTCCTTCTTGGGTAACACACAAACAGAATGAAAAAAGTTTTTTTTTTTTCCTGTTATTGCGATTCTCATTGCATCTCCCTTCCATATAGATAGATATTCCAGTATATGTGGGTATTAAGCTCACAGATTGGCCTGAATCATAACTTTTTTCATGAATCTTGTGGAAACTTAGTATCCTTGAGACCACTACCCTTTTTAAGTACGATTACAATCAGTTAGCAGAACCGCATGTTTTTAAGACAGTCTATTAGTGTCACTCCCTTAGGAAGCATGACTAATTAATTTTAGATAAAATACTTTCAACTTCAGTTGAGTTTGACCCTGTGTTTCTAATGTTTACTCTAGGCTACTGGACCCAGTAAAGCCACTGCTAGATTTGGTTGCATATACAAAGCATCACATAGGGATGATTAATGGTTTCTGTTCACATGGTGTTGCCAAAACTCCACTTTCCTGTGCACTGCACAGCAAAAAGATGATATACTGCAATGAGTTCAGAGTTCAGAGAATGCCATCTAAATTAATTACCAGTCTGAAGGGACTGATTCATCAAGCAAGCTTGAAATAAGCACAGCTTCACCTAAACAAAACATACAAGAGGAGGATAAATGAATAATCAAACACGTATAAATATTTTAACATTGATAAAGTGGTCCCAATTAAAAAAATCAATATTTGCATATCTTAATCACACTGCAGCATCACAGGTCATGGCCTTTGCTTAGAATGAGATCTAACTGCACTATAAAGGGTAGAACTGTATAGAAACGGACTGAAAAACACCAGCTTAGCATTAACAAAATGGTAATAAACTTCTGATTGGTAGTATCTTGCAGCTGTTCAGAACTAATGGCTTCACAGCAATGCCCCATGCTTGCAGGAACATTGCAAAAAGCAATGGCTCCAACTGAATTTCAGAAGCATTAAGAATGAAGCTTTACACTCCTCCTCAGAAAGCAGCAGGGTGTAGACCTTCAAAGGCCATCCCATTTTGAACACTTCAAAAAACATTCTGTATAACAAGGCAGAAAATTCACTGGCAATTCAACAATGGTTGAGACACAGAACCAAGGGAAATCTCTAAAGGCTGAATAACCCCCCCACCAAACAACAAAAAAACCCCACCCAACAACACCCCCCCCAGCCCCAAATCCTAAAGAGTTAGTTAAAAGCTGAAAGACTTTCTTTTCTCCAGCTATAAAGTGCTGCTCTGAACTCATACACATGTGAAACTGGTGCAGTTCTATTCACTATTACGTTCAATGATTTGATTGCTGTTTTCTGAGTTTCATACATTTGTGCTACAGTTTACTTATTTTTATTTATTAGCCTTAAAACTGTCAAGTATTTGTAAACTGAACAGAAATGATATCATATGTCTGATAGCAATCATCAACAATAATGGTAACAATTAAATATATGCCCGAGTATATCCTTTTGGTACCATGGGAAACCATACATCAACATTCAAGACGACTGAATGTTTATCTGATTTGCGGCTTCAGTGCAGATGTTGTTGCCTTGTTCAGAGGCAGAATGTTCATTTAAGTGATTCAGAAAATATCTTTTTCTCCCCCCTCTCAAAATGGCCTAGGAATCTACTGATTCTGTTTCATCGAACACATTTAATTTAGAGCAGTAGATTCAGTATAGTTTCTGTTTGAACTCATCACTGCATATCATTTCCATACATTTTCATTTTAGAGAAAAGTAATTTGAACATTCTTTCATGTTATAACTCATTAATATAACTTGCTGAAGTTTTATGGTTTGTGGCTTTTTGCAAAAAGCTGTTTCTTCTGAAAAAAGGCCTACTCTTACTGCTATAAAGATGCACAGAAAAAAGGAAAGAATTCTACTAACATTTTAAATAAAAAAAATGCATTATATTTTAAGTGTTGGAATTATCAAATTTACCTCTTACAGAGGTATGCAGTAATATCAACATACTCAACTGGGAACATTACATGTATTATGAACATAAACTCTGTAACTACTGTTGTATAAAAACAGTTTATTAGTGTCTGGATAGAGAGATTCCCATTTTGGTACATACCCCAGCTGCTGAATATGGGTCTCACAAACTAGGCTTCTCTTGACCAGTACAGAATCTAATACTGTATCTTCTCTTGGCCATGTTGGAACATTTCTTTTGTCCCGAGTCTCTGATAACCATCCACTAGAAAGGGCAGCCCTGGTACTGAAGACCTCACCCACCTGCCCACTCCTTTCCTAAGACTATTGCTGTCTCCTCAGAGGTTTAAAAAACCACGTTTCTCATGTCTCTGTTTCCTACTGTACAATACCACATGAAGACTGCGTGGGAGAAGGAGATGTAAACAAGAAAATAAACAGAAGCATGACCTTCCACATGTCTGAACACATCATTTCTTTTTAGATAGTATAAAAATGAACACCTCAGGAAAAAAATAAAAAGATCTAAACAGAGTTACCTGATTAGTTTCCTCAAATGCTGGGAGTCTAATTCCCTCCATGTGTTTTCCTGAGAACCTGCTCTAGGTAAACCTGCTTGACCAGAGAGGCGTCCGACTAGATGGTCTCCAAAGGTCCCTTCCAACCTCAGCCATTCTGTGATTCTGTGTGGTCATGACTTCTCCAAACTACTCAGTCAGGCAGAGTCTCATATGACGTGTAGCCCTGTAAATACAATTTTTGCCCTTAGTAGTAGAAGCTTTGCACTGACCTGACCTGACAGGTCTCAGGCCTGGGTTGCTCTTGCCATGGCCCCAGTGGGCTTAAGTAGTGATACCAGCTGCCAAGTGGACAAGCAACCATTGCCTCCCCTGCAGGCACTTGGCTCCAGCAGTGCCATGGAGGGGGAAAGGCTCAGCACCCCTGGGCTGTCCCTGTGTCCCAACAGCAGCCCTGGGGGTGCCCTGGGGCTGAGGAGGCTCTGGTGCAGCTTGCAGAGTCCTTGGGTAGTCCTCCCAGTGAAAACCTCAGGATGCTAACAACTTTTAAAAACTCCCTGTCCCATGAATCCTGAAGAAGACTGAAGCATCAACCTTACGACCCAGAGGAACACTGGAAGGTGAACCTAACACCAGAGAAAATGGGTAGACACTAGGAAGGGTTTTTTTTTGTTGTTTTTTTCCTGGTATAACAATTTTAACTGCATTATTCTTGAGGCTTTTTCTGTATTAACTTAGATTATCAGATTGTTAAAACATTATCTGGATGGACAAAAAACTGTGAGCTCTGCATATACGCATGTATGGAATGTTGCCTTTTTCTAGAGAGCAAGAGTTTGAATGTACACAGACTTCTCAATCTTAAACCTTAGTACCTTTTACTCTTTTGCAAATGTTCTTTAAAATGTCTTATAACAGACACCTTTTAAATAACATTCAACCCCCTCCTATAATAATAAAGTATTGTTTTCCTCCTCAAACAATTTTGATGTTTCTAGCAAGGAGTTTGTGCCATGAATTTCCCTCCTGCATCAATTATTCACTGGAATGAAAGATCTACTCGAAGGAGAGAATTCTTCCATCCTTCCATCCTTAGAGTATTCTTCCACCATCTGCTGTTTCATAGAGATGGCTGTCAAATCACCTGCACTGAAGTATTGAATTGCACAGCAAAAGTGTCATTCATTTTTTTAATCTTCACTTGAGATTAGAATGGGGAAATCACAGAAGGTTCATCTGTAGATAACTTGTCTCATGGGATTCTTCTAAATTTATGCCTTTTCCTTTCCTTTACAAAATTACACGTAGTGCTGAAGAAAAGAACATTTGCTGTGATCATTGTCCTTCTGACAGTTACACGACTGAAGCTGGTAATATCGTGTTAATAATATCAATAGTGCTTTTGCAGTAACTCTTTAAACAGCCAAAATACAGAGAACTGGGCCAGAGTAGGCAAAGTGAAAGTTGTTCTTAAAGATTAAGATTACAGTATATTACTCTTGTGCTGTGTTTCAAAATGGATAGTTAATAAAGCATACCACATGAAGACACGAAAAAGAGTGTGAAGAGGCAGAAATTTTGAGGAAGAAAAACTGCCAACAACATAAAACCAATCAGAATATCTAAGACTAGGCAGTATTATATGAAACACTCTGAGACTATGACATGGTGTAAACTGAAGGAACAACATTATATAAAACGTAGTACACAAAAGCATAAGGCAAGGAATACTTGCAGAACTATCTCAAGTATTTAAACACATTAAGTAAGCTGAAGCAATTGCCTATGGCACCTAGAACAAAATGCTACTTCCATAAGAACTAGGGAGTGTTACCTGCTGACTAAGATCAGAATTCTACATAATGGTCAAATTCATATCTGAATTATAACTGTGTAAAACTGAAGTAACACTGCTAAACCCAAATACTGTGATTATGTCTTTATAACTGAGTAGTAACTGACCTTAAGTATTCAATTAGCAGTGATAGTTAATCGAAGATATCTGCCAACATACAGCAAAAGTCAAAATATAAAATAAAATGGTTCAGATGTTAGATCTACTGAGAAAAGATTAGGGAACGATATGAATGCACTAGTTTAATGCATTTCATGGGCCAAATCCATTCATTACAATAACTGAAAATAGAGTTACATAAGATACAAATGTATGTCTATTTATAGCTGTTATTTCTTGAATTCCAATAGCATGGTTATTGCTGCCATTCACAAGAAGGCCTGTTAGCAAATACATTAGCATGCACAATATAATTTTCAAGGGGAGGACAGAAGAGGAAGAGTTCAAGGAAATTTTCCTAGCCAAAAAAGAAATTTTTTAGTTCCCCACTACTAGATTTGACAGTAGTCAAATCTAACATTCTGCCCTTTCCATTGTTGCTTGTTTGATTGCCATTCTTCTTTTCTGTTAGTTTGGAGAACCTGTAAGTACATTCTGGACCTTACAGATCAAATTTCAATAACTTAGTTGCACAGTCAATTATGGTTTCACAGACTGCACTGGCATTAAAATTCCATTCTTATTTTCTGGCAGAGATTGTAACAAGAGTAGGGTTGGTAAACCAGGAAACTGTTAGGAGGGTGATTGTAATAGGGAACAGAAAAAATGTAATTTTCACCTATTCTTAGGCTGTAAAGATTGCACTCATGCTCCTTGAATGATACGCAAGGAAATCAGTGATGCTGGTAAGAAACAGAAATGTCGAAGAATAGTAATTTATAAAGATATCAGACTCCTCTTGAACATATATACATACATAACCAAACTGTATCAGAACATACTATATCAGAGTTCATATACAGTCAAAGTGTTAGCAATATTAAATTTTTTCCACGCAAATTCAAAGCAAAGCATCATTTGTGAAACTGTTGCAATGGAGCAGAAACAGGCTGGGTATTTTTCCCAAGTGCAATTTTCTGCATTAATGGAGAACTTTATATTACAAGTTGGTTTAGAGCATTCCAAGACCCACTGTAATATCATGAGATTTATTAAAGATGATGTGGTATTTCTTATGCCTTTTGTTCCAATTTTAATGGAAATAATTTTCAGCCAAACAAGTAATTGGATATTATCTCTATCTTGTAGAATTTTACTTGGACTAATGTACTGAGACACCACTCTTGAACCAAAAACTTTGATTCTGATAGAATCAAAGAATATACAATAGACAGCTTTGTTGAGCCAAGTCATGTAGCTGTAGCAGTAAATTTTACCTCTGTTAATGAGCAATAAATGAACATTTTTCATTGTACACATTTGATTTCTTTAGTGTTTCTTGCTTACTTTTTTCATCTTCTAGAACTTTATACACTGCAGATCCCCACCTGAAAAACAGCAGTGAATCAAATCAAGCATGACTGGATAACTGTCTTCCAAATTTTAGAATCATATCATAAGCATTTGAATTAGCAGCAAACCAGTTTCTTTCCTTTATACTGAAGTTAGCACCATCCATTCTCTATTGGGTAATTTGTGGTAAGAGTATCACAGAGGCATCAGCTGTTTGTAAAATTTAAAAATGTAATGACTCCTACAAGCATCTACCACAGGCTGCGATCCTGATGAAATGTAAGAGGCGCATAAACATTTAACAAAACACCATCTTCAGTGAACATTTTTTAATTAAAGTACCTTTTTTTTTTTTTTGGTCTTCTGTTGATGGATTCCTTAAAAAGCTTCAAAACAGCGGGAGTCATCACAGAATCAAACTCATCATCATATGGCAAATATCACGATGCATCTTTCATGTTTTTAAATTCTACATCCTGAAGCAGAATGCCTAAAATTTTGCTTTTGTGCACGACTAAAAGTCACTAACTCTAATTTATGTCTAAATCGTGCTGGAATTCCCAAATTAGAAACTGCTCTTCCTGTAACTCTTGAGAACTCTTAGAGCTTGATCCGGTAAGTATTTTCAAAATACACCTCCACAACTCAGCTCTACAGAGGCAGTTAGCATATCATCTAAATAGGTGGCTGATAAGAGTTTTCGAGCAATTGTCTTCCCACGTGCCTGCATATATAGTCTCGCTCAGGACTACTCAAATGGTGGCTATTAGTATAGTCTCAGACCTAGATATACCAAGATCCCAGACATACAAGATCTCCTACTTTTCTGCAGGAGGTATCATGTTCTTCATATTTTTTAAGGTCTTCTGGGAAGAAGATGAAATTTTCTAAAGTTCCTAGCTCTCCCAGTGGCTGCTTTTGGTGATGCTTACATTACTTATGCATTGTGTAGGAAACCTTGATATCTGACACATACTTTAGCAGTTCTTATTGGTGGGCAGATGCTAAAAGGTAAATGCTCTAATGCCAAGCTTTGCAATGCTCCAACTACCTTCTTGGATGGTGCCAATTGATCTGAAATGGGAGTTAAAGAAAAAAAATGCACTGGTTATTTCTGCTAAAGAATTCCTTGTTCCAAATCCTCTTTTCCAAAGACTGAGCCATTGTACACAATATAACTAGAAATCCATATACTCGAAAGTACTGTTTTGCAATAATATGTTTAATCAGTTGTCTTAAAAGTTTACAAACTTACTGCAATGAACATAATTTCATATTATCAAATAAAAATTAACATACCCTTTCTAATAATAATCTTAACAACCTTTAAGTGTGGAACCATTATTTTCATTCTGCGTATAATGGCAAGGTCAGGACACAAAATACTACATAATGAGCCTGTAGGTAGATCCTGTATATGGTTACCAAAACGAAATGAAATTAAGCACTGTTTTTGATAGTTTTTAGGTGACAAAATAGAATTTGTTAACAAAACTGCAGACAAGATGCATATAAAGATGGGGATATAATCATATAAAAAGAACAGCTGGATTTTGCATCAATACCACCTTATGAAATTAATTTGGCTTTGTAGTATTACAAATTTGAAGATCAAATATACCTATTTTTTTGGTTAAAATTGAAATCATCCTTCAAAAGTCACTTAAAGCTAAAAAATCTGCTATATAAATTACTTGCAAATTTGCTTTTTTCAGAGCCACAATGAATAATCCTCCTTGCTACAATAGATGGGAAAAAAATTACATGGTGACCTTCAAAACACCAGCCCTGAAGAACCCTCAAATATATTTGACTTTCTATCACCTCCTACCACTTGTCCAGAACAATGAATTGTGAACATGGGACCTGTAATAAGAGGGAGAGGAAACAGAATGGACTTGACTCACCATGGTGATCTTATTTGGCAACTACAGTAACACAGCACAAGAGAAGCTCTGAAACTGATATAAACTATATTTAGGATGAATGATCATATTTTAACCCTCTTTGTCCCTTGCTTTTCCATTTTTCTCAGGTGTATTCACTAGACCTTTTTCCAAAGTCTAGACAGCACGTAATATTTCATTGCAATATCTATCATAAAAATGAATATATATTTTGATTCTATTATACATTATTATCTGTCATGTGTCCCATATGAAAGTCTTCTAGGATATATTTTCCCTCTCCTGAAGTTAAATATTACCTCTCTTAACCTTAGTAGAAGTTATATGCATGTATCAGAGAGCAAGTCAGAACATATGACTTTGGAAGCTCTGTAGTTAGAAAATTACAGTATTTTAAAACCCAGAGGCACCATAATTAATTACTGTACTGTGTATCTTTGAAAGTTTTATTAATTTTTTGGTTCAAACTGAAAAATAATCATGTTTTTTACTACTTCAAAGCTTTGCAAGAGCATCTTAACTTTTTAAATAACTACAGTTATATCACACAGGAATGACAAATTTATCTAGGGCAAACAATTTATGCAGAAGTGTGATAATATTGATGTTGCACCTCGCACATTTCAGTGCACACACAGAAGTGGGGACAAGACATTTGAAATAAAGTATTCATTCTTGAGTTGGAATATCAGTAATACTTTTCAGTGCTTTCTTATTCTTGAACAGTATTTCAGTGATAGAGTTCCAGCAAGGTTGATAACTGGTTTATTATATCTGGATTTTATCTGGACATTTTTCGTTACACTGTGACTTTCATATCTTAGTAGGAAAACATTAGTCTTGCAGAAATCATACTGAACTCTGAATTGTACTAAAACAAGAAACAAGGAGAAAACGAATGGCCAAATGTAGACTTCTTACCCTTCTCTCTATAATTTGGTTTTCATTAACAAGACAACTTTCCACTGAATGAAACAAATAACAGATTGATGAAGATGGACCATTGGAATAATTCCGCATGTTCACAAATACTGTTTCACACTAGTCTGTAAATTTTGTTCTCTTTGTACTCTTTGATCATATAAATCTAAAAAAAATTATGTAATGGACACTTACTACTTCAGTGAATGAGATAACTGAAACACTAAGGAGCCGGACATCTGTATGCATAACAGTATAAGTAGTCCTTTGGAGCTGTGAAGAACAGTAGCATCTTGCCACATCTACTGACAGGGTAATGGAGAGAACAGAATAAGGTAATTCATGTATTATCACAAGAGCTTGTCTCCAATACAAGATTTACTAAACCAGAATGTATTATTTATGCTATTTTTGTGGATTAAAGGTCAGTGCTTTCTGTTTATATTACCATCAATTTAGAGAGATGCATGATACACTGTGAAAAGAAATAAAACTGTCAGACCACTTGCTTCTAAGACTTTTTAACCAATATCAAACATCAAGCTTGCAAATACTGCTCCCCTAAATACCATTTCTTTCTTATTATGCTGCGCAATCGAATAAACCCAGGCTTTGATTCTTCTCTTCTCAGGAGAGGTAGAAAATTGAAACATCAGAAATTTAAATCAGATGTCTTTTAGGTTTATGCTGGCATTTTAATAATCACCTCACTGTATCTTTAATATGTCACCACAAGGGGCAATTTTTCACCTACTACACCACCTACTCTATTTTAACACAAACAGTTTCCCTTTCCCTTATATTCCTCATCCTTGTACATTCACATCACAAGTATATGCTAATGTATTCAACAGATTATCCAGCCTACTCTTCCTCTCTGCAAGATTATTAGCGAGCTGTTCTCCTTATTCGCCTGCAATTTATCCATCTCTTCTAACACAATTCAGGGGTTAATGCTGACAGCCTTGGTGAACCTAATCGGTACTTAGGGAACTATGTAAATCTAAAATTAAGCAGCAGCAATAATACAGATAGAACACCCCGGTTTATCTACAGAGAAATTCTAACTTTGCATCAAACAGGGAATAACACTTGAGCTTTAGGTTTCTAATAAAAACTTAAACATATAACGAATAATTGCATCAACAATATCAGAATTCTGGATGATCTCCGTTTCTTTCCTTTTTTTGGTGGGGCAGTGGGATGGGGCAGGGGGGGATTTACTTTTCCATTGAAATAGGAAGATACAACTTTTTCTCTCCAAGCATCTGGTAGTTTAGAGCTATTGGAAATATGATGCTAATTGTTTCCAATATTGCTTTTCTAGAACCTTCTGTTCTGCTATTTTTCCATAATTTTGGCCCTAGGTTTTCATCTGTGTAGATTTAACCAATGAAATACTGACTAGATCCCAGGCCAGTTCCTCTCCTGTAAGAAGCCACAACACAAGCTTGTTCATAGTGTGACCAAGGGTTACCCTTTTTATTATCTTCAAGTGGTGGCTTCTACGTGGGATCAATGGTAAGAAGAAAGTCCTTTTCCCCTGCAGGACCCTCTGTTATAACTTGCACAAACCCTCCATTAAGGTTACTGTTTTCTTCACACATCCAGAAATGCTGTTCTCAAGTAATCTTATATGGACACTTGTGTAAAGCTGTAAGCATAGGACTCCATACCCTTTCTCACAAAGTCCATATGGGCTACACCAGCTGTGCTGGAAGCTCTACTGGAAGAACCTGAACCCTCAGAGAAGAGCACAGCCCTACCCCTCTCATGGGGCACACAAACTCTTAGCTGGGCAAAGGGAGTTTGCCAGTGGCATGAACTATAGCCGCTTTTCTCACAGAAACTGTAAGCTTCCCTGACACATTTCACATAGGTTAAAACTTCAGCAAGACTTCACATGGTGAGATACTGAGGGAAAAAAAATGAAGTAAGCAGGGACAAGATTTTACTGACTTTGCTCAGTTGGTTAAAGCTCCTAATCCAAAACTACTCTGTAAATGTAAGAAACTCTTCCTGCTAAAATGAAGTGTTTATTACTGCAAAAATGTGCAATATAGACAACTTTACTTTTTCTGATGCAGAAACATTTTGTTAGAAGATGTCTAGTTGACCTGAATCTCTTCCAGCCTCCACTTACCTGTGTGAAGAAGAGTTCAAGGAAAATTAGTAAAAAGTAGAAGAAATTCTTGTAAAGTAATTAGCTTAATCTTGTAAAATGTGTAGCATGGCCTTTTTGCAAATAATTTAGAATGAGAATAAAGATTTTTTTCAAGGCAGGGCATGAAAGAAAATTACATATAGGTCTTCAAGTGATGTCTAACGGAAATCACAAATAGGAGCACAAATGGGACAAGGCTTATTTCAGAAAGGGCTGCAGGGCAAAACAGTGGGATTCTCAAAAAAACATGTATGGGAGGTAGGCTTTATACATTTCTTGTTTTAAGTCCTAAGAAACACTGTCATTAAAATACTTTTTCTGCAGAAGAGATGAACAGTCATAAGAACAGCCTATTGACACCAACTCTTACAACAGCAAATCTAGATATTTTTCCCTTTATTGTGGGCATTTTTTCAATATCTGTTTTGCAACCTGCTTTGGTTAGAGAGAGGTGATTATTCCGTGTGTTTATCAAAGTTTAAAAAGAACCAACCAATACCCTCAGATAGTTCTAAAGAACACATAGCAGTTCAATCAACAGTATTTTTCTCCTAACATGCTAAGTAAACACAAAAATTTGTCAAAATAGACAATAAGATACAAGCTCTTATTCTGAGAATGAAGCTTTTACTTGACAAGGAAACAAGAAATGCTTCCATTAGTTACTAGTTTAGCTTCTCTATGAAGGATATTGGTTTAACAGAAGATTTACCCACAAAGTACTTTTAATGAGCTACTCAAAACATTTTTGTAGAAAAAAAAGTTTAATGCAAAGGCAATTTGTCTTAGTAATTTACATATGCTTTCTATAGACCCAAGCTGGATTCACTTAAATATTTATTCAGCCTTTATGTTTCCTTTTGGCTACAAATAAAGTGGATTAACCTTATCTAAAAAACAACTTCAAAATCTGTATATAAATTTCTTGTTATCTCTCATATCTGTTCACAAATAGTTCTCCCACTTAGAGTTAAATACTGCAGGGGAGTATGTGTGGGGAAAAAAAGAAAAAAAGAGTAAGAATAGATTTGAGACAGAAAGAAAAGAACTGCAGTATTGAAATCAGCCCAGAGGAAACATTCCTGACTCCCAGGATAATGTTCAGCTGATTCTCTAAGAAAACACTTAAATTTTTAATATTAATGCAGATGCACAAATTAGGCCATCTGGAATAAAAGCACTAACTTAATCAGCCCTTGGTTGCAACAGCTTTTTATCATAAACCATATGGAAACAGTTACACAAATCTCAGAGTGAAACACCTTATACTTCAGTCATTTCTGTATTTTATAAAATACAGGTGTTTTAACATTCAGAACATACTACACGTCCAGTAGCACATGTGGGAGGTCAAACAGGAACATGGTTTATGTAACACCTAAAAAACCACAGTTGAAATCCAAAGCATTCAAAAATACTGTGTAGTATGCTCTTGCAAACATTTTAGTTTTTTCCTTATACAGATGTGATGAACTGTTGATACAGTACAAGAAGAGTTCATATTTGTTCTGCATTATCACTATAATCATACAACTATGAAATGTAAGAATACCGTAATAATGGTATTCTTACCATTGTAATACTGTTATTAATGAAATTGCATTTCATTAACACACAGGAGTATTCAAAGAAAAAAGTAAAGGAATGTAGAGAATGGTCAGGTATTATTATGCATTACTTATATAAAAAAGCTTCTGCGTCGTGCCTCAAATGCTGGCAGAATGATATTACAGTTGTCACCATGATTCTGTGTCGAGTTTTCCTCTTTCACTGGCCCCAACTGAAGTGTTCATTGCAAGACCATGATGTAGCATAAAAACAGAAGCATATCATTTGCTTCTATAAGTAGGTTAATCACATTTTAAGCAGTATCAGAGTACACAGAACACCATGATCTTTATTTTTTTCACTATATGGATTTTAATAGACACAAAGTAAAAATAAATATACTGATCAACATGGAAACTCTCTATTTTATCTTGTTCTTCCGCCGAAAAATTTCAGAAGAGTCAGCCATACAATACTGAGACAATTCAACATCTTAGTATTGTCCTGGATGGAGCCTTACTGAGATCAACTGTCTAAAATACTATGCATTCAGATTCAGATGCATTCAGCAGGCATTTCAGATAAGCATAGGAGACAGCCAAACTTTTTTCTCCTTAAGCAAAGGACAATTCATAGGAGCCTGACCAATAAAATGAGATAAACTTTGCCTAAATGTTGTTTGAAAAGAAGCACTTTCAGGTGAGGAAGGGGGTCTTCTGCACAGACAGTAAAGACATTTAGCCTATATTAGTAGAAGAACATTTTTGAAGCAATATTTATTAAACCACAAAATTAATTTTAAGCAACATTACCAAGCTCTAAAAATTAAGAAAACCCACAAATCATGCTTAACCATTGAGCCTTGTGTATATGTATGATAATTTAATTACAACAGATCATACAACTAATAATACTAAGGCTTTTCAAAATAACAAAATTCAAGAACAGCAAGAGAAACTACTTGGTTTTGGAGTTCACCAGACTCAAACAAAACAAAAGTATCAAAAAAAAAATTTGCTAGCAGGTTAGCACGTATAAACATGTTTGTAATTTAAGATACAGCTCCATTCGGCTTCAAGTTTGCTCAAGGGAGATTCTTGAGACTTTACAGCTCAAAGAGAAGATAATAGATTTCCATGCTTGAGCACTGTGAAATCTTAGGATATAAAGGTTTGGTTGTGGTTTAAGCTTTACTTTGTGTTTTGGAATTTTAAAAAACAAAAGTAATTTGTCTTTAAAATTCAGCAATCTAGTCACCTAAATGGCCTAGTGTTATGTTAGGCAGAAATAGTCTCCTGTTCAGTGTTTAACACAACCCATAATAACAGTCAATCAGCAGGATTAGTTTTACATTCAGTATTATCTTAGGAAACTAATAAACTGCAATTAACATTCTTAAACTGTGCCAGATAGAAATGGTGGCAATACTGGGGAATAATCAAGATACATGGTTTAATAAAGAGCCAACAGTAAGTGCAAATTCATCTGATGTTTTAACAAAGCAGTTTGTTTTAATAATTTTGCTTCTGAAGATCTTCAAGTTTAGAAAATTTGGATGTCATAAAAAGTAGAAATAAAATTAATCTTTAGATGCTGGATTCACTTAGTAAATAAAAAGAATCAGAAAGGGGCCATTTAATCCTGTATTTCTGTTCTAACAAAGTCTTCAGTATTTCATTTTAGTAGTATGTAGCTGAAACTGCTCCTAAGATATTCTACAGTCTAACACATGCCTTATTGTTATAAACAGCGATTTTGGGGAGTACACTTGTATGAGGCAAAATATTTAAAACTTCTCTTAAAATTGCAAAGAGATGATTACTAACCAGCAGATTACATACTCCAGCCAGAGAAGAGAGAACAAGGGAGACCTGGAATACCAGCTGAGGTAAAGAGAGGACTAGCAACATTTGCATACACAAGCATGTTAGAAATCAATCATTTGGCAAGAAGCTCATTAATATGAAGAATGAAATTAAGTCAACCTACTGCTGATCTTTGAAGTACTCCAACTATGTAATAAAAACACCTCTCGAAAGCAGATCTTGTAATGAAATCCTTTGAAAAATGATGTACAGATAAAGACTAGAGCTTGCACAAGAAAGCATATTTGACCACTTGTTTGAGATTAGATAATGAGGGTCAAGAGATCAAAGAATCTAAATGGTTTTAATGCAATTATAAAAGATTTGTTTTAAAAGCCCCTGAAAAGGCCCACTTTCAAGCTGTCCATAACCTACCTGTGATTGTTAAGGGGTTTGCAGACATGTAAAAGCTCCACCTGTGTGCCTATGCCTACACATTAATCTGAGCATCCAAATATAATTCTTGCAAAGTCTGTCCGAAAGCTGACATTTGATATTTAGACTGCCAAAGCTAATCTTAAAAAATGAATATATATGTATAATCTAGAGATATTTACTTACATAAAATAATAAAATACTTTCCTTAAACTAAGTATAATTAATTAATTAAATCACTGCAAATTAGTGCTAAAGATGTCAGTTATCATCTCTGGAGAGATACTAATTCATTTATGACATTTAAAATACAACTGGCAATGTAATCAAGTACCCTCCAAAAATCTCATCAAGCTGCTCTACCACTGTTTTTTCATCTTCAGTAAGGCTTGCTTCAGGGAATTGATTCCACGTCCTTAAAAATTATTGGGCACCATTACACTACTTTTATCATGATGGTTATCCACCAGCAGTTCCAGCTACCTCGGGTCAGGCGATAATCCAGTTTCAACAAAATCTGAAAGTAACTAGACTTTATAACTAGAGTTGAGTATATTGTTGGACTTAAACTTTGAAAGTCATATTAATTAGCTTTGCTTTATATATATATATATTTTTACATACAACTGGAAATGGTTTGCCTAAGTTTTGTTCACATCTTTGGCTTCTAGCACCAAATTCCAGCCTACCCTGGATTTGAGGCTATGTATTCCACGTATCACCTTGACTGGCTGAGCTTTTCCTATATGCTTAAGATTTACCACAGTTTAACTCCAGGAAAGACTTTTTCTTGTTTCGTTTCTCATCACAGACAGACAACAGTACGAATAAGCTATCTGATCCAATTTTCTACTAATAGTAGATAGCACAGTATTTTCTATTTCCCCCATTATTTAAAACTGTTGCTGTTGTGCATTGTTTTTTTGTATACACAAAGAATGAAAGAGCTATGCAAAGGGGAATTTGTTTCTGTAAAATCAGAGTTGTATTATTACAGTCCCATTTTCAGTTCCATTCTATATTTCATACAGTAAGCAGACAAGAAGACAAAGCACCTGAAGCCTGATCTGTTTTTACAGATATATCGACCATGATAAAATCAGATTCATCTGAGTTTATTTTAAAATTGTAGGTCTTGTATACCTATCAAAACAAACCTGAAAGGCTTCTCAGAGAACTACATATCAGCTTTAAAATACATAACATTGTGCTTCATCCATAAAAACCTTTTCAGTGATTCATTGCTAAATTATGTAATCCCCTTAGCTATACAATCTAATTGTTTTTTGTTTCTAAATGAATTCTAGTTCTGCCAAATTCTCTTGGAAAAAAAATAAGAAGTTTCATAGATATCGGCAAAGGAAAACTAGAAGAGAATTTTGCCCAAATTCATCTGCCACTGTGTATCTTGCCATCAGAAAGTCTCTGAAGGAGACAACAAAAGGGATTGGGAGGAGAAAAGCTAGATAAATATTAAAACAATTGCAGCCTAAAAGAAATATTGTTTATTCTTTTTTTCTTGGGAAAGCTATTTCAATCATAATGAGCTTTCTGTTGAGTTATTTAACCAAAAGTAGCATGCCTGTTTCTTCTCAATGCATTAAGAGGCTAACACACAGAAGCTGGTAATTGTCTTAAACTTGTCCTGAACATTTGAAGGCATTCAATATCTTTCATGAGGGGTTTGGTATCTTACCGGATCAAGCCCTAGGTAGGAATTAGCTATTATATGCGTGTCAAATGGAGCACAATATGATACCTTGTTTGGGAGCATGACAGATTGCATTTCTTTGTTTTGATTACATTTACTATATACCTAGTGACAAGTTACAGAGCAAAAACCAAATTCAGAGCCAAGGCCAAATTGGGAGTGGATGAGATAAGAAGGGCAAATCACATAAATGGGCATTCAGATGAAGGAAGAGTAGCACACTTTAAAGACCAAATTCTGAAAATCAGTACAGCGGATCACTCGAAGAACCAGAGGAACCTCATCTGTCCCTACAGCAGGTACTGGAACAGCACATGGCTGCACAGACCCTGCAGTGGCTGACAATTCACTCTCCTTCTGCCTCTGGGCGAGGTGAGAACTTAAGGCTCTGCCCTGACACTTCCTAGGGTGTGAAACACTTTCCACTGATTGCCCTTTTCCACTGTGCTGCCACTTTCCATGCTGCCCAGTAGCAACACAATCCCTCTGTATGAGAGCTCTGCCTCAGGCTAGAAGACTTGGTTTAACTAACCTTGAAAACATGTGCATCTGGCCTGCCTAACCACCGTTACAGCTTTCAAAACTCACACAAGACCTTGCATAACTTAGCATTTTGTCTTTGTGGTCCACATCATTTTTAAGGTAAAATATCACATGAATAGCAGAACACAGTATCTTATTTAAGCTCCATACATGCCACAGAGGAAAACAAGGAAGAAAATACGACAGTTTCATCAAGTGCAAATATGATCATCAGAAGCATGTGCTCACAGCATAAAATATAAGTGTTCAGTGCATATGCATATATAATACCTTTTATACCTGGCAGTGCAATGATTAGGGTCATAAAAGCAACCGTCATAGCACAGAATACTCTGCAATGGCTCATACACAGTCTGTCACTACTTGCTTTATTCATAAAATTAATGTTGGTCAGAACCTTAGCAATGTCATCTGCTCATTTGGGAAGTGTAATATGATTTTTAGCTTATGTGCTAACTCACCAGGAACAATGTAACTTTCATCCTCAAGGACAACCTCTCTAATAATGCAACACTTGAATAAAACAGTGCAAGATGACTAGTGGGTATAAGTCAGCAGCTGAGGCTTCTGCTTCTATTTTTTCTCCACTTGCATCTGGAAAGTTATGCTGCATTTATGTAAATACAAAGGATATGAAAAAGTTAAACCAGCATTTAATAAGCAGTAAGTCAGAACCAGCTTCAGCATGGTCATTAAATCCAGATCCTTGGCACATCAACAATACTGATATTTAAACAATAAAAAGTGCAGCAAATCAGGTCATCATCTTTGGTGTCCTACCTTAGTTTCAGTGAAGAAGCAGGACACTATTTATTTTCTCTGCTTTTATTCCTTTCTGTATTTCCTTTATTCTGCAGTACCCTTGTAATCCAGATGCTAATGCAGCAATGTATATTAAAGTGGTTGGAAATTTGCCAATTCTTTTTAAAAGATACCATCACCATCCCTGCCATTTTTCATTGGCTTTGGTTTTTAACATGTAGGGGGACAATAACTTTGGCTAGACTAAGAAATTGGTTTTACATATACAGAAGCTTTTCCAAACTTTTTTTATATGCCAAACAGCAATCTTCATTCCTTCCATGTACTGTTTAAATCAACATGCTCACAATTTACAAGCATTCAGAGAAGAAATTGGTTAAAAAATGTAGAATGAAGGCACTTCTGTCCCTAGTTCAGTTTCAGGTCCAACGTGATAATGGCCAAAACTCATCTCAGGAGAGTTTGTGTTCAATGAAAGACAGAATGTGCCAATGTCCCCTTCCCCCTGCACCTCAAACCCCTTTGAAATGAGTATGCAATCCAATTTCATTTAAACAGATATTTTGATGATAAAAGCACTGTCATAACTGATACAAATTTACAGTATGAGAACAAACAAAAGATTGATGTGGCTAGTAGACTCTTTTACCCTAAAACACAATTAAAGAAACTTGCAGTGAAACTGGAATGCCACCTCTGCTTCTCCTGCTGCAGCCTTCTCCTGATTAACAATTGTCTTTCTGTGGCAAAATTGCAGCTGTACCCAAGCTTATTAATCCAGCAACTCTCACAAGCATTGCAGGCATTCAGAATGTTGGTTAACTTCTGTGATATTTGAGTAATGTAACATATCACAAAATCGCTGAGGTTGGAAGGGACCTCTGGAGATCATCTAGTCCAACCCCCCTGCTCAAGCAGGGTCACCTAGAGCACATTGCACAGGATTGCGTCCAGGCGGGTTTTGAATACCTCCAGAGAAGGAGACTCCACAACCTCTCTGGGCAACCTCTTCCAGTGCTCTGTCACCCTCACAGTGAAAAAGTTTTTCCTCATGTTCAGATGGAAGTGTCTGTGTTTCAGTTTGTGCCCGTTGCCTCGTGTCCTGTTGCTGGGCACCACTGAAAAGAGTCTGGTCCCATCCTCTTGACACCCTCCCTTCAGATACTTGTACATGTTGATAAGATCTCCTCTCAGCCTTCTCTTCTCCAGGCTAAACAGGCCCAGCTCTCTCAGCCTTTCCTCATAAGAGAGATGCTCCAGTCCCCTAATCATCTTTGTAGCCCTTCGCTGGACTTGCTCCAGGAGTGCCACATCCCTCTTGTACTGGGGAGCCCAGAACTGGATGCAGTACTCTAGATGGGGCCTCACCAGGGCTGAGTAGAGGGGGAGACTCACCTCCCTCGACCTGCTGGCAACACTCTTCCTGATGCACCCCAGCATACCATTGGCCTTCTTGGCCACAAGGGCACATTGCTGCCTCATGCTTAACTTGGTGTCCACCAGCACTCCCAGGTCCTTCTCAGCAGAGCTGCTTTCCAGCAGGTCAACCCCCAACCTGTACTGGTGCATGGGGTTATTCCCCCCCAGGTGCAGGACCCTGCACTTGCCTTTGTTGAACTTCATGAGGTTCCTCTCCACCCAGCTCTCCAGCCTGTCCAGGTCTCCCTGAATGGCAGCACAGCCCTCTGGTGTATCAGCCACTCCTCCCAGTTTTGTATCATCAGCAAACTTGCTGAGGGTGCACTCTGTCCCTGCATCCAGGTCATTGATGAAGAAGTTGAACAAGACTGGACCCAGTACTGACCCCTGGGGGACACCGCTAGCTACAGGCCTCCAACTAGACTCTGTGCCACTGATCACAACTCTCTGAGCTCTGCCATTCAGCCAGTTCTCAATCCACCTCACTGTCCACTCATCTAGCCCACACTTCCTGAGCTTGTCTATGAGGATGTTATGGGAGACAGTGTCAAAAGCCTTGCTGAAGTCAAGGTAGACAACATCCACTGCTCTCCCCTCATCTACCCAGCCAGTCATTCCATCAGAGAAGGCTATCAGATTGGTTAGGCATGATTTCCCCTTGGTGAAGCCATGCTGACTACTCCTGATCACCTTCTTGTCCTCCACATGCTTGGAGATGGCCTCCAGGATGAGTTGCTCCATCACCTTTCCAGGGATGCAGGTGAGGCTGACTGGCCTGTAGTTCCCTGGGTCCTCCTTCTTGCCCTTTTTGAAAACTGGGGTGACGTTGGCTTTCTTCCAGTCTTCAAGCACCTCTCCTGTTCTCCAGGACCTTTCAAAGATGATGGAGAGTGGCTTAGCAGCTCCCTCAGCACTTGTGGGTGCATCCCATCAGGGCCCATGGATTTGTGGGTGTCAGGTTTGCTTAAATGATCTCTAACCCAATCCTCCTCCACCAAGGGAAAGTCTTCCTTTCTCCAGACTTTCTCTCTTGCCTCCAGGGTCTGGGGTTCCTGAGGGCTGGCCTGAGCAGAAAAGACTGAAGCAAAGGCAGCATTCAGTAACTCTGCCTTCTCTGCATCCTTCGTCACCAGGGCACCCACCCCATTCTGCAAAGGCCCCACATTCTCCCTAGTCTTCCTCTTGCTACTGATGTATTTGAAGAGGCCCTTCTTGTTGTCTTTGACATCTCTCGTCAGATTTAATTCCAAACGGGCCTTAGCCTTCCTCGTCACATCCCTGCATACTCTGACAATGTTCCTATATTCCTCCCAAGTGGCCTGTCCCCTTTCCACTTTCTGTATACTTCCTTCTTCTGGTTGAGTTTTGCCAGGAGCTCCTTGCTCATCCATGCAGGTCTCCTGCCTCCTTTGCTTGACTTCCTACTCATAGGCATGCACCGCTCTTGAGCCTGGAGGAAGTGATGTTTGAATATTAACCAGCTCTCTTGAACACTCCTTCCTTCTAGGGCCCTCACCCATGGGATTCCTCCAAGTAGGTCCCTGAAGAGGCCAAAGTTTGCTCTCCTAAACTCCAGGGTTGCAATCCTACTTGGTGCCCTGCTGCCTCCTCGCAGGATCCTGAACTCCACCATCTCATGGTCACTGCAGCCAAGGCTGCCCCCAACCTTCACATCTTCCACCAGTCCTCCTTTGTTTGTTAGTACAAGGCCCAGCAGCACACCTCTCCTTGTTGGCTCCTCCACCACCTGGGTCAAGAAGTTGTCACCAATGCTCTGCAGGAACCTCCAGGACTGTTTGTGCCTAGCTGTGTTGTCTTTCCAGCAGATATCGGGGTGGTTGAAGTCCCCCATGAGAACCAGGGCCTGGGATCGTGAGGCTACTTCCAGCTGTCTGTAGAAGGCCTCATCAACTTCCTCTTCCTCATCAGGTGGCCTGTACTAAACACCCACAACAGTGGCACCCATGCTAGCCTGCCCTTGAATCCTTACCCATAAGCTCTCAACTCGCTCTTCATCCACCCCTAGGCACAGCTCAATACATTCCAGTTGCTCTCTCACACAAAGAGCAACTCCACCACCTCGCTTTCCTGGCCTGTCTTTCCTAAAAAGCACATAGCTATCCATGATGGCACTCCAGTCATGCGAGCTATCCCACCATGTCTCTGTAATGGCAATGAGATCATGGCCCTGCGACCGCACATAGATCTCTAGTTCTTCCTGTTTATTCCCCATGCTGCGTGCATTGGTGTACAGGCATTTCAGAGAGGTGATCGAGCATGCAGGTTTCCCAGGAGGGATACAAGAGGGTCCTCCATAGCCACATCCCATGCGCACTTCCCTGGCTGCATTCACCTGCTGGAGGCGTCCTGACTTGAGCTGTCTTTTGCCAACTACCCTGGCACTATAACTCTCCCCTTCCCCCATCTTTCCTAGTTTGAAGCCCTCCTCACCAGGTTGGCCAACCTGTTGGCAAAGACCTGCGTGCCCCGCCTCGTGAAGTGGATCCCATCTCCCGCCATCAGTTGTCGATCTTCAAACAGGGTCCCATGGTCATAGAAACCAAAACCCTGTTGCCAACATCAGTGGCACAGCCAGTCGTTAACTTGGAAAGTCCATCTCCTCCTCCTCTCATCCATCCCCCTCACTGGCAGGATTGAGGAGAAGATGACCTGGGCTCCCAGACCCTTGACCACCATCCCCAGAGCTCTGAAATCCTGCTTGATGGTCTCCAGTTTGCCCTTGGTGTCATTGGCGCCCACATGGAAGAGCAGCAGTGGGTAATAGTCCGAAGAATGGATGAGCCTAGGCAGTCTTTCCATGACATCTCTCACACGAGCCCCCGGCAGGCCACAAACCTCTCTGGACATGAGGTCAGGTCGGCAGATAGATGCCTCCGTCCCCTGTAGCAGGGAGTCCCCCACAACAATCACCCGCCGCTTCTTCCGGGCATTCCGGCAGGGCACAGGGTCTGTTGTCCCAGGTACTTCCCTTGCAGCCCTGCCCATCTCCTCCTCAACCTGGAGGGCACTAAACCTGTTCTTCAGCTGCAATAGATTTTTTATTATGTCATTGTCTGTCCTTAGTATTGCAGCAGCTGAAATATTTGGCACACAATTTATGCAAACCAGTACTGAAAAATTAATGACATATTATTACTTAAGTGTTTTCCATCGGGCTATCTTGATGTACAATGGAGAAAATTAAAGAAAGAAAACAATTAAAACAAAGTGCAAACAAAACAAAGGATTACAATAAGCAGTAAAATAGTAATGCTTTATAATCTACAGAGCTACAAGTTTACTAATGTCTTCATTTTACTGGACTTGGTAGCTTGCTTCTGAAGCAAATTTTTCATATACATTTCCCTTTATCTGAAAAGGCACCCAGTGAAGTTCAATGACAAATGTGACAGGGCATTCAAGAAATTCTGAATTCTGTATTGTATTATCTGCTGTCATTAAAAATATTAGTTTCAGGACTGAAAAAAAAAGTCAAGTTTGACAGCAGAACATTTCGTAGTTAAACTTATTTACTTTCATTGATATTCCAAGTAAACTCTCTTAGAAATGAGAAGCCTGGAAGGGCTAGAAATTTAAATCATAGGTGTATTTAGCATTCCTCATAAGTTTCTTCACCCAATAATTAGTACTTCAGTAATGCAGTCTTTGTGTTAAGTTGTCAGTTCCTCTGTGTCCTCTAAAGGGCACGGACAGTAGAATGAAAGTACCACCTACAGTCATACTTAATACTGCTAATTTGGGGGAAATTGCTCTTTAGAGGTAGTTCACCATGGCTAGTATTGGACACGATTAAAGCTATGAAAGACTTATTTTTATCGGGTCACATGATACATCCAATGGAAACATTCTTGTCATTCCACAGCTGAAAACAATTGCTTGGTGGATTATTTTCAATTTATCAATGAAACTGATTTAGCAATTGAAAATATAAAATATAAAATGTATATTACTATGAAACGATCTGAAATTTGAAAATAACTAATAATTTTGAAATGATAATACTAAAGTTCAGTGGGAGAAACACTACTCTATCAACAGATTAATAGAAAATCAGACAGGATGTCTCCTTTAATACAATTGCTGAGCTCATCTACGGTGTGAGAAAACAAAATACACTCTGAGCATGTCACTATTTGATCTTGAAGGCTGTGTAACAGACGATTTCAATCATTTTTCCTTATCTGACAAAAGCATTCAAAAATTGCCAGAGATTTTTCAATTTGTCAGTCTCAAATACATGGAAATGTTGAAACATGTCCCCATAGGATTGATTCTTCTCTATGTTACAGTTGAAAAGAGCTCTTTTACGTTATACAAGAATTGCTCTTTCACAATGATTATATCCTTTAAGAATGATAAATTTGAAGAGATGCAATGACACATTCAGTGACTGAATACAGATTCTACTTCTTCCACAGAGTGCTAAGAGTTTCGCACACACACGGTCTTAAAATTAAACTTTACATGCATCAAAAGTTGTAAAAATAATAAACATTACAGAATAACGTATGTGAAAGAATTAACAAATGAATTATTTGGCCATATACGTAACTTTTTACAAAAAAGAGAATAAAGCAGAAAATAGAGAAAGGGATATAAGAGATATTAGTCACTGTTATATATTAGCTTTCAAACACCTGAAGTAACTTACTAAATTCAGCAAACAAAACTATCTTGATTCTACTGCTCTCAAGAGAAAAAGGTTGATTTCTCAGGAAACTGTAATCTTTAATGAAGACTTTGAACCTGACAAAACACTAGAAATGAATGACAATTACTTAACAGAAATATGAATACTGAGAAAGTCAGTGGGGTGAGTGTCCATGCTTCAAGAACTTCACATTACAAAATAATTTAATGTTCTTTCTTAAAAACCTAGTCTCTCCCAAAATTTGTGCAATGAATTGTGGTCATTCCATGCCAAATATCCCCAAACATTTGTTGAATAAACATTCTTGGACAATTTACAAAATTTTGCTAACTACTACCTTTATTAAGACTGAGCTTTGACCCAAAATTATCTTCCAGTGCTCATGCAAGAAAACTGCTTACCTTGATTTCAAAAAAACCAAACAGTACAGAATCACATTAAGATTCGTAAGTATGATTTAAAAATAAAAGGACACTTATGACAATTAAACTGCACATCTTAGAACAATAGAAAATTATTTTTAAGAGAAAAATACAATTAGGTTAACAATGACTCTCCAAAGTATCCCTTAAAATAAAGCTCTGTCCCTTACTTCCACCTAAAAAAGGATTACCCTGTTTCTGTGCATGACAGAGTACTGGCACCATCAGGGCTGAACTTTTGAAAAGAGGTAGAATGTTGAAAAGAGCCTGTTTAATTACCCTCCAAAATATTTACCTCTTTTCATAGTTTGCTGTTTATTACAGGAACAACGTATTTCTCTGCCTGCCTTTTGAGGATAAATACACCAATGTTAGTGGAAGAGGACCATGAAAGTATCTAGCAGAAAATGGTAATGGCCTGAGCTACCTGAATTGCCTGCCATTCAATGTTCAAAGAAAACAGCACTGATTCAGCTGTTCATGAGTCACACTATACTCCAATATTTGTTATTCATTGACGATGGGATTTATCTTCCATGCTCACTTATACAGCAGCTATGTTTCTATTGTGAAATAACTTAAAGGTATACATTTGTGTTTAGCCTCTACTAGTTGCCTGCTTCGCTTGGATTCTAGCACGCTGTGAATTCAGCTACACATTTATTGTGAAATATGAGAGCCTCCTACACTTCTTTGGCTTCCAGGCACCTTTTAATAGCTACAGTCTTTGTCTGGAGATGCATTATGCCATAAGGTGTCCTTTCTTCTCACCTTAATCATATTACTGTTTAACACATATTTTTCAACTTTACCCTACCCCAGCACACTTAGGAAGTTTAATTGCAAAGATATACATGTGCTCTCAGGAGATGATTTGATTAAATGAGAAGAAGTGAGATTTAATTTTAAGAGGTAGGATCTAGATAACTTTTATAATCAAAAGCAAACTCTCACTACCTATCATGTCCTTCTAAGGTTGGACTGGCAACACAGATCCACTAGTTCTATTCCATATATTGTTACTGGATCCATCAGACAGAGCCTATACCAAGAAAGTAACTGAGATGAAGAAACAGATTGCTATTGCTCTATCCTACAAAAGTGTTGAGGCATCACTGACTAATACTTACAAAGCATTTGTTTTTAATGACAGCTTCTCAATATCTTAACTTATAGGGCTTTATTCGTTATTTACAATTCTTCTAAGACAACTTTAGTACCATTTATAGGTACCTTTAAAAGGAAATCTTTAAATGTTTGCATTTTAAATACAAACATACCGAATGGTCTTTACAGTGGCAAAAAAAGTTAGTAAGATTATCTTATAGTTCACATTTTTGTTAATACTCCTTAGTGCACAATTGCAGCATCTGTAATTATACCTACAACCATTCTGAGGAGTTGGAGTCAATTTTAGGGACATTGAAAACACACTGGAAGGATGTACAAATGTGAAACCTCACAACTAAATAAAGAAATATGGAAAGAAGTTTTTTTCCACACGGATAGAAAACCCTGTAATACAACCTTTACTTGGGGGATTTATGACTAACTTTTCCCATCATTTGTCCTTTAGATATTTCCATTAATTGGTGTTTGCTTTAAAGTATCTTGTAGATATCTTTTGAAAACTTTAAATATCAAGAAGTTAGCCCTCCAAGAACAAAACTATTTCAGTAAAATAGCTGTTTTTCTGACAGTTTTAAAGATATTGCTACTTGAGAGGTTTTGCTTTGTTTTTTAAACCTTCAAATACACTATTATAAATATCAAAGCACCAGCAAGAACTACATGGATACATAAGAAAAAGTACATACCATATTAACCGTTTCTAGTCAAAAAATACTACAGTATTTATGTAATAGAATAGCATTAACTATATCTTTACCTATCCCAGTCCTGCAAAATGATTGTTGCTTTGAATGATGTTTATAGGACAGGAGGATGAAGAAGACATGCATTTGGCTATGTGACTTCAAATGCATTTATCTTATTACTGCAATTTTTCTTTTCTATAGTACCTAGAAATATTCACTATAATATTATTAGAAAAATATATTTGTACTTATACATTTAAAAATAGGAAAGATAATAAATATTTTCAGACAACCAAAGAGCAAAGCATACCGAACCAACGCATAGCTTTCATTAGACAAAAAGGTATGACATGTATGTCTAACAACATCTGATTAGATCTGTGATACACTAAATTATATATGCAAAAACAGTATAGATTTTCAGCTGAAGATACCACTTTCCTACAGTCATCAGAACAAAGAAAATAACTGCCAGAAGGGAAGAGCTGAAGGGAAAAAATATTTTTATGGAGAGATTAATCTTTTGGTTTTGTATCCTCGTAATAGAATCTTCATGGACCACATTATCCCTTTGTTTACTGGTAGCAGATGCCTATCTAAAGTCACATTTGACCTTAAATGCAAGATATTTATTGTAAATTGTAGCTACTGGCTTTTATTTTTAAAAATGAAAAGCTACAAAGGTTTCATTTTCTAAAGTTGGATTTGTACATGAACAGCTATTGAAACTATTGTTGCGGGGGGGGGGGGGGGTTCTTATCAACACAGCTTTCCTCTGTCATCATGAACCCAAGGAGGGGTTTAGATTAATCTGAGCAAAACAGAACTTTTAGAATATATATTGATTTTCTTCCTTTATAATGCTCCCATAAATCATAATCATCATGTGCCATGCCTATGTGCCCTTGATTCTGCTAGCTATAATCTAATCTCATAACTCAGGCTCTCCAGAAAAGAACATTTTTCTTATTTTTTTCTTCTTACTTATGCATTTTCCGCTGCTTCCCCTCCAGCTCTTCCCTCCCTGCTCCCCTAAGAATATAGCTGACTGTAGTCAGGATGATAGCATCTCAAGGTCATCGAAATGGATTGATAAATGGCAGGATTTGTGCGAACTCTGGGGTGCCTAGACATGTATTCAGCAGGGCTTTTCAAAAAGTGGTTACAAATACTTTCGAAAATAACCATTTTTTAATGTACTCAACTCTTTGCATCCTTTAGACTGAATAAACCCATTAATGAATCTGCACTTCAGACCACAGTTGTACATTATTTCTGGCCTGTACCTGAAACTACCTCTTTCAACTACACTATTCTATATACGTTTGAGTGATTTCATATATATTTTTTAAATTTACTTTAATGATATTCTGTTGTTTGGTAATGCTGGCTATTGCCAACTTCTCTGTTTTGCAGATGGAGTGATCTTCCTAACACTCATATATCTTTCATGTAGTAAAGAGAAAAACAAAATGGCAGTTCTTTATTCAGAGAATTAGACTCACGGCAAAGTGGGGGCTAGACTAGCAGCCTCACTGCAGAGAATGTCTATTTATGACTGGAAAAAAAGGGAAAAACAACACATGCTGAACCAAGAGCAGACTAGGACCACAGTTGTTACTTGATGAAACAATATTTATCCCGTGGCCTAACATTCTTACAGAAAGAAAGAATCTATAATAATCTGTCGTCTTCTGTGCCCAAATCCTTCCCCAAAGCCAGTGCAATAGCTGGCCTACCCTTCTTCTCAGTGGGCCATAAGCACTGGAAACTGATTTCTTCATGTACTGTAGCCTGAAGTACATTTTACCCTGACTGCGGGTACGCTGGGCAAATAGCTTTGCCCTTGCATCATGCACCTCAGTTCATTCACTAACATCCTCTCCAGGGCTTGAGGAATCTGCCGAACCAAAGGCTTATCACTGAAACTCATCTCGACTGAATAACAGCAGTTTGACACCTTTCTTCTCACCAACTTTGAATTCTTTAATGGAAATATCATGACATTATCCAAAAGCATTCACTAGCTGAGCTGAATTAAGTATACAGAAGCCAAAGACAGCAACCCCACAGGAATTTGAACAGAGAAAAGGCCTCTAATTTATGCAGAGATTAAAGCATGAGTTGCTGGCAAGTCAAATTGACCAAAACAATTAGGATTTGATTTTATTCTATTCTTCAGAGGTGCTGTTACCTTTTCATCAGGCTACTGTGATGTTCAGTAGTGTATTGCTTTTTATTTTTCCCTCAGAATAACAATTGTTGCATCATGAGTTGCTTAAAGATTCATTCAGACTTGAGAGCTGGGAGAAGTCCCTAGACCAAAACCAAAATCTGATGAAGCTCCTTTCATTTTTATGGTGGTGTAATCAAAGATGTGAAAGAAAAAAATCAACCAGCTGACTGCTAAAGTAGGGCAGAGCCACAGCACAAGCATACGCAGATCCACAGAAAGTAAACAGTAGAAGTAGGGACGTAATGAAAAATAATTTTCCCTGACTTGCTTGCTTGCTTTGTTCATTTTCTAAAAAAGCTGTGACTATTACGTGAACATCATTTTCTTACTAATTATAGAATATTAAATTAACTGTGTGTTTTCTACTACCTTATGTTTTAAAGTTTATCTTTACCTTACAAACACACCTTTTATGACCAAATTTAAAGAGAAACACCTCATTTACACACCCCATCACCTTATGTCTTTTTACAGTTCTCTGCTTTAGCTAAACCTGATGTGCTAACTATTCAGATGCAATAGCATTTTCAACTCACTTTACATTGATTTAAAAAAAAAGAACTGCACAAGATGTAGAGAAAAGAGAATGAGAATGCCTATATGTAAAAAAAAAAAAAGAAAAAAAAAGAAAAAAAAGAAAAGAAAAGAAAAAAGCTTTGATAATAAATACGCCAGGCCACACGTTCAGAAATATTTCATACTTGGCATACATGAACAAATTCTAACATTAAAATGCTTTGATGATCAAACCAGTTGCTGTGCATTTAAGTTCCATTTGCCAACTTCTTCCCATGATATATATTCCAATTTACACAAAATGTATTTGCACATACAAGAAGCATGGTGAATTAAAGACAATGCAAAAAGTTCAGATATGTCCCCTGCCTTTTCTTTATCTCATTGCATCTACTGACACCACCAGAAATACAGGCAGGTGGGCAATTCAAAAGCATTACTGAGCACTTCACAGTATGTGAAAAGGGATGCAATCTAGAAGGTACTGGAGTCAATGAAAAAAAAAGGTACTCTATTGCTTTTTTCCTCTGCTCCTTTTCTGATTTTTTCCAGGGGGAATGCAAAGGGGAAAGGGAAGAAAAGGAGAGGACAGGAGCAAAAATGGCTGAGACAAGCATTTAAATGGGACTAGTCTGAAGGATGAAAGGAAGAGGAAATTTCCTCTTCCCTCCTTTCACATGCTGTTATTACTCTCCCTTGATTTTTTTACCTTTGTTCTTCCTCCCTTTCCTTCACAAACACACACAAAAAAAATTACAGCTCCAGAATATATCACTAATTTTGTTAGCTCCCATTATCTTTGCTCTTTCCCCAGCAACCCTTCCTCAGATGGCCGCTAATGGGCATGATGGCTCTTCCTCGGGACTCCTCACCTCGCATTTTGATTTCCTTTATTCCAGGGACAGAGGAACAGAATAGCAGACAGTTTGCGGATAGACTCACCTCACTGACAAGGTACTCATTTAAACCTGGCCAGCTTAAAAACAAAACAAAATAAAACCTAGCGGATGAGCACCTTCATCTATATCTTCTCAGCATCTTTAAAGTAGGACATGGGTAGAGTACCTAACACAATCCATGAAACACAACAGATTAACTCCTCACTGTTTTAAACGTTTACAGTTTGACTGGTCATATATTTCATTTCTTTACTAGTTAACAAAACTACAAACTCAAGGAAGGTAGAATGGATAGGTCAGTCAAAACTCAGTTTCTAAACATGATGAGCGCACCTGTAGTATAATTTACAGAATATACAAGACATTAAAATGCTGACAATGCATTCAGATGACAAGGACTGTAACAAGATGTGAAAATGTGTGTGTGTTCTTTTTAGAAGATGTCTGTGTGATCATATCATGAGAGAACATATATGTGAAGAATATGTAAAAATATTGCTGGAGGTCATTGAAGGTCTCTACCATCACCTGCAGACACACACGGAGGAGAAGGTAGGCTACTAGGCTTCAGTGTTACCAGGACTGAAGGACTCAATTTGTAAGTCTCGAACATAAAACACTGCAAGCAGTTTAAAGTATTAAAATTCATGTTGCACTGAATCTTAAGCCTGTCACTTCTCAACTTTAGAGAACTTGATTCTCAGCCTTACATTTTTAAACGTTTTTGCTACTGCCATAACTTTAAAAATGTTTTAAAAGCATTTAAATAAATCTCATTTGATAAAAATATTTACAAGAGTCTGTGGAAGGTTAAATGAGCAGAAGACTGAGTCTGTCCAATGTGCCTCCACAAATTTGCAAATAACATACTTAAGACTTCAAATCTATACGGAATTTGATCCAAAATCTAGTATCAAAGAGACGTTCCCTTTCAGAAGGCTAGTTATCTTTCCCTACTGGCAACATATGCTGCAGTCTAGATCTTTTGTATACACATCAGCTATTCTGTGAGTGAAACCCTGTTTTTTCCTACAGATTGGCATTTGCAGTCCTAGTCACATCTCTGACCTCTGGCACATCCTCCCTCCCTGCCTCCCTCCCTCCCTGCCTCCCTCCCAGTTGCCCAGGGGTGCTGATGGAAGCTTTTCAGCGACAATCATGCAGTGCATTGTGTCTGATAACCCCCGCTGCCGATAACGATCCTTTTTATGGCAGCTGCATACGTAAGTGCAGCTTAGAAACAGTAGTAGTTCTGCTCCTGCAGCACCTACGGCACTTTCTTATTCAGGAGTGGGGGGCGGGGGGGGGAGAAGCCTAAGACAGGATAATTGTATCTTCCCCCCTCCGATTCTGCATGCTGTTCGCAACTGTTTACCCAGTATACGCATACTTCTGTTTCTCCTAGGCTGGATCAACGGGAAGTATTTGGAAAGACTCTGAACTATGCAGTGCTTATTTGCAAAAAAAAGTTACAACAAGGCATCAGCCACAAAAATTAAGCAGGCATCGCTTCATGCCATCACCAGATACAACAAGGAACTGAAAGTGACTTTTAGACGGGTTCTTAGTTCATAACTGAATGAGGCTCCAAGCCTCTCCCACTGAAATTTTTATGCATTTCTGAGAGGTATTTCATATTGTGATAGGTGATAATTTGTTACATCAACTCGGGAAGTGATTTTACGATGAAACTAGGCGCTAAGTACGGGCTATCAACTCGTGAAGTGATTTTACCATGAAACTAGGCGCTAAGTACGGGCTATCACCACAATGATTGTACTGAGCCAGCAGAGCGGTATTGTATTGTGAAATGTATGCGCGCGACCTGAAGGGCACCACGCACAACGCAGAGGAAGACCCCTGCCTTCATCCCGACCCCCCCCAGCAACAGCCGGTGCAACCGCAGAAGTTACAGGCATATAAGGGGACTGTGAGCGGGGGATTGCGCGCGCCGTTGGTGGAGCAGGAGACTCCCCGGCCGCCCAGCGCTGTTTTGCTTTACTTGTGACTTGCTCAATTATTCTATTAAATTGGAATTTATGCAACCCGGCCCGAGTGGTTGTCAATTTGTCGCGTTTACGTATAACAATATCATGCCTAAAATCTTGACTTAGAACTATTATTGTGAAGAGGCTGCACAACAAGATTGAGTATTAATCATAGTTAGACACTCAGTTTTAGAGTTCCACCATTCTCCTAAAACTAGCATTAACCAGACCTGGAAAGTATGAGATGAAATGTGTATTGAAATATATGTATTGAAATATTTCATTGTTTCAGGTGGCTTTTATTTGAATATTACTTTTGCTCTTGTGTTGTTCTAAAGGTTGAGAGAACAGGATTTATAGGAAACTTCCATGGTAGAAATAAAATTTAGGGTTATTTAGACACCCTAATTCTGGCAAGAATGAAAAAAGATCCAGTCCTTTCACTTTTTCAAACAAGAGGCAATTTTCACTCATTATAAGAGTTTCTCCCAATTTTTACAGGGCAAGGTATAAATACTTTGTTCTTTGCCTATCCTTGTCTTTACATAGCTAACATTTTCATACACTCTTGCAAAAGCAATGTTGTTAAATGAAAGCAATATTTCTTTAGCCAGCTTCTCCTGGAGACTTCCTGCAACAGCTGAGGAAAGGTTGCATCTCATCAGCTGCAGTGTGTCCAGGCAGCATAAGGAAGATGAAGTAGAAGGAATTTCAAAATGATGAAAAAAGGCAAAAATTGTTAGCATTGCTGTGGAAACATGAACTCAACAGCTAGGTGCCAAGTGGGCTTTCAAGGGACTATATTTGTGCACTAAGATAAACTTGTCTCTAAGGTAAAATAGAACAGTCTACGCAGTAGCAAGTCTAGTTTGATTGATGAGCATTCACACAAGAATAGCTTACATCTTTTCACATAAGGAGAGGAACCATACACTTTCAGCATAAATAGGCAGGAAGAAAGAGTTCAGTGTGTGTACTGGTGTCTTGTCTGTTGCCAAGAGCTGCATCTCCAATATCAAAATGATAGCTGAACTCTGCATACAGTGATAGGTCATAAAATACAAAAGACATTAGTGTTTTGTAGTTTCCTTTACTACTCCTCATGAAGGGTTTAATTCTGCTAGATTATCAGTTATAAAGTATGAAGTTATGAAGTGGTTCTGGGTACTGGGAGGGAAAAGAAGGAAGGAAAAAAATAAGCTAAAATTAAATTTTCAGTTTCAGGACCTGAAAACCTGCATATCAGAAGGGGATATGCATTGCTCAGAGGGAACTAGGAGGAAAAGTACACTATGCAGCACCTTTTTCTCTGAAACAAAGATAGGAGAGGAATATGTTGTAATGAAGAGATGTCGTCTATGCTAGGTTTCCTAGGTGATTAAAGAGTGCAAAACCAAGAAAAGAGGAAAGAGAAGGTAGATAATAGTAATAGATATACACAATGTGAAGAGAAACTGTGGAAATCAGCACTCCACCAGTAAACAACTTAAACATACGTGGATTAAAATGTTCTATGGGCTTTCCTGCTCAGAAACACACTAATTATATTTTTGAAAATACAACAGATTGCACTGTGCAGATAGACAATTAGAGACAGAGGTCCTACATTTTAACACTAATGCTATGTGGCACAATTTCCGGGTGATTGAGGGCAATCACATCTCTTTACTCATTTGATAACCCTGTGTACAATATGAATACTGTCAATCTCAGATGTGTCTTGATGGATGGTTAATGCCTGAACATTTCTTTGAACATTTTAAATACAGCATAAATACAAATAAAACTGAAAATGCTCAAACCTTTTGAAATGTAATTCTAAAGAAAAATGTTCTTAATCTGAAACCATGGGAGACAATGCAAACTATGAAGTTACATTAAGACAAAGAATTGATCAGCAGACTACTAACAGAATCCTCCTGGTTTAAACTAATTAGATTTTTTTTTGTTCGTAGTGTTCAACATAATTTTAGCATAATATTAAAAATATTTCTATTAGGAAATGTTCCAAGTTCTGGAGTATGGTTATGCAGTGGCCTAGATTTTAAACTGTCCTAGCAAACAAAAGACCAACTCAGTCTACACTGTACAGTAATTTGTAAAGGTCAAGAGTTAGCAACAGAAAGACTGCACTAAGACCAAAGATTCAGAATTGCAGAGAACAAGCACATGGGACTTAATGACCAAAACTGAAGTATCAGATTTGCAAAAATTACATAACTTGTGGTAATTTGATGTACAAGATAGTGATAACCTGAACTGTTCCAGCCACTGCCCCTTTTTAGAGGCTAACTATGCAGAAGGCTGCACAGCTTGAAAGTCATGCACCAGGGCAAACCTGCAGAATCATGACTGCGCCACTCTCAATCTCATCTCTGGGGACCTGCTGATGCCCATAGTGATACTTTTTGACCCTGCATTTCTCCAAACTTAAGATATATCCTGACTAGTCTGAGCTACAGAGTCTGAGCAGATATGATACCTGCCAAGCTGAGCTAACTCTTGAACATTATCTAGACCCTTGGATTTATGCTATTTATCTCCAGGTTTTGCATGTTCTTCTTGTACTTTATTTCCTACTTTTCCCTGCTCTTCTTTTTTGATCTGAATGTAAGAAGAATCTGGCTCCACATCCCCAGACTCTCTCTGATCTAGAAGCAGAACGCCCCAAGCAGCTGCATGCTGGCACAACATACCTAAATTTTAGAAGGGAAGATAAGATTGTGTACAGTAGCCATCTGTCTAAAGCAGAGGTTCTTCACTCCAAGCCACTGGCAGAGCAGCTTTTATGAGCATTTGCCTTCTAGGAAAGAGGACCAGACTCCAACAGCAGAAACAACTCCAGATTTATCTCTATTAAAACTCCTCCTTCCCACAAAATATTTGTGTTTTCTATTCTCAAAAACCTCTTAAAATCTGCCATACAGGCTTCTCTTTCCTTCTTTTTTTGGTATGAGATTCCTCTAAGTTCTCTACAAAGAAAGGGAAAGAGAAATACAATAAAACATTAAAATGTTAATATTTTACCTTTCAGGTGCCTTATTTCTCTTTTTTTTTTTTTCCCAACACGAAAGTTACATGATATTAGAGATACCTGTTGCCATGCAATTAATGTGACTGAGAGCTCTCTACCTGAAAGTCATTCATGTTTAACCCTTGACTGTTGCATACTACCAGGGCAATGTTGACTCTCTGGGACTACCTGTTCATGTACAATTACCATAACTGACAAAACAGTAATGCCCCAAAGCACTCCCCAGAGCAGTGCAACTTCTTCCATCCATTCACGACCACCTCTCTTCCTTAATATCTGCAAACCACTTGTAGCTCTAGAGTACGCAGTATGGAGTACAAAGGCATATTTAGACTGCTTATGGGCTGAATACATTGCTGAGCAGAAGTCAACAAGGTTAAAATACACTTTTGTGTGACTGTGTTTGACCTAGGAGAGGGAAATCCAGTTCAGAAGACAGAGCTGTAGAGAGTATCGTCATCTGTATGACGAACAAACAAGGTAAGAGGAAAACGTAGCAAGAGCAACATGAGAACAGGACAACAAGGGAGCTCACGCTGAGAGATCTGGAGAGGATGAAAAGAACCATCATCTGCCTGCATTGTCTAAAATAGTAAGTAAACATGAAAGACACAGCGAAACATGAGGAAAAGAGAACAAAGCCACAAAGGAGTACGCATTACGCTGTCTGTAAAAATAAGCAAATAACTATGTTACATAAGAAAATCATTTGAGTTCTGGAGAGTTTCCATGTCAGTCAAATGCACGCATATAACATGAAGATTTTTGTCCTGCTTATTTTCAAAAACAATGCTCTATTTTCAGCATTTTAAAGTTTCAAAAGCACAAAAGCCATGCAAAACATTGTAAAAAATACCAAGAAATGTGAGTATTTCTGAACCCTCCAGTAGGCCCAGTAGTTAAACATCTTTTAAACCTTTCTAATTTATATTCCTATTCTCTGTTGAATAAAATTTCCCACTGTTAAGTGATTTAATACAACTTTTAAATATGATAGGTACTCAGTTTTATTAATATTGCATGCCTACATTCCTAAATATAGTTTTAACTACCTCTTCACCCACCTGTTGTTAATGCAGTACTTTCTCACTTGTTCAAAATTCACAAAGAAGATAGAAAGTGTTTTAGAGTAAGAAAGCATCATTTTTTCCCTCCTGTAAAATAAGAGCTGATTTCATCTGATGTCAATAATTCTGTCAGCATGTATGGAATTGCCATCAATAGTCAAAAGAATACTAAAACTAGTGTCTTCTTTTATTCAAGATTATCTGTTTGCAAATTTGTATAGGTCAACTGGAAATTTTCTTTAATGAATATACCACTGTTTTTTGATATCAGTTAGCCCTAGCTGGATCAATATTTTCTAAGAAACCTGTAAAGAAATGTGGCCTTTGAAGTCAGTGTTCAGAAAGCAGCACATCCTTAACACTATGTTACAAGCTTGTCATTCACTTTTATCAGCTTGGTTAAAATTACTTTCTTTGTTTTTAACCTTAACTCACCATGTTAGCATGAGACTCCTCTATGTTCTTCCATGCAATTTTGCCGATGTTTATGCCCATGCAGAACATCCCAAATACAACTGCATCTCAGTCAGTCTCATCAATACTCTGATATATTTGAAGTGACCTTTAAAATCTCTTTAACATTTTATCCAGATAAACATCTCTTCACCTCCACTTTTGAGCTGTGTAATTGTACTCTGGAGCTGCAAAGATGGGAACTCTTCACAGTTCTCCTTTGAGAAGTCTAGCTTGGGAGAACTTCTTGTTCCCCATGTCTTCTGACTGGCTATTAGAGAGCTTTTTAAAGCATAAGGAATCTGAAATCTATGTAGCATGAGAAACTCATGTCAACTGAGGAATTTTTACTGGTTTCCAACTATTGCTGCCACTGGAAGTGATAGTACTGCTAACTTGGCTAATCCTAAAAGAAGAGAAATAAGGCAAAGGGTAGACATAACTAACCGAGCTTATTATATAAAATTATTCCATTCTCCTCTCCCCAAAGAACAATCTTTCTCATGGCCAATGCAAACTGGCTATCATGTGTCTTGGGCTATTTCTAGTGCCTACCAGTGCAGAAGAAGGTCTTTGGAAGAGAGCTGGAAGACAGTGGAAAATAGAAACATAAGTCATCAAACTACTTATTAATACTGCAGAAACTCAGAAACCATCCCTCCTATTTTCCAGTATTTATACAGATTCATTTCAAATTGTGACCTGAATGAAGTAGGGGCTGTAACATTCACTTGTGCAAATATCTCTAAACTGATCATTTATTTCCCCATGATAATAACAGCTTGCCTTAAATATTTTAGGTTTTTTTACAAGGCATTTAGACCTATTAGTTCAAATAAGAATTCAGACTTTAGCAGTATACTAAGTTTATAAAATTTCCTTTGAAAGAGCCACAGATATTAACAACACAACTATTTTAAAACTGCTTAGGTATCAGATATACAGTAAGATGATGCCAGTCATGTCTGTATAAAAGATAAATTGCTCTTTTCTTGGAATTATGTGGTTTAAATGGTTTGACAGAATAAAACACTGTATCTACTTTGGACTCCAAAATTTTGTTCTCATGGAATGTATTAAAAATATTTAAGTATTTAAGATACTTTGTATCCATATCAGCTAAGACTCCTAAGCATGTTGCCATTTCATTTTCAGTTCTGCACACTAGCAGTCAGGTCCGCAGCATTTTTCTCATTTTCCTGTTGACTGGCATTTGGAAACACCCACTTCATTCCATGGCAGCTTCACTCACTGAATCGTTTTCAATTGTGTTGAAGAAAAGTTAGTGCAAACGCACAGATGAAAAATCATATCAGGCTGCTGTGTGACTTTTTCTTTTCTTTTTCTTTTATCCATGCTCTGCATTTTTGTCAGGCTCAAACTGATTTTTTTTTTTTTTTTTAAGTTAAAAGAGCAGACTATCTCATCTAATAATAATTTCCCAACATACACTGTATTTTCAACATTGTTTGAGTTATTACGTCTTTTCTTAGAAAAAAATGTGTTGTGCCAAGCCACATGCAACAGCTTTCACTGTCTGAAGTCATACTTAACTGTAAGCTACAAATGAAACAGTCATGTGCAACATATTGCTTTAACAGCAAATGCACTGTAGTGCAAGGCATCAGCACACAGAAACCCTATGCATTTTTATATTACATTCTTGTGCATACCTGACTAAGAATATAAAAGGAGACTCCTCCAGGAGGCAATTTAGAGCATGAGCCTACCTCAAGCGCTCTGAATTTTCCTCGGGAGAAGCTCATCTTCATCAGGAGACTGTATGTAGTAGACTGAGGAGGCCTTAGTCGTAGGTCTAAAGAAGGGTAGCATGGATATTCCCCAAAATAACAAGGTCCTCAGAAATGTCTTCACAGATTGGGAGGATTCTGTAGTGTGAGATGCAAGTGCAGTCATCGAAATGACTGCATCAGAATACAGAAGAACAGAAAATAAAACAAAACAAAACAAAACAAAGCAAAAACATCCCAGCTCTCCCTCCAAAATAGATGCTGTCCAAAAGACGCAACTTTGCATCTTATTATCATCCTCCAAAACCATCTATAATAGATGGCATTCATTTATGTTTTGGTAGATTTCCAAAGGTGTATTGTGAAGTCCTGATGTTTTTGAACATACAAAATTACAACTGCAGAGGTGCCTAAAGCAGAAGAAGATGGAACTAATCTTTTTGGTTATTTATTGCTTTTAAATGTGATTTTTAAATGCAACTTTTCAGTTGCTGACACATTCGTCTCAATATTTATTCATAATTATTTATAGAGCAAGTTTTTCCCCCCCCCCAATGACTGTGGGGACTTATATCTGTAATTAAACTTAGAATTTGGTAGCAGTGATGAAAGAAAGCTCCAGACAAGATACAGTGCGACAGTCTTACACACACAGCACAGATTTTACATAATATAAACGACAAATGGATGTGCAGGGTGACATCATAGCTGCCACCATTTCTAAAGTCAGGCTGCCTGACAGAATGGATGGACCAGAAATGATCCAAAATTAAAATAGGAACATTTGCAGAAAAGTAATTTCCGGTGAAGATGAGGACAGAGGTTTAAATCTGTCATTTTGTGGACAACATTGAGAACGATTCAGTTCCTTGATCAAGTTATTTCATACCCACGTTTTGACCCACACGGCCTTTTATAATCTTTCACACGGCTTTTTATAATCTTTTCAATTAAAAAAATGCATATATTAGTCCCCTATAAAAAGGGTATTTTAAACTTACAAAAAATAGACAGAGGAACGCTGACATATAAGTATTATGTACTCAAGACTATCACACTCACATTTTCCCACATCACCTTTCAAAGTATGTTTGTATTGTGTCAGCCATGATCAGTGTATCATATGATCTTTTTCAATTATATTCATGTTTTACAAATAGCAGTTTTGAGCAAGAATTGAATTATTAGTATTTTCTGAGCAGTTGTAAAACCTGCTCCTCTCTCCCTTGAAGGCAGTACAGATGCTCCTGTTGTAAAAGATGTCTTTTTAAGGTTATTTAAACAAGTGTCCCCATACATTTTATGCTGCAGACTTCTGTGCACTTGCTAGTTACAACACCTCTGAAAATTAATGAAAAAAAATCTTCAGAACTATTGAACACTACACATTTTCACAGTAGATGAACACAAATATTATTTAGCATCTTGCACCTGTGATCCCCCTGACAGTGGGCCAAGCAACCGCATGCCCCTGCCAAGTTCTTTAAAATATTCTTAAAGCCTTATAATACATTTCATTTTCATTTTATCTGAAAACACTTCTATTGTGGTCTTAAACACTAATGATATAATTTTTCCTTAAATATTTTGCCGCTTCGTTGGCTTGTTGGGATTTGTGCCCTCATTAAAAAGACGTGCATATAGAATACGCATATATACACATAAAACATAAAACCCATGTTTCTATACCACCCCCATATACACCTGCAGATATGGATAGCAGGTGAGCAACAAATAACTCCTACACACAGCTAGAATCCAGCAGTCCTAAACCCGGGTCTAGTGCACACAAGAAAACCTTTCTCCATCCTCCTGTTAGCAAGGGCTATTTGCATGAATAAAAGATTTTATGTAGCCAGTTTGCCAAAGGCCAGCACACATGTAGAAGTCCAGGGTATCCTCACTGTCTGTCATAGCTAATAGATCATGAACACTCTTCACCAAAGCAACAATAATAGTAAACATTTTAGTTCTAACAATATACCATTTATTGCAAAATAACAACTAGCACTGTTCTTATACAATGTATTATTAGACTTGCCCTGTGAACGCTGAAAAAAAAAACCTCAAAAAGGGACAAAGTTCACTGAAACAAAAGCTTAATCTGAAACAGTGATAATCACTGAACATTATCTTTTTGGAAAAAATGTGTTACTAATAGCACAACTCTCCCCAAAAGTCTTTAAAATTACTCTGTTCAGGATATTTTTCATTTGTTATGTGAGAAGAACTCCTTTAATGCTTGAGAAGTTCACTGTCATCTGAAGAAAGAAAGAGAGGTTGGATCTTAAATGATGTAAAGTTTAAGTTGTTAAATATCTCTGTGCAAAAATCTAAGTTTAACAAAGCACATAATGAACAATGTATTCAGAAATATGCATTTGTTTTGTTCTTTAAAGATACTACCACTTCATTAAAATGCACGTACACATCCCTTTTTAGTACAGGTCCTACTGACTTACTGTAAGTAAATATAATTAATATAATTAATGCTTAATCAAGAAAGGAAATCTTAGTACTGGACTCACAGAAAGATATCCACAGAATTTAAAATAAAAGCACATATTTCATAGATTTGATCATTCACTTATTAACTTTTTTTCCCCCAGAGTCAAAGTTTAATCTGCACAATAAATGCTATTATATCTCACAGTGAAAGTAAATTGGCATTTGCATGATTTATGTTGTAAGTGCATAAAATCATAATAAAATATATATGTATAAACTCTAAAGACTCCCATTGTGCTACTACCTTAATTATCCTACATCAAACCTGTCCACCAAGCAATTTCTAGAAGTTACACTACTATCTGAGCTACTCAGGATCCTCTGTATTATTTTAAGCCCAGCCCAGCCAGTCTGATATTGCAGTCAAACATGAAGCACAGTCTCCAGGGCATCTGATTCTGAGAGCCCATTGCACACAACTGCTTTTGAGGATCTGCTTTTTTTTTTTTTTCTAATAAGTAGTCAGCCTTTCCTAATATTCCTTGCTTCATGCATAAAATTATTTATTTTATTCATTGATACATTATTCAAATCCTTAGTTTTATAGGTGTTGTATTTTCTGTCTTTCTTTTTTTTTAAACCTTCTCCTCCCACTGTTTGCCACTCCCATTAAAGCACCTTGATCAGCATAACAACTCTATTATATACATTTTGGTTTCTCGCACTCCCAGTGAGTGTTTTCCTGCACGCTACATAGTAATTGTCCTTGGTGGATGATCACCCTTCTTTTTAGAACCATGTTATTAAGATTAGTCTTGAATAGCCAGATAAAAAGATTGCTTTGCAAAAGGATGACAGGAAAGGGCAGAATAATTTCAGAACCGAGAATTATGAAAAACTTGTGGAAGCAAAGCAGGAAGTTTGGGTCACTCAGATGGCTCAGACAGAAAGGAGATGAGCAGGAGGAAAAAAAAATAAAAAGATTTAACATGATATATCAGATCTCTGTGAATGCAGTGAGTACCCAAAGTGAGAAGGGCAGGGGAAAGTGGCTCACCCTTCCAGCCCCTGTGCTGCTGCTGCTGCTGCTGCCTATACTGTTCATTTCTCTTTGCAGTTTTGCTTTCTAGTTAAAATTTAATTAAAAGTTTTCAAATAGCTTTCTGCATTGCTTTAAATGAAAAATACTCTATCAAATCTAAGAAAATTGATCTAGCCCAAGCCACAATTTCTGTTTTATTATCAGAGAGAAGCTAATCAAAGGCAAAGATCTGCTTCTAATTCTCAACAGTTACATCACGCATACTATATTTGCTACTATCTGACCAGAGCGCAAGAATATTAGACTGTTTGGTTTAGAAGAAAATAGTAGCTCACAATCTCTGTGCCACTTTAGTATTAAGAACTTGAATATTGGGTGATTCATGTAAACTTAACATTTTAATAAAAGAATTAAGGCAATTCATAGAAGTACAATACTGACAGTAGTCATCTCCGACAACATTAGTTTCAGTTTACTGCTTTCTCAGACCATTGTTAGTTAATATGTGTGGAAACCCAGTCTCCCTCCTTCATCTCTTAGGCAAAGGTTTTCCAGTTCCAATTCCTACAGTGGAAGGTGACCTTCCTCAACTGAAAATTGAAGAATGGACTCCTTGTCAGAAAGTAGTATTTGTAAAGAATTGAAAATGGAAAAGAAAAAAAAAACAGGTGATGAAACACTAGCAAGAAAAAAAAAGGGGGGGAATCTAAGACCACTTTTCTATGTATTTGCATTTGTAAAACAAATCAGCTCACAGAAGAAGTAAGTGACAATGTTCTTTACGTTAAAGTTCATGCATACTTTGCCATACTAAACCATTATTTTTTTAGTTATGTCATTTATGATAAAAAAGCAATCGTGGCATTAAAGGTAGAATTTACCTGCCCATGGAAGGGACGAGGTTCACTAGCAGCACTGGACTGAGAGCAAGGCTGAAGCACAGTTGTGCCTCTCGGTGTGATGCCTGCACTTCTCTGAAAGAACCTGAGCCCTGCCAGACCTGCTCTCGCGCCTCACTGAGCGGCCGGCAGAGCAGGCAAGCGCAAGTGGCTGTGGCGTCCTGCGAACGCAGCCCTGAAGAGCCGCTTGCCCAGGGCACCAGCGTTTGGGCACAATGAATCAGCACAAGTTTTCTTTCTCTTTAACTAGACTGTGTTTCTAGCATGGGACACATTAGAAATGACAACAAAAAGAAAAATAACATTCAGATTTTCACAAGTTCCTCACGCTCCTGGGATGGACTTCTACCATTTAAGTACAGAAAATCAACTTTTGCTGTTTCTAAGAAGCAAGAAGCGATAGCCTTCCAGGTCCCCCTGAAACCTAGAGAGACGTGATCAATCCTCTCCTCAACAACAGCATTCTCGATCAACAGCTGAGAAGGGACTGACCAAACTTATCAGCTCACAAAGGGAAGGCAGGAACTAGTTTTTCCAATCTCAGAGCTTTGGGCATGGAAAAAAATAAAATAAAATAAAACCATACCCCAGGTTCCTTTGAGAAAAAAAAAAAAGCATCTCCCCATTAGTTCAAAAGAAGATAAGCACAACCTTTTGAATCCTGAGCTGAGGCAGAAAGAGAAGTAAGTAGCACTGTAACACAGAAAAAAGAAAACTTTAAGGGGTAGTGGTTAAGGGACATTAAGTTTCACTGCTAAATTAAATGCTTAACTTCCCACATTCACAGCCCCAGAAATAATTTTGGATTTTTCTTCCCTCATTTGTATATACAAATGGGTCAAAAAAAAGACATATTTTCATCTCAGAGGCAAAAGCAAACAGGATCTTTTATCAATGGTGACTTAAGGAATTGACATTAATTTGTTAAATCCTGGAATTTTATATACACATATAAATGCTAAAACTGTAGTCTTTGATCAGAGACTCTCTCTTTGTACACATACATATAAGGTATAAAAATGCACCCACATAAACAGCTGCAATAACATTTTGCCTATAAAGAAATAAGCTAACTTCTTTTTTGAAAATAAGCTGCTATATAACAATAAATATCCACATTTGTGAGCACTGAAATTTAGAGCGATAATAAGACGTTTCAAAAACGTACGTCCACAGTTATCAGCAAGGCTGGAAAAAAAAAGCAAACGACACTATTACGTACACCATTAGGAAGGCCCCTGCATTTTATTCTACAGGAGCAGAGCATCCTGTGAGGCTGAATAAACAGATTCTGAAGCGCAGGGGGATTATCTGTGTTACCTCCTTAGGCACTCTTCTTCCCTTGTTTATTGCTCCTAGCTTGAGATTCACTAACTTGAGATGATCCAACCAATTTTTCCCCTGGAGGAAACAAACCCCAGAAGCTGACGCCCGGCAGTGTTTGGTGCTCAGCATTCGGGATGCTGCCCAGACCCTGGCTCTCCCACTTGGAGCCACAGAGCGCCCCAAGGCTGCCGGCAGCATCGGCGTAGCGGCCCCCGTGGCCCGGGCCACAGAGGCACACCAGCCCTTCGCTAAGCCCGCAGCAGTTGCACGAAGGCCCTGGTGGCTAACAGAGCAAGACGTTCCCTGGAGCCGGGGATGTGCCTGCCAACAGACGCATGCACGTGCGCCCACACAGAGTTTGAACTACACTACATGCTCCTTGGCCGTAATAGCAAATACGCAGTCGTAGACTTCTAACAATGCTTAAGATAAGTGTAATTACATTTTCCTAAAAACAGTGTAGAAAACCAGCACATCCCACCTATGCGCTAATTTTCTTTACTGTACAATGACTGTGCTCGTGCACTCTCAGGAGTCCAAAATTGAAGATGTCACAAATTATGTTTCAAAGTAATAATAATCATAATAATTAGAAGCAGTCTGCTTAAGAAAAAGTGCCTTGCAGGTTTTCCCTTGTTTCCTGTGAACTTACTTTTGTGTTTAACGAGGTTTCAGTATGTTCAGAGCAAACTGCACTGTGCGCCTTTGCAAAACACTGCTTAGGCAAGACTTCAGTCAAGTACAAAAGATGCACGCAAAATTCAAATATTGATACTGAAACATTTTTTTTGATTTTGACACGCTGATTGATTCATACCAGGTATCAGCATAAGAGCTTTATTCAGTAAGTACATGAACCTTACTACCAATGCAAATTTTGTTACACCCATTAAAAATCCGTAGCTGAAATTAAATGGCAACACAGAAGATCCCTGACCCTCATATAAATAATCCTACTGCTCCTAAAAACTCATTATTGTATTCAGACAGAAAGCACAATTTTTTTCTTTTCCTGTTTTTTTTTTAGCTGTTTCTGAAATGTCAAGACAGCATATATGATATGAAATTAACACTATTTGTTTTCCAGAATGAGTGGTAAAGAATATAAATTTCTGTATGTATGGGTCTAAAATATGTTCCCTTTAAATTGCCTCTTACACAACCTCTGACTGACAGAGCAAAGCTGTAAATTCAGTATTTTGAAAAAGGTTTCAGTAAAATGCATTCCAGTGCAGTTAACAAACCCTAGATTAAAAGGAAACTGCAACAAAATTTATCAAAGAAGAGAAATATAACAGCATTAAATGTTGTTGGATTCCTCATCTGTGTTTCTAAGTAAGAGATATGTGTTACTGTTAGGTGTTATGCTTTAGTCCCAAGTATATACAGTATGAAATGTCTGCTGAGAGAACTAGCAGCTATCAGTCAAATGGAAACAAACCACAGGAAAGTAAAGAGCCCACAGACTCTGAAACTGTGCATACTGAGAGCGTACTACATACATACTCTTCCCATATTCTAAACTAGGTATATAAACCACTTCTTTCTGTATTTAACTTTGTTTAAAAGGATTTATTTATGGAGAACTGATAAATGAAGTTATATTTCACTGTAAGTGAAATCTTCTCTTTATTTATTCCAAGAAGAAGCTGACTACAAAGAAGTCAAATCATTTTTTTCAGTCCTCATGGAAGATACCCACATTGTTTACTACCAGTAGACTACTTATCATGGTTAATCTTGGTTTACTGTGTCATTTATGCATGTCTGAAGAGCTGTAGGCCAGAAAAATGGATATACACAAAACACAGGTTAGCCAAGAAAGGAAACGACAGAGACAGTGTAAGACTTGATTTAAGATCTTTTAAGTATTATTACTGGATGGCAATGAGCAGCTCTATTAGACTGAGTTTTCAATGGATTCAGCTGGCACAGAATTATAGCGAATACTGTAGCCCCTGAAGCACTTAAAGACACATTGAGGTCAATAGCAAGCCCTCTTCTACCAGAATAATTTTTTCCTATTATTTTTATTTGTATACCAGATCAAACAGAATATTGCATGGATTCACATGTGCACCTAGTCCATTTTTGCATTATGTATGCACATGATAAACAGAGTGACCTGAAAAGTCATTTAGAAAACTTTCAGAGTCAGCATATTGCTGATGATCTTTCTGGTTTATACACCCTTCTATTTATTTGTTCATAAATATTTTTTTCTCTAGATCTGTCTTGTTTACACAGAGGGTTACAATCCCATAAGGCTTCCGAAGATCCATGTATCAGAAATTAAAGAGAGTAGTGTAGTAGTGTAAATTCACACCTTTATGCTATTTTAATCAGAGGATATACAGAAAAATAGTTTTCCCATGAGGTAATTTTCATTATGTGTATTTGACAATGCAATTTATTCTTCGTAAGTAATAAATATATTTTAACTTTCATGCATTATATGCAAAAGCTAGTAAATAATTAAGAAAAAAAATGTGTATACTCTTAGGATTGTTCTAGCAGCAACATTCCAATATGAACAGATGTCTTTCCGATTCTGTGTCTTTCTTCTGCATTTTGAAGTCTATGTGTCCCTATCGATAAAGGGACTAAAAATCAAGTAAAAAAATTGATTGTAATAACTGTCATAGACAGAGGAGACTGGATGAGAAGAAGAAAAACTGGAGATATTAAACTGGATTCTGATATTTAGATCATATTTTGATATACAGCATGTTGGTGACCAGGAATTGTTGTCCCTGACTATTTCTCATTCAGATAGAGGTCACTCAGTGAGTATATTCAAATGAAGACTCATGATGCTCAAAAGAAGGAGGGCTCCAAAGAAGATAATTCTTCCTCCTTCTGTCTTTCCTCTACATTTAGCAGTGTTTATCAAAATGTATTTTCAAGATCACCTCATTCTTGTTCATATGAACAGGACATTTCATATTATGCTATTTAATGCTCACCTGGAGCAACTTAGGTCTAACTAGTTTTTGTAATATTTTTGAAAGATGTTTTATATAAATCCTAAAAAGTCTTCCTTGGAACCATTTGACTGAACAAACAATTACAGGATAAAAAAAAATAAAAATCTTGCTGTCAATAAATAAAACACTAGTCAAAGAATATATCACAAAATACCAGCACCTCATGTTTTGTAAGATTTGCTTTGAGCAGCTGAGAATGCGGATCAAAGGATGAATGCGGGCTTTCATTCCGCCTGGGAAAAAAAACAATGCAAGTCTTTGAGATATCATTCAGGAAAAAAAAAAAATCTGGCATGAAAAACTTATTGTAATAACTGCAAAATATGATTAGAATGTCTGAGGTTTTTTTTTTATTTTTATAGTTATATGTATCCTTATGACAAATGTTGCATATGGCTTATAGTTTTAGGTCCAGAACGTTTTCTCTTATGCACAGGAGTATAAATTGTGAAAAGGGGTAAATGAAAACTACTTGTTTTAAGCCCTCATAAAGGTTTATTCTGTTGGAAGCATACAACACCACTCCTTGCTACACATTCCCACTAATGGTACTTAGACTTCTTCTTGTCATACGAATAATTTGACAGACACTGTTATCTTAAAACATGCATCACACTGTTGCTTGGAAGTGTTGAATTTCATCTACAACACAGTTGTTCCAACCTTTAGTTTAATCCTTCCCAAATTCCTACAACAGTTTGATCTTGACTAAGCAAGCATCAGCACCATGTTGTGTCCCTTTGCTAATAATCATCTGTTCCAGTTCATCAGCAGTTACTCTAACAATATTGTAGAATTTTAGAAATACTGGTAAAATCTGAGGATGTCATCTAGTTATGACACCTGTAGTTCACAAGAGTACATCAATTTTTAGGATCCCTAATTAAAACTACTTTATCCAAAAGCTAAAACTAAATTTTCAATTTTCCCTGCCTCCAGTCTTTCAGAGTCTGTTTTTTTTTTTTTTTTTTTTTGAGAGAGAGAGAGACTTTTTTGCTGTTGTTTCTGAATAGGACTCAAAAACAAGTATTTGCGATTTAATGGCCCACACGTATTTCACTGTTGAGATTGAACACATGGCAACAATGTCATCACCTTCCTACCCAAAACAAATACTAATATTTATCTCATTTTGTGAAATAAATAATATTTATCTCAATTTTACAACTAATATATATACTATATAATGTATTTGCCTGTAAATGCAGTCCAGAAGTGATACAAAAATACTAACACATTTAAAAGCAATAATGTATTTTCAGTGGCTTCTGGTTATATCACAAACCATAGGAGCAGAGCTCAAAGGTTTTGTCACCAGATCATACGCTGATGTTCCCTGCGTTGCACTACTGCAAATCTGTTATTTTTTTTAAATACAGTTTCAGAGATATCTACATATTCTCTTGTAGCCATTTTCTGTTTCACATGCCTACTCCAAAAGACATATCACTACTGATGTGACATCATATCGATTTTAATATGAGTTTGGCTTCAGGCATTATATCATATTTTAAGAATTCATTATAAACAATGATTGGTTTGAATGTGTATTACCTGGGCTTTATGATAGTTAGAGTTAATGGGACTTGCAGCTATTTTGGTTCCTATTATCTTGCTTATCCTGGAGGATTCTGTCCTTGGGCAATCGAGATAAAGAGAGTTTTTGGTGCTCAAAGGGCATTGTTCCTGCAAAAAGGAGGCTATTGATGTCTGTCTTGCAAGCACCCACAAGGCACCTAGCACAGTAACGTCTATGCTTGTTTCTCAAAATTTAAAAGTAAATGCAAAAACCATTTTTTAAATTTGAAGATTTACTACCAGCTCACCTCGCTCGGCTTTGCCATCACTCTTGGACAGTGGTCTTCAGTATTCCAGATGAGTACAAACGGTCCAGCGGACGACACATGAAGTCACAATCGTTGAGCTGCTCGGGGTTTTCACTGGAGATGGCAAACAGATCTGCTCTAATCTGAGCATTGAACAACAGCCAGCGTAGACAAAAGAGCTCAGATAAGGACTCTTGCCAGTTTCTCTTGCTGACAGTCAGAAGACTAGTAACTCTGTCATGCCTTTACACTAAGCCTCAGACTATGTTTAAGCCCACAGAGATACTGTTGTGCAGCCTGCTACTGCCAGAGAAAAGTACCAACAACTATAGAACAAGCCACACTTCAGAAGTACCATTTTTTGACTAGCTGACAGTAAAACAGATAAATAAATCTCTTCTTACAGTACTTGTTGCCCTGAAGTTTCCTCACCACAGTGGCAAGTTTCTTGTGAAGTGTAAAACTTCGCCAGCCATTTTAAAATTTTCTTTGACAATTAACACAGCCTCTGTTTTATCTAAGTTGAAGTTAAGATTGGAAATATAGCATGAATTAGAAATATCTAGAAGCCACTTGGACATGAATCGATCATATCTTTGGAGAAACTGAGTAACTCCTAAAGAAGCCTGTTTACGTAGAGAAAGACCAAGGACAATACTCTCCTAACTCAGAAAATCTAATTTAATACTTGTATTTTAAGTACACTGAAGCTAGGTCTGGCAAAATAGATATGAAGCAAGAGTTGGAGGTAACTTTAATCAGAATATGAACAATAAATATGAACAATAAAATTCCTTGAACTCTTTCAGTGTTTCATAACAGGTTTCTGTGAGCTTTGAATAGGATGGGAAAGAACAAACTTGGTGCGTTTCACATTAGGCAGCTCTTCTACCTCTTGTGATCTTTCCCAAAGGAATAAGCAGAATTATATTCACTGGATTTGTCTTCTGGCAGAAAGCCACATCATCTTCTGATCCCTAGTAATAAGACCTTTCAAACCCAGGCTGCCTGATCTTGGTTACAATTATGCACTGCTTTTCCACATTTAAAACCTATGTAACCTGCAGCCTGTGAAACTGAAGATGAGATGCTGTTGAGGTTAACATACCAGCTACTGGTACTTCATAAAGATTCTTTTCGCCCAAAGGTAGATTAAGGAAAGAAGGATGGTATCAAAAAGCAGATCAAGAAATGTTTGAGCATGCTTTCTATTGAGAGTTGCCCAGCAGAATTTAGAGGTTCGTGAGGAAGCCATGGTTGGGTTAAAAAAAAATTCTTGATCATATAGACTACTATAAATATACAGTCTACACTTTAGTTCCTTCAATCCTCTAAAATAAAGAGGAGACTTTCAAAAGGAAGTTATAGAGTACAGACTTAATATTATTGGTTATTTATTTCATCATAAAAGTTAACTGTATTATCATATATAATGAAAAAAAATATGCGAAATGGCTCACAATTAAGGGTTGCAGGGGCTATCTACAGAATAAAGTAATACTAAAGTGGAGAGAACTTGTTTAGTTCATTCTAGAACACAATTTTCCTTAGAGGTTCATTTCCAGAGTGCTGTCATAAGTTTTCTTTTTTTTAAATTGTAAAATAGCCTTAACTTGCATGCTCAAATACTAAGTTCTATGTAAAATAAAAAGGAGGTAAACAAAACACCACTTTTTTTCTCAAATTGCAGTACTTTATAATATTTCAGGGCCAGAAAAGTGTTCCTCAGAATGCTAAATTGTTTATTAAAAACACAATTTTGTGGTCCTTATTCAGGCAAAGTTTCCTGTAGTTTAATATACACAGCCATCACACAACATAGTCAGCCAAGGTGTGATTAAAATGACCCAAAAGGAGAATCATGAAACACAGATAGGAAAGTAATCAGGGTGTAAAAAGATCAGGACAAGCTCATTGATTGAAAAAAAATTCTATGTAAAAAAAGTAATTCCAATGAGTAGTATCTTAAGAAAATAAGGCATAACGTGTTCAAACAAGCTGGAAAACAATTGAAGACAGGATACATAAATAATAGAAACTGCCTGTTATTACCCAGCTGTCAGTATACCCATGCACGTGAGAAAAAGAGATCCCACGAGAACTACGAAAGATCAAGCAAATTATTACTACTGAAAAAAATGCAAACCTGGGTAGTGATGGTGCTCTCCATTTTTTATCTCTGAGAGCCACAAAAGAAATTTTCATTTATCAGTTTTCCATCATGTCAGTTCAGCATCCCCCCTCTTCCTGTAACACCTGCATTCCCCTCTTGACTATCAATGATATTCCAGTCCTCTGAGGTACCTGGAATAGTTTTTATTATTATTATTATTTTAAACAACAACAAAAAAAAGACACACACACTCCAGATTAATTTTCAAGTTTTTTTCCAAGACACAAAGTTACCTGTGATAAGCTCATTTATTCCTGATCTAAGGAACATTTTAAATTCCCATATTTAGCTACCAGAGCTGATGAAAACTGAAAAACATAGTTTATGAATAGTCACTCAAATATAAATGCCATTTCCCTTCTTGAGTTTGCAGCTCTCTTCCTACCCTTTATATTGTTAAAAATCCTAATCATTTTTTAGGATCTAATTGTGCTGGGCACTGTACAAGCAGTATTAAATATGCTTTGACATATTTATGCATGAGTTAATACTGGTTTCGACTAATGTGTCCATAGACATTCCTGTGAAGTTTCAACAGAAAATCTAATTGCATGTGTTCATCTGATATAGATACTGCCACACTTAACATTATGGATGTGGTTCATATAGCACAGTATTATGCCAGTTCTTCTAAGCTTTTCCAAATGAATAACTTCTTTTCATTGTGTTAAGATAAAGAGCAGCATCTAACCAAATAATAACAACATCACTCTACAAGAGTTCCTAAGAAACTGCAGAAAACTTTTGACTATTACACTTCTCACAAACATTTTATCTGGATTTCCTGCTACCGTGTTGTTTTCAAAATATTGGCACCAGTGCTTCTACCTAGGTTTAAATAGCATGGAATAGGGAGGAGATACTAATGGTACCAACAACGAAAGTGAAATAATTTGCCATGTTTTAGAGCTACATTATAATGTGTAATAGACTTTTTAATAACATGAAATGAGACTGATTTATAAATCTTTAGAATGACATCTGAAAAGGACCTAGATAGGCTGGTAAAAAACAAATGGCAACTAATGTATCTTTCACGTTGGCTGTGGCAGTGATTTACTATGTTGTCTGCAATGCTAAATATACATCATAAATCCCTTCAGCAGAAGCCTTATTATATTCATCCATCTCTTCCCTATGAGCCAACAATTTCTTCTTTCATAAGCTTTATTGTATAAAAAAGAACTCATTATAGAAAATAAAATGCAGGCTAAGGCCAGTGATCTTACATTAACCTAATGAGGACTTTATCTAAACAATGCATACTGGAGATACCCTGTGGTTATTTTAAAGACTATTTATGGCGCGACAGTGGGGAAGCTCCTTTTGTGGAAGATAAAATGATTCAGAGCTCTCTATGCACCTGTATCAACTGATCAGTTTTCTGCTTCTGTATAAGCCATTGCATAGGGTCTATTAAATAACACAAATTGGAAAGAAAGACAGATCTCAGCAGTTCGTAAAGGAGCATGACTATAGAGAGGGGTCATTTACTGAAACAATATGAAGTAATTAGAAGAGAAAGGCAAAGGGAACCTCAATGGAAATTAATATCAGTGTGAAGAGGGCATCCTTTCAGGCAGTTGACAATGAAAAGTTATACATTCAGACCAGCTAAGTCCATATGTGCTCTCTTCAAAGTACCCCTTCATGGGTACTTCACGGGTAACAGCACTAAAGCATTGTGATGAGGACATGCTTTCATTCACAGCAAGGTCCCAAAATTTACCTTCCTGTGAAGACAACTGCATCAGCCTTTGGAAGAATCATTCTAAAATTAATCTTTCATTACATTTGTATGAAAACAAGATCAAAATCTTCAGCAGCAGAAACAACCACCTAATTTCCTTTCTAGCATTAGTCCCGTGGTCACCAGTCAGAGCTTCTCTTTCCCCTCAGTTTCTTGACAGTTCGAGCAGAATACAGACAGATTGCTCTTGGGAGTCTTCCTCCAAACCCTACCTCAGGTATTTTGGTGTGCTATGTAATATAGCTGTTCTTAGCCTGTCCTGCAGCCTACACAATCACTTCTTCACTGGAATCTCACTGCTCAGGGAGAAGTTAGCTAGAATTTATTAGGATTAAACTTTCTTGCATACAGGAGCAGCTAGGCCAGGGGATTAGCTCCCTTGCCTTGCTGACATGTGGAATTTCACTGTTTTCAATAACACAGTAACACCTAAAATAACATTTTTATGCCCACCCACTCATGCATTTAGAGAAGATAGCTCTTTAACCCTTCTTCCTCCATGTTTTTAACATACTACTTCCCCTACCATTATCAGTTGCAGAAAAAATTAAGTTATCACACAAAGGTCTCAAAGAAGAGAGTCTACATTTAGGTTGAACAGATCAGAGCTAAAGTTAAATCTGGGGCACTCTGGCATGGAATGCCACTTACTAGTCTTTGCTGTTGCTTCCACCAGAAACTACTGATAACAGATACATTTAAAAGATAGGCTGGTGGGAACACTGTCATTTGGAAAACACACTTGGCAGAAGAAAGGTGGGATAGAAAATGGAAGGGCATTTAAATCTGAAATACAGCATATACCTATTGTATAATAAATACAACATGCATTAACAAACACAGTATTAACAAATACAACATTTAACCACCTGATTTGACCATCCACAACCAAGGAGATGGGAACAAACAGTATGCAGAGGGGAAAGTCTACAACAGATGAAATTTACCTATTCTCCAGTCTGAAGGCACAGAGCAAGTAATCAAGAGGAAATACAGGCAGGAATCTGAGATAAGGCCATCTACTTCCAGAGTCTTTATATAAGACACCAAAATAGATGGAGTCCTGGAACCAGACAGTCATCAGCTGAGGCAGTGTTGAAGGGTGGCGAACTAGGAAAGAGTGGGAGGAGAAGGCATTAGACTCACCAATACCAAAGGGATGATCAAGGAAGCAGGTGTCAGATGGAAACTACAATCAGTGATGTATTGCCCCAATCATACAGAGATGCAAGTGAGTCATAATTCAGCTGGGAGATGGGCTTGCTCCTCAATAGATTCACTCACTGACTGGAATTTCAGGTAGGCAGCTAGAGGAAAAAAAGTTAGCCACCTTCTGCATTTCATGTATTTGGAATACCTGAGGGATGAGATCCTAGATTCCTTGCTGAGATGTACACTACCTACCTACTTCTACACTGAATCCCTTAGGCTGCTGAGGCAGCTGGCAATGTTAGCAAACAAGTTCCTTTGTTCCTAATGGGGCTGCTTTGGGTGATTTTCCAAAAGAATTCTGCTGTAACTTCCTTTGCCTACTTGGCAAGATAGCCTTTTCCAGGATTTTGGAAGCAGAACTGGATGACCAGGAACACATTTACTTCATTTGAATTTCATCATAGTTTACACTGAAAAATTGCAAAGTGAGAAGAGCTCTACATGTATCATTTATAAAATGAAGAATCCTTTGTCTTTTAAATTATTTCACATCTGCTTTGGAGGGATAAATCACATTTTGTTGAAGGACAGGTTTCAAATATACTTTTAACTACATGTGCCAGGAGCTATTGGAAGGGAGGTGTGATGGCTACGCTGCAAAATACTTTTGTTTGATTTGTTAATGCAGAGATAGTTCATTGATAAGAAAACTAATGATGCTTTGAGCAGTGACAGTAAGGCAATTGCTTCTTTCATTAAAAGCATTTTCTTATTAGATCATGAAAACAAAAAACAACCTTCCCCTTAGATCTATTAGCATTTAACTTTGAGTGTTGGGGTTTGTTTGTTTTTTTTTAATAGAAACCACCACTTCCAAAAGATAAAGATGATCTGATCACTGCAGTTCTTGAGGACTAGACACACATTACAGGCATACCTGAGAGATACTGGAGGTGCGGTTCCAGACCACTGCCATAAAGCGAATATCACAATAAAGCGAGTCACACAAATTTTTTGGTTTCCCAGTGCATATAAAAGTTATGTTTACACTATACTGTAGTCTATTAAGTGTGCAATAGCATTATGTCTAAAAAAACATGTACAAAATGTGACACAGAGACATGAAGTGAGCACATGCTGTTGGAAAAAAGGCGCCAATAGACTTGCTTGATGCAGGGTTGCCACAAACCTTCAATTTGTAAAAAAAAAAAAAAAAAAAAAAAAATCTGTGAAGCGGAATAAAGTGAATAAATAAAGTGAAGCACAATAAAACGAGGTATGCCTGTATAGGACATTTCCTCTGGGTCCACATTTCCTTACTGTAAGTGCTTATCTTGATTCTGTCACACAGACTTTCTTTCATTGCCTCTATGTGAGCATGCATAATAACCCATATAGCAGGGTTGTGACAGCTATCTATAGTGCCTGATGGAACTTTGCTCCAGATAAATTATCCTAGAACTAAAATTTTCAAACTTTTCATATCTATGAAGTTCTTAATATTTTCCAGTGGAAGGGAGGACATCTGAGCGTATCAGGAACTATGAAGTTCCTGAGATGCTGTCCTTCTGGCTTCTCTATACAAGATAGTGCTACTTCCTTAATGAAGGGAGGAAGCATCTCCAAAATTCTTTGTGCAAAAGCACTATCATCATTTGGATAAAACTGTTCTCCGTATGGCTTGGGGTTTTTGTTTTTTTTTTTGGGGGGGGGGGCAGGAGGGGCAAAAAGAAACCAGAAATTCCTGTATTTCATCTTTCTACTCATCCACTTCTGCAATGAAGAAGAAAGGAAAGGCACTGATAGTTCTGAATGGGTTTGAGCCATGCTCTTACTTTCATTTCCTATGTAACTCTGTTCTCTAGGTTTCCTGTTATTTCTCCCTGCTTTATATTCCCTGAATCATGAAGATTAGAGACTGATGTTAAATACCAAAGGTATGCATATATCAATCATGTTATTGGTATTTCCAGTAACTAAAAAAAAAATAAATTGTAGTTTTGCATTGTCCCTGAAGAAATGGAAGGAATAAAGCAGTAAGCAGATAAGTGATCCTTAATTTATGTTTTCCATGACATAAAGACATACTTAAATTCTATGTTCATAATTAGATTTTTTAATATAGGTGATTGATTCTAATTCATGGAAACAAAATGATGCGTAATAGCAATATCAATCACATACAATCATTTTCTCTCTCATATTTTCCGTATCAAGCTGTCTACATTACAGAGCAGTGTATGGGAAAGGTCTTTGCAATCTTCTTCCCTTAAGCCTACACTGCTTATATAATGTTTCATACAGGCTTTTTTCAAGGATAGATTTCATTCAGTTTTGTGTTGCTACAAAACTGCCATTAAATAGGATACAAAAGGTTTCAAGTACCACAATATTCAACTTTCAGTTCCTGTTCAATTCGACCTTCCCAGTATTCTGCCAAAAAATTATTTCAAGCACTTCTCAAAAACTTTATCTTTACAACAGGTATGATGATATTTTATTTGACAAAAACTTTACTTGCCTATCTATCCACCTCCCTTCTTTATTTCAGGTAAGTCACAAAACAAAGCTAAAAATACATTATAATTGTGCAATCTAGTATGACAGAAATTACCAGTAATCTCAAAGAGAGGCGGGGTGCTAACTCGCTACTTTTACAATTACAGTTATATATTCAAGACACCAATGCCCCCCAAAGGATTTAATATGAACAACAAATTTTATTATACTTAAATGAATTTTAAAAATCAGGAAGAGAGTATCTCATCTTACAAGAAAAGAAAGTGAAGGAAAAGATTGGGAAAAAGAACTGAAGTGGTTCTCTAAATTAAAAAACAAAACAAAACAAAACAACAAACCTGAAGTCCAAGCAAATAGATTATAAATCTAATAAAGCACACAAAAGTGAACAACATTATTCTAAGTATGTGCTTGCTTACTGTCATTTGCCTCTCAAATCACTTCCTCTCTTGACTGCTCTTTCACTTACTGCAACTTTGTCTTCAAAAATAAGAGGCAATTACTGCTGGGACAGGGATTCTCTGTACTTTAACGCTTCCGAAGTTATGGGCACAGAAGGGTCTTAATTCTGTGCATAGACCCTAAGGTGCTATCCCAACAAATATGAACAGCAAGAACACAGCTATTGTTCTAGGAAAGAATACCCCCCCTCCCACAAGCACACTTTAAAAATCTGTCTCATTATCTTTGTCATTAGTATTTGCTGGTACTCTAATATCCACAACATTACCTCTTGGAAGGCCTGCAAGAAGAACTTTAATTCCAGGTATCTCATAGGATTCCAAGAACATTGGTGCAAGTAAACGCTTGCAATAAAAATCGCATTAGAATTATTCTCACTGTGTTGGCGTGCTCAGGATTAGGATTAGTCTCACCTAACTTTAGGCATGTAAAATGCGGATGCCTACATCTGAACCCTAGGCCTCTTGAAAACAAATCGACACTCTCAGGGAACAATTTGTCTCATCCTACAGTAGATATCTAAGGTAAGTCAGGCGAGCTGTGTCCTGAAATGCCTATTTCTCTCTATTCACTATAAGGGAAACATAGGGTGACGAGTCCAGGCAGTGATGTCTATACAGCTGACATCGATTTACTAAAATGAATTCTTACCCAAACAGGCTAACATCTCAAAATTTTATCAGATGTTTGTAGATCATTTGTAAACAGTAAGAGAGACTCATCACAGTGCGACTGCATTATCTAAACAGGGAAACTACATAGTATTCCTATAGATCCATAAAGAAAAAATTATGAATAGTGACCTTTCTGCAATTACCTGTAAACGAAATATTTGTTTACTTGAATGCTTTATCAAAGAATTGAAGCTAACCAACTGGTAACTTTTTCACAAATGGGAAAGAAGCAGTATTATTTGCTTGAATATAGAATTTGTCTGAAGGTGTAAAAAACACTTTTATGAATTTGCTTTTCACAACTTTCCTGTGAAAAGGAGATTATGACAGTTTTACAGATGGGTACATTTAAGTACAGAAATATGAAGTGTAAAACCTGGCTAACAGGGCAAGTTATCAAGAAAGCCAGGTGAGTATCATTTTTCCTCTCTGTCCAGTTCTCTGACCACTATGCGACACTGACTTTTTGGAATGATACTTAACAGAATCTCTCCTCAAAAAAGAAAGAAAAGGAAGAAAGGAAGAAAGGAAGAAAGGAAGAAAGGAAGAAAGGAAGAAAGGAAGAAAGGAAAAAAAGGAAAAAAAGGAAAAAAAGGAAAAAAGGAAAAAGAAGAAAAAAAGCCAGCCTTTTCCACCTTCCCAAGTTTCAGTTAAATGTGTATTCTTCAATTTTTAAAAATGAAACCAGTTCACCAAATTCAGATGCTTTGACTATCCCCTCCAATTGATTCATACATATAAAGCATGGGATAAGTAATTCACTGGCCTAAACTCCACAATGAATGTGCTAAACTTTATAAGTCAAGTGCTGCAGGAGCTCTTCTACTTGAATAGCAAATGTACTTTGCCTTCCTTCATGTCTGAATGGTATCAGCAAGGAGGGAGTTGTTTGCTTGATTTCAGTTCATAAGTCATTCTTCAAAGCTCTCTGTGATTTTTTTCTTCTCACCCTCCCCTATTTTCTGCGACTGTTCGCAGTGTACTTTGTACTAGGTCATTAGCGTAGGTTCTGTTGGCAAAGCCTCACCTAAACAAACTGAAGGACCTTGGATTCTTCACAGTAGATACAATTTAGTGAAATAACAATTTAAAACAAAACAGTAAACTTTCTTACACTGCTCTTTGTGTCTGACAAAATGGAGTCTGAGTGTGTTATTACATACTGTAGTTTATCTAGTTATTACCTGGTTATTTTCTATTCTGCCTGTGCTGGTCAGATGTAGCTTTGGCATAAGAGCTGTACTTGACTGTTCACAGGTTGCAGCTGGCTTCCTACCTACAGACTGGTCTCCCCCTGAATTTAGGCCACTCTTGCCTGTCAGTTGTATGAGGGAAGTTTGGGGGTTTGTTGTTGTTGTTGTTTTTTTTCCCTAATTTATTTTTCTTATTCTTCTAACCTAAAGCATTTGTCTTTCACCAAGTCACAATCCCCAGGGACGTGGTCCCAACTACCTACCACTAAACTGGTGGTGGTGGGGATTTTTTGAAATAAAAAACAGTTAATAAACATTCCTGAATAAAAGTAGTAACGTGTTCTTTTGTTCTTTCAGTTATTCATTTTACTTCAGAAAAATTTCACCTCTAATTCAAGGGGGCTAACAATTTTTTTTGTGCTACTTTAGTTTAGCGTTCCAGAGAATTCCACTTGGACTTGAATTTCTATACTGTCCTGAACTTAAGAAAACCAAATAGTATTGAATAGCAACGCAGCCCCAAAAATATATACTGAAACGAGTTTAAAGGTGAAAATAAATCAAGTCATGACCTCAGATCCCATTTGCAAAATTAGCAGGGAAGGAGCTGATGGGAAAAGTGAGATTATTAGTTATTGAGCTTGTTGCATTGGGAAACTTTTTTTCGCATAGACTGCTAAATTTGAATGCATCCACCAGAAATAATCCAGCTACCTGTAAGACTGTTGTCATATCCAAATAAAAAATAATTATTATCCTGTTTTGTCTCTATTTTAATTATTTTTTAAAAAGCTTAAGATACTATTTTTTTATTTGCTTCTTGGAAAAGTTTCAGATATTCTTTTTTGCATCTTGCATTCATGCAATCTCCTCCTCCAAAAAGGAAGAACAGCTGTCCTAGAATATTTTAGTAGTTTAGGATTTAGTGTTTTGGTGAAACTAACATTTCTTTTTAGGTTGTATTTTTTCCTCTTCAAAACAAGAGGAGAAAAGTCCTATTTTCCATTTGTGGTGGAGACAGGAAAAAGAACCACATATTCTTTAGTATCGTTTTTGCCTTTATCTTTAAAGGACTTCACGATTTAGGCCAAGAATAATTTCAACGGGGAGGCAGTGAGCTGAGGATCACTCTCAGCAGTTCCACACATCGGAGAAGCGGACTGCCCACCCCAAGGGCAAACCCGGTGGGCCAGAAGCAAAGTGATCCTGGGGACCAGTCCAAACAACTCACAGCACCCCTAAGAACTGCCACAAGCTTCACCATTTCCTATTCCAAGGTCAAGAAACACTTTTTAACCTTCTGTTCACAGGGGTACGTAGCAAACTGAACACAGCTCAAACCCAGAATCAAACCAGTGTACAATTTTATTCTCGGGGAGAGAGAGAGAGGGAGGGAGAGAGAGAAAAAGGAAGGAAGGACGGACAGAAGGACTGAAGACATGCACACAAAACATGTTGGTCACATTGCCATTCACTGCATTAAGGAAATGCACTCAAATATCATATTGAAGAGAACAGAATAAAAATCCTGCACAAAACAGCAATTTTTTTTTTAGTAGTAACTGCTAGAAAACATATGTAGACACACCTACCTGTGGATGTCACCAGACTTGCATACAACTTGACCTTACAACTGCTGTAAGTCACCAACAGAAAGATTTGAAAATTTTCCTATTTATCATATTTGGTCTCAACAGTTTCCTACAGATTTGTCAAAGAGGAATAATAGTTAGCGAAATATGTGCCTTGCATCATGGTTACTCTGCCAGATGAACTTCTCAGACACTAGTCTTATTTGGAGTATACTCATTTGCAGTTGTTTTTTTTTTTTTATAGTGTTTCTTCTCCTGACAGACTATCAGCAGAAGTAACAGTCATAATTATAGTTAGACTATAAATGCTGTCTCCCAAAAAGCAAGCCCTATGTCAATATTTACAACAAGTAAGCTATAAAAGGCCTCAGAAAAAGCCTGCAACACTGCAAGATTGATGGGGGGAAATATGTAATTGGCTCCCTTGAAAGCCCTATCCGACGACAAATATTAGTTCACATAAAATTGTCCAATTAGAAGAGTAAGGAAAAGAATAATTTTCCCTAAGGCTTTTTGGTTGAGCTTTTTCTCCAGCTAAATATCACAGTACAAACATCATTGACAACTATTACTGAGGTAAGTCATGATCTCTTTGATGAAGGTACTTTTCAGCTTGCAAAACAAGATTTCAGGATTGCTAAGTATTTTTTCTAGGATTTTGCATTTCTCAACAATAAGAAGAAATTATTGCACAGCAGAAGTAACTTACATGAATATATACACAAAGCACAAGAGAAGAAAGAACAAAATCCTTTGTATGGCACAATACAGATGAATTTCAATCCATGTGCATAGCCAAAACCACAGGTGAATACTTTTTCTTGTGAAATAAAGCTACAATTTTCCAAGTGGTTTTTTTTTTTTGGTAATCATGTGATTCAATTAGTTCATATTCATACTCATATATATATATAAAATATTTGAATACATTAATTCAAGTTATTCAATCATTTACAGTTACTGAAATTCACCTGCACTGCAAGGTGCACCTGAAGTACTCCAGACCCAATTCTCCCTTCCCTTGCGCTTTGTGCAGTCATTTGTACAGCTGTCGGGACAAACAGCGTGAATTAGCCGGGCACACAGACAAAAAGCCAGATTTTCATGGACCTGCAAGGCCAGTTTTAGCAAAAGCTGCGCACTTCCTACGGAAAGTTTCAAAGTTGTGACAAAGCAGCATTTTCCAATGAGAAATTTGAAGATTTTTACTCAGCTCTACTGGCACCTGGTAGAAAATTTTTAGAATGGCTTTTATATCGTGTTTTTAAATATCCTTGTTCTAAACATGTAGGCTAGAAATGAAGAAATAAAGAAGTTTACAAGACAGTGGGGGAAAAAGAAAACATTGCATTTCCATGGTTCACTGATTCAATTAATGTTACATTTTGATATGTTTTTCGTAGCACATATGCATCCACGTAACAAATGCATAACTAGGCTGAATTTCTCCATCCTGCCACCAAATGCCTTAAAAATAAACATTTTATTTTCAGTTAAAAATACAGGTTTTGGTGGCATGCTAACCTCACACACATTACCAACCTTTAGCTATTACAATAATAAAGCAAATTAATTGTTTTAAGTAAAACACTGATTTTGTGTCACTCCGTATTCCAGTTTTCAGAAATACTACCTTGCTTTTATTTCAATACATTAGCATTTCTAAGGTTTTATGATCATTTCATCAGCAACGCCAACAGACTTAGGAAAGCCTTCAAAGTATTAGTAGTTGAAGAAAGTCCACTTTTAGCTATTTTGTAACAGTTATGCATCAATGCAACGTAGGCATGTACGCATCTCTGTGTATGAGCCTAAAACATTCTTCTATATGGTACTGCATGTCAGCTGCCTCTACATGGGTTTTAAAAATTATTTGCATTACTATTTCAACTAATGTTAAATATCTCTGTTTTCGATGTCGTCCATCCATCTGAATTGTAATGAAGCAAGCCTCAAAAATAAGGGCAACATAAGTTTGGGTTATGTGATGCCCACTTAAGAGCTACAGATGGCAGACTCCTTTGTGTGCTCCTTCTCACCACAAGGTTCAGCTAAAAACCCACAAACAACCTTCTTTACATTTTCTACGTGATGTTTACTGAGATCTTCCTTTTTAATGTGAAGTTAAGCCACAGGACCTGTGTGTCAGGGATCCTCCAAAATGGATTATTTTAATTTTTAGAGTATGAGCTTGTATCAGCAACAGTTATGGAAAATTCTCAAACATTTTATACCAGGGTACCTACAGATATAAGGCTTCTCTCCCTGCTACCCACCTGTTTTGGGACTGGAACAGTGAAATTACCCAATGAACAGGAAGTAATTTGTCAGCCAAACTGTACTCCAGACTAATTACAACCACCTGGTACATGGGAACTCTGCACATGTGCTAAGAGAGGTGAAACGAATGGGCTGTCTTTTTGAATGCAATCAGCAATAATGTGATCTTACTTGCTGCTGGGTTGTATTAATACATTGGCAAAAGCAAGCTCTTTTATAGAAGAGAAAGACTAATACTGCTCATATGAGAGAAGAAAAATCCTGAAGAATGTCAGCGCAATACACTGAATTAACCCCAGCAAAGCAGAGCTTTTATATTAAAAAAAGCAAGCTAACTTCATAAAAGAAGAAATGAAAAATATTTTCCTGACCCGTAAGCACGTAAGCCCAGCTTGCTTAAATCAGGCAGAAAGTCTTTTAGTTTAAAACATTATTTATCTGATGATGAGGGCCAAGCTTTTTCACTATTGCACTGGATGTCAGTTCCAGTATTTACCTGCTATATTATCTCACTCAAAAGCTGTTAAATGGCATGCAGACATCTGTGTTGACCTGCAGGCATAGGAACCCTGGCAGGTATTCAGAATAATTAGCTACCAAAACCACAATTTGGAGAAAGAAACATGGTCATTGCAACTAAGGCTTTTTGGTCAAGCCATCTTACTGCATTTTGGACTACGGGACGTAACAGATCATTGTTTTAATGTACAGGTCATTGTTACGTGAAAGCAGAAACGGGAGAGTGTTAAACAAACCATACATAATTTGGGTTAGTGAACAGGTTGTATGCATCAGTGTTGTTGTCAGTTGTTGGTCAGACAGTCAAGTTACACCAAACAAATCCTTCTAAGTTTGCAAGGTAATGCTCCTGTCATTCACTCACTGGGTTCCTTCTCTGCTTGACTGAAACCGTCTCCTAGGCTCAGTGATAACCGACCCTGAAAAAAGCTCTCACTAAATGATGCCACCAAGTATTAACTGAAGCTAAGGCATTTCCAGAAACCTTGGGGGCAGGGAGTTAAGCAACGTTTGAGATTTCAAAACTTGCTCTCATTATTATGTCCTGTATCTTACAGGATAGTAGAATTTCACAACCCAAGAAGCACGCACAAATACCAGTATATATGAAGACTATATACCCATGGCCATTAAAGGACTTGTATGCCTTTATTGTGTCTTATTTTTTGTTTTTCTCTTTTTACTGTGACCTCTTAGTTCTGCAAGATTCATTATACTAATCAAAGAATAACTGCAGAAAACAAATACACATTAAAATCTCCATATTCTTATAATACTAGAAAAGCAAAGAGTTAAAAAAAAAAAAAAAAAGCACATAAGAAATGTCATATTGGGTCAGATCAGTGGTTCATCAAGCCCACAGTTCTGACAGTGGCAACAGAAGATGCTGCTGAGATCCCATGATCTCAGCCACTTTCTGTGCTCCAGTTCCCTCTGACTTCTCTAGCATCCACAACAGTAGGATTAGGGAAGTTGGAGGGTACATCTCTGTCTATTCCCCTTAGTACCTGCTGTCCATTAATTTGTCTAATCCCTTTTTGAACTTGCTGATTTAACTTTTGTTTTGAAGTTTACTTACATTGAAATTAAATATGTATCTCACACAGCAAACTGTACCACACATTACTTTTCAAAACAGTATTTTGTTATTAAAGGTCAAGATGTTTTTTAATGAACTGCAAGATGGCGAGTGAGAAATGAAGTACGTCTCCTCCCATGTATTTAGAGATTCAAAGCTAGAAAGGAAGTGTGAGCTCTTTCCTAAGCATTCAATGTTTTAGGAATTACAGTTTAAAAGGTAAGTGGCCATTTCATTCCAGGTGCTTTTGTTTTAATTAACGTGATTTTTTTTTTTCCAGAATCATTTTAATATATTCATTCAAACAGATTTTACTGCGGTCATTTCGTACCAATTATGGGTAAGTATATGCTGTGATTTTTAATGAGCAGAAAGTTGTTAGCCATTTTTCATAGAGGACTGTGACTAATTTTATTTTATAACCTTGGCTAATAGATAATTAGGTGTTTCACTCAAATTAGCTGTGACACAGCTGGAGGCAAAGTGGGAGGAAGCGAAAAGCTGGCTTTTGCCATAAATTTTATACTATCAGTTTCTAAACACTTCTGTGAAGCAGTTAATAGGAAATGCTATACTGGATATGCATAACCTGTGTTTGCATTTTCTTAATAGTATCACACTTTCTCTGATATTAGGTGATGAGAAGTTTAATAATAAAAAAAGATTTGCAGAGGAAGATCTCCCATAGAGATCATTAAGTGGATCACTGAAGCCATGCAAATTTCAAGACAAATTCCCTGGTTTGGGTACTTCCTCAGGCTTCACACAGAGCACACTGTCATCCACTAGTATTATTACTTTAGTGTAATCCCATCACAACACACCAGTGTAAATTGTAACTTGCCTCAGTCCATCTCCCTCCAGTTTAAGATCAACAGAACTACTCATACATAAATACTAGCATAGTAACTGTTCCCTTATGCTGAGCACCCACCCTCCCTCTAACTTTGATTGGTGGCCATGGGGTAATATTGTGCTAGAAGTTAAAGAAATAACACCACAAACAATGGCAGTTATTCTTAAACCACCTAACCAGGAGGTGGGCTCGCACGTACTGCCAACAGCAGCCTCTGTGCTCCGTGTAGACTGCCCATGCTCTACCAGCACACGGTGTTCCACAACACGGCACCCAATGTCAGCGACTCCCATACCACTCAAGAGCATCTAGATGCATCAAATTACTAGCATTTGAAATATTTACTCTTCAACTAAGGCTGAAAAGGAGCATCAATCATGTACCATCACAGTTGCTTTAATGTTATGGGCTCAACACTGTACAATGACACATCAGAGCAGGAGTGTAGTCAAGAAAGATGAACTTCTATTTTTCTTTTATCCAATTATCACTTCCCAGAGCTGAGGAACATATTCTCTCTTTGCTGTTCTTTGGATCAAGGATGTTGCAAGCTTGCTTTTATATCATGTTGACGTGGGATTGCACAGCATGACATGTTCAGTCGGATTTAGAAAGTTGGTTGGATGGCAATATATAATACCTGCAACTTTCATATTTATGCAGCAGTTTATATATTGCGCTTATGTATTATGTATTTTGAGCTGCTGCCTAGTAGCTTCCTCACTAATTATTTTTGTCATCTGCAGCTAATCATGATTCTTTTCTTATAATGTCTAAAGCGAAAATTTGATTAGTTTTCTAGTAAATACAATAGACACTTTTAAATTAAATAAGGCATCAATATGTAAGATAAGACACACAAAGACCACAGAGAAAAATGGAGACTAAACATCATCAATTCAAGTATACAGAAGTGTCTAAGCAGGAAAGATATGCACCTTTCATATTACTCATGCTCAATATTAAATTTTCTCATTTTACTGGGTGTTGTATTTGTAAGTGTTTTGTAGACATGGTTGATATCTGATACCTATAATAATATACTTTTATCATTACTGGTATCTATCTTTTATATGTATTTGTGTACATATAATGGTTGCAGTCTTTCAACATCAGGTTAGTTACTTATTAGAAAAGATGTATTTGACAGCTGCTACTTTTGATTGACCAATTACACCAACATTTTTAGAAAAGTTTAGGATAGAAAATTCTAAGCTTATTTAAGTAGCATTTGAAAAAAATCAAGCAGAATTATTTCTAAAACAACGAAGCATTTTTACCAAAGCAGAACATTCTTCGTAAGTTATCCCTTTCATGGTCAAAACACTCCTAGCTCAGCAAGGCAAGGTGACCAAGAGATGTTAAAAGTATCACCTTTGAAAAACCAGTCTCATAACAGCCCCTTTTATAACCTTAGACACCTAAGTTGCAGAGCATCCTACCTACAGCCTACAACATATTTGGGGTATCTTATCCCAGTGAAGAAATATTAGTTCGTTTACATCACTTCCACATTCACAATATCAATAAAACAGTGATTTTACAATTACTGATGTCAAAACAGCCCAGACTTACCAATGTCTTATCAAAGTTTCCCATTCACCTAATACGTGACATTCCAAACCATTACCAGCACTCTGCTAAGTTTTACTGTCTCTGTCCAGACAATACAGAACATGCACTTTTCTTTCCTTAGTCAAGTGCTAAATGAACATTTCCAGTGAAGTCAGCATATTTTTTTGCTGAAGAAATCTTCAAATTCAACAGCATACCTCTCTACTTTGTTGATGTCACAGGATAAAAATATTCTTTGATAACTTTACATATCTTTTTGTGCTCTTCTAATATGGTCATTTGTTAACATTAAAAAAGGAGAGAGAAGATATTTTTCATTCATATATATATATACACATATATATATATATCTTCAATCCATTCTAAATGGTATACATGTGTACAAATATGTTTTCGTCTAGATGCAAAAATTACCATCGTACCTTTCCAAGGATTTCTCAAGTCTTTTTTCCTCCATGTTCCTTCTGGCAGTTCCCATTTCTGTCACGCTTTTGTAGAAGTCAGCTTCTGCCTCTACAGCAACTTCATTGTTTGATGTTTCCCTAGCCCAAAACAACCACCAAATGATCAACCCCACTTCTATTGATCCTCTGGCATCTATCCAGCTTCACTCAATCAATTGATCTCTTGCTGTTTCTGAGCTCCAAACAACTGGTAATATGCTTTGGCTCCCTCCTAGGACACAGTACCATGCTTCTTCATCCTCTGCTCTCTGCAAATTGATATTGCACTTTCCCCAAATTATCTACTGGCTTTCTTCCAAGCCAGGGAATCCAGTTGGTGTTTAACAGCACTTTCCTTCCTCCTGTGGTTGGCTGTGATCTGTAAAAATACCCAACTGAGTGACAAAGAAAGCTTAGCTTTGAAAGCTAATAAAGGATTCTGATGGGAAACCATCCATGCCAGCAACTGTCTCTACAGGTAAATTGAAACAATGTCAATAAACTTCCCTCAGGTAATTTCTTCAAGAATAAAAAAATATATATATAAGTAGAAGGAAAGAAACAGTTGTCCTTAGCTCAACTTTGGCAACATGAAGGTTTCCCAGCTCCCAGGAAGGTGGTAAACAAACACACAAACAAAAAGATACAGATCTTTGGGGGGGAAAAAAATCCAATTTCTCAGAATTTTTCTTCACCACCCACTTTGATGTAATTGTAACAGGTTTCTTTCCATTTTCTCAGTTGCGGAGCCACACAACCCGCAAAGAAAACCTCTCAGTGTGTATTAAACTGTTGCTCCAATTTATTAAACAAAGTAATTCCTCTGCTAAATTAAATCTTCATGGTTTTATTATGACATATATTATGTTTTCTTTCATGCTTTGTGGGTTTTTTTTTTTGCTGATCAGGCAAATCAAAATAAATCTACCATTTGCGGACCTGGGCAAGAGCTGTTATTTCAATAAATAATCACTTAGTTTGGCTGCAAAACAGCAAAGGAGGTAATCAGACCAATATCTTTACTAAATCTGAATGAAAAGTTGGTCTTCAGATCATTTCAGTTGTGCTTAATTGCTATTATGCAATACCTATGCAGACCAAAGCAACAAGCTAATTTAGACAGCGCTCTGTTCAAATCCCTTGATTGAAAAAGACAGAGCTAACACAGACAACAAAAAGTCTTCACATCTCACAACCACTCCCCTTCGACAACAATGACCATAAACTCAACTGGATGCACTTGATACTAATTAAAAACATTTAAATTCAGAAATCGTGATATTATTGGTCTTCCCCTACAGACATTCAATTTAAACATAACCTGACATTGGATTTAAGAATGAATTTGAAAACAACTGGTAGTTTTACACACATGGATATCTTACACTCATTTTACCTTCATTACTGTTTATGAATTGGTTTGACAATTGCACTAGCAATCGGTGACTGAGTTCAAAGCCAGGCTTCCGCTTCTGGTATTGTTCTTGCTCTCACAAATGGTGGAAGCATCATTATCAGTTTTAAAATTGCATTCTGTTTTAAGATGTGTTAGAACTCTAAACAAAAAAAAAAAGGAAGTAGAAGACAAAAAAGCAAAATGGGGAGGAACATAAAATAATATTTCAAGTAGCAACTAGTTTATTATAATTCAGTTTGCCAAAATAACAAAAAGGCAAACTTCAGAAGGGTAGATCTTTTCCCAGGTCTCAATTTCTTTATAAAGACTTAAAAGACTTTATTTCTTAATCTCTTCCTCCCGTGTCTTTGGAACTTCTGCAGGTGATTAAGGACTGCTGAAGAAGGGAATAAGCATTTATTATATGTGGCACTATTTACCTATGGCCTTCTGGGTTGTCTGAGATGTCATTTTTGTCCCTGATGGCATTTAAAAAAAAAAGTCATTTAAATGAATTATATTTTATCATGCATAACAGGGATATAATAACAAAGATAGGTGGAAGCCTTTACTAAATCTCTAGAAATAGGTATAATTCCAGCTGTAGAATTTGGATGAATTTGTTCAGAAGCTGAGAAAACCTTTGACCTAGGCTTTTGCATTTGATGTATTATGGAAGTAGGGGAACAGTCTACATGTGGTCAGAGTCAGATTCACATCTATATTTAACGAGCAGTTTGCAGAATCACTATTTTGTTGTCTAAACTGATGCTACACTTTTAGTATATCACACATCTGGTATGTTCATTTGCAGTAAACAGTCTAGCAAGGAGGTACCTCAGTTGCACATCTATCAGCAACTCAGTGCTGGTATGCATGTGTCCTGCTTTATCCTGTTTTGGATGTTTATAGACCGTAAACTTTCTGCAGGGAAAGTCTCAAACCTTTCAGCAATGACATAACTCACTAGACATAACATAAAGCTATAGTGAATAAAAAGCTTTACAGAAATCAGAATAAGCGACCAAGACTGTCTGATATGTGTGTCCCAACTCAGGTACTGTGACCACTTCTCCCCACTGATCATAGAGGGTGGTAGCCTAAACACTTGTTAACCTAGAAAACACAGAACATGACCAAGTTCACTCAGGTCACCAGAATGTGAGGTCTCACCGTGGCCAGAGCTTCTGCTCAAATGCAATTATAATATGAAATGAAACATACTGAGATTGGACAACAAGAGTATATAACATGAAAGCCAATACTCAAGAATGAACTTCTATTGTTCGTGTGATTATGAATGCCATAAAAGCTCTGCTCACTCCTGATAGACATTAGGTAACATTCCTGTCAGTGTTTGAATAAATTTTATGCAATTTATTGCTGAGATTTCTCGATGAACTTCTTATAACTGGTATTTCATATTTAGAGTATTTTCAGTTAAAACAATCTGCGCTATATTAGTAAAGCATATAGCAATAGTTGTTGCTAGCTTGGCGTGGTGTTGCACAGGTAAGCTGTGCATACAGAAATATTCCTGTTTGAATTTAACTCAGCTGGAGATGCACAAGAACAACTGAGCAGCTAAAAAAATCCTTAAAAACAATACCTCAGACTCCCTGCTCCTGGAGCCAAGTACAGGATCTAAGGAAACTGAGCAGCCCTTGCACTCCCAGCGTGGACACCTGGAGAGTCTCACCCTCACAGGAAAAAATAGGAAAGGAGGATAGAAACTAGCAATGCAAGAAAAAGACCACATCAAGTCTTAAAATTGCCTGAAAGTTTCTAAAACACTTGGTCCTGGCCTGAATCAACCAGGATAATCTTTCCAAAATAAGTTATCTGCCTCTGTTAATTGTACATACTTTACTGAAAACAAAGCAAGAAAGGGAGTGAAACTCACTGAGAAGTTAAACCTCTTCAATCTATTTAAACTTGTTTTGAGAAATCTAAATTCAGGATACGTTCATCAGTTAATATCAATACTAAATCCTTCAGTCCTGCTTGACTGACATGACTTCTTTCAGTCCTTTGCTGAAAGTAGCAGAAAGGCGCTTATGCCAACAGTTATGCTCCAGCTGACATTTGTTACTCAAAATCTGACTAAGCCTGAGGAGCCATGCTAATGCATTTGTTCATCAATGATAAATTCTCAGGTTTTAATATATTATTTTCAAATAATTTTAGAATAAATCTTAAATTCAGTCATGACATTAATCACTATTTGCTTCATTGCTCAGTTTACCTGTGTATGGTTGCTAGCATTCTGCTAAACATTCAGAATCACACTTTTTCAGGCTTTAAAACTGCTGTTATTCTTTGCAGCGTGAAAAGTGATTTAAAAAAAAAATACTATCACTAAGTTTACAGGTGTGAATGTATCCTAATTTTACATGCACAAATGTTATCTAGGTTTTGAATATTGAATATTTACAAAGAATATTCATTATGTGCTCATAATATATGCATATACTCCTCCTAACTACTATTTATTGATTCTTTTCAAACTTCCCATTTGGCTGGATCTTAGTCCCAAAGAAAAACTAGTGAGTCGAGAAGAAATCAAGTGCACAAACATAAAATGAGGAATAACAGAAAAGTCTGGATGTTACAGATGAACAATAGATCGATTGCGAGTCAGCAATAGACTTCTCCTGCAGGAAATGAGGTCCTATAATATTATGTATAAATAGAAATATCACAAATAATGTATTTAGCCACTTGGTGCTTTTAAGTCCTACCAGAACCAATGTGCTCAGGTTGGGTACTGCAGTTCAAAAAAAGCTGATAAATCAGGAAGCGTCTTCAGGAATATAACAAAACTGATCAAAGTGGTATGTTTTTTGCTAATCTATGAGGAAAGACTGAAGGATTTTGGTTTGTTTAGTCCAGAAAAACACACCACCAAAGGAGGATCTGCAAAAACCTTTCACCATTAAAAGTCTATTAAAAAATTGCAATTTAATTGTTCTCTACAGCACCTGGAGAAAAAAAAAGCAAGCTATTTGCAATTAAAATCCCTTTAGTTTGACATTGGAAACACTCATTACAACAGACGTTATGTATTACAGCAAGCCATCCTTATTTGAAGGTGTGAAGAGGAGACTGGACACACATTAGGCAGGGTTAGTGTTGCAGTTAGAATCTAGATTATGCTTAATACTTCTGCAGAATGGGATGCACAACTCTAAATCTCTTCCTCTCTTAAACAGCTATGGTTTCTCTGATCGTAACAAAATTAAAAAAATAGAATAATAGACTACCACAATCCTAGGTGTTTTTTTTTTAAAAAAGAACATGCAGAACATACAAGATATGCAGCATTTTCCAATTACTAGGAGAAAAAAAAATAGTAGCGTAAAATTTCTCTGAAATCTGTACATGATGACAAAATTCTTTTGAAATGGTCTTCTATTTTTACATGAAACCAGATTCTGTATGTTATTATGATGTGGACAGTGGTTTGTTAGGGACAGAGCCAAGTTTGCAATAGGAACCATTCAATTCTTGTTTAATTTAGTTTCTTTTTATTTTTATCTTTATTTATTAGCATCTTCATGATAACTTTGAAATGTGACCTACGCATGTGATGCCTATATTTCTTTTAATACAGCTGTTGTGAATTTTTATTAAATCTTTCGGTAGCCTACCCACACAAACTGAACAAAGTTCTTTCCTCCCCTTGATGACTGTACTAAACTCCCATTAATACTAATAGTATTTGTGATTATGTATAGAAGTAACAAAGTAACAGCATTGCATTTAAAAAGATGTTCAAGAAATAAAACAAAGCAAAAGCAAACTCAAAATAATGTAGAAGAGTTCTACAGGTAAATGGAAAGTAATACCAACAGTGAAGATGGGCATAGGCTACAACTAACTCTTCCAGCACATCTTCTGCACGTTTGAAACTTTCTTCTTGCCCAGCATTAAAGATCACTGACTTCAGGGAGATGTTGCTGTGTAAACAGTTTTTGGGTTTTTTTTATTAATAGTCTTTATTAGACTAATACAGTGCAATTATGCAAATTGTCATCTGTGTTGTTGGGACTTATGCACGTAAAGGATATTAACACACATGTATATTCTCTCTCATTTTCTTCCCTCTCCCCTCCCCTTCCCATACCCCAAAAGGGATTTTGAAAAGGATTTCGAAACTCCAAGACTGGATATGCCTCTTTCTTTAGATTCCAATGGTGCCTTAATGTTTAAAAAAGTTGTAAATAACAGTAAAAAATGGAGTGTTAAATAATTCGCCTATTAAACAGATGGCATTTGCACCATCTAAGCTAATTCTAAGACTATCTAACTAATCTAACTACTATCATCTAACTAATTCATAAGACTACTTTGACTGCATTTTATACAGACATATTTATTTATTTACTGGTTTGCATTAAGCAGATAAAAAATGAATTGTTATAATTATTAGCTGGTTTTCAAAGCTGGTCAAAAGAATTAAGGAGGCAATAATATATGACTTTACATGCAGAACCATTTACACAGAAAGTAAGAGTTGAGTATATTATGCAAGGAACTGATCTTTATGTTCATACACCTGCATCTGGTGTTGTCCTTAACCACCTTTTCTGCCCAATGGCTTTATTGAAGGCCTCACTGACAGTACTTGCAAAATCTGTATCAACAACATAGTAGAATCAAGGCTTAGATTTTTTCATGTGCATCCAAAAAGCAGGAAATTCTTTGAACTCTGTCTACTCAAATGTACAAGCTACATCAATTATTCTCCTCATCCTTGACAGGTTTGCCTTCCATGAACAGTAACCTCACTGTTATACCAAATCTCTGAGTATGACAGCAAATTACTTACTGTGAAACCTAATAAAAAGAATTTTAAATATCAACTCCTTCACTAGTGAGCTCATCAAGGTGAAAATGTGCACCCTAGAAAATCAAACTGCTTCCCATGCCTTCCCCCTTGCCAATTATCTATCATCCATTATCTCACCTGCCTGACAAATTCTACAATGCAGTTACATGTTTTACTGGCAATTGAAAATATGTGAAATAGTACCAGAAAAATTTAATTCTGCTATCAAAATTAAATGACAAGTTGCATTGTGCTGATTGTTCTACTCACTTTCATACATGACTCAATGAAATCCTATTACTTCTCCGATTTTTTTTTTTTTTACATGTAGACACAATATTTCTGTCAGCATTGCTAGAAAACTGCAGAGACCTCATCAGCAGTACCTGGGATTTATATAATCTAATTTTGGGAAGCCAACACAAAAAACGTCCAAATGCAAGAATTCTCTCAAAGAGCATATATTCTTCTGTCTGCAGATGCAGGAAGACACCACCATTCTTTTACTACTGGATCTCTTTTTCATGGTTCTCTTCACATCCATGACAGCTAGTTATGCACACACTAATGAAAGTTTAGTATGAAGAATCAGCAGATCTAACTGCAATATATAATAATTCGAGAGACTCTATTAATCATTGTTTGGAAGTTTAACAGGAATGCAAGGTATAGGCTTTCTGTTTCATATATTTTATAGTTTCAAGAGAGATGAATGCCTTACCTTCACCACCAGTAATTGTTGCTTAAAAAACAACAACAACCAAACAAAAAAACCTCCCCACCAACAAGCATGTTAAAGTCATGAGTTAGAGCATACCAACATATGGGGCTGGCACACTGTACATGTCTGTACTTTTTTCTTTTTTCTACCTAGCACAGCAAATAGACTTCAACCATGAGCAGAGAATTTGTCCAGATTCCACAGATTTTATTTGCTAGCTCATATTACCACAATTAAGCCTAAAATGGGTACACCTACCAAGCTTCAATCATTTTGCTGAGATATACAGAACACACTCTAGTTACAATTTTTAACTCAGTAACCAGTTAAAGCAATTCCTATCTCAACACCAGGATTTATACTACTTCGCAAAAAATTTCAAAGCTATCAATCTGCCTTGAAGACAGAACTTCAAGATCGGTATTTGGCTAACATATGTTAAAATGCCATTTTTATTCTGAGCATGGACTTGACCAGAGAGACAAAAAGAGCTATCTCCAGATGCCAACTGGGACAATCAGGAACCATTAGCAACCTGTGGGTGCTTCAATCACTGATGCTATTCACAGGATTGTTGGACCCTAATTATTTCTGAAACAAGAATAACTTTCTGTAGCTTAAAATGAAATAGCTAGTACTTTTAAAAAAAGTAAAAAAAAAATATAGATATGATTAGGAAATTGTACAGTTTTATTTGGAACCCACTCACATTGTGTCTGTCAATCTCTCTCTCTCTCCTTCCCACCTTCATATATATGAATTACTCTTACAAAGAATATTTCAATGATTTTAGCAAAAAAGGCAAATGATCTCATAAAAGTGGACCTGTAAGACAAGACATGAAACTGAATGCTGACATAGACCCAGGGTTGAAGGTGTCCCTTTTTCCAAGAGAACTTGTGAAAAATTAGAAGTATTCAACCTTCAAAAGGGGTAAGAGGACTAAAGGGGAGAACTACCTAAGATGGTGATAATTCTGAATATGAGCCAAGTATATATGACAAGCCACTGGATGATTTATACTGCTTTATACTAGGAGGACGGAAGTCAGGGTCCCTCCAAAGCCTGCTGGCCCTCCCACATTTTTGCTGCTTGTCCACGAAACATTGCCTGCTCAAAGAAGTAATCAGAACTCACAGATGGTTAGCAGGGAATGCTTTGACTTAGGACAGCACCATCATTTTATAGGTATTTCTGTTTTTCTAAGTTCTGAAGAAAGTCATGTAGAGGTTGGACAAACAAGACAGTTTGGAAAGATGCTCCACAAACAACAGTCACCCTGAAAGAAGCTAAAAATATATTTCTCAGAAATAGTGATAAAGTATCTTGATTTATAGAGTATAAATGACAGAAAGACGAGCACAGAATTGGACTGAGTCATATATACAAGTGAATACATGAAATGTAAAACCTTGTGAACAGATACAAGAAGTCTGCCCATGATAGAAAGCACAGAACCTTTTCTTACTTCTGAAGCATAATGCATTTTTACAACTCTTACAGGCAAACCGATTGAGGTGCTTATTTCTCTAACCATTGCCCTTGATGTTGCTACTGCATTCATCCCTGAGCCTCAGTTATTTTGGCTCCGCAGAAAAAAAGAAAAAACAAAATCAAAAAACCCTAAAGTTGTTTTCTACTCTCTTCCTAGATTAAAAAAAAAAAAAAAAAAAATCTATTTGCAGCTTTCTGTTTCTGAGCATATAGTGCCATCTATATTCTCAGGATGTTTTCACAGTCTCTGCATGAAAACAATTATTCTGGCTGTCCTAAAAGCTCAGCACATTTAAATGAATTCTTTATTACCCAGATCCTAAAATAAAACATACACAAGGATTTTCTAAAGTGACAACTGCTTAGGACTGTTTCACTTTATAGGATGCTAATTTGAGAATCCTTCCATGGTCTTGAGTGTCAAAAAGCTTTAAGCAGCCCCTCCTTCTTGAAATTAAGACTTTTTAAGGCACTTCAGGACAGACACAAACTAAAATATTTTTCATTTTTAAACATGGGCTGAAAAGTCTGTAGCACACATGGAAAGACATGGCATGCACGTGTTTTCTTTATGTAAACTTTGTAACTGCTAGCCATGAAAAAATACAGGAGCTACTTGAAGAGAAAAAGTAGGCTGTGGGGAGCCTACTCCCATTCCGCGCCTGCCAGGAACAGAGTTAGGAAAGTCAGCCTTGCCTCAGGAATTTGACTAGGAAATGAGCACACGGAAGGATCTCTGGCCTGCTGAAGCTGCCATTAAGTCCTGCCTTCTGAATTCAAGTGCCCTGGAAGACAGGAGTTCCCAAATCAGGGCAGGTTGCAGGAGACGAAACAGCACAGGGGCCCAAACACAGAGTGTGCTCCCAAGAGGCAAACGGGCCTGGAGATCGCACCCCTGCATGTGGTTTCAGAAGAAATGTGCACCTCAATCTGCAAAACACATGCGACTGGGGAAGCAGTCAGATTTCTTTCTTAATAAGGAATTCGAGTTCCTTTAAGCATTTTGTATTTGGGCATTCTTTCACTAAATGTTTGCATCCCGTGATAGACACGGTCCCTGACGGGAATCCTGCGAGACATTTTACTTACTAAGAGCAGAAGCGGACTGAAGCAACCCAGAAGCCAGGAGATTCTCAACCACTACAGCTGAATCACTCCATGTATACATACAAGTCAGACTTTGACCTTCAAAAAGATAAATGAAAAACAGCACAAGGAACCTTTCCAAAATGCAATAGCTTTCACTATGATCAGAGAAATACAGTAGTTTAAGTACTGTAAAGTGTCTTCTCCTTCTGTTCTAGGCGAGTGTACCCAGGCATATGAGAGGATGGATAAACTGTACTACATGTAAAGATGTATTGAAAAATACACTCTACCTTAGAAAGCATTTTGTCACCTGACTGCAGAATTTCTTGACAGTGATGAGAGACTTATTTCTTTAGGGTACTTGAGCTTCTACCTTAAACAACTGACTGAACATTTTGTGAGTGATATAGGTCAATGCCTTTATAATGCACTTGACAAAGAGGGCTACAATCTCAGCAAATGCATAAAAACATAATTACAGATGTGCCATGAGCAGTAACAGCAAAAATATGAATCAAATATAAACCAAGTATTAATCTTGTTTGCAATTCTATTTTCAATTTTCCAAACTATCAGATTAAAGTATGACAAAAAGAAATTAGAGATGAGAAAAAGCTTATTAGGTCATATTGTACATCTCCTTGGCAATACAAAATTGCTCTCTACAGCAAGTATCGGAGTTCTTTGTTCTGAATGACCGAAGGAAAAGAGATACTACCCTCTACTAGGAAAGAAAAAAAACTTCTATTGAAACTTTATTAAGAATTGTTTCCTTACGTTCCATCTACATTTTCTTTTCCTCAATTTAATCCTATTTTTCATATCTCCCCAGACTTTCTAAAATCTTTAGGTCTTAATTTATGACTGGCATTTATCTCTGGCAAATAGTTTTCATCATAACCTCTTAATGGATGAAGTAATTGAATAATTAAGTGCACAGATTTATTCATACCTTTTCCTTTTTAGGCACAGTTGGACCTGTAGTAAGTACTCCACTTTAAAACTGTAAGTGGAAATTTTCTAACTATGTTAACATTTTAGCAGAGGCCACCTAGTGAGTATGTTATTGGCATTAACACCCCTCAATATCCATGGGAAATAAGATTTCCTAAGATCACATTTGACTTTTTTGTGGTCGCATCACATTGGTGACTCAGAGTCATCTTGCAACCAGCCCTGTATTTTTCTCCCTTAGCTTAGTTTAGAATCATCTACATTCACTCAACCCCATAGGATGCTATACAACCTTCCTTCATGCTGTTAATTATTCTTTCCACCAAGTTTTGCTTTTTAGGTTTGTATAATACCAAGATCAGACTAATGGGCATGCAGCTGCCCAGATCCCACTCCCCCCCTTCATAGATGTAAAAAGGTTATTTACATATGAACATGAAGTATATTTTCATAGCTCAAATTTTCAGGTTTTTTAAGTAGCTTTTAATTTTACAAGTAAAATACAGATCATATTACAAACACAAGGTAAGGTTAGCATGTTTTTTATAATGACCATATAAATCATATTTATAATTAAGTCATAATTTTTATAATTACCATATAATTACCTTTGTGAACATATAATTTTCACGTAAATCTCCAGTGCACGCAAACCGTTTACTGAAATTGTCATTGAATTTTAATGATGCGCCAATAAAACATCCATATTCTATTATTCTTCCTGTTTTTCCCCTATAGAAGCTTGTTTGAAAGAACAGACTGCATTTCCTCAAAGCAGAAATACATTCCCCATGAGCACTGTGTTTAAGATGTGGCAATAAGATTAACCTGCTTTTAGGAAGAACCATCAGCCTGTGACTAGCCTTATGGCGAAGGGTTCTCCCTTTTGTATCTTCAGACTGAATGCTACCTCAAATGAATCTGTGGCAATGATCCTATTAATAATTCTCTGTCAGTAATCACTGTAGTGTGAAGCAGTTTAAACTCAATCCACCAGGTAGGTGTGTCTAATCCCTTGCAAGGATTTGGTCTCTCAGCTGGAGGTCCAAGAACTTTTGAGGTCAAAGATAGTAACAGACTTTTATATTGATTATATATCATTCAGTTGTCCTTCACTAAAGGGCTCCCCCTTAGTCTTAAATCTAAACACAGCATAAGGGGTTTTCCCCTTTCTTATTTTCTTTAATATTTTTGAACACGAGCAGAGTAAAAGCTTTATAATGGTGCATGGCTGAAGCTCAGAATATACTGGCTAGAAAACACAACAAAAGTACAGCATGATGAAAGGCAACACAATACTCCAAATACTATAAAAAATTGCAGTTCAAGTTACAGAAATATTTGTAATATAGCTGGATCACTTAAATCGTATAGTCAGATAAACAAACTATGGAAGATAAACAGCAGGTGTTAAAGCACCATTGCAGAACTCACCTCACAATGTCATGAACAAGTCTTACAGCTATCTTTCTTACTGAGATTGTTTCTGTCTTCCTATTTGGCATGTAACTATGATAACAGTAGCACCCTGAAAGCAAAAGAGAAAAAGATTTGTGAATTTTGCAAGATAGTGTATCTACATTATGGGCTCAGTTTCTTTGAAAAGCTTAATTCTAGAGGATTTGATGGTGCCAATGTATCTACAGTCCATCCCTCTTTCCCCTGTCCCCAGTGTTCTGGAATATACAACATCTTCTGTTATACCATACATTATCTATGTGGAACTCTGAATACTCATACTGCATCTCTGTGTCATATGGCTTCCACTTACAACTACTTGCAATTCTTCTGATGTACCCCATCTTTGGGCAGTCTTAACTATCATTCCAAATAACAGAAAAAAAAAAAAGGAATCAGATTTAGTCTATGAGAAAAAAGGACCCTTTTTTGCTCCCTCAGAAATGCTACTCCAGCCAACCATAATCAGGATGGACACCACTTAGTCCTTTACCAATACGTTTTCCTATAACCTAGGAAAATATCAACAATACTATAACATTGCAAAAGAAAGATTTCTGTCTTGAAAAAACATAACCTAATTGAACTGGAATTAGTTAAACAGCCTCTATCTTAATGACAATCCCACACCAGAGCATTCAGTTGGAAAAAACTGCATAACTAGCGAACACCTATATCTCTCATGAGCAATCTGCCAATATCATCATCACTCTGGCAATTTTATCTCCGTGTTGCTATATATGGGGGTTTTACTAAAGCATCAATTCCAGGAGTTACATGATCTATGAGACTCTCAACTTCTACTTTAAAACTAACTTTTTAGATCAGTATTCATAGATTATAAAACCAGAAGGGCTGGTGTGATCATTCATGACTTCGGTACACAACAGAATGTAGTATTTCCCTAAATTTATTCATATTTGAACTAAAGCATAATTTTTGAAGGGAAAATTTCTTACGATGGAATTCCATCACCACATGATTTCACAGACAGGTTAGAAAAGATACAGTTCATTCATCCAATTCAGAAATGAGAAGAATAAACATGACAAAATTCTTTTGAAAAGTAGGGGTATTTTTAAGCTACTTACATGATTTTTTTTTTTTTTTTTTGGCAGGGAGGTGGTTAGAGAGATCTAACTCATAATTTGTTAATGTTTGGAATTGAGAATAGTATGCCAGTAAAGCTTTTAAGCCACATTATATCAAAACACATCTGTAATAGGTTAGCCTCTTTATATTAGTTTTTCTCACTAAAATACAGCCAAGATGACATTGAAGAGACATTATGTTTTTTTGCAGTTATATTGTCAGAGGGTCACCTTTCTGCTTCCGTGAATTATCACATTGGCTGCCCTGGTATTAACAGGATATTATTAGCTTAACTAGTGAAATTATTGCCAGAGAATTGACAGAAAAGGGAAGAAATTTCAAATAGACTCTGATTTTTCTTCATACAAATCCAAAAGATTATGATAATGTAGCATTACTTATCACACGCATGGATAGTTTATAGATATATGCAGCAATAGATTAGAAGTAAATGACAGATATTCACTAAGCATTTGTCATGGCTTTTGCAAACAAGCCTAAGTAGCTTACATTAGAGGCTTCAATAAAGGAACTGAAGTAAAAGGAAATAAAAACCTGCAAGTAATGTAATACTGTTAATTAAGAACAAAAAGTTTTCCTACAAATATAAATCCTTGCATAATTTTTACGTTGGATTAACCCTTGATTCTAGGCTCTGGCTGACTGCTGGCAAGGATGGGATTCAGGAGGAAATTCTTCTTTCTCTTGATGCATAATATGGTTGCTGGATTTGTAACACTTTTTTAAGACACTTTCTTCTAGTCACTGAAAAACAGCTGTGATCAGAGATGGGACACAGTATGTGGCAGATTAGCTTTTTCTAGAGATCTTGAAAATCCCTGTTTTATCTTCCTTGCACACTGAGGTTGAATCGGTAACTAGATTATTACATTTCTCAGAAAGACAGACAGGAACAGTTGACACTTTTTGTTTTCCTTGATGAACTCCAGGTTTGATCAAGCTCCTAGGACTATCTTGGGGCTTTACCTAACAACTCCCAAGCTGTTACAATGATCTAGAGTGTTGAACATAACCTTGATAGCTTCTGATTTCTTCTCTAAGGCTTCTGATCTCTTCTTTGGTCTGAATTATTTTATATGATGCTAGAAGTGTTCTTTGACTTGCAATTACTGGATCATCTGAGCTAAGTACCTACTGCATGGTTGCGTATGATGGTACTAGATTAGATTCAGTGACACATTTTTATCCCCGTTAATCTTATTACAAAATTTCTTCCCTGTAATCTTATTTCAGAAAAGACTTATTAATTCAGGCTGGAGTTTTGGTATTATGAGGCTACTATTATTTTCAATGGCTAGCACAGGAGAAACTTTCATTCCAGCTGGCAATTAGCGTGAACAAAATTTTGGTATGGATTACTTTCTCTGCATAATTCACCATAAAAAATACTCTTGTAGCAGGTTTTTCTTACACCATGGTTTTCTGTACTGTAAAAATCTTTCGAAGTACAAATAAAATGTCACTACAATGAATATTCTTCAGCTGTTTTAGCAGATTCAGGAACAAAACAGACAACTCCAAGTCTTTACCTTTGTGTTCTGATCATCCTCCCTAATAGACTAACTTTAAGTTAAGGTGAACACTAAACAGGTTCCCGAAAACGCTGTCCCAACAAACACAACAGTAGTTTTGCTAGATTCCAGCAACGCTAGGATTTCACCTTGTGTAAGTAAGGCCGGGCAAAAAACCCTCTAACTGATTTCAGATAATGCTGACCCCTCAGATTTAGAGCTGTAACCACAGCAAACCCCCAAAGCAATATATATTATTACCTCTGTTTGCTTTCTAGCTATCCAGCCTTGAAAAATGCCATTATGCTAGACTTCTTCATCTCAGTTCCCTCAAACTTGTTATATTATGGACACCGAATGGTCTTTAAAAATGTCTAATTCAATACTCCAGAAGACATTTCACCTCTTTGCTTATAACGATTCAAAAAAATAACAGCACAGAAGTTTGAAGATGACAAGGTAGCTGATAAAGTCAGGTGTTTATCCACTGGAGAGAAAATGATGTAATTCTCAGCAAACATTGGTCTCTTTTAATATTCAGAATGTTTAAAAACTGATGCTTCATTATGAGAAACTTCAAGTAATTTAAGCAAGTAATAATCCATTCGATACTAGTAATTTCAATTAGCTAGGACTTGAAGAAATATTTAATAAAGTCCATAGAACTGATATATGGAGACTGCATCAGCTCTTTTGCACTGTTACGATAAGCATTAGTTTACCATGATAGTACCCAGACTTGAACAGCCCTGCTATTCTAGATATTTACTAACACAGAATTTGTGAAAGTCCTTCTCTTCAAGTGTTAAATATAGGGCTGTATAATCTAAACAAACAAGTCAAATTTACACTGAGAGAACAACTTAATACACAAGGCAAATGAACTACGCAATAACTGCAAATGTCATGTAAACATCAAGAACTACTGACCTCGGTTTTCATTATTACATATTTTCTATGAAATAATATTTTATTACTAGGTATTACAAGAATGATAACTTCTTAAAAACACATAATGCCTGACTTTATTTTCATGTTGCCACTCCACATTTATTTACTATGATAAATAATACTAATCTTCAGGTCAGAATCAATATGGATTAATAAGGATCTTATGCTATAAGCTAGTATATAGGCTTATGGAACATCAAAACTATGTCTAGTTCAATAAAAAGCAGAGGGAGAGAAAAGCAGTCTCTAATTTTTTCTGTAAATTTCTCTATTATACACATAACACTTCTTTACATCAAAAGTTTGATTTCTTAGGGCAATTTTCTCAAAGGAAAACGTATGAGAGGTTTGCACACAAATGCCACTGTTAACAGAATGCACGTACAATCTGCCCACACACAACTTGGTACCTACCCCCTGCTTAACCAAAAGAAAAAGATAAGGAAATGGTCTTGTCAGAAGAATCTATAATATGTGAAATTAAGCATTAATCATAGATAGCCTTAAATGATGGATGGCACAGATCCATCAGATAACATCCATTTAACTTTAATGATATAATAATGAAAGATCTGCACTTTGACCACATTTCCAGCCACATCAATATAATTTATGATATTTTCATAAAAATCTCAACAGGCAATGTACTTTTGGACCAAGCTTTCATCTATTACACACCCCAAATTCCTATTAATAATGGAAAAACGTGTAACAGAAAAATCTGCCGACCTACCTACATGAGAACTAGCTGTGCAACTGTCAGGCAAGTAATTCTGTTGCACAGTCTTGCAGCACCAGATGCTCTAACACAGCCGGCCCCACGGACCTCTACACACACTCAGGCAGCGATGGAAGCTCCTTGCAGACAACCTTGCTGTAGTTACAGGGATACTGTCATTCAGAAATTACCGCCTCGGGATTTTTCTGGCTTTTTCTTTTCTTCCCCTCCTGAAATTTGATGCCAAATAACATGCAAAAAGTCATCACATACGAATGTGAGAAATGTACCCTGATAGTAGATGACGTGCTTTATCTAGTAAGGTCTACTTTATTCCCTAAAATAATACATCTCCACATTGGCCAATACTCTTAAGTAAAATTCAACTACTAACTTTTGCTAAAACACATGGTAATATAAAAGTTTTAAATAGTTGAAACTCCTTCTGTGAACATGCTCTAACAGATATGTTCATCCACTCATTAAATATTTCATTTTGAAATAAGATCAATTTAATCTTGAAAAATAATTAAAGTTCTAAAATTAAAAAAAAAAAACTTACATCATGTTTTACTGCTCTATCAATGTTTTATTCAACCTAAAAAGATTTTTGCATTTTTTAAATTTTGTTAGGAAAAAATGGGAAACAATGTGACAAGATTTTTATTGGCTATACCGACTGGAAAAAAATAAATTTCACAGATATGTATATTTTAATATACATGTGTGTGTGTGTATATATATATGCATGTGTGTTAATATATATAAAATATTTTTAAAATACAGGCACCCTTGATTTACAAATCAAAATTACCCTTTGGGTTCAGTAAATAATACCAGATCATTTATACAATTTGGCCAGTAATGAACAAGAATATATATGCCTCTCCACAAAATTTAAAGGAAAATCCTTTAAGTCCACAACCAAGTGATAAAATACCTCTTTAATCAAGTCTAATTTCTCTTGCAGAATATTCCTTTACAGTGGAGGATCTCACTGGTAATATAATTCTTAGATAAAGCACTTATTTTGATCTGTTTGCTAGCCAAGGATCGTGGTCAGAGTGGCAAGAAGGCACAGCAGATCGGTATGCTATGGTCTCAATTTACTAAACGTACAAGAACAACTACTCTTCTGCTAGCTACTATTGAGTCTAAACGAACTTTTGTTACAAAAGAGTATCTGTCGCAAATTGTTAACGTAAACTCTCAAGTTTAAAACTGAACTGAATATCCCAGGGCAAAAACAAAGATGTGCTAAAAATCTTTATCTCTCTTACTGGATTTTCTAGCGGAGACTTAAAGCAAATAAAATTTGCACAATTTTCCAAATCAAAGTATCAGATAAAAGTGCACTGCAAATTCATAAACATGTGAAAAACAAAATATTAATTTAAATTAATTCCTACTTAGCCTTATACATCTTTTCTCAGTTTTCTGAATTGTTTTCCCTGGACTTGCCCACTTCCCTCCATTAACAATATAAGGAACTTCACGTTTGCTAATCTAGAAGGCTGCTGAGGCATAACAAAGCCTCCTCATAAGATCATCTCAATCTACCAAACATATGAAATCTCTTATGGACTCACATGTTCTGTTTCTTTATAGAAGCTTCTTACAAATCCAGCTCAGACTATGTATAAGGCTTATATAGAAGATTTCATCTCTGAATTGCACCTAAATTAGAGGTTTAAAATATCCTAAAGACAGAAGCCGCCCCAGTCTCTGCTTCAAAGGCATTTCTAACCAGCGAGGGCAAGAGAAGGGGGAGGAAGGGAAAAGGGGCAGAGGGGGGAGAAGGCAGATACATTTCCAAAACTGTCATTAATGCTCAATGCAGCACAAGCCAGTGATAATGCAAGGGCAAAGAAGCAGAGGGGAAGAGGACATTAGGGCATCTCTCTTCCCTTGCAGTCATTCTCCTCACAAGTCTGCAAGAGGAGTGGCACTTCCCAGAGCATAAATCTGCTTATAAAAGAGGAGACTTACATTGCTATTCGACAAAATCCCTTAAACTCCTCCATGAAGAGGAAGTGCAAGGTGAAGGATACCTGAAACCTTGAGCTCCTTGTTGAGGTTTTGGTAGAAGAGCAAAGCTCTGTAGAGTTGTCCCACAAGGAGCATGACAGGTAAGTATGACAGAGTATGACTGTGGTCAGAACAAGTACCTGGAGGCAGCAGAAGAAAACTTGCAAATTCTGATAGTTTTTTTTCAGTAGAGGACTAGGTTTATCTTTTGCTTTCTTTAAAATATTTAATTTCATGGCTGTAAAGAAACCAGAGCTCACCGGTGTCAACAGAGCTCACTTCTGGGCAGCCCAAGCATCCACCTGGGGGAAAGAATCCCAGGTTCAAGTCCTTCTTCTGCCTGATTCAGAAAACACACTCTTTGCTTTCTGCTTGCTTTGCTTCTAAACATGTAATTCTTTGACTTTATGTCAGCATAAATATGTTTTTTTAAATATATATAATTTGTGTATGTATATATATTTATTTATAAATATATTTTTATATATGTATAGGTATGCGCATACACACACACTTGCAAACACACACACACACACACTAAAAAGGCTTCAAGGGGCAAGAAAATCATTTCCTGTCTGACTTCTCTCAGTAGCACCCAAACCAATGAAACTACAAAGCAGAACTTGAGAAAGTACACTATAATCATCTAAACCTTCACTCAAACATGTATCACCTATGTCAAATCTCTGTTGTAGATATGTCCAAGTCTGGTGGCTTTTTTCTTTTAATGATTTTGCTCTTCCAGGGTTGAAACAACAGGAAGTTCCTAAGCTTTGTAGGGTACGTAACGTTATTCTCACTAAAAGATTCTTAGCACAATAAAGTATCAACTCTTAACAAAAATTAAGAAAACAACTTTTCCTTAATTAAGTTTACTTAGGCAGGTTTGGGATAAACATCTTTCATCCTGAAGCATAGGGTTGTGGGGAAAAAAGAAACCTGGTTATTACTTGTAACAGTTTCCTTCTGTAGTTAAATGCAGTTTCACTTAAGAAAAAACGAATGCTCCTGCTATGCCTTTCAGCACTGTGAGCTTTAATGATGCCTAGCACAGCAGTGTGATTAACAGTACCAGTGATATACAGCAATTCTGTGCTTTCCAGTGGTAGAAACAGAAGGCTAATGCCAGATTGCTTGTTAAAGGTACACCCGGTTGCAAAGTACACCAGATGAGACAAGCCCCCAGTAGCCATGTAATGAGCTAAAGACAGCTGTAAGATTATTTTAGAACTTGGAGTGGGAAGACTTAAAGTCTTTGGTGCTGCCGCAGATGGAGTTATCGCCCTCCCCACAGACGCTGCCCCTGGAAACAGAGCAGCTCACCCACCAGACAGGACAGCAAATAGCTCAGACCTTGTTTGCTCCTTCACAGGCTCTGCACATCGCTGCTCGTGAGTTACTCAAAGCAGTTCAGACTGAGTTAATAGAACATAAAACATTCTCTTGCATCTTTTTTTTTCTTGCGAAAATTGGGCCCCACTGCTTTGTAAGAGAAGGCCAAGGCAGTGACTGTTCAGTAATAGGGGGAAAAAAAGCAAGAAACAAGAGAAAGCGGGAATAATTCCACTCTCAATAAATGAGAAAAGACATAATTCAAGATACTGCTGCAAAAGAAATACAGGTTCTGGGAGAAAAAGAACAGATCCCTCAGAGAAGCTAGCAGATGCACTAAAAAACAAACTATGCATACAATAATCTTTTGGAAATCAAACAGCAAAACATTTAAATGAAATTATAAAAAATTTGCTTTTACATTTTGACTAAAGAAGCAACAAAGATAAAATATCAAGCATGAAAAAAGGTTTAATGTAATCATTAGCAATATTTTAGACTTTAAAAATATGCTGGGAATGAGTATGCTGCTGTTATTTTCTGGTAATATCAAAACATCAAAGTATGCGGGGCAGGGGAGGAGAGAAGAACCTGATTCTCATTCATTTATTTTAACGGCGCTTTCTGCCATTCTAACTGGGCAAAAGAACTTACGGCCACTTTCAGACTCTTTCTATTGCCACTGTGATGCAGAGAAATCCCAGTGTAAAGGTGCATCGGGGCGTAAAACAGAGAAAGTTAACCCAGGCTGGTGTGAAAGTTTTACAGGAACGCCCAGTAATCCAAATGCTAATCTGACATGGAAATAAATTTCCTGACTTATAATTCTGCATTCTCATTTTCTTCTCACAGTGGCGAGGAAGTTTTCAGCTAATTGAAGTGTTGAAACTTTCTGGTATTGTAATGAAACTTAAGGAACAAGATCTTTTCCTTCAGAAACTCTTAGGCTCTTCCATGCCAAATGTATCCTGAGTTCACTCAGGGAAAAAAAAGTTTTAGTGCTGTGAAAAGCTCTGAACGATTGAAGTGGATTCATCTGAACTAATAACAAAATTAAATCTCATAGTATGTATTATATGTGAATTCATGTTATTGTAAGTAGAATAAATGTTGGTAGATCAATATTATTAGTGTTTGGATTTTTAGACACACAAGTTGACTGCCTTAGGTCTAATAGATAAATTTTCTGGAAGAACTATTTTGATTATTCTTTGCAACTAAAATACAATCTTACAAATGGAATTGTCATCATGACTCTGTAATTTGGAGCTGTTTTTACAGCTCGACAAATCATTCACAGCAAATAATGTGATCAACACATTTCACCCCATTTCAATTAATGGATTTTCCATGAACTAGTTATGATTGTCTTTGCTTAACTTAAATAACCTCCATAAGGTTATATAAGGTTTTCGGAGTGTCCAATAACATTCTTGACAGCTATTTGCACCTACAGATAAAATTCTGAGTCTCTAGAAGGTTACTTTTATTTACATTCCTGTTGAAGGAAATGGCTTTCAAGCAAGATTGGCAAATACTTGAAGTATGTGGGATAGTCATTAACCATATTTGAAACCTCTGTTTAGGCTGGACATGTAGGTGGCATGTTTTTATTCAAAGATTAGAATAGCATAACTTCTTTCCAGCACAAATATTCAAATTTAGTCTTTATTTGCATTGTTTGCAAAGTCATCCTTAAATAAATATTACTTCTGCATTCACAGAGGCACATATATATTCCTTGCTATATATAGAAGAGTTTTGCTTTTACTGAGGCAGCTAAATCATGCTCTGTTTTTCAGAGGCTATTTTTGAGCACGAGCAGAGCATTTGAGATAGCTCGGACACAGTTAGGGACAGGAAAGAAAATGAAAAGGTTCACAATTGGCATATTCAAGACCAACATTCAAACCTCTGTTTCACCTGACTCAAGACAGTTCTTTAGAAGGACATAACATACAGGTACAGATATATACTAGGACAAATAAAACATTGTGCACAATAATAAAATAGCATTTTTAATACCTTACATGTCCAGCATTTTAATGATTTCTAGAGAAAACTGAAATAAAAAGCAAATCAAATGTTTCAGTTTTTGTAAAGCAAAAGAGGCAATGATATCGAAATACAATAATATGTTTTTTGTCCACCTTTTTCCTTAAGCAAAAATATATGAAACTGATTTGTTTACCTAGAATTTATTTGCGTTGAAACACTTTTATGAAAAATATATAGGTCATCTCTTTTAATACAGCCAGGAAGTACTTGCCTAAATTCCAGTGTTGCACCAAGTGTTTAAAAAGGAGAACTACCAGAACAGAGTATAATACTAGGAGCGTGCTAAGCCCCCACTGCCCGACAAACAGGTATCTTTCTGTTTCAACAACAACAGTTGCCTCTATTTTTTTCAAGAGTATTCGAGACACCTCCCCCCAACAAACATAATCCTCAATAACTATTTCAAGATCACTCATATTTCTAGAAATCAATCTACCACAAAAAATGTATATTTATGAGTAAATCAAGCCATCACCAATGGTCCATCTCATACTTAACACATACGTTATATGACTCTCATATGCAACATACATAAACCAGTGAGGCAGGCAGATGCAGTATGAGTAATTTTCAAAATTTTTTTTTTTACTTTCTATGGAGTAGAAAAATCAAGAGATGAATTTATAAAGCTTCTTGTATGATCTGCATGTTGATCAGGAATGTCTTTGGCTAAATATGTTTCTCATTTATGTACTAGTTTCTGGCAAAAATATGTATATGCACTTAAGACAAAACATGATTAACTACAATGAAAATCCAGTTCCCTGATTAGAGATGTTAGTGTTCACAGAATTGCTCCTTTCAGCTGTTAGTCCCATGCATATTTAATTTAACCTTGACAGCACATTTTACAAAAAGATATAATTAGCAGCGTATGACTCATGAACCTTGTCTTCTTTTACACCCTGAGGGAAAACCACACTACTCCAAACAAACAATCAGTCTCTAGGATGTGAAGATCCTTTTCTAAAAAGATGTTTCTGGAACTCTTTTTTTCTTCATCTAAATCATTATGATGTTTTCGTATTTCCAGGGCTTGTTTGTTTTTTTTCTTGTTTGTTTGTTTGCTTTAAGAAAACATTTTTCTCTTAAAAATCTCCACCACTTCAAACCATGAAATCAGACTGAAGCAAGTGACTGCACAGGAACCTACATTTAAAGAAGAAACTTTATTCAGTGTAAGGTACAATATAGAACTAATCAGCTGATTTGTACTTTGGAAATGTATTTAACAAATTTCCTCATAACACTGAAGAGAATTAAAAAAAAAGATGGAAAAAAATTAAGTTAAAGAAAACACATGCTAAAATTTAGATGCTATTAAAACTGAATTAAGAATGTGGTTTTATTCTCAAATTATTTTTAAGAAGGTAGGGCAAGGCTCTACCAGAATTTCACATGTGATCTAAATAACCAGGGGAGGGTCTGCTTCTATAATGCTTTGCCGGCACCAGACCCTGAACGTATCGGTGCGGTCACCAAGCTAGCACAGCAATGTTGCTGTGATGCAAGCCTTCCTCTCCAATGCCCCTTTAGAGACCTTAAGTGTCATACGCATCCACTGCACATTATCTGAGTCACCTAACTGAGGATTACTGCAGGCGTTCCAAAACATGGGAAATGCTACTGACTTCCACTCATGAAAAGGGAAATAAATATACATAGAAACAGACTCCAAGTGCCCAGTCTTTCTCATATTTATACACGTGCTTACTTTATGAGCTTTAGTAGCACTACAAAGTTCATAAAGATAAGTCTCTTTTCAGCATTAGAGAAAAAAAATGCAGTTTAATACTAAAGAACATCATCCAGATATATACAAAGTAACATATGCAATCATTTTGAAAATTTGAATATAATGTGAGTGACATACCTGGAATGTAAAAATTTCAGACATTCATTACAAATGTTTTAATATTGATTGTCTGGGTGAAGATATACATTTTATGAACTCAAAAGCTGTAGCTCTGTTTATTATGGTTTATGATTATACTGTACATACGATGCATGAAGCTTCATATAGCCAAATTCCTGGAATGTGTATTAAGGTGAGAAAACAATACACACAATAAAACCAAAAGAAAGAATGAATCAATATTACATGGTTGTAATGAAAAAAATTGTTGAAACATGGATAAATTCAGTCAGTGCAGACTTTTCAGTTGTTTAATTAACAGAACACAGCAATAGGAAAAGAAACTGAGTGTAAAGTATCTACAGGTCTTCACCAGAGACCTTTTAAAGATACTACAAAACAGGGAAAGGGGTCATTAAGAGGTTAAGAAATAAAAGTGTCTAATGTTATTTACTTTAAGTTTTCCATTCGTGCTATACTGCAACATTCCGAAAACAGGGTAAATTATGTTTCCTGTTAAGAAGAAATGGTGACAGTATCCTACAAGCTTTTGCATACGGTGTGAATTAACAAAGTGGACCTGCCTTAAAGCAGCTAACATTCAAGAGAGCAACTGGAAAAAAAATCTTATCTCAATCCCATTTTCTAATTAGTGGTTGGTAGCTTTTTTTTCTCAGAGGTATTTCGTTCCCAGGGTCAGTCTGCCAGCGTATTCAGCTATTATTTTCTCTTTTTTCTCCTTCAGATTTCTCTTTTCTTTCCTTCCCTTTATCCTTCCTATTCTCTCACTCCTAAGAAATTTTTCTCTTGAAAGATATAAGAATTATATGAGTAAGAAAAGGATTAACAGGACTTTTGCCAACTGCTATTGCGCCATTACACTGCATCCCAGCCCTTTCCTATTCATCTGTCTTGATTATGTAGGCCCAAGCTCACGAGCTGACCATAATGCAAGTTTCATATGGCTAAAACCAAGCAAATGCTTGAGACTGCCTTACGCTTTTCCTTTACAGTGGCATGAGGAAGGAGCCTCCTTCAATTGCCAGTTTTGGAAGCAATCAAACCAAACTTATGGACTTTCATCTTGTACCTCAGCCCAGCTACTTTGACTCTTCCAGGACTTAATTACTGAGAGAACTGAAAAGTGTAATTAAAATTAAAATTTAATTTAATTTTAAATGTATTTTTAAAAATTAATTATAATTAAATTTACTTAATTCAGGGGATTATTTGTTGAAGGTGAAGTAAGAGAGTGGGCTGGAGACTGCAGCCCCTCCTATCACCACCTGCCAGTCCCTTGAGGAAGAACAGCCTTATTGCTGCATAGACTCAAACAAATCATGGCATATTCATCATTTTCTAGGTTAACATTCTTTTTAACCTTAAATGCCTCCTTGCACTTCCAGGTTTTGGCTCTCTGATATTTGTACTGAAAGCAATGAATACCCATCTCAGCCTTTACAGAATTGAGCAAGGAAGTTCTTCTAGTCTTTTGCTAAGAAAGGCTCTCCATTTCTCTGAATATCTTATAATTCACTTTTCTTCTACCCTTCCAACCGGACTTGTTTACAGTGTTCAGATGAGGCCACATAAGTGTTCTGTAAAGGACACAAACTATTTTTGTCTCTGTACTGGAAATATCCTGCCTGAGTCCTAAGATTGCATTTGTTTTACCTTGAGAATTATTGAAGTGTTTTCTTAAAAAGAGACTTTAGGTAGGAAATAAAGAATAAACTGACTCTTATGTGTTTCTACAGTATCTAGCACAAAATTATAATGCTCTCTACAGCCTGTGAGTCTTATTAGCATGCAGACAGTAAATGAATTCCAGTTTCACTTTCACTGCTCTGAAATCACAGTCACTTCAGATTTACATCAATGTAACAGAAAATTTGGCCCTTAATTATACTAGAAATGATTCCATATGTGTATTTAGCTTCATTAATATGTTTGTTTAAACAAAATTCATGCTTGTTGTGAAATTTCTGTATAATTAGCAGGGACATGATATTTTGAAAAAATGAAAATATAATTTCATCAGTTGCATTCTTCTCCTTGGAATACTGACTTATTTCTTACAAATTAAGCTCCTGTATTTTTTTTCTTGTTTGGTATTCCTCTCCTGTGTTCAATTCATAATTCATCCTGCAGTTTGTGCTTCCATATCTGTCTGACCTACACTGTTTCCAGGCACTTACAAAAATACTCATTGTTTTTCAGTTCTCCAAATTGTCTCAAAATATTTTGCAAGAGATTATTAACACTGGAGATTGTATGCTCCAGTATAGCTTTCTGTAATATTCAAACAGAATGTTGCAACATTTTTGTTGCAACAAATGTATATTTGTACCCACTCTGCTCCATAGTTACTTTTTACATTTTCGTTTTCAATTGTAACCAGACACTAAACTACAGAGATATATCAGAGTATCTACGCTTTTATTCAATCTCATGCATAGTTAGAAGTGCTGGCATATGACACCATCGCAAGAATTAGTCTTTATTCTTACTCCATTTATGGTAATGACATTCTCTTATAACTCTTAGTTTCCTCTATGAACTTCATTTAAACTGAAAGGACAGCTCATTCCATAAGAGAAGCTATTTTTTTAACCATAGTCAGAGATAAAAGAAATGGTCTAAGCGTTACTTAGGCCAGTATATAGGTAAATAAAATTGAGCATGATTTGAAAGGAGATTACATATTTTCAAATCTATGAACCCTTTAAAAGTCCAGTTTGGAAATAAGTCCTCAGCTAACCAGCAGAGCAGCTCGCTGCACGACTCCGGCAGAAGCGCCCTGCGGTCAGCGGTTCGCACTGAACCACCCTTTCCAGGCAGCCTGTTAGGTAGCAGGTAGGATACTCATCAGCTGAAGTTGCTGGAGTTTCATGCCATCTTTTTATTATTATTCCTTAGTTGATTATCTTAGTCAGGCCAAACCATATGTGACCATAACAACACAAGGGAAAAAACAGAAATAAGTGAAGAGGACAGTCAGCTGATTTAGAATTGATTTAAGAAATAATTTTGCTTTCAGAAAAGCCCACAGTAGCATGGACTCCCAAAGGTACACAAGAGACTCTACAACAGCTACATAAAAACTTCCATCAAGAATACATATTTTCACAGGAATACGATATTTTCATAAATATTTATAAAAGCAAAACCTTTCTTTCATGAGAGAGGATACAAAAAGAATTGAAAATAATGCAAACTTTGTCAACTCAGGCTGTGTAAAATTCAGAAGAACTGCCAAAAATATTTTGAAATCATACTGCACATCACTATAAATGTGTTACTGTTTCTAGAGATGATCAAGCCTCAACATGTCTTATAGTTGAGGAATTCATAGAGTTTGGAAATTTCCCTTAGCTCTCAATAAAAACAGAGTAATAATGTAACATGAAAGTCAGAATAAAACCCTCCAACCTTATGCAACAAAATCCTCTTTCTTGAAATAAACCACTTCAAAGATTTTCTTTCAGTTTTCTGAAAGAGACAATATTTTCTGAAAATAAACGTGTTAAATTTTTTTTGTCCAAATCTACAATTTTCTTTTATCCTTTGCAGAGGTTCAAAAACGCTGTCAAGAGGGAAAGGTAAGCAGTAAAACCAGAAAACTTGTTAGCAAAGGAGCAGAATCACATTAGGACTTTCAAAGACTACAGTATTCCTCTGGGTGTTACTGTTTTGGTTTCACAGAGAACTGCAGATGAGCAGCTGGCCTACTGCAAGTTGCCACTTTTGAGAGATGAATGCTTCTGCAAGGACCACTAGAGGATACATTTTCTATTTCTTCTAAGTATCAGCCTTGTCACCAGGACTACTGAAAAGAAGCTGCTTTTCCCCAAAGAAACCAGTGCAAAAAAAATCTAACTACGCCATTACGACACATTTGCTTCCCCCGTCCCCGATACCACATTAATGTAGGTTTATTTAGATCTGCCTGGCATCTGCTTTACACAGCAAACAAACAAACTGTAACTCAAGAGAAAGGACGTTATCTGAACTGAGATCTCAAATCCAAACCAATTTCACTGACAAACTCTTTCTCAGAAACAAATAAAGAGAAAAGCTTCTATAACATTTTGGATTTTTCAGTCAAGTGTCTCCAGTGCTACGTCCTATATAGAAAACAGAGGTATCAACATTTATAGCTCACCCTGTATCAGCATTCTGAGTTATCGCAGCATTCATTAACAGTCTCATGTATGCCACATCTCTGCCTGAATTGCTGTTAAAATGAGAATGAACATTGAGGTATAAAAGTCCAGCCAGAGAAGCTAGTGTGATGAACAGTCCCTGCACATGAGAGGGAGCTAAATTCTTTTATGCATTTCAATGCCTTTTTTTAATATAATAATAATAATAATAAAAACCCCACTCTTGCAGGCCCAGACATTACAGGCCAGATGCAGGAATTATGAAGGAAAGTTCTATGGCATGTTTTAAACATGACGTCCCACCAGACAATACAATGGTCTTTTCTACCGTTAGAACATGCAGGTGAAATGCTTTTCTTTTTATTTTTTGCTAAGTGCCTTTGAAGAGCAAGGAATTTCACGCAGTCATGTATTTTGTGTTTTCTGTCTCCTCTGACTCCTTATCTCCTTCATCCACTCAGTATGTGCTGTCTTCGAGACTATATAAGCTCTTTGAAGCAAAGGCTATCACGTTTTATATGCTTCTACAGTGCCTAGTACAATAGGGCCTGACCTATTTAACCCCTAATCAATAGTGCAATAGAGATGTTAAATAACTATCACTGGGCTGCTGTATTTCATATCATACAGTTAAGCTCACTGAGAAACCTTGCTGAAATAAAAGGGTACATCTTGGTTACACAGGACAACAACAATTAAAAAAAATTTGAGATTTTCATGCATGAAAGCATCAGGAAAGGTCCTCTTTTCTACTGTGTTCCAACTCAGTTGCATGGAAAGTCAGCTTTGATTTCAGGTATTTTTATTCAAAGTAATTAAAACTGTACTGCATTGCTGAGCAACAATATATATATGCATATATATATATATATATATATATATAAAACACATAAATAGATATGTATATTTAAACAGAGTTGAAAAGAAAACTGAACTAAAATATGATGATAACAAGTCATTGTCAATAGTTTCCAGGAAAAAGTCAGTTGATGAATTTGGCCTTTTTCTGTTAATAGCTTTTACAGATTGTTACTTTGTTACCGTCTGATTAATAGTTTTCAGTTAAGTGAAAGCTGTGATTATGAAGCTGTGATTATTACCAATCTCTAGCAATGCCTACTCTCTCTGTTTACTATCTGACCTATATCTGACTATCTGACAAGCAAGTGGGATGCATTATGCTAGGACAGTATGAAACAATGCTTCAATTTAGGATTTCTAATATTTCATTTCAAATTTGTCATATTGATTCTATCACGTAAAGAGTAAACACAATTTTAAAAACTCACAATTTAAAAATCTATTTGACTTAGTTTAAGGTCTGTAACAAAACAAAGGAAAGTGCTTACTACCTCACTGAGCTACAACGAAGGAAGCATGGGAGAGCACGATAAAAATCTTACAGTAGGTGTTACTCTTCTAGCAAAGCACAAAAGCATCGCAGAATGAAATCTGGTCTTTACAAGAATTCCAGCTTAGCCTCCCGACCGCAGAAGCTTGAGTAGTATTAAAGAAGAAATGGTAGCCTAAAGGCACCACCTTTAAGTGGGTGCTGCTGAAAGGAAGGCTGTCTCACAGCATTTCCCGGACCTTATACACGATCACTCATCCTGGCAGGTGGTACAAGTGCATCTCAAATGTACCTTCTTAGAGCTCAAATGCTGATCTCCTAGAGACTCAGCAATGGTTTTTAAATGAGAATACATTTTAAATAATGCAAAATATCCTGAAAATTTTTATTTTACAAAGTTTTTACAAAATTTTATTTTACAAAGTGCTGCAGGGCCTATGAGGACTACACTTTGAATAGATCTACAGCTCAGATTTTCACACTCTTACTCATCTCAAACAATATTTTACTGTTTGAGTAAAACTGTTAACCTCAAAGAGACTGGATGGCAATTAAAACATTTTTTCATTTCATTCTAATGTATCAGAATCTGTATTGAGAAGCTTGAATGTGAACTTTCTTATTAAGCATGCATCCTTAACAATCCAGAGTAACATCACAGATAATCATTCTTTAAAAATTAAATTAAATGCCTTGCAAAAACGCTATGCACGCATCTTACTTGCAAATCAGCTATCCCAAAAAATTCTACTTTGGCAAATGTTTCAAAGTATTTTTTTTCTTTTTTAAATAGCTTGAAGGAAATGTTTATCTATTTAAAATGTGCTGAGATTGGCCATTTCTGCCAACTGATAACAAAAATGTACTAAAAAAATATTTTTGCATAGCTGACATCTTAATATGGAAACTGCCTCTCTAGATTGCCTCCCATTCATTATCAAACAACCACCAAGAGATATGATGGATGATTGCATAGCATAACAATAATACTAAAATGAATGTTCACTTTATTTATCTTCAAAATGTAGTAATTGCTCCAGGCTTTCTTTTTTTTTTTTTTTCCCTTCAGAATTACCATTTAGGAAAATTCTTAGGAAAATAAAGTTTAGTTTCAAATGTTTTCATTGCCATACTTAAAGTTTTACATTATGCTGATAGCAAATGTGAATAATATAAATATTTAAAATATTAATATTAAAACATTATTTAAAATATTAATGCTTAAAAGTGTAAGACAAATGCTAACAATTGTCAAAATTGCCCATAAGCAGGTTCCACCTCTTGACTATATACACAACAATTAAGAAAACTGGGAAATATCTGCCTTATGAACGTACCTTTCTTATCTGAGAATAGCCAGGGCTTTCCCTCTCAAGCAACATGGTTGGAAACACTTTGTCTATTCATTAAAAATTTTTTTACTCGTCACCAGTGTCCAGTCTCCATACTATACAGGTACTGACCTGCAATTAAAGCACTTGTTGACATCCCTTGCAACAGGCTCAGATGAGAAATATATCTCTATTTGATTTCAGTGAAATTACCCCCTCATTTCATACCCTTTCGTACTGAATTTGCCCATATTGGCCTCCAGGATTCCATAGAAGCAGCTTTAGGAGAAACCTGGCAGCCCAATAAATCAGGGAATAAATTGTTAGCCACAGTGCAGAGTTGTTTTTTTAATATATAGTGCTGTTATTTGTATTGTTATTAAGCATTTGCACATCAATAGTATAACTACAATTCTCGTGATTCATCATCTGCTAAGTGGATTCAGAAGTCAGATGATGGGTTTTAGTACAGTGTCACTTTAGGATTTTTGCACTGTCTTTTTAAATATCCTCCTGCAGCTCTGACACGCTCTGCACAGCCTAAGCAGGCTGCTCTGCATCAGGCCGCCGTAACCCAGAGAGGTAAACCAGCAGGGGCTGCGGGAGCGCGCTGGCGTTACGCCCCCTGATACTCCGAAAGAATATTCCCATGTTCACAGTACATTCACTTTGGTAGTGAGGACAGAAGTTTAGCACCGAGTCGGCTAAGACAAAGACCTTTTAAGTGAATAAGCAGACATTTAAATGTCTGTCATTGCTTTGCCCAGCAAAAAGAGATGAGACCTTAAAATCTCAGAACAAGTACATAGGTCAGACTCACTGGAATGAAGTGTAGCATTAATCTGCCACTGAAAACATTCTGATCACAATTTTGGTCTCTACTGCAAAGACCAGAAATGAAAACTGAAGACCATTAAAGTTAACTGAAAAGGCTCTGTGTTTTGTTATTTTATCTTAGTTCAAATAGTAGGGCCTCTGACTGTAATAATGCTTTGAAAATAGAAAGCAAGCCAATCACTTTTTCCATACAGAGATTATAATTTTGTGTTGTGTTTCTCTATTTTTGTTTTCCTTTTCTCTTCTATTCTTTGTTACTTGGGGGAAAGATAAATCATGTGAGGCATTTTGCACTTTCACCTAAGAGCAGTAATAGCTCTGCTTATTCTCATCTCCTCTGGCATGAAACCCATGACTGGCTGCAGGGAAAAACACTCTTTCCAGAGTTGCCCCTTTGAGCCTGTTAATTTTGTAATTTCTAGGGAACGCAACAGTCTGATGAAGCCACAGTCATGAAAAGGGACTCTTACAGAATTATATTAGGTCACTTCCACAGAGAGCTAAAGGATATTAGCATCCATAATATCAAAGTACAAAATCATCAGCATAATCAAACAGGCTAGTTCAAATAATTACTCTTCAAAAACATAATCACAAATCCTCTAAGTAAACCTCAATTCCTCTGTAACCCACATTGATACCGCTGCAGCTTTTCGTCCTCTTGTGGCTAGACCACAAAAGGCTTTTATGAGTCCTTTTCTGCCTTGTGAGCCTACAGGAGAAATGCTTTTAACTCGAGCAATAGGCCCCCCCAGCACTCTTTTAGCAGCAGAAGTGCTAATTTGCAGTTCACAAACAGCATACAGAATTGGTCAATAAACACAACGAACAAATTGAGCCAATGGTAATAAATTGTCTACCACTCTCTTCACCACTGTCAACCAAAATCTCTTCAAATTGCAATGCAATGTATATATTAAAAACCAGTTCACCTTGTTATTGTACATCCATTTTCTCTGTCCCCAAATATTGAGGGAAGAGCACGAACTACTCCTCGTGCAATAGGTGTTAGACTGTTAAAAGCACAGTATAACTGTTAGATTTGCAGGAGGCCCTGGCAGAGCCTCATGTTGCTCTCCAGACCACAATAAATATTCCCTGGAATGACTGATTATTATGTCTAAGTAGCTTTCTAAAAAGGTATAGAAGGTAAATGTTTCTTTGACAACAATGAATAAAAGAAACGTTAAGCTGTTCTCATTATTGAGGGTACTGGGAGATTAATAGCTTACTACATTGGTTAACAGAAGTTGCTAAATTGTACATGTTCCTCATTTTGTTCAGATTTTCATTTTCACAATCCTTTTCTAAACATAGGATCACTATGTTCTGTCATTTTTATTGCCTTCTTTCTCTTCTTGCCCACTTTTAATTGGAGCACTATACACTCAGAAAAAAAGTATGTAAATATGCATATATATATATATATATATATTTTTTTTTTTTACTTATGAAAACTCTTCATAAACCTATTCCCCTGACTGCCTCCACTCTCTTCCCTAAGGGGTCTTTTGTTGATTAGGAGGGTTCGTCTGAAAGATAAAAGAAAGATATAATTTCTGACTACATCTGCAGCTCCATTTCAGAGAAGCAAAGAAATAGGTAACACAATCTACAGCTTGAATAATTAAAATCTTCTCTTTTTTTGACTTTTCCAATGGAAAAAGCCAGAGAATATTTTTTGTACTATTTTTCAGCAGCAGTATGTACAGCTTGACTGGAAGATGAAACCTAAGACCTCCGAAAGGCTCCTTGCAAACTATGCTGAAATACTTTGAATAAAGAGTTTGAACTTTTTTTGTAATATACTTCACAGAGTACAGATTGCATTTTCAGGGCACAACTGTTATTTTACTAGAAATCTATAGGAAAAAAAACATGCAAAACCAATGCAAAGTGCAGGTATTTTACCTACATTGCTGATAGATTTATGGAACACACAGTTGTTACTCACTCCAACTCTCAAGGCAAAACTTTCCACAGAGAACAGCACAAGGAAAGGTTTGCCTTGACTGCTGACATGAAATGGGAGCAAATACAGAAAGAAAACAGGAGAAGGTAGTATTAAGTCTGTTACTGAATATTTAATTCTATTTACAGGTGGAAAAGAACCCCTTTTCTTCGGTTTAGACTTCACTGAAACAGCAGTCAAAGGCCCAGACAAAACAAGGGACTAGCCTGACAAGCTTGGGCAGCATATACGTTATGAGAATTGTACAGTTTTCGGGTACTGGCATAACAGATACCTAATCTAGAGCTATAGTTGACCCGATCACCTGTCCCTCTGTTTGAGAAAAGTAGGGAAGACTAAATCTGAAAGTGTGGCCTTGAGAAAACTGAAAGAGAAACTTTCATTTGAACGCTGGCTAGAAGTTAAGACAGACAACTTTTTCTGCTCATTTTAGTTAAGAAAAACAAGCCCTTCTATTGCTTGTAATATGCAGCCTGACTTGCTTCCTATATGCAAGTAAGATTTTCTCAAAGAAGTATCATCAATCATCTATTTGTCCTGGTGACGGAATCCACCTGCAACGTTACCTACTGACTCATTCAAAAGAAAGTATCAGCATTCTTTTGGATACTTGAAATATATCTTATATACATGCTTGAAATGGAGGTAATAATTCACGTGTAAATGTAACTTTACCAAGGCTTTTAGAAATATATTTGAAAAACTGGGTGGCGTTAATCAGAAGCCATACCTACATACCATTTGCTTACTATCGAGAGCTAAAACTGAAAGCACTCTTCTATTCAGAGATGATAACATACTAATTAATAATACACTGTACTAACACAGGAAAGTCCTTCATAGTCAGAGTGCTTTATTAAGTCCTGTGAGCTAGATATGCCAGCATTGTTGCAATACATGAGTACACTTTATTCTCAATTATGCCTTGAAGAAAGAGCAACATGACAAAGAAAAGAAACAAAAACGTGGATGTTCTCCAATCTAGCCAAACCTACTGGACACTGTATACCTCAGGGAGCATTGCCAGACTTAATATGTAATAACATACACATCCCTAGATACCTGGGTAGAAGACTGAGGGAGAGATCCCGTATTATTTTTGGTAAATGTGATTAAATAGCAGATTTGGAAGTGATTTCTTCACATCCTGTGCACTGTGCATGTTTCATGGCTGCCAACCTACTCTCACTGCCATTGTAGCACTCAGTAACATAGTTTTGGCATCAATATTTGCTTAACTTTTACTGTCACTTTAGCTCTGTGTGAGTGCAGGTACATCTATCTCCAATACACAGTTGTTGTGTGATGAATAATCTAAGATAATTCATACATTTCTGGGCCTCTAGATAAATCAGAAACCAGGAATCTGATGAATCAGTTCTTCATATTTTTTTTCAAGTATCTGTCAAACTCCTTCCCCATTTTCCCAAGAGAATTTCTATTGGATCAAAAGAGTTGAAGAAGGCAGTGAGGACATAGCACCATTGATCAGACCACCACAAAACACTTCAAGCACAGTAAACCTTGAGAAGGAACATGAGAAGAACAAGGACCTTAATGACTAAGGCAGACCCTTAGGGACATAAAACCTGCAGGACAGATCTAGACCAAGTTTTCTGGATATAAAATGTCACAAAAGTGTGAGCTTTTCAGGATTCCTATTTCTTCTTGATTGAATCCTTAGTACGAGGTTTTCATTGCATTAAGTCTGAAGAAAATCAAACGAGACATACTTTTCACATCCCTTGAGACTGCTGGGATCTCACTTGGTAGAGATGAGAGCCTCCCCAGGGAAGCAACATCCACTCTTTGAGAATTACTGGTTTACAGTACTGAATACAACAACTGTTCTCTAGAACTGGTAAATATATTGTGCTCCGATGCTAAGTGTTAAATTCAGTGCAAAAGATAGAGATTGCCTGATCTCTTCTCTTGAGGATGACCAAAACAAGAACAATTACATGAATTTTTTAGACCAGCAGGACTCAAATCACATCGTAGACTTCCTCTCTCTCTCCTCACCATAAGTCCTATCTACATTCTTCTCTGTTTCATGCTATTATTCATATAAGCTTTATATAAAAGGAATGTACCTATAGTCTTCTCCCTCTGATGTTACCAGACCTTGCATATCTCTCTAATGTAATATATTAACTCACTGATGAAAGCGTGTTACAGGATCTCCCTGTTGTACCAACTTACAGAGGATGCAAGCCATAATAGCCCCCAGCTACAAAGTATTTTTGCTCTGTTTGCTTTGTCTTTTCCCTAGGATAGTAACTTAGTTAAAAACCAGCGTGCCCCACCCACCAAATCAATCCTCCTCACCAAACAGAACAGGCATTTACTGAAAACAGAATCCCCTCCAACCTTTTTATCCAATAGAAATATCTCTTTAATCTGGGAGACAAATGCTCAACTTAATCCAATGGCTAAAAGTTGAAGCCAGCAAAGCTAATGAAATAAACTGGCAATTTGCTGGGATGATAATTGTAACTTAAATCCAATGATAAAAGCATATAAATGACAAATTCTCTTTTACTTGGAATTCTAGAGGGGCTTTTACACTTGATTTTTTTCCAAAGGCTCTAGGTATTTTCTAAATAGTGTGCTTTTCTGCCAGACCTATTCTGTAAAAAGCTGTGATATTTAATGTGCACAAATATCTTGCGGGATAAAGCTATGTTCTAGATTTCTGTTCATTGTCTTCTTAAGATAAATGGAAGTGTATGGGATTCACCAAGCAGACCAAAATCAATTACAACATCGGATATTTAAAAGAATTAACTAGCATTTTTGGCAAGCACCTTCTGCAGGAAAGGAAGGTGTGGACTGTCCAGTTTAAGAGTGAACTCTGAAAACCCCTAAATACGAGGAAGCATGGCACAGAGGAGGGAAGACTGGGAAACATTACCAGGCATGTAGACTTTGTGACATGTAATTGGGAACACAGTATAAACTTCAGAATCAACTTCAAATGCCACATAACCAGTTACCAGAGTCCTCACTGGCCTGCAAAATTCCCACTGAAACTCCTGCTGAGCTAAATTAAAGCGGGGCTGGAGAAGTCTTGCTGTGCTGCTAACGATCCCTCAACCGCAGCACAGAGCAGAGCCCGACACGCAAAGGGAGCAGTTTATCTCCAGCCCTTCCCAACAGCGTGACGCTTGGAAGAGGAAAGCCTTTCTTTTCTGTGTCCTGTACCTAACTTTAGGATTCCTCCAAAGTATCCTCTTTTTTCTCTTCTAGTTTAAAATAATTACTTGACTTGTTGATTCATTTTGTGCAGAATACCCCCCAAGACAGCAAGATCTAAAAGATCATTCCAGTGACGATTTAGACTCTCAGTTTGCCACACAGACTGACACTTATTGCCCAAGTAGTTATCTCAAAGAGCGTGTGTTAGGTAAACATGAGGGGAGGACCACAAAGATCTGCAAAAAGACCACACTAGGAAAAGGATGACACAGAACTGTGACTTAGTCACAACCAGCATATCTGTAAAGAGAAACTACACTTGTAAAGAAAAAAAACAAAACACAGTATGCATATTAGAAACATTCTAACAATAGTTTTTTATTTGGATCTCCTTTATTAAATCTGTATATAATTACATCTTTATTTACTGCGCAGAAGTGGAATGGCAAAAAGTGTGGAATAAGGTATGATACACATTAAAAATTCGTATGAATTAATATACTTAGAGTATCTGAACAGGCTGTATGTATCCACAGCATTAACCTAAAAACTATTGTAGTAAAATTCCAGACGAACTGCTAGAAAGGCAAGAATGGTGCATCAGGCTTGCTTGGACTAGAAAATCCTGTAAGATGATGTGGCAACAGTCTCCACACATGTAAACTTGCCGGAATGAGAATGAACACTCACCTAGTAAGTATCTCCACCTAACCTCTCTGGGAGCAGCAGTAATGGGAAAAATTGAAAGAAGGAAAATTGAACTTAGCTATTAGAAAAAAGTTCTTAATGGTAAATGAGTTTAGAACTGGAACCGAATGCTAAAAGAAGTCCTGTCAGTAGAAGTCTCTAAGAATAAAAATTCCTTACAGAAATTTGCATACAGTTGAACCTGCCCTGGGAGAAAGTATGGACCAGGTGACTGCTTTAGATCTTCTCCAGCCTTATTTTTCTATCATTATATTATATGATCATTTTCTCCACCTTTTAAAAAGTTGGGATAGCTGAAGCCATTTGCTACACAAACTTAGCAGTCTTTGGGCAGAAGATGACACACTGGTTTAACAGTACATGTTTTATAGAGGTATTATTCAGAGGCATTGTGTGTAGTCCTAATATTCTGTGAGTACTGGCATTATTTTTTTCCTAGTGGCTTAATGTGACAATATGATCTGAAACAGAATCAACTTTCCTACTCCAGAATAAACATTTAATTATCTTTGCAGTGCTTAAATATTATAATGATAATATCTTATAAATTTATGTATGAATAATCATCATATTGAACGGTGCCAGATTGTATCCTTTTTCAATGTGAACAAATAACTAATTATGGATTAAGTTGGGCCCTATGAAGTCCATTTCCAGAAGCAAAAAAAAAAAGCAATATACTAATCAGACTGTGCTGACAAAAGCACATTTAAAAAACACGCCCATTAACCACAGCGAAGGAAACAATTACAGCACAAAATGTTCTCTCTCTCTCTGTCTCTCTGAATGCTAAGAGTTCTACCAGTCAAACAATTCACTGATTATTATCTTAATACTTCTTTACGTATGTTTTAAAGAACATTTTGACCGCTGACAGGCGGAGGAAGAGCACCTCTAAAGTCTGTAAAACATACACATTTCAGTCACCAAGCCAGCACTAGGTGCAACTAGTATTAAACATGCTCTGCTTCCAACTTCAGAACTAAACAGTGCAAAAGTGTCTCAGGAAAGTTCTAAAAGTACACAATATACTTTTCTCACAAATTAAATTAATAACACAAATTCTGTACTTTTTTTCCCCCAAAGGAATGTAGAAAGATTCCAGATAAGAAGAAGAAGAAAAAACAAAGGAGAAGTGGCATTCTGCATCTCTTCAACATAAAAGAACTCAAATTTTGACAATCACTGTAGGTCCATCAAACTATTTAAGGTCATGCTTATCTTTGATAGGAACTCTAATGCAAATTAATTTAAAGAAAATTAAGCATGAACTTAATAATATGCATATTCTTTGCTGAAGCCAAGTTAGAATAAATATGCCAAGGAGAATTGCATTACCCTCTACTGGAACCAAAAACGGATTTTTTTTTTTTTTTAATTTGTATAAACTTGGATTTGTTAATGTATCCAAGCATTCACGAGCATGTTGGAAGTCTTATAGACACAAGATATTCTCAAGATAACATGTCAGATGGATTGTTATTATTCAAGTTAATTCTGAAGTCCCTACTGAGCCTGGCCTAGCCCTTCCACTCACAGAGTATCAACAGCAGTTGTGCCTGAGTAAGGATACAGGCTTTCCAAGTGTCATGAGATTATACTACAAGGTTTTTACAGCTCCCTTAGTGTTTAGTTACAGCTCTCCTGCTGTGTGTAATTGTTTTCAATCAAAAGAGTATTTCCTCTTGTGGATATCTGAGGCTTTCACAACAGAGCTGAATACAAGAAAACAAGAAATAGTTTATCTTGAATGATATTACAGTGATGAAGCACAAAACTGACTGAGCTAGAGAAATGATTATTTGCAATATAATGAAAATTACTATATGAACCAGTTTAAAGACAGTAGCCAGACTATGTGTGCATGCACGTCATGTGAATGAATATTCAGGAAAGAAAAGCTTTGAACACCAGTATCATTCCCATTCTAACAAACTGGTGGAACAGGAGCAATGCATCTGCAGTGTTATCATGCTGAAGTATCTGAGCTAAGACAAAATGAAGAAGAGAAAACCAACATACCAAGCCTGCACGTCAGCTGATGACTCTAGACACAAAGTACAGAGCAAACTTGGCATATAAACAGGTCAGATTGCCCTCACCGGGGAAGGAGAGCCATGCCACAACTGCCTTGGGGCACACGGTCATCCTGGTAAAGTTACCATTCTATTAAGGAATAAAATTTAGAGAAGCAGTAATGTAAATATTATGTTTTCTAAGTAAATACAATAAAAATAATAGAGATTTGGAAAATATAACCTGTTTATCAATTTTGGTAGAAATCTTTTCTGTAAATTTCACTTTATGACCTCAGTTCACCCCAGTAGTAGTATCTACCTTTCCAAAACACACTTTTAATGCTATATGTATTTTCTTTGCCATAATAACCCGATGAAATTGGACTGCAAATTGCAATGCCATATGGGTCACATTTTATATTCTGATTGCATTCAGCTAAAAATTATGATTTCCATACTAACTAAACAGTATATTTACATTACAGTTTTGTGAATTGTTTCTGCTGTCTAAAAAGGAACGAAAAACTTATGAATGATGCATGTAACATGTATCACCTGAGAGGTATCAGAAGAAGCAGGCATCCAGTCTAGAGTATCCAACAGCAGCATCACTAAAAATAAATAAATAAATAAGAGCACATTTAACTAACTGACCCATCTAGAACCAGGTCTCTGTTTTAAATGGTACTGAGCAATACTGCGTGAGAACCAGCCCAATATCTCTTGAGACTCCTGACACCTTGAGATTAGCTAAAAATTTGGCATCCAGATTTGAAACCAGAACCATTAAAAATTTTTCACAGGTGATATCTAAATCTGAAACCTGGTCATTCTTCTGCACACACCCTAACTGCTTCAGCCTTCAGAGGGCTGCATGGCCTCCTCTTGGTAGCCTACACCACCTACATGCCTTGTGGAGCCCAAACCTTCAAGCCCAGGCTCTCTGACCACTACTAACTGATTTAGGACAACAGGCAGTTTCAGATCCCCTTTCTTTTTCTAATATGGTGTGTTTTAGAGCTGGTAGTTGAAATAAGTGTCCAGCAGGCTGAAAGAATATTGGCAAAGTATCAGATTATGACCTTTAATACACAGGTCACAATCTTGTCAGCTGTCTGGATTTCAGTTTCAATCAGAGCTTAAATTCAAGCTAAGAATTCAAGTGGACAGTGGCCAAATGGAGGCTTCCTAGGTATCAGTGCATCACCAGCACATAACCCATGCTAAATTCTCCTTTCCTTGTAAATATCTAATTTGCCACTAGTTATGAACAGCAGCGCTTACTGTTCAGATTAGGTTTTGCTGTTTGCTAACGAGCACTTTTCAGAACAGCTGTCAGCAGGGTATAAAACATCCTTGTACACAAGAATTTTCATATAAACCCTACAGCGTTCTGTATTTATCAAAAGCTTACATAACCTAAAGGAAAGGGTAGCAGAATGTAACATAATTTGGAGTACACTACATAGTGGTGTAGGAAAAGTCTTATTTGCTCACAGTGCGTTAAAAGAGAGAAAGCAGATTATTCCTTCCCCAATATTTTTCAGAGGATATTTCCAAAACTAAGGCTATGTTTTCTATCCTACCCACCAGACTTTCAGTATAAAACTGAAAGGATTCTACCACTGTCCTTCAGAGTGTCTTTATCTCTGCGTTTGGCATTTTTTACAGAAATACCTTTGGACATCTCTAGTTGCTTGCTGCCTATACATTTTTCTTTGACGGGGACAGCATGGACTAGAACCCTGGGTCTGAATCTTAATTTTCTTTTATCTAGCTAGTAAACACGTCCGTATACTAGAAAGGTATCGTATTGAAGTTAAAAAGTTAGGCTATTTCCCTGTGCCCTTTTCCTATTCACCAACACATTAAAAGAGAGAAAGAGAGAGAGAGAGAGAGAAAATGAACTGAGTCTAGTCACAATTATAAGTCTAGACTTACAGTCCTAAAGTAACCAGTTATAAATTCATTCACTTTTAAACATATATGGCATATGGTCTATTTAAAGGTTGAGTTTCATGTTAAAAGTGTGAGTTGTATGCAGCATGCTCCCTGCCCTGGGAGCAGCTAGTCAGGACTTCCTACAACCCCCGGCTGCCAGCCTTGGCTCCTTCACGGGCCAGGAGAGGAGCAGTCCCAAGGCCCAGGGGACAGACTGTAGCCAGCCACAGCGCAGTCACTGTCCGAATCCCACTGACCTTTGGGATTTTGTTACATACAGGAAAAAAAAAGCCTGCATCTACATCTTATTTTTTGATCCAAACTTCACAACAGGAGTCTCTATATTGAAGTACACTACCCCAGTGGCTCCTGTAATGTGAGAGAACTGCCAACCACTAGCGTTATAGGTTACTAGTCCCGTCAGCATCTCCTCACTCTGGAAAAACCTAATTGCCATATCATGACATCTTTTTTGTGGTTGTGTATTATCAGCCTTCCGCTCTACAAATGCAAATATTTTAGTGAGCCCATCCTGCTGTGTGCTTCTAGGAAACAGACCCCCTTCAGCTATGACAAATTCTTTGATAATAACATTCCTCCCAGGGAAGGACAAGTTGATCTTTAAATGTACTTTGAGAATTTTTCACTACTAGAAAATTTTCCCCATTATTTTTCATGTGTGATTTGCTAGCCAGCTATTGTGTTCCTTCAAAACAAAGCACTTAGCTGCTTCATCTCTGCAATACCACAGCGGCCATTAGCAAGCAGAATAGAAAACAAGTCAGAAGAATTTCAACCCAAGCGTGCTTATTCACCATAAGCAAGGCTTCCTACAGTTTTTTTTCCCCCCATCTGTTTAGAAACAGAATCAATTTCCCTTATATAAAATAGTGTAAAATAACACATTTTGTATATAAAGCTACAGCAGTGCATAGGAGGGAAGGATAAAGGACAAAAATAGGAAAATACTATCTAGGGCAGTTTAAAATGAAAAATAATAGTTAAAAATAAAAGAATCTACCGTTATTTTAATATGCAGATTTCTTAACACCTGCACATCTTTAACCAAAATTGCATTCCTTTAAGCTTTTATAAGTCATTATCTTGTGATCACAGCCCTGCAAATTGTTGAAATGAAATTCATCATAAAATTGACATTTCTTTACTTGAAAAAGATACTTTTCATGGTGGTAAACTAATCGCTAAGAATCACCAACTGTCATTAAACACATCCCTTAGTGATCCCACAAGGTCAAGTATCTTTCAGTTTCATCCAACAATTCAATGCGACTCTTGTGTTAGCTGGTTCTGTTTTGTTTTGATGTATACAGCATCCGACAATTTGTGCCCCTGTGCGATGGCTGTGGTTTTTGTCAGGAGGTCTAACACTACCGGTTTTTTTTCAAACCCATTGCGCAGACTGGTTTGTTTTTGTTTATACGAGGCACTGCAGCATTACGTAGCCTGTAAAAGCTATACTGCCCGTCTCCCTCTACTGCCATCAGCTTGTACCTGCCTTAGCAACCTCTTTCAGTGAAAGCAAACGACAGCTGTGAAACCTGCTGAGCAAAGCTCCATCAGACATTCGCCCCCCTGACCCTGACAGAAAGACTCCTATTCATTCCAGTGACCTTTTTCTTGTCTTCAAGTATTTCTTATTCCCAAGCAAAATTCTCTAGCAAAAGCAGGCTGCAGATTCGGTTCATCTTAGTAAACTCATGACCGATAACAGGATTCTAACTTATATACTGCTAAGTTGATTTTTATTTTAGTAGATAGATAACAAATCAACATCTCCCATAGTTTAGAAGGGAGATTAAAGTAGGGATAAATCTTGCCTGCTGATTTTCTTTACTAATCAAATGCACCTACTGGTTTTATATTCTTCTGGGACAAACATTAATATTGAGTAATATCCTGCACACTGGCAAGGCAAGAAGGAAACTTGCAGGACTTGAATGACTGACCTGCTGACAGATGCAAAGGAATTCAGTAATGAATTAGCTGACATATATTCAGCTTACATGCAACTAAACTGTATTAGTGAATGCAATAAGCAAAACAAACCTATAATGTAGCCATGTCAGGATGAACAATTATTAGCTTTGACTGAGTGCACTTCCTTTACCCACTGGAGTACGGCTCTTTACAAAACTGATACGTCAGCATAAAATGATCTAAAGAAAGTGTGAACCTTGCAGTTTTCTTAAACTGACATGAAATGAAACTGAAACAAACACACCTTTTATATTGCAGGCCCTTTCATCAGTATAATCATTTATATTTCTGTTCTGTGTGCCAAAGCTAATTTCTTTATCTGCTATTCTATTTCAGTTTAGAATATTTAATCTTAGAGAGGTGTCTTGATCATAGCCGACAATGCTACCAAAGTCACTTTGAAAACACCAAAAACCTACCCGTATCACATTGTATTTATAAAGGAACACCCTCACTTCCCAACCTCAGCCAGTAAACTTCTTACAAACATTCATATCCTTCATGGTTACTTTAACTTTTTCAGCCAGGATTTTACAATACACATTCCAGCCAGTTACATTTTCTATATCTGCCTTGAGAATTTTTTAAGCGTTGGCAGCAATCCCTAACAACCACATCATTCAGCAAGATCTAACACATTTGGTTTGTTACTATCTGTGGGAAAGGCTATGGCATCACAGATAAAAGAGTTATAAAAATACTCCTAAACATCATCTTTTGTAAGTGAAGACACATCTTTTCTCAAGAGTGCCCTTAGAAGGAAATGTATGTGTGTATGCATATATATATATATATACACACACACACGCACTAGAGTAAGAAGTGGATTCATTTTTTTTCCTAACACATAAAAGAAATGTAGGTAAGTTACGTCAGATTAACAGTCACCAATTCTTATCAAATGCTTAAAATAAGGCCAAAGACAGAACAAAATGTTAACATTAAATATTATACTTAATATTCATATTTAGAGTACTTAGTCTGTGAGAGTAAGCTGACCCCTTACGTGGAATAATTCTTGCCCAGCCTTTGTCAGCTTTTTAACTCTTGCGAACCAAAAAATAACTGTCGCATCTTATATAAATTTTCATAGATCTTTGTTCAGATAAAGTTTTTCAAAATAATTTCCCCATCTTTATGAAGATATTTGTCCTTTCAAAGGCTAGATATATTGGCTACCTTTGCTATTTATAAATAGACCAGAAAGAGTTCAAATCTGGTTCTAAGACACAAAGAAAACTCATGGAAACGAAGGGCAGAACCAAAATCAGGATGGAAAAACTAGAGGGCGAAATACATCCCCAGAGCAAGCGGAAATACACAGCAAGGAACTGAGACTCTCTTCAGGCAACCAAGACCCCCAAAGCTTCCCCTGTAAAGCGGCACTACATATAGATATTTTAGCCTGCATCTTCCAGTGAAAATGAAATGCTGTTCAAGATTAAGGGTGTTATTTACAAACTGGTATTTTATGAGCCATATACCAAAATGGTAATTTATTCCCAAAATTATAACTTCATTAGTAATATTTTTCTCCCCTTTAGACCAGTTCACTGATCATCATTTGACACTGACATGTTAAAAGAAAAAAGAAAAAACACAAACAAAACCCTACTACAGTAGCAAATAACTAAGCAATTAATTCACACCTTAACTTGGGTGTGTAAATGCATAAAATAATGTATTTTGGAATATGCTGTCCCAAGACAAAACAGCCATGATGTTAAACACAATTAAGGGCTACCTATAAGAATAAAGAAAGCCCAGTGATTTCATTTATGTGAAATTATGAAATGTTAAATCATTCCTTCTATTAGACTCTTTCTTGTTATTCTTCCTTTTCAATCCCCTCCCTACTTTTTGATGAAAAACTGCTGTCATATTTCATTAGTATTGTGTACTACTTTCTCTTTTCTGTATTTATTTTTTACTAAACGTTAGACATTAAAGGCCACCAAGATCTAGTAATTAACAGTTTAACTGAAATTAGAAAGAAATTATGTAACTAGATACCTGTCCTCTTTTTTTTTTTTTTTTTTTAAACAGAGATACTGAAAAGTAGAAGAAGAAAAAAGTGTATTTCAGTGCAAACTCCTTTCTGCTGTTCAATGATTTTATCAAATCCACTAAACAAACGTACTGGCTCCTATGAAGCTGATCTGAAAGCTCAGGAACACGTCACAGGGTCATGGGTTTGTTACCTGCGTTCCAAGGCTGCTCACTAGCTACAGACTGCTCAATCCCGTAAGGAACCACAGATGTATAGTCCCTCTGCCTTCATACAGACAACCAGCTGGACTATCAAGAAATAACATTCACTGCAAACTTACACCCTTGACCTCCAAAGGGAGAGAGGAGCAGAAGGCAGCTGGGATTTGCCAGAGATGGAGCTCAGTGAGCCTTGCTATAGGCTTCTGGATGCATCGCTGTGCACTTCGAGCCCCGCTTTGATTAGCGAATAATTCACAGACCATTCACAAATTAACTTTGATTTTCTTTTTATAGATTCAATGTTTTGCCAAATAGTTTCAATGATTACTTTTCTTCCTTGTGAACGTTCATGAGTAATTTGTTGTTCTTGTTTTGTAGTCAGACAGAGATTTATTTCTGTATTTGTCTCAGTAACTGATAACTCTATTACTTGAAAAACAGAAGACTAACCATAAAGCGTGATTTAAATTACTATGCATTCCTGATGAAACATGTAAATACCTGATTTTCACACACACACAAAAAAGATTTTAACAAACATTGACAAGTAAACATATATAACACTTGAAAATTAATACATATAGCATAAATCACACACTTGGTCCTCTGAGTCCTGGCAAACCAAAAGCAGGAATAAAATTCACGTTAATACTTGCCATCTTTTTCTTTGTTTCACTAGTTGTTGTTTAAACTCAAATAAAATACTTTTCCCCCACCACCGCACACAGTAGTCTGAATGCAACCATGCACAATCTGCAAGAAAAGAAAGAAAGTTCCTCAAAAGTAGGAATGAAAATCTTAAAAATTCAATTTTTAAAAAGAAGAGCTGAAGGACAGTAAAATGGACAGATTTACTAGTAGTCTTCAAGAAAGTACAAGTTACCTATTTAGCTATACAGACATACAAACAAAGCAGGACCAAATCATCACCCATCATTCTAGCCGGAAAGAAGAGTCACTTAAGTGTATTACAATGCAGAGAGGGAAAGATACTATCTATTTGCTTTACTGTAAGTGAAATTTATCATCAAATTACTATTCCCTCAAGATAGCGCAACTGATAACGGTAGCTCAGAGCCAACTTCCCATTTTCTTCAAGAGCTTACAGATTTCAGCCAAATGGGATTTTGTAATTTTTCCCCCATGCTACAATGCAGCTGAAGAAAACAAGGCAGCGCAGGGGACCAGCACCCTCACACAAGCACTCATTAGACAATGGAGCAGAAAATGCTTTAAAGACTTCTAGGTCATTTAAGATAAATGATAAATAAAATAGTATTATGGGTTTGGCAGCAGTCAAACAAAAGCGTGCCTTGTCAACCCCAACCCCAAAATCTCTGGAACCGCTTCTACACGCTTCTATCAGCAGAAGCTTTGCTCAATTGCGCAGTCCTATACAGTTATATTGGATATCTATTTTGCTTGCATCGGGATTTTGAAAAAGAGCGAGAAAGCTGGTAAATTGTAAATGATAAAATGTTGTGTGCTCAAGAGGAAAAATGAATAATTTATGGTTCAGAATTAGCAGATTAGCAAATTTCACTGTTCTGGTTTTTTCCTCCTCTGATCTTGTAAGTGCAAATATCAGCCATTACAATCAAATATGGTTTACTCATTTGGTTGATCTTTAATGATGCTGACTCAGCTGATGCTAATGAGATTTTAAACCTTAAACTTTCTTGATTAGATCACAGTGTTAAGGCCTGTTAGTATCACCAGCAAGCTACTGACTAGATACAGACTATAGGTTTGAGTTTGGGGGGTTTTCTGTTTTCTGGGTTTGGGGTTTTTTTTACTCTTTCCTTTTCTGCTATACAGTCTAAACATGTTACTGATGTATAAAGCAGTACCAGTCTATTCTCTGGAGATCAGAGCAACTCCTCCTTTCAGATTCCTAGAGAAATCCAGGCATCATTAAAGACATAGCTGAAACGCAGAGTCTCAGGAGCAGAAGAAAAATCTGCATGTATTCCACTGAGTGCCATATTGCTATTTTTGGTATCAAAGATCCAGTTGCAGACAAAACGTTACTGATTTCATGTGTAGCTACACCGAACAAACCCCACTTTGGTCCTGATCAGCAACAGAACGCCAGGTTGCTCATCTGAAGCGTAATCAAATCATTGAACATACGACAGGTTATTCACAGACAAGCTAAGTAAAGCACCGCTCTTAATCATGCAATTTGTTCACTCCCTGCATCCAGCAAAAAACTGCTTCTCAACGTCATCTTACCCCCAAACGTGTTTCTCAATGTGCCTGTTAACTTCTGTGTCTTGCATGGACATTTTGATCAGACTTGCATCAAAGTATGCATAGAAGTATGCTTTAGAAATCAGTGGCATTACAGTAGTACAAAAGTAAAGCAGAAAAACGTCATCTTATTGATCATATCAAAAGAAGCAGTTTTCCCCAAACACTGACTAATGTCCATTATACATTAAATAGCAAAATGAGGAAACTGATCATGTGCATGCACATGTAGCCAGCTCAGGCACTGAGACAGGTTTATAAAAGGAGAAGTTTCCTTGGTATCATCAGCTGATTTTTAGGTACTGTGATATAAACTGACACACAGCACCATTACAAATCATACAGTTCTTTTCTTCATGATTTCCTAATTAAGCAAGAGGGGAGTGGGAATCAAATTACTGACTTAGTCTGCAGTAACAATAGAATTAATGATATCCACCTGGAAGAGATTAAATATCAAAAAATGGGCTAATTGTTGTTAGATTTGAACATTTTAAACAAAGAACGAATAAAAGGAAAAAAATGTACAAGCCAGAAGAACATGAAGAGTTTGTGAAATCAAAAAAGAAATGTTTGTTCATAGAGTATTGCTGTATATGCTCAGGTTTTCTGCATTTCATTTGGCTGAGTATGTGGAAAGGAAACAGGATCCCAGGCTGGATGAAATCAGACCTGCATAATGTAATCAAGAATAAGAAGGTAGTATAGATCAGATATGATATGATACAGGTACAACTAGAAATGAGGAAAGAAAGATAAGTCAAATACAGAAAAAGGACACAAACTGTACAAGAAGCTGAGATAACACTTCTCCCCATATACATTAAAAAAATTGTGAAGAGGACAGATCAGCCTCGGAGAGATGGCAAAAATAATGTGCTGACAGCAGAGGTATGAATGAAAGTAAATACACTCATTAATTCCATATTCACAAGGGGCCAAGGTCATCAACAGAAGTCATTTGCTGAGGATGAAAAATTGTTACCAGGAACAGTATCATGCCAGAGAATGTTAAAGAAACCTACAGATAAAAAACAACAAAAACTTACAGGGTATCATCAGAGAATTAAAAACATTGAGTCAGCCTCTAATCTTGACTTCATTCAAAGGCTTTTCAGTTGTATGGTAAAAATAACAAGAAATAGCCTTGGAAATCCAATCTCAGAGAAATCTATCTACTTATATAAATGAGCTCTGCACATATAAATTAGCAATTTGCTTTAAAAGTTCAGGTGAAAAACTTCAGCAAAGTTGTAACATAAAGTGAACACCCCAGTGTTCAATACCAAATATTTTTTTCCAAATGATCATTTCCTTCTTTCTAATGTGTGTATCTATACAATCCCAGATTTTATAAAAAGTGACTTCAACATAAATATTGAAGAATTTAGGATTCTCATCTTCCACATTAGAAATATGAAATAAGGATATAAAAGATTAATAAAATACTGAAATGGTTTTTGTATCTGGTCTTAAAAAACTGCCCATCAGAGCAAGCTAAAACTTCAGCACTACAGGAATACTACATCTGCCTACCGCTAATATTATTCACATAGAAATCCAAATATTTCACAACGCAGGACTACATAAACCATGATGATTGCAAAGAGAAGACTTCTAAGGATTTCCCTGACTTGAATTAGGACCTTGCTCCCTACTGCAGAAAATTAGTGTTCCCCTACTTAAAATCTCCAGTGAAATTCTTTTTTTCAAGGCAATTCCTAATGTGCTGGTGCTCATATTTTAGACACACAGACACAGCCAGCAGGAATTACTGCCTTTGACTAAATAAATGCACAATAACTTATGCCTTCTCTTCCAGCACCAACACAAATTAGAATTTGGGCCCAGCAGTTACACAGTTTGCAGAACTTACCATTGAGGCTTCCAGTTTTGTATGTATTTCAGTGAAGAGGCCCCAAATCAATGAAGGACTAAGCATATGCTTAATTATAAGCATGTGCTTAAGTATTTCCTAAATTAGCACCATAATTAAGATTACAGTTTCTAGGATATCAGTTTGACACTAATTGTAATCAATGCAAATTTATGCTTTCTGGTATTTGTTCATGAAGCAATCCTGATTTCAGCTGAATGTATCTATTAGTATCCCAGCACAACTCAGCAATTTTCTTGCTGTGGGTTGAAACGAGCAGTTACCCTTCATGGGTATTTCTGAATCACTTGAGTCTTATGGAATTTCTTCGCAGTACTACTGAAAAGCAGCACTTTAAAGCAGGAAACCGGTCACAGCATGGATTCCTAGAGGAGCAATAACTTAGGTAAAATTAAATACGTCTTTCAAGATTCTTTATTTTTGACAAAAACTAAATGTAATTTTTTAAGCATGTCTAACTAAACTCTACCTCCATGGAAAAAATACTTCCAACCATTCTGTGAATGAATTGCTTGGTTTAGGTTTGTTTGTTTTATTAACCTATACAAAAATTTCCATAATTAAGTGCCTAAATCTAGGCAACTAAACCCATGTAATCCATGAAAAAACACCAAAACTGCCTGATTTTGGAAATGATTAACTACTTTTAGCCCTTAATAAGAGAGCAATGGTGGACTGACAGAAATAATTTAGTACAGTGTTCTTGCTTCTAGTGTATTTATGCAGTAGCAATCCTGTTATCATAGCAGACAAGGTCATTTGATAAACTACAATCCTACCAGCAGCTTTTAAGCCTAAGTCTAGATGCCATATTTGTGCTATGTAAACATGGATCAGCTGAGTTTGGAAAAGACTGTCTCAACTCTCATGGCTGCCCGGACAGTTTAGCTGAAAAAATTTCAGTGTTCAGAGAAATTTGCCAAGAGGAAGCTTTTCTTCTCTCTGGCTTGGTCCCATGCAAAAGCCAGGGATTACTAAAGGACGTTTTTGTCCTGCTTTGCATAATCATTAAGTTAGCAAGGTCTCCGTACTCATTTTACCAAAGTTGGAGAGCTTATCCCTACCATGAGTAAGCTGCTGCACTAGGGAGTTAAAAGGAGAGGGGAAATGGGGTCTGGTGCAGCCCCAGAAAGCTGCCGGCTGTGAAACTGGGTGGCTCCCATGGGACAAGAATTAGAGTCTCTCAGCTGCTTGCAGACACTTCCAGGATGCTGATGCTGGATCAAAGGGAATTAGCATTTTCCAGCATCATCTGTTATAGGTCACTAAATGTAAAGTCTCAAATAGTAGTCTACCAGTAGCTTCACCTGCAATAGCTTGCAGTTAATTGAATTTAGCACTATTTCCTGCATGACACAAACCAAAGAGCCTAGTGTAACCTCTATATTCAGTCCTAAACTTGTTTTTTCTCTTGTACTCTGAATAATTATCTTCCGCCAGATAGCTCTTCTGATGAACATACTTGTAAACAGTAATCGAATGATCTCTATATCTTCATTTCAGTAATTAAATAAACTGAGTTTCTACATTTTCTTACTATATGAATGTTTTTTTTTCCAGAAAGATTCATTCTTGTAGCTGAACTCAGCTTTTCCAGAAGCCTTTTAAAATCCTGGGCTGTAAACAAACTGAAAACAGTAGTCTAGCACTAATCTCAGTAATACAAAGAAGTAACCCAGACTTCCTATACCTAGTTTAAATCATATTTCACACTTTTAGTTTCCAGGTTTTAGTGACATTCATATTCATCTAAGATAAGCATTTCAAAATCCAAATCTACACATTAAGTCTGAAAGAGAAATTTACATTATATGATGGCTCACAAATTTAAAATTATGATCTTCTCCATACAGCTGCATAAACCTAGAAAAATCTAAACTTTACAGGCCTGTCAGCTTTCAAAACTCAGGTTCCTCAGGATTTCCCAAATTCTGCTTGTGAAGACTAAAAGTGCGCCAAAACTTGACACAGCTAAAGAACTGGACAACTATTTCCGGTTTACCTCTCATCAAGGTCCAAAGACTAAGCCCTCTATGCATCTCTCATGATGGGGGTAGCTAAAATGTAGCAGTATTTGGAGTCCTTAAAAATATGGCTGGAGGGTATGGTATCCCCATTTTATTTAATAACTCAGTACACCCACCAAAGGTGTGAGATGATGAGTCTCAATTCCTTCTCTTGAAAGAAAGGATTCAAATACACAGGTACATCCTGCACACAAAAATGCACACATACAACCACCCAGAAAAGTGTTCTTCCTTCTGAGTGCAGGTTAACCTTTGGTATATATGATAGAGGGAGATGAAGGGTTGCTCCACCACACCTCAGGGAGCTGTTCCATTTAGCGTCTGATGCTTTTATTTCCTCTGGATCAGAGAGTGAACAAGAACCTTACCTTATTCCTACTCCAAAGACTCTGAACTACTTCATCAAATACCTTATTTTTAATTTCTTGAATTAGAAAGAAAAATCCAAGACTCAATTTTCAGCTTTCAGAGTTTCCTAACTGAGAAAGGCACACTAATGTTTGCTTTCTCTCTAGTCCAATGAATCTTCCATTATATCATGCTCCAACCTATAAACCTGAGAAGAGCAAATATTTTCCAGACATTGAGTGAATCATTTAAGTCTCAGGGAGCTGGAATGATTTAAAATGTACACAGCACTTTGTACTTCAGATTACAGTCATAGGAGACTCCTTGCACAACTGTCATCTGTAGTTTGTATTCAACTGTCCCTATTTTAACACAACTTCTAATGAGAACCATAAGTTCCAGCTTCGGTTGCCAGATGCTTAGGTGAGGTATCACAACACTGATGATCCCTGTACTTCAGTTCTGGGCATAAATCCCCTTTCTTAGATAGTATCATTGTATTCTGTTATCCCCATATTACAAATATAACCTAAATTTTTTGTTCCTAGATGTATGAACTTTACCATAGTAAAATTCATGATCTCCAAATGATTCTGGTAACTGATTTATTCTTTTGCTAATTTTTATCTGTATGGATTTATTAATTTCTTCCAGTTCACTGATGACAGCACAGGCTAGCACTACACTACGTGCTATGAGTTTGTGCCTGTGTGACCCCATTACAAACACCCCCACTGATATACCCTTTGTTTCCAACTACCTTGAGATGTACTCCTTCTGTTCTGAGCCATTCACAAAGTCCAGTTTAGACACAAATATTTCATACCCCTCCTATTTGTGTTATCACAATTTTAATGTAGAGTATTTGAAATCAATATTAATTTTACCAGGTGATGCTTATCAACATTTATTCCCTAGTACTCCATAATGGGTATAGGTCCAGGTTTTTTCCTAAGTTCATCCATACAGAGCTCCTCATTATTACTGCTAGAGCTAAATGAAAATCGAGCATTATTCTCATTTCTAAGAGATATTCCTTAGTATCAGGAACATGGGAAAAGTAGCACTGGGGCTGGGGGGAGAATTACATTTCCACTGCTTAGGCTGTATCTGTTATAAGAATAAATGAAAGATTTCATTCTCCAGAAATAACAATCCAACATCTTTCACAAGCACTAAATTCAGTTGAATAAAAGTTAAAAAGCAGAAAATAGACTAACTTGAATTGCAAATGTAATCACAGACGCCAGACACTAACCTTTAAGCTTTCAAGGTGAAACTCACCCTTCCCTGCACCACGCTGAGGACTGTCATGCCCTCAGCAGGCACAGTGGGAATGGAAGCCGCCCTCCCCAGCTGGGCATACGATAAAGAACCGCTGCACAGGCTCTCTGATTCTGACTCCATCCTTAAGCTTATAGAAAAGCTGCATTTTTCCTTCCCCTGATGATGTACGTAGTCAGGAACCTAGGATCTTCATAATCATGGAAATAGAGGCCTCTCCCTCCTCCAGCCATGAGAACGCCTCAGCCGCATAGCTACTTTGGCTATGTGAAATAAAAAGTCAGGAGTCAATGCCCTGGCAACAGGGATGTAACTTATTTGTGGCAGAGAAGTTGTACCCGAAGGAATAAACAGATTGCATCTTCAGTCACTCAAAAACAGGGAATAAAACATTTCATTTCCAGCAAGTAAAGCCACTTGTTTCAAGTAATGATGCCCAATAACCCCTTTCTTATTTCTCCTTCTCCTTCTGTTTTACTCATGATATCTACTTGAGTGGTTCAAGCTGACTGCAGTGCTGCTAAGGATCAAACACTTAAAGCTCTGCTTTCAAGCATCAGGCACTAGACATGCTTATTAATATTCACCAGATAATTTCCTACTTTGCTGACAAAAGTTCGCTCAAAAGAGCTTTCTTTGGTGGAAAAAAAAATCCACGTGCAGCAAATTAGCAAGTAACCACTATGAATTATTTGAAGGCAATTGTATGCAACAATGACCTTGAGAAACAACTGAGTGTGAACATTCAACATTCAAACAGCTTAATCCTGTTCCTCCTGCAGCCAACATTTAGTGGTTGTTGATGATCTATAGCATATGAAATAAGACTGAATTATCCCAAGCAAGCAGGTATATGTATGTATGTCTACTACAAAACAACAGATTCCACAGAAGATACTAAGGCTTGAATAAGCTTGGAGAATGCCCTTTGACTGTTAGTGATATTCTTTCCCAAACTGAAGCTAAGACTGACATACTAGCTAGATGAAGTTGCTGTGAAACCTAAAGCAGAACTAGTCAGAGGTTAATACAATGTGTCATTCTCTGATGGTTCTTAGGCCTTTATGTCCCAAACAATTAACTTCCATCATCCAAATACTTCTCCAAACTGTACATCGTGCACAAAAAACAACAGATACACTCTGTGAACCTTATGTTGAGCTACCGTGATAAAAGGCTTGATGCAAAAAATCCTACCAAAAACAGATTTCTGGCATTAGTTTTGCAGTATTCAAACAGATCAGTTGATACAAGTATTTTATAGCACTTTTGCATACAGTTTCAGAAGTCAGTCTAGGGTACGGGGCTGTTCTGACTAAGCATCAGACTAAAAACAATAGACACTTGTCTCTCTCAAAGGCAACAAAAAGATTCTATTTGTCAATGGCTAGAAAATAAAGATTCAAAAGTATCAAATAAAATAACTACAAAAATAAGAAATAAAATCTTTTTCTTCTCCTGCCTCCTGTCCCCTTTTTATTAAGTACTATGTAATCAAACATCAGGAGCAGCCAAGTGAAAAACTGATGGCCCAGTGAGCAAGAGAACGAGAAGACAAAGAGGATCAACTTCATGACAGACAGGCAGAACACAGGACACTACAGCGCCATGCTAAATTGCACCTCAGTCCCGTGCACATGTATTTAGGAAGTTCATGCCAACAGTTCATCACTGTTGGTGAATATGTGCTTATTCTCAAAGCTAAATAAAGCAAGATATCCCTCCCCTTTGCCAAAGTATATGTGTTACCTAGTCACAGCATGCGGTCCTTTGACTGAAGAGATGAATTTCATAATATTAATTATATAAATAAAGTTAATAATGCAATGTGTTCCGGGAGTACGTAGAAAGCTATAAACAAAAAAAAGAAACTGGGGATGTTTGAATATTTTTACATATTTCCATATACTGTGTTACAATTCTGTTATATAAAGTGTGCAGGTGCTAAAATGATGTAGGACACTAAAAAACTGTTTTCTGTTGAAAACTGAAGGTGACATGCAGCTTCTGTAAGAAAAGCTGCTGTCATTTTTTGTAATAGCTTTTCTTATCTGAAATAGTACAGCAGACCAGCACTGCAGAGAGGAATGAATAACACTAAAATAAACTAGCAATTCTAAATAGCTTATTAATAATAAAATATGATTAACAGGAATTGCCTTTATAAATTAATGATTATATGATATGTTCTGATATGTTGTGAGAAAACAATTACAAATTGAAAACTGTAGTTATTTAGAAGTGTGCTGTAGAAGTTTCAGTAACAACCATTGTATGAAGCACTTGGAAATCATGTCAAAAACCTATGTTGTTACCTTAAAAAGAAGACATTAATAGCTTGTATATATCAGAACTGAAAGGCATAGGCCATAGGAAACTAAAAGGTAATAACGAAGTGTATTTTTGCAGGCAGGACTACAATCTGCTTTGAAATATACTGTTGTCAACACAAGATAGTGTGAATCATAAACCACTCGAAGAAAAATACTATTACTGTTATTCAGTTGTCATTCATTAATTACAATTGTCAACAAACAGTGAGCAAGTTCACAAGTCAAGAGGCAAACCATGAGATAAAAGGTCTATGCTGTGAAACGGTCCATGTGTCCAAGTTTTACACACTCCACCAAGACAGTTTCGTGACTGCTATAAGAAACTCATGGCAACAAAGACCTTGAATATAAACCACAATCTCATGCTTGCAGGCAATGCATGAATGTTAGAATCCCCCCAAAAATCCAGCTTCTATGCCTCTAAACTGAAGTGAAAACAGCATATAGGGAGCTATGAGCAAATTATGAAAAAAAATGTTCATCCACGTTCACAGAACATCAGCTACCTGATTTGTCAGCAAAATGAGGAATTTTAAGGTAGGATTGGAAGGAATGTAATAGGATTGTTCTAAAGACCCATAAAGAGCTCTTCCTAAAGCATGGGAGAAGCATGAATGTTCACAACTGAAACTAATAAAAGTGACTTATGAAAGGTAATTTTATGGGTGAAAGGAAGAGAGAGAGATTACTGAGATATAATAGACAGAGCAGGGACGGTCCCTGAAGGGCGCTGAAAGCATATCAAACCAACTGCTAATCAAAGACAGAAAAAGAGAATCAGTGGAGAGATATACAGAAAGAGATGATCAAAATGACCAATGCTCTTTGAAGCAACATTCTAGAGCAATCTCAGTGAAGTAAATCAAATTGTCAAATTCAAGAAAGTGAAGATGATAATAACCAAGTTGTAAAATGATGATAGACCAGATTGGAGTTTAATGTCAATGAGTAAATATTACACTATTTTGTACACATTATGTGGAAACAGCCTGCAAAACTTAGCCATAGTCTGGAAAGCCTACGGGTTCTGAGAGATCTGATTCAAAAAGGAAAGCAGATTCACAGAAGTGATGCTGAGATGCTGATGTCCACATGATGTGATGTCCACATCAGAAACAGTAAAAGGCTTAGGAGGAGAACAGAAGATCACTCACTGAAACACAGTGAGATCAAGGTTAGAGACCACCAGCAGGAGATATCAGGGACATAACACAGTTTGGAAAGAGGGACCAAAACAGATCTTCATTAATTTGTGGTTTTGAATAAAGTTACCCCAAGAAGGAAAAGGAATGGAGAGATGAAGAGGGAAAACAGATTCACCAATGAGAGCACCACAGAAAGCCAGGAGGACCATTAAGGGGCATTTTCTTATTTCCCAAAGGACCTATCAAGAGCAGATATATATAAGTATAGCGAGAAGCATGAGAAAAAGATTCTGAAAATAAAAACAAACAGAGTTAGTTTGTTGAAAGTGACTGACAGGTCGAAAATGGACCAGATTTGGCTAGGAAGACATTGAGACTTTAGTGAGAGTTAAGCTCAAGAAATGACACCATTGAATGGAGGGGGGCAACAATAAAATTTGAGAAGAGCTTCAGAGCACAGATGTGAATTTAGCAAGCTTAACTACTAAAGGGAGAAATGTGGGATGTTGAGGACATAGCTGGAGAGTTAACTTGGATAAAGCAAAGTCCTATTGTTTTTAGAGTGGGGAGTTTGCTTCCTTGTGTACGAATCAAGAGCAACAAAGTAGACTTACACTGTGAAAGAGGAGATCCAAAGAGAGCAAAATTTAAGAGAGGAGTGAGCACAAGGAGCATGAGAGTAATATAGGATTACTGAGAGCAAGTGACGGAACACAGGAGAAATTTCAGTATCTGCAGCTATCAAGAATGAGAACAGAGCTGTGAGATTCAGGAAGCTCATATCAGATTTTATATGTATATTATGGGCACTCACTTTCAAAGCTTCAGTATCAGAGTAGATAAAAGTGATATACAGAATTCTCCTACAGCAATAGTAATTGCTACAAAAAGGACTGCCAGCAAATAAAATTAATAGCAGCACCTGAACTGAAGAATAAATTATATATTTAACTGTTTGAGTAGGTTTTTTAGGCAGAACCCTTCCCTGGGGAGGAGCAGAACTGTATTATCCTTACAGAGAAAATAGGCTAATTTCTCCAGCAGGGCTCACATAGATCCTCCACTATTCCTCTGCACCCTAAGGAATACCATAGCTAACATTCCTATTGTTTAGGCATCATTTTTTAAGCATCCAGTGACCTTAACCAGGTTGGGTCCCTTCTCATTAGAACAAATTGAACACCAGTCCTTTCCCAAAGATTTTTTAAATTTATTTTTATGGAAAACATGATATGAGAGGCAAAGAAAGGGCAAATGAGATGACTGTGGCAAAACAAAGCATAGGGTGTACAGAATTCTCAATTGCCAACAGCAGAGATCATGCTTTGCCATTTGCCTACCCCTTATCAGGTTCTGCTTATTAGAAAAATTTTGGAAGAAGTTACTCTTGAAGAAGCAGCAGAAGGAAAGTAAGATGGTGACTTGGTGACTCACAGATTTTCAGTGGGAGCTCTCTTGTATACAAAAGGCAACATTGGAGGAAAAAAAAACAGAAGTGCTCATGTCAGGAAAAGACAGAGGAAGATCCTCTTGGGGTGAATTGAAGGGGATAGGTCAGTATGGCAGCCCACAGCGCACATCTGTGCGCTTCTTCCACTTTACTCCCACCCTGTGATAATGCCGGGACCCTCAGATCAGAAGGAACACAATGCTTCATCTAGATCACAGAATCACAGAATCGCTGAGGTTGGAAGGGACCTCTGGAGATCATCTAGTCCAACCCCCCTGCTCAAGCAGGGTCACCTAGAGCACATTGCACAGGATTGCATCCAGGCGCGTTTTGAATATCTCCAGAGAAGGAGACTCCACCACCTCTCGGGGCAACCTGTTCCAGTGCTCTGTCACCCTCACAGTGAAAAAGTTTTTCCTCATGTTCAGATGGAAGTGTCTGTGTTTCAGTTTGTGCCCGTTGCCTTGCGTCCTGTCGCTCGGCACCACTGAAAAGAGTCTGGTCCCATCCTCTCGACACCCTCCCTTCAGATACTTGTACACGTTGATAAGATCTCCTCTCAGCCTTCTCTTCTCCAAGCTAAACAGGCCCAGCTCTCTCAGTCTTTCCTCATAGGAGAGATGCTCCAGTCCCCTAATCATCTTTGTAGCCCTTCGCTGGACTTGCTCCAGTAGTGCCACATCCCTCTTGTACTGGGGAGCCCAGAACTGGATGCAGTACTCCAGATGTGGCCTCACCAGGGCTGAGGAGAGGGGGAGAATCACCTCCCTCGACCTGCTGGCAACACTCTTCCTGATGCACCCCAGCATACCATTGGCCTTCTTGGCCACAAGGGCACATTGCTGCCTCATGCTTAACTTGGTGTCCACCAGCACTCCCAGGTCCTTCTCCGCAGAGCTGCTTTCCAGCAGGTCAACCCCCAACCTGTACTGGTGCATGGGGTTGTTCTTCCCCAGGTGCAGGACCCTGCACTTGCCTTTGTTGAACTTCATGAGGTTCCTCTCTGCCCACCTCTCCAGCCTCTCCAGGTCTCTCTGAATGGCAGCACAGCCCTCTGGCGTATCAGCCACTCCTCCCAGTTTTGTATCGTCAGCAAACTTGCTGAGGGTGCACTCTGTCCCTTCATCCAAGGCATTAAGGAAGATATTGAACAAGTCTGGACCCAGTACTGACCCCTGGGGGACACCCCTAGCTACAGGCCTCCAACTAGACTCTGTGCCACTGATCACAACTCTCTGAGCTCTGCCATTCAGCCAGTTCTCAATCCACCTCACTGTCCACTCATCTAGCCCACACTTCCTGAGCTTGTCTATGAGGATGCTATGGGAGACAGTGTCAAAAGCCTTGCTGAAGTCAAGGTAGACAACATCCACTGCTCTCCCCTCATCTACCCAGGCAGTCATTCCATCAGAGAAGGCTATCAGATTGGTTAAGCACGATTTCCCCTTGGTGAAGCCATGCTGACTACTCCTGATCACCTTCTTGTCCTCCACATGCATGGAGGTGGCCTCCAGCATGAGCTGCTCCATCACCTTTCCAGGGACGGAGGTGAGGCTGACTGGCCTGTAGTTCCCTGGGTCCTCCTTCTTGCCCTTTTTGAAGACTGGGGTGACGCTGGCTTTCTTCCAGTCCTCAGGCACCTCTCCTGTCCTCCATGACCTTTCAAAGATGATGGAGATGAAGCACACAAGGTCTAGGGCTATCAGGTGGTACAGCCAGAAGAATGTCTGTATATAATATGTATATTACATATATTGTAATGGCTTTTCTTACCTGAAATAGTACAGCAGACCAGCATTACAGAGAGGAATGAATTACACTAAAATAAACTAAAATAAAAAACTAAAAAAAAATAAAATAAAAACATTAATAACCCTGCAGACAGACAATATGCTAGTATAGAAACTGGCACAGTTCAAGAAAATCAGAGTAATTCCCGTTATCTGAGAATCCATTCACTGACTCCAACCCTGTCTGAGTGGCTTAAGTTGCATCAGCAATTACTAGTTTCCATTTCCATCTACATTTCACACTGAGAACTAGAGATGCTGAGAAATTTCATGTTGAGATTGCAAACAAGTTTTTAAATGTAATTATCTTTTGTCAGAATTTCACATTTCAGAGCAAAAAGAACATTATAAGAACATAACCATTCTCTGTCCCTCTGATGCCCTAATATGATCAGCCCTAATGCATAAAGGAACTTAGAAGCTGCAGTAAGACATTAATAAGTCAAGGGTACCGAATAATTCACCAGTGATTTAGAGCAAGTCCCAGGTGCACTGGCTCTGTTCCATTCAGTAATGCCAATACCATGTTGTTTCTAGCTGCTTTCACCAGTCCCTGTTCTCACAGCTGAATAAAGATTACAGGCAGCTTGCGCCGCATACTACTGTTCCTCCAGACCAACTCTATGACACCTCTAGCTGTGGACCCCTGAGCTGAATGCAGAAAGGAAGGGAGAAAAAAAAAAAATCAAAATTTGAGAATGAAATTCTGAATACATCACAAAGTAGAAACATGAATTTTTGTAAATCGCGTCAATCCTTCATCAAGAAAGAGAGAAAAAAAAACAAAAAACTTACATGCCAAATCACAGCCTCTTAGGCTTAATTATTCATCAGATAGTACTGAGATAGCAAATTTCCTTCTTACATGTAGTGCAATAGCTAGAGGCTGCACACAGCGGCTTAAGTCATTTCAACTGTGAGTCCAAAATCCTTACGGTTCCCTACTTCTGCCTTAAAGTACCTTTTGGTTGACTTGAATCCTTTTTTATAACGTGCACAGAATGCTGGACAGAAACGTTAACAGTCTAATTGCTGTGCTGCTCAAAGGATTGCAGTATAAAATGTAGAAAACAGTGAAATTAATTTCAGGTCAAAAGATGATGTAAAGTTTTTCCCTTTTAAAGATTTTGCTGCAAATTTTTCCTCAAATGTAAGCAAAATTTCTTTTGCCAAGACTTTGAAGTTTTCTCCCTGGCACATGTGAAATCATTCCCAAGAAATCCCACTGAAATCAATAAAGGGCAGTGATTAATTATTCATACTGTACCTAGGAGCCGGTGAGAAGCTGGGTTCCTCAGGGGCCCATCTTGGGACCTATCCTGAGCAATAGCTTCATCGATGACCTGCAGATGAGGCAGACTGCACCCTTGCTCTCAGGGCCCTTGTGAGAGTTGAGCTGCCTATGCTCATGGCCAGCGCTGATCTGGTGTGGCCATGTAACTTTGGATCAGACTGCTGCAAAAAGAGCTGAGAGAGAAAGAGCTGCGAGAAGCCTCGCTGGCTCAGGAGCTGCTTTTATGTTCAGGCTCTCACCTTTGGTGCTTGCCTGAGCTACATTGCCACTGTTCCTGTGCCTGGCCACGTACCTCACTGATCTGGATCCTAACCCTGATCTGCTGACTTCCTGGCTTGACTTTAGACCTGCCTCGTCGCTAGAGACTTGTCTGGCAATCACTAAGCTGCTGCCTTCCCTGGTTATCATCAACAGAACTGCTCTGCTCTTCTTGTTTGCACATTGCAGGACTGCCCCTTTTGACGGTGATGACACTACCCCATGCCTGCCTTACTGTCACCTTACTCTTTCTGCTCACTTTCCCCTGGGGAGCAGCCCCACTCTTGCTCCTCCCTAGCTCTCCTGAAGTTGGCAGATGCACCAGACTTGGTGGTAGTTGATATACTCAAGGGCAGGGCTGCCATTCAGGGGGACTTAGCCTGGAAGAACGGGCTGACTTGAACCAAACGTCATGAAATTCAGCAACTACAAATGGAAAGTACTGCACCTCAGATGAACTAACTCCTGGCAACTGTACAAGACTGACTGGTTGCAGAGTGGCTCTGCTGAAGAGGACCAGGGGGTCCTGGAAGACAGTAGGCTAAAAATGAGACATCAGTATGTCCTGGCATCGATGAAGCTTAACACCACACTGGGCTGTATCAGAAGGTGCATAGCCAGTAGTCTGAGGGAAATGCTTATTGTCCCTTACTTGGCAGCAAACATTAGACCACATCTAGAATACTGCACCCAGTTTTAGGTCCCCATGACAAGAAGGATAAACTTCAGTGAGTCCACCAAAGGACCACCAAGATGGTAGGGAGGCTAGGGTACATGACCTGTGAGGACAGCCTGAAGGAAATGGGCTGGTTTAGCCTCGAGAAGAAAAGGTAAAGGGCACCTTATTGCAGCCTTCCAATAGCTACAGGGAGGTAACTTTAAAAACAGAGAGAGGCTCTTTACTGAGATGCTGGGCAAGAGAATAAGAGGACATTGGTCATAAATTCAAACAGCAGAGGTTCCAAGGGATTATAAGGATAAAACTTTTCACTATACAGATAATCAAGCATGACACTAGGCTGCCAGAGTGTCTGTGGAACCTCCATCCTTGGAGATTTTCAAGACCTGATGGGATAACGCCCTGAGCAACCTCATCTGCATTCAGCATTGACCCTGCTAAGAGCAAAAGGCCAGACTAGATGACCTCCCCAAATTCCTTCAACCTGCAAGGTTCTATGATTTCTTTATCTATTTTAGTGACAAGGTTTCATAATTACTAAGATTAATAAAATTACTGAAAGAACCTATGATTGGCATTTTATCTCCTGTTATCTTGAAATTATGTCATTAAAAACAAAAAGCAAAAAAGCATAAAATCATATAAAAAGCATGAACAAAAATGTATGTACATTTCTTATGGGCCTGGAGAGCTGATTAAATTCATTCTTATTACACAAATAACTAAGTATAGGCAAAGTTGAGCCTAGCCTATAGGTTCAACACAACATCATGTTGATCACACCAACATCTCCTGGATCAGAGCAATAAGGACATCAGAGAGTATCTTCTTTATAGAAGGAAAGAAACTCAAAGTAAAATTCTGGCACAAATTTTAAAATGTCAATTATGTATGTATGTATGTTTTTTTGTTTTGTTTTGTTTTGACTATGTAGTAGAATACTTCCAACAAAAAATTCAGAAAGGAAAAGCCTGCTAAACTGATAAAAAATCCTAGTATCAACAGAGGTTATCGAAGGATACATCATAGTAGAGAAAATTATGGAAGGAGGGAATAGAACAGCATGCTTTGACATGTTTGAGTGTATAGCATGTCTTCTAGGATATTATATGGAGTGCAAACACCATATGATTGAGATGTACTGGGGATCACACTCTCAAGATTAAAGAGGTGGTCTAAGGTAAATAAAGAACTCCACCATATGGCACAGTTCAGTAGCCTTAAAAAGATGAAAGGATTATCGGAATGGATTAACTTAACAATTAGACTGTAAAAGAAAATACCCAGGCAGTTCACATATTCACAGAATCTCTAGGTTCAAACAAAGAAACAATACTAGAATATGAAAACCTATCAGTGCCCAATTCTGTCATGTGTAGGCTCTCACCTCTGCACACAATGGGCTGGCAATTCGTAAAAAATACTGGCAAAGCACCAAGTTAATTCTTCCAGCATTATTTGAAAAAGCATTATCTACCCTTTTGCACAGGAACTGTTCCAGAGAACACTGCATATAACATTAACAGAAGTGACAGGAATCAAACCCATCATTAGTGACATTAAAGTACATTGCAGGAGCAAAAAAGAATGTGACAAAAGACTAATGAAACAAAAACAGAAACTAAAATTTTCAAGCCCAGTGTCAATCAGTATATAGCAAGCAAATTACTTTGGTCTTATCCTCAAAAGAAGAAGCATCAAGTTTGACTGAAATAATGCATCAGTTCTAAACACTATACCAAGATTTGCAGAAATCAGAGCACTCTCATGAGAAAGACAGAAGGGCAATAAATGATACAGGAGACATGCTATAACAAAGTACACTTAAATAACTGATGTACCATCTCTCTAGGTAGTACAGAAAACAAATATCACCCACTGGATCTTCATTCCAACGAACAGTCTAAGTAAGTGAAATCCAAAGTGAATAAATGATTTGCTCAAGGTTACAAAGGAAGCCTGTGGAAGAGCACAAATGAGAACCCAAGTTTTGGCTAGCTTCCCAGGAACTGGTTCTTCCTTCTTACCATGCTGAAATTGAGGACATCAATCAATACACACAATAAATAGCAAGTCAGCCAGATTAAAAACACTGTTACACAAATGCTGAGGAGGTAGCAATGTTACCATCAAAAAGCCTTTTGTTACAGTGAGCAAGGTGGCATTTGTACATGCAAAGCTGTAGGTATACAAATAAAAATTCTATTTTCTTATTCTGTAAGTAGTTATATGCATCTCAGGTGTGCTCAGGACCAGCCTTATCAATTGGTGTTCTCTTCTCTCCTTAAAAATAATAATTAAAAAAAAAAAAAAAAGTAATCTCAAAGCCAGACAAATTCTCATCACTATTTAGTCCATAAAACCGACATGTTGCAAACAGTTAGCTCTTCTCACTGACCTTCTACACTTTTTTCCACTGACTTAATGAGCACTGTATTAGTTCCATAATAAAATAGGCTTTTAAGGGACAAACTTTAAGAATTTAGATGTAGTAGATAATGTCATTTGGGATTTTCTTCTGAAGATTCCCTAATGATCTTACCAAGAGTTCTGCAAATGCTATAAGGGCAAAGGATGGCTGATAGTTAATCCTTATTCTGATTAACATAATCCCATGTGATTTTTGTTTTAGTCTAGCTACAATTGCTACATGCGATTGCACTAGCAACATCTATCAACACTTGCTTTGTCCTAGGTGATTATCAGTGGGAGTTTTGATCTAAGTCCAAACATCCTCAGTCACATTTGGCCATGTATTGAAGGCCCACATATTTTTTATTAATAGGTACTCTGTGTGCAAAGTTCAGGTTGATTACCAAAATCATATATACAGAGACACATTTTATAAGCATGAATATTCATTTTCAAACCAATGCTGCCAGACAAATATTTCTGAGGTTTATATATTGTAGGAAGCTTTTGCAAAGAATGCCAGCTTTGGCTCCTTTCTGATCTCAATCCACAGTGAAGCTCCCCTGCGTGTAAGCAGGAGTATATGTATGTGATCAAGTACAGACTACAGCTCTGTGAGCTTAAAGAAAAAAAAAATTAAATCACATCTTTACACTCCAGAAAAACAAAGCATACCAACCTGAAGAACCTCTAAAATGTCTAAGCAGTAATAATCTTCCATTGTGATATGCTGATGAAAAGATGTTTTGCTGATTAAAAAATAATTCTAATTTAAAAGGACATACTACCTTGTTTGTAGGTTGCACACTATAAGGTAAGCCTCAGAAGTGTTTATCAAACAACATGTCATACAGTTCTAAACCAATTCTTCATGCGTATGAAAATCTGTCTCATTTATAGTCTTTGAAGTGAACCCTAAGGGAATATTCTCATACATATCCTAATGCTGATTATTTTATCAGCCACAGGAGCAGAAAGTGCTTTATCACAAAGACAGCAATTAATGCAAAAACAAAAAGCCCTTCACTTTTATGTCTGATGTTGAAAGAAACTCGGTTACAAAATAATTAATGGAAAATATAGCTTCTGTAATGCACATTGTGAATATACGCTCCCTGATGTTTTGTGAAAAAAGTGCTCCATTAGGATTACAAGGGAAATATGTATTTGGGGTTTTTTTTCCTGCTGCTAAGTATTGTATGCATATTATTATCCTTTTATGTGCCATACACAGCTGCACAGCATTTTATGAAATGCATAACCTATGGAGTAAATGATATCGCAAGCCAAATTCTGCTGGCCTTGTATGAGTAATGGTTAATAAAAAAGCTATTGCAATGCTGTACCTATTGTTCAAAGTTTTCTCCTACAAATCCAGATTAACATATCCTCTGTAAGACTCTACTTCTTTCACAAAAAAGGCAAAGGTCTCAAAAAAATCTGTAGAAAAACTTTCAAGTTTCTGCAAAGTCAGTGTAGTTCATACTTATTTACTGGAGCTTAGGTTTTTTGTTTGTTTGTTTGTTTTTAATGGTGCCTAAATTGCCCATACCTTGTGTTTTCCTGGAGTATGATCTGTCCTGAAACAAATGTCACCCCAAGGATGGTAAGCACTTACAAATTAAAAATTGCATTCATATCAACACACCTCAGCCAAACCACACTCTCACAAGTTAGTTAAGGAAATGCTGTGTCCTGCTATTTCAGTTTGCTGGAAAGGAAAAGTAGGTACCATGTGTATAACAAGTGAGAATTAGAACAGTTCTTAGTAATTTGTCTTGGGAAAACAAAGGACTAGCAAAACTTACAGGAAGGCCCTTCCTTTTCCTACTGGAAATCAATGTTTAGACAGGTCTTTGCCTCATCAACATAAAGTTCCATTGGTAGTAACCAACTTTTGACAACATCATAAAGTTTTTATAAATATTTCTATTTGTGACGGCACCTAGACTCCAACCAGGTTGAAGTCCCATTGGGCCAGATTCTGAACACCATGGCCTCATTCCAAAGAGCACACAGTCTAAGAATTAAGTTTTATTCGCCCAATTCATAATTCTTCATATGCTAAGAAGCAGCTTAGGTTAGTGCCAGGTCTACAAAAAAAGAAAAATAAACTCTAAAGCTGCTTCAAAATCAGGTGCTGGTAGTGATATAAAAAGAAAAGGTGTACCTGTACAGCCCACGGACAACAGTCGGAAGGTAATGTGGCCATATAACTGAATGGGGACAAGATTGCAGGCCACACGCTTCCAGAATGAAGGGATCTCTTGAAGACAACTGATCTGAGCCGCCACACAGCAACTCTACATCACATGCACTGCAAATCCATTCTCAGTAAACAGGACGTAGAATTGGTCCGCACTTGCAGAGGGTTGTGCCCATGGCTCCCAGAACCGTTAACAGCGGTCTTACTAGTAGACCATCCCAATTCTCGCTGCAATTCTTAGCAAATGAAAGGTGAACACTACCTTAGTGACACTAACAGAGATGATTCTCGTTGCCTGTTTTTATCCTGTTCCTCCATCACTGGCAGCTTCTCCACAAAGCTTATCACTAGTAAGAACTGAGAGATCAATAATGGGAGGAGCAATCTTTAGAGCCAGGTAACAAGGTAGAACAGAGATGCTAATTTGTTTGAGATGCCCACAGATTTTTACCACTGAAATAATATTCCTCTTCTTCTCGTGCCAAACTAAATATGCAGATAACTTCTTGGGCTCTGACTTCCTCGTGTCTCTGTGTCCTTCTTTCATGCTCCAAAGTGCAATAGTCTGATCTAATGAAGGCTTAAAGCAGGAACACAGGATCACCACTAACAAATACTCATCAGAAAGTTACATAAGCATTTACAGCCTTCTTTCTTCTGCTAGTTGGAAATCCAGAGGTTTTAGATTTTTTCTGTTTCTGGCTCAGGCCTAGGATATTCATATTTTATAGAGAGATGCCTTAGTAATAATCTGTGTCAGAACTAGTAATCTGTTCATATCCAAGTTGGAGGAAGCCTGTTCTCTGAACCAGCATGCCTTTCGCTGATTTACAAATAGGTTTGCAAGGCTGGCAAAGTTAATTAAAGTTAATAGAAAATTTTAAAGTGAAAAGAAAAAATAGAGCAGTAAGAAAAATTAATTAAAAAATGATCTATCATCTGAAAGCTGCAGAAGGGGTTGCACTCTCATAGGAGATACAAAATGACTGCCATTTTATACTTTAACTTTTTCCAGACAGTACAGCACAACAGATTCATCAACTGTGTCTGTTAACATCTTCAGAGGAATGACTGGGCTTAGGTTGCCAGCTAGGGATTTCCTCATTCATTACTTTCAACACATCTACCAAGTCTCAAAACACTACAGACTTTTTTCTCTTCTCATCTTCTGCAGAAAAGAAGGAAAGTTCTGTGATTATGGCTCAGCACAGAATCAGGAGATCTCCTTTCCTTCCCTGGCTCTGCTCAACTCATCCTTTGAGAATTTTAGCATATCACCAATGCTGTGTGTGCCTTTATTCTTCCATCTGCACAGTGCAGATGCCCACAGTACATAGAAGAGGATCAGTCCACTAATATTAGTAAATAGTTTCAGATATCCATAAGCAAGGTAATGTAAAAACTGAAGCCCTTATAAGGCTATTTGAAACTTTTTCCTGTTACAAAAAACTAAATGTTAAGAATCATTCCACATAAGCATGAAAGCTACAGCTAAATACAGAGGACACATTTGCAGGATTTTTTTTCTTAATTTTACATGCACACACTAAAAATCACAGAATACCTGGGGTTGGAAGGCACCTCTGGAGGGAGATCATCTGGATCAACCCCCCTGCTCAAGCAGGGTTACCTAGAGCGGGTTGCTCAGGACTATGTCCAGCCACATTTTGAATATCTCCAAGGATACAGACTCCACAACCTCTCTGTGCCACCTGGCCCAGTGCTCTGTCACCCTCACAATCAAAAGGGGTTTTCTTGCATTCAGACAGAATTTCCTGCATTTCAGTTTGTGCCCTTTGCTTCTTCTCCTGTCACTGGGCACCACTCAGAGAAGTCTGGCTCCATCTTCTTTATACCCTCCCATCAGGTATTTATATACAATTGTAAGATCTCCCCTCAGCCTTCTCTTCCCCAGGCTACACGGTCCCAGCTCTCTCAGTCTCTCCTCGTATGTCTGATGCTCCTAGTCCCTTAATCCTCTCTGTGGCATTTTGCTGGACTCACTCCAGCAGGTCCATGTCAGTCTTGTCCTCGTGAGCCACAATACAGGCGTGGTCTCACCAGTGCCAAGTAGAGTGGAAGGATCACCTCCCTCCACCTGCAGCCCAGGATACCGTTTGGTGGTCTTTGCCACAAGGGCACATTGCTTGATCATGGTCAGCTTGTCCACTAGGACCCTCAGGTCCTTCTCTGCAAGGCTATTCTTCAGCTGGTTGGCTCACAGCCTGTACTGGTGCATGGAGTAATTTCTCCCCAGGTGCAGGACTTTGCACTTTCCTTTGTTGAACTCCATGAGGCTTTTCTCTGCCCACTTCTCCAGTCTATCGAGGTCCCTCTGAATGACAGTGTAATCAGCTGGTACATCAGCCACTATTCCCAGCTTTGTATCATCTGCAAACTTGCGGAGGGTGCACTCGGGTCCCATCATCTACATCACTAATGAAGGTGTTAAAAAGTATTGGTTCCAGTATTGACCTTTGGGGGACCACTAGTGACTGGCCTCCAGCTGGACTCTGTGCTGCTGATCACAATCTCCGATCCAGGCAGTTCAGCCAGTTCTCAATCAGCCTCACTGACTACTTATCTAGCTTGTACTTTATCAGCTTGTCTACGACAATGTGATGGGGGACAGTGTCAAAAACCTTACTAAAGTCAAGGTAAGCAACATCCATTACTCTTCCCTCATACAGAGCCATCTCATTGTAGGAGGCCATCAGGTTGGTTAAGCATGATTTCCCCTTTGTAAATACATGCCGACTACTCCCAGTCACCTTCCTGTCCTTCATGTATCTGGAAATAATATCCAAGATTAGTTGCTCCATCACCTTCCCAGGAATCAAGCTGAGACTGACCAGCCTGTAGTTCCCTGGTTCCGCCTTCTTGATCTTCTCAAAGGTAGGGGTGATATTTGCTCTCTTCCAGTCCTCAGGAACCTCTCCCGATCACCATGACCTTTCAAAGATAATCAAGAGCAGCCTCACAATGATATCGGCTAGCTCCCTCAGCACTCATGGGTGCATCTGGTCAGGGCCCATGGACTTGTGTATGTCCAGTTTTTTTATCTGGTCTCAGGGACTTTGGATGCCTGAAGGCTAGTCTTACCAGTAAAAACTGAGGAGAAGGTGGCATTCGATACCTCTGCCTTTTCTGTGTCCTTTTTCACCAGGGCCCCTGCCCCATTCAGCAGCAGGCCACATTTTCCCCAGGTATTTGTGCTGAGAATGAGGAGACTCACAATTTATCATGTCCCCTTCAACACTTTTTTTAGGCTGTGGGCAAGTAACTTCTGTTTGCTAGAATTCACCTTCCTGGAAAATGGAAACAATACCTTGCAGAACTGATGTGAAATCAAATTCACAAGCACATTCCCAAGTATTTAAGATAAAAAGTACTACCATATTGAAACCACAGGTTTTTAATTTCCTGTCTCTATTTCCTGCATGGAAATCAGAAACAGAATGACTTCAGATAGGATCCGAATTATCTCAGTTCCTTTGAGAATCAGGGTGTCCTTGCTTTAGAATATGATAGATTTGCTTAATAGGGATATGGAGTCTTAATTTCTGGCACTCCGGGTCTTTTTTTTTAGTCTTAACCACTAATCTAACTTAAAGAAAAAAAAAGATGTTTCCAGTGTTGGTCGTTATTTTCTGCTGCTTCTGGATTGTTAGCCCAAGGACTGACTAGATTCTGTCCCACTTCAGTACTAACTTGTTCTTCATCTTCAGCAAGCCTTAGTGAAAAGGTAGCTCGAGAAACATGGAATGTGAAAGTACAGTTTGTGATCATCCTCTGTATAAAGATAAGAAAGAGTTAAGATACTGCCAGACTCATTTAGAAGTTTCTTCACTCACCTCTAGCATAAATCAACTCAATTCAACAAGAATTGAAAGAGAGCTGAACTTCATTCCCTATCTTCATGATGTCAAAAGGTTAAGAGAAACCAAATGCCTTCTCTTTCACCAGTAAAAGAGAACAAACTTTCCTCTCAGAACTTTCAGCTCATTTACCCTATCAATTTCCAAACTTTTGTCTTTTCAACTATTCTTCTCAAAAACAGAGGTTTTCTAACATTCATAGCATAAACATACTACGTATTCTAACCACTAACACATTACTAAACGACTGCCTATTTCCCTTCTACTTCCATCATCCTTGTTGACAGAACAGAAAAGTGGAACTGACAGTTAAAATGACACAATCTTTTCTCCTCTCTTCCGGCTAACTCCAGAATAATAAGTGTAAAGACAATTGTAAAGCTAAATTATTATTTGTTAGCAGAGCAGACTCCTCCTCACCCCAGCATTCTGGCCTTAATCTACTTGATGCATCACTTAATACTGCTTAAATATAATCACCAATATTAAATTTTTAGGTAATTTGCAGCTTATTCAAAATTTGATCATTTACCCCAAAAGTTTACTTTATGTTAAACACTACTTTCAGTAATGCTCAGTCACAGCAAAATAAACAGAAAGAGTGCAAGAGGTTCTCCAACAGTCAAAATAATTAATGAACTGAAATTAAAGAACAAGTTACAAGAAAGTTCTTGCAACACTTATTTAGCTGTAAAGAAGCAAAAATCTTCAGCAAGGATTGGATTAGTTTTAAGAAGGATTAAGAAGGCTATTTCTCTAGCACACAAAGTGAAATTCTGTCACTTGCAGAAAAGAATATTACATATTTTTAACAGTGAACTGAAAACATCATATCAATAAAGAATGTTGTATTTCTACGGTACCAAAATGCCAGCCAAATTCTTGACAGTGCTGGGGAGAACATGGATGCTGTCAGAGCATTTATTTTTCAAACTTCTGTCAGCAATTTCTGTATGAATCAATTTTCTAACTCTGGGCAACAATGCATAATTTCTTGAATATAAATATACAACATTTTGTTGATAAAGAGGTTTCATATGTTTACACATATATATTGCCTGGTAACCTCATTAGTTCAATTCATCAGATGACCTATACACCATACTTTAAAGGTCAAAGTTGGAGAAAAAGAGGGGAAAAAAACTCAAGAGATACAAGTCCTCTGTAACAAACATAAAAACCAAGTCATTTCACACCATTATGTTCTTACTAACCAGGAATGTACAGGACAGAACTAAAGAAATAATTTGGATTATTCTTTCAGCAAACATTTACCACCCCTAAAGCTTCCCAAATTCTTTTTCATTCCTAATAACTCCCTTATCCTCTGAGATTCTGTAGTTTCTTTTCCATTCATTCTCCCACCATTCTGCCCAATACACAGACACAATTACACAGGTGATCTGGCCTCTCTGGACATATGTAGCCTGGATTTGTTTGTATGGAGGGATGGGCTGTTTGTAGGGAGGGCTGATATAAGCCTCTTTGAAGCACCTTTTTTCTTTAACTGTAGTGGAAAATGTGCCTTTTACCTGTTGGCTTTTGCAAAAAATATAATTTATAACACTCAAAATCATAGGGTCATGTATCTCTAAGCTAAGCAGAATAAAATGTTATGCTTTTTTATTTTTATGTAAATAACAACTTCAGCTTCATCACTGTAGATCAATGATGTACAGTAAGTTCAACCACCATCATCTGGAGGGAAGCATCAATAGAGGAAAAAAATAGTTTTATGTGGATTAGCACATCTCAAGACAATATTTTGAACAAGGTGATTATCTCAAGGAAGACTTGACATGACCAAAATCATCTGGTAATAATACCATTAAAAGCTACTGTAACGTTAGATTATCAGTAAGAAGTAAGAGTAGCTTGTCCATTGCAGGCACCTGATTTGTCTGTTTTTTAGAATAAGCAATTTTCAACTCATAATTCTAAACTTAGATTGTTAATAAAGCTGCAGTATTTCAATCAGAGCAGAACAGCATTCCAGATCAAATTAAATTACTTTTATTGCTGTTAGATACTTAACCCCATGATATTTTTACTGAATGAAATGATGACTTTACAGCATGATAAGTGTTGAAAAAAATCAAATGTATAAAACAATATATAGGAAATCATATTTATTATGTTGCATTAGAAGATTAATCAAGTATCATTTGAAAAGCATGCTTAACAAGTATGCAAAGGAGCAAAATATAACTATTTTGCAGTTACAATCTTGCAGTGAGGTACTCTGTTTCCAGTCAGAGTACTATTTGAGTTTCAGACTGAGATAAAATTCTCAATTAATATGAAGCCATCAGAGTACCTGCTTCTTCATTTTAGCAAAACTTCTAGCAAGTCTCAAGTTTTAGACTGAATTTCACCGCCATCAGTAGGCTATAACTAGGGTATAACTATATTTGGGTAGTTATTCTTGACTGGCTGATTGGGTGAGAGGAACATGCTATTAGTCTGTAACAGAAATCTAAAAATAAAGCAGTTCAATTCCATCCCCAAACCACTTTAATTCCAAAGGGACAGCATTTCAATGCTTTGTTAATAATATTTAACTGTCATCAGGAACTCTACTCATGGACATTGTTACAAAAAAAAGATGCCCTGTCTCAGAGATTGCAAATCTCAGTTTAAACCAATGCATTTGAAATTAGTAGACTAAAATGAAAGGAAATAATATGGCACCTTAGGAAAAAGGATGGCTGAAAGTATCTAGGGTGCTCTGAAGTTGAACAGATATTCTAAGAAGGGCCATCTATAGAGGTTTTCATTCTAAACACTTGAGATTTGATTTTTTTTATTGTAGATTTGTCATCCTTTAATGAAGGCCTCTCTAAAAGATTGACTTATTGACGTTTTACACCTGTTAAGCTTATTCTTCACTCAGTTTCAGAACAAATTATTTGAGGAGTCCACCTCATTCAAGAGAAATGTACCACTTGCTCATTTAAAAGGAAAAAAAAGAAAAAAATGATGAGCTAAAGGAGTACAACAGGCACCGGTCACCCTACTGATTTCAAAGTGTACCCAATTAAACATACATTATGTATGCAGAGGCCTATCTAAATATTGGAGCACAAACCTCTTCATTCTCATTTAAAGGTGCACAATCAGGAACTTCAGTTTTGTAAAATTGCTACTTTCCTTTGATTAGTCATAACTGCATTGCTAGCATATTTAATATGATTTTTTTATTCAGATAAATTACCATTAATTTGAAAGCATAAGAGATTTCAATTGCATGAGAGTGTCTATAGGTCAAAACTGAATATGCATTGGCCTATTTCTGTTGTTTTCTTTTTACTCAAATTGTTCAAGTATATACATTTACAAGTTATCTCAGAGAAAGAAGAAAAAATAATTAAAATATATCAACATGCACAGAGATAAGGAAATTAAATCCATTTCAATTACATTTTGATCACTGTAAACTAACCTGAAGACATGGAACTTCTTTTAAGGGGCTAAGTGATACTGACACATTAATTAAGAGTACATCATATCACAATGGCAAAGAGGTTGTCACAAAGGCGATGCCAACTTTGCCTTTTCTCTTGTATTATTAATCTAATTAATAAATGTAAGTTCATGTAATTAGGTCTGTTCCCATGTTCATCAGAATTTATTGATATTAAAATCTGGGCTGTACCACTTGCTTAATATAAGTAACCTCATGCCTTACAGCAAGCACTACAAGGAACTCACTAAACATTTAAAGATTCTTTATGGGTTACAATGTTCTAGCTAAAACAAGTTAGAGTATTTCTAAAAATAGCAGGTAACATTCACTAAATCAAATCTATCTAGTGCATTACCTGAGAGCTAATGCATTAGGTTTGTGACTTCCAGAAATATTGTTAAAAATGGGAAAGTATCAAAGGAATCAAGTTTAAATATGCATTTTCAACTCTTGCTTATGTATAGCATGCATAAAGAAGAATGCAAATCTACACAGAGAACAAATGTGTTAGTGATAAAACTCTGGTAAATTTGTTGACAGGCTATTAAAAGCTGTTCTAGACATCTAGAAATTGCTTTGGCAAGCATTTACTTTCATAGAATTCTAATCTAGTTATTTTAAACCTGAAACCTTTAATGTTAATGTGCCTTATACATTAAGACCCCAATCCAAAGCATGTTGAGACTAAAGAGAGTCCTTACATTACCCTCACAGCCATTTGGATTTGGTACTATTAATATAATGCAACTAACAGCTGGATAAAAATCTGTAGATTTGCAAGTGTTACCATAGCCTTAGTCTTCATATTGGTGCTTCTTTGCTTGTGCTCCCCACCTGGCTGTAACTACTGCATAAGCATTTTACAGGTCAGTGTTGCAGCGCAGCAGATCTCATACGGCTCTCAGTCCATGATGGATCTGTAGGCTATATTCTGTGGGGCCTATTGAGGTGCACAGTAGTGAATGTCATGCTTGTTCACCCCATTTAAAGTTCTGCAGATCTTTAGATCATCAGTACTTTCCAGCCACAAAGAAAGACCAGGCTAATAGGCAACAATGCCATATATGAGCTGGAGGGCAACAAGCCAGTATAAGAATCTAGACAGATTAACTGCGCAGACTGTTTTGTATGAGTTTCAATGGATTCTGTATGTTGTTCATGTAAACCTATCTTCTGGAGCTTTAGCGAGCTGAATAAGTGAAACTAAAGTTTAAGGTGGAACAAGGACTTTGCCCAAGGTGCTGCAGAAATGCATGGCTTAACAAAGGAATGAAAAAGATACTGTCCCAAAATACCATAAACAAAAAGCAATACAGTGTATACTTTTCAAAAGACTTTTCTAAATAAGAATGTGTAGATGAAGCTAATATTTCACCTGCCACATTTGCAGACATTCAGATTAAATAATTCCCAACTCCCTCAAGAAAAAAAAAAAAAGAGAAAAAAAAGAAAACAATATCTAACTTCAGGTTCTTCCAGTAATTTCTTCATCTTTGGAAAAGTCACACATTTATACAAAACATAGATTTAGTTTTCATCTTTCTTTAACGGAATTTTCTGTGAAAGATGGTGAAGCTGGAAAATAGAAGCAATTTCCATAAATTTACTTTTGCTTCTTTGGAAAACAAAGCAGTATTTTTTCTCCTTGTTATTCTTATTTTTCTCTCTTTGCTATCAAATTTAATTCATGTAACTATTTTTGTAAGTTCTTTTTCTCTTCATATTGTAATAAAATGGAAAATCTATTGTATTGCTGTATAGCCTTTCTTAAAAGCTCTTATTGTTGTGTTAAATCAATGCGTATCAAGGCTAATCTGTGAAAGTGGATTTTCTTTCTCATGCTCCCTCCCATCCTTTTTCCTTCTCCGTTACAGCTCACTGATCAACTTCATGATGAGAAAGGTAAACTGCAGAAGAATACAGCCTTGTCCACTCAGCATCCCAAGGGTTTTCACATTTCACACAATCACTATGCAGAAAGAGAGCAAGGAACATGTTCTTCGTACCAATAAGAGTATCTTTGCCAGTTCAAGGTCAGAATGCGTTTGCTTCAAAGGTACCCTGGAATAGCAAATAGCTACTGCAATAGCCTATGAAGTCTAGCTCAGAAAAGACGTTCATACAGCTGAACATTTTAAAAGATTAGGAAAGGACCAAGAAGTGACAAGCCTATGATGATGCAAACTTCTGACTTTGATCAGCAGCTGCCGTCCTTCCCATTCCTCTTGTTCCCTCACCCTCTGACGCTAAGTGATCCCATCTGCTCACACAGTCCCAACCACGAACGCTCCACAGGTGACTTCTAAATTTGCCTTTCTGCTCCTGTGCCTCATGCTATCTCTAGCATGGCTCTGCAAGGTGACATCTGTATAAAAGTAATATGGTCAAATTAGCTGAGAATCACTTGACATAAATTTGGGAGAGAATATGAGACGCTTCTGTGAAATCAGTGCAAGCAAAACAGCTGAAAAAGTCATTAGCATTACAGAAAGGAAAGAGACATGGCATTGGGTAGGTTTTATACTCCCAATAAGTCTATTCTCCTTTTGTCTACGAAACAATGACATATTTGGCTTTAAAAATTAGAATAACTATGATTTCTTTTTACAAACGGTGGGAAGGAAGACATCAGGTATTAAAGGGGCCTTTTCAAACTTAGATACCATTATTTAAAATGGCAAAGATAGAGTGCATAGAAATAAGAAGTATCCAATGAACTGTGACTCTTCAGCACCAGGTATTGCCATCATTTGGAATGAAGAGTTCTAGTTTAATCCTTAAGACTTTGTTTGTTTGAATGCATTTGGTCATTTATCAAAAAGAAGTATATGCAATGAGAGCTCTGACTGTTTTTTATTTAAAGATAAAATATCTTTATTTTTTATCTTAGAGATATTGCTCATATACTCCCTAGACTCAACAAGGTACTAAATCACACGTGTAAACTTAAGCATATAAGGAGTTCACAACTGCAGTCAACAGCAGTATTCATGTATTTAAAATTACAAACATGTTTAAGTATTTTGCTGAATCAGTTCCTTAATCATCAAGTCCAGTGTTTTCCAGAGCCCAGTGCTGATCTCAAATTATTCATGGGCAAATATCAGACCTTTAATGAATGAGATTATAAAGATACCTTTGGCTTATTATTTCTAAACTGCTGTAACTCAAAGCAGACAACAGAATTTTGCCATTTCTTTTACTAGTTTTCTTTTTAATCCATAATTTTCAGGAAAATAACTGAATTTTATGCAAACTAGTTTAAGATTAGTCTCTGTTTGGACATGAATATTAAAGCTACTAATTCTCCTGTTTTAAACAAAGGTCAATGCACCAAGAACATTCACACTTAACAGTCAGTGTCTATCAGCAATTTTTCTACAAAGTACTCCACTAAAGAATATGTAAGTGTCATGTGAGCTGAAAAACAAAGAACAAAAGCAATACTTAATATTTCAGAGGGAATCCTAGAAAAATACAATTACAGGAATTAGAAGTCATGTATGCAGAGGCTCCTGTTATTTATTTGAACAGCGATATTCAATGTAATCCATCTAATCAGTTCTATTGGTTATTTAGCTTAAATTCTGAATGTCAGTAAGGCCATATTCCACAAAAAGAGGCTTAATTAAATAATTAACAGTTAACTCTTTTGAGCTGGTTAACAGCATCGAAGAAGAAAGAGTGTGTGATAGCTGAAAAATATATGGGGGAGAGCAAATAAGCTAGGGAGAATGTATATTTTCACAGAATCACAGAATCGCTGAGGTTGGAAGGGACCTCTGGAGATCATCTAGTCCAACACCCCTGCTCAAGCAGGGTCACCTAGAGCACATTGCACAGGATTGCGTCCAGGCGGGTTTTGAATACCTCCAGAGAAGGAGACTCCACCACCTCTCGGGGCAACCTGTTCCAGTGCTCTGTCACCCTCACAGTGAAAAAGTTTAACTGATTAAACTCAGTACAGGGATCTAAAAATTTATGATTGCTCTGGGAATGACACCACTATTAATAACTCTCAAACTCATATGGAATGACTAAAGTGTGCTCGTTAACACAAAATGCTTATTAAGCAATCTTGAAAATGCAAATGATGCTTCCCAAAATGAAGGGTTTTTTTCCACTCAGTTTTATCCCTTTGGGGGTTTAATACAGGTAACCACATCATTGTGGACAGGAAGAAACACTTAATGCAAATGTATGTTTCAATGCTTGAAATTGTCTTCAAGATCTTTACTTTTGTTATTGGAAAATAAGAACTTAAAAGAGAAGTAAAAAAGCCTATTGCTCATCATTAGAACTAGTAAAGAAATTTCTAGCTCTAAAATTATTTAATCAGAAAAAAATCAAATTCATTAAAGCCTTTGTTTGATGTTTTTCTTTCTTTTTTTTCCCCAAAAGTGTACATAAAAATGTGGACCTATTTGTACATAAAATGATGATTTTTATTTTCTCCCCTATCAACCAGCACCCCTTTGTGCATAAGACCCACCGGTGAGTATCAATATCTTTGTGAATATTAGTTTACATAAAGCAAAACTGTTTTAACAGCATTTATCATGAGATAGAAGAGCAGCTCAGTGGTTAGCAAATTCTTCCGTAATGTGAAAAGGCGCATGCTCCCAGCCCTGGTTCATTTCCTTAAAAAAAAAAAAAAAAAAAAAGAGTAAGAAGCTTCTGTAAGAGGCCTTCTGCAAAGGTTTATTTGCTCTGGGAATGGTGGATTGTCAAAACGCTCAGATCTTCAGTCCTGGTAACTATCTAGTTAATGTGATGACTTGACTCTGAGATTCCCAATCAAGTAAACCCCCTGACTGGATATACAAACTATAACCATATTTACTGATAAACAAATCATCAACCTGCTTATGTTCCCTTTTATTGCCCCCCCGCCTTTTTTTTTTTTTTTTTTTTTTTTTTTTGAAATAAAGGTCTGACAAAATCCTACTATTTCTGCATGCCCCCCCCGCCTCATGCAAACTTTGGCTTCTTGACAGAGGGCAGCAAGCTGACAGGCATCCTCTTAAAAATAGCATCTTATTCACATTTCTTGAACAAATCAGTATTCTTTTCCTTCCAGTGTTGGTCATCATACACTTCCCTTTTCACTTACTTTACAGTGCTTTTTGCTGAACTCCTCACATGGACATTCAGGGAGCTTAGGGACCACCATCTCTGGGAGCATCAACACTGTGCAGTTCTGGAGAGACTGATTCCCCCACGCACCACCTGTTCCCAAGAGTCTGGCCTTTCTTGCCAGTAGCAAACAATTTATTTGTCCCGGGAGATGTGAGAACACACATAAAAACAGAAAGCAGGGAAGTAGGCCATACTGTAGGAGAACAAATACCTGGCCGTTTTACACAAAGAAATAAATGAAGTGTCCCTTAAATACAAAAAAACCTGAGAACCAGCATTTACTACATTGAGACAACTGTTACTGTGGAACTCAATAAGCAGTAACAAGCTGAACACCTGTAAATGTCTGAATACACAAGATCTGTAATTATACACATATGATGAACGTAGGAAACTTCCCCTTTAAGGATGCTTCCCTCGCACGGCCCTCTTCCCTCCTCCTCCCGCTCTCCGCCCTGCCCTGCCCCACTTCCGTCCCCCCCCCCCCCCCCGCCCCCCGGGCTCTCTGCCCACTACACTCCCCAAAAGCTGGGCTGTTGATATTCAAGACAATATCGTGATTTAAGGAAAGAATTTAAGCCAGGCAACAAAACTGATGTCCAATTGCCGGAAACACCATCTGTCTGCGAACCAAGAAGCACAACATCTTTACAGGAAAGTCTTGCTAAGTCCTATTTTCAAACCCCCAAAGCAACTCAATGAACTCTAACGAAGCCTGGTGTCTTATAGATTTGCGTCCTGTGGTTGATTGACCTTGATGTGTATTGAAGATGCAAGCTCCAACTGAACCTCTTTCTGAGTCCAGGACATTTATCTCACTTTTCATGGATAAAGTAATGCAGCATCTCTCTCATTTGAGCACGTTATTCGTCTGCTTGTTTTAAGGCAGTTTTGTCTTAGAGACCTTTATCACACTGTCAAAAATGGTAGAAATAGATTCATACAGTTGAAATATATTCAAAAATTATTAGAGACAGAAATACCACGTGACTGCAAAAATCTTGTTTCTCTAGGAAAACAGACTAAAATTACCCAAAGAGCATTGTTTCTACACATCTAATGGATCAGATGCTCCTCCAGTAGTGAGGTCATCCTGGGTTCTTTCTGATTCTCAGAACTTTTCTCCACATCTATTCTATTAAATATTTCACATTCTATTAGCTCTGCAAAATTTATATTAACTAGCTGTTCATCTTGATTTTTTTTTTTTTAAAGCTTTAGCTACACTGTGGAACCTAGTTTAAATTTATGCAGAAGATGCCAAGTCTTGCTCAAATGTTACAGATATCAACATTTCAATGAGTTATGGAAATATTTTCTAATATTCCAATTCAATTTATGATCTTTCTAGCTACGATAGTAAAGTCCACAATGGAGAAAAGATAAAGTAAAAAATAAAGTAAAGTAAAAAATAAAGTAAAAAAAGTAAAAAATAAAGTAAAAAAAGTAAAAAATAAATGTATTTTTTGTTCCTAAACATTTTTTAAAAATCTCTACAGATACTTTAGGCAGAAATTTCAAGTTCTTCAGAAATAAAACACTTAAAATCTTTAACAAATCCCAGATCAGCTAGAAAAAAAGCTAAGCACAATCTACAAAGCAAAAAATAGGAGACAAATAGATATTACCCTCATGTACCACCTCTGGAATCTTACTCTGGAACAAATCTCTAATTGTGGCCATAGAATGTTTCAAATTAGCTACCAGAAAGCCAAGAAATGTAGTAGAAAAATACACATATCAAAACTGCAAGGACTGAATGGAGAAAACTGCACACTTTCATGAGAGAAAACTATATGGGAACACTTTCTCAGTCAACAGGAGCTGCAAGTAAAGACCACTGGAGCTGTTTGAAGCTCCTTAGACTGTTGTTTAGCATGAATGCACAAAAAGAATGATAAAGGAAATCTTCAAATGCTTTCTTTCCATGAAAACTGAAAAAAATATATATTTTATGATGAATTGTCAGGCTATTGAGACTTTTTCTGTCCCATCAGAGTATGTATTATTTTGTTTTCCTTTCTTAAATCTTTTCTTTCTTTTTTAGATCACAGTATCACAGGAAACAGAGGATTGTAAGTCACGATTTTCTCACGTGCCTAAACACACAGTTTAGGAAAAAAACTGCAGATTCAGTGACAGCTACAAAAACCACAGAATATCCCAGTGCTCCCTTTACAGAGACAGTATAACATATGGCTAGCGTGGGGCTTTTCTCATCAGCTCAGACGGACGCAAAATGATCCAGCTAAGAGTCAATCTGCATGTGTAATATCAGAGCACAGTGTCTACAGGTTTATAGTCCAAAAGCAAAAGTATTCAGTACTTTAAGAAATGAAATCTCCACATTGCAGACAGCTTAGCTGCTCTTAAGTCCCATACACTACTAGCTCACTCTCAGTAAGGCATGCAGGGAATTAAACATGCAGTTCCAATCATTATCAAAGACTGCTGCTACTCTGATTCTTTGTAAGCTGAAAACCTACCCTCTAGTGTTTACTAATAGCATCCGTTTAGTACAGCAGGTGAAATGCTGATTGCTTAATTTATTTCTTAGTCATTTTGAAAACCTCCCACTGCATTTATTTTGCATATCCTATTTTTTTTTTCTTTTTTTCATCTTAGGATGAAGGCCACTGGAAAATCCTCAGGGCTACAACAGGGCTATGGCACAATCTCAGCATGCATACATTACAGGGCATCAGAGTGCAACACAAAAATCTTCTCAACAGTCCATTTCCACACCGCGAACTGAATTCAGTCACTCTATTTGTATATGAAACTTCCACCTACCCCTGCAGGGCTGATATGGGCATACTCAAGAGTACACTTCAACCTTTGATTGCTTTACATTCTAGTTCATAATTTCACAGATCAAAAAATAAGCCATTCAAACACTTTAGAACGTTATATAGAGAGAAGAAAAAATATTTTGATACATTAAGATTTAATAAGTTGCTTTGTTGAAGAAAGGCCAGATCCTGTATATCCTACATTTCCTACAGAAAGAAAGGAATCTCAATTTGCTCCTAAAAACCCCTATGTTATTCATTATTTCATGCCTTTCTGGCTTATGTGCTCTTGATGGTTGCTTTTCTATTCTCTTGCTAACGTTCTGCATGTAAACAGCATTTTGTCAGGAATACATACTGATCCAAGGTTCTGCAAATAATGAGTAACATGATCTACACAGAGAAAAGAAAGGTGATGTTTTTAGTTTGATGTTCCCTCTTTCAACACTGACTTAAGTTAGACAAGATGAAAGAATCCATGATGCATGAGATGTAGTTCTTAGTTAAAGTTCATTCTGCTTTAAGACGACATGCATACAGAAACTGAAAACTAGAAATGTAAATTTAAAATCTCTCAAGAATTTTCCATAGTGCTCATCAGTATAGTATTTAGTTCCCAGATAAGCCTTTCAGGGATTTCAGAGTCTCTGGTCCTCCTTTTCTTCCCCTGATTATAAAAAGCTAAATTAAATGAGTTGCGGCTCCACCATCCTTCTCAAAGATGGCTTGCTTTCTATAGAAATGCTTCATTTTTCCTGGCTACAACACATACCAAGCTTCCCAACCAGAAGTCTTACAGCTTACTTGAAACAAATGCTTTCAGCAGTAAATGCTGAGGTACAGCTCAGATTCAGCAGAATTCCATGATTCAGTTTCTCTTTCCAAATATTAAAGAGTCTCCCAGGTTCTTCACTCCTTCATCACCTCCACACACTTAGGTGTCTTACAAGGAAGCAGGAAAGATCTGCTGACCTACTCAATAGCTAGGTCGTAACTTGGCACACTGCGTAACATAGCTGGTTAGCAGACTTCTGTCTTGCCTTTTCTCCAGAAGGTTAAAAAATAAAAAATCAACTTTATTGGATACGCTTAGCAGTGTAGAAATCATGTAAAAGAAAATGTGATCAAATGAATACCTTTCAGGGACCATTTGCCACTAAACTTATTTTATAATTCATCTAACCTGTGATTCCAAGAGTTACACTGCTCTGTAAGGTACAACTGTACTTTCAATGCACTACTTAAATCTTAATGGAGTGAAATTGCTCACATTCATATTTTAACAGTTTAAGTACATAGCTCACTTCTGGAAAGAAACATACCTCAAGATATGAAAAACAAAGTCAATCAAAGAAAATTCACCTGAGAAACTAACTATAAACAAATTACATAAGGAAGGATATTTCAATGAGGATGGGGGTGGAGGTGGTTTGGGTTTTTTGGTGGAGGGTTTGTTGGTTTTTTTGGGCCTGTAGAGTTAAATATGTGGCCCTGTAGGATTTGCTACTCATTTCTAAGTGTCAGCAGTCAGGTGGAAAACTGTGAAACTTGTGCTTTTGAAAAATTCTTGTGCTTTAGGGCCATGTGAATTGTTCTTTCCCCTCAAAATCCACCTTTTTTATATTAGCATGCTTGGTCTTCAGCTTGTAGTTGCTTTAATAAAACTAGATTATTTCAACCGATGAATGGTAAAATGTCCATGAAAATGTTTCATATTATTTTGACATAACTTGACAGCACTGGGCTTTTTAATAAAACAGAATTGAGCCACTTGAGGATCTTGAAGAGTCCATATATATGTGTGTGTGTGTGTATATAAAAGTATATATATCTATGCTTTTAGCACCTTGTCCAATTGTGTCCAGGCATTTAGATTCTTTCTATAGAAATCTTCCAATAATTTTCTGGGTTTATGTGCTTCCCAGCAACCACACATGGCAAGAAAACACTATTATACTTCAGTCCACATCCATTTGCCTTCCAGTACCATGTAAATACTAGACTCTCCAGTTACGTAGAAGTGGGTGCAAGGAATATCAGTCTATCAGTTTAAGCATCTTACAAGTTGTTTTTACAGTGCAATGTTAAAATACATAACGGCAAACTCTGCAGCAGTCAAAGTTAATCAAAATTTGAGCAATTGCTTCTGTAAACACTCCGGTACCATCAACCACAAACTACTCTGCTTTTTGATTCATTGGCTTCTCCTTGATAAAAGACATTCGAGGCAGAGAGACAACTGAGACAAGTATCACAGGAAGTAAACAAGTGACAACCGCAATAACAAGGCAAACAGCACAGGGAGAAGCAGATGCAAACAACAGGGTCAGCAAAGAAGTCAAGGGAAGGTTTGCTAATTTAACCAAATTTAGTAAAACTTCGCATTTTGCTTCTGTCATACCAAAAGCAAACTGAGTGGCAGTCTCTTAAGTTTATAGATGCATTAGTCTAATAAGCAACTAAGGACAGAAATCTACAGCATAAGACTTTACAAAGCAACACCGGTAACACCAAAGGTGAGGGCAGGCTGGGAATTTCTTTGTTTTTGTCAGTATTACAATTTCTTGACCTTCTTATGCCATCCGCTTGGTCAGTCTCCTTGTGGTCCTTATTTTCTGTCGTGCTAAGCCAACAAGTCTCCTCACTTACTGGGGGTTAAATGTAATCAGCTATTCATATGGAAAGTGGCCATTTCAGAAGCATTATATTTTACCTGCTGCTACTGCACATAAGAAAAGACAACACAAGTTAGACAGGTATTCTTTGTAGAAGAAGAGTCATTTGACATCAGATTCTGTGTTACATCCAAGAGAACCTCAGAAGATGTGAACTGACAGCATGTCAAATGTGGAAAAGTAATATTAAATGCTGTTTAAATAGGTCAGGTAAATATGTTAGCAGCTTTCCTCATCTATAGCTTTGCCACGTAAAAATGCACTCCTTGTTTTTAGTGGTGGTGTATGGAACAAGTGACACAAGCCAACAGCCTGAGGTATTCTCACTCAACAAAGTGATACAGTGAAGTCCCTCCATTCAATTCCAATGCAATATAACTAGAAGTAATGGCAATAAATCAAGCATACACCTGGAGAAGAAAATTTAGAACTAGAAAAGGGAGGAATAAAGACTTTATAAAAAAAGGTGGATACCCAAAGAACAGAGTATCCCAGTTCACTGTGTATAATGGCTCAGCATGTTTTAAATTGTGTATAGCACAAGGAACAAATTAATATTCTGAAGGCAGAGTACACTGACCTAAAGCTCAGAACGCCTACGTGGTCCAGTGCACACCTAACACAACTGCTGAAGGTGGAGAATCTAACAAAGAGAAAAATCTGTGGAGTGACCACAAAAATAATCGAAAATGCCAACTGTTCCTGCAGCCAATGCAAGAAAATACAGGGAGATGTGATTTACAGTCACAGTACCCAATTAAAGTACTTCTTCACTTCTTGACAGAATTACTTCTATATTCGGTATTGAAATCCAATTTTTCCCTGAGGTCCAAAGATTTGCTGTTAGATATATAATGAGGGACAAATGGTTAAGGATGTAAAAATAAAATAATAAAAAAGTGTTTAGATATTGTTTTTTATTGGCTGAGAAATTTATTTTGAAATACTGACTACTTCTCTTCCAAAAAGAGGTTGAATAATCTTATTTAGGTCCTTTCTCCACAGACAGAAATCATTACAGGTACACCAAAGAAAGGATGTTCTTAAATACAAATGCCACCTTCTAATAGTTTTATCCTATATAATCAGGGGAAAATACTGTGACTTTCAACTGCAATATAGTACTTTGGAATACTGTATATTATTTCCCAAAGAAACTGTGTAATTCATTTTACAGATGTTTCCTCCTCTTGTGAGTTACTGGGCTCAAAACCAGAAAGGACGAACCTCCAGGCAGAAAGTCAGTATCATCAACTTTGCTGCAACCTTAAGGACTGAACACATGCGTACATGTGAACATACTTCCTGCTTATGACTTTGAAATCCAAATATTTCTGTCCATAACAGAGTCAAGTCTGAGAAATAAGCTCCTTACAGTTTGTGAAACACCTAGATTCTTTGACTGTGGGAACTTTGAAAATAAAGCAAGATTTGCCTTTACAATGCAAATGACCTGCTTCTTCAGGAGGAACTCTTCCCCCCACAGACAACTCAAAGTACTTTAACTCAGTGAAGTTACTCTCAAGTCACAGCAGTGAAGAGTGAGAAGCAAGTACAGCTCCTTGAGATTTTGACAAATTTCCACCTAAAATGTTTGGGCCAGACTTTGAAAGGCATTTAGGTATCTAATTCCCATTAGTTTCAAAGTGACAAAAACACACAAACACCTTTAAAAGTCTGGCCTTTTATTCCTATCAAGTATCCAGGGTCGACTTCCTTTTTATTTTTTAATCAAATTCCTTGTTGCTAATTCTGTTTTCACAACCTATTTCCAAAATTTATTTATTATTTTATCATCATCATCTTCGGTGCAACAGCTTTTGTATTTTACTCGTTTACTGCAATGTGTTAAGACAACAATGAATGCCTTTTTTCCCTCTATAGGGGAAGGGAGAGAGAGCTTGAATGTATTGTCAAAATACATATGTTCATTAATGACTAAGAACTTATTAGAATAGTATTATCATAACTGCAGATAAAATAAGAGTAGAATACAAAAACAGCAGATTCCTTAACAAAATATTTTGAATTTTTGCCTATACACCAATGTGCCATATATACATTATACTTGACAATTTCTCTTTCCAAAACAATGGTATGTTCCTTAGAGCTATATTTGAATAGGGACTACTAACCATCCAAAATGCCAATTCACATCAAGATTTCCAGGCAAAGCACTTAATTCATCATAAATTTCATCTTAAAAGGTTTATAGATTTTATCAGGATGAAAAAAAAATTCACGTTGTTTTGTCTTTTACATATACAAACTTCTTGTTATTCAAGTTTTACTGAGACAAACCATTTGCACTTGAGGTCTGACTTTTCTTTCTACATCAGATGTAGTAATGACACAATGTGGTATACAAAAATGCACTTGCTACCCTGAAGACATTATCTTGTCATTTGAGGTTGTAGTTTTTTAATCCCCAACCCATAGGTGAAGACATGCAATATATGTCCCAGCAACAGTATTTCCCAACTCCTGGTTTACCAATATTACCTTTGGATTTTTATTTTTTTCTAGGCTTTGTCTAAACAAGGGTTTGTGGTGTTAAAATAGTCATATGCAACTTCAAAGAAAATATCAGAATATGTTAGGAAATATAAGAAAATATTCACTACTACATTCAGCCCACAATAGTAATAAAAAATGAAATAGCCAAATCTAGAGGAAACTTCAAAGCCAGATTTGAACCACTTTTCTTTATTAGAGTTTAACTTTTCTTAACTACTAAAAACGTTACTTTATGCTACTCTCTCTCACTTAAAGTTAAAAAGACAAAATTTAACACTCCTCCATAATGAAAATACTGTGCTCCTTTGGATTTAATCACAATTTAATCACTTTTAATCACAATGAAAAAACAAACCATTACAGAATACAGACCTACTTTCCCCTGAAAAATAATTTCAAAATATTTCTCTAAGTGAAAACTGCAGTAAAAATAACCTTCCTTATAAAAAAATTATTTTTGCGTAACCCAAGCTTTTCATAAAAGCTTTCTGTAAAAGAAAAAAAAAATCAGTTCTAAGAAAAATGAACAAGAAGTCACTTAGAAACACTAAAAGCACACAGATTTACAGAAACATAGCAATCTATTTGTTGACATGAACTAGAATAAGAAAGCAGTTTTGCTTTTAGATTCCCAGACACAGTGCACATACCATTTGCCATCTCCATTTCCTGGGCTTGATACTCTGGTCCAGACACCTTTTAAAATCTTTTTTAAGATTATTTTCTGTTGTGGTTAAGGAGGCAACAGGACAGCTTTAGATGACTGCATACTGGATCCAGTGCAGATTATCTGCTTTCTTCTTACCTTATTTCTCCACGGTAAAACAAGATTCAGATTCTACCTTAGCAAATTAATAATTAGCCATGCAGTTTTGGATCAAAATAATAAACTTCCTCTATTTGCCCAGCTTCCGGTCTTTTAAGTACTTAGCAGAGCTTAATGGACAGACAAATGCCTGTTCCACTAACAGAGAGTATAAATGGGCACGGCCATTTCTAAAGGCACATGATTTTATTATCTTTATGGTGTGCCTATGATCCAGTGAATATATCACAGAACATTAATTGAATCTACAGAGAACAAATATAATACATCTGATTTCTAAATCTTTATTACAGTTGTTGCTTAGCATACTAACCTCTTATATAAAAGTATATTCTTTGATATACAGTAAATAGAATTCATAATAGCAACAGACTAGGCTTCATTAAACATGTTGTTCTGGCTGCAACCAAATTTGTGGTTCTCCCCACAAGATCCTGGGTTAAAAACCAAAGGAACAAAACCCCTATTTATTTTGCCGTCTTACTCAAAATATTTTTGATAGAGCTAAACATGTAGTTCTGTAGTAGGAAGTTAATGTTACAAAGCACAGAGAGGAAACAAGACATATCTGACAGTAAGCTGAGGAAGCTAATTTCTTCCTCCAGCTGAGCTGCAACTGAAGCAGAGACTCTGGTCACTGCCTTACTGCAACAGGAAACTCATCTCAGTACCTCCCACCTACACGATGCTCAATTTCCACTATTAAACTTTTCTGTTAAATTACCCTGATTTCCCCAAGACAAATAATTTCCATTATGTGTTTTGTTAATGCTAGTGTTGTTATCAAATCAGTGTGGGCTTAAAAATGCATCCTTGCTAATGTCACTAAGGTGGCGTTTTATTAATGCACATTTCAAAGATCTGAAAGTATTACTGTAGTCACTAGTCCAGTACTCTTCAAACTGCGAGCTGTGATCTCCAATGGGATAATGGGAAGGTTCAATGGTAATAATGGCTTTGAACAGCTAAAAAAAAAAAAAAGGCTAAAAAATTTTTCAAGAAAATAAAAAACATAAAATTACTTTAATTAGAACAAAGAAAAAACTCTTAAGCAACTTTAAATAATTATTTATTACTAGCAGCAGTTCAGTTACTCCATGGATAGAAATTTGCATCACATCCAGTAATTACAGGGAGTTTTCATTCTCTCCCACCTTACATGCTTTAGGACAATTACTATCAATTAAATGTAACTTCAGCTGTCAGTCATTAGATTAGGTTATGCCTCTGTTTGCTAATTTGAGAAGCCTTCTAATACCTGGAAAAGTCTTCCTGTATGTGATTTACAGACATAGGTTGCAAGCCAAAAAAGCAACATCTAAACGCAGGGGGGGTTATAAAATGTTCTCATGTGCTTCGTAGGCATGTCCAGCACACAATTTCATTTATTCTATTTTAGAACCAGACTGAAGATACAAGAAGATGTAAAGGGGTAAATTATACAACCGTGCTGGGCCTCAGTAAGTGGCAACAGTCTGCCATTCTGTTGTGACAGAGAACACTTTTAGCATTACCTAAACAAGGCACAGCTGTGAGGCTCTCCTTGAGCAAACCTATTTCCTTGCTGTCATAAACAGACTATACAAGAGGCCAGATAACCTAAATCTTTGGATTTCAGAAACCTTTATGAAGCAGTTCTGCAGCTGATAAGGAATGTCTCCCTCATTCCCAAACCCTAGTGATGTGTCCAGTAACTAACCTGAGGTGAAGCAGAAATCAGAAGCTGACCCAATGAAAGCACTGGCCCCTTCATAATCTCAGTAATGAAATATCCATTAAAGGCCATGAGAGTTCCATGTACTTTGCAAGTTTAGCTTTTATTTATGTCTCACTACTTGTATTTTTGTTGCCTGTTTTTAACTTGTAATTTAAAACTTAGAGCTATACAAACTAACAGTGTAAACTATAATGAGTATTAATTCAAACAAGCGTCAGCTCTCCTTTAATTTGAGAAGTTTCATCTTGCTTATAAGCTTAAAGCAGAAGAGGGATATCTTTTTTCCTACAGGGTTGACCTTATATGAGATAACAATTAGGTTATGTTATTTTAGCTTTGTTTTAGGCTCTTTGCATTAATGCATACATAAAGTAAACAAAGGTAAACAGAAAAGTAATCCACCAAAGAATGACATACACAGAAAGGCCTGGGTGATAAGCAGCAATAGTTTGAGATGCATTTTCAGAAGCTAATACTGTTGATACAATAAACATGAGATGATGAAAGAATGGTATCTTTCAAAAAGCAGCTCATGAAAGCTTTTTAAGATCAGAAGTATTTCATCATTTCAGATAAGATGGCTGAGCCCCATGATATTATCCTCTCTATGATTTGGGTAGAACATCATGGTATCAGTTGCTATTAATAAACTTGATTCAGAAATCCTTGCATTAACTATAAAAAGGTCCCTGCCTTTTCTCACTGCATTCATTTCTTTCAATTTACAGCCCTTAGGCAAACCAACAAAAGCATGTTTTATATTTTTTATAAATTCAAACAAAGGAGAAATGCATAACAATTTCCTGGGGCACTCAAAAACAGATTAATCTTCATGAGTTCCCTCAGCTCCCATTAAATGTTTGTGGAAAACACTCGGAACACCCAAAGGCTGCCCAGTTAAAGAAAAATTCTGCCAAATAATTACTTCAACTGTTCCTTACTTTTTTAATCCACTCAGCAGGAAAACTTGTCAGGCAAAGGTATCTGACCAGCCCGACATCATTTTTCACTGTATTTACTGTGTTACAGAAAAACATACTTTCTTTTGCTTCTTAGTCAACAGCATTTAAGAAACAGAAGAACAAGTTGTTCAGCTCTTGTGCCAAAGAGTTAATAACTGAGGAAAAGCACAGACCAAATATCACGCAACTGCGTGACTACTCCGATTCGATATTCCGAAACGTGGCAGTTGCAATCGCCAGCGACAGCAGAGGTATTAGCACTCCGAGTTAAGCTCTTAGCCACCTGCAGGCAGCGCTCGGACATACGGCGCTACCGTTGGAGGTAGCATGCTTTGCACGCACGAAGAGTGGGCCGCAGCGCCTGCGGTCAGTTCAGCTGTTTATGTTCCCCAGGACAGGCAAGGCATCAGACCCCCATACGTGGCTGCTGCTTTTCTGCGATGGGAGAACAGACAAGGAGATTACAGCCTTTGCAAAGCCCTCCTTTCAAAACAAAATCTTGAAGAGGATGACTCAAGCTCCTGTCTCTTCTCCTTGGGATTTCCTCCAGTGAGGCAAATAAATAAAGCTTCCTGAGATGCTTTCTCATTCTCCACCAGTGGCAAGCAGCCACACTGAGAGCTGCTAAGCAGCTGTTGATCCAAAGGGCAAGCAAATAAACACAGCAGTAAAGTTGGTTGGATGGCAAATATTCATTGCCTGGGAAATATGAACCATCAAAAATACATATTTTTAAGAACTGGGGGGAAAACCAAAAACAAAGAATACAAAAGCTGAACACTGTAATACGTTATGAGGAAAAAAAATTCAAAAGCTGAACACACCAAGATTTTGTCCCTAAAATCACAAATGGAAGAGTGCAATTTTGTTCCAGAATCATGTTTGTCACCTACAACACTGAGAGGCAGTAGCAGTCTGTCGTAGGCACTATCACTACTGGCATGTCATGAAGTTATATCAGTTTGGACTTTTGATTTATTCTCCTATCATGCACTTGATAACCTTAAAAAATGTTTTATTAAGCTCTTGGAGCAAAAAAAAAAAAATAGAGCAAAAGGAATTTAACAACAAAAGCTTCCATGTATATTAACACTTTATGTACACCTCTGTCGTTGGCATTGGCATTATTGTAAGCTGCACTGAACGTTTTAGATTCTAGGAAGGGAAGAGATTCCTTTTCGGAAGTGCATTTCCCAGTCTGATTCTTTCCCTTCTGCCTCCCTGAAGAGAGCATGCCTTTACATCAACAGTATAACCCTTCCATTGCACTCTGGTACGCAAGTCTTCATCCTTTTGCTTAAAATGCTCATAAGTTTGATAGGGACTATCAACACTCCTCGCTCTGACACTGTCTTAATGACCTAGCAGTCAGGGGGCTGTTAAGGTTGCCTCCTTCACTCCCAGAGAGATTGCAGAATGTGAAGTATCCTTCTCCTACACCATACAGAAATATTAGATGAGTGATGGTCATAGACAGAATATTAATAATTAAAGAATGTCCCTACTTAAAGTACAAAATTTGTCTTAAAAGAGAAAATTGCTTTCCCATTCTGAATCACTGGTCATTACAACTTGCATTGAAACAAGGATATTATCTGATCGGCACATTTAAACTATGTCAGTCACAGTTTTCCTTATATATACAGCCATGGTTCAGGTGCCACATTACAGCATATTGTGACAGGATGGACTGCTTTGCCTGCGAGGCCAGTGTACCCTGGACAAAACAGACAGGTCTAGCCCTAACTTCTTACAAACCATTGCCACCAATAAATAAAACAACAAACCCAGACTCTCTCCTCTCATGCTTCAGCAGCTAGTATTTCTTTCCACTACAAACTGGATACACAGGTAAATAAGCGTTCCTCGTTTCTTCCACATCTCACCTCTCAGTAAGTCACCCACTGACAGGGCGCAGCAATCCACAGGAAACAAAGTGGTGCCCCTTCGTGACTTTGAGAGCGAAGTAGACACGACATTTTGAGAATATTGTGTTTATACTTTGTAAAGTTTTTTCCTTACCTTTCCCCAAAGATAAACTGGCTCTTTGGCACCTCTGCAACAACCTGTAAATAACAAATATTAATTTCCTGCTGTGCCACCTGCTGCATAAATGACTACAGGCAGAGTTTTCTGCAATGGCCATGTTATTCTGAGAAGCAGCAGAAGCTGTACTAAACACCAATCAAATCTTCAAGTGTCTTCACAATAAAACTTATTTTTGTAAATTTTGGAAGGATACCAGATGCTATCAAATATTTACTAAGTTTTTCCCTCTCAAAAGCTTCCCTCTTTTCTCTCTCACTCACCATTTAGCCCTGAGCTCAAGCATCAGACTGAGAACCCTTCTGCTTTCAGAAAATCAGCTTCTCTTTACTACAAAGAAATCATTTTCTCTAACTAATCTTAACAGAAATCACAGCAGAAGTGTTAAAAGCACTCAACACCACTAACCTAAGAAATATGGAGGTCTTTAATGAAGTATAAGATAACATGAGCTCTTTTGAGCAGTAAAAATGTGGAATTGTTGTCAGAACACATGAGCAGGAAGATCTGCCTGGCTGTAACATCTGGCAGGACGTTATACCTCTCCCCACTACAGGAAATGGTCTTCTGCAGTGAGGGACTAGACACTGTAAAAAAGGCAGTGAGGCTAAAACTTAGAAGATCGACAAACTGATTCAGAAGTAAGAGAGCCTGTTGCAAGCAAAACAAGGTCAATACTTACTTTTCAGCTCCCTCATTCATGACTTCCCTATACTTGGAGGCAGAACGCGGCACGCTGGTGCTCCTTGGCCAAAGCTGTTGGCGCTCTGCAACGCTGAACAGGCACGCGACAGAATGGCTGGCACAAGTGCCTAGTACAGACGCTCGGTAGCTAACCAAAAATTTCACATGAAGCCATAAAGTAGAAATCTTCCAATTTCAGAAAATCAGCACGCCCAGTAGAAAACTTAACAACAGTGCCTAAGCAAAGTTTTCCAAAATTATTTCTCAACTGCACAAAGGGAATGGAAACAGCAGTAAACTGCAATGGAAGAAACTAGTTTCCATTCTCTCAGCACAATAAAAGTGACTGAATTACAATATTTATTAGCAACATATTTAGATATATTCATATAGATATGTGCACACATACTAGCTTTTATAGTCTTCTCTCTCACTCTGTACACATATGCACACACATATTATTCACAGATCAGCCTGAACAAAGACTCTTTCATAAAAAAAAAAAGTTTCCAGCTTCTCTAAACAACTGTGAGAAGTCTCTTTATACAAAGATCATTTCACGCCAAATGAAAATGTTCCTTTCTGTCAAGTTCTTTCAACATCGAGGAAGGCATGCATGCTCACATTTTATCCTATTAATGGTTTTAATACTTGCCCATCAGCCATGAATGCAGAAATCATGGGAACAGGTTCTCATGAATAGGCCTCACAGCTAGAAAAACTTAGTTGTGATTAAGGAGAGTCAAGGCTGCTCCCAAAACACTTTTTGTGCATTTCTCCAATAGCTATGAATTGTAAAGCACTTAAAATCCTCGAGGAGAGGAAACAGAATTAGACAGTACACTAATCTGATCACTAAAATTTTTCTCCAGAATAGATGTCTTTTAATTTTACTTTTACTATTTGTAAAAAATTTCAATCACCTGTATTGCAGTATCTCTTCTTTCGTTTCTCAAATTAGAAAACAGACGGTAACTGGAAATCATACATCTGGTTTTAAAATAATTCACAAAGGCCAACTAAAGCTAAATAGTAACAGAAGCAGTAGGTTTTATCTCAAAACAAAGTATATTTGCTTTGTCAAAAAAGGGAAAAAATTATTAGATGACAAGCAAAAAAGGTATCAAAGTAGTCAATTCTTTTAAATTTTTTGTATGCAAAATGTCACTTCCTTTTTTTCTGAAGAGAAACTCATGTTTTATAAAGGCCAGCTGTTACAAAAAAGAATGAAAAAAAAAGAGTATTATTTCTTAGTACAGGTGTTACTTATTTCCAACATATAACATTCCCATGTCCTGCTCACAACAGCAGACCTAATTGTTTCATCTTTGGTTTTCCATAGGCCAACCATGGTCAGCCATGCTAGAGGGAGTAGTATGAACATGACGGTCAAATCTAAAGACTGCAAATGTGAAGATCACTCTGGCTGGACCTGGATACTACTAGCCTAACACAGAAAGGAAGTGATGTTTTGTAGCCACAGGAAGGTAGCACCTCGCAGCAGTAAGAATATCATGGGCTGTTTAAATCTGCCTTCAAATTGACTGAAGCAACTCTTTCAAGCGCCTTCAAATGCTGCTTCCTTTTTTCCTAGTTTCATCTTCACTTGGTTCTTCATCCATAGGTTGTTTTTTGCTAGAGACTACAACAGTGCAGACAATCACATGCACTTGTAGAGGGTGCTTTTGAATATTACCCTTTAAAATTGCATTTCATTACACTCCTTTTAAAAAAAGGAAAAAAATCATGCATCAGATGTTCTCAATCTAAAATTGGATAACAATGTAGTTGTCATTTAAGAAATGTCTGCTTGTATTATATTACAGATTTATTACTAAACTCCTGTCTACAGAAATAGATATAATCAGGAAGAATTAGCATAGAGTTTAAAAAATGGTTTTCATTCTGTTTCTTTTGAAGTTTGCTTGTAAAGAAACTATCATTTGGTTCAATTAATGCAAATAATCTGAAATATCAATAGCAGTCGCAGAAAGGGAAGAAATGTCTGTTGTGGGTGAACTGTTTTTCCTACCAAAACCTGGCCTGAAATCAGACTCATAAGAATGTTGTTGCTTCCAGCAAGTTTGTAGAGAATTTCATTTCTTAGATGGCATACCAGATAGACCAACAGTTAAACAGACCATCAGCCAGATGGTTCAGTGAAGAAATGAAATTTTGAAATTTCTGACAGCAATCAAAGGAAGAATCTCTCTCTCTGAAGTTTGGAGCAACATGGCACTTAACTGTGCATGCAGCTACCCAGGAGCCTCAATGAGCAAAACCACTAACTTGTCCTGTCCCCAGAAAGATCTGACCAGTTAAACCCCTTCTCTGTTTCTGAGACCCATTCTGTCTGCTAGACTGCCAGCTCTGCCTATTAGTCATATAAACTGTATCAGGCATAAAATGACCATTGAGACTGACTGCCAACTGTTATCTCTTAATTTCAATATAAAAAAAGACTTCAGAAAATAAAATTAATGGAATTTATCACCCTTACTCGAGTAAGATATTTCAACAAAGACGATGACTGGAAATTTAGGCCTCACATATATGAAAATGTTCAGCATATTTATATAATCATAACAAAGGAATGCTTATGACATTGTCATAAGTTATTTTATCAGTATCTTTTAAAAATAACAACATCCATGTTAGAAGTAGTAGTAGTTAGAAGTTAAACTCATTTTTCCAAAATTATTTTTCACTGCATAAAAGCAAATTATATTATGCCATTACCCAATTGCACTCCAGCTCCACTTTCATGTAATTATTTTTATGCTACAGTCCAGTTCATAAAGGATGAATCAAGGGCAGAAGTGGACATTCTCATAAACAATTCTTTCTGGCAGTTCATGCGAGTAAAAAACATGAAACATTGATATCACATATGGTATGGCAATCACACAACGATTCATGCACACATCTCAAAATCAGAGGATCTGGCTTACAGGTGAAAGCATATAAACATAAGCTGACATTAAAGAAAGATTTTTCTCTGAAACAGTGCTGAGAATGTACAAACACATACACATTTTTAATCACCAATAAAATCCAACTGCTTCATCTGACTATGCTTTGGAAGATTAGCTAGAGCATTTGCTGACAGCATGCATCAATCACATATCTTTAAATAGTTAATCAAACACTACATACAGCTGGCCTTTAAATTTCAATAGGTTTCTTAAATCATTTCTTATTATCCTGTTTATAGTTCTTCAAAAGTCAATGAGTGATGAGTACTTAATTCACACAGCAGCAAGCATCATACACAGATACACTAACCCATAATTAGTGGGTCAGCTAAACATACAAACGAGTCCATGTATGCTTTATTTAAAGACCATTTGTAATGACAGATGGTTTACTAGTACCTAACATCTCTGACCATCCTTGGCCTGATGCTTTAATGTTTGCAAATACATTTAATGTCAATTCTTGTTGTGAAAATGTCAAAAAGACAGATTGAAAGAGAATAAAAAAAAGATACACAATAATCTCCAAATATTTTAAGAGAAAGGCTTGGGGAACCTTAAAAAGTAGGTAGAGGAACTTTTATTACTAAAGTTTATGTTTTGGCAAATACAGGTGACAGGAGCATCATGAGCAAAAGCAATAATGTTCTGAAACTACCTTGTGCTAGACACTCCATATCCTGCATTCAAGCTCATCATCTTCAGACACATTCCTGAGTAGTTTCTTCTGTTCAGAGGCATCATTTTCCCCCCCTTTTTACACAGGTTTCCAAGCTCTTCCTACCCACGTTTGACATATCCCCTATTCTTCCCTCCTCTCAGCTCTCTCCTAGAATCACAGAATAGCTGGGCTTGGAAGGCACCTCTGGAGGGAGATCATCTGGATCAACCCCCCTGCTCAAGCAGTACCTGCTACAGTAGGTTGCTCAGGGCCGTATCCAGCTGCATTTTGAATATCTCCAAGGATACAGACTCCGCAACCTCTCTGTGCCACCTGGCCCAGTGCTCTGTCACCCTCACAATCAAAAGGGGTTTTCTTGCATTCAGACAGAATTTCCTGCATTTCAGTTTGTGCCCTTTGCTTCTTCTCCTGTCACTGGGCACCACTCAGAGAAGTCTGGCTCCATCTTCTTTATACCCTCCCATCAGGTATTTATATACAATTGTAAGATCTCCCCTCAGCCTTCTCTTCCCCAGGCTACACGGTCCCAGCTCTCTCAGTCTCTCCTCGTATGTCTGATGCTCCTAGTCCCTTAATCCTCTCTGTGGCATTTTGCTGGACTCACTCCAGCAGGTCCATGTCAGTCTTGTCCTGGGGAGCCCAGGACTAGACCCAGCACTCCAGGTGTGGCCTCTCCAGTGCCACTGGGCACCACTGAGTCTGGCCCCATCCTCTTGACACCACTCCCACCAGATATTTATACACATGCTACATAAGTAGTTCTATATTGCTGAATCGAGAGAGAAATGTGAGATTTGTCCTGGAAGAGAATATTTACCGCTTCATAAAAACAGTAAAGGAGTATAATCTAGACAGCAATGCTACCTTAAGCACTGCTTTTGCATAGCTTTCACTAAACCAAGGTTTGTTTATATCATCTGACCCTTATGACAAAAAAATAAGGGGCACTTCATAACTTAGAAATTGTCAATAGGTTCAGTTTCAAAACCAGAAACTACTCTCTGACCTATGATTCTGCCTAGTTCCACTATACATTACTGAAGGTGACATGTTCAGCCTTAGGGATAAATGGACTTTGATAGGAAGTGAAGTAGTCCTTCTAGAAAATAGTTTGTGCTTTTAACTCTTGTGGACTCAGTAGGAAAAAAAGTAGAAATGTAACCTAGTCATAAAAAAAACAGAACCCAAGGAAATCCCCACACTTCTCTCTTCTTTTTTTCTGAAATATTTTACAAGGAAATGTAGGAACGTGTATGTGCATGCACAAGCAAAAACACACTTGGACAGTATATAAACAAAGCTGTAAAGGTTACATTATCTATACTAGAAAATTCTGTTTTTTTTTAGAATCTTAGAAATTTGAATTTCACTAACCAAAGCCACCAGCTCCTGTCAAAACAACCTCCTCCCCAAAAAAACTTTTATTAACATGTAAGCAGATGGTCGAAAGTATTGATCTGAACAGTAGTAAAAAACTATAGCTTCAGGTGTGTCTTAGATGTTAAACTTTTCTGAGGGAATAACTCCCCTTTGGTTTCTCACTTGGTTGCCTGAGACACTAATTCTCAGCTCAAAAGATTATCTCACACTTCACTAGCTTTGGTACCTTAGTATAATCATCTGCTGTGAACTTTTTCTGCACTTCACAGATACACTGCAGGGAACAGAGCAGTCATAAAAGATAAAAAAAAGCTATAAAAGGCCACAGCCAGTTTCATCATAATAGCTACTGTTTTCTTTAGATTTCAGACATACTTTTGCAAATTTTATTTTAAGCATTATTCAGGGTGAATATAGATAACAAGTCTAGAGAATAGATTATTTTTCCTATTCTCTTGAGGCAATTTCAGAAGTCCTTGCAAGGTCAGACAGTATGCATAAAAGACAGTCTCCTCTTTAATTGTGATTAATGCCACTTGATCATCAGACAACATACTTTAACACAATTATGTTGCAAGCATGTAGTACAGAAACTATACATACTATTACATACTCAAGCAAATGTGTATCTAGATTTACATATAACAATCTATGCTCTAGAAACATTTAACTTAGTTATATATTAAATGTTAAATTGTATATACATTATTTCTATAGGTTATAGATTGATATACTAATATCTACTTTCTTGTGCTGCACAGCTGATCGAAAAGCTCACCATAGTTTAGCCACACAGAAGCAGAAGCCTCATACTGAGATCAAGTAATCAACTTATAAGACCTGATTGTCATCCTCCATTTAATAGCTGAAAGAGTGGAGAATTATTTAGCTCCCTGGCACACTGAATTCAAAATATTTTTTTAAAAGAAGGTACCAGTGTATAAACCAACAGAAATTGTCCCTGTTTACACTCAGCTATTCAGTACCAGAAATACTCTGAACTCACTACAGGGCTGCCAAAGCTTCCCTCCACATTAAAACCATGCGGTTGTATAAAATAGACTTGACTGATTAAAAGATCTAAATGTTCAGGGCTGTTTTTACAAGCTACAGGTGTATAGCTGGAATTATAACTTTTTTCATAGGTGTAAACGAAGATTTCATTGCCAAACTTATTCAGTTATATACCTTTAAGTGATTACAAATGCATGATCCCTTGTTCTAGTTAGGAATTTGGGGACTTTTTATAATCACAGACTTTTTATGATAGAAAACACTGGTGTGTTGAAAGCAAAGCTTTCTAAGAGAAATTAAATGAAATTTCAATCACAGCTTCCTGATCAAAGGCAGAAAAATTAAAATACTTTCCAAAATAATTAACAGACTACTGATGGGATATAGCAAAGGAAGTCTCTATGATGCCATGTGTGATGCTTGATTCTGATGTCCCAGATTTCTCAGCAGAGATTCCTAACTGCATGTTATTATTCTTCAATTTTTTTCCACCTTTCCTCCAAAAAAAATGCATTGAAAAATCTCAATGTTTCACAGAATGAAAAACTTTTCCTAGTCTAGTTCTAGTTATTAGAATAAATCTAGTTCTAGTTATTAGAATAAATTCTGAAGACAACAGAAATCAGGACTGGAAAGAACCTCAAAAGACAATCTCATTTACCCTCCCTCATTGTGAGGAAGGTTTCCAAATATACCTAAATCCCATTGACATATGTTTGCCCTGTTTTTTTGAAACCTCCAATGGACTCTCCCGTGGGAGTTTGTTTCAGGGCTTAATTGCACAGCTAGAAAGCTTTTTCTAAAACATCTTGGATGCAATATAAGTATATTACTTTTCCACTTCCATTAGCATGAAGAGTAGCTGATCACCACTACTTTCTAACAAAAATGTACATATTGCAATGCTGATACACCAATAACCCCATCAGATTTTAATTTTTTAGATTAAAGAACTAAAGTTATTTCATTTTTTTCCTATCTTCTCCTCAAACACTTTGTCATTATTACTGTTGTCTCTGAACTCTTCAACTTTTTTGCTGTATCCAGACACACAGCTGAGGCCTGACCAGCACCAAATAGAAAGGAATAATTACCATAACTCATATATGATATTTGTGTTAATACATCCCAGAATAACTTCTGGCTTTTTTGGAACAGCAACATATGGCTGACTTAGACTTTCATGTGCTATTATTCCTTTTAGCAACACTGCTGCAAAGCCAATTGTTCCCCACCTTGGTTTTTTTTTTTCATATCACTTGTTCTGAAGTGTTATTGTTTGCATTTATCTTCATCGACCTTACTCATCACAGAACATTTCTCTGATTTACCAAGATCGTTTGAAATTTCCATTCTGGCTTCCAAAGTGCTTGCCACCCCTCGCAGTATAACATCCCCTGAAGTTTTTATAAACACCTTTTCTATCGTAGAAGGCACTAATGAAAACTGAACAAGACTCAACCCCTACAGAACGCTCTTCCTACTTACCAGTGAAAAATGAAGAACCACTCTCGGAAAATTTTCTCCCTAGCATCTTCTGCATTTACCTCTTGGTGATTTGCTTCTGAAATTTATAGAAGTCACTGTTAAAAGCCTCTCTAAAGTCAAAATACATTGTAGCTCCTGCTTCCCACTTACCCAAGTCCACTTACCCAGTCAAACAAAAAATTTTTTTCAGTTTGACGTGGTTTGTTCTTCACAAATCCGCATTGCTGCTTCTTACCTCCTTATTAATCCCCAGGTGCTTTTAAGTGGATACTAGAACCAATTATTAAACATTCATAAAGGTAGTTACGTTAATTAGGCAGTTCTAACTGAAATCTTATTGTGACCAATGAAACAAAGATTTTTGTCATCAGATATTTTGTCTCCTTTCCCATTTTGCAACTTGCTCGTACCTTCCTTGACCTTCCTCTTCTAAGGCACATTTAACAAACCTATTTGTGATGTATTTGCATTGAGAAGTCTGGATTTTCCCCTACGTGCTTGCGCTTTTTCTTCATACTTATCCTTTATAACAAAGGTAGGCATCAAACCTCAGACTGCATCCAGTTGGATCCACGCTAATTCAAATTATCAACACTTCACTTCAAAACTGCTATCTTTAAAAATCAAAATTCATAGCATTATGTTATGGATTATAACTAGATAGTATCAATGAAGACTACTTAGTCACATTCACTGCACAATTCTGAGGGCTTGAAATAGTATGCAAATGTAAAGTACATCTAAATGCCCAAAATCAGATGCAGCCTTTAATGAATGAAACCTTTAATGTTGCACAATAATTTCAACCTCGTGTTTGTTTAGACTAGATAGTCTAATAAAATTTTATTTCTTCAGCTGTTGTAATTTAATTTTATGGAAAATTATCTCCAAAGCCAGAACCCAAAACAAAATTAAACATACAAAAGTTCTAGATAATCAGAATTAAACTGTTCTGAGAAAAGCAATTATCTAAATGGTTTGATTTCACTGCATACAGGTTACCTTCTCCTGCGGCTCAGTGGGTTTTTTTCTGTTTGTGTATTTGCAGGGTAGCGCACATCTGCATGGGGCCAGAGCACAGCAGGGGCTGAGCTGTGACTCAGAGTAACACTTTGGTCCTTGTTTCCCTCTTCCCTTACCTTCAACAAACCAAAACTCCTCCATGAGGAACCCTCCTCCAGGAGGGCCACAGTCAGTCATCGACCCACAACCCCCCTCATCCACTTCCACACTGCCACACAGTCCCGTCTGGGATGTTACGTATGATGCAGATGATTTGGGTAGGCAAACAAGAACAATTTCTTATCCCTTTTAGTTCTCAGAGAAGAAACAGCCAGTATCATAGCCTGGCCTAGCAATACTATAAAATCATCTGTTTGTGGAAAATTGAATGTTTCCTTCTCTTTGTATTTATTATAAAAAGAACATATCCAAAGATTTTTAACTGAGAAAAAATAGAGGAGAGGAGGGATGGCAATGGGATGACCATATGAATAACTTAGCTCTTCATAAATGCCACATATAAGAAAAATGAACAAAATACATATTAAAACATTCATACTTCCTCATATTTTTTTTCCAAAGAATGTGCATGAAAAAGAACTGCAAAGCTGCAGTGTAATCCAGGCTAAAATCTTTTTCCTGTAACAAAGGTTTCAGGAAAGATATTCTCTGCAATTTATCAGAGACACATTCCGAGTGTGAACACTTCATTTTCTCCGATTATCATAATATCTGCGTGCTTAATTCACTAGTCACAACAGCAGATTGGTTTTTGAAAGCGGGAAAGTAAATGGCCTGCAAAGTGAATGCTTTCCAAGGCCTTGCCACTTATATCAATAAACTGACCAATTTTGAAACTGAGCTATTTTATTATGCAGTAATAAAACTTAGTTAGAATTTTGGCAATCATCTCATAGCTCTTGGATCTAATAAGGAAATGAAGGCAAGGATATTTTGGTGGATTTTTTCCTAAATTAATCAAACAATTCTGCAAATAAAGATATACAGATGTCCAAAATTATTGTAATATTTAAGTGGATTATTTTTCAAAGTGTGCAGAGATGTGTCTGAAATTTGATACTCTGATACTTTAATACTATGAACATGAAAACACAAAGTGGTAGAATAGTTTCACTATCTGAATTGGGGAACTTCACATTATTCCTGAGTGATAAAGCCCAAATAACTACCAATAAACCCACATATCTCACGTATTTTACCTCATATATATATATATATATAAAGACAAACCTCAGGTCAAACTGCTTCAGAAATCCTTATTCATTTTTACAAAAATATTGCAGCCTGGCTGTTAAAAATGAAATGTTTCTTTTCCTTCTGAATTCTACTCAGAATTCAGAGGAAAAAATTTTCAAAATGCCTATACCTATTTACTTTGGACAATCTTATCCATGCACTAAATATGTATCTTAGAATTTTAATATTCAGTATGGTAAGACTTTTCAGGACTGACATCCAGTGTGCCACTTCACAAATCTGAGAGAATCTCTCTTCCTCCTCCCATGAAGTTGCATTAAGGTTTTGTTTCTGGCCCTAAGCTATTGTTCTATTCCCTATGACGAAGTATTGATAAACCTGTTCCATCCCATGGCTCAGATAAAAATAATTAAGAGGTGCTTCCGTTTGGTGGAAGATGCAAACGCTTCTGTAGCAAGACAGAGAAGAGAGCTGCTTAAAACAGCTTACGATTTCAGAATGCAGACAGCATCCCATCTGCAACTGGCATGCTGACGCTTCCTGGGGAAACAGTACATTATTCATCCCATCCAGAAAATGTGTTTTATGAAACTATATTATTTACAGATCCATTTGTCTCATTTTTCTTCATTTGCTCATTTTAATCTTGGTTACAGCCTTGTTTTTAACTTCAATGGCTACTTGAATGCATGCACTGTTGCTTTTTTCCCCACATCCCCACATATTCAGGTTTGTCGTATAGCAAAGGCACAGAACGCTTACGTTCCTGTCTCTCAGAAACCCAATTTCTTCCTAAATTTAGTTGCCACTGATTGCAGTGCTTGCCTTCTTTGCCTCATTAATTTCTTATAGCTGCTGCATGGCTTACTGAACAATAACACATGCTCTGATCTCCCACTCTCTCCTGCAACCTGTCCAAGTACACCTAGCAGAAGAAAAGAAAACTAATTTGTTTGTAGGTTAACTCTCGTAGAATTACATTATATTTGGCAGAAGCATGCACACTCACTCAAGGCTAAATGTAGTCTGTGCAATACAGTGAAACTGAGCTTCATCTGAATATATTCAATCATCCTTCAGTGAAGGATAGGTATATTTTGATTCTATGCATCAAATGTGTCCAAGAATACATATCAGCATTATCAAAAAATACCATGCACATATATGCAAATAATGTATTTTTCACGTATTCCTTTTGTGCAAAGGTGGGCACAATGCACCCAGCAATCACATACATTCTTTCATTAAGACTTCCTGAAGCTATGTGCTTGAAGACGCTGATGACCACTTCTTTTAGACAACAAATAGGAGACGACATGCATTTTTAAGCTTCTGTCTCAAATAGGAATTGTGAGTACTTTATAAGCAGTGGCCCAGAGAGCTTACAAGCAAAACGAAATGTTCTGGGAAATGCATGGGCATGTTACCATTTAGGATTATGTAAATAAAATTTTGAGAGTTTGCTTGTTTGTTCAGCAGCCAAACCCCTAAACTGGGAGAGAAACTCTTAGATCCAACTGAATTTGATGTTTTATCAATGGAAGAAAGTTTTTTTATTTTTACATATTTAATAAAATATCCCATTTGGTCTGAAAAAAGCTTTTAAAAATATATACAAACAAACAAGGCTTCTTTGCAAATACTTGCAAGAAAATTGGACCTTCATTTTCAGTGACATTTTCATCTCCCCTCAGAACGTCACTTTGCCCTGTTTTCACTTTCTGGTGAAAGTGCATTTGCATTCTCTTGCAAAATTGCTCATACCACCAATTTTATCTACAGATAGGAGATTTCCTGGTAATACACTTGTTTCTTTCATGCATGATGTTATCAAGCTCTAAGTGCTCAGTTCCATCCTCTCTCTGTAATATGTAAAGGCAAGCTTTGTGACTGATTCTTTGTCATGACAATAAGTCTGTTCTCATTTCCATTTTATTAGAAAGTCCATTAGCTCATTTTATTTCCTTAAGCTCTTTTAAAGTAACTTGAAAGCTGGCTTCTTAAGAGGCATCCATCTCCTCTTTTGTCATCTTGCTCTTCCTCACACACTTGCTTTCCTGAAGCCTTCCAGGGAGCCCTTAGTTAGCAGCTAATATTACCTGGCACTTTTACTAAGGGTACAATTCTGTGGCCGCTGCATATGCAGAACTGCCACCAAGTTCGGTGGAGTTCCAGGGTGAGAGCTGCTACAAGAAATAACGTCCTCAAACAACAGGGGGAGGGTTAAACAGATTTACTTTATCAGTGTGTCAACAACAATATAAATATGGAGCCAGATTTTGCTTCTGGCTATTCCCAAGGCTGCAAAACACACCTGTATTTTTGAGGGAGTAGGAAACAAATCTGTGATTCTGGCGACTGGGATTTAAATCAGCTGTCTGCATAAAGCAGAGCTTGTTCATGGTTTCCAAACTCTCTTCCCTTCACTCATATTTTCAAAGAAACAAAAACAAAAAACCCACTTTTTTTTTTTTTACCATCATGAAACATGAAAAATATTTATGCATAAACTTTTTTTTTTTTGCTAATATAGAATCCCTGCTGCAATATAGAATTTACAGACCCCCTAGCATACAGACAATATACTCTGCTCATAGGTCATCTTAAAGTCCAGTTTTAACTGCAAAAATAAGAAATCCACAAATATTTGCCGTGCTTCCAGAGCTTCTGCCCAAAATTTTCTTTGAGGCAGACTTCTTTCAAAAGATTAGAATTTTATCTCGGATTCATTATTTCAATGAATAATTATTGCTACAAATGCTATAATACTGCTCTACTCCAAAACTATATATATGCTTATGTTAGATATACCAAAGCATAGAAAATCCTCATCACAGCAAAATCTCTTTGCAACAGAAGATTTTATGATTTTGTTTACAATAGACTACCCAGTATTAATACAGAAAGGATCATCAACTTTATTATCATTTTTGAGCATCAGAATAGGTAGAGACCATGGTCTTTCCATATTTCTTACCTATAGGAACAGAAATTTGCATTCTTAGGAGTGAGTAGGTGTGACAAGCTTCCTGGTGCTCTCTGTACCTCTCCAGGCATATGTTCTAACTGAAAGCAACAACAAACTTCCTCCCCAGCAAAGGATCACATTGGAACCTGAAATTACTCTTCAGGTGAACTATTGATTCCCTTTACAAAATCTTCATATGCAAATTTGAGTCTGTTTTCCATGAAATGAGTAATATTAAATCTTCTAGAAAAAAAAAGATCTAAGGAAGAGCTAGTGAGGAAAACTAGAATCAATTTAGGACAATAAAAGATAAATATATACTATATAAAAGAGAAAAAAATCAGTATTATCATTTACTGTCCTTGCTGCTTTGATATTAAAGATATACATTTAGCTGTCAGCTGCTATATACCTCAAAATTATTTCCTGGTTAAAGAGGAAGAAAAAAACACTAGAATTATTGTTTGCTTTATGATTCAAACGGAAGGCTTCTAGGAATCAGAAACAGTCTGAATTTTAAGCTAAACAACAAAACTGTAGCCTGGTATGAAATTGCTTCCACAATGTTATGGCAAATTTTACGCGAGTCCATTCGCACGACTGTGGCCAAAGGACCTGACTGCCAAGGCTCTTGGCCTGTCTAACACTCTGGAGCTGACTTTGTTAGCAAATTCTTCTCCTCTTCTCCTCAGCAAATGTGACAGTTACAAATAAATCACAGGCTGGATTCCCACACATACATGTCTAAAAAGCTAAAAGGAAAGCCAGATAAGCTCCATACCACTAAAATGCCACACAATCAAGGCATTAGCGGCAGTAAGAGGGCATTATTCAAGCAGGGCCACTGTGCCCAGGAATCTAATAGTGCTGAGGAAATTCCCCTCAGCAGTTTGGAATACTTTTAACACTTCTAAAAGCTGCCACTGTCCCATCTACACTCTATGCCTCAGAAAGTTTAGTCAAAAGAATGAATACAGTGTGGGGGGATTTTGGTTTCCACTCGATAACCACATTTTAAGATGTGGTTATAATCAAACAATTCATGGTAAAATTGCTTCTTTTATGCTATAATTCTATGTTCTCCATAGAAACACAAAGCAAAAAAATCATTTTATTTCAACATGAGTTAAAGTAGTGTCCATAAATCTTTTAAGTTCTATCTCCTTAATACACAACTTACAATCAATATAAATGCAACAAGAATGCTTAGTTGGGGTTTTCCATCCTGTATCATCAGGTTATCTTGTAAATTGTGATTTAGGAAATCCTGCTGTTATTGAAACAGAAAGCTGAAGAACATCTTGATTTTCCTGCATTGATGTCAATCAGAAAAATTAGAATTTATCCATTATCTAGGCATTTAAGGATCTACCCATCATTTAATACAGAAGTAACAGTGAACAAGAATGCCACTTTTTAGTTATTTTCTGAGCAGAACTGTGCATTACTGTAAAGTTTACTGTTAAAGAGTATAGTATTATAACAATGTTACAAATTATTAAGCTTGATAATTCATGAAAATGTTCAGCTTAAAAGAGAAAATAACCAAAGCTATTTTTTCTTTCTGTCACCTCTGTCTCCCCTTAGGAAATATTTTGCTTTCATTGGATTACAATTACCCTTAGGATGTTTATTCTGCAACTATAATGGCACGCTCTCTGAGGTTATTACTAACTAGTCAAAAATTTTCCAATACAACATTTCCACATCAGAAAATAGCACTGAGAGAAGCAAAATATCCCAAGTAAACACATCTCTTTCAGGCAGGGGGGGGGAAAAAAAATTGCAGGATTCAGCCAGTTCCATAAAAGGCCACACGTTAAGGAATGTGAAAACTCAGTTTCTCGGTGTTGATTCCTCAATAATAACTATGATAAACTGTAATGGTGTCAGAGTTCCCAGAAGTCCAAGATCATGCTATCAGAGCACATTTCCTTGTGGAAGGAGCAGATTATGTCTGCAAATATATCCAATGATTCTGAAGTAATATATTGAAGAATTTCAGATTCAGAAAGAGAGTTCAAGGTTTTGATTTTAAAATCAAATAGAAAAATTTCCTACCACTTTAAAAAATTTGAGAAACAAAACTAGAGTAAAACATTTGATAATTCAGGAGTTGTTCTTGTAAAACTGGGACTTACTTTCTTCATAGAAGGAAGGCCTCTTGTTGCAAATGTCACTGTTTATAGAAATAATACGTTATGAAAGTTGCAATGTATTGAAAAGCTTACTTTTCTTATGCTATTTTAAATGGCGATGAGAATGTAAAAGTTAAACGGGCCTCTTTTTATGAAGTTCATAAAGCTTGCTGTTCCACTTCCTAATGACTGAATTCTTATACAATTTTCAGCTTCTGAGAACTATTAAAGAAATGGGTTAATTTGTCTTGCTTGAGTCTAAAGTTAAGTTCTGAAAGCTCTCTGGTCACTCTTATAAATTTGGTAAGACTTGACCAGATATAAGCAAATTGAATGGAAGATGCAGTAAAAGAAGAAAAGAAATACTGAAAAAATTCCAAAGTTCTGGTAAGTGATACATCTGAAAATGTGCACAGTAACTTATCAGAGAGGAAGATTCATTTGATGATCTAAGATTTTAACTCAAAAAATTGGTGGCATGCAATTTCTTTTTTTGCTATAGAGCTTTATAGTTAACAGGTCACCTAATCTTTGTCTTTCCATTCCTTGACTGCGGAATGGCACTAAAACACTAATTTTCTTCTGTTTTGTAAATATTTTGGAAAAATATACATTGGCAAAATGATGCTTATCCCTTTGTGCATAGCTAAAAAAATTTTACTACAGCTTCTACCCAGTGTGCTTGGACCTGTTCAAGTCTTGCTGGATTTATAACAGTGATCAGAGAACCTTTAGAATTTACCTTCAGATAATAATCTCAGCACTATGATGCTGATCAAAAATATCGGCTCTTTTGCTACTCCCTGTACTGTGACTCATCTTTCTTGTTTCTCCATTTGCTGCGATCACTATTTCAACACACTTCCCCAACTCTCTCTTCCTGAAACAGCAGCAGTTCTTCCAAGAGTGTGTGGTATTCTGAAGAGATGACTGTTCTTTTTTCTCTCCTCCATCTCTCTCTCTCATCTCCCCTCCCAAATTTACACAACTAGATGCATAACCCACTTCAGACCACGGGTTCAGTCCATTCTCCCTCCCTCACAGGTCTCTAGTTTGAATTTTCAAGTGTTCTGACATGTAAGCAAGACAAATCCTGGAATGTGTCAGATTATCTTGCTTAGCTTTAAAGAGATTAAATAGCTCAAGGGATTGCTAATGGCCAGAGAGCCTTTTGTTTTTAGGCTGCGGTTTCAATTTCAAATCAGGTCAGTGGTGGCCTTGAGTCAGTTTTATCTGATGGCTGTTTCATGGGGAAACATGAGTTGTTGAGCTTAGTTCAGTTTCTACAAAAGAAAATGATCACAGCTGACACTTTTGTTGTCAGTCTTTGGAAAAATAAATAAAGGCAGCTGAGTGCAGAAATGGAAAGCAGGGGAATGCTTATAACTGGGCAATGGAAACAGGTACAGAGATCCCTAACCTGGTAAACAATCCTGTCACCAGGCCCACATGGTGCAGCATAGTCCACTGCCAACCAAAACTACTGGCTTTGTCCTAAAAGCTGTACACAGTTATAAATAAATTGAGCTGGATTATTAATTTAGGAAGAGCATCTCACTAACAAATCCATGCTTCTTCAAGACCTAATCTGAACCATAAGCTTGTGCATTCAGCATGTTCATACATACTTCCAGGTCTGAGTTCCTGCAGGAAGAGCTGTCCTTGCTTGAGGGAGAATGCTGGAAGGAAAGGAGCTGCCTTTGGATACACTTTACTAACAATGGATAACAGCCTTGAGCCCTGCTGCTGTCATCAACAGGATTTAATTCACCTAATATAAACAGTAATCCAGCTTCCCTTGAACAAATAAAATGTATATTTTTTCTCTTTAATATGCATTAAAAAAAAAAAAAAAAGCTCTTAACCACTGACTCCGAATGGCTTGTTCAGATGCCAGTTCACTTGTGTAAGAACACACCGGGGAGCAAGAATGGTCCACCGAGCTCATTATTGCGGCCCCAACAGGGAACAGCATCAGATGCTTAGGAATGAGAATAAGCCAGGCAAATACTGAGCAATACTTCCTTGGATATACGCTCTCAGCTTCCAACAGTCTGTCATTTCAGAACATCTAAACCTGGATGTTGAATCTGGACATTGTACTTAGCCACGTATGAACCCAACCTATGTAAGTTTGTGAAATTCCTTTTTTTTTGTTTTGTTTTTAATTTCATTATATAAAAAGGCACTAAAGGCTAAAGCAGATTTACATATGTTTATTAAAATATACACAAAGAACTGTAACCAGGAAACACAAAAAAGCATCCAGCATAGCTTCCTAACTTTGGAGTAGAATCTAAATAGCAAGGACTGGCTATATCGCACACACTTCATTCCATCTCTGCCTTTCAAACACCATCCCATTCTCAGCATCTGCCACACAAAAGGGGAACTGGATTCCTGTACTAGGCAAGAAGGTCCTGTCACTGATCCAGAGTCAACTGAACATCTCCTTTTGTGTGTGTGCTGGGTTGGGGTTTTTTTTCAGTTAAAGTTAGCTGCAAGAAAGCACTTTATTTAAAGTGAAGGAAATCTCAGACCCCTCCTCAGAAGAGAGTATGAGTAGCTCACAGCTGCCTTAAACCTGTCTGAGATGTGCATAAACTACATTTTTATTAGAACTGGATTATACTAGCAGCTATCCAGGAAGTTCAAATGTCTAACCACCGGAGACAATCAGAAGCACACAAAGATCTCCCTATAATGAACATAAATATCCTTTCAAACAGAAAATCATAATCTACTCTGCTGTAATCAAGTCTATATTGTTGCATAAAGAATTTTAAGCAGAAGAGCAATAGATAGGACAAGAGAAAGAGAGGAACAAAAGAAACTCCTTTAATGTTTCTTCACGAGCACTCTGTTTTAATCATTTTTTCAATGAAAATAGTTAGATACGATAATTCATTATTAGCTAGTTCTGTGGTCTTGTAAGTACAATTCTAACACTAAGGAGGTAGTATTTCATTCTCAAGATTTTAAATCAAAACTTATTTCACTAGTTTCAAAGTGGCTCTAGGACTTGAGTTTACATTTTTTGAGACTTACCAGTGCCTGCAAAGCATAGATACCCAGAACCTATCGCTGGGCCTATGTGAACAGCTTCTATGGGACTCAAAATCCTTTAAAATAAGGGAAAGGCCAGTGCTTAACATCAGCCCAGATTAAGGAACTGGCTGCCAAAAACGCGTTGAACAGTTCTTCATCTATTATTCTTCATTCATTACTCACCTTATTTTCTACCACAAAACAATTTAACTGGCGATAATATTTGGCAAGTCACTTTTCAACAGTAAAGTTACATGATCATATTGAATTTTACATGCCTGCTTTGCAATGTTCAGGAAAAAGGATACTACAAAAATTCCGTGATGAATCCACAGAAGAAAATACAACCTAGTTTAGAAAGCGTTTGCACACCTTTCAATAAATGTAAGCTGAGAATATTTTGAGGAGTGAAAAACATATGAAGCTATATTATCCAGAACAGATGCCATGTTTGGTTTCTTGGCAGCAAAATCCTTTTAGAGATATTATCTTTACTAGATCCCATGAGCAGAAATTAATTAAACTCCAACAGGATTTATGGAAACAGGTGCATTTGCTCACAGAAAGAGTCCTGCTATGGTACGAACACACTGATTGTTGTAATTCAATGTACAGTGGAATAGGTAGAAGAGCACTTGGAAATACACATTGCGAAGACCATGCGACCCCCCCTATGACCACCCAAAAATATTTTCACAAAAATCAGTTATTTATTGAACCAGTATCTCACGTTTCTGTTTTGCACAATGCATCTCCAGTAAGTGCTATTTATGGGGCCAAAAATAATCCGCGCACACACACACACAATCCTTATAGCACCTCCAAAAAACGTGAAGAATTTCTACTACAGTGAATAACCTTTTTTTAGGGTAGGTAAAGATAATTATACTGAATACATAAGTGAGTATTTAAGTAAGATGCAAAAGTAGCAATAGTCTATTCACATACGTATTTAATGCTATAGGTATGAAAAATGTCAAACACTTCAGGGGAAAAAAAGTATTCTTCCATTTGAAGAATCAGAAACCTAGCAAAAACCTTCACTGAGGGCTTATCTCTCAAGAAAATATAAAATAAAGCCATTTGACAAAGACCGTATTAAAATAATAGAAGCCCAAATCAAACTTCAGATCAGCCTAGTAAAGCTAAGTCATATGCTAAGGGAGTAGGCTGCATTTCAAACTCCTGAGCAATCTTCATCCATCCCAAGTGTGGCAATATTTCTACTATCTTACTAATAACAAATCCAAAACACAGTTAAAAGAATGAGCTGCAATACTATACAGTTTGTGGATTTTGAGAGTGTGCTGGAAACATTGCTAAAAGGAGACAAAAAAAAAAAAAGGAGAGAAAGACAACGAGAAATTTTGACGGCTACACAAAATAAAAGTGTCTTAATAGTGGGACCCCCTGTGCTCTGGATTAGTTTCCCAAGGTAAACGCTGAAACTTGATTAGTTTGCATCACTTGATTACTTAAAACAAGACTAGGAAAAGCACTGAGAAATATACATTCCAAATATACCAATACTGAGAAATATACAATACCAAATATACCAAGGGCAATCTTGCAGTGGACAGAATTGAACCAAATGACATAATGCATATTTTCCAATTCTAATTTCTATGACTATGAAAATATGGCATTTAAAATAGAAATGCATTATTAATAGTATGTACAAAGCTTAGTAATTTATCATCCGTTTTTATGTTGCTTAAACAAATCAGTGTATCACTTCATTAATACATGCAGATTCTGAGAGACCAACAAACAGAAAAAACAAAAATCACAGTTTCTCAAGAACGTAATAGCTATTTACAGCCATAGGACAGACACACAGAGTAATAGAGAGCAGCAGGTTCTTCAGTCTGTAAGGCAGAAGCGGAGCTCAGGTGTGAGAAGAGGAAGATACACAGCTTAGCTTAAGAAAGAAGAAGAAGAAAAAAAACCCAACAGGTTTAGATCTTAGATTGAAAACCCAGCCAACATTAATTGGTGCTGTCTTTGAAAAGAGGACTTTGCCCACACCAATGTAACAGCGTACTGCATATGCAGAAGTGGAATCTAATTTGTAGTCATCTAATCCATCTAGTGCTGATGTCCATATCACTGGGGGAGATAACCTACAGACAACTCAGTATCTCACAGAGAAAGAAGACAGAACAGTAGATTAAGGGGAATAAAAAGGAAGACAACTTTCATGTCTTGAATTAACCCAGAAAAGAAAAAAAAAAAAAAGAGAGGTGAATTTACTAGAATAGCCCAACATATAAAGGGATCCTATTAAGATGCCTATTAGGCTACCTAAATGCAAGAGAAAGCAAGCAGCACTTAGCTGTATGACACCTTGAATAAGAAAGAAAGAGCACATGAGAGAAAGAAAATAACATGTAGTAGCAAGAATACAAAACAATTAAAATTCTTTTATAGAAACATCCTGACAACAAACTAACAGGGCAAAGGTTGGATACAAATACACAGCAAGCTGATACCTGATACCTGGTTATTGACATTAATATACACAGAAAGAGGAAAATATTTCTTAAATAATACACCAGTGTATTTACAGTATGTACCCATGACAAGACTCAGGACATTTTCAGCACTGTTCACCTCTGTATTCACATATATAAAACCATATGATCTCTCCAACTGTGTTCCAAATTAGATTCCTTAATGGAAAGGAGGGGCGCACACTATCTATTTCATATTCCCCTCTTACCCAGGCCATTTCCCCAGCCTGGGTGCAAATTTTCTACTTGCTATTCCCCAGCCATTAACCAGGCCAGGGAGTTGTTGAATCTCAGTATTTTTTAGAGATGGCTAGTTATAGTGCCTGAGCTATGTCCATCCAGGCCCATGCACACCCTTAAGAAAAGGCATACAGAAATACGACAGGGGTTCTCAGCTGTTAGTTTAGAGCATCTTTGTACTGTCAAAGCTGCACAGAGGGAGGGGGATCTGCAAGCCACAGACCATTTCATATTTCTTGCCTCCTGAAAAATCTTTCATTAATGACACATTTATGTTTAAAGCTGTGCAATATTTTTAAAGGCAGAACTCCAAGAATATCCATGACAGATACACGGGTATTTGCTGAGTTAACACATAACATGGTTCATGTTTTTGTAGGGCTGCTACAATAACATGAGCTTTTCAAGCCTGCAGCCACAGGAACACAGGGCTCAGAAACGAAAAACACATCCCTGAGCAGCTCACCTCTTAAGGAAAAAGTAAGAAAAGACTAGATTGGTGGCTTTCCCTCTCCCTAAGGTCTTCATGCAACTTACTTGCAGAGAGCACTGAAACTCTAATATTGACAATCATTTACATTTAAAACAAAAACTTCCTTATATTCAGCAGCCTTTCTGCATAAAGAAGTCCAGGGAGACACCTCTGAATATTATATAAACAAACCAACTATGTTTTGACACTCTTTAGAGAAAAAGCTTTATTGTCCTAAAAATGGTTAAGGAACATTGCCGATCACCCATATTACATGCTTTCACTCCAAACACACAGCACTTCTTGACTGAGTACATTTCTGCTCTCATTCAATACAGTGGACACAATTTATTATCCCATGTTTCCAAACTAAGTGGTGTCAACAAAGTGAAACAGTAAGAGACTGTGAAATACCTATTTATTTTACATAAATTGCATCTCCCTCTCAGTACCTTCCTGACAGCGCGCATGTGATATTACTTTACGGGAGCGGAGCATGGGGGCTCTGTACCCTGCAGTCTGACTAACGCAACGGCCACATCAGCGGGCGCCCTTCAGCCCTCAGCTCTCGGATCAGGGCAGCCTTCTTGCAGACACCAATCTTCCCCATGCGCATTCTTCTTCTGCCCTTTCTAACCTCGCTCCCCTTTGCGCACACACACGTGTTACAGTAGAGACCAGAGGGCAAGGAATAAACCCCTCAGCCTGCATTAAATTAACTCATTTTAAATTTAGAGATGCACGGACATATCAAAGTATAAAGGGTTGGTCTCAGGGGCAACATTTTATACTGTCACAATGTTCTATTTTCACTGTAGTACATCTCTGAATGGAAAGCCAGTAATTTTGCTTAGCTTTAACCTGAAATCATATACTTATAATTAAAGGGAAATATTTAAAGTAGGACTCAGAAGAATAGAATAAATTTTAAAAAATACTGTATGAAATGAGCCTATCCTGAGAGAGACATTATTATGTAATTGAACATCTATCAAGGCATTTGACAGACAAAAACTTTTTAATAATCTTTTTAAATTCAGGGCTATACTTTAGTCATAGTTAAGTATATTCTGCTGAGAGTCATGGAAAGTTCAAATAGCAGTCCGTCAAATAAGCAAAGCTAGTGAGTTCAAATGGTCAAAAAATAAATGCTTTGAGGCAAGGCTCTATTTTTCTCTGGACTTCTGTGGCCACAGAGGTACTGGAACTGCAAGTGGTCCTCTACAAGTCAGACAGTCAAAAAACCTTCGGTCTCATCTAGAAAAGTTTTGAGCCTGCCATGTTGTAGTTTTGAAACTCTTCCACTAGGCAAAAGTGAGCTTAAAAGTGGTAATTATAGTGTCACAGCTGTAGCAACATTTAAGCTAGGGCTGAGATGGTGCTTCCACTCTTGCTTTAACTTTGTCAGAAAATAACACTTTGGGCTGAAACTTCTCATGCTTGATCTCACTGCAGATGTTTTCATTTACAGATTTGTGTTTGTTTTGTTTTTTGTCTTGTTTTAAGAAAAATGGAATATTTGAAGGGGCAGAACAAGAAAAAGGAAAAACAACAGGCTGTATATAGAACTTTTCTTCCATTAAGACAGATATTCCCCTATTTTTTGAAGCCTATATTAGGTAAAATTCACTGTGGGCCACATTCTGCCCTCATCGTTAATCCTACTGTGCTTCACTGAGAGCAGAATTTACTTTTATTTTCAAAACTGGAATGTGCCTTCTGCTTTTAAATAGTATATAATGTGACATCGTGCTCTTTTCTTACCCTGCTCTTCTCTGGCTCAGGAGCCTTGTGAGACCTACCCAAATTCTGAGCCTATATTCAGCGCAGAGCTGCCCAGAGCAAGCATATGAAGGGAGAACTGGAATATTTCAGAGAGTGATCTGCACCACTGAACCAATATTTGACAATACAAAAAGATCATTTTTCTCATCCAAGGATTCTGAACTGCTCTAATTCTAAGTGCTTAGATAAGTTCAGAGCTGCCTCAGATTTGTATAATTTAGTACATGAGTGCTGATCCCTCCTAACAGCATAGTTGCATACTAGTGAAATCTATGGAAGCTCTGCCATTGACTTCAATATGAACAGTACCAATCCTGTAATTATCTACATTAAATATTAAATATTTAAGCAAATTAAAAGGTAAATAATTTCAGCACACTCTCAAATACTGTAGTATTGCATAACTAATAAACTGGTAAAGTCAATACAATGAAAATTGAAGACTGCTGGGGAATTTCTCCCTAATTTTTGAAAGTACCATATTAGGTACCACAGTTTATCACGATTTTCATTAAATATTAATTATCGTCACAATTTTTCTTTTTTTAATGTCATTTTAGAAGTTATAAACCAGTGCAAATCTCTACAAGTAACAAAGTCTCAGCTTCCAATCACAAGAATTTTATGTAGCTTCACTTTGTGACCTTAGTCAGCCCACTTAACCTATCGTTAAGTTAAAATGCTGATGTGATCTACTTACCTGCCACACAAGGATGATAGTAATAGGATCTAATTACATATACTGTAATACCCATGATTGTTAAATATCACTACCCTGCGACTTCTCTTCAGTTTGCTTAAAGTCTACTGATTCATGGACTCCAGAACCATGCCCTGAAAACTAGTGAAGGATATTGGTTACCATGCATACTTTTCAACACAAGGAAAGGAGGATTATTCTCTCCAACCAGTATAAGAGTGACCACACTACGCAAAGGAAACTCAAAATCCTATTGACATTAGGTGTTTAACAGTTAAAATTGCAGCTTATTTGCAATGATATGATTCCTGTTTGCAAGTTAAAGCAACCAGCAGAGTTACTCTGTAATTACCCTTTTAAATATAGCTTCAATATTTTATAGTAATGCATTCATGTGGTGCAATTGTGAAATGAAGTCCTTCACTGTAGTGCATACACTCAAGGGGATGAAGATGAGGTTGTAGTGGGAAAAATTAAATGCGAATTTCTTGACTTAAGTATAATAAAAATATCAATTTAAATGTTATATTAATATTCATATATTTGATTCTGTAATTGTTTTAATTGAGAGACAACAATTAGTGAGGAAGAAAGTGCCAATTAGTCCACAAAAAAAAAAATACATATAAGTACTTCATTTTGTAAAAATGTCTCTGTCAGCTTTTATTGAAATTTCCACTCAGGGAGATTGCTGTTGTTTTTAATCTGCTCTTTGAAAACTTCTTCTGTTTTTATCCAAAATTTTTTCATAATTACACTTTAAAAAAACTTGAGAAACTTTAGGGCTTTGCAATTTAAATCAAGTTATGTCTTTGTAAGTAGATGCAAAATTTAGAAGAAACTATTGTTGATATTTTTAAGCATAAGGGACATTCCGTAGTTCTTCTCTACTATTTCTTTTAACCTCTAATGACTTATGGAGTAGGCTATTAAGAAAAATAGAACTGTTAAAGTGAGAGAGGAGGCATTATTACGTGAATAAGCACTTCAAGAATCTTACCAAGTATTTTGGTTTCCCATTCAACTTTTCTTGGGAGGAGAGAAAGGAAAAACAGAAAAACTGAAAAACTTTGCCTGAAAATTTGCACGTAGTTTTAATGGATATAGATAAAATAACACAATATTCTTAAAGAATAAGAGGTATTATAATGCAGGATTCCTTTCAATGTGTTTATGAATTCATCCCATACACACACACACTCTCCCCTTTTAACACCAATGACTTATTTCCACCAACAACTCCTCAACTGGAAAAGAATCCATCCTACAGGAAAAATAGGGAAGAAAAACATACTATTCTTTTGAGAGAGGAAGAATTATCCACCTCACAAGTCTACTGAATGGAAACAGACTACTAAATCCATAGGGCACAAGGATTAATACTTCTTTAATCCTTGCCAGTGTCTTCCTCTAAAAATTATTTTCAAAATGGATTATTTGGACTTCTTGAGTGATGCCATGAGTTCTACATGGGAAGAAAGGGTAAATCTGCACAGGACAGCCATTTGAGCAAACAGAGCTGCATCACAAGGATATGTGAACAGAAAAACAAACAACCTTGAGGAAGAGATTTGAGAGTCTAAGAGCTTAAGTGTAGTAAGCTAATTTCTGATGACTGGTTAATATCATGACTTGCTAATTAGCAATGCAGAAAATAGATTGATTAATCAGTGACAAGCTAACTTCATAACTCCCACTCTACAGTATGTGCAAATATCCGCTTGCACAAGTTGCCTGTTACTCTTCCCTGGATCCACCAGTCTTTGTTCAATGTATACGCTGTAATTCAGCTTTAAAGGTGACTGCAAGCTCGCTTGGACAGGAAGTTGTTACAAAGAAAACTGTATTATTTTATAAAGATATGAAGTTTGTCTACAAAGAAAGACTGGCTGCCTACCTGGAAGAGTCAGTGACAGAATACAGAATGCTCTATCTCATCTTTAAATAAAAGTATTTTACTATTAAATGCACTTAATGCTATAAAAGAAGAACAACCTTGTACACTTCTGAAATATGACAGTCACTGTGCAGGATGGCATTGTGTAACTAGACACACTGAAAGGACACCTTAATGAATACTAATTGAGAGTAGAACATTTCTCAACAATAAATAAATAACTTGAAAAACCAGTGAAGAAAAGGATGACTTGATAATAGGATAATAATACACACTGCCTCAAAGTCTGTTAATTGAAGGTTTGCCATGACCAGTGAATAACATTCATTGAAAACGTCTTCAGAAAAATAATACCCTGCTAAAAGTAGAAAATGATCAAGAGGAAAGAAAATTGTAAAGGAATGAAAATTAGTGGACTTTACATACTAAAATATAATGGTAGTTCTCAGAGCCTAGAATGGCAGACTAATTTTCCAAATAAGACTGGTTGGTTAATTGTGCACTTGAATATGCCAAGCATTTTAGAATGCTACTAAGAAAGATCAAAAGTTTGATAGGGAATAAAAATCATCCAAGAATTATACTGACTTAAAGAAAGATATACAAAACAAAGATGACAGAAGCAGGCTAGTGAACACACAGCTTTACTGTTTATATAACTAATGGCCTCTGGTTCAAATCTGACTGCAGGTTTTCAAAAAGAAATTGGTTTAAGAAAACAGTTGGTATTTCACACGGTAGACAAAATTTCACCCTGTTATGGCATTGAGTAATGAAAAATATTATCAACTTGGAAAAACAATAATTTGTAACATTAGGTATTTAACATCCAGTACTGTATGAATTAAATCACGTCTATAGCTTTCTTTAAATTTGATGGGGTTACTTGCATATGCAGCGTTGTCTTCATGCTGAGATATATACATGATTTAAGAGCACGCTATTGAAGACTGCAAAATGCACTGGTTTTGCTTTTGCTGTAACAAATTGCCAGAGAGAGAAACTATTTTAATCCTTGTTGTTGTAGAATGGTATTTAAAAATGCTAAAAGAATATGAGTGTGATTTATTTAAAAGATATTATTAAAGAACAACATATACACTGGAAGGACTGATTTTTAGACATTTTTAAGTTTATCGCTCTTTACATAATCCAGCACTGGTATCTGGTAATCTCTACAGAGGAATGAACGATGACCTTTCTACAATGCCCCTTAGTACTCAGAAAGGAAAACTGTATTTCAGAATACTGGAGTACAGAACGATTCTGAAAAGGCAATGTTTCAAGAAAAGGCATGGATGTGTGCCTAAAAATATTTAGGATGGATAAGCTAACCAGATCAGGAGATAGCAGAAGTAGAAAGGATTCCTAAAGAATGATAAAAAACCTTAGAAATGGCAGGAAAACAACCACATTGAACAAGATGGAACTCATGTGGTGTTTCATATGAGGGAGCAGACAAGTGAGAGAAGACATGCTGAATTAGCAAACAGGTCTGAATTTTTTTGCTTTATAATTTCCATTCAAAACCTCAGAACACCAGAAGAAGAGTACCATCCAGTGAAACTGAAAGAGAATAATATTAAAGGAATATACTTATCAACACAACTGTAATTAGCCTTTGGAAATCTCTTCTCCACAACATATGACTGGGGCCAAGAGCTTAAAAGGATCAAAAATACTAATGAAAATGCATATAGATACTAATGAAAATGCATATAGATAACAAAGGAATCCAGAATTACAACAGCAACTCATTTTGTTAGTGTTCATTTCACTAACTGCAGAAGTGGAATCTTTCCCCCTTTAAAAGCATCTAGTGCTGGCCATTGGCTGAAAGAGACCTCTTCGGACACAATACTGCTTTTCTTGTTCATGCAGACATAATAGTCTTTTCCCATTTCATGTGTTGAAGTAATGGTAAAGGCACTTAACAGTAAAGCATTTTCATGTGTTGAAATAATGGTAAAGGAATTTTACAGCTGAGAGCACACTGCTGTAAGAAGAAAAACACATGAACAGAGCATGGAATAAAAGAAAAATGGCAATAGCAATGAAGAACTCTAATCAAGACATTTAGTAGTAAGGTTTCCCAGTGAATTTGATGAAGAGATTCCTTGACAAGATCCCTGTTCCCCTTTATGCATGAGGTCAGATTAGATGAACCAAAGGATCCCTATCTGGCCTTAAAATCTATCAACAGCATTGATCTAATGGTCCGCTGGGACTTCACAGATACATACAGGAGGAAGATAGCAAGGATTTTACCTTTGCTGCTCCAGAATATTATACCACAGACATTCTTCAGGGAGCTAAACACAAATTTTCTCCCTGCACACATCTTTGGTTATCGGTTTGGGCATGAGGCAGTAGAAGTAGAAGAAATTTCATTTTTACTTTTGATAGGTAGTTACTATACTATGCTTGAAAGGATACTTGCCAAATAGAACAGCATATGAAAGAACATTTAATAAGCTTCTTATTTAGAAAGCAAAACTTATTTAGAAAACATCTCTAATCCACAAACATTTGAGATAGATGAAAAGTCTCCTATGACAGCCAATAGTCTCAAAAGGGACCTAACGTGGAACCTTGATTGATTTTTCAAGTTCAGCAGCACCCTGCTATCTGGTATCACTAGCTCCAGAGTTCATGAATTTGGCAAGCTCACACCACTTGGTTTTAAAATTCAACTGCTGTGGCCAACACAGTTACAAATACTTAATACTGATGTTAAGACTTCTGTTGCTTCTATCTTACATACTTGTACTATCTAAAAACAGCTGTGAGTGATGAATTTATTCACACTAACAAAAAGGTGAAAAGAAATGAGGATGATCCAGTAGTTGTGTAACTACTGAAAAACAGCTAGTTTTCATCCTGTGTAGATCTACAAAGCTATCTGTAAGCTTTTTATTTACTATTGACTATTTATATTACTACAGTATCTGGATCACCAGTCTAGAACCAGATTGCATTTTGGATTTGAATTTGTTCTTAGGTCCCAGAACTCTAAATATCTTTTCAGCTTTTTCAGAGGGAACTGGCTTGGTGGAGCACTGAGAAGAGCAGTAACAGAAACCCAACTTTTGCATTCAGGTTGTTCAGGACTTTGTCATATTTACTCAACATTGGATACGATTCTGTCCTGGTTTAGACAAGGCATCTTTCAGGATCAGGATGGCAAGATTATCAAGACAATAGTACCATCATCCCTGGAACCCAAAATATGATGGAGTTGCCAGTTTATGTTCACTCAGGATCATTAAGCTTGTTCCCCTCCAGCAGGCTTCAAGTTCTGCAGACTTTTGTAATAGTTCGAGGTAGCAGTCTAGGTTGGATTTGTTTACAACTGAGAGAACAAAATGACTTTCATATCAATTAATCATCTGCTGTAAAAACATATTTTATATTTGTTAGTATAGAGTCAGCGGTTTCCAAACTGGGTATTTAATGTTAGGGTCTGAAGGTCAATATTTTTAAAAGCACCTAAGTGGCTTAGAAGCACAAGGCTATTTTTAAATACCTAAATAAAATGATTTGGGTTTTTTTATACTCAGAAAGAAAGAGTCTATCACTACTCTCTAGAAAACACATTCCAGTGCAAAGGAAAATATGACACTATGAAGATTACCTTAGAGCACAATATTCTCTTGTTTATAAAGTGAGTTCTATTCAAGCTATTTTTTCATGAAATCAAAATTTATCTAAGATCTACTGGAGGTTAGGCTTGGGCTGTGCTGAAGCTCTTTTTTGAAAAGCAGGGGAAAAGAATATTTATGACTTGGAAGACAATTCAGAGCATTCCTTTTTTAGTTTGAAATTTGGTTTTGGTTTTAGTTTTGTTTGAAGTATTTCAAAGAACACAGAGGGTAAGATAGCTGAGATTAATAAGACTAACTAGTGTGCAAGTTTATTTTTAAGTGCGAAAACTTCTTACACTAATAAAACTTGTTAAATAGTAGACTAAAATCACATGACTTATAATGGCCATTTGTCTAACTGGCTGCATTCAAAACGGAAATACTTTTGGGGGAGAAAAAGGTTTACATAAAGTATCTATTAGTTAATCCAATGTTAGTTAAAGACAGTTCCCCACAAAGTATTTATTAGTATGTTGTCTAGTCTAGATGTTATGCACAGCAACTGCTCAGTTTCCAAGCACTTACTCCTACAGGGATCTTCCAGTCTAACATATCACTACATATCACTCTCTCCTTACTCCCTATGACTATTGCCTATCTGGAAACACTTTACCAAGATTGGGGCAGGGGGGGAGGACTTGAGGATTTTTCACACTTTCAAATTCACATTTAAACTTACATTTAGAAGGTGGAAAATACAGATAAATTAGCTTAGAAGGAGATCAGGACATTACTATGTTTCTTGAGGGACTTCCAGATCCAAAAATTATCATGATAACTAGATGGATGCAGAAGCATTTTGAATTCCTGACATTAATTTGATTTAAACTGATAACAGAGGCTTCCTTGTAATTTGTTTTCATTTGAAACAATGGTCATTACTAGCACTTTTGGGAAGATATTCATTAAAAACAAAAGACAGTACCTTTTTTGTGTCTTTTGTTTGTTTGTTTGTTTTTTGGTCTGGTCCTCTAAATTGACTTTGCTAAGAAAGGTAGGGTTATGTTCCAAAAAGGACAATCTTTCCCAGGATGTACTGTAACATAGAACAACCATTCCTCCATTTATCTTTCCTTAGCAATAACCCATCACTAACCATACAACACAAGTAACATAGTTTAACTTGATTCATCCCACAAATACTGCACAGAACACCTACTAGGTAGAAGCTACCAAAAAGATCAGAAGGTGGCTTGAACTAAGTCCGTGTTGATCACTCCAGGATTTTTCTGCCAAACAGTATACAGCCTCCTGGGCAAAGAACCACTTGCCTGCATCACCAGCACCTGCCGTGATGATGCCATAAACCTCTCTGGTGGTCCTGTTTTACTTCTCAGGATACAGAGTCCATCCCAAACGCATATGGAAAGGAAATGGACAACAGTGTTTTCAGTTTACCACAAAAACAAACAAACAAAGAACAGAAATCAGAGCCAAAAAAAACCCACCCTTCTATACTTATTTTCCAATTCTATATTAATTTACAGATCATCACAGATAGAAGGGATTCACTGCTGCCTTACTGGGGTGAGGGGTGTGTGTGGAGGGGGGTAGGGAGGGAGTGTCCTGTAATATCACAGTCTGGCAAATCCAGGCCACAAATGTGAAAAGCAAACTCATTTCCAAATTTGTTTCTCCAAGATTTTCAGAAGTCTACAACACCACAGCTAAGCACACCAAGATTCCAATGTTTTTTCTAGCTGTCAGGAGCATTACAGAAGAGGCCATCCTTTCACGTCAGCAAACAGGCATCTTCCCATGATGTACATGAAATAAGAGCAGTGATTCTGATCCAACCCTTGAAGATTTGTAGATTCAAAAAATAAAATAAAATCCCATGTCTGCTGAAGTACAACACTTGAGCAAATGAAAAACTTAAGTTCTACTGAATCATCAACATATGATGCTCTATATTTGATCAACAATATGATGTCCTAACTACCTTCATTGGTTACACATATCTCTAAGACCCTTTCTTACTTGAAAAGAGGAGCAGACATTCAAATGAAGGTAGCAGAAAGCAAAAGCAAGTGAAACACACCAAAAATTTAAGAGACTAAGTTTAACTTCTATTTTCATTGGATATTGTTTGTCAACCTCAAACAAAGGAAATCAGAAACTAGGTTGTTAATGACTCTCTACTGCCTATAGCAGACCATCAAGGTTAGGATCCAATTCAGCTTAAACCACTAAGTGCAGTATGCAGCATAAGCTAGAATTGTGGTCATTATAATTAATGAGGAGAGAGAGGCCCCTCTAGAGGACATTTCATCCCACCTACCTTTGGATTAGGAGTTCAGCAGAGGATAAGTCAAATTCTGGAAGTTTTTCCAAGAGATTTCAAGACTCATGCATCTGACTCCATCCTTGGCTTGCTATGGAGAACCAGAAGGACTGGTACAGACTCTTGGCCTAGTGTCAGCTGATACTGAATAAACCCATCTTTATCCTTCAGTACCTGCTGATAGAATCAGATACTTTCAAGATGGAAGATGCGTCTTGTCTGAGAGGCAATGACAGCTGAGGTATTCATTAGAATGGGCTGAGTTCTTTCTTGGTGTCTCCCAACCAAACAAGTGTTAATGGGAAACTGCACTTTCATTGCTAGCTCACTCACATCTGAAGAACTACAGGAGCAATGCTCGCTGGTGATTTTTAACATTTTCCTGCAGTCACTAAGTAGACTGGTCATGAACCTTTAAAGTACCACGAATCTCTGTTCCAAGTGTCAGGCACATCTCTTTGATGTTGCCTTCTAACACATACTAACAAATAGTAATAAACAAACAAAACAAACAAAATCCAGCTCACTAAAATAGCATGTTGCACACACCTCCTCCCTTCAAATGAAAGGACAAACACAGCAGTTGGTCATAGAAACTGATACCCAAATGAGATATACCCTGATACTATAGGGATGAATGATACACAAATTTATTTAGGTGCCTTCTCTATTCTATACAAGGTGCATTTTATCTATATTATTCCTACTTTTTTAATCCCTCTCGCCCAGTCTTTCTCAGAAATATCCATTTTCCCCCTCAGAAATGTCAATTGTATTAATGAATGAACCATCTTTTATGAGAATGCTACAGTAAAAGTACAAAACATGACACAGACACTGGCTCTAGATTTTCCCACAGTTACTGTTAGATACATTTTAATATTCTAAATATTAAAATTCCAGTAATTTTAATAAATCATTTTAATAATCTGTTTAATTTAATATCAGTAATCTCATTAATCAGAAAAAGGCAAAAAGGATGATCTAACTCTTCCTTTCAAAAATTAAAGGATTATGCATTCTGAGTCTGATCATTTACTGAAGTAGAAAAAAAAATCACATAGAAAGATGTTAATCAATCAAGGCAAGCCTTTGTTGGAAACTTACTGATTTCAAAAAAAACTTTCATCAAGAAAATTTCTTTGCAGTCAAAGATGAATTTCTGGTCAAAGCCAAAATGAGTATGTGTGCCTCCTTCGTAAATGGAAAGACTGTCGAATCCAGATACTCTAATATTGAAAAATAAAGAAGACTTCTTGTAAAATTTACCAGGCTATCTGTCAATCTTTGTAGCAAGTTTACAGCCAAGCATTACATTTTCACATACAAAAGCCAGTCATACAGTAATATTCAAATATCTCAATTAACAGTAATAAAGAAAATGCATTGCGTGGCATTTTTAGAGAGTAAAACAGATTCATGATATGGCAAGGGGGACAGAGAAGTGGGAAGATCTGGAGCAGAGAGATTTGCACCATTCTACCTATCAAGATAATTCAAATAATAGAAGTCTGACAATATCTCTTTCTTCAAACTAGAAAACATTAATAAAAACAAAACCAGCCTCAGGCAAAAAAACAGTATTGTATGTACTGTAGAAATTAGGGCATATTGAACTAAGAAGCTAGAAGGCAGCACAGTATTTTGAGAATCAGATCATCTTTTTCAACAGGAACATACTACTCTATACCCCAAAGCATTGAAAATCACGAATGGAAGAACTTGTTTGCTAGCTACTAACTGTGCTTCCCCTGGATCTGATTGTCTTCTTGTCTAACACAGTCTACATCTCAGTAGACAGCTTCCAGCTACTGCCAACCTCGAGTGACCTTCATGAATTCTTCTTTTTCTTTTTTTTTTCCCTCCAAGAATTGTCTCACAGGTGCTTTCTCAAGCTTTTTAGAGCCCCTCTCACAGTAAGTCCAGAAATGTTCTTGGTGGTTTGCACCTCCCCAACACACACACACACCACTCCCCACAAAGTGGCTGGAAAAGTTAGGTACAGTGTTGAACTTAGTTTATTAGTGTGTCTCTGACTACCAGACATAATGTGTATTTCAAATTAATTTATTCTTCAACACCAAAGCATATGATCCTATATTATCAGATCTTTGCTTTGGAGACTAAAAGGAAGAGGCAAACCATACAGTAAACACGTAATTATCTTAGAGCAAATTTCAGAGAAATCTGCCATTTTAAGAACTGTTCCATCCACACAGTAATCTTTAGGTTTTACAACTCAGAATACTTATCAGCTTTATATTCATATTTGCTTCAGCACTGTTACCCTTACAAGCAAATGTTGATCTTTATATTTGTTCTTGATGTTTTGTGAACAGAATGTAGGTTCTGTCAAATAAGAAACGACATATTTAAGATTTTTTAGCTCATAAATTAATATGCTGGATTGGAAAAATGTGCCTGTTTACATAAAATGCTTTTTTTTAAAACTGCTTTTTCTAGTATAGATCTACTCATAAAATATAGCTTTGTCTTCTGTCCCATCCCCAGATTCATCCTTTTCTATTTTAAAGCAAAAATAGGTGGAGAACTTAGAAAAACGCAGCAGAGCAACATTTACTCAGATAGCTTTTTACTAAAGTAATTTACATTAACAGTGAATAGTTAAGTACCTTATCATGCTCTCTTGAAGAGTTATGCTGCCATCTATTGGTAAAGAAAATATATTTTAAATATTTTATGAGAGTTTAGGAAAGCTAAGGTCCTATTAAAAACAACCTTCCTGCATTTACAGATCAGTCAAGACAACAACTCCCTTCCCTTCTTCCTCCTCTTCCTTTGCTGGTTCAAACATAATGGACTAAGTAATTTGGATAGAATCATTTGTACAGTGTAACAGAGAAAGAACTTAACATTTAACACCTGAATGAAGATCACTCAACTTGTGTATGTATACATACACTCAAGTCATAATTTTTCTTACAGATTTGATCTGCAATGTTATGTCAAAATACATTCAGGATGCAAAGCACAAAAAAAAAGGTCACTGTGAAACAACTGAAAATCACAGTAACAAGCTGAACAAGCAAAGGCACATAAGAGTAGGCATTTAATAAAAAAGAGATATCAACATATGAGTTCTCTCAGTGGACCACTAACACTGGTGGCCAAGTTATACAGCTAGGGAGCTCCTACCTAATTCCCCCCCTCCATGATAACTATAGAACATGTGAGCATCAATCACCACCTACAAATTCTGTGACCCTCAGTGAATCTGTCATACTAGTTGCCAGATTCTTCATGCTAAATAAAGTAGATGTTTTAAAGTAATAACTGTTTCAAAAAAATAAGGGCTTTTTTGTTTGTTCTTAAGATTTGTATAGCAGACTGTTTTGTGTGTGTGTGCGGGGGGGGGGTGTTTTTGTTTTTTAATTAGACCATATAAACTTTCAGGGAACAAGAACAGCAGCTGGCAGCAGAGATCCCAGAACACTTGCAAATTACAGAAGCTACATGCTTAAAATGCCAATATTTTCTTTCCTATAACCAATAGGTTCTTAAAATCTTATTTTAGGAGAAAACATAAACATCATCTATTATTTCTGAGCAACTAAAAAGCCTGATTACTTGCAGTCTCCTTTGCTAAAGACGACATTTGAAAAATATTTTCAACTTTAAAAGTTTTGTTTTTAATAATGCGATTTGTTAGGACGTGACCACTATCCATCACTCTGGATAATTAGACTTTGAATTCCAAACGCAACTTTGAAAAGTTGTTTTGTTCTATTTGAGTTAGAATTCTAATTGGAACAAGATTTGAGTCTTCATAATGTTTTTCCCTTATCAAATAAACTTTAAAAGGTTAATGCTGTCTGTATCCAGTGGAGACTCTAATGTTTTTTAGCTGGTGGGGATCCTCCTCCACTACGGCTCGCTACTCACAGTGCACTTCTGTAGCAGTGTGGTGTGGTGCCAGATTTGGCACTCCTATGTCTGTCACTTCCATGCTTAGCCCACGAGGATAATAATGCTGCAAAGATTTTGCTCAGGGCTATAAAGTTCTGGTGAGGATGGACCCCATTACCTCCATGCTGAGAAGTGACCTTAGCTGTGTCTAGTTCTCTTCTCTTAGCCTTGATCAGTACCTGCTCTCTTCTCCCTCCCATCCAGAGATTCTAAGAAGTGTAGTGAGATTCTGGAAAGAACTCCTATTTCACATGGGGCGTTGACTGCTACTTCTTTCAAGCCACTGTAAAAAGTCTGAATTCCTTGAACTCAAACCCCAACCAACAGCGTTCCACATTCTGAAAAGCTGAGCTGTTAGTGCAGCTGAACAAGGTATGTACATGTCTGCGGGTGCTGGGGAAGCCTGGAAGGAGAGGAGGGGGTGAGGCCTACAGCAAAACACGAAACAATAAAAGAATACATTCCAGGACTCCCAAACAAAAAGCATTTCTGCTGTCATTATAGCTGATAACTCATGTCACATATAGGCATACCAGTTCTTTCACTGATGTAGACCCAGTCGACTGCTTTGTGCCCAAGTGGTTTTAACGAGATCATGCAAATCTGGATATAATCACTAGAAGAAGAAAAGGGGAACACAGTCACACACACAAGACTGCTTAATGAGATTTTGGTAAAATAAGATATTTTCTCAACCTTAGGAAGCAAGGGTTCTTTTAAAGCCATTTTTCACCCTTTGACTGTGCACACTGCAATTTATTATTACAAAGCAAGATAAGGGAATCTTATTTGATACACTTCATTGTATTTCATATTAAAATTCAGGAATTCTAAGCCTTTTTAATGCATAGAAATGTGACGGAATTTACATCTTCTACTTTAGTAATCAGCCATGTTATTGTCTGTTACCCTTAGCTGAATCTAATGTCAAAAGTAATACCCTTATCAATGAATCATGAGGACCCAAACCAGCAGTCTTTAGTCATGCAAAACAACCACCAACTCCAATGTCTAAAAATTACTGCACACACAACATGCAAAACTGCACAGTGATATAAGGTCTCTGCCAAAATTAAGCCCGAGAAGCATAATTTCTTTTAATATATATCATGATCACAGGCTCACTATTTTTAAACACATTTTAAGGTATTAAAAGCCTTTGTTATTGACACCACAACAGGAAAGTGTTCTTAAGGAACTAGAGCAAGTTGCTGCAGATCAAAACTGAAGAATAGTGGTATAGGAGCACATGAGAACTATAAACTATGACTTTTCATGTTGTGTCTCATTCTAGAAAGTGCTATTAATTTTCCATCATTGATACTATTTTTTTTAAGATAAAGATTTGCCTGCGATAAAAAATAAAGGCACATGCTGGTAACAGAAACAAGACAGACAGGCAAAACACTGAAATCACCAAAATAAGAAGAGATTAGAAGGCCAAGACACAGGTCCCAAACCATAGAAGATGAAATGCCGGTCACTGCAAGTGATGCCAGCATGCACTTTCTTAGGGAGGACAAATGATGTTTTATTCTGAAAAACTTTTAAGAGACTAGATCAAATGAGCATATTTTCAAAGCCATATATGAAGAGGATTAAGGGAAGCCATGGAGCTTTGAAAATGTTCCTAACTCACAGATTCTGTTTCTGATAAATTATTTTATTTTCTTCTTTCCCATCTGAAGTCTTTCTTCTTTCTGTTGCCCCAACTCCTCCTTTATTTGGATTATCTTCCTTTACCTCTTCTCCCTGTTGTCGCTTTTTCTCTCTGCTTAATCTACCTATTAGCAGTCATGCTGTACTTCCCAAATTGTCTGTGTTGTTCAGCATTTAAAAGCACTTCCAGATTAACGTTTCAAACGGTAGGGTCTGGCAGTTGGAGCCAAAAGGAAATCCCTCTGAGAAGGCCAAATATTTCAAAACAAGCTTATCTCTAGTGACTTCCATATGCTCTGTACAGTAGCTGCAGCTGGCTGTCGCATTATAAGTAGGTGGTGTATGCTCTGAACACCATTACGATGATAGAATACAACAGAGTATCGCTTCCCACCGTGATAAAAAGAATACATCACGATGTGTATTGGCAACTCTTTAAAGCAAGCAGCGCAAGTCTTACTACCAGCAATGTTTCAGCTTAGTTGGCTCTCTCATTAGGACTAGGCTTTCAGTTTAAGCTTCTGTTTTTATCCATATATCCTATGTGGAATGTTGATTAGAGTTGCTTCTTTTTTCAAAGTTTTTGTCTGGGGTTAATTATCACTCTTAGTTGCCAAACATCATGAAAACACCAGAAGTAGAATCTCAGTTACACTTTTAAAGTAAACATATATTAGGTCTATAGGTTACACCTAAACTTTGTGATAGGATGGCAAAGCACAAACCACTGTCCTGGACCATGGTCCCTCAGTTCAGGAAGCTGCTTCTCTTCCTGAAGATTTGGGAAAGAGGGTGACTCCCTTTGCACCTCAAGGAATTAGATTTCTCAGCAGTAGAAACCAGGGTGAAAGGGTGAGTGAGAAGGGTAGGGGAGGACTTAAATCAAGCACTGATCCGTATTTCAAAGGCCTTTTTAATTACACTAGTTTCAGTGGAAAATTAGGGCTTTGCATAAACCTTTGGTGAAAATACCATCCAAATATCACAGTGTGTTCACTATCCATAAATAAATAGGTAAATGGTCATTTACATCTTGAGGTTTTCATGGGAGTTTTAAATCAAACACTTCATACCACATTTTCTATTATAGGCTGGGCTCCCCAGCCAAGTTACTACATGCATTTTTCCCCTTCCTGCAACAAGCAAAATATATCATGATTAAACTATGTAATTAATGTATTATTTTAATCTCACCTTACTTAAAAAGTAGAGTTCTTAAACCTATCAAAATTTATTTTGCACTCAAAAAGAGTGCTTGGACTATTTGGTTTCAGTGATCCTTCACTGGGCCTAAACATACTGGCCCCAAACCACTGGGGGCTTTTCCAAGGGCTGAGGGGAGGGGACTGGCTGCAGTGACCTACCATGCTGTAAATTAAGTTCTCATGCTCCATCCATGACTTGTTAAATTCAACACGAGTATCAGTGCTCTCTGTTTTAAACTATGGACCACATGTCACAGCACTGGCCCTGCCAACATCTCAGCTGACAGGGTCATATTTTAACTGGCAAGAACAAAATCTAGGCTGGTTCACCTTTCCCCAAGAGGCTACGACTAAATAAAAGTACAATTTTTGTTTTATTATGAGCATGTCCATTAGCTACGATTAACCTCCACCAGATTTGCCGGGGCGAGGAACTACATCCCACTGGAGGACCTTCCTTCTCCTCTCCATTCTTCCTGTCAATGCACTAGTAAAGAAGTTTTACGAAATAGTTTGATACAAAAACACTTTTGAAATGCCCTACAGCTGGCATGGAATTGGGCTGAGAGCACAGAAGAACTTCTGAGAAATCCACCAATGCAGATTGCTTTCAATTCTGAAGATTCAACGACGATTCCTTTCGGAACAGTGGCGAAGAACCCAACTGGCATGTCAGATGTGTCTGTAGGCAGCACAGGCCTAACATTTCCCTTTGTTTTGCTCCCTCTAGGACTTCTAAGTATATTAAATCTTTTTTTTAAACAACTGATTTTTTACTTAGTTCTTCCTTCCTTACATTCCTTTACCTTAAAATGATGCTATGTTACATCACCAGAGAGACGATGTATGATAACACTCGCTCTGGCGATTTAAACTATTTTAAAGCTGTATTTGTAAGGAAGCAGGTTTCATAAACTACTAGCTCAAGTTTTACAATAGGATGAAGTCAATCTGTAAATCACATTTTAATTTCTATATACTTAGAACAATGCATGTTTTCCAGTCATCATGCATCAGACAGGTACAGAGAGACAAGCAAACAGGTTAAGTGGCATCTATATTAAAGCTGTGTATATAATTCCTTTTCGAAATCAGCACTTGATCAATTCCAAAGTAGTCTTTGATCTTCTCATTGAGCTGAAAAACAAAAAATTAATTCCAGCATCAAGCTGACTTAAATATTTCTGATGTCAGAATTATTATAAAGAAAACTTGCTTAAAATAAAAAATAATGGCTTATATCTCAAATATCTCAGAATATTTAAAGTTTCAGGAGAAGAAAATACAAAGAATTATGTTGCATATGAACCTGAAAAGCAAACTTATTTCACTCAAAATTTTATTTTTATTGAATTATTTGCTAAAAAACTAATTTACTCAGTCCTAACTGAGACATGTTGACTATGTTCACAAATAGGCAAAGCAGAACTTAAGAGCTGAGAGCCATGGGATATGAAGAATTAAAAACTCACTAACTTCTGAACAGGGATCAGGAGCTATTCCTATAATACCAGCTATGTTTTTCACCCGGTTATTTCTTCTTCATTTAATTCACTTTGACAGTTATGAGAGACTATAGACAAACACTTGACTATGGATCAGATATCAACATCCATTCAGTACATCTCTAAATAACAAGCAATATTTGTATAACGTACAATCTATCATCTATTTTATGTAACTGCATCAAAAATATTAAATTATAATACTAGTATTAATAAATAAGTTCTGAAGCTCATTTTATTGACTTGAATATTTTCCAAAACACACAGAATCCTCTCACCATAAAGGTATGAGCTAAACCATAACTTATATTTAGCTTTGAATATTTTATTTACGGTTCACATGAAAAAGCAGACCTTCTAAATCAAACATACTTTAATATAGTTAAAGAAAAGGTCATACATCCAGGAAGAAAGAAAGCAAGGCCGTACATGCAGATACTAGAAAGTAACTGTGTTGAAAAAATAATTATTGCCCATAATAAACAAGCCACTTGGCCGAAGATTTAGCATGCTACTGTAGCAAAGAGGCTCATGTATAAACACAGGAACAGAAAGGTCATTTTATCTCTAAATACAGTATCACTGGAATCAATGCTGAAATATGATACCCCTTTCTGATGCTCACATTCTGAAAACATTGAAAATTTGAAGGTGGTGTTTAAAAAAAATAAACCTCAAAAAATATTCAAGGATTGGAAAACATGTCTTACAGTGAGAGAGTGAAACAGTTCAATCTGAATAGCTTATCAAAAAGACGACTGCCTAGTGACTTGATTACAATGTATAAGTACATTCACAGGGAGAAAGTATCAGGTACTGGAGTGCTCTTCAAATCTAGCAGAGAAAGGCATAGCGTTAAGAAATGGCTTGACATTAAATCCAGACAAATACAAATTAAGAATAACGCAAAAATATTTAACAGTGATGGTGATTAAGCATCGGTACTACTGAAGCCATTGCCACTCTCAGTAGTTTCAAATTAAACCTGTGTGCCATTTTGAAAGATATGCTTTTGTCAGGCAAGTCACTGGTCTCCAAGAAAGGCTGTGTGTGCGAAATTCTACAGGCTAGGGAATTGGAGGCGACAAACTAAATGATCAGACTGTTTTTTCTTGCCTTAAGATCTATAAAACACACTGGCCTTCATCCTAAGAGTTCCTCAAAGGTGTTAATATAGCTTTCTCAACAGTTACTTCTAGGAATGTAGAACAAAGAAGAAGGAAGTCTTCTTCCAGCAGAACATGCTCAGGTCTCCCACCAAAAAAAAGTTAAATTTTCCACTTCTGCCAGAGGACTCTGAAACCTTTTGTGCAGTAGCAAGAACAACACAAATGTGTAGCTGTTTTCTCTACAGTCTAACCGCTTTCCTTTAAGCAAAACATAAAATAGACATTACTTGTACAATACAGCCAGCTCAACTGTTTATGCCAACACAAGAGCCAGCCCACCTTTATGAAATTCATTTGAATTCACCTGGGGATAGGCAACAAAGAAAAAGCATAAAAAGAGCAGAGTTCGCCCCCTGAACAGTTAGAAGTCTTCTTGAAATATACTTTTCTGCATTTTGGAGTTAACATCGCTGCTCTAAAAAATGTTTTCAAAGGGATGTCAATGGTATTGAGAACCAGAGCATAAACCACAAGAGAGAGACTTTTACTACAGTGGCAGTCTTTTATAACACTAAAGGGAACTGAAGCGAGCAAAGCAGATTCATATGTGATTAATTAATTTCTTTCATTCCACATCAGTTATCAAAATACAACAGCAGCAGCTAAGAGTCACATGTGGGCATGTAGGTGCTGAGAAGGCTCCATAGTCACCACTGTTGCATAAAGGCAGTAGGACCTCTTTAAAAGATTTATGAAGAGGCCAAGGAAGGCTGGAAAAACAGTTAAGAGTAGCACTAAGTTCCAGTCAAAATCTTTTAAAACTGAACTTCTATGAATGTTTCAGCCATATCTAGATTTAAAATAGTCTAAAGGTAAACAAACAGAAACAAATATGGTACCTAGCTACCAATACCTGATGACAATTAACTCTTACCATTCAGCAAAATACGACCTGCCGGGATTGCCACTTCTTTTTTAAATGACAAGACAACAACATGGGAGCCTCCCATTCTTAATCAGCTGCTTTCTCTGCTGTACAACAGGCTGAGAAAGCAGACTGTAAGGCAACCCCTGTTTATATTTCCTGGCCTCATTCAAGACTAATACACATGTACTTAGGGCTGTCACGATGGGCCCCACATCATTAGGAAAATAGCATTGTGGGTATGCCTGGAACTAATCCAGACTAATTGTCAAGCCTATCCTGTAGTATGTGCTCATTTTGCACATGATTGCTCAGTGTTTATGACAAATCTGCATACCTACATCTTCTGCTAGTATCTTGGGATAAGAAATGACAGGAGGGCTTGTAAACCTCAGAACTGTCATTTATTGTTAGTTCTGCTGGCTATTTGGTACCTCACAGCTGTTTCCACATTAAGCCGCAGGTTCATGCCTCTGAGCTTCTAGGTTACGGATCCATGCTTGTCCAGATTAGATAACTTTCTGGAGAATACTTCAGCTCCCTTCTGGCCCATATACCTTGGTTTTCTTCTCATAAAGGGCTGACAAAGGGCTAAACGTACAGGATGAGATCTTGTCCTAATACCGAAATCAAGCAGCAGCTGGCTTCTAACTCATTTCTTTCAAAGTCTTTCTGAGCCTACCATTGAAATAGGCAAGCTCATTCAGTCTTCAACAGATAAAAGCTGGAAATCACCATCCCAGCTATCAGAGGTCTCATCAAGATACTCAACTGAACTCAACTGAAAACAAGAAATAGGCAAGAACAGTAATAAAAGTTATAAAATAAAGCAGGAATTAGTTATATATCCAGAAGAAAATATTTTTTCTTGACCTTCCCAGTAACAAATCATTTGCTACGCTTGCTCTGCAGTAGCTCTGAGATGAAAGAGGGTGCAGATGGGAAGATGAAAGTAACAGAAATTCCACATTCTTCATCTGTTGTCTCTTCATCCAGCCATTCTAGGAGCAACCCTTGACCTTCTCCCAAAAGAAACATACTGAAATTTTACTTTCAAATCCCTGCGTGACCACACGTGGCAGGTTACATACGATACATACCTACATGGCCAAAATACAGTGTGCCAGCCATCAGATCTGGGACGATTAATATTATTCTAGACAGAACAGGAATATCCTGTTGTCTCTGTGATGTCTCTTTTGTGATGGAAAAAGGACTTCTCTGGCTGTCAATCTCATCATTCCTTTCATAAGCATTAAAATTCACTTTAAAGTCTGACGAATGAGGATTGTTGACCCTTCTACACTGATAAAGATAAATAAATGTCAGTCAGACACCAGTTTACTCACACAGGTACAGTACTTTTTTTTTTTTTTTAACTGCATTACACAGATTTATTCTTTAAGCTAATCAGAATTCAAACAGAACAGAAACCAAATGTCACTCTGCTACACTAACATCCATCAGCCACAATGATTACATCAATCACTTGATATAATAGGAGTAAAGCCATTATAATAGAACATTGTCAAAAGATCTGGAACTGGTCTTCTATTTAGTATTCCATCATGTAATATCTACAAGATTATTTTAAAGGTAGCCTGCCAGCTTTGAAAACATAAGACAGCTTGCTTCAGAATTTACATGGCAGAAGACCATTATTCAATGACAGCATTCTCTAGGAAGAAGTAACATTACTGCTTTGAGTTTTATATAAAGGGGGATTGTATTTTCTGCTCCAGAAGCTTTTAGACTAAAACTGAAAATTAAACACTTACACCACTTTCACATACACAGCCAGCAGCTTATCCAAAAAGAATGTCATCATTCAGCAGAAGTGCTGGTTATATCACATATATCAGTATAACTCAAGAAGTTCATTCCAGTATCTCCTTTACTTTGGAAGTCCCATCAACTTTGACTCCACCTGCTTCTGATTTTATATGAAATAATACTTCACTTCCAAGTATTGGTTTTCTGAAAAGGACAGCGCTACATGAGGGTTATGTACACAAAAATAGTATGCAGCAGTATTTCAAAGTTCAGATATTACAGATATTGCATTTCAGAGATCAGATTAGAAGTCAGATACAGTGCTTTATGGTGCTAAAAGATAGCTAAAAATCCTATGTACAGACTGCATATGTTGCACCGAGCGCTGCGAAGAGCCATTCGGAAGCAAAGATCACACTAGAGAGAAGAGAGCAAAAAGAGGTACAAAAAGCATCCCTCTCCCAGACTTCATGGGTAGTGTCACAAAGTCATTAAGTCACTGCCACTTTAATCCAAGTGGAAGATTTTTCTCAGAGAGTGACCCTTCTGTCCATGAATCACCTTAGTGAGCACAAAGATCCTTAACCACAGTTAAAATTGTTTCCTTTACACAGGAGGTATTGTGGGGAAAAAAAAAAAAAGATAAAGAGGACTAAAAAAAGGACAAGATGATGAAACGCATGCATGTTGATGAAAGTCCTTTATATCCACCACTGCAAGGATGAAAACCCTGGAAATCTTATTTCACTTTCTTGGAAAGTAGACATACAGTGAAAAACATTTAATACTAAAACAAACCTAAAAGTGACACTGCAGATCAGTTACGCAGTATCTGCTCAGACTTTATCAGTCTAATGAAATTTTCTGCAAATACTACTGATGGTAGTAATAGTTTTACCTGCATGCAGTGGTTCATAAAATCTATTAATATACTTACATGAGAGTTTGATGGAACCTATGTCACCACCTAGATTCCTCACAAGCTACTTTTTTTACCTTGATCCTCACTGGCCATTGCTCATTTATTTGTTACAAGAATCATCCATGACTGTAGTCATGAAAGGTGATCAACAAAACAGGATCTTATATCAATATGTAAACTCCTGGGATTTAATGGAGTTCCAAAGCAGCCTTCATTAATAAGTCAAACTTATTAGCATCTTCACAAAGATCAGCGAGAGGAATGGCATCTGCACGTATATCAGTGTGCATCATTGGTATTTTTGCATCTTCTAGACACCAATCTCTGTCCAATGAAGTACTTCACCTGGATCTGAGTGCACCCTTAAAACCACTTTACTGAGTAACTAGAATAGAGCAATGCCTGAAACACTTTTTCTAACAAGTAATTACTTAGGTCATGCTTAGAGTCACACTTTTAGGAATGCATAACTTTTTAATAAACACACATTTCCAGACATGACACACAAGTCATTTTTATCATGCACACACGTTTAGAATCTAGCTGGCTTACAAATCAACGACAATTTCCTTTAATTAGTGTAAGTTCATATTTGTAGCGACTACATTACAGAGGTTACTCTCTTGGGAATAAAAAAATCCTCAAAGGAAATCCCCACTAATTTAGAAAGCCAGTAAAACATTTTCTCCCAAAGGACATGATACTATTAAATAATTGACCATAATTGAATAAATGGTCAAGTCATACTTTCATAACTGTGCTTCCATTAGCCAAAGATTCAAATCTCTGCAAATCCTTTTTACTTATTTATTGCGACAGTCATATTTTACATGTAATTAGCAATAGCAGTATTATATATCCACAAAAATATCAAGATTTAAATGGTAAACATTGTATATTTACTTGGCGTTTCAGTGAACATTAAGGTTTATAGTTCTCTGAGGTAAAAATTGACTTTGGCTTTACTTTAGTCAATATTTATTTCTCCTTTCAATAAACATTGATGTTTGCCTCAAGAGAAGTCAATATTCTGTTAATGTACATTACTTGAATAACATTTGGGAATTACTAACCAAATGAGTTAAATTCAGTGAATCAAAGATAATAGGACAAAGAGAGACTTTACAGGTCATTTGTTTAAACTTTCAGTCTTAGCAGAACTACCAGAACATTATGTGGAACACTACTGCGAACAAACTCTTCTTTAATCTTCACAATAATGGTACCGCAGCCAATTCCCTATTTGGTACAACCCACTTGCCAAATCTTTATGCATGAGAACTGTATCCTATATCACTCTTAAATGCTTCTCAAACTAGTCTCTCCTTGAAACACACTTTACTTCAAAGGTCATTTAGATTTTTACCGCATGTTCTTATGCTTTCCTCATTTAACATAGTTTTCTTGACTGATCTCCAACTTATGTTAATAACTTCAGAAATACCTATAGGAATCATGTTTATAATGCTCAGAATTTTTACTGGAGATTAGATGATATATGACCTTCTAGATACAACTCCAATATCACATGACTACTACATCGTATTAAAGCTTACCACATGCTGCCATTCACAAGAGGTAGGTAAATGGAAGATCATCAAATTTTAAGAGGAAAATGACCCTTAGCAGTGAAAAATATTTGCAATCTCTCTCAGATCTGCTGATTTTGGGTTAAGCAGCTCCTTTAATGGCAAAATTATATAAATAATTGAATATATGAAATTTTCTTATCATATGTTAGCTATTAAAATGTCAACTACAATGATAAACCTCAACAGCTTGTCAGAGGGAAAGTGATGGACACTGTTAACCTATGCAACAAACTGCTGTCAGAGAACTGTAGAGACTGAACTTTCCATTATCTGTATCTTTATTCTGCTTGCTTGCGGACACTAGTCACACTCATGGACTGGATTATGAATTCAGGAAAGAAAAAAAACCTAGCACTGTTTTGTCACATCAAGTTAGTAATTCCTGCTTGTAATGCAAAGCACTGAATGTCTCCAAAAATCTCACAATGCTCAACCTGTAAGTTTTTAAAGGTGTACTCAGCTTCACATCTAATATTACCATCGTCAAGTGACAAAGTGAAATCTCAAAATGAAGAGTGAAAAATATTTCAGTTAAAACATGAAATAACTGCATAAATGTTTATAATTTTGGAACATTCCATTCCAAGTTGAAAAAAAGATTAAAGTATTTTTTTCTGTTCATTGAAGTCCAAAGAGAAACTTACCCTATTTCCAGAGAGCTTCATCTCTGGAGAAATAAATACATGGGCTTTAGCTACTATATTATACTTGCACATAGCATGAATTGAGCCACAAGAAATACTATTTAAAGGTCATGTTATTAAGAGCAAAATTATCATAAATAGGTTCTGTGATGTTTAATAAATTTGAGTGTTTCTTCTCAGAAGTATCACTAGGAAGGAAACATGCATATGAATAAGATGTATAGCCTCCGCCAGTTACCTTCCAACTCCATTTTTTTAGCGTCCCCAAACATTCCTCATTTTCAAGCAACCTACATGTCACAGAATGAGATGCAGGGAAATGGACTGGACACTGGACATCAAAACAGTTTATGCACAGCCTGTTGGTTTTTTTATTATTTTTCAGAAAAGAATTTTACTGGAGTTTGAATTAAAATGCTCAGCTTCACATCTGTAACAAGCTTTTACCAGTTCAGAGAAGAGTGATCAGTTTGCTAAAGGTTTAACCCTTTCAGCCCTCTGCTGGAAGATGTCCCAGAAAAAGCAGTGGTCAATTGCCTGCAATATGATGGTTTACATGGCCTCATAAGCCATTTTTAGTAGGCTGGGATCTTAAAGAGAGCTATTGTTGTAATTGTATTCTTACAGTTAGCCTGCTTGCATGCAAATTTAGCAAAGCAGCCAAAATTTGAATGCCATCTCAGAGCTGCTGATGTTCTCTGCGTAAGAATAGATGCAGGGCTAAGGTACGTAAAGAAGCAGGCAGCAGCACTGTCTGGGCTGTTTTGGTTCTTCGGCTAACAATTGTCAGATGCCCAGAGCTGTCTATCCAGAAGTGACCTTTCACAAGTCAATCTTTAACCTAATCTTTCACCTATCAACCTTTTCCAAATACTAAATTCACATTAAGTACATTAAGAATGAAAATAACGCCCTATTCTAATAACCAGAAACTGCCAATTAAATCCATAATGTATGGACATTTTCCCCTTACTTGCCCTTTTTATGCAAAATAACATTGTAGGAGGTTGCTTACAATACCAACATGTTGATCATTTTAATTATTTTTGGGTATTCGTCCATACTATATTAGACTAATATAGTCTGAAACCTGATTTATTCACTCACTTGTAAATTGCTTCTTAATGCATTCAGAATTTGTTAGCATGCAAAAACAAAATCTAAGTGAGAGTTCTTTTCAAGTAAAAATTGTCTAGTTTATTTTTGGAAAGATGAAGAAATTAATAAGCACAGCTAAGTGCAGTTTTAAAAAAAATATTCTATATTTGCATGCACGTTTCACAAGATTTTATGAATGTGAGTAAAAGAAGTCCAAGACACTGACAGTGGTAGCCTTTTACTTTATCTACCCACAGTCCTAGCGCTTACTCTAAGTTGATCTTCGCAATATGTTTGTGATTAAAGATAACTTCTGAAAGGAAAATATGGGGTTTTGTTCTAACTGCCTGAGGCAATAGAATTCTGGTCCCTCTCTCCATGGCTGCAATGTAATACATGGGTTCTATCACATTTGCACTATTTATCAAAACCTTAAAAATACAAGTTCAATAATTGACACCCACAAATCCATGGGCCCTGATGGGATGCACCCACGAGTGCTGAGGGAGCTGGCGGATGTTATTGCTAAGCCACTCTCCATCATCTTTGAAAGGTCATGGAGAACAGGAGAGGTGCCTGAAGACTGGAAGAAAGCCAGCGTCACCCCAGTCTTCAAAAAGGGCAAGAAGGAGGACCCAGGGAACTACAGGCCAGTCAGCCTCACCTCCATCCCTGGAAAGGTGATGGAGCAGCTCATCCTGGAAGCCATCTCCACGCATGTGGAGGAAAAGAAGGTGATCAGGAATAGTCAGCATGGCTTCACCAAGGGGAAATCATGCTTAACCAATCTGATAGCCTTCTATGATGGGATGACTGCCTGGGTAGATGAGGGGAGAGCAGTGGATGTTGTCTACCTAGACTTCAGCAAGGCTTTTGACACTGTCTCCCATAGCATCCTCATAGACAAGCTCAGGAAGTGTGGGTTAGATGAGTGGACAGTGAGGTGGATTGAGAACTGGCTGAATGGCAGAGCTCAGAGAGTTGTGATCAGTGGTACAGAGTCTAGTTGGAGGCCTGTAGCTAGCGGTGTCCCCCAGGGGTCAGTACTGGGTCCAGTCTTGTTCAACTTCTTCATCAATGACCTGGATGAAGGCACAGAGTGCACCCTCAGCAAGTTTGCTGATGATACAAAACTGGGAGGAGTGGCCGATACGCCAGAGGGCTGTGCTGCCATTCAGAGAGACTTGGACAGGCTGGAGAGGTGGGCAGAGAGGAACCTCATGAAATTCAACAAAGGGAAGTGCAGGGTCCTGCACCTGGGGAGGAACAACCCCATGCACCAGTACAGGTTGGGGGTTGACCTGCTGGAAAGCAGCTCTGCTGAGAAGGACCTGGGAGTGCTGGTGGACACCAAGTTAAGCATGAGGCAGCAATGTGCCCTTGTGGCCAAGAAGGCCAATGGTATCCTGGGCTGCATCAGAAAGAGTGTTGCCAGCAGGTCGAGGGAAGTGATTCTCCCCCTCTCCTCAGCCCTGGTGAGGCCACATCTGGAGTACTGCGTCCAGTTCTGGGCTCCCCAGTACAAGAGGGATGTGGCACTACTGGAGCAAGTGCAGCGAAGGGCCACAAAGATGATTAGGGGACTGGAGCATCTCTCTTATGAGGAAAGGCTGAGAGAGCTTGGCCTGTTTAGCTTGGAGAAGAGAAGGCTGAGAGGAGATCTTATCAACGTGTACAAGTATCTGAAGGGAGGGTGTCAAGAGGATGGGGCCAGACTCTTTTCAGTGGTGCCGAGCGACAGGACGCGAGGCAATGGGCACAAACTGAAACACAGACACTTCCATCTTAACATGAGGAAAAACTTTTTCACTGTGAGGGTGACAGAGCACTGGAACAGGTTGCCCCGAGAGGTGGTGGAGTCTCCTTCTCTGGAGATATTCAAAATGCGCCTGGATGCAATCCTGTGCAATGTGCTCTAGGTGACCCTGGTGGAGCAGGGGGGTTGGACTAGATGATCTCCAGAGGTCCCTTCCAACCTCAGTGATTCTGTGATTCTGTGATTCTGTGTAATTTCCAGATTTACATGATATTGAGGACAAATTTTTATTTAAATTTCAACATTTTTCTACTTATCTTTCTGGCAAAAACTAATCATTACAGTCAAAAATCAATGCATTTCCTCTCTCATTTGGTAACCAAGACTGGCCAGACACAGGTAAATCTCAAAAAATATAATAAGCATATAGTCAGTCATCTGAAGATAAGAATTTGCCTCACATGCTTGCAACTAATTTAGATAAAGTTCTGTGTTTTGGCTCTTACATTAATTAAATTACCAGTACTGTTCACTATAATCACTGTTTAAGGAAATAAAGAGAGAGCAAGCTACAGAAAAAACCCTTCTCCCCCTAAATCAAAACTGCAAACAGAAGTTACCTTGGGGGAGGGGGGGGAGGCGGATCCACAGCCATGGTATTTTATGACTGGAACCTAATGTTGCCCTGTTGTGCTATTGATTAATTAGAAGGCAGGGGATTCACGTTAACATTTATAATAGCCAGTATGGAAATCAAAAGCTTAAAAATTAGGCACTGAGACACTAACTGTATAATTTTAGTTGTGCAAAGGAAATATTTGAGTTCCAACCACAGTATGAACTATATATAGGAGAAGGTGGCTGTAAACAGCACAGTCTAGAGGAAACACGGCAAAAGCCTAAAAGCTGCTCCTAAGGATGAACTGAACGAGTCTGAGGAACTACTCAATAAAAGCATCTCTATGAAAGGGGTCTAACACAGATCCCTTCCTTATTTTTCTCCATCTTTAATAATAAGGCTAAACTGTGTATGTAATGTTTGTAAGCTCTCAACTTTTTCACAAACTGTTTAAATGGAGTAGAAAGTGATTTTTCTGAAGAGATATCATCTTAAAAAGTTTAAAGATTATTTGGCCATCTTAATACAACATAAGAGCTACTGCAAGTGAAAACCATTGTTTGTTATTTAAATTGTTCTAAGGAATGTGATAAATAAATGGTTTCAGTGATAATGCTCTAATACATCATTTTTGATGAGTTCAGGGAAATACAAAATTCTAGGTTGCTAATATCAAATTCATAAGACTGGAAAAATGGTAGGTAAGAGTAAATTACTTATTTTAAATCCTAGAAAGAATTGTGTAGAATGATTTGCAAAACTTATGTTACTTTCATTTGTCCCTTTTTTGTTTGACTGAATAATGCAACTCGATAATAGGTATCTATCGGAGCACTTTAAGTTCAGTTTTGATACTCTGGACTGTGCTGTGCATTGTGCATGGATTTGTATTGCACTATGTCATCAGCCAACAAGGCATGACCCAGTTTAGCATATCAGAGATCCAATTTGGTATCAGCAAAAGAAATCCCTGGTAAGGAGCATCTTTTTCATTTCAGTTGATTAAATCTGGCTAGAGATGTCAAGGACAACAAGAAGGGCTTCTTCAAATACATCAGTAGCAAGAGGAAGACTAGGGAAAATGTGGGGCCTTTGCAGAATGGGGTGGGTGCCCTGGTGACGAAGGATGCAGAGAAGGCAGAGTTACTGAATGCTGCCTTTGCTTCAGTCTTTACTGGTCAGGCCAGCCCTCAGGAACCCCAGACCCTGGAGGCAAGAGAGAAAGTCTGGAGAAAGGAAGACTTTCCCTTGGTGGAGGAGGAGTGGGTTAGAGATCATTTAAGCAAACCTGACACCCACAAATCCATGGGCCCTGATGGGGTGCACCCACGAGTGCTGAGGGAGCTGCTAAGCCACTCTCCATCATCTTTGAAAGGTCATGGAGAACAGGAGAGGTGCCTGAAGACTGGAAGAAAGCCAATGTCACCCCAGTCTTCAAAAAGGGCAAGAAGGAGGACCCAGGGAACTACAGGCCAGTCAGCCTCACCTCCGTCCCTGGAAAGGTGATGGAGCAGCTCATCCTGGAGGCCATCTCCACGCATGTGGAGGACAAGAAGGTGATCAGGAGTAGTCAGCATGGCTTCACCAAGGGGAAATCATGCCTAACCAATCTGATAGCCTTCTCTGATGGAATGACTGCCTGGGTAGATGAGGGGAGAGCAGTGGATGTTGTCTACCTAGACTTCAGCAAGGCTTTTGACACTGTCTCCCATAACATCCTCGTAGACAAGCTCAGGAAGTGTGGGTTAGATGAGTGGACAGTGAGGTGGATTGAGAACTGGCTGAATGGCAGAGCTCAGAGGGTTGTGATCAGTGGCGCAGAGTCTAGTTGGAGGCCTGTAGCTAGCGGTGTCCCCCAGGGGTCAGTCCTGGGTCCAGTCTTGTTCAACTTCTTCATCAATGACCTGGATGCAGGGACAGAGTGCACCCTCAGCAAGTTTGCTGATGATACAAAACTGGGAGGAGTGGCTGATACTCCAGAGGGCTGTGCTGCCATTCAAAGAGACTTGGACAGGCTGGAGAGGTGGGCAGAGAGGAACCTCATGAAGTTCAACAAAGGCAAGTGCAGGGTCCTGCACCTGGGGAAGAACAACCCCATGCACCAGTACAGGTTGGGGGTTGACCTGCTGGAAAGCAGCTCTGCGGAGAAGGACCTGGGAGCGCTCGTGGACACCAAGTTAAGCATGAGGCAGCAATGTGCCCTTGTGGCCAAGAAGGCCAATGGTATGCTGGGGTGCATCAGAAAGAGTGTTGCCAGCAGGTCGTGGGAGGTGAGTCTCCCCCTCTCCTCAGCCCTGGTGAGGCCACCTCTGGAGTACTGCATCCAGTTCTGGGCTCCCCAGTACAAGAGGGATGTGGCACTACTGGAGCAAGTCCAGCGAAGGGCTACAAAGATGATTAGGGGACTGGAGCATCTCTCTTATGAGGAAAGACTGAGAGAGCTGGGCCTGTTTAGCTTGGAGAAGAGAAGGCTGAGAGGAGATCTTATCAACGTGTACAAGTATCTGAAGGGAGGGTGTCAAGAGGATGGGACCAGACTCTTTTCGGTGGTGCCCAGCGACAGGACACGAGGCAACGGGCACAAACTGAAACACAGACACTTCCATCTGAACATGAGGAAAAACTTCTTCACTGTGAGGGTGACAGAGCACTGGAACAGGTTGCCCCGAGAGGTTGTGGAGTCTCCTTCTCCGGAGATATTCAAAACGCGCCTGGATGCAATCCTGTGCAATGTGCTCTACGTGACCCTGCTTGAGCAGGGGGGGTTGGACTAGATGATCTCCAGAGGTCCCTTCCAACCTCAGCGATTCTGTGAAAAAAAAGTTTCTTTATTATGAGGTAGTTGAAAGAGAAGAGAACATTAAACAAAAAACACACACTAAGTCAGTTGCAGACTATTACAGATCAATATTCAAATGTGCTGCACTGAGTTCCTGGAATCCACCTCAATAATGAACTAGACAAGAAAAACTACTTCAAGTTTGCTTAAAATAATGCATACAAGATATGACCTTGAGCAACTTGATATAACTTCAAGGTTGGATCTAACTTTGAGAGAGAACGAGGGGTTTTGGAACAGAGGACCAATGCAGGACCTTTTCAATGTAATTAATCTATGACTCTAGATTATGAGATCAGTTTTGTGTGTATATTTTTTCAAAAAAATTGTTAGGTGATTTAGATGCAAATGAAGGTGTCTGGATTTAATATATTTTTGCACTAAGGCTATGGAATATTTTGACCTATAACTAAAAGTCAGTAGTTTCAGCTAGATATGAAACTTAGAAGCATGTTAGATTCACATATATTTGGCAATCATTTATCATGAGTATTTTCAATGATCAGCTGTGGTACATCACGGCATTCATTTTTAAGTACAATATCAATGTGCAAATCCACACTTGACTCATTTAGTAAGGATTTTTCCTGATGCTTATAGGTGGAGTACACATTCTTCAAATATCTGCTAAAGCAGTTTACAATAACTTACACCTATAACCTTAATTTAATGCCGTATTTGCCACCTACTTGTCACGTATGGATCATTATAGTATATAGAAGATTTTTTTTAAATAACCTCCATTATTTAATTCAAATTTGCAAAGAGGTTAGGCTCTAGATATTCACAACAGTTACTTGAAACCTGTTACAGCTTCCTGGGATATATTCTGTATAATAAATGTATTGCTAGCAACTTTGGTTATTAACAATACTAACAATATTAACAACTGTAGCTAACAGTTACCAGATAACTCTTTTGAGCCTATGGAATGTCTCAATTTGTGATTGATAAACTGTGCTGAATTGATTGATAAATCTGCTGAATACTACAATTTAAATCAACTGCCACTTGAGGTGTTTATAATTGAAAAAAATTTCAGCACTTCAGACAACATAATAGGTTCTTTAATGTCACTTAAAAAAACATCCCATCCAGGCTCATACTGACTAGTCATTGAACTATTCTCATTGTACATGCCATTCTCAGAGGAAAAAGTACTCTCTCTGCAAAGTCTATGGAATTAATACAACTAATTCAGCTTTAAGAAATCTTCCACTGATTTCAGCTGGTCAGCCCTCAAAGTAAGAAAATATGATTCAGATATAAAGCATACAGAACCATTAAAAAAAGTAATAATTAACTCAGAAGGCATAAAAAGCACAAAGAAACAAACTTGGACAGAGATACGCATACATAGTTCTAGCAATTACAGGCTCATCGTAATCTATCACAGATACACAGACTCAGGTTGCAAATTAGGTTCACTACAGAGCCATTTTAAACCATACCAATGGCTTGCACGTGAGATTCTTAGTTCTTCCTTCAAAAGCTACTTTAAATCACAGCTTTGAAGAAGAAACTCTATTCTAGACCTAAAGTACATTCATCATCACCTTATTTCTTTCAGTATCTGATCTTCCCTAGCAGAGCCAGACCAGAGTTTCTCTGAACTTCAAGCAACATTGGAGGTGTCTGTCCAGCAAGAAACAGTCCTACTGGAGAGACTGAACACAGGAATAAAACTCCTGCTTCTGTTCAACTGTCAAGATAACTTCTTCTAAGGAAAGTATTTTTGACTGTCAGTCAGTGGAGAAAAAAAAAAAAAGTCAAAGTCAACCAGCTACTGCATTCCCTCTGGTTGTGGATGTGCTTCCATGAATGGTTCACAAGTAAAATGAATGTTTGATGCATTTACAATAACAAATCCTCAAACTGAAACATTTCTCCTAGCCTGGCATTGTTTAATTTGGACTTCAGTCCATGCCCACTTAGTTCAAGAGAAAGCAGATCAGTGTCAAATCCAATGAGCCAAAAGTTGTATTTTGGCTTTTCATCTCTGCTGAATTACAGTTCTTTTTCCCTTTTCCTTGTTGACTAAATTGCATCTATGTGAGAGATGCAAACAAATATAGGTAAGCATAGAGAAAAATTCTATTAGTTTAACATTGCTCTGTTTCTTGCTTTTAACATTATTGTATTTATTAAACATTATTTTGCTTAATTTCATTTTTTGATAAAAACACTCCATTTGCTTTACCCTGTAGTTTAATTTTAATGGTGTTTACTGACTGTGACAGAAATATACTTTGCTCACTCAATACACTTTCCCTTGCACTTTAATACACTACTTTTTACTACAGCATATTTTTACATTTTCTTGCAACTTCAATATTGCACATGTCCTTTTCGCACAAAGCATTTCACCAAGTAATCACATTAGGCTGATCCTTGGCTACTGGCTCTGCAAAAATAAATTTTCAAGATTAATGGTTTTTATTTATTATACCTCAAAATGCTTCATAGTTGCATTTTAGTCAATTTCTAGTCTTCCATGTCGGGGGGGGGGGGGGATACCAGTGATTGACCACAGATACCAGTTGACTGATTTCTATTCACATCTGCACATCTTATCATATGAAGTAGGTTTCCTTAATCCAGGGGATAATAGCAGTGCCTGATTTTTTCCAGACTGTTTTAAAAACTAAGTATTTTGGATCAACATGCCATCTCCAGGTTCTGTAACGCATATATGCTGAATATTATTTTAAAAGCATCAGATCAAATTCACTCACTGCTGAGTAATTATTATTCAAAATTTTAAAAACACCTTTCAAAAGAATTTTATTGTAGATATAATTAACAGATAATATATGGGTCAGCTAATTTACCATCTATAAAAACAGCTCAAAAAGGCAGGTATGTGAAACTACTTTAAACAGATGACTGACAGTCTCCTAACAAACCAAAAATCTTTCAATCTTTTTATTTAGCTGCTCTTTACTGCTAAATACTGTAGCTTCACTATAAAAAGCCACTCGTGTGTTGTCCAAGAGCTGATTTTCTCCTACAGCATTCTCATGCTATCTTAACACCTCAGAGCTTAAAGAGTAAAGGAATGGAAACAAAGTCACAAAATGAGTATTGCTATAGGCAGGTCTAGGTGCTTTACTCAGTACATGGCAAGAGCTAAGCTCCTTAGGTAAGGATACCACATTGGGAAGAGAGAGCCCCAAATTTCCTTAAATGCCTTATTCATTGCTAAAGAAAGATATTTTCCTGCACTCAGATTATTATGGTCTGGCATCCAGCACTCAAAGAAGATAGATATGTAGAAGAATGCCATATCACTGTTTTCTGTTCCACTTAGTAGCATACCAAAATCTTTGTATCTGTGCATACCACGTGTGTGAACACACGCGCGTTAGAAATGCTTGCACTCGGCGTGTGCGGCCGACCTCCCCACAGGGCAGCACCACCTCTGAAGGGGGAAGATACCACTGAGCAGCTGGCAAGCAGCATCCGTCGGTCCTCTGCACCTGCTGAATTCTGAGCTCAGCAGGGACGGGGATCTCTTACCACTCACAGAAGGCAAAAGGACTAAATCTCACTCAGATCTCAGGCCTTCAGGTAAATTATCTGGACTTCCTTTGGATACTATGCATCTGAATATTGGGTGTTTCTCCTTCTTTGCATTTTAAACTTCAGGTTTTCAAGACAAACACTTTTATCTCCTCTTTATGTACATTGCCTAAGTATAACAAGCTTAGGGCCCCCCAAACCTGTACATGCTATTGGATTACACACACAAATATCTTGAAGAAAAAAGACTAATCAGTCTCCCCCATTCGCCTAGGCATTTGTACAACTAACGCTTCCACTGAAACGGGGAAAAGCAGTCTTCAGAAGTTACTTAAGTTGCACAATTGCTATGCCTTGCAAAGGGTCAAACATCTGAGACCTATATGCTATAAAACAGAACTTACTGGGGTCAGCACTAGAATAAGTTAAATTTCTTGGCTTTTCAGTATTTTGCTACCATATTTTGCAGTTTTCCCACTCACCTCAAAATACCATATAAGCTTGTAAGAGAAACTTAGCTAACCTCCCCTCCTCCTCTCCCCGTCCCCGTCCCTCCAACCTGACTTAGAAAAATGTGCACAGAACCACAAAACGCAACAAATTGCTGATATGGAATGGAAAATAAGAGGCTGTTGGAAACTGGTAGAGAATAATGCATATGAAAAGGAAAGGGAAGGAAAGGAACATGCTGAGAGTGAGCACTTACTGCTCTTTTCTCTTTGACTTACATCCCTTTTTCTGTATTTGTAAGTCTAAGTAGTTATGGAGAATATTTGTAGCCAATCACTGTGATTAACTGTCTTTTCAACTCATAGTATAGAGCAAATACCTAGAAGGTGTGGCCCCAGCATAAAACACAGTAAAAGTGCATATAACTGATTTTGGTTTACACTAGACTGCTATAACTCTGGACAGTACCATTAGATTTATTTCCTTGCTTATAAAAAAGGAATTTTGACAGTAAAATCTCCCTCATCTGTGTTCAACCATATTTACTGTAACATTATAGTTTTGAGAAAAATGGAATAAAAATAGAAAGCAAATGCAGAAACACAAACTATTAAATAACCAACAATAGTATAAATAGTAATCACGTTGACTACATTTTCTATGACATAAATAGCATCATTTCAGTGACGAATGGAGTGAATGCTCAGTTAATGCTCATAACTTTTAGGAGCAGTTAACATTCTCAACCACATATTGAGAACAGAGGGGTTATAAAAAGTGGTAGGTCAAAGAATTATGAGCTTAAGTATACAAAGACTGATTCCTCAAATGCTGTTAATACAGTATTTTTCCAGTTAAAAACCTTCTTGAATATCACAATATGTGGTATTAACTAGATTTATCCAGTGATATGTATTTAAGGCTGCATCCTTCCCATACATGAGTGTGGTTTTCAGCTTAGCAGTTAAAGATATTAAGTAGCTTTCTCATCCAGGAGTCCATATTATCTTCTTGCAAGTGGATTTTAAGACAAATACTGGTAATGAGAGTAGCACAAAGAGGTTAGTTGTATCATTAATCTTGTCAAATATCCTGCACCAAAAGCCACAAGTTATCAGACAATGAAATAGAAGGCAGAATAAAATGCAAGTTTCAGCTTTACCCATGGTAAAAGAGAGAAGATTCTCAGCTGGAAACCTGAATGAGGACAGACATAAGAAAGGTCTGCATTTTTTCAGTAGCTTTTAAAGTGCGATAATATTTAGCTAGATAGATAGCACCAAAACCACTGTTCTAAGGTAACGTGCACAGCATACATAAATTAAGTAAACATATAGGACGTGAACATAATATTCAGAAATCAAACATCCACAAATCATCAAAGCATCCCAGACATTCTGATGTTAAAGTTAGCTTGCAGAGCTTTACTACTTCTATTTTAAATGCAGAAACTGTAATGCACTAAAAGTAGGAATGAGAAAGCCCACAGAGCATGGGTGATTGCAAACCATACCGGAGTTTGCAATGTTCAGGGAATGTAGGATGAGACCTCTATGTGGCCTCTTTGAGCAAAATACTGTTTGGGCCATCTTGGTCATTACTGTTTTTCCCTCTATGAAAAATGAGGGAGAAACCGAATGTAATTCATTATTAATCAAGTTGAACACTTAAAGTGATCAACACTGCTTCAGCAGGTATCATAACTGCCTATAGTTCTTCTTTTAATAAGACTTTATGATATGCTATTCAACTTAGAATTAATTATCAAAAGCACTTTATACATCAGAAACTTGTCTTAAGTGTAACAAAATGCTGCTTCTCCCTGGTGATTCTTTTTCTTAATCTTCACCTTCTTCTCCAAGTACATCAATAACCCTGAGCATGGTTCCTTTTTTGTACCTCTGCCTGCTGGTGCAGTGGTAAAATGCTCATATATTATATGCTATTGTCGCCATGTCGCCTGGCATATTACGAGAAATAAACATGTTTGGTTTTTGAAAAGATAAGTAAGTAAAGGAGCACAATAAAAGGGCTAGCTGATGAAATTAGCACCTTCTGCTAAGGTGTTTCTCCACTAATAGAAAAAGGAAACATGCATTCCAAGCTCCTATGTTGAGAAAATAATTCATGATCCATTCAGTTTTGACAAGCAATGCGTTTACAGGCATTACTTTTTAATAATCAAGTTAACTCATTTAACATTTCTAAAACATATATAGAAGGTAATCATAATGCAGTGCCTATTCAGGACAATACTCCACAAGAGACCTTTCAATGAGCAAGACCTGGCTAAAGAAGCTACCCAGACTTACAGTGCAGTGTTAAACTGTATGTTCCATTTTAGAACAAGTTGTTTTTGAACAGTGAACTAAAATGGTTTCTTTTCAGCTGGGCATTGAATTTGAGGCTCCAGTTTTAATAGAGATTTGATCCTCATCTTTTATTTCAGTTACATCTATTGAGTAATATTAAAATCTAGTGATTTCTCCCCTATATTCATCTAATTGCTATTAAGCACAGCAATATCTTCTAATATTGATATTTAATGTGATAGTGTATAAAGGCTACAGTCAGATATTGATGCAATATTCTGAGCTGAGGAGGGTTTGGGGTTGGGATTTTGTTTAGTCCTTTCTCCAGTAACCTTCCCTTCTGTAGAAGTATTGCTATTGACTAAATGTCCTTAAATGCGAGTTTTGTTTCTGGTGAGGAAATAACCAGGCAGATCTTGAGACCCTGCATTCCCCTGGGGTAAAAAGGGAAGAAAGCAAAAGGACAAGAGAAAGGAGTGTAATAAAGATCCAGCCCTGCCTTTGCAACAGCCGAGCAACGCCGATTCCAAACACAGAACAGCTGTGCCCATACAGCAAAAAAAAAAAAAAAAAAAAGAGTATCATCTATTCTAGTAGAACAGGGTACACCCTTAAAAGCATCTACTCTGAACAATGGCTAATAGCTACAATCAGCCTTTAACATAACTAACAAATTCACGTACTTAAACTATACAAGGTCACTGACATATTATAATACAATCATTCAGAGCATAACTTATCTTTATAGTACTCTACCCGATCCTGGTAGTATTGGCTATTACTCATCACTCCTACAGTCCGTACTATTAAAACCCCTACTGAGTTCACTGCATAGTGCAGCTCTAGAATAAGTCAAGCATTCAGAAATCTATAGTTGCCACATAGTAGTAAGTGAGAAACCACTTGGTTTCTGACTCAGGACAAAGAACTGCTGTAATCTTTCTGAACCAGCGTCAGTAAACACTGATGTTTTAATACTGTCTACTCTGTGCAAGAGCTCTTCCCCCACACCTTCACAAATATATTGACCTTGAAAAATAGTATTTTCATCCTTTTTGTGATAACATCAGCCTTCTTTGCATGAACACATAATCCTACCCTTAAGCAGCATTTCTTGTTTCAAGTTAGTGCTTTAGTTCAACTCATTTTATTTCCACTCAGAATACTGTATTTTCACACATATTCGAAGCTGCTTCCTGCACTGTGAATTTCTCTTAAAACTAACTGTAGGAATACCAAATTTGTTGTGATACCACTAGAGTACTGTATCTAGTGACATTTCCAGTATTTGTATTGCCTGTTTCAGCACAGAACCAGGTAAAAACTCTTATATCACCATTTTCGGATGTTATTACACTTTAAAAACAAAAACAACTACCTGATGCTTTGTTCAACTTATAGCACTCAAGAGAACTGCATTCAGAACACCGTGCCAGTATTTCACAAATTCTATACAGCTGTATAGAAGCAAAAATATATATTCTCAGCTACTTGAAAAAGTTTCACTTGCACTGCATGTGAACCCCAAATGTCTCCATACCAATCAAAACCTAAAAAATAGCGCTCTTGACATACTCATCATATAATAAAAAACTATAAATTTTAGCAGGAAATTTAATGAAAGGTTTTGTCCTGTGAACAAATAAATTAAGCAGGGGTGGAGGGGTGGGAGGTAATCGTGCATCAAAATAGACCATAACAATACAGTGGCGAATCATTCTTGGAGAATTTCCACATGATTTCCACACATGGATCTCTTCACTACCATACAAATAGATCACCTGTATAGCTCCATTTCTTCTTTGGCCAGACCTTCTGTTCTCTTTATGGAGACTGGTAAATGGAAAAGAAACAAAAAACAAAAAAGACACATCCCTGCTTGCTATTACCTCCAATAAAATATTTTATTATGACAATAGAAGTACAACAGCCTGTGCTGCTTCCTTTTCGTTTTCACATTTTAATTAAATGTAGAGATTTGTCTATCCCTACATTTATTGCAGTTGCATTAATAGTCTCTCTGAAAGCAAGTATGAGCTGTTAATAAAACCAGGGTACATGTTTTAAAACAAAAATAGCATCATGTTGCATTTACCTAATGCTTTCAGAAAAATCCCACATAGAACTATGGGGGACTAAATCCTCTTCACAACATTTTTAGACTTGACTAGCAGTTTTTGATTATCTGGTGTTGGCCTAAATTCAGCTGAACCAAATATAGTTGAGTGAAACTTTTGGAGCCTTCCTTCTCCATAGTAATCTCTAATAACAGAGTATGTATCTGATTTTGTGCAGCAGTGTGTAATTCAACTGTGTATGTCATGCAGTTCATGTAGATAAGATCTCTCAGTTTTATGTATCCTACCTCCTTGCTTTTCACTTCTTCACCACACTTCTTGTTTCTCTCCTAAGCTTAGACTTCCTTTTCTGAATCAGTATATAAAAGCTCCATTATGTCAATGATGCAGTTATCTTAACTGATAGAAAAATAACTGAAGCATAAAGGTGGACCCTGCAGAGACTGCAGTGATTTGGGACTCCAGCTTTTTTGCAGCTACACATGCACATTGTCTCATCCCTGCTGTGACAAAGTCCGCTTCCACATGGTAAAATCAGGTCTCACGCTGTTAAGAACAGTTAGGAAGGCAGGCTGCTGAAGCGACTCCACAGGAGAACCAGCAAGGATATTTTCATGGAAACTAGCCTCTATCAGAACTGCTAATTTCATTTTGCACTAAGTGACACCGTACTGTCTTCTTAAGCGGCCAAGTGCAAAACTAAAATAAATATATAAAGATATAGTATAAACGCCATGCTCTGTCCTCCACCTCTACCATCCTGTGGTAGAGGGAAAATTATACCGCACTGCCCTCCTCCAATCTCCCCCCTTCTCTTATCCAATACTCCTTATGTCACTTATTCCATTCTAAAAGCTGGTTTTATGACCTAAAATTTTTTGCATTGAACACGAGACACCATTACATAAGTTGTCAAAAGACAGCTGGAAGTTGTGACAGCTGAGAAAGGGACAGCTGAGGCTTTTAGCACCTAGTAGAGAGAATAGGAGCTGGTTTTGGTTTCCTGTATCCAAGAGGTAGTTAAAATGCTCAGTACTGAGGAAGACATAGATTTCCACTTTTCTGTTTCCTTTAGAGCAGAAATTTAGCAAACTAATCTGGGAAGGTTGAATTCTAAGACAACTAGCTGTCCACCACATCCCAAAAGAACTTCTGCCCTATCACCATCAACACGAATGAAGCAGTTTCAAGGTTTTGCTGAAATGGTCAAATTTTATTTCAGTGCCAGTTTTCTTATTCAGCATTAAACAAAGCTGCTCTTAACATTTTCAGGGAAGTGATTCTCCATTACTATACTCTGCTCTGCTACAAAACCAAAATTTATTTTATTATTTACAAGAGCTTTTGTTGCCTAGAGAAGACCTTTCTAGCACTCAGAAGGAACTAGATAAATGGAAACACCTGACACTGACAAAACATCTGACAATTCCTGAGCAAAACAGAACACTGCAAGTGTCAGTGTAACAGTGAAAGGAACTACAAGCTTTCTTCCTAAGAAAACAGAGGCACAGGACACATTATTTGAAGGAGTCTAGGGAGAAGGAGAGAGAGGTCAAAGGCTCACCTAAGTTCTTGAGTCCCACAGTCTTGAGTTTACATAAGACCTTTGTTATTCAGCAAACCTTCTTTCAGATTTTGAAAGAGCAAGCTTTGCTTACGAAGAAGAATGAGATTAAGGATACAGTCAAAAAGAAAAGATGCAAAAGAGATTAAAACTTTTTGGAGGGTATTGTCAATGCTCGTTTTTGCTTGCTTTCAGAGCACTCACGTAAAACATTACATATTGTTGGACTATACACTACAGACTCTCAGTAAGGCAGGCTCTGAGATCCATGTACAAAACAGAAAACACAGTCTGAACCCTAATCAATATACAAAAACAATTTATACAAATGTTGTTGCTTGCAATAACAGGGGACTAGATTCAATGACCAGGTGGTCTACACCACTCCTATATATGCTTGGAACAAATATTACCCAGGCAAAACAGCCTATTGTAGGGATGCATTTTGTACTTAGAATTTGACCTATTCAGACATTTGGAGAATAAAATATACGCAAATATCCTCAATTCATGCATTTAAAATCAATAACATACAAAGTTTAGTATTTTCCTTGTAAGTAATGTTTATTGCATACCATTCTTGTCTTTTCTAATCTGTTAAAAGAGATCATTATGTTAATGACAATGGGCCACAGCAATTTGAAATTCTTCACAATAGTAATTAAGTCTAAACAGGTCATCTTGACAGTTTATGTAAAAACAACAGAAATTATATTTTTAACAAAGAACCAGCATCAGTTAAAAATTATTTGATTTCTCTCTGTTCAGCACACGAGTTTAACAGTACCTTCCTGATTCAGACTAAGAGTGTACTAAATGTGTATAGTTCTACTATCATAGAGAAAAGAAGCAGCACTCAAGACCACTGCTTCTGGCTCTCCACATCCAGTTTACTCTGATATTCCATAATGATATATTGCCAGACACAAATATTTGAAAATACCTAATTTAACAAAACCATGGCCAGAATCACTCAGACTACAATTATTATTCCATGTCTGAACACTTCTCTAACAAATCTTAACAAAAATTTTTGAATATGCAGGGCAAGTTTTAAGTACTAATATATTATCCACAACTATCCACATTCTCTTCTCTGTCACTGTCAGTGGTTTTTCATGCTCATTATCAAATCATCTTTAGAGCTTTTGAAGAAACAGTTCAACAGCAATCAACCCAAGTAACAGAAAAGAAATCTTAATTACTGACAAAGTTAAAACACCAACACAAAGAGGTCTCATTGCAAACTGTTAAAACAAGCAACATGGAAAGAGGATTTGTTGGGTTTTTTTTTGGGGGGGGGGAGGGGAGGGGAGGGGGGAAAGGGGAAGAGGAGGGGTTTCTACACAAGTTTTAATCTCAGACAGTCCTGATATGCCTGACCAGCCATGACATGACCGATAACCAAAGCTAGGACTGGCACTGGCAGCATTTCAGAGGAAATGGTTACCTAAGAAAGAAAAATCTCTACAAATCATTTAAGGAACAAATGGTTTTCTTCAGTATCAGTTAGGAATGTCTTCCTGTTCTTATCATTTATTTTGCTGTTAATGTTTCCGAATATTTTGTCAATTGGTCCAATTAGGTCATTCTTTTCTATGTGCAATGCAGACAATATACCTACCCTAAAAAGTGCAGAGTCTCTGAGCAGTCAAAAGACAGTGCAAACATTTTAGTCCTCCCATACAGTTCTGGCATAAACTTTCTCTATCAAAAATATTTGGCCCTCTATTAAATAGAGGAGAGAAAATGAATTGTGTCTGAGACACTATCTGCAAGGGAAATGAGGCACTCCAGTAAGCAGGCATACAGAAACTGCACAGCGTGCTTGAATATAAGGGCAGCCGTGCCTGTTCAAAGTCACTTAGCACCAACCTGCATTTACCTGACATTAAAACCACCAAATTCTCAAATGAGATTAGTATCCCATTAGAAATTGTAAGGGAGCCTCAAGGAGCTTACAGGATAGGCAAATAGACAGATGGTAGAAGAAAAAAAAAAAGTGTATTTTAAGATAGAGACAGAAATATTGTGTATTTCTGATCAAAAAAAGGAATCTACAGAAGCATAGTTAGGAGAACTCTTATGTATTGTATCTCAGAAGACTAGACACTGATGAAGACAGTACGTTCTGTCTTCTTCCAGCTAACCTGCCCCAAAGTGAATCTTCTGGGGAAACTATAAACCTAATTGGTATTCATACAAGATGGGACTTTGGAAGGCATTTAGACTGAGCTAAAACTAAGTTAACTCTCCTGCTCATTCACTCACAGTTATCATTCCCATTAACCATCTACAGAATGTTATCCCTGATAGCAGCAGCAACAAAGCTGGATCATGTGCGCTTTTGAAAATCCTTTCTCTCTTTCCTTCCATTCCTTTGCTCCAGTGTTCTGTTCTTCTTTAATCTCAGGTTTGGTTCACAACATCCGTGTTACGTCTCCAGCTTTAATAAATTTCACTCAAGTAAAAAAAAAACCACACACACACACACACACACACCCCCCCAAAGTCATACCACAGAAACAAAGGTTTCCCCATACCTCTTTCAGGTTAGAGACATAACTTCATTAAAAGAAAAATTTACTGTGTTATGTAAGGTATTTAAATCGCTATCATTCACTGTTCATAAATGAAATCAAATATCACTCAAAAGTCAGAAAACCTACCTTCAAGTGCATCTATTAAAGACTATAAACTACTAAGACATGCTCAAAAGTGAAGTGCTATATCCTAAAGGTTATTTATTGCCAGGAGAGGAGAAAGCATGCTGTGTGTTTATGCCAGACTGGTGAATGAAAGCTGCACAGATTATAAATCTTTAGTTCCAAACATGAAGTACTCAAAGCTGTAGTCCCCAACCACATCAAAAACGAGAACAGTTCACGAAGGGCTAAGCTAACAGGGGTTGGACCCAGTAGGAATACATTAATCTGCAGAGCATGTCGTCAGATAGAATGAAATGAAGAGAAATCAGTAAAGAAAACAAGCCATTTATAATACACTGTGAAAAAAATCACTAAAACAAAAGCTTTTGGAAACCTTGCATCTGCAGACAACCTTCTGGGCCTAAATCCAATACAAACCTGTCAGAAAATATTGATGAAAAATGTGCATTTACACTTGTAAATAAAACATGAATACGGAACCTATTTCTAAATTCAATTTTTCCAGAAGGGAAATAAGGCTTTTTTTTCTTTTTTAGACTACATTATTTAGTAAAAATGATTTAATTAGAAACTGTTGTTGGTAAACAAAATTACCTTAAAATGAAATCCCCATAATAATCATTGACAAATAACATGGACATCAAAGACTGTTATAATGCTTATCTGCTTCTCTCTTTTTTTACAGGTATTTTCAATAAGCTATTATGAGTTTGGCATTATAAAAAACACCTTCCCAGAACAGAAATATGATCAAAGCAATTGTCAGATGGCATAAGGCCAGCCTTTCATACACTACACAAGGGATTCTTTCAACTTTGCGCTGGAAGGCCCAGTGATGCTCCAGTCCATACTCCAATCCAAATCTGCAGGTGAAAGGTTAATGGAGTTCACCCTTAACACACAAGAACATCTTAACTACATATATTAACAAAACAAAAATACATTTTCAGTTATGGTGTGTGCTCTTTGTAACGCACTGCAAGAATAACAGGCCTTTCACCATTTCTCTAACAGCCATGTATGCAAGCAGCTACTCAACACTGAGGACGATAAGCCCCAAAGAAACATCCCGGTGAGACACATTATGCCAGATGCTTAGCTGACACAGCTTGTGAACGTGTTCACTATGAATCTGTACAATTAAGTTTCCTAGATCCATTTCTAAGTGGCCAATGGTCAGATGGATTATTTTTTGACAATTATTCGCTGAGATTACCTTTTTCCTTAATAAACATAAAATATTTAACTAGATACCGATTCAGTTTTCACAGTATGATTTTCACAAAGGATTTGATCAATTTATGTACCACTAAGTATCAAATTAAACAAATAAGGGCAATACAGAATACAAAAATCAGCACTTAACCAACCTAGAACTGTTCTTCTGGCTAATTCATAACATAACTTGACATTTTGGTACTACTTTAAATGGTTGGGGGGGGGGGACATTAAATAAGATACCAGGATTCCATGAGGAGACAGAAAAGACTAAAGAGATAAAGACTGTAAAAAGTTCTCAAGCATCTTCAAGTCACTTCAGTCAGTCCCCCTGAAGTGCACTGATCTACAGCATCTCAGGATCTCATTTGTTTTCACCATGAAAAACATTAAAGAAAGAATAAGTTCTAGCCCCCAATAGGTCAGAAATATGGTCTGTGGGCATCATGCAACTGAATCAATAGTAATCGTTTTTACTACAGTCAGCACTAGAGGCACTACAAGTCATTAGGATGGGTGACATACAAGGAAGGCTACAAGCATTATTAATGAGAAAACTCTTCATTTCTTTGCCAGTGTATTTCCATTGATTTAAACACGAGAGCACTGTAGACAGATGCAGAAAAAATGGGCTAAACGTAGAAGCACAACTTCATTTAATTTCATCAGCAAGTTAGATTGCAGTAAACAACATCTAAACCACTACCCAAGCAGAATGCTCTAGTGTAGTTTTTAGAGGGCTTTTTTGGCTTCTATAAGCCCATGTAAGTGCAGAGAACTGAGATACAAGAAACCTCCAACTGCCATCTAAGTATCTGTATATGTAACTTCACATCCTCCCATACAAGCAACTGAGAGACTCTGCAACTGGAACTGAGACTCCAGGTTGACCCCTGTAAATTAACACATCAAACTGGATACAGCTCTGAGGGCTGATCTTGTGGTTAAATCAATGCTAACAAGACTTACACATCCATCAGGACATACAAAGAGAAGCTTCTGAGTTGTTGAAAATAGAATCAATATTGCAAAAAAATCTCTCAGAAAGTATACATTGCTCAGGAATAGAGGACAAGAAGAGACCCCCAAGTTTCAGTCCAGTCCCCAGTTGTGGCAAGTCCGGCATTATGTAATCTTTTTCATAAGGCAATCAGACTCCTTCCTTAAAAGTGATTAGGATTTTGCTTTGATTGAAAAACTATTCCAGAACCTCATTGCTCTAACAAATAGGAACCTTCCTTCAATTTCCAGCCTACATTTATTCATAGCCAGATTATACTCTTTAGTTCTTGTGCCAATATTGTCCTTTAGTTTAAATAGCTCTCCTCCATCCCTGATCCCTGGTTTTTACCCGTCATGTATTTAATTTCATTCAATTACATTTTTTAGGAGTAATTGTTTTAAAATTAGAGGACATACTTTATAAAATTATCAATGGGAGGTTTTTCCCCCCCCCCTCCCCCACAAGGAGAAAAATTAACTTCTCTAGCAATTAAATAACCCCAAAAGATGAAAAGTGCACAGTAAGACAGTTATAAGTCTATGGCACACTTATATCATCCCAGGATAACAAACAGAAGCAATTCCAAAATGAAGACATTAAAGGCTGTAAGATGAGATGCTTTAGAAGCTACAATGGAATCAAAATAAGTTCTTACGAAACAACATATGCTTATTCTTCAGCACTCCTGTGTACAAGTAGTACCTTCCCAGAAGGACTTTTGTTTAGTTTGAGAATATCAGTGCTTATTTCTCTTGCCACTCCACACAGCAAAAGAAAAATGAAGTTAAAAAGCAGTAAAATAAAATATGGCAGAGACCATGGAAAAAAGTGCAATATTTGGTATGCTGTTTAAAGGTTAAGGAGGTTTAACTTCCACTGGGACAACTGTTAGCGTCACTTTGGTTCCTCTTGATAGTTCATATAAAGGTCAAGCCAAAGTGCTTCTTGATCAACTCACAATCATGAAAAAAACAAGAATCTCTTATTTTTTTTAAAAACTAATAAAAGATGTATTTATATTTGGCAGCAGTTAAATAGATTTCTGTTTAGTGGTTCATCTCCTTTTTCAAGCTGATGCTGACATAAATATTTATTTCCTTCCATAGGATAACACATCAGTATTTTGGAACTACATACTGTTTAATTTCAGGAAATTTTGTATTAGTGAACCCAAATCTTTCAGATAATTCATCATATACTATTTTAGTGCATTTTATCTAAAAAATGGCAACCTTTTTGTATTTTTAGTTTCCATTCTGTTCCTACAACCTGCAGTGCAAGAACAATAGGAATCACAGAATTCCAACAGTTTTCATACTGATAATCTGAAAAAATCAAATATCTACTCCTAATTTGAAGCTGTCAATTTACACTTGTTAAGAGGCAGAAAATATTACCAACTCAGGAGATTAGGCACATATATTACAGAGAAAAGCCAAGGAGTTCCACTTTACTGTACTCAGCAAGAGTGTTACCTTCTCTTCACGTACATAGAGGACAACCAAGAAGTTGCCCCAACCAGTTCTGTTAGGTGAAAACCCAGCTTTGTTCCAACTTTCTTCCTGCTTAGTGAAGCATACTAGTAATTCCTCCTTGCTTCTGAAGTGTGAACTCTTCCAGTAGATCTGAATTCTGCCTTGAAGAAGTCTTCTAAAGCACTCTCTAATCCACTGAAATCTTCAGAGCAAACCAAAGTTTTCTTATTACTCTAACCCCAGTTATTCAAAGAGTTATTCAGACTATACTAAGAGTATACTAAAATTTGGTAAGTCTGAAAAATCAGTTACAGAACCAGAAAAGCAGCACAGGCAAAACTTTTATTATTATTTTTCTCCTTACCCTACTCCTCTGACAGTATAGAAGCGAGGCGCAAATGATGATCATTCTCTGGATTTGACTATAACTATAATGCTGCACTGTGAAATAAAATGCACACTTCCTTGTATCTCACCTAGGCATTTTTTCTCTTATATTTTGCTTTTCTTAGAATGAGCAGTATCTCTTCCTAAATGTTCATAAAACATCTCTAAGAACACAAACATACTTTTTTCTCAAGAGACTGAAGCTAGATTTAGCTTTAGATCCAACACACTTTAAGGTTTGGAGGTGGCGGGAAGTAAAATTCAAAACCTGGATTACTTTTTAGCTTGGTTTTCATATCCCATTAAAAAAAAGCATGTACTATCAAATTAATGTTTCACACAAGACTAGAACTGAACCTAAATCACAGATATCACTGATGCAGATAATCAGATAACAAGTGTGATGATATCACTCCCTGAAAATCATTGCAACAGTCAAAATGCTATCATATCACAATGACAGGGGACTTCACTCAGTCCAAAAGATATAATGTAATATCAGTCTGATTCTAAATATTAAAGTTATAAAATATCTCCAGTTGAAGCATGACAAAGTACTGGTTCTTGCTTTTTATTTTGTGAAATTTCTAGCACAATTTAAATTATCATTATTAGTGGGGGAAAAAAAAAAGTAATTCTTTGTCCTGTTAGAACCTTTAACAGCTCACAGCTTCCAGTGAGTATTCTAAGCTTTTCTCAGTTCTAAAGCATACAGGAAAATCATGGTGATTTTGCCAGAAAGGAAAATAGTATTTAATAATTATATGATAGATGCTATATAATTATGCAAAATATATTAAAAAAAAATCTTCAGACAAAATCAGTCACAACTTCTTACTTCTTTGTAAGACCAAGATCTAAATCATTCAACTTCTGCCTATGCAGAAAGCTTTATGGAAAAGACTTACAGTTCTTTCATTTGTATTACTGCAAAAATACAAACCCCTCAGATCAGAGCCCCATAAGAATCCAGGTTCAAACTCATTCAACTGGAGTGTCTAAGTTTTGATTTTGCCCACATCATAATGTGCTTTGACATCAAATGAAAAACTTTATTTGCAGAAGTCTTATCGGCAAAAACTATAAAGTACAAAGAAACAACTGTCCTTTCTTAATTTTGTCCACAATCATTCTTTTAGTCGCTTACTGATACCTGTTTTTCTCAACAAAACAAAAAACTCTGCTTCATTGCTTTATGTTTTACTGTATCATTGTAAAGAAACTGCTAGTCATTTTAAACTGAGTAGCTATCAAAACTAGATTCATGTCACTGTTTAATCCTGCAAATTTTATTTGCTTAATTCACCATGTGAACATGAGTTACAGAAACTGAAGAGTAACTAACTACTCTTCAACTTTCAGATATATGTTCTACAATGCAAAGCAGCTGCACTCAACCGGTTCACTTTTTCAAGGAGATGAACAATGAACACCATGAGACTTGATCACGGGGAAGAAAAAAGCAACCATCTGCTATCTGCTTTTGCTGCATTAAAAAAAAAAAAAAAGAAGTGTTTAGCTCTCCTGAAAGGTCCTCCTTGTTACTGAAAAAACAATTTGCTCTGCACTGCTACATTTTTAAAACCTCTGCACACATTTTTTTTTCTTATGGTTAGGGGGAAAAAAGAATAGGGGGAAAAAATAGTGAGTAAAACATTGGTAATTTGTTTAGCTGGTAATGCAGGCTGTTCTCCGATCAAATTTTGTTTCCCAAAGGAAGGTATCAGTTTTAAATTACACAGCAAGCAGGCAACAGAAAGGAAGCAAACAATCAAAACCTTCCCAGGAGGGGTAAGAATAAGGCAAGAGCTCCAGAGATCGTATTTAATAAACAAACACCTTCATTTCTGTAAGTTAATTTCACCACAGGAAACAAGTTTAGTTTTAATTATATTGCCTTATGTCATGTTTTATAAAAGGTACATGAGGCTCAGTGACTTTCTCTTAAAGCCTTTACATGCTGCAGAGATGTTGCATGTAGATCAAATCTCAGCAGAGCCCTAGCAGTGTACGATTATGTAAGATGCAATATTTTTATTGTTATCTCACACCTGTGACAATTGCAGAGATTAAAAACAAGATGCTGTTGCAGGTGATCTTTTTCTCCCCAAAACAATTAGATATCAAGAAAATACAAAAAGTACCTATTTACACAATGGTAAAACATACCATCAGTTCAAAGTCTTTGCTCACAAAGCTGTGGGGCATGCACAGTATTTCAGAAACGCAATAAATCCAGAAGCCTAAGAGGCTACATAGGAATCCAAAAAAGTCTTTAAAAGTTCATTTCCAAAAGAGAAATTTCAGAGTCTGAAAATAAACTTTGCTTGCAAGGTTTAGTCACATGCACTAGAAACATATTTTAAGAGCTGTGTAATGTCGGAATAGTCTTCCTTAAGCTACTCGCAATTTTCTCTATAGTAAGTCATCAAGTCAATGAATATAGCAAAGCATGGGAACCTCTGGGAGTTTGAGTGTCCTAGGAGGCATAAAGATAAAATTTAATATCACTGCTTCTCTTTACTGTGGGCACAGTTATGATACAATCACCTAAGCTGCACATTGACACAACCTTGCTTTTTTTCTTGCACCAGTCTCAGACATTTTCAGTTAAGACAGAAGTTTCCTTCCATGTAATTTGGGCTGGTTATCAAATGCTTGGAAGCATTGAGAGGCATTGCTAGTTTCCTTCCGAGACCAACAGGTAGTTTGTTCTGCAGCCTGTTAAAGGAAAAAATCAGCTGCACTAATGCAGAAGTTGTGAAGATTTCTCTATAATTCCCCTAAACTGCTATGGCTTTTCAATAGATGGTGCCACAGGCTTAAGCAGTGATTTCTGCAGCTTCCAAAAGAATAAGAAGAGAACATACCACTGTGACTATCACCATGGAGCAGATGAGAAGTCTATTTATATGCCAGACTGTTTGTTACTTATGCAGTGAAGGGATGAACTTCTGTTGCTACAGGCCTAACACTTCTCAGGATTAAACAGTTATTTTAGGAAGGGGTAAAACCCCTTACATCATTGGCAACTTTAAATGAGACGTAAAATTCTGAAACAGACCTTTCATATTTTGCTCTTCACCTTGCTCTGTAACATTTTCACCTCAGTTTCTATTATCAGCATTCACATTATCTACGGAATGGGTTTAAAACTTAAATTTAAATAAGGTTTGCCAAAATCTCTGGCAGCCATAACCCAACACATCTGTTCCCAGTTGCTCATCCATCTCTAATTCCCATTTACAAAGTTTCCAACTGAAAATTAATTCTGAAGATAAATATTTCTTTGCCAAACTGCCTGACAGCCATTCTTCAAGCTGTTTGCCCTTGCTACAATTCCTAGCATCAGAGCGTTGATTCAATTTTTAACAGAAAAACATTAAATATTCCCTTTATACCCTCTTTCTCACACCCGTGAATAATCCACAAGTCATTCTGTAGCCTGAAGAACAACAGGATCTGATACTAAGGCAATATTTTAAGAGAGTTTGGCATCCTTGCAAAATTCGGATGAGCTAACATGTAATTACCAATAATATCATATATGCAAAACTTCAAAGGAAGTCTTCTTTTATTAGTAGCAGATGGAAGAAATAAAGGAAACCAGACATTCACTAGAGTTATTCTTTTACTCTGATGTCAAAAAACTGAAAAATTCCAGGATGCATTTTTGGTGTTCAGAATGCTACAGCATTGTCACGCCTTTTAAATTTAACCACACTTCAAAATCCTATGCTCCTTACACTAACCCAGTTATCTTTTCTGATCCGTATTGAAGTTGATGGTGCTCTGAAGAGGTGCAAAGAGTCAACCAAGAATACCACATGGAATGTTAATATTGTCAAAATTCAGTGAATTTTGAACCAGTAGTTGAGAACTAGCAGCCCTCAGGCATTGTGTCTTATTAGTACCATCAATTTGATTAGATCAATTTAAAGAATTTGGAGGTTTCCAAAGAGTGCAGAGAGCAGGCCAGCTGTGCATTGTAAAGGCAGCCTAGTCCAAGTAGTATTGGCCAATAAAATAGATATTTTTCCCCTTTTCCAGTTTTTACTCTGTTGCTCTGTTCTTCCTATTATCTCACTTAATTTAGTCAATAGCAGTCTGTAATTCTCCTCAAACCTATCATATATACAATTTCTCCACTAAATTACAAGGCCCCTACAAATAAACTCCAGCAGTAGGGCGTGAATAAGACATTCTTGCATACATTCTGTATTAAGCAGTTAGACAATACCATGCCAGAGGGATTCTATTATTTTATGAGCACAGATTACTGGGATAGCAAAAACACTGTTACTAGAGAACAGTGTATTAAATAAGTCATCATCTATGCTTATCCTATGAACTATTTTTGAGATTGAAAAATTCTGAGAAACTCTTTTATTTATGCATTTTACAATACCTGCCTATAAATGATTTTTCTCATATACTTTAAAACTTGATTGTTAAAGATGATATAAACAGATAGCCAGCTAAAAAATCTGCATAGCTGGAGGCAGAAGACTGGATATAAATAACTGCAAAACACTGTTCTGTGTGTGAAGAATAAGTTGTAAAGGAAGCCTTTTAACAGAGGGCATCTTACTGTACCAGTGCAGGATCATCAGGAATAAAGAAATATGGGAGAGATCTAAAGCTGAAGCTCACTTTTTATCTCCCCTACGTACTTGCTGTTGAAATAGGTACACAATATGATATCATTAAGTTCTATAGATCTATGTAGACTTACAAACAAGTCAGTCCAATCTTCTTATGCTTCATTCTTCTTCACGAATGCACATGCAAGTAAAAACCTAGCCTTTCTTTTCTTCTTCACCAGGCAATACGGTAAGTCATAACTTGTGTCACTTTACAAGCCAGGTAACAGTAGAATGACAACAGTCATCAGGCAGTAGGTTAGCCAGTTCCTTATCCTCCACCTATCCTGGGGCAGGATTCATCCAGTTATTCCTAAATCATGTCTCATATCTAATATTGTATTAATGCCAGTAATTATAGAAACATCATTGCTCATTTATTCTATTGCTTGCCTGTTTGATAAAAATGAGGTTTTGAAAATGCAGTTCGAGAGCACTGTCTTCTGCTACACAGAGAATCATCTTCTATGTAAACTATGTGGGTTGTTTTTTTTTTTTCCATTAAGCAGAGAGTGTTTTCACAGGGCATGATTTTAGAAGTGGTTATTATTATGAAAAAAGAAAACCACTGCAATTTATGTTTAACAGTAATGTATACATCTGTAAAAACATATTGAAGCTGAAGTAGTATGAGATGTTTCCTAAATGGTAAGATTTAATTATTACCTTCCCAAGTCTTAACAGAGACTGAGGAAAAACTATTAGTGGGAAGCCTCTCAAGTCGGAAACTGACTCACATGACTGCAAACAAGGAATGGATTTTTTTAAACAACACTCTACAACCTAAGACAAAGGATGTCCTGCACTTCTAGCGGTAGACAATGACAATTTTTCTATTATTTTCAAAACAATTTTGAGTTTAAACACATCAGTAACCTTATGTTCAACTAGTGTCACCCTCCTGTCACTTGATTTGTAAATTACAAAATTAAACAGTTTTCACTTGCATTATCTATCTTCCTATGAGAAAATAAACCCATCAGACATAACTAATACTGATATAGCGCAAAATCCAAGTAAATGACTACAAACATTTTTGGCATTTAAAAAGAAAAATAAGAGTATTTGGGACAAATACACTTTCCTTCTTCACTACTCAGGAGAGTTACAAAACAAAGTACAATAAAGATCTTAAAGAACAAACAAAACTAGAATCCACTGGAATAGCATGACGTTAAAAAGGTTTTTTTCAGACTGGGATATTGCATACTAGCTAGCAGCAGTTTAGAAAGATGCTAAAAATTCATTCTTAGCATCCATAGAATTTGACACAGAAGGCTTCAGACATCAATTTGAACCCAGACAGATGAATAGGAGAATGTATGTAACCCAAAGTGCTAGGATGCCAAGGACAGAGCAGCTGGCTTGGACTAGATGCTAAGAGTAAGTTCAAGCAATGTTTATACATCCTTTTAATATTCAAATTAATTTTCATGCAGACATGACAGCGTTCTCTAAGGTAGGTTGTACAAAATACATTGATAAATAGAAATGAGATGGATGTTGCAAAAGAGGCACTGTGCCATGCTTCATTGCTTTAATCACTTCTCAACTCTACTGTTGTGCAACTATGCATACAAGTCTATGGTACTTGTTAGAGACAGCATGGTCTAGAGAAAACAGTTTGGGAGCTTCTACTTCAGCTGCTGAAGCATTCAGTAACTGCACTTACCTTCTAAACTTTTCTTTTTCACAGAATACTTACAGGCATCTTATCAGGATCTACTAACAGGTGTATGCCACTATCAACACTGGTAACACATGGCAAGCACCTCAGATTCAGCTAACATATATACAAATCAGGCCTAATTCACATTTTTTCTTAAGTCTTCCTAACGTAGATTGCAAAATAAGAAACTGAAGTCACACAAAAATAAAACCAGCAGGAAACTAGATTGATGAGCTTCTCCTATTCATGACTTGAACAACTTCCTCATACACAGCATAACAGTTCCCACTTACACCACTATATTCATGCATGTAGCCTAAAGCAACATAAGAGTAATAATTTTAAACTACAGCATTTTCATGACACTAAGTTAAACTTTCACCATTTTAAACATATAAAGTATGAAAATGGTACAATGCAACACAGAGTAAAACTTTCAGATTATATTTGCAATTAGTATCTCCATTTTCCAGTAATAGCTGTAAATTCAAGGGGAATATTCACATTTCTAAGCTCTTAAATGCCATAATAATCATGCCACTAATAGTAGAATTTAGTGTTAGCTTCAGATCTAGCAAAAATAAAGGGGTGGAAGAGAAGCAAAACTCTATGGAGAGTATAAACCTCTCATAAGTTTCTCATGAAGGAAAATACGGCTACCAGATTTTCACTCAGTTCTAAAAACACTGCAGAGAGCCGATTTCATGTTAGGTACTGGCAGCCATATTATATTCATTTAAGCAACACAATTGTCCTCCCGTCTTCTCATTCTTTCCCCATTCAGCCTCTTTTACTGTGCCACTGTATGTATCTGTTAATTATGTGAAGGGGGGGAGATGAAGGGGAGGGGGGAGAGAGAGAGAGAGAGAGAGAGAGAAGGGGGGAAGAGAAGGAGTGCGAGAGCAAGCAAATGTGTGAAAAGAGAGCAAGAGAGAATTAATCTGGCTGAAAAACAGACCAGCTAAAGAAAGGGGGAAAAGTAAATTTCAAGCAAATCATCTCTCCAAATCAGCTCACATGAAGACAACTCAAATATCTGAGCCACTGCTATCAAAACTGTTTTTCATAAAAAGGAGACAACCGTTACTATTACAGAAATAAAACTTACTCAAATTGAAAATGTAAATGGCATCAAGTCGGTCATGTTCTCAGGGTCTAAACTCTAAATCAGGACTCCAACTTGCAACTCGTAAGAAAGTAGTCTGCATATATAAAATAAAACCTCTTCCACATAAGCCATATTATTTTAGTTTTTACACTGTTAGAAAACTACTTTACATTTGGAAAAAATTACTAGACTATTCTTAAAATGAGTTTCACTAGTATCATCAGAGTATCCAACAAGATGCAACCTGAATTTACTTTATATGAATGTTAAATAGATGCAATATCCAAGATAGATGAAGTTGCAGGTTGTCAGGTAAATTGTCATGTCATCTGTAAGCAAAACTTTTAAAACATGATGCCCTCATATTCTTCAGAAAAGCTCTTGGAAATATATTTGAAGAGATTCTAGCAGTATTCCTTGTCCTCATACCATTGAGAGCTACTGCTTGTGAAAGAGGTCATAATTCTCATGGGATCACAAGGTTTTACATGTCACACTATCAGTTGAATTTTGCAGTTACTATGTCTGAGGAAACTCATTTTTTTGAATAATGGTGATCATCGCCAGTATATAAAAGCTGTAAGCCTGTGCTACCTATACAGGTCATAAAGTGTTTTTCTCACATTATGAAAGCTACTACATGATTTTGTTTTTCATAAAGCCTCTTGCTATCAGAGCCTGCTCTACCAATCATGTCAATGACTAATGTACCTCTCCATGCCTTAGCTAATTCATTTCTTGCTTTACAATTTAACAGTATTAAGAGGAACATAGTCCACAAAAACATAATACTCAGCAACCATCTCCTACTGCACAGCATGAAGGCAATAGCATTAGCTGATGTCTTACACCTCATACCGTGCTAACATGGTAACTGAGAACAGAGTACACAATAATAAGAATGTATATACTGGCAGCCAGCCACAACACTTTTTAGCTGAACTATTTGGATTCTCCACTGTTCTCTCTCTGCTGCACCTCTACTCTTTAGCTCTGTGAACTAACAGCTAGTACTGTGTGGAGGTATTAGAGATATCAGCCTAGACATATCTGATGTGAAGGAAAAAAAAAAAAGCTCATCATCAGCACATCAATACATGTGCACATAAAATGGGTACCAGAAATTACACAAATGCATTCACACAGTGCAAGTTTGAAGAGATATAAGCTCTGAGGTAAACACCAATATTAAGTCACACACACCAAGAGAGAAAAAATAATAATAATAATGAAACCTCATCTCATCAACTTCTCATAGTGACAAATGATGATGTGCCATTGGTAAAGACAAAAAAGTGAGTACCTTTCTCAAAACGATTTTTTCTTCTCTCAAATGCCACAATTCCAAAATTCTTCTCAGTACTAAACAAATAGCTATAAGGCAACAGCAACAATGCCAAATACTTAGCAGGTCTGGCATAACGAAAATAATGACAGAAGCAGTTGCATTTCAACAGTGTTCGCAACTATGTTATTTTACTAGTTTGTAAAAAGGAAAAATTTTACAGACACATCATTAAATTATGTTCTCTTTGGGACTATACACAACATTGGCCAAGAATAAACCAGTGAATTTAGAGTAATTTAATTTTAATGATACTAATTTCAAAATAATTTCCAGTATCACAGAATCACAGAATCGCTGAGGTTGGAAGGGACCTCTGGAGATCATCTAGTCCAACCCCCCGGCTCAAGCAGGGTCACCTAGAGCACATTGCACAGGATTGCATCCAGGCGCGTTTTGAATATCTCCAGAGAAGGAGACTCCACCACCTCTCGGGGCAACCTCTTCCAGTGCTCTGTCACCCTCACAGTGAAGAAGTTTTTCCTCATGTTCAGATGGAAGTGTCTGTGTTTCAGTTTGTGCCCGTTGCCTCGTGTCCTGTCGCTGGGCACCACCGAAAAGAGTCTGGTCCCATCCTCTTGACACCCTCCCTTCAGATACTTGTACATGTTGATAAGATCTCCTCTCAGCCTTCTCTTCTCCAGGCTAAACAGGCCCAGCTCTCTCAGTCTTTCCTCATAAGAGAGATGCTCCAGTCCCCTAATCATCTGTGTAGCCCTTCGCTGGACTTGCTCCAGCAGTGCCACATCCCTCTTGTACTGGGGAGCCCAGAACTGGATGTAGTACTCCAGAGGTGGCCTCACCAGGGCTGAGGAGAGGGGGAGAATCACCTCCCTCGACCTGCTGGCAACACTCTTCCTGATGCACCCCAGCATACCATTGGCCTTCTTGGCCACAAGGGCACATTGCTGCCTCATGCTTAACTTGGTGTCCACCAGCACTCCCAGGTCCTTCTCAGCAGAGCTGCTTTCCAGCAGGTCAACCCCCAACCTGTACTGGTGCATGGGGTTGTTCCTCCCCAGGTGCAGGACCCTGCACTTGCCTTTGTTGAACTTCATGAGGTTCCTCTCTGCCCACCTCTCCAGCCTCTCCAGGTCTCTCTGAATGGCAGCACAGCCCTCTGGCGTATCAGCCACTCCTCCCAGTTTTGTATCATCAGCAAACTTGCTGAGGGTGCACTCTGTCCCTTCATCCAGGTCATTGATGAATAAATTGAACAAGACTGGACCCAGTACTGACCCCTGGGGGACACCCCTAGCTACAGGCCTCCAACTAGACTCTGTGCCACTGATCACAACTCTCTGAGCTCTGCCATTCAGCCAGTTCTCAATCCACCTCACTGTCCACTCATCTAGCCCACACTTCCTGAGCTTGTCTACGAGGATGTTATGGGAGACAGTGTCAAAAGCCTTGCTGAAGTCAAGGTAGACAACATCCACTGCTCTCCCCTCATCTACCCAGGCAGTCATTCCATCAGAGAAGGCTATCAGATTGGTTAGGCATGATTTCCCCTTGGTGAAGCCATGCTGACTACTCCTGATCACCTTCTTGTCCTCCACATGCGTGGAGATGGCCTCCAGGATGAGCTGCTCCATCACCTTTCCAGGGATGCAGGTGAGGCTGACTGGCCTGTAGTTCCCTGGGTCCTCCTTCTTGCCCTTTTTGAAGACTGGGGTGACGCTGGCTTTCTTCCAGTCCTCAGGCACCTCTCCTGTTCTCCATGATCTTTCAAAGATGATGGAGAGTGGCTTCGCAATGACATCCGCCAGCTCCCTCAGCACTCGTGGGTGCACCCCATCAGGGCCCATGGATTTGTGGGTGTCAGGTTTGCTTAAATGATCTCTAACCCACTCCTCCTCCACCAAGGGAAAGTCTTCCTTTCTCCAGACTTTCACTCTTGCCTCCAGGGTCTGGGGTTCCTGAGGGCTGGCCTGAGCAGAAAAGACTGAAGCAAAGGCAGCATTCAGTAACTCTGCCTTCTCTGCATCCTTCGTCACCAGGGCACCCACCCCATTCTGCAAAGGCCCCACATTTTCCCTAGTCTTCCTCTTGCTACTGATGTATTTGAAGAAGCCCTTCTTGTTGTCTTTGACATCTCTCGCCAGATTTAATTCCAAATGGGCCTTAGCCTTCCTTGTCACATCCCTGCATACTCTGACAACGTTCCTATATTCCTCCCAAGTGGCCTGTCCCCCTTTCCACTTTCTGTATACTTCCTTCTTCTGGTTGAGTTTTGCCAGGAGCTCCTTGCTCATCCATGCAGGTCTCCTGCCTCCTTTGCTTGACTTCCTATTCATAGGCATGCACCGCTCTTGAGCCTGGAGGAAGTGATGTTTGAATATTAACCAGCTCTCTTGAACACCCCTTCCTTCTAGGGCCCTAACCCATGGGATTCCTCCAAGTAGGTCCCTGAAGAGGCCAAAGTTTGCTCTCCTGAAGTCCAGGGTTGCGATCCTACTTGGTGCCCTGCTGCCTCCTCGCAGGATCCTGAACTCCACCATCTCATGGTCACTGCAGCCAAGGCTGCCCCCGACCTTCACATCTTCCACCAGTCCTTCTTTGTTTGTTAGTACCAGGTCCAGCAGCACACCTCTCCTTGTTGGCTCCTCCACCACCTGTGTCAAGAAGTTGTCACCAATGCTCTGCAGGAACCTCCAGGACTGTTTGTGCCTAGCTGTGTTGTCTTTCCAGCAGATATCGGGGTGGTTGAAGTCCCCCATGAGAACCAGGGCCTGGGATCGTGAGGCTACTTCCAGCTGTCTGTAGAAGGCCTCATCAACTTCCTCTTCCTCATCAGGTGGCCTGTACTAAACACCCACAACAGTGGCACCCATGCTAGCCTGCCCTTGAATCCTTACCCATAAGCTCTCAACTCGCTCTTCATCCACCCCTAGGCACAGCTCAATACATTCCAGTTGCTCTCTCACATAAAGAGCAACTCCACCACCTCGCTTTCCTGGCCTGTCTTTCGTAAAAAGCACGTAGCCATCCATGACAGCACTCCAGTCATGCGAGCTATCCCACCATGTCTCTGTAATGGCAATGAGATCATGGCCCTGCGACCGCACATAGATCTCTAGTTCTTCCTGTTTATTCCCCATGCTGCATGCATTGGTGTACAGGCATTTCAGAGAGGTGATCGAGCATGCAGGTTTCCCAAGAGGGATACAAGAGGGTCCTCCATAGCCACATCCCATGCGCACTTCCCTGGCTGCATTCACCTGCTGGAGGCGTCCTGACTTGAGCTGTCTTTTGCCAACTACCCTGGCACTATAACTCTCCCCTTCCCCCATCTTTCCTAGTTTGAAGCCCTCCTCACCAGGTTGGCCAACCTGTTGGCAAAGACCTGCGTGCCCCGCCTCGTGAGGTGGATCCCATCTCCCGCCATCAGTTGTCGATCTTCAAACAGGGTCCCATGGTCGTAGAAACCAAAACCCTGTTGCCAACACCAGCGGCGCAGCCAGTCGTTAACTTGGAAAGTCCGTCTCCTCCTCCTCTCATCCATCCCCCCTCACTGGCAGGATTGAGGAGAAGATGACCTGGGCTCCCAGACCCTTGACCACCATCCCCAGAGCTCTGAAATCCTGCTTGATGGTCTCCAGTTTGCCCTTGGTGTCATTGGCGCCCACATGGAAGAGCAGCAGTGGGTAATAGTCCGAAGAATGGATGAGCCTAGGCAGTCTTTCCATGACATCTCTCACATGAGCCCCTGGCAGGCCACAGACCTCTCTAGACATGAGGTCAGGTCGGCAGATAGATGCCTCCATCCCCTGCAGCAGGGAGTCCCCCACAACAATCACCCGCCACTTCTTCCGGGTGTTCCCGCAAGGCACAGGGTCTGTTGTCCCAGGTACTTCCCTTGCAGCCATGCCCATCTCCTCCTCATCCTGGAGGGCACTAAACCTGTTCTTCAGCTGCAAGTCTTTGGGAGGAGTAGGAGCCTTCCTCCTCCCATGAGCAGTGACCAGTTTCCAGCCTTCTTCTACAGTGTTATGATGTACCGTTTCACACGGCACAGAGCCCTCTGGCAACTGCACTGCCGTGGGGGGCTGGGACTTCGAAGCTGCACAGTCTCCAAGAATACCCTGTCTATCTCTTGCTCATCTTCTCGGATGCTGCGCAGCCTACTGACCTCCTCCTGTAACTCCCTTACCTGACGACACAACTCGTCAACAGCAGCACACCTCCTGCAGGAGAGCTGGCTGCCAGCCCAGGCCTCCCGGAGAGGCCCCAAGCACTCTCTGCAGCCTGAGACCTGTAGAGCTGCATCTACTGTCAGAGGGTCTGTCTGGGTCCCAGCCTCTGACACAGCAACTTCAACAGCCACTGGGGAATGTGCTCTGCAGCGTGTCACGACCATACTTGAGGAAGCGTACACCACAGGGAACAGAAACGAAGGTACCTTCGTGCACCCTTCTGTGCAAACTGCTGCATCTGTTCGCTGCCTCTGTTAGCTGCACTCTGGGCCTGGCTCTTATATAGGCCTCTCCCTAGCACTGGCTAAGAGGGTGCTTGACCCGCTCTAATCAAGGGCCACCGGGATCAAAGGCCCCAACTCCCTCTGGTCAGGGGCAACCAAGAGAGCTCCTTAGCAGCAGCCACTCCTAGCTAGAGTTTTTCCCAGGAGAAGTCAAGGCCTCCTGCAGGTGTCCTTGCCTAGCTTCCCCTTTCCTGTTCACAGCAATCACCTGCTAGTTCCTCGGGGGTCCTCAGAAAGCCCACAACTTCCAACAAGATCCTCAAGTTCTAGTCAGAGCCCAAACACTGCTGCGCAAACTGCTGCGTCTGTTCGCTGCCTCTATTAGCTGCGCTCACATCCACATTGCTAAGAAGCATCTGACTAATAACTCAGGTATCAGTGGCCAAATAGTCATCAATATTAATCATTTGTCTATCACTGTTTTCCAGGAATCTGTACATCCCACTAGTCAAGTTCTGAGATGAAGGAAGTGCCTATTTTTCTAAAATTTATGATTGCTTATTTAGTCGACTTGTGTTCCAAACAGAAATCTACAGAATGATTCTTCTGCCTGATGCTGTATAATAAGAGATAGTGGAATAGTCGTGAGGACACTCAGTTGAGATTAAAAAGGTTTGAATGCTGTTCCAGGCCAACTCACAGCTTGATGCATGACAGCAGGTCAATTTGGTTCTCTTGTGACTTTTTCAAAGACAGGAGACCAAGGAAAATATGTGATGAATTAAACAGCTCTTAGAAGCAGCGATCAAACACCTCTTGTTCCTATCCTGCTTAGTAGAAGGGCTAGACTCTTGAGCAATAGCACATCTTCCACTATCACCCTTACATAAGTGCATTCTACTTTGCAAAATATCAGTGATGTGCATCAACCAGGCAATGAACCTGTATAGCTCATCTAAAGCAACTGTGTTGTAGAAACAAACAGTACATCCTAGTGTGACTTAAAAAGAAAAATTACATCAGCCTGAAAGAAAAATAAGAATGTTGTCTTTTCCCACCCAAAAACCTCATCAAAATAAAGCATCCATAGGAAATAGGTCAATAAGAAATGCCTGATTAATTTTAGTATGAGTCCTTCATAAAATGTTTTTATACCTATGGATGAGAATCATAATTAATGCTTTAATAAGGTGCCTAAAATACGTTAGATATCAAATGTGCTATTCTTGTGACTACTGTGAAATCACTGGGTGTTGTTTTCAATGCAGAATAGGAAGAATGACATGTAAGCTCTTAAAAACTGCTCACAAAAATACGCAGGTGATGTTTTCATGCAAATCACATTATGTATGGCATAAAAACAGAAGATCATTTTAAATATTTGAGAACATTTAACCAAATTGTCCCTGAATCACTAAATGGTAATTACATCCAGAGATTATAGACCCCTTAAAAGAGCAGGATCACCCCAAACCATCAGTAGTTGTACAGAGACTGAAATGTAATGGCAAGGTTCAGCACTGAGGTGAATCTATTTCTACATTTGTTGCAATGTAAAGCTAATAAATGAATGCTGTGAATTTGGTGGCAGCAAGAGATGGCATGTTATCTGGCAGATTAGCATGTGAGGTAAATGAAACTGTCAAAGAGATGACTGCTAACAGAATCAAATTTAGATTTAAAATGAGCCCTAGAAAAATCCCTTAGAAAAGCTTCAACAAGGAAGAATTCACTGACTTTTCAGAGGACAGGAGGTCATGTATTACACCAAATCAATCAGCTGTGCCCCTCCACTGAAATACAATAAATGAAGAGCTAAAAGTGACTGAAATAAGAACTTCTTAAGAGAAAGAGTGAGACTCTATAACTAGGGTCATGGGTCACACTATTTAAAAATAGCAGAAGCATTATTCCAACGAGTGCAGAAAGAGGTCCAGGGAGTGATCCATTTGTTTTAGAAGATTAGAGCACTCTTATATGATGGAAAAAACAGGTCTAATGCCCTTGTTCAATATCACGTTAGAAAAGTTCTCATAACGCTACAAAACCACCACTGAAACCAGAAATATCTGCACTTGTAAGGTAACAACTAGTGTTCCTTATTTACCAGGAGTGATATAATCATTTGGGGTTTGGGTTTTTTTGTTTGTTTTACAGAAAAGATCACTGTATTTTGAGCTAGGTCTAGACAAGCAATAACACTGTGCAAGACTAAAAAACAAGCTTAATGGAAGGCTTTCCAAAACTTGTGACTAAAAGGAACAGCTAAAGAATGGAGCTCCCATAATAATAACCTGCCATACACCAGATTGCCATATATAACACTGAAATCCCTGCTTTACCATTTCTGCTGCATCTGAGGTGAATAAGGATAGTTATAAGGCTATTATCTATTTTTAGATGAATCTCTTCAGTAGGAGAAAAGGGGGGGGGGGACTGTAGAGAGAAATAAGCAGTTTAGCATTAATGAGTACCAGCAAGGAGATGGACTTTAACCTAGGACACAGGAAAAAAAAAAAAAAAAGGAACCAGAAGACTGATTCCGGAGGACAAGATAAGGAAGTAGAAGAGCCACACAACTATGCAAGGAAGAAGTAACCACAAAGACTGGTTCCGAGGGACAAGATAAAGGAGTAAAAGAGCCATTGACAACTATGCAGAAGTGCAATAAGAAGTAAGTGACACACCTGGAAACTACAGAAGGGACCAACTGGGAGCTAGAAGACCCCGAACTCTAATATTATGATTGGTTCAGAACTATGGGATGGATACTAGACTGGAAGGAGGAAATTTGGGAGAAAAATGACTGATGTAATGTATAATCACTTCAATTAAGAGGCCTGACAAGGGTATTCTTTCAGTATCTTCAGTCACTAGCAATGCCTTAAAAAGACAGAGCCCAAGAGATGCATCATGTTTTTATTTTAGATTCTTAGAAGGATACCTTGAAAGGAGCAGGCACTCTCACTTTAAAAATGTTCTTTAGTTTCATCCCCAATGAATTTCATTTACCTAAACTACTAGTCAAAAAAAAAGTAATTTTAACAAAGCGTTTTAAAGACTGAACTTCCACCAACTTCTTCATGACATAAAAGCTGTCTTCAGAAAATGTTAACATCTTACAATGATGGTGAGAAATGATGTCTGAATTACTGACAATCTGTTTGTTCCTCTTTCTCTATAGGATCTATTGAATATGACTATGCAAAAAAATCCAGGTATCCTTGAGGTTTTAAGGGACAGACAAGTCACATCTTACGGACTCTGGACAGTGGGTTTATGGGGTAAACAGGACAGGTGAGCTGATATTAAACCTTCCTCAAAGGTGGTATTCATTGCCTTTTTCCATTCTCTTCCATTTCATAATACCTATACATCAGTGTCTTACAGAGTATCTTTTAAGTGTTCTGCCTAGAGAGCCTAACAGAAACACTATAACTAACAAAAAAACTAAACACAATTTTTCAAAGTTATCTTGACTAGACCTTATAAGCAGAAGGAAGAATATCACTGCAAAAGCACCACTCAGCCCTTCCAGCAATTATAGCCATGGTTACTTCAAAGTATGAGAGTGCACTATCATCACTGAAAAAAGCCCAGAAAAAAAGCCCAATTCATTTGCATTATGCTGACATTGTGTCAAAGTAGAAATCTTCTTTATGGACACAGTTCATACTGTACCCTTAATCAGAAAAGCAATTGGGATTTGAACAGCTCTTGCACAGAAATGGACTTAAACATGTAAAGTATGTTTTCTTGGATACCGCTGAAAGACCACCTTTCAAGTCTTTCACATGAGGCACTTCAACCTCCATCAGTCTTCAAAATTGCAGTCCTGAAATTCTTCATGAGATTTTCCTGTGGGATTTCAGTAGGGAATACCAACTGATCTTAATTTAGTAACATATACAATAGTAACAAGGAATCTGGATATACTGATCACATGCCTACTGGTGCAGAGAGCAGTGCCTCAACCAGGGAGACTACAGCAGTGGTAAGTTCCTGTGCCAAATACACAATTTCAAGAGTAGATCACCAACATTACTTTTTCTGAATAGTAAAGTATAACAAACCAATTACATAAAGTTGATAATAATCTCATTTGGTAGACAAAGTACATCCCTACATTCTTGGGACAGAGTTAAAGAATGAAGTATCTAAAATTCAAGTCATACTTGGTCCAGCAGCATCTGATGGTAAATTTACTGCTGATAATATGACTAATGTCTCTGCAATGGCATGTATTTTCCATTAATCCATTTAACTGGATTAAAGAGTTGGCTCAATAATTAGTCCTTCCTCCTAAATAAACAAGTATTCCTGGAGTATTAACTTTTCACTCAATTACTTAGCCTAAATTGACAGGACCTCTTCCAATATCAAGAATTTGGCTGGTAACCAGGTTGCTATAGTATTACTGAAATGTCTCACAAGTGCTAGTGCAGAAAATTTCAATTTATACAAAACCATTTTTCAACAGAAGAACATTTAATCCAAACTTCAATGAGGCTGACTGAACACCTTCCAGTGGGGAGTTAGGCAATCAAAATCAATAATGTATGGTTTATCATCATTACTTTTCTGTTTTGCCTCTTTTAGTGGAGGCTAGCTTTTTACATTTCCAGTATGTTCATGATACTATACATTTGTATTAGAGAAATATATTTCTTGAAGGGAGAGTTCTCATTTGTGCACGCATATGTATGTATTTAGTTTATCCCAAAGCCTAGGACTGGTCCCCAAGAACACTCTAACAAGCTTCTCTTTGTCCTAATTACAATGTCAGAAACACTTGTAACTCAAAACCTGGATATTGACAGAAAAGTCAGCATGTTTCTGAACTCCTCCTCTTTGAAGGGATTAAAGCTTTGGTTGAGATTCTACAGTGCTGTGTCTTTCCTGAGTTAGAGTCAAAAGGATATAGACTTGGCACACACTGAGGCTGGTCAAACTTGGATTTTAAGGTATCGCCTTCAGCTGGGCAGCTTAGATGCTGGCCATTTTCACTGCTGCAAAAACTGCTAGTTCTTTAAAATACCACTACGCCCACTAGAGTTTGGGAATCACTGGACTAAATACTTTCATCAGGTCAGCAACAAGCCCTTCTAAACTCCAGAACATGCTAAAGGCCTGTCTAAATTAAATCCCACAAGCAAAACAGATTTCATTGGGGTACATATTTAGAAACAGCAATACTAATGAATGACCTGTACCTGCTGCAGCTGAAAGATTTGTCACCTTTACAGGTACTTTCTCCAGTATCAGAAACAAATGTTAAAACAACCTTGCAGACTTCAAGGTAAGGCTGATAATCAAGACATATTTACAGATTCATGCTTCAGATTTCAGAAGTGATGTTTTTTTTTTTTTTTTTAATGATAGCATAAACTGAGACAGATTGTCACCCATCCTCAATCCATGAGAAATTGCATTTGAGTCACTGACCTCTATAACAGAACAGTACTTAACATTATTGTATGCTGCTCTTCAGATAAAGGAAACACTACATTACTGCTCAAGACTGAAAAGAGTTTAGCATTTGAGGCAAGATCATTGAGGGAGTCAGCCAGCTTGCATACTTCTCCACTAACTGTAATTTCTATGGGTGGCATTACATGCTAGAAACAAAATTGTAGAAGTTATGAAATTTACTACTTATGTCTTCTGAAATAAGATTGTTCAATTAAAAATTTGAAAAACATAAATTTCAATAGCTGCTGACAAAACATACAATATAATTTTAACTAATGTCATGAAAACTGAAGAGCTTCCAGAAGATACTGTTTTTAATAAGTCCAAATACTTATACTGTCGTGTTTGAAAAATAAACGTATGTAATCACTGTGGGAAAGTAATACAATAAAGGGCTTTATGAAGGGCTACATTACAGAGGAAAAAGACGAAAAGGCATCTGAGGCAATTGGAGGCCTCATGGAGCAAGTTACAGTCTACCAAGTTAAAATTAAATCCAAGAGAAAAATTAAATATACTGATACAAATGATGAGGTTTACCTTTTCCTGGGCAATCTTTTTTTTTTTTTTAACAAAATATTATTTCAAAATTGATAAATGCTTATAAATTTGTGCTTTGTGCTCTTTTCCTGGAGAAGCAAATACTGATAGAATTATCTGAATTCATATGAAAAAAACAGAAGCTACTGTTGGGTTATTATCATAGGTGTTTCAATCTAAAATGATATTTGATCACTATACAAGGCTCACTTTTTTTTTTTTTTTAAATCATGTTTATGACTTAGATTATCATACAAGGTCTTATCCTCAAGCAAAAGGCACTCTGCTTTTAACCACTTGTGCCAGTTACACCAATGCAGTATCAACCTGCTCTGTTAAAGAAAATGTTTTTTCCTGATGTGGGCACATCAGTTAACACTTTAGACAGTGACAACATTAAACAGAAGTTTCCACAGAGATATACAGTTTGCAATAGATTTGAACTACTTCCCATTCTGCAGTAGTGTTAAGTTAATAGTATTATTTAGCTCACCTTCTTTCTGCTTCTCATAGGCTATATACATTAAATTCTCTTCAGATCACTATTGTCTTCCGTAAAGTGTGTGTGGGGGGGAGGATGCTACTGACTTGTAGCATAAATAACATTTATTCAGTGCTGTCAGCAATATTTACAATTTATTAATATTTACAAATTAATATTAAAGTTATGAAAACCAATCTGTGATTTAGAAGCCTTACTTATTTTTCAACCAATTAGAGTACACTTTGCTATCTGGTGTAACAAATACTAACTTTACCCCCAAAGGTCAGTTTCCACCACATCCATCCCTGTTGGACACCACCACGGAAGTGTTAAACTTGGATCCCTGCAAGCTCTTTGAGGGCACTGAAACTCACTTCCGGGAAATTCCTCAGAAAGTGCCTAGCGCTCATACCCTGGGGAAGCTCTCCTTAAGCAGCAGTGTTTATGGCCAAAGTCAATGATCGTTTTCCCCACAGAATTCAAAGAGAGAAAGTTCTAGATGGCACCTGCCTATGAAAACATTATCATGTACAGGAAGCAATCACACATATCAACATGAACACCCTAAACAAAAAAAAAGTGATAGTCTCAAACAAGCTGCAAGATAAATAAAATCCCCAGTGAACAACTGGTTTTATAAGCACAAAATATGTCTTTCTTTTATGTCTTCTCACCAGCAAGAAAACAACTTTTTTGCTTCACCCAAAACCCTGGGTTTATGAAAATTTTTTGTTTTATACTGGAATGAAAATTGGAGCTTTCAAAAATCTTATGTTACTCTTTTCTCTCATTGGAAACTTCACCCTCCATCTGATAAATATGCCTTATGAAAAAAAATCAAAAAAGGTGGTACATTTCTACAAAACATATTAATGAAATGGGTATTCTTCACCAGCAAAAAAGAAAAAAAACACTGATGAGCTCTATTCCAAAGAGTATGTTTACACTTGGTTCTTTCTTCCTTTTCCCCTCCCAAACTGGTCACTGTTCTATAAATGTAAAGTATTTTGGCAAGTCATGTTTGACATCTATACACTATTCACAAATGCCATGCTTTCTGAAACCAGTGTCAATAAAATCTTACAGCATTATTCGCACTATCCCAGATTTTGTTTATGCCACTTTAATCTAAACTGCTATCTCCTCCTTTGAAGTGCATCAGTTACTATAGAAACAGTTATATGTGCAAACTTAAGCGGAATCCACCAGCATAGAATAAAGAATTATCATTTGATTGAATATTTTGAAAGGCATAATTCCTGGAATAGGGAAATGTTAGAATTCACATGTTGGCTAAAATTCATGGGTTGGCTAGAATCAGTATGAGGCACAAATAGGGAAATGTTAAGGGATAATACTAAAGAAACAAATATCAATGGTTTAAGCATGCTTAATCCCAGCTAGTAGTACCACTGAATAGTGCATTTTATTGAATTGCTTTTCAAGTGAGAAGACTTAAAGATTCACATTTCATTGCAGATCTCCAGTTGACTTATAACTCCTCTTATTTATATTAATTTAAAACTACTGGATCAATGGAAGTTTAATAGCAAATTATCTTGTGTTGCTAAAAAGGAATGTATTGGGTCTAAGTTATCAACATCAGGATGTCTACATTTTCTTGCAGTGCTTTTTATAAAAACAAAAGCAAGATGAGGCTGAGCTTTTGCAACTCTTCATTTGCTAGTTCACAAGGTAATACATTATTTTTGTTCAGAATAAGATTTTATTCATATATATGTATTTTTACACACACACATATAAAAATATAAAACAATTCTGTTTGTAAATTACCCCTTTTCTTACAGAATTATAAAAATCCACAATTAATTACCTTCTATAAGATGCCAGGGCTGATTCAAATAGGAATTGCACTCAGTGGCATCTTAGCTAGTTCTTTTTTAACAACCAATTATTACAATGATTAGAAACATACATGGGGAAAATGCATCTTAGAGGTTTGCTTCAGCCTTCAATACTCATGAGGGTTTTTACAGGTGACAGAAACCTTGCAAAGAGCAGAAATAAGAGCTGACAGCTCACCTTCCAGCCAAGAACCATGCTAAAGTGCCTCTGATGTCACAGCCGTGCGCACCACAGACCCCACGCTTCCAAAAACTGCTGCATAAAACCTCCTGTTTCTGCTCTCCCCAACAACTGAATATAAGTCACTGACCCCATCTTTTTGCCATTCAGAATAGCTACGCTGAAGTTTTTAAATCATATTTCATTATTTGTTTCACTCTGGAACTACTTAAGAGTGAGATTATTAATTACTGTTATTTGTGCTAAATGCAAAGAAAAATATTGACTTGGAAGGGCTTTGAATCAGGCCAAAAGGGCTTAAGTAGGATTCCTTTTATTCCTATGACTTCTACCAACCCTCTCCACAGTGATGAATTTAACCTATCCTGAAATTACTAATTAAATAAGCAAGGATGTATTTTAAAGGCTTTTTTTCAATTTAAAAATATAATGAAAAATGACATCTGTGTTTTGATCAATCATTTGGACATTTTATTGAAATCTTTTCTGGGTTTATATTATTCCCCCCCCCCCTTTTTTTTTTTTTTGACTTCAGCCAGTTACTTCTGAGGCAACAGATGATATTGAATATTATATGCTGAATAAAGAAAATACATTCATTGTCACGTAAGTGACAATGAATTTAAATTTTAAGATTAGGCAAACTGATAAAAACAGAAGCACATAATTCAGGAAACAATTATCCACCTTACATGAGGGAGTTCTAGAGACTTAATTAAAAAATGTACAGAATGCATTACTGTCAATTAGAGCAAACCCTGTGCAATTCATTAAAGCCCTCTCCCCTGTGCAGAAGTGACAAACACTCCTTTATGCACAGCAGAAATGAGGTGGAACACAAAAGGGTAATGTCAAATTAAAAAGAAACTGACCTGTTCATAGCACAAAATTATATTATTCAAAAAATCAAGGAATCCGGACAAAAGGGATGAAACTAGAAGAGAAAAAAAACTGTCTAAGGAGAGGCCTAATTTGTTTACAGAGCAGTTAGGATGGAGATTTACTATGGTAATTAAGCTATTATTCAATGACGAAAAGAAAAAAGAAGCAATTACTAAAGAAACCCCACTGACAACTTGGCCTAAAAAGATATACACCGTGGTGAGGAAGAAAAAGGCGAAATAAATAGCAAAAGAACTTTTTTTTTTTAAACAGCTTTATTTAAAATCAATCAGAAAAAAAGACTGGAACAAAGGGTTTGTTAGAAAAAGGATAAACTCCAGCAAATAAATGGAGTTAGACCTGCCATCTCTTTACCTGTCACTTTTTTTCTGATCTTTTCCATATTCTTTTCTTAAAAGACGCCTAAAAGGCTTAAAGACTAAATTATTTTCTTAAAATGATTAAAGTACTTTTCACAGCTACCATACACACATTTCTTTATGCTTCATTGTCTACTTAGTTTCATTTACTGGCTTTGTTTTGAGATATAAAGCAAAAAAAGGTGAACATTATAGATCCCATTTATGTAGTAGTAAAAAAGTTATAATCCATGTGTTGCCATTATTCTTGTTGAGCAACTTGATTCTGGGACAGAAACTTTAACATTTGCAGTGGAATCTTTTCTCGGCATATATCATCAGTATACCTTAGCTAGACTCCAGGTAAGCAGCCAATTGCAACAATCAATAGTCTATTAATACTGATATTGCCCACTCACTCTCATACATTTCCAAAGTCACAGTAAAGCTAACCTAGGTAACTTTATATCGGCATTTTCCAGGTCCACAAATTGTCTCCACAGCATGGAGGTGATACATACTACATAAAACAAATGAAATTACACAGGTACTTCTCATATGAAAACTAAGATCTGGTACAAGAAACTCCTGATCTCAACCCATTTAAGTTTCAGGCCTACCTTTTAAGTTATAAATGTCACTACCTACTACAAAATTTAGAATTGAATACTGAATGAGTCATTTGCTGATTTTGACTTAAAACTTTAAAACATTTTTTGGCACTTTACCTTCCTCTTATACTTCACTTTTTCCTCCCTAAGCTATTCTAAGCTTTTTAGTATGCTGGATAAGCAAAAATGGAAAAATATCACCTACATATAGAGGTATACAGTATCTGTTTAATTTCAGTTAGACTCCAACACAGGCTATACAGGCAAAGGACAAAGCAAGAAGAAAACAGTTTATTTTCTAACTTGTTTGTTATCAGCAGACACTTTAGCTAAATTCCACTTGAAGGCTCAATTTAATTAGACAGGTGATCATGCATGAGTGTCTGACTGCTAACTCCACCATGAAGGAGCTCATTCTCCTTTTATTTACCCCATCATATATTATTTTGATGCAAATCAAAAGAAATCAAGGGAGTGACAGTAATGCACAACTTAGATGCACTCAAATTCAAGCCTAAAGAGACTGTATAAGTGAAATCAAAGCTCAGCAGTTACACTGTATTGCTAGTTCTGATCATGGTCCTGCCAGCTATTAAAGAAAAAGCCTCTCAATGTGATTGTATAGTCAGGAACAACGGACTGTAAGTTGTCAAGGGCTGGGGTAGGGGGAAGAGACACACATTTCCTTAAAACTTCTTTTAGAACAAAAGCAGTTATTTTCACATACAACATGTAGCCAAGCTATACGAAACAAGATTCCAGCATTCTCTTCCTAAATCCTCACGACACCTTTCACAACAAATAATAGTCAGATTTACCAAAACTGTTTCTAACACTTCAGCATAACCAAACCAAGTACAAATCCTGCCTATGTATACCACACCAGCTATGTAGACCAAACCATAGGTCAAGATTCACCATCTCCTACCTCCTGTATTCAGCACTGTGATTTCATTAGCAACACAGCAGTCCTGCATCCCCCTCTTGTTATAGAGGTAGTCTACGATTATACTTCTAAACTCAATTTTTAGCTGATCTCAGTCATATTCACAGTGCACAGAGGAAAAGGATCAGCATGAACTAGAGGCAAAGCAACGCAGTTTTCTACTTTATTGACTCAGTCACCTAAACAGCCAGATACACTCAGCATTTTCAATCAACCTTGACCACTAATGTACAGATAGGCATCTAAAAATCACATCACTTTTCTCAGATGACTAATGAATACCTGCACCTAAACACAGCCCTCCTTCCTATACTTTTCCTCTCTGAAACTTCTTTCCCCTCATCAAGGGGAAAGATGATGCTCTATCAAGAGCAAAATCAGACTACAGCTGTTCTTCCTCATCTCCCAAGGCTGAGGCTAAGCTACTTAATCAGTCTACATAAGTACATAATGAAAATGTATGTTCAAGCACACATTGCTTGAGAGATAGAGAGGAAACTATATTACTGTGAGAAAAGTATATCTAAAAGCAAAAACATTACTCATTTTCTTATACAAGAAGTTCTGTCCTCTTCCAGCTGTACTATTGTGGTGGATGTTGTATTTCAGCATGTCAAAGATCAAATACATGCAGTAAACAGTAGTTGTCAGTTTAAAACAACAGTGAATCAATTCCTTAATATCATATATTCAACTCATTTAGCATTCTAGGACCATGCGCCATATTCCTAACAAAAGTAGTCTCCCATAAGATAGTAACGCTCAGGTCTGTTTTAATATGCCTTTAAAATTCATCATAAATTTCTGCTGACCTCTGGTGAAATTTCACAAAACCCAAAGGGACAGCACAACTGTATCACTAATAAGCTTCAGGTTTCTAAGTCTGATCAATCACTGTCTAGTCATTTATTCCTGACAAATTTAAAGGAAAAATTAAAATCTATTTTCTTGTTTCAGCTAATTTACTATAAAACGTAAATTCTTCTAGTTATGTTTAAACCAACAGGAATGATCTTAACCTCCTTAGAATCTCATTTATTTATTATTAACGCAACTTAATTACATAAGAATTAAAAAAGGGATGCTGTTTGTAAAATAAAATAGGGACATAAAATTGATACCACATAAATGCTACTTCTTATCAGGTGGAGTTAGCTTCTGACTGCAGTTCAAGAAAGTCAAAAATAACCTGTCTCCTCTTCTAAAAAGTAATGACTTCATGTGACAAGAAATTGCTCCCAGAAACTTTGAGCAGTTTCAGGAAGCCCAAGTACTCACTTTTGTTTTATTTACATACAGAATAATTTTACTGTCTCTCAACACTGAATACTTAATTTCTAGGTCTTGATTTGAAGATGTGCAATAAAGCCCTGATAATAATTAACAGCCTTAGAAATTTTATCCATCTCGCTCCAAACACACAGCTCTTCCCCACTCTAAATCTTCATCTCTGCCATTCCGCAGCAATGGTTTCGGAGGTTTTGGTGCGTAACTTCCCGTAAGGTGTTACGGTACCCCACTGGCCGTTGCTCTGCAACACTTGTGTCCTTCTAAAACACCCTACAGGCTAAACTGAGGGGGAGGAAAGCTCTCAATCACACAAGTTCCCTTTTCGTTCAGGAGAGAAATGTGAGTGGAGCTTTTTTTTTTTTTTTTTTTTTTTTTTTATACACACCATTAGCTATAACCCCCCCCCCCAAACTACAGTTCTGTGTCATGAAACCTCTGCTGCAAACCGCTGTCTCTACCGCCCTTCCCGCTCTCCTGTGTATGCTATCCTAATCTGCCCGTTGTTTTGTTTGGCAGTCTGGATAGCTTTTGCCGACATCAAATCGCCCAGTTTTATCTATTTCCTTAAACCCCACTAATCTCACAGAAAGCACGTGTGCGTCTCACCTGCCTGCGGCTCACCACGTGTCACAGGCAGACAGGGCGGGGGCGGCTGTGCCTCGTCCCTGGCGCACACACGGAGCCGGCCGAAACAAACAGCCTGGGGCAGGAGGAAGAGGACGGTGCTCTCTCCCCGGCAGCAGCCGCGCAGGCCCGGAGCGGAGACACCTGGCGCCTGCGGAGCCGGCGGCCGTTGGGCGGGAAGCGGCCGTTGGGCGGGAAGCGGCCGTTGGGCGGGAAGCGGCCGTTGGGCGGCGTGCCCGCCCCCGCCCCCCTCCCAAGGCCCCTCGCAGCAGGGCAGGCGGAGGAGAGGGTTGTTGCAGACCTGCCTTGGTGCATCTTCCCACACGTTTTTTCTGCTAGTCCGTGGTGGAGACGGACAACTTCTACGATTCAGAGGCCCTCTGGGTGTTCCTGCAGTGCTTGCTGTCTGCCACTGACTCAAGTAAACGGCTTTTATTAAGAATATACTTCCTTGACCTTCTAGGCTTTAGAAAAAAATCATTTAGAGCCTACTGTTTACTATGTTTAAGTATATGTTGTTTATATTATGGCCTTTAATAGTGATTATTAGAGGTACACAAAAATCTGTTAAGACCTAGTTGAAAGTTTTGTTAGTTTGTATAACAGCTGTTAGAGCACGTGTTGCAATTTGAATAACTGCTGAACCTTAGAAGATGATAATATTTTTCAGCCAAGAGGTTAACTCATAGTTTTTGCTAATGAAAAATGAGAGTAATCATTTCTGTAGTGAATTCATTTCTTAGGTTGAAATGCGTAGATGAAGCTTAAAGGTTGGTTTAGCATTTAGGACATGTGAGAAGTCAGGCTGTGTTATTGCCATACACTTCAAGATGCTTGAAAAATTAACATTCGACAATGCCACAACCCCAGTGAAATCATAACAGAAAAGTCACAAGTGATGTTAGCTAGCAGAATGAGATGTTGAAGTATACTATGGCACACTGCACCTAGTAACCAGTGAGCGTAGTTTACAAATCTATACATAAACTGGATGGTTTAGTGATAAAAACAGCAGATGTGAAAAGAGTATCTTCACAAGCTATATCCAAAACTGTTTTCACACAATAGGATCTTTACAATCTTTTGTCTTAATATTGCCATGCTAGACAAGTTATGAATACAACTGTTTTATTTGGTTATAATGATCATCTGATATTAGTAGTAAAACTTACTATTTATATCTTGCTGAACCGACTCTGAAACCATCTAATATTTCTTGTATCAAGTTAGTCATTCTCATGTGAGTATTTAGAAGTATAAACAATTTAAAAGTAGGTATTTAATTTTAGGTAATACTTCCAGTTTGACACCCATCTTTGCCCCAGTGCTTGCTCCAGGTGCCTTCTTATTCTGCCTGCAAATTCAGAGACTCTGACTCATTCCATATATGCAGCTAATTGTAACCTGAACTTTCATTTCTTCTGTATGTGCACCTGCTGCTGCTGAGATTAACAACATGAAGCCTGTTTTCCAAGCACTTACTTAAATACGTGAATTTTGTGAAGTCCTTTCACACTATACTTTCGCTAGTTAAACAATCAGAATGTGATTGTTCCATTGATTAAACTATGTGACTATTCACAAAATAGCCAATGTAATTAGCCATCATCTCTACACTCCAATAGATTCATCTCCCAGAAAAATCCCTTCTCTTATGCTCAAGCAGAAGTAAGGATTTTGCTCAACTTTGAGACTACCCAAGTTTTGTCACTCCACCTATTTCTTCTCAAGAAGATAACAATGTATTTTTATATTCAGATCATTCACATTCAGATCTCCCTTCTCTGTGTGCCATACCCTCCCGGTCTCAGTACGAACATATCCATAACAATATATGGCAAAAACATTTTCATGATCCTAGCACTGTTAAAAAACTAAAAATGAAAGTAGTCGGATTTCCCTGATTTTGGAATGCATCTAAAGTGAATTTTACCACTGAAAGGAAGAACTGATAACCTATATGTATTAGCTGTGTCCTTAACCAATGGTAGTTAAAATCTTACAGACAGTCTTTCTATTTGTATGGTACTTGAATATAATCTTGAACAATATTGTAGAGATTCAAGGAGGTCTGCTTCAACTGAACCAGAGCTGACAATTTGCTTTATATGTATCAGTACCCTACCTGGCCTGTCTGCCCGCCTCTACTTCCAAATTTCCATTGCTGTTCTTAATAGATTTTTCTCTGACATAAAACAATGTCACAGGTTTTACAACACTTTTTTTTTTTTTTTTGGTCTCTTAAAACAAGTAAGTTTATGGACATTCTTTGGAAATGTGATTGCCTATCTTTCCGCTCATGTAAAACACAAATTAATCAGTTTGGCCTATGTATAATTTTTCACTCTGTGAATCTAGCAATGGGGAGAGTGCACAACAGGCTAAAATAAAGCATACTTTAGGCCCAAGCTTCAGGTCTAAAGCCCTGCAGATTTAACGAGAATTCTCACAGCTGGTGTGAAGAACACAATTACAGGCCTGAAGGAACATCAGTCAAGGTAAGGGACAGGAGGAAGAGAGGGGTGCAAAAATACAGGAATGTTGCAAGCATATGAATAAGAATAATGATTTAATAAAGGAAAGCACATCATGATTTCCATGCAGGCATCTCATGTAACCGGAAATAGGACCACCATTTTCAATGGGGATTTGCCAACACAGAAATTTACTTCCAAGCAGCCAGTTACAAGCTCCTATAGTTCTCGTGAGAACTGCCAAAGCAGAAAGATCTATGAATTTTTTGTTTTATGTCCAGCATATCTTGCTCCTTCAGATTATCCCTCAAAAGTATTTCTTCTTTAACATGTTGCTGAACATAGCCTGCCAAAAAAAAAAAATCTAAGCACAGAAGCTCAATTTGCTTAATTTGTATCATCAATATACAGCTAAAAAACATGCAATTTTTTTTCCTTCATTAGAGAGGAAAGCAACCCAATGGCTAAAATGCCACTTAATCACTAAAGCATGTTAAAAAATAATACCCATCAGTAACTTTATTCTTGGCAAAAAAAAAAAAAGTTGAACAATGGTAATGTTGAAGTATGGTTTTATCACTAAGCTATACATCTTGTTCTATTAATTGCATAAAACTTTCTCCAGAAATGTGTTGTGCATTTTTGTTAACAAAAATTATTTTGATTCAGGAAATGATACAATTCGTCTTGCAGAGTATATTTGACCAGGTTAAATATTATTCAGAAAAGTAAAACAAATATTATTCAGAAAAGTAAAACATGTCTCCCTTTCTCATACGTAGTATGACCTATTTTATAGTAAATCGGGAATGTTTAGACTTAAAGTATACAGAACAGGACCTTAAATCAGTACAGTGTGCAAAGAACACATTGCATATTTATCAGGAGAAATTAGTTTTCCCCCAGATGAACATGGAATTTCTAAAGGGGATTAGTAGGAGTTATGGGAGAAATATTGTGAATGCATTAACTGAACACAAATTTGCCCTTTACTTCTTGACACTTCATTTGGAAAACACCAGGTAGGTGTTAATTAAGATAACAAGTGACCCATACTTTTCATCTTTTGCTTTAATGACTGATGAGAATTTATGAACTTTAATACCAGTTCTTCACTGATGCAGAGAGTTAAATATACAGAAAGAGAATAACACACACCTAATTTAAATAGTAAGAGATTTGGTGACACTTTTGAGAAAATACTCCTTCATTTTGTTTTCTCTTCTTCTTGAAGAGAAACTTTTAGGTGTACTTCTTTGTATATTATACTGTTCCTCTAATTTTGACATATACCCCACAAACGCAAGTAAAAGTCAAGTCTATTTCCATGCTGGGAAATAAATGACAATACATCCATTTTACAGAAGAATTATCACTGATCACAGGTTTTGGGAAAGACTATTCCTACCAAAGGCAGGAATGTTTTGCATTACATATAGAAACTAGTATGCCTAAGAACATCTATACTAAAGTGGAGTGTCTACACTTATCTGGCTAAAGTTTTCATTAGAAAGCAGATATGTGTTCTAATTCAATCAAGCAAATGAAAAGATTAAAAATAATCACTTTTGTGTTACCTAACAAGGACGTGCCAGCTATTTCTGCACGCAGACCTTGTTCCCTTGCCACTGATGTTATTTACCTCAACGAATTGGAAAGGGCAATAGATTACCCTGTTTGCAATCACTGTAATTTAGCTTTGCACTTTGTTTAAAGAATCAGAAGCAGCATCTTTATATCAATAACAGGTATTCTTGTTTTTATAAGATGTCTATTTCAAAACAATGTATCAGAAACTTCAGTCTCTGATAAAATAGCAAATATTTTTCCAGTGTTTATATTATGCTTTTCAGCTGTGCTTGCGAGTACTAAATTTTGCTGAACTTCATAGAGCAACATGATTGTAGAACATGCCAAGCTTGAAGTCAGGCAGGCCATTTTGACAGCAGACCAGCATAAACTGATTCAAAAATAAGCCTTTAATTCCATCTATAAAATAGTTTAGTAAACATTGGTTTGCTGAGAATCATCATTGGCTCTTAGCTAGATCATACAGGCTAACACTTCTCAGCAAAAGTCTTCACATCAAAACTCAGTATTTTAAATAAATTCCCATTAACCTGTATCCTGAACTGCAACAAATATTAATCTTTAACATGAACTGAAAAAAATATACCTTATATTTTATTCACCTTTTTACCAAAAGAAATGGAACAATATTTAGACTCCAACTTAGCTCTAAAACTCTTATTTGGAATGTGATGTAACACTGTGCAAAGGATACATTTAATCATGCCCAATTTCTGTAGAAAGAGATTTAGAACTTCTGCCACATTTCCATGTGTAGAGAGCTTCTTTGCAACTTCTAATTATTTCTTGAAGGCATAAGAGCAGATCATAAATTTGAAACTAGTTATGAAATTTCTGTAAACCTCACTCACTTATTATTGGTAGGGACAGCATCTTAAAAGTCAGAGGCTCTTTTATACTGCTGGGTGTGAAATGACTGAAACAAGAGGGTAGACTTCATCCTGTCATAGTGTACATTAGTGTTTCCCATTGCCCTTCAAATAATGACCACTATGTAGATTAGCTCCAGGGAAAAAAAAAACAACAGTCACACACCTTATTAAACCATCATGGACTACATTTACAAGTCATTTGGCAAACTTTTGGTCTCTGTAGACCTTTGCCTGAATTTGAGTGCTTTGCATATTGCTAATCATTACATAGAAAACTCCAGTGCTGAATGTAATTAGTTCTTTTAAGTGCATCAAAGCTTTAGAAGACATATATTCATTTGACAGTTTTCTAATTGCTTTTTATATTGTCATCTTTATGGCAAAGTAGCTTTATGATCTTAAACCTCTAAAACATTTTAATTTTCCGTAGAACTTGATATAAGGTGTTGATATACATGTTATATATTGATAACATGAACTACAGTCAGAGTGAACAAGTCTAATTTGAAGGTACGTAAGTGGTCTTACCAATGCATCAATTCAGTCGGTGTCAGACAATTTTAACCCTTCCAAGACTATCAGACTATACAGAAATGTGATAACCCAAATCTTGCCCTTTGACAGTAAAGATCTGCTTCATATGTATTCCTGTCTAGCCCAGACTAGCTATATTACTAATCAGTCAGGATCCCTCTAAGAATATTACATATATTAGTAAAATTCATCACCAAGCAGATTGTTTCCTTCATGTTAAATGGCCTTTTTTTCATCAGTTGTCTGCCCATATGCTTGCCAGGAATTTTTCTTCCCTTTTTTTCCCAGCATGTATCTCTCTCAGTTATTAACAGACTCTGCCCTCAGTTAGTACATGGTGGGGACGTATTACCCAGTCTTAAGAAAAGGCCCCAGAAGCCTTTTGCACCAGTAGCACTAATCACTGTTGCCATTCTGCTTTCAACCTTTTATTAATAAAGGTGCTGATATTAGCTATCTGGCAAAACAGATCAGTAGATCAAAGTAGATGGTGCTGAGGCCCCTACATCTCCACTTTTGAAAGTTTCAAAGTTTCATTTCCAATACATAAATAGGTGTCTTATAGACCAAGCAACCCAAACATACCCTTGGTTCAAGGCTGTCTGAAGGAGCAATTACTGGTCTGGACCCACATGTTCTCCCCTTAGTGACTAGAGAACATTTGGTGAGCTACATTTGCCATCCTCCAGAAGACAGGTAGTTCACATGCTCTGTATGAATCAAAAACTGCTTTTCAAACCAAACAATGAAAGATAAATTTGGACAGTCAGGGGATAATGCTTCAAAAAACACACTGTTGCTCCAAACCAAAATACTAACAAATGTGCAGGCAAATACCCATGTAACAACATTAAAAGGAAACAAAGTTGATAGTGCATAAATACAATGACCTTAGCAAAGAGATGGCTATTCTACTACCATGAGCGGTTTTCCATGTTGATATTCTGGTTTTGAACTTTAGTTTGAGGCAATGAACCCTTAATTTTCTAATCTGGTCTCTATATATAGATTTTTTTGTTCAGTCACTCAAGAGTATCTTCAGTACTGGTAAGGTAAAATGTCTTTTCTTGATGCCCAGTTCATGATTTTGATAATGGCTGTACTACTACTACTACATGAGTTTTGAACGGGGCTTTCAAGTACATTGACCTGTTCAGTCTATTAATTATTGGTTTATTTTCTTTATCTCATATTTGAATAGGTCAGTTATTTTCAATGGAAAAATAAAACTCAGGACTAAGACGACAGTTGCACACGTTTTGAGAAGAAGGTATCAATTTTTACTTTTTAATAGGAAATTATTATTTCCTCTTGCCCTGTCTTTCTGAGGGGCGGAGTAAAGCCAGCTGATGAAGAACTAGATCTTTATGAAGCTACAGAATGATATGACTGCAGCAGTTTTCTTCATCCAAGATGTTAAGGGCCAGGAAGAAAAAAAAAGGCAAAAGGATAGGCAGCATTAATTTTATTGAATTTAGTGAACTGAACAAAAGAAGAAAAAATTCAAACTCTTTGAATCTCTAATGTTCAGCTTTAAAAAAAAAAAGTAAGAAGCAATTCAACTACAATATAGATTGTTTAGTGTTATTATTTGCTAAATAAACATTAGGCCTGAAGAAATGACACTGTTTTTGTGAGAGGTCCTTAAATGATACCCCAGAACTAACCATGATTGCTGCTCTTCCAAATATGGGAAACTCCAGAACTTCAAGCCATAACCAAGACTGTCCTTGGTTCATCTGGAAAGTCTATCACAACCAATCACTAGTTCATTCTATTATGTTATGAAATATTCTATGTGAACATAAAGCATATTTAAAACTATGTCTAACACTTTTGTAGACGGTGGCAGATGGGCCAGGAAAATGGCTTATATTCAGACAGCTAGTGTGAACCTGCAAGTCAACACATCTCATTAGTCCTAATGACTTAATGTTTGCTAAATAACCCATTTTTGAATAAATGAAAAGCTTTGGAATTTACCACAACAGCTTATCAGAGAATTGCATTTCATCAAAAAGGATTTTTTTTTTTTTATGAAATTGATACTATTAAAGTAAAAATACATTTGCGTAAGAATCATGAGCAGGATGCAATTCTTTCTACTCAGGTCAGCTAAATTCCAATTCTGACATTGATGGATACAAGAATTAAGCATTTCTTTGCATGATTATATTCAAACTGGTTTTGCCCATTTAAGAGAATGTCACACTATTTTCCTGTCTTTTAATTTCACTACTAGTGTATTTTTGTAGTCATTCTCAAAATACATGTGGTATCTATTGCATGGTTTATGCAGATTACTGATGCTTACATTTCCCCATTTTTGTCAGAAATGTACAATAGTAACTAATTGACATAGAAGTTGCTACTGTGAAATGTATTCACATCACCTTTATTTCATTTTATAAATCAGGCATAAGAGGTGTCACTTTTTTTTTTTTTTTTTAACATACTTGTGAGTAGCTGCTTTGATAAAACAAAACCGTGGTGTTTTAGTGATCTCTCTGTAACAATCACCAATACACTCACCATATCTAATAGATGTAAGTAGATTATTTACTTGTGAAATACCTAGCATTGTTAAAATAGCACCCATTTTCCAATATCTGAGTTCTCAGAAATCTGTGCATATCACAATTACATAAGAGATTTTTATGAATGTTTGCACTCCCCTGAAAGCTATTTACAAGAAATAATATCTAGTGTCATAAATATATTGTGCAGAAGCAAATGTGACTAACTTGCATATCAGACAAGCAGACAGTACTTCTCTACATTTCAAACTTTGACTATTTAAGTTTTTATAGTACCATTGAATTCAAGTTAGAATGTACTGGCGTGTGTGTGTGTGTGTGTGTGTGTGTGTGTATAAACCATTTTTCTTCTAAGCAAAAGGACAAAGGAGATCTCAACAAGTGTTTAATGAGTTACCATACTACAGTAATGCTATTAATGAAATAATACAAGTAATGAATGGTGATTTGAGTGTGACAACAGTCTTATGAATGGCCTCAGATCCATTTTGGATATTTTCAGTAAAATCAAATAATGTCATCTGTAATACATCCACTAGATAGTACACAAGCACTTTATGTTCTTTTTTCTGACAGTTCATTTTCATGCCTACAAAAATACAAAAAGTAATAAACTGACAAAAGATTCTGTGAGTCCATGGTTTACTAAAATAGAATTAAAAAATAAAGTCCAGATCTTTGGTGTTAATCAGAATAGTTCCATTGAGGTCCAAATTATGCCAGCTAGGAATCTGGCCTTAGATTTAATGATCTCATTGGTAATGAAGCAGAAAGACAGTTTTACAAGATCAACAGTGAGGAAACAGAAGGAAAAAAAAGAAAAAATACTCTGGCAGCAGTCCAGCATTCATAACTGAACTAATGTTCAATTACTGTGAAACGCTTTATGGAAATAAATGTTAGTTCTACATGAATCCCAAATGAGTTTATTACAATCAGTGCTATTAAAATGATTAAAATAAAGTGTTACTAATATGCCAAACAACTGTAATTGCAGTTTCATAAAACTAATGTTTAATATCCAGAGATAAAAGATTTTTTTGTAATAACTAAGCATAATGATGTGTCTAAAGCTTTTGAAATTATGGCATTGATGCTAATGTTAATTAGCCTTTTAAAAGGAACTAACTGAAAGCAATGCATAAAATAAATAATATCTAAAGGTTACTTATGTAAAGAGCCACTCACAGCAGCTTTTCTGTATCACTAGAAAAGTAAAAGAAAAATCATTACATCACATGCCTGTTTTCATTTTGGTTTTTTTTTTTTGTTTGGGGCTTTGTTTTGTTTTATTTTTTGCAAAATATAGTATTTCTGCTTAGAAATTTTTTCTTATGGTACTCAAAACATTTTCAGAACTCTAAATCACAGCTTCAAAAAATAATGAAGTACTTACACAAGTATACACTATTAGTAAGTAATTAGTCATCTTAGAGGAAAAAAACATGAACTTATGTGAATTGATTCATTCTGAATATTTCAAAGAGCCTTTTTCAATAGAGACAAGCACATTTTGGTTAGAGTGTAAAGTGCAATTTTATTAACAAATATATTTGCAAGGCAGTTGTATAGATGCTGCAGTCTTTGCTGCAATTTTCCTAATGGAAACAGATTTTCTTCCAAAAAATCCAAGAAACCAGATCTTAACCGTATCTATGGAGTTAACAGTTGAAACAGAATCACTGGGGTGATATCTACAGATAAAGTATAGAGATGGCTCAACTCAAACCATTTTAGGGGGAGGGGGGAGTATTGTTTTTTCATTTTAGATCTGTATGTGTCAAAAAAACTGGTAGTATTAATCATTTGTTTTCATATCTAATTTAAAACTGTGTAAATTTAAATACTATCTTCAGTATTTGGACACAAAGTTAATGGACAGTATTTCAGACCTTTGGACATATCTGTGTACTGTTCAGGATCAAATATCTACATGGAGACCTTGAGAGGGAATATTTTGCTAAAATTAGTGATAATTGCTGCCGCTGTCTACTAGTAAAAGGTATTTAAGTCTTTTTTTAAAATAGGTGGGTTTTTTGTTTGTTCGTTTGTTTTAAGTTTTTGTTTCATCTTTACTCAGTATAAATACTCCAACTCTTCTGGCAAATAAATATATGAATTTTAGCCCTTCACAAGCTACTTGATAGCTGCTTTATCTTTTAGGGCAATAGCTTGGTGAACAGTTCTTTAGTCTTGTCTTTAGTTCTGATATTTGAATTGTTGTTTACAAGATTACTTTCTTGCCCTTTTTATTTCCACAATTATTTTAACAAGGATTGCAGCTTTTTGTTCTTGACCACAAGCTTCCCCTCCTTCCCCCAACCAAGTTCCTTCAAAAATAGCCTTTAAAAATTACCACATAAAGAAGCATGGACCCTCTCCCCCTTTCCTGAGTGAAAAGTAGTTCTGAACCCTCTGAAATTCAGATGAAAAAGTGACTGATAGCAAAACTCTGCCAGTTTTTAAACATGTTCTCTGAAAGGAGAGATGTCTTACACGAGTCTGCTAAAGTCATAAAAACAAAAGTGACATTAGACATGCACTCTTCTTTCAATGAAATTCACTTCCTACTCCATAAAGAAATCAAGCGCTCACTTAAAAACATCACTAACATCCCGTAAAAGAATTAGTTGAGGATGGCAGTTTGGTGAATGTATCAGAAAGTTTCCATGATCCTTGAATGCCAGGAAAATCATGTCTAACTCAGTTCACATAGTCAAATGCAGAAAGTCACTTGAGAGAGAGAAAAAGATTAAGGGAAGAGACAAGCGAAGTTGTCACAGGTGTGACTGCGACCTTAGTGTCCACAACACAGAATAGAGACACTGCCTTCCCGCTATTTCAGCATCGATCTAAGGGATCAGGGCATCCACTTGCTAGTTGTATTGGCACCAATTGTGCCACCAATTGTGAGAGGAGTTTTTCATATCTCCTACCCTCCCTTCACCCATTTGTATACTAAGCTCACCTACCAATTACAGCATAAATCATTTCCTTCCCTAATTTTCTTTTCTCTGCCAATTATTAAAGGGTTTTTCTAGCTGATTGAGGAACGCTACCTGTTTCCACGTCCTATGATTTATTTTAAATCCAAATCACATTCAATTGCAGGTTAACAATCAAATTTTTAAAAAATCCTTTTGATGGAGCCTGAACAGAAGGCATTAGGGTTTGGGTTTTTAAAGGCTTTCATTCAAGTCATGTATTTTACAATTAAATAACTGAATAAAATACAGACTTCTTGAAGTAGTGTCTGAAACTTGGGACTCCCTATTTACAGGTGTTCACCTGTCTACAAAGTCATACTTTATCATCATCTCTTTCTGGCTTCTTTAATGAGTTATTTGTTATCCATTGGCAAACTTTACAAAAAAGGCACATTTCTCCCACTGAAGCCCATCCACAGTTGCCAGTTAAGATACTCTATTGAAAAAACAGATGTGAATTTCTGCTCCCTCAGACTGAGAAGTTAATTGACTCTCCACTTTCCACCTCCTTTGGTTACTACAAAAGTCAACAATCTCAGCACTACCTTTTCCTCCACTTTGAGAAGTTGCCATGACTCAACTTCCAAGACAGAAGGAAGATTAAATTTTATAGGCAATCACTGACTGGGAACTCAAAGTCAAATCAGGAGACTGGGACTTTCCCTGCCGTTGGTCGGGATTCGTTCAGGATATCAGAAATGGGCCATGAGAATGACCAAGAAAGGAACTGGGAGTACCATGGGTTTCCAAAAGAGTGGCACCCAGTGGCAACAAACTAATGTCTGGGAGGGATATCTTAAACCCTTTTTTTTTTTTTTTAATAAAGGTTTGAAACAGCAAAAGAGAGATACGCAGCAGAGCAGGCTCTTCAGAAAGGCTGATACCTGTATAGTGGAAGTTTATCAATTTTATAAATAACAGCACTTTTAATTGGCTGCAAAAGCAGAGAATTAATGCTGCCTATAGCTTTCTTTTTTTTCTTGATAGGAGGATCTGCTCAAAAATCCTCCATTGTCCTACTATAGTAGAACCACTGAGAAAGTGTAGGAGATGGTTTACCCATACATCTGTCTGTACACCTGGATTTTCTTTCTTCATTACTAGGTTTTATGTGCTACTTTTTGTAGGAATCAAGTAGAGATCAATTCTAAAACTGAGCTAACTTGAACACAGTGCCTCGCAGGACAGCTATGAGCAATGCCTGTGTACACTGGAGTTAGAGAACTGTTTCCAGACAATATTCAGATCTGAGCAATACAACCTATTTTTAAAGGCTGAACCCACACAGTACTTTTTTTCCCCACTCGGTGCGCTTCAAGCCTAAAATTGCCTTATACTACTAGTATACTGAAAGTGATTGCAAATTGTCAGAAGATTCCAAGTACACCTGAAGAGCAGCTCAGACTTACTAAAAGCTTTGAAAATTGTTCTTAGATCTGTATTGATACATTTTTTTTCCAATTTATTTACTAGGAACTTTTCTTCTCTAAGGAATTTACACTACATTTTTCCAGTTAAAGTTATAATTAGCAGTGCATAATGACAAAAATAGTTTTGCAACAGACTGGAATATGAAAAAGTGGCTTTCCAAATTAAAAGGATGTTGATGATTCAAAAGTCCTCTGCAAAAAGTCCTTTTGGGACAACTGAAACTTGTCCTTTCAATGTAGTCATTTCATAATAAAATATATAACAGAAAAATTAATTATTTAAGATGGGTAGTAGTTAGAAGAAAACTGTCATGTTCTGAAAACTCAATGTAAAAAATGCAACAACCTATAATGTTGAAGTCCCCCTTTTCCCCTATGCTCTAGTGGGGGGGGGGTTAATTCAAAAAGACATTTGGAGAAAACTTTTCAAAAAATAAAGGATATTTTCTTCCAATTCCAATCATTTTCCACTCAACACTAACATTTTTGGAACTGTGATTTTTATAAGGTTTAATCACAACCCTGTTTCTGGGATAATTCATATGACATACCATTAACACCAGAAAGTACATGAAAAATATTAGCAGTATTTTAATACCATATATTTAAAAACAAAAAAACTAAACCCACACCTTTTCCCACAGTGGAATAGAACCAATAGCGGGAATTAAAAAAAGAAAAAAAAGAATGAAAAAGAGAGCTAGGAACCAGGGAGAAAGAATGAGACTGTGGTAAGGAAACATATAAAAGTAGACCCAAGCAAATCCTAGACTGAGGAGGAAGGAGACACCCCCCCCCCCCAAAATCACTGAAGAGAGCTTGGGGTGCTGATGGTGCTGTGACACCGCCAGCACCTCCTTGAGAAGCCTGTCAGCATCAGCCTTAGGAAGCACATCACAAGGATGAGCCAGAGAAACACTAGAGAAATGATGCGTGCTCCTTTTGCCTGTAGTATTCTGAGTGTAACAGTCTCTTTTTTCACTTTCTCTTAAGCAATGCTTAATTACCCTTCAAGTGAAGTTTCTTTGAAAGATAAACCTGGGTTTCAGGCCCATCTTATAGTACTCTAACTACCAGACTATTAGTTATTATGGGATAATATTCCTTTGCATCTTCTAGTTCTGATCAGGAGTTATATTCTGTACCAAGACCATTTATAGAGTTATTAGGAAAAAAAATAAAAATCGATTTTAATTGAGTTTGTGTGCCATGTGGCACAAGAATTTCATCTTAGCTGTAATTCCAAGCATAAATTACATTGATAGAATTAGATGGTAGAATAAGTAAGGAAAAGGTGTCTATACTTCAGAACATTAGACAAAATAAAAATTAACAACAATCATCTGGAGACACATTCAGTTCATTTTTTTAATTTGTGTCAACAGCCTTACGCTTATGAGCAGCCCAATACTAATGAATCAAAATTTTATGGTAAGGAGGAAATAAATCTGTAAAGAAAAAAAGGGTTGCAGTGTCAGGTTGCCGAGAAAGTTATTAAAAAGAATGAAGCTTAAAAAGTAAGCCCATGGGAAACATCCTAAAAAGCCTTTTAAAATGCTTAAAAATTTGAGTTGTTACACAGCATTAGTAAAATTACAATTCATAAATTGAGACAAACAAATCAAAATATCACCATATAGAGCATTTGTGGATGGAAAATATATTCTGGGCTTTCAGAATCATAGAACATTTTTAAGAAATAAATGACAGATAAAAAATAATTGTATATAATGGTAATAACTTTTTCTGCTATGGAAACAATGCTGCTCCGAGTAGTAAATGGAAGCAAAAATAATTATTTCTTGCCAATATAAATTCAACTTTACATTTTATCATTCCAACAGTTTTATTAACAAGAGAACAGCATTTTCTTCTTACAACTTTGAAAACAGAACTATGTGAATTAATAGCTAATTCAGATTTAAAATTAATGAGCTTTACTGCGTTGATTTTTTTCCAATTTTCTTGAACAGTGTTTCCTTTAAATAGTCTTTCACATAATGCACAATCTTATAAGTCCCAATTGAGTAACAATGAAGTCTCGTTAGTCTTTGTCAACTCATAATCATTCATGCTGCATTTTAAACAAGCAACATAAATTGCTGCCTTGGGAAATTATTTTGGAGTTATGGAGGAAATATGTGCCAGCTTAAGTTGTAGTTCTTGTACAGCATTTTATAATAAAGAAGTTTAACTGGGTTTACAAAAGTCTTCTCTCATTAAATTACAAGGTTTTTCTGCTAAGTGTAGGTTACTTCTCGCATATGTTAGATCTTAACTGCCTACCTACTTGGTAAAAAGCATTTTTCACAGAGGTTATAATGTCGGATATTCTTTTTGAAAGGAACTGCTACTACAGTATGAAATCATTCTAAGAAAGTCAAGAGAAGAGGAGAAAAAAAACATAAGGAGAACATTCATCATGAAAGAGGAATTTCACAGGACAAGAGCTTGTTTTGAGGGATTTCTTTAATTTCCCCATACCTCCCTGTCAAATCATCTGTTCCTGGCATTTTAACAGCAAATATAATGGAATCAGACCTGACTTTGTTGACCTACCAATTAAGCAAAGTTGACAATTAAATGAAAATCTACCTCTGGGCAGAGAGCCAGCACAAATCCTGCATGCCACTTAAGTGCCATTTATGACCCATTTTGAGACTAAATGGTAGCTAAGTGATATGTATGCCTCACGCTGCCCAGATTAACCCTTAATGGACATTTTTGGTTCACATAAAGATACAAGTTTTATCCTTCAGCAGTATGCATTCAATAATATACTGTTTTAAGTAGTTTTGGGATTCTGGGATTGGTTTCAGTGCTACAGGGCCAGAACATATATTTCCAAATCTTGCCGACCTCTGTCACCAAATGTGGAAAGAAAAGATCAACCACCGTTCGTAATATCATCTCACTGTAAACATGGAAGGTACCTACATAAGTGTGCAAGTTGGAGTAAGACCAGATAATGAGCTAACTTAATGGGAGACATCCAGAATAGCAATTATTCTTTAGTTTAGCACATGCTATCAGGGAGAAGAAGGCGAAGTGTTGCAATTTCATAAAGCTTTATAATTAAAGGAAACTTAATTAAAGCATTCACAATCTTGCAGGTCATCCAAGACATAGCTATATCTTAGCAAGAACAGCTTGAGGATTAGAACCCTAAAAATATTTATTTCATGAAGAGAAAGTCTGAGACACAATGCTCTCAGATGATCCTTATTAGGGATTCCTTTCCTTTATAATTCCTCCAGTGTTTCCTTTCCTATAGCTTAGGAGAGAACAAGCTCACCAGCTGATTAAAAATGTTGAGATCTGGTTCTAAAAGAAGAGAGCCCTGTTCAACCTAAGATAAATGTATGCTTTTTTTTAAATCCATCTGCTATTTATGTCTTAAAAATAACAGATTAAAGAAAAGGAAAAAAGCCATAGGACATGTTCTCTCTACCCCCCCCGCCTAGATATACATGTCTCCTGGTATTGAATCTTAATTTATATAAAATACTTGCAAGATATCATTTTTTTAGTTTATCATTTGACAAAGAAAAGAGACACAGAATTGTACTGTATGTTGAACTGGTCTTTCAGTCTACTACAGTGAAAAACTTACATAAAAGATACTTAAGTATACATTGAGGTGGAAATTTCTTTAACCCCAAATGCAGAAGCGAGTTCTCTCTGACCAACAGTATTTAATCAAGCATCTCCATCTCATGAGAAACAGCTGTATTAGGCACGCAGTTTGAGGAGAGGAATCAGAACTGTGGTTCTTCAGTGGAAGGACATACCTCCCTGTAGCCTCAAAGTGCAGAGTCTTACATATCTTTTCTTGCAGTATTGTCTTTCATGGAGCCTAGGTAGGTACCAGTGTGCAGGCTTTGGGGCATTTCAGTCTTTAGCAGCTAACTCTGAACAAAACATCGTGATCTGAAACTGCCTGAAAACCATTGTATTCTCTGAAGAGCCAAAATATCTAGAAGCTAGGCTGTACAAAACAATTTTGAAATCAAAAGCTTGTGGGGGGCTTGGATTTAGAGATTACTTAGATATCCAGAAACCTTTACAAATCTGGCCATGAGCCTGAAATAGAAGAAAAAAGTGGATCCTTTGTCCTTTCACCTGATAATCTGTAAAAGGGGAAAAATCTAGACACTAAAGAATATCATCCCGTTTGACATACAGATTTAGCAGATCTGCCAGTAACGCTCCTGCAAAGCCATAGAGCCTCCTTGCGTACCAAGAAAGGTACAAAGTCCCTGTTCCTCTCAACTTACTCCTCTTTTCCATTTAACAACCTAACTGCTGGCTCCTTTCCTGGTGCATTAAGTTACCTGACACAAGAATGAGAAACAGAGATAAAGATATTTCCCAAAGGAACTTAGGGGCAGAACTGGCACTTCCACCATCATGAAACGACAACCTTCTCTTGTCCTTTAACCGCACGTAGCAATGTGACAAGCTCCAGCTACAGGACGGTGACACTGATATACATGGAAACTTATTAGGAGGGAGCTTTCCTGTAGGACACCCTGCTAATCAAATCCACTCCTTCCCCCTGTGGAAGGAGAAGTGTGATGTCCATTTCACAGAAAATCATAAAAAATACATTAAAAAAACAAAATTTTCAGCATATCAGATTTGAAATTCACAGTGTCTTCTCTAACTCCCCTGTAAGCCTTTCCTTCTTCCCCCACAAGAGTTGTCGGCCTGCGGCTCCTTCTCAGCCCCTAAGGCTTAAAAGGCATCGGTCAAAGCTTTGGGATACGACCTCCCAGGTCTTTGTATTCTGGCAATACAGAGACTTCAAGATCCCAACAGGATATCTGGGAAACCTGAACCTTAATTAGATATTTGAGACCGTCCGTTCTGTAATAGGAACCTGGGAGGCTCAGAGGGTCCCAGCTCTTGGCTCAACTCCAAGCTGTCACCACACAAGGGAACATGATCCACAGAGAACAAGCCACAGGTGAATCTGCCAAACCTCCTTGTGTGAATACTGCCTCAAAGCTTTAAGAGCCTGGATTTCCCAGCACAACAAGCATGAGAATGGTTAGAAAGCCATTAGGACTTTATCTCTGTTAGAAACTTACTGAAACAGGTATAGTTCTGCAAGGCACTTGCATAAAAAAAAAGTAAGACTTTTTCACAGCAAAAATCTTGTTTTGCTGGAACATTCCCTAACCAGCTGTAGTCTAAAGGGCCTGTTCCTGACCAAAGTGTCATTAGCTGTGTCATTCCCATATTCTTAAACATTTGCAGAAGAAAATTTTCAAAGAGCCAAGACTCCTTATTAAAATGTCTTGTGAAAGAGGGGGAAAATATCTTTATACAAGAGTTTGCAATTATTAATTGGCTTCACTTTTAATTAGTTAATGATCCAATTCAGCTGTGATCAAAGCACAACAGCTAGATAAGTCAGGATAGAAAATGGAGTTAATTTACTTAGATATGATACTACTTTCCTAATGACTTTATTTCAATGGAGTTTCAATTAGTTATTAGGTTATTTTACTCATTAGACCAACAAGATGTCTGCAGGCAATTAACATGTCACTCCTCGTGAAAACAGCACATACATTTTTTCCAGAGGGATGTCTTTAAGATTTATATTACTGAGATTTAAAAAAAAGTTTATGGAAAAACTAATTAAATATTGGAGCTCATGGAGGTGGTCATTTATTTTTGTTTAGGGGGCTGAATGTTTGTATTAAAAAAAATATAATTAGGAAGAGTCATTTACTGATACAGCATTTAGTTTTCAGTTCTGCTTGCCAGGCAGGGATATTCCTTACCCAGCTAAACACAGATGATACAGTTTAAACTAGACCACAAATCAAGACATTTAGTTTTTGTAACCAAGGCATTCTCTCAGACAGCTAGACCCTATGGTCTGCTGACTGAGCAGTGAGAAACCCATAGGAACAGTTAAAAATAGAAGCTATAGTATAGTAATTATTAAATCAGAATTCAGACACAGCTGAAGTCAATGGACACATCATACTCTAATACACTGGGGCAGGGGGGGAAGGGAGGGAACAGCCTTTAATCAGTAATGACTTATAGCTAATGATTAAGACTTTTTTCCCCCACAAATTTAAGTATTTTTAACCCCTACTCTACATTTCAAATTGCTTACTAACATTTCTTCTGGGCACGCACTATCAGAAAAGAGCTTCCAGTATCTCAGTCCTTATTCCGTACCTTTTTCTTAAGAACATGAAAGTACCTCTTTACTTTCTCCTTCCCCCGAGTCGCAGGCTACATAATTATGTTCCTCCATTGGTGAATAAAAGAAAGGATTTCCCATTTTTTAGTTCAGCTATTAAAACAAAAGAACAAGAAAAACCCACAAACACCAAACCCAGTGATTCACATTGGCCACAATGAACAGCATTTGACTGAGCGGTTTTTAAATAAGTGGCCTTCATTGTAAGTGTTTAGTATTGGTCCCTGATCACACAGCATGTGAGGTAGCTCTAACCTTCTCCGGTTGCTCTCCTCATACATATTCAATATATATGTATTTCAACATAGAATTATGTTAGCAAACTGAGTGGATAAATCCCCCTTCTCAAACCTGCATTTTACATGAAGAACTATGGAAAATACTTTTTTTTTTTTTTCTACAAGGACAAGAATAGGTCTTCTAGCCTCCTTTCTTGATCCAGGTGTTCTCAGTAGTTCCTGGGCTTGTAAACACTCACAACAGGACACAGTGGTACAAAGTAGGATAAGTGGGGGATGGGGTGATTTCAGCTGTGGTCTTGCAAACTTTATTGCTTACAGGATAAACAAGTTGGACTACCCAGACACACCAGCCCTGGAGAAGTTTGGCAGAACAGCTTACAGGAGAGAAGCAGAATTAACTTACTCATCTAAATGTATTTCCCAAGAGACAAGATCCCACAAACTTTGTCAGCCCAGCAAAAGTGCATGAGAATGGGTCAAACCAACTCAGGGGAAGAATAATGGGCTTGACAGGCAGTACTGCTGCAGAAGGCATATAGACAGCTGTGGAGACAGCCAGGCTGACAGGCTTTTTTATTGTTTTGTTTTTAATGGTAGTCTGACAAAATAGAATGATCAAACAGAAATGCACATTCATAAAGTCATTCTCTGACTCACTGAACCCCCCTTCTCTGTTATTTATGGTGAGTTAGGAGGTCAAATCAGAGAGGTTTTAGTTGATGCAGAAAAGCTGCAGGAAGGATTTGCTTAATTCCAAGAAAGGGCAAGCATTTCTTCTTAAAAGAAAATTAATTGGCACATCCTTCTTAAGGACTAACAAGTTCCCAACAAATCTGACTCCCAGATGTAATTTTGCATAGGCAATTCTTTTTTCTCCAACTCAGTATTTGACCGCTTTATTTTTCTAAAGAAAACAGAGTCCTCTACTTTTGGGCCAAATAGTGACACCCCACTACAGTCTGTGCTTGGAGAATACTTAGCTTTATTTACCCAGCAGGAGACTCATGCCATTATGCCCCACCTGCAGAAGCAATAGTCAGGAGAATTTCAGAAGTTTTCAGAAAGGTGACAAGGTGACCTCAACTAGAAGCTTTTTCAGGAATCACAAGACTAAACTTTTTCCCTTGGAAGCTTCAGATGAAACTGTCAAATGACCAAAGCAGTCAAGTACTATAATACTTTCAGAGGCACTGACTTAGTGGGACTTTCTCCTGTGAATTTTTTAATAATTATGTGCCCGAATATGTGTTTTAACATCATCATCATACTGTCATCATCCTGATTTTAAATGTCTTTACTGAATCAAGGACTTCCCATATTCCCAACAAGCACCTAGCGCCTCATGGAACAAAAGTGAGATTTTAGCTTTTGGGATGAAAAGAGATTAAGTACAAATGGTTATCTGAAAAAATTCAAGTAGAGAGTAACTGAAAAAATTTTGAAAATTGACATTAAAAATGATTATGATAGAGATAAAAAAATAACACAAGCTACAGGAGAAAATCTGTCTAATAGATATGGGATTAACCACTGTGGGGAAGATGCCATTCCTTGCTGTCCCAAGTACTTCTCAAATAGCTTTATGCTCTTAGGAACAGAAGATGCATTACTAGCTCTGACTTTTAGACCCAGCAGCCCCACATTAAGCGCTTATGTTCTCTCTGTGGTGCTGTCACATTCCCAATTTTTTTCACATCTCAGAGCACTGAAGTTGTGATTCCACAAGCATTTCTCCTGGAGCAGAGCTTATCATTTGCGTTCACATCAACTGTTCAAATGATCACATACCACTCTGTGTAAGGACAAATAGTGACTTATATCAGGGAATGATGCCAGCTAAAAATAAAACTGTTCCCCCCCCCCCCCAAAAAAAAAGGGAGCAGTTTAAGCACTGTGTGAAACAAAATTACCTGTGCTCACACTCTCACTTCTCTCTCTGTCTCAAAAACAAAATAAAACAAAAACCCCTAAGTCTGTCCTCCAGTTTCTCAATGTATAGGGAGACAGATGCAGGCTCTTGGAACCTGGACCTCCCAAATACTAAATTAGCATATTAGCTAATTTCCCCCTCAGGCTAAAGAGAGTCAAACCTAAGTCTTTCCACTTCAAGAAGACTGCCTTAACCTCTGGCTACAGCCGCTCAGGAATTTCAGTCAAGTGGCAAAGGTGGAACCTATGAAAAAAGAGTTCTTCATTTCAGTCCTTACTCTTTGGAGCATTCACGTATTTCAGCTGAAAGAGGCACTGAATAAGCACTGAATAAGCACACATACACAGTCTCCACAAAGTCCAAAACAGGCTGGAAATGGCTTCCTACATTGTTTCCACAAAGCGATCAAGTAACACCATACTGATCCGTCAAGACTTGACAATGAATGAAACATCCCCTATTGGAGGCTTGCCTCTGCGTAATTTTCTCAACAACACATGGTGTTATGAATATGATAATTAAAAAAGACTCAAGTAAAATGAGTTCCAATATTAAAAGCCCCATCATTATGAACTCTCTGGAAAACGAAAGAGCTAAGACTTTCCCTGGTTCTCTTTCAGGAAGAAAGCAGTTACCAGCAAGAGGGACAGTTTCCAGTTTTGCAGCGCTTGATATGCTTAATAACTGTCAGTTAACTTGGGCAGAGGAAGCTAATTATGAAATTAGTACAGGAAATACAGCATTCCATGCAAAAATGAAACATATGACAAACACTGAGTTAAAAAGGAACATAAAAATACAGAAATGAATAAGACTGAGCAAATCTTATTTGGGGGGAGGGGAAGAAAAGAGTTATTTTCAGATGAGAGCAGACTGAATTTGGTATCTCAGACAAAACTTGTCATGGTAAAGACAGTTATCATTGACAAAACAGTTGAAATTGCTAAGCAACTAAAGTTTCTTTAGCTCATCCTGAAAATTCTGGAGGGCAGACAAATTATGTGATCATCACAGAAATTACAAAGATAAAGAAAAAATTACAACTAGAAAGCCAGGAACATTCAATATCTAAGCAACTTCTAGTTCTTAAAAGCACAGCAAGAAAGCCACATTTTCAACCATGAGGTTTCACAGAGTGAAACTGCTTTACAGTGCTGTACATCATGACTGTGTTAAGAGGCAACATGCTAAGCCTGACCTAAGCTCAGAGCAGGGCACTGACAAGTTTCTTGCTCAGGTTTGCTTTTGATAAAAGTTCATTAAGGATTGGCGAACTGCTCAGTATACAAATACTGCATGAATATCTTCAGCAATATTGAGATCTCCAGCAAGTACAAGCGTTTAGTGAATAATACTCAATGAAGTGATTACTGAATTCATCAACAATTTATTAACCTTCCCTAAAATAAGAAAGCTAAAAGAATAATTACCAAATTAATGTTCTATCAAGTATTAAGATGCAGACCACAAACTTGCCTTAGTGAAGTACAGCAAAACAACTGATAAAAGGACTACAGCAAAACAACTGATAAAAGGACTACATTAGAAGTCAAAGAAAAAGTTGTATGATACATATGTACAAACAAAACAACTCACCTCCTCTATTATAAAGGCGAACCAGCATCAAGTGGCTGCGTGTCACCTGGTCACAACAGTAGCTTTACAAGTTATCACAGAAGTCATGGTTTGTGGCTTCATTTTGAAATCATTTCTAAGGTAATTGGAAGTGAGTAATTATTCACAGCTACTGAAAGCTTAGTCTTCTTGCTGTTTTCCCTTATGCATATTGTTTCTCTCAGTGGTGGTAAATATCTTTCCATTTTGAGGATATATTTTGTGTGAATTTAGACATAACCTCAAAACATTGTTCTAATCTGGCAAGTTAGGTCAAGTGTACTGAGCTAGTGAGAAACTCATACTCAGTTCTTACTCTAGCAGAGATGGATGACAAGAAGTATAACTCCATTTTTGCCTTTTGCCTAAAGTAAGCTAAACTCAATCAGAGTAGAGCTCAAAGCTATGCTTGGCTACTCAATTTTTCTTTCAAATTAAGCAGCTCCCTTAGATTTTTTTTCAGCTCAAAACCAACGTATTACAATCATTTTTTTCCCACCTTTGCAGTGGTATGACTTCCATTGATTGCATAGGAAATCCACATGTAACCAGCCCACTTCCCTGCTTTCAGTGGGAAACTCCAATAAGAAGATGCAAGGAGGAAGCTGGTACTACCAAGCTTTGCCATTTTTCAGACTTTAACTACAGACTTCTTACTCTAGAGAGAATTCAGCTGCACAACATCAGATATATACTCAAATTACTTCTTTTAAAGATTTCAATCCCTTTATTAGGAAGAAATTTATCAAGATGTGGGTTCAAACAGTAAAGGCCTAAGTCAGACAAATCTATCAGTCACATTTTGCTATGTTCTCCAGATTTTCAGGTTTTATTGTTCAGCAATATTTATTTTATGTTTTTAATAATGCTTCATTCATACTTCAAAGTCAGTAGCTATAATACTATGAGAAGCATTAGATGTTTGCCCATAACCTCAATAGAATGAAAGTTGGGAAGCTGGGGCAGGGGGACTCATCTTCTGTATTTACTCAGATGGTCACAGATTTCAGTGAGAAACTGTACAAGCAAAATGGTTCTCTCTCCTCACTCCAGTTGCAGGATTAGAACCTCATTTCTCATAACCAAAATCTTATGAATAAAAATGAAGCTGAGTCTCTGCCCTTTATCCTCTACAAAGACAGCTATGAAACTCTTTTATCCTGTTCTACCCATCAAAGGTATGCTCAGAACATTTGACTAAATCTGCCAACAAACCAAGTTCTGTAATAAAATATAAATCTAGTTACATTAAAATAAGGGGATCACAAGCCTTCAAAGGGAAATCATTAGGCTGCCTTATGAAAAAATCAAGCACTTAAGATTAGTGATACCGAAATTCCAACCATAACTGAGAAACATTAAGAGCTTCTTTACAACAACAGCTGTTTTGAAACATAAGTTATGAAATAACACAGCTACAGTGGGGGTATAATCTAGAACAAAAATGCAAATGACTGTAATGGCATATTGAGTTCAAAAAGCTAATAAGAGTCTAAAAATAGATGTACATGCATGTGTAGGTGATTAGAAAAAAGAAGCCACAAAACAGGAGGACAAAACAGTGTGTAATGTCCTAACAAAGCAACTGGGGAAGAATAAAAGTAAGCTTGTTTTAGCTTCTCTCAATACCAGTACTCAGCACAGGCGCATAAATGTGTAACATGTTCAGTCATTCATTCTCTCTTGCTCTATTATGTTATCCTTTTCTCTTTTTAACCATTATCTTTCATTTTGTTGTTCAAGCTTACCTGAATTTGGCTGCTCTCTGAAAAGGTAGCTGTATTTGCTAGGAGACTGGATACAAAATGGCAGACTAGAGTACTTATTAATTAGGCCCCACCCAGGAAAGTAATTGTATTAATTAAAGTGTAGAGCAGGTTTCTAGCCAGGTTCCTGCACCTGTGAAAGTAGATAATTTAAAGAAATTATGAGGAGGGAAAAAACCCACAAGTGACAAAGCACCAAATTCTTCTCCCACTCTGATTGTTGAAGTTATCTTCATAGGTATCCTGCATATGTATACCTATGTATTTGGTTGCTCTCAATCTTCTGTCTACAGAGAGATTTTTATACACAAACTTTGTTAGGCTTAAGAACAATGGAACTGCATTAGATATATATCTGTGCTTCACTAAATCTTGTGATATGACACAGGAAAGGTGATTAATTATTCATAATTCTTAGCTTAACTGGAAGAGATAGAAGTAGTGAAAGAATTGTAAACTGGGTAAGGTTGCACGAGAGAGAAATGACGGTAGCTGTATTGAAAGGTACATCACAGGGCTGAAAGGAGATTAATAGCAGAGTTTCTCAAGGTTTAGTCTTGTCAAATGATCTAAAATTTTCATTGGTGATTCTAGCACAAAAAACAACCCGATGATTCAAAACTGTCAGTGCACAGGAAGGCTGAATATTACCAAAAAAAAGAGGATGACGTTGCCCAAGAAGGATTGGATCAGATATTGAAGTACAAATTTGCAGTGTTCAAGAAGTACTACTACAATACTGAGAACAGGGGCTTTCAGTTGTGAGAGGAGACTGAGAGAGCTGACATACTTAGCCTAGGAGACTGCAAGTTGAAAGAATACTGTTTTCTATACATACATCAGGATCATAACTATCACAGTGGGAAACAAACTGTATAAAAGACAACATTAGCAGATGAATGACAGTTATATACTAGTCATGAATATGTTTAGGCTGAAAATTAGTTTCCCACCATGAGAATATTGAGTTTTTGTGCTAGCTTTCTATTACAAAGAGCAGGAGCAGAAAACATCACTGGTTTTAGGCTGGAGATTGTTTGTTTACTGTGTGGAGCATGTAGTGTCATTGCCCACAACAGCAATGACTAACACAGATCCCAGACTGTTCCTACCGGTCCCATGGCCCTAATTTACAACGTTCTGCTTGAGACATTTGTTCTCTTATTGAGGAATACAGCAATCTTTTCAAATGCAACAAAACAATTAAATGAGAATCTGCACCAGCTGATTTAGAAGTCTGTGGGTATGTATGTGTGCTTAAAGAAACATAAAATTGCTAGCTTTGGGTGAAGTTTACCAAATGAGGGTGGAGAATATGGTTAGTCGAATCACAAAATTGATGATGTCAGGGACTGTCATAAACATTCTCATAAACCCAGAAATCCCAGAGAATGTTGCATTAGAGTATGAGTATGAAGATCTTTTACCACAGCATTTTTGCATATCTTGGGACAGGGAGAGAAAGGAAGGGGAGGGATGAGATGTTGCTGTGCTCCCTTTTAATTCACTAACTCTGAAGGGGACAACTGGGACTACTGGCCAGCAAGACAAATTGGAATAACTTCCTAGAGGCTTAGTTGCTAGCCACAAACTAGAGCACACACAATTGCTAGGAGTCTTCACACTTCCATCTTAATTGAGCTAAACCTGCTAGAACTAATCTTTCAAATATTGAGAAAATTATTATATTGAGTATATACTAGAGAAAGAGGACATTAAGCAGACCTTGAAAAAGATGAAAGTGTGAGAATGTATAGAACATAGTCTAGAGCTCTACCACTGCAATTAATTTTAGATCAAACTGCATCCGCCATTTATCATCAGTTTGCTAAAATACTCTAAATTTTGAAGAGCTGGCCTTAACAGCAGAGTAGCTTTTGAACAGTTTTTATTTTTATGTTATATGTGTTCACAGCTGTAAACATGTTTTCACTACACATCTACTTCTATCCTGCCACTTACTCTTCTGAAAAACAAGCACTTTCATGCTGCAGCAATGCCTAATGGCTCTCTACAAAGGCTCCCTAAACTTCTTCCAATAAAGCAACGTGGTTATGTCACATTTTAGCTACTGGCAGTTCCTATTCCATTACAGCTTTTGGATGTTATATCCCATATAACTCTATTATACCCACCCCCTCCACCTCTCCTCAACTATGTGCTACAACACAAGCAAGACTGTTACCCTTTAAATTTGAGGGCTGTCGTATGCAATATCTTGAATGCAGAGATTAGTAACAGTTTCCAGTGAGGTTCAGAGACAATACCATGCAATTTGGATCAATAAAGATTTAGTACAGCATTCAGAATCTTTCTAAAACTTTCTTTCAAATAAAGCCTCATAGGTCATAAATATACTGAGGGTTTCTCACACACCAGAGGCAAAGTGAGGAGAGCATATTTTTCTGCACTGGATTCCAACACAACATTGAAATGTTATTGTGTTTTAATACAAAGCAGTAAACATATTCCTTTCTAATCTTTTTTCAGAAATGATTTATTGTTCGCTCCAGTGTGGCCCTAAAAGATATTGGATTCTTCAGCATTTGACAATAACAGTCACTTCTCCAGGCTTTTCTACTCAGTAAAGTTGGTGCACAGTTAGCTAGAGTATGGCTTTACAGAGCACTGGCTGCTCTTCCTAACTGCCTGTATGGACATTGTTAATGCAAAGTAAAAACACATGGAGCTAGCATAGAAAGCTGTTGAGTTTTAAATTTGCACCTTATCTGACTGCACATTAACTTACCAAGGAAATACAGATTAGTTCTTCCCACAAACGAAAAATGCTTTGGTTATCAGCAGAACAAGGCTTGCGGTTAGCAATATTCCAGTCTGCAGGTTAGAACCTGGCTAGATCTAATTTTTGGCAAAAGGGCGTAGGTAGTCTGGTTTCAAATCCAGCTCTTGCATTAATCAGAGCCCACAAGGCTGCCTCTCACTTCTTGACTTTAAGCACTGCTCATCTCAGACAGGCAAACTGCTTGGGCTTGTTCTTCTGGAGGTTTCCTATGCAGCTTCAGAAATCACTGCTGAGCACAGAGAGTTGCCACTACTTTTTTCTTTTTCCTTTTTTTCTCGTCTTTACTACACTGTTCCTCTGAGTCTCAGCACCTTATTCAAACAGAATCCATCTCTTTTCCTCATAGGTTTTTTCCCTTTCTTTGGAGCTTAAAAATTAAATGGGGCAACATACAGCACAGATTACAAGAACAAGTGCTACTCCCCCTTCCTTACTTTTTCTTTAGAGGGTGAACATCATCCTCAAATCAAGGTTCTTCCACCATGGGATACAAATGCAACTTCAGGCATTAAGCAGATGTCATTACACACCCAGTGTTTCCTTGACAGCTGCATCTCCTGGGATAAAGGCAATTTCTTTCTCTCACTACTTGCTAGCCTCTTCCTCTTCCTTGTATAGAGAGCATCTGGATCGGACTGCTTGATGAACTTCAGCTACCTTCCTGGTCCAACAATTGGCCCTTTTCTATCTGTCTCTGAAATTTGCCAAGACCCGTAGAAGAGGAAGAGCTTTTTGATTAAATTTCTTTAGGCTACCCCAGCCCAATGTTCAAATGTTCTAAGTTTGGAAATAAAGATTTTGCTTCCCAACACCAAGGAGAACTGAGAGTTTTTAATCGTGCTAGAGCTGACAATAATAGAAATGTTCTGAGAAATAGGTGGGCTGCATACAGAAGTTACATGAAATTACCTTATCAGCCAAATCATGGGAGGGCATTGAGCTGCAGATTCCTAGGACTTTCAGAGATGTATTAAAAATGCCATCTTTTCAAAGATATGCTTTTGAATGCTTCTGTAAGAATTTTTCTCTCTGTCATATAAAAATACACTTCAAATGGCAGGGGATTCATAAAATCATATCACTTAAGCAAATACAAAAAAATTTCTCAAAAGAAGACATGCTGATCAATGTTTTTTGTATTTTTTAACATTCATATTGTTTTGTATGTATTTTACTATTTTGCTTTCTCTAGGTGATATTAGATTATTACTGCAAGGGTATTTGAGAAAAGCAGCTTAAGTTTGCAGTTGACAATGAAATATAATGTTACTGAAATAGATAACAGCAACTTGGTAACTGTATCCTTTAAAATATGGTTTTTCTAAATGCTTTAATAACACGAGCTGATGAGAAAAACAAGAAAGACTGACTGATATGTGCACTTTTCAAATTCATGAAGCGTAGATGTATTTCAGTGAAAACAACTGCAATAGCAGAGATTCACTATCACATCCCCTCAGCCCAGAGGTCTGAAAGCGTAAGCAAAGGTATCTGAGATAGGTGCAATCTGTGCTACTGATTAGTGATCAAGAGAATGATTACACTCAGCCATTTAAGATTTTTGTTAATATTGACCAATACAGTACCAGTTCCAACATATTTCCTGGCACCTGACAGAGGACATAAAGTACATTAATAATGTGCTGTTTTCAGACAGGCAGATGTGCAGCTCAGTTTTCTTTTGCTGAAGCAGCTCGGCCTGTGCAATGGTATGGTAGTAACCCAGGAAAAGAGCAGTTCGGAAAGACAAATAAATCACCTTGTTGGTCTTACATCTAGAGTAAATGCTAGCCTAGTTTACTGATAGAATCAGAACTGGTCTTCCTTAAACAAGGATAATAACACAATCACAATAACACAAAAACACAAGATTAAAAGCTCTGTCCTATCATCTTCTCTGTCTGGATGGATAAGGGACAGAAAATCAGATCTCCCAGCACCAGTCGCTAGAGCAATCCTAAAGAACATGACTGCCAGAGAGGTCCTGCTCTTAGACATCCAATTTAGTGGGACACTTCAATCAGTGTTTAGCTCTAAGCAAACCTTTACATCCATCCCTATGCAGCAAAGCCTTTAAGCATATCTGTATGCTTAAATGTGTTTCTGAATCGGAGCCGAAGCCAACTATCAGAGAGCATCCGTTCTTTGATCCTGTCTCAACCCTGTCTAGCTCCCAGATTTTCTTTTTAACATAGGAAATTTAAGACTATGCCAAGACTTATTTTCTAGAGTTGTTACTGGGCTATAGACAGCTGATGCTGCAGTTTGTAATTCATTTAAGCAATGTGCTACCCATGGCGTTTCTTAAACTATATACTCTTTAGATCAGGAATATACGTATGTTACCTAGGCCAAAAGAGCTTTTGTCCTGACTGGGGCTGAAGAAAACTCCTATAGACTGAAAAGTAAATAGTAATACAGAGGTAAGATGTTTCTATTACTAGCATGTTATTACGATGTGTGTGTTGATACCTTATTTATCAAGAAATCATAAAATACACTTTAGAACTTTAGAATTTGGGGGGGAGTTCAGTTACATAAATAATGTCAGCTAAATGAAATCATTTATTTTACACTTAATTATAAAAAAAAATCAAAAGGTGATAAAAATAATTCTCAGGGACAAATTTATGAGACTATAACAATAGATTAAAGATGCAGGGTCAGATTGTCAGATGGTATAAATTGTTTTTGAAGTCAATGGAGCTATGATAATTTCTTTGGCTGAGAATTTGTCCCATATATTATAAGTTCCTGATTATAAGATCAAAAGAAATAGAACTATTAGGTTTAGTTTTAAATTGGAGCAGCAAATATTATGATATTCTTGGTATGGATCAAGTAGCTGCCCTCCATACAGACCTTTTTATATCTTAAAAATTTTATGTATTATATGCAGATAAGTATTGCCAGAAGCACTTTCTATTACCAGATACTACTGTAACGAAAGATATGGATGGAATTTGGAGGGAGACATTCATCATGTTTCTCTCTTGAATTAGTTAATAAAAAATCTTTTAATGTAGCACTGAATACCAAGAGGACTAAGCTTTTACATTAGCAGTATTGGTGCTTTACATCAGGACCTGTTTAAGAAAAGGTATTGTTTCTCTTCATAATTATTTCCTATCAATATTGCTAATATCACTGCACAGTATTTTAACAGAAGCTCTCCTTGATCAATGTTAAAAGTAGGAATGAAACTGCAGGCTAAAATTATTCTCTGTAGCTAGCTCTCATTTGAAGTGGAAATGAGGGATTTTTGCTGACCTCATTCTCTTTGTTCTTGTGGGGGTGAATGGTTACTTCTGGCGCGTGAAATACAGTTATCGCTTTTGGCCCAATGCGGCTATCTTTACGCTGATAGTATTCATTTACACAATTAATTACACTGAAGTGCTGGGATTTCTAACACAAATAAGGTGGCAATGAAAGGATAGGAGAATTAAGCCCTGCTGAGCTTTCAAGTGGCAAGGAGTCTAAATCCCTGGGCTTTCTCAGGAAAGCCTTTAGTACATGCTTAAGCCCCATTGAAGTCAGCTGCTAGGTGTAGTCCCTTTCCTTCTGAATCTGTAAAATTTTAAACCAGAATCCCAACTGTAAGTGTTAGGAAACATATTGGTAGGAAATATACAGGTGAAGGAGCCCAGGATCTGGAGTACCAAAGAAAGGCTTTTGCCCTGTGGGCATCTTTCCCTGAGATCACTAAGATACATTAGGAAATTACAAAAATACAAGAAGCTAGACTTCAAAAAGGCTTCATGTAAGCTCAGTAAGACTTTTCTTTTTAGGAAGTTTTTTAAAGAACTTTATTTGGCAGAAAGTAGTCATAAGCATATGCTGGTTTTTGCATATAGCTAAAGCTACGGAACTATTTAGGGTTCTCCAACCTGGAGTTGTGAGACACCAGCCAGAGCAGCAACATTCACTGTACTTTCCTATTACTTCTTCAATACTAATAATTCATTTGTGTAATAAGTTAGCTTTAGCCACATCTCCTTTTAGCCCAATTAATTATCCCAAATATTTCTATATCTCTGTATTTTTAAAGAGAGTATGTAGCTGCCATAAACAAGATGATTGATATCATGGGTGGTCCAGATTATATCCATTATCCTTTACTATGTGATCCATGGAGTTTGGGGGAGAAAAGTGGAATTGACCTGTTTACATTAACAAAAAGCAAATTATTCAGGCAAATCTCCTATTCAAATCAGTAGGAGTTTTGCCCGAGTAATGATTTTTATTTCAAATTTAAACTTACATTTGCCCTTGAGCTGCTTTAATGCATATTGCTGGTGCCAGAGGTACTTCCAATATCCATGTAATCCTTGCTTTATACAGTTTGTAGTATTGGCTGAAGATAAGCGTTAGCCCCAAAGTCAGTCGACTGTTCCCTGCACAGTCCAGTTAATTCAGAAGTTCTTACTGTCTGACACATTGTTTATTATGCAATCCAAAAGAGAACTGGGGGGAATATTTGTGAAGATATATTAATATTAATATACCAATAGCAAACAATCCAGTTGCCATACGTTACTTCCAACAGATATTTCTAAGCTGTATGTCAGTGAGCTTGTTCAACAAATGTTGATTATTAATTGTTGTCAGTGGTACAAAATTAAGAGCATCTTATAAAAGCCTTTCATTTCTTTGTGTTACAGAATCATATATATTGCCATATTACTTTTAATTCCTCATTAGGTGGATTAGCTCTTTACTTACAGAAATAAGGCAGAAAGTATGACTTTATTTTCGAGATGTTGGATCCATGCCTACATTACAATAGAAAAGGATCTGACCCTATGTTCCAGAAGCTTTAAACAGCTAGTTATTTATTTCACTTTTTCGTAGTTACCAAAAATTACAGTAAGATATTAATGTTGAAGAAACACATGCTCAAAATTGGAAAATACCATAAACAAGGCTATCTGTATAATCTGAACTCAGGGTTCCTTTCTCCAGGCATTATAATAAAGCTTTTAATTATATGATCCTAACCTATATTTTTTTGTCAATAGATTTTTATTTCAGACAGTGAACAAGATGGCTGATGCCCAGAAAATAGTTGTTGAAGTCAACATAGTTGTATTATCTTCGAGGCCTTTATCTTCTTTTTTTATAGAAATTGGACAATATAAAATTAGTAGGTATGGAATTACAGTTAGCTGAAAGGATACTCTTTTGCAGAACCAGTTAAAGTTATTGGATAGAAGAATTTTTCCACAGAAAATGTTGATTTGACAAAATCAAAATATTTCTTGGAAACTTATTAACTTCGTGGAACATTTTGATAATAGATTAACAAAGAACTTTTTCCTTCTGATGCAGCTGAAGTCTGTTTTGAGCTGGTCAACATTTCATCATGTGAATTTATAATTTCAGATTTATGTCAAGGCTGAAACACCAGTCTGTTTACCAATGGCCTTTATTCCTACAGTTAAGGCAATATAATGTCGACTTAGAAAACGCATTTTTTGTCTGCACCTGTCACAAAATTACCTTATGTTTCCAAGCAACTCACTTATAACCAGCATTTCAAGAGGAAATATGTTCCTCAGTTTCTGAGTGCTTATCTTGTCACAGCAAAGTTTTCATTTGCAAAAATGCAGGATATTCACAGCTTCAACTGAGACTAATAAAAGTTGTGCTGTGGAAAAAAATAAAGTGATATTTCTACAAAAATCAGGTTGTAGATAATTCAGATTGGGCAAAAGCAATCTTAACTTTGGCTTCTTCTAAAGTTTGAGTTTTCCTAAGGCACTTAAGAAATCTATTTTATTTAAAAACAAATAAGATGAAAAATTCAAATATCCTGTCTTTGAACCACTGGAAAAACAAACAAACAAACAAAATTATTGGAACCACTGCATTCAAGGGACTATTCATGTCTGAAGGGTTTATGGCTAATTTCTAGCACGAGGGTCAATCTTCAGTGTCATGGATTTTGCCCTAGCTTTTAGAGGGAGACCTTTCCACCCATTTCACCTACAAAGCTGTTCTTTTCTGCTGTCGCATCTCCAGAACATAGTCCACCTAAACATCGTATATCAAAAGTATAAATACCAGATCAAACTCTTTATCCTTCCATTTAATTTCCTCCCTCTGGGAGGAAATACTTAATACTTTTGAGGGATGCAGAAACACCAAATTGAAGAAAAAATATATGTATAAGATGCAGGGAAGACATCCAGGGAAGACATCCACATAAGGGTGTCTCTTTCCCATCTGGAAGTAAATATTGTTTGCCTCTGTTATTCCTCTGACCCATTCTAACTAAACCTTTTAGGATAGGATAAATTATCCAGTGAAGGTCCTCCTCCCTCTTCACTGACTATTGAGAGAACTTAAATAGCTAGCTTAGCATGACTTAGCCTAAACTGTAGACAACAAAGTAAAGCAATATGAACCTCAACCGTGCTATTTAAAAGTGTTGAATGCACCAGCTCCCGTTAGCGTCTGTTTTGGGGGGGAGGGACAAAGGAGGAATTTATTCCTATAAAGACTGAGTAACATTTGATTTCCCTTATTATTTTGGCATAGGTACTTGTCAATATTGTTTAACGATCAATTTGCATTTCTTTCTGTGAATAGTACCTTTAGGGCAACCAGGCATTTTATCCCTGTGAAAAACCTCAGTGTTCTTTTGTCTCTGATTTTCATTAGGATCTAGGATCTTCCCCATTTTCCCCTTTCAGCAGCAGCCCAAGTAGTTACCCCCTTCTTCTACTGCAGCAAGAGAGGAGCAGATAGAGGCTGTGACACTGACGCCAGGTCTTGTAACCCAACAGAGATGAGGGAAGAGGAATCTCTCTCACCCTGTAACCTGTCCCTCTAAAAAATAATAACAATCTGATAATCTCTGCTAACTTGCAGGCCTTCTAAACAGTGCTTCCAACTATGTTGCTGTGCAGATTTGCTCCTTCAACATCAAAGTGAGCTGAAACAAAGCACCTTACATCCTACCATCCTGAAAATACCTTTTACCAACAAACTTGCCAGCCAAGATTAAAAGGCAAATAAAAAGGCATCATTAATAAAACCATCATTTTCTAACTTTGTTCTTACCTGTTGTTGTTTACTTTTGAGACCTTATTACATCTCTTTCTTTAGGCAACAAGGAACTGAAAAGTTTGTGGATAAAATGTGATTCTTTTTTTCTTTGGGGGCTCTGCAATTCACCCAATTGCTTTAAGTGCTCTAATCTGGAAGTGCCAACCGTAGTCCAGCGCACATCCCGTTGTCCCACAAGGAACCCATTAAGCTGCCTCGCTCTCTGCTCTGAGCTCTTCTGGTACTCATTTTCTGTACACTATGTGGAGAGTAAATGGTCAAATATTGCCCAGTGAAAGTCATTGAAAATGAAGTAACAGCCTGTTTTTTCAAGAGGACTGGATGTCCACAGAATGATAGACAACAGGTTTTCTTGAAGTAGCCTTGAATATCTGTGGCTACTTTTAGGCACACTCTTTCAAAGCTTGTCCATAGCATTTTAAAGTCATTGTTGTTAGCTGCGCCCTATGAAGTGTTTTGGTTCATTTTTCTCCCCTCTGATATGCAAGGGTTTATGAGGAAAAAAATGGAGTTAAAGGAGTAGCTCTTTTAAGAGTTTTCCTTACAGTAACAGTAATTACCCATTAAATGAGACACTAGATTCTTCTACTCCTTTACAGCCAGAGATTTTTCATCATAACTGAGAACAGCAATAATTAAACAAGCAAATAAATATATAAATAAATAGGAGGGGAGTATTGGAAATTCTTCTACCCAAGATACATTCCTGATGAATGGTGTTGATAGGGTTTTTCCTCACTGCTCACAATGTTTCTGAGTGGCCAGCACCAAGCAATTAAAAGTGACAGCCCTACAAATTATACTGCATGTAGCGGAAAAAAAAAAATGGCAGTCTAAGCCTGAATTTCCAGTACTCTTTGATGGCTGCCATGAAAATCATTTATGCGAATAAGTAGTACACAAGTAGTACACATGATCAGCAGGAACTGATTCTTCTGCTTTTATTCATATAAAAGACTGTTCTTTTATTTCATCAGTCTGTTGATATTTGGTTTTGGTTTCACAATACACCATATGAAATCTGCATGATCAAATGCCAATTTCCTGCAAAACAAGGCTAGCAGAGCAGCAAAACTGCTTTGTTTCAGTTATTGTTTAACTAAAAATGACAATAAAGATGAATTAAAGGCCTCTAGAGTGTACACTGAGTAGCAGGAACACCGAAATTTAGCTAAATTATCTGATAGCTACAGAGATCTTTAAAAAGTAAAGACGAACAAAATGGAGAGAACTTTGCTTTAACAGGTTTGTCTGAAATGGTTACAATTCCACCTTTAAACTTTCTGGTTTCTTGTTTTGCCAGAACCCTGCAGCTGTTAACTCTCTGCAGAGGGGCCGGAAGAAGGTTTGTTAATGTGAAGCAGTTTTGCACTGGACTATTCCTAGAAGAAATGGAGAAATTACAACCTAAGAGGGTCAATCAAAGAAAAGTAAAAGTGGCTGATAGAGCAAAGTCTTTTAGTTTCCTTACCAGCTTCACCTGGATATGATTCCCCTTTTTACGGGGTTAGTTTTTTCATAGTTTGGTGAGCTGATTCAGATGCTCAGCTGTGCAATCCAGCCAGTTTAAGGGAAGAAGATAGAATAACAGAGCCATAAGCAGGAGAGGAAGAAAAAGGGAGTAAAGTAAGGGAAGAATAGGATTTTCCCATTTGCTGGCAGTGCTCTGTTAGATCAGTTCAGCTTTCCTGTCAGACTAAAATCAAGAAAATTTATTGTCCGAAAAGAATGAAGAACTCACCTTGAAGCCAAAATGCAGTGGAAGATAACTATAATATGTTTCACTGATTCATTTGTCAGTCTCTCTCTTCAAAGACAATAACTGTTTTCTTAAGCTTTGCATTTCAGTGTTAAAACCCCTTTTTGCTTTTGCCGTAAGGTTTGCCTCAAGTTAAGAGATATTTTAGCAGTAAATTCACTGAGGGTTTTTATTTCCTCACACTAATGGCCCTGAACTCTGAAATAAAGTCATCGGCCCCTGAATGTCCCTCCTTCTCCTCTACAGAGCTGCGGAGGCAAGTCTGGAGGTCAGTAACGTGAGTACGGGCTAAGAAAGGAGTCAGCATTAGCACAAGGGTAAATTGTTTGGCATTCATCAGGGCAGTGCCGAGAAGCCCTGAGACCCACATGAACCCCCCAGAATTGTGTCAGGAATGGGGCAAACACTGTGGCTAGCTTTGCGGCTAAAGGAAAGCGGTATTGAAGAAAGATCATGTAACTGGTGGAGAAGAGGCTGACAGATGCGGAAGAAATGGCTCCAAGGCTTTGAATTAAATCAAGGTAGGTATTAGCTGGTGTGTGTGAAATATGAACTGGAAATGAAGGTAATCTTTTTTGAGATTCCTCAATACTTTTCACATGCTGTGTTTCTGACAAGGAGCTCCAGATATATTTAAAGTGTGCCATTTACTGGAAAACACTTAAGGAATGATAGAGTAACATAAGCATCCACCCTTTTTCAGAGCAAGTGCTTTCTCAGCAATTTGAACCATCACTTTTGTGCCCTCAGAGAGGCAAATCTATTCCAGGCTTCTGAGACTGCTTGTTTTCTAACATTGTGCTCAGAGTGAAAGCAAGTGATTATTAAGAAAACTGATTAATCAATTGGAACAAGTGTATGGGAAGTCGCATTTAACTTGGCACTCTGAGGATGCTGTACTGTGGCTGTATTGCAGGTTTCAAGCTCAGTGAGGAATATGCTCACTGAAGAGGAAAGGGAGCAGTTTGTTTGCTTACGTCCACAATAAAATACCTTTATTAGGAATAATTAATTGTACTTCAAAAATAATCTTAAAATAGCAGTTTCCAGCCATAGAAGTCATTCATTTTTTACTAAGTGTGTGTGTGGCAAAAAGCCTGACACATTATTACATTCCTCCAGCATTGCGGTTTTCATCATTTCTTTGAAATTCATACCTTTCATGTACAGTTCATTAGCACTGATCAAAGCACATATCTTTCTAATACAGTCAATTTTTCCTTGTAATCTTTTGTAGATGTTTTATTTCATGTAGTATTTTGAATGTTCTCTGTCCTGAAGTCTCATTTTTAATGTGTGGCTATGGTCAGAGAAGTGACAATATATAAATGACATCTTGGTGTACTATATTTATTCTCTCTCAATGACGTCCATAGCAAGTTTCTCACTTTACAAGTCAAAACAAGATTTTTATAACTGCCAACACTGTACTTTCAAACTGGTGCTTGAAAAATAAGCTGTCTCGCTGCACTGTCTGTGCTAATATATAGTACTTTTTTGTGCTATGTAAGTTTAACTTTCAAAAGTATTTTCTAAACTTGCAGTCAAGATATTACATGTGCAAAAGTCAGTATTTCTAGTAATAACTGAAGTGTTGTACCTCTCACTTAGTAGTAAGGTGTATGTTTGTTTGAATTGCATATAGTAATGTCTGCTTTGCACATCGGAAAAACTGAAACTTGGCCCTACATCTGACTTTGATTCGCTTCTGATTCCTGATCAGGCAGTAGTTACATAGATCCACACCTGAGTGTGGGATTTCAGTGGGGGGTTGAGGATATGATAAATATTCTGAACCAACATCTCTGGTAATGCAAAAGAGAAAAATGTTTGGATTGGGTAAGATCAAAAGTGACACAAGAATCAGAAGGCAACGTTCTGGATGTTGAGTGTGTGACAATAAAGAAAAATATATTAGGAAAGAATAAAGGCAATTGAAAAACACTTCAGTCACATAGATGTTCCTGCTCTGCCAAAACGTCTTTGCTAAGATTCGTTCTGTTACCTGCTCTGATGGGAAGGATCTTGATCTTCTTCTTCCACAAATTGTCCTGTTGAGTTCAGCGGCACTGCTGGTAGCTGCATCAGAAAAGAAGATAAGCATAGGCTTGATTCTTTCCCACTTCTGTTATTTAAAACTGACAATCGTTTCACTGATTCCAGAGTTTCATCAGTAAGAGAGAGGAAAAAAACATTCCAGGCATAGACTGAAAAACAAAATAAATTTGTGAGTGCAGAATTCAATAATTGTTTGCTAGAGGTAGAAGAACAATTCACTCATTCTCAAATGGCAATATTTGTTGATATAGGTTACTATAAATAATTTTCTGGTACTTGCTGAAGAATCTATTTTGATTTTTCCAGGAGGGCTCTTTTTGTTATGCTTTACATACATTAGCAGCATCCTTAGTAGGGGATCAACAGCTTTATGTCTGCTAATAAACTTACCAGTTCCAGATTATTATTCTGTTGTTAAAAATATACACCATATCATTGAAAGGCATTACAGAGGTTTCGCTGCTACTTCTTTTTAATGTTGTTGTAAATAACAGTGTTTATATGTCAGTTTAGGGTGAAGCTTAAATCCACTGCTTTGTCAGTGGTAAAAACAGATAAGCATTTCTTGAGAGGTTGTTTAACATTAATATTTCCACCTACTTCACTTTTAAAATTGTACACCTGTGAAAACGCATGATAAAAAGAGAGTTATTTTGGCATGCAGTGAGGTATTTTAACTCATAGAAGAGCTTGCAATATTAAAAATGTGGTATGCACAGAGTGTATGTGTGTGTGTATATATATATATGTATACATATTTATAAAGAATTGTTATGTCATATAAGCCTGTCGATATGAAGAAATATAAAGACAGATACAGTGGTAGAATGTATTCAGTTAGCACTAATTACAGTTAAGGTCAAAAATAGGTTCAGTTATAACCCCCTGTTTTCCCCTTGTTTGTCCTTAAGATTTCCCATGCATGTTTTCTGTCTGATTAGATGTGTTATTAATTATTATTACTATTTGTCTGAAAATAAATTTGGTCTTGTGTGAGGCTGAGAAGCTTGGAAAAAGATAGCTTCCTTCCTTTAAAAGAAAATTTTAATCACATTTTCAAATCAGGTTTCATAAAAATGGCTGAAATTTGAGACTTTAGAATAGGGCAGAACATAACCTTATTCGTAGAAGTTAGAGAAGGGAAATAGCAGATCAACCAGGGCATCATAATGTTTCCAGAAGCACAGAGAGGTTGGACTAGCTTATCTTTAGGTTTTTGGAGGCTGATCAAGAGGAATTTGAGCAGCTGTCATCATGGCACTATGGGATTCTTCCAGCACTCTGGTCCCCTTTTCCAGAGAAGCTCTCACCTTCTCTGTATAGACAGCTGGATGTCTCACATGAGGAACTGTCTTCTTTCTTTCTTGTGCCATTCCCCTTAAATTGAAGGGGATGGAGACACAGACTTCAAAATGAAAGCTATCATGATATCTGCATATTTGGACACTTCGTTTATGCCTCCAGAAACTGGTGGAGTTTTTCTAAAGCTGTATCATGCTTTTTAAATTTGTTGGCAGACAAATCTGTTGTAAGAGCTATCTGGAACACTTCAGAGGTCCGGGCAGCTTTCTTTTTTCCATCAGTGGGTCCCTGCATGATGAAGCAAGAGCAATGTTGTACCTTGTTGAAAGTCCATTTTAGGTTTCCTACACTGGAAGAAGGTTCACATACACTGATCTTGAAGCAAAAATGGGAGTATGAAAAACAGACTGATCAACTCTCCATGACTGCAGTAAAATCTCCAAAAGGAAAATAACACAGACTGGTTTTTTTTCTTTTTAACTATGCTTCTATTTTCTGTGTTTCTGATGCAATGACACGTACCGTTCTTGACAGCACATTAATCCAGTGTGCAGCAGGATGCTTTCCTCTGTAAGTATTTTCCTCTTGAATTTGTTATCCCACAGGGCTTCCCTACGTCTGGCATGGGAGAAATCCACACCAACAGATGATTTTTTGTAGTTGAGGCAGTGAACTGCCAATGTGGTAAACTATGCAATCTCAAGTCAAAGGAAGGCAAAAGAAGGAGAGAGAAGGGGAGAGACCTGAGAGTATTCGCTCCCCTTGATCTGCAGGATGCTTTTTTTTTTCAAATCATAACACTTCTTCATAGCCTGAGTTTTACTTGTTTTTAGGACAGCTCTGTGATGAGGTCTGCAAAACCTCCCTTGAAATGTACAGGAGAGAGGTATGAAAGCTTTATTAAACAGGAAAGTAGGCTATAACCCAGGCTCATTAACACTTTTATCAATCTATATTCAATTCAGTAAAGCCAATGTTACTTTATACCACACGAACTAATACATCCAAACAAATATTTAGAAGATGAAGATACCTAGTACTTTTGAAATTAATCTGTCTGCCAGAGATCATGACTCTGCCTGTAATGTAAAAATACCGGTTTCACTGAGAACTTAGAAGGGCCCCCAGGATGCAGCAGGTGATTCTTCCTTACAGATTTCCCTAGAGAGGTAGCCTGTCCTTATTGATGTATGACATAGAATGGGAACTTACAGAAGTTTCTATTCAACACAGGAATGACAGATGTGATTTTTAACCTCATGACAATAAAACCAAGGGAAAAACATAGCTGCATGTAGAACCTCATTCTCAAATCCTGCCTGGTAGCCAAGGACATAATGAGGAGTCCCTAAGTCTAGCAGCAGTGCCTTGACAAGTAGGCCACAATATCAGAGCCAACAAAAGGCAGAAGAGAAGAAACCTTACTACTGGGCTACTGCTGGGCTTTTTGACTGCTAGAGTACACGTGCTTCCAGGGAACCAAAAGGTGCATTTGGAGCACTGGAGACCAGTGTACTTCAATGCAAAGCACAACAGACATACTCACATCTCCTTTTCATGCTGTTTGTAATAATGGTTAGGAAAAAATAGGCATGAATTTCATTACTAGTTCAGATGGCTTGGAGAAAAACAAATACAATTTGATACCTGATTGTAATAATATTTGGAAATGTGCGGACAGCTGCTGAATAGTAAAATAAGGGTATCAGGATTTATTTTCAACCTTTCTATTCCATATATTGTGTGCCATCACACATTATCTTTTATTATATGCACAAGTCTCTTTAGAACACTGTCTCTAAATTTCTTGCAAATGGGAGACAGCTCCTTCTAACTTATTATTTTATTGATACAGTGCCATAAGCACACATGCCAAATGTCCATAAAGTGTTGTTTCAATAGATCTCTTTTACTGTGAGCTTTTTCTCAGGTAGTTTCTTCAATTCATGCTTACCTACTCCTATTATCTTCCGATCACAAGCCTTTAATAATCAAGGTGCTAAATACTTTGGGCTTAATTTGTCTCTTTTGTTGCTGAAAAATAAATCCTCATCCAAGATGCCTTTTGTAAAGATAGGTTTTCATTCCTCTACTGGATCATTATTTATTGGGGGGTGACCCACTGAGTTCAGTAAAAGTCTGTCCACAGTCTTCACAAGAAATCCAAGGAGGACTCTTTGGGACACAAGAGCTGCTTTTGGCAGAATCTCCTGTGCTCTTCAATATTTTATGAAGGATAATAAAGAGGCTCAAAAGAGGACAATGCACCTTGGCGTTCTACGTGTTACAGTCCAGTCTGAGCAAATGTAGACTACTTGTCAAGTCATTATACAGAGTGGTTTCATAACCATGATGTCTAAATACCTGACGCGTGAGGCAATAAAAGTGGTTCCTTGCAGTGACAGGACCGTTTAAGTGGCATCATGACATAATTGAAAGCAATTGCAATAATCTCAGCTACCAAGTATGGTTCTAATAAGCTGGAGCCTTCAGGCTGTGGGCAAACACCAGAAGATAGGTCAAAATACATCTGTCAATAATTTAAGAAAGAGAACAGCAAAAGAAAGCACAAAATAACTTAAAATATGTGTAGAAGGAATAGGTCATACAGTGTGCTTTTTAAAAACAGACCATTAGAAAATCAATGGATAATATTGCATAATGAGAAGAGGAATAAAATTATTTAACATACTATTTAACTGAATAGTAAAAGAGTGTGTTTTGGGGTCAGTGGATTTGTAGCATATTTGAGGGGGATGAGACTAATTCTATTTTTGTGTCCTCTAGAAACAAAGCTGATGTTTTATCATGCTGTCAATATATTTTTGTTTGTGTGCACATCAGTCTGTCTGTTGTCTTGAAATCTGAGATAAAGATAAAAGTCCTAAAGATAATTAAGCCCCTACAAAACTCAGGAAAACAGTCAGCCAGTGAAAGAACAGTTTTGTAAGTTCTCTAACTCAGGTTTCAGCTTTCATTCGCACCTTATGAAACACCCAAGATCCATACAGGCCGGGGCACATAAATTCCCAACCACAGCTAAACATTGCAGATAAAGGATCCTTTCCTTCTCTCTTATCCTTACCTACCAGAGGGATCTCCCCTCACTGCGCTACCTCCATGGATCCCAGAAAAATTGTAAAAGAAGCAAATATTCACCAGAGCTCCCTGATACCATTGTGCTCTGCATTGTCTTTGGCTCTTTGTCAGCAAAGATTTACTCTAAGTTCTGCCTGGTTAGTCCTGCCATTGGGAATTGCCTCCTCCTGCCATGCTTTGGCATGGAGTGAATGGCAAAAGGATATGGATGAACTATCCAGGTATTCAAAGAAAACATGGGAATTCCTGGCTAGACAGGGGCTGAGATAAACAGAATTGTTCTCACCCATTCCCTTTATTCTCCAGCTGTAAATGGTCTTTGGGCCCTGAAAACTAATCTTTCCAATACCTCTCAATTGCTGAAAATTGGTGCTGTGAATTCTCTAAGAAGGCTCCTTGTTTCCTAGTGCATTTGTTGTTTTTCCCCCAATTCTTTGCTTTAATGCCTAAAACTGAATAATATCATCAAGTATATGGGCATGGCTCCAACTGATTTCAAAAGCAAATAAGGAAAGGATATTTACTTCATCTATGTAAATGAGGCCTTATGCTATGCAGTACTGCAGACACTAAGGAAGTTATGCTAACAAAACGCTTTATAGAAGGCAATTCTGCTTAATACAAGTGAGAGAAATGACATAAATTGTGAAGAAGGGAATAGGAGTGCACATTTACCCCTTTAAAAGGTTGCAGACATAAACTCAGTGCTTAATTCAAGAAGCTAGACACTAAGTACAATAAGCTGAATATTAAAATAGAGTTTATTTGGCAGTAAACTGATGAACTTTAAGAGTGCAGTGAACAGTGTGCCTTATATACACACATTAAGTGTGTATATAACCCTTTTGGTTAAACTAATGATCAAGGTATGATTCAGAGACACAAAAGCAAGACAATGCCCAGCATTGGCCAGAATTAATGATGTTTGGGTACCAAAACACAGATTTATATGACACAACCTATTGTTTCAAGGCCTATTCGGTATCAATAGTGTCAGATAAGGACTCTCTGGGGAAAATAGCTTGACTGGGGAAAGAGGCCCTGTTTTAAATTAAAATTTGGCATTTTGAATGACTTTATTCTTTCTAAGCTTTAAAATAACATCCCACACCAAGAGTTTGATTTCAGACAATCAGCTGTCCAACCAGTTTCAAAATAGGACATTTATGGTAACTGTCATGTTTTCAAGAGAATAAAAAACTCCACCTGCTTTTACTTTATCCAAAGGCAAAGGAGATGATGAAATTTAGTACATGTTTTCTTTTCTTTTTTTGTTTTCACTCAGCTTGCACCTGAACCTTTTGTGTTGAAACTGCTCCTCTCTGCAGCCATAGTATTCATTACACCATTTCATTAGGCTGGTATTGCTCCAGACTACCATGAGGTAGATATCCCACACGAGGAATTTTATCTCTTCCTGCATCTATAGAGTCTCTCTTTTCTCTTCTCTCACTCTCTTTCTCTCTCCCTCCGTCTGTCTCTCTTCTCCCCCATCCAAAATTCTTGCCTAATATTCTTTATTTATAACATTATTTATTATCAGAGAACTAGTGGTTTACAGGGGAGGCGTGCCTCATCTGTGACAGTTTAAGTGATGAAGTGTTGCAGTCCAGTTTCTATGCCTGTGGCAAAAAATGTGCAGAAGTACATAAAGAAATATCTTGATTCATGCACACTTTTCTAGGTGCACACCAATGATCTCTGTCAGAGAAAGGCTACTGAAGTAGTTGGCTCTTTTGTAAATGTTCAATGAAGGTACTAAAAATGTCATTTACATGCCTCTTTCTCATGGTGGATTAACCCTGGTTCTGGGAATAAGTAGCAGTAGACAGTATTGAGATGTCTTAAGCAAAGTTGCAGCTTGCTCTCCTGGCTTGCTTTCACAATAATGCTCTGTCTCAATTAGAACAATATAAACAATCATCAGGAATGTTTTCCTCTGACAGACAGGAAACCTGCCATTTTCTCTTTAAAATGCTAGAAGACATGTATTCTTAGAGGCATCTTTGTGCACAAATGTATTTAACTGGTAGTTGTAATAGAATAATTTATATCTGTTCAGGAGTAGTGATGCATGTGGGTGAGCATTTGTCTCAAAGATCATGTCAACTAATACACAAATATCTTCAATGGAAACAATTTGTCTGAAATCATTTACAATTAATTGCTTCTTCTTGATACTTGTTGCACTTGCCTGAGAAGTTTACAGATTAGATGTCTGTTAATTGAGCATTCAGGGGAAATTTCAATGTGGCATCAACATTACTGACATATTGGACAGTAATTTAACCAGTAAACTTGGGAATAGTCAGTGATTAATAAATACATGTCTAATTATACAGTGGCAATAAGCAGTATGAAGAAAATTTTAAATTACTTCCTTGTTATTCTTTCTTTATTTTTTATTATTTTGTGCCAGTAAGAGCAATACTCTAACTCAAGTTTTGAAGAATCAGTCCTGATGTCACTCCTAGGGCTGTCAAAAATTCATAAAATTATCTTCTTTCTGATAAGTTTTCAACAAAATAGTATTTTTGGAGGGGAGGGGATAAGATGTCTTCTTTCCATGTAGAATTTTGACTTTTCAGTTTTTGATATTTCTACTCAAATGGAGAAAAATAAGCACGTTGCCTAAATATAAGACATATTTCAGTTGTTATGTCCCCATTCCCCTTCACGGACAATATTGTCCAAGTGAATATTTCTAATAATGTACTGTCGTTAGGGTATCCCAAAACACACTGCAGTCTAAGGAAGAAGAATAACGATAGAGAAAAATAGCTTGGCTGAGAAACTCGGTCTCTGGAGAAAATAGCAGAAGGACACACTTGAACTACAAACCCCAGACAGAACTGTTGTAGCATTTCCATGTATAAAAATAGCATATCAATGCTGAATTAAAAAATTTCAAACAAAATATATTTTCACAGAAAAGCTGTCTCTCATGCAGGTAAATTGCCCTTTATAATAAACTCTAGATGTCACCCTGCTAATAGGTTCCAAAAAAGAAGTGATTGTACTTCAAAGCAGATAGTCCCAGGTTTTATTGGGACCTGACATTTTCAAGTGTGCTCTAACTCCAAATCTCGTTATTTGCATCATATCCCTGTTAAAACCTTGACAGTCATGATTTGCCTTCATATTTTTCGTTCCCTCATCTAAACAATCGTAGGTCCTCATAACCTGAGACGACAGGATCCTAAAACCAGTTCGAGTAATCTTGACGATTTACTAATTCAAAATTCCAAACAGCAGTCTATCATCATATGGAAATTACATCATGTATGGAAAAAAGTTTGCACTAACAGGCCCTAATATTATTATATTAAGACAGTCACAAGTTAACATCATTTTCTACCAGATAATTGCACAAAAGTTCCCGTACAAAATTAAAAATGATATGTGAACGAGTAAGTAGCTTTTTGTATTCATACTTGTTTTAGCAGCAATCCACTACAAAATGCAAAACTAGTAATGAAATGAAAACTGAATTGATTGAAATAGTGTTTAATTTAAAATAGCTCCACAACCAAGCTGTACAAAGGCAAATCTCTTTTATCTCTTGCCTTGATGAATCTGGCCTGTGATCTTGTGAGCTTCTAAGGATGATGAAACTGAGCAGAGAACCTCATGAATCAGAACACAGTACTCTGAGTGATGTCCTTAATGAACACAGCATGAGGTATTTAGACCATCTTGAGGACAACTGCTTCAGTCTAGCTACTGATATCTTCAAATGGCTATTTAGTCAAGATATGCTATGGGTCAGCTCTTGGAGCACTCATCTAGTAACATCCCCTTCTCTGAAACATTCAATTTGCGTATTTTATCTTGTCTGAGAGTATTTCTATCCCTGGGAAGGTTTTGTTTTATTTATTTTATTTTATTTTAATTATTTTTACTATTATAAGTTTTATGGAGGAGAATTAAAGGCAAAGAAAGAACAAGGAAGCAAAGCAAATATTAAATGCTATATCAAAACAATAGTTATAGTTTTCTCTCCGTATTTCTATTAGCAGATGTAAAATTATTAGCTTTACCTGAGCATTAATTTTTAACATAATAAAATGGGTACATAGTCAGATACAGACAAGCTGAGAGGCCCTAGGCAATGTAAGCGCTTATTACAAAGTGTTGTTACCTTGCACAAAACACTGCCTTTATGAAGAAGAGCTAGAGAGACTGGAGCATGGTGAAAACACTAACTACCAGTTTTGCACTGACCAGATTTTGCGCTGGCTGCTGCCAGCATCATGACACAGCTGAGGTCATGCAGAGCAGTGCCAGTGCTGTACCTCGCATGGAGCTATCTTCTTGCCTGGCTCTTTATGCATGTGCACCGCTAAAAGGAGCTGACTCAAAGTCAGATTTACTGTTCATGTAAACTATTCACCTGGCAATGTGAGCTTGCTGTTGGGGCAGGAGCTTGTCAGGGGCACATGCCGCGTTTTAGGACTCATTAAAGAGTGCTCTGTGGATGGACTTTGCCATTCAGTGCCTGATCCAGCAACTTCACCTGTTTCATCACTTCTATCCCAAGGTGATCCTGATGGTGGGCAGGCAAAATGGGCAGCCTTGCTGCGCATGGGGGCAGCCTGTGTTACAGTTAGCTGCAAGACTGGGAATATTTCCTAGTGCAGGGCACTTCCTAGAAAAACATAATTCAGACAAGTGAATATAGCTTTGAGTCAAACTACCGATGCAGTTCAATTATGCTGTTCAGTGCCTCTGTCTTCCTCTACAGCCGTGAAAGATCAACAGGGACCTTGTCAAGAGAGTCCAGTAGAAAGAGTTGAGTGGAATTTGTATTCAATCTCAAGTGTTAATTTTATGTAAATAAAGTTCTTGATAAGGTCAGTGAGAACTTGGTGGGGACTACTGTGACCAGACTGGGAGTATGATTAACTAGTAGGACAAGCTAGTAGGACTCTGTGATAAAGAAATATTCAATGACTCTTTCTCTGAGGAGTCCTTACATGCCGGGTTAGCTGGTTCACAGCAAAAGGAACACACTTCTGCTGCAGGAGCAGCAGAGTTACACTCAGTTTTTGATGAGGTATAACTTGTTCAAAATCCGTTTCTCTCCTGTCATTTATTCTCTCTACAGGCATATAACTGCAGATCACTTCAGTGGTAGCTTCATACTACCATCAAATGTGCAGCAGCAGCATCTTCTACTATCTGCCTCTTATGTCATCATAGTTAAGGAGATGGAAACTATGGCCAAATCTTCTGGATGCACCACACTGCTGCAGTTACCTATATCCTTCTCTGCAGTAGCCTATGGATAAGACAGGAACATCCCTTCTAAAGCCAAATCTTGCAATTCTGCATCCCAGTCTCATCTCAGCAGTACAGAGTACTACACGGACACGGGGTCCCCTACTGGGCAACTGTCCCTCAGTCCAAATTGTGACTGCCTCTTGAGTATCTATCCACTGCGTTCTAGACATATTTCTCCTTCCAGTTAAACTAGTTCCACTGTTCCTCATTTCAAAACTTGACTCACTTCTTGACACAGCTTCTGAATCTTGTCCCAATACAACTATTTGAATCAAACAGGTATCCCAGAAAAAAAAAGAAATAGTATGATGCGATTGTATGATTATACAGATGGCACTTCCCAATTTTTACTGGATTGATTTCACAGTCAAATTAACATTTTGACATGAGTTTTAGTATGCAGTAAAATGTAATAACATTTCAGAAGTACCTGAGAATCATAAAAAATAGAGACAAGTTCTATCACATATACTTTCCTCTGAAGTTTCCTCAAGAGTTTTATCTGTACCAGTTTTAAGTTAAATAACACTATCACTTCAGCAGAGAACTACAATGAAATGAAGATCACTATCATATCAGAGAAATTTTTATGCTGACATAGAGTTTCATACATACAGCTGAACTTCCTTTCTTGTGAAGCTACTATGGCACCTTATGGGTAATCAATATTTAATTTAACATGTCCAATAAAATATCCCATATATCTTTTTCTTTGTGAAGTCTCCTTTCTTTTTAATAATGCCACCTTTTCTTTATTTTTCACCAAACAAAAAATATTCAGCCCTACTTTTAATGAGTCCACAGAGTGAGTTTTCCATTTATCCGGAACAGATCTATGCAAAATCTATGCAAAATCTTTGCAGAATCTATGCAAAAATGACAGTTTGCTTTTCTTGTCATTTGCAATGTGAGATCTTTTCATTAAACTATGAAAGAAGTGCAACAGGTGATATATTCTCTGGAATATGATTTTCTGCTTAGGCACACATACCTTTGGACTGATGAACTGCTAACAGTCACTGCTACTTGAATTGTGAAACAGTAAGATTGCAAAGACAGTGAGTAAGGATGCAAACCTCAAGCTGCTATTGGTGAAGGAGTTGGCAGAAGCACAGTCATTGCTGGCTTACCTTGATTGACAGATTTAGTTCATCCTCTGGCAAGCTGAAAATTTAAAACTTCTGCAGACTTTTTCTGTGAAGAAAAAAAAATATATATAATAGAATGTATGCTGCTTGGCATGGAAGTTGTGTTATTTGTTTAAATGTACAACGTGCTCCTAGCAATTAATAAATAATAAAATGTGGAATTACATATACCTTCTCAAATAATTTTCTATCATATTTATGATAATTATCATAAAGTAACTCTACTGATAGCTGTTTGCAAGCTTTTTACAGTAGTTATTTATTAGGCATGTAATAACTTACAAATTAGCTTTTGTGTGGTTTCTTGTTTTTTGGACTGGGGCAGAGGTCAGAGAAAACTTTGTTAGATCTAAGACAATATGATACTGACATTCCCTTTAAGAGTAGTTTTAATAGAGACTTTCAGTTGTAAGCATTTATAAAAGTATTCCAGGGCAGAATATAATGCTTCTGAGCAAGAACTTAAAATGACACTGTCACCTTCCACTACTAAATTTCCTATAAGAGGGAAGAGGCCTTAAACAGCACTATGGTGCGTTTGGCTTTAGTTAATGCTATTGCAAGAGTCTCAATGCTTATCTAGGCATTTTATTTTCCAAAATAAGTGTTTATCTTTCAGTAGATCAGTTACTTATGTGAATAGCCATACAGCCATATTCTGCAAAATTTTCTCATATCGTATGCTGTCTTTTTCAACACTGTGATGGTACTTGTTGAGTTTAGTAATATGCAGGAAGAGTAAAGAAGCTCAGTTTTAATCAGCAGTTTATTTGGGAAGTAATTATTATGTAATGGATGCCAGCATATCCTACTGGGAAAAACTCAAAGGGGAATCAATCCGCAGATGCCTATTTACTCCTTTCAGACTTTCTTGATTGAATATGGCAGTTACATTAAGATCAATAAATTCTGTACTCTAAAGTATTCTTGGCATTCGTGCCTCTAGGTAGACGGAAGGCGGCTGACTAATACATACTGTGTATAAATTTTGCACATGGATATCAGCTCAGATTTTTACATCATGTATTTTATAGTTGGAGGGCAGTGCCTGTGAAATACAATGTTAAACACTGTCTAAATGGAAGAATATAAATATGTGGCAAAGATCAGCAACTTTATTTTAAGATGAAATTAAAGGTCAATGCAAGGTGTTCTCCAACACTGATATCCGGTTTTAAGACTGTGAGGAGCTGTAGAGTGGGTGCTTCTTGGATCAGTTGCGTGGCCGAGAGTTGTCCTACTAGGCCAGTGTCAGCGTAGCCTGCAGGCAGTAAGTGTGGTGTTGCCATTGCTAATAACAGGCCCCAGGCTTTGTGTTAATCTAACAGCACAAACCCCAGGCTTTGTCAGGCTTTGTCTGGACTTTTCTTTGCCTGCCTGGAGCTTTGTTTTAGCATGTTTAGCTGTAATGGAAATTGTCTAATGACCAGGCGTCTGTTATCCAAATTGATTTAGTTTTTGCTTAGCTTTGTACAGCTGCGTGACGTAATGCTTACTGTTACAGATATATTCTTGGTAAACAGTAGATAGCCTTAACAAGAAGTTACTCTGTGAAGAATGAACCCTCTGTGACTCCAGCATAAAAATGCAGTGCAGAGGAGTACAGGCACGGGATGACAGCAAGGGCCCTGACAGTGCAGGCACAGGCTGAAACCAGAGGCCCAAGGGCCTCACCAGTGGTCGTTAAAGGAATGCAGTCTTCGAAGGTGGGTAAAATTGGTTTTAGGCTTAAAAAAGAATGAAGAACAAGCATTCAATGTATATGAAACACACCATATTTAGTGAGTTTGGATGTAAATGGAATTGCAACCAATAAACAAAGAGCAAGGTGTAGCAGTTGTTAGCAAATGTCTAAAAATAACTCCAAGTAGACACAAAACCGTGGAAGAAGAAATCCCTACCATCAACTAACTATATCTCCTGACAAATGATGTGGGATGTTAAAGACTCAGCAAAACAACCCCTCAGCACTCAGGAATGAAACCATGGATTTAAGATCCAGAGGGGCAGTGGAAGAGAGAGAAAGGGGTAGATACTAGGAAGTTTGTGTATATCACTTTTAAGTATATACCATTTTAACTGTAATATGGAGTAATAATAACTGGAGTCATAATTAATTCTTAGATTAGACTGTGAATAATTTAATTAGGCTAACAATAAATTCTTGCCTTTCCTCTAACACGTATTCCTTTGGCCCACATAAACTGTGCAAGTTGAAGTGCAAGAAATGGGTGGAGAATGCGGGAAACCTTGCCTGGACACAAAAATTTATAACATAGGCCAACGTAAAATGCTCAAAGAGATACAGGCCTATAAGAGTTCGCACAGGCAATGATTACAGAGTTTAATGCAGAAACATACCAGGCAAGATTGAGAGAAAGTTGCAGCACCTTCTCCAGGTCGTATATTGGCTGAGAGGCAGCAGTGAGCTAGTGGAGGAAAGTGATGAAGAAATGGACACAGAGAAATGCCTTGTACTTATACAATCATTTATGCTTCCAGAATGAAAGCTATGTAAAAGTTTACCAGAGCATTGTAAATGGCCACTTCTTGTGCAAGGCAATGACAAATTAACTCTGAGATGGTACTGCTTGGCCTTCATCTCTATTGCTTCCTTGATTTCCATTCCTCAGTCCCCAGGGCTTGGGTTTTTGCATAAGCTTCTTAAAACAAACTCAGGCTATTTCACTCAAGCAGTGGTTATGCAAAAAAGTGCTTCCTTAATGAAATCTAACCCAGCACAGAGAGGTCACAGAAGCTCCTCTACACTCTACATGACTTAAATCAAGTCCTATATCGGTTTAAAAAGGATTGATATAGCTGTGTTTAAAGTATCTTAGTTTCAAAGCTTCATAAATGGTATCACTTATCTGTTTCCAGACTAAACAAAGTCATTACCTACTTTTATAGTATCCTACAAAACTGCAGTCTTCCTCAAATATAATATGAGGTGTTTTTTTATGGACAGTCCTGCAAAATATTTCTTATTAGGTGGGATTGTATCTCATTTTCAGGCCATTCACCTAAAGAATTAGCATGCTTCAACCAAAATCTATAGATTTAGCTGCATTCTTTTTTTTTTTTTCCCTAGAAATTCAGGAATCCTTTACATTCTTTAAAACACATACAAAACACTTCTTCCAGTTTCAGGTCTAAATTGTATTTGTAGTGATTTTTTTTTTTTTACCTCCATGTATAGCCACTCAGTTAGTCTCCTCTTCAGCTTTCCTCTGTTCCAGAAAAATAGAAAAAAAAAACATATGAGCCCAAGACAGCTTCAAAAATTTTTCCAGCTCACCTATTCAGAAACAGCAAAACATGTTGTGCTCAAACAGTATTAACAAATTTAAGAGAGAACAGAGTTGATACCAGTACTGGAAATGACCGTTAAGAACCGCTGTTAAGATTTATGAATGAACGAAAATACAATGAAAACCAGACTAAACATTTGCTGAGGGATTTACTGTTGAGACGGCTTAAGATTGAATAAATTTGATGCTACTTTTGTGGAAATAAAAGCATTTTAAGTTAAAAATAACTACATTGTTCTCTTCTGTAAAGCTCATCTCACATAACTCTGCCCAACACTGTTGAGGATTAAAACAGTAGGGTTTGACTTCTTGGAGGAGAGAGGTAAAGATGATGAAAAAAGTACAAGGGCCTGGGAATGACTTGTGCTCCTGATAATAAGGAAATATAAAGGGTTATATGTGTCAACTGATCTTGCAGCAGTACCTTTTGCTTTATTTAGGGCTTCTGGGAGAAGAAGATGTTTCATTGAAAGGAAGAATTAAAGCAGAGTTAAGAAATATAGCCTAAACTTTGAATCAATTCATGCTCAGTTTCATTTGAGGTTGAATGCTTGTGTCCATTATGAATAAGACCATCTTTCCTTTCACTCAGTTATCTTCCATAACACTCCCCTCAGTAAAACCATTTTCATCTTTCTCTGCGATACTGAGTATTTCAGGAGTAGGCCTGGAATACCCATACTCAGCTGAGTGGGGTTGTGTAAGAGTGGAAAGGAGATTTTTCCAATATCTTGTATAGCTACGCAAGGACCACTTGGGGTGAGAGGCCCTCCATTCCATGCAATGTAAGCACTGCTTGCTTCTGGAAAGAAGATGTTGAAAAAAATGTGGGAGATAATAGCAAAACTTCCTTGCTCACACGTTCCCTGTGCAAGCCCTACCCAACTGCAATAGTGCCAGCACATATGGGGCACCTTCTAAAAAACTGATATCTCAGGCACAGTAGGCAAGATCAAGAGAGACAATAACATCATTTTTGTCATTGCACAGCATGGTGTGAAGATACCCAAGTCAATACTAAAAGAGTTAATGTGAGTATCAGAAGCAATCTAGTTCTCAAGCTAGTATCAAAGCCTCATAATTCTCCTCATCTAATTCTGGCGTCTTTGATACACTGCTCAGTGTTAACTCTCCTTGATGAAGACTGACTTTCCTAAATTGTGGAAGCTCTGAAACACTCCCACAGTTAGATCTTAAGGCTACTTGCCATTACTTATTCCGATAAAAGGTATGTGTGGGCTGTTGTTTCTCTGCAAGAGGGACAAATTATAAAGAATTCAGCATTTTGCTTCAAAGTCTCTGAACAATTTGGTCAAGTACAAATGGTACTGGTCCCATAAGTAACGTATCATTGGACCAGTGTGCCTTTTCCAAAGGAGGTTTATTCCAACAGTAATTAACTAACAAATTGCAGCTTTAAAAGTTTCAGGAATGCTCAAAATGACTCACAATAATTATAAAAGGCCCTAACAACTGCTCATGGCCACAAACAAATCCAGAGCAAACAAAGGCTAATTGTGAAACTCAAATCAAGGTTAAGTTTAATAAGAAACATCTGACTTGCATATTTTCAGGTATTGTTTTATGGTATATAATACATCTTTCCTGCAGATGATTGACTTATAATTAATGAATGTTGAAACACCAGTTTGTCTGGATATTATGAATGTAATAAAAGATAAAGAAGGAACTAACTTTTTTATATGCTACTTAGAGTTATCATTTTTATTTTAGTTAGAAACATAACTATGTTATCAACAGAGATTTGCCTGTCATCATTGGGAATTCAGTGACTGTTGTCATGAAAAGTAATGAAAAGCCAGAATAAATTAACGTTAGACTTTGCAGTTAAGTGGACATTTTCATACTTGTGGAGACATAAGATACAAAAGGCCTGGCAAGGATAGCAGGAGATTTGACACATCACATATTCACTTGAGGAAAAATAAAGTAGGGGGAAATGTAGTGGAATATTGTTTTGAAGGCAGGATACACTGGGTTCCCAAAGAACTACAGCCAGCTGGCACCCCTGAAAAAAATGCCTATGTACAAAATATTTGCAAATATACTGAAGCCTCAGATTTGAAGTGCCAGCCATAACACTTAGCAAGCCTGTTATCCAGGGGCTCTTTCCTCATGAATTTATACAGAGACTACAAAACAATCACAGAATATCTACATAGTTAAATATTTCTAATGCTTCAAGTTATGTGTGTGTATATATATATTTATATAGATTTTCTATATATATATATATATTTTATATATATGCATAGATACACGTACATAAATACACACAGTACCTAGCTGAGATGAACAGATGGGTGTAATTTTTGTATGGGCATCAATATAACTTACAGTTATTTACACAACCTACTATCTTAATGGAAAGACTAAGAAAGATAAATAGAGGAAGCAAGAGGGTAAAATTTATGATGAATAAATATACTGTACTTTTGCAGATATATACATATGTCATGTAAATAACTAATAATGCATCAACACATAAGATGTTAAATTTCTGGCTTTAGGCCCCTACATATCCAGAGCATTCTGTAGATTTGAACACCCATGAGGGGTGTATGTGAGTGTGTATATATCCACATATGCTGCCCATCCCTTACTGCATTATATAAATGAATTATGTGGCTTTTATGTTATGCAAGAGTTTGTTCTGCCAAGAGCTCTATATGCATATTTTGTATGTGCAATGAATTACACAGAATATTTTGCCATTGTTGAACTGCTGAGGGGGAAAAATGACAAATGTTAATGAAAAATTCAATAATATAAATAGATACCACTGAATTCAGTGAGAATTCTGGCATCCAATTCATTGGGATTAAGATTTCAGCTCTACTCTTTATGATGGACAGAGACAAGGAAGAGTAAAGATGCTTTATTAGTCTCTAATCCACATAATTTCTTCTTTTCTGTCTACACTGTATGAATACTGGTACTCAGAGTTTCAAGAAACTAATCTTTATAACTTGCAAATACCTCTGTCATACCAAACTAGATTGCAGGGCTCTAAGTTGAGTCAAAGGAAAACAGGAAGGTGACCCAACTGAGAAATAGATTACAAGAAGCAAGGGGAGGAATTTTCTCATAAAAATGACAGTGGTTGTGCTTTTGAGCACACATCACATTATTTCCTTTCTATATATCTTGTATTTTAATAAATTGAGGAGAGGTTACTCCCAGAGAAACTGTAGGAAGATATATTAGTTCCTGGAAGGAATTTAAACAGTAGTCATGTATCTCCTAAGTCTTTTTTTTTTTTTTTTTTAACTGCATGCATGTAGATTTTTCACATTCCCCACATAATTTTTGCCCTTTAATCCTTTTATCATTTTTGTTGCCTTTCTTCAGAGCTTTCATGGGCAGTGAAAAACAGCATGCAAAATTCTGGTTTCACAAGGGTTTTGCGAAGTACTCTGTTGTTTCCCTAACTTTACATAAAGCCTCCTGATCCACTTCAGGCCTGATCCAAGGCCATTTGAGTCAGTTGAAAGAGTCCCACTCACTGCTGTGGGTTACATATCAGGCCCCCAGTGAATACATCAGAACACAAGTTACACTGGACTTCTTTTTCCTCTGACAGCAGCTTCTAATTGCAGCCTCCTCTTTGAAAGCCATGTGCCTTACATTCCTAAAATACAAGTTTCCTCATTTATTGACTCGTGCTAATTCCTTAGTCTATTTCCTTTGGAGACCAGTTGGGTTGCTCAAATTTAAAGTCTCTATCTTCCACTTAAAAAGAGTGTTGACGTACTGGAAAAAGTTTAGAAAAGAGTAATAAATATAATCCGTGATCTGGAAAATCTATTTTAGACTGACTGATTATTTAGGTTAACAAAGAGGAGGACACCAGGTGAATTGCTCCTGATCTGCAGGGACCTAAAAGTGGACACAATTTTTAATAGTAGCAGACTCTGTATTATAAGAAAATTTAAGGACTGGAGTTTTAAACTGAGCAAACTTATGCATTTTTACCAGAGAAGGCAAGTAGCCCTTTGAATCACTTGCTTAGGAGTGTGAGTGTTCTTAATTTCTAAGTGTTTAAATCAAGAGATATGCCATAGCCTATGCAAAGCCGTGGTGCTGGTGTAGGAACCTCTTGATGAAATTCTATGACCAATGTATGCAGGAGACTAGACTAGGTTTCTTACCTTAATGTTTTTTAAGCATGTCAAACCTTTTAACCTACTTAAGCTTGTTCCTACCAGTTTTATCCATGATCGCCTCAAAATCAGCAAACATCCTATTTAGGTTTCACTTTTATCAGTCTCACATTCTAAAACCAGCCTTCTGTATGTGAATTCTTTACCTACACAGTAAATCAGGTCAGAATCAGTCCCAAACCTTGGGCAGAAAATGCATCCTGTTATTTAAAATCACAGGCATTGAGTCATTTTTATTATCTGTCAATAAGTCATCTGTGAGTGTTACTCACATTGCAACCTCCTTTTTTGAAACATATTATGGATAAAATCCATGTGTCAATCTTTCCTTTTAACCAAACAGGTTATAAAGACTGCTTTTAACAATTTATTCCATTCACGAGATTGATATTAAGTTTTCTTCCCACATGGTCACTTGCTATAGGGTTCTCCTCACACGTAATATTGAATAACTATGCCAACTTGCCATACTTAGTAGGCAAAAGATTCTGTTTGGCTGTGGCAGGCATATCTGCATACCCCTTACACTGGCTACGGGTACATCCACTCTGCAGCATAAAACAGCAAACCTCTTGGGGCAAAATAAAATTGCCTATGAGCATATTTTAATGGCCACTATCATGGCTTTAAATATTTGTATTGTTTCTGGATATGCTTGAATCAATATAAAGCAAAGCAAGACTGTAGCTAAAACTCTTGGATGCTAGCATGCATACCAGCCACCCATCTTTAGCTCGTAGGCTTCTTAAGATGATAAGCATCAGTGCAAACAGACAACTGATTCTACAGTCAAAATAAAGCAAAGACTGAACACATCCTACTTAATACAATCTCTTATCTTTACTTTTGGAAGTCACTGTAGAGCTGGACTTGGCCTCCAAGAACTGGGCCAAAGATCTTCCATCCATTTTTGACTTAGGGAACTTTATGCATATATATGTGTCTATATTTGCACATGAAGAAGCAGTAGTTTTTCTTGGGCAAAAAGAGATCTTTTCTCATAATTTCATGAAGTTCCTCAGCTGACTGAAGACTAAAGAAGCAAGCAGACTGCAAAAATGCAAGAACTGTAAGAAAAAGGAATCCTTTATTCTACTGGCTTTTGTATTGTTTTCTTTAGCTGAGTAGTGTCAGATTCATTGTTCTTTCTATTCATTACTCTCCCCAATGTCCTCAGACCATGAGAACACAACAGCAGAGTTGGATACTAACTCAATTTTTCACTTCATGAGAGAGCACATTACTTGAATTTTCTTTTCCCATTAGAAACTTGACTGAAAACACCACATGTATAAATCTTCCATAAACTGAAATAATGAAAAAATGTTTCAGGTCAATCAATATATTCTGTTTAGATAAAGCTGAGACATTTCATTCAGATTTTACATTTTATAAAAATTTTTATCATTTGCATTTAAATTATTTTCATTTTCAGAAGTCACTTTAAAATGAAAAATCCACTTGAGCCAAAAATGCCAAAATGGGGTGTTTTAGCACTATCCAAACACTTATTTTACTTTTTAGGCAAATTTTATATTCTCTTCTATGTGTGTCAATTTGACAAAGATGGCATTTTCCATTGATATTTTTTCAGTAACAGGTTCTGACTGGATCTCCCCTAGAAAGGACAAATAACTCCAGCTAACAGATCTGTGTTTTTCCTTCCTAACATCCTTTTTGTTCTTACAAGGTTATCTCAGGTTAATACTAAAGAAAAAAAAGGATCTGCTTAACCAAAAGTGTGAGAGCGAACAGTAATATTCATCCACATCATTATTATAAAATGCACTTTGTACAATATTTTCTCTTTTAGTAAAAAATGTATTGTAAGTACTTTCTGAGTAAGATCTAAATGAACACATGGGCTGTGCCTCATTTAACTCATTAAAGCAGGCCATTTGTGTTTTTTCATGGTGCTAGGGCGTTATCATGCCCTACAAAAGACAGTATAATGTCTTCCATTTCAAACACAGTGGACTCGAACTAAGGAAAAAAAATCATCATTTAATTTGCATGGCTACTCATTCCAGTTACCATTATTCATATTTCCATAGAAGAATATTTTATGAGAGGTTCTGTAGGATGCTCTCAGAGTGAATGTTCTTGCATTACACTTTGTAACTCTGTGTGTCATCCTTATACTATCTGGCACTTCCTTTTTTTCCATTTTGTTGAGTAGCCGGAGGGCTCCTTGCAATATAAGCATTATTCAACATGAGAAAGAAGGCAGAAAAAAAGGGCCCTTGTGTGCAAGTTAAGCTAAATTCTGGTCTATTGCCTCTAATAGTTTTCTGTCTTCCTACATAATATTCTTCACTTTTATCAGTTTCCTTTATACTGAAAACAGGAAAAATAGTTTCTAACATTTTTCAGGCATCTTGAAGTCTTCACTTATACAGTCCCTTTGTTATTTTTCAGTGGTCTTCTTCTATTCTCTCTCTATATTTCTAGAATCCTTTTATATTTCTTTTGACTTGCCTAGGTAGCATTATTACATTTGCTTTCTTTCTTTCCCTCACTTTATGTCTGCTTTTTCTGCCAGCTAGATTCCATCTAGCCCTTTCAATCTATTCATGTGTTGGTTTTTTGGGTTTCGGTGGGGGGGTGTGTGGATTTCAACATGAAATGAGTAATGTAAATGACTTTGCTGCTGCCTAACAAAAAGAACTATGTAGCTCTAGGTTTAGTTCCTTATTGCGTTACTTGCCTTCCTGCAGTGAGTGGTGTCTTTTGATCGACTTTCATCAGTCTTTGCTTTAGCTTAACAGCTGAATTTAATTGACTACAGTATTTTATTAAAACATATCTTGATTTCATAGCTTAAGTAACAAAATAGCAGACTACAGTGTCTAGCAATCATGTCTCTGTGTTCTCAAGAAAATGGCTTACTTATTTTAGAGTAGGAAAAGGAGATGCATTTTTAATGCAGACATAGATAAAAGCTATTCAAATTTTTATATTGTCTTATGTTTCCTTTTTCTTTTAAATACCATAGCTTTAGCTAAAGAAGTATGTATAAAACCAAGGACAGCATTATAAGTAATGTACAATAAATACAAAATTGCTGTACCTCCATTATACTGTACATCTGCCATGAATGCCAGATTTGCAAGCAATACGTCTCGAGGTTACAACATCTTGATACATTACATTTCTAATAGTCTATCCTGCAACAGTATCTTTCAACTGAGCAACTCAAAGTGCTTTATGAATAGAAATATAAAGTAGAACCTGGCTCTAAACGCTATTGCCATTTAGGATTTTATTAACTGAGGCAGTAGATGGTGAAGTGTCTCACTCAGGACAAGGCATCGACCCAAGCAGGTTTTTCTCTTTTGTGGATTCTACCTCTCTGTAGTTGCCAAAACCTATGTCATGTTTTGGAATTCATTCTTACGAACTTGCATTTGGATCATTTCATTTACAATGCATTCACAAACTCTTTCCTCAGTTCTTTACCCATTATATCTGACAGTGTCCCCATTACCTATCTCTTAGTGTATTAAAAAATATTAAAATGTCAGAGTCAAAACCTTCCAATATTGGTGCATAGTGCTGGATTTTCCGAATGGACGTAAAAGCCCTTATGTAAATGTTTACATACAGATTGAAGTAAAGCCTTAGAAAACCCTAGCCTGCATATAATAAGAAAATCCTTATTAAAGACAAAAAGAGAACTGTATCATCCCTGACTTCAAAGAATAAATAATAACTCTACAAAATTACTGGTAGGTGAATATATTGTAAAGATATCTGGGTCAATGCATTGCAAAGCAATTTATTAAGGAAGTTCTGTTTATTTGGAAGCTACCTACTGCATGCTCCACAACATTTTAATTCCATTTTGAAATGATTCACAGCAAGCTTTGGATTTTAATATTATACACAGGAATGTATGCAGTTTTATTCCTTTTGCAGATCTGTAGTGCAGCAGCATACAATTGAGGCATATTTGTGAGCACACAGCACGTATTAGCCTGAACATTAATATCAGAATGAGATCATTTGCAAGTGATGGGGATTTCAGTTGTGAACTGTGCTCACCTTCCTCGCTAAGAGACTGCTTCATAGGCTTGACTCTGGGTGCTTGGTGTCACGCACAGGAATGAATGCAAAACACAGCATTTGCTCATACAAGGTTATGCATTTCAGCAATCAATACTTGGTTAATAATGCTGTTGAATCTCAAATTTTTATGTAAAATAGAGGAGAGGGGGACAAGCACCATGTATGTTTTTAGTGAGAAGATATTTTCTGAAAGGCTGTATAATAAGTGAAAGTAATAGAGATGTTGTATCTATACAGGTAGGGTGTCAGTGAAAGACAAACAAGCTGAAGGGGAAAGAAACAGATATCTTACAGGGAGATATATCAGCCAAGTCAAAAGCTCCTCGGTTCAGTGAAAGCTCCTGGCAACACCATTTAACACAAATTTTAAAAACATTATAGAAAAATGTCTTAGTGTACTTTATAGAAGCTGCTGGTTAGTGATGTATTAGATCTCATTTGATTGATTTCTGTTAAGATTAGGAGCATATTGGGTTGCAAAAGGAAAACTGGAATACGTACTAAAATAATTTATACAGGCTGTACATTGAGAGCAGTTTTATTCATTGTAGAAATAAATCTACTCCTCTGTCTGAAACTATCAATTAAAATGGTAGCCATTATTCATGAAAATAAATATATAGTGTGTTATTCATGACAGGAAAATGTATCATGTATAAGTGGTCAATAAATCATTTTAGGGGAAAAGTGATATGGAAGATGGTGGCACTTAAGCTTTCAATTTTCATTAAAATTATAACTGCAGCAAGCTGTTCACCAGAGATTCAGTCTCTGCCATGCAAACCCATAGGAGGACCCTTTTTAAGCTCAACACTCATCTCACAAGTTTAAGAAAAAGTCTACCCCTATGTCTGATACTCGAGTCTTTTGAGTTCCAAAACCTGCAGAAGACCTTGGACAGGGGCAACGCAGGCGGGCCACGTTCTCATAAACCCCGTACTCACCTCCTGCTCAACTGAGCATCCTATATGGCTTTGAGGGTGAATCCAGGCACTCCAAGAGGCACTCCAAGAGGAGCATGTAAAAATTCAGCTGTGGACTCAGTCCCACTGGTAAAATTGGAAAGTCGGAGGAAATTTGTTTTACACAAGCTTGTTTTACATCTTGTTTTCCTTAACTATTTTTCTTCTTGCTTTGTCAAAATATGTCCTTATTCTGCCACCAGTACATAACTGCTTATATTTAAATCAATAGGCCACCTACTCTTAAGTGATATTACACGGTCATTTTCAAAACAGCTAACAGCAATTACTTTGATTTGACAAGACTTCAAGCAGAGGTTAAATGTAGTAACAGTGAAGATACTGGCGACTTGGACCCTGCTGAGCCACCACATCTCAGACGCATGCCGTATTTCATATACTATATTACATGTAATACCAAGAAAATATATTATGCCTATAAAACTAACCTGATGCCTAGGAGACCTAACTACAGAAAATGTTGCAAATAGGATTAGCAATCCAGTACAGTTACTTACCAATTGATCTTCTTGCTTCTCTTCCAGACTCATTCCACGGCACATAGTCCCTTTTGTTCCCCTGAGTGAGGAGAGGGAGGGAAGGGCAAGACCAGAAAAACATTATTCTTTAGCTATCCTCAGGTCTCAGAACCATCTTACTGAGAGTGTGGTACAACAAAAAGTTCAAAGGATACATTAAATTGTGTCAGCCACAGAGCTTTCCCCTTCCATCTTCACTTTGGGAGGTACAGATGAGTTGAAGAGTCTCCATTTCTTTTGCTGTTAAACACTGCAGAAAGCATTTCTCAATGGGACTTAAAAATCAGCCACACAGATGAGGACAAAGAAAGTAAGGTGAGGGGAGCAGGCAAGGAGACTGAACACTCTCCAGATTTCAGACTGAAATGAAATATCTGATTTAGTCAGTGAAAGTTTTATCAATATCTTCTATAGAGCTGGGCCCTGAATGTATGCATTAGGTGGTTTATGGCAGTAGGCACCATATGGTAGTTCCCTTCTTGGCCAATTAGCGAGACTTGATTATTTTTCAAATACAGCTTAATTTTATTTGTCACTTTACTCTTTTTCTTAGGTTTAATTTTTCCACTTGACATTAACCTTTCCTTGGATTTGCAATTCCAGAGTTGTTTTTTATTAGGAGGAGTTTTTTATTCTGTGTATTTTTACCTTTTACAGTGACAATTAAACTGCTGATGATAAGCAGAATACTATCAAGTTTTACATGATATACTGGAAATAGAGCATCACAAAATGCTCCATTGCAGTTTACCTATCTTGAAAGCTATTGGCTTTTATTTACAACATACTTGTAGTACACTATCATAAGTCTGTTCTGCACTGACCTTCTGGCTCAATGAAAATGGTTTGTTGGAAGAAATTAGACTACCAATTATGGCAGTACAAGTTCAATCTCTCTGATATTTGTTCAGCTGCTACAGAGGCAGATAAAGTGAATTTGATTTGCGAAGGCTGTATATATTGCCAGCTAACTGACCAACAGTGTAGCCTTCTCTAGAACCACTCGTGATCCATCAAGTGTTTCCAACCCCTTCAAGGAAGAACTCAGAAAGAAAAACTTCAGGAAAAAAAGTTTCCTTTTCAGTTTCTGTCTGTTGCAGAGCTGAGAAAGAAACAGCAGACCCACAGTGAGCACCACCACATGAAACCCCACTTCCTTCCCTCAGGATCGAGAAATAAAGCAGTGAAGGCAGCTGGACTCAGTTCCCTGTGGCAGTAGGAGTCGTGATCACTAATTGTGAAATCTTTTCTATCCCTGTTATATAGCTTTTCTGCTTTCTCTCTTCTCCCTAGGAAAAGCACAGGTTTCTGTACTGTGGATCTGGCTCTTTTGAAAAGTGTTTCTAATTGGGAAGCATGGGACAGCAGAACTGCCACACTGAGTTTAGAAATTCTTATTGCATTGATTTCTGAATTTGCAGAATATAGATAAACTATCAATGATTCACATGTCCACAGAAATACAAATGCTTATACACCATGGATATTCTGCATATCTATAAATATATGAATGTGTGTGTGTGTGTGTGTATAAATATACATATAGATGTATAAAGACATACATCTCCATTGTTTTCTCATGTTTGACAGAATCTGTATGAACATCCAGTCTTAAGTTCATTTACCTCCTTTAGTGTGGTAAGATGAACACATATAGGGTTATAATGATATACTGGTTATTTTTAAAAATGAGACCAAAACCCCCTGCAATTCAAAATCACTGCAAGTTGTAATGTGTGAATAATGCAGGGGAAAATTTTGTCCAAAATTTCCTATTTCTCAGCAATTCCCTGCACTGCCACTTTCTCTTTCAACAGTAGTCCTTGCAGCCTCTAACTCTGAGGAGGTTATCTAAAGACAGGAGGATATGAGGTTTAGGTTATGAAAGGTCCTGTTTTGAAGTACTGATTCTTTTAAAAGTGATCTCTGCTTTTCTCTGGAACATCTGTTATATGTGTGAAAACGGTAAATTGGCATGTATAGCTGTTGCGGAAGAACAGTATGTTGTGGGCTGAAGACAATTTAGCATGCAAGGGGTTATTGGACTATTGTAATAGTGTTTCTGATGGTGTTGTGAAAGGAATGAGAAGGTTGGTACAAAAGAAAATCTCATAAGATGAGGGGGCCTGCTTTCTTCTCCCAGCTGCCTGATGCTGGAAACGCCTCGGGTAGTTATTACTGAGCAGTTTTTTTGTTGATTTGTTCTGGTTTAGAGTTCGTGGTTTTGGAAATAAAGCAAGCCCTGAGGAAGTGGATGCAAAGAGAAGATGTATGGTTGGGGACTTTATTTTTCCTTCTATAGCTGGTGAGCCTGCACAGTGACTTACAATTATCAATAAAGTCCAGACAGTCCTTTACAAATCATGAACTAGGTGAATCCTTTCCCATCAGAAGAACTGAATATCTTTAAAGAAAAAAAAGTATTCAATGAATACCTGCTGAAATTTGAATCATTGAATTCATTCCAGATATGCTTAAGCCCCTATTAGATTCTCTTTCTGTGCACATTCAAGCAAGCAATCTTTACATGTAGAAACCAAAATTTAACTACACAGGTTCAGTATTCATAGCAGATGAGGTACATTTTTATATGGAATAGAAAACAAGTTGAAACAGCAAGGGGGAAGAAGGGGAGATGTCCCAGAAAAACCTTATCAGAGCCCTGCAACAGGAGCAACTAAGCACCCACAAAAAGAAATGTGTCATACATGTAAAGAAAATCATAAATGTATACAGCCTGTATGACACCAAGGAAACCAGAATATGTATACATTATATATACACATATATCCTATACATTACACATCCTATACATGGCATACATTCTGCAACCATGCAGAGAGGCTGATAGAGCTGGGATTTTTTAGCCTGGAGAAGAGAGGGCTCAGGGGGATCTTACCAACATGTATAAATACCTGATGGGACAGTTTAAAGAAGGTGGAGCCAGACTTTCCTCGGTGGTGACAGTGACAGGAAAAGTGGCAATGGGCACAAACTGAAAAACAGGAAATTCTGTCTGAACAGAAGAAAAATTTTTTTCACTGCAAGGGTGGTTGAACACTGGACCAGGTTGCCCAGAGAGGCTGTGGAGTCTCCATCCTTGGAGATATTCCAAAGCTGATCAGACACAGCCCTGGGCAACTGGCTCTTGATGATCCTGCTTCAGCAGGGGCGTTGGTCCAGATGATCTCCAGCGGTCCCTTCCAGCCTCAATGATTCAGTGCTTCCATGAACTGTCTCATGTTTTTTACCACTTTGTCATGAGAAGACTCTTCAGAAGCAGCTCAGTGCTAGTGCACTGTATTATCTTTTGAAGATATGTTTCTAAAACCAAGATTTCCTTATCTGAAACATGCATGTGTGCACATCAAGCTTGAATGATCAGATGAGGGAGATCCATTTCCTCCTTACTGCATGCATACAGGAGGTGTCATACAGCTGTAAATAGCAGCAATGTTTCAGCATAATGGATGACACACTGATCCTCCTGTTACTTCTCAGGCTTCTTGGTACTGGGTAAGAAACGAGGATAGTGCTGGCATTGAAAACTTTCTCCCTCTCAAGCAAAAAGAATTGCATCTGGATCCTCCATTATCAGGCAGAAAGAAGCAGAAGAGGGCTATTATTCAAGAAAAGCATTTTGGGGTTTGAATCTATGAGTTTATGAATACTTTCACATCCTGCTAATTCCAGCGGAAGTAGGAAATGCCTAGCACTCAGCAGGAAGTTGAGCCCTTACTTACATTAATATCAGCTTTTATGTTTTAACATAACATTTATGCCCGTGCAATCACAGATGAGATTTTTAAACCTGAAATTTTTTGTCTGTAGATGAATTACTGTGATTACATCTCAATAAAGCAACGACAAAATACTACTTTCCTAGCTATGAAGAAAAAGGCTATAAGGAGGAAAGATTTTTCTGTGCTTGAGAAAGAAACCTACTCATAACAATGTTCCCTGGACTCAGCCAAATTCTGAAGTATCACATGTGGTCAGTATTCATGACTAGGAAAAAGACAGCAAACAGTTTAGCTACCCAATCAGCCCTTCCCTTTAACCAAGTAAATTGCTAATGTGAGAACTTCATTCCTCTTAACATGGATGACCTGATGAACAGTCATCAAGACTCAAAACAAATTGTCAGGCGTGCTTCATTTCCAAACTGTATCAGCTCCTTTATTTAAATAGTAAAACTGAAATCACTTGTAAACTTTAATATAAGTTAGAAGAATACCTACAGGATGGGAGTGCTAAAAAAAAAAATAAAAAAATCATTCTTCCTGTTTACTAAATTTTCAAATGGAGAAAAACAACTATAGGATTTGAAAACATATTTGTTGGGGAAACAAATTTGCTAAAGATAGAAAACATGGTGGGGCTTATTTCCAAATTCTCTTGCTGATAAATGAACACTAATGCTTAAGCCCTTCTAATGAAGACCAGTTTACCATGGAATAAAGTCGTCAATGATGAGCAGAAAATAGAGCATTTGTAAATACAATGTAACACAGAATGATAAAGCACATCCAATTTATGCGAAGATGTGCTTGCAGCAGTACGATAAATAATATCCGCGTAATCAATTACTGGAAGAAAGACAGACTGAATAAATTGTTTTCTGGCAATTTATGGAAAACAAGCCGAGCACAAAAAGGACAATTTGACTTTAGTCTTTTAACAAGATTGTCTGACGAGCATTAAAACCAAACTTACTAATGATTCAAAGGACACGGTATTTATAACTGTCTATTTTCATTAGCAATAGCGAATTCTAAGTCGTGCACGGCCACAAATTTCCTGTTTTTTTTAACTTGGAAAGCAGGGAATACAATGTAATAATTGAAATATGTATATAGATTTGCTATTCACTGCACATGACATTGTTATTTTGGTTTAAAAACGTCTGCAGATTGAGAAGGGTGGGAGAGAAAGCTAGAGAGAAATATATGAGATTTTATTAAATAAATAATAAGGGGATACTATAAGTGTTTTAATTCATTACAGTAAATGTATGTTTTATAGTCTGATCCTACACCCACTGGACTCAGTGAGAAAGCTTTCATCTATCCGGGTGTCATAAGAGCAAGTCTTTAAAGGAATTCCAGAACCACTTTAAAACTGAATTGGAAAAGTTGGAAATAACACAGTTCCTTTTCAGAGCCTTTTACTTTATGGTCCTAAATTTTTCCAAGATGCACAAAGGTTTTTTTTTTTTTTTTTTTTTTTTTAAAGCTTCAGTAACTGTTTAGTTTACCAAGAACATTAGAATGAATGAAAACAAGCATTTAGTATCCAGAGCTCAGATTTGGAAGACAATGTTACTGAACAGGAATGATTCTGCAACTCTCACCCCCTTTCATCCATCAAAATAATAAAAAAAATTTGAAAGTATCTGGGACCTGACAGCACATATAACATTAGCCTTTAAGGGCATTCAAATTTTTATTAGAATCTGCATAAAACAACTACATAACTAACTTAGAAAACATTTAGCAGTTTATGACCCTCAGTGTAGGCAAGACATTAAAATTCACATAACCTCCAGATTCACTTGCCTTATAAAACATTCAATGATGCCTGTAGCACTGCTTGTTCAGTTACTAAATAAAATACTGTTTTTATTGTTGGTGTCATTCCAGCATTAGCAAACCCTCTATCCCTTCATTTACCCATGGAAAAGGTACAGCTAGATGCCAGTAGGACAAAGTCTGTCATTTGTCCTACTTACATGACACCAACCCAATTTAATAAGCCGAACAGCTGAAATAAAGAAAATCAATAGTCAGCTGATATGACACTGGGTGTGATATTTGGTTGTGATTAAAAAGAGAGGGTATGAAATCCGGCTACTGACTTTGGGATTTGGCCTGGTGTTTGAACATATGCACATGATGATATCCCTCTTTTTGGGACTCCATGTCAAATTTTGACCTATTGGCTCTATTTTGCATGTTTCAAGGCAATCAGACCTTGATTAGCCATGGTCTGATTAATGGAAACCCTTGGTTGTTCAGCAGTCTAACGTCTCCCCAGAGGTTTCACTTCAGCACATAAGTCTTCATGCACTGGTCAGGCTTCACTGCCTAAATGCCTCCAGAGTTACTTCCTGAATTCTTTATGCCTCATTCAGGACATTAAGACTTCACTGCACAAAGATTTATATGCTTAAGTATGGACCTCACATAAAGATTTATGTACTAGTACCCTGAAAAGCAGTTGCTGCTCTCTTTTCCTGACCTAGGCAGCATTAAGAAAGCCAGCCAAATTTTTGAAAGTCTGGGTTGAGACATTTGCACAACTGGACTTCACATTGGAGAACCTACACCTTACATAAAATGTCTGACAGCAGAAGGTTTTAAGACCTCTTGCAGATTGGAAATGACCGTGATGACAAGTCAAGGTGCACTCACCTCATGCTACACATACAGCAGATCTCTGAAATTTTAGATCTTCACCCATTACTGAAAAAAATATGTGGCTAAAATACGATAACAATAAACTGTAAGCATTCAAATCTTGAACATAATAGAATGAAGTACAACACCATATAATTCACTTTGTGAAACAAAATAACAACGGACAGTTTATTGTTTCGCAATACTGCTTCCAAGTTTCGGGTTCCACTCTGTAATATTAATAGGAAAAACAGTTTTGCCATCAACATCAGTGGAAGCATTACTGGACTCTCTCAAGTGGTGTACTTATGTCTGGGCAAACTGATACAGCACTGAGGCTGGGGAAGTGAAATGACTTACACAGAATAAGAGGATCTGGCCCTCAGTGAAACACTGGTAAAATTTCCAGCGACAGCACATATTCTCAACATTGTAAGCATAAGGTATCTGGAGATATAGCCTAGTACACTGCAATCAACCCATACTTCAAGTAGAAGACAAATGCACATGAATATTTATAGGTGGAAAAAAAATCCTTTTTTAAAACATGATTTCTTCACAAGAAAAAACAGATGAACATTGTATCTGCTCAATAGAGTTACTTACTTAGAAAACCCTCCAATTCAAAATGCAACAAAGAAAGAGACCCATTTTCCAGTTGTCCTCAGAATAAATTCTGTATCCCATTTTTCCTTTTAGTCAACTGTGTAATGTGAATGGGAGACTTTCCTGGCATGTGAACCACAGGGAACACTACGTATTTTCATTTCAACAAAGTAACAGGTATTAATAACAGAGAAAGTTACATTTTTGGCAACCATAAATACTTCAAACCTTGGTCACAATGTTCCTTATGGTGAAGGAACAAACCAAGCAAAACCAGAAAATGTCTGATGAATATATTCACATTGGCATACCAGATGAATATTAAACATCTTTGAGAATGTAAAACCTTCACAATAATTTCTTTCTGAAATAAACTATGGGCAGTGCTCCCTTCTTGAACACAGAAACTTCTTATGCAAAGACCCCACCTAACATGGAAACATGGGCTCAGCCATTTCTGATACAATCTTCTCTGAGTTGAGATCTATGGGGGTCTTTTCTCTGGGGTCAAGAATTTTTGTGTAGAAAGGGGCAAGGGTATTGGGCTAAGCAGAAATGCGAGACATGCATCATTAACTTATCAGTTCTATTCAAAATTTCTGTAGAAGTGAATATAGTTTGAAGCTTCAATAATTTCTGTTGCTATCCTGACTTCTGATTAGAATTACTTAGTGCTACAGAAACTCCTTTGCAGGGAGCTCATGTTTAAGTCACTCCCAAAGAAAAATCCAAGCTTCAATCCACCTAAGTCATACTTCAGGATGGTTGTAAAATCATCACAATTTGGGAGGACAAGTTAGGGGACATACCGTTTCCGCTATATACTTACAAAATCCAAACAGGTTTCAGACACCTTAATGTTAGGTGTTTGTTTCACACACGAGTAAGGATCAAAATCTCCTACTTTGTTGACGTAATCTAGAGAAAATGCAACAATAAGAACCATGCAGGTTTCCAGCTCTCTGATCCCATCCCCCATCTTAGGGGTTTTTTTTCCAACAAAGGGCTTCTGAGCAAAATGTTAAGAGAAATAGTCCAGTTTGAGGGGCTAACAGTCGTGCACTATCCTGGATTTAGCAAGGAAAAGGGGGAAGAATAACTTGTCATTATCTACTAAATACATTATTGACATAAAATTGTTGATGGATATGACTTTTTTTTTGTCTAGATAAAGACTAAATTATAGTCTATTTAAAAAATGCAAATAACTTCAAGCTGACAGCAAATTGCACTAAGACTACAACACATGGGGAATAGGAATAATACAGTCACCTGTAAAATACTGTGTGTATGCATTTTTGCTGGTTCCCGTGAGCTTCCTCTTGAACAACTCTACCACACAATTATTCAGGAGGAGGAAAAGAGAGGAAATATGAGGGGCTGGGGGATATATTTTGTGAAGTGCATAAGACAGCATCAGTGTTCTAGTAAATTTTTTTAAGCTAATACAAAAGCCTAACAAATGTATATTAAACGTAAGACATGTGAGGAAATAAATGAAAATAAATATAGAAGGTAAACATTGATTTCTTTTTACATAATTCTGCTGGTGAACATTATTGCATTATGTGTTTCTCCACTGAAAAGATGCACAACCCAGCCTTTCACAGCCCTACACTAACACAAAGGCAATCTGAAACTAACTGTGAAAATTTATTGTGGAAGGAAATTTCGGAGGTAACATTAAAAAAAAGGTAGTTCTCATTGGAATGAAGTGGTTAAATTAGCCTGACTGTTAATTAATTTCATTTGCTAAAATGATTTTTTTGAAGTCATGAGTATCTCGCTGACATAAGTCATTGTGAAGTTACTCTCACACTATAAACTAAGAGAGATCTGATCATCCTAAAACAGAGGCAGCACAAAGTCACGAAATCAACCATGAATCCTTCAGCTGCAAATACTATAACAGCAATTAGCAGTGGGTATATTATAGAATAGCTTGCTTGGTTCCTTGTCCTGTATGGAGAAGCAGCTTGGTAAGAAATGCTGACAGACATCCTTGAATGCCCTTCACCTGAGCTGCCTTGTGTGTTCCTTACCAGCAGCCAAGGATCTGGGTCATTAAGTTCAAAGAAAATAACCTATTCAAACTTTAACATTCCATTTAATGTTAATTTATAATTGAAATCTAGAACTACAAAAGCTTTACTATCTTTATTAAAACCAAGTACATTTATTACAATGAAACCGCAGCAAGGAGTTTCTAGGTTGAATATTTCATTAATGCAATTTTTCTTTTTTATTTTAAAAGAAAAAACTTGGGAAAATTTAGTTTTTTGAAGGCAAGGACTTTATGCTTCAAAAAAGTATCCAAATATTAAGAATACAGAATGGTGACTTTAGTGGAGCATTATATGAAGTCCAAGTTAAACTTCCACACATGTTCCTCGTCAGAGCCCAGACTTGAAAAAGACATCTTTCATGGTTTATGTAAATGCTATATAAGTATTCCTCTACATAATCTGTCACATATTCCACTGTAGCATAATCTAAGATTCCTGCTATTCTGACTACATTCTTTGTTAAGTAAAGGCTGCCACTCATTTGATTTTTCTCTACTCTGACCTGTTTACACAAGGGATAAGGACGTGATTAGCTACATTTTCATTTGCTTCTCATGTCTCAGGAGGTGAAAGGCCTGGTCCATTAACACAAAGTACCGTCTCTCCTCTGCAATTTGCATATAGTTAAGAAAAAAAAGGTTTAATGTTACTGCTGCCACTAACAAGATATGACAATTTAAAAATAGTATTTATGAAAAAAATAAAATCTCTGGCACTTCAAAGAAGGAATGTTTTCCACAAGAGAAGACTCCATAATGCATGCAGAAAACTAAAGTGATGCTGCAGTTGTAGTGCCTGACACATTTTGAAGCATTGCTACAGACTGTAGGAACAACCAAGTGCCCTCTCACATGGTGCTATCAGCCACGCGGGTTTTGTCAACCCTTGACAGTTTTCCTTACTTTATAACTCTGAAAAGCATATCAGAGATATTATTTGACCATCCTGCAAAGAACTGTGATTTTTATAAATGGAACAATCTAGAGCTCAAGCTTGCCATTTGTGGACTTACTCTTACACGTAATGACATAAAACAAGATCTAGAACATTTTGGTCAGTTATGAGACAGAAGGGACATATACTTTCTGGAAAACGAAAACTGAAAGACAACACCTTTGAACTTTCAGCCCTAGAGAAAATGAAGATCTATACAAAAAAAGGAATCAGTTGCTTCCAGAAGCATCATCTCCCCTCTTTTCTTAATGCATGGAGATTTATCAACAGGAAGAAGAAGTAAACTTAGGTGGGTTAACTGAAGTATACTTATTCCACAGCTAGTCCCAAGAAAATTTTATAGAGCCAGGTGTTGTATTGCCTTTGTAAAGGAATCGGCCCACCTCTTCTTAGAACATCTCAAACCAAAAGACTATTTGCTAAATGTAAGACCTGAGATCTTACTAAACAAGCTGGGGAAATGAAGATCTTTTTCTCTTCCCTCTAAACGGCTTCTGAAGTGCTTTCCCACAGAATTCACACAGAGTATGAAAAACAGTGCACAGAGCACACCAAAGTGGGGCAGAAACATGACTGAGATTAATTATTTTAGAAAAGAAGACAACCATTCACAGGAACTCCAACACAGTATTCATGCTATCTAGTCACCAAGGTACAAAAGAATGTGCCATTTCTCATCTCATTATATTTAGAGAGTTGTCACTGTTCTTGGTATATGTCGCTCTAGCACAGCTCGTAGGAACAACCGCAATATAAATAATAACACGAGCACGTGCCTTACTGTAACTGTAAGAACCTTAACCACATCCAGAGCTTCTATTTAATTGGCATAGTTTTGTTAACTTTAGTGAAGCTAAGGAAATTTAAATCAGCTGGGAATCTGGCTCAGAGTCTGTCTAACTGTATAAAATAACCTAGAGGTTATTAATTTTATGAGAAAATTTGATGATCTGAAATGTTAGAAACATTAATGTTTCTAAAACAATTAGGAAGGGCTTCAGTTTTTAAGAAAACCTAGGCAAGTGGTGTTTTCTCATATTACGTATTGAATCAATAATGCTCCTAGAAAGTTAAAAATACTTTTTTCTCACAGTTGCCCTCCTCAAGTTTTTTGGCAGTACAATTCATGCAGAAGCAATGTGATTTTTGAAAGAGTAATAATGGTTTGAAAATAATGAAAGGGGGAACAGCTTGAACCCAGAACTTAGGATGATATTTATGTGGCTAAAACCCTACACAGATCTTTTCTTAGGATTGTGTTGTCTGCAATTTGCTCATTGACGAATAAGCATTTGTAGGTTTAGGATCAGAATGGGTGGATATATTTATGTATTTCCCACTGCCCCAGGTCTGGCAGTTTTGTTTTGCCCTGCTTGGGGGCAACTTGTTTGCTTATGCAGTATCAGATCCTTTCCCCTATGTCCTATAATGACGGTATCATTCATCCTAGCCTCCATCTCAGCTGTCTTTAGGCTTTGAAACTTTTGGTTTCTCATAATGTCACAAGTAAAAACTGAACTTGTCCCGTGAATTTCAATGGTCACTTAAAACATTATTTTCTTCTTTTTTCTTTTTCTGCTAGGGCTCCCCAGATTCTTAATGTTTGATGTTGAGAAGTGTGGACATGTAAAGGAAAGATCAAAGTACACTCCTGGTTAATAAAACTCAGCAAAAGTTACTGCACAAAATGCTGGTAAAATTAGACTTAATCAAAGAATCATAGACAGCTAAGGATCAAGGGAAAATATTAAAAAATATGTAGAAATATAAAAAAAATAGAAGAGGGAACCAACATTTGGTTTTAGAAGGGCAGACTGGCAAGATCTTGCACATCGTTATCTAATTTCATGTTCTCATTTTCAGACTGATTTAAAAATAAAGTGCTTGAAAGTAGATTAGAAATTCCATAGATTGATAGTATATGTGGTGGTCAACAAGCATGCCTTCTGAAGAAAAAAAACAATATTTAAGTTAGAGAGGGTAATACTTGATATCTAGATGAGATTTTAAAATAGGGGAAAAATAGAAATTTTCCTTCACGGACAATAGCAACAAGGACTTACCAAATAAGACCGTTAGTTATAGACATTTAGTTTAAATATCTTATTTATTTTTAATTTTTAAAAAAGGAACGAACTACATTAAAATCCCCCCCTTTTTTTTTACTTTGAAAGGAGTTTATTAGACAGGTTATGTGTGAGTAAGCAACTGTACATTCCATATTAGTCTACTGCTACATTTAATTTTCTATCCAACATTATCCAGTACCATCTCTTTCATGCAGCAACTGATCCTATAATAGATATTATGGAACAACTTAGAACAACTAATTGAGGATAACTTGTTCCATGGGCAAATTATGTGTCTAACCCTTCCAGCTAAGGTTGTAAGCCCTATATGATGAGAGTTTAAAATCAAGTGTATACTATTCTAAGTGACTGTCAGTTTCCTTATTATTGATATAAATGACCAATCTTTCCAAGACTACTCTTAATGATATTTTGTAGCAATCAGTTTCACAGGTTAATTAAGTTGCATAAGGTGTGGTTCCTCTTACATGTTTTAAATTGAATTTGAATGTGTTCTTGCTTCAAAATTGAATGAGTTCTTGGTTTACTTTTTCCATGCTTTTCATTACTTTAACAATCCCTGCCCTCTAAACATAACTAAATATTTTTGTCCGTCTCTATGCAGTAATACAAAATGATACAAATAATTTTTGTCACCGTTTCAGATTCCACCTAAGTAATCAAAATACAACAGAGTTCAAGGTGAAAACATACTGCTGGTTTTATAAAACTGTTCTATTCTGCTACTGCCTGACTATCCTTCTCCAGTTCTTTATGCAAAATGAAACTATTACTGGATGATACTGAGCAGGTGTTTTCTTACACTTACCCCAAAAGATGCTAAATTTTGTTCTAGAGGAGCCAGACGCTGCCAGGTGGAACAGATTTCATGTGACAGGTAGGATCTTTATTAAACTAATTCCAAAGGAGTGGTAAAGAGATGCAAAGTAGCACGGTCCTCCTCAGTTACTATCACAAGGAGCTATTTAACGAGTCCAGTCCAATAAGACTATAAAATTGGCACAGGAGTGTAGAATGACGATGCTGAGCTTTCTTTACAGAGGCCAAGACCAAGAATTCAGTGACCTTAAGAGCCCAGGCATTGCCTCTTCAGATGAGGGTTGAGAAAGCCAATGGGATTCACTTTGAGTGAGTGAAATTTAAAACCATCCGCAGACCCAGCCTTGCCTCCCTAACTGCCTAAGCCCGCCAGCTGCTGTGGGGAGCTGAAAAGAAAAAGTGAACATGAACATAACCTGTTCAGTGAGAAATTCCTTTTCTCTGACCCCAGAAAAAACAACCTGTCAGAGTTTAGAACATATACAGAGATCCAACAGCTGTCATAAGAAAAAAAAATACAAGAACAAAAGAATATGCCACTATGTGGAGAGGAAAAGGCCTTCCTTTTCTTTTCTGCAGGAGCTGAGGAAGAGCCCCTTGAAGACCGGTCAATTACTGCTTTGAACTGTGAGGATGGCTCCCTTCCCACATATTAATTCTTTGTAGCATGTCAGATAAAACAAAGGAAAATTTGTGCTACTTGCACAGAAAGAAAAGGTGTGGGCATTTCCTTTCAAATCCCTAATCCACAGAATTCACATTCCTACAGTCTGTCTGTCCTGCAGTAGCCAAACAAAAGCTGCTACTTTGCCACATTAGATGAGATAAATGTTTCCCAAATTGAGACAGTTAATTTAGACATCACTTATGAAGATGACTTTTCTGAGTTATTCTTTTATTGTGTTTTGAAGATTGATTTCATTTGCTATTGCTCCAAGTCAATGAAACTCAGAACAATAGGACAAGGATGTTCTTACTTTGATCTTCCTTTGCACAGTTTGTGCAAAGGAACCATCCAATGTTCATGTATGAGTTTGTTATTTCTGATGATTAACATTTAACTAGTGAAGACAAATGAGATCTGACTCTCTCAAATTCAGAAAACACAGAGCCCCTTTACAGGAGGCATCACTGAGATGAGGTCTCATAACCTTTTACTTTCAGTTTCACTGTTACAGAATCAAAGTATTTTTAGTGAAATCTGTGGAGCTTCTTGTGATTTGGCTCCCTAGTCACAAGCTATGAAAACAAATTGCTTTCAAGCCTTCCAAAATCAGTTTCTATGAGTGGAAAAAATAAACAGAGCTTTGTTCCCATTTGTGCTGATTCCTGGGGAAGAATCATATTCAAGAGCCATTTCACAATTTGGATTCCAAACCCCTTTTTTTCCTGATGTGCAGTCATAGCAGAAGCAGAGTATTTTTAACCAGTTTCTCACTTGAAATATTTTAGAAACTATCTTTTTGGATTGGCTAGATTTTCAAGTAGCTAGCTTAGGTGGTATTTAAGGTCTTCTCATACCTCAACAAATATTTGCTCAGCTACTTTTTCCTGTCCTCCTTATCATTTCATTTAATTAATTGTTCCTCCTTTTTCATTTTTTGTATGCTCCATTTTGCTTCCTTCTTTTCCCTTTTTTCATGTACAGTGCATTTCAGTTTTTCTTCCACTTCTTCCACATCTTTCCCTCCTTTTTTCTACTATTTTACTCCTTCATTTTCCTTCACCATTCCTCCTGTTTTCTCTGTTACCCCGCTGCTTTCACTCCATCAATCTATTGATTGACAAGTTGATGTATTGCTTTGAAAGGGTTCTCTAAAATAATTTCAGTGGCACAGGGCCATTCATATATTCACAAGGCATGCTCATTTTCTTTCAATCCATTAAATTGCCGTTGGACTATTGAAATTGCTGTTGTGCAGTGACAATACTCCATTTTGCCTCTTCAGAGATGCAAGTTGGCCAAATAGGCACAAATCATGTATACCACAGTAATACCCATCAAAATTGCAGTCTGTACTCTGCACTGCTCAAATTAGAGTCTGCTGCCAGATTGTTTGAAAGAATATACAGGAAAGTACACAGCTGTGGCAGTCTCTAACTAAACGAATAATGCAATATCAACATCTGTAGAATTTTTGAGATGCTAAATGTTCAGATATGAAGTCTCTGCTGAGGACACAGATGGTAATGATGTTGTTGTTCTTGCAGTGGTTCCTACCAGAAACAGACAGAGTTTCATAATCAGACTGGACTGTTAATGGCTGAAACAATACATTCCTTTAACAGCACTAGCTCTCCATGTATCTCAGAATGATAAATGCTTGCTTTGTAGGTTGCATTTAATTTCGAGTGTTGTTAAGCTAAAGAAATCCACTAATGAATATGGACATCTTCAAGCACGAATACAGATGCCAGCACCAGTTCATAGCACTCAGCAGGTGAATTTAAACTGACAATCCAAGTTAAGGTAGAATAATTAAAACAAATTTTCCATTCAGTGAAAAAGCATAAGAAAGTTCTATGTTTACCTCAGCAAAACACAAACACCTAAAGAAACTTTTCCTGTATGAATAATAGTATTATTTCACAGGATTATATGTATTTTTCTGCTGTTTAAAACACATCGGTTCACATCATTGTCTAATGAAACAACAAAACAAAATAAAAATAGTCTCTAAATACAAGCAAACAAATATATCTGTTCATCAGCAAATGTTTTAGAGTACCTATGAAAGAGAGCACAATGTTTTATAATTCATTCATTGTCCATTACTTTTTTCCATCAATAAAAATTATGTTCCAAATGCATTGAGCAAATAAAAAAAAAGTAATTTTGCTCAATTTAGATGATGTCCCTGGAGTCAGAGAAGAGCTAAAAGAGCTAACTGAAAAGGCAACATAAAATTAAGCAGTGCTGAGAGGTAGAGCAATTATAAGAGGCTAATAAGAAAAGCAATGAGTATATGAAGCAAGCCTCTGAAAGAAGGCATGATGTCACCAATCAGCTTGTCTGGACAGTTGCAGTCTGAGAACTTGATCCCAGACACAATTTATCTTCTCAGCTGGAATAGACTCTCCAGAAAGATCAAGGATTATTTCCTTTGTACGTTGACACAGCTGAGACAAGAATATCAGAAATTTTAAAAACTGTACCCAAACCAGAGCAGAATATTTGCAAGGCTTAAAAAACAGGGGAAAAAAGTCAAGATGCTAAATCAGAAATTCCAGGAAGGCTGTGCAGACAAAGAAGGAAAAGGATACATTGTTTTCAACAAATGTTCTTGATTAAACCTATCCATAACTTTATAAATTACCATAACATTCTCCTCCTTGTTTGATTTAATTTCTATGAAAAGATCAGGACTTTAGTCAAAAGAAACCTAAAGACCTATACTGCTGTTTGCTTTCCTATTTAAATACAGAAAACACGATATTTGGAGACATAACTACTCACCTCTGCTAGGCTTGCAGTTCACAGTTAGTAGGTCTTCAGACCACTTGCGTCATTTGCCTGGGAAGGGACAAAACATGCTTATTTCCACTAATGTTCTCTAGATAAATCTGAAAGGGACATAGTCTTGGATCTTCCATGCTGTTCTCCTCCAGAGATGCTTAAGATTCCCTTGAGGAGCTGCTTAACAGGTTTATTGGTCTCACACTCTCTTAATGCCCAAGCTATTTACCTTCTCCCTCATGTCCATGAGGATGGAAAGCCATGTGCTTCTGCAGCTTGCTGACAGACAGAGACAACAGGAAAAGTGGGTTCCTGTTCTCCTTTTGGGTATTTCTCTTTGGGTTTCACTCCTTCAAGTGTATGAGTTCCTATCCAGCAGAAGGCTGGTTTGACTCTGGGATTAGGGAAGCCAGCTACGCAAAGCTTGTAGATGATTGTGCCTTCATTCCTTCAGCAGAGAAAGAATTCTCCTCTTTCTAAAAGTCCTGTTTTGAAAAAGAATAACTGCAATTAGGAACACCCAGGAAGGAAAAAAAGATAAGAGCAGTGTACTTCCTAAAATCAAGAAATCCTACAGACACATGGGATGGAAGATTCTGGGTGGGCCATAGTTTAACCATTTCATAACACCCTAACAGGTGCAAAACTGTATGCAGAACTGTCAGCTATAGTTTTAAGAGTAAGAAAGTTAGTATAAAACAGAACCTCTTAGGTCATACCATCCTTTCCCAGGAAAAAAAAAGGGGGGCGGTACTGCTCCTCCCACAGGAGAAAAAGAAGCGTTCATAGCCAAAGCACAGAGGCAGGTTGTGAACTCCAGGGTTGCAGAAGCTGTTATAGTCGAGATTAAAACCCAGTGAGAATTCTCCTTAAGTACAGAGGCAAAACTCAGGACCTCTGTGCTGTAAATTGGAGAAGAACTTTTGCTACTGATATAAAATGTCCAGGCTGGTATTGGAAACACATGTGCAAAAATGTGTATACAATGCTGTCCAAAAGTAATAAAAAAGAAACTAGTTTTACAAACTTTGAAAAAAAATAGCTAGCTCTAGGATGCACATATTTCTACACAGACAAAAACATGATGAATGTACACCTTGATGCACAAAGCATTAGCATTTTGCACATGCAGGAATCTGAGCTTCAAACCAAGCCACAGAGGGCCCTAGTGACTTGCCCAAGGTCAAAATACAAAACCCATGTAAAGCTCTTTGATTGTGATTTGCTTTCTAATGTACAGAAAACTCACATGCTGAGGGAACTGAAACACTTTTTAGGCATACAAGAGCTCCATCTAACTAATTTACTATTCATATATACTTTAAAGAATCCGGTCCCAGTAGATGTGTGTTCACATCACAAAGCTTCCACACATTTTGAAATAATCTGTTACAGTTGTAAGACTCTGTGGAGGAAAGGCCCAAAAATCCAGAACTGGAATAGAAGTGTTACAAGCGGGATCAAAGGATACTGACAGATGTGTTCAGGCAGCTTAGATGGTGTTTCAGTGCTCGATGAATAGCTTGAGTCCAGGCTATTGTGCGGTCATATTCATAAGTAAAGCATTTATCAAAAAATTAATAATGGCATTAATATGGAAATACAATTTCTACTCTCTCACTGCATCTCATTCCATTGCTGTTTCTTAAATCAAAAACTCCTGAAATCTACTCAGGCACATTATCATAACAGCTATACTATCAACTACAATACATTCTGGCCAAAAAGGGCCTCATTTTTTGGTAATATGAGCTTCCTGCAAAAATCTGAGCCCAATCTAGAAAAGTCCTTTGACACTCTTTTATTTTTAGCTATATAGTTATTCCAGTTGAACAGACACTGGAAATACTCAAGCCCCCAAATTATACATATTTTGAAATATTTTGCTGGTTTTAGTGAGCAGCCTTGTTACTGAGCCAGTCTCTGTATTATGTTTTCTAAAAAGTGCACATAGTTCATATATATTTTCTGTTTCGTAAGAGCACAGAACTACAGAACCGTGCCTTTCTGATTTGGCCGTCAATGGAGCAGACACTTGGCTTTCTGCTGCACCTTGCTACCTCATTAAATGAAATGAGACTGTACAGAAAAGAATATAAGCATTTTCCACAACACCTTAATGCTAAACAATCTTACAACTGTGGTGTTCTGATAGTTGTGGAATATCTTTACCTATATATACCCATCAGTATATCTAAGTGTATTTCTATTTCTGTCTATAAACAAAGTACTTCCCTAACTGAGGAAGCTGGTCTGTATGAACAGGCACTGATAATACAGATTACCAGTGTAAAGCCAAAGAACAAAAGATCTGTTTGCAAAGGTTATAGTTTGTAGATCTAAGATCTTAGGAGAGTTTCAGCATGTTGAAGAACCTCACAGGGAGAGAACGCAATGTTTTATGAAACCTTAAATTATGTAAAATACTGAGATGTATTGTATGAGGCATTTTAAATAAGGGCAGAATAAAGGCTAAATACTTCTGAACCATCTCAGAAAAATTAATCCTTCTTAATTCATGCACCATTACTAGACTCTGATATTAAAATGCCTCTTGCCTTTAGGCTGATGTAGTTATAATTATTCACTTGTTTTAATTCATATTTTATTTATGTACTGTGTTTTTATGCAGTGCCAATTGTGGTGTCATCCAACAATTAAAAACAAGCATAAATTAATCTCTCATTTACAGGCAACCATCTTAAATTAATGAGCTAAAGGACCTTCCATGATTTTTAATTAAAGCTCTGAATAAGCCAATACATCTCATATAAGTCTTATGAAATCTGAACTTTTCAAGAGGACCTTTTTAGCAACACCTTGGAGCCCACGTTGTCCCTATTGCGAAAATAAGAGTCTAAGCTTTTTGTCTCTCTGACTTTTACTGAGTGTCCCAGAAATAGGTAATATCCTCCTAGCAGCAGTTTAGCAGTAGTTTGTGTCTTGATTCTAGCCTCAGAAAAGTTATGTTCAGTTCTTTAGCACTGATACCCTGAATGACCCCGGGAAAGAAAACTGGTATTTTGTACACAAGTTCTTTGTCTCACAGAGGTGCTATGAGGTTAAGTCAGGAAGTCAGTTATGACACCATGTAGAAATTATTTTAAAATATTTTCTATAAACTTTATTATAATCAGTAAAGTCAGTGCTTTCTTTGACATGGTTCATCCTTAAATATAGCCCCCAGCTTGGACCCAAAGGTGCTATTTTGGGTATCAGATCCAGAGAAAAAAGAGAGTTTGGGGAAAAAGCCCCAGGTTTCCCTTTCTGGGATGGAATGACTATAAGCGCATCCTTCATATTTATTGACTTTTGCAGTTCCTGAATAAAAAATAATATGTAGTGACTGTCATCAGAGAACACATAATGTCAACACACCCAACAGTCCAACAGTCCTTGTAGCTGCATATGGCGACACGATGGCAGCTGAATATAGAATCTAAGATTTATAAATTTCTCACGTAGTCATGCTCCCAGATGTAGCACATGAGGAAGAGTTGCCAGCTATAACCCATACAAGAACACATGATGTATAAGCTGAAGTGGAAAAAACAGAAGTCAGAGCTCATGGCAAACATGCCCTCAGGAAAACAGAAGAGAGAAAAATTAAAAATACTTACCGACACATTTCTAACAGATGTAAGTTACATAAAAATTTTCTTTTTTATGCCTAATTTTGGTCCATATCGGCCCCAAGTAATTCTTCTGATGAGACTGTAAGAGATCAGGGCAAAGATCCAACTGTCAAATGTTTGGGTCCTAAACTGACAGAGGTTTAAAAATAAAAATCAACACCACCCTTAACTTATCACTGACCACTCTTCATGCCCTGAGGTACCTGCTGTACAGACAGAGAAGTCATTCGATTAATATTTGATCAGTAAGTATTACAATATTGGTATTTAATATAAATACTTTTCATGAGCATGCTATGCTGCACAATTTATAGTTCAAATTGAAATCTGGAATGTATTCATAATTTAGTTGAAGTGGGAGTCTGCAACAATGATAAAATGATAGCTAGTATCACCCAGATAAGATGATTCAAATATACAGTAGAAAGAATATGAAAAAATATGAGTAATACGTACTAGTGTTATTAAAGGTTCTATGTACTTTTCTTTGGCAAAGCTGCTATCTGCCTTTAGATATAGAATGATATTGCTGTTATTATCTTTTGTATGTGTTAAGAATATTCATGTTAAAAACAATGAGAACACAACTCACCAGTATTTAGATTTGAAAGGCATCTAAAGAGGATATCTGTATTAAGTGCAAGGAGGATATCTATATTAAATGCTCTCTCTAGGAACATAGGAACATATTTAAAATTTTAGAAATGAAGCTAATATCTATGAACATAAAAAAAGATTTATCCTTTAGATCATTGAAACATGTGGTCCTTTTCTAAATTATTAATAGAAATTTTGAACAGTGAATTATCATCTTTCTTGGAATGACTAATTAGACTATTTTGGGTAATTGATATGTATAATTATAAAATGTATAATTATAAAACTGTTTCATTGCCTCACACACACATGCATATATGTGTATGTTCCTATAAAGATGGTACTTTTCATTCATAACAGACATCTGTATTTTTTTTTCATCAGAATGGTCCTCTAACTTAAGAGCAAAAATAAATAGCACAATAAGAAGCCATGTATGTCTCACTGTAGTAAAATTCTGTATCACTCTGCCTCATCAAATAGCAACCACCATGTGTAGGCAGGAGACTCCTGGAAATTCAGGAGATTCTACAGAGGAAATAAAACCAAGCAGTTACATGGCATACCATAGTGAAATGATGATAAAGCCAGCTTTTTACAATGCTTCTGTCATATACTTGTCATATGCCCATTGTCATATACTTGCCATTCTGAATTACATAATACTCTATAAATATGCTCTTCACTTTAGAAGTTATAGAAGGAGCCTGTGCTACTTGCAGATTTGTATTTGAAGGTTAAATATGCATATGCACTCGTATATCCAGTGTTAAAAGAAAAAGGTTATATCGCAAACTCACTGAGACATTGATAAATGTCAGCAATACTTCCATTTAAAATGACTGACCATAAAAACAGTGTCTAATTCCATTTTCGCTTTCTTTATTTTCCAGGAGAGCCTCTTAAAACCTGGCTTCCTGCTTATCTTAGCTCATTCTCCTGACGAACTAAGTTCCATAGTTCCCTAGGTCCCAGATCTGGTTTATCTAATCTAAGATATCCTGCCCAATTAATTCTCATTTATTTTGCAGCAGGATTTTATTAGTTCAAGCATAACAACAGGGACATACTTAATGCAATACCTGGCCAACTCGGCAATCAAGCAAAAAAGCGTTTGTGTCTCATTCCAAAAAGTCACAGACACAAGCCTGGTTTTCCAAATTTTTGTCACAATACCCTCTACCTTAGGCTCCCTCTCCCCAGCTCTCCCACACTTCCCTTTTCTAAGCAGATCTAGTTCTTTTTCCCTTTGCATATATGTCAGGCAGCTTTCCACTCCTTTCTGCCAGGAACAGCCAGCATCTTCACTGCAAGAGCTGAAGCATGTGAAGGCTAAAAAAGAGTCTTCAAGGAATACTGCTGCTGAAAAATAGGAAGTCTATATTTAGTTGTGTGAACGTGGACAACTTTGGGCAAATTTTCAATGACAGTAAAGGGAACAGCCCTGATACAGCATCTCCATACTACCAAACTTTGACCACTTATTTAACAGTCATAATTCCGAATTATTTTAAATTCAGACCAGCAAATATTTTTCTATGCTAACAAGTGAATACTTTCCCAAATTTTTTAAAATAATTCAGCCCAAATAGTTAGAGTTAGGCAAAATTTGAAGCAACTGAAAACAAGATGCTAGAAACTTAAGTGTCAAGTAGCATATAGATTCTTCTCCTTATCTCATCTCCAGAAAAGTTGACCTTGAAAACCTTCTTACACACAAAAGTATACTGCATGTCCTTCTTACATTCTACATTTAATTTCTATATGAAATCATTACAATCATTATCCAATGCAGAGGGCAGTTGTGCTGGGGATATGGCATGCTGTGTGGATCTCTGCACGCTGCCATTTCATGAAGACATCAAACACTTGTCCCAAAGAGAAAAAAGGATCAAACAATTGTTGCAACTCTCTCAATGGTAGAACAGCAACATTATTGAAAATTTTAGCAACCTATAGTTTATCTTTATTTTATCCTCATGTACTTGGACTTTATAAAAGAGGTCTCAAAGGTAAGGTCACACAGGTAGCAATAAAGCAAGTGTTCAAAAACTGCTCTGTGCTTGTACTTCAGACATAATCTATTATTTTATGGAGACAAAAGAGAAGACCAGTTCCCTGTCTGCTCCTTCATGTCAGTGATAACAGTTCGAGAAATGGTGTCAGTCCCAGTTGTGATGATAGATTTTGTAATATGGAAGCTGTTTCACCATGAGACAGATGTAGGTCATCAACCTGTGACTGGCCTCACACAAAGATTCTCAAAGATGTTAATGCAGGGAGTAAAACCAAACAAAATTTTGAAGGCTTCTGTCATTTTTACAGCTATTGGAGAGAGTTTCTACAAAAGGGGAAATGCCATTTTGAATACTGTCAAACTTTTAAGATTTTGATATAGCTCAAAACCCTCCCCAAACAAACAAAAAACCCCACCCCACACTGTCTATGCTGCTAGGAAGTTGAATCAAAGTTACCAAAGATACATCCTCATTTGGAAGCAGTAAAATTTGATCCTGGGATGAAAACTAATTTTTTTTCTTTTTCACAAAGCATGCAAGACCCTAAGAGTGTGACTGGGAATAGTTTTGCTTTCCTGTCCTGAAACTTTTCAAACTTTTATTCATTATCGTGTACTGTAAAAGAATAAAAAATTGAATTCTCCAGTGTTTTTATGAAATGATAACATAAACAGAAATCAGAATTATCAAAATGCTTCTTTCTGTTTTGATATCTGTAAAGCATTTTCTCCTTTTTAGGGGAAAAATAAAATATATGAAATGAAAAGCCATCCCAAATGGAATATGATAAGTACGTGATTTTTAAAAACTGTCATATTTTAACAATTCCAAAATTCAGTTGAATTTTTAAATCTTGAGACTAAATCAACATTTCTAGTACCCAGTTTTGGTTTTAATGAACTGACATTTCTAAAATCAGGCTTAAACCCCAAATTTCTACTTTCCTAATCTCAACTGTTCCATCAATAAAGATTAGCAGTAGAAATTAAAGGACTATTGTCATAAAGTTTTACCTACTCAGCCTGTGTTAGCATTCCAATAAAGACTTTTTCTCCAATTAAATTCATAGGTGGGATTAAACAATACATTGACTATGTGTCCTCGACAGATGACTTAAAAATGAAGCACCCACAACATATCCTGCGATATGACGGTGTGACCAAGAAGGCCCAATATCTGAGTGAGATCAGACTGTATGAACATCAGCTAGCAGAAGCTGCATCAAGACTGGGATGATACTAGAGGTAAAGGAAAACTTTCTGAGGAAATGTCAGCAGTCTTCTTTTCTTGAATATTCATAACTTTACAAATCCTTTCCAATGGCAGTTTAGGACTTTTTTTTGGATTTTGCCTCAGCCTCAGTAGGCTAGGCTCAGTAGTCTAGGCTCTCCTACTTGATCATTCACCAGAACTATGGATATTTTTTATGCCAGTTTTGATTGACTAAAATCTTATCACAGGAGAAAAAAAATGTTGCTTATGTTCCTGTATCATCTCTGAATGTAGAGGACTGCAGCGTACCTCCTCATGGAGCCAAAAGCCCTTAAGAAGTTCCAGACGCTGTGATGTGTCTCATCACCAGTTCAAACTGCTATGAGCACATCCAACCTTCTCTCAGTATTTTCAGCAGAATATAGAATCAGTTCAAGATCTCAGACATAATTTTCAAAACACTAATGGGTCTGAAATTTTTATAAGATGCCCCACAGTTCAGAGGTAGAGGTAATTAACAGTTTTGCTTCTCCGGAAACCACTTTCTTAGACTTGGTCTGAGATTATGGAGCTAACTGCTACAAACACTAGGAACCATCTGTCTACCTTCCATCCCAGCTACTATATGGACATTTTGATCTCGCACACAGAAAATTTCTGTACACAGTGGTGACATGAAAATCTTGAATAGAGCACTTAGCTGGAGTGAAATGCATAGATAGTGTTGAATAGATCATACTAAAAGCAAATAATAATAATTTATGTAACAGTATGATAAAAATCACTTAAGAATAATGGATGCATTTAAGAAATATAAGTAATTAAAACTTTTCTCTTAAAATATGAATATTGGTATGCTTTTCTTCACCATTATAGCTTCTACTAGCCCTCACTGAAAATTCTGATATTGGAAGATGTTATGCATTGCTATTTTCAGTACAAAGAAGTTGCAGGGGGTAGAAAACACTTTCTTCAGTACAAGATCACATTCCAAGCTCTGATATCTTTCCTGGGTTCTACCTTCATTCCATGCATAACGAAATGAAAAGACTTTCAATTCATTTCAATGGACAAATGATCAGGCCCTAGATGCTGTTGCTGTAGTAAACTCCACTACTGAATTTCAGTGGGGGAAACTTTCAAAGGTTGAGGCTAATGTTAGATATTGTTCTGGAAATTGGTTGGGGACAAGTTACTCACACAGTAATGTGGCAACATTTTCCCTACGGAAGGAAAAACTTATTATCACTTACATTATGAACTTGGTATTTCTAGCAGCATAAGGAACAAGCAATCCAAGGTAACTCTTGGATCTTGGCCTCCTCATGTGTTAATGTTATCAGGATTTCTAGATGTTTTGGTTTTGTTTATCTGTAAATGAAGTAGGTTAGGTTTAGGAGCCACTTCAGTGACTCCTGCAAGAAGAAAAAAACGCTTATGAACAAGCTGTAAAGGTATGGAGACAAGTTTCTCACCTCTGTAATGTTACGTACCCTGTTTTTATCAAGTCTCAAATGTGTTTTATTGTCTTTTTCCTTCCATGAAAACCCAATAAGCAATATCTAAATAAAGAAAAGTATACGTCATCAAAGTATGAGATAAAATTCCACTTTTTTGGCTACTGATTGCTCTTGTTCAAGACTTGGCAAACAATCTGTCTAGAGGCTAAAATTCCATACCTGAACCACCCAAAAGGGCTCTAAGATGGATCTTTGAGTCCTAAATAATCCATATGTATTTTCAGAGGTCTGTTCTGCATGGTGATCAGGCCACACTGATACTGTCACACACTGTTAAGCTTTCTGCTGGGAAGGGAAAACTTAAGATCACGGTTTGGGCTCTTCAGTATGCCTGGGACTTTAACAGGAAAAGCAGCAGCTGTTTTTCCGTATTACAACTTCCCGCTTGGCAGATTTTCTGGTCAGAGGGCCTACCACCAGGCCTTATGCCAGCAGAAGTAGAAACAGTTGGATTTAGCCTGTGATTAACAAGATAATTTCACCTCCTACAAACAAGAAGTCTGGATTTTATCTGTAGGATGTCACACAAGAGAAACGACAAAGCCACACTCATTCTCAGAGGAGTCGGGGAGGTGACTCTCTCCGGGGAGGAGTCCACCCTGCTGACTACAAGATGATATGCAGAGCGCCCCGCAGCAGCGTGCTCCCGGGGGCTGCTTGCCACAGCCTGAGCAGGGATTCTGTTTAATCTAGTTCCTGCTGCTCTGGGCCCTCATTCCCTCAAGTTCGGTCTCTAAAAGCATAACTGAGCCAAACATTTCCTCGCTCTTCTTGAGACAAATCTGCAATATGCTCCTAAGTAAAACTTCAGGAGTGGCTTGTATAATAATGGGATTGCATTAGGTGTGTCTGAAAAAATGTCTTGCTGTTCTCAGGGTAAAACACAATCAACCTTACATTTTGCTGTCACAAACTTTGCTATTCTGGTGATCATTACTGACTTCCTCATATTCACCAACTATTTCTTTCACTCACACAATAAAACCATAGTACTGGGTAGATGATACAAAATCAGAAAACATGGGTGGATGCACTTACGTAGACTTCAGCAGTTTGGTTCATGATGAGGATTGTCTGGCAGGTTCTACTTCATTTGCAAATTGAGAGTAAATGTACATTACAGTTGCTGGACAGGGTTCATTCTTTGCAGGCAGCATTGTTTGTCCTTTGAAAGGGGGAAGGAAATGGCTGCTTGTGATGATCACCTGACTATTTCAAAGGTTGGTTTACATATCTGATCAGGATATGTATATCTACTGCAGTTTTCTTCTAATCTCATCTGCTTTCTTTGATTACTGTAATCAAGTTGCCCTGTTTACAGGAGGCAACTTTCCCTTGAGTATGTACTTGGGAAGCTTGGGGAGATGACACTCTTCACACATGCTCACAGGTTAGGTACCTACATGCAAGTAGCAAGATTACTCCTGCTTCCTTCTTTCTACCACTGAGTAGGCCACAGACTCTTAAATTTATGGAGTGTTAACTCACACACTTTAGCTGTAGGCCCTCATTCTATCTTTTATACAAGATAAAGGACAAACCTGTAGCCTAATAGTCTGTTTCCTTGCCTGCCTCAGCTTTTGTCTCTCTCTCTGTGTAGCTACATATAAATATATATTTGTTACTAGCGGTATAGTACTCTCTCTCAGATGCCTGTGACAAAATTGACCTGGGCTGTAAATCAACAGTACTGTGAAATGTAACAGCACTGAACACCTATGAAAATCAAATTCAGCATGTTATGTGCTGCATTCCATCCATGCATGCAACTGCCATGGATGTCATCTAAGCATTCCCAAGGTGTAAAACCAAATTACATTAGTTGTTATCTTCCCCAACCCCATTAAAAAATTCATATTCAGGGCTTGCCTGTGGTGACAGATTCTACTTTTTGAGGCCATATCAGTCACAAGACAACATTTCATTTTAACTACTACAGGTGGTAATACTCTCATTAAGGACCTGAGCCAACTCCCATGAAAGCCATTGGGATTCTTTCAAATTACTTCCATGAGGTTCAGATCAGTCCCTGAAATACCTCAGAAAACATCAATATACCAAAAATAACTGTTGGTACCAGTGAGGGTCTTGTGCTCTTTCTATTTAAAGTATTTATAAGAAAATGTTGAACTGTATTTCGCAGTGACTCAGTAAATAACTCTCGTCATGTTCAGTGCTTTTGGGCTATAATTAAAGATTTAAGGCATTCAACAAAAATATCATTGCTTGATTAAAACCAATACAAATCTTTCCACATTAAAATATTTGCTTGTTGACACTCAAGCTTTCTTCTAGGTCCACTATAGGATTTTTCTAGCTAATCTTACTTAAAGTAAGCAGTAAGCTATTTCTCCCTGGATGAAAGCTTTAAAAAAATCATATTGCCTTAATCTTTACACTGTTACGAATTTTAATGTGTATTTATTTTTCAAATGTGTGGTCCCGTATGCATTATTTAATTTCATTAGACATAATGGGCAAATTGATACTCACTATACTTTCATGCTGCTTGTGTTTTTTTTGTTGGAATTATGGAGCTATAATCTGGTTATTATCAGACAGAGAATTACAGACTGCATCGTCCTCTGTGTCTGGCATTCAGGTCCCTCTCCTGCAGTTCTTTGGTCTATAAAACATGTGCATATCCTTAGTACCTCCAAAACAGCATAAAGTGAACTTTTTTCCTCTCTAAATGGCTTGATGAATAACATTGATTATTTAATGATCCTTGCAAAAGGCCCATTTTCATCAGGTGCTGAGCAACCACATATCCAATAAAGCAAATTAGACAGAATGCCACAAAGGAAAGAGAAACTCAGAATTCATACATATTATCTCAGCGGGAAACTTTAAGTAGGATTCTATCATGCCTCAAGTTCAAAGGAGCTGACTAGTATCTACAAGATCCTCCAGTGATGTATTCTGTGTTTCTGTGTAAGAGAAAGATTCAAACACATATTTCAGATAACCTAATGGAAAAAAGATCATATTCACGTTCATTTATAAGCTTGAAAGTTTACACCTTAGCTTGATAACTCCTATTTTTAGAGCTATTGACATGTAATTTTAAAAATAAATATTTTAAAACACCTGCTTTGGTAACAGGTATTTATACGTTTCTTTTTTTCTGGGTGTACTTGGTTCTGAGTTTCTTGGACCTATACTGAGGTGAGAAGAAGCAAGAGAAAATGACAATTTTACATAAAAGTTGTTGTAAAATGACCTCAGTAAACCAATATATTTTGAAATAACAGATGCATTGATAATGTAGTTTTTCCACCATCGCAAGATATTCCTCTAGCATAGATATTTAAACTAGCTCTGACTGGGCTAGCTCTAGCACTCCCATCAGTACAGACATTCCAGTAAAACATTTCATCCAATTCTGCTGAACCCTTGTCAGAGACTTTCTGGATGTTTAAATATCCTGTCATTCATTTCCTTTTCTCTATTACTTTAATTTTCTCTTTCAAAGAATTTTACGTAATTAGTGGGTTAGGCTTTTTCTTTTGCATAACTGTGATGGCAAATTCAATCATATCATGAATTCTCAGGTATTATGCATTCTGTTTTTAATTTACGCTAATAAAAGATGAAAGGATTATTAGTACCAAATATTTTGGCTGACCCTATAATATTCTATTTCATTTTCCACTTTAAATGGCAGTATGCACATTTTCATTAATTTCTCTCTTTGCTTCTTAATGTCCTAATTTCCTAACAGGCTTCATGTGTTTAATATCTTTAAGAAGCCTTTGATCTGGTTTGCACTCTAAAATATTTCATCTTTTTTGATTGGATGAGTCATTTTTGGTGGGGTCTTCTGATGTCTCCATTGTATTTATTGTTTTTGTATCACTATGCACGTTTACTGGATAAGATTTCAAAATGATGAAGTATTTCTGTTATAGACTCCATTCTTGCAATTTAGCTATATCTGTTTATTTTTACTTTCAAAGAGCCCTCTTTGTTCAGAGACAGGAATTACTTCTCCAGTGCTATTGTTATTTTCCTAAGGCATGTCTCTATCATCTGTAAGAGTTTTGTATCCTTTATCTTTTACTTGAGGGGCTTTTAGGCTATGCCGGTTTTTAATACTTACCTTCATTCTTGACATCCTTGACTGCTGAACACAATGAAAATGTGTCCTCTTGTATTTGACCATATCACTGTTGCTTCTTGAGATCACTCCTACCTTACTAAAGAATAGTGTGTTCTTGGAGAGGTGATACAAGAACCATTTCAAATGTTAATAAAACTTATATAAGCTTTGTTGCACTGTGCTGTTGACTAATTGATATGTGACTAGTTGCAATCTTTTATGTTTTGCCAGTTTTTTCTGTCTCTTAAATCTAATTCAGACCTGTGCAGTGTATTTCAGTTTTGGGATCATGAGGGAAGATACAGTGCAGAGTCCTGATGGCAACAAGATGGTCATCCAGTGCTTCTTTTTACTGTGAACTGTATACTGAGACTACAGACTCAGTAGCATGGTGCTTTTCAATCAGAATTTTTAATTATGGAAGATGCTATGCAACTTCTCAGGAACAGTATTATTCCCTGGTTCACTTGGTCTTTCTTCTGTAGCATTTCTAATCATTCAGCAGAATCTGTCTCTGGGAACTGAAGGGAGAGGGTTTGGTTATATTTTACCATTTTCATATGACATCAAGATCATCATCAATCTAAAACCCGGTAACACAGATAATTCAAATCCATAGCTCAGGAGTTGTCTGTGCCTTTAATTTCACTGCACAGTGGACTGTATTTCATTTAATGCACTTAAATATAGGCCTTGTTCTAATGCAGTTGTATATAGCATATTTCCCCTTAGTAGATACACAGATGACATTCTTCTATGACACTAGGTTTGTCTAGAGGAAAGAAATTCCCAACTGATTTATTCCTATAGCATGAAGGTCCCTTTGTATGAGCAGCTCAACAGGGATTTAGTACAACACAGGATCTACCCTCATTCACAGCTCATAATTCACCAGAACTATTCTCATCCTCATTGAGAGTCCTGTAACAGAGGCAATCATATCAATTCTTGGGACTTACTGTCTCCCTATAGTTGGTCTGAGCTCCTGGAATCAAGTGATTAGATGAGAATTTGAGCTTTCATGTTAAGGAAATGCAAGTTTTTCAATCATCTTCATGACTGTAAACAATAGCTAGAAAATAAAACCCCATGAATGGAAATTAAAATAAAACTTAGAATTAATTCTTATTTTTAAAATATGTACTTTTTAAGCCAATTGCACTTTTAGGAGACACTGAAGGAGTGATTTGTGACAATAAAATCTGCAAATACACATTTGCCTCATGTTTTGAAGTGCTGCTGCAAAGTTAAGGTTAACACAAATTCCCAACGTTTACGCTGCAGGATAAGTTTACCTTCCAGTACCTGTTATCCATGATTCCCTTATGGTCCATGGCACAATACAGACCCCTTCCTGTCCATATGTGTGCTTTCTCTCAAGTGAAGCTAGAGACAGTAGAAGGGTGGTACACACTCAGGTTTTATCCCAGAAAATAGAAGACAGATTTCTTTTGTGTCATTTTTGTATAGAAACATAACAAATTGAGTGCTACCTTGAAAGATGCACAAATAGCTTATTCAGGAGAGCAGATTCACAAAATCCCCCCTATATATTGTTGAATATTAGTTGTATCACAAAAGAGAGAATAAAAATAACATTAGAACTCTTGTGCTTTGCTGAAAATAAATGAGGTAGGAATAAATGCTTTGAAAATACCTGTATGTGCCTCCTTTCCATATAAAAAGAATGTTCACATTATGTATATGTCAGCCAGCCAACCCTCAGTTATAATTTCAAGGTCTTTATTGCCATTTTAAAGGTAAGATATGTGAAATAATGAATATGGTCGAAGTTGTGCTGAACTTTAGCCACTGTGGGTAAAATAGAAAGTTTCAAAGTTTTATTCTTTGTATGGCTGTATCTCAGAATTATCTTCTCAAGTAATATTAAGAAAGGTTAACTACCACATTACTGCTGATTTTAGAAAAAAAATGTCTGAAGCTGAATAGAGGGAAGTAGCATCAAGATGAAATTACCAACAAAGAAATTCTGCTTTCACTGAAGTAAGTCCCACAGACACTGTAATGTAATTCCTTGTTAATGACTGCATTATTAGACCTTTGTCACAGGAGAATCCTCTGAATTTGAAATTATCACAGATCTTTATTCAAACTGTGTATGATAAAAACATTTTTTATCAATTTTATATTTGCACAGTTGGATGAAATAATGATAGACTCTGAGTTTATTTCCCAATAACTCAAAAACAATGACTGAAATAATTCAAATGCTTTCCACAGCATAAAAATTCCACAATGCAATGTTATTTGCTGATCCCTCAGGAGGTCTTGATTCACCTAATAGATATAATGGGGGGTTTAGTTGTATGTGGTGTCTAAGATGGTTTCAGGGAATGAGAATTTACACAGTGACTTTCTGAACAACGGAATAGTCTTTCCCATCCCTCTTGCTCACATAGACAAGAATTTATATCAGAAGTTGAACTGAAGGGGTTTCTGTTACTCCTTCTCCCTTGCTCTTAAACAAAGAATAACTGAGGCTCATGCTGCATGCTGGCCTCTAGCTCTATGCACTAATTCCAGCACTAGCAAGACGCTTACCTTCTATAGACCTGAAGATTATACAGGTTACTTACCAAGAGCCCAAGGGCCACATCCAATTTGCATATAAACTATATACATTTATTATAAGTGCATGTAACCATATTTGGTTGTACTTTATCCTTCCACGTTATGCAGACGGAAAATAATTTATTGTGGTTCAAATTCATTAGCAATACCAACAAGCGGTTTTGCTGTTTTGTCCTCATCCTTCAGTTACAGGAAGAGGGCAGCTGGAGCCCACATTATATGACTCAGCAGGTCTCATTTGGCCCTTGGGCTGCACATTACATGCCCCCGTTCTGCTGTTTGATGTGCTGAACAATCTCTGATTTCCAGCTGGGGATGTAAACTGATAATGAGATTGCTATAATGCTCTAAATCTCAGTGGCATTATCACAAGGGCCATTCTCTGGCTTTTGCAGTTGCCTGAAAGGGAAAGGGAAATAAACAGTAGAGGTGAAAACAGAATTGTTGTATAAGTTGCAAGACAAACACAAGCTGCTGATTCAGGAGAAAGTGCAAACTGGTAGCAGTCAAGCGGCAATTTTGTTTTTTTTTCCCTGATACTTGCCACATTGAGTACTTACTTAAAATGCTGTTCAGATGGACAGGCTCACAAGACGCTGCATCATATTCCCACCAGGGTCTTGGGAAGAGCAAACACTGTAAACACCTTGAAAACATAAAAATAGCATAGCAGGACATATGATCATTTTGCATACAATCACAGTATGCCAAGAGATCTGCTGTACATGAGCAACAAAACCAATGATCTGTTAAATGTAATTCTAAGCAGTCTACTAGCACTTCTGTTTCAGGCGTTAAGACAGTCTATAATTACTTACCTAATTCTCCCTTAACATTTGGGCTATGGCATAATTTCTAGTTGTCAAGCATCACGTAATTTTATTTTAAAATTTGCTAAAGAAATATTGTCTTGAGAAACCACAAACAGCAGGGGCAAAATTTTAATAAGCGTCTCTGTTAATGTCACTTCAGGAACATGATTCCCACTATTTTAATCACAGGGGGTCTTTAACATGCCTTAAGGGACATACAGTTAAAACCAAGAGAAATGGCACAATTATTAACAGACTACAAAGAAAGAAAAGTAAGGAAGTTGTTTAAGCATTGCTAGAAAATGAGGCTCTTTGAGCATTTTCATACTTCTCACTTCAGTAGCGCATGGTAAAGACATATATGTTTATACCAGGGTAACCATACAAGACACTGACCTTCACTAAAATTAGTTGGGAATGATTTTGTTGCAACATCCTTGAACTCCTGAGACTAGTCTGTACCACCCTGTGCAGCTGGCCCCACTGCGTCTCTCCTCAGTCCACTTCCCCCATACTCTGCCCCCTCTTACATATCACACCTGCAATAGGTGGAGACATGTCACAGACTCCTTCCTTAAGCAATATACTCCCCTATCCAGCAGCATCCAGCAAAGCACTGGCACAGAACTGAGCTTCTGCTTGCACAGAAGTATGCAGGGCACAGGCAGGCAGGGCAATGCACAGCTGTTTTAAATGAACGTGCTGGGGCATCTCCAGGTGGGTTCAAGGAGGAAATTAAAAGGTACTTGGCACATAAAAACTTTTTGTTTGTTTTCACACAAAGCCTCCCTAGTCTGGACAGCCACAAGAGCCAGCTGTGAAATTCTCAAATTCTTTTACTTTAGCCTTTTACCTGCATTGAACAGTGGGCATAAGTTGTAGTGAACTACACATTCCTAGACCCCACCTTTGTATCCTTATGTTCAACATTTATTTTAACAGTCCATGAATGATACTGTGAAGAAGGAGAGAGTACCACACTGGGGAAATGTCTCACAAACACTTCCAAAACATATGTGTCAGAACACTAGAATCCTGAAGATATCTGTAGTATTATACTAATAACTATGCACTGCGACTGAAGCATGTTATGTCAAGTATTAGAGAATAAACAAGATGTAAACAGTTGAGAGAAAATACAGATTGAACAGCAGTAACCAATTTTTCAATGACTTTGCTTCATCCTTATCTCATCCTTGTGCCAGACCTTAAGTACTGGTTTGAATTTCATGATGTCTTTCTGGCCTATCACCAAGCTTCCATCTTGTCTTTTGTTTTGAAACCCATATAATTTCTATGGGTACCTCAATGCTTGCCATGATTCTTCCCACATCTATCATCCTGAGCTGGGTACCATCTTTAGCTTTATTAGCTCCAGATGTGATCAGCTAAGCTTGGCCACCCAATTACAAAAACGTGCAACTCTTTTGTCAAGCTTTCACTGGCAGTAACAAGGGCCGCCTTGAATTTCCAGAAGCCACTAATGAGCACTGGAATGAGCCACCGACCAAAAATCCAGAAAAATGAAATTAAACTGCTTGTGAGCTCAGTGGGTGGAGCTATATCAGCAATTTAGTTTGATGAAAGAGTATTTTTACAAGAGTGAGTCTGTCTTACGCCTATACATGGAGTCCTGTGATACTCTTTCAAGCACACCTTTGGTCACCCTAAGCCCTTTCTCTCCTGGGGAAAGGAGAGAACAGTCACGAACCCTCCTACCTGCAATGTGGATTCAGTGTCCTCTAGCAGCTAGCTCTCCAAATGCACCCAGTGAATCTCAGACAGGCAACTAGCATGAAATTCATGCTGACAAACACGCAGTGTGGACACAGAGGTTTAAAGACATAACAGATGATATCAAATCTAACCCCACACCAGTCAGTAATGCAGACACACCCTGTGAGCTCTACTTCTCCCCACTCACAAAGAATGAATCAAATGACTTAACAAAACTTTATTGAATGGGGAGAACAAAGAAGAAATGGGAAGTTGATCAGAGTAATATATCCTTTCTCGTTTTTGATAATAGTTCTATAAAGAATAAAACCAACAATCATGTCATAAAATGGGGGATGGTATGTTGTGCAGTAAGGAGAAATGCAGTCATCTGAGCAAATCCACTAAATGTGCCTCAGACTGAGTGGCCACCCTAATCTAATGCAAAAGCTCGCAGCCCATTGAGAGCAAAAAGTGTGGAAAAAATGGAGTTCACTGAGCAGCCACACAATTTAATTTAATTTTCACAGATCTCTGAATGAAGTCTAAAGCTAATATTTATTACTTTACTCCAGGAATTGAATTTGGACTCTGTTACTGGCAATTAAATCAACCCATTAGTCTCTACCCAATATATAATATTATTTCAAAGTCTTCCCTTCTCATTTCTTGGTGAAGCAACTGTTAGAGCACTTGCTGTTTTCCAACCTCCTCTTTTACTATCAACCTGCAAATTGTGGTTGTCAAATCATAGAGCTCCATTGCCTATCCTACTAGATAGCCAGGTTATCCCGAATTGTGCCCATCATCTGCTTCAGTGAGCCACTTCTTGCTTCACTAGCTACAATGTTAGTCAGTCCAGTTCTTTCCCATCTGTAGCAGGGCTACACGTAGACCATTTTGCCCAAGGAAATACCTTAAACAAATTCTCCTTTTTTTAGACTAGGATTTTGACACTCAAAGGCTGCAAACTGGGGGGGAGAGGGGGGGTGTCATCACTCAGCCCCAGGCATATTTAATTTGCCTAAGCTTCACACCTAACAGATAATACGATGTCCTGCATTTTATAATGTCATTGTTGTTTTGTTCGTTACAGAGCTGCCCCAAATGCCATCAAACTTAAAATGAAAACTCAACACCTTTTGGGTTTGCCCACTAGCCATCTTTATTTATTTCCCTTTCTCTGTATGAACACTAACAGTACCCTTCTCGCTGCTGAGCTTCAGTCTAGAGCACTCTGGGGGGAGCTGCTCTTCACTTTTAGGCTTTCTTTTGCACCTAGGAATGTCATATACAGAATTGCCTGAACATAGCAAGATTGAGATTCTTGAATGCAAGATTCAGAAAGCTAAAAACACCTCAAGAGAAAACTCACCATGTAAATCTGTAGTTAGGAAAATTTCCTGTGAGACATGATCTGTAGATTAAAGCTGTGGATTCCCAAAAGTGTTCTCTGATCTCTGGGCACCTTATCAGAAATAATATTGCTTTTGGCCAAAGCTGAAATGAAAAGTGAATGCCGGTTAAATTATGATGAGAGTTTCTCACCCTATGAGAACCAGGCTTTGGATCCCAGCTGCATTGAGTCACCTTCTAGCAGCCCATAGGGGAGCCTTAAAGAAGAATGGGTTTTGAGATATCATAGAGCTCATTGTTGCTGTCAGCTGCCTGTAGATGTGTCTCTGCTCAGCTTATTAGGAACTGATATTCTGAGATCTCTCACAGTGCCTAGATGTCAAATGAAAGATCCTGGATCCCATAGCAGGATCTAAAAAACGTTGCAGTGCTTATCTGTGAGTAAACAAGACCCTTATTCAGCCTAGCACTTTGCCTGTAGCAAACAGGTATCTTGACATCTCCTTTTGAGATCTTTGTTTGTTGCTTGTTTTGGACCAAATTCTTCCTAATCTTAGATTTAGTAATTTGTGCTTTCAACTTGCAAATAAAACCTTCTATTAAATTTTATGGAATTATACCAAAGATGATTTCCAAAGCATCTCACAAATGAAAATAATCTAGAAAATTAAAGGAAAATAGAATTCACAACAGCGATCTTTATATAAACACACGTGGGATTTTATAGCCAATAGCATCATAATTGTTCTTCATAACTTAGGCTCGTTCTTCAGTGTCAGAGAGTGAAAATTTTTTAATTATCTGGGATGTCTCTTTTAATAACAAAAGCAATGAAAGCAAGTGCTAAATTTTCTAAACTTTATAGGTATAAAATCAGTTGTGACTATCTCTAAAGTTTTGACAACATTATAATGAAAATATAATCATAATGAGAAAATATGATAACACTATTAATAACTATTTATCTCTACATCAATATAGGAATTCCTTGCCTAAAGGAGTTTAGAAAAATGTAGAAACTGGTAGTGGGAATAATCTGGTATTACTTTTCTTCAACCAATCATCTGCCATTACTTTTGGCCAACTATGTTTGAAAATTTTCAGCCAATAAAATTTCTATCCTGTGGAAGACTGTCCGAGATTAAAAAGCTCTTGAAAAGCAAGGAGTCAGAAAGAAAGATATAGATCTGATCGTACTAATCACTGAAATTAAATAAAATAAAAAGGAACATCACCTTGGGTACATGTAGAGAGGAAACTGAGTCCATATGAATTTCTCTGCAAGAAAGATTCAAACAATTACACTAATTTATATGTTACACAGACGTACTGTAAAATTGTACAAGAGAATGCAGCCACTGAAGGATAGTTACTATTGCTATATAAGGTACAAGAAAAGAGGAAATTTTGGACAACACATTTCCTTTTGCGAGAGCTTAGGGACAAGTCTTGTTCCCAGTCTCTGTGGGCACTGGTTCCTTGAGTGCCATGGAATCCCTGCTGCTCCACTGCATACACAGAAATGGTATATTGGTAACATACTTTGATCAGTCAATTGGGCTTAGTTTTGCAGAGTCTTTCTGTGACTCCGTACTGGACAGACTGTTGGGCAGATTCAGTAATGATGATGTTTTTATTCTTATAAGCTGGACAAATAATGGTACTATTTGTGATCCAAAATATAGGTTCACTATTCTTTTGCTCTAGTCAGCTGGCATGATCTCAGGTAAGTAAATCAAATGGTCTGAGAAAAGATTTTGTAAGGAAACTATTCCCATTCTGTTTGCCTTCTTCTGAGAAGGGTGTTACTGGCCAGAACACAGTTCAGAGAATGAACAGATATTGTAAGAGTTTTAGACCACTAAGCAGACCCGGTAAGGTTTATACATACTTCATGAGGATGAACTGATGTAATCCCTGGCCATGCTGAACATATCTTCTGAATTTTTTCTAGCCTACACCTGGGGAAGATGTGGGCTATGTTTGGGAAAAAGGAGCATTCTTCTGTTCATTTTGCACTGTTTGAGAAAGAGAAGGACAATGATTTGGCATTAATTTGGATTCTTTACATCATGTATCAAATACACAAATATTATTCATAAATATCTTTCCACAAAAAAAAGGCAGCTGAGCAGAAAATATCCTGCAATCAGATTACACTACTTGTGTAATTAATGTAATAGGTAGACATGACAGTATCAGGCTAAATAAACAAGCTGCTAGTCTTCATGAGGCTGTTTTTTGAAAGTGAAGTGAACTTCTGATCTACTGAGGACTTTCTTATTCTAAGAATAATGATGGCACATGAAAAAAATATTCTTCTGCAGGGAATTTTGCTTTGCTTTCTTTACATGATTTTGCTTACAGGTCCATCTAAAGCATTGTTTAACTATTTATGTGATGCTCATCTTTGTGGAAGAGAGTAGGTTAAAATCTAATGCTGCACATTATCAGATTAGATCTCAACTGGTTACATCTTCCAAGAAATTTCAGCAAATCCTTCAACTCTGTGCAACACATATTTATTCAGGTGGAATTTAATTAAACTGAACAAATTAAAACTGACTACTGATTCATTTCAAAGCATTGGAGCAGTGAAGTAGACAGTGACACTGGAACAATTTGCAACTATCTAGGACATCGTCATCTCTCAGTGGCCCTTGATTAGCCATTAATAATTTTGTGCATTTTAAATTTGATTTGCATTGTGTAACAACTGAGTTGAGGAGAAGAGAGACCTGTTAAGCTATGCATTTCAACAAGTCTATCAACGTATTGAAACACCAAATTATACACTTTTTGACTATTATGAGCAATTGTCATATTGGCTAATATATATATCACCTCTTCATCTTTGCTTCATTAGCATGCCTAGTGCCAGCATCAGCATCTGAGCAATATTTGGCCCTGTTCAATGGATCTGCTTCATCCTCTTGCACGTATAGGACCATCTCAGAACCTGTGGCAAGAACAACTATACGAAAACCAGGTTACAATGTTTTACGTAGCCTTTCTTAAAAAGCCTCCAGTGAGGAAAGTTTCACAGCGTCCGCAAATAATTCATTCCAGTGCTTAATCACCTTTACATTAGAAAGTTGTTCTGACCATCTAAAAGAAATCTCCCCTGGTGCAACTTAAGGCCATTATTTCTTCATATCCCAGTGGCTGACAAAAATAAGTTATTCCCTTAGATCTTGAAACAGTCTTTTACATATTTGAAAACTGTTACTGTGTGTCTGGTGTACTCTCCTTTAGAAAAATCGAACCCAGTTCTCTGAGTTTTTTCTCATAGACCATGTTCTCAAAGCCCTCGACCACTCTTGGGTCTCTCTCTTACAGAATTATCCCTCCTTGATTTCCCACTGGAGTTGGGCAGCGCTGCACTGGACCTTAATTTAGAAGCTGTGTAATTTACACAGTGGCCCACAAAAGGTAAAAGAAAGGACTTACAAGATTGGATGCCTAGAAAGCTTGCTTCATTAAAATGAAAGTTAGAACAGCTTTGGCTCTAGACCATGGTAGGGTCTCTAGACACCATCAAAATGCAATAACTGGATTAACTCTGGAATAATCTGAAGTGTGGCAATAGGTTAAACATTCCACATTTTCCAAGAAAAATGGAGCATACAAAATACAACTGATACATGATGATCTTGTAAGTGCTAGCATTTACCCACATTCAAAATAAAAAAAATAGTTCTAAAATAAGCATTTGGAAAGCAGAAGGAAAGCATAAATCATTGTGATTGCTAAAACAAGTGAAAAATAATTGGAAGAAACTCAAAATGAACATCAAATAGTACAGAACATTTCAACAATGTAAAATGGTGCTCAATAAATGTCCACAACATTTGAATAGCTGAGGACAATTTTTCTTTTATTGAAAAAAAAAAAGGAAACGAATAGAGGAGGAAAAAGTGGTAAGCAATTTTACAATCAAAATCATAATGGAAGAATCAGAATCTGCACTATCAAAAGTATAGGAAAAAGGATATGTTCTGATTTACATTTAAAGATTAGGAGCACTTACTTAACTGGTAAGATGGACAGTAAACAATGATTCCAAAGCATCAAATTTTTTTTCCAAATTAACAGAGCCATCTTCAGTGTGATTTTACAATTTAATGTGCAAAACTACAAAAGCTCAAAAGCTGTCCATACAAATACATGAGAGAAGTACAGACCTCCTGTGCTGTACAGAGTGGTAACGTGGAACTGTTCCATGTGCACTGCTATAATTCAGGAAGCCAACAAATACTCATTACATGAAGAAAAGCCTAGGGCTACCCAGAAAAACTATAAACCAGGTTATTTAATTTCAATTGCTTTGGAATTTAACTATGCAGAAAAAGTCAAATGAGGACAGACTTGAAGAGCAGAGCTTCATATAGAACTTTCCATGTACTTTCATGTCAGGGAGTTAATAGAGCTATCACTCTATTTTGTATGAATAATATTTGTTTCCAACTTAGCCCTGTTAGATTTATAAATTGTTCATGAACAAATTTGCATTGTCTTTAATACCCTTGCTACTTGTAGGCTTTTCTGGAACAGTTTAGACAACTAATTTTCAGTCTATTTTTTGTGAACTGTTCTCAGATTTGGATAGTGAGTGGTTGCTAACTCAAGCTGCACTGTTTCCATTTTCATATCACCTAACAACCTTCTTGCAACAATAACAATAAAAAACCCTATGTCCATGAAGATTTCTTAGACACATAATTGAGCCATCTCTACTACATGAAAGTACACAAAACAGAGAATGCAGTTGCTGTGGGCATGATGTTTGGCTAAGATAAATCAATATATTTTATATGAAGCTGTACTCCCCCTTGATAACTGCAGAGATTTGTCAAAAGATAGTAAACAGATAGTTAATAGATCTTTTTGAATCTACAAAGAAGTTAATTAGGCAGGGTCTGCATCTTTTACCTTTTGGTATTAATGACATAAATGAGCCTAAGAGCAATGTTCCAACTTTTTCAAATTACCATCAGGAAAAGAGCAGAATGATATCTATAAATAGACAAGGAAGGAATTAATACAACAGCTTACTTCATCTGATGACTGGATCAGAGTCCAGTGCACATAAATACTTCGTGAATGAAGCATAAGATGGAATTACTTACTAATAAAAGACTGCATTAATGCAACAAGCATAGAAGAGATTTGAGAGTTAAAACATTAGCAAATGTTCCTCTCTAAAGAAGGACACAAGGATTATGAAAATATGATCTGCCTGAAAACTATGTAGATGGACTACTGAGCTCCTTTCTAGGTTCTAGCAAAATCACTTTTCAACCATGTGTTTTCTCTCAGAAATCTATAATGTACTTTACAGAGAGAAGCATAGTTATGTAATGATAAATAATGTGCAAATAGTAGAATTCTGCATTTACGTGGCACTTTGCAATTTTTTTGGTCTGAAACGCTTACAGTTTAAAGTCTTAGTCTTACAAACACTTGCACGGAGCTTATTATTGGGAATATTGTCAGCACAGTTAATTGGGCTACTCCGAATTAGATATACTTCGTTATAAGTATTTTCAGGATCAACCTTAAAAGAAACAATATGACAGATTTGGAACTCAAGGTTAAATGCTACTTCATCAAACACTGAGAAATTATCATAATAAATCATTCAAACAAAGTAAAGAATGACTAGATGAAACTACTCAATATAAGTTATGCTGCATACATAAAAATAAAATATTAACTTGACCCATTCACAATGGTACAAGTGACTGAGTATAAAAATAATAATCCAAGACAGAAATTTAGGATTCAAAACCAAATGAACTTAAATTAAAGGCAATGGACAATAATCCGATAAAGGTTGTGTGATTGTTAGCAACAGAAAACATCTGTAGCATTTCCCCACTAAATTCCTGAGTCTACCATTAGCACCCAAAAGAATTTTATTGATTTTTTCCCCTTCCATTAATGGATCCAGTTGTAATTTTTAAGGCCTGGGTGTCTGCCTGTCTACACTTTCCATAGTTCAAATTAGCTTGCATTATATGCATTAACATCCTTGGAAGGTAAATAGATTTTGTAATAGTGTCCTTACAAGGTGATATAGTTTAGTATTTAATCACTTATTCCCCAAAGCTTACACATTAGAAAAGAAATCACAAAAGCAATGACTGATAATACTTTCACTTCTATAGTCATTGACAAATTCATATTTATCTAACTCTTTCCAAAATCTGCTCTCATCTATATACTTTTTTTGCCAAGAAAGAAATACTTTTTTCATTAGATTGTCCCAGAACAATTTAAAGAGATACAGCCAACCTATTATTTTTCACCTGTTGTTAGAAGCAACATTTTAACATTGTTATAGCCTTCAAGGATTAGCAGGGAAATCATTTCTCCATTTTTTGTTAAAAAAACTATTTATTTTTTCATGTTGACAGACTTTATGTGTAGTTATTTTCCTTGCTCTTCCCATGTATAATAGGTTAGTTTCCTTGTTTGCGTGTCGAAGACGAAAGAAAAAACAGGGAAGTGTGACTGTAATTCCACAAAAATTGCCTGAGAAGACTCTGTAGTAGGTAAGATGCTTCTAGCTTATCTCTGAGAATGACTAGATTTCAAGTTGATGGTGTTCTTTTCATGCTTGTAAAAGTTGTCAGTTTGACAGCCTGGGAAATTGAAATCTTTCTTTTTTCACTACTGCTGCTGCAGAACAAGCGTGGTAGTAGTACAGCATTTCCAACATTACGCCAAAACACCCTCCCTTTTTTCAAAAGATCATTTCTGCAGGGGTGAAACAGAACATGTGGCAATTCTTGTGGCACCATTTTCCTAGGATGCCTCTGCCAGCTGGAGTGCTAGCTGGTACACTCTTGGCTAGCTGGAGACATAATCACAGTGGTCTTCAGGGCCAGACTGTATGTCTCAAGATCTTCAGGAGCTGCAAAGAGAGTTAAAACCGTTGTAGAGATTATCCTGACATGAGGTATATCTTCTTTAGAACTTATTTCTCAATCTCTTTTGCTGTCCTTATGCAAAAAAACACTCTGGAGAGGAAAAATCAATCATTCTGAATTTACAACACTGTAGCTACTGCCAGGTGCTGAGCGCTCCACAAGTTGATGCAGCTTACAGGTAAGGGGGAAGAATACACTGACAGCTCCTCATCAGTTGGCGGCAAAGCTTCCACCCTTCCACACCTATATCTTGGAGGTGAAAGACTGACAAATACAGTCCTCTAGCTGCAAGACCTTAGCTTCAAATGATCAATAAAAGTCTCTGTTTTATCTATGCTTTCTTACTTCTGCTATCAGCAACCGCAAGGACTGCAAGCTTTTTTTGTCTATATATTTTACTGATGATAAAATAACCACAAACATATCCACTTCCATTGTTCAACAGGATCAATACCTCTTTAATATAATTAATGTTGCTTTAGCACTGATTCAGTTGTTTCATTTTTAGATTTTCTAGTGCGGAAAAAATTCTCTAACTAGCTACAGATTCTGAGTCTTTACCATAGCCTGGCTTTCATTTTTATGACAGGAGATCTAGAATAGGAAATTTGGCTGAATTGTTTCTTGAACAAATATTGCATGATCTCAGTATATTATCAGTTTAAGATGTAAAAAGACACTATAGAATTTTTTTTAAAAAAGGAGCTGCTATGCATTGATTTCATTGACATCCCTGCCACTGATTCTTTTTGCGACCTTGGAGAATTAATTTACTCTCCTTTTCACTTCATTTCTCTATCACGAAATGAGTTCTTAATAACATTCAGTTATTGGTTATAGTAGGACTTTGTGAACAGAAGGCTGAAAATCGGTTTATGCTCATCAAACAAACTAGATAGGCTTGCACTTTTACAGGTTAAAACGTCTAACAATTTCCCAGGTTCTTTACAAAGAATAGGCGAAGGGAAAAAAAGATCTTGTGATGTTCAGTCCTTTCAAAAGTATGATTAGCAGTATCCATAAGATATTTCATTGAATAAAAGATTATTTGTGAGTATTTATAATGAGCACATACTAGAGGTAGAAACCTTGCAGGGGCGGTTTTGCTGTTTTTTAGGTGAATCTCTGAATTTATAAATTCCTCTGTAATTAAAATGCCTCTGTAGATCTGGTCCTCTATGTCTTCAGTTTCAGTAATTTAGAAAAATTTTTAGTTGACCATATGAGGTATGGTCAGGTATCAGGTTTCTTTGTTTCAATATTATGACCTACAAAGTAAAATTTTTCAGGCTCTGTTAAATAACATTTTGAAAAATGAAACAACATTCTCCCTAGAAAGCATGTAATTTGCTATCTGTGGCTTTACTTAACTGAGCCTATGTCTACAGTGTGGGGCACACCTGCAGTCCTGCTCCTTGATGATCCAAATCCATTACAACTCTGTTCCAGACTTGCACTCCTGGTTTTCTTCTAAAAGAAAGTAAAGAATAAAACAGTAAAAAACATGGCTACAGACTGGGCATGCATCTATTTGTTGGAGTTCGGTAGTCTTCAAGACTCACAGACAGATATGCATAATGGTACATAGACCCATTTAGTTTGACACTTTACCATTTTTCCTGTTCTCTTGATCCAACCACATTTAAAAACTTACTAATATGATAAATATGATAAAATTAAATGCTCCAAAGATCTGTGTCCACCTCTCCTCCTGAAGAGATGCTAAAAATGTGAGTCAGAACCTTGGAAATCAAGAGCAATTAGTTCATTTTCAGGTGGTAGCTAGCCTAGGTGATAACAGTACAGTAGAATATTCAAACAAGGGAAAAGTGCAAAATCTGAAGAGAAAATGGACTGTTACAATTGGTTTATGCTTATTTTTCCTCTGCCCAGTGCACCTATAAGATAAAGCACTACTGAGTACAGGGAGGAAAGTCACAGCAAAAACACGGTTCTTTTCTGATCTCTGCTATTCATATCTTTCAGATATGCCTGTGAAAATGCTTCAAGGGATACATAAAAGCAAAAGAAAGCCATGATAAAGACACCGGGAAGGCCCCAATCTGTGATTACAAACACTGTTTTCCAAGCAGGCAGAAATATCATTGAATTCCTTCCTGCAGCAGACATCATCTGTGTCCTGATAGATATGATTGAAATAGGACTGGAAAATCCCCATACACAGATGTATCTCACACACTGAAAACAGTCTGACACTGATGCTGTCATACAATATGCCTTTCAGAAAGTAGACTATAAACCACAAGTTTCAGAAAGTGCACTTGCAGCAAGTTCAGTGTGGTGTAAAGGCTGATAGTAACTCAGGCACACATAAGTACCAATAAAATCAACAGCAGATTCAACACCATTTGGGATTGCAGCCCTAAGTCAAACAGCTGAGGTCCTGCATATTGTCACATTCTTGAGGCTAAATTATACCACCAACTTATCTACAATAATTTGTATTCATTACACCATGCCATCTTTTGCTTTTTCCTAATAGCAACATTCATGTCAAGAAATCTTTAAATAGTTTCCAATCCTTTATATACAATCAAAACAAAGTGACCATGCTTTCTTTCTCTACAGCACCCTTCAGACTTCATTTGTTAGCAAAGTAGATCAATGTTAGTTATCTGCATCAAATGCTAAATTTACTTTGCATTCACTGTATCTCCACTTCCAGATTCACTATATCTGCTATACTTCCGGGTTCATTAGAGCAAATGCATAGTGGGCTTACTTCTGTCATTTCTCAATAGATTTACTATTTTTTGATCTTTTCCGTATCTAGTATTTGCTCGCTGAAAAACAACACCATAAAGAAAAAATATAATGTAATTAATGCAGAACATTATGATGAAGGGACTATGACTGCAAAATTTTAAAAGGCAATCTGTGGCTTGATCAACCATCAATACTGGTTGAGATTTTTATAATAAAAAAATAAACAATTAATATAAAGTAACCAGCCTCTTTCACTGAACAGAAAGCAGTGACTTTCAAATATCTGATTTATTTATGCATTTGTATGGGTTTTCACTGAGCAAAATTTTAACATAACAGTCTAGAACCCAAGTATTTAAGCTCTACATGGACAAAAGATGGAGAACATTGGAAAAACAAATTAACCTTTCTTTCTATTTGCTCCTCCTTTCAATCTGGAGCCACACTCTAGGTCTAACTCCCAGCGTCTCTCAGGCTGCTGTTCAAGCCTAGAATGTGGCATTACGACAGACCCAAATTTTACTGTGGTATGTCAGCACAAATCCACACCTCCTAGATATCTCCAGCCTGCTGTCAAAGTAACCTTTCCTACTGGTCCGCATTGGTGTGGATACTATTGCTATGGCTCTCAGCAACTGTGCAGACAGTCCTTCACCTTGCATCTGAGAACTCTGAGACAAGTTCTGCCTTGCATGTGTTCTTATTTCTGAATGAATTGGTCTAAATGCCTGAAATATGAATACACAGCATGGCAATTTTTATACTCACACTGGTCCTAGCAACCCTACTCCATGGTATATTGCCACAGTAAGACAAGAAGTTTCTTTGAGCGAGTTCCATTTTTGCTGAATTTGCCCTTCTCCTATTCCTTCCAGAAGCACTTAAAATAAATACAATAACAAATGGAAAGTACTAAAACAAAATTCCTATTTCAGAATTAGTAGAGAAGAGGAAGGATAGGATCGTGCTTTTGGGACTAATGTAGATATTCAAAGCTCATTGTGCTGTGAAGCAGAAACATGTAAAAACATGCTTCACAAATAACTCTGGCATGTGGGAACTCACCATAGACATGTAGCTTTTGGAACTGGTTCCTGCATATGTTGTCTCTTAGGCATTTCCAGTATAGGTAACATAGAGAAAAAGGCGGATGTCAGGGAAGAGTTTCACTTACATCTGTTCTTGCCCAGGATAGAGTCCAACTGAGATAATATGGCACCGGCTTAAGTTTGAGGAGCTCTTTGGCTGCTCCATTTCTGCCTGGGAGTATTTGGAATATTACGCAGGGTTAGGAAGCCGTAACTGAGTTCCCTCCAGCCATAGGATGAAATGTTACTTTGGGATGGTGATTTAGATTAAGACTAATCACAACTGTCATGGCCATAGCAAACCATTACTCTATTGCATTACAGTGATTTCATTGTACTGCACATATTAAGTTAAACAAGACTGAGTTTGTATTCTTGGTGTTGGGTTAAAGTAACCATACAGTTACTAATACATGTTGGCTCCCTGAATTAACTGATTATATGGGTTTTTAATATAGCTAGGTGGCAAGCCTTATGTCATTATAATGATTCAATTGTTACAGTCCTAAATAAAAGTGGACCACTTTTGTATCAGGAGCATGAACATCTGACAAGCTGTATGGTGTCTAGATCCAAAGTTGTAGTTTAGCACATTATACATATGTGGGCAGCTGCAACATTTAGACGTGGATCCAGGTTTAGGCTGGAAGACCCCAGGCTGGTTTGAACACTCCCTCCCAAAATCTGGCAGGATTCAATGCAATAGTTTTCCTTTAGGTCCATTTTTAACAAAAGCAAATGCAAATTAGAAGCTACCCAGAAATAGCACTGCCTATCAATTTTGTACATCAATTTATAATGCAATGGAAACAGATGGTACATTCAGGCACTGTTAGAGAAAGCCATTCGGGTTCTGGTGACTATTCCTTTTTTATTTTTGATGGTATATTTAATTGTCTATTTCCATTGCTAAGTTTTTTTCAACAACTGTAGAAAATAGGATATCACTATAAGTGAGAACAGTGTAAACTAATCTTGGTAATATATGCAGTTTTCTCAGTCGTGTAGTGATTTTCTGACCAGTGGTGTAAATTTTAAAGAACACCTCTTTTTGATGGTTATCAACACCATTTACTTGGCTTTTACTTGGAGGAAGAGAGAGAGAGTTATCAGGCATCATGAGAAGTCATTTCTAAAAGCATGACAAGTTCTATTTTTAGAAGGCATGTTTTGTGTTAAAGATAAGTCAATGGTTCATTTCTTTTGACACTCTATTCCATGCACTATTTGTATTCTATGTTTCCTATAGTTTTTACAAAAAAGGCCAGTACCACGATCTAAATTCAGGATGCATATCTCAGAGAAAAGATTAATTCAGATAGGGCTTGGAGCAACACAAAGCTTATGCAATTTACTGCCACCATTTCCAGTCAATCTTTGCTGATTAATTCAGCTGCAGCAAAAATGTGACCAGTTCTTTTTAAGGGAAGAGCATGGTCAATGCAGCTGGGATGTATAATCATGCTACACAGTTCCCAAGCAACCCCCTCTAGTGTCTGCAGCCAGTCAGGAATTCTCCAGCTAAAAAAATGTTCATCAGAAATCATTCATTCATTAAAAGATTCAATCACAAAAAATCCTTAAGATTCCTCATGACTGAAATGAAATTTCTGATCATGATGAACAAGAGCAAGAAAGAAATTAGGCATTCTGTAGTGGGCTGTCTCTTGTTAGGAAGCATAAAAGCTGTTTGATTTAAATTTGTGGAGTGAACCTCAGTTTTCCATGTTCCAGAGTTCCCTACTCACTGGTCTCTCTCAGACTCTTCAAGTGTTATTCTACCTTGTATTAATACAGCAATAATTACTTCCTAGAGCAAGTATTTGAATCCAAATCTCAGTAAAATGATTTAATTACCAAACTATTTCATTTGCTTGACTTCTTTTCCCACCTCCCAACTCCACAGTATTTAATCTTTAAATTCAGAAAAGTCTCAGAATAATAAAACAGTTTCCATTTAAGCAAGACAGTTTCTCTTTGTGTAGCACAGGCAAATATGCATCTTCTTGAACTACTGAGTGCCTGACAGCAGCTCTATCAGAATAAGATTCTGAGTATCCTCTCTGCTGTATAGCAAACATCTATATTGGATAACTGGATACAAGCCATTTATCGTAAAACAATTTTCCTGTATCCATCAAAGGTAAATTAAGACTAATGTGAAGTATTGCAACAATTCTCACACCGACTCAGACATATAATAGCTTTGGAAACTCAGAGAGGAGGTCATTGGGTTGTGAATGACATCCTCAAAGGTAAATCCTGAGAAGTGGAATGAAATGAAAAAAAAGAGCTCATGTTCTGTGCTCCAGAAGGAGCACAGAAGGGAAGCAATATGACTGTTAGTTCAACATAGAGCATGAAATGGGGAAAAGATCTGAGTTAACTGAAATATTTTAGTTAAGAAAAAGATCAGGAAATGTTCTTCTGTGTGATGTAAAACAGCTTGTTTATGTCTTATTTGACTTTGTTCTCCCATTTTGTAAAATGGGGAGTATACCCTTTTTTCACCTACTCTCTGTTTGTTTTGTCTACTTATGATGTGAAGTTGCCACAGCAGGAATCTATGGAGCCTGACAAAGTAACACCTGATCTCAGCTGTAGTCTCTAAATTTTACAACATGAATCAATGAACTGTATCTATTATGTATTTACAATGGTATGGCCTTCCGGATTAGTGCTATTTGTAACACCATTGAATTTACTACCCGTACTTTTCAATCGGGTTGCTACTGAGAGTCAGTATAGACAGCTCCTTAGCAGCAACGTGAAGACATGAAATCTCACTTGATATGCTAGTCACAGAACCAGTGCTTGACCTTTCATTGCTCCACAACCACTGTTTGAGATTTAGTCAAAAAGAAAAAACTATACAGTATTTACTTCCCAGTGAAGGACATGCTTAATCATGATTCACATTGAGAAGCAAATTAGCACATTATATTATTTCCATATATCAGAAAATAGATGACTGTAAAAATCTTTGTTTACATATCTAAATCTATTTACTTGATATTTACAGATAAATAAAATAGACACAGATCAGGCATAAATCAATGTAAATCACTTGTTTATGTTCATCAGTTGAACCTTATTTTTTCTGAGTCTGTTGATAACCTATTATTTCAATAATAAAAAACAAGTAAAAACTTCCCTCAAAAGATCAGATTCTTCTTCTATTTACTATGCAAATAGAAGCAAACTGCATTTTCCATTTCTAATTAAATTCCTACCTATTCCTCAATCAGGTATATTTCTATTAGCTTCTTGCAAAGTTATTTTGGGGACTATTTTGAACAGAACTATTCTGGTTGCTCTAATTAAGACTTCTAAAATTAATATTTAAATTTTATAATTGCTGGACTCTGGCATCCTGAGAAATAATAATTACCTGTCTGATTGCAAAGCTGAAGTGAGCTGTTATGTGCATTTGACTCTTTTTAATCCTGCAGCCTGTATCCCTGTTCACTTGAACAATGTTATTAAGTTCTGAATCTGATTACATATGTTGGTTTGTGAGTCAGACAGACAGCCCTTCAGGCATCTAAAAATAATGTTCTGTTTCTTTTTAAGGAAAAAAAAAATGCCTATGCCACTTTAAGCAGCCAGGACTAGACCTCAGAGTGAAAGCCAAGCCTGGTCCAACCAACAGAAACTTCACATCACACCTAAAGTTCCTTTTCTGTGCTAAAGGCAGGGAACAGATAATTTTTGGTCTCACCTCTTGAACGTCCTGGCTGAGACTCAGGTTAGTGTCCCATCCAGTTTGTCTGCTGTTTCTGTCTTGAGGTCTGAGGCTCTTTAGGCTTTGATAACAGCTCTGAATTTGAAATGGAGAACACAAGAAATGTTTAAAGCAATTGCTCAAAAATAGCAAATAACCCCATCACAGGTTATTATCAGCAGTGAAGTTATGTTTATGAATGGGAAAGAGAGCTCAGTGTGCATGTGTAACTCAGAATGACAACATACCTAGAAAACAGGGAGAACTGCAAATTACTTTAAGGAAGAAATAACCTGAGAGAGGTCAGTTTAAGGCAGAGAGTCAGTGCTCCATCATCTTTAGAAGATCAGACTTTGTCACATGCAATAAGGGACTGATGTTGCATTTTTATTTCTTTGTTTCTCCTTGAAACAAGATAGGCAAGCATGTTCTGAGTCAACTGTTTTGATTTCTGTGTATTCACCCAAACATGAACAAGCACAGCTCAACTTAAAGAATAGTAAAAAAGACAGACTGAGGAAAGAACAAGCTCCAGTATGGCATGAAAGGAAAAAATGAACTTCCTCAAAAGCCTGTTTTTCAAAACTAAAGGTCTACTCCCATCCTCTCTGATGTGAAGCATGAGTTAGAAATCCAGCTGATTAAGACTTAGTGGAGAAAGACTGATTCTCTTGCAGCTATTCAATCCATGTAAGATTTGAATTGCCCTCCAGAAACCTCTCTCTATTGATTATATGAGAACCTAGGACAACTATGCTCTTAATTAGAATCCTCAATTATGTACTTAAAGTTTGTTGGGATTGACACCTACCAAAGCAATACCCTTGTGTTTTGCACAAATGGAGTGCTACATCATGTCCTTTATTTCCTGGGAGACTCACTGAATGTGCAGTCCTGGAACTGAAAAGAATTTTTTTTTTTAACCACTTTCTGTGTTGTCCTGATTCAGGGACATTTTGGGGAGCTAAAATGGTCTGCAATCTTACTCTTCTTTTCCTTTTCTTTCCTCTCCCCACTTCCCTTGCACTTTTGCTGAAGGCTTTTCCCCTTATTCTGAGTCTTCCACTGCTCCTGTATAAAACCACAGCGATATAGAATGCAAGAAGACAGAATCACAACCTCAATACTGAAATTAGTACAACTAGCCAAGTACTTTTGCAAATTGTCCCCAGTGCTTCTGCATGCGTCCTCCTCTCTCCTTTAGTAAAACATATATAGTTTCCTCCCACATTAAAGTCTTTCTGTTGCTCTAGAATTTCCATTGCTCATCACTATTTTTACTATAGCCTTCCTAAAAGGAGGTGATTGGGACTGAACAGTCATCAGGTTCCCTAACATATATTTATGTGATTTTACATGTATCTTGGTTCCATTTTGCTTCTGATTGCCCACTTTGTGTCCTGTATTTGCATTATAAGCTTAAGAATGTACAGTGTATTAGCTATTAGTTTACATATTGCTACAATCATTGCATAGTAATTCCATACTTGACTAATTAAGCATCAAGCATCACTTTGAACTATCAGTTCTTTAGAGAACATTTTAAAAGAAAATAGAGACTTCAGCCAACTCTTCCTTGATTTATATCTGATTTAACTTGTCAATAATAAAAGTCATGATATTTTCATCTTAATTATCACCCTTTGAAAATTCCTTCCTCAAATAAGAATAGTATTGCAGAATGAATTTAATGGTTTTAATTGTTCCAAAATCATGCACTTCTTAAAATAATTAACAACTGTCTGTAATTATGGGTGCACAGGGGTTTCTCTTCTTAATGCAAAGTGCACTGTTGAAAGTCAATATACTTCAGTGGAGGAAGGACATAAAATGTTACAGGATATGCTGAACAGAAAGTTTTGCTCTTCTGATGGAATCATATAATTTTCAATTTAAAGTTAATTTTTTATTGTCTTTAAACACTAATGATCAATTTTAGCAACCATAAAGAAAAATATATATGTGCATACATACATACATATATTTGAAGTGTAATACATATCCTCAGCAAAATGAAAGTGGCAGAGCTATTTTACTGACAGTCTGTATTATGTAGGCTGCTTATTATTGACAAAATACTTCCTGGTCTGTGTGTGGGGTGTTCTGATCAATCACATTCTGTTATTTTCTGAACCAGAAACTAGAAACACCCATAATATTTACATAAGATCAGACAAACCAGCTTGTGAATTAATGACCTTTCAAATTTGAGAAAATGGAGATTATTCCAAAAGTGATCAGAACTGCTTTTATTTTTACTCCCAAATGGGATATCTTTCTTGCTCTAAATATAGCAGGACTAGAGATCAGAATGGGCAATGATTTTAAAGTAAAGTCTTTTCTTCAAATAAATTTTGAAAGTCAGTCAGCTAACATTGAATTTTCCCCCAAATGAGGAAATAAATATCCTATGCATTACCTTTGTTATCAGAGCTGTAGATTATTCATAAATGGAGTTATCTAAGATCTCAAAGGGTTCATGTTTCTAGTGTTCAGCTTTGCCTAATGTCAAGAATTCAGACATATATACATTCATCTTTTCTAGTAAGAAATTTGGTTTTCATATGCAGATCTGTTGATCTTTCTTTCCAAAATAATAGCTAGGCACCAAGAGTACACTTAGAAATAAATTTCCCTACAGAAAATGTCTGATTAATAGCTTGAAGACTGCACATTTGTGTGCGGGTGTGCATGCATGCATGTACAAATGGATGCACATTATCTGCATACATCTTTCTAACTCAAATATTTAGAGTTGAGATTTCCTCTTTCCAAGCTTTTGTTCAATAAACAGAAACAATGTCTTTTCTAGTCGGAAATCAATGATCATTTGGAACCATTCAAGCTGTACTTTTTAATCCTGATCAGTGAGAATAACAACACTCCCAAGGAACAAAACTGTGATTGTATTAGGTTGAACTGACAAAAGTCCCATTAGAAAATGACTCACTCTTCTATGTTTTCCTATAATGCCACTTTTAAAAACAAAATTCCCATATTCTTTTGTCAATTGACAGCCAGAAGCTGAAATTCATCCCTAACTTCTCTGTACTAAAAAAATGTTTTATTTTAAAGATTACACTGCCATCTATTGGGTGATATTAATATACAAAAGAATGATCTCATCTCCTTCTGGATTCAGCAAGGCAAAATAAATTGTGTGGTTCACCTGATTTCTTCTGAAGTTTTATTAGCAACTACATTATAACCACCTTTATTTAGTGTATAAGGTATTTCTTACACAAAGAGCTTGGCCCCCCATTTGCTATCATTACCAAATTGCATGAAGAGAGACATTTTAGCGTAGTGGTAAACTTTAATGATGTGTCACTGGAACATCAACAAAAAAACCCTTTAATACTGCCTCACATCTTAAAGACATCTTATAGAGATGTTTTCATGCACCGTGTCAGTGAGTGGAACTGCATTGCTTGCTGGGTTGGAATAAAAGATCTCGTTTCCTTGTAAGTGGCAATCTTTTGCAATTCAAAGAGATTCTTATGATATACAGAGACTTCACAGATTTTTTTAAAGTAACCTAGGGAAGCTTCAAAGAAATATTTTGCCCATCTAAGATTGATTTTATTTTCTTATAAAAGTTTAATTGAAGTTTTGATTTCTTTTTTGCATCCCTCCAACAACTATATATATACTTATCTTAGGCATACAAAACATACATTTTTCTGGAGAATACAGGTGTCAAAAGCATAAGCACTGGAAAATTATATGAGTTTTGTTAGTTGTAGCTCAGTCCATTAGTTAGTGGGACCTCATAGAAGTAACTTCATACAGTAAAATAAATGAAGTCTGAAGTAAGTTGAAAAAGTGTCCTCCTGTGTTCTGGCAGTTCTGGCAGAAAACAGACAAACAAATAATAACAAAAACAGAAAACAAAGGCATAACAATGGCAAATCTCCAGAGAATAGAGCTGTTCCTTGAGTTCATCTACTGCCATATCTTTACAACATTTGACTAAAATCAGGGCTTCCTTGTTTTTCCTCTTTCTTAGATTTTAGAAGAACAAGAAGTCTTTTTTACCTTTCATGGACTAGGAAAAATTTAGCTGACTACAGTATGTACCATGTAGATAACCATTGTTATTGTTGATGGATGGAGCACCAGGAATCAGCTTGACTTTTTATTTCTGAAATGAATTCAGAAGGCCAGCAGTTGAAAACAGTAGGAAGAATATATTTGACTCAGAACACTGAAACAATATAAAGTTGCAACCTCTCAGCGCTAATTGAACGGACACTGTGGAGAGCAGAATTTCACTTTACAGCCTCTTTGATTTTTTTATTATCAAGGTTGAAACCAGACAAGTTTAGATAACTATGTGCTAAGGCCAAGAGGAACGATCACTAAAGGTACCAGATTCTGTTCTCTCATACTTGGAAATAAATCACTTCTTCGGGCTAGTGTTCTCCTAGGTAAGTGTAAATCCCTTCAATTACCTTAAATTAGTAAGGAAGACAGAAAGGATAGCTAATAAGTACTAGACTAGAACTCAGAAGATGTTGCATCTAATTATGCTTCTGCAACAGCATTCCTGCATGATCTTGGGACAGACACAAAAATCTATCAATGTTTAGGTCACCACTGGTAAATGGAGATAATTTGGAGATATTTGTCCCTTACAGCAGTGTTGTGAGGTTAAACTGAGTTACTCAAATATTAACATTTCTTTTCCAGTATTAAAATGATAACAGCCATAAAAAAATCTATGCCAGAAAATTAGAAAGGAGTTTGATTTTGTTGTTTGTATGCTTACCTCTCCCCTAAACACGATTTAAAGAAAAAATGAAATTATTTTGGAAAGTCCCTACTAAACAGCAGTAGGAAGACTTCTGTATGGCAAAGCACATGTACAGAAAGAATGCACAGTAAAAGGGGAATACAAGCTTCACTCTCCTTCTGTGGAAGAATACAGAGCTTACTTACCAAAAGGCTGATAATGTGAACTCAGGGTATTGCAACAACAAGAATGTCACCATTATTAAAGGGAATAAATCTGTTGATGTCTGTAGTGTAAAATCACACTCACTGCTGGCTCCAGTGGCATATGGGATATAAAAGAGTGGCAGTAATATAATATCAACACTGTGTTGTGTATTTTGGGACACACAGCAGGAGAATTGACAGAGAATACAATAATAGATTTGCTTTAATACTAACTTGTATCTTAAACACACAGCACAAGTTGAGTTATACTGTATCATGCCTCTGGAGTTTCCTCTGCTTTAACTGGCTGTCAATTTTATTCATGTAGATAGCTGTTTTCCATAAGGATTCTAGTCCCTTTCCACAGAATCTAGGTATTAGTAAGACCATCACAGTTCCCTCGATGGATACTGACATTGTTCTTGCTTTGATAACCTCTGCGTTTTAAGGTTCTCACAGAATCTTCTTTTCTCCATCCTAATGCTAATTGGACCAGTATCTATTGGTTATAAAGTAAGTTTGTCAGCAGGATAGGTAAAAAAGAAAGAAAACAGCTTTTTATCTTCTCCAGTCTGAGAAGCTCTCTATCTAAACCAATGCCAACTGTTAAACAGAAATGGGATGTTCCTCTAACAGCAATAGAAATTACAAATAAAAAAATCTACCATTTTCTTCTCTTTAAACCCAAGGTCTGCAAAACACAAGGACCACTGCATGCTGATGTTGCCACTTAGCTCCTCTAGAACATACTACCTGAAACCTAATTTTATATAACAAAGCAAATCCTAGCTATAAAGCTGGTATTTTGAATGTTTAATTTAGTGGTATAAAGTCTATGTGAAGGTACAGGGTTGAAGATAAGGTTACATATATCTGTTCAATCTGATTTCTGCAGTGATTCAATTTTGGGATGAGTATAAACTAATTCTGAAACATATTTTACTCTAAGTGTCTTGGGCTAGAATCCTGTTTTTATTTGTATTGGAATATTTCAATGAATGTAACACATTCAATTAGCAATACTAGAGACAGAAATAATTCCTTACCCACCAAACTGGCGTCACACTTCCCATTCTCACTGGCACTGAATGTCAACTTCTAAATGTAACAAAAAAACAGTACCTGAATGCTCTTTTTGTTCAGTCTCTGAGCTGAGTGAAATACATGAAGAAATAGCACGTGTGAGTGTGATGGGCTAGGGAAAATCAGTATTGGAATAGTACATTGGGTATAGTTATACATACTATTCAAGAAAAGGAAAGGATTATCTTCTGGCTAAATGGCAAAAAGAACCATTTTGAAAAAATGGATGGATTCTAGACTTCCTTTTGCCATATAGTTGCTCTGTGGTTCAGGGAAATAATTTAAATCAATTTTTTCCTCTGGTGGCCACTTCATATTCCTCCTTTCATTGTATTCCACTTCAGAGGTTTGTGGTCTGATTTTCTAAAGGGCTGAATACCTACAGCTATAACTAAGTCAAAAGCATTTGTATTCTGAGTACATGAAAGACAACTTAAAATGCTGATGATGCTAAAACAGTATGAGCTAAGCTCAGCAGCCAGTTATTTCAGATCTTAGTTTGAAGACCCAATACTGGCCACTTCTCAGCGGAGAAGCGGCCAACTTCCTTCACAGCCAAAGCCTTATTTGCAGTAACAGCTTATATCTGACTGCCTGCACAAGCGACAAAACCAGCCACTGAAGGAATAAGGAACGAAAGTCACCCTTTACATGCACCATAGGGTGAAGCAGAGGGCAACATTTATAGTTGGGAGAGATTAATGCACTCAGCAGCTGTTCTCCCCCTACCCAATGGACTATGACCAGATGTAGAAGGATAAATTGGCTGTTTATATTGCATTTGGTGCTTAAACAACTGTTCTCTGTCTCTCCAACAGAAAAGAGAGGAGACATGAGCGTCCAGAAAGCCAGATTTGGCCAAAAGGTCATCAGCAGGATCTGGCATGTCTAAACATTCAGATCCTGCATGTCTCAGGCCAGATATTTAAATTAGTGGAAACCTCATAGTTCAAGCCTTAATCACTCTGAGCCTCAGACCCTCATTCAAGAACAGGAATATGGATAATGCATGGCAATGGAAATCATGAAAACTCACAACGGAATTTAATTTAGTATCTTCATCATCCTGAATGAGAAAGATGTTGAACAGCAACTATCCTGTGATCTTTATCCCATTCAGTGCATTAGATGAGATAGTGAACTTGCAGAAAAAAATACCAGGATGTAGTGTAATTAAAGAGCATACCATACAACTTACACCAGGGAGAGCGGAGATGGAGATTGATTGATAGTTCTTAATTATGATAATTCTTAATATTTCAGTCTTTGAATATACTCATTCAGCAGAAAGTTTAGTGATATTTAGAGACAAGAGGGATGGAGACTGTTTTCATAGTTGACACATGCATTGGGGCATACATGAGATCTTTGTTTACCTCAACACCTTAATGTACTCCTCTCCTCATGCTCCCTCTTTTCTTTTTTCTCTTTCTTTCCTATATTTTTTCAGGATCCTCCTTTTATTCTCAGGGTCTCACTTTTCAGTCTCAAAAATCTGTACTGAACACAGCTAAAACAGCAATTGAATAACTTTTAAAATAAACACCCTGGCATTTTTTTTTCCCCGGGAAAACACAGGTGAAACAGAGATTGAGAGAGTTCAACCAATGGCACCAGCTCTTTTTATCTACTTTTTATTTTAGTCGGTAAAATAGTACTATGGATGGAAGGAGATAACTTAAATGACAGAGATTTCCTGGTATAAAGGTTTTTTCTTCCTTTTGTAGCAAGCCCTCAGAGAAACAATAACAAAAGCAAAAAGATAGAGATCCTGTTCCACAAAGTCTCTAAAGTTCAACTTACAAAAATACTTGTTCAGTTATGTAGTACAGCACTCCTCCAGAGAAAGCAGAAACAAGACAAAAGACAGATCCTAGTTTACAATAATGTCACAGAAAATAGAAATTATTTTGTAATTCTTATGTTTCCTGAGCCTAATCCAAGTGTGGACTGACTTCTAATTCAATTTTAAATGTACACCACTGGATCAGTCCCTTTTCTCCTTTCCCCTCCCCTGACGAACACTAGTTAGTTGGGTTCCATACATTCCTGAAGGGCACACACTCTTTTTACAGATGAAGGGAGACAAACATTTAAAGCTGGGGTTAGAAGAGGGAAACATTCAAGTTATTAGCCCCAGAAGTCAACACTTTGCAGGCCAGAGTTAGTAATGAAATCTTGCTGATAATAAACTGAACTCATGGCAAAATTGAGCAGAAGACAGCAATCTTGCAACATCCCCAGCTCCACCCACCCAGCAGCTGTTCTGGAAACCCATTATACCAATTCTATAGACATTTCAGTAGGTGCCAAATATTACTTAAAAAATATAAATGAACAATACCATAAATAAGTTTATTAATAGAGAACCTTACGCATACACCCTGGAAGATTTTCAGTCATATTTTCAGTCAGGTCAGTTTGGAGTTTCTTCAGAAAATTCCCTGTCTTATTCCACTGTATGCTGTAGACCTCTCCAAAGCTTAATCTATGTTTATCCCTTACTGAACCAGGTTATGACAGCAGTAACTAATATAAGGTGGAACAAAACCATGAGAAATAGAAAATAACATTAGAATCATATTCTTGAAATATAAATATCATAATTGATGTAATTTAGTTAATTTCAGGTTAGAACAAAATATGATTTTTCCTATGTAGTTACAGTATTGGCTCCAAAGACAGGTTTTAACAACAAGGAAGAAGTAGGTGGTACATCGTAACTGTGACTGCAAGAGAACCAGGACTTGTTTTATGTTGCAGTTATTGTGGATCAATGAATTCAAGCAAACGACTAATCCTTCCCATTAAATAGGCCAAATCCTGAAAAGTGCTGAGCACCCATAACTTCTGGGAACGGCAGATGCTCAAAGCTTTTCTGATTTGGCTTGCTCTCCTTCTCTGGGTCCTGCACGGTGTAGTGCTCTGCTCCCCTAATTCCAGGAGAGGCAATCAGTTATGATGCTTAGGAACAGTGCTGAGGTTCCCAATAGCCGATCTTATAGCAAAGGCAGCATTCACCCAGAGCATATGAGTGAATACACAGCATTTAGAAAGTTCACTGCAGTTCTATACCTAGCATTTTAGAGGTGTTAGGACACAAGCCATGTTCACTGAATGAGGGAGACTTGTGATATAATAATAAGTTAGACCATTTGCTATTTAACTGACATCTAGGTTCAATCAATTTTTTAACATCAGCTCTCCAGAATAATACTGTATGGCCTACAATAAATATGGCAGTAGATAGCTGTGCAATTATAAGAATGCATAGATTTGTATGTTGTTTGAACCACAGCAACTACTCTTCATGTTCACTCTAATAACATTCAATTAGCTCTAATGAGTGTAAGTTTTAATGCTTAACCCAATGCCTCTCTAAAAATTTGCTTCAAGGAGGTGTAGCTACTAGCTGGTAATATATAGCACCAGCTGATTAGGACAAATTATTTTCAAAATATATCTGCCATAGAAAGCTAAAATGAAAGGTAAAGTGACAGAACAACTGCTGCTAAATTCTATTTTCAGCATTGTAATTGGGATAATATACCATAATTTATTTTAATGAGTTACAATTAAGAAATGGTTTCAAGAGTTATATGTAATTTTTTTAATTATTAGTTATTAGTTGTTCATGCATAAGTGTGTTTTAATATTGGATTATCTGGGCTGTAGTAGGTGATTAAAGCTTTCAGTATATTAATTTTTCGTTTGTAGAGTTGTACATGGTGGAGCAATTCTAGCACAAGGCATTTATAAGAAAGAGATCACAGTGACACTTGGGAGAAATATTTCTTAAGTATTAGGAAAAAATATGTAAAGCAATATGGGAAAGGTGTCAGAGAAAATCCTGATATGGTTAACACTGAATTTTGTTTTATCTAACTGCAGCTACAGTTTAATGGCCCCTGTCTTAATAAAATATTTAAGTTAACCTGGTTGCAGAGTGACTTATTATACTACATATTCTTTCACTTTATTAGTATAAAGAAATATTATCATGGGAGGCTATGCTAACAAGCCTGGACACTGCTTGTATTGTTAAAGAATAGGTTCACATCTCAAAGGAGTATAAAGACCTACACCTCTTTAGCTGAAAAAGCATTTTACTTATCGTATAGAAAACAGTCTATTTTGTGCTAAGAAGAATGGCTTATAACAATAAACAGCCTCTGTGCTATCAGTCATTCTCATGTAATACACTATTTATTGTGTTTGCCGTTATCCAAGCTAGAGGCCGGGGGGGGGGGGAACAAATGGTGAAAAATTCTTTCCAGAAGCCAAACATTAACCTGACTTGAGTTTTGTGCATCTTAACTTCATCAGTATGATTCTCATGGGAACCTGTGCCTACTCTTACAAATGGAGAGGTTCATAACTAGGATATAATAAGAGACCTTGGTATAGAGCATTTATTTTTTTTTCCTTACTGTATTCTGTCAGCTTTTTTTATCTTCTATAGTCCTCCAAGTATCCAGAAACTTAACAGTAAAAAATATACATTTTAAGATTTTCTTCATAGTTCTACTATAGGTCTCATTAAAATTAGGATAAAGTGTATCAAGATACGTGGATATTTCTAACCATAGTGCACGTGCTACTTTTGCCATATTTAGAAAAAAACATCCCTTAGTCCATTTACATTTAGCCATTACAACAGCAACATCTCAGTATAATTAATCTATTGCAACTATCTTTCAGGACATTAAATAATGTGTCATGATTTACAGACCACTCTGAATTTCAAACAGTCTTCATGGCAGTCGGATAATAAATAAACGTCAAATAGTCTCAAATCTTTCTAAAATGAGTACTTGTTTTATTAATAAAGGTTAGGTAGTAAATGGAGGAGTGGGGAAGGCTTAAACAATCAATTATAATGGGCCAAATTTAGTTCAAAAATATGAAGGCAAACTTCCCTATGATCACTGGACTCTCTTTGATCAAGCAATACTGCTCCAGATCCGTTGATTCACTAGGCTATCAAGTAAAACTCTTTGAGTTTTGATTATAATGGCTTAGCATTATTGCCTTCAGAGTATATTACTAGTGACATATTGTGTGAAACAACACCTACTGTTGTCTTTACAGTAGGAGACTACTAAAAAGGTACAAAAAAATTTCATTTGTTGCAGCATACCACCTTTTCCACTTGCAGAAGTGCATTCACTGTTTAGGAAAAAAGGGTGTTTTTAAATGATTAGATTATTCCCAAGAAGCTTCCAAGTTCTGCCTGATTTTCAAGGAGAAACAATTTTGAAATGAAAATTGTTTCTAAAACATACTTTTGGAGATTGTTTTGACTCCTAATCATCTGATCAGATTGTAAACAAAGGATACTTAGAGAATGGGAAAGAGAAAGGAGTGAAATAAGGTAGGGAAAGGAACAAGGAGATGTTTTCCCATAAAATATTAAGTTTATATTTTACGTTATCTAGGAACACAGACATTCCTTTTAGTTTGTTTTGAGATATCTCTCTTCCCAGGAAGCTGGGTGTCCCATTTCCCTGAATTTCAGTAGAACATGACTGCATTGCTCCTTTCAGCTCCTCAGAAAGGGCTGATGCTTGGATCATTTTTAACTATCAATCAGATGAGTAGAAGCAACAAAAAGCTAGGGCATATTTCATTTTATTGTTTCTAAACAAATTAAATTCTGTCTGGAAAAGACTGCTGTGATCAGCATGGTTTTATATGTGCTATTTCTCAGGATATTGAGGATGAGTTTCCATGAGGATTCGTTACTTGTTTTTTCCTTGCAATCAAGCAAAGCCTATTTTGTACAGATACAAGGTTGACTAAATCCTTCTTAGACAGCAACATAGAGTGCATGAGCAACACACCACAAGGAGTATTACAGTCTGCATAATAAATTTACTGAGGCCTTTATTTTCCTGTACATTTTAAATCTTTTCTTTTCCTGCTGAAAGATTATATTCATCCTGAAACATTACCCTTCGAGTGTTAAAATGACAAGTGCTGATGAAGGTAAAGCTGATCAGCTGCAAGACTCCCACTGCTGAACATTATAAAGTTTCTGTTGTTCAAACAGCTCAGTTAATTATCCAAATGTGAAGGATATCAGGAGGAGACCTGCTGAGCTTTACAGCTGACTTCCAGGGAATTAACCATAATAGAGCTGTTATAAAGAAATTATGACAGACCCAATGTACAGGGACCTCTGCTTACCTCTCTTGAGGGTTTGTGCAGGACCTTATAATCAAACAGAGAGTTAGGAATTTCCTCAGAATCAAAAGAAAGTAACATTTTGCACGAGAAAAACAGTCCAATCAACCTCATGGTGTTTTATCACATAAACCCAGAGAGGATTCCAGAGTCACACATGTTAATTGCCTGCTATGAAGATGACTGGCATTTCTCTGGTGCAAGGGACTACTTTCTGAAATTTAGGTTCTTAAAATTACTATCTTGCCTTCTCTGCCATTAAAAATGTAGTCCCTGCTGCTTCTATGTACACAGTCGAAAATCCATATGATTTCTTTATATAAGGGTGCTTTTGTATATTATAACCATTTATATAATGGGTGCTTATTTGCATGTTTGTTTGTTTTTTTTAATAGTCAACAATTTCTGTACCTGGGACATACAATTTCACAGCAAAAAAGTGAGGATGAGGAAGCCTCAGTGGCAGAGTTGTGTGAAAGGATGAGTAGTAGGGGTGAATTGAGTAAGACATGGAATCCAGTAGAATTAGCAGATAGGAAAACCAGACCTTTGATCAGTCAGCATGACACTGGCTGGTACTACAGCAGCCAAAGCTGTATGACTCCTGCTTTCACAGTCAGGTGGTCTAAAACAAACCCCACTCTTTTTTACCCTGCCTCCAGGAAACCATAATTTGTGTACAAAGTACAATGCTATACTATGCTAGCTAGATCAGATACTGGAAACTGAATAGTCATATCACCCCATTTCACTCAGCAAGGCTAATACGCCTTTATACATTCTGCTGCTCCCAATAATCATGCTTTAGTATAACTGCAAGGTATTGCATTCACCTGTGCAGGCATGCTCGGAATGGAGAAAAAAGCATAGACCCGTAGTTAAGCTAGGAAAGAAAACACTCATGGCATCCAGGAAGGTCTTAATGAGGAGGTAATACCTGAAAACTGAGAGAGGCAGTTCATTGAAAATAAATAGTTAATTTTCTATGCCATACAGAGGGAAATAATAGTATGATCATATCTTATATCAAAGTTCACCATTATCATTATAATTATATAAGTCTTTATGAGAGGCCTATCACCACAGCATCTAGGCACCATCAATTCATAACTTCTGGGCATTCATAATCTTTACACACATTAAGTATCTCTCTCTTTGAAATATTATTTAACTTTGCAGTATGAGTTCTGAGTAGCTGCACCTAACAGCTTCCATAAAATAATGTGCAGCAGGATGAGCAATTTTGGGTGTGATAATATCAGTGAAAGTTATGCACTGTACTTATTACCATAAAGTCATAAGTGGAATGGTATAATAATGGAGTAGAAATGGAAACCACATTTCCATAATTGAGATAATCCATATTCTGTACTACCACAGGTTAATTTGCAAAATTAATTTGATGTGATAAATGGTTATCAAGTTGTCAAGCAACTATCCAAAGCCAAAATCACTGAGAGGTTTCTCTGATGAAACCACTCAATATATTATTTTCCTTCCTTTTTTCTGTCTGTCTTTTTTTGTAGGCTTGGAGACTTAAAACTATGTAAGTTTTGCTACTGAATTCATCAGCAGTAGGACTGGAAAGAAGACATCATTATCCTAGCTACAGAGCCGATGTGGCTATACTGCTTCCAGACGGCCATCTGTAGTCTGTTGGGCACACCATGCCCAACATAGGGAAACCTTTTCATGGAAACCTTGACTCATGAACCCTTACTCAAGAATCAGTTCAAAATTCAATAGATAAAGATTGATGGTATTGCCTGTGAGAATCTTATGCCAAATCTAAGGGTTAGTGGAGTTTTAGCTGTTTGTTAAGTTGTTTCCAAAACATTTTCCCATTCTAAGTGTACTGCTTTCATATTCTAACTGTATTTCCATGTACTTCTGCTTGTCCAGGCCAAATTCAAGCACAGAAATGACCTTTTTCCCAAGAGAACGAAGACCTCCAGACCACCTCCAGAAAAAGAGTCTCAGAATCAAACCAGCTCCAAAAAGTAGCACTGGCATGCATCAAGAATTTGCAGTATTCAGAAAAACCTGCAAACATTACTAGAAACTTTACCACAGTTCTCTGACTAATATTATGTAAGCACATGCTTACATCTACTTTGGAACTTAATCTGATAAAATAGTAAAATGTGAACAGGATAGTGAGAGAGCACATACCCAGGTGTTTTCCTCAACTCCTCCTGTTTCTCAGACAATTTAATCTGACTCAAAACCATGCCTTTAACTCAGTGCAGTAGGTTCAATAACCTAATGTCATGGCTATTCCTGCCATATCTGTGGTTTCACCACAGATCAATGAAGAGAAGGGCTGGAGACATCTGTCTACAGCCAAGAGATCACTAACTGAGCATACATCTAGCTATTACCATGCATCGGATCCCCCCAAATGACACGCCCAACATATTCATCTTTTTCTCATAAACAGATTTGTAGAGAGCAAGTCTAGCTCCTTCAACCCAGAGTAACAATGTCAGCTTGACTGACCGCAAATTCTTTTCTTACGGAAAGTCCCTCAAGGGTAGATGCAACAGTATGGCAAAGGGTTTTAAAGCAGTGACTTTTCTACTAATAACTCCCACTATGCTCATGTTCATATTCTCATAAGAATTGTTCACTTACATCATTCTCTTCAAGGCTTCAGTCTTTGGCCTCACTTATACTTAAAAACTTTCTGGTTGCTTATCTTTTCCTGCTGTAACAATTGCAAAAAATACTTTACTCATCTTTGTTTTATTATATAGTATCTCATAAACAATATTGGCATATAACACTTGTAGTATTATATATGCTACTGTAATAATAACTATTGATGAAAGTCAATATTTGCTGGGTGGAGCTGCCTACTTCATGTTTCATGCAGCATTTTGCAATTCAATTAAAACTGCAGGAGCACATTTTAAGAAATAACACTGGAAGCCATCTTTCTGGAGGAAAAAAAAAAGTGAGCTTTGTAATAAATAAAGCTGGGTGACTCATTACCCAAACCATCCAAGAAATGCAAAACAATATTCAGATATTATGTTACAAGCTTGAGAGAAAGATATTTAAGGGTATTGTTCACTAGACATGAAACCTAAAAATATTCTTGATTCTATTAAGAATAATCTTGACTGTTTTGACAAGGTCTAATTATAATTGATATCTCTTTAAACTTCAGTCTAACCAAAAGAAATATGATTACTTATCTGTTCTGAGCCCTACACCTGAATTGCTCCTCCTTAATAAATTTTTCTTTAGAATTACCAAATGGAAATTTCTGTGAAGGACATTCCATAGTAAACTTCTTGAGATATGTGTACATTAAAGTCCTGTCAAATGCAGGATCTAAAGTAATTTGCAATGAAACACATCAACTGTCACTGTAGTTTGAGAGGCTGAAGTTCCAATTTCAGCCATTATGAAACAAGAAAAGGGCTCACAGCAGGAAGCTTCTGTTGAATGGAAGAAACAATCACTCGGTACCCTTAACAACTTGAGCAATTAACCTGGGAAACTAGCTAGCTAAGTAAAATTTATAGTTGTTTTACCTGTAAAGGACACGCATCAAAAATCTTGAATGCACAGCCACAGCTAAAAACATTAGCATATTTTCACTCCAGTTTGTTTTCTCCACAGCAGTGGCTTGGCACCCCACTTTTCTTTGTCACTATTAAGTTTATATGATTAATTTATTATTCCCTTCAACTGATGAGCCAAAAAACCCCCACAAACAAACAAAACACTGGGTGAGGGAAGTCGGAACATCTGGTTTTAATGAAATGTTATGTATTTATTGTTTCCTAATCATAAATATAAATGTGAAAAACGTATGCCACTTAAAATAATCATATTGCATTAAAGTTAATTTTTATTTCAAACACTTTTTAGAAGGAAAAAGTGACTTTCACAGAATTCCTTGAATCTCTGAAAGCAAGTCTTTGCTATTTCTATTCAATTGGCCAGTGATCCAAGTATTCATTCACTCAGAATGTGAGGCCTTAGGTTCAATTCCTTTGTCCACTTAAGTGAATTAGAGTTCAAATTTCCTATGTTTCAGGAAAATGCTTTAACTACCAAACTATTGGTTATATGCAGATTGTAACATTGTTAGCACTGGGAGTATTGTCTTAAAAGGTGAGCAGGCAGAATGTCTTTGCACATTAAAGTTGTTTTGGGAATGTCCCAATGAAAGAATAAAGAAAATTATGACTCTCCTTCCTGCAGTCTGGCAGATTGCACATTCACGAGCTGCAGGTATTACTAAGGCCAATGGGGACCAAAGGCACTAAGCCAAAGAAAAAATGGCATCAAACACTGTTTTTAACTTAGCCATGCCCTGACAAACATTAGCCTTCCCTGTCCTATGAAATTATGAGATGATATAGCTTTCATAGAACCCTCTCTCAACTTCAGTGATATGCTTAGCCCATTACTTTACACTTTTTAACCTGTTCATTTCATCTAATTCAAGATGATTGCAGTTTCGTTTCTGTGGGCATAAAATGAATCCTTTACTAAAGGGAATGCTTGTATAGCCATTTGTGTTTTCAGTAAATGCATCTTCCTTTTTGTTCCTTTTCTATAATTCTTTACTGTAATCTGCCCCCTCTGAACTATTATTGAAGTATCTCATTTTCAGGCATCAGAGTAAGTAAACAGGGTCTTCTGAAGAAACAGAGAAGATTTTTTTATGAGAAAGAATTGCATGACTGGTATATTTCCCATGAGACCACACAAATTATTTCTAAAAGGCACCCTGAATCCACTACGCAGGAGAATAAAAATCCAGTAGTTTCTTATGATACATGGTCTCTTGAGGGCCAGCTCTCAGCTCTGTGCCATCAAACTAGTTTTTCATACTAAATTTCTGAAACTGAAATTGATTTTAATTAACTTTTCTTCAACTCATTCCGCATTCGCTCGCTCTCTGTTTTTATTTATTTATATTTTAAAGTTCAATGATTTTGAGATATTGCCTTTCACACATATAACCTCAAGGGCATTTGAAGTTCTGATGACATTGTGATCACTAGACTTTAGATGACTCTCAACTTTTATCTTATTTATCATCCTTGTCTTATTTCCCAGCAACATTAGAAGTAAGCACAAAATAGCCTGTACTTTACTGGATAGTCCGCAAGAGGTATCAGAGAAGAGTCCTGTATTACCTCCAGGAAGAGGTACCCTTTCTTATCAATTCCATAATTGCCAGCCCAGTCAATATTAACTAATTGAATTTCCAATGATTAATGATCTATCCTTTTTACAGGCTTCCCTTATCTTCCTCTTCTTTCTAAATCTTGTCTAGGAGGTCTATACCAATTTCCAGTGATTTTTAGGTTTTAATTTGCCTATCTTTCATCTTCATCTAAACTGTCCCTACTCAGGTGTCTAAACTACATATGCCATTTATTTCTTTTGTCAACTAAGGTTCTTCATACATATTGCCATATGTCTTTTTGTCCTGCTGTGTCTATGCCTTTTACTATATATATTTATCATGCCACTTCAACCTTTACTCTGTTTCTTGAGACATATCTATAAAATGGATATTGGGAAAAAGACATATTTGGGTACCTAACCAACATCCTACCTATAGAGAGATCTTCTCTTATCAGAAATCCTAAATGTCACAAAAAGTATTGTAAAAATGCAAATGTTCCTGAAAAAATAACCTATTTCAAGAATTGTGCTTTCACTGGATTGTCTTGGTCAACTGGAGGTAAGTAGCCTTTGACTTCATTATTCAATAAAAGTTGTAGATGCTCATCCCATCTGAAAAATTGCTAAAGTGTTTAATATTGCAAACTGTGGTTTCCAGAAGTGTATGCTTTAGTTTCTGTGTGCATAATTAGATTAAGAACACTTTTCTACATCACCTTTAAAGTTAAACTTACAATTGTCCTAACAAGTTGAAGATATGTTCTCAGGATAGCATCACTATTTATTGAGCTAATGACTAATCAAAACAAAGAAGCAGCTATTACAATCTAGAATGATTATACTATAATCAGACATAGACTAAGCTAGAAAGGTCTGACCACACTATGTGTTTTCACTATTTGCTGCTAATTTTACCCTATCAGCATCAAGAAAACTCAAGTCTTTACCTTAAGACTTTGTCACCACAAACATTTCATTTCATTCACAGGGTCAAAAGATGCCAAAAACAGAAACCAAGTTTGCTGCTGCCATACACACTGCAAGCACCTTGGCAGTCAGTAGTGTTAGACATTTTAACTTCTTCTTCAGTGCTGTGTCTAGACTGCTTTCAGCAATGCATTGAATCATTTTAACCTGTAGAGCTCAAGCAGAGCAGAAACCTGAACGCTTGAAACTACAGGCTTACCTTTGACAGAAGCCTTTTGAATATGGCTAAAAGATTTAGTGTTACTTACATGAGCCACTTACATAACATTGCAAAATGATACCTTGATTTGTTTAGCTGAAAGCTTTGATACTATTTTTATATCCTTGGATACAAAATGTGAATAGGTGGCTGTTCCCTTTAAAACACCAGAAGTGCTGGATTTATATCCTTGAAGGCTGAAGCACTCTTTATGGTCATTGACGTGTACAATTCAGAAGTAAATGTTAGAGCTTGCTTTTATTGTCCTGCCAAGATGCCTCAGTCTTGGGCTGGAAAGAAATTGCAGCTGAGGACACATAGATCTCTTTTCACACAGTTTCTTCTCAAGCAGGATAATACCATCTGTGATTTTTTTATAAAATTTGTGACATAGGGATAAGTTCATACTTTTTAAAGTAAGTGGTCAAAATGTAAATTTAAATGTCCCAGTATAAAGACTCTCTACTATATCTACTATATATTAACTAAGCCAGAATAATATACTTTTTTTTTTTTTTAAACACTCGCATGTCTTTATGTCATATATGGCTCTTCTTTGACCATTAAATATGCTGGTAAGAGAAAAAGCACATTTGTTAATTTTGCACATCATCAAACTATATTAGATTCAGACTGGCAACCATAATTTAAGATATACTTAGTCTGTTTTCAGTCCCCCAAATTCAAATGCATATTTTGTATTGAAATCACTTTAATGCTAAATAATATTCAAGAAGGAGATGTTTGCAAGGTTTGCTTCTATATCTCCTGTACAATAGATAGCTGGAGAGATAAACGCATGCAGACAGGGAAGGCGTCGTCCCATGTGACTACTTTGTGTTGTATAATCTGGACACTCTCGACCAAAGGACTGTTAAATAACTTGGGAAGTCTCACCTCAGAGATTTTACTGGAGATTTTTCACTTCTTCCTTCTGTTGATGGAACAAGGAAAATAAGGCACAGCTAGACTCATCCTTTGCCAGCCTTGAATACATTTTCAGTCACTTACAGCCTGAAATTTAAAACAGCCTTAAGCTCTGAAATGGAGCACTAGGAGATCAGCCTTCATAGAAAAAGCAAGAGGGCAACAGAAGCACAGAGATCAACTTTGAAAACATATTTGCATACAGATCACTGAGTTGTCTTTTAAGTACTCATATCACACCAGAGTATATCCTCCATCATAAATATTTAAGCTAGCGGAAGGGAATATGAAGTCTTCAGTGTTTTAATAGTGCAATCAGCAGCATTTCTAGTTGCAAAAAACCCCAGCAAAATATATTGAAAATCCTGTGAACTGCTACTAGCCTTTGCATATATAAATATCTCTTCTTAACCTGAAATATGTGTAATAATAAACAAGTTGTTTTATGGCTCGAGTTTTTTGACTGCTGTAAAAAGACCAAACTCTGTGTTGACTGTTAGGAGCAATTGCAGAAGAGTATGAAATAGTCATTAAGATCCCCTTGAGTATGAATACAAACTGATTTAGGACTATGGCACATTTTGGAACAAAGTATATTCCACTGGAGAACATTTTTTGCAAGGTTCGATCATTTCTACTGATACATAGGTGAGGTATTGTTTAGTAACGGAAGAGGTGATTAGTGCTCTAATAATCCAGCTTCCATAAAGTAAAACAACAAAGCAGTAGAGTAGAGTAGCTGCAAGACAAAATTTTGGTGATGACTTGAAAAAAAATTGCAATTCCTTTACTGGAACAAAATCTGTGATATATATCAAAAATCACTCTCAAAAAGATTAAACATATATTAAACATGCACTATAGCACCCAGACTAACAGTCCCCTTTTCTGATGGTAAAACAGATTTTTTTTCCTAAAATCCATCTGAATGATGAAATTCATGCAAAAGTACTTGTTACTAAATGTTCGTATTTGCAGACAGCAATCCATGCAGTTCTGGAGGCCTGGCAGCAAGTTAATGAGGTTTGAGTGCTCAGTGACTGAGATAAAACTGACCCAGAGCAACAACAGAGCTGTCAGGCTGTCATTTCTAACAGGCAGCGTAGTGAAACCTATTACAGAGGGCCGATAAGAATAAACGCACCATAATAATCTGGTTGAAAATAACAATCTAACAATCATTTTCCTTATTTAAGAATGGTTCTTCCTAACTCAGTGAATTGTTTATGTATTTATTTATTTGACAGATACACAGCACAGCCAGTAACCACATGGAATAAATGTGTGTGCGTATTTAGCATATTTCACATGGCAGTATTTCATTTTAGAGACAAATTCTCCAGGAGAATAATTAAATCCCATGCAATGCAAGTATTACAGCAACAGTAGCTCTTACAGGGCTGAACAGTTTTTAAATATACACTGTTTGAATTCTGTCCTTGGTGATCTCAATAGGAAGATGACAAAAAAATAAAAGCACGTAATTGCTGAATACAAAATCTATTGTTTGGATATGCTCTGGACTAAAAAGTAATAGATGTTCATGATAGATAGGATGTGGAAATTGATCTCTTTCAGAAATGATTTTCCCTCCCAAAATCTGAGTCAAGCAGAGGAAAGGAAACTAAATTCCTCTTCCCCAAATATGTAAAATGTCCCTATATTTCCTAAGGTGTGCTTGGCATTCAGTAACCCTTCCAGCGGGACCTGAGGAGTTAGTGCCCCTAAGATGTCTCTAAATGCTCTGGGGCTGCTACTGCACGCAGGATCCAGATTGTACGCCGCAGTCGGAAAGGCAGAGCTCCCTGGATGCAGGTTTCAGAGCACCCGCACGCTGTGGGGGAGAAGGAGCTGGGGCAGCCCCTCCACGAAGAGAATCTGGGAGTAGCTGTAGCAGATCTAATCGACTGCTTCCGCGTAGTGGCAGTCATTTTAAATCTCCGGCATTTAATGTTCAAGGGACTTTTGTTCTCTCTTTCTCTTATTCAGTATACGTTTGAAAGGAAAGGAAAACAAATAGAAGCTGTTACATCATTAATCTAATCATTTCTTGCTGTAAACAGATATTACTGATTCAGTTGTCTCACCACGGACTGTAATTTACTTCACTGACAATGGATAATAACGCCCTTCATCTCTGCTATAAACTAAGAAACCATCTTCGTGCAGCTTAATTCCTACAACACAACTAAACCACAGTATTTACTGTAGCAGGGCTACGTATTTGGCTAAAAATTAATTCTGTTAGTGCTTAACATGGGAAGGGCACTTAGACATTTTCAAAGCCAGATGTGATCTTCTAGTCCCACAGCTTTTTCTGGAGTGAGTGGAAGCTACACTAAGCACCATAACCTCGAGAATCTGTCACCACTTACAGGCCCTAATAGCATTCCAGTACTGTCAATGGAAAGACCCTTGCTGGTTATCCTGCTACTTTGGGCTCACATTATGTACAGTGATGTAGCAAATGAAGGCACGGACTCAAGAAGTGATGCATCTTGAGACCTTTACTGTTTGTTTCTGAGCATATTTATACTAAAAAGTTAGCTGCTTCAGCGGTTTCACAGACACACTTTGCTAAGCCAGTCATCATGCAGATTATGTCACAGGCAGCCAGTCATTGCACCGATCAGGCACACAGTGATCTTGCCTCGTACTTTGCTGTTTGCTTCTTTGTTGGAGAAACGCTGACTTGTTCTTAGCCTTGGTTCCCACTGGCTTCTGCTGGTTTATCTGTACTTTCTCAAGATGTATCATCCCCAGCTGCACCGGTGTCCTTGGGTATGTTTATCTGAGGCTCCTGTTGAGACTCCTTGTCCGAGCTGGTAACAGTTCCCCCATTCCCCTTTTCCCACGGCCTGCTACTTGCAACTTCCCTCCAACTTAACCCTGTCATGACCCTCCACACAGTGATATTCCAAATAAAGAACAAAAAAGATGGTTATCACTTACTAATATTATAACTAGGACTTCCTGTAGACTCTGCTTTTAACAGAAAAGTGCAGTAAAAATTTCTTTTAATTTAAATAAACTCTCTGAAAATTAGCTGAACAATAATAATAAGCCTGCTCATTTTTTGTTGTTTTTTGTTTTTTATATTATAGCACCTTCTTTGCAGAGACTATGAGAATGTTAGACTTTTTAAGCAGTTCCTCACGCCTGCAAATACCAGGGCTTAGAAAACAGATACGCACTATCTTTTTAAATCTAAGAAGGAAGTTCCAGCAGTTCCCACACATCTTAATGTCAAATACCATAAGTCAGTATGATCTTTACTGGTGCACAAAAGTATTCTTGAAAGACATGGTCTGTTTGGTTTCCATTATTATCGCCATTATTATTATGAAACACATCTGTTATGCATAATGTTATGTAAAGTAGGAAAGCAAAGTATAGGTGTTTTTTAAAGTATTTTTTTGATTATTGGTTCAGACAGCATATAAAGTAAAATTTACATTCAGGTAAACAGGGTCTAGTGTCAGGAAACTGTTCTCATAACCCTGGAGTGTCTCGATGAAGAAGTCACAAAACAGTGTTGCCATTGAAGTTTACCTAGCCACTGGTTTTAGTTTAGCTGAATTTATTTTCCCCTTTAAAAAATAACAACTGCAACTGCACAGAGGTTTCTTTCCACTTCCAGGACTTAAAAAAGCTGCATTTTGAACTGTAAATATACATGGAATAAAGGATGGAAACTTCTTCCTTGGCTACCATTGACTGGAATCTATACATTCTTTCACCGTATGAATTGCAGTAATTTAGCTGACATTTCTCTCTATATCATAACAACTTTTCAGTGTTCCTGTCCTCAAACTTTTACATGTGGTGACACCTTTATGTGCTTAAATGCTGTAAGCTTGGGTTTCAGGTCATAGTGAAATGCCAAAATAGCTACTGAGAGTACTGTCAGGCTTTCCTCCTACCAGTAGATTATGCAATTTGTTAATTAAGGCTACATGAATATTTGTGGATCTAATTTGGAATTTCACTTGCCTGGAAATGGAACATTTAATTTTTGAGCATGTTAAAAAACAAGATCCACAGAGAAATCACAAAAATGAAGCTGCTGAAAGGAACAGGAATAAGGCCTTTTGTTTCCTCTCTCTCTTCTTTTAACCTGAGGTCTAAAAATACAAAAGACTTAGCTTCATATCCCTCCTCTTTGTGAGATGACCCACCATAGTGCAGAAGGATGTGCAATAAAATGATGCTTTATGCCAGACTGAATCAATCACAATTGCAATAGTAGATGTTACTTTGTGTGGAATACTTAAATATTAATTGTACCAGATCCCCCAAATGAAAAAGAATACAATCTGGAGCTTAGGACATTCACCTGGTAGGTGGGATACAATGGCTAAAAGTTGCTGAAAAGGAATCTGAAACAAGGTTCTCTAAATCATAGGAGAATACCCTAGCCTGTGGGATACTGAGGGAATTGAGGATAACTTAACATTTTCACTCTCCAGCAGTTTTGTGAACCTAGTCCTTCATTTCCTTGGCTTTTATTGCAACTCCAGAAACATTTCCAAATATTTCAAAACATTTTTTCAGTATTTGATTCTTATTTCAGCTATTCCGGAAGTGCATTTCTGAGGAACAAAGGATTTAAAAGGAAAACATCATTCAGCTCAACTTCTGAGTGATCTGATTGCCTTGTATCATCCCATTGTCTGGGCAGCTTCTAATATAAGTTTCCAAAGGTGTAGCATATATCATTTGGAATGCACAGCAAAAGATTAATAAGTGTATTCCTCACAGTTAACTTTAAAGCTGGTCAAAGAGTTTTCAATATTTTTGGAAGACAGAGTAATATGATTTCAGTAAAAAAATTGCAATGTGTCATCCTGGTCAAAGCATTGCATTTTTCAAAGTAATTGCAACATAAACAATGTGGAGATCTCCTCATTATTTAAAATAAAACTGAAATTGAAAAGTGTCTTGAAATTCTGTGAAAATGGTCTCCCTGCTCCCAGGATTTTTATTTTTTTTCCACCACTGCTTTCCAACTTGGAAAGGTTTTACATATAATACTGCATAAAAGAATACCTATGTGTGCTTTTCTCTCATTCCTGAAAGTCACTTTTATATCAAGGGAAATTTATATAAATTTTTATCCAGCTGAAGATAAATCTACACTACTGATATGTGGAAAAGATAGGAAAGCTCTTCATGCTAATCCAGGTCATGTGGATGTCACACAAATGTTAGGAGCATCAGAATTTTCATCAGCTTTTTCCCTGTTCTCTCCTCTCCTTTTCATTTTTCATCTGTGTCTGTGCTCATTTTCCTCTGTCCTTTTTTAATTCAAAATTTTCAGGTTTTCTTCCATCTCTTCTCTGCTATATTAGCTCCAGCTAAGGAAATCTTAAATTTCCGTGTTTGGTACTAAGCAGTATAAATGTGTGCGTCTCTTTCACCAGCATAGCATGTGCAGGGGAATAGACACTGATCCAGCATTTGTTTTTCTGTCAAACTGTATTGGTAATCCAGCATGAACAATCACACCATTTAAGATTTCCACTGCAACAGTTGATATGATCTCAGGAAGATTACGGATATTTTTAAGTTCTTTAGCCATTTCCTCCTTACTTATTGACCAAACTGTGTTAAGATCCACTTGCTATTCCTTGTCTCTAATTTTGAGGAGGCATCATGGAAGGAGTTAAAGTGTTGGAACCTTCCCTTCTGCCATAATCTTAGTGCAAAAGGGAGCGTGAATATTCCATTAAAGGTCTTTTGGCCTGTTTCAACAAAATCATTCTTAGAACACCGTGGAAAATTCCATTTAAAAATATCTTATTGCTGGAAAGGTAAAGAGAAAAAGTAATTGAATTGATCTTGGTGCTGGAAATATGAGTGAACTATGAATGACAGCCTGAGAAATTCTAATCAATATAAAAAGAGAACTTTAAAGATCATTTAATTGAAGCAGAGTAAGTAGAATCTTACATGGTTTAAATAATGTCAACAGAAAAGTTACTGTTTTCAGCTCACTAAACATGATAAGACTTTGAGAGTCATAAGCACCTAATTCCATCTCAGGAATTTAGTAGTGGGTAAAGATTAAAGCTTACTGTCTCCACAGGGTGCTGAGCTCTTGATTCATGTTTTTTATAACATCAAGTCTGGATTATTGTAATACCCTGTTTGTAGGCCTCTTTGATACAGTGGTTTGCCGTTCACAAGCTTCAACATGCACAGATTATAACAACACGGATTCTCAGTGGAATTGAACTGTATCAACATCCTACTAGACTTGACTGGCTTTTTGTCAGATTTAAAATGATTTTTAAAATGTGCAGCTTGCTTACTTTCTTTTGGAGCATTCAGTGACTTTTGTTCAACTTAACCTCTTCAAAACTAACTTCATGATTTCTCATTTTTTCTGTTTATTGAATATTCTGGTGACAACTAAGTGCACTATTGGCTCCAATCTCTGAAAGCTGATGTGCCCTCAACACACATGGATTACAGTGAGAAAAAGCTCTCTGTTTCAGGTTCAAGTCTGGGACAGATACTGTAAACTCTACGGAATACATTTCTTAATGCGTTTTGCTTGTTCTCTTGATCCATGTTCCAGAGTGTGCCTTGCTGTAGTGAACTAACATTGAAAACTGGAGGAGTATGAGATAATTGATTCTTTTAAAATATACCTTTAACATTTGAAAAGTATTGTCAAAGAATATAGTAGATAATACTTTATGAATCTACACAAATTAACTATCCCAGCTACATATTCTAATGCATTAAGGCAATAAGTTAATGAGCTCACTGTACTACTCAATTTCTGAAAAGTCATGGAAATGGAAAGAGGTAATAAATGATTGGAGAAAAATAATACCCATTGGTAACAGTGATACCTTTAAGTAAAAAGAAGAGGGTAATCTTTGTAATTCTTGTTCACTGTGTCTATTCCCATTATAAAACAAATATTAAAAAGAAAAAAAAATCAAATATTTAGGTTTAATTTCAAAATAACTCAGCACTGTAATGAAGACTGTAAAATTCATTTCTAATTTAATCAATATGTTACTTGAATATGCAGGTGATACTAAATCAGGATGAACTGCAACTTTGAACTGCAGGTAATAAATATCTTAGCTTCTTGACCAGAGATTTCTCTAATATATGTATTAAAAAAAAAGGACATTCATACACAAATCCTTCACAAACACAGAACTTGAAACAATAAAACTTCTACAGCTAACACCATTTGTTGAGGTCTTTTCCTTAGCACAGAATTTTTTGCCCCAAAAAACAATGCCAAAGATTACCTTCTAAGACATCTTAGAAGTAGTTTTCATGCTCTCCTCTTTCCCCACAAGAATTTTTTCATAATAATTCTTTATTCTCTCTTTTTAGAATGTATGACATTGGTTAAGACATGACTCTGCCTGTGTGGGGAAGAGAAGGAATTGCACTTCTGATTTTTCCCTGCTCTTAATTAAAATATAGGCATATTTCCAAGAGTGCATATACTACAAAGATCTATAATAAGTGGCATGGCCCATTCCAGTTTGTGAAGCCCTAGTATAGCAAACCTATATAAACCTGAAAATTATGTAGTATTATTTATAGAATATGAAATCATTTGACTTTCTATTTTACTGGAATAATTTCTAAAAATGCACCATCCTGCAAAAAATACATAACTAAAGAACATATTTTTTTCTTAGTGTATCTTCCTTCTCATAGTGATCAGCACAAAAAATCTTGCATCTTGAGCAAGGTTTTTTCAAACAGCTTGTATAAATTTCCCTCTAAACCCAAAATACAAATATAAAGCGATGTATTGTACAATTAAGGACCACATAGAAAAAAAAACAAACTATTTTGCTTTGCATTATAATGAAAGCTTTGTGGGCCATGAGAAGTCCTCACATGCAAGTCAGTTTATTTAATTCTAGATTTATAGATGGATTACTTGATTGCCTTGCAGCTTCAGGTTTTATTGGAGAGAGTTCACAGTGCTGGTCTCAGCTTCAAATCTCTGGCTGTAATTTATAGATAAACACACTCTCCTAAGGAAAAAACTTTACCAGTATCAGATTATAAACATTTCTTATTAGCTGCTCAGAGTCAGTGTTTTTAGGGAATCTGATCTGTTTTCAGAAAACTGTGGTGAATGTTAGAAAATGACTTTCAGAATCAAGTCATAATATATCATCACAAGCTGGTAAGATATACATATCTAGAAACCTCAACTCTTTAACAAACCAAAGGGTGAATTATAGAAGAATCTAGCTAAAAATTCAATTATTTCACTGTTATGTATCTGCAAACTAATATGAGCCCAGGAACAGCAGCACGGGGTGAGTACGAAGTGTCTACTTCTCTATCCATGGCTGACATCTAGAAAGATGACCTTGGGTCATCTGGGGATATATTAAATGACTAATGCACAGGCTGCATGTTAAGAACCTTCAATTAATTTTATTCAGGTCAAGAACCTTTATAACCACATTTAGAAAGCTAAGAAGAGAAAGGAACAGGGAAAGAAACCAAGAATAAGAGGAAAAAAGGAAAACAGAACAGAGATAGAAACAGAGTGATTGAGAAGGAAATTCTTACAGAACAAATCTGCACGCTTACTCATTCAGAGTAATATTTAGCCTTTTAGGTTTTTAGTGGAATTTAGTAGTCTGTTATTCATGACTGAATGATGACTCACCGAGCCTATAGAAATGAATGGGGTTCTCATGTGTAGTACAGCAATCCTGGCCCGACTGAAGTCAACAGCAATGCTGTCTTTGATTTCGGCTGGATAAGAATTTTAACTGGTATAAGAAGGATCTGAAAATTCACTGAGGCCCTAATGCCACTAGAACAGAAACCTTTGTAAATTGGTAAGTAAGGGTGGGTATAAACAAGAATATTAAACAGAAAGAGTGTATTAAAATGAGATTCTTTTGCTGTTACCTCCCTCTCACTATCCTCTCACTTCCTTCCTCTCTGTTCATCCACTATTCATGGTGCTGTCATAAACAGAGACTCTGAATTCTCTTGGACAGTCTCTGCTTTTTTATTATTTATTTGTAAAAGTGTTGTTAGAGTGGGACCCTTTTCTTTGATTGGGTCTCATGGGCACTAGAAAAATACAAATAAGATGATGGTATATACCAAATTACCCATAGCTTTACCACTTCCCAGGCTGTAATCCATGTTTTCCCTTTTATAGACTGCTTGTTATAAAAGCAAACCTGTTAAAGCATTCTTAAAAATACTAATTAAAAAATTACTTTAAGTAGATACGGATGTTCATATATAGTCTTAAAATGAATCAAAGAGCTAATTTTCTGATAACCAATTACTTATCAACTATTTAGATCCGGCTCCTTGTTTTGTATTCTGCACTTCCTTTGTTTGCAATGATTACCTGAGAGGCCATTCTATCTCTTTTATGATCAGACATATTTTCTCCCCAGCAATTCCCACATACAAATACCTTACTTCCCTCTAGCAGGGTTCTTATTTTTTGTCCAGATCTATTCACTTGTCTTTAGTCTTTAAGTCTTCCTTTTCCCCAAACTATTGTAAATATTCTCCTAATCTAAATAAGCACTCTGGTTCAGACCTATATAATTCTTGCTGAAAATTCAGATTTCAAGGAGGCTTTGTATATGTACTGCCTTGTGTGTAAACTATGATCTTAATATTTCATAGCCTTTACCCTTTCCATAACAGAGGCAAAATTTAAATATGATGCTGAAAATAGTATATCGGTGGAGGGTGTGGGAAAGCACAGAAGCATAACAACCTCAATTTTTCTTTTCCTAAATTCTAGGCACACTATAATGGTATTTTACTCCATATTAGAGAAGAGATTCTATTTTGGAATGATTAGCATTTAATGTAGCTGGAAAAGGTAATTTTTGCCTAAGCTGCTGTGGATGGTGCACCAAAGCCATGGTAAATTAAACCCACTGATGCCGTCAGCCCAAAGCCACCAGGGGAGTGGTTGGGCTGCAGGCCATATGTTTAGGCTGGCATGACAGCAGTTCCATGTCATACAGCGATTCTCAAGTAAGAAGGTAAGTGTTGTTATCTTTGTAGGTCTGGTATATAGAAATAAGCATGAATCTTTCTTACCCCCATTCCCCACCACCCTGCCAGCAAAGCCAGTGTTTCAACCCAAGCATTTAGAGAGCAGGAATATGGCACAGTATTATCTTAACATGAGCAAGGATCTGGCCCATGATCTGTTCTTCATTTCAAGCACTTTAAAACTTGCAAACTTTTTTTTCAGTATAAGTATGATTGCTTGGCTTCTTTTTGCCTTCTCTAGATTTACGTTTTCTGTGTTTCATTTGATTGATATGGATAAAGCACATTCACAGAAAAAACGTTTTGTAGGAATTCCTTCTTTCCACATTAGATTCCCTTTTCAAACACTAGCGTGTGTTCCTCAGAAGATTGTCTTTTCTTTTCTTTTCTTTTTTTTGCCAGCTCAACTCTTTTTCTTTGCTGCAGCACTGTATATACTTCAGAATGGTTTTCACTGAAGTGTCTGCTGGCTCTGCTGTTTACACAAAGTCAGATTATTTATTACCTTCCTGCATTGCACTGGACAAGCCCCTGAGTTACAATATGCTTTTAAAATGATGCATATGAAGTGTCTTTCAAAAAAGGTTTTCAAAGAGCTGTCCAAACTTTGATCAACAGATACAGTAATTGACTTAAAAGGAAAAAAAAAAAAAAAGACCCAAACATCCCTTAAGAATGGTGCAACTTTTATTAAAATCATTTAAAAACTAGGTATTCCATATGATCTTTCAGGATTTTTTTATGTTTCACATCAACATGATACCAGAACTTTTTAAAGGGAAAAAGAAAGAAGAGAAGGAAGAGAGAACCCTGCCTGCCAGTCTCATCTTCTTGACAGGCTTCAAAAGCAACACGCTCACTTTTTAAAGAAAATAGTAGGTTCAGTGCTGCAAATTCCAATTAAAGGAAGGAATCACCAGGAAGTATGTTATAAGATGCCTAAATTCCAGAGAGAGGAAGACGCATCCCTGTCCTCACCATTTCCTATTGCCTGGTTAGACTGCTTCTCAGCTGGTTTTGTCTTGCATGGACTTGTCAGACATCTACCTTTCTTGCAGCGCACAAAAATTCAGCACAACAGAGCCTGCTTACAGAGACCAAGCCCCTCATCTGGAGACATCACGACACTGCGTACTATTGCACTAAAGTCCCTTTGGAGTTCTAGACCTCTATCATTCAGCATTACTCTATGCAATTGAGTTCTGGTTTTACTTTTTGACAGCAGGATAATTTACTAAATGTCTCTCTGACTTTGAAGACAGTGCTCTTCCTTTGTATCATTTCAGCTGTCAACCCTTTAAGTGATGTAAATGTTAACATGATCTGTTACAAGAAAGGAAAACCAGAAAGACACTGGATTCTTTAGGCTTTTTCTGGGTAATTTGTTTGCACTTATAAAGGAGATGAATGAAATGTAAAGTCCTAAAAAGGAGCTAAGTCTATGTGCCTCACAATCTATTACTTGCCCAGCCAGCAAACCCTGAGAGCTGAATAACTGAGTTACTGTAGAGAAGGAATGCTTTTAGCTCACTATAGCAAATTCTCAAGTATATTTTTTACAGAGTATGTATTTTTCTTCATTCAGAGTCACTCTTTTACATAAAGAATCATATTCAGTCTGAGAGTCTGGCAATACACAAACACTTTCTCAAAAACAAACACAAAAACTCCACAGCTAACAGTCCAGTATCTCTGCTAAAATCTCTATATTAGTGAAATCAAACCTTGATTACTGCTTTTAATACTACTTGACAATTTCCTTTACAAGGAAAAGGTAAAGCTTTGGCCCCAAGTGTTCTTACAGTTAGAAATCTCAAATGAATTTTTATTATTTAGCTCAAAAGGAGCAGAAGCAGATGGAGTCCAGGGTCATTTTTCTTTCAGGCCTAGAATATGAAAACTGTAAGATGGAATTAACAATAAAATTATTTGTAATACTATTTCATATTTATCTGTGAAAGGAGTTACATTCTGCATGTATATTAACACTGTGAAAGGCAATAAAACCATGGATAGGTCTCAACAACACATAAAGTAAAGGAAAAACAGAAAACAAAGTTATGCAATGTTGTAAATGAACACAGGAAATGTAAGGTATTCCTTGACATTTAAACCTGCATTCAATTAAACACAATCTGGTTTGACATGCTCCCCCACTGAGAATGATTTCTGACAAATTTTCTAAATCTCAGCTGACACGAAGGAAAAAAGAGATTGCAAAGACTGTAATAATTAGCACCAGTCATGGTAATGGATATTAAGATAAGGTGGGGGTAAACTACTGAAAAAAGGACAATAATGCACATGGACTAAATAAATCATAAAACACTAAGCTGTAATTGTAATTTTAATTAAATTTTCAACAAACTTATCTGCCACTTATGCTTCACTATTTTATTGAATTTCTGGGGGAAGATAAATCAAACTATATGGGACTACTTTTAAAGTGGACAGAGACTTCATCTGGAATCGCATTTAGATACTATTATAGTCCAATAGGGCTTAGAAATTGAAAACATTGTTGAATGTTAAAGTAGTAAAACATTTTGGTGCTAAAGAATGTGTTCAAGAACTATTCTAAAGAGCATTCTGATAGAGACCTTTGATTTGCTTTATGGTTCACTCTATAGAAAGCCCAAATGCTTTTGCTCTAACACAGAATCACTACTTATAAAGAGGTGCCCAAATCGTAACGCACTATGGACATTTATGCTTCCAAAAATCACACCTGAAATCCATCATCAGAACTATGTGGCACTGATGCTACTCAAGTAATGGATAACAAAATCCCCTGATGTCAAAAGTCATTTCATTTTTCCATCAAGAAGAATGAGGCCATCTCTAAACATATTAAAATATTATTCACTTTGACAATAAAACTAGTTCCAAGACATGAACTATTGCTATATTAGAGAAGGGAGGCAATCAGTATTTTTCATCTTCTAAGAATCTCTATAATACAAAAAATCCATCATGTCTAATGGAATCAGTAAGTACCTGGAAGGCAAATGTCTTTTCTTATTTCCAGTGTGAAATCTGGTTTGAAACAAGCACTTATAGTTAACTCACTTCTCTAATATCCAGAAAAGTTTGACCAATAATGAATAAATATTATCTACATCTTTTTTTGAAATAACATACATTTTTCATTACTATTATATGGTGCATTGTTGTACTATTAAAGAGAGATTCCTAAAGGGATGCATACATGGTTGCTTCTAGTACTTAGCACTACCACAAACTGTAATATTCCCAAAGGTTACTATGTAACGCAGATAGTTTTTCAAAGGTGTTAACTGTTGTTATCCACTTGTTATTACATTTTTTGCTGTTAATCATAAAATACCAGTTGTTAGGATTATTACAGTCTAAGGTAACATTCATGGCAACATTTGTGCTACATATACTAACTGCATTCTATATAAATATTTTAAATGTGCTTCATATCAGACACTGAATCAAGCAATATGGGTGTTAGGAAAACAATTTCATGTATTTCATTACGAAAATCTTAGTTTTGTCTGAGCACTAATCATCACTCACAAAAATAATGAAACGTGCTAAAAGAAAAGAAATATACAGGAATGATGAGTAAGTTTTTAAAATTACTTTCACATTTACAAATCAGGAAATTAAACACTTTAGCTGTGACAGGTTCTACAAAAGACCGTTTCTCTGTCAATATTTAAGTTGCTGCTGCTCTGTATCAACTCTAGCAGTTCAGTGATCATCACGAATGCCATTACAGGTTTGTAATTGGTATAGCATATCTAATCCCTCTCACTTTTATGCACCAAGAAATTAGATTATTGCTATGAAATTTCTCTGTGCTTGAGAAAAAACAGAATTCTTTCCAAAGGAGGAAGACTAATTTATCTATCAGTTAATGAAGACTCAGTCAGAACAGCCTCTCTATGCTGTTTATTTTCTTCTCTATTGAGGAGTAACCTATGGATCCATTGAATTCACCCTTCCTTTATTCCTAAAAAAACTGCTGTATCATATATCCAGTGGAATCGAGTTCTGTATATAAAACATAAACAAGCCTGCACAAGCCTTTTGTATTATATTGCTTCCACAAGCAGTGAAATATAACTTAAAGGCATTAGTTCTCTAACAAGTGTAGTTCTCTGGACCTGCACAGGAAGGGGAAAACACTATCCTTATTCAGTTTACAGGAATTTTTACCATTTAAGTCTACTGGCGGTTTTATTGCCAATATCAATTACTTAAGTCACTGTGACTGTGTGAATCATAACTATAAGCAGTTTAACAGTGATTAGAACATGTAACATACTGAGATTAGTTAACAGGAGGCTGAAGTGCTTTTTTTTTTTTTTATGTCAGAGATAATACATAGAAACCACAGCACACGTCTTCAAATCGGCCTGTCAGAGAGAGACTTGTTCAGGGTCTCTCACTTGTGTAACTCATTATTTTTATGGCCAGCAACTTCTTGTCACCATTATTAAAGCAGCCAACCCATTGCCATCCACAACCAAATGTCACGGTACTGAAATACCTACAGCTTCCTGAAGATCACAAGTACATTTTACCAAGGCAATCAAATCATGATCTTGAAACAGCTTCCTTTTACCACCAACATAAGCTATATTTGAAAGGACATCAATAGCTGTGTACTTCAACATCCCAGTCAAAGCCTTTGAGCTATCTAGTCAACTTTTTTAGTTAGGCTTTTAAAGGCTGTGTAATATTATTATTTTTGAAACATGGATTTAAAGAAACCATTTTTATGCTGTATTATATCATGCTTTTCTGTAATTTAAAATTGCCACTTTCTTTGTTTGATACATATCATTTTGCAAATATGCTCTGATAAATGGGAATTTACAAAGTGCAAAATTAATGATCAGCTTTCTTTTTTAAAGACCAATAGCTACGTCTCTTTTCTGTGTGAAAATATAAGCACAAAAACACAGCATTGAGACTGAACTCTTAGTTACTATAGTGATATCATGAAGCATGGCAGAAAATGTTATTCTAAAGCATTCTTCCATTTCCTATTCAAATGGTTAGTGCAAAGTATTCTCGAGTATATTTAGTTAATAGCAGATCAATTGCTTTGTTCCTCTCCTAACAGGGAAACTATAGACAAAGAGGAGTCATACTGCTTAACAATATGGTTATGGGAGACTGGATTAAAATAATCAATACAACTTTTAACACATGCTTTTCATTTCAAGCAAAACTCTAAAATTCCAATTCTTGGATTGTCTCCTGCCACTAATTGTACTGGATTACATTATAACTATTATTTCCCATAGCGACTACCTATAGGAACACAGGAATTATTACACTAAATGAGGTGTGTGGTCCTTCTTGTTTGACATCCTGTCTCTCAGACTGCCTGATCATACATGCCCTACCAAAATGTGCAAGAAAACTCATAGATCAGGAGGAGGAGGTAGACAAGATGGGTTCTATGTCCTTTATGCCATATTCGGTTTGCGAAAAGACTAAGTTTGGCTCCAAAGCCAGAACTACGTCAGGTAACTGACCCAGGGGCTGTCAGCTTAGCTGTAACTCTGAGCAGGGCAGAGAGCGAGCCAGGAGCAGAGAAGAAGGATGATCACCTGCATTGTTTCAGGACGCAGGTGGCTTGGAAACACAGCTCCATGTCAGCTGACCCCATCTGTCAATGGATAGGAAGGTTGTGTGGTAAGTAGTTTAGGACACACACCTCTTTTCTTGGCTTTCCAAGGTTTGTGGAAGGAGTTCTGTGACTCTTAGGCAGGTAAGGTAAGTATTTTGAAATACATGTTAGGTCAAAAATCCTGGATATAAAGCAGATGCTCTCACTGACGTATCTAGTTCTTTTCTGCTGAGCTTTGGGTCTAAATGGCATTTTATGGTAATGAGTTTCACAGCTAATGCTTCTCTGTGGAAAAAAATATATATATATCTCTTTTTAGCAGCTTTAATTTGTCTCTGTATCGAACTGACAGCAAAACATTGATGCTTCCATTAACCAATTGCATAATGCTCTTCTCCCAAAAAGAGAGGGTTGTTTTTTCTATGAAAACACAATTCTTGTCAAAAAAATCACTGGACCAACAGAACAAATAATAACTGTCCCATACTCCATACTGTGTTAGTTCTTTGCAGAGAGGTAAGGGCAAAAGAAGATATATTTGGAAGTGTGATAAACAAGTAAGAGGAAACACTCATTTTGCTCATCATATACGCATGATGGGGATAACCAGAATACTTCAGTCTATTGGGGATTTATCAATCTTACCTTGTCAGGAGCTTAATTAACTTTAATTTTATGAATTCTTTTCTTTCAAAATCATTTATGAAGAAAGAATAATTTAAAAAGCAGACAGACTTGACTATAGAGATTTCATTTCTCATCTGGATGGGAATCTAGCATTTAAATCACATAAAACTTGCTGGAAATGCAAGTCAAACAGTAAATATTTCAGTGAACAGCTTCCTCAGTTTTGAAATCAATCTCATTTCTATGAAACAGTACACTTATCTCAGGAGTGCATCAGACAGTCCTTGTCCTCTCAAATTCATCAAGTAAAGTAAATTGTTGTTATATTTATATGTATCATGACAAAAAAGCTACTGCAGCTTTGCACCAGTTCTCAATAATATTAATATATTGGCCACAGTCACAGGTAGGGTAAATGAATCACAGAATCACAGAATGGTTGAGGTTGGAAGGGACCTCTGGAGATCATCTAGTCCAACCCCCCTGCTCAAGCAGGGTCACCGAGAGCACATTGCACAGGATCGCGTCCAGGCAGGTTTTGAATATCTCCAGAGAAGGAGACTCCACCACCTCTCTGGGCAACCTGTTCCAGTGCTCTGTCACCCTCACAGTGAAAAAGTTTTTCCTCATGTTCAGATGGAAGTGTCTGTGTTTCAGTTTGTGCCCGTTGCCTTGCGTCCTGTCGCTCGGCACCACTGAAAGGAGTCTGGTCCCATCCTCTCGACACCCTCCCTTCAGATACTTGTACACGTTGAAAAATCTCCTCTCAGCCTTCTCTTCTCCAGGCTAAACAGGCCCAGCTCTCTCCGCCTTTCCTCATAAGAGAGATGCTCCAGTCCCCTAATCATCTTTGTAGCCCTTCGCTGGACTTGCTCCAGGAGTGCCACATCCCTCTTGTACTGGGGAGCCCAGAACTGGATGCAGTACTCTAGATGGGGCCTCACCAGGGCTGAGGAGAGGGGGAGAATCACCTCCCTCGACCTGCTGGCAACACTCTTCCTGATGCACCCCAGGATACCATTGGCCTTCTTGGCCACAAGGGCACATTGCTGCCTCATGCTTAACTTGGTGTCCACCAGCACTCCCAGGTCCTTCTCCGCAGAGCTGCTTTCCAGCAGGTCAACCCCCAACCTGTACTGGTGCATGGGGTTATTCTTCCCCAGGTGCAGGACCCTGCACTTGCCTTTGTTGAACTTCATGAGGTTCCTCTCTGCCCACCTCTCCAGCCTCTCCAGGTCTCCCTGAATGGCAGCACAGCCCTCTGGTGTATCAGCCATTCCTCCCAGTTTTGTGTCGTCGGCAAACTTGCTGAGGGTGCACTCTGTCCCTTCATCCAGGTCATTGATGAAGAAGTTGAACAAGACTGGACCCAGGACTGACCCCTGCGGGACACCGCTAGCTACAGGCCTCCAACTAGACTTCTGCACCGCTGATCACAACTCTCTGAGCTCTGCCATTCAGCCAGTTCTCAATCCACCTCACTGTCCACTCATCTAGCCCACACTTCCTGAGCTTGTCTATGAGGATGCTATGGGAGACAGTGTCGAAAGCCTTGCTGAAGTCAAGGTAGACAACATCCACTGCTCTCCCCTCATCTACCCAGGCAGTCATTCCATCAGAGAAGGCTATCAGGTTGGTTAGGCATGATTTCCCCTTGGTGAAGCCATGCTGGCTACTCCTGATCACCTTCTTTTCTTCCACATGCTTGGAGATGGCCTCCAGGATGAGCTGCTCCATCACCTTTCCAGAGATGCAGGTGAGACTGACTGGCCTGTAGTTCCCTGGGTCCTCCTTCTTGCCCTTTTTGAAGACTGGGGTGACGCTGGCTTTCTTCCAGTCCTCAGGCACCTCTCCTGTCCTCCATGATCTTTCAAAGATGATGGAGAGTGGCTTAGCAATGACATCCGCCAGCTTCCTCAGCACTCGTGGGTGCATCCCATCAGGGCCCATGGATTTGTGGGTGTCAGGTTTGCTTAAATGATCTCTAACCCAGTCCTCCTCCACCAAGGGAAAGTCTTCCTTTCTCCAGACTTTCTCTCTTGCCTCCAGGATCCGACCCTCCCTTTCCTGCCTTGCAGTCACATATGTCTTATAAAATTTTAGTTGAAATAGGTGGACAAACAAAAGGTAATTTCCAGGATCTGGGGTTCCTGAGGGCTGGCCTGAGCAGAAAAGACTGAAGCAAAGGCAGCATTCAGTAACTCTGCCTTCTCTGCATCCTTCGTCACCAGGGCTCCCACCCCATTCTGCAAAGGCCCCACATTTTCCCTAGTCTTCCTCTTGCTACTGATGTATTTGAAGAAGCCCTTCTTGTTGTCTTTGACATCTCTCGCCAGATTTAATTCCAAACGGGCCTTAGCCTTCCTCATCGCATCCCTGCATACTCTGACAACGTTTCTATAATCGTCCCAAGTGGCCTGTCCCCCTTTCCACTTTCTGTATACTTCCTTCTTCTGGTTGAGTTTTGCCAGGAGCTCCTTGCTCATCCATGCAGGTCTCCTGCCTCCTTTGCTTGACTTCCTACTCATAGGCATGCACCCCTCTTGAGCCTGGAGGAAGTGATGTTTGAATATTAACCAGCTCTCTTGAACACCCCTTCCTTCTAGGGCCCTAACCCATGGGATTCCTCCAAGTAGGTCCCTGAAGAGGCCAAAGTTTGCTCTCCTGAAGTCCAGGGTTGCGATCCTACTTGGTGCCCTGCTGCCTCCTCGCAGGATCCTGAACTCCACCATCTCATGGTCACTGCAGCCAAGGCTGCCCCCGACCTTCACATCTTCCACCAGTCCTTCTTTGTTTGTTAGTACCAGGTCCAGCAGCACACCTCTCCTTGTTGGCTCCTCCACCACCTGTGTCAAGAAGTTGTCACCAATGCTCTGCAGGAGCCTCCGGGACTGTTTGTGCCTAGCTGTGTTGTCTTTCCAGCAGATATCAGGGTGCTTGAAGTCCCCCATGAGAACCAGGGCCTGGGATTGTGAGGCTACTTCCAGCTGTCTGTAGAAGGCCTCATCGACTTCCTCTTCCTCATCAGGTGGCCTGTACTAAACACCCACAACAGTGGCACCCATGCTAGCCTGCCCTTGAATCCTTACCCATAAGCTCTCGACTCGCTCTTCATCCACCCCTAGGCACAGCTCAATACATTCCAGTTGCTCTCTCACATAAAGAGCAACTCCACCACCTCGCTTTCCTGGCCTGTCTTTCGTAAAAAGCATGTAGCCATCCATGACAGCACTCCAGTCATGCGAGCTATCCCACCATGTCTCTGTAATGGCAATGAGATCATGGCCCTGCGACCGCACATAGATCTCTAGTTCTTCCTGTTTATTCCCCATGCTGCGTGCATTGGTGTACAGGCATTTCAGAGAGGTGATCGAGCATGCAGGTTTCCCAGGAGGGATACAAGAGGGTCCTCCATAGCCACATCCCATGCGCACTTCCCTGGCTGCATTCACCTGCTGGAGGCGTCCTGACTTGAGCTGTCTTTTGCCAACTACCCTGGCACTATAACTCTCCCCTTCCCCCATCTTTCCTAGTTTAAAGCCCTCCTTACCAGGTTGGCCAACCTGTTGGCAAAGACCTGCGTGCCCCGCCTCGTGAGGTGGATCCCATCTCCCGCCATCAGTTGTCGATCTTCAAACAGGGTCCCATGGTCGTAGAAACCAAAACCCTGTTGCCAACACCAGCGGCGCAGCCAGTCGTTAACTTGGAAAGTCCGTCTCCTCCTCCTCTCATCCATCCCCCTCACTGGCAGGATTGAGGAGAAGATGACCTGGGCTCCCAGACCCTTGACCACCATCCCCAGAGCTCTGAAATCCTGCTTGATGGTCTCCAGTTTGCCCTTGGTGTCATTGGCGCCCACATGGAAGAGCAGCAGTGGGTAATAGCCCGAAGAATGGATGAGCCTAGGCAGTCTTTCCATGACATCTCTTACATGAGCCCCTGGCAGGCCACAGACCTCTCTAGACATGAGGTCAGGTCGGCAGATAGATGCCTCCGTCCCCTGCAGCAGGGAGTCCCCCACAACAATCACCCGCCACTTCTTCCGGGTGTTCCCGCAAGGCACAGGGTCTGTTGTCCCAGGTACTTCCCTTGCAGCCATGCCCATCTCCTCCTCATCCTGGAGGGCACTAAACCTGTTCTTCAGCTGCAAGTCTTTGGGAGGAGTAGGAGCCTTTCTCCTCCCATGAGCAGTGACCAGTTTCCAGCCTTCTTCTACAGTGTTATGATGTACCGTTTCACACGGCACAGAGCCCTCTGGCAACTCCACTGCTGCGGGGGGTTGGGACTCCCGAAGCTGCACAGTCTCCAAGAATACCCTGTCCATCTCTTGCTCATCTTCTCGGATGCTGCGCAGCCTACTGACCTCCTCCCGTAACTCCCTTACCTGACGACACAACTCGTCAACAGCAGCACACCTCCTGCAGGAGAGCTGGCTGCCAGCCCAGGCCTCCCGGAGAGGCCCCAAGCACTCTCTGCAGCCTGAGACCTGTAGAGCTGCATCTACTGTCAGAGGGTCTGTCTGGGTCCCAGCCTCTGACACAGCAACTTCAACAGCCACTGGGGAATGTGCTCTGCAGCGTGTCACGACCATACTTGAGGAAGCGTACACCACAGGGAACAGAAACGAAGGTACCTTCGTGCACCCTTCTGTGCAAACTGCTGCATCTGTTCGCTGCCTCTGTTAGCTGCACTCTGGGCCTGGCTCTTATATAGGCCTCTCCCTAGCACTGGCTAAGAGGGTGCTTGACCCGCTCTAATATAATATAATGAACATATCTTCATCCATGAAAAAAATTCTGGTTTATATCTATGAAGGATCTATTCCGTCTAATTCTACCACTGTCTACAGAGCAAGTATTTTATAGTTGCATGGTGACACACATTGCCTAATCCTGCTTCATCTGATTTTAATTCCAACACTGCTGAACAGTTGAGTTTAAATAACCATTTGCTGTTAACCCTTTGGGAGAAAGGGACAATGACTTATAAAGTACTCATAAGGCACACTAACCACAGTAAGCTCAACAGATACTAACTCTCACTTTACTAAGAATCATATGGGTCATATTGCTTAATTGCACAGGCAATTGTATATATAGGTAGAAAGAGATAGAGAAAAAGAAAGTAGCACAAGCAATAATTAAAATAATACATCATCATACAGTATCATTTTGATTACCAATAAGTGCAACTTAAAATTAAAATTTTAAAGCAGTTTTCATAACTCCAGCTCAAGTGCCACACCAGGAAAACCTGGTGTTCAGCAAGCTAAAAAAAATTATTATTGTCAAAATAAAACAATAAAAAATAAAAATTTCCAAAGAAGGTTAATTTTTCAATAGCAATATGTTGTGCATGGTAGTTCTTATATTACCAATCCACTTTCCTGCTTTCTTCTAAGTTAAGAAGAGTCATTTAAGGTCTTTTCTACAGGGAGTCTGAATAGAAAGCACGCTGTACAAGAAACATGATCATTCAGTCACATGTCCTCTTGTTTTCTAAATGTTCTGTTAAAGTCTAATATTTTCATAAGTCACTGGTGATTTTTGAGTACCTCCATCAGCAGTTCAAAAAGTTGCCATAATTTTAAGATATTTCACATATGGGTGGATGTATTTCCAGAGGAAGAAAATAGTTAGAGATTATTCACTGAAATTTAATGTTTTTAGCAGCCAAACTTACTGCAAAATTCCAATCTGATAATTTTTGCCAAGAAAAAAAAAAAGGGGGAAAGACTTATTTTATCATTTCTAAAACATTTGATTTTACAAGGGGATTTAATTAATTTTCCGTTCAGCAAATGACTGTGAAGAAATTAGCTCTTCTTGTATCCCATAGCTATACATTATAGCTTATTTAAACAGATTTAAACATTAGGTTATATACTGGGACATGTGTGTGTATATACATACTTGTGTGTGTATATGTGTGTGTATATATATATATATACACATATACACACACACACACACATACTTACACACATGAACACATACATGTAGTCATTAGAAGCTGGGTATAATCATTCTCCTGAACTGGGATATCAAAGTTCCTTACTGCAAATGAGGCAGCGAAGGGCTACGACATGGTGTTCCACGCTGCGTGCGCACCTTAGCCGCTGGACCACAGGATAAGCAAGAGCAACTCCTCTGCCTCAAGCCCTCCCTTAGGCAAACCCATTGTTTCCAGATTCCCTCTGCTTAGCTGCAAATGACTGCAATAAAAATGAAATAGATCCTTAAGGCTGAATAAACCTTTTGTTGCCCTCCTTACTTTCTGGGGTGAAAATATTAAATCTATTCTGCTTCCAAGTTTAGCTGCTTCAATCCTAACCTGAAGCATCCAACTTGTTTGGAAGAGAGTGATAGCTATTGAATAATCCCACATGAAACTCATGAATAAGGTTGGTCATTTTAACATTTTACATGCTTTTTAGAGACAAAGGTGAGGCGCTTCTTGTTATTTTAAAGCTATTCTTCCGTAATTCATGTTGTCTAAAATTAGTGTCCTTGTTTCAGGGCCCGGCCCTGACATCTCCCTTCATATAGAGCTTGACTGTACAAATTACTAAGGACTCAAGGCTAGATAGAAGTCACATGCTTAACTTTTAACACACAGCTAGTCTTAGTGATTTAAATGGCATTACTGACAAATACATGCTTGTGCGCTCTTCTGTCTCAGAACAAAGAAGATCCAGCAACAGTTAGGGCAGAAAAACTAGGAATCACAGAGAACTGAAGAGCAATTGAATTGAATAAGTGTTGCTGTACCAAGACCTTTAATTTGCAAACAATATTAGAATTGTTTTCCCTCAAGTATACTACCAAATTATTTCACTTTTATTTTGTTGTAGATATTCAACAGTAATTAATCCTGAAAGATTTCCACAAACCCAGTTAAAAAACCCTGGGATCTAGCTGAAGTCTGCCAAAATTTCAGACTGTGAACTTGTTAGATGAATGGACAAACACACTGAAATTATGAGACAAGCTGTTATCTGCTGCAGCAATATTTGCAATGCTCTGCTGATTCATGTTAATAACTTATGAGGTCCTTAAAAAAACTGGAGTCAGCTGCTCATCATAGCTTCATTCTCTACCTAGTCCTTCTAGACTTCTTGGGAAAGCTAAAGATTCATCAGTTTTCTCCACAAGCTAAAGATAAAAATTAAGGATGAAAGTTGCCAATGTCTAAATATCTGTTGTGTTACTTCTGAGAAACATCAGCCACAGAGAAAGATGAATTGTAGTAGTCATTAACAAAACCAACACATGGAAGTGTTTTATTCTACCAGAATTTTTATTAAACTCCAGTTTACACTTCCCTAACTGTTTCAGCTTTAACTTATAGTATCTGTGAAGCCCAAATATTTATTTATTTATTTATTTATGAGAAGAATTTGCCACCTCTGGAGTTGTTCAAACGTCTCTAAGGATGTAGGCTGTGTTAGTTCTTGATGTCTTTGTTCTATATTTTCATTAGGATTTGAACATTGGCAAAACACAATCTCAAAACTTAGAACTAAAAAACAAAAATATTAAGGAATAAATTCAAATTTTTAACACAATCACTGAAATTTAGACAGCATTTTGTCCTTTTACTGTAACATTGAAGAGCACACATGAGAATACTATGCTTTTATATGCAAACCACCTAATTTCTCTGCAAACATATAGTTTTTACACATGCCTCTAGACATTTTCCATGTGATAATTAATATGTGAAAAACTACATATCCCAGTCTTAGATGTAGGGTTACTTCCTTTTTAAAAAATAATACCATCTTGTTTTCTTTGCTTTACTGAATATAACAGTCAATTTCAGGACAAAAGTTGAGCACGTGGTAAAGCATGAGCAAAATGGAAAAGGAAAGCTTAATTTAATTTTATTTCTTGTACATTCATAGTTTTTACTAATCAGAAAAAATAGAGCATTTGCATCTATTTACAATCCATGTGCAGCCATTGATCTGCACTAAAATACTTAGTGTTCTAGTCTAAAGTTGCATCCTAGAAAAGAATATGGTCATATTGACAAACCATTTCATCCTTTCAAAGTCCAGTTGAAGCTCATGAGATTCCATTCAGTGATATCCATTTGTAGGCACCAGAGACTAAATATGTTTTTTGTGAGTCTAGGACAGAATAACAGGCTAACCTGGTGATTTTTTTTTTTTTTTTGTAAATTTAGTGACACTGTTGATTGATTCTATGTCTCGATTCCCACAAGAGCCATCCCATGTCTGATTACTAAATGGGTCTGAATTAAGGAAATTTCATAGATATTACTAGCAGTCACTTCCCATTTACTTTCCAGGATAATTCCTTATCTAGAATGTTCATCTATACAATTTTAAATAATTTAAGAAATCTACACACCATCATCTTTCTCATACATTTCAGGATCCTACCTGAAGATTATGAATGAATATTTTTGAAATATATAATGAAGTCACTCTGAAGGTCATGTTTGTTGATAATTCATTACAGTTCTAGAGACCAACCTCAGACAAACAGCTAAAGCATATCTTTTTCATAAATCATTTGACTGATTATGGAATATAGCTGTGAAGATTTTTCTCACTAAGCTTTTGCCTGGAGGTAAGAAAAGACAGGCTTTGTGCTGTCTAGTGAGGACAACTTAATTTATATTTTTGCATTTAAATTAATGTCATGCATGTATCTAAGTCATGACATTAGTGGTTACACTGACAGCTTGAACAAGTCTGTAGCATCTAAACTCTCAGTAAATTAAAAAAAAAAAAGGCATTATGATTGACAACCTTCTGTGGCCTATAAAAAAAGAGAATGATGCTTTAGCATTTCACAGATCATTACAGAGATCAAGGAATAATTTTCTTCCTTTGCTTGGATTTTTACATTTATGGCCGTATAATAATATATTGGTACATATTGCTAGGATTTTCACATCTTCTCAGGCATCAGCTGTTGCCTCTGTCAGAACAGGCCACAAAACTTTAACAAATGAAAGATACGATCCAGTATAGAAAATTCAATTTTCTCATCCTCTTCAGAAAAATTATTGCATGCACCTTTTTGTTCATTTACGTTGTTTTTTTTTTTAATTGAAAGCTGACACTCTACTCAAACTTACACAATACATAAAAGGAGACACAGTCCTCCCCTGGAGAATTTCTCAGCATAAATAGAATGACAACACAAAAAGCTATGAAAATATCTCAGAAAAACTCTGGATTTTTTCATATATATTTGTGTGTGTGTGTGTGCACATGCATGTGTATGTGTATACATATATATATATTTAAATAAGTAGATGACAGCATTTTCACTAAATTTCACTAAAAAGTATGAAGCCAACTGTATTTGAACATTTGGTTTATACTAGGCAAAGAGCAATTCAGGGAGAAAGGGACATGAGGCTAAGACGAGGCTGAGGAGTGAGGTGAAGTGTCACAAACGTCAAAAATATAAGAACACTAGTTTACTAGAGATTACAACAACTTTGCTGCAAAGAAATTGAATTTGTGGTGTAAGCTCTACCTGATATATACGTATCTGCTATGGTTCTTCCATAACCTTAGTCATAAAACTAATCATCATTGGTTCACTATGAAATCTGGATACAGAAGGTTGATTTATCTTTTTCTAGAAAGCAGCACAGGAAAAGTTATATATTTTTAAGCGGATTTATTTTATATTACATTGAACTGGATTCTAACTATTATTGTTATGTAACCAACAGAATTTCAGAAATTAAATGGCACTTGGCATGATGGTTAAAAGTGACGGTTCAAATGAAACAAAAAAGCTTTATGCTATAATATGACCATGTATTGCTTGTAATAGGCCTCACAAACACATAAAAATCAGCTCTCATGAAGAAAGGTTGAAACATATTACAGAAGCCAAACAATTTAAATTCTAAACATTTACCAGCAGACATAAAGGTCAGATATGTACCAATGTCTCTAGACACATATATGCATTATCTCCTTCTCTGAAAGAAAAGAATTATTAGAGAAAGATGGCAGATGAGAATCAGAAATTAGATGCAGGCACTTCTGCTAGAAACAGTATCAGGTGAAATCTTAGCGGTGGGGTGATATCCTCCCAAACTCAAGTTCTAAAAGATCTGCTGTTCAAATGGGAATACTTGAAATAAGCCCCAAAGCATGACTGTTCTTGCTGAGCATCCTTTTATTCTTACAACGTCAATTAGGAGAACTGCTTAGGTTCACAGAAATATTTTGGGATAACTGGAAGTATGAAAAAAATCAAGTCAATAGTCAGGGAGTAACAATGTTGACAGTTCATCAGAAAGAGTGCTTCCAATATTGGAGGCTTAGATAACTGGGATTCCACTGTCTTTTCCTTTTCAAAAATATACAGAATGCTATCTCCCTTTGGAATAATGAAGAACTAATGAAAGGTACACAGTTCATTTGATTTATTTCAGCCTCTCTCCAAAGCTTTGTTTCTCAAATGTGTTCAGTTCCTGCTATTGGTTAGAGCTGATCTCCCTTCCAAATGAACCTTCTTAGAGGGATAAATCTATTTATAAATGGAAAAAAAATCAAGAAGGCAGGCACAGCACTGTCTCTGTGATTGCTGAGCTGAGACAAAGTTTTTATCTAGGAAAGAATTCCTATAACCTCTTTTTAAAATGCCTACAGTTCTTAACACAATCACCAAATTAGGAGACGTATGACCGCTAACCCTGGCACAGATTTAGCTTGGCAATGACTGGCAACTGCACAGGAGCATAGCACTAACAGGGGAGAATGACATACCACGTAATAAGCTGTGCTTAATAGCTAGACCATTTGCTTCAAAAAATATCAGGATTCTGATTCTCTTTCAAAACCTGCTAGATTCAGCCATGCAGTTGGAAGGCAATAACTTCAAACGTTGTGAGCAATTTTGAAAACATAAATTGTTTTAGGCAAGAAGGAATGGGGATACACAGAAAAGAGGGGAATATAAATAGGAGATCAAACTGTATTTTATATCTGTCTCATGGCTCTATATCTTCAGGTCTTAAAATCATGTCTAGGTTAAATTGGCAAAGATGGTAGAGTTGAGACCCTCTAAATTTTAGCAATTAGCACAAACACAAAAATGGAATTGTCTGTTTTTCTTTCCCAGCCATTGGATCAGAACTTCACTAGACATCTTGTGTAAGGTAATCTGAGCTGAGTTTGTTTTTCATTTTGCTTTGGTTCAACAGTAGAACATCCAAAAAACTAACCCCATTCTCAAGTCCAACTTTACCACAACAGTACAAAGCCCCATAAATAAGGCACTCAGTTGTGATAGGGAAAACCCAGTTCCAGGGTTCTGCTTATGCCTTATACATATGAATGACATTAACCTAATCCTCTTATAACCCTTACAAATTCCCTAACCACAGGAATATGAGCTATTCTCAAATAAATTGCATTCAAGCTCTCTTCTTTGAGATGTTTCATCCCACATATAAATAAACAGTGCTTAGACAACAGTCCAAACAATGGATTCACTAGAATATGAGAAGCCAATACTGAAATACTTGCCCCAGTGAATAAGAAGACTGGGAAGGAACATGGGGGCAAGTATTCATAGGTTTGTCAGTAGTATTAAGAACTGAGGCTTGAACACCCTTAATGAAAATGGAATCTTTGGCTATGTGAACAGCTTTTGTTCAGATGCACACTGCAGTTTTTCCAAAGGTTTGACAAGATTTTGGTTAATCTTGACATAATTTCTGATCTTTACTTTAGACTTAAAAGCTTTCTGAAGAAAAAGTCACCAAGATTTTCAAAAGGGAAAAATAATCCCCATATTTTTGTTTGTTCTTGTTTCTGGAAAAAAAAGAATCTTTGAAAAAATTTAAAATCCTTCTGCCTGAACCAGCTGTCATTTGGAAAATTTAATCCTGAGTAAAGTGTCAAAATTGCAAACAATGGAAACACTCACCTGGCGATGTTACAATCTAATTTTTATCATAGAAAGCAACTTACATATTTTGAATAGAAGTCATACAAAGAATATTTTAAAGAGGATAATATATAAAACTTAAAAAAAAGTGAAGCAAACTCATATATCTGAAATTAGGCTTGGGCCAATAAGGGTTTTTTTTTCTTCCTATCTCTGTTATGCTAGATGAAATCTTTAAATTCATGTTGCAAAGACTACTGGTATACATTCTAAAAAAACTGGACTATTTACTTCTCATTGAGAAACAGACAGCTACTCAAAGGTGAAAAAAGATGGCATTTTTATTTTACAGTGTGATGAGTCTTGCAGTCCCAAAAAAGAGACTGTGGAAAACAAACAGTAAATCACATGCCTGGTAAAGTAAAAATAGTTGTGGCAAAAATAGAAGAAACAAGAAAAAAAGGTGACTGAAATGAAAACAGACAACAGAGATACCTTCATGGACACATTATATTTTGGTTTTGAAGGCACAGAAACACAAGGGAACATGATTGATGTACTTCACATGAGTTTTCCTTAACGACTTAAAGACATTGTTGCCTCTTTGTTGTGGGCCCTATTAGTAATTTCAGGCTCAGACATCTGACAATATTAAGTACATACAAGATGGAAAACAGGCTGAGGAATGAACTTAGTAAACGACCTCATGTTAGAAACAGCTTTCAGGCTGAAAAGGCTGAAAACAGTTACCTTCAGATGTTTTTTCAAAATTATTATGACTGACTTACACATATATATTGTCTTCTAAGGGAGTAATAACATTCTGTAATTGTTACATTCCCTTTCTCTGAGTGATTCTTTCAGCCCCAAATTATTACCCACAGATGTATGATTTGGAAATAGAAAAGTTAGAAATAGAAAGAGGAACTGAATAAGAAAAGTTATCTCTGAAAAGGAGACTTGCCTGGATGTTTACTCTAACCAGCAGGGAAACTGAGCCAAAACATCTCTCAAAAAATGATGTATGTTGCTGTATTTTCCCAAATTAATACTGTGATCCTTTAAGCAAAATACTCTTTGTTCTTTACGCATGGAAGAAAGTATTGGCTGCAAAAAATGTGAGGGTTTCACAGGGTTTTAGAAGGTCTAAGTGGTGTTTAATAATTTTAGCAAGAAATCTTACCTATTTGCAGTCAGCCTTGCTGTTGACAAGACTTATTTTTCTGTATTAACAAGCTCTGAGAGAGAGATTTCCAGACAATTGGGGCTAGCTGCACAGCACACTGCTGTACTGTACCGTTGTGCAACCCCAGTCAGAGCTCCATTGCAAACTCTATTTACTAATACTAAAATACATGGAGCCCACTGCTATTCTTTACCATAGCTCAAATGATTTAACCCCCTTTTTCTCATTCTATTAGCAGCCCGTTGCTATGACGTAGCAATTTTAAATTTAGAAAGAGATTAGCCTTTACTTTTAGCAAGTGAGTACATCTTTTCCTACCCCCATGGAAATCCATACAAACTCAGACATTGTTTAAAGTGGAAAGTCCATAGTTTGCACATGCTCTGCAAGACTTGGCAGAATTTCACACATAAATTCCCACATGCCCATCAGGGCACTACTAGACTTTTCCTGAATTGCAAATTCTGTACTAGGCCATAGGCCAGCATTGTAACTTACGTGGACAATATCAAGACTTCCCAAACAGAAAGAATGTTTCTCCAGTGCTCTGTCTGTTCCTCCTGCTGATACGTGGGCAGCACTGAGGCTCTGAGCTGCTCCATTGCCTTTGCACTGCACAATGAGGGAATTCTGCAAAACAGTTTCAGTGCAAGCATGCTGTTGTACAAATGTGCATATTTCATGATGCATGTGAAAAACCTGAGGCTGAACAGGCTACCTGAATTCTGGTTTTGCCTAATTTTATATACTTATGGGCATAATTACTAAGAACAGTAGGTATGGTATATCAAGGTCAATACTGGATATATCAAAGTCAATACTGTGATTTTTAAATTAAGACCTTTTAGCGTTAGAGGAACGACGCTAATTTTCAGAGAGGTAGCCTTTGAACATTTTGATCATACTTTGCACAGAAAATATTTTGTACATTTAAATGCTCACTTTCCATTTCTCTTTTTCTATAGAAAAAAGTTCAAAGAAAATATTTGAGCTGTTCCTTCATAATCCCTATTAGTACATTAGTTCCTTGAACCTGAGCCATCATGGCTCAGGCCTTATCCAGTGGAGCTTATAATTTATTTGATCTGGAGCTATTCAGTTTCACGCCTCCTGGACCAAGCCATCCTGAACAGAGGCTCTCTGCACCCATCTGACCTTAAAAGAATTGCTGTTGACTTAGACCTCCTTAATTCATCTGTCAATTTAAGCAGTAGTTTGACTGAAGTTGAAGTTAAATCATCCTTTACCTGAGCTAGTTTGCTGGAATCCAAGCAGTCTAATTGTGGCATCTTTTTAATAAAGGAGGCCTTTCACTAAGCTATTCTTAACAAATATCTTTTTAAAACATGTTTGAAAGAAAAATACATCAATAGAAATTAAAATCCTTACACGTTGTAAGACAAATTTATACACTCATTTTAAAAGACATGAGGCAATTTTTTCATACTTGGCTTGATTATTAAGGCTGAATAAGACTCAAATTTGACATTTCCAAGTAGTTATTTCTGAGTTATTTCATCTCAGAAATACTGACCAGAATATATATGAGAAAGCGTACTTTTGTCATGCTCATAGGACTCACGAACAACTAGACAGGTATTGCCAACTGCTTCAGTTTCCCCTAAGCAGAAACTGGGAGTGGTGTGCTGGGGGTTCAAGGAAATTTACTTCTCCACCCACAGTACTACAAGTCAGTACAGAGAAAACCACTGAGTCACGTGGTACTGGAGCAGTTTATATAGGCTGAACTTGTGGCCCTCCCAAATGAGCTTGAATATTCCAAATTTTGTCCCAAAAGGAAAACCATGCTGAAAGGTTTGTTTGAGAAATCTGTAAATTCAGCTTTTCTCTATATATAACACGTCCTGATTGAAATAGGCTGTGGGGTTTGATACAGCAGAGAGTAACCAGTAAGTAAATCAGGTCCTGCATAATGGTCCCATCCAAACAATGGTCTGAGCAAGAATGCTGTTTGTGCTAGTCATATTCCATATCTGTCATTCATTTTTGGAAAGTGTGAACTGTTGCTAAAGTTTTTAGATTAAGGCACTATGGTAAATAATACAATTAAATCAGTTATTAGAAGTTATCTATATTATGTGGATCAGTAAGGAAGTAAACTGCCATTTTAGTGCAGAACTCATTAAGCACCATATATTTTAAATTTGTTTGAGCTTAGTGTCATATTCCTAAAACAAGACTATAAATCATGTGTACGGGATTATCCTAGGAGCCATTTTGAAAAAATAATACTAATCTGAGAGTGATTTCTTGGAAGGTTGTATAGCTGTAAGGGTTAATATGGTTTTTGGAGGTATAAACACGAAAATATCTGGAAAAAAGTGAAACAATAGTATTCTCTGAGATGTTCACTGGAGCGATATATACAGATCTATTCTCCACAAATTTAACGTGATGCAAAATGTGAGAGAGTACGGTAAGAAACTGCAAGAATGATTTAAAGACTGGAAAATCTACCTTACAGAAAGAGATTTAAGAGGTTCAATCTATTTAGTTCGTCAAAGTCAAGCTTAAGGGATCTGCAAGTACAATCGCGAAGAAAGGATATCTTATACTAGAGGGCTTTTTCACATTGCAGGCAAGGATACAACAATTTGCCATGGCTGGAAGCCAAAGCTCAACAAATGCAAATCAGAAATAAAGTAGGTTTTAAACTGTAAGAGTTATTAACCAGTAAGGAAACTTGATAAGAGATATTCTGGATTCTCTCACATTTGAAATGCTTAAAACAAACTTAGATTTTTCCTTTTGTTTTTTAAAAGATATGATCTAGCCTGGCTTGATGTTGGGCTAGAAGATTATGAGCCTGTCTTTTGAAGACATCTCCAAGTTTGCCTTGTTCCCTCTCTAGATTAGCCTGTGACTAGGCAACTCCAGTCAAAATAAGCCTTGTCTATTAAAACTAGCATCTCAGAAGGACTTACCAGCTCAGGCATAATACTACAGCATACTCCAAGGCTAAACAGATTTTATATAACAGGTGGCTTATCTCTAGCCAGTTCAGCACAGGCAGAGCAAGTTCTGGTCCATCTGCAAAAACATGCTATAGTCAGACCTTCTAAATGTCCCTCTAGGGTCAACCACTGAATTGACTTCTTTTCTAGTCAACAACAACAATAAAAAAGACACTTTTGAGGTGAATTTATCTGATCTACTGGCTGAGATGAATCTCCAGAACGTGCCTCCAGAAAATGCTTATATCTCACTGTTGATTATTTTTACAATCAAAAGGGAAAACACCATATATACAGAGGGAAGGATTTATTGTTAGCCCAATTAATGCTTTAACAGGCTAACAGTCCAAATTATCTAACTAATAAAAAAGCCTCATTAATAGTGCAGTTTGAATTGTCATGCAAAACAGCTCCTAGTATATTCTCCTCTAGGTCCTAAGGTTGATAGCTTCAGACTTTCTCAAGAAGAAAAGGTAAATGTTACAAAACATCCTGAGGTGTTTTCTGGGACGAGTATGATGTTCTTGGTGGGGTTTTCTTCCTCCTATGTGTTGGGCTTGCTTAGATTTATTTGTATACCTTTTTCTTATCACAGTCTCCTTCCTTCTTAGCAGTGTCCAGCTAAAGCCTGAAGTTGCACAAGAGCTTCCCCCAGCCCAGGGGACACAAAGGACTGTTGCTTGCTATGGAGGGACTACCAAGAGGTGTCAGGCTGTTCCCAGAGCCAGCACTGGCAGGTGAGGCAATGGTCACTTGCCACCTGTCAGTTGTTATAACAGCTAAAAACAGCTAAACTCATGGCAAGCCCAGACCAGCTCTGACACCTGGCATCTTCAGGTCGGTTCAAAGCCTGTGGCCTTCTACTAGTAATGGCAAAATTTGTTTTTACCTACAAAGAGATTATAGAGTGACTACCTTAGATACAGACATAAGCTTTTTCTCAAACTGCACTACCCTTTTGAACCACTTACCATTAGTAACTTTCAATAAAATCAGGAGTGGAGAACATCAAGCACTGTGCAGAAGCTGAGATCTTGCAGAGCTGAGCCTTTAGGTGCCTTTAGGAATCACACTATTCTAGTTTTTAATTATTTGATACTGAAAAAAGACTGTTGTTCGCTTCTCTTTTATAACCTTCTTAGTGGTCTTTGTTGCTAAGTTTAGCTGAATACAGAAATATCTTCCCTCTCTCTCTTTTTCTCATTTTTTAAGGCAAACATACCATCTAGCAAGTAACCACATATTCTCCTATCTAATCTCAAATAATAGCTACCTCTGATTCTTATAGTAAAAGGCATAAACCCCATACCCAGAAAGTTGCTCACTGCTCATGTTACAGCTTGCGGTGGCATTTATTCTTCATCCCAATTAAATAGTGCTCAGTGTGTGTCCTGGACCCAAGCATTCATATGCTTCATAATTTTCATCACAGTGGGTATAACTGTAGATCCTGTTGTTCATACAGAAAAATCAGCCCTTAAAGGGTCACAGCTGTATTACTACTTTTTGAAGCTTAACCAACAGTTCACTGCAAAGCTGGTATGAGTGCTCTGAATGGCAGGGAATTTCCTATCTTTATGGAGAACCTGAATCGAAGGTAGCTGCATGGAATTTCTACCAAAATCAAACATTAATGTCTAAATATTAATTGTTTCCCACATTTCCTACACCAATAAATCATTTTTAGTATGTCCCATAAATAAATCAAGGGACCAAAAAAGTGGTGACTTTAGTGTTTGGACTTTTTTAGAGTATTTTGGTATTTCTGAAGTTCCCTTCCTGAAAATAACTATCAGAATTATTGAGTAGCTGTTTTCAAGGCTCTCCCTCCTGCTCATATTATGCAACTTTAATCTTTCTGATCAGCTTCTTCTCATAACCCTAGGTATTTAAAAATATATTTAATCTTAAATTTCTTCAAAGTATAGTTACTAAAACATAATTAAATTATGCTTCAGAGTAAAGTATAGGAAAGGGGTTTCCTGAACCCCCCCTATATATACATATATATATATTTATTCATTTATTTATTTAAAAATATTTAAAAATAATGTAAACAAATTTTGAAATGTGCCATATTAACTTTATGCATCTCAGGGAATATTTAGGTACTTAACTTGACCTGATGTTAAATAACTCAGAACTGAAGGTTTTCAGAAGCTTTTTACAAAAGAAGTTGTGAAATATTAAAATCAAAACAATGAATATTAAAATTATTTCTAATGTTTGGATTAAAGGCTTACATACTTTAAGGCAACCTGGCCCCAAAGTTTCAGATCATATTAGTTCATAAGATCAGTATGAAAAAGCAGTGAACATAGGTAGAAAATCAGGAGTACAAGAGGTAGGAAGCTTCAGAAGAAACTCTTCCATCAGTAGTGGGTGAGAGGCCACTCTGGGGAAAGCGATGAATGGAACAATAGTCTGGAAAAAGAAGTGACAAAATCAATCTTTTCAAAACAAAGAAAGCACTGTATTCTCTAACTGCTCTACTACCAATGGCATTTTTGTTTCTACAAAAAGCACCATTTGCAAATTTCATAAAGTTGGGTTCCTTCTCCTGTTATTTTACTGGACACTTTACAGGTAAGCAACAGCTTTAACTTTTCAATTTCAGGATAGAACATATAGTTAGTATGCTTCATAACCTTCAATTTGTATCCCACTTGGCTTTTTCCAAAAGGGGTTTAAAGAGTGGTATCCTTTCATGGTAGGTTTTACTCTCAACAAGTACAGCAAATTCATGCACAGCTTCTAGTAAAAGCAAAGATTAAGAGCTTTATCTCATTGGAAAAAAACTCAGGTATTGCTCTAGAATTTTTTTGACAAGAGTAAAATCAGAAATCCACCACGAAAAAATCACAAAGAATATTCAATACTTCAAAGAATTAGGCTTGCTCTCATTAGTCTTTTAAAATCTGCAGATAAGAAGCAAAATGGCCAGATACTTAAAATTTCTGTAAAGAAATGGTACTTCTTCAGTTTTTATGAGATTACTTTCTATCTGAATTGAAATTGACCTAATTCTATTTTGAATCAGCCACCTAGACCACAGTGAATAACTGCTGAGTGTAAAACTGAAGGAACCTGGATTTTAATCTCAGAGTACAGTTGCTTGGTTAATGCCCTGCAAAGACCATTCTCCAGAACAGAAACCACATTAAGTGCCTGAAGCAACAGTTTTCTTCTCATACCCTCTTCTATACCTGAAAACCTTCATGAGTGCTCTTAAACTTGTCTATGGCAGTGCCAGACAAAACTTCATCAAATAATTTTTTGTTCTTCCTGGACCACTAAAATAGTGAAAATAGGAACATAAATATAGAGGATGTACAAAAGTATATAGGATAACACCCTAAATCTAACCCTGCCTTCCCTGAATCCAGTAATAAAGCCCACATTGATTCCAGAGGATTGAAACTGTCCCTTTTAAAGACAGTGGAGTAGAAGGCACCTTGCAGAATTAAATACTCTACCATGAAATACTTAATGATAGAAACTTCTGCTCAGTGATGTAAATGCATAAAAAAAAAAAAACTGTAGGGGATGAATATTCAAAATTATAATAGAACAGAATTAATTTATTTCAACAGTTTTCACTGGGACTTTTTTCTTCTATGTTATTGCCAGTGCCAGCACCATTATTTAAGAATTGCTACACTGAAAGTACATAATTAAATCCTCTATTACGTACCAGAAATGGTTTGTGCTTTACTTCCAAGTTATAGGATTATTGCCATTTTTTTTCTCTTAATTAAGCATTATATGTTAATTCTGCTTTCTTCTCTTAGAGCCATTAGCATATAAATATAGGCATTGACTGTATCTGCAATTCTCTGTAAAAGATTAAGTTTTTAAATTTCAGTGGACTAATGATTTATTAAAAAATAAACATGCTTCATGAAAGTATTGTTGTCCTAACATTTCCATTAATAAATACACATCTAGAATAGAAATGATTCAAAAACTAATTTGGATGAGATAGACGACTGAAATTTTAAATAATTAAATGGGTATTTACTATTTTAAATTCTGCAACACTAATGTCATGCTTTTTTTTTAAAATTGTATGCCTTTGGTTTATAGGCTATTTTCCATTTCAAATCATACAAGAAAAATAGTTAAGCATTTCGTGGTTGACATTTCATCTCTTTTTGTAGCAAATCAAAATATGGGACAATATAGTCTCATTAATAATAATTAATGAAGAGTGTGGATATATTCTGAATCACAGAAAGTTGATGAATTGGAAGAAGTCTCAGAAATCATATTTTTCCACAAAATAGGAGAAATTAAAAGATTTAATTGCCCTAAAAAGCAGGAATCTCTGTCCTTCTCTAAGTCTACATCGGTCTCGAGTTGAAACTATACGTGTGTGTGTGTGTGTGTGTGTGTGTGTGTGTATCCATTTTCCACATCATAAACCAGGCAAAGATTTCATACGAGTCTTTGCAAAAATGTCCCACAGTATATTCTAATTAGCAGAAGATATCACTTTTTAGGAACTAATGTCATCCTCTTCCACCGCATTCACCCTATGTTCCACATACTGCTTCCATGACAGATATATCCCTTCCCAGGTCATTTAGTGTCCAGTCTCAGAGCACAGGCTAAATACCATGCATTTTACCCAGGGATAAACATAACACCCACATCAGTGGTGAAAACCAAAGGCTGATGCATGACAGATTGTATGTTTGTTTTCAATTTTATACCATATTTAGCTAAGAAGGGTGACCAAGAATCCCCTGGAAGGAGGAGGAGGTTATTCCTACTTAGTCAATTCACACCTAAAGAAGAAAATCTTCCAGAGTGTGGCAGAAGAAGCTGTGACAGAGTCACAGCAAGGAGCTGGGAGTTTGCTTCTCAAGCAAGGAGCCTACCAAGAAGATCACAGAGCAGACAGTTAAGGGGTCCAGAGTTTGGGGCTCTGTTTCAGTCTGAATCTTTGGAAAAAAACAGGTCTCATTTTAAAAAGAATTTAGAATTAACTAGCATAATCTTCCTCCTATAGCAGGCCAAATGTCAAGGGGTCTTTGTAAATTGGTCTGGGTAATGTTTCTTAATAATATAATGAATTTAAACAACATCTTTGCTTCCTGATTGGCTGCTGTCTGTCTCAAATATATGATCAGCTGACTGGAACTACAGTACCTTTTTTTCTACTGCATTGTCAATTAGAAAAGTTTGCTATTGTTCTCTGTTGCAGACACATTCTTTCACATGCTAAATTGTCTTAGGCAAACCTACTGTAGTGAGGTTAATACAGTAAATTCATTTGGCCAGAATGCACAAAACTGTTTATTGCCACACACACAGAGTTGCATCAGCTATCCATATCTTTGAGAGGCCTGAGTTTTCTGTATGGTCTTTCCAGTAGTTAATATATTGTCGCGGTCCGCGGGAGTGACGGGAATGAATCATACGCATTCACAGAATGCAGGTTCAATTCCATCTTTATTCAGCAATTTGCCTATTTTATAAGTACAAGTATTCGGCGCTCTGGCCCTTGATTTGTGGTTCATACAGATTATGTCACAGGTAGCCAATCATTGCACCGATCACGCACACAGCGGTCATGCCTTGTACCTTGCTGCTTGTTTAGCAAAGCTGTCTAGCCCTTAACCTTGGTTCCCACTGGCTTCTGCTAGTTTATCTGTACTTTCTCAGGATGTATCATTCCCAGCTGCACCAGTGTCCTTGGTAAACTACTTCAAAGCACATAGCAGCAGCTACAGTCTGAGGCCTAAGGCTTCAGCAAATTTAGCTACTTATGCTAAGCAAGTTGTGCTAAGCAACTAATCCTAAACAGTGTAGTTCCATACTCTATATTTCATATAGATTATTGTTCTGAAGTACCGCAAGGGCCCCAACACTATATGTTCTGTAACGGCTTCTCTGGCAAGTCTCTTACAGTAGTGGCCCGTAGGCTATATATAGCATAGAAACAACAACTAAATATCCTGACAACATAGAAAGGGGGAGACACATGGGAAGCAGCAAGCAATTCAGTGTTGCACATAGCCTCAGCTCTGCTCTGCAAACTCCCCACCCAACCCAGCCAGAAAATATTGACAAATCCCACTGAAATAATATACTAGAGCAAGAGAACATTCATACACTTCCTACCTCAGGCAAGACACATGAAAACACCCAGGTCATTCTCTGCAGGAGGAGTTATCAAGTGATGTCTCAGCTCTGCCTGTAGCTCTCTCCTCCTTCTACAGTATATTATTTTTTGCTTATTGAATTGCAATTTTTTTTCTAATCGTACTTCTTTAAAGTAGTAAATTATGTACTCTGTATTATGAAGGTATTCACTTCATCTCCTACAGCATTCTTATTTGGAAACTGAGGAAGTACAGGCTGGCCAAATGAACTGTTAGAGGGAAATACTACTAGGGAGAGAGGCATTATATAAAATATGGTATTATAAGTACACGTATTTTGCAGGTCACAGATCTGTGCATGTATTCCTTGTACTAGGCAGTACCTGCAATTTAATAGCAGTGATCTGGAGTAGAAAACATCTGGCTATAGCTAATGAGCCAAAGTTTTTCAGCCTCCTTAAATATCAATAGCACTGAGCAAAGGTTATGGTGGAAGGCTATCTGCTTTACTTCATAATGCAATATGAGGAATTGTCCTTTATAGTGCAATGCCACTGATGTTCCATCCTACAGTATACTTAACTATATTCTCACATATGGTTTACCTATGCAGCATTATCATTGCTTTATTATTATGTTTTACTTTAATTGTTATTTTAAACATACCACTATTTTTCCAAACCTACTGCTTCTCAGAAAACACAACAAAATTGCAGCAATATAGAAAGCTAAAAAATTCTCAGTGATCAGTAATCTTGAAGAGTCAAAATGACATTCATAAATATGTTAATTTATGTCATTATGACTTATAACTGATATACACATTCCAAGACTTCTAGCAATGATGCGGCTGCTGGTGAAATGGCAAGGAAATTACCTTTTGTTTGTCCACCTATTTCAACTAAAATTTTATAAGACATATGTGACTGCAAGGCAGGAAAGGGAGGGTCGGATCCTGGAGGCAAGAGAGAAAGTCTGGAGAAAGGAAGACTTTCCCTTGGTGGAGGAGGACTGGGTTAGAGATCATTTAAGCAAACCTGACACCCACAAATCCATGGGCCCTGATGGGATGCACCCACGAGTGCTGAGGAAGCTGGCGGATGTCATTGCTAAGCCACTCTCCATCATCTTTGAAAGATCATGGAGGACAGGAGAGGTGCCTGAGGACTGGAAGAAAGCCAGCGTCACCCCAGTCTTCAAAAAGGGCAAGAAGGAGGACCCAGGGAACTACAGGCCAGTCAGTCTCACCTGCATCTCTGGAAAGGTGATGGAGCAGCTCATCCTGGAGGCCATCTCCAAGCATGTGGAAGAAAAGAAGGTGATCAGGAGTAGCCAGCATGGCTTCACCAAGGGGAAATCATGCCTAACCAACCTGATAGCCTTCTCTGATGGAATGACTGCCTGGGTAGATGAGGGGAGAGCAGTGGATGTTGTCTACCTTGACTTCAGCAAGGCTTTCGACACTGTCTCCCATAGCATCCTCATAGACAAGCTCAGGAAGTGTGGGCTAGATGAGTGGACAGTGAGGTGGATTGAGAACTGGCTGAATGGCAGAGCTCAGAGAGTTGTGATCAGCGGTGCAGAAGTCTAGTTGGAGGCCTGTAGCTAGCGGTGTCCCGCAGGGGTCAGTCCTGGGTCCAGTCTTGTTCAACTTCTTCATCAATGACCTGGATGAAGGGACAGAGTGCACCCTCAGCAAGTTTGCCGACGACACAAAACTGGGAGGAATGGCTGATACACCAGAGGGCTGTGCTGCCATTCAGGGAGACCTGGAGAGGCTGGAGAGGTGGGCAGAGAGGAACCTCATGAAGTTCAACAAAGGCAAGTGCAGGGTCCTGCACCTGGGGAAGAATAACCCCATGCACCAGTACAGGTTGGGGGTTGACCTGCTGGAAAGCAGCTCTGCGGAGAAGGACCTGGGAGTGCTGGTGGACACCAAGTTAAGCATGAGGCAGCAATGTGCCCTTGTGGCCAAGAAGGCCAATGGTATCCTGGGGTGCATCAGGAAGAGTGTTGCCAGCAGGTCGAGGGAGGTGATTCTCCCCCTCTACTCAGCCCTGGTGAGGCCACATCTGGAGTACTGCGTCCAGTTCTGGGCTCCCCAGTGCAAGAGGGATGTGGCACTCCTGGAGCAAGTCCAGCGAAGGGCTACAAAGATGATTAGGGGACTGGAGCATCTCTCTTATGAGGAAAGGCTGAGAGAGCTTGACCTGTTTAGCCTGGAGAAGAGAAGGCTGAGAGGAGATCTTATCAACATGTACAAGTATCTGAAGGGAGGGTGTCAAGAGGATGGGACCAGACTCTTTTCAGTGGTGCCGAGCGACAGGACGCAAGGCAACGGGCACAAACTGAAACACAGACACTTCCATCTGAACATGAGGAAAAACTTTTTCACTGTGAGGGTGACAGAGCACTGGAACAGGTTGCCCAGAGAGGTGGTGGAGTCTCCTTCTCTGGAGATATTCAAAACCTGCCTGGACGCGATCCTGTGCAATGTGCTCTCGGTGACCCTGCTTGAGCAGGGGGGTTGGACTAGATGATCTCCAGAGGTCCCTTCCAACCTCAGCTATTCTGTGATTCTGTGATTCTGTGATCCTGGCATAGAGAGACACTCAAGGTTCATGAGGGATTGAAAAGGATAGACTTAATAAAGAACTTATACTCCAAAGTACGCAGGGAGCCCTGGGAACCATGCAGAGGGGTCGCTGGTAGGAGGCTGCAGGATGCATGGGTTGGGCGCCCAGGTGGGACTCAACTTGTTGTATTCTAAGGGCCCCTTAAATCTACTAGAACTATTTCCTTATCTCAGCTGTGCTAACCTTGAGTAGCTACTGGCTGGGAAGCAGCTAGACATTGCTGACAAAACAGGATATGCATGTCTGGCCTTGACAGGAATTCGGTTAGTGTGTAGAGAGCATACTCTGGGATTGCTGTCATGTTCTCTGCCAGTCACCTGACTCCTTGCCACACCTTCCACAGGTGTTCTCCCTACAACATATAAAATATTACAGTAGGGTTTTTTTGTTTAACCAATGTAGTATCCACTATATACACTAAACACTCAAGAGGGACCAAAGAAACCATTCAAATGAAGAGGCAATGTATAGTGTGGGTTTCAGTGGCAAAGAATTTTGCGATCTGTATCAAATCTGAAAGAATTTCACTCATAGAACACAGGAAGACATATTGGCTTGTAAAGCTAAGTCTTAGGTAAGAAAATGCAGCTTTGTTTTTATAACTTTCTTTCATCCACATCAAAATATGAAAGACAGAATCAAACAGATCTGATGCATCACGATAGCTAGGATTGTTGCTGGCAAAAAATGTTATTCACAGAAGTCCCTGTAAGCCTGTTGCTAAAAACTATTTGCATTAAGAAAGAACAGAAAACAATTATATACAAAAAATCATTAAAAATTCCTTAAAAAAACTAGGAGTTGAAGACATCTCCTGTCTACAGAAGGGATAGTACTAAGTATAGGACAGATAGACTTCTGCCCACAGAGGAGAAATGATCCTGAGGAAACCAAAACTTCCGACTGTACAAGTGGGAGATACTGATCTCAGGGCAAATATCTGTATCTTGATATAAAAGATAGTTTTCAAAGATATTACTGAAGATAACAAAGGAACTTGGGGCACTGCCTGCCAGAGGTAGATGGACAGAGCGGCCTATTCTTAAAAGAAAACATTTGTTTGGGTTTTTTTCCCCTCCAGATTTGTTCAACTGATTCAGACAGCTCAAGTAAAATGCAGTCTCTCAAATGAGAAAACAGCTTAAAATAACTTCTGCCAACCTCAGCTGACCCTAACAATTTATCTGAGTTTTTAGATTGGTACTCATGACCAAAATGTCTAACTGACTTCTCAAAGGAAACGTATAAGAAAGATATTTCTCTTTTTCTTGCTGGCTAGCCAGAATGGGGTTTCATATATATTGTTTTATTTAAAAGTGATGTTGCTGTTTAAAAACATTTGTGGGAAAACTTGTGCTCAAGGAAATGGGAAAAGCAAAAGTCATGTCATATTGACTTACCTTGATGAAAATTCTATGGACACAATTAAGTTTCCATTGTTACAGTAGTAAACAGCTGTTATGGAAATTTTATAGACAAAAATGGGACTCTTTTGTGGCTTATCATGTGTGACAGACTCTGCCATCATTGGGAGGGAAAACACAGTCTCCACTGCATATACTGCCAGACTCATCTTTGTGGGCCAGAACTCCAATTTACTACAAATATCAGGCTGATTTTTGCTGTGATAAAAAAGAAAAAAAATCAAGATGAAACAAGAAAAATGATCCCACCCAAATCCATCTTTCCCTACTGTTCAATAAAGCTTGCCAGCAATTAATTTTTGAGAGAACCAAATCTCCTGTTTCACAGGCATATTCAGATAGAGTTATATGCCATTGCTCTTGATAGCTGGGTCAAGTGGTTCATACCTCTCCACTCCAGGGTCACCGAAAAACAGTAATTTGGTTTAAAATGTTCAGAAGCAAAAATTAAACTATCCTTGTTCATGTTACCACTTATTGGTAACATTGTGATTATGCATATATAGTTTTGAATGAATACATGAACTGAAAAGGTAATTAATTTATTACAAAGGACTATTTTTATAGACTATAGTAATGGCTGAAAGCTTAAAGGTATTTCTGGTTTAAAGAATAATATTAATTCTTCAATTATTTTTTTGAAGATCAAAAGGAGATTAGAAAAATGATTTCTGTAAGAAGCAGTAGTCTTCTGAAGCAATGTCATTTACTTTTAGCCGTGATATGATTTCCTTTGGATATAAATGTGCTGAACCTCAATCAGGATGCAGAGCAGCCAGTTAAAGCGGAACTTCAAAAAGCCCTGAAAAAGGGAAAGCTGCATAAAAGTTCACAGTAATTTCTGCATACAGTTCTGAAAAGGAAAGAGCTTTGTAACATGAGTTCTCAATTTGCAATTTAAGGTGCACTCTTCATCTAAGATGCTTTTCTTAAGAATGCTTTCACTTTAAGATCCAGACAGACAAAAATTAGCCTTTAGATGTTTTCTCTTTTTAAAATTCTGTTTCGTCTTTCATTTCAGAAGCCTGGAAGTCTTTTAAAATGGAGTCTTCTTTACTTAGCTTTTTGGAAAAAAAGAATAGCATCTAACTGTATCATTTTCCACACTTTTAATATGAAATGTTAGAAAAGTAACTCACCTCAGTGGATAAGAATGACTAGTCCTTCAAAAATATGGATAAAGAAAACTGAGAATAGCAAAAATGAGGCTGTAAAATAAAGTATATCCTATGTTATTTAGTACAATTTAATATTTTTAATACAGTTCAAGTAACTTTCTAATTACGAAAAAATAAAATGTGTGATTTTAATAAAGTACTGGAAAAGCCTCCAGAATTTTTAGAAAGCTAAATGCAAATCATATGCAAGTGCAGTCCCTGTGACTTTGTTATAACATGTGGCATACATAAACATACAAAAATAGTTTCTTATATTGTTTTTAAAACTACATTTCTTATCTCAGATATATTTTGAAACAAATATAACAATTTGCCCCACAGATAAAAATGTGAATAGGCAGTTCCCATTGCAATAACAGAGAAACATCGAGTAAAAATCAGAAATGAAAAAAAAAAAAAGAAAAGGTGGGAAGGAGAAGTACCACAGAAACTTTCCTAAAAGCATAAGTCTCTGGCAAAATATTGACAGATGTAACCAGGAAAGTATCAGTAGAGGATGTTAATGCAGTAGCTCATACTGTTTCTGAACACTGAAATACTGGGCCTTATAAGATGAATTAATGCAAGACCAGACAGTCGCATGCCTCAGGAATGGCAAGTTGTCAGTGTTCTCTTAGAGCCAGATCACACGTTTTTAAAAGCTACAACTCAATTCAGAGTGCAAGAAGCCATAAAGCATCAACAATGTAATTTATATACTAGCAGCAGAGAAGACACCACTGATATAGGAAAAATGAGAAAGACAGTTCTGATAGGAGCAGTAGCCCTGCGCAGCTGTAACAGAGGAACCCAAATTGGCTTTGTAACAGAAAAGAACACACAGACTGTGGAAAATGTAGGAAGGCATCAAGCCAAAGGAGGAAGTAAATGCCCAACAAGAAAGAGGGATGTAGCAGGTGTTACAAAAATAATATTTTCCAATAGCACTCAGGTCACCAAGAACAATCTATGATGGGATGCAATCATAAGATAATGAACTCCTGGGAAATAACATCATTAGTACAGACCACAGAACACAGGGACAATTCTAAACAGACAAAATATTACACTTCAGACTGATTCAGTGCAGAAGGGGACTTCTTTATTGCCAGTCTCTTTCTGTCCCATTTCCCATCACTATAACCAGAATAATGATCTTACTGTGTACTGTTCATGCAATAACAATCCTGTACAGAAGTCCTTGCTGGGAAACTGGAGATTCTAGCAGCAGTTACTGTAAGTGACTGTTTCATCATTACTACTCTAGTCATATATATTCCCACAACCCTGACCCCAACACTCAGAACATACCTAACAACAGTATTGATCTAATACACATGTAACCAATCTGCTGAAGACTATGTATTTTAGGAACCATTTAAAAGCTGACTCTGTGTTTTAAGAATAGATATAAAGCAGAATTGCCATAGTTCTGCTGCAAGGTGGATACTGTTTAGTGGCTTCATTTTTTTCTTTTTTTAAGGCTTTTAAGGCCTTTAAAGCTCCTTACATTTTTGGCGGTCTCTCCCAGATTCTGTTCCCCAAACATTTTAGGGATTAAGAGCACTCCACAATACTGTAGAGGCACTGGTTAACATTTATGCAAGTCATCAAACTTCAAGGCTCTAACATGGATAAAAAGTATGGAAAATGACTCTCCCATAACGATCCAACATGCATGTTCATGCTTTTCCACTCTTCCCAGCATAGGGGTCTAAATTCCAATCAGATTGTTCTGAAACAGGCACAGCTCCTTATTGACGGTCTCCACACTGAATTTGCTTTGCTATGGCTATATTATATTACACTTGAAAAAAAGACCAACACAGTAAACAAAGATACCACACAAAACTGCTTAGTTGATTAAATACATAACTTTTAGGTTTGATAAGCTGTTTCTGTTTTCCAGTAAAAAGGAAAAACCAAAGACAATTATATTATGTCCCTGTTCAGGCTACAGAGTAATTCTAGCTATACAGTTACTGGAATTCATTACTAATACTTTAAAACTATACTTTTTATTGTTGTTTTCCCCTGCTATATTGCAGGGTTTTATACTTTGTTTTGACATTTTGACTTACACAAAGAAAGTGATTTTCTTAAAGGCAGAGAGAAGCAAGATGAGGAAGCATGGACACATTTGACCATTAATTTTAGCAATTCTTTTAATTATACTTTTACTGAGTATTACAGATCAGTATCTTTACTCCACTGAAATATTAACTACCCATATTAAGGAAAAAAGTATTACATTTAAAAAACAGCATAAGCCAAAATTTCACATTAAGACATAACTTGTCTTTTCTTGAGGCTTCATCACTACACAAGAAAGGAATTATATCTAATTGTCTGAGCGTGCATTCCAAAACTTCACATCTAAAGAAACTAAAAGGTGAGCCAGTACATCCATTGGGGAGGGAGACTTAATTTTTTCTGTCCGTGTGCTAGCTTCCACTTCCATCAATGAAATTAAATGTACTGATGAGTTCTTAATTATTAATTTGCTCTGGATGTTGGCGTCAGGAAGATAGAAAGCTGAATAGTCCTACCACATAATGTACATGAGTTCATGGGGGTCAGTCTTGCAGTAGGGTTGTGAAGTTTAATGGCATTGTTTTGCATTTTAGGAAGGACAATTACAGAATGGAATGACTATGACTTTTTGTGCTGTCTTATTTTTAGAAGGTTTGGAAAAAATACAAAACACTTTATGATGCAGAGGATGCATATTACTGCTGACTTTCCAATAGCTAGCTTGCATTATATATTTAAAATGCATACTAACATATATCGAAGTGTGCTCTGGTATAAAACTTTCTGCTGTATGAAGTTGATAAGTGATTCTCACAAGTTCTTATGAATTTTGAAAGAGTTTGGTCTGCTGAACCTCATTATAAATACAAATTAAAAAAAAAAGAACAAAGCACAACAATCTGAATTTTCAAGAAGTAAAAACAGATGTATCAGTATGAACAAGAAACAGAATGGAGAGGAAAAAGTAATAAATATAGTCACAAAATACCCTTAGAATAATAAAAAAAAAAATTTATAAGGATGAATTATGGGCATACAGATATTTTGGGAGAGGAAGGTTTATTTCCATATCATAAGAACAAGCTCCAGCATAAACACATGGCTATTGCTCTTAGATTTTACGGTGGCACTCCTAGATGATCATTATCTGACCTATTAATAAGCTGAGGAACAATCAAACCAAGATTTAAAGTTTGGGTTTTACATTTTGCCTACCACTGGAGTTCTTCATTAATATCACCTGCCAATATTGAATCCAATCAGTATTATATATCTCTAGCCACTGAATGAACTTCCTGCTATAACAAGGACAACCTCTAAGGAGCAGAATTTATAGTAATTAAAGTTAATTATGGCAAGAACCATATTTCTGCTATCATCCCACCAAAGTATAAATACAAACATAGCTTCCAATACTGATTAAAGGAAAACTTTTTTTCTGATTTTTTTTTTCTTCCTTCTATGCCGAGGGCTGCCAATATTCCTATAATTCCTCTATCTTTGACATTTATTTTCCTCTTCATTTACCTGTAGACTTCAGGCTTCTTTCCTGCACATTTAAGAAATACCAGTAGTGGGAGAAGAAGGAAGGGAAGACAGATGAAGAAAATTTAGATCTAAATGAAATCCTGAAGGTAACCCTTGAAATATGGCACTGTTCAAAAACTACTTGTTCTTAAGGTTCTTTTCTGTGAGTACAACCTGTGACCACTGGTAGGGAATAGAATAGTCTGTGCCATATTAAATTTATTTTTAAATACAGAGATGACATAGAGTCTACTCATACTCCTTGCACCTAAATCTATATAAATCTTAGTAATTGAGTTATCTATTTTCTGCCATTACAAGCAAACATTTCTATGCGCTCTTCCTTAATCTGGCCTTATGTTAATGATAATCTGATATTGGCTAGCAGGCATCAAAATATAGTAGTATCATGATCCCTAAAATACAGTAATGGAAATACTCTAGTGATGTCCAACATCCCAACAGAGAGCTAAAGCTACCACTAGCTGCCTGGGCCCATAGAAGATCTGGTAACACTGAGATCTATGTGAAAGTGTATTCCACTAACTGCTTTTATCTGGGAAACCTGCCTGGTAGCAACACAACAGAGGGAACACCTCAACTTCAAGTCTCCTGAGAAAGATCTTAGCACAAATAATGAAGTAATTCTGGGTCATTTTTATGGGACCTAATCCTGCCGGAACAGATTTGCATATGTCAGAAACTAATCTCAGTCTTATACCAAATAAAAGCTAATCCAGGTTGTTAAAAAAAACTATGGTTTAACATTATTTCCATGTCTTTTCCCCAACACACTCACTGCTTGGAGTGGTATCTGCTTTCCTGCAGGAAAGTTCATCTTTTCCTGTTTTTGCTTATAAGCCTAAGAGAAGAAAGTTGAAAATTTCCTCGTGTGTAAAAATTCTCAGCTGAATTTTACAAACATGGAAGTAAGCCTCACAACTGATGGGTGCCCACTCACAAACCTAAATCACTAAGCCTCCAAGGAATCTCTGCTAATGATTATTGCTTTTAAAAGAAATATAAAACAGAGAAAAACTATTTTAATGCTTATTTTAATGTGTTTTTATGCTGAAATGAAAAAAATCCTGTAACTATAATCAGATTTGTAACACTCTTTTACATATCAGCAATGATCTGTGATGACTGCAGCCCAAGTGAGGACAGTTGCACTGACACCTGAATAGCTTAATAAGAAAAGGCAATTTTATATTGCCATAGTACACTGCCTTTTTTTTTTTTTTTTAAGATGAATTATAGATTTGGAATTACTGTAATTTTTTTGAAAAGTGCAGCCATTTGAGGGAAACTGTTAATAAAGAGTATAATGTTGGGGTCTGGAGCTGTACAAAAGAGAAATGAAAATAGAGCATAAAATGGGACCGGCTATGCTGACACAAAGCAGAGAGCAGCAGCTGCAACAAATCAGCAGTATGCAATGCTATCATTTATGTACAGTTTCCTGGGACACTGAGGCAGAGATTTTTCTTTTTATTTAACATATTCATTGCCATTTGTCAGTATATGACATATATTTCCTTCTATTTGCTTTTTTGTTGGTGGTGGGGGGGGGTTGCCTTATGCTGCTAGATACAGTATTGATTCAGGGCTGCAGTTTACAGCTATCTAGCTTACTTTGCTGTTGGATGAAAAATACTTAGATGCAAAATCAGTTCTAAAAAATTCCAAGGTAATAATATGCATACTGGCAAAAGTGGGAGGAGTGGCTGATACACCAGATGGTTGTGCTGCCATTCAGAGGGACCTTGACAGGCTAGAGAGATGCGCAGGGAGGAACCCCGTGAAGTTCGACAGAAAATGGAGCGAGACTCCGTTCAGTGGTGCCCAGTGACAGGACAAGAGGCAATGGGCACAAACTGAAACACAGGAAGTTTTGTCTGAATCTAAGAAAAACATTTCTACCATGAGGGTGACTGAGCACTGGACCAGGTTGCCCAGAGAGGTTGTGGAGTCTCCATCCTTGGAGAGTGCAGTGAGACTGAAAATGTCTACTGAATTTGCAACATCTTCTAGCCAAGAACATAATCTTCCCTTTTTTCTTCCCTGACAATGGCAATCATTAACAATACCAGAAATCATAGTACTTTCTAAACACCAATTTCTACTAAATAATGTTTCTTACTAATATAAGCCTTGGGCTCTTTGCTGCTCCAGGCAAGCCACGAGTCTTCTTATCCCCATTTTACTAATCTGTTCCTTGTTAACATTTAAAAACAGATAAAACATATTTGCCTCAAGCTTTCATTCAATAGTCATTTTTTTCAACTCTCACAATATCTCTTTGAATGTGTTGGGTTTTTTTTTTCATTTTTTGCTTTGTTAACTTTCTGTTTTTCTCTTCACATCTTTCTGTTTTCTCTTCAAATCTATATTACTCTAACATTTTTTTTTATCTTGTCATCTTTTCCCATCTAACCCACTTCTCCCTTTTCTTCTCTTTTCCTGTAGAGCTTGCTTTCAGTCTCTTCCTTCCCGCTTTTAGCCTTCCACATCAATCATCCTCTCCTTTCTGTACTTTTGTCAGTTTCTGTCAGGACTCTGCAGACTTAAAAACACCGCTGTCCATGCACCACTCCCCACCTACCATTAACCTGTTAAACTCACCTCTTTTTGCCACACATGCACATCTGCATGCAAGTGCATACACACATAAATATATAGAAACACAGGGATCCCCTAAAAGCAGAGAGGGGAAATCACTGTCTGTCTCTATGAAACAATCCACACCCATCACATGAACATGAAGAGGAACATCAGCGGTTCTTCAGTCTTTCTCTGGGGAGGCAAAATCATTAACTCTGCTCTTCAGCTTCATTTGCTGGTCAGTGTTGGACCAGGGGCATACACATTAGTTACAGTTAGTTAATTAGGGAGAAGAGATGCATTGCCAGATTATGTATAATTGCCTACTCATGCAGCATGAGTAAAGTGAAGACATTTTAGGGGACACTTAGACCACATGAAGGAATCAGAAGCAGCTGCTACTTCAGGAAAAGATTTTGTATTTTACTTACTGAGTTCACGTATGTTTGCACACCACTATCCTACCATCGCACGCCCCATATATAATTAAGATCAGCACTTCCATATCCAGTACACACAGACTGCCATTCAGTGATTTGAGGCTGTTGCCTAGAAGACCAGTGATTACAATGCTGGAGTTGGCTGCCAGTTTATGCTCTGGAATTCCCAGTGCTGCTACCATTTTTAGAGAGATTTCCATGAAAATACAACACTTGCTAGCCCACAAAAGCTTCCTGTCTTATATAATGTGTTTGTATGATTAATTTGAGGTAAATAAGTTACTTGGGTATTTCTCTACATTGAGTTTTCCAGGCTTGCAGTAAGCTGAGATACATGCCTCCAAACACCTTAGCAGTGTCATTTATTTTGACAAAGTGTAATAGAAGTTATTTCGATGAAAGAGAGTGAACCAAATTAAAACTGGACAATCTGGTCTTAGCTGTGACAGGTTTCAACATGCCATGCAGAATAAAAATAATTGGAAGTAGAAACAGATCTATTTTTCCTTTCCAAACTTTGGAGATGTCCGATTGATCTTCTAGCTTAAAAAAATATATAGAAGAAAAGTAAACTGTCAATTATGGTGTCATCCAGCTCTGTCAATTGCAAACATATTTGCCATGCATTGCTACAAACAGCTGTGCAAGATCAATCACTGCATCCCAGACTCCTAGCCCGATTAAAGAATATTGTGGATGGATGAAGGCTTTTTTTTTTTTCCTTACAGTAGAATGTAGTGCAATCATATCAGGTGTTCAAAAACTTGAGTGTTTGTGTACACTTTAGTAGACTAAAGGGAAGTAGTATATTTCTGCAGTACTTCTCCAGCACAGAATAGTTGTTTCTCTGAGTTTCTTTAACTGTAATTTAGTCCGTACTATAGAATAAATTCTCTGCTAATAGTTTCCTAACAGCAGGTCACCTAATCTATGAAAATTTTTGCAGCAAATAAGAAAAAAAAACTTTTCTGATTTTACCTGTGAATAAAAGAACATATGAAGCTCTACTCCAATTAAAATTATGTGCCTCTTGTCCCTGTGATACAAAATTTGAGTCAGTCAGTCTCCTAACCCATATTTTTGAAGGTGATATGGGAATTCAGATGCTTGAATTTTATGAATTGTATGAATTTTATTTTTTAAGACAGATGCTCAGTCTTTGAACTGAGACTGACTTTTAAATACAGCTCTGAAGCTGCTCACTGAAAAGTGGTTTTGTAGTAATTGAAACAAAGAAAATTCTCAGGCTTGTATAGATCAACTGTTTTATGCAACTAGTAGAAATTTTGAAGGAGAAACATGTTCAGCAGATACTTCTGTTCTTTAACTGGAATAGCAGGTGGAAATATCCATCCCTGTGATGTTGCAGAAAAGGAAAGGAGAATCTAGCTGTTGCTAAAACTAAATATTTTCCAACAAACAGCTTGACAAACTTATTGCCAAGAGTCTTAAATGAAGTAGCTTAGGAAACTGATAAAGCATGAATGTCAATTTATCACTTTTTAACAAGTCTTGGAAAATCAAAAATATTCCAAAGACAGCCTAGTCCTGTCAACTTCTTCCTAATATATTCAACTTATAAAAGGAATCACCCTAGAGAATTGCAGACAGATCAGCCTGACGACTATCCCATATAAATTAATTAAGTATGACTTAATTAATCAGGTGACTGAATGGAATGTTGCTGAGATGTATAAAACTGAGAGGAGAAGAGAAGGTGAAGAGAGATCAACTATTGACTGTATCTTTCAGGTTAAGAACTAGAGCCATCAAATGAAACTAGTGATTCACAAAACAAAATGAAATGGTTTTTAGCAAAACATATTTAAACAGTACAACTTCTCAACACAGGATTTTGTGTGTGGTAAAGTCTACATTGGTCTAAAAAAAGCACTAGGCAAATTCACCAAAAAAAAAAAAGCCAGGAAACTCTGACACAGAAATGGTATCTTTAGCTCTCTAAGCTGCAAAGTCCTGAAAACTTGGAGACTATTCCAGAAAAATATCACTATTTGCCTTTTTATACTGTTCTCTGAGCATAAGGTATTTCATTTTGGCCTAGACACAGGATACTAGGCTGCAGGAATCTTTAATATTGCGTCTCTCATGGTTTCCTATCAATCAGAATCACCTAGTGAAATGGTTGTAATCCAAAAAAAGCCAGGAAAATACAAATTACAGATAATACTTCAAAGATGAGAGTACACAGAAAGCAGTGTAAGAGAAGTTTTCATAAATGCATGTTCAGCACAGTGCTGCAGAAAAAAGGACAAATGCCTCTGTTCATGTGTATAAAGGAGAAAAAAAAAAAACAGAGGAAGAACAATACCTTCTTACCCGATCTTGGATAGACCACTATGTTAAATAGTACAGTTTTTATATACACACTTCCATAAGGCTGTGAAAATTTTAGGAAAGATTTGAAGGAAGTTCACCTAACTGTCCCCAGAGCTGGGTTTACAACATGGTCCTTCAGGAGCTCTGATTATTCAGCTTATTGTAAAGAGAGCTGAGAGATGACAGAGAAGACATACCAGCACATAGAAAGAAACCTAGTAATGAGGAACTTCACATGCTTGCTGACGAAGACATAACAGGTGTTTAAAATTAGACAATTAATAGAGTAACTATTTCTTAGGTAAGGGGCAAACCAACATAGATAGAACTTGCAAGGAAATTCATAACCTGCTAATATATTTTGGGAGCCTGGAAGTCAGCCCCAGTGCCCCCATCATTCTCCTTCCCCTCCTTGATGCCTCCTGCTCCCCCTACCACTATGGACCTGCAACAGGCAGCTGCTGGGACTGTAATATATATGCATCAGTTGATGACCTCTCAGAATGCCCCTCTCACAACCAGCCTGGCTAGGAGCTTTTTCAGAATTGAAATTTAAAAAAAAATTTCAAAATTGAAATTGAAAAATTCTACTGCCTATGCATGGAAAGGGTGGGCTAGCTGCAGCCTTGGAATTTGTGAACTGATGAGTCTTAATGTTAATCCTTTCCATCCCTGGACATTAGGAAGATAAAGGTTGCCAACCTCTATCTCTTATGCCTATGACATGTGTGACTTCATATTAAAGACAAAAATCACTGTCAGTTCTCTGCATCACACTCATCTTCTGTGTCAAAACTTTTATGTCTGGATGCTAGATTTTACCTTGGCGGGATGGAGGTCTTGATCTGACTGAAGCAATTGGCCAAAGCTGGAAATAGGATATTGGAAGGGATGTAGCAGTGCTCTGAGGTTTTCTTCAGTTGCTCTATCTGATCTGGCTTTCTTACAAGCTTACAGTCTATTTGGCTACATTTATTGTGCAGAAAGAAATCCAGTCTCCTGAGTTTGGGAAATATTCCTTATCCATATTCCAAATGCATACAGAGTAGGGGTCAAGAGACCCTATACTGTGATATCCACAGAAAAAAAACGTGGAGATGTGAGCTAGGATCACCAACAGATTCCCTCATTTGGGCAATCAGGGGATTTTGCTTAATCTGTGTATAAGCACTGTCTGTCAGCTTTGGTGTCAGGAAGAAATTTCTCAGACAAAGAATTTTCAAAGTGGAACAAAACTTTGAGGTTTAGAACTTACTCTGTAGCATGGGATTTGCTTCCCTGCTGAAATAATCTTACATCTCACCTAACCAATTTCCTGCCAAGGCAGATGCCTTGATGATACCAAAATCTCTGTGGTCTCTGTTGCCTCAGTTTAGTGTCCTGAGGAATGAAATGCTTTAGTCTAATTAAGATCTCTGGGCTTCATATAGTGTGAAACATAATGGCCTGTGATATAAAAGAGGTCAGAGTAGATGAAATACTCCCTGTTGACCTTAAACTCTATGAAATTATAGAAGTTTTACAAACTCCAATTAACACTTGTGTATATCTATAACCTGCATTCTGAGATATGGCTCCCTGATTTCATCTCTTAGTTCTGCAGTGCCAGCTTTACCGAATTTGAACAGTAGCAGTTTGCATTTGATACTCTAGCCCTGTTTTAAATGGCTTCAGAAAAAAATTGTAAAAGAGTATAGATGGAGGGAAACTGAACCAGCTGAGACTCAATGAAATAATAAAAAAAGAATTGCCTAATTCTTTATTCTTTTAGAGAATTGATCTTAGCAGGGTGTTTGGTTTTAGAGGTTTTATATAATAGCTTCAGCCCATGTGGGTAGTTGGGATTTTTTTTAGCTTTTCTTACAGCTCCTACTATGACAAATTAGGAAGCTGGAAGTAGGTGTTATCTGCTTAAATCAGAAACATATTCACATAAATACACACTATCAGTTGGCATTTACAGAGCTACATAGTGGAGCTTTGGAAGCTGAACATCTCTAAAATGCATGTCACATGAATATTCAGTCAGATATGTAAATTCAGGGTGGATTGATCTATTATTTGAGATCAAGGCACCGATCACAAGAAAGGCATATCAAAATATCAGACCTTCTATATTATTCTTATACAGAATACACTGCATGTAGTCAAGCTTGTTTTCCATTCCCCTTGACAGTTTGCTTTCTCTCTATAGGAAAAGTAAAATTTAAATGTCTCATAGTTTTGTCACTCCACATGCTGTGCTAAATTTCTTCATCACCCAGGGTTTACAAATAGTCCTATGCACTTCAAAAAGGGGTTTTTGTACTGTAATACCAAATCCACACAGAACTCAAAATCTAAGAATTACAGCTATGTATTGCAGCAAAATGCAGCTAAAAGCCTTGGAAAGCCAGGTTCACTGTAACTCATGTACTTCTTTCTTACTTAACCAACTGTGTAATATATTCAGGCCAGTGAGAGAATGGGAATGATTGCTACCTATTTCTGGCACTATAACGAAGCAGGTGATTCACCAGTTACTTTGGATATATTTTTAGAACAAAATTTTGAATATAACTCCTGAAAATCTTTGGGAGAAGAATGTGAAATGTATTGGGGGAAGGGGTTTAGCAAAGTTCAGAGAGAAAATAATTACTGGGTACTAAATATATTTTTGATTAATTGATAGGAGACTAATATAAAGGTTCTGCAAATCTCCTGTTCAACACCTTACAATATTAATAACTCAGACCAGTTGATCAAATTTGCCAGGTTTCCTGAACTCAAGTTCTCTTGAAACTTCCCCTCTTCCAAAAAGAACTAGGACCTTTTAACACTCCCTGTTCCCTCCTTTCTCACTCCTCTCGCTTTCCCTCCTGTACTCCTCATCCCTCCAAAAAAGATATACACAACAATCCTATGAGCTGGGAATTTTTATCTGTCTAGATGAGGATACACTTTCATCCAGCTTTTCTGGAAAGTAGCTCCTGTTGGGTGGATTCTCTGGGAAAAGCTGATGGGCAAGTTGCACAAAATTATCCATTCAAAATTTTCAATGGACAGGAGACCCAGCTGTTTAGCCTCTGGACCATCTCGTTCCATGAGAAGAGATACAAGATTATTTTTTCCAACTACAGTCCTGCCTTATCTAAACTTGAACCAGTGCAGGTACAGTGCTACTGTTAAAAGTACAAACTGCAATACAAAACAGCCAGATTGTGCAGAGGGGGCAGGCAGCACCACGAAAAACCCTGACCTGCTAATGGAGGTTCTCCAGAGTAGAATTTGGGTGTTAAAGACAGAGTGGAGAATAGGACTGCAATGCGCTGAGCTTCCCCAATTTAAGAGAAGGCTACCTGTCCCACAAATTACCTGGCTTGGCTAAAGAATGGCCTCTAGGTGCCAGTAGCTCATAATGCTAGAGTCAATCTCGTGTGTCCCAAAGTAGCCAAGGCCCTAATTAATGTCAACATCAAAATGCATAATCCAAGTAAACTTCAGTTTTAAATCATTAAGTTTCCAAAATCCTAGCTCTAATTAAGATTAGTATTACATACATGGCTTGCTCTTTGGAGTCTCAGGTGCCTTCTCTACAGAGCATCTTGTGCAAATGAATAGTGTTGCTGAAATGATTTGTTTCAATTAGGAAACTCTCTTTAATTCCTTTCCATGTTAAGAGGCTGGTATTCCAAAAGAACAAACTACAGAAGAGATGTGATTTGCAACTGCACTTATCTGTTAGTCAGGCAACAAGCTCATCAATGATAATAAGCAAACAGGAACTAAAGATCAGAATGAAAAACATGAGAAGTGAGGGGATGAGTAACTCCTTGAAGAGCAGGAAAAGAACTGCAGGGAGACTTCTAATTAGCTAGCAGACTGTAGTGAGTCCTAAGAAAAGTGAGGAGCAGGAAAGACATTACTAAAAAACACATATTATACATTATATTTGCAGGGTGGGGGTAAAAAGGAATTTAAACAAAAGATAAATCCTTAAGCAGATGTTTTTCATGTATTTTACACAATTCTATTTTCTATCCAAATTATAAAATACCTTTGAAAAATTAATATGCTCTACAAATTAAAATCCTCAAAGTTGACTAAAAACACAATGACTTTCAAAAATTAATGGGTAAAAAACATTGAAATCACTGAAATGATATCAGTCATGTTCTGCACTTCCTTTAGTTCCACTTTCTACATATAACCATGGCATAACTTTAATGAAAAATGCATGGTTTTATCAGAAGAGCTCATTAAAACTAATCTGAGATTACATTTAATCTAAATGAAGACTATCTGTGGACAAATGACAGATTTGTTTCAATCTCTGGATGTTTTAGCAACTGCTGAGATCCTTATTTCTCAAATATGGTAGGGGAAATTAAAGGAAAGGAAAAGAAAAAACAAAACCTAAAAGATTCTGAATGTGAGTACATTAAGTCCCTTGAAGAGATTTTGAAAGCAATATTCGTTTTAGAAAACCTGGGGTGAATATACTGAGCATCTCAGGACACCAAGCAATGGAGACAGTACGTCTGTTGCTTCTAAGTGACCCATCTGACTTTACTAAAAAGCCTCTAAAAGAAGCAGATTGATATTACAAAAAATACATTTGAGTTGCCATGATGAAAAAAGTACACACTTAAAGCTAATGATAAGATACTGCCTTGTATGAACTGGGCAGCACTTAGCAAAGTTAGCATTTTAATTTAATAAGGAAAGTTCCAGTTACGGCAGCAGGGAGAGTGTCAGAACCAACCCTTTAATGTATTCTGCAGAAAGATCTGCAAAGTATTTTGACATCTATAATGACAAAGTAAACAAAAGCTCCAATAAACGGAGTATTATGCTGATCATTCAGATCTGGTTTCAAAGTTATGCTACAGGGCAAATCCAGAGTTCAAATTATTTAGGACAAAGACTGTCCCTGAAATCAACAGGCGGTGTAGCTAGAAGGAGTTATCTCCTGCAGTGGTAAGATCTCCCTCCTGTGTGAGATGGGGGATCCCAGGAAGATTTGAATTCAGCAGGGCCTGGAAGCCAAGAACCAGCAAGACTCAGCCTCTGAAAAGAGGCAGGATTTATGGTTTATAGTTACTGCTGAGATCTTTGCTCATCAGCTTCCACCTTCAGGAGCAGCGGATATCAATCTTGCTCTATCTCCAATGCCTCTGGCAACTTCAAGCAGAGTCCCCTCCCTTCCAGATTAGTAAAACATCTGTTTGACAACCAGATGCTTTTTCCTCCTGCCTCAGTGTAAAAACGGTTCAAGTACAGCAGAACAAAATAAAAATACTTATTGATGTACAATAGATGATGATTTCATCTATACAGAAGTTACCCAAGTAAGGTTAGTTTGAGAAGATTTTGTTTCTCTGCAAAGGGATTTAACTGAATTTCAAAACATTAATTATTCATAATTTGCTATTTACACAGTCCAATTATTCCTTTAAGTCACTTGATGTTATCTCTGCACCTCATTGGATGATTTTTAAATCAGCATGGAGATTAAGATGGTTTCACAAACACTAAATTTCTGAATGCCTCATGGAAAATATTTGCATGGGTATTTGCAGCAGTTCAGGTTTCTTTACAAAGAAAGATTTCTGAAAATTGCAATTGAAAAAATATCAACATATTCATAATGTTATTATATGAAATAGTAAAATGTCAATCAATGAACACTGCCATTTCTAATCTATAAAAAATGTTAGTACATACTTTTTCACTAAATTTAAAAATTCTTGTCTTATCTACTAATATCTGTGATTCCCTTCAATTTCCAGCCATGTTTGCTTGTGTAGATATGTATAATCCAACATATACAGCCCTTTTCCTGTTGTTGCTTTTTATTTTTACAGCTAAAACACAGCTTGGGGGAGTTCATCCACTTCCTGTTCCGGTGCTGTGACAAGAAAGCGTATGAAAAAGCAACTAAATGCAATATAAAGATGTCTTTTTCATTGAAAGTGTAAATTATTAAACACTAAACACACTGAATAAAACCCAGTGCATGCTTTGAAAGCTTCTACTCAACAAGTATTTATGAAGAAGCGATTTATTCATATTTTAAAATAGCTGAAAGGAAAATCTGTTTTCTTAATCTTAATCTTTTTTGCTTGCATGTTTTTCTTGCTTGATTATTTTCAGTTTTAACACAAGAGGAAAAAATCCAATTAAGATAATACAATTAATTACAAAGTATAAATATTGCATTTTTAGTTTTTAAATAGTAGAGAAAAAGATGAGGCCAGCTTTGCGGAAATAGGAAGAATGCCTGCAAGCATTTCTTCCCTGTAATCACACTGATTTTGAGGGGGCGGCTACTCACAGACCTGTATCAAAGCCATATGAAGTCAGTGGAAATGCTGACACATAACATTTAGCATATGAAGTGTATTTATTGCATTTTTGGTATCCTTAAGAAGCATTTTGGGGAAACCTGGGCAATGTTAAAGTCAATGGGAGTTTATTCTGATTTTAGAAGGACTATATACTTCACATCCACTGTACTTGGCTTTGGAGTATCTTTTAAAATGAAGATCTCTATGGATAAATTCATAAGTAAGCAAGCAAGAATTAGGCTTTCTTGCATAACAGTTTCTTATCTGCTTTCTACTATGAAACAAGCTGAAAAAGAATTGCTGTGTACACTTAATGACATGATTTGCTAATATGTGCTTTTATTTTATATTTTTTTAGACAATTCAAATATAACCTTCTGAAGTACTTGCCATCCTTCAGTTGAAGACTGGAAATACACAATGCTAATCAACACAGTGAAGATATAATGACTTCTCTTGAATAATCTGCTTCATCCTATGAAGACACTCAGGAAGAGCCAAAGATATATTTGCTAACAGCTTTACCAGAAGCAGGGTGAGATGAACATTGCTATTGAAAGACTTTTTTTTGGTTGAACTCCATCTGGAAAGCCAGAAAATCCTGAGTCTGTTGTAACTCTGTTCCCATTTCCCCAGCTGCACTTACTATTGGAAGCTTATTGTGAATTTTCAGCAATTCAAGTATGGTATCAGTGGTCTTAGAAGCAACTCAATATATGTGCTCTAAATCAAGTGCAATTAAGTCCGTATAAAACTTGAAGAGGTCCAAGTCCATTTTTTTTAAGAGAGATTGCTGTTTTACCTTGCAAGCCCTCTGAGGTGCCCCAGCATATAAATAACACTGCTGCTTAAAACTCATTTTGAGTCATTCAATTCTCTTTTACTTGTGGGAATAATTTATGCAGTCTTATCTGGAAATATAATCCAAAGTGAGCCAATTTCAGAGCACTATAAAAACATCACTGAATTCTCAGAACACTCTTATCAGGTCATCAGCTATCCAATTTCCCTGATTTTACAGATGGAGAAATTGTGCCATTGAGGAGTTACACAACCTGCTTGAAGTCATGCACTAAGATTTGCAGAGACAGGTTTAGAAAGATTCGCCAGCTCTCAGAGCTCAGGCTTGCTCAGTCTCACAAACCAGACAGCTACTAGTCAATTAAGCAAAACTGCCTTACTTTGGTTCACAATATAGGAACTGGTGTGAGACAGAAATTAACAAACACACATCTAAAACTTTTGAAAGAGAATGGACACTTTGATCACATGAAGAAAACACATCTCAAAGATCTGGAAGTGTGAAATTCAATATTTATATGAATAGTGATTTTCATCAGAAGGGAGTGACTTGTATCAGTCTTCATCTAATGAGTGATGATTCAAAAGAATACTTTTTCTGCATACAGTGACAGACTTTGAACTTGTGCACAGACCACTGGCATTCTCAGCCCTCCTAGAGACCACACATCATAAAGCCAAATCTTACCCTCTTGCTGCTATGGTTTCCACTATATGTGATGGATGCAAAGTCTTAAATAAGAAGCAATACATGGCATGGCCCATGTGGGAATTACAGGGAGGCTAAGCCTGGGGAAAGTGTCATTAGTACCACTTTTTGGGCAAGAACTGATATACATTTAAAACAGCCTTGAAAGTGCATTCCATGGTTCCTTAGATCTACGTAAGAGCATGGTACATAAGTTATGGCCCTGTTCTTTCATTCTTCCCCTCTTGTATCAGTTCACTCCTTGTCCAGTTGAAGAGCAGTAGTGTCTTAACTAAACTCTGCAACTTTCACAGATACAGCTCTCATACTGTTCTGGGCTACCAGAACTCACATATTACTAGTTCATGAAAACTAGATTAATAGTATACTTTTAGAGCCAAGTAGAACTAAAAATGGACAGATGCTGAGACTCTAGCTTTAAAAAGCCATGGAAAAGAGCTCCAGGTTAGAATCATGGGCTTCAATGCCTTATTTGGCTTTACTTTTTTCCAATGTAATGCAGCAGATGGTCAACAGACATAATTTCTACGCTGCTTCTTACAGACAGGCATCAGAAACAAGTGATCTCATAGTTACAAAGAATCTGATGATAGATGAAAAGGAACTAGAGGAGGTCCTGTGAGTACAACAGCACTGAAACAACAAAGTGTTGTAAAGACCTGTGCACAAGTATCAATTCAAAAGTAGTTAAGAATTTCAGTATATTATGTCAATAGGGTACTGAGTGACGTATTACTGACTTCACTTGTCAGAACTTGCATTTGAGGGAGGGGAAGTTTCAAGATGGATTGTACATGGGAGAAATGACACTAGCAGGGTAAAAAGGAAAAATTACAATTATTATGCACAGAAACAATATTCCTTCTTAGCAAAATACATCTGGATAAGGTAAAACACGTACAATAGATACAGTAGAATAATGAAAATATTCAAATGAATGCTCTAAGAATGTAGAAAGATGGTAATCACAGCAAAATGTGTTAGGCAAAAAAAAAATTCTTACAGTAATGTATTAACTGGGCAGCACTTGAGCAGACCTATTCTCTCATCCTTTCTTCCAGGAGAATGCTTTTTCTTTTCTTTCTCTTCTAAAAGTTGTTAGCACTGTTTCCTTATAAAGAACTAATCTACTTTTTTTGAAAGCAGATGATGTGAAAACTTGGTTAAACATGCTGAAAAGAAAGCAAGGTCTTTATAAGTTAGCTTTGCAAGCATCTTTAGGATACTCTGTAAAAGTAAAAAAAATACTGGATTGTAAGGCCTTGATCTTTCTGCGCCCAAATAGTGCCCAACCGAATTCAGGTTGGCCTTCCTCACAGGCACATTGATGCGTGTCTGAACACCCCAAGCCACAAAGCTGCTTTGGTGTACAGTATACGTTAGGTTACTATCCCTTGAGTAGAAAATATGAGTTGGCAACAATGTAAATAATGTCATTAACCTACAGTGTTAATCACTGTACATCATTCTTGATGATGCTTTCTGTCTCAGAACTGCATTTTCCATTAGCATCCTTACCTCCAGTCAGTTACACTTTTGAAACATCCTATATGGAGCAGAATATGTTCCTTTATAATTTTTGGAATTAGACTAGTCCCAAAAGTAATTGTCTCAGCAACCAAAACAGCTATAAAATTAAAATGGAGTAATTCACAAGGTTTAGATAGAGGGGTTCCCCTCATTTCTTCTGAATCATCTGCTTTGTGAATTCCTTCCTTCATCCAGAAAATTAACAGAATAAATACCATTTTTGAACGGACAAAACTATTTAAATTCAAATGTATAATAAAAATCATGTTTTTCACCTTTCATGAAGCTATTGTCTGTTTAAGTCTAAAACCATAAAACCATGCCATTCTTTTGCTTCAGAAAAGTTCATTTCCCTGAAATATTGTGATTAGGGGAGGGGCCAGGAAGAGGAAGAAATGGGCTATTTTGTTTTTACTATCAATGGGGTTTTCAGGGTATGGGAAGGAAGAAGAATGTCGGAGTATATGACTATTTACATTTCCACATTTCATATAATAGCTGCTTAATATATAATATACAATTATATGAACATCATTCAAGTTTTTAGTGAGTATATGTATACATATTTATATATTTTTTCCCAAAATGCATTAAGGATTTGTTTTATAACCCATAAAGGACATCTGCCAATACCAAAATGACTCTCAGGACTCTGAGATTCTAGACTTTAAAAATGTTACTAACTTAGCAGCTCAGTGGCTAATTCTTTTTACTTCAGTGATATGGGACATGCAGAACTACACCAAATGCACCTGACAGAAACAGTTTATCTCCAGGAATTAAGAAGTTTATAGACTATGCCATGCATGACCATGACACTGATGAAAGGAAGCTATTTGTGCTGATGAACCCAGCACACAGCATTGGAAAAGTTTAATGGCCATTTCACCTTATGCAGCTATCAAACATTATACATGCAATTTTTATTATGACCAATAAAACCTATTTCCAGTCCATTGCAGATGGGCTCTATTTAATGGTCAGTTTCTTAATGTCATCATCTTTGCTGCTACTGTGTAAAATGTAATGATAATTCCATTGCAAAGAGCACAGCATTGCTGTATGCAGATCAGATTATCTGGGTCAATTTAAATGTTATTACTGGGTCGATTAAATTGGCCTAAGGCACCATTGATTTAAAATAAATCTCCATATTACTTTATTATACTGTAGAATTTATAACAAGTTTAACAAAGACTAAAACAAAAACTGTGCAAACCATATGTAGAGGATTAATCATAGGTTTATGGAGTTGTCATAGACTGCAGTATGGGAAAATAGCAAATAAAAGAACATTATAAATATGAACTCTAAAAGGATCATATGTATAATTCAATCAGTGACTAGTTTAGTTTTCATTTGGAATGTAAACAATACGGTCATAAAACAGTAAGATTCTTCTTTTTAAATGAAAGAGAATATTGCACAGTTTAAGTGCAGAAAATCATTTTTATAGGATGATTTTTTTTCCCTTATAATTCTGTATCTCTTCTTATTCTTACCAATTGCCAGAGGAAGACACCTTTCAATTATACACATGAGGGCAGGGGTTAAAACTGAAGGAACAAAGAGCACAGACTACTTTTACAGAAGTAAATTCAGCTAGAGACTGTTGTTTCCTAAAAAGTGTAAATTTCACATTAAATTGGATATCCAACATAATTCACAGATGAAAAGTCTAGAAGCTCGATAAGAAGTTGGCAATGAGTCACAGACTTACGTTCCCTGTGGTCTTGTTAAACTGCTTTCTGTTTCTGCACCACCCTTGGAAATACACGTCTAATTTGTCAGTGCTAAAGTAAGCGAGAGAGATAAACAGATGTATATATTATATTTATGGACAATTCATTTCTACACTGGTATGCACAGGATATTTTTTGAAAATTAATGCCCAGTACATTAGCCAAAGTCCCTACAACATTCTTCAACATACCATTTAGTTTTTCCTTGTTAATTATCCCATACTTCATCAATACTGCAAGAATGTCAAGCACTGCACATGTGCTATCCAAATCAAAGGAAAATGTATATTTCTAGAATCTCATACCTGATATATAGAGAGAGCATATCACTAATGGGTTTTTAAAATATACATGAATAGTTCAAGTTTATAGATACTTTGTCGCATTATGCCCATTTCCCCAGAAATTACATGATTTCTATTATTGCTAAGCCAATTCCAAAAACATTAGATCATACTCTAGTTTGTCATCAATTAAAGATACAGACCTAGAAGTAAAATATTGTTAACTATGCGTAAAGGGTCATCAACAATCCCCTAGTAAATTAGCAACAAGAACAAGAAAGATTTTGAATGGAGCTGTGCCTTAAACATTATGCAGATATGGCATGTCCATTTTAGGTAAATGTTGCTTTACCTGTAGAAAAAAACTTTGAAGGCATCTACACAGGCGAAGGGCTATCTGGTTTCTATGCTGAATTCATAAAACTGGCATCAGAGTAAAGCCATCGGAATATGAAATAAAATCTGAAATAAAAATGCAATTATTTTATAGGCAGTTGCAATAACAGTAACAATTTGTGTGTATTCTATGGGGTAAACCACATTATCATATCCTTTATTCTGTTATATATGTAGATATGTCTCATGTGTGTGTATATATATATACATACATACATATATAACATTTCACGGACCTTCTCTCTTTCCTCAGTTATAGACAAGTGTAACAGCACTGCATCATTTGTTCCACATGACACAATACAAAGAGAAACCTTGTACATTGTATACAAATTTTGTACTAAGAAAAATCTCTTCCTTTCTTATCATTCCCACTATATCACTATACAGAATACACACTACAGAATACACTTCTGCTTATGCTTGCTAAGTCAACCAAGGGATCTTTTTGAAGTAAGTACTATATACTCTAGGGTTGGCAGAATTATATCTGTAGCTTTTAAAGCACAGGGACACTTTTCTACATGTCAAGCACAACTATAATAATTAATCTGTGAATTAAATAATTTCTAAAGAAACATCTTCATAAAAAATCTTTATTTACATTGCAAAGTCTAGCTCTTGACTGTTAGGGAAGGACAGAATTACAGTTTAATATCCAATTGATTAATTAAAGGCCACATTTTCCATAATGAACATAAGTCACTTTAGAAATTTATAACTGGAAATACACTCTAATTAGACATTACTACTATCAAAGTTACATGCTAAAAATAGAACATTAATTGTTTTTCCTTGTGTCTTTTGAAATCTTCATTGTTTTTAACAGTGTGCATTTTGTTTGTTTTAATGATACACTAAAGTAATTTTTAATCAATATTTCCTGTCTCCTGAGCCTTGTATTTATTGCATATGCCTCTTTAAATTTCACGGAATTAAGTCTGTTTGGGGGTTTGGGGGTTGGTTTTTTGTTTTTTTTTTTTCATTCGTTTCATATGTCTAAAAATTATGAAATAGTCATGTGCTTCATCTTTGGATTCATTATTCCCCTTTTGTAATCTTCCTACACCAGAGACTAAGTATTATTAAATATTTAACAATAATTAATGGATCTCTCTAAACTTCTCTTCAACAGAAAGCACATGCTAATTAAACTGCTGCCCACACAGAGGCAGAGTGTGGCTGTTGTGATATCTGAATGATTACATTTAATATCTTTTTAAATACCTAGTTACACTTTGAAGTGAAATATCCCAAATGCATGATTTCAATCCCAGTTTGGTTTTAATATTTATTTTCTATGTATATACTAGTTAAGTCATAAAGCACATACCCAGCAACTAAAATTATGATTATTCTGTCAATCTGAGAGATTATTGACACAGACTTCTCAGCAATGCGGTCATTAGACTGAAGAATTACTAAACATGATCTGAAAACAACTTATAATTAAATTTAAAACTTCCCTATAATAGTATAACTAAGAGAAATTTACTTTGAGAATATTTCTGCTTTAAAGCTGTACCCTTATTACAAAAGAAGCAAGTAAACAAGCAAGTAGAAAAGCATCAAGTGTATTAGGGGCTGTGTACAGAGTCAACAAATCACCAGTAGAACAACTGTTTATAATTGCTCAAAAAACAGTCATGAAGGCTAACTTGAACATTTGGTAATGGGATACACTGGCTTGAGGATGTTCACATAAAATAATATTCCCCTTTCATTGATCAACCACTACTAAATAAATTATACAGATCAATACTTACATTAGAACAAGGAATCATCTTAGCTAGTAACCCGTCAAGAGCTGACATAATATCAGTCTGATCTATTTTCAGCAACAACACAAAATCTTTATGAAACATTCCAGGAAACTAATATTTGGAGGTGCTCACTTCATGTTACTGCAATGCTCAATTAACAGGTAGTAACTGTCTCACACCTATGAACTCAAAGACATACTACAAAATTATCTGGGGTATCTATGCATGAGTTGTTAATTTTGGTTGATATTATGAAGCTACTATGTAGCTCCCACTGTGAAGACTGCTGTGCAATGAATGCAATCGACACCAGTTCACTGTTATTGACCAGACTTCCATCAGATCTAGAGCCGGAACAACCATCAATCCCCAAATGCCAGCTCTTAAAGAGGAAATGGTTTCAAACAGTGGATTACCTGAGGCCTGGACAAACTCAGCTACTAAACCTGCCTGGGACTGGAGTCAGTAGAAGTGAAAGATTGTCCAAGGCTGAACAAAGAAGCCAACAAACAGTTAAAGGAAGGTATTCACTCACTGGGAGGCTACTTCAAGCATTTTTCTGATGGTACAGCAGGCTTAATCAACTCTGGCACCCTCTTTTCTTCCTTCTGACCTGTGCACATACATTTATTTCCATACTATTAACTATGCTAGTGCAACTACTGGCTTAGTTGTCTCAAAAGCCATATCAGGGAACCATTCTAAGTTAAAAATCATCCCCATGTAATGGACAAGCGAAGACACAAACAATGCAACTGTTTATTTTGATACCGAAGAAGTTGGAAGGAAACTGTGTTTATAGTGACCCCAAGACACTTTGGTGATCCACGAGCTATAAAGAACCTATACAACTCTAAAATAAGCATGCCCTCACTAGCAGCCCAAGAAAAACCATTAGGCTCAAGGAAACCAAAAAATATGTGCAAGGTTTTTCACATTGTCTATGTGTTTCTATTTACAATATGGGTTTATAGGAGAGCAGTATCATGTTCCAAAATTCTGTGCAGATCTTATGAATGGAATGAAGAACGAATTTGAGTTTAGATCCATTGAGTGCTGTGGGTATCCAAAAACTACTATTAGCATGAGTTTAGCTGATATTTCTGCTCTACTGGGTATTATTTCTTGTGGCAATAGGATGGGACCCTACATCAGTGCAAAGACAGTAAATCTAAGAAAATCACCACTGATAATTACTCCTGTAGCAGGAGCCTTTGGGAGCTCAAGCATGGGATGATAGCAAAGGCCCCAAGGGTATAAACATAAATCACAAATGGTCGAATACTCATTAATAAGGGAAAGGAACCTTGAGAGCTGGATAGAAATGGTTTTAGGCCATAACAAAGGGAACAAAGAAAAGGTAGCCAACATATGTAAAATAACACATATATGTTAAAAATGCAAGGATATAACAAGAAGGGATAAAAGACAGTCACAACCCTTACAGGAACGGGAACAAAGAAAGAACAGAGAGAGAAGAATTGCTCTAACATTGTCACCCCCAGTCAGGAATCCCATACCTGATCAATACAACAGCCTGTCTGCAGCAGGTCTTCCCTCCCCTTTGGAGAGAAAGAGCACTGCTTTTTGATCTGCCATTCACTGACTTTGCTATTGCAGACTCAGCAATCTTATTTAAATTATCTTTTACCATATCCTTGTAAAGTGAATTAGAATTCTAAAGAGCAGCATGTGTGTTTTCTGCTCCCTTCCTACATGGCAAGACAATTTATATTGCAGCAACTTAGAGCAGACTTGAAGGCAGTAATCCAAAAATATAAAAGTGATAAAAAAAATAAGAGCTTTGTGCATTCTTTGCTGGACAGCAGCCATGGATTTGTCAGGATTTTATATTTCTCTTTGTGTCCTATAAAAAGATGTTCTTGGGCAAAAAGTAATTCAAAGTACATATATGCATGCTTTAACAGTCATGTAAAAATCATGAACTGACCAAATGTTGTATATATTGTTCACCACAATTCTGCAAGAAGCCTGTTTAGAATGAGTTGGCTGGCATATAAAAGTGAGGATAGTTATATCAATTTTAATAGAGTCACACGAATCACCACGAGTGACTTTCCACAAGTTTTATGCAGAATCAGTACATTTTTTACTTTTGTGACCTGTGATTCCATTTAACAATGTCACAAATAAAGCACCATAATGAAGTCTCATATTCTGCTTTTTCAGTTCTGAAACTAGTTTTTCATATAATACACTCTGTGTGTGTGTGTGTGTGTGTGTGTGTGTGTGTGTGTGTTTGTGTATTAAACCGAGGTGCTAGAGTGATGAAACTCTACATGCCAGAATGGTCAAACTTGATAGAACCACAAACAGCACACTAATTATAAGTAGAGACGTTCAGTATGCTGAAGGAAATGGGTATTAAGAGATAGTCCTAATACAAGATGCACATGTTTTGTCATGAACAAATTTTGAGCAACACAGACAACATTTCTAGCCACTAGAAAGCTAGTGTAAGCACTTGTAAGCTATTGTCTTTGAAAAGGTTTATGGTTTACTCATCAAAGATAACAGATGTGCCAGATGCTACCTGCATTTCTTTTAAAGCAAAACAAAATGCTAGCTCTGTGGCTGGCTAGGCATTTTTAAGCAAAAGAGCAACTTTGTTCAGGTAATTCCTTTAAAATCTTTTTCATCCTCAGGCCCAAAACTTCTAAAACCAGATCCTTCTGATCTGTCCCCTCATAGACACTCTTCTTACATTTCAAATACCAGTCTGTCTTTCTTGGACTTTCAGCAACCAATTGAAATGCAACTTGGCCAAAACCAAGTTCCTAATTTTTTTCCCTCCCAAACCCTTCCTTCCCCCCTTTTCTCTACAAAGACACTGTCATGCCTCCCATCTTTCTGAGGCATGGTCTGAGCATCATCTTTGACTTAGCCCTCCGTTTTCATCCAGACAGCTTACCCATCAGTAAATCGTCTGCTCAGTGTTGTCAATATCCAACCTGTCATTCTGCATCTGGACAAATGCAATCTTTACTACTGCTTTTGTGGTCTTTCCAAATCCTTTTAAATGTTGCTATTTGGATTCTTTTATGGTTCATTCTTTTTCTGCGTATTTTCATTCTTTCACCAAAGCAATGCCAGCTTCCTGTTACATCCAGTGCCCTTTGCATTCTTCTCTACTCATACAGCCATTACATCAATGCATTAGCGTATTGCTTTTTTAATTTTACACATTTTCCATAAACCTTGCCAGCCTCTTTGGAAGACTTTTCTTATTAGCATCCTTATGTTTTCTCCTAGTCTTGTCCTTCTATATGGGAGAACCTTTATTAAAATCCTCAAAGCCACCTCACTATCTTCCTCAAATTCAACTTTAAATTCTTCATCTGATGCTCCATCTTCACAATAATTCACCTAAAGAGCTAACTTATCAAAACTAAGACACACCACTATTGCAGATGTTTTACCTTCTTTCCTTCTGCCTCCCCCGTCACTCTGTCTCAACATTTTGTTTGTAAATTCGTTGGAGCAGAAACTATCATTTACTATAGTCTTGTAGTATAGAATCTTTTGCTTGAAGGTCTGCTATTGTCTCACCAAAGTAACTAATAAATATTACAGTAGAAATGAAGCCTACCTGGGAGCACAATAACAGATCATGCAGAAACTTCCTTACTGATGTCAGTCAGAGTGGTACATGGTCCCTTTAATATAAGCATCTGAAATGTAATCATTTGGAGGGAAATTATGGCTCTGTTGAAGTCCATACTTTTTATGACCATATTATTTTGGTAATATACTAACTTAAAGAATATCGCTGTATTAAATTAATGTAACAAAAAGGCATATATTTTGTGTTACTCTGTTCTGCAATGAGTTCTACAGATTTATTATACCTACAATAGGCCCACTATGATAGAATGTTCTAGTTTTCATCCTAGGTTTCATGAAAGAGCTCTCTCTCTTTCTTTCAAATTTTCTTTCTTGCTTTAGGCAAGCTGGGAGATGAGGGAGACCCCAGTGCAGACCATGCCCTCACTGACGGGTACCATCCCATAGGGTCTGAACATGGCAGGCAGAGCCAGGTACTGGTAACAGGGTCCATCAACAGCTCCAGACATGGCAAGTAATGAACCAGGGTCCAGGGTCCAACAGGAGAATCCAGTCAGGAGCAGCAGGAAACGGGGCCAGAGACAGGACTAGAGACAAGGCTACAGCATGGGTCCAAAGTCCATCCAGGAGACAGGGCTGGAGACAAGCTACAATGTGCCTACGAGGGGCCCATCCAGGAGGCAGGCTACCTACAGTGCAGATTCAAGGTCCATCCAGGAGACAAGGCTGGAGACAGGCACAGCTACAACCTAGCTCAAGCAGGGACTTAGCTGAAAAGGGGCTTCTGGGCAGGGAGGGCAGGTGGGGGGATCCCAGCCCTGGTCAGGGACATTAAGGCTCATCAGGACCCTGACAGTTGCTTGCTTTGAATTTCTTTATTTTGCTTCTTTTTTCCTTTCTTTTTTTATTTGACAATAGGCCTAACAAACTACATACAGGTTGCTTCATTTTTTCAGTGAACCGCATCACGTGTACACATTTATGGATAAAATTTAAAAGGACAAAATGCTGAAAGTGTTTTTCATACTTAAGGGAAATACAATTAATTAATGTATTGGATGTGCTGAGTTCTCAAGTGGCCTTTTAAAAAAATCTAAAATAGAGTCTACAAATCAGTAAATACAAGAGCTTTCTTGCATCCATATCTTTGGACATTTATGCTTACAGTTCTGAAATCAAAATGCTAGTTTGCTTGCACAGCACACATCAGAGAGAAAAATTCTGAATACTGCTGAAAGTGGAGGGAATTTTGTTCAGTGGAGCTGGGATTTCATCCCTATTTCTTCCTCTATTTTAACAGATTCATTCACAAATATTGTGGACAGTATGGATAAAGCCTGATCAACACCTCCCTTGAGAGCTGAGTTAAAAACAGAATAGTAACAGAAACTTCTGCATTTCAAAACAGATTCTTGAGGCCAGGTAGGTTGAACACATGCAGAAAAGTATAATGGTGGCTCTCTGGGTTCTTTTACCTAACTTAATACAGTGCTTGTAAGATTCATTTCTCTCTTATTCATGCTCCATGTGTTTGTCAGTCAAATTTTCTCAGTCATTAACCGTTCATTTGCTACTCTGTAATTTATTATGTTATTCATTTTACAAGACAGTGTGCAAGGTTTCTTGCTTGTCTGTTCAAGTCAGGCATAATGCTTTATTCTAACCTTCACAGTCATACTGAACTTGTCAGGAATATTTATTATTTGAGTTTAGAAGGTTATCTACACATTTTTCATTTTTTTATATTGTTCATTAGCTTCCTTTATACTGATTTTTCACTCTGTAGCAAATATGGGATTTGTGATCCATGCAGTTTACATTACAGATTTGCACAGATCAAAATAGGATCAGTAGAAGCTGTTTATTGACTTTCATTGATTTATCAGTTCTAATAAAAGCACACTGAGTGAAAAGTTTCCAAGAATGCTATGCAATCACAATGAAACCAAGTCTTGCCACAACATATTATAGTTTCATTGGATTGAAGAATGACACATAGAAAACGTGTGGCACAATTTAATTTTATCATCATGTTATTAAAAACTTCTTGAAAAGTAGGTACTTACTTTCTCAGTTTATAGCTTGGAAAGTATAAATAAATGCATTGTACTTTAGCCTGTGAATTAAATTTTGGTTTTGTGTTAATAAAACTAATATATTACAACTTAAGGTGGACTAAAACCAAAACATTCCATATTTCTTTTCAAACAACTTTAGAAGCTTCTTGTCTATTTAGAGGAAAATCAGGTACTTTGGCATATATATTACATTAACTTCCAGTGGGCTTTTTGGAAAATTGGGTCACTACATATCACTTGAACAAGCAATATTAATGTAATACTTTCCTGCATTTCCAAATAACTTGGGCTCAATACTTGAATACCTAAAGGCACACTCATAAATCATCAATAGCTAGGTTGATTTTTGGTGCTGCTCTTTAATTGCAACTCAGATTGACTTCAGCAATTCTAAAAATGCAGCCTATTTTTATTTAGAAATCTGTATCTCAAAAAGAAGCTTAAGTATAGGCATCCCAACTATACAACACTGGTCTAATTTACAAAATTTACTGGTTTGTCATCAAATATCATAATCATTTTCTTTTGACTTTATCCTTGGTCACACAGATAGTTCACACTAACTGTTGGACAATGCACTGGGAAGCAGAATATGTAGGCTATACAGGATCCTGTAACACTTTGGCCCAAGTAGATTTTAGGCCAAAGGAAAAAAAGAAATATCTTTAAAAATAAAAGCTGTTCATTTCTTCCCCTTCATTAAGAACTGCTTCATTTGCTTACTCAGGTAAGTCAGTTTATTTGCAAAAATCTTTCTGGTATGGAAAAGTCTCACAAACGTATGTGGAAAAGTACTCATACTAAAACTATTCTATAGACACTAATAAAAAAGCTCAAAATATCATTATCCAAACAAGAGAGTCAAACAGTTGCAAATACTCATGAATAAAATTAAAAATATTGTGAATACCCATAGGAAAAAAACTTTTCCTGTTTATAAAGCAAAGGCTTTGACAACAATGCTAAGTAACTTATATTCATAGAGGCTGCTTTGTGGAGGAAACAGGCTAACATTTGTTTACAATAAATATTCAAACAATGGAAGATGAGAGGTTCACTAAAATAATACCAGACAAATCCACTGAATATATATATTATTCAATTATACAATTAGAGATCACTTTTCAATAAACATCCAGACCAGCCAAACCCACGATGACACATAAAACACATGTTAATACACATCTCTCAGTACTACATCTAACAACTGGAAAAAAGGAACTTCTGATAAATAAGAGTACTTTTAGAAATTATTATAATAGAACATATAAAAATATTAACAAATATGACACTGAGATATTATCAAAGATATTCACATTGTCTAGTGGAAACGATCAAAGATTATTGTAAGCCACCACTTTTACCAAAGGAGGCATTCAGACTGAGAAAATTTTGAATGCATTAGACTGCTACTGGTTAAAATAGTATTTCTGTCTCTTCTCCTTAATGTGTTTAAAACATACTTTAACTAATTTCACTTTTGCTTGTTGGGTAGTTCTTAAATGATTTATGGATACTGACTTGCACAGTTCTGAAAGCCAAAAGTATAACTGATCCCATTCTTCATTTTAGTAGTTTATCTCTTACCGAGACTATATAAAGCATCAAAAAGGCTCTATTGCACATATACCAAAAAGTCAGTCTTTTATTCATGACATTGTATCTGGGAATGCCCAAATATCATATGATGTAAAAAGTAACAGATGGGAAACTGGACTCTTTCTTCATATTCTTTTAACTGAGAAAGAAGTCCTGGACATATTATCACAGTCGTCAGCTCCAGAAACACAAGCAGAAAAGTTTTCACTGTTTCCTCTGCAAACGAAGAGAATTTCACTGGTGAACTGAATGAGGGTCTTCCATATGCAACCAAGGCATGGTTATGATGGTTAGGAACTTATCTCTCTTTTTTTTTTTTTTTAAAGTAACAAGACAATAAATAATTGATAAACAAATAAAAAATGGGCAGGATTAGTAAATGTGCTGAACAATCAATAAGATCTGTATTTTTACCTTAAAACTGGTAGTTGTAAGAAATCTTAATTACCATCAGAAGTATCTTCAAGGACTCTCTTTATGCTGCAGGAGTTTTGGAAGCTGATGGAAAGTTGCTCCTGGGAGCAAGTCTAATGTGAAAGTCACTGGTGGGGAGGTTGCAAGCGTGGAGGTCTGTAAATAAAAAACAATGCTGTTTTAGATTTCACATTCATTCTGTTATAATAAAGACAGAGAGCATAGCAAAGAAGCTGGCCCACCATATTTAAGTGTGTTTGTGACTGCAAAATTACTACTTTCTGAGCCTCATTGTTAAAGGTTCATTTATTAGAGTTCTGGCTCAGTTATCTGGGGCTCTGAATTTGGAGCCAAGTACATTACTTGAGTAACAGCAGATGGAGCCTGCATAAATAAGAGAGGAGTTGTTGCTGTAAAGAGTATAATAGCTACTAGTTCCAGCCCTTACTTTTAGATTAGGCCATGGGCACTTTCCTCTAGGGTCATCAAATAAGATTCATAAATGCAAATTAAGCACACTTAGAAATACCTTTATTAAACTGTTCATCATAAATCTGAATTCAGGGATCTAGACAAGAGGTAATACATTTTTTTTGGTGGGGGACCACTCAGAGTAGTGCATCCCGCACCTACCAGGGCAGGTACCATATCTGGTAGTTTGATATGAAGTGCTTCACCTGTATCGAAGCTCAACTAAATCTAGTTTTGAATGTCCCATGCAGTTAAATTACATTTCTGTTAGGACATATGCAATACCCATACACTATGCAAGACCTCTGCAGGGAGAATTTAAGTCCATTTTTAAGTGTCAGTCTCCTATAAGCATTACATTATAAAACTGTTCTAATAGCAGAAAGCTTCATTCACCTCTTCACTTTAGGCTCTAATGCACAACATTTGTAACTGTTCATATTTTTGGTGTACTCAATTACCAATTTTATTATATCAGTGCCCAGAAAACCCGTCATTACTTTCAATATGCAGTCACATAACTGATTTTAGATGGGTCTAGATAAGAAATTAAAAATAATGATGAAGGGATTTAAATAAGTAATGTGTAGGCTGAACCTAATTCTGATTTCAATTTCATTGACTGTATACTAATTTAACTACATAGATTTAATGGAGGTATTATGATTTACACCACTGTCAGTGGCCTATATTTCAAACACGGATCGTAATTCCATACTTCAGTACTACCTATTCTCTCAGGGCAACAGGGAAATTCTTTTACTTTTTTATATTTTTGTAATATAAAAATACAGGACCTATAATGAAAAAGATGTTTTCCTGCTGATCAGGTATTATGTAGCCTGTCTTTAAAACAGTACTGCTAGGATTACAACTTTCTTTGTTAGTATATCAATTTACCTATCATATGCAAAAAGGAGAAAAATAAACAGTGAATTTAAAAGAATGAGGAGAGATTTTAAAAGAATGAGGAGAAAAAGCCCATTATGGCCATGCTTGAAGCAAGAGCAATTGAAACACAACTACTTTAGGGAACAAACATTAACCAAGACTTAAACAGCGTTAAAAGTAATTTTCTTATATTAAATAGCCTGCCTAGATTCCCACATTTCTCATATCGATGTTACGTTATGATGGTTCCATTGAACATACATATGCTTGTTTAGACATTTCCCACTGACAAGCCCACTTTCTAATCAGAATTTACTTTTCTTGGCTAAATTCAATCCAAATAGATTTCCAATAAGAAAACTTTCACATGTAAAATTTCAGCTACTTCTACTCTGAGGTCACCATTAACAACAAAACAGAAAAGATTATTTGTTTTCCTATGAAAAAAATGTAGCTTACTTCTAAAGACTGAAATAATGAAAAACTTAAATAAAAATTTAAGTTTTCTGTTTGAATGTGATTATATCAGTTCTGCCTGAATACTTCGTAAAAGAATACTTCGCCAAGATCTGCTTTTCAGTGTGTCACAAATTTTTCATATAATAAAACACCACAACTATGAAATCAAGGATATAGATAATAACTAAAATATCTTAATTTGTGATATTTACTACTGACCTGGGTATTATAACTTCATAACCCAGGTTATCCACTGTTCATTTCTTCACAGCCTAAAGATCTTCACAGAACGATAAAGAGACATTTGTCATAACATACACAGGAACCTTCTCTAAATGGAAACTCAGCACTCAGCCACAGCCAGGGCAACCGCTCAGTCTCATTATTCTAATCTTTGTGCAACATTTACAGTTGTCAGGAGAAGGGTTGTTTCTGTTGGCTCCATCTGCCAAGCCGCTTGTCAGTTTAATGGACACGCGTTCCAAATATTCTTAAGCCTGCAGCCATGTTTGAATTCATCTGCCTCAGTGGAATACCTAACGAGCAATGTTAAAAAATACATGGTTTAATGAACTATCAAGCTAGGTCTTCAGAGTTAATAGACTATTTACCTAGTCAAAACACTTGAAAAACATTCTTTCGGGCTTTCTGTGTTTATTAGCCTTTTGTTTGGATTTCTTTTTCTTTTTCCATTAGTTATTGTTCTATAATCAAGAATAATTCTTATCTTACAATAACTACAGAAAAAAATTAGGGTCTGGACAATCGTCCTTTCAAGATTCATAAATGGAGAATGGGGATCTCCCAGATGGAGGTATGGCAAAGATATACCCCATGAGTTAAATAGTACTGTCCTCCCTTTCTGGGAACCTGCGTCTTCCTCAGGTCTTGTTCAAAAATATAACAGAATTCCAGCCACATTCATCTGGTTTTATAGTTTCCTACATCTAGAAGCCTGGGAGGGGGATTTGTGACTGAAACATTTTTACCACCCTAAACAACAAGTTTGGCACTTGTTGCAAAGAAACTCAGTTTCCTGCTAGAAGCATGTTTTTTTGTAAATTATGCATACTACATACATGTGCATGTCTTACGATTTTGGGAGATGCGTGGATTGTGAGAAGAGTACATGCAAAAGCCTCATCTGAATACACATTGATTTAAAGGAAAGCAAAAAGTGTTTTTTTAAAAAAAAGAAGAAAACAACAAAATGACAAAAGAGAAACAAAAAACGCTGTTGTAATGACCTATTTTAATAAGACATGCCATTTGTAAGACATGCAGTGATACAGAATAGTAAATTTTTCTATAACATCCAAGCTTCATTGATAGGTAGCTGATTTATGCAACTGTAAGACTGCATTCTTGAATTACATTCCAACTACAAGCAAATGAGGTCTAATTTTACAAACATTTAAGTTCCATAGTGTTGGCTTTACATATGTACATACCTATGTAAGAGTGTTAGCTTCAGAAAACCACTTGCAAATGAATTTTAGGGTGAAAATGGAGGCTCATAAAAGAAATATTTGCACTAGTTGAAATGGTATATTAATATATTTTATTGATCCCATTTGTCATTGCTTTTGTTCTACAAATTTTCTGTGTACATTATCATACCTAAGATTAATAAAATTAATATATTTGGAAAATTGCAGTATCTCTGTAATTACCTTAGATACAAATTGCACACATTCAATTGCCTTCATTAAGTCTGTAGCTGCATGTGACTCAGAGGATTAGTAATTAGGCAGTTAATGGGAGCAGTTTACTGTACTTTTCCAGTCTGCCTTCCAAATTTTTTAAGTCATCCCCTCATAGCTTCATGGAGTAACGGTAGCCTTTGCATGCTAACATATCCCTTCCTCTCTGACTGAAGGAATCACCTGCATGAAGTTTCAAAAAATATATATATTCTTTTCCTTTTATTTCCTTTTATTTATTTTATTTTTTCAGTCAATCTTAGAAAACATCACTGAATTTCACAGAAATTAGTTTATCATTTTGTTTAAAACTTTTTTTATAATTAAATGTTGCTGCATGCAGCAATGAAAACTGTGAGCTTCTTGTAGATCATAATGTGCCTATTAACAATTAATGAAGTATGTGAACATTTTAATTTCCTGCAGTATTAACATAAAAGCATATGTGGCTTAAGTAAATATTCAGGGTCTAGACTACCTAGCAGATAGTCCACAAGCTGTTGAGTTTTACCAGTAGTTTTGAGAAAGGGATGTATCATATTTGTGGTAAGCCAGAAACAGGCAAGAAAGCAAACTGTGAATCCCACTAGAATTTTTCCCTCAAACCAGGGAGACAAAATCTGCCTGAGCTTTTGCTTTTCGTTCTCAGTGCTGTGCATGCTAGCTCTGCTGGATGGCCAATGCCGTTGCCCATTACTTGCCCAGAGTGAGTTGTAGTTTGTTGCTTTCAGCCAAGCTAAGGGTCTACTCTTTGAACGATGCCAATGAAGTCTTGATCGAGAAACCAGCTGCCATAGAACTGAACACTGGGAAAGTTAGAAGAGGCCTTTTGCTTCTGCAAGCATCAGGCTGAATCCAGGCCAAGGCTGAAGCAATTAACAGCTACCACAACACAGCAACTGTTCTGGCATGGTCTCAGTCCCTCTGCCAGGTCCTAGTCTAGCAGCAGAAGAAAGATACCTACAGAACAAAACCAGCACCAATAAAACAGACATATTGCTCTCTTCAGTTGCACCCCCAGCCAATAAGCTGTGAATTGACTTACTTTGGCAGTTCTATAACTTATCCTACTAACTTGAAACCAAAGAACATGGAGCAGCGCAGAAAGTCCTTCCTAAATTTTTGTGTTGGATCTGTACAGTTAAAAAGCAGGGGATTGGGTCAGACAGGTCTACAGATTACATGGCTGTCATTCCACTACTTACTTTCAGGCAGTATGTGCAAGAGAAGGGGAGGAGAATGCAGAGGGAACTCGGCAGGTTTTTGGCACCAAAAGAATTATTAGATATCCTTAGCATCAGGTGTTTTCTCTCTACACATCCTCTGAGAATAACCAGATGTATAAAACAGTGATCACAAACATCCTGCACAATCATATTATTTTGATCTCTGGTCAGCTATCAGTTAGGTATGCTCTGCTTACAGTGCTGAAAAGTCAGTAAAGGATGCAAAGAGCCAAGGTTTTCAAAAGGTGTAAGTTTTGTTTTTGTTTGGCAGTCAGGTTTCAAAATACCATAAAAATTAAACAATGGCTAAAAATGGCTAAAGCCACTGAGGCTTTAGAATTTCATCAGATGCAAATCATCAGCTCTGACACTCAGAAGGTTAATACTGTACTCCTTAGCTCTGGAGTGATGCATGAAAATATACAATCAGTGACTTCAAGAAACCCATCTAAGCCCTGCATGTACATTTTTCACTTCACCAGCTACTCTGGTGGTAGCCAGTAGATCTAATTTCAGCAAGTTTGTGTTCCTGACAGCAGTCACATCAAATTACAGAATCTTCCAGACTTAGCTGGCACCTTCATCTCAGCCTTTCTATCAAATAATATGCCTGTTGCCTTCATCATGCAATCTTTAATTATCTGAAAATCAGCAGACTGCTGCTTGTGCCAGCAAAGGAAATGAGGAAAGAATAATGTCCTTTCCAATCCACATGGCTGGACACCCTTCAGAGACATCTGATTTGATTGCCAGTAACAATATTGATGTTCTTTTTTACATCTATGGCTTAAGGCCTTTTCTTAAAGAATTAGCTTATGCATGCACATATTAAAACCTGCATGACTTTTTTTTTTCTTGGTGACAGAGATGCTGTGAATTTTAGTTCTGATTTTCCAACAGATGCTGCTTGGTGTGTAAGTATGATGTGTCCCTAGGGCCACTGAACTGTGTGTGTAAAAGATTAGGAGGATGGGTGAAGATTGTTTACCAAAGAGGCACTCTATGCATAAATCTCAGGGGAGACTTGCAGAATATTTTGCACTAATCCAAGACAAAGGTGTTCTAATTCCTTGGAATCAGAGACAAACCCCAAAGGGGATCAAGGTCAACACAGCAAACCGGGCGAACCATTAGCAACCTAATTACCTTCTATTGACCCAGAAGAAATTCTAGAACCAACACAGATATCTCTGGATGCTGGAACAGTATCTATCAATTTCTGGCCTCTGGGTCTTGTCATTACCTGACATCTCCACTGCTAAAACCACTCTTTAGGAATCTTCTCCTAATTTCTGTAACCTGATTATTTAGACTGAATGCCAGTAGCTAACATAAACTGCTCTGGGCTAAATTCTAGCAGGCTGCATCATACAAGGAAGTTTGTTCCTTGTAATACCCTACCTCTCATTAACAATGTAAATATTTTAAAATGGGCCTTCTTTGGAAATCACACTGTGATACTTCCTATTCATTGCAACACATTTTGGGAAACCTGGCCTGAAGGAAAATCTGAGGATTCATATCTGCCTTAGTTACAAAAGGATCAAACCTCACCAACTTAACAAATGGGTAAGTAGAATAGTTGGAAAAAAAAAAGAGAGAGAGAGAGAGAGAGAAAGAAAAGAAAAGAAAACTATGCATAGACAAATTGACCAGTTCTGTAGCAGATATATAACAGATCTCCCCCTTTTTTTTTTCATTGGTATATTAACAATTCAGGTTATAAGCTCTTTTGGACATGTATCTGTGTGTTGATTTGTCCATAGGGAACTAGCCCACTTTTGTGTGCAGTATAGGTTACAAAAATGTAATCAATCTTATGCATGAGGAATATGCTTTACAAATGATTCTTGCTGGCAGTTCAGTAGAACTGCTCTTTTCAAGGATGTCCACTTGTACATTGAGGACAGCTGAAGAATGGAAACAAGAAAACTGCACTGGAAAGATAAAAAGAAATTGAGTATGAGAATTGTCTTTCTTCCGCAGTCTGATGACTTTTCAGGGTGAGGGAAGTTGAGAGTGCTATTGGCAAGAAATGAATATTAAAGTATAAAATAAAAGCTATGGTAGGTCAAGTTTCAGATCTGTGAAGCACTACGAGTGTGAACTTTAAAAAGCACTCAGTTGTTACAACTGTATTGAACTGAACATTCTGCATTTCTTTTTGTTTATTGCCTCATGCTACAAATATTCCCTAATTCCAAATCTCAGCCACATGCAGGAAAATATATTTGTGCTGCAATCTAAATGGACTAATAAAAACAACATTCAACCATTTGGAACTGAAATATTCATGAGATACTCAGGGAACAATGAAACTGAATTGCTTCAGCTATCCTAAAGGAACAAGAGTCAAGAAAACACGGGAGTAACTAGAAACTATTCTACTGTGCCTTCAAAGTTTCGTTCTTTATTTTTCTTTTGCCTTTTGCTCCTCTTACTTCAAATCAAGCACCTTCATTCCCATTTAGTAGATACTACACCTGGCTACCCAGCTGGCTCACATCCATTTATCTAAATTTTGGCCTGTGGAGTTACATTACTGTGAAAGCAAAATAGGAAACTTCTGCCTATCTGAGTGAACTTCCTTTGCCACAGTATAGTCACACAGCCAGATGACAAACATATGTGAATGTGTGCATCTTCACATGAGTCCAAGTAATTGTTCAAATCAATATTAGAAGTTTCCTAAATCTAATGCTTAGTATCTCATGGAAAATTGTCTCTCTCTTGCTTGTTACAATCAAAAGATATTATTGTGTTCAGAAATAGCACTAGGCTCAAAGTACTTGAGACATTTTTATTAACTGACCATTTCCTACTTTAATGAAACATATAACCTAAATATGATAACCAGCTTCCTAATTAAAATTGCAAACAGTATAACTAAGGTATCTTACATTATTATTTAGAAATGTGGGTCAGTGCTATTCTTGCTTGGAGTGAACATGTCGGTTCTAGAAATATTTCACACTGGGAGCAGTTATCTTAAACTACTGTAGCTGTATGCCTGAGACCTGTATGGCTTCGGAAGCTAAAGAGGATGTTATCTATGCCTCCTCAGCATCTGTCAGCCTGGGTGATCATTCCTAGCATCTACCTAGCTATCTGTAACAGCAAATACAGCTGTCACCTATCCTTTTTAGTGGATATCCTTTCTCATGAGGGAAGATGGAACATACCAGCAACATGATACAAGAAGTCCCTCCATTCCCTGATTGCCTCCCTTATTCAGTTAACACACATTTTTCCTCTCAGTAACATGCTACCTACAGTAGGAAAGCAACTAAGACATAAACACAAAATAAAACATATAATCAGCCTGATAACTCTGTAATAAATGGAAGTAGGAGACATTTTACAGAATGCAATCTAATTTTTCAATAGGCCTTTGATCAACCTTGACCATTTTAGATGAAGTTCCAACCGTCAAGGCCTACCCGTAACCCCCAGACTACAACCTTCAGCTTCCCCGATCCCTCTGGTATCATAACCTACACTGCCTACCCCAAACTTCTTTGCACACTGTATAAGAGTAAAGATTGCTCTGGCCTCAGCCAGCCTACCCTCCTCCAGCTCCTTCCTGCCTCCCAAAGCTCACACCAAAGCACCCTGCACCTTCCTCCGTGCGTCGGCAGCCTCCTGCACCACCTCACTGCAGAGCCAACTCTCTGATGCCTTAGTCAGGGCTTCTGCACCAACACCTAGAAGATTTTTTAAGTCAGGTAATACTAATATCATTCAAAAGCACATCTCTAAATCCAAGATCTGCTTCAAACTGCTTAAATTCTTGCCCACTATTAGACATTTGAATACCAAGAAAAAATAGATTTGCAGTAAATAACTGTATATGCAACTGTAATTTTTAAATAAACATGAGAAAAGAAAGTAATAGTCAAGAAAAAAAAACCTTTTTGTGTTTTTGCACTAGGAGACCGATTTTTCCTATTGACTTGTTATTGTCAAATTGTGACAACTTCACTAATGTCACTGGTCATTTTTTGTCAGTGTAAGATGTCTCCAGCCAATTTCTTACAGTTTTCAATCCTTAAATAATCCTCAGACAGTATGTACTATTCAGAGAAGTCTCATGGATACAGAATACAAATATTAATAGAGGATTTGGAAGCTGAAGAACTAAACAGACCTAGGTTACCTATACTTACGCACTACTTAGTTTCATACCACACTGGCACACACTTACAGCAGTACAGTTAAAACAGGATCTTAGCGTTTTTGCATCAAAGAACTGTTGGTAAGTTGATTTGGCTTGATCCAGACACAGTTTATTTTTAGTATATTTTTCTGCTTTTTTGCTGGCAACCCAGCTTGCCCCAAAGTCCTCTATTTGCATAGCCTTAATTATGTGCTGTTAAACATCTTTAGGTGTCTTCCAAACTTCCAGATTAGAAGTTCTAAAGGAATTTTTGGCTCGTGCTTTGTTCCACCCTGGCTGCTTTGCAGACTTTATACCATATATTTTCTGAAATGTTTAGGAATCACTCTGGGATTTCAAAGCACTTGAAAGATATGAGCTTGTGTAGCTTCTCCATCCAATGTGGTCTCCAAAACTAAGCCAGGCAAAATTATTCTTCCCAATTTCACAAATACTGAGAAATATTGTGAGACAAAACATGATCATTTGTATATCTTGTATTTAGTCAAAATAACTTTGCGCACAGTCAGTGTCATCACTGACACAGGCACTAATAAGAGGGTTTTTTGTAAGAAAAATATTTGTTGGAAAAATGAAGCATACTTTAAGTTATCTTATAGTGAATACAAATAAAAATCAACTGAATCAAGTGTCTGTTTCCATTTTTTGAAGGCATCTTGGATAATTAAAAAGTGACATATTACTTCATCTTATATTGTAATAATTAACCTATAGATCATGTTTGATTCAAAGTGTTTCAGGACTGCAAATTTAAAACATTCACAGAATTTTTTTTTTATATATATATATTTTCCGTGTCCATTTCTATTAAAAGAAAACCTTAAATTTGGCTCATTTAAGCCAGCTCAAATTTGCATTCACTATCAACAAATACAAGTATTTATATTAGAAATCTGATTTGAGAAATTTCATAATTGAAACAACATATCACTTATATGTCAGATTTTTAAAATCTTATTTTCCTAGTGAACTATGCACAAACTGACCCATCAGAATTTTTTTATGAAAAGAGTGTTTAAGGGTAAAAGTAATTGAGAGACAATTAAAAATAAATCATAGGACTCTAAACAACTTGGATAATGATGATTTATCACCCACTAGTTTTCTGTAATTTTTAACTCTTATGAAGTTTTTTTCTTAGTTCATTATTTTGGTAAGAGAACTGTTCAAACCACCAAATTTCAAAAAAATCTTGAGTGACCCTCTGTCTCATAGGCCAAACCTGTTCAGTGAATAAACTTCCTAATATACAGAGATGCATGAGAAATTAATTCTACTTTCTTTGTCTCTTCTTTGGAGAGTACTGCTGCTCAGAAGTTTATGGCAAACAGTGATTATATTAAGCCTTTATTTACTGAGTTACTGAAACTTTAGAACTGCGTATGTACTGTAGATGATACCTTTGTCTTTTAGGTATCTTTCATAATTTTTCCGCAAAGAGAAAGTCAGTTCTTCTTTACAACACATCTGGAATTGTAAGACACCTGTGTTGCAGAGTAGAAGATGGACATTCTTTCTCTGCCTCATATCAGTAAAACAACTCAATTACACCATGATTAATGTTTGGCTCAGTGTCACATAAATTTGTCTAACAGCTGATACTACATAAATCAAGATGTCTGGGTGCCAGCTCTCACTGCACTCAGTGCATACCACAAAATCGCATCCCAAATACAGGTTTGCTTCCTCTCAGCGTAGAAAATTACTAACATAAAGTATGAAGACCTAGAAGCATCCATCCTGCCTCTTCATCGAGCTTGCTATCAAGCACAGCTAAAAATGCAGCCATTAAATGTGATTATAGCACAAATTACAACTTACAGCAACACACTTCAGAGTTTACACTCTATTTGCTACTCCATTTGAAAATAAAGAACAAACAGGAAGATCAATAAACCGTTATGTTCTTTCAAAATATGAATTCTACATATATCTCTGACACTTCTATTAAAAATTCACTAAGTTTGAGTCATTCAGATCTAGTGTTTGGCTTAAGCTGTCTCTACACACAATCAAGTCATCTATCTCTATACCCAGACAAAAGTGGCCAATGCTGTGATGAGCTCCCTAAAATTTTCTTTTCAAAAAAGTAATATACTGACTTCTGAGTATTTGGCAATGTCAACCAGGAAAGATGGGACATTCTAAATATTATAAAAATGCCCTTCTAAATAATTTATAAATGAGTCCCATGTAAGAGGACCCAACGTGCTAAGGATTAGCAAAAATATAGAACTGTTAAAACAATTTACATGCTAACAATTCAATTATGCCCTTGATACACTATGCTACGTAATCATTTTTAACATATGAAGAATAGACGAGGGACAGGCTACATTTATAAATACACAGCCTTAACCTTCTGATCACAACGAATTGTAGTACCATCTCATAGGTTCAGCTAACAAAGGCTGCAGTAATAAGAGCAAAAGTTCACTGATCTAGAAAGAGGCTTTCTAGAATTAAAAAGTCACTATGAAGCAAGTGAAAATAACTAGCAAAAAACACATAGGCAATTTATGATATAAAAAATTCGGCTGATTTACAGGGAGTATCTAGTATCACACACTATGTTTTTAATCAGCATTTACCATACAGTTTAAAGACACATACTTCAGTAACTAGTTCCATACTACGCTGTATGGAACTAATCCCATGCTGTATGAACAACAGTACTTGATGTAATGTGTCATACTCAGTACTTATCGCAAAGCTGTTCTGTCACGTTTTGTGCCATCTCTATCATTTACCATTGGGCAAAATCCAGTTATAGACAAATGTTAACTATAATTAGAATGATAAATCAAACTTTCACTTCCACAATGGCAGTTATTTATAAGCTGACTAGACCTCTCAATTATTTCAGATGACTTCTGTCAAAATGTTTAAGGATGTTTACCAATGTCCTCATTTAGGTTTGAGTTAGATATGCATCAGGCAATTAGATATTTGAAGTAGCTGTTAGAATTGTTAGCTAGCTCCCTCTTCTCAAAAGGCCAAAGTAGCTGACAATGGATAATAACTAAATATTTCATATGAAAAAGGATATGCAGACATAATTACTGCTGCAACCTCATCAGACTAGCCAAGTCTAATTAAGTGTCAAGCTGGAGTTACAAAAGGGTTATGATATTTCCCTTAAAAACAGGAACTCAACTATGGTGACACATAGACAATAAGACAACCTCAGGAGCAAGATGAACATGACTTTTATGTTGGTCTATGAATAATGTTATGAAAAAAAAAACAGTCTACTTATATTGTTCACATTATTGAAATTAAAGCACAATTGACTTATTCAGCCTGTAGCCAAGAAAGAAAACTTTGTAGAATATTTCCTCCTTTATTAGCATGTACTTAAAGTAATTAATAACCCTTTTATTTATTTTTACCTCTGAATCAAATATGGGAGGCTCTGAGAAGTCTTATCTCTTTTCAACTGTAATTATTTGCTTTTCTATTTACTAGTATTACTATCTTGATTATTATTATATTGATCATTAAAAGTGTATCTTCTGGATTCTGTTTATAGGAACAATCAAACTACACAGGTAGATGAAAGCAAAAGAGTGTTAGATATTCAGAAGTAAAGATGGGCAGGAAATAATATTATTGTTCCATTAACTTTCTAAATTTCAGATGGCTTTCCTCATTCCAGATTACACTGAGACAGACCTTTCAAGGTTTTGTAAAAGTCTCACCAGAGGGAAAAAATATCTGTTTCTTATCTAGCTTTAGTGTGTGTTATGTAAAGAGACTACACATATTTCAGAGATGATGTCAGCCTCTCAGATATCAGCATGTATTAAAGCAAAAGTATGATTCTTAAGAATAAAAGACGTAAAGATGATACAAACACATTTCCTATTCTGTTTATCATCCTGCACATGCACACCAACAGTTTTCATAATTTCTTCTTTAATGCCGCAATAACTTTTTTTCGTTTGGAATCATCTCTCAAAAAAAGATAATCAGCCCAACATTACCACTTCTCATTACGTCTAGACGTGGCTACCCATCTCAAGTTAGAACAAGGATTCTTCTTTCACCTCTTCAACACAGCTCTGTCATTTCTGATATATTTATGCTGAATCCTATTGATTCTTTTTTAATCTGAAAATGTAATGGTGTTTCAAGTCAGTTCCTGCCACATTACTTCCTATGTAGAGCAACAGAGCTATGTTAATGCCTACTGTGGTAACAATGCAGAATTTGCTCGGATTTTACTATTAAGAGACTCTCAACTCTTCAAGTGTAGCATGCTAATCATGTTCTAATTCTTCATCCCTCTCTTTTGAACTTTCCTCCATTCCTTCCTCTGAATCCGCTGACAATCCCATGCTGCTGAATATAATTACAGTTCCTAGAAATGTTCAGGATATATTTTATCTTGCTAAGGGAGTCCTCCTAAAAATATTTAAATGTACGGGGAATATCTTAAACTGATTGGCAGCCAGGCACCTTTTCCTCAGCCAAGACAGCTAGTTAGTATTTTAATATCTTCTTTTAAAAATACAAGAAAGAATGCAGAAATTTAAAAGAACCTTTAACCCAACCACAGTTCTGATTTTCCTTTCCGCTCAAGCAATGGTGGCTATGCCATGTGCTAATCAAATATCATTCACCCAAAGGGATGAAATCCTAGATTTACTAGAAAAAAATTACAAATGAAGTTTCTGTTGTTTTTAGTAAGATCTGTTTTTCGTTGTTTCAGATTCATTTTTTGGTATTTGGCATCATCGTGCCATCAGTTTGAAGGGGAAGATATGACATAATGGCTGGCATAGTATAGTCTACTCCTACAGATGACTTGAATAAAGCTATTCAGATTTGCACTTTCACATCATTATAACTTTGCTGCTCCAGCAGCATATCTTTTACTCTAACCTCCACAAGAGGATAGGTTGTTCGGGGTTTCATTGTTTTTAAAAAGCAGATACGGAAATCAGTTCTGCTTTTTAGTATTGCAGTTGTGTTCAAAACACAGTCAGTGCTAAATAGTATTGAAAACAATCTTTCATCTCATAGTCTGAACTGAGGAAGCAATGCATGCATCTTGCAGTATCCAGATGATCTGCAGGATGAGATGAGGCCATGCATCACTGCATCCACTCTACTCTTGCTGAACAGGGCATCAATGTGCTCTAGCTGGACTCCTAAGCTAGGCAGTCATAGGACCTGAGCTGAATGACACCCTCTAGTCTAGATATCACCAAACAGAGAGACTGAATGAAGGATTTAAAAACAGAGAAGTGCAAGGAAAGGTATTATGTGCTGTATTTGTTAGCTTTCATTAAAAAAAAAGAAAGCATGATCTGAGTTTGTGAATACTTCAGGAGAGGTTCAGGAGAGGGTGGGCAGATAATGAGGGCTGTAAGCTACACTATGCCTCAGACACATTTTAGATACCATAAAAATTAAACAATAGCAAATAAAAGCAGGAAAAAACAGCTTCAAGTGAAAGTTATGTGATTGGAAACTGAAAAAATCCTCCTTATGTGCTGTATTATGTCTTCTCTTTTTCTGCATGCAAGTTTCATTTTACTGTTTATGCCACTTGTATGTTTTCTGAGTATCACTCATATGAGTAGATTAAATTCTGGGAGCTCTGAATAATGGTTTAAAACCACATATATGAGAACATATTTCATCTGTAAAATCACAATACTGCATAAAATATTTACCAGAGCCTAAATGGCTTTTCAGGCTTTATTTTCCACAGAGCTTTGTCCATTCCAAAGCTCACTGATCTAATTATAGCCCAATTAACAAATTGTGCAAAACAAGCCACAGTGTCATTCAGCTTGGCCAAATGTATAGGTTTATCAAAAAGCACAGAAAGAAAGCCTACAGTGCACAACTTAAAAATATAAAATAATATAAATAGTGATTCCCATTGTTTCTGTAGATATGCCTAATTGACTGCCTGAACTATGTTGCAGTAAAAGCCTCACTGGAATGAAAATTTTAGTATTGTCAAACCTTTTATAACTGCTCCATATTTTGAGTATATTACTCAGCATCCTTGCTATTACTTACTCTTGCACTGATATTTATGAAAAACAAAATCCAAAAACCTGAAAAACATTTTTGCATTATAGAAATAACTATAAAAAGGTCGATCTCCAGTTTTAAATTTGTATTTTATTTTTAAGTACCACATTAAAAAATTCTGGACACTTACAGTATAATAAACAGAGAAAGATGCATAGCATAAATCCCTAAATAAAAATGCACTGTATATATGTATTCCACAAACAAAGTATCAATCAGCCCATACCATAAACAAACAAAAGTTTGTGGAAATCCCTCTCTAGAGTGGAAATCCCATTAGAAATCTAACAAAATAGTTTGGAAAGTTGAACAGGATATATCAAACCTTGAATTAGAAATAGAACTACGGTGTTGCAATGACCAAAAGACACCTTATGTAAATGTTATTTTCAGCAATATATTTATGAATTGATTTATATATTAACACTCTACTAGTCTCCTAGAGTCAAAGTAATACAACCATATGATATAAGCATTTGAATCACATAGGAAGGATTTGAATTAAATAAACTGCAGCCAGAAAGCAGCCCTTTTAAATAGTTTTGTTAAAGCATGAATAGAAATACTACAATATCAAGTGGAAAAAAGTATAGTGAATGTCACCATTCTGCATTACATGGCTTTCCATAACACAGCTTTGGTCTAAAATCATGGCCAGCAGACTGTCTTTGCATCTGTAAATATTCATAACATTTACTGTTATATAGGAAGAAGGTAGCCTTGAAGAGACCTTCTTCCTCTAATGTGTCACACTGCTTTTCATCCTCTTTTTTTTTTTTTTTTTTTTTAACATTTAGGAATTACTATAGATCAAGCCTCTTATTTCAAAAATCCCATGAGATCTTTTAGGAAAAAAATTGGACAATTTATAAATTTAAGCATTCATTCTGGCAGTCAAGCACTATCAGTCAAATTTAGCTCATAAAGCACTAAGCACTAAGATTATAAATTTAAAACAAGCCTTGTTCTTAATATCTACTTACAGCAGACAAAGATTTCAGCACAAAAAAGATCAATATTTTGGGGGGGTCAGCAAAGGAGATCAAGTATCACACTATAGATATTTATTTATTTTAGACAATTGAACAATTGTTCAGGAGCTCTGCAATGGAATAAAAGTGTTGCTGCATTAGTGTCATAGATTAGAAGGGAGTGTGCATCTTTCTTTATTGTCCATCTTTTACCTGCAGAGAAACTTCTCTGAGGCCATAACTAGAAACTTACTTCAATAAACTTATTCTTAAAGGTTCAGTGATAGCCATCCCCATGTGGTATGGAGTGTCTTTTTCACAGAGAGGCTTACTTTATTTTTATTACATCTGGATACAGATGTAAGGGAAAGATAAGTGTTCACGAGAGAGAAAATAGCAGTGTTACTAATTAACTTATCCTTGTTATGAAGAAAATAAAATCAGATCAAAGCCTAGGCTAATAATGAAAGCCATGTGGTTGCTGTATGTATTTTCTCCAAAGTTGGAATTTCTTGAAATATAGGTTGTCAAATATTTTATGAAATTATGCTCAGATACAAGAAATGATATAAATCCAAGCACACCTTGATTTGAAAAATAGAAAACAATGGAAAAAAACAAGTCCCTCTCTCTCTGGTAATGCCTGGTGATATAAGGAGTTTATACATCTGAGAGTTTTGGTTGGGGAGAGTGAAGGTTTTTTTAAATGAAATATTAAAACTCATAACATTGATATCTCTGTGAAGAAATTTAGTTCAGCTTCTGTAAGTATGCAGTTTACAAGGAACTCTGGCAAAAAACAGATCCTGAAACAGAGCAATAAATTCTCTATTGTCATTCACTGCCTCTCCAATTACCAAGCTTCAAGCCACTTCTCAGAGGAGCAAGAAACATGAAAGACAGCTATGTGAATGACTGATTAACATGGAAAAGATCATTTCATGAAGATTATACTGTATTCCTAACAAGATCAGATGTGTGCACTAAATTATTGTTATGATAATTACCTTTCGCAGAATTTGTCTTATTGTTAAAAAGCAATAATATGGTACCTTAAGAGGCAGAATAATTACACTTAACTGCTGTAATTAATAAGTTAATTCTGAGGCAAAAATGATTCATATCATATTATGTAACTGCTGGCATTTAAATTTTTACTGTAATACTTGAATACATTTAAAATAAAACATTGTTAATATTCCTAAACCTTTACTTCAGTAAGGTCGGAGAATAAATTAAGTTCAGGAGGAAGACCATTTCAGTTCTGCATCATGGGATCGGACTGTGTAAAACTGAGAAGTGAGCAGAGGCTAAAATTTGTACGTACGGATTTGGGGACTTAATTTTTTTCCTTTTTCCACTGGGTGTCATTCTGAAGTTTTTCTTCACTATCAGTCAAAGAAGTTTTTACATGAAACATGAAAGCTTTTGTTTCCCTTTTTAGAGAGAGAGTCAATCCTCCATTCTGCCCTTAAAGATATGATAGAATTTGTAATTTGATGACATCATTTAAGCAGTAGATTTCATTAATTGCCTTAAGATTTATTTTTCTCTGATGATCTACAATGCTATTTCTGGCTGATCTTCAGCAGGCCAGAAAATGCCAGAGTGATTTCAGTCATGTTTTTAATAAACAGTTCATTAGAGTACTGTAAGTACAAATCAACTCCCAGACCACCTGCATTTCACTGCCAGTAGTGCTAGAGGATGTCTAAATGCCACAACAGAGCTCTCAGTGTCCTTATTACATAGAAAGTCATACAGGTCACCATTTTTGTGAAGGTAATATGCACAAACAGTTTTTACTATGTCACATCATGATATATAAAAGATTTATTGCAAATAAAAACCACTCAGATATTTCATGGTTTTTGGATTCACTGGCTTTGAAAACATCTTCCTCAAACATTGAATACAGAAACACTTCTTATACTTTGTTTATCCTTCAGAAAGAGGAATCTCACTTTTTCAGTACGAGAAGAAGTACATTTGCTATTTTGTTTTTAATACCTAAGTAAATTTCGTCCCAAATAGTCTGCAGCAAATTTTGAATTGGATGGATCATTTTGATAAAACAGGATTCTTCAGCTATAATAAATCAATGCTATAAGAATACAGTGTTTCTTGAATATATATGGCATAAATTAAATAAATAATACCTATACAAATCATTCCACATCTGGAATTGCATACCACTCATATCTCTAGGCTCCATTTAAGAATTCAAAAATTGGCAGTTAGGGCTATTCCTCTTATCTCTGCTTGCAAAGGTGCTGAAAATAGTAGTAGTTGGAGTCAAACATAACATAAGCGGATGCAGAATTATTTTAATTAATTTTGTATAAAACTTACTGCATATGGAAAAAAAAGACCTGTCCTAATAAACCTATGGTGATGAAAGAAAATATGCCATTATTAAATAAGTCTTCTTTAAAATTAGACTAGCATTGTCAACTCACCTAACTTATGCTGAAACTGTTAGGTTTCTTTCTTGCAATAACCTCTGCAGACAAGTCCAGTGAACTCCTGTGTGATTTTATATCTGGCAGAAAGGCTACAAAATTGATCTTCATAACATCCAGATTTACTCAGATTTAAAGCAAATCAAATAGTCTATCCATAATACATATATATTAAGATTTTTATTACTGCCCTGTATATGGCCAAATAACAAAAGAAAAATAAGCATTGTTAGCATTGTCCATATATTACAAGATTGTAACCAAGTCTTCAGGAAGGAAGATATCTGAAAAAATAAGCACTAGTACTTTATAATAAAATCTTTTCAAACAAGGACAATGTAAAATGTTTTCTCAGCTTGGAATTATTAAGATAGGAGCATACTATTATAAACTTCAGCTCATTGCCTTCACACAAGACAATGGTGTGCCTAATGTATAAAGTATAAGTAAAAAGTCATGTTACTTTTATTAATAGAAAAGGAAATATGGGAAGTATGTGAAAGATATTTCTCCTTTATAAGTTTCAAAGACTTGTTTCTCTGAACAGTGTTTTCTTCTACAATAAACTAATTATACTAATCAATGCCTTTCATTGTTAATATAGCCCATAACGATTTTAAGAGATAAAAAGTTCGGCTTTGCACATTTTGCTAACTTTACTTTTTTGCAGACAGTTACAAAAACCTGTGGCTCATTAGGCTGTACAGGCTGATTTGAAACTGAAGCAGCAATTAATTCAATAATAACATAAAGGAGTATTAATTATCTGCAAGAGTCTCAACTCTGCTAAATGATTATTCCCACCATAATTGCCAGGTATGCAGGCCACTGATTATCACCAAAAGTAATTAAGAACATCCCAACACACCACCGAATCAAGGGATCATGATAAATCTTTCAGATCGTGTCTACAAGGCTGTGACTCACCCAAGGGCCCACTAGAGTTACAGTGGAGATGTGGAGGCTGTCATGCCCGAGCTTAAAGTGGTATTTGAGAGCAGAGGATAGCTCGCAGTGTAAAGCTGAAACTCTCTGGGCCCAGATTGTAAGATTAATTGTGCTACTCAAGAATGCATGGGAAAATGAAAGCAAGTTTCACGTTTCAAAAAATTATTTCAGAAAAAAAATACCGTAAGTGTTCTCTTATTTGAGGGAAACAGTTCTGTTTGAACTATTTTCAGCACAGAAGACATTTTTAACACATGCAGCTTATTTAGTTCTTGCATAAATCAAGGATTTTGGAAACTGCTTTTAGACTCAAGTACACCACTCAGTTTGGTAAAGGACATATCAAACTATTTTATCAAATAGATATATGTAAACAAAAAAATCCCAGAACATGAGTGTCTTAGAAACACTTCTTGTAGTAACACGAAGAAAGGTACCCAGAAATAAGATAGATGAAACAGGCATAGGTCACTGCATCAGTCACTGTTACATGAGAATAAGGTGCCTTGTTACTTTTACAAAGCTGCGTTTCCATTCCAGCCTCCCAAACCATCCACCTAAGTCTCCCTGCAACTAACACGCAGATCCCACCTTCTCTTTCCCCCACATCAGAGCAGCCCATGTTACCTGCAGCCTGACCCTGCAGCTACTGACGTTACTGGCTGACCTCCCAGCTGGGTAATCCAAGGTACCTTTTACAATTCACGGGGTGCAAATGAAACCACACAGAATTCCATTGTTAACAAACATATATCTCAGAAAATAACAAAAATACCTTGCAAAAGGGGAGTATTTCAACCCTTTGCCCATGTACTTTAGAAAACTATTTCATTCATTTGTTCTTCTCTGAGAAGTACCTGCAAGCAATTATTCCTGTTGTGAAAGGCCTGTGCTTCTTCCAAGCTTATTTGGATAAACACTAATGAAAAGGTGAATGACTAATGAACGCAGCTTTTTGATGAAGCGCTGCTGTCCATCGTACAAAAGTACAGATTCTCAGACCTAACACCATCTCTCCCTCTACAGAGCATGCTCAATACTTTGACTTTGTTGTCAAGTCGCCTTTATAACTGGAAATCTGAGGTTTTCGGAAGAAAGAATAAAATACCTCTGAGCCACAAACACAGAATTTAGTCCATGGAAAAGAGATTATATTGTTTTCCCGAGACATTTTTTGTGTGTAAACAGTAACACAATGTCCATCTATGTTCCCTTAGATAAACTAAACTTACCGTACTCATTATAACATTAGTACTTACCACAGCATCTGTTTCATCTAAGACTATGTACGTAAAGGTTTCCTACATACTTGCATTACTGGAAATCAGCCATACAAAGAAGCAGACAGCAGAACACAGAGATGGCAGAAGGCTGCAAAAACTTTTGATGAACTTTGCTTATCAAGGAAGAGTTCAAGATGTGGTTTCTGCTCCTCTCTGCCTCAGCTCGAAGGCCAGTTTTGTCCACGTCCTCATGTTCCCCCTTCTAAGGCTCATATTATCCTTTTGCATTCTACAATCCATTTATGTTATTCTATAACTGAATCCACCAGACAGAGGCTTGACCCTCCAAGAATGAATTAAATGCCTACATATACACTAGCCAGTGAGCACTTTATTCAATTTCTACTGGCATGAGAGGACTTGGCGGTTCCGGACTAATGTCTCAGCACTCCTTCCGACTTCAAAAGAAACATTTAAATACCTGAAGTTCAACACACAAAATCTAGCTTTCAAATCTGGTGGTCATATCTCAATGTATTACTGATAAACAACATTGCTGATATGATAATTTCATTTCTTTAAATATTGTTTTTTTCTCATTAAAAATCCCTAAGAATCAATAAATAAATTTGGAGATAAAATAAAGCAGCTGTTACATGATAAATGAAGTAGGTTATTACAAATATAATGAAGTTTAAAAATCATAAAGGGTTCTCTACAGGTGCTAATTTTACTACTTGAATGAAATTAATAAGACTCTCCATAAAACAGCAGGAGATCCTTAGATTACACAAGTAATCAGCAAGAAAATTTACTGCCGATTCACAAAGCATGAAATGTTTGTGTAATGTATGCAAAAATGGTACTTTATTCTCTGCAGTGAACAATTCTGAGTTGTTATAATAGAAAAATATTTAACAGTTTGAAAACTCTTGAGGCAGAGTTTTAAAAAGTTGTTCAAGCGTGATTAATTCAACTCAATACAAACTAATAGTGAAAGAAGGACAACCTTATTTTAACATCCAGTAGGATCCATTATTAAAATAACTATTTAAAGTTAAATGAAGGATATATAGACAATTGCAAATCCAACATGGCGTCTACAGAAGGGAGATTTAGGAGAGTAACTCTTACAAATTTGGTAGTACACTAACCTGAAAAGCTAAACTATTTTTGTATCTGATATTCCCAAAGCAGCATATAGGTAAGTGGTAAATTTAGCATTTGAATATAAAGATATTCAAATTATTTCATGCAAATGTATCCATTCTGATTCTTTAAGGAATGTTTCAGGTTACTATGCAATTAGAATGTGTTGTTTGCATAGCATATTTAGTTGGATAGGTATGAATGGACTGGCATCATACACCACTTCTTGGCTGCTTTATGTATAATGTATTTATTTACATGACAACTTAACAGTGTAAAACTCATGTATGTTTTACGAACCATTTCAGATGAGGAAGCTCTAACAGTAGTCCCAGAGAGGAAATTCTCTCCCATTTGTGCTATTAAATTCTCAATAAATTATATCCTCTAAAATACAGTGTATAGCCTAGGTTTTATCTCTTTTCAAAAATCTATTTTATTACTATGTACTATGGAATCATGAGTTTATTTGTGTTCAATACTTTACATTTAATATTTATTGATTGCTATAATTAATTGCTTTTGCTTTGTACTTTTGGGTTTAATTAAGTGGACTAAAAGTGTCAATACACTGCAGCTGTTCCACTGATTCACAATTGAAACAAAATAAGACTTCAGCTTGACTAGTTATTAATGTTCTGTCAATGAAACACGCAGGGGGACTGCATGGGTCAGGAAATTAGTAATAATAACAGAACACAGAGCCTTTCATTTTTAAACTGTCCCAGCTCAGCCTAGATTAACAGTGCCTAAAATGATTGCAGTCTCAGGGTGCTCAGTTACTTATGTCGCACATGCTATGTGAAATGAGATTATGAATAACAGTTTAGTTTCTGGTGTCCACGCAAAGAGAACCATCACCAAATGACATCCTGTGCAAGCATGCTTAGCTAGGACCATGCACAAAGACATCGCCTGTTTCTGCTCACATCCTGAGCGGAGGTGAGCAAACTGTGCCCAACCTCCAAACTGACTGAAAGCCACACGGCTGTGTTAGCGCAGGGCTAAACCAAAGAGAACTTATCCTACAGAGAGGCAACAAATAATGAGCTGGAGCTTGTGAGCACAAAAACATGTTCATGTGCTTTTTGGGTTGGATCAGTGTCATATTCTGCAGGCCTATAGTGTGGGCGACAGCAGCATACAGTGTGGATATATTCTTTGGCAGTTCAGTGCAGTGTTTGTGCCAAGCAATCTTGGGGACTGCTCTGCGCTGTGAGCTTTGTAAATGTTCTCCCCATTACAGGGCTAAGGCCAGGCAACATAAATAGACTCACTGCTGCAGAGCACGCTACACTTGTCAATTAGAAAAAAAGGAAGGTCTTCATTTCCAAACTTTGGCACTTCTCAGGAATATTATATTAAAACGTACTCAGAGAAAGAGGCTATCTTGAAGTAAATTTGGATATCTTCTTTCATATTAATAGAAATTTGTAGTGGCAGGAAAACCTGGCCCAGAATATTTATTGAAATCCAGTTTCCTTACTTAGAATATGATGTACATTAGCAGATGTCTCTAATTCTAGCATAAATATATATTTATTTTCAATCTATTTTATTCAGGTTCTTCTATAGTCATCACTTCTATATCATCTGAACACCTATTGTTTCTAATATCTAATTAGTTAACCTACCCTAAACTGCGGATGCCCACAAATTGTCCATCACTAACCAGAAGGCTTAAAGTGAAACTTCACTTGTCAGTGTTGCAGGCTATCCACAAAGTTGCTGGTATCTTTATGGGTATCAACAGTAGCTGCTAGCAAACCATCCTTTCCCAGACCTTCCCTGTTTTCCTTTCCTACGCAAGGCAATTTGTCATTGACCAGCTTCCTTTCAAACTTCCTAGTCTCTCCCCTTATCTAAAGACAGCATTCAGCTACAAACGTCCCCAAGCCACTTAATTTTGAAAAAGCTGGCTGACCTGGCTCTCAATGTCTTATGGTAGTCTCAGAACTTTGGAAATACTCCTTTTTGCCAGGGCTTAGTTTCTTCTTGCCTCATATCTTCAAATAGCCTGTCATACTATATTTCCCTTTAAAAAAACTTCAGCCTTATATTCCACCTCCCCCCCCCCACACATAAACGCACACACACATTATATGTATATGTGCATAGCGTCACCAGACCTTATCTGATGCAGATTTTCTGTACTCCCTTTAACCATTTTCCCTCTGACTGGAGGCAAACCTGCCTCACTAATATTTCATTTTACTGTTCAAGCACATACACACAAATTTTGTGTTCTGGGCAATTAGAATTAGACCACCTTCAATAATAAAGCATAATATTTGGATTAGATGACATATGAAAAGATGGATAACACAGAAAGATAAGATTCATTTATTTGTAAAGGATTTCTATTTTGGAATAATGTTTATGTTTTTTCATATTCTCTGCAAATACAAATGCTAGACACGAATCATGCCCTTTAACATATTTTCTTGGGTTTTCTCAGACTAGATCAGATGGAACATTTCATCAGAATCCCTGAAATCATGCAAACAACAAACATGAGCATCTGCATTTTAAGTATTAACTGCTAAAGAACTGTGAAAACCTCAGCACTGGCAGATTTGCTCTGACTCCTCTGCCAAAGGGTGGGCTTCATATTCTTTCCCTTGAAAGCATTCTGCACAAGAGATGAATGTGAAATTCAGCTTTCACAGACAAGATATGTATCCAGAAATGCCTTACTATAGTTTCATTTGATACTGATAAGGATCACAGAAATTTCTATGCTACAACATTTATATATGACTTAAAGAGAATATTCAGTAGCCCAAATTGCAAGTAACTATATCCTCTCTTCCAAAAACATATCTTTGAAACCTATTAGTGTTAGTTCAGCATCCACAGAGGTGATATTAATTATAAGCAAACACACACGCACTCTGCATAATGACAGGTCAGCTCCATCCTTTAATGGCCCATTGCACTGTGACTGATCTTTATCCCTTAGCTTGCTTGGCCACATGTTTATCCAGGCACTTGGAAAAAGCCAGGACACACCAAAACAATAATCCCACAAACCACAAAGCCTAAAACATGTATGTTAAATACCTGGCCAGGCTGCACAGTTTTATCCACTCTGTAGACTTCTCACAAATGTTCAGACATCTCTACGCTGGGCAATGTAAGACAAGTAAGTGCAAAGATTCCTGTGTTTGAGTCCAGCCAGTCTGGTAAATCTTGAAAAGGTATTCACATAGTGCTGCACCCAAACTTGTCTCCCTGAAAAAATGCCTGGGAAGAGGACAGAGAGACAGCCAAATGTGTACAACGTTAACAACTAAACCATGCAGACAAAACCTGACGTGCACATAAGGTAAGAACTGGAAAACAATTTATACCTTGGCAGAGTTGCAACTTTAATTTCTCCCTTTCCCATCCCTTCTACCAAATATCAAGGCTTTTGTGTGTACGGTGTGGTCAAATTAAAAACTGTACAAGCACTTTAAAGAAAAGAAAATAGGCCTAAGGGCTGAAGATTTTATAAGCAGCCTGAGATTCCAGTCTCTAAAATCCCCAGGGCTGCTTTGAAAATCTCAACCTAAATGTTTAGCTGAGTTACTATCTGCTTTCTTTCAAATTGCAAGTCCCAGTTGTTCTCAGTTTCCTAATGCCTAACACGCCTAATGCCCATGAAACATAAGCTGTGGTTAGGAGGAAACCTTTGCCCTGCATTCTCTCCACAGATAAGAACTGCCTGCCAAAATACTATAGCACTGTTACCGTTCAATTCATATTGCATGCAGGAATCCCGGTACTTCATGACTTAGGAGGCTTCAGAAACCAGCTCTTTTAAAGTGTCTTCAACAAACTGACATGTAAAAAGCATTGTTGGTCTATTTCGAGTTTTTTAACATGATGTAAAAGAATGTGAGGTGGTTAGAAATACGAAGCACTGTGGAAAGGAAGCAGGCATTCTAGATAAAAGTACTTAAGATTAATTTAACATGCACAGGATTTCCCAATTAAAACTTTCACATTAGCACTGCATTTTAAACAGTTAATCTCCTAATGAGACATCCCCAGCAATGAGAAGTGAATTGCAGGACTGAATATGGCCCTGAGGCCTGCATCTGGAAAAGGCTGTAGTTTGTGGATGCTGGATTTATGCTACTTTGTCAGATTCTGAAAAGAAAGAGCTGCACTGCCACCTACTGTCAATATGTTGTCTTTTCCCTTCAGGAGCTGCCACTTAAAGTAAATCCTACGTGCTCTCACACAAAATGTTGAAAGCTGTTATCTGAAACACATATGAAAGAAAATGGTATTACTTAATTCCTCACACATACAAACGTTGGATGATTTTTAACTCTGCTAGTTCTGAAAGCTGATTGTTTCTTTTTCTCTGTTTTTTCTTCATAATATAATAAAAAAAAAAAAGAGAAAGAATACCATGCTGAACAGTGTGGGACAGCCTGTGCTAAAGCCTCTGATTTTTCTCCTTCTCTTATTCCCAGCTCTCCACTGTCATCCCTTTGAATCCTGGCTGAGGAAGAGCAAGACCTGGAGTCATCTCAACTAATGATACTCTGTGACTGACTCATCAAAAAGAGGTACGTTATGGTTGACTTCTTCCCTTTCCTTAGGGGCCAAAAGCATTACCTCTGCAATGTGCCTGGTCTCCAAGAGTATAGATGCGATAGACGCGAAGAATTCTCTTGCATAGAAGCCCATGGCACTGCTAGCTTAAATGAAAACAAAGTTTTACTGCGGTTTCCTCTCAGGGTCTTTTTTGACAGCTGAATTTGCAAATCAATTAACATATTGAGAACAGCTACTCCCTATCCTAGTAGAGATATTCACTACCAATTGCTCGTGAAATTTTCATAACTAGCAAAAAACAAAAGGAATTAATATTTCAGAATGCAAAGAAACAAACTTACCCAATGGTGAAATAGGGAGGACAGAACACTAGGATTAAAAAAAAAAAAAAAAAGTCAGCTATGCAATCTGTGAAGTCTAACTTCAACAACCATTTGTCTAGGATTTAAGATTCTGTAGCAGATAACTGTGTTGTTTTCTGTGGTTACTATAGCTCTCTTCCTTAATTGTATATATAAATAGAATTAAAGATACATAGATGGGAGAAACCCTATCCTTGTATTTGGAGCTGTTTGGTAACATTAAAGCACAGACCAATTTGAGCTGCTGCTGGGAAAAAATCACAGAGTGACATATCATCTGTAAGCACCCTGGGGGGGAAAAAATCTCCAATTCAGAGTATGTCAAAGGTGCCTCAGATGGCTGAAGTTGTGAGCACAAGCTCAAAGAAACATGCCCTTCTTACATTGCCATCAGAATAAATCCCCAAAAAACCCTAAGATAGCTTAATTGTATTCTCTAAAGAGTGGATTTTTTTTTCCAAATTTTTTAATAGACTTGACCTGCTTCAACTACAGGAGCGGTGAAGTTCACTCATTTAATAAGTGAAAAAAGAAGAAGTCTGGACATCCTGACACTATCTCCTCTCCCCTGCCTTCAGGCCTAGCAGTACTCCACTTTTCCAAGTACAATACAAGACAGCTACTAAATTTGTGTGTCTCCATTCTGTATCTTTTTAGAGACAGATAATATTGTCATGGCACCAAAGGGTTTATGTGTTTGGACCCTAGAAAAGAGTTGTTTCTTTTAAAAGGCATAAATATCGTACAATAATTCTTGAGAAAGCATAAGTCTCCAGACATCTGCACGTGCAATGTCTCCTTTCCCTTTTCATTTATCAACAGAATACTTCTGAGGAATTAATTCTTTTTAGAAATTCAATTCTACCTTTTTCTTAAAATTAAAATCTTGTATTTATCTGTTCATTATTAACTGCTGTAAGGCTTTTACTTCAGATAAATTCAGAAGTTTTATTTCCATTATCCAACAGTGCTGACAGAGCTTAGAAAAACCAAATATATTGTTGCCATCTTTATAGAAATTCTGCTTTTTTTCTCCACTGGAAATTCTTAAAACATCTTCCTTGCAGCAACGGCCCATATGATAATTTTTATATGGCATATTTTGTAGCATTAACAAAGAAATTTCTACTTCACCCATTCTTTATAACCTTTGTGTTTAAATTCAGCTAACTAATGGAACTGTTTCAATCAGGAATAGTAGATATTGTAAGCATGTCTACAAAAGCCCTTTAGGTGATAATAATTTTAAGTGAGTCTAATTAATTATATGTTTTCCTCTCGTCCTTACACAAAATCGTCAGACAAAAAAAATACATGACAACAGGAGACCAGAAACAAACTATTCTACTCCTCTGCACTTTCTGTAGCTGCTCTGTTGGGTCCTTATTTAGATCATCATCATACTTAGCCAGTCAGTCGTGATTTTCTCCTATGTTAGCAAAAGGTTCGTCCAGGAGAGACAGCTGAGCAGAACTAAAAGGCTAATGGTCTATAACAAAGCAAGTATTTGAGCACTCCCTAATCCAAAAGCATTTTGGATTGCTACTGTCAACTAAAAATATTGATTTTTTTATATGACCATATTTAGTTGTGTAGCACTGTTTCTTTTTCACTGCTTTTCTCTTTTCCTTCCCCCCAAACGCAGTCTCTTGATCTCCTTTTTCTTTACATGAAAAAAAATCCAATAGTATTGGAGATGAACCTTCAAGACTACGAAGTTCAGCTGCATCCATGGTAGGAGAAATAAATTTCCCATTTTCCAAAGAAATTACAGTGAGTATGAGAATTAATGGAGGGCTGAAGGAAAACTATGCAAAAAGCACAAAGATTCTTTTGACAGATGAACAATTTTTTACAAAAACAATACATATTCTTTTTTGCTGTTATTGTTTTTGAAGGAGCTATCATGCAGTGCATTGTGTTTAGCAAGTTACTCATTTTAGTACTGGAAAAGGAAAGAACAAAGGCCAGAACCCAAGATGCTGTGGATGATGTGACTTCATGGAAACACACAGCACTGTTCTAACAGCAAGCAAGAATGAGCAAAATTCTGGTGCACTGCAATGCAAAACCAGGACTTCCACTGACTGCAGTGGACTTGAGAATTCACTTAATGAGCAAGGTTCATTAACATACAGGAGATGTGTTTTATACACTCTAGCAGAATAAACTCATGGGTTTCAAGCAGTCAATGCAACCTTTCAGAGCCACAATGCCACTTTCTGAGAGAATCAGTGACCTACTGCCCAGCTTCCTGCGATAACATGATATGCAAACGACAGCATGGCAACTTACTGAGCAAGGCAAAGCAAAATAAAGACACAGGCCTCCAAATGCAAATGCTTAATCACATACAGATAAACATCTAGGCTAACAGGAATGCAATATCCCAATGCTTTAATTATTCCCAATATTTGTTCACTATTTGTATCCCTGCTACAGTAGCGAATATCTGTTGACTGTTACAACTAAATATGCTGGCTAACCTGCAAAGTTCTTTCATGTCTTCTGACTGCTCACAAACTATATTACTGGCACTCTAAGATGAACACTAGAGAAACATCTGAAAGATCTGCATACATAGTTAGATCACTGCTGACAAATTCAAGTTTTCTTTTACAAATTCTCAGTGGCAAGCCCAGTTCATTTTAAGGCACATCTTCTCTTTAACCATGGAAGAAGTAGCATATCTAGCAAAAGTATGGAAAGAAAAGAATCACCATATTATATAGGATGTCTCAGTTTACTTGGAGATTCAGGTCAACGGAAGGCAGGTAGGCTTTTACAGTTCTCCCCACCTCTAAGGAAACTATCTCACCTCACGCATGTCCTGTGAATCAAAGCAGGATTGCAGCAGAATTTCCTATTTAGAAGTTGATACCTATTGAGGAATTTATTTTTAATGTTTCCTGGTTATTTTGGCTTCAGCTGATTAAATAAATTGAGTGGATGGTCTAATCTGGTAGGAAAGATCAGGTATTAGATTTAACAAAGAATACTGTCACTCATTTTCTACCAGGTGTTCTTTATATTTTCCACTTTTATGTTCTTGTGTGGACTCTTCAAGAAAACAAACAAAAAAGGGTATGCTTTCAATGGCAAGTATCAGTATAAAAGTGCAGTTCTGTATCCTGAATGCTTTACAAACAGGCCTCTGTGGTTTTATTTCAGCCTCCAATCTCTGTGATGATTAGAAGAATATATAAGTCCATTCAGAAGCTGAAAATATTCCTAATATACAATGTATTTTTAAGGAAGAAATGAAAGGAAGAAAAAGAATAATTCAGGTCAATTCTAGATATAAAAATAGCTTTGCTAAAGTAATGCTTTAGCTTTACTGAAATAATGTCTCTAAGTAAAGATGGCTGAGCTTAAGTCATCACAGTTTATGGAAATATGCCTTTTTTCAGGTAGAGATGAAGTCATAGAGAGTTGCAAGGGTACAAATTGTTCTTGATATTAAAGAGAACAAATGTATGCATTAAAATGCACTTTGTGTTTTCCAAAAGTTGGAATAGTGGTGCAAAGCAATACATTGTACGTATTTGTGAATACCTGATGATGTGTGGAGCCTACTCTAAATGAAAGCAGTCTCTGCCCGAAAGTTCTTCCAGTCAAAGAAAACAGAAGGAAGCTGAGAGAAATAGACTACTGCTGAGCTGAGTAAAGCCTTAAAAGTGACACAAAGTAAAATTAGAATTAGTTATCCTCATACAAGGGAATTACACACTGATTATACTTTCAAAGTAATTGTGCCTGTTTTACAACAGTGGTTCTTGCACAGCCAGCTATGGAGCATTGCTGATGAGTGTAAGTGATCCACAGAGCATTATCCGTGAAATCCTTAACCTAAGTGAAAGAACACAATTGGATTTGAATTTAACAAATTCTGATCATTGTATGTAGTCAACAATCAGACTTTGTTTTAGGATTTACAACTATGTTTTTATGTAACAAAGTTTATTTTCCTTTTTTGGGTAAACGGTGGTATCTGGTTAGACAAAGAACACTCATTTCTTTCTGATTTAAGTTATTTCAGATTTGGTGTCAAGCTGACCCAGTTCATTTCTGAGACACTTGCTCCCACAGCTCTATAGAGATGTATGTGACCAAGTAAGTAGGCAGTCTCTTACGGTTTTGTAACTCTGGCATAGGATGCCATAGCTGCTGCATAAGTATAGCTGGAGAATGCTTTCCTAAACATCTCCTCCATTAAGGGAAGCTATGACTGTTTATTTGCCACTTGAATTATTAAGCTTCTGGCTAATTCTTCAGTCTGCTGAAGAGGGTTTTAAGAATGTTGCAAACCGAAAGATGTCTCAAGCTAAAAAACTTGCTACAGTATTTAAACAAGAAAAAGAAGGGAGTCAGAGGCTCTGAAGCTCTCCTAAAACAAAGCTAAGTATTTCAGAACCCACAACACAAGGAGGTTAAATAAGGTAGGAGCCGCTTTCATGTGCTTGAGAAATAAGGTTATTTCTGCCTCATGAACTAGTCTAGGATGAGCCATCCTCCATCTAAAGTGCATTAATGGGAGCCCCTGTACCCAAGGAATTATGGAAATTTATGTGGGTTACAAGGCATGAGAATTTTTTAGAAGATGAACCATGACTAGGACTGACAGAGTACCAGAGATTGTAGATCAGTAGGACAAGTTCTTTTTGCCTCATTCTTCAACCTTAAAACTGTTCAGTTATTATTGAAGGAATGAGGTAAAGGTTAAGAAGACTTGCCAGAATTTCTTCTAGAAAGATCAGCCCCTTTGATCATTCAGCCAGAAAGACCACAGATACTTTCTGCTGTGCCATATCTATGAGTAAAGATAAAAGGTATCAAGTCACACTTTCAGATTACCCTAAGCACCTGCTTTGCAAGAGTTCCAAGGGTTTTGCTCTGGCGCTAATCCACAACAGGAAACTAAAAAAGAAATAACCATCAAAAATAAGAAAGTGATGAGATACGTACTGTCATTTACAAAACATAAAAAATCTTGAAACATGCACCTGTCATTTTATACTTGACAATGGAAAACTCAGAGCTCAAGGTGAGGTGAAAAGCCACATATTGGCAAAGATACCTTTTTTTCAGCCTTTGCAGTAAAACGTTCTTAAGAGTTTTACTGAGCTAAACACAATTGAGAAAATGTTACCTTAATTCAATGGCATCGCTCTTCTGGGCAGCTGCTGCAGGGGACTGAGGGAACCTAAAGGCCTCTTACGCCAGAGGGCACAATAGAGGCCACAGCAACTCAGTGGTACTGGCTGAATAGGGAACCAGATGCATTGGCAAACACATAGACAAACACGCGTCTAAAGAACGTAGGTGGAAATGAAGCTGTTTGGTCTGCTGGCAGGAACTCCAGCAGGCAGCAATGGTACCACAACAGCCCTCCATTCAGATAAATCTCCATTCCACAGCCCACTTATCTTAGAAAGGCACCCCCTACTCTGGTACCCTTGCACAACACTTTCTGCAGAATTGTTACACACAAACTCACAAATCTTTTAGTGCCTGCTTGTTGTTCACAGATTATGATTAATGTTATAGGTATCTACGCCCAGGTTAGCAGCTGTTACTAACAAGAAAACATACTCTGTGTTGGAAGAGCAATGGAATGTTTGTCCTCCAGCAAGAAACACAATCAAACTCTGTTCTAAATAATTCAGGTGTCCATCACACTATTATATCAGCACAGTTTCTAAGTATTTGTATAGAAAAACTCTTCAGCACTATCAAAGATAATTTTAATCCCCACCAGACCCTCATATAATTCTCTTCAGGATTAGCTGTAGATTTTTAAAAACATTAGATTAAGCATAGTTAATGAAAAGGCATTAATTAAGTCTGTTCATTCATTTTACGAAGCTCTGCAATGCAGCATTTTTTTGCAAAATTAGAAACAATGAAGGACGTTGAGATGCATGGACATATTAAGGATATGTCCCTTACTACCCATGCACTTTTAACCAAAACTCACTGCAATCCTAAACCAGAAATTGCTATCACAAAAGAAAGTTCAGTGGCACTTTACCAAACTCCTCATTTAACTTTTTGGTTCTTTTCCTTCTTCCTCTTCATGCACACACTTATTTGTTTAACCTTCCAATATTCTGGAAACAGAAGTATCTTAAGGGGAGACAGATTAGATTTAAGTACTAAGAAGTACTTGGGCAAAAATCTGTCCCAAATCTGCAGGTTCATAAAGTTCAGTAAGAATCTGGACTTCTGAGTCCTGCGATAAATGTGGTGTTATCTTTATTAATTATTTGTATTATATGTAGATTTGTAATTGTAATTCCTGTATCATGCCAGGGGGTGGGCATTATAGCTCTGAGGTCCTCTTGAGGCAATCTTCACACAAAGAGGATTTGCCAACAGCAATAAGTCAACAAACTCTCCTAGTAGAGATACACTATTTTCTATCAAACTAATACTTTGCTGGTATAGCTTAAAACAACTGTTCAAAAAAAGTAAGTATTTTTAATGGTCAGAGCTGGCATAAGATGCAATGTGATCCCTTTGTAACATAGTGTGCCAGAAAAGCCAGCAGGGCATAAAGAGTTGTATTGTATATCTGCATCAACAACATCTGCTGGTTTAACTTATGAGAGTCTGCCAGAACGTAGAGAAATTCCTAGGGAATTAGAGGGGACTAGAATCTGTTTGTGCTTAGGATATGGTAAGAGCACACAGGTTTTTAGTGGGAAATAGATGACAAACGGAATTTGATACTTTGTCCCCCTCTATTATATACATAGTAAATTGTTTTTATATTCTGGTCTGAAGCTTTCTTTTGGAAAGGATAAAATCTTTTCTCAGAGTACTGTATGCACACAGCAAAATGAGAAAAGAAAACCGTAATGCTCTGACATAATTAATGCACATTTTATATGAAAGTTACTACTAAGCAACAATCAATTGCTAAAAATACATATTAATTTCTGTCACTTTCCACACAATTATGAAATAACATCTTTTCTGAATTTGTTTGTGTTTCTATTAATGCTTCTCAGTTTCAAAATTAGAACCATTCTCACTAACATATTAGCCTCTGGAACTGCTTTCAGATGGTCATCTCCTGAGAGGCAGGAGATGACAGATGTCAATGCATGATGCTTTACAGTTGCCTCTTCTCTTTGCTTATTCACCTGCAGGTGTTTAGGTGTTCTGAATCATCAAAGCACTGGCATTACAAGTAGCAGGAACAAAATCCCACTGAAGTTAAGGTTCAGACCTACCAAAAATAACCCCTTTTTCATGATTTCCATTTTAACTTTGCACAAGGCCCTAAAATATCAAAGCCTTATTGGTTTCACAGAGTTGCAAAAATCTGTAAAAATACTCTATTACTTTCATGTTCCTTGTGGTAATATTAAAGACTGAAAGTGTACATAGAAAACAGTTCTTAATATAGGATCACAAATCGAACACCACTAACACCACTAGGCAATAGCAAAAGCATTTGTAAATGTGTGTTCAGTTATAAGTGTACCATATGCATCTGTGATTTATTTCAGTCCCTTTCTATAAACATTCACACACAAATATGCATTGAAAAGTGAAAAGAAAAAGTTATGTGAGTAATCATATTGCCATGCAGATGCATAAGTCCATATATTAGATGTGTTTTTGTGTATTTTGAAAGCTTTCTGCAGGATTATGCTCCACCCAATCAGGGTGCAGAAAAAATGGTATATGGTAACTTGCTATTTAATATATTACTGAAATTTAGACAGCCCCAAGATAATTGTCTGCTTTAAAGTCAATGGAACACAAAAGAGTAGCTTGAAACAGGTAATAAAGAGGTACTCTTTTACTCAAGCTCATTTGTAGTGGAGACTTTAGATAGGCAAACTATAACTTGCAAAGTTAATTTGGAATGTGGCCAGGATACTAGGATACTGCAGCTAATAATCACTTTTAACATTTCTTTCAATAATGTATGAATTTATTCCATCTACACACTTGTCTTTTCATATCATACTATCTATGCGTGCTTCAGGTATGACCATTCTATTTAAAATAGCTTAATAAATATATTTTATAGAAATTATAATCAAAGGATGTATTAACTGTTAGCATGCCTTAAAAACATATATACTTTTCTCATATTTTCAAGTTGATAAATTTAAGATTAACAAGACATTTTTTCCCATCAAAACTATTTAACAACAATTTTATGAGTTGGTCAGAATAATTAATTTTTCAAAACCTTTCATTAAAAGTGCAGTATAGAGGATGAATTTATTTTATTCCATTTTACTCTTTTTTTTAAATAGTATTGCCTAACATGAAGCTGACAATATTATTGTCCAATAATTACTGCCAAATAAAAATTAAATAAGATGCAAGCTTAGATCTTCATCCAACAAAATATGTCAAGACACATTTGAATTTGAGCATGCAAGTTTTTTTCATTGAAGTCATTATAGATACTTACATGATTAAACCTAAGCAGACCATTAAGTGGTGTACTGGATCAGAGCCCAAAGATTTAAAGGAAAATCGATCCTTTGAAAGACACCAAGAAATCTGAGTAGGGAAAGCCAGGGCTTTGACTCACTAAGATTTAGGAGAACAGTCAAAAATGATTAACTGGAATCAATTTGCACACATTTATGCACCGTATTTAGATCACACAAATTACTTCATATTAGTAAATCGATAGTTACCTTCATTGCAAGCTCTAAGACTGATTATCCCTTGCATCTCTGAAAAGACTATAGAGAATTTTTATGCATTAAATAATTCATATAAGGATAAAGGCCTTCTCTGGGCACGTAGATTAAAATAGATACTTATAAATATATCTTTGATTAATATAAAAACTAAACTAGATAGCATTAGCTAACGTTCTGCAAACAGAGAAAAATCGCATTATCATATTTGCAGAACCCTATTCTTTTACTGAGCAATACGTTATTCAGTACTTTTCTCCATAGCAATCCAATCTCATTGTAAACAATGATTACTATAAATAGATCATGTTAGCAGTATTTGTTTATTTGGAAATAACCACTTGATCTAAATAAAATATTTTAAAACAGAGAGACCTGTTTTTAGGCACAAATCCAGGTGGAATAAATGGGCCACAATGACCAACACAAAATCCATCCAAACGGGGTATGTGATACAGTGAGATGGCTGGAACGAGAATCAGGAAATCTAGGTTCTAAACTGGATGCTGCCAGTGAGAATATGGTATGAAATTTGTTATAAAATAGGTAGGTGCAAACTCATCCTGCTTGCCGGAAGCTTTGTGCTCTGCTGAAAACTATGCAACTGTATTACCAGAGACCTGAGCTAACAAGCCTACAGAGAGCTAAGGCAAATTCCTCCAAGCTCAGGTTTTGGCTTCCGTGGTTATTCAGCTTTCAGACATATCCCTCTCCTTTCTCACCACCTACATGAATTGGTTCTCAGACTTGGGCAAGCCACTTCATCTTTTTTTTCCCCTCCCACTTCTCACATCTTACCCACTGAGAGTAAAAGCTCTGCAGAGAGACGCAGGCATGGTCTCAGCTGGGACTTCTAGATGCTTCTGTAATATGAACACTAGTAATAAATCAGGAGAGGATAATGGAAGTGTCAACTGAGTCCTAACTGTAGCAGCAGAGTTGTAATGTACTGTACTATACTCTACATACACCATTCTTCAAGAAGGTCTTTGCACAGCGTGGCTTATTCCGCTACAATAGTAAATGTATTCATGATGCATCTCTAAGCGTTACCCAGCACTAAAAATGAATCACAGTAATGTTACCTTCACTTCTCTCCAACAAGGAGATAATACTTTTTGTATGTGATGCCATGATGCCATTCTGTATAGGTTTTGACAAACTGGAAATGCTTTAATGAAGTAATAAGACCATACCAGGAGCTTATGAATCGTCTTGAGGTGGTAGTATATAAAAAAGAGAGCTGGACTAAGTGAGGCAATTCAATTTATATTTGTTTAGCTGAGCTTGTTTATATTGTTATTCCTAACTGTTCTAGATTCCAGCAGATACTTCCTTGGCTGCTTCTCCCATTCACCATGATCAATAGTTTCTAAGAGGCTTATGAGATGTTGCAAGATATAAAAGAAATGAAGGCAAGTGTATTTGTCACTAACACATAGACAAATCAGATAGCAAATGACCTGTAATTTTTAATTCTCCAATAAGGTAATGCTTTTTTTTTTTTTTTTCCAAAATCTGAGCTATTCTGCTAATCTTCTATCATCCCTCTCACAAACCAGTAAACACGGTTACTGGTAATCCCATGAACGTAATCGTAAAGAGCATATACAGATTATTAGCATTTGCTATTCTGTGCTGCTCTATTAATGAATGCTTGCTCAAGCCACACTACTCTTTGTTCTATTTCAACAGGTTTGGCTGATACAATGTTTTCTGACTTTGTAAATCCATCTAAGCATAAAATGTTTTTCTAAAACCCCTGTAAATTCTGCCTTGTAGCTGTTCCACTGTTATCTACTAATTTAGTAATGTTCAAACCAAACACATTTATCAGTTTTTGTATCCTCTTCATGAATCAATGCCAAGAGACCTCTCACTAAATGGCATGTTTTCTGTCTGAATATCCTGTAATTTTGCCAGTATTTTCTGTATCTTCCCAAGGTAATTTAATGCATTCCCTTAGTTACTCCTACTGTACACAAACACCTTTCTCTCTCCTACTGCTGACTATCTATTTCTACTAATTTTTCAGTCTTGATACATGATTCTTCTGAGCCTGCTTCTTTGACAGCTTTTGATCATTCTAATTGTCGTATTATCATCTGCTCTCATACAGTGATAAAGTCTTTTAATGTTTCATGTGCTAGGAAAGAAGAAAGGGAAAAATGTGAGCAAAATCACTCTTTGTTCCTGAAATGTTACCACCTCTACAGTTCATAATCGTTAGGGTGAAGAATTCATTTTGGCCCTCAGTTGTTTCAAAGTTTTATCCTTCCAGTGGCTCTGCTGTCTCTTTGCTATTCTGTTTGCTTCAGCTGCAAAATGAATTGATCATTGCTGCTCCTTTTGCCAACTATTTCATGTACTACTTTAACAACTCAGAATAATGATTTGTACTCAATTCTTTAATTTTTCTATGAATATATGTCACACGCATATTTTTAATATAGCTTGTTGTATCTATGTAAGGAATTGTATAATAAAAAAAGCCCATCACTGTTATATTTCCCCAGGGCCTAAATCTTATAATCTCAGGTTTAATGTCCTTCCTTCATTACAAGAACAGGTATTATAGTGCAGAGATTTAAAAACATGACTCACCTCTGCTGACTTGCTCACGGTTTTGAGTTCTGTCCTTTTGAGAAATTAGAAATGGTTGGAAATAATATAGCTTCCATCAGCCTCCAAGATATGCAGCCTTTGAATTTCAGAATTCAGAAATATACCAGGATCTTCCACCAGGTACCATCAAAAGCTAATAAAAAACCTGCAGATTATGTGCCAATGATTTTGTGGCCCAATTAATTATAAATGAAATAATTGTAACCTTGCAAAATGAGATTTTATTTCCCCTCTCTATCCATTGAAACCAAAACTGTCATCCCAGCTGCAACAAATATTTTCTCCAGAAGGACTCTTCAGGTCTACAGTGTAATTGCTGGTCAAAGCAAAAGAGAAAAACAGAAAGAATAGGGAGAACAAAACACTCCCCTCCAGATACAGTCCAAATCCCTCCCAGGTGATTATCCTAACTGTAAGTTGGAAGAATAGCCTGCCTATTGTCTAAAGAATATTTATAATAAATATTTATAATATTGGAATAACACCAATAGGAGAAGGGAGGGCAAGATAACAGCACCGACTCTCCAGTACTGGAGCAATAGCATTCAGTGCTTGATAGGAAAATGGGGTTCCAGTCATCCTTTCTGTATTCAGTCTGGAGCACGTCTCAGAAGAAAACTAATAATTATTCTGGGATGGTTCTTTCTCACTGTCTGCTGTTCCAGTTGTATAAATAAGCCTGAAGAAGGGAACTGATTCCAAGTCTTCCATATCCCAGGTCTTCCTTTTGGATATTAGTCTCTGTTAACCCCTGTCATCAATCTCTCATTTTGGATCTGGTTCTACTTTATGTAAATAAATGTGTAATTTTGACAACAGAAACCCAATGCTACACGGTCTGGTGGCTATGGCACTCACCTAGAAGGCCTGAATTCAAGCATCTGTTTCAGAAGAGAGGGCAAGCAGGAATGTTTTGATACTTTTTTTCCCCATTTTTCTGGTGCATCAATTGTCTAATTACTGAGGTACTGAGTGGCATACTAAGCCTATGATTCACTGCGGGGGGGAAAAAAAGCAAAGATCTCTAATACATCCTCATAAAAGAAGTGGAAAAGATGTGAATTTTACAATTCTTTGTGGTATGGGTAAAATATTTTCTATCCACTCTCTGGCTATCTATAGTGAATGTATTAACAGGATGTATTAACAGGATTTCCATTACTAGTAAACCTTGCATCTCTTCTTTTGGAACAAAACTGATAAACACACCTAAAACTAAAAGAGGTTTTAAATTTCTACCAATTGTTCAGTCACAAAAATCATATTCAACCTAAAAATCATGCTGCACTTTGAAATTTCATTGATATTGTATTCCTTTGTTTAGTTCCTTTTGTTTCATTATGTAAAAGAAACAGCTTTTCTTATGTTTAATTGCCCAGGTGACCTTTTGATATAAAAGCTGTAACTTGAACTCTCTGTGTTTAAAAACAGCTGGTTCTATTCACTCCATAAAGTTAAGCATCTGTGAAATGTGAAACGCTCGTTAGAAGACTGTCCATTACAAAAATGGAATTTGTACAGGTATTGCTACTTACATCGCAGCAAACTACCTATTTGTTTCCATTTAAAAACAAAGTATTCCTTCGCCAATGAAAAATTACATAAGAAATAACCATTATACCATCCAATGCTCCAATAGCAACCTCTGAAATGGCACTTCTTTTCAACCTGATATGAATAAATTAGGCAATATCCATTGATCCAATCTGAACAGCCTACACTTTTTGAAAACCTACAAAAACTGCATACTTCACAAAACTTGCATAATCCTTTCCCTCATTTTTCTACCCAGAAAATTTAACAGTTCACAATTCTCAGTTCCGATTGTCAAAACACATCTGCAACCCACTCTCAAAAAGAAGCCTAGGAGCTAAAATTAAGAACCTTACAGGACACTAAATATCACAAACTAGGCAGGGAGGATACAGACTTCCCTTGCCTATTTGTCCGCTAGCATGTTCCCTTCAGTGACAGCTTCCCCATATTTCTGGGCGTAAGCTCTGGGTCAGACTGCTGGAACGAACGGGTCTGAAGGAGATACAAAGTGTGCAGCACAGTCTCACATGCCAGCCTCTGACCTTTACTTTATGAAGTGACCCACGGCACTAAATTAAGCCATCAAGAGGGATTCCAAGCAACAATTTACCAGGGTGAAAATCTAACCCAGGAGCTATTCAAAAGCACCAGTTCCCATGGATGTCATGAAACATACTGCAAGCTTAGAGGACACAACCTTGAACAATAAAGGAGGAATCAGGAAGAAAATTAGTGACTGTGGATTAAGGAAGAAAGGTTGTGATCTTAAATTATACAGCCTATTCTTTTTGCTGTGCATGTGTGTGCTTCTCCTAGTTTGCTAGTGTATTTTAGAGTCAAACTATTATGTAATGCAGACTTAGGATTGTTATAATTTTAGGATCATGATATGCTAGTCACAATATTAAGAGACATATAGGTTATTGGGTTTTTTAATGAACACTGAATGTTTGATTGTATGAATTGCACATACAGAAACAACTATAGATTAGTAGCAAAGAGGTTAAATATTAGAAGGCGTGTAGGTGTAGAGGTTAGGAAGGCAATATTTGCAAATACGTGACATTGAGATGACAAAAAGAAATCTTTGATGTTAAAGGCCAAAAGCAAGTAAATGTATATGAAATTTGGCAGTTACTTATGAGAAGTCTAACCACAAAAATTGCATTGTTCTAACTAAAATTATTTTGCAGGTCAATTAACAGTACAAACCCTTGTGAACACTCTTAAGCTGGTCTGCAACAGGCTTCTTTCAATTTAGCTTAAGTCAGTAAGATATCTACTTAAGGTAAATCAATATAAGCCTTTTGTAAAGCAATTTAAGAGTAGCTGCATGAGGCCTTCAGGACTGTAGCTAAATTGATTTATTTAAATCAATTTATTTAAAGTTCTGTTAAACGGGTGCAGCTTTTGTGTGTCGACAAGGCCTAAGGGTATGACATATTGTCTTGCCTGTACTGACTCCATATGTATTTTTACAATTTATTAGATTTTTAATCTTGTTAAAGTTAAAGCCTTCTTCCAGAAGGGCAAAATGCCAACCTTATTCATACATACTGCGATCTATCCTTTGTTCAAGAAACTATTACTTGTTGGTAATCCCTTAAATACCTTACATCAAATCCTGAAATAAACTTTACTGAGTAAAGTGGTCACAAAACTTTTTAGTCCCCTTACCCATTAGGTTAACAAGCTGCGTATTGTTCAAGGCTACAAATAGAAAATTAATACTCTGACTATTATTCATAGGCCCACTGACAGCTTTGAACACTGGTCATGATGTACAGAACCCAACAGACCCGACAGGAGAATAGCAATCAGAAGCTATTCTCCCTTACAGAGAATCACACCTATTGGATTCCCCAGGACACAGAATGAAAATTAACACAAAAATGAAGACATGCACTTTTTTTTTAAGATACTGTGCTATAATCAGAATGTTGATGGACCTCAAATGCTCAAGATGTTCTTCTCTCAGCATGCAGCAATATAGTAGGCTGCTTAATATATCTGATTACACTTTCTACTAGTGTCCAGACCAGAAAAACAGGAAAGAGTTTATTATGACCTACCTAATAACTGGCAGAAGTATGAGATTCTGCTGGTGGCAGAGGTTCTGGATTCTGTACTGGATTGTTCCCTAGCTGACTGCTTCCCAACATACAGGGGAATCACCTTGCAATCTGTAACGTGAAAAGATGTGATGTACCACTCTAAATGTTTAAAAAATAACAACCTGTGTAAAGAAAGCCTAGATACAATTGTATGTCCTGCAAGTAATGAAGCCCTCAATTCTCATGTTCTCATGACTATGTGGGGTTTTTTTTAGGATTTACACTAAAAGTAATACAAAATCAGAATGAGTTAAAAACAGTGCTATGTTTTACTTTGTCCCTTTAAAAAGACACACCTTTGATTGTGACCTTCAAAACCCCTAGGCCTCAAATCTGGAAGGCTCTTTCTGACAGACTTTAACTGAAATGAACTGAATGCTACCTAGCACATTTGCTTGAAATGAAATGACTGTCTTGCCTTATAAGCAGATTTATTGAAAGATTTCTGTTCCTTTTCCAAGTACACTGTCATTACTATCATGTGATTCTATGCAACAGCATAAGGAATAAACATTCTTCTAACATTAGGTTAAATTCAGAGGATAAATATGAGGATAGATTTCTACTAGGGGCAGCTGTGGTTTTGCAAGAAAAACTAAAATACTAAAATGTTCCTCTCTTGTATCTTTAATAATAGATAGCCATGGAGCCAGCTTATTATGAAGCCAATGGAAAAAAAGGGGGAAAAAAAGGGGGAAAAAGGCAACAATTAATCCATAGCTGTACTATATATTGTAAATTAATGAGTATAATCATATTTTAAAGAATATATTCCAAGTAATAACCATTTATACATCACTGTAAATATATGCAATACATTACAAAAAATCTAAAGATATATTCCTTTGTCTGAATTGCTTACAAGCTACCAGTTATAAATATTCTAATCAGGCTTTTATACCTCTCCTGTCAGTGTGGTATTGGAGTACCTTTCTATTAACGCATTAAGCTACATGACTAGCATTTTTCTGTCTTTTTGTCCCCAGGTGGAAAATTGCATGTATTTAAAAATAATTAATATTTTATTTTTTATCTATGATGTGCATGCACTTTTATTAGCAAATGCAGGCAGAACAATATATATCATGTTTTACTGTGTAGAATTTAAAGTAGTAGACAAGACTTTTGTATTAAAATAAGTATATTTATATGCTGAACTGGAGGAGAACAACACTTAGAAATGTCTTCAGGAATAGGTTTTATACCCTTAGCAGCAAATAATTTTCACTGTCCACATTCCAGTGTAACCACCGATGAACACTTTCGATGGATTTTCAGATATGCTCACTACTGGCCTAACTTTGCTTCAACTGTAAGTTTTATCACATACTTTAATGGGAGCAGTTAGGCCACTGTTCAGTGCATCTGCAAATTCCAGACTCTTAACAGAGTATGAGAGCTTAAGCACACCAGAGAGCTCATGAACCCCTGACTGCCTGCTCAGGGACCTAATTAATCTGCCCCAGATCACTTCGAATCTGAGGTAGTTCTTTGTTCACCTCCATATGTTTGAATTGCAAAGTTTTTTTCCTGCTGCATCAACTGTAGTTGCCACTAAAAGTTTTCTGTTTCTCATAGGCAGTTACAGTTAACTTTACCACAGTAATTCTTACCTCTTTTCTGTTGACAGTATGCTTGGAATACAGAAAATTTCAAATACTAAAATATTATACTGAAACTGTCAGTTTTGGAAGAGAGAAAATTTGCATCACCTCCTAGAATAACATCTGTGAGCTACCAAAAGAAATTCTATGCCTATATTATATTGTACTATTTTATATATTACGCTGGCTATTAAAGCCAGTACTTTTTAATAACAATCCCTTACTTCTCCTTCCCTCTCCAAAACAAAAACATTCAGAGCTTTTAAATTTCAGTTAACTCTAAAATACATATTTTAATCAGGTTTAAGAGGAAAATGTTGCTACTCCAAAAACATTTCATATATAAGGCTTTTGATCAAAAAGATGTTTTCCTAAAGATGCTACTAACTTTAATGAATCTGGAATAAATCTGTACAAACATTTTGGCATTTCAAGGAAAACATGGAAACACACATCTTATTCTGGAAGATCTAAACATCAAATTAATTGTCAAAAATATGGCTCAATTCACCTATTCAGTATGTTCCTGGCACTGGCTCATGAACCAGACTCCCAAGGACCGATTATACATTCTCATAGACCAGGGAGATATTATACTATCACTGAGAAAAACCTTTTTCTCAGCTATCCTACCACTTTTCAATAAATGGTAAATACAAAATTTATTTCTGCTTAAATTTTTATGTAGAAATCTTTTTTTTTCTTTTCAAAAACAGAGAAAAAAGAGCTGTATAGAAAAGTATCATAAACCCTGAAGCAGAAGGATGTGAAGAACCCCATTAACAAGAAAGAGTTTTTCAAAAAGAGAGGTCTGAATTATGCAGCAGCCTGAAGTTCAGTGAGTTACTGTACGCAGTATACACCTTCTCACCAGCCTGCAAAACCTAATAGTCATTTCAAAATAATCTCTCTCTTGAAGCTAACTTCACTAATTTTTGTTTCTATAGTCTTTAAAATGACAAAAATTTGAAACATATTCCTTCTTCACATGCCAAGACCTGTTTACAGAATTCAGTTTTTCACTTGCACTATCAAGAAGCATACCAGTATCACCTGGATTGTTTTATTGTTACAATACCATCATTATTAGCATTTGCAGAGAACTTATTCTGAGCTCAGAAAGATAAATGAAGCAGGTTTTCCTACAGCTGTGCATTTTATTCATCTTATAGCTTTCAACTGCCACAAGGTCATCTTCTGCCTCCTCTCTTCCCTTTCCTCACTCCACTCTACCCCACACCACCCTCTAAGCGTCCCTGTGACTCTTCCACTGGCCACCAGATAGCATATGTAGTGGCTAGAAAGTTATTTACACGCTGCCTGGCTGTCAGCGTTATTAACATGCCGACTGGCCACTGCCTGCAGCCAAACAGAATATATAACAGCCGAGTTGTTCCTGCCTTCCCTCAGGGCACAGGAAAGCCAAACAGTTGGCCTTCTCTCTTCTGCCCAGCTTTGGGTTTTCATAAAACTTTAACAACTTTAAGACTTTTACCTTCCTTCAGATTTAGATGAAGCTGTACAGCTGATTCAAAAGCTGTTGAAGAAGGATTAACAGATAAGCAGATAGGCAATGGGGCAGCCTCCCCCCACCCTCAAAAAGAAGAAAAAAGAGGAGAGTGTTCACCACCAAGTAAAGGCAACAGTGTTGTAGCAGTGTTTGTTCTAGGAGAGGCAACTGGAAGAGTTTCACTGTTGTTTTTAATGAGACCAGAATTTTATCAAAGTAACATGAGTATACTCGGATTTACCTCTTTTTCAAAGATCAGAGATCACTGGGTCCTGTGATTTTCCCAATATTCAATATTGCAAATATGTACCATCAGTGAACTAGGACAGCAAACTTATTGGTGTTAAAATATGATCTTTTCAAACCAGCTATACTTGTAAGTTTTACATCTGCCTATGTTAAATATGGATCACATTCTGCTATGACATCTATTCTTGGTTCTAAAGTAATTAGGCATATCTAAAGACTAAATGTGGTCCTATGTTTCATTTCTAATCCCAACAACTGAGACAGATTTAAGCCTAAATATGTTTTGTTTATGTATTCAACTGAGCTACCCAGCACATGAAGAAAATCAGATATCTGATACCAAGATTAGGTCTGCACCAGTAGAGGGAATGCTATACAGCAGTTAGGAGGCTGACCTAGGATGCAAGGACAGCCAAGCTTAACTGGTGGTCTTCCACAGATTTCTGGTGGGCCTGAAGGTAAATCACTGTGACAGAGAGCCACCAAGACCTTTACGTGTGTAAACTCCATTGAATCAAGAAAACTTGGGAGATAAACAAACCACACTTGAATAAAAGTACACTCTAAAGCTGTTTGTTGATCCAGCCTTTAAACATTTTTTTGCCTCCTTAAACTGTAGGTAATATTGTTTCTCTGCCATGCAAAGGTTTTAAGAAGAAAAATATTTTCAGAAGTTCACTATAAGAGGGCATACAAATAGATTGGAGAAATCTATGTGTGCAAAGCACCATCCTAATTTCGGCCAAATAAACATCCAATAAGAATACAAGTAATTAACTCTGCAAGAGCATGTTTTTGTTGCTTGTAGGATTTGATTCCGCAATCAATATTCAAAGCAAATCCTCCTTCATTTAGCCCAGATACACACTGGATCTTTGACCAAGTTACAGGCAACTTTACAATGTGATCGCAGGTAAGGGGAAAAAAAAAAAGAAGGAAAGGAAAGGAAAGGAAAGGAAAGGAAAGGAAAGGAAAGGAAAGGAAAGGAAAGGAAAGGAAAGGAAAGGAAAGGAAAGGAAAGGAAAGGAAAGGAAAGGAAAGGAAAGGAAAGGAAAGGAAAGGAAAGGAAAGGAAAGGAAAGGAAAAAAGAAGCCAAATACAAAAATGATCTAAACCATGTTGACATCGCTGGACCTGATCCAAATCCTAATGTAGACAAAAGACATTTTCAGCTTACCTCAAGCAAATCTGAACCTGAGCCATGGTCAGTACTGCCCAGTCCTAGTCCTGCTGCTTTGATGAAAGCGTACAGACCAACTTTTTACTGAATACACAGCAAGACCACATCTGCTGAAATGCACCTAGCCTCAGACTTCCTCAGTGCAAGTAGTAGGGCCTTTCCAATTGGAGAATTAGGACTAATGGTCTAAGGTCTGTGCTGATCACCTTAGACGGTATTCACTGAACTGCCCGTAAAATATCAGTACTCGCCTTGTATTTTAAAACCTTACTATCAAAGACTGCTGTAGAAAAAAACTTGTAGAATCTTTAGTAAAGGGAAAGATATATTATCTATACAGATTTAAATAAAAAACATTTTTAAATAAAAATAATGCAGTGTTGATTAATTATCTTCATAATTGACTTAAATAGTATTTTCCTTCATATTTTGACCATATTCAACTAAAAGAGGAACCTGTGCTAATTCTTCAACCACACAACATGAGTAAATCAAATTGACACTTGGTTAAAGATAAGTTTTAATTCCAAAGTTGTATTAAAGCTGGTGGCAAATTAAGGTGATCTTCTAGAAACAAAATGGTCATAAAAATGTATGAAGACAATACTTTTGATCTTTAGAGAAAGTATTTAATATGAGATTTTAGATTTGTATTTATATTCACTAACAACAAAACCAAAACAAAAAGAGTGACAAGAAAAATCATAGATTTCTTCAATTAATATAATAAGATTCCTTTGGTGATCCAATAAATGTGTGCAGTACTCATTAAAATTCAAAATACTTTTTCTGCTTTGCCAATGTAGTCTAAATACAGAGGTGCACAGAAAATTTAAAAATCAACATTAATAAGCAGTTGCACAGACTCTCATTCAATAAACAGAAGTCCTTATTATATATTGAAACACCATGGTTCAGTAGGTTATTTAAAGCATATTTGGACTGGAAGAAATATTTTTATTTTAAAAGATAAAGCAGATTTTTCAATCTCGGTTTAATTCATTAGTGCATTTTTGCAATTACACTCCAAAAGCTACAATAATTAAAACCATATGTAGAGCAGAACTGTCTCATTTTTTATGTTATATTACTTCTTCAGCACTATTATAAGCCCAGCCTGCCTGATGCGAGTCTAATTTTCTACTCAATCTTAGGCTGAGTCCCACTGGGAAAGTGAGATATTGTGATTATTAAGAAAAGCACAGACAGAAGAGATTAAAGACTCCCTGCTAATGAATAGAAGAGAAAAGAAAGAGATGTGCCAATTTACAGTGTAGTCCCTCTAAATTGAACTGCCAGACAATAAATAACAATAGGAAATAAACAATTCTTCATCACAGACAGAGAAATTTCAGATGTTCATGGATAATAAGACTGTGGAATGCAAAAAAATACTGATGAAGGGAGGAAACACTGAAACAGTCATGTACAAATTGAAATCTATAATATTTTGACTACTTTCCTTGCAACCTTTGAGAGAGCTGATACAATATAGGCATCTAGGATATCCATTAAATATCTGAAAAGACAAATGAATAATGAAGGTCCAGAAAGAAACTGCTAGTTTTATTAATTTTATCTCTACTTAGCTTATAAAATAAGAAACAGAATTTAGCTTCACTGAAAGGGATGCAGTTCCATTGTGGAGCATACAATAATAACAAAAGAGTTGAATTGATCAAAAAGATCAACAGTTGTGCAGGCAACATATTTAAAAACAATAGCTCTCCAAATTTAAATTTGATATACTTATTGAGGTATTTAGCCTCCAGAAGCTCTCCTTCTCCCTGTAAAAATACAGAATCCTAATTCCATCTAGTCTAGAAAAAGCACTACTACAAGGAAAAATGTCATTGAAGGTTGTCTACAATGGAGATTCTTTAAAGACTAATACTACATCATCAGGTAAAATATATTTCTATTTGTAATACTGTTGAACAGATACCATCTTTTCATCAGGAGATCTGAAAATATCTTACAAAGAAGAAAACTTTTTAGATAGAGAAAGTGAGGGAGAGAAATCAAATGGTTTGCCTAAAATTATCCTATATATTAATACCTCAGAGGGACTAGTAGTAAATATTTTTAAAATTCACATTTTACAAAGCAATGTCTGTAAACTACTAAGAGGAACTTCAGGCTACTTAACAGAATTATCACAAAGATAGGTGGAACTGTAGAACTACCAGCATCTATTAAATGAGTGCAAAATATCCTTAAAGTACTTTTGAGAACCTGGAAAACAGAGAGCACTCTGAGTTTGCCTCAGACAAACACAAAATTATCTGTGAAGGTGTAATAAGCAAAGAACACAAATTATTCTCAGTAAGAACTAAATTTAGTATAGTATGACAAAGTCTGTTCATGTAAAATTAGTCTGGGCAAGCGCATCACTGGCACAATTAAATCAGAGAAACTTGATTATTAGCACTAAAAGAATAGAAACAAGGATATCCATGTTTACATACTAACACCATCAGATCATAAGACCAAAGGAAACCCTTGTGGTCACTTAGAATTAGTATTCCAATAATAACAAACATACATACACATACTGAGATAAAATAAATGCTGTAATCCCACTCAATGTTCCTGTTTAAGCAGTTAAGGAATGTACAAGTCATATTGTCCACCTTGTTGCAATAGAAGCCAGTTATTCCACCATCATACTTCATGAAGTCTGTTATGCCGTAAGCACTGCCTACATCCTTTTTCCCTACCCACATGTATATTTCTCACTTATGCCTTGTTTAGCAACAGCCTGTTTTGCTCTGAGTATCAGTGACCTGTGATCTTTATTACGTCCAGCTCTCTCAGTCTTTGCATTGTCTGCACGTTGTTTTACTAATGTTGTTGTTTATTCCAGGCCCCTGATAAGCACTTAAACACTGCATGGCCAACACTCATCCCTGATCAACATCACTAGACCTGTGTCTTCTTGATTATTTGTCATTCAGTTAACCACTCTTCATTCACACCGTGGGTACCATAAGGACTTTGTATTGTTCTAGCTGCTTGATCAAAATTCTTTACCAGCCCAAGTCCCCCTTTGCCTACAAGAGCCTCCCTACATCAACAACACTCTTATATTTATCAATATTGTAACCTCATCAAAAGGGTGTCAGATCAGTTTTACAATATCTGCGTTCTATGAGTCTAAAAATGATTATTACCCTTATTCCATTCTTTATAATTGAGTCCTATATCAGCCATGCCATTATTTTGCCCAAGATAGATGTCAGTCTGACAGGTTTATAATTACCATTGTCACCTCTTTCACCCTGTCAAAATATTGGCTCAACGCCAGATTTCTTCTCATCTTCTGGAATTTTTTCAGTGTTCCAGTTTTATTGAGCAATGGCAATGGTCCACTGAGCTCCTCTGACAGTTTTTCTACACATTTGGACACCAAATATATAGAAATGCTGATTTTAAAATGTCCAAATTTAGCAGCCTATGCCCATTATCATCCTATTCATTATTCAAAGTATTTCAGCATCAGCATCATCAGATATGGCTATAATATCCTGTTTTTTCACAGATGACTGAGGGGGGCATTTTCAATCACCGCTAGCTTTGACAGTCATGTATTAACCTGTAACAAGTCCCACTTGGGAAAGAAGGCAAGTGAGACAATAAGGAAAAAATAGATGGGAATGGACACCTCTTCAGGGAACAAAAAGGTCTGAAAGCAGAGAAGAATAACAGTCTTGGAGAACACAGAGAGCAGAAAAAGAATTTGCTTCCCAAGGTGAGAACTGCCAAGGCATCCTAAGGGTTTGAAGGGACAGCAGTAATTTGGCAGCCTGAGGAGAAAAGTCTGTAGGCACAAATGAAAATCTTAAACCAGACCAGCTCAGGATGAATGCTTGCAAATCCAAACCCTTCATCCAACCTAGTTATTCCTCTTTCTCCTCTCATCTCATCTCTACCTAACTCTTTACCACTTCCCGCCTTACAACTCCTTTACTGCTGGTAATCCCTATCTTCTTCTGCTTAATCAATAATTTCCCTAGTAGCACTCTCTTCTGTGCCTCTTGAAATCCACCTCGATGAGATCACTGAACACCCGTTAACTGGAAAACCAGCTATCTTATCTAAGAAAGGTGGACAGGTTAGCACAGAATTCAGAAACATCATTAGTTAAATATGAAACAGAAACATTTATTGACTACCTCTGTTTGTCCTGCATTATTACACACGGTTCTGCCATCTTCACATAGTCACAAACTAATACTATTATTATGATTTCTAAAGGCCTTAATTCTAATGGCCATAGGTTTCTCCTTGTGTCCTTCTGCTTCCTTTACAAATGTCTTGAATTCCTAACTTCTCATTTATATTCATTTATTCATTGCTATCAACTTTCCTCTTTTTTCCATTTGTTTCATTATATATTACAGCTGCTTTCAGTTCCCCTGTAAGCCAGTCTAGTTTTTAACTGTTGGAAAATTTTCATTAAAAAATGCCAATGAACTGACCCTGAAACAGTTCACTGAAGACATCTCCAGTTTGATAAAACTTTGCAAAAAAATAGAATGGACTCAGAAAGGACTCAGATTGAATTCCTTTGGACTGCCATAAGGCCAGGCACCCTGTGTTTATTCTGTATGGATTCCTGGCACTAGGAAAGTTCTGCTAGGTACAATGGCAAAGAACCAATGTTTCTAGTTTCCAAAACAGAAAAATAATAATAAAAAAAAATCCCCCAAACAGATTTTGATAAAATGAAACTGTCACAAATTGGAAAGTCTTTTTGTCCACTTTTCTTTAGTTGCCTCCCCCTTGCCTTCTTTATTCATTGTGAGACTGTACATTTTTGATTATCTTCAAAATGTTCTTAAGCACTTCTCAACTACTATTGGTATTTTTCTGTCTACATCCTGCCTCACAGCTGTTATGGCTTTTTGGCCTTGTGAAGCCCAAAGCACCAACTCCATATTACTGCTTTATACTTTGGCCAACTTATATCCAACAAAAGAATAATCATTCCGCATCTGACTTGCGCCTAAGCAGCTAGGAAGATTTTAATCCTATAACTGATTCCTCTTTTCCTCTCAGAAAGAAGTCTAATGTAGAATTCACTTGAGGCTGCCGTTCCACAACTGTTGAAGCTGATCTAAGTTTACATTGTCATGTACTACTACTTCCTCCTCAATTCTCCTCCATCCTGCTACTACTCCTTCCTTGTTCCAACACTGCCTGATTTCCTGGTGAGCCACAAAGCTAAAGAAGCTACAACTCTTCTATGCTTTTGCAGGGTGTTTCCTGGCAGGCAGATGGGGAGATTATGTGAGTAGCAGTGTCAGGGATGAAGGGTGGCAGAGTATGCAGCCTGGAATGGGACCCGCAGTACTTCTGACACAGACCAACTTCAAGTATCACGACACCACTGCTTGGTAAGTGTTTTCTGCAATCTTGCTTATTGTATTTGTTGTCTTTTTTTCTCTTTTGTCTTATTTTAGAATGAAAGGGCAAGACTTACACAAGCAAATGAAGGAGAGAAAACAGCTACTTCACTTTATAAGCGCCTTTATATTAACAGTAAGGTGTCATAATAAGACTAAAGTGTTAAAATACTTCTTTGACCTAGTTCATACTGGCCAGACTGATAGTTCCTGGGAACAACATGAACTGTTTCATTTTAAAGTATCAGTGCTTAAAATCAAGGGAATGTGTCTATGTCTTTCAAAATGCAAATATCTAAAAGGGGACTACAAAAACACAGACACACAAAGTAGTTTAGGTCTTAATACTTGCTTGACTACATTGTCAGTGCTTGCTTAGTTATCCATGGGTCATTCAAATCCAACATTTTATATTTTTAAATTTGTCCATCTAACACATCCAGTGTCTCAGAAAGTGATGAGTGTCTCCTTGGGTGACAGTGACTGACTGGTGCTGTGCAGTCACATGCATCATGAATGTCACAGACAACACAAAGGCCCCCTTAGAGAATGCCACTGGGAGAGAGAGATTGTCTTTTGGCATTTTGTAAATAGAAATCCAATGGAAATTATACGGTGCAAGTTACTGGTAACTTTACTCCTGACTGTTCTCTAAGGGAATCAGGAAACTAAACAAGCACTGTTCATAATGGCACATCCCATCCACAGTGGAAGACAGTGTCTATTCAACACAGAAAATTAAAAAGGATGTATCTTTTATTTTGTTCTATCAACATTCCAGTCACGTCATTATGATTTTAATTATGGCCAAATAGTTATTGCAGACCTAGACTTCCACAAAATGATTTTTATGCTGTGTCTATTCTCCCCTCTTTCAAACAGAGTGTACCTACCATATACAACTGGTGGATGAGTTCCTGGCGAAAACAAAGTCCTTTAGAGAAGCAATAACATGAACATGATTTCTACTGGTTATTTGAGTCAGTGCCATCTGGACACTGAGCAGATATTTAGTTCACCAAGACCCCCCTCTCACATCGCTACAGGGAACATGCTTTGAGTATCAACTGTTCCTATTTAATATAATGCACTCCACCGTCTATTTGACATGAACCCTTCTGCCTTCCATTTTTTTGTTTGTTTGCTTCCCCTACTGTACCTTTCTATCAAGAGAATAGGAGAGCAAATATAAACAGCAATGCCTTGAGTTTTATTCAGTGAAATGTGGATACCAAGGCGGCCTTGGAATTCATACAGTTGTTGCCTTTTAGTATGATCTCCCTAAGACAGCTGACAGGCATAACAGAATTGTATTCTCTAAAACTATATTCAGGAACTGGCACCTGACACAACTGTACACCTTCAGAAAGATGTCTGAATATTTGTAAATGGTTAAGAGATAAAAAGCCAGCAGGTGGCACTCAAAAACATGTAGTGGTGCCTGGATGAGAGTGGACCAACAGATCTTGTGCACTACACACGGCAGTTCTGTCTCTCTCAACAGTGTCTTGCCTACACAACTTGACAGAAAAAAAATAAATAAATTCCTGTTAACCAGAGGGTCCGATTTTTGTCTGGATTTCAAAGTGACATCTATGAATTGTTAGTCTCAAGTAAAATGTAGGCACTGTGTCAGTGACATCTCAAATGTACATGTTCACACAACCCAACCAGGGAAAAATAATATACTTCCTCCACCCCACTGCATTTCCTTCTTCTCTTTACACCAGTGCAATCTGCCTGTGCAAAGGAAGGGATTTTCATATGTGATTACATTTCCCAAACTCACCAGGAAATAAATTGTTTTGGTCTTCTGTGATACAAACCTGCCAGTATGGGATTGGTTATCTTTTTCCACTGCCTTTGAAGTTCAGTGGTGAAGTATTCTGAATATCTGTATCACTAGAGATGAATCAAAGATGAATCATGCAATCAATTATCTGTAGCTATTCACTGAAGAAGATAGCTAGTTTTCTAATATCTTTGCTACCTTTCTTCTTTTCTTTCAGTAAGTGGCCATTTGCTCAAATTAACATATGTCCAAGCACAAAACAGAAGCCATCATCTTGCATTGGTGAAAATTCAGCCCTGCTTTATTAATGATTAAACCAAGGTTCCTCCAATTTGTGACAAGGCATCACTAATGGTCACCAGCCTTCTCTGTCAATAAATAACAAGAAGTCAGTGCTGCTTGTCATTCCTTGAAAGACACTGAATCCAAGCCTGCCACTTTAAACACATTTCTCATTATTTATTCTCTCTCTACTACACAGCCTGTTATCAAAATAGACTTCCTTTCATATTTCACAGCTTTAAAAAGTTTAAAATTTGACATTTACAGGCAATTTTTTTTTTTTTGCCTAATTAGACTTCCTGGAAAAGCACTTTAAAAAATTTTGCAAGGCTGGATCTTTTTGCTAAAATTTTAGTTCCTGCATTTTTACAGTGCCAAGGCTTTATCCTAGAATTTTCTGAGGACCCTTTACATGGGTCGTTAAGAACAAAGCCCATACTTAATACTCAATCTTATTTCTAAAAGGCTGGCCGTATGACTGACTCCTAAATCAAGCAGGGTCTCTAAAGCACCCAGACAGACAAGATATTCAGAGATGCCAGTACAGGGACAGAGACAAAAATTGCTAGCAGCTCCTCTTTTAATGAAAATATGAGCCTTATTTTTTATCCACTATCCAAGCATACTCAGCGCAAAATAAGCATATCCCTTCCTTACACACCAAGAAATCCAACAAGAACAAAACTCTTCATTCAGCTGTATACAGGACATAGCTTGTGAGATAAAACTATAAGCTCAGAGCCACTTGAAGATGTAATAAAAATTCACACAGTGCTTTAAGATCCTTCATACTCCGACCACAAAGTCAGTGTTGCTGAGTATGTCTCCTGATAAGACAGAGAATGCTACATGCTCAGATTTAATTTTTTAAGTGACACATACCTTTATTTTGTTCCCTCTGGATGATCAGATGGCATATTACAGAGGTTCTTTTCTTTTCCTCCCCACAGAAGGGATAAGTATAACAGCAATTTTGTTGTTTTTATTAAATGAATTAAACTATATACATGTCCAGATAGGCCTAGGCTTTTCAATAATTCTAGTTAAACACTCAAATAAATAAATAATCAAATTTAAATCCAGTTAAGAAATTTGTTATCTGGCTTTATAAAGTGCAGATCTTCTTTGTTTAAGCCAGAACCAAATTTTACAAGACATGATTAAATTACTCTCAACCGTGAGGAGATCATTTTCTTCATCATTGAGTCAGGGTTCTGGCATAACAGTTAGACACCAGGATTTCAAAGGTAATGCTCAGAAATAGTCAACCTGCATGAAATTCTCTAATGTAGTTCAGATTTCAAGTTTTGCAAGTTTTGTTTTAAAAAAATATTACTGATTCAGTTACTCTGCTGCTTTTCTCATATAAAATTTTAATTTATTTAAAGGTAGAACAAAAAGATATTGAAATATTTATTTTAATTACAAAAAAGAACAAAACAACCTTTGTGTTTTGTATTTCCTCTTTCCCATATTTTCAAGCAGGCAGATTCTTTCATGGAGAAATCATTCAAATTAATATTGGCTTACATACTCATTTATAGCTATAAATTAAGTATCAAGTACAAGCAAACTGCATTTTAAACATTAATTAAAAATTACACAATTACTGTATAGTGGATAGCATAAAGGGCTCTATGTTAATTGGACTGTTTTAATTCATTCAGACTGACTTAATTACACCAGACTTGGTTAAACAAAATAATTTTTCTATTTGCAGCTGTACAGCAAATCTTCCAAAATTCTGCCTCTTTCATGAGATTAAAAAATATCATTACACATTAGTGAATTAAGAAAGATGCAGTATTAGCAACTAGGCATGCTGCTGATAAGACCACTTCCATGAAAAAACAGAATCAACTTTTATTGTCCTTTTTCTGGGCTCCTGCATTTGCAGAAAATTCAAATTTCAAGCTCTTCCAGTTAAGGCCATTAAAATACAAACAAACAGAATCACAAATACATATACATACATACATACATACACACACACACACACACACACAGAGCATTTGCACATGTAAATAAAGTTATTTGTTTGTACCAATTCTTGTGGGAGGTGAAATCCACCACCACATCCCCCTCCAACTGTCCACTAAGTTAGGTGTGCAGGATTTGTCCATGTGTCCACAAAGACAAAGCCTTCGAACAGACGCTTACTTGGGCATGTGGATATTTTCAGGCTCTGATAAGCAAAAAGTTTTCACTACTGCCAGTGAAAAGAGCTTGAAGACTGGCTCCTCTTTTCCCTGATGCTAATTGCTGGTGGTGACTGAAGGTATCACAACTTTTATGATAGACACTCTTGATCTGACAAGTAGAAACCCAGCATAACCAAAACCCCGGCACAGTAAATTTTATTAGGAGGCTGGAGTGCATAATGTGAGAGAGAGGGTTTTTTTCTTCAGTTGGAAATTGTTGCAAGTGCATGATATATAGGCTTATAGAATTCCAAAATGGAAAGCATTTTTAAAAGTCATAGAACAGACAGCTCTATTAGAAAGTATAAGACAGTTCCTCTTTGTCTAAGAACATCAGCACTTGCTCATGATTATTTTGTATTTTTTCTATAGAAAGTCTTGTTAGCCGTAGACAGACTCAGTAGATGACATGGGTGTCAGAACATTTCACACAGGCTGTGACTTTACATAAAATGTTGACATTTGGAAAAATACTGATTCTTTTAATCAGATTTTTGTCAAAGAACTAGAGTCCTTCATTCTAAGATGAGTGCCTATAATTAGATGGTTCCCTAACCAAATCCTCCTACTCTCCCGGCTTTTGATACAATCATAACTTATTTACTCATAGAATAAGCCCTGCCACCAAGTCAATGAGATGCACAATAAATAAATCATTATTCTGTTCCCTTCATATCAGTTGTCATTATCCTCCCACAGCACTCAAGCTAGTTCTAATTGATGGTTTTCATCAGCAAATTAAAAAACAATATAGTCCAGAGTAGCGATGAAAAACATACAGAATAAAACAATACGTTCTAAGAGAACACCACACTTTGTTATCTTTATGGTGCAGAGTGAAAGACAAATTAGGGAAAGAATGCTGTGCAAGGTTCTTTATTGCTTTTATGATAATAAGAAGATAGTCCTTATTTGTTTTGATTGGATGGTACAAATTCATTGTCCTGTTACAAATTATTGATTTGGCTGAAAATCAGTAGTTGCCTGATTTAACACTTACAGGTGTTTCCTTCTGATAGTTTATATTTGCAATTTAAATTGTATTCACAAAGCTTAAATGACTAATCCTCAACTTCTAGACACACTCCTCTTTGGAAAAATATAAAACCACTGTCAAACACCTTTTTTTTGTTAAATATGCTATTGATGAAAAATTCATTACTTGTTCTGACAAATGGAGAAAGAATCACGAAGTTTTCATAGGAGCAGTAGAAGGTGGGAATGAGGGAATGGTGATTTTTATGTTATGTTAGAAGGTGTTTTACAGTGGTCCCAAATTAATTACATTTTGCTTGATCTACATACACAAATTATTTTATGTTCTTATAGGAAGGATAGGAAAGGGTAGGAAAGAATCTGCAGTTTTGTTTGAGATTACTTGTACCATGCTGGAGCTAACCTGGTCTATAAATAGTTGAGATGTGTTAAAAGATAACAGAGCTGCAAGCATAATAGGGGACAAAGCAAGCACAGACAAAATGATATTCACATCAAGGCTGACACTGGCAATTAAAAAGTAATTATGCTCTTGAAAATAAAGAGTGAGGGTTCCCTGTCTCTAAAAGGGCAGGGAGAAATGAGAATACCAAAGAAATGGGCCATTGAATCTGCAAGTTAGCCTCTTGAAGCTGAGACTTGATTTACTGTTTCCTTTCCTTCCATCCTTCTAGCCATCCAGTACAGTTTCCTGCCCTCACCTACATCTACACGCATTCTCTTGCTGCTCCTTCACTGTCTGTAAGGACTGTAATAGAGAAATTTGTGGACCCATGCAGGCCCAAATACCTGTCAGAGTCCAAGGGCACTAACAGGCCTTAATGACCCTGACCAGCGTCACTTGGGACCCCCCCTCCAAGCCTGCCCATGGTCCCCATTTCAGCTCAGCCTGGGGCCTTCAAGCCCCACCTGTGCTACAGCACACGAGTGCCGGTCTCCAGCTCAGCCACAGCCATGCCTGTAGCTGGCCACCAATCCAGACTCTGATCTGTGGATTGATTTCCCGGCTTGACCTTGACCCTGCCTTGACACTATGCAATTGCCTAGTGATTCCCTGACTATGTCTAACCCTGATTACCCACACCAGACCTCTCCTGAGCTGACTTCCCAACTGACCTCAAACTGCCTCAACACCAAGGGCTCAACCTGATGCCTGGGGCTGCTCCCCCAGCCTGCCCTGCTCTCCTGCTGGGGGCGGTGGGACAGGCCTGGCTGACGAGGCCTCTCCCTGGCCAACCCTGGGACCGCTCGCGGCTCCTGACTCTCCGGCCCTGTGGGAGCAACTGGTCCTCGCTGTGCCCTGACAATTCCATTAGTTTAAGTAAAAACAGATTCATAGCAACTCATCAACGCCAATGTTGAGTTTCTTTCCAAAGGTACATATGCCAAGGTATCTAAAAGAGTTTATTGCAACTGACATTACTCCATAAATTGCTGGTCATAAACCATGGCCAGAAGTAGCCATAATGCAGAGAGAAGAGCTACAGAACTGCATGGAGGCTACAATGTCCTGTGACTATGAGCACTTATTACTAGGCATATCTATTTGGGGCAGCCTTTTGGGGTCCCTTTGCCACACTCTTTCATCATTTCCTCCATCCTTCAAACTGAAAAACTACTGCATGTGGCAACTTCAGTAGCTGAGGATATTTTGAAAGAATTAATGAACAGGTCACATCCAACTTTATAAAAGTTATCTACTGCAAGTACTAAATTCTTAATTTTGCAGAACAAAGGTTCTGATGTATTACAACATGCAATATAAGTTAACTTTTTGTACCAGAAGTCCTACTGAGTGAAATAACATGTGTAACCTGCAATTACTCAGGACAATTCAGTTTATTTTGAATTCTATTAAAGAAGCAGTTATCTTTTAGATGGAGGGATTTACCACCTCTCTGCCAAAAAGCCATAACTTCAGCAGATATTGCCCTACTCTAGGGGAAGATTTAGAAAAGTTTTCATATGACCTGTTCCTTCCTCCTTGGTTCTACCTACCACCTCCTCTCTATCACACTTAAACTTCAGATTTGTCTTCCATATTTCACAAATAAGTCATCAAATGCCCTCTTCAGATGGCAATCCTCCCTTAAGTGAAATTTTTTTCAATCTACTTAAACCTTCTTCTAAACCACAAAATCAGGGAGTTTGGACAGACTCCAAAACTGAGGCTATGTACTGAAAATTCATAGTGGTATGCTCAGTATGCTTAGACAATTATTTCCCCTCTCTGTAGCTCAATTTCATATAAAAACTAGGAGAACAAGTTACTTTTGTACAATGATTTGAGGGTTAATTCTAGAAACCACCATATATACCAGGCAACTTCATTATTATTATTTCATTGCTTTTTTCCTAGTCGACAAAGAGAAGACCAACGATACTGGCTTTTTTTTTTTTCTTTTTTTGAGAAACCTGTCATACTTCTCCATGAATGGGTATTATTTTCACCCTAGTCTAACAGCGACGACCCCATTTATAAATACGCTCTCTGAATCTTTCATTTAATTTTTCCCTATGGGGCATACACTTAAAAGAAAATTTGAAGGTTCTTTCTCCTGTTCTGTTGTGTCTTGTCAGTAGTAATATCAAATTACCAGTCCACTCACTCAAATTTCCGTCCCACATCTGTATTTGCGAAAGTTCCCAAACATCAGTTGCATGTGAGTAGATGAACAATGCAGCTTTATGACTGAAATGATAATTAGAATAACATTAGCAAATTAAGTAGTCTATAAATAAACAATATAAACATGCATTCCACCCTCAATGATAGTGTCTGATATTTTCTAGCAACTGTTCTTCATTTATTATCACTATTACTTGGCTCGTCTCTGATCAACAGAAGAAGCTAAACTGCCTTATGAACTTATTTAACTCCAGTGGACTAATTGCACAAGAAAACATCCTCCAGTGGGAACAGAACTGACATAATCTACTCCTTTTTTAATGTGCAAAATGTGTATATTATGGAAAACTACTTTCCATTTAATGTCTGTTGAGCTCTGCAGCTTTTGTAATGAAAAGAACCTGTTCTTTTCTGAAATGACCTGTGATTTTCAGAATTCCCTCAAATCTCTTGTTTTTAGGTGTTCATTGTATTCCATTCAAATCACAATTAGTCATTTTCCAGTAGTCAGCTTTTAGAAATTAGCTGAAAACACAATTCAAGAGAAACAAATTCTCTATACAAGTCTTCACTGGAAGTCTTGAATGAGGAATGATTTAAGGATTTGGCCCATACACTGTATTAAAACCAATTTTCAGTTTTAACCCCAAGCATTTTTTAAAAAATCCCCTCCTCCACCTTCAGTAGACAGAATTCCTGCTTTCTAACTCCTTGATCCAACAGCTCTCTCTCCTGTAGTCCCAAACACCTGGGGCACGGCTTCCTGTGCACAGACAAAGAATTGATGCTTCACTGTGCCTCCTTGGCTAATGTGTGACCACTTTCTTTGCCCTTCAACTTTGCAACTTTATTTTGAGCACAATTTATCCTGTGGCTTGTACACGCAATGCTGTTTTCCTTTACCTACTGGTCTGTCACCTCTCTGTACCTCAGAGCAGAACGTGTGTGATGGAGCATTCAACCTGAGGAAGCCAGCAAAGAGGTGCAGCCAGTTATCAATCAATCACATTAGCATACAGTACTGTGATGCATGCAAACCCAATGTCTTGACCTTTTTCAAATATGAATTCAATGCCATATGGATATAACCTGCTGAGTGACATTATAACCAGACTCTATTGCTCTGTTCAAGAAAGTATGACCCTAAAAACTGCAGGTGAATGAAAAGGGAGTAAAAGCACAGTTATTACCAACCAGAGTCTCCACCAAACCAACAGGAGAGCTCTAGACTTACAGAATAACCAGCAGCCAGCCAAGAGGTTTGAGCAAACACCAGCAGGATACCATTCAGAGGAACAAATGCCATTTCTTAAAAAATAGATCACAGATTGATGGGGAGTCTACAGCTACCAAGCCACACTGCGAGTAGCCACAGGCGTCAATTCTGCTGTCAAAGTGTATCAAAGGAAAGGAGGGGCAAAGGGGAAGAGCACTCTAAAGGCTGGCAATGACAGAAGGTGGTCGTTTCAAGTTACTGCTATTAAGAGGAAGTATTGTATATGTGCCATTCACTTTTAATGCCCAATTAATATTTTAAAGACATTCTCAAGCACTTCTCATAATTTTATTATTTTTCACTTCTACTGTTTTAATGCCCTCTGAGAACCTTGAGATTCCAATGTCTTTCCCTATTAATTTTGTCCTTTTCTATTTGACACACTCATTTATCTGAGTTTCTTAGCAAGGCTCAAATTAACATCTTTTTCTTTTCCTTTCCTTTTCTTGTTTGGAAAGTCTGATTTGCTTCATATGCAGAAGGTGAAACATCTTAAAGTAAACAGTGCTTCGCCCCACCAGGAACTGAGCGCCTTCAACTCTACCTTCTCAGGGGATAATCAGGAATTGAAGGATCTATCCCATAATGAGATATGTTTGCAACAGCAGCCATGAAATATTGGATGAAGATACTGGTTTAAGACAGTGTGTGTCCAGACAACCCAGAGTCAAAATTTAGATTGCAAGCCTAAGATATTAGAGCACACAAAGTTAGTTCCAGTAATCCAAAGCACTCATTACTGAATTGAGGTGGAAATATAACTTGTTTTTCAAGTTCCTACAGATGTTCACTGTACAGTCAAAACACACCAGCTTGGATACTGGGTGAGGGGAGGCTGTAGGTACCTACTTTGACAAACAAATTACCTGGCAAAGCTCCCCCAGTAGTCACTGAAAAAGGCAATTCAAAGCAAAAGGCATACAGGCTCTGAACTGCGTTCAGACTGTCTCTCTGCTGACAACAGCGGGATTCTAGCTAGATAATTTTGCTGGTTAAATTAGACGCTTCCAGTAAAGTGATAAAGTCAAGTGGTATGAATACTTCCCCTTCATCCTAAAATGCAGAGATGGTGACCATAGCATTCAGTAACTTTTCATTCATTAACTCTTATCCAGGCTATTTACGTCATAGCCACTGACTGCTGAATGTAAATTGCACAAACACTGCTGTAAGCACAGAGGAAATGCTAATATTGCTCCTTCTGCAGGCATCCTTAAACTGTGTGAGTCATGGTCTCACTTGTGCTATCTCTTTTCACATGACTATTGAATCGTTTTCTACATAGTGGATCAGCTTCAAGAGCAAAGTTGAAGATTGCTATCGAGATTTCACCCCCCACTCAGATTACTTTATAATTCACATCACTTTCCTGGTGCTAAAGAGAATACACATGAAGAAAAGCAGCAGCTCTGTGACTATCATCCCTGCCCAGCTCTGCTTTAAAAACAGATAGACGTGCTCACTTCTGAGGGAAGTTGGTTAGAAGCAGTTATCATTAGGATATATTTTAGTGTGGAGCTATTGCAAATGGAAATGTGTGCTTACAGGCTTGAGTAGCCCGGCAAAGAGTAAGAGGGATTTCATGCATATCTTCTATTTGTTATTTCCTACTGATTAATTAAGCAGTTTCCTGCTCTCATTGTGTGTTTTTGGATGATTGTTGAGAAACTTAACTCTCCACATACAATATACAGGATCCTAGATTAGTTACCCAGGGATCTGTTTGCAGCATATACCTTGCAAATATTTATATTCTTTATCAGAGCTACCCCCAGTAGAGGTAGTCACTGCAAGCAATCATGTTGTCAGGAATAGATGACTGTAAAAGAGCTAAAACATGGATAGGCATGAGAAAACAGGTTTGGCACAACAACGAAGGTAGGAAGGGGGGCTGTTAAGGGTTGCTGAATTTCCTAAAGCAGACATTTTCATCTGAAGAGGATGTGGATTTGTTAATCCCATGTGGTCAAGAGAAACAGCAAAATAATTTTAATTCATTTAATACAGTAGCAATATCATGCATTCTCTAAGCCAGTATGTGATAAAGTAACCAAACACCAAGAGAGAGAAACCAAGGGAGAGACCACTAAAGGATTAAACTGAAAAAATTGTTTACATTTATTACCCTCTTCCTAGGAGCATAAGGTCTAAGTAAACTATAAAATACCAAATTCCATAAATACTTGGGAAAGCATGTGGCTTCCCAACATTCAGATAAAGACTGTCTTCTATGTAACGTTTAGCCTCCCCTGGACCTGGGACCCAAGAATAGCTATCCTGGCTTTGTTTAAGTAGACTGGCTTTATAGTTTAACATACCTCAGGGAGGTGGCAGAAGTATGGCTTAACCTTAACTACAGTAGGGAAAGAATGCTTTACACTTGGGTTTTGCTCAACTCTCCTATTTTCATGTAAAAAAATATTAATGTCTGCTTACCTTCTTTTCATGACACACGTAGGATATCACCAAACTTCACACATTCTCACCATAATAGAACTACTTCTCTCTCCTTTAAAAAGCAAAATCACAGGTAAAGAAACTGTTCCTTATTGCTCTTCCATTCATTAAATCTTTGCAAGATGGTGTTGATACAACCATTGATAATCTTTTTCCTAATGCCTAAATAATAGAGCAGTTTAAAGATGTGCCATAATCTTAAATGTGACCTAACAATAATGATTTTAAATGTCATTTCTATAACAGGCTTTGGTCCAGAAAATCAATTTCTTAGAAATAAGACCTCCACAAAAGCCAGCTATTACTATTTTTTTTCTGTAGGATATTTCTGAGTAGTAAGTATTTCTCTATGTTCCTTATCTATCTCCTACTTTTAAATACCATTATAAACTTTTAGATGGTTTTAAAATACTTAAGTCTTATTTTTATAAAACTTTTCCTCATATAATGTGTTCTTTTCCTATGCAGAAAATGAAAGCGAAGCTGTACCAGCTTCTATTTTTAGAAAGGGTCAGTGTGTTGTACAGGACTTACTCATGCCCATCTACTTGCAAATAGGGAACTGCTGCTGCAGAAATGTGTTGTCCTACATGCAGGAATCAAATAGCCCTTCCATACTGCGATGATTATATTGATACTTTCATACAAATTTAAGCCAGCAGAATTCAAATAGAAAGGTGAGGGGAGAAAAGCAAAAGCTACTGTGTTTCACAAACATAAAACTGAATTTCAGCTTGTCACCTTCTCTCTCCATTGCTTTCTGCTTCTCTGCAGAGGGCTCATATTGTTCAAATGATGTTATATGGCTGACATTACAAATTTTGTTTTAAGGGACAATTTGCTCTTTATGAATAAATTTACAAGTTGGTGTCTATCTTTCTTTTCTTTTCTAAGTTAAATAGAATGGATAAGTCATTTTTCTAAGCCCATTAACACTTTTCTGGTAGTACAAGGATTAAATGCCCCCTGGAAATATCCTAGATTAAGGTATTGTGTGAGGAAAGGAGTGGTAAAGGCAAGCATCAACAGGGAGAACATATCTAGACACTTGAGTACTGTATTCCAGATATCCTGTGTTTCCCTTGGCCTCTGGAGTTGCATTCCATTAGCTGAAATACTTACCTCACCCATCTCACTTGAAATTACAACTGGGACAGTAGTGATGTTAGGAGGAATTAGTTTTTATCATGAACCACGCTATAAAATGAGATTTTCTTTGCTCTTGTATTCAAATGGACACTTGAGAATATTGGCTTTCATTTAAAAACAAAACAAAACAAACAAAACCCCATGAACTGCAGAACTAATGAAGCCTAGTCTGATACAGCTCTGTGTCCTCAGGGTCTTCGCAGAACAGCACAATAAATCCAGACTCTTACAGCAGCACACATAAAACCACACATAAGATAGCAAGCTGACTGCTGCTACACGGGATGTATAACATGTCAGTGCTACTGGCCTTTCCCGCACTGGAGACACTAACCTTTTTCTGCTCTTTGCATTCCATTTACCAGTTCTGAAAAAACATCAGGAATTTTGAGATTTTGACCCTTCTTTCTAATCTAATTGAAATTGGCTAGTAGGGTTCAAAAGTTATGGGAGAGACTGACAAACAGACAAAGAGGCCTTAAAACATCATTTCCTTAAAAAAGCTAGCAAAAAGGTTTTACAGATATGAAACGTGTTACAGGTTTCAAATGTGATTATATGCACAATGAGACCTTAAAAGAGAGAGACAAGTCATGTCTTCTGAAGCCATTATGTATTTTATATTTGTATTCTATATTCAGGGAAGGGAAGGCCTTTTTTAAAACAGTTTAGGAATGGCAATACTAAATACAATTTATGAACATCTTAGTTAAATCTGACTGATCATTTTGTCTCACAAGCAGCTTTATCATCAGCTCAGAGAGGAAGGATTCCAAAGCTGTTACTTAGAATGGCTAGGTATTGGAAATACTGAAAAAAGGCTACTAATAAATCTAGTTTATGTCTTCCTCCTCAAGACAGACCTTAAATATCTAGTCCAGCTAAGAATTCAGCTAAATATGATGCTCTTTCGGTACAAAAGAGGACAAGAAAAAACAGTAAAGGTTTTAGCATTTGCCATGCTTGCTTATTTTCTTAACCAGTAGCCTGTTTATAAAGATCCGATTAGTCCAACAGTGTTCTTGTTTGTAGACATTAGGCAACCAATAACTGGATAGAAACCATTTCTTATGACTTGGATAACCAACATGAATATCACAGTCTGCAAACTATACTCAGAGGAGCACTTGCAAAATTCTACAAGCCTAATGTGATTGTAAGACTATTTGATGAACTACATAAAACACACACATTCGTTTAAAAAAATCATTAGCAGGTCATGGATAATTCACAGATAGAAAAACTGATTAAATCCCATGGCAGTTATATACAGTGAATGGGTTGACCTGCTCTATTCAGCACATGCATATTGTAAAGTCAAGTATATTGGCTCTTTCCTGACACTTCATAGATTTTTGCATATATTATTCCAACTACTCCATAGATTAGATCAGGAAAAAGATGTTAAGTTAGCATGCTGCTGCTGAAAAAACAGCAATTACAGTGATTCACAAGCCCAGTCCTGAAAACCCTTCAGGTTGCATTAAAATGTCCTTAAAATCTTTCCCTGGATAAGCTACAGAATACAAAACCAATGGTGTTTTACATTTTTATTTGGAAAGTGGCTTTACACTTTCAGAAGAGTAGTTTATAGGTGCTCATTTGAATCTCTAGCCAAATAAATTATTATCAGGTTATTTAGAGTCCTGTTCCAGTAGAGTTACTCCATGTATGAATGCCTATCGATTTCAGTGGAACTTCTATTAAACCATTTGCTATGAAGTCTTATTTCTTTCTCATTTAAAATACTCACCACTCTGTTTGCTCATTTCATTTTATTATTGGTTCAAATCTTTGTTATATTAAAGCTAAGACATCCAGAGTAAATCTATGAAATGAGAGACTGCAAATCAGAACACTAATGATAAAGATGGTCACTTACAAAAACACTTATTTTCTTTGAAGACTGTTAGGTATAAAGAAACCTTATCAGTAAATGGAATGACCCTTAATCTTTCTTAATTCTAATAAACTGTATAATCTTATTTGTATCCATTGGTTTTATGGAAACATCCTTCTGTGTTAGCTTGACTCTTTTTAATAATTAAAATTATTTAAAAACAAAATTGACTACTTACAGGTACAAGTACTGATCATGTTAATCTAAATTATAAATGCTTTTTCTTCAGTGTCATCATGTATTTTTAAGTCTTTTAGACAATCATGCTTCAAGCACATTTGGTATGGTGTATGTGAACTGATAACTTTCATATGGTAATAGGTTTCCAATTTCATATAAATCTTTTTTTTTTCTTTTAACTGGAAGCATTTATCTTTTATTCATTACATAATCCTCTTTACATACAATGGCTATATAAAATATCAGTAACAATTTTTGATTGTTTAAGAATTCTATGCAGACCAAAATTTGATTTTCATGTCTTCTGGCTGCAAGGCCTTTCCATATTTTGCTTGGTTCATTTGCTGCTCACACCTGAAAACCAAAACTTTGATGCAAACACATGCAGGCCCTGATTCAGTAAAAGTACTTAAAATATCTGCATTTAAGACTGCCTGTGGCATAAATGTGCTTACCTGAGTGCTTAAAGGTAGGCAAGTGCTTACTGCTTTGCTGTATCTTAAGGAAATTCATTTTTATATACAAGGCATTATAGCCAGCCATATGACTATGTGCTGAGATAACACCATGCTAATAACAGTCAGCCAGGCTCCATGCATATGAAAAGAGCGGTATGCAGAATCAGGTCTTTACAGACTACTTACAATCCAATCTGTAGATTTTTTTTCAGCCCTTCACAGGGTAAAAATAAGAGCCTTGGTAGTTACTGTTTAATATGTCTCAGATAACCCTAATTGCTAAGCACTAGATTCTGGGATATTCTAGCACTACAGATGGATGCTTGAGGCTCCACAGAGACTTGACAGCAGAGGTGGGATTCAACTCACCTCACTGTAGACTTCTATAACTAACACAGTGAATTATTTCTTCTTTTAGTTACTGGAGAAGTAGGTACTTCTACAGAATTTTTTTATATCATCATAAGGCTGATGTCTGCCATACGTTCCCTAAACCATGTGTCTGCTTCTCTCTACTGACTACTGCAGCAGTGTCCATGGCCACCCTAGTTAAGGCCACAACACATGCAGATATCTGATAGGAGGTGAGATGACTCACACTCTAGCGGGCCTCTCAAGTTTCTTTCCTTAAAGTCTGCGAGACCCTGGAAGTATCACCCACTTCAAAGAAGTGAGTGTGCAAAACTGTTCTTCTGATGGAGGAAGATCCATTAAACTAGGCAGCACCTGAAGAGCGCAATTTGTATTAGTTTCTCTTTGAGCATTAGGCCCTAAAAGATAACATTACTGAGGTGCAATGCACTAGCATTTGGTTGGTTACGACATGCCTTGTAATTGCTTGCATGACAAGAATTTCCTCACTGGATCACAGATCAGGCTGACTAGAAGTGTCTGGGATGGAAAGAGGCCTTGGAGAGATATTAAGACAGAACCCTATCTGCTCAGCAGGCCAAGGTAGTAGCTAATCATGAGAATTTCTCATTCACAGAAGGACAAATGCGCAAGGAAATCACAAACGTTGTTGACTTTCCACCAGAGTTGCCTAAGATTTACCATCTCTATAGTTCAAGAAGTTGCCAAGATATTTACTCTTTCTCTAAGGTTACCTAATATATTATCGCTGCTTAAAGTTTTGCAATAGAGAAGACAATTATTTCAGACTATAGTGAGCAAACATACTGTGCAGAAGCCTCTGACATTATTTAAGTCTGTCATTTTATAACTTTGGAACACCAAATAAAATTGTATATACATATAACTTTAACATTTTGTCTGTCCTGCTGTATTTATAGGACAGATCCCACTGTGCTTTCACATGTTGCTCCTTACCTTACTACAGTGTGTGGTCTGGTTACCATTACACAAAGAAGTGTCATATTTTGGACTAACCTTACGACATTACACCTTACAAAACAGAAAAATGATCTGGATGGTAACCAGGGAAGCTCTAATAAGAATGAAAAGGGAAGAAAGTAGGTGAATGTGAACTCTGAGAAGATTTGGTTCTTTCTGGCATTTCCTTAATCCTGTGCTTTTCTGGTGGAAAAATTTTAACGAGAAAGGGGTTTTGTATTTGATTTTTTTTTTCTGACATTTCCTTAATCCTGTACTTTTCTGGTGGAAAAAATTCTAACTGGAAAAGCATTTTGCATTTGAGAACATAACAGAGCAAATACGTTGCTAACCAGTCCTAAAAGAGCTAGTGCTTTACAAATAAAAAAAACAATGGAGAATCATAAGACAAAAAAATGCAGGTTTTTGGCCAAGTATTGACAAAGAAGAAAAACAGATTAAAAAGTAAGAACAATATTCCAAATAAATGAGCCAAGACCACCAGTATAGTACACTGATGTTTGAACCTACTTTGGAAATTTATCTTTCTAGGGAAGACACCATTAGCCCAAATCTTCATGAGAGCTGCTGAACAAATCAAGATTTCTAGTACTGATGGAAAAAAACCCATAATCTATAGTTCAGATAAAGTGATAAAACTACTATCACCAGTCCAAATGTTACAACCCCATCTGCAGCCCCCATCATCCTGTAGTCTATGAACAGTTCTCCTTCAGAAGAAACTCAGAATAGTGTCCTTTAATATGTTTCACTAAAAAAGAACAGAATTCCATTGTGTACAGGATAGATTCTCTAGATGCTAAGTGGGCCTGCAAACCACATCAGAGGTTTCCTAACTGCCTGTTAGGGGGACAGCAATTTGTCTGATACACAGTTCTAATAAAGGAACCACAGTTTTTGCTCTCTGTTTTTATGCAGAAAGAGTTCACAAAGGTAAGGTTGCTCTATTAGAACTGAAATGCCAGACAAATCACAATCCACCTAGCAAACTGTGCTTCTAAATGAGACTAGTGTGATTTGTGACTTCAGGGTTTGTTTTTACTGTTTATATTCCTGAGCAAATCAGTGCACAGCTCATCTCTTCCAGGTCCTGCACAGCCAGCATTCCAGCGTGAGGAACTTGCAGAAGAGATGACCACTGAATGCGCCGCCCTTTTGTTCACAGAATAGCACCTTCCAGAGGTCAAAGGAAAATAAGTGCGATAAGCTAATGCCAAGTCATATTTCACTGCAGAGATGGCTGCCTAAAAAGGGCAAAGCCAAAGATCTCTTTGATGCTTGGATCATCCAATACATCCTCCACAGCCAATTTCTCAAATATAATGCACAATGAGAAGAGCCACAGTGCCTGAATGCAGCTTAAGAAACTGGAAAGAATTCTGGAACTGCTTGTTTACAAGAGGACTATTCAGCTGAAGACTCAGTTGTTTGTTTACATGTCTATTTGTAATGTTTTTAAAAATGCAAAAACAATTGCTTATCACCTTCTTTTCCCCAAAGCAAAATGATTAGTAATATGGCTATTTAGAGTGTTTGTTTTTTTTTTTTTTTAATAGACCTTTGTGCATCTTTCATCACATACTAAAAAAGTTAACTCATTAATACCGGACTAAAATCTAGATTTCTGTAAGAACTTAGGTGATACTATACAAACTGCTCCACTTTTTAATTCCCAGCTGCCCTCTCATCTATAGGAATTAGGCTCAGATTAGGGGGCCTAGGTTCTGCCCATAAATCATTACAAAACTTACTTATGTTAGAAAAGTCACCAAGAGACTGAGGATGGAAGATCATCTGGATTAGCAAGGAGTGAAATGCAGTTAAACAAGCATTATCAGCTACATCCCTTCTATAGTTCACTGTGTAAGCATGGTATTCCTATACCTGAAAAGCAAAACAGAGAAAGAATCTCCAGAATCATTCATTGCAAACATCCAGACAGCCAGGTTCAACACCATGCACTGCCATGTTTTATATAACCTAAGTGAGTTTAGCCACTAGCCTCATCTGCATCAGGGGATGCAGAGACACATAAACATAGCACAAGTCTCAAAATATTCCTGTGCAGGACCTTCTGTTCAGGTTACTAAGGGTAAAGATCTACTGTGAAATAAGCAGCAGCACGTTGCCTAAATCCCACATTTGCAGCTTTGGCCCAAGTCAGGCTCCAGCCAGCTCATTAGCAGTGGAACATTTTCAGTACATCAGACTTAAGTGCAAGCCCACAAGCAGAAATTGTAGGGTTGAGTAGCTGCAGAGCAGGGTCTGAGCGTCCATCAGTGGTGCCTGCTTTATGCTCTCAAGTGCATTTATGGCCTGGATTTATGTGACTGAAAAATCATTCTGGTTGTTCCTAGCATTTAAAAAAAAATACAGAGTAAGCCACCTATAGTACAAAATATTTCTTACCTCAATCTGTCATAATTCTGTCTATTCAACAGACAGATCAAAAAAGGCTAGTTTTTCCTTTAAAGTTGGTACTGACATTGCTGCCCAATGTTCACTTAATTGGGTCACACACAACTGTACTGACTGACATAGTTAATTTGGTTACAGAAGGGTTGTTCTGATTTGCCCCTATCGCACCTGAAGCAGATATTCTTGTAAAGGTCATGATTTTATTTTGTGATCATTAGGTGTATCAGTATCTCCTGTCAGTGATGTGGCTAACGTTACCTGGTAGATGCCTTTCTCAGACTGTCTGAATATAATATCAGTCTATGGAGACAGAAACTAGGCACTTCACAGTATTTGAACATGTCACAACCACAAACAGTTTTTTAGACTTAGAAGGCTCTGGGAGGGGAAGGCAATACCATCTTTACATTACAGATGGAGAACAAGGGCACTGGGAAATGGAGATGACATATCCTCTGCCACAAAGGACAGCTGCACCTCAACTGAAAACTGACCCTGGGTTTTTTGTGTCCAAGCCAAGTACCTTGGCCAGTAGATCATCCTCCCAGGTGCAGAGACAACTGCATATTAATTAAATAAAAACTATTTGATGTGCAAGTCTCCCTTGTGCACCCATCAGAGAGATTAGTATGTCACCCTAATCTTCAGAGAAAGTGATTTAAATGTATTACCTCATCATATATACAGACAGCTTTTCCATGATCATTTTAGGGGAACTTGAACAAATGGAGGATGGGTGGGAGAAAGGGTGTGTTGGCATTAAAACTGCTTTTCTGAGAGTCTAGATAAACATCAGCTGAGGATCTGTATTTAATGTATTCGATATCAATGTACTATTAAAGAAGATTTTCCCCTTCTTTTGTTCTTGCAGCTGTTAATAAATTGGCAGGTATCAATTCTAATAAAGTTATCCCATGTGGTCTGAAGTAATTTAATTATTTCCAGTACAAGTAAAATAGCCATCATTAAATACAGTTCTTTAAAATGTGTGTATTTTTGTTCAATTTTACCCTACTAAAATCAAGCAGGAAATAGTCTCTTGAATCTGAATGACAAGTTGAAACCATTTGAAACATTAAAATACGCACAATTCCAAAATCAAGCTTGTATAAAGTCTAATAAGATAAATCTAAAAAAATCAGATTGTGTTTGTTGAAATATTTCACTGACATAACATGAATATTCCAGCCTAGGAACAGCACTGATTGAAAAGTGTTAAAGATGGATGCTTCAGCAAAACTCTGTTCTGAAGCTTTAAATATGAGACATTTTTGAAAATGTATCTCCTAAAACTTCAGTCTTGACTATATAGATTTTTCTTGTAAAAGATATTAAAACCTGGCAATTATAAACTAACAACCTTCAACTATAAATCAGACAATCAGGGTTCAAGTCCAAGGTGCTTCACCAGAGGAAAAAAAAAGAAAAAAAAAAAAGCCCTGTAAAGGTGGCTTTACACTTCATTTATGGTTCTTTGACTATCCAGTTATCGATATAGCAATTTAGAACAGCCTGAGGGCTACACTAAATTGTACTTAACTGTTTATAGTCCAAAAAAGCAGGCCGAGCTTCAGGAGACTAACGGAATGCAGAGGTCCTTAACAACAGGCATTTTATCTGACAGTTTCCTCTATTCACGGCAAAATCTTGCCTAGATATGTAAGCCAGTTTTTCAGCCCTTCTGTGAAGGAGAGTCAGTGAAAAGAATACACTGAAAACCAGTGCCCTCAGTACAGGCAGACATGACAAGGACACTAACATCTCACTTTTCAAGTAAATGCAGGAGGATTTAACCATGACATTCTCCTCCCTCCCTTTTTTTTTCCTTTCTTCCCTAAATCATTTTTTTTAAGTGTCAATCAATAGTTAAATCCCCACGCACAGTTTTAACATTTTAGAGGAAGCAATCCAGCCTATTAGAGTTGTATATATGCATTTTTTAAGTTCTGGTTTTTGCTTTTGAAGTTAGTGAACGCTAACAGCAAATACTGTATACATCTAGATATTGTCCATGTTGTGTAAAAAATTTAGTTACCTTGAAAAAGACAAACTGCAAGAAAATGTTGAATCCCAGATGGAATCCCACTTCTTTGTTAGCTAAGAAAAAAGCAGAAGTGTTTTTGCTTGAGCTACATTCAGTTTTTAATCTGTCTGTAAGATACTATAACATAATTGGAGAGAAAACAAATGCCATTGCCTAACAAAAAGCAAACTTACTTAGAATAATTGAATTGAATTTCCATCCAAACTCACTAACGGATATCCTCAGCATAATTTATGAACATTTCATTTTGAAATATTTATTGCAATTTTTAAAGGTGGATTGGTAAAGATCACTTCAGCTCTCCACATGCTCAAGCTTTAATTGAGTTTATCCATCAATGTCGTATACTGTTTGGAGAATGGATGTAGGGCTAGAACTGTTAGCACTGACTACGGAAAGGCCTTTGATTTAATTAACAATAGTATCTCTGTAGAGAAGTTAAAGGCTATATTCATTCTTTTTTAATAAATTGGATTCAGGCTTTCTGTTTGGATAGAGAGTGGTGAATGGTGCTCAAGCCTATTTCTTAGAAGTGGCAGGACATGAAGCAATGATAGGCTGCAGCAGGGCAGTAAGTTCAAACCGTTTAGAAAAATGATTATTTCACTCTATTAAAAAGTACCAATAGTGTTATGTTTTGCTTCTACCATCCAATGAAACACTACTGTTTCCTTGATTCTATGTTGGTTTCACCTGCCAGGAGGAAAATTTTATTTCCAAAACAATACTGCAAATACAGGTATGGACTTTTGCTTTGAACACACAAGATATTCTTTGGATTTTTTGCCTTGGCAGTCAACTCACTGAAAAGGCTGAGTTAAGTTAATTACTCATGTGAGGTACGCATTCAAAGGAGATCAAGACACTTTGAATGCATGTTGATACTGCCAAATGAGCCTCATTCAGCTTCATTGTTTTCAATCCATCTTAATTTGTTTTGCATTTTGTACACACCACTGAGCATCCTTAAAATGATAACCAAAAAAAAAAAAGGTTTAAAAGAGGTTTAAAAAAAACCCTCTGGTTAATGCATGAAGCATGGAGTTGAGCTTGGACCAGGAAAAAAGAAAAAGTAACGCTCCCTTCAGTTCTTCCTTAATATAGTTAGGCCTCAGCACAGGCAGAAGTGTTTTCCTACATTTGATCAAGGTATAGAATGCAACATTAAACTGAGTGCACAATGAAATGTATCCTCTGCTTTTTATAGTAACTTCTAACCTAGTGCATCAAAGAAATGTATTTTATGTGTCATATAGTTATTGAAATACTGTTATAATATACTTTCTGCCTCTTACATAACACCTAAGCACTTTATCACTTAAAAAGTGGTAGAAATATATAGGAAACTCACTGCTATAGAGACAAAAATCAGAATAGGCATGCAAACTAATTAGGGCCCAGTGCTCAGCTGAATTACACCAACTGTGGTTCCTGGCCCTTGAATCCTGAACAAGAGTTCAGATAACATGTATAATCATAGGGTTAAACCCACATGACTGTATACTACTCAACTTTATTTGTAATGACATCTATAAATAAATCTTCTGACAGTAATAAGAATCTTCTGCTCTGGACTGGTTCGTAAAAGAGTCAGTCATGAAATAACAGATAACAGCAGGGAGCAGGTAATAACAACATGTGACAGTAGTAGTAGTAACAACAGTAACAGTGGTTGTTCTCATCCTAATCCAGCAATCTTATTTTTTAATGTCAAACAAGGAAGAGCAAGAACCTTGCGGAAAGATAAACAGAACACTCTATTTCTGAAGTAGAAATAAACTAATCAGTATCAAAAGGGAGAACTGGTGATGCTAAACTGAATGTGCAAACTGAGAAATGAGCAAGAACCAACAATAAATGCTTGAGCAGAACCTGACAGGAGATTCTAAACTATTGATTCTATCTTTCCTCTTCCTAGCTATGGGAGCAAGCAAATAAACGGAAGGACGACATCAAAAACAAACACAACTATTCAATACGGAGGACAAAGATCAAAGAGGTCTCGAATGCATTTTATCATTGTTTCCTGCTGGTAAGTATTTTTAACTGGCAGCATAATACGAATGCATGAAAGCACAATAGTTGTGGATTTTGTATGAGAAGACCATCAAATACATGGAATTAGCACATCTAACAATGTACTAGCGTTAAGTTTAAAGACAAAAAACTACAGGTATTATATGCAGAGGTCAAATCTATTTGTAACTATTTTATCCTCTGCATGTGGGGATTTGTTGTTGTTTGTTTTAAAAAAAATAAGTCATAAGGTTTCACCAGCAATAAATGCAGATGATTAGGTGCCTCTCTGTTGAACATGGTAATATTTCCCCTAATATAGAAACACTTTCTGAACTGAGTAATCATATGAATAATCCTCAGATCTGACGGAGGCACTGCTTGATCAAAGGCAGCTGTAAGGAAGTAACAAGCATCACCTAAGAATACTTGCCTCATGGCAAGGTGAGGCCAGTTCAGTTTCCAGAGCAAATCAGAGTAACCTTTATACTGCACTTAGCTGCCATCAGGTTTAGCACAGGGTAGAATAAACACTATTTTATGTGACCTTCCACAGACTCACTTTTCTGTTGGGAAGTCATACACATAAATTATGAATCTATTTAACTGTACAATAATACAAAGGACTATTTTGTATCTTAAGGAGCATATAATAGAATGTTCCTGATGTCCTAGTTAAACACATTTAATTTTAGGATGTAGCTTTAACATAGAAATCCCTTATTATCACAGGTTATTTACTTTTCTGCTGTCTGCACACATCTTCCTACTTTTTGAAGATTTTACACGGACCATCTCTTCTAATAAGAAACAAAGGCATCAGAGATGTTTACCTTTTTAAAGAAATGATTTAGGAATAATTCTGTGATTCAGGAAGGAAGAAAAGATTATTATAAACATTTAGGGAAGATCTGCAGGTAATGTAAGTTGTCAAAAGTCTTCAAGGGGTCTGTAACAATTAACATCAACTAGGAATATTCCCTGTTCACATCTTTTTAGTTCAATGGTTTTCAACTTTTTTTATCTGCAGTCTGGCAAATTCTCCAGTGAAGTTGGATATCCTCTCAAGAATTTTTCCCATACGTATATTAATTTCTTATGCTTTTCCTAATTGCGTTTTGCATTGGAAACAATCCATGGATCCTCATCCAATGAAACATTGACCACTGGTCAAATAAGGGCAGTGTCCTGATTATAGGCCCATGAGGCAAGAAATCTCTACTGACCAGACTGCAGGTACTGTTTGGAAAACTTTTTTTTTTTTTCAGTTCACTGTTTTATTTCTCTCAGGACTGTGTTTTAAAGTTTTGGTATTATTTGTTTAATTCAGATTTTTCACACAAAGGCCAGTTAGAAACCATTCGCTTCCAAAAGGTTCAAGGAATCATTATTCTTTTTCTTAAGGCAATACCGAGTGGGGATGAGGACCAGGCTGACCAGAGAGGCTGAGGAGTCTCCAGCCTCGGAGATACTCAAAACTCAACTAGACATGGCCCTGAGCAAGCTGCTCTAATTGGGCCTGATTTGGGCTGGAGCTTGGACTTGATGACCTCCAGAGGTCCTTTCCAACCAACATGATTCTGTGATTGTGCTGCAGATGACATTACAAAGGTGTGTTAGACACTCCTGAGACATTCAGCAACTGTGCACATTTCATCCACCATTTTCTAGTGATCTTCAAGCTTCTATGGTTCTATCTCTTATAGTATTTGTGTGGTCCCACCAGTATACTTTTCTAAATTCACCCAAACCAAATTTCCTCCAGATGCACGGCCACAATAACTGCTCTTCTGGGTTAGATTAGTTTTGAGCAAGTCCTGTGTGTATCATTGTCCACCATTAAAATTCAATGTAGGTGGAGGTCACAGACAAAGTACTTGCAATAGGTAGATAATCATCCAATTACTGGAAATAGTGGTCATTCTAATGGACTCAGTGTAGCTGCCCAGAAAGCAAAGAGTGTTCCCTGAAGCTGCAAGAGTTTGGCTTCATTCCCTACAGTTCTGCTAAAATTCTTAGGGTAGCACAGAAGGACTTGGAATAGCTCCCAGAAACTTCCAGAAGATAGTCCTAGAAATAGGAGATGAGGTCAAGGTGATGCCAATAAAGTTTAGAAATGCAGTAATTCTGACCCCAAAACAGCACAAATTTAATGCACATGCTGCTCTACTTTTACTTACACCAGTGTCATCTTAGTTATATTCCGAAGTCCTAAAATGGTCCTGAGACATGGCAGCCATAGCTTGGCACCCGATTGACTTTGAACATTAATTTTCATTTACGATACTTTTTTGCATGCAATTGTATAGTAATGAGGTGAGTGTTTATGCCTCTAAAGAAAGAGTATGACTTAGGGATGAGTATGCATGGACAACTACAATGGCTGGTTAGTCTTTCTTCCTTCTTTTTTCACTAAGTTCTAGCTTAGATCACATAAGTCATACAAGTTATGTAAATTCACCCTGATTTAAAGTTGCATAAGTTGGAGTCTTTGCTTTCCAGAATACAATGCCACATTCTGTACAAACAATCTGAATTCTGTGTTCCTCAATGTATGATTTTGCATTTGCTCAGTGACAGTTATGTACCTTAGTATTTACTATTCCATCAATCTTAGTTTCATCTGTAAATAATATCAGAATTATTTTACATTTCTTTTCAGAAAGTACTGAATAATGTGCTTCCCAGACAAATCCCAATCCCTGCTAAAAATATTTCCTCTGAACATTAAAACTGATAGCTAAGTATTGAGATGTACCAATTCTCATCCATCTGACAAAAACACTAATTACAATGCTGATATTGACTGATGTTGATTTTTAATTGGGATGCCTTATCTTGAAAAATGCATGACAAAAGCCCACCATGCCTATACACATGGATATGAGTCCCAGCATTCCTCTGCTGTGATCATGTAATTTGAAAACCAATGGCCTCTATCTGTAGTAGTTAGTCTACCTAAAACAAATAATAGCTTACCAAGTTGCTGAGTTAGATCAAGCAGTGCTCTATAATTCAAGGTCCCGTGTGGAGGCCAGCGTGGTTCCACATGATAGAATTTTTCTTTCTTCTGTTTACTTAAAAAAACAGTAGGAAATTTCACACTAAATAATTACGTTAAATGTTAAGACTGGAAGAGCAAAGCACCCCAAAAGGCAGGAAGTAAAATAAATGTACACTGTGCAACCCAGCTTAGATGCCTTAGGCACTAGCAGTACAATCCTTGATCTCTGCATTGCATGACATGCACGTACACTGCGATCCTTTACCTCCCCTGCTCCAAAAGAGTCAGCCAAAAAGACCCTCTCTCTTTCAACACAAAAAGACAGCCCAAGCACTGTGAATGAATTGGTTTAAAAGCTCTGTCTATCCCAGTATCTTCGCTCCAGTGACCCTAGTACTGACCAATAGTTGATGCTGCAGATAGAATATAAGAATAAAGCAAGGATATGGTGAAAAAATTTCCCAGGGTCTGGTGATTTGCAGTTCCAGGGTTAGGAAACCAGAAATGGTGACTGATGCACCGAGTACTCAAAACAACAAGAAATGAGCTTTGAATTCAGAAAGTACTATATGAAAGTACTATCTGAATACTAAGACCACTGAAAAACTGGGACAAGTTTGACACCCAAAATTACTGAAAAATTCCTTTTTTAAATTTTGTTCTTCTGTTTTGCACTAAAAAATGGATATTAAAGGGGAAATAAGGAAACACTTAAAAAGATTGCTGTGAGGACAAATTCCTTAGGGTTTGTGAAGCAGTTCAATGCTACAGCTAAAGCATTTAACAAAGGAGCACACAAGGAAATTAGTAATTTTGTACTCTGTGGGGTTTGGATGGCAGAGTAGATAAGGCTTAGGGCCATGTACCGTATGATCCAGTACAAAGCAATGTTGAACAATTGCCCCCATGGTGAACACCATACATCTGTGTATAAGTGCATATATAAACCGTGTGTGCGTGTGTGTGTGTGTGTGTGTGTGTGTGTACAATGCATATATACAGTGTATAAAGGCAGGGGTCCTGCAGGGAGAAAAATCCTCTATGTGATCTTGTAATTAAATCTTTTCCAACTGTACATGCACTGAGGATTTGAATAAAGTTTGCATGGATATCCTGCATTCTGGCATTTGAAAACTTGATATTCTATTTTCCTACCCTAACATTCTCTCACAGTGTTACTCTGGTATGCAAAATATACATATCTACATTTACACAAAGACTACAGATTGACTGAATTACTTTTCAACATCTTTGACACATAGCAAATACTTTTCCTTCAGTTATGTTGCTTTTAAAGATATACATGCAATATTCATGCATTTGAACTATTTGTTCTATTATTTTAAATAATTACAGTAATTAAAATTGATTTAAGTATTTTTGGTGTTTTTTTCCCTGTGTGCTCAAATTGACTTTATTAACATCTTCTGTTCAGTCACTAAGACTTTTTAATGTGCTTTTCAGTGTACCCAGTTAAACAATATGTTAATGTAAAACCTTGCCTCTTACAGCTGCTTCTGAAACAATTCATAATCAATAAGCATAACTCCTTCTAATGCCTACCATACAGCAATGCAATTACAGAGACATGGTGGGATAACTCACATGACTGGAGTACCATCATGGATGGCTACATGCTTTTTAGGAAAGACAGACCAGGAAAGCGAGGTGGTGGAGTTGCTCTTTATGTGAGAGAGCAACTGGAATGTATTGAGCTGTGCCTAGGAGTGGATGAAGAGTGAGTCGAGAGCTTATGGGTAAGGATCAAAGGGCAGGCTAGCATGGGTGACACTGTTGTGGGTGTTTAGTACAGGCCACCTGATGAGGAAGAGGAAGTCGATGAGGCCTTCTACAGACAGCTGGAAGTAGCCTCACGATCCCAGGCCCTGGTTCTCATGGGGGACTTCAAGCACCCTGATATCTGCTGGAAAGACAACACAGCTAGGCACAAACAGTCCCGGAGGCTCCTGCAGAGCATTGGTGACAGCTTCTTGACACAGGTGGTGGAGGAGCCAACAAGGAGAGGTGTGCTGCTGAACCTCGTACTAACAAACAAAGAAGGACTGGTGGAAGATGTGAAGGTTGGGGGCAGTCTTAGCTGCAGTGACCATGAGATCGTGGAGTTCAGGATCCTGCAAGGAGGCAGCAGGGCACCAAGTAGGATCGCAACCCTGGACTTCAGGAGAGCAAACTTTGGCCTCTTCAGGGACCTACTTGGAGGAATCCCATGGGTTAGGGCCCTAGAAGGAAGGGGTGTTCAAGAGAGCTGGTTAATATTCAAACATCACTTCCTCCAGGCTCAAGAGGGGTGCATCCCTATGAGTAGGAAGTCAAGCAAAGGAGGCAGGAGACCTGCACGGATGAGCAAGGAGCTCCTGGCAAAACTCAACCAGAAGAAGGAAGTATACAGAAAGTGGAAAGGGGGACAGGCCACTTGGGACGATTATAGAAACGTTGTCAGAGTATGCAGGGATGTGACAAGGAAGGCTAAGGCCCGTTTGGAATTAAATCTGGCGAGAGATGTCAAAGACAACAAGAAGGGCCTCTTCAAATACATCAGTAGCAAGAGGAAGACTAGGGAAAATGTGGGGCCTTTGCAGAATGGGGTGGGTGCCCTGGTGACGAAGGATGCAGAGAAGGCAGAGTTACTGAATGCTGCCTTTGCTTCAGTCTTTTCTGCTCAGGCCAGCCCTCAGGAACCCCAGACCCTGGAGGCAAGAGAGAAAGTCTGGAGAAAGGAAGACTTTCCCTTGGTGGAGGAGGAGTGGGTTAGAGATCATTTAAGCAAACTTGACACCCACAAATCCATGGGCCCTGATGGGATGCACCCACGAGTGCTGAGGGAGCTGGCGGATGTCATTGCTAAGCCACTCTCCATCATCTTTGAAAGGTCATGGAGGACAGGAGAGGTGCCTGAGGACTGGAAGAAAGCCAATGTAACCCCAGTCTTCAAAAAGGGCAAGAAGGAGGACCCAGGGAACTACAGGCCAGTCAGTCTCACCTGCATCCCTGGAAAGGTGATGGAGCAGCTCATCCTGGAGGCCATCTCCAAGCATGTGGAGGACAAGAAGGTGATCAGGAGTAGTCAGCATGGCTTCACCAAGGGGAAATCATGCCTAACCAACCTGATAGCCTTCTCTGATGGAACGACTGCCTGGGTAGATGAGGGGAGAGCAGTGGATGTTGTCTACCTTGACTTCAGCAAGGCTTTTGACACTGTCTCCCATAACATCCTCATAGACAAGCTCAGGAAGTGTGGGCTAGATGAGTGGACAGTGAGGTGGATTGAGAACTGGCTGAATGGCAGAGCTCAGAGGGTTGTGATCAGTGGCACAGAGTCTAGTTGGAGGCCTGTAGCTAGCGGTGTCCCGCAGGGGTCAGTCCTGGGTCCAGACTTGTTCAACTTCTTCATCAATGACCTTGGTGAAGGGACAGAGTGCACCCTCAGCAAGTTTGCTGACGATACAAAACTGGGAGGAGTGGCTGATACGCCAGAGGGCTGTGCTGCCATTCAGAGAGACCTGGAGAGGCTGGAGAGGTGGGCGGAGAGGAACCTCCTGAAGTTCAACAAAGGCAAGTGCAGGGTCCTGCACCTAGGGAGGAATAACCCCATGCACCAGTACAGGTTGGGGGTTGACCTGCTGGAAAGCAGCTCTGCGGAGAAGGACCTGGGAGTGTTGGTGGACACCAAGTTAAGCATGAGGCAGCAATGTGCCCTTGTGGCCAAGAAGGCCAACGGTATCCTGGGGTGCATCAGGAAGAGTGTTGCCAGCAGGTCAAGGGAGGTGATTCTCCCCCTCTCCTCAGCCCTGGTGAGGCCACATCTGGAGTACTGCGTCCAGTTCTGGGCTCCCCAGTACAAGAGGGATGTGGCACTGCTGGAGCAAGTCCAGCGAAGGGCTACACAGATGATTAGGGGACTGGAGCATCTCTCTTATGAGGAAAGGCTGAGAGAGCTGGGACTGTTCAGTCTGGAGAAGGCTGAGGGGGCGTGTCTTATCAATGTGTACAAGTATCTGAAGGGAGGGTGTCGAGAGGATGGGACCAGACTCTTTTCAGTGGTGCCCAGTGACAGGACGCGAGGCAACGGGCACAAACTGAAACACAGACACTTCCATCTGAACATGAGGAAAAACTTTTTCACTGTGAGGGTGACAGAGCACTGGAACAGGTTGCCCAGAGAGGCTGTGGAGTCTCCTTCTCTGGAGATATTCAAAACCTGCCTGGACGCGATCCTGTGCAACGTGCTCTAGGTGACCCTGCTTGAGCAGGGGGCTTGGACTAGATGATCTCCAGAGGTCCCTTCCAACCTCAGCGATTCTGTGATTCTGTGATGAAGAAATTCACTCACTGAAAGCTCAGATACTCAAACTCTGAAGAGCTAAAGTATAAGAATAATAAATAGATGAAATCTGCTTCCCACAGAAAGAGGGCTATTGAAAGAAAGATGATTCTCCTCCTTCTCTTATAGGTCATTTCAGCATATAGCTTAATTCCTTAATAACACTTTCAAAGGTATACTGAAACCTCCAGACTTCTTAAATGTTAGGTCAGACCCTGCATGCTGAGCCTTGACCTAGCCTGTCCCAACTCTGCTATGTGCAAGATCAGCTTATAGAAAATTGCTTTGGTGCCCAAGATAAGTAACAATATCTGCCACACAATCAGCAAATCCCCACATAAGATCCGCACAAGCCCCAAATTAGGGGGAAAGCCTTGCCCTAGATTTTGGTACTGAGACGAATTTCACTCTGAGAGGAAACATTACTGAGAACAATGACAAGCAGAAAGATAGCTCTCCAAACAATTTTATATGAAAGATATTGAATCATTATTTTATTTACAGATCTTTTGAAATTTCTGTCTTTGAATGAGTACTTATGTACATAAACACACACACCCTTTCTTAAATCACAGGAAAGAGGTTTTTCCCAGGTTTTATTTGACAAGTTTACCTTCTCTGAAGTCTTGCTTCACCCCTCGGGAACTACAACACAAGCTCATAACAGCATATTGCAAACTTTTAAAGCTATTATTTAGATTGTTTGGGAGAAAAATCTGGGGTATAAAATACCTAATCCTTAGGAAGCCCTTGGGTATATTCTGATTCTAGTCTTGTTCCTGTAAAAACCAAAGTTTCACTCCCAGAGAATGCAACAAACCAGAAACAACTGAGTATACAAGGCAGCAGCATCCTCCCAACCAGCATCAATATAGAAAGAAAAATGAAAACTAGTACACAAAGAGGCTAAGAAGCACCATCTATCTGTCTGGCTCTCATTCTGATACCAGTTCTGCTTCCAGCATTTAGTAAATATTTGCTTTTACTGCTGTGCTATGGCCACATGAAAACTCAGGTTGTCAATAAAATGTCATTAAGTACCGTTTCCCAAGACATGTGTTTGAAAGTTTAGTTTAAAGGTATGACTGACTCAGTTAGCCTTTCCATATTACTACAAATGCAGATATTCTAATGGGCCAATGTAGGAAGCCACTGCATGTTTCATGCCATACTTCTACATCTTGCTTTAACCTTCCAGTGTAAGTATGCTTAGAAGTACCAAAATGTCAGTACCAAAAAATGAAATCCACACCAAAAACCTTGGCTATAATGAAAGCAATGAGATTTTCATTTGCTTTCACTTGAAGAGCACTGGTTAAAAGATAAAAATGAAGTTCTTTAAGAAGCTTACAAAATAAGCACATATGCATTCCTAGCAGATGTCTGTGCCACAGAATGCAGACCAATTTACAGATAATACTTAACCTTGCTTTAAATGATCTAGCCTGAGTACCCAAGCCTCAGTAGCACGAAGCTCTGTGCAGACTAATTTATCCTGCTGAAATGTAATTTATCTTGACTCAGTGTAGTCCCAATGAAATAAGTGGTGCACCCTGTCAAGCAAAACGCTACTCACTGTGTAAGGAACGTTAGAGCCTTTCCCTCTGTTCCTGCATTGCCACAGCTGTGTTTCAACTAAGAAATCATCTCTCCATCTTTCTCCCTATTTGGTGTCAAAATTAGCCCTGACTACCATATACAGAAAGCAGAATAAAAGCAAAGCAAGTCCCCTTCTATCCATAAAACAGTTGTTGTTATACCTAATAATCAGTATTCAAGAATGTGTACTTTTTAAAAACATCACCACTGAAACATTATCAATCCACCAGTGCATTTCTATATATGGCTGTGGGCATGCTCTATCTTGCTTATGAGGAAGTACTTTCTGTGTAAATGAATTGCTTCTTCTTGAACTGTCAAATGTATAAAGCATACAAAGCAGCTACAAAATAGCCAATAATAGCGTATTATCTCATAAACCCGATCTTCATTAGGAATAATTCAGGAAAGCATTATGCTGCATGTAGAATAATTGAAATTATGACTTTCTGATAGAATAATAGGGGTTTGTCATATTTATAATATGTAGACAACAAAAAAAGCTTTTGGTCCTAAAATGACCCATAGATAATTTAAATGCATAAAATTTTTGCAGTTATGAATTAAAGCTTGGAGACTTGAAAATCTTGCCTGATGAACAAGTTTAATACTCTGTGTACAGAGGAGAGGGATTGTATGCCAAAGCAGGAAAGGAGAGGCTGACACTTTAACCCATCTTCACATTCTCAGAATTTTAAAATTAGTCCTGAGCCAACTCAGGGCTTCTGCCTTATGCTATATTATTCTCTGTAGCCAAGAATAACTGGAAAACAGCAGACAAAGCAATAACATGGCAGACAGTGAGAGGCTTGGCGTACCAGCCTTTTACTACAAAAGAACTGTCTGATGGAAGAGATATTCTCAGTGGAGATTTCTGCTTTCTTTCCTGCACTGAAGAAGTAGAGAGAAGGCAGGGTGAAGTGTGAAATCAAACACCAACTGTTGCATTGGCACTTTGGAACTCAGAATATGGTTCCTCCATTTTGTCCATAGCTTTTTAACTGAACCACAAAATAATTTCAGTGAAACAATTTGGGAGTCTGATCTGGCTCTCTCAGAATTCAGCAACAACATTATTATTCCCTTATGTGAGGAGAGCAATCAAACTTTTAGGTAGTATTTTGCTCCATTTATCCACCCCTAAAATGGTGTTCCCCAAGGAAGAGTTCTCATGTGGTTTTTCCTGTGTACTTCAGCAACTCATAAAAATTTTGCTCCATAATCTCAGTTTTCGTGCTTCAAAAAGCAGTAATGATACTTTCCTACCTCAATAGCACAATGCAAGTTCTGAGTACATATCTGATTGACATACACTTAAGAAAATTAACCTTTGTCATGTACTATTCACTCACCAGCACTGAGTACAGGAGCAAAGCACTGACTTCACTAAGCCATTCGCACATACTTGACACTAGTTGGTAGTTGATGCTTCTCAGGAAGATGCAAAACATTGCAAAGTGAAACAACTGCATTAGTCTTAGACCTCTTGAAAATCTCTCTAAGAGACAAGATTCAACCCTCCTTCCTCTAAACTGAAATTCCAGCATGAAAAAATATACTAGATTATTCTTCCCTCTGTATGTGGTATGCTCAATTAGGTTTTAGTCAGTACATGTTCAAATGCAGGAAATCTATCTTTTTGCTAAGGAGCAAGGATGAGAAGGATATTGAGATTATGGATTTCAGAGAAAAAGACAGACTGCTGCCTAAAACTGTCTGCACCTTCTGTAGACCTCTCCAAGCTCAGTCCAGGGGATACTTGCAGAACTGTAGCTGGGACACCACTGGCTCCTCTCAAATAGTAACCTGGGGTGACAGCCTAGTTTGTACAGCCCACAGTGAACTCCATGTTATCCATATTATAACCCATGTTATCTTTCTTTAGTGTTTTTCTTAATCAAAAGAACAAAAGCCATAGAACATCCTCACTTTTCAGCATGAAAAGCATTTACATTCTAATACTTGTTAGACAGTAGGTAATTCATTCCAGAGAGCAGTACAGGTTTCATGGACTCTCAGCGGGCCCCAAAACATTGACATCCAAGCACAGACAGCTCCAAGATATCAAATCGAATTAATAGCTATATTGTTATTCATAGAAAAGTTTTGTTATTTTAAAGGGTTTCTTGAATTTAGCAAATTAAAATTGTTTTTACCCTCTGAGACTAGAACAAATAGATTCATGTTACTAAGGAAACCTGTCTGTGCAACTGCCTAGATAAGAAAATAGAAACCAAAAATCTCTAAATCTATCCATAATAAGGTTATTTTCTCTCCTAATATTTGGGGTATACACAAAAGCATGACTACATTTTACAAAGGAACTCACTGGGATGACCTACATAACTCATTCATGGCTTTGCTGCTTATGAATCTTTGATACATCTACCCAAAAGAGATGTCAGTAAAACATTTACACCACACCATCCTATCCAATGTTCTGTATTTATGATAAATGCAAGCTGTACCTTCAAGTAGCCAGAATTTCAATACAGGAGCTTTTCAGCGCTGAATGGAATTTCTGCTGCTATCTTCTCATAAAAGCAAATTGCAAGATCCAAAACCAGGAACAGACTATATTAAATCTCAAACATTCCTTAGGCAAATATGTAAGTATGTAATGGGGATAAAAGCTGAATATATAAATCCAAGATGTGAAAAAGAACAAAATATGCTCAAAATATTTAAAATCGCTGGCAGACAATCTACCTGTTTAATGTCAGACTACCAACTAAAAGATAAGGCAAATAAGGGGGAAAAAATCATCTTTTCAAAATACAGAAAAGAATATCCTAAACAAAAAAAAAAAAAAAAAAACCTGCACATGCAGTGTTCTTCATATGCCAAAGCCTATCTATGTATCCATCAGTCAATGTATCTACAGGAAATATCTGCAACTCCACCTCTGTACTGGGAACCAACTAAAATATTAACATATAAAATAAAGATGAAAAAACAGCGGTATTTACTGACATCAGAATACCTAGGTTCAACCATGCTCTGTAGCTATTGAGTCCAAAACAGGTTTTTAGGTACAGCTGATTGTATTTTATTAGGCTAAATGCTGCTGCTGGCCAAACTAGCAAGCATTCAGGCACAGGAATCCTTCCCCAGGTAATGAAAGATGGTACAAATTTGCAGCTATACCAGCTGGTCTAACAAAAAAGTACTAATACTTTTTAAAAGCATGTTTTGCTTGTCTCATTAGACCTTTGTTGCTATAGCAAAATGCCACTACCTCTATCCAGACGTTTCTACCATTTTTATTTACTTTAACACAATTACTAGGATTTGATGAAAGCTGTATTAATTTAACAATGCAGTCATCTATTCAAACTATTACCCAATTTTTCAACAAAACTCAACAGGAAAAACATTCTGAAGTGTATTTCAATAAACCTGAAAATCACCTCTTACTTTTTTTTTTATCTTCCAGGATATGCATGAGGTTTTGGGGGATTCTTTCAAACTAATTTGTCCACAACTAACATTAGATTTTAAATGTCTGTGAAAGCAGTTGTTCTCTAAACCAGAGAAATACATAATAAGTGAATGCAAGTTTACTGTGCAAAATACTTTCAGTTAATTTTGGAAGAGAAGAGCTAAAAAAATAATTCCAATAAAAATAAAAGGAAAATAACAGAATGTGCAAGCCACAGTACAAGAGTGAATGGAATTTTTAAACTTAGGTTAAGTAAAAGTTTTAAGTAATTGATAAATAAGAGTGCTTTTTAGAATATTAAGCAGATGCTTAATAATCTCAATGGAAAACTGAAGTGGTATACCAGATAGCAAAATTTCAGATTATTAGCAGAATATCAATGCAAATTCAAAGTAAAAATATAAACATGGTTCAATTGCATGTGTGAATTTAGATGGAAACTATTTTCTATGAATTTTGTTATGTAGGAATAGTTTAGGCAGTGACCTTGTAAAAAAAGACGCAAGTTTGGCCATCTTTGAGTGGTTGACTTTCATTTCTGAAGCATTTTGGTCTCAGTTAAAGTCTGTGTACTGAAAATGTGCTTGACATTGAGCAAATTATGTTGTATAACATAGTCTTATAATAATCAGCATTTAATTAAAAGTCAAACAATGCAATTCATGCAAATAAAGCTCTAGGTTACCCGGAGAATGAAATTATTCTAAGTACAGGTTATTTGTCTTGATCTGCCTAGTGGATTACTGTTGAATTAACAGACCTCTTGGGAAAGGCATTTTTAAGACAGAATTTTCATCACAAAGGAGGAGGTTTCAAACACATTTTTTAATGGAACATGTACTAAGAGGCAGTCATTACCAGTAGGCTTTGGATATGTTGCATCAAAGAGAAGAAGGGTAAAGAAAAAGAGAAAAAACATAACTAATTTCTCACTTGTACAGAGCTTGACAGCTGAGGTTCAAAAGTTTGAGACTGATGAAGAGAGCAAGAACTGAGCACACGGTTTTGAAGAGGGTACAGACATATCAGGAGAAATGATAGGAAATTAAATGTTCTTAGTCTGAAGTGAAAGTAAACTGGACAAAAGGAGGCTAGCAAGAAGGTAGCCTCAGCAGATAAACTGGAAGTTGAATATAGCACAGCTCTAGCCAAGAGATGAGGAGAAGGAGGAAGATTTAGATATACTTTAGAAGAAACTCAACAGGATTTGGCATCAGCCAGAATGTTTGGGGGAAAAAGGGGGTTAGAACTGGACACAGAACGAAGCTCTGAGCTGCAGTGTTTGGGACAATGGTTAAGGGCATTTAATTGTGTTATTTTTCTTTAAGCTATCTTTTCTAACATAGCAGTGATACTTACAAATTTAAATCAGAGTGAAAGACAAGCAAAACAGCTGTTGTGTGTTACAGTGTATCATATTGTATGATTATATATATCAGCAAAATTGTAGGTAAACTTGATGCAACAAACTGCTTGTAATATTTTTCCTAGAATGAAATGATGTTTAGTCTCTCAAGATAGGGTTAATAATGGCAAATTAATTTATGCATCTTCTAAACCAGTAGGCAGAGACATGCAGCCAGTATAGTCATGAAAATGTCTGACTCATTTGTCTCCAGTGCAATAAATTTAGATGAGGTATCCTCTATGCAAATTGAAAACAGATACCTGATCCAAAAGAAAGTGATGTGCTATGAAACAATTTACAGGGCTGTGTCAGGCCATATTGAGTAATGCTCCTTGTGCTATAAATTAATGTGATATGAAGTCCATCTAACTCAAAGCATTCTCTTTGACCTACACTATGAGATGCAAGATTATATAAGTGACGAGACTGGTAATAAGTGTTGTAATTGTCCACACCTATTTTGGATTGAAATTCCAAACAGTGGCAAGGTTAGAATCATGTATCCAGTGAAGGATTTTTTTACATACAGAAATGAATTATTATAAAAAAGTAGCAATGGATGAACTCTAGAGAGTTTAGAGGCTGATCCTGGTAAAGTATGTAAAGTTTAAGCTACATACCTGAATCTGCTGGCTATGCCAAATGGAGCGGAAATATTGCAGGCACAAGCTCTTGTGACAGTTCCTGTAAATTCTGTTTTCAACACAACCCAAAAATTCTGCAAGAGGGACCACTCTCACCCTTCCTTCCATTTTCAAAAAGTTAACCAAACTTCTTCAGATTCCAGAAAAGAAAGATTTGGGGTTTCAGCTGTGTAGAGCTTCTCTTGGAACAGTAATGGCCAAGTGGAAAGTTATCAGAGGAAAGAGCAGCCGTTCCCTGACTCTCTATACCATTCTGAGCACTGACATTATTTAGATCAGACTGAAGGACACTAGCGTATCAGATGGCTATGGTCCCTAGAGGACTGTATATCAAATAAGCACAGCCAAAGTACGCTGTCAAGCCCCTCTTCATGCCTCCTGCATCAAGGATGAGTACAGAAAACAACACAACACCTGAGAAGTCACCTTTCCAGCGCTTTCATGAATTCTAGGCATGATCCACACATTGCTTAAAGTCCTGCTGAATTACCTGAGTGCTTTTCCTTCCTAAATTAAATCTGCATTGCATGAAATGATCAGAGCCAGCATGTAGCCCAATAAGATTCAACGCATGCAAGCATACGGAAAGCAGGTATGTCTACCAGAACAAGGAGTATAATAAAGAATCTCATTTTTCACATATATAAAAAAAGAACTCAGAAGTCTGATTTTGCATGCATTAAGCAGTTCCTTGTATTGAATGATACCTTAGTCACAAAATACTCTTATTGATTCTACGGATCTCTCAAGTGAGTAAGGCACCACCATTTACCATTTTGAGTACAGCATTCTGATCCAAGGTGTTAAAAATAGACTTTTTTCCAGCACTTTGCTTTGCAAATCTGGACAAGTGCAGATAGCGCTGCAGTGATAAAGTAAAGGCTAACCTTCAATGAAACAGCATGACAAGCAGCTTCGCATACAGAAATTGAAAGGACTCTCTGACCACAGTACCATTAATTAAGTCACATTTGAAGCAAACATTCAGGACTTTCTCACTACTCCATTTCAAAAGTAAGTTTATCAGTGACTCAGTAGTGGAGAATGGGTATCAGTTATCCTGGGACAGGAAGACAAAATAGTTTTGGTTACCCAAAAATATTATACTCAGTTCTTGAAGCTCCTGGATTCCACCAGGAGCTGAACAAACGATACAGATTTTTAATGTTAAATGCGCAAACTGTTACATGCCTTGATATATGTATGTACTCCTCACCCCATTCCATTTAAATATTTATGAGCCAATTGTGGGCTTGCCGGCATGCTGTCTGTCTCAGTTCTTGTACTGAGCTGCATGTCCTCAAATTGCAGAATCTAGCTAAAGGCATTACAACTTTAATAGCAGCACAAGCGATTATATAAATATAATTCAAAATTATTGATACATTACTGCTGTCCATATTATATTTTAACAAGGATGGATTATTAAAATCACACAATATGAAAAACATGACTAGCATTTCACATCATACAAATGGCTGTAGAGAGTCACTCCAAAAGCCTCGCTAACTCAAGAATTTGTATTCAACAATAGCAGAGTCAAAAGGAATATAACAATATAAAAATCAAGAGAAATACATACAATACTTCCTTGAATACTCTCACAATTTATAAACATTTGAGGGACAGATTACATAAATCAAAGTTTTCTATGGATGTTGTAACCATCAACGGATTTCTCTTCTATGAACTTTTCTAGTCTCCTCTTGAAACAGCGCAAAGTGTTAGCATCCACAAATGTCTTGTGGCCACATATTCACAGCTTAATCAAACATTGCCTTATATATTAAATTATTTGAACATACTTTGGACAGCTACCTGGAATCAACAGGGTTATAATCCAGCAACACAAATCAGCAAGGCAGTTCAGACCCGAAGCATGAGAACAGTCCCATTAAAGTATATTCCTGCTCTTACTGTTAACTTTATGTGCAGGTATTTTGCTAGTTTACAACTGAAATTTGTTCATTTAAATGGATACTGCCAGAACAAATTGTGCCTCTGGACTTAGGTCCTCCAAAATAGATAGTGAAAAAAAAAAAGCTTTAATTCTTAAGAAACCCTCAAGTCAAATGTAAAAGTTAACTTTTAATATTTTATTTATCTTTATATATTTATTTTATGATTTTTAACACTACCAGTGGATTTCTTTATTTTAGGTAAAGGGACTTCTGCAGTGTTTGTAGTTGAAATATTGCAACATTGCAGTGTATTAGAACCCCAAAATGAAATCAACTGTTAGCTTACCGTAAATGACAGTGACTGTTTTCGTCCCTACTGAACAATGGGCAAAAAAAGCCAATAGCGCAAACAATGAACAGGGTTTTGATCAAGTCCTGAGCAAGGTCTACTATATATTTGACCCACTTTCAACCTAAAAAATGCCCTTTAGGCTGTCATATAAAAAATAAAAATCTTTAATAAAAGATTACAGACTTTAACTATAATAAAACGTACACGGTTTTAATGTGGAGCTTTTAGTGTAAACTTTGATGGTTTTACAGCACAAAATTATTTTAAGATAGTAGGGCATGCATGGTGAAAATAAGTTCACGGTCTGTGTTACCATTATCATACACATCCAGTATTAAAGGGAGAAGAATGCTCCGGGCTGACTGAAAAGTAAGTACAATCAATGCAAGCTGCAGCACGTTGAAACAATTTAGAACAGAAATGTTAATTATAGCACATGTCGGAAAGGGACTCCACTAATTACATAGCACACAAACGGGTCTTGTGGTCCAACGGCTTGGAAAATCTAAAACACGCTCACCAGGGAGTTTCCCTTCCTTTCCCTCTCTCTTTTTCCTGGGGAAGCAGCAAGAGAAGAGGCGCAGAGTTGGCTGGTTGATCAAAAACCAGCACAGTGCTTTACGTTCAGTGACAGGTGCACAGTTATAGCCCAGTCGATTACTACGGCCCTGCGTGAAACTCACCGCGAAGGCAGGGGCGCGAGGCTGCGGCGCCTTCCAGAAGGTTCCGGTGGGCGCTGGTTCATGGCGGCCTTGCCCTGGCGGCGCCAGCTTCCGTAGCAGCTGGGAGCCCCACACAGCGAGGCCTAGCCCGCGGGCATCTGCGGGAAGGAATAATTTATTCCGGGGAAAAAAAAACAAAACAAAAACAAACTTAGCTCTTTCAGAGCTTTGCACATCTGACTGCATCATTTGACATGTTCCAAAATGATTGAAACTGCACCTGAATATAGGAGAAATCCAATGAGTTACAGATACATGGTAAGCCTAGAACTCTCAGTTCGGAACTTTTGGGTTTGACTTATTCAGTGTAAGATGAAAGCTGTATTTTTTTTTTTCTGGCTGTCTCTATAACATCAAAAGGAACAACATATACTTGCAGACAGGGACAGCACAGGGCATCGTCCTTGACAGCGCAACAGACTGTTTACTCTTCTCACGCTGGGAAAACTTCTGTTTAAGTGAACTTACCAAAACAACTGTATTTACGTTCCGAAAAAAGGTCTATTCAAGTTTTTCGCATTATTATGTTTTCAATAATCTTGACCCCCAGCTGGAATAAACTGACATAAACCCATTGATGAAGTTACGATGATTTAAATCTCAGAAGTTTCTGAACTATTACCATTGAAAGCAACATAACACACGTTTAACTCAAGTTCATAAGTCCTGTGAGTCCATGCTGACATTCACACCCTGCCTGTATGACTTTTGGAAGAATTTAGATTTCCAGAAAAAAAATTTCCATTGCAAAAACATGTTGACATATGATCCTGTGTATCCAAATTAATCTCTAGATAGCCAGAAAAAGTAATAACTGTCAAGGAAACCTCAGATACCCTTCAGTATTTTCTATAGAAAATTTTTACAGTTATTCCTTATTTTATACAATATTTTTCCATCTATCACTGTGTTTGAAAATGCTTGAGACAGCTGGTCTCCTGAATAGTTGACAGAAGCTAAAAATCAAAGCAGAGTATCAGGAAAACTTCAGTAGCACTCTCATTCACATATGCTCCTTACATTGCCTCTACAAAATCAAGATCTCTGTAAAAATGCGGGTATGCCAGCATCTGCCTATAGCACACCTTGTGGAATTAACTCCACAGATGATGATTATTGCCTCTTTAAGGGAGCACAAATCAACAAAAGAAAAGGATTTTCATTGCCTTGTAATTTGCACAAAACTTTACCTTTATTCCAGGTAGAGCTTTCCACTGTGTTTTCTAACTTTGGGCTGATACTTCTTTGTGGCTTTCTGGGTATAAGCTTACAGTCAATATAAACAAATCAAAGCATTTAATTTTCACCATGCTGCCCCAGTCCATTTTTCAGTCTTTATAAACACCGTTAGCATCTTGTCTGTAATTCAAATCCAAAACCCAGGTACTAATTTTGATGTGGATCTCTCATCAGTCCTCACATCACTGAGATATTTTAATCTCACCACATCTTCCTACAGAAAGTCTCTAAAATGAAGCCTTTCTGTTGTGTCCAGACAGCTGAAATTAGCACCTTGACCTTCTATCTAGCATATTTCTATCTTTTCCTGTCAATCTTGACCTACTCTGTTTCACACCAGGGATATTCACCCAAAACACTGTACAAAAAGTCCATTTTCTTGATCAATTGCATGTACCCTGTCAGCTCTGTTTTCCTTCAATGGCTTTCTCTTCTCTCTGAATTAAATACAAATTTATCTTCTTCTATAACTGGTTCCCATATATGCTACTGAGAAGCCACCCTCTTCTTTCCCCACCAATTCTCCATCTGTTGAATTTTCAAAAACCTTTCTCGAGTCTTCTTTGAGGCTATCTTTTATGGTTGAACACTTGGAAATTTCTTAAGACCACCTCATTATCTTCCTCTCGTCCTCCAAATTTTACCAGAACAGTCCTAGACCATGAAGTTTATGAACCTTTGTTCAAGGCAGACAGCAGATGTGCTGTGAACACTATTTACCATGCTGAACAGTCCTTACTCATCATCATATGGCCCTATTTGTTTCTTGTAGCTAACACTAATCCTATCACAAATTTTTGCTTCCTACAGGAGTGAAGGAATTTTCAAAGTTCTAATACTGCGTGTTCAATCTTATTCTATACAGTGCAGGACACCTGGACACAAGACAAATATGCTGGAACAAAAATCTTCAAGCCATGAATAGTTTTCTGCTTCAACTGTATATCGCACAGTAGATTCCCATGGGAATTCCAATTTTGAACCATTTATCATTTTAAAATTTCAATATTATATCAGCCCAATTTTCTGAACTTTTCCTTTTTTTCCGTTTATGCCCTTCAAAACAACAAGTCATTTTTCAACTGAAAACAGGTAGAGAAGTGTGTGAATTTCCAAATTTTAGGATTGCTCAAAAAGGTCAACAAGATACCAGCATTTCTGACAACTCTTAATAAACTACTTAAGTCAGTTATCATAAAATTATCTTTAAGAAATACTATAGTACACTTTCTTGAGACCTTGGAATAGGACGCTCGAAGATGTTTAAATGATAAATGAATTGAGGCCCTGTACTTTTCCTCATCAGTAATTAGTGTCCACCTTCTGGTGGGGGACAACTGAGAATTTGGCATTTTTGAACAGCTACCAGGCTTTCATGGTGTACCAAGCAGAAAGCATGTATTTTTGAACCTTTCTTTTTGCAGGAGAAGCTGCATACTTTCATGAGGGCTTGAAGGGAGATGTGGTTATTCCGCAAGACTTTTCTGTCTGGTTGAGAAGACTAGTGTTTATCTTAACATGATGATTGTGGGTTTGTTTGATTTTTCTGCTGCCGTTAACATAAGGTAAGATCCTTTAAAAACATACTCTTCAAAAATGATGTATTACTGGATTTAGTAGAAACACAGGAACACAAAACCCTTCATCTCCCTGCTAGGTTCCAATTAAAAACATCTCCCTCAAAACCACCTGCCAACTGCAACAAGCTAAATCTGCTACTAAAAAGCCTCTAAGAGATGGTATTTTTCTTCCAGCTAAAACATTCCTCACTGAAACCTTGTAAGATTTTTAGTTATATGGAGTAAAAGAGTCATTGGTGTGGGGTAATACCATGGGAAGAAAAAAAAGTTTGGTCATTCAAACAGGATATTTACTTCAGTGGGTCAGTGTCAGCATTAAACTGACCATGACACTGTCCATTTTTATTTTGTACATGTGAATACAGCAACTATGTGGGGTGAAACAGAAGAGGCTGCAGGAAAGACACAGAAATAAGAGACAAATTCTGCTTGCCTGACTTATGCAAACAGCTCTGCAGAAGTCAGTAGAACTGTCTTTGTCAGTTAGGTAAGCAGGATATGACCCTTGCTTTTTCTCCTTTATTAAGCCTTGATATTTAGAGAGAAATCATTGCACTGTATGTGTGCCACACAGCTAGACCCTGGAATAAAAGATACTGACCTTTAAGAGCTAGTTCCTAATTAAAGTTATCCATTTGAAATCACACCAATAGTTCTGACACCTTTGACCATTCATGGACACTGTTATCTGAAAAAGCATCAAAACACAGGCTGGAATTAAATGTTCTTTAAAGTTGCATAATTTTTAAAGAAGGATGAATTTGTGCACAATACTACCCAATTTCTTTCAAGTTCTCTGAAAAAACTTTGGAGACTCTGGAAGCCCTTTTTTATCATCTATCTACAGTAAAACTAAGTGAATAAATCATTATGTTTTGCTAGGAAAATTTTGACATTAAATATGGCTTTCTTCCCCCAAATTTAACTCCATATTAACACTCAAAGGTTCCAGGATAGGATGTCTCATCTGTAAGAAGCTATTAACATATGGTCTAGGAAACCGAGAAGTAGGCTATGTCATGACAACTTTCCTGGAACACTAATTTTGGTATCACATATTTACTTTACAAAATAAGATGTTCCGGAAGCAAATCAAGCATAAGCTGCTTATGCGTTCTCCTCACCATAATAAGTATATGACCCTCCAATATTGTGATCCACATCATCACCTTCAATTTCCCAATTGCTCAGCCAAGCTTTAACTCCGTGATTTTTCTGACTCCCTGATTTTTCCTTTGAGGAAGAGGATGTGGGGAAGAACATCAAGAGGAATTTTATTTTCCAACTAGTTATGAGATCCATGAAACTTACAGAGACTTAATATATTTGAGTCTTGTCAAAAGTCACATGAGGAGGGAAGGAAGAAGCTCAGCAGCGGTAGACAGAGTTTGATCATACAAGGCTTCAGAATCCAGAATGTATTTTAAAATCAAAACTAAATTAATAAAATGAAAGAAAGATCATGCTTGTAGAAAAAAGATCGGCACGATTTAGTCTGGAAAGCAACAAAGAATATCAGAAAGCTGATTTGTAAAAAGGAATGTCTTCCCTTTCCAAACCAAATAGTGAGGACATAGTAGGTGTCCTGAGGATACTAGACCCATCCAAAGAAAAGAAATTCATTCTCACCCCCAGCATAACCAGTAGTTGAAAAGCACTCATATGGCCCATTTCCATGGACAATTAAATTGATTTTTTTGTATTTACATAGTAATAGAAGGGATATTCATTGGTCACAAGAGAAAGAACTAAGCAACTATATTCAATGACAGAGTGGAATAATTACCTAATTAAGTCATAACTGCAGGAAATTAGCCAAATTCATGAAATATGCATGGGTAATGGATCAGTATATTTTCCAGTCTTCTGCTCTGCTGTTTTCATTTGCAATATGCATGCTAAAGGGCGGGGGGGATGGAAGAAGAGGGAGCAGGAGTGGAAGAGGGAGGAAGAAGGGAAGGTCCATCTGCTGCATGTGCTTTGCAACTTAAAATAACAGATCAGAATAGATTTCAAAAACAGGTTCCAACTGGTTAACATCACATGAGTGATATTGTCATAATATACTCCTGATATTCAAAATTAATATTTTTTCACATATACATATAGTTCTGTTCATATGTATATTATAGGCATGCAAGGGATCCAATTCAGCTCTGATTTAAAACATTTGTGATTTAAAACTGAGGTACACCAGTGTCATACTTGACTCATTCACTTGCTTCTATACACTTAAAGAATCCTGATTACATTTACTCCATGCCTGTGTTTGAAATGCCGAAACAGAAGACCATGTGGTGTGAGAAAAATGATTTCAGTCATTCTGTTTCTATATTCTGGGGTCCTGTTAATCAACCCTTGCGGTCGCTCTGAATTATCCTCTGTTTTTCATGACTCTCTCTGGAGTCCAGGAAGCAGGTAATACAGTCTCACTGTGCCTATTCACTGAAGTACTAGCCAAATAAATGCCTGAATACCAACTTTAAACCTTCTGGAGAAGCTTTTAAGCATTATTCTCCTCATTAAAACTTCTTTGCATTGTCAAGAAATGAAGAAGAAAGGACAACGAAACGTTTGCTGGGAAAGAAGGGTTATGGTTGTCCTACACTGAAGTCCCAGTAACAAGCCAAGGTGAGAGGAGAATCGTCACAGAAATTTCTGGACAGAAAAAGCTTAGGAGCATGCTGCCAGCAAAGAGGTCTCTTCATATCTAAGAAGCCTATTTTGTATTTAATACAATACCATCAACCTCAATAAATCACCACATTTTATGAAAACGAGAAGCATTAACACTGACATTCAAACAAATGTCCCTGGATACTATGACACGTCTGGCGGAGAGTCAAGATTCTGCAGTCCTTTTCATGCCTGATGCATCAGCAATGCACACGGAGTGATTTTTCATATATTTACCCTAGGAAAAACAAGCACTACATCCAGTACAGAATTTATCTTGTAACAGCCAAGATATTTACTTTGGGTACTGAAAGGAAACATGCTTAGAGTGGATTTCCAGTGCTTCTTACCTCTACAGTACCTCCTCTTGTCATTTCCTCCATTTTTGTAAATTATCAAACTAGCTGAACTTAAAACCATTCTATACATGAAACACACTGTCAGCTCAAAACATGATTCAGTTTACTCAGATGCTAGTTTTACAAAGGAGGTTAAGTACAGCACAGCAGTAGGCTTCAAAGAAGGTCTCTAGCTTCTTTTTCCACTTCTTTCACTTGAAGCATTTTACTAATTTTAGTTCTTCCACGCCACAGTTCTTGGGTTGCAATTCAAGAAAAGGGCCTAACAACCACGTTGAAGGCCTCTATGTTAAGCATACTACTGGGTTCCACTTTCTTGGGTTTGTCTTTCAAGCGTACAGGCACTGAAGTTGTTATTAAATCTTTTCCCTGTTGTTATTTGAGTTTATGCATAAAGCCACCATAAAAACATATTTTTAGCCCTTTGAAGTGTTTTCCCCCTTCTCTGTTAATTATCAAGTACTTGGCTGATTGCTCATGATTGATGACTGATGGGGAGAAGGTTCAGCAGGTGTTAATGGTTTGGTTAATGTGAGTGGCACAGGGAAAGGAAGTAGCCCATAATTCCGTCAAGTTATGTTCGCTGCTGTTGCCTGTAAAAGGTTTTCTCCACGGTAGAGAGAGAGAAGAAGAGAGGGAAAAAAAAGAGAGAGGGAAAGAAAGTGTGCGTGCATGTGTGTGAGAGAAAGAATTTGTATTATGAGCTGAAAATGGACATTTCTGTAGGGTATTACTAAAATGTATTACTAAAACAATATGATTATTTCTGATCTTTGCTTGTAGAAATTGTTGTTTATTTAAATTTTTGAGTGACATAGAAGGTACAGTCAAGCGAAAAAGAACTTCAAGTGGAATAAACAAACAAAATACTACAAATTGAATTCAGTATCAGGAAAAAAATATTTTGCAATGAGATATAAAATCTATCCCAATCACTTCATATAATTATGAAGAAGAGAAAATCATTTACATGAAAGGCTTAAATCTAGTTTTAAAAGTTCATAATCAAACAGGAAGTCATCTTGGCAGAACGATGACTCCTTTTGAGACACAGGAAATGTGGCTAAGTGATTTAAATACAGATAACAAATTCGAAACTAATTTCTAATTAACTCAAACATAGACCTGTTTTCTGGTGTGTTCTGTTCTGACTGGGCTCCATGCTGTCTTGGTTATTTTTATAACATATTCCTAATGGGTACTCCCTGTCCTATGTTTAGTTAGCTTTTTTTAGAAGCAGATCCTGAAAGGAGTAGGCTGGCCTTTCTGCTTTTGTGGCACTTCAGTGAAAGACAAGCAGGATACCTAAAAAAAATCATCTGATAATATTGGGTTTTATATAATCTCATATAATCCATTACATGCTTGGGATGTATACAATTAAAATGACGAACTCACTTCATATAAATATCTGTGTATACTAACATACAGTAGTATGGATATGAAAGAGATGACCTAATTTTTTTTAGTTTCATGTTTATGATTCTACAATAGTTATATCTTTCTGTTTTCAAAGTGGAAAAAAGTTCCTAGGACCAATGAAAACCTCAGCCCAATTGGAAATTCATAGGAAGTGTTTAGAATCTTTATGAAAAAAATCTTAATAAATGGAAATGGAAGAAAAGATACTGTTGGTCTAAATTCATGCTTAAACCTAAACTTGTGTCCCACTTGATTCAGAAAAGGTAGCTAAGCTGTAAACATCCTTTTGAAATCACTGTTTTAAAGTGAAAAATTAAAAGTAAAATATTTGATAAGCATTGGAGTATATATAGTTACTTTTTTTATATGTGTACACACACATATACACATGTCTGAATATATTTAGCAGTGAATCTTTTTCTACAGAAATAATAAAGCCTTTCTTCCAATAAGATTTTTCCAGGTGACTACAAAGATATATACATATAACCCACAGTTATGAAACAAGTCAGAAAATCAGGCTAGTTCCGTGACTTTAAAAACTCATAATTTAATGCTAAAATATAGATTTATATAAATTTTGAAGTATATGTTATATATTCCATATTTCTATATCAAAATAAGATAAATTTGATATCCTCATCTCATATGAACTATTAAATAGAGACCATCTAATCTCCTGTCATCAGATTTTGTTACTATAAAAGTCATTGAAATTCATCAAAATCCTAATTCAGAATCTTCAGAGATTTTAGGCAAACTTCAGAGTCTTAAAGTAAATTTTCTATTCAAATTGTGATATGATAAATAAATCCAAAACTCAAAGTTTGAATCCTGTTAATCTAACACTAGGGGAAAAAAAAGAGTTTTACATGGCTCCAGTAATTGTATATATGAAGGTTCTGATGTAATTTCCTTTAGGTTTTAGAAATGTGGATTTCAACCTTCAGAAGCACGAAATATCATGTGCTGCTCACATCAAGATTTGTTTAGAAAATAATGTGATCAACAGAAGCTTCTGGGTTTTGAAAGCAGTTAAGAATTTTAGGTACACAAGTTCCAATAGGCTTTCTACTTGTAAATCCAGGAGGAGCTTTTGTAAAATCCCATCTTCTTCTCGCTGCCGCACTAGCAAGTCTTTCCTGAAAACATATTTGGTGAAACTGATTCTTTTTGCTCTTGAGACAGAAGTAGTAGTTTTCTGGAGCACAAGGAAAAGCCTTACTCCTAGGAGATTTTATAGGAACAAAACTACTTTAGCTTAATAAATTTGGAAGAGCTTTTACTCCGAGTAGGAACAGCAATTTAGGCATATATCTTTTACAGGACTTAATATGTTCAAGGTGGAAATCCATGTCGGTGATGTCAAGGAAACTAGTTCCTACTTCTAAGTCACAATCAGATCTGATATCACCGACAGCATAGATGTGCTATTCATTCAACTGTCTGAAGTGGGTAAAATGGGACCTTTTAAAGTGATATTTCAAAACAACAATAAAGTGTTTAGCAAAAATTGGAAAATTGAGACAGATGAATAAAAGAGATTTTCAGTAAGATGAAGGTTGTTTTTTAAACAACTGTGCCCCCATACAAATTTTGGGATAAAGGAATCTCTGCTATTTTTTTAAAGGTAGAAACATTCTGAAGTGCAAAAAATGGATTTCCTTCCCCTCCAACCCAGCTAAAACAATATCCCCTTATTCTTTTAAGTAATGAACAAACATCTGATCTAAAGCTTAGTGAAGTATCTGGAAATATCTTTGTTTTCAGTACAGCTGGCTACAACTTCAATTCTTGCCATATTAACAAAACTCAACAAGGAATTCAACAGAAATATGGACACTACCAGAAACACAAAGTGAATTTATTGCCAAGACCATGAACATGCCTAGCTGGGGTCAAAATGCAGGAATGTGCAGGAGGCACACTGCTGCTAGTGCTGCATCCCAAACAGCTCAGGTCACACATTTCTGGATTACAGTTTTCTTTGAAGAGAAACTTTACAGCCTGCTCCTAAAGTGGCAGTCAGAAGTGATGATTTTCTGACAGTGAAATGTGACTGTCACAAATAGTGCATTCTGAAGGCAGTACTTCTAGTAATGATGTACCACATCAAGGATGGCAGGTTTATAGAGGAAAACATGGGAAGTTGCCACAGGTAAATATTGTGATGCAAACCACACAATTCACATATTCAGGTTTTGTAATGGTCAAGACAGGCACCTTTTGCATATATTTCAAAGAAAAATAAACTAGTAGAAGAATCAATGGACATGCATATATAGCTGTAATATATATCAATGCATATATCTGGCATTCATATATCTGTTATCCCCTTTACATCAGTAGGATATAAACTACTTCCACTAGCTTCTCTCATAAGATTATGTCATCATGACATTCTCGCTTCATCAAGACAAAATTAAAAATAACATAACTTGTATTATATATCATTTATGCTGCCTATTAGTACTATTGCTTCTTTGTGAGAAGCTGATTACAAAGACAGAAAATCTCTGTAACCAGCCTCTGAAAAGTAGCTTTTTCAGTAAGGATGTTTCCAGCTATATCATGGGAGTTTCTGTGCTTTTTGTGCAAAATATCAGTTATATTCCACAAATATTCTACTTGGGGGCTTGCACCTTTGGGGAATATGGCTTCAGGACAACAATTTTCAATAGTCTAGTCTAGTCCTGTGTACTGTGTCTAAGGTATACGGCTACTCTGTACTACAGTACACTGGTATCTAAGTTACTGAAAAATGCTTACATTTATCCTTTTGAAAAGTGAATACTGTTTTGTAAGGGGAAAATAATATTTGAATATTAAAGCCAATTATTAAATGTTTCTGGCAACAACACAAACCAGCATCCAATACACTATTCAGCATGCCAGTACTATATTATCTTCTTAAGGACATGCTAGGAACAACAGTAAATTGTAGTCAAGAGCAAGAGTGTTACTCACAGGAGGTAAATGAGTTATATGTGCACAGCTTGAAAGAACAAGGCAAAAATCTTATTACAAAAGCTTTGTAGTGTCATCAGATGAAAGAAGCAACGGCATTAAGTTTAATGGAGTAAATACATGCAGAATAAACTGCAAGTAAACTGGACTATCAAGGATTCTTAAAATTCTCAACTATGTAAGTGAAAATGATTGAATGGCACTGTATTTCCAATTTTAATAACATAGCTGCAATATGCTTAAATACATCAAAACGTGTTTATTTTATGTATTCATCCTTGAGATCAAATTTATAAAGCAATGCAAATCCAAAATAAGCTTTGTTCTTTCAGTCTCTTCTCAGTCCCTGTTTTCTTTGTTCTGTTTCTTTTGAATTAACAGTCTGTAAATAACATTTATTGCTCTTAAATGAATTGGAGAGTTGTTAGTTCAACCAGAAAAGTGGAAAATTGATCAACAATGTAGTGTTATGAACTTCATATCACCACCATTACCACTTCTGATGGCCCCAATAAGTCTGGAATCAGATGTGGTTGTTGGAGCATCTATCTGTTTGGTCTGCCTGTGATTTTAGATTTATGTTAATCAAGGACCTATTAAGGCTAGATTTAAAATGTCAATTTACCAAAATCATCTCTAGAGAGGTTTTCCGAACCCTCATCATTACAGCTTGGTTTATGCCTTGAAGTTTGAGGGGTCTTAGCTCTAATTAATTTTATCCCATCTAATGTAAGTGCAGATGTTCTCATTACCCCTATAAATATATAATCTCACTAAGCTCTTTACCTTCTTGATATTTCATGGCAATAATTTCCATAAGCTAATTACATATTGGGTAGAAAAATATTTTCTTTTACTTCCTTATAATCTCTGTCACCTCTTTCTATGCAGTCATCCCTTAGCCAAGATTACCAAAGTAGTGGAAAGCAGAAGCTGGGAAAACTTCCTGCATAGTACATGACAGTCCCAGTTAGGCTTAATCCAGGATAGTTTCCAGTTTCTCCTGACTTCCATCCACTATTAATTTCATTTATGTGGGAAGGGAAAAGATGCATTGCCATCACCATTAGTCCAAGTCAAATTTTACATGGCACAGGTCCAAAATTATTCTGTTAAGCTTATAGGAGTTAGACATACAATTCCGGCTGAAAAAATCCTTTCCACTCTCCTTACAATAATATATATATAATGTGGCCTCTTCCCCTTCCAGAACTGACTTCATATTTTCTATCCTCCTCTTGCTTTTTGAAATGGCCAGTCTTGATAATTAAAACTGAACCATATCACTCAGTATATGTTACTAGAAAAGAAAATGGTTGTGGCAAAAAAGATAGCCATAAGATCAAAACATGACTAGTATGAACATGATACGGAGATTCCAAGAAAACTAGAGTGGAAAAGAAAGACTTATACAATTGTGCTGTCATCCAAGAATGCAAGTCACAATAGACAATTTTGAATAGACTAACACAAATTAACCACAGGTAATTCTCTAAAATTCATTTCTTCTAACTTAAATAGCACATGGGAAAACTGAATAATAAAGTCTTTATGGTCATTCATACATGTTTCTTTTTTTCTCCACTTTCATTAGGATTTATTTGAAATGCTTTAGGTGCTGTTATTTACAGCATATAAGGCTCCTTTCTTAAAATAGAAGTTTAGATTGTACTTTTCAAAAAAATTGACATCTCCTCTGATGGTGAGATGCTAATTTAAAGAAGTTAGTTCCTTTTGTCAGGATGACACATCAAGTTAGGCATTTTAAAATAACACTTGATTGAAATATCACATTATAGGCACATTTTAATTAAATAATTTGTGGGCAAATGGGGCCTATACAAGTAGGTCAAAGCTATTACAATAATCGCAGCTATGTTTACTTGATATAGATGCAATATCCTAGCAAATGTTTTCACACAGATCCCTGAAATGGTATTTTTTTGCCTCTTATGGATATGCTTGGTGACACTTTTTTCACCAAGAAGCCTGCAGTTTAAATTAAAAAAAAAATTACTGTAACAGAATTACCTTTTTAATTATAAAGATTTCACTTTGCCTTTAGGACAGACAAGCAAATGAGAAACATATTTAACAAATAAAGAGTATAATTTACCTGGGTTAATTTAGCAAAATCCTGAAAGGCCTAATGTTCTGTATCACCAGCAGGTAAATCTGCTGTGAGCCACAGTAAAATATCCTGGTAAGCTGGACCACATAATCAAATAATAGATTAACTGAGAGATATTTAAAACTTTCCATATGTGCACATTATTATAAACTACAGATGATCTTTGCTGAGCTATGTAGGCTTTGGTGTGACCTGTCTGGCCACTTACTAAAACCTATTCTCTATCTTGTCACTCTCTTGTATTATCTGTGTGTGTCAATTATTTGATTTAATTACATTTGAATAATAGCCAAAGAAATTCTTTTTCTGAGCTGAACAGCTTTTCTTATGTTTTAAGCAAAATTTATGCTTTAGATCTGAAATATGAGAGTTTTCATTCATGCACAGGAGCATATCAAATCTGGTTTACGGAAGATTTGATCTTATCGTGACTATTACTATACATTGTGGGACAGTTAAAGGTATAGTATTTCAGAAGTGACATGATGGTTACTAAGCTGTACATTGTGATTGGTATCAGGATAACATTAAAAAGCCAGACTGAAGAACAGCTCAGCATTGCTGATCATTGTACCAGGTATTGATATTTTATTTTACTTAAATTCAAAACTGAACATTCAGCCATGACAACCCTCTTTCCCTGTTCAGTGCAGTGTAAGTGACCTTTAGGAAGCATCACACAAAAAAAGTAATTCTGCCATTCACAAACAAGAATATTCAATTCTATAGTCATCTGCTTTGTGTATAAAAATTCCAGGATTGGAACTGTGGGCCAAATGTCACACTTCTATTATCAGATACTATTGTGTGCTACAGCCACATGCATATGTACCTCATTTGTGCAGATTATAGCCCAACAGCTATTCACTTTTCATATTTTTCCCAAAACATACTTGCCCATTCTAAAAGTGTCATTAATTACAAGTCCCCCAAAAGTAGCCTAGATACCCTCTTAAATTTCCATTTACTTTTTGTTTTACCTTTAAAAGTAGTATATACAATATAAAAGTTTTTTTCCGAAATAGATTCTATCCAAATGCCACTGCAAAGACAAAGCATTAATTCAACCAGCTGATAATATTCTTTAAAGCCACCTAGAAGATTAAAATCCTCTTTCCGTCATGGTATTGGGCTTTCAGATTTATAAGTGCCATAGACTCCTAGCCTCTGCAGGTCACACATATATTTGCTGAGGAGAAAAAGGAAACATCTCCCTTCCACTGCACTGATTTCTTTTTCAGAGGATAAACCACTTATGACAGAGACAGTTCACCGTATTTGAAGAAAAACAAAAAACTCAATAGCAATAAACAAAATGAAACTTCTCTAGAATAATTTGCCATGGTTGGTCTAAGTAACAAAATAACAGGAACAGGCCATTAAGCTTTTAGGAGAGTTAGCTTTCTTCAATGGATTATTGTCTATGGAATCACAGTTTATTCCACTAGTTTACAGAATTTAAAGAAAAACTGTTAGGCAAAGAGGGAGATGGGAAAAACCCTAATGCAACCCAAAAGCAAGAACAGCCTTAAACTCACCATAGTTCTCCTTTATTGTAATAAATACATTGTGCATGTCTTCTCTCTTGACTAACCTGATTTTTAGCTCTTATCAAACATCCTTTTTATTTTTACTATTTTTACTTAAAAAAAGAAATGCAAGTCTCTCTTTATAAGGTTGGGACTGAAACTGCACAATCTAGCATATGAAACTGTCAATCATTAATATACAGCCCCATCATAAAAACTTGGAATGTTAACATCACAAAGGTTATAATAATTAGCTACTGATTACCAATAACTTTTCTCATTTTCTTCCATGTATTTAAGTAAGCCATCTCAAAAATATTTCAGGCATCTAAAAGACCAAGGGTACCAAATTCTGCACAATTATTTTGATGTTGATTTTAGTTTAGCTTGTCCCTGTTCTTTAGAAAGTCCTACGAATTTAGCAGATAATTGTCCTGTAGTTAAGACTTCTGTGCAAAGGTCAAAACACTATAAAGTATGCTCTTAAGTTCTATGACACAAATTCTATTACTTTGTGTAGTTGTATCAAGATCCATGGCATTAACCATAGAATAGGATACTAGCAAATTAAGTGACAGTAGGAGAAAGGCCAGTTTTTCAGAACAGATATGGAGTGCTTTTAAATTTTTGATGGACTGTACTGATCTTATCCCAATTAAATGATGTATCTTTCAAAGGGCTGTCAGTCATTTGACATAAACATAAATATTGTTAGCAACAGATTTACAAGGACTGGAGTCCACTCTTTAAAAAACAATAAATTAGTTTTAACATAAAGTTTAAACATGGCTGCTTGTAGTAGCTCAGTTTCAAAACAATAAACCATCTGCCTCATTAAATCATCAAGAGCACTCATCCTTTCCTTCCTCTTGGCTAAATCTGCTCTTCTCAAAACTGTTGAGCTTTAGCCAGGCCTAATTCACAGTCCTTTCAAGAGCTGTTCCTCTGAATAGCTAAGCATCATCAGCTGGCTCACTCAGTCCCTGCCACCATTCCCTCTTGTAACTGCAATACAGAAATTCTTTACTAGTTTCATAGTCAGGAAAGTGAATACCATCTGCAGAGAGTAGCAAGGGGAAAAGCTTGTGGATACTCTAATTGCCCAACCTATCTGCCTCTGTCAGAAAATGTGTCTTCACAAGAAAAAAGGAATAGTATCAGTAATTCTTTGTCACGCTCAACACTAGCAAACATCTCCTCTCAGGAAATACATCTTTCCAGTTAGGACACCCAAAACAGTACTAATATTCCCTTGTGAAAACCATAGCAAACATCTTGATTTTTTTTTAAACAGACATAGATCTGCCACATAATCATGGTCTCACTGTGAAATAGAATGAAGAGACAAATCAGACAAATGTTTGGAATTTGCTAGGAAAACTTGAAGTATCTCAAATTTCTTTCTGCAATAGAATAAACTGATTATACTAGAGAAAGTTACCTAGAGTAAGAATCAAACAAGTCACATAGTGGTAAGGCCTGTCCAGAACCTGTGAATGGAATAGCAAATATCATCAATACCATCAAAATAGCAAAATACATTAGAATAATTACCAGTGACACTAAGATAAAAACACAACAATTATTAGAGGCAGCCAGAAAAGGTTTAGAAAAGAGTTCTGCAGGGGAGAAATCCAGTGGAGAGGCTTTGCATTTTGTTGAGAAAAAAATCTGTTTCATGCAAATCCTAGAGAACATTTTCAGATAGAGCTATAAAAGTCATTTGGTCCACATTCTGCCTGAGGGCAGATACCACTTTCTTAAACTGTTCCTAACAGATATTTGTCTAAAAGCTGTTTAAAAAATTCAAAAAACAGTGATTCTGCCATCTCATTGGACAGTCTAGGGCAGCGGCATGCTCAAAAGGGGACGAAAGACCTAACTGGGTGACCTTCCCAGTGCCTAATGAAGAAAGCAGCATATTTTGGGCATTTTAGTTTATAAATGCAAGTGTGATATTTTCTATTCCTGCAATAATATAACATTGGCGATGCAGGTTCAGTCTGTAATACTGAGGAATTATTGCCTGGTTATCCCTATCTAAGTGTAGCACTCTTTCACCAGGATAGAATTCAAAAGGGAAAAAACGCACCTGTTGGGCCAATTTTTTAAGTGTCAAGCAATTCTAATTCTAAACTCAGAAACAACTGCAGCCATGCCAGGCTTCCCATCATGTGTGAATAGAAGAAGCATACTTTCAACACCAGGATAGCAGTCATTAATAAAAATACTGAACAGAATCAGATGACGGATAGAGCCTGCCTCACACAATGCACCCATCCAATTTGGCAACAAACCACTCATTTTATTCTATGAATATAGTTTCCCAACCAGTCTTAAGCTAACTTTAGAGAAATTTTATTTTATTTAATGAGCAAGATGCTGTTTAAATATTTCTTCTAGCTCAGAGAAAGCAGATGTTTTTGAGGGATGAAATCAAAACAGGGGGTGTTACCAGTTCTTCCCTGATCTTTCATGCTGTGGAAAAACAGTGCCTGAAACTCTGATCATTTTTAAAGACAGTCAGCATTGCCATTGGCCTAGGGTTTCTGTACATGGTCTTTATTCTAAATGTTTTATCCTAAATATTTTCATCAGAAAATTTACCAAGATATTTTATTCCAGAAGTGTTCATCCTCCCTAGGACACTCCCTTCCCTCCCTCTCACCATTTATAATAACTATTGTGCCATTTTGTTACATAGTATTTTCTCCTCCTGATAATTCCAGTTCCTTTTTTCATGACAGTGATAGATGTGTCTGATAAGTCATAGAAAAGTAAACTTGACAACATTTTCCACTTCCAGCTCAATTTCTAATCTGTTTCTACATTGACTCTTTTGCTCCAGTTAACAAAAAAATGATGTCTCCGAGGTCATATCAATTTTAATATTTACAATCTGTCAAAATGATTCACACTCCTCACTGAAGTCTTAGCACAGGTGTTTCATTGATCAGGTCCCAATCCCTCGCTTTAATATGAGTCTTAAATCAATCTCTTAGAGCTGGCAACATCCCTCACAGAGGGTAACAAAGACATTTTTAGTTCAGATAAAAGTGAAAAGCAAAAGACCCGATTCCTACTTGGCTAAGCATTGATCAATGACCACACTTTCCTGAAGTTTCAGGAGGCCTTATGTAAATAACCAGCTTACAGTAAGAGAAAACACTATGACAAGGTCTTTCTTGTGCAGCCCCAGTGTCGGAGTCCAGCTTTCCTTGCAAGCAAGTGCACGCTGCCACAGGGGACTACCTGCCCTTCCTAGAGTTTCTCCTGGACACTCCCCAGCATGAGACCATGCAAATGTGCACAGCCTGTTTACTCTTCCCTACCTCTGCAGCCCCACTTTGCTGACAGACGAGGTAAAGCTGGATCAAAGTCACAATCCCCCTCTTCATGGAAAAACTCTAAATGGTGCAGGAAGGGCTTGTTCAGCTACAGAAAGAAAATGTTCCTCCAGAAATCAAATAACATGTCTGGTCTGGGGAAAAAATAGAAAATTCAATGCAAAGTGTTTTAAAGAAAAAAAATCATTCTGGAAGCCCAAGCACTGCAGAAGGACATTGCCCTCTTACGGCTTTATACTCTCTTTCAATGAAGAAAGTCTAGGTTCTGAAAGACCCAAGTTGAAGACTGAAAACACTAGACTTTCCAATCCTAAGGGAGCCTGCCAGCCCAGAGATAAGCAGCCCTGCAGGACAAATGCTAAATGTTACATCTAGATGTGAGCTGAATATTAATGAGAAGTATGGGGGGTGGGGGGAGTGTGATTTTATGATTCCATTAATCAGCTTGTTCCTTACAATCAGCCTTGTTTCATTAACATAAACAGATAAACACTTAAGTTCAGAAGCAAGGCCAGCCAGCAAAATCTTGCAATTCATCAGGTAAGGTCTTCCATATTCAAATGATCTCAGAGGTTTTATGGGGCCATGAGTATCACAGCTGCATTAAATATCCTCAAACTCTTAAATCTTATCCTTCAGACAATATAGTTAGGCCAATTTCACATTTAATTTCTCACTCTTATAAAGTTTGACTTTTCCACCTCAGCATACCTTAAAAATTGAAGACATTCTTTGCAATAATAAAATAACTTCTTTCAAGGATAAGAGAGATAATTTGATGATCATTCTTTAAAGCAGTAGGTTAAACCTTTTTACTGCGAAGTTGATAGCATAAATTATATCAATATATAAATGCTCTACAGCAGCTCTAATATCATTTTGTAACACTGACTTCTCCCAGTTGGTCTGGAACTATGATGAGGGAAATCTCAAGGTCAAAACTTTGATAGTAGCATCTGTCTCTTTCAGTCATTACCCAGGAAGAATCTTCAGATTAATTTTTAAAATAGTAATTTAAGGGCTGGCTTAGTTTGAGGTTGTATCCAGTAATTTTGGTTTTATTTAATAAACTATTTTTTCATGATGACAAGAATAATAACTCCTAGTTCCAGAGGTTGATGGACTGGGATTCATTTGAATTTCATACTTTAGTGTTGTAATATCAGTTATGCTGATGCTTTTTTTCCTATTTTTTCAATGAAAGACAAATATTTTCTTGTTTGGTGGATTAAAAACAGCAACAGTGACAAGACCTGTTTTGCAAACACATCCGGGTGAGGGTGCTTTTGTTCTCTGGGTAATTCTTTAGATTTCAATAGAGCTACTCACATAAAAAAGGTATTCATGTGTGTATGCAGTGAGTTATTGTTAATACATGATTTCAAGACTTGGGGATTGAAGAAGTTGACACCAAGTCAACTGAGCCTGAGATCTGTAATAAAAGTTAGCAACACAAAGGCAGACCAAAGGCAATCTGGATTGATTAACAGATTCATGATTTTGCAGCTGTTAAAGCAGACACATTTCTTCTGGTTTCCTGCAGTTCTTAATCAAGCTAAGCATCAGCAAGAGGCACATTTGCAAAAGCATCCTAAAAATGTGAATATATAAAATGGTGCACTTGTGTTTTTATACAGGCACTGGTAACTATTTTTTAGTAACTAGGGAACTGCATACCCAACTCCCTGTATTATTGCATAGATATTTTTTAGACATCTCCTGCAGAGATCTGTTGTCTGGTAACACAGATTTTTACCATTTCCCAGAAGTCTTACTTAAAAATAAATCACGAAATTATTGTTCTATATCCTCTTGCTGTCACTCTTTTCTTTCAACCCCCAAGCCATTCAGCACTATAAAAGAGATGGTTGTAAGTTTCCGAAGTGTATAAAAGTGTCTGAAAGTTGAAAACTTCCTCTCCTTATCTTCCTTTGATTGAAAAATGTTTGGGTTTTGTGTTTCTAAACCTAAAATCAAAACTGTTCCCTTGGTGTGTCTTTTATGACGTGTTTCACCCCAGAGCAAACACTTACATTACTAGGAACTAGGGATTGTAATGGAAATGGTAACAAACCTCTAAATTGAAGCAGTGCTATCAGGCACGATTACAACTGGTTTAGGTTTGAACTGGGAGCTACCATCTTTGATCTATCTATAAACTTTAAAGGCAGTGTCATGTTTACAAAGATACTGAAAAGATAAATTCAAGCTTCAGTGCGAAATAATGGGCAACAGTATAGCTATAGTCTTAAAAAAGCCTGACAGAAGCAGCATATCAAAACCTGGTGTAAAAAAGTGTCAATGATCATTACAATGAAGCAGCTTTACTAGCAGCAGCATGCTCACCTGTACAAAAATATGGCGCAGCATTTGATCATGCGCTTAAAAAAGGATTATGAAAAGGATTATGAAGGATTATGAAGGTCTGTATTTGCCTTTAGGTGTCACAAGTCTCTGAATCTTTGCAATATTTTAAAATCCTCATATTAACTATGGATTCAGCTTTAACGAAAGGAAGCTGGACTAATGTTCCATCACAAGTTTGGGATATCTATTTTAACACCCTTTTGTACTAAAGCATGACTAGTGTTAGCTGAGAAACTTACATAAGTAATAATTTATTGTATACTCCAATATTATGGATTTTTTCAATGCCTAAGTTACCACAGAAGGGCCACAGACACAATTCGTCATTCTCAGACTTAAGCTTGAGATGATAATAATGAAGTCAAAACTTTGATGCACCAAACTCCATTACTACTCCATTCTATGTGACAGAATATTTGCAGCTGTGAAATCTTAGTGAGGAAAAAAAACAAACACCCAGACATTTTTCTAAACAGCTAAGAATACACAGAATGAAATTTTGGCTCTTAAAATCATATCACCTTCCCACTGGCTTCACTGAAGCCATAAATGCATCCAAAGCATTTTAGGGTCTGCTGTGCACTTAGGAATTAAAAAGGACTCTTACCTTTCATGAATGCTGAATTCATCCCATAATGTAAAGCATCTCTTTAGATGATTTAACATATGAATAAGAGTATTGTAATAACTCAAAAACATATTTGTCAGTAATAAAATATTAAAGTGTAAAACAATATTTCTTACTACCAACTTTTACTGAAACTTCTTCGGATAAAATATAGATGTAACAGTGAAATACAATCATCTCTTCATTCAAAACCTCATTTAAAATTCACCTCTTCTGTAAAGCTCATATCTGCTCACTCACACTGGTAAAAATTCATAGGACATTCATTCACATGTTAGTAGAAATGAAAACGAGAAATAAAAAAATTTGCTCTAACCACCATGTTTCAGGACTTTGGAGCACCTTTTGCTAAGTGTTTAGAAGCTTCAATTCCTATCTGATTCAGTATATAAGTATGGGAGAGGGGAAGAAAGAAAGATATCACTAATATGCAGTTGGACAACATTTAAACTAAAAATCTCCTTACCTACATTTCCTTTTAGTTTCAGAGAAACCACATAGAGGTTTGATGACCATTAGCTATTCCTGCCATACAGCCAAACACAGAAATAGCTAGCCTTGTCCCACCAATTGTCATTAGCTACTGATATAGAAATGCCATTAACTAACAGAATCTTGTAATACCAGAAAATAATTTGTATAAGTGTGTGCACACTTACTGCACTTAAGTTCATATGTATGTGGGGATGGTATGCATAGGTAACATTATAACTGCTTAATTCTTCTTTTCCTTTAATCCCATTGCACGAATAACATTCATCATTCTGATTCTAGTCAAATTCAAATCAAAAGTATCTTAACGAGACTAATTTATAGTTTCAAGTGCTCTTTGAAATCCTCCAGTGAATAATCTTCACTGTTCTGGTTAGAGAAATGTAGAAGAAAGATTTTAGTTCCATACAAGAACTATGAAATTATTTCATTTTCCATTAGGAAAGTATCTTATATTAGAGTTTTTATGATTGGACTTCTGTTTGTTTCTGTCTTAAAAACAGAATTAAGTGAACAAATTTCTCTTTAAATGAACTATTAGATGATATTTTCATAAAATATATAATTATATACACAAAGATAACACAATATGCATATTTTCCATACTGTTTTGCACATGAGATATGATTTTAAATTTTCATAAGTACACATTTAACGAAAAACAAAAAGGTTGTTCTCAGAATTTAGAGCAAGAGACACTCAAAGGCCAGAGGAAGGGGACAGAGTAAATAATAAGTTCTCTTGCAACACAAAGAAATGGATGCAAGAGGTAAATCCACGATGTAGCATGTTAGAAAAGATTTGGTGGGCTTTCCAGGAGTTCTTGATAAAATTGTTTCACCCAATGGCAGTGACAGCTGGAGAGATTTCACGGTGACCATCAGACACATCACCTTCTCATCTTTCCCAGGATTGGCCAGGGAACTTATAAAACTATTTATGAATAGCAAATATTTTTGCTTTTTCCTATGCAGGTTTGTATCAAATGTCAAGTCTTTCATATTTTTGGAGGGAAAAGATCTTCAGGCTATTTGGCAAAATCTTCCCATCTCTAAGTCCTAATTCAAATGATATAAATTCAACACTGTTGCTTAATCTTTTTTCCAACAATATGTTTTTCAGAGATGAAAACTATAAATATTTTGTAATATTTATAGAAGTCTAAATATTTAGTACATCTTTGCCAAAAGTCATTGCAATCCTCTTTGGATGTAGAAGGAAAAGGTTTCATTTTGTGGACAAAAACCCAACTGCTATTTTCCTTTGAAGTGGTAGTATGTCTTTCTTACTAGTCCATGGAGTTTTCCATGTACTACAGAGAACTTCTTATAGGCACTCCCCATCCAGAACTGGTTACATCTACTGCTATTCTCAGGAGCTGTCATCATCTGCTTAATAGCTAGAACATAAATTTAAATCAGAGGACAGGCAAACAATGAGAAATGCATGGAGGGGTTGTTAGGACCTCCAGTCTTTTAAACCTCTCTCCCAACCTAAAATAAAAGAAATTCTTGCTTATTGTTGCTGTTAGGAAAGCTGATTTCTCTTTCAGCAGAAACTCTTCTAGGATCCCATTTTAGGGCATAGTATTCCAAACTTTACTTTTAATAAGGTTTAGACTGTCCCATTGTAATAGGGAAGCAATCCCCGACGTGCCCACTCAAGGTTAGAATTTCAAAATCTTCATTAAAAATTTTGCTGTTATACCATACTGATTCATGGTACACTGCCTTTACTAATTAAATTAATAGCTACACTTGCTTACCAAAGAGATTAACTTCTGCATTGCCCTCACTAGATGGGTTAGTTGCTAGGCAGCTCTCACTGGAGGTTTGGCACAATGTTCCTTATCTCTGAGGACAAAGGCTGCTATGCATCTTTCACTAGGAGAATGAATGCTACACTGCTCTCACTAAGAGCATTCATCTCCGTCTTTATATCTCAATTGCTCTCCTTTAATTATTTTAATCACTTGGTGCATTCTAGTGTTGCAAGTCTATTTAATCTGGAGTGTATTTTGACTTATATGTTATGGAATTGCTTCCATTTTTTCTCCCTTGTCAGTTTACAGCCTCAAAATTTATTCCAAGTCACATGTGAAGGTCTTGCACACCAGAGCATGCCATCTCTGCTACTGCAGTAATATTCAGTCTGATATTTAAACCTTTCTCAATATTCTTCTATCCATTGAACTGTTCATTGTCAAATATTTATTTGTTTACCTCGTTCATTTTATTCCACACTTCAATTCATATCTGGGAAGTCACAGCTTTTATTAACAGCCTCATTGTGCCAAATCCCTAGGCAATATAAGCATCACAGTTCCACTGACTTCACTGAAGCTATGATCTACCCCACTGACAGTCTGGTCTCCTTTTTAACAGAGCAACTGGACCTCCAGGTAGCCAGACATGGGTGTATTAACTCCCTTTGCAATACCCAGATGATTTCCAAACAGATAGGATGCTGATAATGTTTCCTGGCATATTTTTCCCAGTGAATAGATCCACATACAGTCCATATTGTGCCATATCAACAGCTGGGGAAAATCAGCTTAGCTCCACAGATCTCAGCAAAGCTGAGGACATGGCTTCTAATCTCCACAGCAAACCAAACCAAAAGTAAGAACAAGTAAAATCTTCATGTTTCAGCTGCAACTAGAATTCGTTCCTGGCCTTTGTCACTTATTCTTACTCAAACAAGCATAGAGCTTAAATGTGATATATCAGTGTCATTCAGGACATGCTTCCAGTGGCTCTAGTTGTAAACTGACATAGGGATTACTGGAATGAGGGGAAGCAAATTGTGGCTGAGAAATATAGTTCTTTTTTCTGTTTATATATTACTTCTAAATTAGCCAAAGACCAATTTTTAGATTGATTCTTTAACTGATTTGCAATTTTTGTATAATGCGATAATCACGTTATGCAAATTTATGCCAGCCTGTGTTTTGCTATTTTGCTTTTTGCCAGGCTGCTCATTTTGTCCCTCTCTGAGTACTTGCTATCCACTAGGTGTTACTTAGGTAATTTAATTATTCCAGAAGCATTATGACATTTGATGGGATGATCCAAACTCTGGAGAGCCAAAAAAACCAAATAATTAATAAAATTGTCATAAAAATTTTCTTGTTCAATAAGGAAAGAATATAATTCATATTCATAATAATGAATACATGAACACAGTCAAGTTGAAACATATTTTTACAGATAATTTGTCTACCCTTTTGGCCAGTTGCAAGAATTGGCAAGGTTTCTTCCGATATATAGAGTCAATATCTGTCAGCAGCACTGGGCTTTTCAAGAATAAACAAATAATCTTATCCTATCTATGGCAAAGACAAGAAACAATAAAGACACCATTGGGAAACTTGGTCTATTCTGTCCCTGGAAAGACTAAAACTTGGAGATTTTAAGGTTGGATAAACAAAAAGGAAAGCAATAATACCTGTACAAACTGAGAAAACAAAAATATGCTTAGAAAGGAAGATCATGGTAATGTTGATTTTATAAGAATGATATATCAGGTCTTTTTTTTCCAAAAAAAGGCTAAGTGGTGGTATAAGGTGTCGTGTCAAGGATTTAGACTTTTTTTTAGTGTTTAAGAAATTGGGAGGCAAAAAATTTAAGATGTCAATTTTTTCCTGTAAAAATCAAACTGATGATGCTTCAGAGAACAGCATAAGGTAATCCCCTTGCTTGAAGGCACCTTTATTTCTTACAAAATGTCAGCTTCTTTTGACATTTCATGGAAAAATACTGAATATTCAAAAAAATCCCTGAAAATTTCCCTCTTCTGGGGCATCAGTTTGAAGCATATTCTGCTAATGATGCATTAGTTACTGGGAAATATTTGAGACTGACATGAATAATTTATACTGTAAAGTCACATACAAAAAATGTTTAAAAAAGCCTCTCTTTTTATTAATATATTAAAAGTGCCTCAGACAGATGTGTAGACATGTACAGAATAGACCACACAATTCCCGGAATCCAGGAAAGATGTTGCAATTTCTGAGAATCTCAAGTATCCAGGAGAGAGATTCTGTGGATAACACACAAAATAATAAATGGTATGTCCTGCCACTTGAGATAATTACATATCAAACTTTATGATCTATGTATGACAACTATATGATAATTATAATGACTGTAATTTTAATGATAATCCTGCAATATGCAGATTCTGGATAGATTAGTATGGCCTTCTAAATCCTCTCCTTTTGACAAAATGTTGTCTGTCTCTTTTATATACACATCCACAGCCTTTGTTGGTATTTAAGAGTTGTAGCTATGACCAAAAAAAATGCCCAAATGGCAAAGTGAACAAATTTCAGAACTGTTAATGTTCATCTGGGTTATACAACTAAACAGTTTAGAGCCACTTGACCACTAGAAATTAATAGAAAGCTGTACAATGGACCACACATATTGAAAAGTTTAGAATTTGGTATGGCAGAACTGGTCCAAGTTTTGACTTTCCAGAAAAACACTTTGAAAAGAGGCAGATATCAGACTTTGTTCTTAACTTTTCACATGTCTTTTTTTAATCAACCCTTTTGATTGTTTAATTCTTCCCAAAAGGCTTTTCCCAGAGCTGAAAGTTTGAGCACACTGACAAAGCTTGGAAACTCAAGGAACTACAGCAAGTCCACCAAAGAACCCTGAAAGAGTTTCTTCAACATCAGATCAGGTAAATTTACTTTATGACCTGGTTAAAATGCTTACTGAGAAGCTATGAACACTCTTAAAGTTCAGGAGGAATGAAAAGGTCTTGTTCCAAATAAACAAGAAAAGGTGGGATGTTAAAAAATATGCTATGCAGTACTGGGAAACTGCTGCTTGCTCTATCCCAGTAACTGCTCTAATTATTATATTATATAAGGAGCTTGATAATTTCCAATTCACCTTTTTTTTTGTTGTTTTGGATCTCTGAAAATGAGAAAACAACATATTTAAATTATGTCTGACACTAGTGCACAGAAAGGAGAAAAGTATCTCCTTTTCCAGACAGATTTAACTTCCACCCTAACAGACACTAAGAAAACATACTCTAGTATGCATGAGAGAAGGAACACTTTCTTCCCAGACCAAACCAAAGCAGTTCAGCACTACCCCACTCAAAATAGCCCCAAACTGCAAATCCAAGGAACTAACTGCTAGAATGTTTTCTGCAGAATTTCCATGAAGGATGCTAATAATATCTCCCATGAGTTTGTCTTTTAAAGAGAAAACAAGAACAGACAACATCCAGGAAAAAAGAGAGGGGGAGTGCAAGAAAGAATTTGAAGTATTATCAGCCAGTGTACTTCATGGGAAACAAATAAGTTACTGAATTTTTTTTTTAAGGAAGTTTTACCATAAACAGTCACCAAGATGAAAATGTTAGAAAGATGCACAAAAGGCATTCATGAGGATGAATTAACTTTCAGCTGAAGACTTGGATCTATACAAATAATGTCCATAAATCTCCTCCACATATCAACTGAAAAAATAAAAGTTATACAATTTGTATTATCTTCAGCAGAAAGCTCACACCATTTACTGTGGAACCCCCCAAATGTTCTGAGGCTGCCTATTATGATATCAACTGAGTTAGCATTTTGTGTGTATTTGCATGCAGATAGTTAGAGAGAGCTCTTTCTCAGTTCCTATGCTGATCCAGCTCTACGAACCTGGGAAGAATTATTGCTGATCCAGCTCAGGCCAATGGCAATTGTGCCATTGGCTTAGATAGCCAAGATTTTATTTAAACACTTTCTAATAGAATTTTCTCTGTTTTGCTCTTGTTGCTTATCTTCATTCCAAATCACTGCTGATGTCGTTCAGATGTTTTAATGGTTACAGATTTTGGCACAGACATATTAGACCTTAAAACTCGCACTGAGAACAGATGATTATATACTTGAAAGTGCATTAGTGCAAGAAAAGTTAGCTACTTCTAACATGTTGTCAGAGAACTGTATTTTATGACACTGCCTGAAAGATTGGGCATATGCTGTCTTTTTAAGATTATGTATAGAACTTCATAAATCAAATGTCGGAGTGAAACTTTGTTTATTCTCAGTAGTATACAAGCAGATATTTTTCTAACAATATTTTACCAAATGTATCTGAACATGATGCTGACACAGTATTTCAAGGGAGTCCAGTGAGGCAAATGATGTGACAGTAAAAAGAATGTGGAATATATGTCAGAGCAAGTAATTGATGTAGCAGATAATAAAAAATAATGCAAATAGAGCTTTTACTGAGGAGAAACAGCAAGAGAAAGCTAGATTCTCAAAAATTAGTATAACACAAAAACTATATACAATCACTGCACTATGCCACTCATGGCAAGTATTGAGCCATGATGATGTACTGTGATATATGAAGGTATTTAGAAGACTTGTAAAGGTTGTTTGAAGTAAGATGAGCTTTATAAACTGGTTTATATTGTCAGTTGAAAGGCTTCTGAATCTGAAACCTTCTTAGTGTTATTACACTTGCATGATTATTACAAAAGAAGAAACAATATCCTCATCAGTTGTCCTTGTTCAAATCTTAATCATGCAAGATTACACAGAGAGAGCTTTTGCTATAGTCATTCCTGGTCTAATTCAGATTGAATATAATTTTGGAAAAACTTTCTATATTTTCCTTATTGATGTTCAGAGTGAGAATCATACTTGGATCCATTATTTTCATTTTGTTGTCACAATGATTAATCACACAGAACTTATGTCCAACTCACACCCTAAAACTCTCTGAACATTTCCAGAATTATAGTAAATAGTTCTATCAGAGACAAAAAAAAAAAAAAAGAGAGAGAGACATCCTTTTTCCCTGTGATACAGTTTTGCCACCATGGAGGCTATCAATATCATCTGAATCCCAGTCTCTGCTACTTATTATCATGGTAGCTAGACATCTTAATACTAGCAAGATAAATCTCCAGAAAACCACTGTATTTTATAAACAAATAAAGATAACCTAGATTCGTAAGACTTCAAGTCACAAGCCTAGCAGTTCAACTACTCAGAAAAGTATAGATTCTTTTCTGTTTTTCATATAACCAAAGATAATATTTTAAAATATCTTGTATGCTGGAATTTTGTAAAATAAATACCTGACAACTTTGGTTATCTTGCCTTCTGTCCTGTCCATTTGAAGTGGGGTGAACCAAAAGGATGTTACAGGGGAAGCAAACATTTCTGGGAGACAACTTATCTTCACTGAAGGAATAAGAAAATTCACACCTTCAACAGCAAGCACTTCAAGGAATAGTGTCTTTACAGCAGAGGAGATACGACGTATCTGTAATTAGGAAGTCATTGGCAACTTCCTTATCTGTAATCCATACAAAACCTGCACAGAGAATAGTCTTATTTAGTTAGCATCCTCTTGTGTTTGGCATGGAAACCATGATATTATGAACTACTTGATTACTGAGTCACAGGAAAAACAAAATTGTCCAAATTGGGATTTTGACCAAAATATTTTTGAAAAAGTTGATCTATTAAAAACTGTCAAATTTTTATTAAACAAATTAAAAAAATCCTCCAGGTCTCAAACATTCACCCCCCGTCCACTATCCTCTTCCTTTCCCCACAAGACTGCCTTCTGAAATACTGCTGTTCTGCACTCTGGGAGCAGTAACTCGTACTTCATAACCACATTTTTCTTTAACAGCAGCCATGATAATTCATTGTTACTCTACTGTCTCTTAACAAAATGGTGCCTCCTGCCCAGAAGAGATGTGAATCAGCTAGTTCTCAGGTTCCACTAGATGTAACAGTGACCTATGAAGCTAGTTTAGACTACAGGAAATATCTTGCTTTTACTGTTATTATAATTTATAGTACAGCATCATACAAAAGCCTCAAAGTAATGGGAAACACAGAGACTCAAAGGGAGCTGTACAAAATAGATCACTGTCTAGCTACTCTATAGTGAAGTATGTGACTGAAAAACAATAAAAAGGGAGAGGAGAACAAATGATGAGTTTCACATTGGAAAAAGTAACAAATTGCTATATACACTAAATAGGATACAACTAACATAATTCAAGATTAATAAAATATAGAGTAGGTTTTCACACCAAAGCATCCATCTCTGCCCATTTTCTTTTACTCATATTCTGTAATAAAAGGCATGTTCTTCCTGTTTGGCCATTTTGTTTCTGACCTAACTGCTGCCAAACTTCATTCATTAAGAAAAAAATCCTGTTTCTTAGTAGGTTAGTACTACCTACAGAGACATACTACCTAGTCAACATTTGTAGTAGCAAATACTTGGCAATAAGAGCAACTGAGCCAGAAACATTTCAGAACCTACCTTCCTTGAACTCTAAATTTTATGCAAAAGCAACAACAGAATGAGGCTTCACTTGACTTCAAATCAAAAAGAGTGAATTGCATTATTTGAGCTCATCCTAATGTGAAGTGATTTTACTATCAGCTCTTACAAGAAATTTTGAAGGAGAGTTCACAGGTAAAGCTTATATTACAATGGGCCTCTAGCTCCTCTTTTAAGTACAAAGCTTTAAAACTGATCCCCGATTTTGGATCTACAAATGTCTAGCTTACACTACTATTTTTCAATATGCCTGGGTCTAAAAGAATAAAACCAGGATGCTATTTTTTTCCCCCACATGGAAAGCCCCTCCTTAAAATTTTGCATTAGAAGAATTATTCCTCTCAAATGCAAACTCAATTATTCATAGAGCTCTAAGCAAAACCGTACTTAGAAGAATCCCCTCGTGTCAGTCAATAGGAATACTGCAAGATTAAAACAAGCAGGATTTGGCACTGAACTTCATTGCAAGTGTATTAATTTCCCCTTCTTCACAGTTTTAAAATGGTCATGTTACCAAAAATCCTCAATTCAAAACATTTTCACACAATTATTCAAAATGTTAGATAGTTTTAGTAATTCTTAGTTTTAGATAAACAAGATTATTTAACTAAAACAATTTATACAAGTTATTTTTAGATGTCACATTTCACATAAAAGTAGCAACAGAAAATTCTCCTATTCCTTTTAATTCTGCAGAAGACTCTCAATCTCCCTGTCCTAGGAAACAGGTAAAGGAGGATATAATTCAGATGGAATAATGATATAGTGACCCATACATTTAGTAAAATAAGAGCTTAACTTTTCTTCACTGACACTGATCTATTTTACTTTCTGTTGCGACCCCTGGATCTGATGTTATTTCTTACTGCTTGACTGCATAAGTAGTTCATTTAAAAAAAATAAATATAAGGTTGAAAAGTACAATCTAACATAATCATAAATGTTGAATTAATTTTATTTCAATTTATGCCTTCTTTTTACCTCACCACTGAAAAGGGGGGAAAAAAATTGATTTTCTTACAAGCAAACAAATGTCACAGCTGCTTAGAAGCAGTTATTCACATCTTTTTGAACAGTATTTTCTATGCTCTTTGAGGACCATTAAAGATGATCTAATTTATGAATTAAAATGATTGTTATTCAGAAAGCTCAGTCCCTGTGCTATTTACAGTGTCAGACCACTCAAAGTTAACTGGTAACTGAAACTTCACAGTAACAACTGACATTTCATTTAACCTTTTTAACTAAAACAGTTTATCTCTGTGAATCACCAGTGCCATGCTGAAGCAAATCTTCATCTTGATGCTGAAATCTGAGCCTACAAAATGACACATCTGGCACTTTATGAATGATATCGCTAAGCAGTACAATCTAGAGGGAGTATCAAGTGTGTGGTGCTAATTCACAACCAGTAAGCTCAGCCTGGTGATAAAGACAGCTAAAAAACATTATTTTCTTTTATACTAACACATTAACAGGTACAAAAGCAGAGGAAATCACCCTGGAAAAAAATTTTCTTTATTGAAATTTTTAAGCAAAGACTGTTAGCACTAAAATCAGCTTATGATTTTCCATCTACAAAACTGAGACCACAAGCTACTTTAACCTTCCTCAGCCCTCTCTGATTTGAAGACAGTATCAAATACTGCGTGCATGTTCATGAAAGCAGAACAAGTTTGGACTTCCTGCTTGGGGATCACACTTGCTTCATTTTAATTAAGGAACACTTTGCCCAAGTTCCCCAGGCTAATACAAGTCTAATTGAAGTCAATACTAAGTCCAATATATTGCCATATGTGCAATCTAAATTGACATCCTAAGCTCAGCTCTAGTAAAAGAGAATACTGCGGATAGACCTAATAGAGCTGGTGAAGGTACATGAGCAGCTCACATCCCCTCAGATGTCCAACAAGCACCAGCAGGCTGTGTGGGAAACTCCAAACAGAAAAGAAAGATACAGCATCACAGGAAGTCAACTGTAGCCAAAAAGTTCAATATACGCCACTCTGGAAGAGATCTGTTAACATAAGGTGTCCATCTGTGCCAACAGCGACACTCCTGCGTTAAGTCTTCTTCTTGCCTTCCTCAACAAAGAATGCCAGAGAATCCTGAGTGATGAGACCACCTATTTCTGCACCTGGGCTTCAGGAGAGGAAGAGGTTAATTCACTTACACACAAAAACCAATAAATCCAGAATTCCCCAACTCCTCCCATTTTAGGGCAAAAAGACATAAGGGAGGACAGGAATGAGAGATTAGCTACAAAAAACACAGAAATTATGGGTTTAACCTGAATGGGTTTATAGCTTCATGAACACAGCAAACAGCTGCTTACTTAAGGAGTGCTTTACAGTGCGTCAGGTAGACAGCTCGGGGAGAGCAACAAAGGCATAAATCTGTGTTGATTTCAAACTGTCGACCCTGGAATCTAATTGAAATTTAAACAGTAGTTTAAACATTAGAAAAGATTTCCATCATCAGTCCTCAATAGTCTTAATCTCTGGAGCTTTCAAAAGAATAGACAGTGAATTGAATTAATTATTAGTCTTTCACCTTGGAGACCTGGGTACAAAGGTATGAATCAGTAATTCAGAAGATAGGAAATAAGACTGGTAGCCTCTTTTTCAGTCTCCAGTGTGCTCTAATCCCCATCACCCCTTTATTTATTTATTTATTTATTTATTTATTTTTCCTATTAAGAGTAAAGATTCAAGTGGTCAGGAATGCCTGACATCTAAAGATCCTCCTTGTACTGGATGTTCATGGCTGTCAGCAAGGTTGGAGCAATGTCAGATGTGGAAAATGAAGCTCCTGACCAAAGCTGGCCTTAAGTCCATCCCAGATTTGACCAGTCTTGAACATGGGTTTGGAATCTGAAGTGGGATCCAGATAAGGAACTTGCAGGAGGCCACTATCTAACTAACATCAGTGTCAAACATCTTAAGTCCAACCTGAGGATTTCTTAAATGGGGGATGGAGTGGACAGAGGATTTTCTAAATATAAAATCTGTTTTTCTGACTGATACATCTTTTTCATAGCACCTATTTCCACAATACTAATCAAAGACAAGGTTAAATAGTGCATAAATTATCTGCAACCATTTATGTAGTAATGATGCCGTACAGCTAAGTACAGACAAGTTTTATTTATGCTTCTTCAAATGAGTGTAGAACCAATGAATATACCAATAATTGTTTCATTCATTTGCTTCTTTGAGTAAATAAGTATTTGTCCAAAAAAATATGTTTTGTTATTTGCTATTCATCCATATTTCAAATATACTTGCCTTTTTAAAATCAATTAAGGAAGCAGAAAAAGGAAGAGCTGCCAACAATACACTATACGACACAGTCAATTGCTAGAGAACATGTGAAATGCAAAAGTTAAGACTTTATAACTGTTCAACAGACAACCTTTAGGGAACTCCTCATAAAAACTGTGGCCAGTTGACAAACAAGCCACTGATATAAACACAGGATAAATCATTAATAATTATACACAACAACTCATTCAGACTGAGTGGTCAAACATGTTTGGTTTTATTTACACTGTGGTCATATTTCCAGAGCATGGCCTAAAAGAGCCAGATCAAAATGCACCCCAGATAGGATAGAACAAACACAGATGAAAAAACCTGACCTGCAGCTATGTATGTTTATTTGTTTTATCTGGTGCTCTATTCATTTTCATCTTTTAAAAATCAAAGTAAATAATTAAAAATTGAATTGTAAAAATTGTTTTTACCCATTATGAAATAAACCATTTCCTGCAAGTTTCACACATTTTTAAGAATGATTTTCTATTTTAAGTTTACTAAAAATTGAAAGGATGGCGTTTTTAATTATATCGTAGTTTTTGTCAAACATTATTTTTAAGCAGCAGTGGCTGTATGTGGATCTACTCTTTCACGATCTGTCCTTTCCACCATGCACGACAAACGCAAAGGAAGGTATAGTAAATTTCTAGTAAGTCAGAACACATTCCCTCCAGAGTATATCAAAATGACTAACTCAGATACTTACTTAGCATCTTTGTAATACTGCCAATAATTCAGATACCATAATAAATATCTACAAATCTGGTTACTTTGCCTGAAGTTTAAAAAGAAAATAATTTAAATGTTTAGTTATCTTAACCTATCTGTTCTTCAGCTCCCAATGCACATAGCAGATGCGTATTATGTGATAGTTCCAAAAGCTCACATGATACGCAGTGTAGTCTCACGCAAAAAAAGAAAGCTGCCCAGCATAATGTCTAAGTAGTACCAGACAGTTTGCATGAGAAAATCTGGTCACACTATTCATTATGAAAACATAGCCATTAAAGACAAGAGGCTTGCAGGAACGGAGTATTGTTTGCAATACAAAGTAGGGCTGTATTTAAATAAGCACATGCCACTTGCAGGCTTGCATTTCTTGATGTAATAGCTTAGGGTCTTAATGAATGCAACACAAAGGCCAGGATCTGATTATCTAATGTTAGGTACCTATGTTGGGCATATATAAGAGTGAGATCCCTAGAGTAAAAGACACAGTGAGAAAGAGGGAAGGATGGATCACCGAAGGGCAATTCAGATCTTAGCTGGTCTGAAGCTTTGGAGATGCCAGTCTCTCCACTAGCTGTAAAGAGAGCCTAAGGCATACAAGATTTGGCACCTCGAGTAGATGGGATGAATCCACCCCTAACTATGCAAACCAAGGTAAACTTTCATAATAGGATTTACTTTTAGCATCCAAAGAAAATTTTCACCATCCCTTTCTAAGGCTTTTCACATGCAATGGCAATGTGCTTTTCTTTGCTGTTCCTTAGGTTCCTCTCTAGAAACTGTTTTCCCACGGCCGGCCTCACGAGACTGCCGTTCTCACCCGGCTTCTCTCTTGGCATGCTGAGGCACTTCTTTATTTAGAAGGACCGGACCCTTTTTACTTTCTTGTGAAATTAATTTTATAAAATAAGAACTATGTCAGTAATGTTTATGAATATGAAGCTAATGAGGAGAACACTTTTAATTCCTGAACACATCAGTAAGGGCTGAGATCACTTACCCTTCAAAATTCAGACCTCAAACTTTTCAGACCTAGAATAACTCTATAGCCTATTAGTAAGCTAAATATACCCAGGGAACAAACACATATAATATACCAGCCTTTTGTCAGAGATAACAGTCTGCACTGCTTTGATATGAACAGCACAGAGATCAGTTGTGAAGAATGTGAAACAGCTGAATTCAGCAAGAACATCCTCTATTAGGATATTTTTATTATTTATCTTTTACTCAATGTACCATCACAAGTTAGAAAATGCAGTAGCAGCAGACAAGAGCTATTTGAAATATAAACTTAAACATTGCCTGTCACATATCTGATATAGATGGATATTCAGCATTAGTATAGATTCATCAAATTAGTATTAGTCAAAGGTGCACCGGACAACACTTAAAGTCAAATAAATAGGACTACTATTATTACCGATCTTATACAGCATTGATAAAGAAAGCAAATCTGAACCACCAAAATTCACTCAAGATAAATAGGTATTAGGCAGCTAGTAAGAAAAGGAAAAAAATCTTAACAGGAATTAAATGCTGAGTAATGCCAAAAACAATTAACCATTCTGATGTCCATAAAATTTCTCCATGTACATTTGCTTTACCATTTCTTACTGTAAATAATTATGTCCCAATACATATACTTGAATTCTTAATAAGAGTTCTAGAAGAAGAAAGCAAAGAAAGGAAATCAAGAATTGTTTCTTTAGTAATTCTCTGTTTTCTTAAAGCCATGGCTCAGACTTATATATGTAAAGCAGCCAAACTAAATGATCAGCTCTAATAATCTATTGGGAACAAGACTCGTTCAAATCCCCACGACATACTGACAAAAGCTACCACCAGGCAGGTCATTCAATTCACAGGACCTTTCACCTGCATTGAAAATTTCAGAGGCAAAGGAAACAAAAAACATCAAAGTCTTTGTATTTAGTATATAGACCTTTTTGCCAGTTCAAGTTTAAGACCTTTTTAAAAATGCACTGTCAGCAGTATAGCTTTCAAGAGGAAAACGAGGCCTTTCAAGTAGGTATCCCACTGCGGATTCTACCACTGTGCTGCCTGTGGAGTGTAAAAAACAAGGGCAAAGAAGGGACTGAAAGTCTCAAACACTCTCTTACAATGGCTTTCATCTTCTCTTCCAAATCTGTAACCTTTGAAGACAGAGGGAAACGCAGTTAATGCGTTTACAAATAGGCTGGAACCTGCTAGGTTTTGAAAGGAAGCTCACAAAGGGCACAAATGTCCACTGGAATCTCATTACATTATTTAAGGGGACACTCGCAGGGCTGGCAGCCCCCCAAGTTTGACCTTTTTAATCTCATCTGTTTGAAAAGTTTATGCACTTTCTCAGATTTTTTTTTTTAATGATTCATCACTTCTCTTGCTAAAAATGAAAACAATTAAAAATATGACAGATGTATTGTAATACCAGAAAGAAGACTGTCAGAGGCAAGTTACAAAATCCATCCCTACCCCTCAAGCGTTGCAGGGAAAATACTGAAAATTCAGCTGACAAAATATCCATCACCTTGCAAATTTATCAATGCAATCTTTTATAAATGCTAAATAAGCAACAAGGAAACAAAAGGCAGCAATCCAGAACTCATGACTAAATCTGAAACGAGCCAATATGCACGAATGGTAGAAGAAAGCATATTTTGTGAAGACAATGACTGTGGATATAATCCATCAGCACACTCTGAAAATATGCAACTGAATAGAAGATGTGAAAGACTGCAAACACTGAGGAGCATATAGTATCTTGACAAGTTTCTTTAAAAACACTCTGCAGAAATAGAAAGGGGGCAGTAGAGGAACAAAGCTTCAGAAAATGGTATAATTTTGTTTCATCATATACTCCACTGAGTGTGATATACAAACACCTTTAAAAAAAAATCTATAAAATTATTTTGCTATCTGCTTTTTTAATCCTTGTTTTTCTTTTTTGGGGTATAGGAATCTATATGGTAGCTATTTTTCTTCAATCTTGCCTGATTTTTTCATTAATTTCCAACAGTAGTGTTAATTTTGGATTTTTAATTTCTTCATACAATTTTAAAAATACAGCTCCAACCAGCAAAATTTTTTAAAAGTTTGCTTGCAAAGCCTCTAGTTTTTAAGACTAATATTCCAGCAATATCAAAACCCACAAAAAAGTCAAAAGACAAAAGTCTTACCATCTTTAAAATAATACACCAGACAGTTCAGTAGAAAACACTACTTTTATCTAATCTACCAGCAGCAAGGTCAATGATAAAACAAATGTGCACGTGAAAACATTTCTGCAGGAATTTGACATATCCTCTGTTTCTTTTTTCATGCAATGTAGTTCCCCATAAACCCTCTTCAGTCCTTGCCAAAAAAAATCTATTCTCTACACTTCATTTTTCCTATGACAATTATAGCAACAGATAATTTGATGTCAGAATGGTTCAGCATACGATATCAGAATCTGTTTTAACTAGCAATACACAAAAATACCAAGTCAAATGCCAACATGTCACTTGTGGCTGAAATTAGAGAACTTGGATTTCCAGAACATCCTGTCACTAACATGCTTTTGGGTAACAGAACTGGATCATATAGTGTAGGGAAAAAAAAGCATGAAAAAAATCATACTTTGCCATCATTCTAATTGTTACCATTTCCATTTCTCAGTACCCATTCATAAAATTATGATCCCACTATTTGCTAATCCTCCTTGCCAATGCTGCACTGTCCTTAATGAATACAGGCTAAACCTGTGCTCACTGGCACATGTAAATTCATTCACATATATGCACAGTCAGTCATGTTAGTGGACTTTGAACATTTCCATCTCACTGTGTATGCATAGAAATGATTATGAAGACAAAAATAAGGTAATACAGGTCACCTGTAGTAACATTTTGTCAAGAAAATGAATGGCAAATGAAGTGCTACCCTGTCCTAGAATTCTCAGAGGACAGCTAATTAATTCCAGAATTCATAAGCACTAACATTACAATATCCACTGTTAAGATATTAATAATCATATCATCCAGACACACAAATTTAAAAAGAAATAATTATTCTCTCAAGAGAAAGAAAAAAACTAAGCTCTTTGTTATCCCTCTTACTGAGATCTAAACTATGTTTGGGGAATGTAATCTTAAGGAATGGTTCCACACCACTAAGATTTGAGTCATCACCTTCTCAGAAGAAAACTCACATCATATCAGAAAGGAACCAAGATGCAGATACATCCTTCCTCTCAGAAATGATGGCAGTGCACTGAGAATTTCTACCTCTTATCACTGACTTTCAACCTGAGTTTTTTCTCTGATTTTTTTTCTGCATTACAGCAGTCTTTTGACAGTTTTGAACTGATTGTCTTTAAGTACCAGTTTAATATGTTCCCAAAGGTGAATTTAGTTAGGTGGCTGAGTTGTAAATTCATCTAGCTTTACTTTCTGGGCAACCTGTAGGCTAATCTAAGGTTAAAATGTGATTTGAGAGAACCAAAGGCTCTATTACCATTAAAAATACTCTGAAGAATTAGCCTAAAGATAATATCTTTATTTATGATATATGTTTTATTTATAAGGATGGGTTTACAGAATCTTTGCTACAAGGAACTACACAACCTAATGACTAGAATCTATTTGTCAGGAATGATCTGGGGAAACTCTGGCTGAACTGAGGAAAGGTTTATGCAGTATATGCAGCCTCTGAAAAGCTACCAAAGATTGATGAAGGAAAGCAATTCAGCTTTTGGAGTCTAAGAAAGCCATAAGTTCTCTTGGGTGCTCTCAGTGCTCATCAAAGGCAAAGATAAAGAATACAAGTAATGATTGCAGGTTTAAAGCTATTCTGGAGTTCTAACCGTTTCCACAAAAAACAACTCTTCTGTGCTCTTCACATTACTACTCCAGTTGGGCTCACACATTGTATTTCCTACCCTACAGAAAACATCTCAATTAAAGAAAAAAATTGGTTACGCCATTAAGATGATATTAAGAGTTTTCCAGGAGTTTGCAAACAAAACAAAACAAGCCTCAATATCTAATCCATGTCTGAATAGTGCAGTGGTTACATCATTCAGCTTTGTTGTAAGAGACACAAATTTAGGTTCCTACTCTCCCTATTTGGATCCACTCCTGACTAATGGTTAGGACAGGGTAGGGTGTCTCTCATTTTGTACTAATTGATGAACTATTATGAAAGATGTAAAATCTACAGTTTTGCAATGTATATACATTGGGGAAGGTTACCTAAGATGGCCAAATGGATCTAACAGCTCCCTGAAGCAACAGCTCATTCTTTGCCACACTACTCTCTTTTCAGTCTTGTCCCCACCAGAGTGGTCCCACTGCCTTCTTCGAGTCAGCTCTGACATTCACTGAAACTTTTATAGAGCCAGTTCAGCTCACTAACTCAGCAGAAAACTATTCTCAGTTCTTCCTGGGTTAGTATTTCACTAATTTTCTCATTAGATTTTGTACAAGGTAAGCATTTCTTGCATTAGTTTCCTCTAGAGAAGCTTCAGTCTATTTGGAATAACTCAGTTAAGAGAATTCTATTAAACATTTTAAATATTCCTTTTTGCAAATGATCTTGGGTATTATTGCCTCAGTTCTGTTAATTTCTGACTGCTGAAAATCGCTATTACACTTTAAATACAAACACTGGCCCTGAAATACATTTCTGAACGTGAACCTTTGATATATTTTCCCAGGCTAGTCACATTGAAACCAGAAGAATAACAGAAAGAACAAGTCCTGATTCCAATAATAAGATGTCAAGGTAAGAGGAGATCACCCCTTTTTCTGTTGGGGAAGGGGCGGAGGAGCATAAAACACCAGCAATGAGTGCAGAAAGCTGGGGCTTCTCTCACTGCTTCTGGCTTCCCTCATCAACGAGTGCTTGGGCCTGGCCACCGTGACCTTGGCAATTCAGAGCTTTCAAGGACCAGAGCCATCAGTGCTAATCAAATGGCACCAATTCCATAGCATTATATAGTTGCAGCTAATTTAGGATAAGTTTGTTAAGGATTGTTTTGTATATGTAGTGACAATGATTGATAGGGATAAAGAACTAATCATTGGCAATGTGTATTGTCAATCCAATAAAGAGGTGTTCTGAAGTTTGAAACTGTGCTGATTCGTCTGCCTTTTAAGTACTCCTGTAGCAGCTATCTCTAATTCCCTACTTGATATATAGGTTTACATATATTCAGTTGCAACAGAAGGGACCGTGGCAGTCGACCACTGCCTGTTATCCTTACAGGATACAGCTCCTCCGGGAGGCAGTGCTCAGCAGCATGCAGTATCATAGCTGCCCTCTACTTCCAGGTCTGCCTGCACAAAGCACAGGTGAAAGGACAGGAACAGCTACAAATCAGTGACATCTCTGCAGCTAGAAAGAAGGTGGCAAACTCAGAAGTATTAGACTGACAGCATGAGACTTGACAAGTTTGCATTTGTCTATTACAAACAAAAATCTTTGCAAGTATATGTAAAAGCTCTGGCAATCTCCAGTATTACAGCTAGTGCTTTACCATTGAAGTGGATAAAAAACTCCTGTGAGGTTCCTGTAAAAAAAAAAAAAAAAAAAAAAAAAAAAAAAGACAGCCACGGCACAACGTGTGCTTGTCTTTACCCTTGAGGATTTGTGATGATTAAAAAAATGTACCGACATTTTTACTAGCTATCAAAAAAAAAAAGCTTTCTCTAGCAATGATTTCTGTATTTCGATCGAAAATCCTCGTTCAACTGATGTGAGTTTCAAAAATTCTGTTGACTTCATAGGGCCATGATTTCACCATTCAGGACTTCCTAAAATGCATCTTGTTGTTACCAGATTTCAGGTGGACAGCATTAGATCTGCTAACTACACACACATATAATGTCTTATTTTTCAGTCTCTGCTGTACTTTATAAACCCTGCAGTATTAGTCAGAAATGGTTACAGAGCAGCCATGGTACCATACAAATAAAATATGAAAGAAGAAATATTTTTGTTTTCATTTTCATATTAAAGTCAAATTCACTCAAATATCATTTTGGTTTATAGGTTAATAAAATACAAGAGAAATTAATTATCAGCAGAAATAAGTATTTATAATGCAAGTGCCACGATAATAACAACAAATGGAAAAGCCTCTTAGTGGAAGTGATTGCCCTAAAGGACAAGAGATATGCCAACCTAATAACCTCACCAGGGGTTATGAAAAATTTGCACATTGCCTGACAGCCTAAGGTAAAGTCTTGTGGTAGCTCTTCAACTGGATAAAAGGAAAAATGGAATGCATTGCAAAGAGGTACCGTTTATCTAAATCAATGGAGACATTTCCTACTGCATTGACCTTCACTGCATCTTGAGGAGTATAAAAAGCATTAAGGAGCATTTTTAAAATACCCAGGGGTTTTCTTTATCTAGGTTTTCTCCTCGATCAAATAAACTGGAACTTTTTATTACAGAGATTTCCCATATTTCAAGTTAATGTACATTTCTCTGCAGCACAACCACCTAAATAATCTTAACACTTCATGAGAGCCCTGACAGTCTCCCAGAAATGTCATATTCCTCCCTTGGTGAACATCCCTCAGAACAATAGCTTTTCAATGTCCCTTTGCACTGACACTAACTGAAATGATTATCCTTAAGATGACCAGAATCAAGAAACATAATGGAAGGACCAATGTTTAACATCAGCACAAGTACTTCACATGGAAAACCATGAGCATGTGTAAACTGATATTGTATATGCGACAGGGTTCAGCTGCAGCTGTTTTCTTATTCCAGTGTTTATTAGAGCTAATATTACTGACAGAAGGGTCATCTCTATTAGATAAGGCAGCAGTGTAAATGGTCCACTTCAGCTCTTTTCTCATGAAGATTTAGAAGTAAATCAGGCAACAGTAGCATCAGCAGCTGAGCCTACTCACAGACCTTCAAAAAGTCACAATAGGCATGATTTTGAGCCTACATACCATCTTAACACAAGTGAACCATTGTTAGTCCAAGTAAATTAATCCCTATTTTTAGAGGCATTCGTGATCAGAGAACAATACATAGATGTGAATTACACAGTAAAGAAAAAGATATATTGTGTTTACAATCTTTATACAGCTTTCCTCTCTCAACTGTTTAATGTTGTTCCTCATTAACTAGGTTTTCACACCAGGAGAAAAATGGTAAAGAAAGCTCTGCACACAGATTGTAACAGTCATTTCACCCATACTGCTCTTTTTATCTGCAGGATTCAGAGAACTCTACCAAATTAGCAAGACTTAAGTAAAGACAACAGTGACAAATCCACTTCTCCTTATTCCCACTTACAGCAGTGTACATAACTAAGATAAACAATGGGTCCTAACTACATGAGGCATATTTATTTTTAGAAATTAGCTTCAATCTCTGTGCGTTCTGTCCAGTAATATAAAGTGGTTTCATCGGGAAATATTTGTATGTAAGGTGAACTACAGAATGAAGAAAAAGCAAACAGAAGGTTGAACTTAAGTAAATTCTTTAACCATGTTCTCTCAAACATTCTCTCTTTTTAATACTCCTCACTTTTACCATTATAGCTGTCTGTTCACATCTGAATTTTGAATTTGATCAGATCTTTCAATAAGCTTCCTTTTGCTGTCTGCATAAGCTTTAATTTTTAACCTGGATAAACCTCTAGTTCCATTTCTTTATATCTTTCTCCAAATCTGTCAACACTTGCATATTTGATTTTAAACAGAAACTTAATATAGGATTATAAACATTTTAATAGTGCCTTTCTTAAGAGATGAGCTCTAAGAACAGTCTTGTCTTGTGATGGCGCAAGTAATTCACATAAATGAAGTCACAAACACCTTCACTGAGAAAATTGACCAGAGGTCTAAAAGTAAATTTAAAATTTTCATATAAATGAGGTAGAGGTGTGTAAAGCATTTCTTGGTTGTTTTAATACAATGGAAGTGATATTATATCATAGGTAACTTTTATCAAACTTTAGACACATGAAATCTAAATTGTTTATATACTTTTCATATCTAAATTATCAAACTTACATACACAGTTTTGCAATTTCAGGTTCAATACATCTAATTTCATGAGTTTGTGCATATCATTAATAACTTATGCACTGATGCACTGTGTAATACTTTAGATCTGTAGAGTTTTTTCTCACTATTCAGCCACTTTTCTTTATTATATTTTGAAAGCAGCAGACTTGCTTCTGAGAAGTATAAAAGATGCATGGTTTTTTGCTTAATAAGAAAACTGCAGAAAACAATTATAATCATCACTCAGATCATGAGGTTACCCCATAAAGCTTGACAACAACAACAACGTGGAACAGTGGTGGAATAAATGTGGTTATTGATAACGTTTCTTAAAAGCTATGGATCATAATATTGGAATTACATCACCTGTAGATTTGTCATGGGAATTCATGTTTTACATCCATAAGTAACAAAAAAGCTCTTTCTAAAATTCAGGGTAAAGAACTGTGTCTTGCCTGCTTCTTTCACTGAGTCCTCTGCATCTGTCTTCAAAGCCAATGCACTGAGGAGTTCCTGGATTTTATTCTCTCCTCTTCTCAAAATTAATGCGAGTCATATAAAACACCTGACACTGGGAATCATTCCTTATATTTAATATATATTCAGCTAGAACAAATGTATGACTCACTTGGCCACATTCCATAGCTGTGCTACCGTACCTGAATAGCTCTGCAGTACTCCACCTTTTGTACATATTGCATGCTTTAAGGCTGTCTAGTGAAACAGATAAATCTGAGCAATTGTGCATTTTGTAATGATTTCTCCTGACATTCTCAATTACATTTTGGAGAGACTTGAGTACAACATTTCCAGCAGTTCCTTCAACCGATAGCATAAGTTTTCTTAAACTGCAACAGAATGCTGTGCAGGATTTATTTGCTGAGCAAATGCTGAGCTCTGGTTACACTGTCAAAAGCAGGAAGTGAAATTGCATCAAATTTCACTGGCAGTAATTAATTCTTTATTTTGAAGGGGATTATTAGAAGCCAAATCACAAACAAAGATTAGATTCATATAATCACACTGCAGAAGCATTTCTTTAAGTTTCCTAGAAATTAGTGTGGGATGAAAACCATCATACAAGAAGGCCTCTATATGTCTTTTATAAATATTATTGGGAGCCTCGATAATGTTTTTGGCAACAAGCTAGAAGTTAAAGAAGATATGAAGCCAGGGCTCTGAAACACCATCTAACAGCAGGCATATTCCTATGTACATAAATACTCCTTATTCATTCCATGGAAGGCTGACTTGCCTGGGCAAAGGAAAATGAGTGTAAAACCTGACATATATTTTGAAAACTCAGAAATCAGCTCCAATATAATTTTTTAATGTTTCCATCAGAAAGTAATTCTTAGGAGAAAGGTGAGAAAAAAGTTACTAAAAAGAGGATTGGCTTTTTTTTTTTTTTAAGCATATGGGCATAATTAAACCCAATGTGGAGAATGGAAGGAGCTCATACTGTATGTGGATTGTTGACTATACACATTTTTAAGTGGCTTGCATGACCGGACTTCTCTGACCCTTTTCTTTTTCATATCTTGCATTATTTTCCTTTTGCTGTACTTCAATTCTTTTCATTTCTCATCTTCCACAGCTTATCCCCATTTCTCACTTATTAGAAGCATTTCATCTTCTTTTTCCCATTCCCCCTTAGCTGCCATCATAAACCCTAAATTACCTACAGTTTTGCTCTCTGCCTTTTCCTTAGACTCTGCTCATCTTTTTCTTGAAAAGTGTAACTCATATTTAAATTCACTTGCAGATGTCAGCAGCTTCTCAAGTTTGTTTCTAATTTTTCTCGGACAGCATATTCTGTTGAACATAAAAATATCTCATCCAGTGGAGGGGCTGTTTATTTACAACACAGAGTTTTGGCCAATCTAGTAAGGACACCCTATATGCGGGAGATGCAGTTTCCTCCTCATTGCAAACAGCTTGGATCTTCTAATATGAAACCAATAAAAGTTATTGTTTTAGCATAGGGCTTAGGTGATCTTATATATTAAGTTATTGAACATGGTGACAAACTGTCCACCGAGCACACCCTGGGCTGCGGGAACAGAGCACTTTCTACATTCTGCTGAATTGTTCCTTCCAGAAGCAGCAATTCATGTCAGTGATTAACAAGAAGCTGGTGCAGATTCAGCACAGTTGGAGGCCAGCAAACTACAAGCTGCAGTGGCAACTGCAGTAAGTGAATTTAAAATTAGATACAGAAAACTTTTAAAGATGGAAGAAGGGGGGGAAGAGAAGAGAAAAGTTCTAAAGCAATGTAACCAGATAAAAAAATATTGCAAGACTTTTTCTACGCCAAATGTCGAGAAGCTTTCTCCAGCAAGTTTTACTCATCCTTAAATAAAATATGTCAAAAACCATGATCTCTGTCTTCAGTGGCAGCAAATTATGCTCATTTTCTTTTTATTTGTTCGTTAAAGATCACTTAGTTTAAAATAATTAAAGTATTCTTTGTATAGTTTGTATACAGTCACTAACTGATACAGATTTGCCTTAGAAATAAGTGTTCTTTTGCTATGATAATATTGTTTTAACTGTGTTTGTCTCAGACCATAAGCATCACAACTTTTTGGACAGAGTTAATATATTGCTCCATTCTTCAGTTTTAGAAAAAAGAAATAAAATAAAAAAGCCATAGTAGATGCCATAAAAGAAAGCTTTCAGGATGGTTATTTTCATGTTCATTTGCTTAAACTCCATAATCGATAATACTTTTATTTATAGCTCACATATATTGTCATTGACAATATGTTCATCACATACAGCACTTGATTGTTTGTTCAAAGAAAATTATATGGAAAGACAAGTCCATAACAATCCCCCTGGCCTTGCCCTGATTTCATTCCTGAAGGATGGCATTCCCTGAGATCTTCCAGGAAACTGCAGTATATTTTGTGTGATCACACACGTGAAACTCAGGATCTTATCACCAGTGTATCATGATATTTTCATTCATGCATGGAATATACATTAAGAAAACTAAGCACTGTCATTCACTTTATCTTAGCTTCATAGGTATGTTATATGCTGATCACATGCTGTCTCTTTTACCAGGTGTACTGAGAAAAGCACAGTATATCCTGTATCCCAAACACTTTCTTTTCTCCTTTTTTCCTAATGGAGCAATGTACGGTTTTAGCCAAAGAGTAGCTCTCTAACACTAGAACTTAAAATTGACTAAGGAACCTTCATATTAAATACATTTCTGTATCACTTCATTATAAATAGGTACCATTTAGAAAGTATTGCAGTGCAAACTACTTAGAAAGATTAGGTATTATTACATGTATTGAGGCTGGAAAGCAGTTACTCCAAAAAAGAAAATAAGAGAGACTGCACACAACAAGAGTTGCCAGTACAATACTGTGGCCAGCACATCCTTTGAATGCACAAGGGACTATCTAGAAGAGGAGGAGCGAGGTAATACTGTGACTGTAGCTGGTAAATTCCAATGCCAATAGCTAGTCTAGAGCCCAGTTTGAATGCCACACTTCAAAAAGGATGTTGAAAATTTGAAAAAGATTCAGAAAAAAACCACAAGAATGATTCAAGATCTCTCTTCAGTGAGGCACTTAATTATCTCAATCCATGTAATTTATTACAGTAAAGGTTTATGGTATAACTTGATCACAAGCAATGAGTACCTGCAAGCAGAGAAGATTTCTGACAATGGAAGGCACTTTAATCTAATGAATTAGATACAGATGGTTATTATATAGATAAAACAAAATCCAATGGCCAGAAACGGACAGCTAGGTAAATTCAGAAAAGAAGTGCACATTTTAATATTGAGGGGGAATACTAGAACAACTTTTCAAGGAATGTAGCTAATTATCTGCACTTCAAGGACTCTGAATTGATTTTGAGTGTCTCAACTTCACACCATAAAATATGAATTTGCTACGGAGACAACTGTTTAAATTGCAACAGGATGCAATTGTGCAGAGGCTGGACTATGAAGGGTAACTGAGCACTGGAACAGGTTGCCCAGACAGGCTGTAGAGTCTCCATCCTTGGAGATATTCAAAACCTGACTGGACACAGTCCTGGACAACCTGCTCTAGAGGACCCTTCTTGAGCAGGGGGGTTGGACCAGACAATCTCCAGATATGCCTTCCACCATCAACCATCCTCTGATCCTATGATTCTGTGAAAAAGGTCAATAATGTAGAAAGTCATAACGGCTTCTGACTTTTAGATCTATGAATCTCTGCAGCCTTATCCTAAAATCATTTATTTACATTTACTGTAAGTGAAATGTAAATATTAAATGTTACTCTTTGATTTGGAATAATTTAATTTCCACTTAGATAGCATAAACGCAAAGCTGCGGAACATTTTACCCATCCTATTCAAGCAGAATTTGTGTGTCAGTAAGTACAAAAAATACAGTAAGTACAATGATTTCTTAAGAACTGGGAGACTGAAAACTTGTGAAGCCTACACTGTACTGTTTTCAGCAGTCTTTGCCTATTGATAGTAGTTATGCAAAGTAATTAATACAGACCTGCGAGAACCCTTGAGATGTCTTAAGGCAGGAGGACTGCCAATTTGTGATAATGTCTTAAATGTCGTTTTCGTTACCTCAAGACCATCTTCCTCTGTCAGACAAAATACAATGGTATTTACTCCTGCCAAACCAATCAGCTTCGTTTTGTTTTCAGAATCTGTGAGGGTTAACTCTGGATTGAAGCTCTTTTAGTCAGACATTATTATCTACTGTATATTTGTATATTACCAAGCAGAGCAAAGTTATCACCTAAGCAGACATCACTTCAAAAGTTCATATAAAAATAGCAATTAAAATTAAAAAGACAGCGACTAGAATGGAAATATCAAAGCCAGGCTATTCCCACTTGTTTTTAACAACCTATGCTGCTGGCCTAGGTTTTGTAAAGTATTTAATATTTACCAGTGTTCTCACAAGAGACCAAGAAATTAAAATATTACAGTTTGAAATTACCTCAAAGGTCATAGATCCATGTCAGCTGCATTTAAAAAAAAATGATGGAAAAACTTACCTATACAAACTGGTGACCTATATTATTTGAATTTTCAATTCAGCACATAAAACAGAAACCAAACTGATTTTTATTTTTAAAAAGCTGACAGATAGATATATTTATTTACTAGCAGAAGTACTGTGGCTTTCTAGTTCCACTGGAGAATAAAGTTCTACTGACAACCTGAAAATTACTGAAAAACAAAGGACTAGAGTGGAAACGCAGACAGCCCATCACTGAGGAGGAGGAAACAGGCCCCACTGTAATGGTAGTCTGCATTCAGCTCGGTGAATGCATTACTTTCTACAAGAGACAACAGTGCTGCATCCCTTTTCCAACTGGCAAAGCTGTGGAAGGAGCTACAGATCCTAGAGCACACCCAGCTAAATATCAATATGCTGATCTCCTCAGCCATGCTGGAGAAAGTCCAGGAACTAGAAGGGAGAGACATACATCTCAGAAGTGCAGCAGTCATCTTTTACAGCTTGGGCTTATGCACACCACTGCCAGACATAATAAATCCAGAGAAAAGAGAGTCTGAGCTAACCCACATAAGGAACCGTTCATTGAACTCATGTAGTCTATACTGCAGGCAATGAGCATGGAAGCTGGCTATTAGGCATGAACTCCACAATTGCCTTGTTAAGTGCCTGTGAGCTCTCGGATGAATGCAAGTCGGGTTGAATTTTTGTGCAAGACTTTTACATCACACTGCCTGGTATTGGATTTTGAATGCTTTGGACTCTATATATTTATGCATTTTTTATAAGTGTTACTTAATATGCAAGTGCTATGAGATTGTACATTAACTGGAGAAAGTGTAATTTATGGGAGATAGTAGCAGTTTTCCCATACTCAGCTAAACTGAAATAGTGAGCTAGCCTTTTATCATGCGACTTATTCACAGCCACCACATAACACAGATCTCTTCGCCCAACAAAATCACAAGTTTTGCAGTCAGCACCCTGTCCACACCTGACAACTTTCTTTGTTCCTTATATTTTTTATTCTCTCACTAAAAAAAAACATTGTAAGGAAAGCAAGATAATACTCTTCATCTTACACTGTTTCACTAGACAGCCAGTTGCCAAATGACAGGTATAAGAATAAATAGAAAAAATGGAAAAGGCCTAAAGGGTTGTGCAAAAGTAACATTTGTTTTCCTTTTTTGGGGTCTAACCATCTCTTCTGTTCCCCCTGTGCTCTGTAGTTACTCTTATAGCCACTATGCAGCATAATTTTTTCTCATCTGTTTATCAGACTCAAATTTCACTGTGACAGGGAATGAACAAATAGATTGTTCCTAATATTAAATCCACTCTCCTAACATAACATAGGATTGAGATGTCTGAGGGAGGACAGTCAGAAAAAAAGCAGAGAGAAAAGTAAAACTAAAGAGTTAAGAGTATGAAAAATTAAGAAAATAATGATCAGACCAAAAGAGGAATGCAGTCACATGAACAAATAACTGAAAGGCTAGGATACCACTGACATTTCAACCTTCTGCTACAGTCTTTCCACCAAAGTGAAAAAAAAAAGTGCTCTTATAGCAAATTTTCCTCTCTGCTTTGTGCTCTAGATAGCCACATTTATTCTAAGGACTGGAAGGAAAACGTACTATGGATAATTCTAAGTTCCCACAAGTTTCAAGAGGAAGTTAAATGCCTTGGGCCTTCATAGCCCAAATGAGCCAAGCTAAATACGAAGGAGAAAAAAAGAATAAAGAAGATTTATCCTTTCTAGGCTGCTGAAGGATACTGCACCCCAAAGGCAGAGGCAGCTTTTGCAGGTATATGAGTACAAGAGGATGGAGTTTGCAAAGCAGTGGATCCCACAGTCTGCCTACTCCACATCCCTTTCAACATGCATATGGTAGGTGGCTGCCTTGCAAATCATACACGTGGCAGCATATATAGTAAATGCTCATTTTGATGCCAAGGAGATTCTGCAACCTGGGGTGGTAACAACTGAATTTAGCTGCTACTTTTTGGTAGGTGCAGTTCTACTGAAAATGGTCATTCAAATTTGGTGCTAGTGAGCAGTGAAAAGGTATCTAATAGATGCAAGTATAAAACAAATGGTCAGGCAGAACCATACATATAAAGCACTGGACAGATAACAAATATATCTTTTTAAAATTATTGTTGATATTATTGAGCAAATCTGTATGAAATTACAAGAAAATGTCACCCTCATAAGACTCATTTGCCACCATAGTGTTCTCCCTCCAGAGGCTGACAAGCATATTGCAAAATGACCAAGTCTCCTCTTTGAAAGCTTTTCTGTCTCCCACTTAAAATTTCTATTCCTTTCCATATTGCTTCTAGGAATGGCTGCTTTTGGATATCACCTCCTAGCCTCCAAGAAATCTTTCTCCTATAGAGCTTTATCACGAGCTGCTTCTTACTTAACCCTTTTTTTTCCCACCTTCTGTGTATCCTTGATAACTGCTTAGTAAAATAATGTTCCAAAATTTATAATCAATAGAATCAGGGCAGAGCTGTACTTTATGACTAGAAATAAAATTACATAGCCAAGGAAAAATTAAATATTATTCAAAAGTTATACTTTCAGGTGATTTTATGCAGCATTTCTCTTTCAACTTGTGAAGTTAGTACCTAAGAGCCTTAAAAAAAATTTTTTTAAAAGCTGCATCCTCCTGACAATTGTATACTTTCTAAACCCAACTCAACAACAACATCAATGAAAGTGGATACTCCATCTGGTCAGATGGTATTCCCTTGCCCTTGCCCAAATAAATTATTTATTTTCTTCAGAATTAAGGAAACCCAAATGGATTGTTTGGGGCTTGTGGTTTTCAGGAAAATTGTGCGAAAACATCATGTTATGTCAGAAACAGTGAGAAACAATCTTGATAGTATCATCTCTGAATATTGCTATCCTTTTAAATTACTGGTGTCTTTGGCATCATCTCAGATATTGCTATCCTTTTATATTACTCGGGTCTTTGGATTTCTCTAGTTGATAATTTCTCTTCTCTCCATACATTGTCCTTTTCCTGTCTTTCATCTCTCTTCATAGGATAAGAAGTGTATTTGCTGTTCAAAGCCTTCTGCTGTCACATATTCTGCAGATATTTTCATCTAAAGCAGTCATAAAAGGCAATATAAATGAAAAAGTAATATGATATATATTTTAGGGAACACATTTACAGTACATACTAGTGGCAATTTTACATAAACTGGATCTTCCTTCCTCAGTGCATACTTCCTAGTTTCCTACTGTGACTGTGTTTACTCTGTAAGTTACTTTGGATCCTATTGATGCAATTCTACATTAGCAGCAAAACCAGTGAGAAAATGAAAGGTAATCTTGCTAGTAGTGAAAGAAACACTAGTTTTTAAAATGTCAACTTCAAGGAATATGGTGAATTGATATTTATGTCAGGGTGGTATTTTGTCAGGTGAGATAAGTTGAATGTAAATGACAACAGCTCAAAAGAAACTACATCATTCTCCAGACTAAAATAATATAAATTAATTAAAGGTAATTTTGTTTCACAGTGATATTGATGTATTGCATAAATTAATGTCTTTTGTTAATAGATGCTGGATATCCAAAAAAGTCTACCTTTTCCTGATAAATTAAAATGAATCAGTACCAAAGGTCACTGCCATCTGCCAAATACTACTACATCATTTTAGCTCATAAGAAAGGATCATTCTGGTACCTCTGACATGTCAGAGTGGTAGTATCACTGGAAGAAAAATACAGACAAAATCAGTGTTCAAAGGATTTGCAAAAACAACAACCGAAAAAAAAAACAGGAAACCAAGAAACCCCCCACTAAGATTAAGCATTATATTCAGCATGCTACAGCAGCTCCAACTAACAGTAGCGCCTGCAACGCTTGCTTTGGTGCGTATGTTTTTTCCAAAAGTCATTTTGGCCCTGGCAACATGTTCTTAGTCTCTGTTGTTTTTGTTTCTTTGAAAGTGCAAGAATGGTATGTTATGATTGATATATATCCTGACACTGCCACTCTGAACCAAATCATTCTTGTTTTCAGGATCTGTGAATATCATCTGACCGTCACAAGAATTCATTTTAAAAAATGATGAGCGTTATGTTGGGCTTCTCATTAGCAGCATGGATGCAAGCAGCATTACAAAGGCAAGAAAATGAAACTACATGTTGCAATCTGTTCCTCACATAGGTCGTTCTCTTTGATCCCCACTGGAAAGTATTTACTGTTACCCAGGGTGTATAACAAATAAGCAGTTATACCAACAGAGTCAAGCCTTATGACACAGTGGAATTCAGCACTGGCATTTGTATCTACAAGACACAAAGATCCATTGTGCTCATTATAGGCCAAGTTCCAAGCTTATATTTTTCATTACCTGTGCTTGAATAAAGACCTAGGTGTTAAGGTTGGTTTGTTTTCTGAAGAAGGTAAAAACCAGAAAGTACTAACATTTTTCAGTAAGAAAGTTACAGAAGATAGACAAGCTTGAGGGTTTTCACTATTGCTGAGTCAAAGCACAGAATTCAAACTCCCAGATTTTCCCTAAGTATTTAAAGAACTTGAAGTTCATGGAAGTTGTTAAATGCTCAGTGTTTACTACAAGGTATCTGAAAGTGGATCTAGAAGGCTTCTGTTAGGCTCTTACTATTAAAAAACAAAAAAACAAACACACACTACTGTTCTTGCTTAGAAAAAATATTATCATCAGAAAATAACTTTGCAGATGGCACTTACCCTAGCAGTAGCAGTTCTGAGTGAGCTGTTGTCTTCCTTCTGAAGGGTAACGTAAGGTTTGAAACCCAAAGAACTATTACCACAAAAATTCTCACCAGACATGACTAAAAGGTCAAAAAAACATTTATCATCAGGATATTTTGTGGCCAAATAATACTCCTGCCTTCGAATTATTTTCTGCTACTTACGAACCAGTTTGATGCTAATCTCAGATGACTCCAATGACTGAATCCTCTTTCTTCTCCTCCTAAGCTGTCTGACAAAAATCTCAATTTGGTGATGCTTGTATACTTAATAGCAGCAATGAGATCTCTGGATAGCTGTTCTGTCAACAGTTATCCAACTTATACCCAGTTCTTACAGTACACCTACAGAATTGTTATTTCTCAGTTTCTCTTCCCTTAAGGGATCAAGTTATATGCTCCAGCACAATCCTTAATCTGCTCATCTCCAATATTAAAATGGGATGTAAAATAGGTCACCTATTCACATATTCATGACTGTTTAAAGCCTGTCAATCTCTCTCATACAAACCTACCTAATTTTCCTGCATGCAGTTCATTTTAATGGAATATTATCTATCAAACCATAGTTGTACAGTATTTTTTATTCCCTTTGTTAAAGGAACTTGGGAATTTAACAGTGTTTTCTTTTAGTTATGACTAAAATTTTCACCCATCATTCATCATCACCTCAGTCTGTTTTTCTTTTATGAAAAGTGATTGTATAAAAAACTTGCAACAATACAATCCCGCAGGCTTGAATTTTCTTGCATAGAATTATTGATAAGAACAGTGTAACATGTCCTTCTGATGAAACATGTTTTTTCAAAAACCGTGCTTATGCATTTACTAGTAATGATAAAAAATGCCAGGAGCTGTATTTCTTATGCCTCCGTGTAAAGAATGAACTGCCTCAAGGCTAAATATTTCCTACAAAATGTCTTCCCCTCTGGAAAGTGGCAACCTTTTTATGCTAATGATTAAAAATATTCTGTGGATCTATTCTTGTATTTTGGGGGAGGAAAACATATTTTCTTTTTTTTCTTTGCACATTACCATACTTCATTCATAAAGATACCTGTAATGAAGCAAGTATGCTATAAATCACACCAGGGTAATAATCCAGAATAATTTCTAGAACATCAAGGGAATAGTCCATTATGTTAAGGCAAAAAATGGCAAAATGTTCTATATGATGGCAAGAGTTAAAGCTAGTATGGAACCAAAGACTCACAGTTTTTCAATCAACCTTAACTATAGTGTTGCTTTCAACAGATCTAAGACACTTTTTGACCCTTTGCCAAATATGCAATGTGAATTCATATCTAACCTCCCGAATTAACGTCTAATAGCCTACCAAAGTTTCCCCACATCAGAATTAAAGATGCTCATGTAGAATGAAGATGTCACTAGATGTGTATGGATTGCTGTTATATCCCGATGGATGCATACACAGAACTTCACAAATTCCCATTTATCATCATAAGATGTTTTTTCATCTGTGGTTGACAGCAGAAGGGCTAAATGTAATTATCATCACTATATTGAGATCAAATCAAATAGCTAGTTTTGCTCATATCAAAGTCAATATTACTTCATTTTTAAATAAGAGTTTTCATGACAAGTTCTCTTATTAAATTCATCACATAATGTATCTGCTCAGAAGAGAAAGTGTCCTCTCCTAAACGCCACTTTCTATACCACAACTTAATAGTAACTGTGATGGTTCTACATAGAACCACCTCTTTTGGCAGAGCCAAAAGAATCCACACATCTGCTTGCAGTTTTTGCCACATTGTGAATGAGTGATATGGTTAGCCATAGGGAGAGCAAGCATTATGTAAAATATTCAACAAAATATATTAAAAATCAGTTCTTGATAATGCTATTGGCCAATTCCCAAGCACAGACTTAACCTCTGTACGTTAAGGGCCTTTCCCAACCATCATGCAAATTAACAGAAAAATATTTCCCTGTAGTAAGAACGCATTTACAGAATTAGCATCCTTGCATATTACAGAATATGTCTTCTGCTGCTATCAAAACTCATTATGCAACAAAAGCTGGAGTCAAACCTGTTAGTCTTATTGAATCAGCATTTTCCAACAGAACTCTATCCCATCTGAAAGTTTTTGACCAGATCTAATTATACTTATCTTCTTTGCAAAGGCCTTTTGCGAGTTACAGATGAAAAGCACAATATTAGAACTGCCTGTTATTGCTATTCAATTCTATTTACCTTTTCTCTAAGGCTGTGGGACAAGAAAGCAGGGTAGTTTAGCTATTAAGCAGTACATTCATATGCCTAGGGAAGAACTGAATTCAGCTGTGGCCTCACACACTGCAACCATAATGCAAACTGCAATCAAAAGTTGAGCAGTTGAAGGGAAGGATGATCCAGCGGTTAAAGTCACTGGCCAACAACCTGAACCTTCACCACTTCCCATTCTGCCAGTTTCCTGCACGACCTCATTCAGCTCACTTAAGCTACAGCAGTCTGCATCACGCACCGCAGTGTACAGCAGGATGTCCAAGATGGTTAATTCTTGCATCTGTAGCACCACATGGGCACACCAGTTCAGATGGCCATGCTGCGCTCCCAGCTCCAGAACTAGCCTGCACAGAACCAGCTCCGCTTTTCTGCAACCACAGTATAAACAGGCAATCTATCTCCCAGAAATATTGATAGCTGTACTTACCTATTTTCCTAGTGTTACAGTAAAAAAAACCCTTTAGAGGAGCTCTATTATTAAAACTGTTTTCCATACCAGTTCATAAAGTAAGGAGAACATAGGACTGAAAATATCCAGTTTCCCATTTTTGATACACAAATACAATCCTATGCCATTTGTTAGCTCAGCTTCCTGAATCTTTCAAGAGTTTTGCTTCTGTCATCATTATGGTCTCTTAATAAAATATTCACTTATGGAAGGTGGAGTTCTTTTCCTAATTCACAACATTTATTTCTGACTTTGAAGAGTCAAGGGCCAAGATGCTGTTATCAGAACTGATCTAACAAACACTTACACCAGAATAACTAAATTGCAGTAGGGTTTTTTTCTCTTTACAGAATACGACTTCTACTGAGATATTTTTAAGCAGTTACTCCCTAGGATGCATATTCCTTCTACACTGTATTTCATTTATGTGCAAATGACTAAATCTATTTAATTATTTACCTATTTAGTTGAAACATATTATCATTTCAAACATGTTAGAACCATAATATTTGTTGCTCATTTACAAAGTTTTTCTGTATGGGACATCAAAGTTGACTGTATTTTGGTATCTAAATAAATCCATCTACTAAAACCATTGACTTTTTATGGGCAAAAGAGCAAGAAAAAATGGATTATGGTATTCATTTTAAATAGATAAATTTTAGCTACTGTTGTTTTATATATTCCATTTTGCCCAAGCACTATCCAACATCTTCCAAGAATGTATTTTCCAAGGACTCTGAAGGAATTATTTTCTTTCTTTTTTTGTATAGGGTGCTGAACATAGACCAATAACTCATTCCAGGCTGCTGAAATTTAATATTACTGAAGTGCAATACTGTGTAAAGCTTGGCAGCGGCAACCATTTGCAGGGTTTTCAGCTTGATATCTTGGCCAAAATCCAACTAGGTCAGCAATTACTAGGCCTTCAGAAACCTTTCTGTAACAACATAGGTGTGTGAATGTTTCAGAAATGCTGGGCCTAGCCTCAGGCCAAACCTCCACATTTCCTCAGCAGACCTGCTTTCCTCATTCTGGTTTCTACTCCATATCAAGCCTCCACAATGCATAGATACTCCCCTATACTGGTATCTTCAGGGTTTGTCTTTCAGACGAGGAGCCAGCTGGTTTGGTCCTTCATCCTGAGCATGGAGGAAAGCATACCTGACCACTCAGCTCTGGTAATACACTTTGATCTTGACCAAAGGCTGAATTTCTGACAGAGACATTCAGGGAGCCCTGCTCCAATGAAAAAACATTCTGAGATCATTAAACTTATTATTCAACTTACCACTCCTCTCTAGCAGTGGAAAAACTCAAGATAAGAAAAGTCTTGCCAAATAGTAGGTGCAATATTTCCATCTGGGTTATATGATAAAGCTTTCAGAAGCCCATAGGATAGGGCCACACAGCAATTCCTGCTGCACAGATGATCTCTACTGTTCAGCAACTCCAGTTGCAGCTGTCTGTTTTCCAGTTACCTGATGCAAAACCAAAAGCTCTTGAGCATACTTCATAATGTGAAGAAAGTTAAAAATAGCAAATGAAGCAAATGAAGGCACATTTTATTATAGGGCAGTTTAAAGTACTCACTTCGTAACATGAAGTCTAGGAGACTGCAGTCTTAAATATTGATTTTGTATTCATTGTCATTGACAGAAGCAATTTTGTTTTTGCTGAATGTAATAAATATGACTTTAAACAGAATAAGGCCCTTTCAGCATGAAATTTTGCATCTAACTGTTTATAAGCCTGAAATTAAAACTGCTAGAATTGGGGGAAAAAAAATAACCAAGGGGGTTTTCAAAAATTTAAAACTCTATCATGCATAAATGGAGCTCATCAGAGGAAGTAATTTCCCTGCAGAAAACACTCCATCTTTTGTTTTATGTAAGTTAGCAACATGAATATTTTATTCTTAGTAAAACCGCCTTTACCCCTTCTCATTTCATAGCTTTGCTTGGTGCCTCAGATAAATAGGCCTTTTTTTTTTTTTTCCTCTTTGCTGTTCAAGCCTATTGCAATTACAAGTTTTGCCGTAGCTCAGGAGATATTAGAGTTTGGGATTTGGCTTCAACAGCAACTATATCCTTTGTCCCTGTCTAACATCCATTCTAGAAAGTGAAAGTTCTAGAAATGGGAATTAAGGGCAACACACTGCAGGGTAATTATTCCCAAGATATCCTTCATCATTTGGAAGGTGTGGCTGTCATTCTCCTCAGGTAATTTAGGTTTTGCTCAAAACTGACTGCTTGCAGCCTGGGCAAAATTTTACAGCTACAAATAATGTAATGAAAACACCTACACTGTACATACGAACCACAATAAAACAATGGCCTAAATGAATACCAAACTGAATTTACTAGAGAGATGTATTTCAACTTCAGGGTGAGAATAATAAAAAGAATCAGTAGGGTGAATAACATACTGCATTGCTGGGAAGCTTTGCCCAAATCTGTGAGCAAAATAGCCTACGCAAGAATACAGACCCTATACGAAATTGTATTTTAAATTACTTCCATCTTGAGAAGCTTAAAAGTAACTTTTTCAATCAAGTTGAAAATTTGGGGAAGATAGGCTATTTGACCTATATGCAGTTCTATTATGATTGTAAATTCTCCTCTTTGAGAGCAATTTTATTTTTAATTTTGTTGCTTGGAATGTGATAGCTTGAGCGACTGATTTTCTCACTTAGTGTTGTTGTAGTCATTTTTATAGCTTATTTTTTTTTAGGTTGAACATTTCCAAAAAAGCGGTTGCACCATGTTATCAGATATCCCACCTAAACAGGAATATACCTTCTCCTTCAAACATTATCTTCTGCAGGGATTTTTTGAACTGCAGGGAGTGAGCAGGGGCTGATGTACCCTTGGTGCCCTACAAGACATTTAACACAAGGCTAGAGCGCCTCTGAACTACCTGAGTGTCTGAGTGGCAGAGGGAAGCACTGCTTGATGATACTAGTTCAGGACAGCATTATTAATACAATAGTGCCCCTGGCTAATTTAGCTTTGCCACTCCAGACTAAATTACTCAGGCTTAATAACTCTGAGACAGATTCATGCCATTCCCAGTGCCAAAGTTGAAGTGCTCACTCTTGGACCTACATACAGAGTTTATATTGCACAGGATATGCAAACCATGCCTTTCAGTCTCTGCTGTATTTAGAAGCCTGATTACTGAGAAAAAAAAAAGAATTGAATTTATTTTGGCTAAGGAAGACCTAATTTTAACTTAGCTGCAAGGCAGACCACAAGCATACCTTGTCAAAAGTTCACACAGGAAGACTCTGCAAGATAAAACAAAGTAACTTTCCAACTGCAAGACCTTAAGTCAACACCAAAAAGTTTTGCCTTCTTGGTCAAAAATCACCACAGGAAGACTTATATTCCAGAACACCTGAATCAAATCAAGCACTTAGGAAAAGACCAGCCTTTGACCAATTTGTGCCAGTACTTAGAAAACATCCGGTAGCAGGAGGCATTGTATGAAAAGATCAATCTCTGAGCTCACTGGTGAAGGTCCAAGTTTCTATTCTGCTGATGTCCAGAAGACTGTGAGATCTGATAAGTTTCAAAATCTTTTTCTTCTCAGCTATCCACATGATGTCTTTATCCCCTATGAGAAATCTAAGGGGTTTTTTAATTGTTTAATTTGAGCATATGAAAGTGTCTGTGTAAATGAGCACTCAAAATTCCCGCAAAGATGACATCAGAGAGTATTCCCTGCTTAAAAAGACTAAAAATAGTCATAAAGACATGCATTGATATTTGTTCTCTGTCCTATACTTAAAGATCTACAGACACAAGAAGCCTGTCACTTGTGATTATTAGCAAAAAAGAACAGTCAAATTTCATCTTTTACTGGCGCCATTAGAGTTTGTCAACATAGAACAGGGAAATTTTAAGATTTACTTGGTCTTAGTTTTGCAGTAGTTCATACCTGAGTTATTGCCCATCCTCTCTGAACCCTTTTCAGACTTAAGGAATGAATATCTGATCATGTAATTTAACTCTGCCATTGATGTTGTAATTAACATATTGATTTGACCTAATCTGTTAATTGCTGCTTCATTTTTACTCCAGTTTATTACTGAAATTTATTGCATGTTTTCTTTATTTAATCTTACGAGGTCCCAACTCAGTATCTATAAAAATATACTGAGTTATATTTCCTATGATATTCCACGTGGACCTAAAATTGTTACAGATATTGATAGACATTTGCTAGTACGCCTCACGCCTCTAACTTTTCACCTCTCCATCTACCAATTTGTCTTTGATTCTCTCACTGTCCTTAACCTGATTAGCGGCCCCAGGGATTGTGAAATCTACTTCACTGGAAACAGCAGGAGTGCTATATAAATGCCTAATCACCCATCATTTAAAAATTTCAGTAGAAAGAAGAAGCAAGTTGGCTAGAAAATATACCAGAAAACAGCTGTCTCTTCCACATCAAAGCCATGTAAAACAGTCATAACTGGGGGAGGTCAGTCCTATGAAAGATGCTGAGGATATTCCAGAACCTCAATCCTGACTGCTGATGACAAAAGTAACAGTTGATGACATTTATAAATTAATTAGTAAATGTTGTGTAGAACAAGCAGTTTGTGTTCCTTTAGATAGTCTGTGAGCTTTCTAGCAGTCCTTAGTGTCTCCCATAATTCAAAAACTGCCAAGGCTTTAAGGTCGACTGTCTTCCCACTCTGCAGTGGGAGAAGTTGAACTGGGGCTACAAATCTAATTTTCTAATTGCAAACACAGTGAAAAAAGAAATATTACATTCATTTTTTTTTCAAATAGTAGAAGGAACCTTTTTCAGCTTAAGATCCTAGACAGAGAAGCATTAAACAGCCAAACATCATTTATGGCTGAAGTTGCTGTATTAGCTTGCTTTTAAAGACAACCCTATATACAGGGCAAATTGTCAGTGATCATAAACTCTGGCACAGCAGCGCTTTTTGACAGATATGATTTTCTAGTTCCTTTATACTCTGATTTCTGTGTTGCACTGCCCTTTAAAAATACAGCCATAAATCACTGCTATTTCCTATATATTAATGTAAAATATAACAAAAGAATGGCATAACTCATATAAATAGAATGTTATGCTAATGCTCAAATCTCTCACTGAAAGCAACAGAGTTTAACTTTGAAACAAGGTTGTTACTCATCTTGTCCATTAAACCATATTTCAAAAAATACAGTTTAGTTTTATTATCAGGCTCATATCACTTTATTCTCATGACCTGTTATAACATTGCATTTAACAACAAATAATTCATACAGCCTTTTAACTGTGTTGTTCTGAATGTAAATATTGGATGGCTAGAAGCTAATGCAAGGAAATAATTTTTCTAAGGAGTTGGATTATTTACTAATTGTTTATTATAAAGGTATTCTCTTGCCAGAAATCAAGACTTAAAATGCCACCTTCTTCAAGGCTTTAATGTTATTTGGATCTCTGAAACATTTATTTTTAATTTCACAGTAGTGTCACAATTCAAGTGGTACACCAGTCAATTGTTGATTTATTTTCTTTCAGGCAACATGCAAATAATCTCTTAAAAGGTTTGCTTACAACCCTCATGTTCAAGTTGATATATATATGCAGTGAATAAATCAAAAGTCATCCATAAATGACTTCTTAAGGCCCTCCTGAATTTAAAAATTCTATTCACAATTTTAACAAATTATTTGAAAAATCTCATATCAGAAGTAACTGAAAGGAAACTCATTAATGACCTTGGGCCATTCACAGTATAGGGGCTGATGGGGAAATTAGCATCTACAGCGCCCTCCTGCTTCTTTTGAGCTAGCCTATAGAAGCTCCTTCTTGGCTGTGAAGACACTTCTGCAAGCCAGTTCTTCTAAATTACCTGGGAACTAACAGGCCCACTGAGTAGTCCAGAAACTACAGAGACCTCAGAAGCTGTCTTTGTCAGAGACCTCACTTTCTCACTAACAATTTTAAAAGCATCTCTTAAAATCTATTCATTTTCTTTTCCATTTGCTGTGGTCAGAGGCTGCTACACCCTAAGCATGAAATCATGAGATGCTGGACTTCAGGTATGTATAGATACCAAGTCTTAGCTCAGTGTTGTCCTGCAGCAAAAAGAGGGAGCAACCAAATCAGATTTTCACAGGCTCAGGAAACCAGATTGATTTGCTGGGATGCCCACTCCAAATTCATGGTCCCCAGACCATCCAGACTGACCCATGCTGGAAGAAATTACAGCTCCCGGCTGGCTCCCAGTTTCTCATTTCAATAGAAAGGAAAGGCAGGCACACGGGGGAAGAACTGGTGTCTCCTGGTTGGGTACCGTGACGTGGAGGGGGTGTTGCTGCAACAGACTTGCTCAGGCAGCTCAGAGTTAGGGTGAGGGTTAGCGGTTCGTCTGCAACTGGCAATTTCACTTCCCACCAATGCTCTTTGTAAGCCCCCAGCTGAGCCAGCTCAATACTTGTGTGTTGCCTGACGGCCAAAGGGAAACAATAGCCTAGATTTTCAGAAGTCACCAAGCAGGTCAGCTTCAGGACTAGACTACGATGTGTAACGATAGTCAAGCTGGCTACAGGGCAGGTTTAACAAGTTTGAACAGCCTCCTGAGGTACCTTGAACTAGACTTCCATAAGAGAGAACAACAGCTAAGAAGGAGACATATATATGTGTCTATAAAGCATATACCTAAAGAAAATTGTATCTGTGTGTGGGGGGGGGGGTTAACAGAAATTTTTCAAAATGTAGTATTTTGCTAGAGCAAATTGCAATAACAGTTGTTTTCCAATAGTACAATGTTTTCTCAAATTGTCAGTGAACCTTCACGATGTATCAGGATGAGCTTGGTCTTTCAAGCTTTGTCTTTCAAATAAAACAAAGAATGGAGAGTTATAAGATTTGGATTTTTCTAGCATCTCTTTTTGAGCATATTAAGAAAATTTATCTAATTTTCAAGCAGTTTCAATATTTGTTTCATTGGTGCCTTGTGAGATAAATTTATTATTTGCAAGAGTCACTAACACCTGACAGCAACGTGCTTCACAGGAGGATATTTTTAAAAAGCTGGTCAGCACATCTTAAAAATATTATTTGCATCACAGACAAATATTTCAAATATTTCATGTTTCTAACACTTTCCTGCAGCTCTAAAAACACTCAAAGCCTAATTCTGTTCTCACTGAAGTCAATTACATTTTGGCAATTATGTCGATATAAACAGGATAGGGTCTTAATGTAAAAATGCTGTAATGAACACAAGGTATTGCGAGATAAATGGTTTTTGGATTCCAAATCATCTTGAATCAAATTAATCCCTAGTAAATTATTTTTTCCAGTTTAAAAAGCCTGTTAACTCTGTGTCTAACGGACTAAAATTGGTCTTTAGATCTATATATACCTAATTAGCTATTCATTTTATTTTTAGAATCAATTAATTCGCTTTATGAAAAATGCTAGTGTTTTCCCAAGCATCTTTCATCCAAGACGACATTTTCTTTTATACAAGTTGTTGTCTATTTGGAAATGTAATTATCTTTATAAAAAGATAGATTAATGTTTGATGGCCCAGCCTGATTAAATTTTACCTCTTATAGGAAGGAGAAAAAATTATTACAAAAACTATGCAAATAATTTGTTAGGTTTTTTTTAAGAGGACATTATTATTTTGTATAATGTATTTTCTAATGAAGTCAAGATGTAGCTTCTCAGCAATTTATTCCAGATTACAGTTAACTTTATAACTTTGACCTTCTATTTCCACGAACATTGAAACTGTACTCTGAAAATCAAATTAGAATTTGGAGTTTACTGACCAGGAAGATTGTATCAGGAAAACTCAGCCTCTCATATCTTTGCAGGAATAAAGTTAATGAGTGTTAGAGCCTCGGCAAAGCTAATTCATCTACAAATTAATAATCATAGATGAATGATTGCATTTATTTATTATAACATTTACTCAATCCTTACTTTGATCTTTATTATAAGTAAGAAATTGTACTAATGATTCTTTCAGAATCACACAAGTGGAAAACAGCCATTCAACACTCAGCAGCATGAAAATATGCTGTCTAAAACAGGCTCTTATTTATTTTTCTTATTCTTTTTTCTTCATTTTCTCTCAATGTCTATTGTTGTACAAGAAAAATCCTTAAGTTTGATAAACTTCAGTACCTTATTTTTCAGATATTCATGACCATATGCAGTTGGGAAATACATGTTTAAAATGACATAGTCAGTAATGCTCTACTTATTATATACTATTATATGCTATATAAATACTATACTTAGTATTGCTCTACTTATATCTTTCAGACAGGCAGAAGTATTTGCCTTTTCATCACACATGGGAATAATTAATCTTTTTCAGGGCAATATAATAAGTATATCCAAAACATGCAATGTTCTACATTTGATACTGTACATTCTTATCCAAACAGATTAGTGTTTGTTTTGATAAACCAATCTGTAAGGAAAAATGAAATTTCAGCTACTATAAAGTTTCCATTACTGCGTCTCAATATGCAGTACAAAAGCTCAGAAATATTAAGTCAGACAAAACTTGCAGCAGCTAAACTCATGTTAAAACAAGTTCCGCCCACTCAGAATTTGCTGAGAGAGTAGCCATGAGCCAAGGAAAGGATTTCTGATTTTTTTCCCATTCTTCTTATCACTAAACTCTTGATAACTGAGTGCAACAGAAAGCTTTTGCTTCCTTCTGCAATAGCTATCTCAACACTATCAAACAGCTAGCTAATATAGAACCTTAGCAGTGACCTCCAATGTTTTTGTATCAAGTCCCTTAGCAGCCCAGCACATCTATCACACTTCCCATGCCTTGTCTCCATCCTACCAAGACAAACGTGCAGATAGGAGAGGTATCTCCTTCTTCTGGAGCTGAGTACCAGCATTCACAAAGCACTAGATTTGTCATCAAATGAAGAACCAGCAGCTTTGCTTCAAGAAATGTAAAATGGACATACCATGCAGTTTTATCCCTCTGTTCGAGAATCCTGAGGCATTGCCAAGGTTTCAGACTCACTGTGCACAGTGAGCTTACAGTATATTTATGTTAGTACTGATGTCTGGGGGTGACCACTGAAAGTATTCTGTACTTGTAAATATTTCTGACCTGGTAATCCAAACCCATGTCTAACATCCATATTCCATGGGTTCGTTAGGCCTCTGCTGTTTCCAATACATTTTTATCTTTAAAACGTTTTTAAGTTTGATGTTGTAACTGAATGGTATCACACAACCATCACGCTCCTGTTCCACCACAGCTCAATTTAGTGATTCCTTGCATTACCAACTGCATCTCTCCAACAGGATGACTGCTATGTGGTAGAAGCTCATCAGTAACTGTTTGAATGGGGTGTCTTCACCCTGCAATAGTGCAGAGCATGCAGGATGGCATCATTCTAAGAACTAAATGTCACGCTAGAGTGAGACATTTTGCTGTTCTTTCCATTCCCTGAGTGAATCCATCTCCCTGCAACTATACCCTGAAGTTCTCATATTGAATTGCTGACTGTTCCCATAATGTTCTTTTGTTGATCTTTGAGTATTTGAATTATAATACTGTAAATAGCAAAGAATAAAGGCAGAAGAAGTGTCAAACCACACTGTGCTAGCAAAAAACTGAATTGTTCACTAGTTAGAGAAAGTGTTATTAAAGACTGAGAATAAATAAGAAAAACCCACACATCCATCCAACCTTTCATCTGGGTTTGAAAGGTTTCACATTTCTGCATTATCTGAGCACTCCTGAGTGTCAACTGCAACCCTTTTTTCTCCTTCTGCCTAACTTACGGAAGAAACTGCTGGATTAATTTGCAGTTTGATACATATGGACACAGAACTCCCCAAACAAGAGTTGAATGCTCTAGCGGTACATTTAGTTCTAACCATATAAAACGAACTCTACTCCCATTCTTCCATATTCTTCCTTTCCTCCATTTCACAAATGGATTGCAGACAAGGATTGTTTCTTCTCCAGTATGTACTGTAGTAAGCACACAAAGAATTCAATCCCATTTGGAAAACTCAGGCACTACTAACTTTTGGATTTTAAGCCTTCACTGCCAAAACTTCCTTCCAAGCTTTCAAAATTCCAGCTACTGTGGCTACCACTCCTTCTTGTTCAAGTTGCCTAACACAAAATCCAAATAATCTAGTAACTTTGCTGTCAAAACTGCTGGAGTTTCTTCTTCTGCCAGCTGACTGGGCAGCAGAGAATGGCTGAACCACAAGTTTTTCCACAGCAATACAGCTATTCAAAATAAAGTTACCAAAGTTTAAAGCACTTAAAGCAGAAGGATTTTCTTTTTTTTATTATTAACGTCCTTGTCAATTAAACAACATCACATTGCTCTCTGTTTGCTATCACTTATATACCTAGAGACATGACATTTCACTAGAATGTATTTAGTTCTGCCTAGACTAACATGAGGAAGACCGAGCCAATGGTTCAGAAGACAGAACATCTGATAACATAGACAAGGGTACAAGCACTTGCAATTTGTCTTTCACAGTCACCTTGATAATCAAGTGACTCTGTCTTTGGAGTGGCTCTGACATCTTCTTGTTTCAGTTCTGTACTATGTGCTCCACAGATTTCCAGTGACAATATTTGCCAACATATTGACATAATGTAACCATGATGGGTTTACATCATCAAGTTCTCTAAAGAGCGTTTCATCTGATGCTGCAACATCATGTCTGTGGATTCACAGTGACATGCTCAGGAGATTGTCATTATCACAAAGCCTACTACAGTGATTAAGAAATTTACAGCACTACAAAAAATGTAATAAGGAAAATTTACAGAAAATATTTTCTTCCTCCCCCCCCCCTTTTTTTTTTAACTTAACTATTTTCAAGCAGAAACACCTTACCATTATTGCGCAGGTTAGTCATCTCAGAATGGGACTTCCAAGATGCACCATTCATAGAGAGTTTCTTCAGGTAGCTAATCAGAAATGCCAGAGAGAAAAACACACTTCAGTACTTTTATTATCTGAACTAGAATTCCTTTCTCTTCTAATGATTTACAACCCTGACCAGTTTATTCCAGTCAAACATGTATGTGCTTTTTCTTTTAAAATTAAACAGGGGTGATACTTTTCCCTTAAGGATGACAAAGGGAAAGCTCAACCTTTTGACTATACCTTACTTATAAAATTCACCCAGGACATGGGAAACCCCTGCTAAAATCCCTTCTCTCACTGAAACAGATTCAGGGGGTAGTTGTTTTTTCAGGCAAAGCAAGGAAGTTAAACAAATTAACCCACACCCTGTTGAATAGTCTTATCCCTGTATAAGGTGTAGGCTCAAAGGGGTAAGGAAGGGGTGGTGAAAGGCACTCCTAGCATGCTTGCCTTCTTTGGAGGCTCTGTTGGAGGGGAAAAAATGGTCCCTCAGGCACAATCTGAGCAGATTTGCTGGATATGCCTTGTCAGGTGAGATAGGTGGAGTTTATTTCATGTGTGCATACTGATTTGCTTCAAGACATGACGACTGAAGTTTCTCCTGAGTAAACCCAAAAGCAGAACTTCAGACATTCAGACTAGAGAACTTTTAGTCAGAAACTGCCATGCACAGCTATGCATCACCTGAACAAGGGTTTTCATTTCCTTCTAAGGGTCATAATTTCAGATGTAGGAGACTAAAGCAAGGTTAGGCAGGACTTAAGCATTTAAGCCATTTTTGTAGCACAAGCTCTAATTGCCTATAAATCATTTTGTGTTATCTGCTTGGCGCACAGAGTTCGTCTATAAATATATAACTGTTTTAAAACCCATATTTCTGCCTGGCATTGAATCAATTAAAATGGATATATGGCACAGAGTTTTCTAATTGTTTGCTTTAAAGTTCTAGATTCAGAAGAAAATATTTTTAAGTGGGGTGTTGGTTTGGGGGGGGGTTCTTTTGAAAAATCAGTCTGCTTCTAAGCATTTAGCTTTTGTGAGAAGATGCAGTCTAACAGCTTAGGAATAGAAGTCACATGAACACCACTTTTCTTAAGTTGTATTAAGGTCATCTCAGCTGGATGTATAGCAATAATAGCACTGGCTTTAAAAGTATTTATTTCCTTTCACAAAAAATAAGAGAAATTTACACACTGTCCTCAGTTATGTTCAGTTAATCTGTATAGCCATAAAAAGCAAGTATCTTGTATGTGTTTGCCACCTTGCTGGGACAGAAACTAGTAGTACTCAACTGATACATCTCCTGCTTTGTGCCTGCATGCAAAATAATCAGCTAGTAAGGTGTTTTATCCAGAAAAGTGGTATATCAATAGTTGCCAACCTTTTCTTCCTTCCTTGGAATTTATGGAAGATCATAGTAATAATTTATCGCACTGTGACTGAGAGTCCATCATGTATTAGAGCTCATCTCTTCTGTGATTTAAAACCACCTACACAAGTGCTTCAGAGCTATTTCTGAGATTCCCTGAGCTGTTTTGGTTTGTATGAATCATGAAGCCAGTGAAAGTTTTATAAAGTTTCACTGTTCTTAATTTTTTTATATCTAAAACAAGAGAGAGTTCTACCCTGGGTCTTTTGGGGATACATGGAGAGGAACACAGCTGAACCGTTTGGGTCAACACAGGTTTCCTACTGCCCTTTACTTCAGTGCAACACCAGGTTGAGCACATTGGCCCCACGGCCATGCACACTGTTCTGGGCTGCCTTAGGAGTTCACATTAGCTTGCAATGGAGGAGCAGGATGAGGTGGATTTTAGACACATTCAGCGGCCACAGGGCACAATTGAGGACTAGTCAGTCACAAAAGGAGTTTTGAGCATGAAATAAAGCACCCTCAAAAGGACAGAAGTCTACTCCCAGAAACACTATTCATCGCAGTATAGCTGGAGAGTCCTCAATGGTGGGAGCACAACAGGGGTGAGTAAATCTACTCAATTTAACATAGGTAAGAGTCTGCGATCTGGAGTCAGATCCCAGGAAGGGTCCTAGCATCACCAAATGTCCTCAGCTTGGGATAACTGGCTGCACCCAATACCTGATATACTTTGCTGGACCTGAGTACTACAAATTACATACAAGTATATGATAGGCAGTGAAATGTTATATATTCATGATAATCAAAGGCAATTATAGTTGCATTTAAGGAGAAACAGAATTGTGTCTTTCAGGAGGTTAAAGAGAGAAAATTAACCTTCCTACCTGTCTCCCTGAGCATTTTCTCCCCTTATGAAAACATTTAAATAATGCCAAATTAGAGAAACTGTAAGGAATAGATTCTCTTTCGCATAATCAAAATGACCACGACCTTTAGTAGCAAAGTGGTGGGAGAAATGTTCTGTTAATAAAAGAAAAGCTGCAATATTAATAATGATTCCAACATCCGCCAGAGAAGCCAAGCCATTGTAGTGTTGGTGTCATCCACTCATCATTAGACAATAGAAATGTGACTCACCAGGAAACTGTCTTTGTACCAGGAGTGTTTCCAAAAACACTCCAACCTTCTCAACATCCCCTCCAAATCCAGACTGCACAGAGCTTTTTTTAAACAGTCTGTAGAATTACCTTCTCTTCTCTCTGCGCCTATCAGCACTCATGCAGTTATAATTAGACATAGCTAGATACCACCTACAAAATGTGTCTCACAAAATTGTGCTTGTTCATGTCTATGCAGAGAGAATGGTAAGGAGAGCAGAATTCAGACTTTTCTTTATAAAAGATCTACACATGTTGCAGTAAAAGTTCTTTTAAATGAACATATCCACTATGACTGATTCTGCTGTTATGGCATCTGGGACACTGAGAAACTAAATCAAAAGAAAACAAATGTATTTCAGTCATGTGAGCTACTCAGAGCTGTCAATGTTAACAGACTAAACCAGCTCTTCCACTTTTCCAGTGAAGGAATTGAGACCACCCAAGCACCCTATAAAAGGACTCAGTGTCTGGACTTTAGTAGGCCTTCTGGCTGAAAACTTGTATTTGAACAGTATGAACCAAACAGTTTGAATATCAGTCATAGGCCTTTGTAAACTGATCCAAAAAAGGTACAAGGAAAAACCAACCACATTTGCAAGAGCCTTATGTGGATTGAAGGAATATTTAATGAGTTTGCCAAACTGAGATTTTTATTTACATCCTCCCTTGCATGCTTTTGTCTAAATGAAACCAAATGTATAAAGTAATAGAGAACATCTTTGAACAGCTTGATAAACTACCTTGTCCCTGCTAGGGAAAAAAACTCCATTTAGAATGGGCATTTTCTTACACACATATTGTCAGACACATACTTCTTTAATCTGGACAAATATGAAAATATCCACATTCAGTTTTGAAAGTGAAATTTAGCAGCCACTTTTTAAAGCATGGTCTTAACTACAGCATGAGGAGAAGCACTGTACAGAGCAAAGGATAGCCACACTTGTGTTATAAATAATATAAATACAAAAACCTTGAATGACTAAAAGCTAATTGTAATGTTCAATAGTATTTTATGCCTTTTTCATAAGTAACCGGCATACATGCACTGTAAATGAAAGAACAAGTTGTCATGCTGTAATACAAAGATGCTGTGCAAATTCAATAACTGCAAACAAAAAGCAGTAAGTACAGTTCTAGGTTCTACACAGCTTCTAACACATCTTAATTTCTCTTTTTGATGCACAAGAGAAATGAAGTTGCTCGATTCCTATTTTAAAGTAGGAAACTTGGGATATTTCTAAAAATATGGTCCACTGAGCTTCAAGATCTCAACTGAAGCATCTTATATCTGACTTCCAGAACTAAGTCTAATTAAAATCACTTCCATAAACTAGATCCAGTGTCTCCAACTGGGAATGCAAAACCAGTGTCCATGCTCCCAAATTCCCATTCTAGGCTATCAGGTAAAGTATAAGACAAAATCCTGGGACTGAGCTAACCAGGGGCACTCAGAAACATGGATACTTACAGGGAATGCTAACACCAAGCAGTTTACAAGCACCTCAAAAGCTGAAACTTCCTCATGAAAATTTAAGGAACAATTTAAAATAGCAATAAAAAATGCAGACAGAATTTGCACATGTATTATTCACAAATAGGAAAAAGGCCTGCATTAGTCAAATTAATTGTTCTTTCAAGTTGCTCACACAGCTCGCTCTGAGAGTTGTTTTCTGCCATCAGTCACTCAGTGCACCTGTGGGCAACCACCCTGGCAGAGCTGTTATTGCTGCTCTGCTCTGGAGATGATTGCCTCTTTTCTTCTTGTAATCATACCAGGCAACTTGAAAAATAAAATTAAAATCATCTAAAAAATAAATCATTGTTATGAATTTATTTTTTCCTATTATAGATTAACACTGTTGCAACCTACCAGCATTGTTTCAAGTAAAATACAGGAAACAAGCCTTCAGCATGAACACTCTGCGATTTGCATACTTGTACTTCTTTAAAGATCTGGACAAAATATTAATGTGACAAGCGAGTAGACGGTAAGAAGTAGCTGAGCATGCTAATGCATTAATGTGCTCATCTTATTTCACAGAAGTAGGACAACACTTCTGGACACTTCAAGTGGGTAACTAACTCAGAATGAAAGTAAATCTTCACCCTACTAGTTTATGTCACAGGAGTCATAGCCGACATTAATAAGTCAAGAACTGTATTTGCACAATTGTCTTAGTCTCTGTGCCAAAATTTCAGCAGAGGGAGAATGCAAAACAAATCATTTAAGTAGAAGAGAGTAAAAGAAACACTGAAGTATTTGCTAGACTATAAATTTGTCACAGCTTCACTCTTCATAAGCTTAAAAATAAACACATATTCTCCACGATTAATCATAGATTCTCCATTCATAGTTCAGAATCTACCTCAGCCTCACAACACCTTTGCCAATGTTGCCTTGACAAGGTTGCAAGGGTGCTAAAAGAACACTGTCACAGGCTTTAGCAAGCCCACTGAGAAATGCCCAACATTCGGCAAATATTCCTTTTAAGTTCATAAGCTTCGACGCTGGAATCACATTAGGTGCTTAGATTTGGACCTCATCCTAGAGAACAATTGTCATGGTGCTGCATGTTCTAGGTGAGTTCCTCCCTCTTAATTTCTCTTTGGGGGGAAGGTGAGATAGAAGGATGCTGATTTTTGCTTTTTTTGCAAAGTTTGGAACATTATACTTTTATGCCAATAAAGGACAATAAAAAAAGATTAACCCTTTTTGCCCAGCTGTAAAAAACAGTAGTCTTGATTGCCCTTCACTTATACTGATTTCACACAGCTGTAACTGTTTATTTCAGCACAGTTAGTCTTGATTTACACTAGTTCAGCTAAGATGACAATCAAATTACCTATCCAGCTGAACTGCATGCAGCATTCGAGAAGGATGCCAGGGTTAAAAATTTTTGTTTCTACAAACATGCTGTTGGATTTTATGTACATTATGGCATTGCCAGGAGCATAGGCTATATCTATCCTAGCAATTTTAAAATGTGCAGTATGTTTCTCGACACACTAATACAATCACCTGTACTGTCAAACTGTTTGCAGGATCCCTGGCAGACCTTTTGCCTGGGTCCAGTTGCACTCTCCCAAGCAATTCCTGGGCACAATTGTGGAGTTAAAACCCTCTGGGGCTACTCGTGGCAGGCGGCGTGTGTGCAGCCTCCCCAAGCTGGGAGCTGAAAGAACAGAGCACACAACACACAGAAGCTGGCTAACTCATCCTTGAGGCCTGCAACATGCCCAGGTGTTTCCATTTACTAGTTTAGACATAGCCATAAAGTCCCCTAATGCCTCTATTAGGTACCAAGAATGTCTCATCTAAAAATAAATTATTGCAAGGAGGGTGCATGCCAAATTTCAACCTACAATGAGGTTATCCAAAAGCACTGGAGTTAGAATAGACTGTGATGTTACATATCTTAACAGAAGATTGAAATGTTGAAACAATTTTTTAAAGCCTTCTCTTAAAATAAAGCTCCCTTCCTGGATCAAGAAAATTGAGTAATATTTCATGTCTACAGTTATTTGTGACGATGAATAAGAGTTCATCTGCTGACAACCTGTCCCTTATACATCAAATGCTGCTCTAACAGCTAGAGAGGAGGAAGACTGTTAAGTGCAATTTAAGTGAAAAGAATCATGTCTCTATATATTCTAAAATAAGGGTTGATTATACTGCATTTGCATATGTGTCTATAAATTAGTCTACTATAACTAGAAGTTGTCCAAGAATGAGATTCTTACTCCGCCTGTCCCCACAAAATTTCACAGTTTCAACACACCAAAATAGCAGACTCAAAAATCCCCCAAATAGGTTATAAATTCAGCCTCATAAGACCTAGAAATCAATTATATTTGCTTCTGAGAACAAGGTTCTTTGGTAGAATACACCACTTCTGAACCAGCACAGCAGCATTTTCAAATCAAAGGTTTCCAGCTTTCTACTGAAAGCAGAAAGTTTCTGTTTTCAGGTGTTTCATTTTTTTTCTAAGAAGTCAAAACTGTCTGTAAAGAGCACACATTCCTCACAGAAAATGATTTTAATAAAGAAAATAGTTTCAACAGAATATTTTGGGCCACCTCTACAATGAATTCATGCTGGTTGCCTTTTGCAAGTAACAGCATGAAATCGCAAGGTTCAGAACTAATCCAGTAGAGCAGCCTCAGCCCCAGTGAATTTTAATCACAGAAGGCACCCAGCACACCCCCAATGGCCAACCTCACATTATTCATTTAAATCAACAATCAAAAAAAAAAAAAAAATCCTGGCTTTTTTCCTCTTGGTGGAGACTTCTTACATTTGGATGTATTTGAATTACGTTGTTTTATCTCTAGTGACAAATCTGTTATACCTTAGCTGCACCAATATCTTAGATGCATGCTATGCCTTTCATTCATTTCCCCTGTGCTTTTACCTCAGTATCTAATGTGCTGTCAGAATCAGAGAATCCATCCATAAGTAGTATGTGATGAGTAACTGCTGTATATGCAAGCACACCGGAGAAATAAGCTTTCATTTTTTCATCGCAATCATTTACATAGTGAATATGATCCCATATAAATTAGTTCCTGTCATCTCTCTACATTTGATCAGTTGAAGTAACCTTCTATTGAAATTGTGGGAAAGAAAGAAAAAGGAAAACTACCAGCAATTTGACACCCCTTTATACTTAGAGTTTGAAGGTTTGTACAGTTTTATATTCAAAGTGTTACACTTTCTGATGGTTTCTCCTCTCAGAAGAGGATTCCTTTGATAGTCAGACAACTTCTAGCTTATCCCTCCAGGCTAAAATCTCTATTTTCATGACTTTCTTTAGAAAATTATAATTTCTGTATACCACAGTATTAACTGGAGAGGTGTTTCTTAAATGGCTGTGGCTTGACAGAAATGCCTTAGCTTGGAAGGACTAACAAAAAGTCCAGTTCTGGAGGTTGCAATAACCTGCAAAGTCTGTGTTGCTGACATACAGCTTCTTACTGTAAAATACATCTCTTTGGTCTTCAGCCAGGTTCTCCAAGAATTTAACACAGAGTTACACCTTGACAGGATTCATCTTAAATCACACCTTTGTCTACACTTCTTAATACAAAAAAATCCACTTTGCATTAAAGTGAAAAGAGGTATGATTTAAGCTCTCAACACAAGGCAATTCGCAGCTGAAATAACTGAGCAGCATAACATATCTCTTTCTGTACAGGTTTTACAAGGCATCTGAAATAAATACACACTCTGTTCCATTAAAAAAAAAAAAACATATTCCTAATGAATATTTTCCAATATCTTAAAGCCAGGAATGTTAGGGGGTATGTTTTCAGTGCCACTAACATCTCTCAGGCTTTCTTAGACAAATCTGCCACAGAAAGTTCACTGTCCTGAGAAATGATGATAGAAATGATGGGGCAGGCATTGCCTTTGCATGACACACATTCAAAACAGTGTCACAAATGCCAGTGAAAAACGTGGTCAGCCAAATTCTGCTTTCTGTACTCAGTGCCATTTATAGGTTTGAGTGGATGAGTGCCATTAGCAGAATTCAGCCCACAACATTTCATTTTCACACGTCTATGTGGTCAAGATGAGCCGCTTTCAGCTCATCATCAGTTAAAAAAAGAAAAAAAAATCAACTAAATTCAAAATTTTTTTCCCCCCTTGAAGAAATATTCTTCAGCTATGATCCACCTTTTTTCTGTCTAGGAAAACTGGTCAGACTGTAACTCCAGCAGGCTAAAATTTACCTAGAACATAATTAAAAACTAGTGTGAGAAAGCAGAGCATGTAAAGTGGGCTCCCCCCAGACTACAGTGAGGGCAAAAGCATCATAATTAGCAGCTGCCTTAGCTTGTTCCTAAGTGGGGGAAAAAAACCACAATCACTGAAAGAATTATTCCTGCTTCAGCCATTGCACGAGATCCAAAACTCCAATTGCTCTTCATATAGTAATTAATCAGTTCCCACAGAAACACGAGCAGGATTGCTCTCTCCCATTCCCTGTGACGGCAAGTAGCTCACACGAGATGTCTTAAAAATTCTTAAGTGGCAAGCCAAATTACTGATGAACCAACAGCTAAAGTGTCAGGTTTATTTGCACTAGTATTCAAGACTGAGGGTGCATATCTGAAGCTAATGAGAATGGAAAAATATGGACTGAAAAATCAAGGAGCTGCACAATTCCTGAGCTATCTGCCTAAGAGGAAGGGGGCAATAATAAAACAAAAGACTTCAACAGACAAACTGGTTCAGAAATTGCATTTTTATAAATTAAAGCAATAGACCTAATTTGAAAAGATCAAATGATATTCTGAAGGTTTTAATATTAATACCTGTCTGTAGTTATGAAAATGCTCATGGCTTTTAAAGACTGTTTCCAAAATGTCGCAAATTTTAATGCAAATGTTTATTCATCCAAAAATGAGCACTGGTTATTCATTGCTGATTATTTTCCAATTTAAAAAGTTTTAATATTAGGCAGCCATTGCAATGCTATGTGATCCAGCTGACTAACCACAACACAAACTTATATAAGAAAGAAAAAAGCCCAACCAAAAAAAACAGTTTGAAAGTCCAACAAGATGAGAATTATTTATATGATTTATCCCAAAATTGCTCAAAAATAGAAAGCCTTCAAGGAACGAGGAAAATATTGGTTTGTTAAGTTTACTAAGCAAAACAAATAAACAAAAATTCACTAGCTACAGTGACATAGACGGCCATTTGACTGCTGGAGTGTACTGATATATTATTAGTTAAAAAAAAATGAGGAAAGGATTTTCATCTTTTGCAAATCAGTGTTGCATTTGTATTTTTCATTGTGAAATAGGATGGTAAGAGGATTTCATAACATCATTTGATTTTATTTATGCAATTCATACCAAATCCAGCCATGATCTCCATTGTATTTTTAAACATTACAGTCTTATTTAAACATATTTTATTTCAAAAGAGCAATTTTAGGTTGAAACATACATACTAAATATGCAAAAATCCTACATTCACTTCATGAAAAGGTCTCCTGTGGACTTCATTAAAGTAATGTAGGATCAGAAAAAGAGATCCTTTTCCCAGGAATTTTGGAAGATAAACTGCCTTCATGAAAAACAAACTCCCCACAAACCCATTGCCACTGATGTGAAGAGTACTGGGCATTTATATTAACCCTTTAAATCAATTTACTAGCAGATTTGGGTTCACTCAAACTCCTTTGAGTTTAGGCTCCAAGGCTTCTTTACAGCTACACACAATATGGGACGCCCTCTTATGGGGATGCTACAACACAAATCTTCCAAGGAGAAAATATGCATATTCCTTTGCAATGTGCTAGAGAGAAATCATCAGGTCATACATCTATATAACAATATGCATAGCAGAAAGGTCCACAGATAGAATTCATGAAAACATACCAGTTTTTTTTCCTCAGCTGTGCCCAACTGGTATAACATGCCTCAACAGGCAAACAAGCCTGATCAACTTTAGAGCAGACCTCCCCTATATAATTTTTGTCTAGGCAAGACAAAGAACGTTATAGATGTTTCCCTGCTAGCTCCATTATATCAGTTGGAAACCAAATGCAGCCAAAAATGACTTCTGCTTCTTCAAAACCTAAGATTTCTAATTTTGCACCTGTTACTGAGAATAAACACAACAAATCTTGTAACAGATATACTTTACTGCCCACTTTTGAATATTGCTACTGCACTTGTTTTACTGTTTTGGATATTCTCCTTAATGTCTGAATTATCTGCCATTAAAATTCATGTCCTCTCCTACACTAGGCTGCATATCATCTGAGCTGGAAGTAGGCTGCTGTGACATTCATAGCAATGCATGTCTTAGGGCAGAAAAAGCCTGTAAAGGAAAGTATGCATCAGTAGCACAGCAGAAGACCAGCTCACGCATTGAATGAATTTGTGATGAATATCATGCACACGCTTGTACAGTCAGTCATGCATCCAACACACTCAGCTCACCGAAACCCACAAGCCCCATCAGCCTTGTTCAGAAGAGACATCCTAGATGATGATAACATTGCTTGAGATTACTGGTTCACATAATACACATTTTTTGAAGCAACTCTTTCTTGCTTTAAAAATTTGAGTGAATCTCTATCCAGCTTCCTGTCTGAAAAGAACAGACCAGGCAAATCTACATTGGCTATTTTGATGGGAGATTTGGGGGGAAAAGGGATAACTAACAACCAGTTTGCACACAATTTTCAGGGCCCTGAGGGCACCACTAGCTCTTACTGACCCTGACCAGCCTCACATGGGACCCCCCCCACCCACACCCCTGCCCCATTTCAGCTCAGGCCCCAGACCCTAGCCCTTGCCTGAGCTACATCGAAGCTGTGCCTATGCCCAGCAGGGCCCTCCTGAGTCTGCCTGGACTTCCCAGGCTGAGCCCAGACCTAGCCCGTCACCTCGCCTTATCGAATGGTCACCAGGCCCTCGGTGGATCTTGTCACTCTCACCACCTTAGCCCTGGTTCCAGGGGTCTTGCAACCACTGCCCCACCTGTGCCGGGAGTCACCCTTGGCTCAGCAAGCAATCCCACTCCTGCTGCTCCCTGACAACACTGACGCACACTTTTCCATTGTAACATTGGAGATCACTGAGAATTTTTTATAAGATATTTCACCTTACAAAATGGCAAAAAATGTCAGCATTTACAGAAACGTATTGCTTTTCCTATAAAGGTGTCACTGACAAAAGTACTCAGATCCAAGCTGAAATTTCTGGTCAAAATCGACGAACCACTTCCTATACGATTGTAATCTCAAATTGGGAACAAGCAGGATATGAACCTGAAATTTCTGTGTCTCTGATAAGAGCCCTAGTCACTGACATGCTTGCTGCATGTGCATGCCTGTGCTCACACACACGCTTTCCTAAATCAGGTTTATTTAACTGTGATGTTGTACATGGAAAGCTAATTTGACTTCTTAGAGAATTTTGAAATTTTATGGGTTGGGTTGTTTGTTTGTTTTTTCCATTCTGATTCTGATAGAAAAAGTGGAAACATTTCAAAATTCTCACAAGAAGAAATGGGGAAAAGGTCCTTAAATGAAATGGGGTTAGTCATTCAAGGAAGAGAAGCCGCTCTCCAAGACTCTGAGTTATCAGTTTCTGAGATAATCTAGTCAGCAGTCTAACAATAAGTTTGAAGGAAAAATCAGCAGGAAAGTGGGCATATTTCAACAAAAATTTTGAAGTCATGCCACCCAGGCAGATTTCTGTTGAAATTGAGCCCTTCCCCATCATACATTATGATTTTGACAAGTTGGTAAATTCCAGTCAAGAACCTTTTCATGAAGAATGGTTGGACAAGTTCCTCTGAGAAATACTGATGTGAAAAGTAGCCTCTTAATTCACTGACCAATCCTCCATTCTCATTCTTAGGTATAAAATATCAATATGCAGCTGCAAATGTTACTTCTTGGAAGAGTAGCATGAGGAAGGCCTTTCAGCTACAGGTAACACTACACCAAGGACGAAAGAGGAGGCAAGACATGATCAGCCAGATCCCAGGGGAATGAGACAGCAAGCCCCAGATCACAGTTTGAGAATTGTCACTTAAGACAATATCCAGCTTCAACCTTTGAAATCATAACACTATGGAAAGTATTCCAGGCTCCTCTAAGACTACGAAAGTAACAAGAGGACTATATGATCTATTTGTTCTTTGGTCTGATATACTGAAATAGCTCTTGACAGCAGGCAAATTGATAATAAAAAGTGAAGCTTTCCCACTTCTCTTCTAAGCACATGTTTAGATGTTGTATATCTCCTCTCCACCCATTAAGTGATAGATCTAAAGACTAAAAAGGAACCGAAGAAGTGGCAAGATCTAACGCCTGTTGGACTAAATATGTAAATTATGAAATCAAGTCTTAGACCTTAAGTCAGAGTACTGGTAAATCAAGCAAGTGATGAAAGCAGTGTTCACCCTTAGAAAGGGTGCTGATTTTATCTGCGACATTTCTAGCCTTCAGAAGTCTACCATATTTTTCATATAAGATCAAAGAAAATGTATTAAGATTTGCATATGGTTTTACTGTATATACCCCCCATCCCTTTGCATCTCTCTCAGTCCCTAACTTCAAACACTGCAAAATACTGAAATCTTTAGTTTAAAAGAAACAAAAAGCCCCTCCACTTCAGATAACTAAATGCATATTGAAATTAATGGGAATCATTTGATTCCTTCCTATGACAAAATAAAAATCAGACAATTTCTGGAAAAGGAGTATCTTTAATCTCCCAGGTGAAACATGAGAGTAGAAAAGTGTGATTTCCTAATGAAAGCCTTTATGTTATTCTCACATTTTTCTGCATGCAATTTTTGCAGTGTTTGTTTGTATAGCTATAAATTGGCTTATGTTGTTTGAATTTCTTAGCCAAGCATTTTGCTTTTATTGTAATACAGTTTTATGATAATTAAAAAGAACTTGTCATATTTAAATATTTTTTTCATGATTGGCATTAAAACATTCAGTGTGAGGAATTAACGAGAGTATTGAATTAAATGTGTCAAATGCATCCAATTTTTAAAACCTCAACATAATAAACACAAAGCACAGGACTTATTTTATCTGCATAAATGATATTCAAAAGCTTAGAGCTGTCTCATTATAAGGTGCTTTTTAATATTGCCCCCATAATGAACCCACTCCTCCTTTTATTGAGATGATGTTTATGGTTTTGTATTCGTTAAGAGTGATACAAGGCTGGGATCCATCCTGCAACTATTTATGAATGCAAACAGCTTTGTGCAAGGGATCTCAGTTGCCTACCTCTATGTTACAAAAACAAAGAAGTCTTCTCAGGACTGAGCGTATACCCCAGCTGTGTTTTGAATCCTGAGGGATGCTACACAAACACACACCAGCAACCTCACTTCTCTCTCCAATCTGTTTTTCACACACTCCTATTCATTCCCTTACATTCCTATTCAGCAGAACCAGGGGCACATCTATCTAAGCAGACCAACACCTCAGGTCATGTAGAAGTGCTGCAAAGAACCAAGAGGATCACACACGCAAAAATTATCATGATTGCTCAAAGGAAGTAAGGCTGTAAAAATATTCAGTTTTGGTCCATATATGTCACTAATTTCTGAACTTTATTAACTGAAAAATCCTTCCAAAAGTGGATTACACTTGAGAACGGTCAAGCTCTTCACCCTGTCAAGTATTTTCTGCCTGCCAGAATCATAATACATACCATTGAAAGTAATGCTCATTTCTTCTTGCTGAAGACTCCCAGGAAGATTGTATTAGACAAAGGCAACTACCCACAGTATAGCATTTCATACCCACTCCAAGAGGTAAACCATCGCAAACAGAAATTAAAATTCCAGTGCCTGCTATAGGGTTCTCATGAGAAAATCCAACCAGTTCTTTTCCCTTTTTTATTGTAACATTACACATCTCTTACTCACCACTGAAGTTCCTTCTGTGAGACAAGAATATCCCTAATGTAAGATAAGTTAATAATGTGGGACCAGCTTGGAGGAAGAGTAAGGGCTGGTACTTACAATCAACAGGCAAGTAGCTACATTAAGACAACCTTTCCCACCCTCTGAATTTTTGGTGGGTATAACATGACCATTTAGGGTCAATGATTGCAATGGATTGAGCCTAACACTACATGGATTGATAAGGGAAATAAAAATTATTTGGCTAAAATTATTTATGGTATTCCTAAGCAAATAAGAACAGAAATACACTTATTTTTTTCCCAACTGTAATGAGAGATCAGGGAAAGTTCAAAGTAAAAGATTTTTCTTTTCTTTTTTTTTAAGTCTATAATTTTTATAGCACTGCCTTTCCAGAAGTATGGATAATAATTAATGCTTCATGACATTAAGTGGATAGGTTAAATCAAAAATCCTATTAGACACCTAGGAAAAATTAGCTGTAGAATGACATAAGACACAGCCTTCAACTCCTAACAATCTAGGAGGAGTTCATGTTCAGCCATTCAGAAAGTCCAAATTATATATAATTCTGCTAAACTTCATCCTTCTCATGAATCTTCTCAAGGATTGCTCTCAGGAGACTGGTAAGGAAGCACAGTCATTGGGTCCCCTTTTTATGTCATGGTAGGGACATCCATAGCAAAATAAAATAGCTAGCATGACTGAACATGAAGAAGTATAACAGGGACTAACGAAATGCCGTATTTTAATGTTATTGTCCTAAATTTGCAAAGCACAGCGAGAAACAGACTGTATTTCCTTTACATAAGTACATACAAAACACTGGTAAGGTATGGCAATATTTCCTGTGGTTTAATCGGTAAGTGGTATTTTCCTTGTAAAGGCTAATAATCTGTAACTATCTAAATTCCAGATTTAAGAATAATTAGAAATGTATCATTTTGTAGGACAAGATTTCTCATTCTAAGCGACTCTGGCAGACAGCTATTTTGTATACAAAGATTTAAAGACATAATCAAGGGTTTCTGGTTAGGAGGGCCTTTTTAGATAGGATTTTTCCCACTTTCAAACCTTGTTATAAGTTGTAGAAAGAAATCTTTCCACCTACATTATGGGAACCGGGGCAACTGAGGATTTAATGCATTTATTTTGAGATGTTATTTACCTAACAGGCAGCTTAAAACAAAGAGTCCCAAACAAATAACCTTTTAACCATTCAGAGGTCCTTTAAGGCTACCCCTCGCGCAGCCACAGAAAGACTCTCAAAGCTGAGCGGTGGGTTTCCCCTGCACTGCGCGGCACCGCACCGCACCGCTGCGCGGTATTGTTACCCTGGAAGGTGCTAATGGTTGCCAGCAAGTACGCCTCTGATGTGCACGCTAGCAGCCCTTTGTTCAGACTAAATGGAAAGAAGAATTAAGCTTTCTAACAGAGCAAAACAGCTGAAACAACAGAAAGCCATGCATGAAGGCCCAGGGGATTGATTCAAAATGTAGGGTCCTGCATCGACCGGCGGTAGATGTGTTGGTACATGTAGGCAGAAAACCACCAGGAAGTCAGAAAAAGAGTCATAGGCTTGGCCTTGGGAACAGAAATAGACTTCCTTGAGTGCAGGGCTGAATGGAAAAATAGGTTTAAAAGTTTGAAGTAAGAAAACCACCCATTATTATTAATTTCTGCTGCATTTAGGAAAAGAGGATATTGTGTACATTCACTCCAAATAGCTAGGTACGCTCCAAAGAAAAGCTTAATATAAGCAATTTCTCCTCCCCTGGAAACAAGCCACTAAGGCTCACCTAATAGAAGCAAGGAGCTGAAAACAACAGTTCACAGTGTTCAGCCCACAATGAAAGGATTAATTTGGTTAAGAGATCCAAAGGTGGTTCAACTGCCTGTCGTGAACACCAATCAGAAGCAGTCGCTTCAAAAGCCAACAACTCTTTGCACATAGCTCTATCTAGCACCAGCCTATAGACCATTTGATATTGGGTATCACAAGGGAACACATCTTTCCCGAGCTCTGAGGTCTGTCTCTCACCACACTCTCTACATAGCCCCTTTTCAGCTCTTGGTGCTCTCTTCACCACCACCAACCCACCTGGAGGCCAGGCACTGGTCCAGGTGTGGACCGTGACCAGTTCCACCTCATCACAGTTTAAAAGCTAGAGGTCAAGTTGGATGTGAGACACAGTGGACAGTATTTAGGCAGCACTACTACAGTACAGGTAGTTCAGGTAAAAATAGGAGTGTCGTTTACGTACAACCTTGTACAACCTAACAGGAAAATGGAAAGTTGGGCAACCAGGTTTATTTTCAGCCTCTTCAGGGCCTGGGCATTCCCCAGAGTCAATACAGTAGCTACCTAGCTGTACCTACTATACATTTCACATTCAAGTAATTCTGCATCTTTCCAAGCCTCCGACACACGCTTGAGAGTTCAGGCACATTAGAGTAGAGACCCATTACAGGGTCTGATTAAATTCAGCAAATAGCCTCTTGACTCAGGGATGCAAATATTACAAAGAGGCAGGCTGTTGCCTCATACCACAATATGATTATAAATGAGAACACTGTAATGAAGATGGATTGCTCCTAAATCATGTCCTACTGAGGGCAGTGACCTACCTACATGTCCTACTGAGGGCAGTAAGCGCAAAATTTTCTACGTATGACTTAGGTATTTGCAGACAGATTAATAAAGGATTTTCAAAGGGAAATGGATGCCTTTTGAGGCGCTTTTATAAATACTAGTATAAGCCCAATATTTTAGAGCACAAAAAGCCATGGTAGATCAGGCCTTTCAAATCCATACTGTCATTTAAAACCAATGTGGCTTAAGGAGGAATATGATGCTACATTTTTCCAAAATTATTTGCAGTGCATCTAACATTATGCTTCTCAGTGCTGCTGTAATATAAAATATTAACAACACCAGCAACTAACAACTAAATGTATACATTTGAATAGTAGTTGTTCATGCTTGATATGACAATAATATCTAATCTAATGCCAGCCGATGAACTTTATGTTCTAAAACTTTACTTCTCCCTAGTTAGATTCACTAAGAAGAGGGAAGAGAAGAAAGACGAGACAGTGGAAGGCCTTCCCTGGATGTATTTTTGACAGTACAAGAACATGATTATTTTTGTTATTCCTTCTGGTGCTCATTATAAGCATCACACTTTTGGATGAGTTATGGCCAAAGTGTCTAGCTATCAATAAAACATGGGTTTACTGACTCTGTAGCAACATGAGACACAAGCCCAGTAATCTCCTGTTTACTGATGGCACATTATGCGACATTATTTTTATTCTACCCTGACCATTGGAAAATTAAAACAGCTTTGATCACTTTTGGAGATTCTGGGCTAAGATTTCCATTTGTAACTATCAATTATTTAAAGAATAGTTTTAAAGGGCTCTTAGAGCTTTTCAAAAAAATTGTAGTAATTTAAGCAGCAAAGGCAGATGATTACAAGTCTTAAGCTTCATATGGAATAAAAAGTCTGTATAAAATAGTCACATTGCCATCTACTGACAGCTCTTTATAAAAAGGCTTGCTTTTTCATTAACTGTCCAACTATGTACTTAATGTTTTCTCTCTTGACATGCAGCAGTACAAAAAATTAGGGACATACAATATATGTTGTTGAATACGTCCCACTGCAATAATCCTGCTTCTCTTCGAATCCATTTCAAGCCATTCAGGCTTTCACAGTTATATACTGCAATTAGATATGTTTATTAATGGCATTATTGCACAGTATTTCATAGGAGGTAAAACTGTTTTCAAGAAAGTAACTACAGAAGGGTATGTTAATAAATCTGTGCTACATGTACAGTACATATGGACTTGCTAATAGGATTTCCACAATAACAGCATTCATCTCACTGCACGTTTTATAATACCAATCACTGGCAACCACAGCATTGTTATTATATTATGTGAAAAATAGGATTTCCTGTTAAAGCCACATAATATAAACTAAAACTGCAATGTCACTGACGCATCAGTTTAAAGCTTAAAAAAGCTTTTATCCCATCTTTACACTGTCTCATCTTTTTATATTTTGGCCTGAGCCTTAGTGCCTTAGTTATTCTAACAGCAACATGTAATTCCACTTAAAAACTTGATCTCGGCTTCATGTCAGTTCTACCTTACTGTGCATGGATCAGCGGATCCCATAAGTGGCCTGCATATGAACCAATGCAGCTCTCCCTCATGAAAACAAATAGATCAGGTTCAGGCTTCTTCATTATTAACCAACCAGCAGTATTAATCTTCTGCACAAACTGAAGGCTATCCTGAGTTCCTCACTGCTTAATTCCCTGCTAAGATTTTACACACACTGTGGTCCATGACATAAGATGACTTCACCCTTGCCTCTTAATTTTAATACAGAAGTTTAAAAAAAAAAAAAAAGGAAAAAAAGCATTCATCTACCAGGTACTATATAACCCGCAATATTTCTGGTTAGTTGGTCAGACAGTCATATTTGCCTTTGGCAAGAGAGTTTTTAAAAAAGGTCTATATTCTCTTTAACACTTTGGTTACTGGCATTCCTTGGACTCCCGTACATTGAACATATTCTGGCATTTTATCTTTTGCGAGAAATGACCTCAGCATAGAAAACAGCCCAGGGAAGGTTGTAGCCTGTAGAATAGCTAGGCTCTGTTGAGCAGCTTGACACTGGTGACCCTCAAGTGCTTTCTGCAGACTTATTCCTTAGCAAAAACCAAGGTAGCAGAAGAACCTACCCTCATGCAGCCCGGTAAGTCAACAGCGTCAGGGAGCAAAGTTGGCCGTCATTCACACCTCCATAGGCTCAGTCCTTGCACTGTTACCGAGTCAGACAAGAAAGTGATATTTTTGAAGAAGAGAGAGCTTAAAACATTAGATAAAGTAAAGGATTTCCTGAAGTATTTCCAAGTTAGTTGCCATAAGAGAAGTTATAAGCAGACAGAAATGTACCAGAAGGTAGAGTGAGAATCTACAGAGACGTAGCTGCTGAGCATTAACTCTCTGTATGCACAGCCTCTGAAAATTAAACAAACTAAGAGTGTCCACAGAAAGATCTATCAGAAAATCCTTATATACTTATGCCCTCATGGGTAAACAATCCTCAGACCTCACAGTATCTTGGAACCCTTTCTGGCTGTCCTTTGGTAGGATTAATATATGTTTATTGCTCATATCCTAGAGTATCCTAGCATTTTATCTTATCTCCTTTTCTGGAATTACACAACTGCTTAAATCTTTTTGGAGCTACTGAGTCATGTCCAACTATCATTCACTCACTGATATATCTGTAATAACTGGAATAGCTAAATGTCAAGACAGAATGATTAGTATGCACACAGCATGAAGAGGAAGGCAGGCCACTGCAAGGTAATACTGTGTTTGGCTGAATTTCATTTTGTTTACAGATAAATAAACCAACTGCCAGATTTAACACTCTGCAACTTTCCATTTTGTCTTCTCATCCAATGGTTGCTGGCAATAACATCACCCTGAAATGGAGCTCTGGCAGTTCAAATGAGTGCAGAATAAACTATGAAAGTCACACTTGTCTCTCCTTGTAAACACCACAATTTTTCTAATAAACTGGTATACAAATAGAGTGAATAGAAATATATTATGCAAAGTTTATAAAATCATGCACTGCAATCATTTTAAAGACATCTCTGATGAAACCTGAATGGAGATCAATTCTTTAGGAACCAAATAATGTTCCTAAATTACAAAGCAAAATCAAATCTGGCATTGGTTTTCAGAATAACATACCTGCTACTCTAAAACTCAAGATGAGCATTAAATCTCACAATCTTTCCTTAACTTTCATCATGCTATAAATTTTTCTTCTTAAAGAATGAGGACAGATATTTTCACTGCCAAGGCAAGCAAAACCAGCAACTTTCAAATTTAAAATTTGAGCAAAAACTATATAGTCTTAATGGAAACACTGGAATCATTTCTTTCACTGGGTTCATGACTGAGAAAGACAGGAAGATAAAACATGAAAACACAGGGCAATCATAACATTTCTTCTCTTAGAGAGCTCGAAGATGGACTTCACAATTCTCAGCTGTTTTTTGTTTTGTTTTGACTGTATATTGCAATAGGTCTAACAGAAATAAAACAGATCAAGTGGTAGAACGCTCTTAGCATAAGACAGACACCCCTTGCCGTGTGTACGTATTTCCTAAGCAGAATCCTCTAAAATGTAGCTACTCACCATGCTCAGGTCCTGCTCTCCATACCAGAGGATGATGAGTGGAAATGGCCAAGAGGCATGCAAAGAATGCAAACAATCAATTAATGCATTTCAGAAGTGAAATTACTTGTTTGTAATGCAGAGAACACACAACAGTGATCAATTATTGCTATAACATTGTAACAGCATCTGTTGCACACAGCTTGCAGGGCTAAGATCTGGCCTTTGATCTACAGTACTGACGTGGAAAAGAACAAGGTAATCGGGATACCTGCGGGAATCACTTGCTCACGCAACTATGAGGAAAATACTGTTCTCGAAGAATCACCACTTATGCAAAAGTAAAGCTTTTTTTCCACTTTGCTTGAAAAAGTAGAAGATATGATAAGAATGAAAAAGTCCTTTGAGAAGACACTTGCAAGATGAAATTTAATGTTTTCCACTGTTTTTGTTTGCAACAATGTATACATATACATATATATATATACACACACACACTTACATAGAAAACATGGCTGAATGAGGTAATAAAACAGTTAATGAACTAATACTCCATACATTAAGTAGAACAAATATTTTGGCCTTGTTGATCCTTGCAGCAGCTGCACAGGTAAGCAGCACAGAGACAACGCATTTACCTAGAGCAGTGTCAGCATCAACAAGCCACACCATCAGTCAATGTGTACTTAAAGCCTTGACGGAACTGCACTAATTTGCACTACCTGATGGTGGACACTCATTTTTACAGCTTATATGGGGCCACCTTTTTCAGCTATTTCATTTCAGAAAAACCTCCAAATATTTCCAAAAACAATGAATCCCATAGTGACAGAAATGTCACTTCTGCAGTGCAGATGGGTCATCTTGGTCCATGCAGCATCTGGGGAGAGTCGCTGAATTAAGAGTTTGGTCCTTCAGTAACTATAGCTTATTAAAAATTAATTTGAAAGTCTCAATGTTTGAAAGCCAGCAACAAGGGAATACGGGAGTTTGGAGAGTGTTTAGAAATTGTGCTGCCTCAAAGCATTTGTTTTCCTGCTTTTGAGGAAGTGATTTGATCATTTCCCATGCTTAAAATTAAAGACATGAAAAGCTATTGCAAAATTAAGTCTTAAAAGAATATTTCCATATTGTTTAAAAGAATATTTCCAAAGATGCTATGAAAGTTTTCAAAGTGCTTAAGTGCTTTGAAAGCGTTACATGCTGAAGTGCTTAGCTAAATTACTGCAGATGCATTCACTACCTCAACATTAAATATTTTAAATATGCAAAGATATTCCTAAAGCTTGGAGTGAGGCTAAACTGCTAAAGTGTGCAATACTATCTTTAATTAACCTTCTCATGCATCTGGCACACTGGGCATGAATTTCCATATTCAGTGAGCATCAGACATACTGCCAGCAAAACATACATACTGCTTTTTGTTTTGAGAGTATATCACTCGTATTAACAAACTAAATTGGCCTCTGCTAAAAACCACAGCCATCTGCAAAAGTTCATATTGTGAACTTCCTTCGCAGTTCATTACATGACCCAGTTGGGTCAGGAGCCTGATCCCCACCAAAGGAAGCGACTGCAATAGGTGCAAATAAGGGCCCACTGCAATCACCACTCTGCCCTGCCTGCCTGATGAATGAAAACGGGGTAAAAATCTTTTCACCTCACATTTCACTGCACATAAGTGCCAGAAGAAGCCACAGCTTAAGACATCTATCATATTTTTATAATCGTTTAAGCAAAGTTTAGAGAAAAAAAAATACAATCACATGACCATAGATGCTCTCTAAGATAATTTATTACTCTAGCTCATTGCAAGACATTGCAGAGCAGATATAATAACATTAACAAAGAGGTAGAAAAGGGAGATATAAATGACAAGTAAGACAAAATTTAGAATCATTGGTTTACTGAGTTTTAATCAGCATCAGTTTTAGCATCTCAGTCATAAAGGGAAAAAAAAATCGTAGATATAATTCAGCATCCTATGTTCATTTTGGTACCCAGGCTGTAGCCATCACAATTTATTAACAAATAGGAAAATATAAGACATGAATATGTCCTTTAAAGGTATACAAAGGATCATAATCATAAATGACTCCTATACAGATCTAAGCCCCAACTTCAGAAACACTCAACATCTAACAAACCTAAAAAGTAGACAAGTTCTATTATAATTATTTGTATCATTGCACTTTCTCAGCTGTGCAGTATACCCAGTGCAAATCTGTAACCTGTCTGCCAACACAGAAATCGCTCATCTTGCAGCGTGAGTGCTTGAAAGCATTGATAGTCCTTATGACATGTTTTTAATGAAATCATGCTATGCTTGTCAGTGGAACTGAAAAAAGAATAGGTTAGACTGACACATATCTAATCTTCCTGCAAAATGTTGCATCCCAGAACTGGAGGTGGAGAGCCTTAAAAGCCAAACACAACATAATGTGCTTATTTAAGGTCTGCTCCTGGAACCAATGAGAGTTAGAATTGACCAGCAGCATTTTTTTGCCCAGAGGAATTAAAAATGCTGGAGTCAGGATAAGTTCAGTGCAAAAATATCAAATGACCACCCATAAATAAATATATGTACATACACATATATATATACCCTGAAGAGAAAGTGTTTGCTCCCTATTTATTTCACCAAAATCACAGCTGGCTTTGATCAGTACTGCATTCCAAGCCATGCCAAGAAACATGATGCACAGCAAATATGAACCACAGACATGTTTACCTTCTGCCTCTCATACTTCCAGATGTCTCCATTTTAAGTGCCAAACCATCTCCTCCTCTTTCAAATCCCTAGTTTTAAGCTAAAAAAGTCCATTTCCTTACTCCTCCACAAAACATAATGTAGAAAAAACACAGTATTTGGAAGACACATTTTAGAACTACTTTCTGGCTATGTACAATTAAAAATTCAACCATACTTTTGCAAACAGAAGAACATTTTATAGTGTTTGGGGTTAAAAAAGCAATGACAACAGTTGTCTGCTAATATACGGTAGCAACGTTATGTTCCCTTGTAATTCATAATGGACAGAAGTGTTCGATAAATATTTCTGCTCTATAATTCAGAGACAAACATTGCAGCATATCCCAGGAAGTGATGAAACAGTTTCTGTCCTAAAGTAACTCAGGAAGATATTAGCTAGCAGCTTCTCAATTCTGACATTTTAAAAGTCAGTAGGTCCAGATAAGTGAAGTCTTTTAAAGAACCAGCCAAGCACCTTTCCAGGCTGCCAATGACTTCTGTCACGTTGGCAAGGCTTCAGAGGCCTGAAGAGGAGGTAAAGTCGTACCAATGTGACAAGATGGGACTTTTTGGAATCCCATTGTAGTTGTCATAGTATAAAACATCAAGAAGAGCAAACGATTTACTTTTATAAAGTTAATCCTATGCAGAGTTGTTATTACTTCGCATTCAAATCCAAAATTCAAGGTCTTGTGGTTTACATCAGTCAGAAGTAGCAACTGACATTTGAATCAAAGTGCTGGTACAAAATACTTATTTACAAGAATATATCATGTTCTGCTTCTTTAAGCATAGGAGAAATCAAGTGAATTGAGACAGTTTGCTTTCTTATAGCATGAGAACTCCTGCATTCATCGTGTGCTCCAAAAATCTTTCTTGGAAGAACGCAACCTGTGGCTGCTCAGGTTGCATAAAATATTTCTTCCCCATTTCCAAGTTCTCTGCCTGTTCCCTGCTTGAGATAGTACAGCCACACAAACATGCCCCTTCACAAATCAATAATCAGCCAAAGTTTCCTCACACAGAACATCTGGATTTCTAACTACTTGCCGTTATTTTGGATGAAAATGTTTAGCTGTCTCTCACAGTTTTCATAAAAAAAAATAGGATGGTAATTAGCTCCACCAGTTTCTACAAGATTAACCCAACCTATACAATTATATTCAGATAAAGAGAGACTTTTTGGATAGCAGTAAAATTAGTGTGCACTATTTTCAATACCTTTTTTATTAGCATAGTTGACAAATGTTCCTTCCCCTGAAGTAAAAAAAAAAAAAAAAAGAAAAAAAAAAAGAAAAAACCCTCACACACACCACAGTTTTCTAAGCAGTGAAGGCAGGCTCATTCCTTGAAATGGCTTGGCTACAACTACATTAAGAGCAATGTACAACTGGTTAACAGGGGCTGAAGACTCAAAATCCCGTGGGCTCAAATGATTCTCTCCAAAAGAAGCCATGCTAGTGGGGAAGCAGCAGTTTAGTGGTTCAGGTCTTGTACATTAATTTTACCTAATCTAAACGTGGCTGATTTTGGAAGCAAGAACTGAGCTTCAGTAGTCTTCAACAACACAACTAGAGGACTGGAAGAGAAAGTGGTCTTTTTCCATCTCCTGCTTTATTTTCCTGTTGGCTGCTGGGTCTCCCTTCTATCCATCCAGAGGGAATTCTGCTGTCACAGGACTTGCTCCTAAACAATCCTGGGGCTGGTGGCACTTAATCCTCTTCGTTGGAAATGTGGGATTTAAGAGTATCACATGGACATATAGCCTTAATTTGAAATATACTTACAGCCAGTGTTAAATTGCTGATTTTTTTTTGCCTCCCCACTGCTAGCACCATCTCAATCTTATTCAAATAGAGCTGTTGGCAAAGCTCCAACCTTCCTACATGACAGCGGTCTACATAAAAATAATAGAGGAATTTGTTTCATACCCATCAATTAAAATAGAAACTCAGCCATCAATCCCTAAAACTATTCAGTGAGTAAGATGTATCAAAACTTAGACTGGGTTCATAAACAAAGGATATGAATGATTATAGATAAGAAAAACTTCAGTAAGAACAGAAGTCAAAAAGATTAGATCCTCTTATGTTAGGCTGGAGACAAAAAAGGAGGGGAGGACATGACAAAACTATTTAAAATAACAAATGATACAGTAAAAGGCAGACAATACATTCCTAGTTACCTTTTCTAAAAATGAAATAATTAAAGAACAGTGAGCACATTTAAAATTGGGAGCCATGAATGCTTTTCTCGTGCAATGTCTAATTAAACTGGTGGAACTTGCTGCCCCGTGGCATCATTGAGACCTGGAGCTGGGCAGTGCTCTACAAAGGCTTGAACATTTATATGAAAGTGTAACGTCCACAATCAGAAGGAAGGAAGTGTTTGGGGGGAAAAAAAAAAAAACAAAAACAAAACACTCCCTCCCCAAACTTATCCTTCAAAGGCCCCAAGTTACTAACCAGTGAGTGAAAGTTAAAGTTTCTCTCTGAGCAATTTATTTTGTATGATTTGATGCTGGACCACTAAAGACTAGAGTCTTGATTTTTGCCTAAGAATAAGACTTTCTCGTAATAGTTTACTGCTTCCTGCACTCATCACAGAAAAAGGTCTAGATCGACCCTCCTGAGGCACCTGCATTCCTGTCTTATTCTTCTCTGAGTACTTTTGAAAGTAGTGCTTAAAAAAGACTAATCCCTTATATTTCCTGTAAACTTTTTGGAGCATTCAGTATCCAGGGCATTCATGAGATTCAGACCAAACACAACCAAACACAAGTTGTGAGAAGACCCTAAAAACTTAAATCGGTATTGACACTCTCATGGATCGAGCAATGAGCTACCTGTTATTTGTCACAGAGGGACTACCCAAGGGTGTCAGCGTTTCCCATCCATCGTCCTGCCAGAGTTAAGCTGAGGCAATAGTCATTTGACCACTAGGCAGGTCTTAAAACAAGCTAAAACTAGCTCAGGCCAAGGAAAGCCCAGACAAGTCCTGAAACCCTGCACTTGTCAGGTCAGTACAAAGTCTATGGCCTTTTTCCAGTTATGGCAAAAACCACATTTAATAGGCTACAGGAGAAACAGCATATATAAAAGGCAAAATGGAACAGACTGAGCATGAGGACAAGATCACACAGTCAGAATACCAGTGGCTCACAGAATGATAGTTTTCTAATTTTTTTAACACATTTATTTTAAATTATATAAAATCAGGTACCTCTCAGATACATTCTGAGGTAGGGCTTGGAGGAAAAGAAATTATTACTGTACGGAGTTCGCATAAGAATTTCCAAGCAGAAAAGGCAGCACAAAGAAAGAAGGCATGTAAGGGAGAAAAGAGCAAAGAGGAGTTCAAGCACAACATCTCTGAAGGCATGGTTAAAAGACAGAAGTATGCAACTTTGAAACAAATTTTGCATTACAAAAAGGATTCTCTCTCCACTAAATCTGTTTGGTATTTTGACCTTCTGTATTTTATTTTACCACAGCTTTTGTTTGTTTTCTAAAATATGCCTTTAAAATAATTTGCTTTTACTGTCCTGGAAATCGTAATGTAAAGAGTAATTCCCACAACAACTTTCAAGTTCAGCCACAGCCTCTGTGACACTGTAGCTCAGGGTGATGCTCTTCCGAGGAGTTTCTTCTGGCTGTTATGTTGTAAACCCTTTACAGCCTTCCACTACTAAGTGCTTTAAAACTGGCACCCTTCTGAGTGTATCCACAGCAGTCTCCCGAAGCTTTAGAACTTCCTTTTAAATAAAAAAGATGGTTATCTGCAAGCATTTACTGAGAGGCTGAGTTCAAGCATACATTATAAAAATAAGGAAACACAAAATAAAACCGAATTACTAACATCAAAGATTCCAATTCCCCTCTTCTAGCAGTAACTGCCAGGGAGACGTAACCTTCACTGCGAGGTTAGAGCTCATAAGTGGCGACAGCGGGAGGAGGGATGCACATCAAAGCTAATGGGGAGCAGGGTATCTGCATTCCCTTTGCAATCCTTCTCCAGCCACTGATAAGGCCAACTGAAAAACAGTATAACGCAGGTGGCTTAACTGGTCTCCTTCGGTGCAGCTCTGAGCAGGGTTTGGACAAGTCCCTTCAGTCAATCCCAAGAGCCTTGACCACTCTGCCACTATACTTACAGGCTATCAATAATGACCTACTAATCTTCTACACGAGCACTTACGCCTAAAATGTTTGATTCACCAATTGTGGCCCCAGGACAGGTTATTTGTTGTATTTGTTTGCTCTTAATTTGTGCGTTACACTGGGAAGGATTGAGAGTGGTGAGATGCTCTGGATGAAAAGGGCAGCACATAAGTCTTTAGGGGAAGTGGGGGAGCAAGCTGAGGGAGTGAGAAGTGGTTTCTGGAGTGCAGGCTGAGGCAGAAAGTGGGAAAGAGGGAAAACAACCAGCCAGGGAGCCTGCCGTGTGCAGAGCCCGGGAGACTGTGGAGGTGAGCGAGGCTGCAAAAGGGGCAGAGCCTAGAGAAAGCATGTGGACCCAGAAAGCCAGCAGAGACTGACATCAAGCGTGGAGGAAATATCCTGTCTGCAAGAAGAGAGTGGACAGGGAGAGAGCTGTTTATAAACCCCTTTTACTCCTACTCTCTTTCCCATCACCTCAAGATTTCTCCGTTTTTAAGAGAGTTAGTTATTCTAGTTTAGATTCTAATAAAAGACAGCTTTCAGTTTATAAGGCTTATTACCCTTCTTTGGGGTGCTCACTATATAGAAAGTAATAAACAGGTATGATCCAAAGCTCCGGCTGCCACGGGTCCTGTGACAAACACATTAAGCTTAATTAGTTAAATTGCTCTTATAACATTTTTATTTATGCATGAAAGCATAGACAGGTGAGAGCACTGCATGCCAACACTTTCTGTGAAAGAAGAAACATTTTAGAAAAATAAGTTTCTCTATACATGCATTCAGTACTCACATTTTAAATACCACATACAAACTTTTCTATCAGAAGCTGAGAACAGAGAAAAATAACTCAACTAGACAATGCTAACATAGTGAAAAAGAAACATGTCATAGCAAGGCAATTTTACATGCCAAAGTAGTACCAGCAAAAAAGAACGAAAAGGAAGCTGTGGGGAACATTACCTTGCTGGCCATGTTTTGGAAGCTACTGAAAGACAAACCATGCTGAGCTTCTGGATGCTTCAAAGAATTTGCACGAAATAGAGACTGACAGGCAGCTTTCTGTTTGTGGTGTGATTATAAACAAATACATTTCTGCATGCTACTTGGCTAAGAAAATGATAGTATGACATAACTACAAAAGGAACTTCTGAATGTCCCCGGACATACACAATCAGTGGGTATTCAAAACATGGATGTGAATTTACATCACACCAGAGTACAACTAAATATTTCAGGTGTCCAAGCACATGCACAGATGGTAAAATACAGAAGTGATGGCCACTAGATGACAAAATCTGTTTCACAGCCAGTCCTCAGCTACTGGCTACTGAAGTTCAGACAAAGAAAAGCAGCATACTTTAATAATTCTCAAAGTATTTGGGAAGAAAAAAGGGTTCAGTACCTAGATGGTGGACTTCTCAGAATTTTTTCCCCTACCCCAAGTTATCTCACTGGTCTTATATTTATGGCTGTGAAGGGATGACAACTTTTATTGGTCCAAAGCAAAACTAATTTCAAATACTGGCATTTTTAAGGGAAGTCCAACTTACTGGAACATTACTGAACTTCTCAGCTGACAAAAGAGATCTCTTTTGAACCCAGAAATCTCATTGCAGGAAACTGTCAAAAATCATATGTTAAAGATAGATTCAAAAGACGTCAAGGAAACATCCTTGAGACTCTGACTGAGGTTGCTTTACAAATATGAACTATTATCAAGGAGCAAGACATGCATGCAGCACAGCCTCCAACCATCAAAGCTAAACCAAAGTTCAGAAAAGTTGCCCGTTTCCCTGACATAGTTCCATCACACAGTTCCGACAGGAGGTGACGAGCAGTCAACCTCATCTGAAAGGATGCAGCAATTGGTACTTTCCTTTAGTGAACGCTTATCTTATGCAGTAGAGAGCACAAGTCATCAAAGCGCACCTTCCTGCCATTTGCCATGAAGTCAGCAGGCAAGATGAGACTGATCTGAGTACTGAACTGTATTGGTCTGAGCGCCACTTGTTCACACACTAAACAGCTTAGAACAGACACATCTTTATAAAGCTGCTGCCAGATTTCAAGCAGCATCACCATCTCAACAAACATTTCTTCATGGATTCATTGCTTTTCTTGACAGGGGATGAATAATAGAAACTGGCACATTGCATCGCTGAAATGCTGTTTAGATCATTCAAGAGAGGTTAGTAAGTCACACTGCCACATTTAAAAAAAAGAAAGCCAGAAAGACCAAGCTGATAATGCTAAAAAGGAACGAGGCATCAAAAATCTAGAACACAAACTAAAACAATAGTTTTGTAATATTAAATAAATATCTAGTTTAGACTTTTGCTCTCTCTTTAGAGTTTGAAAACTCAAATTACAGTCTGATTTCAGTTAGACAGTAATGCTACACAGAGCAACTGCTGTTCAGTTTCTTAACAACCCATAGCCCTCTTTCCAAAGACAATTATTCTAAATTGTTAACAATGACCTCAAGTGGTCCTAGACCAGTTTATCCTAGCTGAATATCAGATGCTGAGTGCTAGAAATGCCTTAAAATCACTTTGAATGTACAAGGACCAAGAGACTACCATAAATTTGAATGAATAGGTGATGTTAAAGATAGCGAGATAGTGGAAAAACATAGGCTCATGATTAACACTAGGATGAGTTCATTTTGTTTTTTTCCTCCTTCAAGATACAGCATTAGAGCATCTCTATACAAAATTCCATGGCAAAGTGACACAAAAATACATGTCCAGTCAAAAAAATCTGCAGTATAAAAGAAAACATTTCAGTGGATATCTGAACAACAAGAGTAGCTACTCATGATCAAATTTTGAAACTCATTTTAAAACAGATCAATTCATTTCTAACCAATTTATGGTTAAAACTGACCTATTACTTCTCTTGCTTCTTCCTTATACTCCATCACTCTGAAGAGAGTTTCTTTGTAAATACGAGCAAAGTTACCTCCTTATTCTCCTTAAAACTCACTTTTGCCAAAATGTCTACAAAAACGTGCCAATAGGCAAGTTGCTGGCACATTGAGACCAGTCCCTACTACACCAGCCAGCATTGCCCCCCTCTTTAATTGCACTTTTTTGCCTACGTCTATCTGCTGTCTCATGCACCTATTTAGACTGTTAGATACTTAGGCAACAGCTGTCTTGCTTTTCTTATTTGACATCTAACACTGTATTGATCCATGACTGAACCTTTTAGGCTGTAGTTTCAAGAGAGGGAGTAAGCCAACTGTGCGACCACTGGGAAGAAGTCCTGTTTCTACACCTTTCAGTCCCTCCTTCCCAATAGCATGCTTCCACTGTTTAATTTGCAACAGCTTCTGCGCTCATCAGATCTTTCCATGAACCAATACAGCTGACCAACCCAGCAGAAAACTAACTTAGAGTAAATTGCAAGCTGATTCAGCTCATGAAAGGATCAGTTCAGTACCAATGCTGGTACAAGGGAGGAAGCAGGACCAAGTGCCAAGGAACGTGAGAAAGAGGAGGGTCAAGTGATACCTCTCTTTTCACCCACTCAGCTGTTTGCAACAAAGCAGAATTCGACACTAGCATAACAGAAATAATAATAGCTGCTTATTATTATGAAAGAAAAAAAAAAAGCTATAAACAAACTGATTGCTGTTTTTGCTTTTTTGGAAGGGGAATATCATTTCCTTAAATACTGAACATGTCAGCAGCTTGATTTGGGGCACAGCTATGCAAAAAAAACTATATTATGGGTGGTGAACTGTCATTAAGGGTAGAAAAGAAGAATAAATATTTGTTCTGACATATAAAATGTTCATTTATCTCCCTAAGAGAAGAGCTTCCCTGGAGTACCAGACAGCCTAAAATTCAATTACATGTCTGTCTGTCATATTTCCTACCTGCACGTTTTGAAGTTATGTCCCACCTCCTTCTGTTACTGGCATGGAAAGTTTTGGTCTTCTGAATCTTAACTATCTAAAGAGATGACAAGCATGCCCTTAGCCATATAACATAATAGCATATTTGGTAGTGAGGAGCACAAGCCACTGAGTGATAACAGAAAAAGGAGGCTCCATTCTGGCTCTGCTAGTGCACCCTGTCAGATCTTTAGCATTCAGTGACCACCACTGGTATTTTTCCATTGCTCCAGTTCCCAGTTCACAAAGCCAAACCAGGCAAAATCAATTTGCTTAAGCCTCAGATAACCACTACCTTAAATTATTTTCATCTCAACAGCTGCACATCAACATTTAATGACTGATTTAATGATCATCCTAGCTGCTGGGAATATTTTGGGGGTTGTTGTAAGTCAAGTACACATTGAAAGACATTTATATTGCAGCTATGTTATAAGTAATACCTACAAAAAAATTCCATCATATCAGTCAGGGTTCCTAGCTGGTCCAGATTCCTCAAATCCTTGGTTATTTTATACGAAAACAAATAGAAAATGTTTTTCCACTGTAAATGATATCCCCATTCCAATTATATTGAAATTTAGAGTGGATTAAGAATAAATAAATGTCAGGTTAGAACAGCAAAAAAAATAGTTAGGTTAGAACAGCAACAAAAGTAGGCAGAAAGAATATCATGAAAATCATTAATAGAAGAATAAGTAATACAAATACATTCTATTATTAAACATTCATGGTAATGGAATTATTAATAATATTTAGAGACTGTGTTCTAATAATAACATATTTGTAAAAACTGGATAGCGAAGATTGAGAGAGAGGATGTTAGTTTTCAAATTTACAATTGTTTATCTGAATAATTGTAACTTTTAACTGTCCTATTATTGGGAGTAAAAATTTCCCAGAAGATGGGTGAGTTTTTACCCAAAGTAGATTTTTTACAAATTTCCTGAAAACAGTCTGTGACTACGATGTATTTGATACATAAACTTAGATGGAAATATTGACAGTTACGGGAACATGAATTGCTGTGAAAATATAGAAAGCACATCAGTGATGAGCTTTGTTAATACACTGCAATGTTGAATGTTTTCTGGTAAATCTGATTCAGGCATCCACCACAGAAGAACATGAAGTGTCTAAGTGCCTTAACATAATCAGGTATTGAGCTAGTAGAATATAGAATAACTAGTAGAATTTAATATCTAAAACCTTTTACACAGCTCGCTTTCTAATAGAAAATACTTAGATTCTTGTATAAAAAGTCTAAAGTGTCAATACTCTGGAAAGCTGATGTAACCATGGAAATTGGAGCTCTAGTCTGTAATCCATTTTATCTTCACCACTACAGATCATACAAACAAGATGACAACGATGAAGGGAAAAAAGATCAACACAGGAAACTTTTTATATCATTTCAACTGCAATAGCTATTCTTCCAGTCAACAGGTTTGGTAACAATTCCATATTTAAGGTAAGAGCTATTACCAGTTGGAGTTACTTTAAAATTTTTCAGCATTTTAGTTTTATTTATTTATTTTAATAGAAAGTGAAGTATCTTCTGGTTCTTATAGTCAATTGCCCTCATCATGGTGACACAGAACACTAATTTAAAATGTTTGCCTTGACTGTAATGAAATCAGGGAGATAGTGTTTATAAGCTTCCCTTGAACTCTTGATTGAAATACATGCATACATATATTTATTTATATACATGGGTTTTGATCTACGGTCTTGGCACTTTGATCCCTCTTTACTTTGAAGATGGTTCAAAAAAAGAAATTTCTAACATGTACTCCAGTACCATTATTTGCATAGGAGATCCAAAACTAGTATCAAAAGATGTGTCACTCTAATACAAAAGGAGACGATTGTTTTAAATTGATTCATGCTTTCACACAAAATGATAGCAGTCAAATGTTTTAGAATCCCTTAGGCTGCACTGAATTTTTCATGTTATATAATCCATTAGGTTTTCCAAAATTATTTTAAGAGGGTGATCCAAGTGGCAACAGTGAAACAGCTGTAAACACTGAGTCTTCCAAACTAATAACTTAATTTTGAGTCATTTTCATGTACCAACTAAGAACATTTAAAAAAAAAAAAATCTATGCATCAGTTCAGATCTTCCATAGTGCCTGACTAACTGAAAGAGATTACTTACATATTTGTATTTGCTTTTTCAAAAGCAGCACTGTTCAATAAGCTGTGTGTTCCTAGAACCTCAACCATCATTTCTGAAGAACTGACAAGCAAGCGTAGCCTCCAGCCACAGCTGTAACCTTTCAAAAATGAGATGCACACGTTAGATGCCAGCTAGCTGTCTTCTGATAAAGCGGACCTTGCTTGCCACTGCTCTGCACTAAACCCCGACATGGAATCCAATGGGCAAGAAAAGTCATCATGGCCTTGCATTAGTGAAAACAATTCTGCAGCTTAAGACGAGCTGGTGAATTATTGTCCTTTACATCTATATATTATTTTCTGGGATGAGAATAAGCATGTAACAGAAGAAAAAAAACAAAACAAAACAAAACTTAAAGCTGCAGGAAAATTTGGAACTGAAGTCAAACCCCTGAGAACGGGTACAAACTCCCTGCATAACAGGCCTATTAGAAAAAAGACTTAATTACAAAGATAAGCCAGAAATGAGTTTACATAAGAGTATCAACTTTACCTTAAGGCTTCCAAGCCCATGCTGTAGGAAAAAATCTATAATACATCTCCTGCCATGTGCAGACATAAAGCCTTTAGTACAATGTTCCTGAAGCTTAGCCTCAAAAGGGAGCAAAATAGATTAATGAGTGGCAATCACACTTTAGTAAGACTGCTGTCTTCCAGTTGGGCACCATGACTCTCCAAGCAAAAGCTAAATTCTCCATTTAATGTTTTATAGTAATATATCTATTTTTTCCCTTGCGCTGCTCACATTTTTCTCCAATTAAACAAAATTGCAAGCTTATACATACACACATAGACCATTCATCTCAGATTTATGCCTTCCCCCCTCCCCCAAAAAAATTATATGCAGAAAAGTCCTCCTTATGTTACCCTCCTGTGGTAAAAGCAAAGGTGAAGCAGGCATGTTTTCTCACAGCATACGCATGAGCAGCTCTGAGGACAGTAGTGTCAGATTCTTTACAGCCGCGGAGAACTACAAGGCAGTTGTGAATCAGTACAGCATCCTTGAGCACAGATCAGCTAAATCTATTTCGTTTCAGGCTAACCTACACTATGAAACATGTAATTGGTTATGCCTTTTGCATTATTTCCAATCTAGCACAGATTTGCATTGTAAACAAATCAATTTGCCACTTTAATTGTTTAGCTCTGAGTCAACTTACAGGGCTGAGAGGGCAGACAAAACGTAACAAATGGCTTCATGTCCAGATTTGATCACGAGCAGAAGAACTAAATAACTTATGAGCCCAGTCAGTTCTATTGAGTTATGAACTAGCTCTTCCTCCAGAGTAAATTAAAATTCTTATTGCATACAAAAAGCCCAGTGAACACATTTTATTACTGTTGCAAGGAAGGGCAGAAATAATGGAGGTAGAGCTAAGGTAAATATATAACCTGATGCCTCTCTGGTGGATTGTTTGTTAAACCTAGTAATTTTATGCACTGGTATTTGAATGTTGCGTTTTTCTGCCTGTGTATTCAGAAGGCACTGTAGAAAAGCTTAAGTTGCTGGGACAAGGCAAAATGAGAGTTTTGTGATGACAGAAGAATCTGTGTAAATATGTCCTAAGAGCAATGAAAATTTTCTGCTACAATAAACAATCTCATGCCAGTTCAGGAACAATGTATATTTTAGTTAGTATTTGGGAAAAGAGCAGAAAGCATAAGGTAGTAGAAACCAAGTAAATGGGAAAATTATAGAGTAAGATGAAATGGAAGCTGGCATCTATTCTACAGTAGAAATTTTTAGTTTTAGAAATTTGCAGTTAACTATAATGGGATATATGTACAATAAGCAGAGGAACACACATTTAAAATTATTACCAGAGAGCAAGGCCAAAGTAAACGAGATAAGCATACAAAGAGAGAAATATTTGTCATATGCAGTATGAAGGTGAATTAAAAAGATGACTGCATCATCCTGGAGAGAAGTTATAGGAAGACAACAGTCTAAAATTCTTCCCCCTCATGGCAAAATTCTTAACTTCAGTAGGTCTAGGATTTTGTGCAAGGAAGAAAGTAACTTCTGCAATTTTGAAATACATGGACTCAGCAATATAGAAACAGAACAAGCTTAAATCTTATCACTTGTCAACTAAAAAAATCTGACCTTTGAACAACAACAACAAAAAAATCTATTCCAACATATTTATTTTTTCCTGCAATGATTAAATGAACCTACAGTCATCTCATGCATGGATGATAAAATACATTTTAAGTTACTATTTAACAAATGTCAACCCAATTGAAAAATAGAGAATCCCTGATTTGAATCCACAAGTGGGCAAGACTAGCAGTAATCACATAAGTAAAGTATTCAACACAGTAAGATCTTGTAAGCGACTGCACAGAATTTCAGACTAGCCTCTGAGGATAGCTCTTCAGAAATACTTCATAAGTAAGTAGTAAGATAGTAAGATAACTAATAGGACTCTGAAATACAGATAAATCATGATTTCAGATTCAAACTGAGCAACAGAAAACAAACTAATCTGTAGATGACTTCAGTATCACTAAGCTGATCAAGCAGAATGTACATTAAATAAAAAGATCAACACAATATGCCAAATCAAGCTACACTGCATAAGTCATAGAGCACTCATAAAAATGAAATAAATAAATCTTGCAAATGGAATAAAACCAAAGCATGCTTCAATAGGAAAGAAAGTTACAGAGGCTATCAGAGATATAGCATTTAAGAAATGGAAAGCCTGGCCAAATGAGTACAACACAAAAGACCATAAAACAGGAGAGGTCAAACATAAACTGAAAACTAAGAAGGCTTAAAACAAATCTGAGGAGTGCCTTGCAAAGCATGTTCAGACCGATAGCAAAAAGTTTGACGAATACAACAAAAGGAAGAAGCCAACTAGGGAATCAGTGGGACAGCTTAACAAGAAAGGTATAAAAGGGGCATTTGAGAATATAAGGCCATAGCAGAGAAGCTCAGTGAATGCCTTATATTGGTGGTCTCCACTGAAGATGCTGGGGAGATTCCTGCACTCAGCATAGTCTTTGTACAGAAAGGCCAGAGGAGCTACATCAGCTTGGAGTAAATAAACAGAAAGTATTAAACCAGATAGACAAATCAGATGTCAGTAAGTCTGCAGGACCTGACGGCATTCACCTGAGAGTCCTGCAGGGACTCGCATTGAAGCTGCATTACTGCTGGCCAAGGTGTGTAACACAACGTTAGAAACAGCCACGATGCCAGAGTAGTGGCAGACTGCAACGCGGCTCCCAACTACAGAGAGGGCTCTGTGGGGGGGAAACCTGGGAACTACAGACCACTAAAGCGCATCTTCCAGCCCTGCTAAAACAGGAAAGTCCATAATAAATAACAAGATCACAAGGATAAGCATAGTCTGTTCAGAAAGAGTCAGTTTGACTTCTGTGAAGGGAAATTCAGCCTAACGTGCTGAATGTCTTTAAGGGGTAACAGAAATAATAGCTGCTTCCTCACTGCAACATGGTACAGTAACCTTATGTTTCCCTTACTTGTTCCTAAGACTTCTTGGTCTTCCTCCGCCTGCTTTTAATATTATATCTTAGCAATTAGAGCATTCCACCAAGAGCCATTGATTCTTCACCCTTTCTTAGCTGATGGAGATTCAAACTTACACCTCCCACAAGGCAAGATCTCCCTCCACCTTAATCACTCTCTTTTTTAAAGTTGTACTAGAAAGAATTTATGAATCATGAGGACAGGGAAAAGCACACAGAAGATGACAAACCATGTCAGTTAACAAAGAATGCATTTACATGGTATGGCACCTTGAATTCTAGTTTATTCAAAGACAACTAATTGCATTTTGGATAAAATATAGCAGAGTCAGGACTCAGCATTTCCCACTTTTCCAGGTGTAGACTTATTTAAGAGGTTAGTCAGTGCTTTTATAGCTCTCATTCATAAATGTAGGAACCTAAATACCATATATGCCATCTTCAAGTGCCAAAGGCTATGACTCTATCATACAGCCCAAGCACATTTTCCAGGTCCTGAATCCATGAATATGCCCCAGGTGAGTAACTGCTCTGTGATAAACGGGCAGGTATCCCCTTATTCTCATGCCCCAATCTTCCCTGCAAAAAGCTTACAGAAGAGAACCCAAAAGGCTACACAGGGCACTCCAGTATGTCAAGTTATTCTTTAAAATAAGAAAAAAAAAATTTTTTTTTTGCCTCCTCTTGGTCTATACAGATTCTCAGACCCTTGGAGCAGAGATTGATTTAGTATACAGAAGTGCAGCATGCTTTCGCAAGGCAGTTTAGGTGTAAATTAAGATGTCCTGTCAGTCACATGCACCTGACAACTGCAATAATACAGATTAGATCTTGATTCTGGCAAGAGTTCAGTGCCATATAGAACTTGCTCATAAAACTGCCCTGAGCAAGGAAATCTGTAAATAAAGCCTGAGGACAAACCCTTACTACAGACTTCGTACAGATTTTTAATCCGTCTTTGTTCTTGCTTCTTTCATAGAATCAATAAGAAGCTACAGCTTCCACTTCCCCAAAACAGCTAGGCAGTTTGGAAAGTAGCCTATATATACAACCCTCTTGTCTGCTCACACAAGAAAAATATTGCTGTGTTTTCAACCTCACAGTAATTTAGGACTGTCCTTTACCAGTCATTTATGCCACTCCCTTTTTGCTTTGAAATTCTTCACGAACCTACCTGTGTTGAATTGTTTTCACTATCTTATTAACTCATACACAAAGTCTTGCTAGCCAAGCCTATACTTCCCAAGTTTTCAGATTTAACTCTATTTTGAAAAGACCAAAGAAGAAATTGCTTTGTCATTTTAATCTTGATAACATTTTATGTACACTAGCACTACGATGTTATTGAAAATAAATTCAGACCCGGCATAAAATGGGTGTCGCTTCATTCTGTATCCCCAATTTCTATGCGGCATCACTTTTTTTTTTTTCTTACAGCCACAATTAGGAGAAGGGATCAAAAATGTCACAAAGAGCTGTTCTCCAACCAACATGTGGCTATTGCCACCATATATTGTATTATCAATAAAAGGGGCTAGCAACAACTGTTATTTCTGAAGGAGAGTCAGATAAGCTCTGTTTATAGGATAGCCAGCAGCAAGATGACTTTACTAATAGGTAACAAATTACCACTCTGATTGGAGCCAGCTGTCTAGCAAAACCTGGAATCAGGCATTGCTGTTGTGGAATGCTTGCTTTTGAAAAACGTTGCCTGGGTGCAGCACTATTTATATGCAGCTCTTGTGTGCTGCATTTGAGATGAAGTGATAGCTACCATCTTATAACAGCTGTAAAGTCATCTCTGCCATCAAATCATATAAATTTGGATTTTTTTAATTAGGACATGAAAAACTCACAGTCCAAAATAAGTAGGTATGCCAGTCCATCATTTAACACTGCAGTCTTCAGAAAGACTCTGTCAGCTCTTGCATTTATTTTATTCTACTTTGATTGGCTTATCCCAGATTTTCAATGACAGAAACATGGACACTTTCCCCTTCTGAGGCTTTCCCCTCTTGATGTTCGTACAACCTGATAAGGAGGAGGTGGGAGGGAAAGCAGAACAGACAGCACTTATTCACTCACTCCTCACCACTCTCCAGCAACTTGGGCTGACTGCGTACTGGCAGACTTTCATTTCCCAGGTCTGTAATTGCTTGCCCCAGTTACATCTTTCTCAGAGGCCACCTCCTTCCCTGCAGATGCCTAAGCAGACTTATCAGGTTTGAAAGGCTAGTGAGAAGAACAAAAAGCACCACAAAGTCTGACTAACTCTCCTCACGCCTCCACCTGAATGCAGATTTTTTTCTTATCTACATAAGGTTCCTGGTGCACAGCTTCCTCCCTCACTGCAGCTTCTTCGTTCGTTCTTCCCCCAAGGAGATAAGGGGTTTGCTCCATCCCTATGCAGCCCCTGCAATTGGCAGTCTGATAAAGGATGAGCGGTGCTGCTGGAACCTCTCCTCTAGCAGACTAGAATTAATGTGGATATGCCCCTATCTAGCAGGAGGCAGAGTAGCTTCTGCATTTTCTCAAGGGAGACCAACAAACAGGAGCAATATTCAGCAGCCCTTTTTTCTCTCCTCCACACTCTAATTTAAGCTTGTTTCAGGTCCCCAGTCCGTGCTTTTGAAAGTTTGGTTTGCGACGTCATCATTTTCTGAATAATTAAAATAAACAAGAAAAGCTTTGAGACTGGTCGTAGTAAAAATTTCTAGTCTAAGCAGATTTCTTACATCTGAGAACCAAATCAAGGATATTGTAAAGAGTCCAGTCAAATGCATGAGTTAGTGGCAAAGTCCTAGAGAGTTTGCTCAATATAGGAAAAACCATTCTTCTGAAACATAGGCACAGTCTCTAAACCACAGCAAAACATCTTTTTGTCTAAAAATGCTTTCTTTCAAATAACATGATGTGTAGACATATGTCAGTGACATTACAGGCTTAAATCAAAATGAAAGGATAAGAGAGCCTGAAGAAGCTAAACTGGTTTAGTAACTGGTGAGGGTCAAAGAGGTTAGAGATGTGCTGCTGGCTTTCTACATGTATGGCTCATGTTTGCCAGAGGAAGACAACTCCTGGCAAACCACTCACTTTTAAAGAACTTCATTTAAGAAAACAACTACTCTCCAAAAATGTTGCCAAAAAAAAGGGGGGTTGTCTGATCACATTATTATTTTAGCATTCACAAATAAGTCACAAGAATTTATGACTTCATAGAAAGACTGATTAAAAAAAAGTGACAGCATTCTGCATGTGTGGACAAAATCCTGAGCCCTTGCACATCTAAGATCCTACTGGAGCCCACAGACTCGATTTTAATCTTTACTTATTGTACTTATCTTTTCAGGATAAAAAGAGTATAGCCTTGGAATGACATAACCTAGATTCTTGTATCTTCTCCTTCTCCTCTTCTCCTTATTACTACAGTATTCACAACCTTTAGCATAACTCCTTGCAACAGCAATAGAGGCCTGGAGTTTAGAGACATTTAGTATTCTCAGTTTACAGATAAAAAACTAAAGTACAGAAAAGCTAAGAGGCTTGCCCAAGGCTAAACAAATCTAATGCAGGCAAGCTAATGTAAAAGGTTCTAAGAGAGGTCATAATTAAGCACTAATAATTTTTCAGGTATTTTAGAAATGTATATACAAGATATAATTAAAGATCCATAAACTACAGTACTTAAAGTAATTTCACACATTCCTTACAACAATAAAAGCATCTATTTTAACAGAAACATCCCAGATTCAGTAGTGAATTGGTCTGTCTTAATTAAATCCAAGGAATCAAAAAAACTATTCCTTCTTTTACATATCTTATTGATGACAGGAAAGAAAATGCATTTCAATTCCAATACAGTTCTGAAAGCTTGTCTAAAAGGCAAACTTATTTCAAGTTCACCGGAAGGCAATCATACTTCAGTGATAGCTACTCTTTAACCTTTTTTAAATACCTCCTTCTATGAGCTGCAGATCAACGAGAGAGAGAGAGAGAGAGAGAGAAATAATACTTAGTGCTTAATTCTGTATAAGTGATGATAAGATGAGCAAAAGAGCATGGAAGTCCAAGCCACCATTAAGAATACACTTTCCAAAGTACAAGTAAACTACCTCTTAGCAGAAGCATCTTTTCCTTAAAGATACGTAAGGGATGATGGTGCTAATGATGTGCAGTCTGACAGCATTCAAGCCAGGGGACTCAACTCGTTCATCGAAAACCCTTAATAATTTCACCAGCCTTTTGCCCACAACTTTTTCTAATATGCATACTAATAAGGGAGCCAAATTTGAGCTATTTTGGACACTTGAGGGAATCGTTCACAACAGCAGAATTCAGTATTTACCAAAAAAAAAGGAAATGCTACATTATTTTAAAAAAATGACCTTTGAATTTTATGAAGTGTGGAAATGTTTAGGCATTTAAAATTAATAAAAGCATACAAGATACCAAGGGCTGAGGTTACTGAAGATTTTTCATTATTCTACAGAAAGAATATTGTGGGGAAGAAGTGAACTTTTAACCGTGATTTTACAGTCACTAGTTAACACGCTGGACAAGCAAGGGCAATTTAAGAAAGAAAACTCAAAGAGATGGAAGATAATTTAAAAATGTCACCACCTTCCTGAGTTTATGGTAGAGTTAAACACAAAAAACAACCAGGAAATACCATGTTTTCCTTGTACACAGTGAGGCAAACACAGAAATAAGGCATTTGCAATAGATAAGCTCTTAAAGGCATTTTACTGAAAGAAGGTGAGTCTTTAAGAGCCATCAGAGTTTCAGTCCTCCCTCTCCTATCAGGTCCTCTTTTTGTCCTCCTTCTCTCTCTCACCTCCACGTTCTACAGACTTCTACATCTCTACCCGATCAAAAAATGGCAGACGTTTCCAAAAGGCCTGAAACTAAAACATGCTCTTGAATTTTGTGGCTTAAGATTTATTAGAGATGCTACTTGTTAACAGAGACGAACATCTAATAATTTATTACAGCCTTCTAACCTAAGATGCAGCTACCCAGTGGTTGCTCTTTCTAGGACTATCATCACTTATGCACTTCTAGGAGACAGGCTACTTCTTAGATTCACCCATACTGCAATCATCATACTACAGACATACCTGAACCAGCCATTCACAGGCTAACTCAGGTACCGCTAGCAAAGTGGCTGTGCTAATACAAAATTCAGCACAGGATGCAATACCTGCCTGCACAGGGTTAGACTGTTTGGTCTGTGCAGCAGTAAAGCCTCCAATCTATTTTCTCCAAGGCAAGCTAAGCACATCTGCATGAGCTACACTCACAGGAAGGACTGCAACGTACGTATGCTCCAAGAATTTGGACCTGCCAAGATTTTCCCTCAGAGAGAAAAGGCAATTCATTCCCTAAACCAAAATGGATCCCTGAAGATCTGTGCAAAGGTCAAGAACATTTTCTTTTCTTTAATGCTGTCCATAGCACCATAATGTCTATAAGGAGCAGGTTCTCAACTGTTGCCACAGTTTCAGAGGGTTTTGTGCATCACAGAAAAGGACAGTTTGTAAAACCAGACTAAAAATGTGATCATTATATAACCAGCAACATTTCTGCAGACCTGAGACAATGCTGTGGAGACCACCTGATCCACTTCCCTAGTGTAGACCCTCATGTTCGCAATACTCTGAAAATGAGAGAGGCTGGAGCTCATGACAGAAACACTGGGCATGGCCAGGGGCACCCGTCCTCCTTTAAAGGGAAGATTTTTGTTAAGTTCTACTGAGAGTTGCAGAGGGACAAGAGAGATTTTACTGACTAACCAGAAAAAAATCTCTATGTTCAAACTCTTCCTCTGGAAGGCATAATGACTCCTTAATCATACCTCAGCAAAACAAAACCAAAAAAAAACCCAAAAAAACATACACCCAGTGTAGAGATGGTTCTCTGTGTTGCTGAAGTCAGAGTCACACTTTACTTGATAGAGCTGCTCCCATATAAAAATAATTCCAAACTATTTTATTCATTCAAAGTGCACATAATAAAACTGAGAAAGATTGTCTCAGTGCAGTACAATACACAAGTAGCTGCAAAGAAACAATTGTGTGTTTTTCTGCCTCCTGGGTAGTTAACACTGCTTTTAATTTTATCTCTGTCTCTTCATATTATCATCTGCAGAAGCTCATGGCCAAGAGTTTGCCCTGGTAATAGCTGACTGTTCTCTTTGATATCATCACTCCTTGCTCCTTATGGACAGGCCAATATTCATTGTGATTAGCAAGGGACAGCCCTGTCTATCCAGATTAGTCATGAATACTTAGAAGTTCACTCCATGCATCATCACTAATTGCTGCAAAAGAAAATGTCTGCATTAAAAAAAAAAAAAAAAAAAAAGGCCATAATTTTCTCTTTCCAGGGAAGACAACAATGCTTCACTCATATTCATAGCATTTGGTGAGAATTTGTTTTAATCAGTAATTCAAGAAAGTAATACCTTACTGGTCACCTTTCTTATGCTTTTCTTGAGATTTAGTGTTCCATGATCATACAACTGAAATATTACATTCTAAAAAAAATGACTCAAAGTATTATAAGGTAACTCATAGTTATTCTAGGCTTTAAGCTACATAACCACGCATTCCTAAAAGACGAAAATCCTAAGGAAAGTTTAATGGCAAGTCCTTCTATCACAGGAATGAGTGTGTTTGAGAATGTGAATGTCTAGTCCTAGAAAGATTCTGATTTCTATTCTCAATCTAGCTCATTTTGTCTTCCCTTATATTTAGACAGTCTTTCTGTGAGAAATTTGGTCCTTCCTCAAACTTTATGTTTAAAAAACTTTCAATTATTTTTAGATGGTCTGAAGAGACATTTTCAAACCAAGTTTTTTAAGTTGGTCTGTTACTGAAGTGCCTGGCTTTGTTGCCAATGACTGACAGGTTTAAGAGAAAACAAGGCCTATTTATACAAAGATGGATAAGTGAAATAATACTGAGCTGATTCAAATAGTTTTAAAGTTTCTTTCATAAATATATTTTACATCATTATATATTAAGCTGAAAAAAAATCATGCACTATGTAATCAATTACTTACTGTTTTGCATTAAGATAATTATTTTTTGTCAGAGACTACATTTTTCCCATCAGATTTTTTCTTGCAATGAAAGAAAATTTCTGAGAGACTCTGATTTATAAGATTTTATCTGCCAGAAAAGTGCCACTGTTGCCTGATGTAATCTTCTCCATCAAGAGCTAAGCTTCTACAGCACAGCACAAGAAATCATATTGGCTCATTTACAATTCCTGCGTTCTCAAGTATAGCAAGTGAACAAATAAAAAAAAGTAATTGTGAAACTGTTTTTACATACACCTCATTTGACACAAAACCATGAAAGCAAGGAAATGAAAAGTTTCACGCTAGTTTCATACATTGGCCTTTCTACTACCCACCCTTTGCAACAGCTGCCAAACACCATGACTGCAGCTTTTCCTTCCATTTGCCTGCAGCTTTAGCCTCCTCTCACCTTTTATATTAAACTATCTTCTCCAATGTTTTAAACATTTGCAACAAATTTTCACAACCAATATCACTGGGAAAGGGTTTTGGTTGAAGCAGCCTGTGCAGGCTGGAAAACTGAAATCTCAGGGCTAACGGTTGGTACTGAGCTGTGATGGGAGTTTAAGGTGCAGGGTTTTTTCTGAAAATTTCTGCTATCCAAACAAGTCTTTTCGTCATTACATATTCAACTAGTCTTCATGCCCAGTTGATGCCAGAAACTCCAGTTCACAAAACCTGACACAAAAATCAACTCTGAGGAGCTGACACACCTGGTAACTCCTTTTAGACACCAATGCCTATATCTGCTGGCACTGGCAAATAGTACAATCCAGAAAGAGCAAATCTGAAGAGCAAGATAAGTGCTGAGGAACACAAGAAAAGTTTTATTTTGCTTTGTTTTTTCATACTACTTCTAATCTGGTCCCATGGACTGAATGCCTATTAATGGTTGGAGCACATTAGATGCACTCCCAGTTTATTTTCATCCAAAAGGAATCCAGTTCTCGTGCTCTGAGACTGCTCCATAATACAAACCAAAACACAGTGAGTGAGATCAGCTGAGGGATTCCCTTCACAAACATGTTCCTGATCTAAACTGAAAAAACTAACATAAATTCAGTCAGGATGACCTAAACAGACTGACATTTTGTTTCCATAAAAATAAAATGGATTTATGCACAAAATAATTCAAGCCCGGAAGTTTTTAGATGGAATAGGATCATCAACTGCTATATTGGTAAGGGACTAGCAAGGCACCTTCTGTCAAGACTTTTCAGCTGCAGCAAGAAGGCATGAAAAGGAGCCTGCTTTTTGCTGAACATCTGGCAGACACAGCAGAGAAGGGGCACTTTTGCAAATGTCCTCAGTTAACAAGTACATGAGCATCTAAACAGAACATCTAAGGAGGATTTGATTGTCCTATTTAAAGTTTTGACCTAGAGCTGTCACCATTTAACATTCACCATAAACCCCCTTGATTATTATTGTCAAACTCCACATGGAAGATATAATCCCTGCAAATGGAATATTTAATATCTTTTTGCAGCTGTTCTGCAAACCTGGTAACGAAATCAATCTGCTAATTAACTAGTATTATCCATTTCTGTACAATCCATTAGTTTGCTGTCACTCTAGCTCCTATGTACCACATTAGTTTTGTTATACTGTTTGTTATTTTATTCCACATTTTCCAGGAGACACATAATGGACATTTAATACCATATTCCAAAGCTTCTACATCAGTATCCACATACATATTATTCTTATTGATATATGCATTACTTATGGTAATAATTTATAAAGAAGCTGAAGAAACTTAACAAAAGAATTCAAGGTATTGAAATTTTTGCAACTCCTCCCCAAATTGAATACAATAACATTTTTCCATATATCCTTTGAGAAATCCTCTTTATTGTTTATTCTAGATCTGATGCTAAAATACTAGATGTTCAACAAACGTGATCTAAATCTTCCAAATCTGGAATTTTATTCCAAGAGTATATGCAGAACATTGAACCTGCACATAGCATTATTAACTGCAATGGCACACAAAAGTCCACTTACGTGGACGAGCTTGAAGAATCGGGGACTTAGATATATTAAGTAAAAGATGCCACTTTTCTAATTATTATCTGTTAAACTATGATCTTACTACACGGAAGTAACACCATTAAAAGCATATTTTTCCTATCAAATCTCTTTTAACTTTCTAATCTCTGGCATTCCTAAGTGACCTAACATGAACTAAATACATGAGATTTAAAATAGGTTTTGTCTGTCAACCTGAAACATCTTCTATTCATTTTGAAAGTCTTTAATTAAGATATACATCTTCAGCTGCCTGTTTTTTTTTTTTTCTAGTGATTAAGGTCTAAGTTCTATTTTGAGGCACTTCAGTTGTGAACATTCTGACCATCAGCATGATATGTTGTAAATTTAGGTCTTCAAATATCTAAAAGAATTCAATAAATAGAGTCAGCAGTGTCACTTCTGCATTGTTAACTGTAAGCCCAGACTGTACTTTTTGCAAGACAGAGAACTGGAGTAATGTGAGACATATGCTTACTCCTAGTCATCTATCACCATCCATCAGGGTCTAGAAAAATAATAGATGCATCTTCAACTGGTTTGTTGACTAACAGGGCTTAAACCCGCTAATGAACACAGACATTTCAGAAGCCCAACTGATGGCATCATATTAATCCAGGCGACTTTTACTACTATTATTCCTGCATTTATGGATGGTAGAAGTTCAGTAAGAATAAGTGGACACCTAGGACAGACGCCACTCTAATTTAGGTGTGTTCCATGTGCAACAATTAAGTTGTGCTTTAATCACTGATTACACAGACAATCAAATGCCCAGTGTACCTGTACTGCTGCTGTTCATGTCTCTGAAGCACAGAAAGCTATTCTTACACAATCATTTCAGACACAGGCCTATTTAAAATGAAATGCTCACTTCATAGCGGAGGTGTAATGCTGGTGGGTTTGGAGGTGTAGGGAGACCCCTGGAGCCACAGAGCTCCCTCAGCTGGGAACAACTAAGGTAACGCCAAATATGATAAATTCTTTTCCTCTCTCCTCTCCACGACTTTTCTTTCTGCATCTGAGGGAAAAAGGTCATATCCTTCCTATTGTCCACACACACAACACACATTTCTTATGTTCAAGACCTTTGCACTGGGAGTACAACTCTCTGTTTGTCTCACCAGCTGACTCTCATGCTGGGAGGCACTGCTTTTTCTGACAGCTTTGGCATCTAAAGGTGATTTTTTCCTCATGTAATAAAATGGGCAAAATGCCATCTGGCATCCAGAGGTCTGATTTGGGATTTAAATTCTAATTCTTGCACAGTGGGAGAGTTCTAGCAACATTGATAGGTTAGAAAGTCAAACAAAAAAATCCTTTTAAGTCAATAGATTGTCTGGTCACAGCCTTAAATAGGACGGAGTGTCTCATGCAGATAGCAGTTCTTTCCATCTCAGTTCTCTAATTCCTGATTATGGGGCTTCTAGTCAGGATCCCTTGGTAGACCTGCAGATGTAGATAGGATTCTGGCCTTCACACTTACCCAGAACTTTCTAATAAATCAAAAAGCATTAGAACATCTTGATGCAGTCCTGCCAAGTAATTTGGAGTGTACATCCAAGTGAGATATAAAGGAATAAATGGAGTTGCAATCTCCATATGTAACTCTTATTACCTCTATCACAGTACCTACTGATATAAGCAAAAACTGTCAGTGACAAAAAAGTCACTTTACATTTCTGCAGCTTCCTGGAGTGTCCTAGAAGTGGAAATAGATTATTTCTGTATGTATTTTGAGACTCCTTTACATGAATTGAGTGGCTTTAAATTAAATTTAAATAAATGCATAAAAAGATTCTTTGCAATTGACTCCAGTTTTTTTGAGAGGCGTTTCATGACTTATCTTCAATGCCAAAGAAATATTGCCATGCCCCATTATAAATCCCAGAGGAGACATGATGCTATAGTTTTTCCACAAGGAAAACTAGACAAGATCACATACTGGGGGAATGAGGGCTGGAAGGAGTGAAATATACGGCTAAGACAGACTAGGTAACTAACGTAAGAAACTACAGACACTTACATATGCTGTGATTTTGCAGCGTTAACATACATTACTTATCCTGCTGTAAAAGACGATATATAAATCACCTTAATAATGAAGACACAGCATACAGAAATCACTGGAAGTAAGGCACTGTACAGTAATTTGCACTACTTGCAACAGTTTTAAACATCTTCCTCCAGGTTAGGCTTACATTATGCACAGTAAATTCACATTCGCTTAGGAGTGAATGTGTGACCTGAACCAAGTCTGATTTCAGTGAATTCATTTCTGAGACAAATGACCCAATTGAGTATAATGGGCCTGTGAACTTGCCTAGAGTAAAACATATGAGTAAGTAAGTGACTGCATGATTGAGGCCTGCGACATTAAGAAACATACTGCTGCTACCCAGTAATAGCATCATTAATGCAGCCATTTATTGGTTATTTTTACTCAGAACAAGGGAAAATGCATTGCCCTTCTGAGACTACGAGAAATCAATACATTTTCAGCTTTTAATAACATGATCTAAACCAGTTGCTACAGTCTGCAGTGAAATCTGTCGAGGGTATATGATGCCATTCATTCTCTCCACAACATTATTTGTATTTTAACAGACACAAGCAGACTTCAGTGAAACAATAATTAAACCTTTGCTACACTGACTAAAATGAAAATTATATACATTTTAAGAAGCCTAAAAAATTCTTTTAACATCTTTATCGTTTTCATAATAGAGAAAACAGAGTCACCCAAACATACATGGAGTACACAATCACCAACTCCAACCACATTTAATATTAACCAGATGTCACTGACTACACTTAGGGTGCAAAAAAAAGTCAAATATCACATATACATAAATGCATGCTGAATCAAATGCTAAATATGCTTATTGGAACTTTTGACACCCCATTTTGAGAAGATCCACTATTATATATTAACATTTTTACACACCACTCCTCGCTGAATACAGAAATAATTGTTAATAGAGAAACAAAGACAGAGGACCTAGATTATGGCATTAAGCCACAAACCCCCTGACAAAATCAGTGAGAACAAGTTGGGAGATAATTTTTTCTGGCCCTTCAAAGTGAAGGGTGCCCCACCAACTCTAGAAAGAAGAGCTCTTTCAGAAGCATCGTGTCTCTGGGAGGAAAGTGCTCCCTAAAGGGTGAAAGACAGGGTTACGGAAGCTCAGTATACCTCACCATTCCTGGCCAGCAATGTCAAAAACTTTAAGAATTAATTTGCATTTAATTTGATTCAAAAGTCTTGTTATTCATTATTATTCTTACAATAGCTGGACTAGAATTCACAGAAACATCACAGATGAAGTCTTGGGAGTTCATTTGTAAAAATCTGGCTCTTTTTGAATATTCTGTTTTAAAAGATGGAAAAGAAAAAACAGGATAAAGCACGTTATGCACAGATAAAGTAAACTACAGAACAATCCACAGGCTGAAAACTAACTTGCAAACACATCAGTAGTAACTAGGCTTGTCTGGCTTATAAAAAGCATTCATTGGCAATGGATATAATCAAAAACAATAACTAGTTTGATGAGCATAACAACTTTCTCCATGCTGCAAGCACTTAAAACACTGCAACAGTAGGTGCTATCTTGCTCCCAGCTTTTATTTTTGATTTACTGCATAAGAAAACATCTCTGTGCTTATGTTCAGTTTGGTCTTCCTTTTAGTCGCACAAAAATCAAGTCTATTGACGTTGTACATGTTTTATCAAAAATTTTATTGCCATTTTTAGGACTTTCTTGTAGTATTTCAAGAGACCAAGAGAATTAAGAAGTTCTTCAGACTTTTCATTTGAGGCGGCTTTGTACGAGTGCTCCTAAATTTTTAACATACTGATTTAATTCCCCTTTGTATCTGATAACTAATCCCTGACGGTTCCCAGAATGTAACTGGGCAAGTTCATTTTGTCCACTACATTTAATTACAAAGGCTCCAGGGCTGCAAGCTTCACAGATCAAAAGAAAGTCAGTGGGACTCCACACTGGCACAGAGGTTGTGCTATAGGAATGTATTTCAAGAGAAGAGTCAAATACTGTTTGGAAGGAATTGATTCACTCCAAATACAATCAGGATCCTGGTGCACTGTCCAAACGTGTGCATATATGTGTGTATACACTATATGCAAATGAACAGCTACCTCACATCGTGAGTTTGCAGTTGGATATCTCTCATAATCAATCAGCTTAGGCAGATACTTGCTCAGCATGTCAGCTTTTGTGAATCCTAAATTTTGGTGCCAAAGTGTTATATAAGGAGACGGCAGCTGACATAAATACTGAATTACAGGCACTTAAATATTTACAAATATAAAACTTAACAGGGATGATGGACTTGGGGAAACCAAGAAAATATAGTTATCTGAAGCTTCTTCTTTACTGGCTAGACAGGGATTTGTAAAGATAGTTTATTTTTTCCACCTGCCTTTGCAACTTGACAGTAACAGTGGTTCTCCAGTGAGGTACTAAATTAAGAGGCATTTTGTTTGTGTTGTTAGAGCCTTAATTGAAACAATCAGAGAGAAATGTTTTATTACAGAGAGAGAAAGGACTTTTTTAATAAGGCTCTAAGGAGACTCAGTTTTAATGATGCTTAACACAATGTTTTAAACTACGCAGTACATCTACATGCTATTTCTTGTTAAATGTTGGTTATTTAACAGCAGGCTGGCACCAGATTGCCTGCTGTGGATAGTTAGGATCGGCTTGTACAAGTTCTGACAATCTCAACATTGATGAGAGACAATGTCAATTCTAATTCTTACCGTATTTTACTTCTTGACACTTTCTTTGTCAGACTACTATTACTAACAGATGTTCTTAGCATGGCAGTAAATGCAAACATAAATATAATAAAATACTAAGCTAAAGGTCCTCACATCATTGGGAACACTAGGTTTGAGGACAGGATTATAAAAAGTAAATACATCTGTTCCTCATAGGTGCTTAACCCTTGGTACTTTTCATATGGACATCAGATTCTACCCATAAAAACTTAGCCATAAGAATTAGTAGTCAAAAAGAGCAAGCAGAATATGAAAAATCAGAAAACTTAATAGTATATTAGTGAGTGAGCGTTTTTTTCAATAAGATTAAAAAAAATAACCATTGATTAGGCAAGCTTTAAAAAATATATATATTATCAAAGCATGAATTTTCAATTAACTTGTTCAGCCACAGTCCAGTTATATTTTGAATCAGTTGAGTGCATTTCTCTTTGAAGATTTTTTTTTTCCCATTTGGCAAATTCCACATTTTGACTTGGAATAATGCAGCTTTTTTTTTTTTTTTTTTCCAAAATGACACTGCCAAACTTCTGTAAAATTAGCTGTCATTTTTTTAAACAGCTGTTAAGGGCTACTTAAAGAGAAGAGTTTAGGCAGCATGCGCTAAGATGCTCTTATGAGGAAAAGATAGAAATTTTATCTGTAGAAGATGAAAATAAAAAGAAAATGAAATGCAATCAATTACAAAATAACAGAGCATTAAAATTTGAATCCTTCTCCTTTAAGCCAGAGCAAGCAGATTTTAGAGAAAACTGTTTTTAAAGATCAAAAACAAGTCTCTTCACCAAAATATACTATTTTGTCTAGCATGTGACAATTTGTATGTGTATGCGGGAAACTTGTGACATTGAGATAAAAAAAGGGTGAGAGTTCAAAGAGTAATGGCAGAAATCATGGACTGAAAATCTGAATTATGGATACTCAAAGAAACAACAATGACAAAAGGCAAATAGGGTATTTCTACCCAGCACAGAAAAGAAAGAAATACTCACATATTTTGCATTATTCCTCATTTTTTTTCCCATAGCCCATTTTTAAAAGGCAGGTAGACTCTAAAGAAAGTGGAAAAAAAACAAATCAGAAACATTGATAAGGTGACTCAATCAATCATGGGACATATTAGCAGTGACAAACAAGGTTGTCTAACCAGAGCATTAACCTTCAGGAAGAAGAAGGTAGAAGTAATGAAATAAACTAAACCCCCAAACACACAAACTGGTATGCAAATCTAATAACCAGGTAGTCAATTATTGATATTGACATTCCTTTTGTTGCTTCAAGAATAGGGGAATTTGCATTTTGTGTTAGAAGGGTTATCTATAGGCGGTATATAAAACAAAGTACAAAAGTCTGAAAAATCCTAGTGATTATCAAAGCTTTATACAATGAACTAAACACAGTATAGAGTAATGAAAGTAAACATCTCAGCTTACATAACTAAGGTCATGAAAAGTACTTTTTGCTATGACTTCTGGTGAAAAGAGAGAAAGAAAAAAAATGATTAATACATTGAAATCAAATAAATTCTTTCCAGACTACTAGTAATAAAGAAGCACAAAAAATTAGGAAAGGCCATAGCCAGTTAACTTGGTTAATAGTAACTTCTCACTTATCTAAGTGAAGTCAGGAATACCTGCAATCCTATGCATGAAAGGCAGAGTAATATCCACCTAGAGGCCCCACTATACCACATAGCATGGTACTGACTAAAAGCACTATTTCCATGGACTCGGTACTCATCTCCAGTATGGGTTAAATATTTGGCCTTTGCTAAGGCTCGTGTGCACTGCCAGGGTGCTGTCCAGGGAGTCTGAACCAACTCTGAAGGAAAACAGGGATTGTCCATTTATATATGTTTGTTTCCCCGTTTTTCCTGGTGGATGTCAAAGGTAGCTGGGACAGGGTGAGGTACAGCCACATTTATGTGTTTTGCAATGTGATGAAGCTCAAACAGGCATCTAAACAGCAACAACACTTGAAACATTCTCTATTTGGATATAAACAATTCTACCCACTCAAACTTAAATATATTAAGTTCCCAAGCAAAATCAATTTCAAATATAAGCAGTAGGATTTGTACACACAAAATTAATTTGCAAAACAGGTTTGAGCATAACAATCCTGCTATCCAAGTATTTAGCAGAAAAGGACCAGAGGTGTCTGGACATGCCAGCTGTTTGTGGATGTACACCCAAATGCAGCGCAGGTTCTCTCTGAAAATTGGACTCATCGTCCATTAACTACCTCACAATATGAACAAAATACAGAGTAACAGGATTAGGATGAGGATATAACCTTAAATTTCCACCTTTTGGGCATTCTTACATCAAACATTTCATTTTCTAGGCAACAATTCCACGAGCAAGATCTTCCCTCTTCAAGCATTATCAGATACGCACACACAAATATAAATCAGGAGCAATAACACCACCAATGGGCCATTACTCTATTCTTTCCAAATGCCCGCCTTGCCTATGCTTTACACCTTTTACTGCTTGGTCTAGTTACATTTTAAATTATCCCAGTAACAGATTCTCTGAAAGTTTTCTGGGACAGCATTCCACATTTTCATGAATTTTATCGTCAGGGACTGTTTTTGGCTATTCGTCTTCCTTCATTCTAGAGTTAATTTTATCTTTTAGTTTTCATTATATTGTCCTGAACTACACTTCACATTTCTTCTTTGTTTAAGCACTATAGACAGTTATCATATCCCTTCAGTTACCCTTTCCAGGCTATCACATCTCCTTTTTTTGGCTGCTCACTCCCTCCAAACCCAAACAAATATTCTTCCACTGAATTTTGCCTGCATGAAGAGGGCACAATTAGACCATTTAATCTTTTCCCACTAATTCGTCCCTTCAATCTCCAACATCTTTGGTAGCATTTTTTTGTTTTGTTTTTTAGGCTAATCCATTACTGTTTACAATACACTTTGAAAATTGAACATGGAAAATTGAACATGGAAAATTGAACATGGAAGTGCAAAGTAGACTGGTCTTAGAACAGATTTTGGGCAAAGTCACACACCAGTGCACATCCTTTGGAGATTATCCACATGCCCTGGAATTCAGCTTCACCCTGGAACACAGCTGGAAATGAGTACGTGGCAATATATACCCATTAACCAAGAGTGGCAGTAAAAGAACAATGCCTGTTTATATCATAGGAAGATCCAGTATGAATATTTCTGTCAGCTTACAATTATCAGGCACATATGCACTTCATTATTTTAATCAAGACACTGAGTTATTAAAAAAAAAAAAAGCCCCCAAAATTTGGAAATTAGAATATAAATACGCACTGATGTGTCTGATGTGAAGCAGGCTGAAGGACTCCATTTTTAAGAGTTAAAAGAACTTACACTGTCAGGTAGGGAAAGAGGAAACAGCTTTCTTGAGAATCAATTTGATCAATCTGCTGAACCCAATACAAAATATAGTTGGAAGTAAATGTAGCTTAAAATATAGCTAGCTGATAAGCATAAGTCCTTCCAGAGAGGGCTTTTAGTAGCATCTCTATAATTATAAACCTTTCCTAAATGTTGTCTGTTTGAACATACCCCCTCCCCCCCCCCAAAAAAAAAAAAATCCAGCTTGGCGTTTGCCAGGTTAAATGTGGAGTTAAATCTATTCATCATGGACAGTCTTCATTTCCATCTGTCTGACCTTCCCATCCTGAAAACTTAATTCTGCTAGTCATAAACAACCTCTTTACCATACATATGTTCCACCTTAACCTTGTGGTGCCTCCAGGTAACTCTCCATGCTGATTTGTTCTAGTCTGACATCTCTGTGTGCTGGGATTTAGGTTAACCTTTTATACTTCTATAACAGATGCTTCATACTCTCCAGTCAGGGATTTTGTTAATTGCTTCTCCAATGGTGAGGACATCTCAGCTGCAAGGGATTAGGAAAGATTCAGGAAATCAACAACAGGTAAATTAGAAGTGGATCAGACACTTCCCCATTGGAAAAAAATGTAAATGTTAAAAGCTAAGTTTGATCCTCATGTTCATGCATGCTTTCAAAATAGGATTTGTCAATTGCAAATACAAAGCAGCTTCAATTTGATATTAGTGACTTTGTCTATTTTATATTCCGCAACATTAAAACTGCTGAAATGACCTGCCAAGTATTGATGTAAGCTTATTGACAAAACAGAATGCTTCACAGTAAGGGCATCATCTCACAAGGCTCCACACAGTGACTCTGTAATTACTGTTTCAGCCTCTGCATATCAGATCTCTAGCATACTGTGCTTGATCCACCAAAAATAAAAAAGAGAATTAGCTGATGTAAGTAGAAATAAATTATCTGAAACAAATAATCTTTGAGAACTCACAAAACTAGAATTTTGCTAAAATGATCAGTTACACTTCTTTTGCTAAGGTTTAGAAATAATGGGTAAACACAGCAATGTCTTGTTCAATAAATCTTTATCCAGTAGTGCATAGACACCTACCTCATCCTCTAGAAAGCCATGGCAATACAACAAAACACCTAAGAAAGAAGCATGAGAGAATAGGCTTCTCTCTGTTACTCTGTGTGAAATGAGTATCCCTCCCTATTGTGCAAAACATACATACTTAAAGCCAGGAGCCAAAGCTTCAATTTGTGCTGGACAGGCAGGCAGAATTGTTAGTTCTTTCGCAATAGAAAAAATAAATAAATCTTTCCATGCAATGGGGAAAAAAAAGAAAGAAAGAAAAATAGGAGACAAATGAAAGCCAGCTCCAAGTAGACCTGACCAACTTAAATCCATAAATTACTTCTGTATTTGGGTTTGGGAAGCTAAGGAATTCAGTCTCTTCCCTTGGCATGCCCTGACATCTTGTATACTCATTCTACATTCTCACCTGCTTCCCATTGTTCATGCCAGTCTGCTCTTGCTTAACAGTTTGAATATTTATTTCATTGGAAATATACTTATTGTGCTATTCCTTGATATGAAAATCAAGTTGAAAAAAATCTAGTGCTTTATTGCTTGTGTCATCTGTGAAATATAAACAGATTTATGCAATCTTTTGGGGGTGAGATTACAACGAGCTCTTCTTCAGGAGAAAATAGGGGTAACACCTGGAGTACCAGCAATCCATATTTGCCTGGGTTTAGTTGCTTGCTGGCCAATCTATTCAAGGGCAATGTCAACCCACTACACGCCTGCCTCAGACAGAAAGGTTGGAGCAGGCAGCTCAAGTTAATGACCCAAAGGTTGCATCCAGGCTGCTTGGGGAGGAACGACCACCTCAGAAAGGAACTTGGGAGACTGACTTAACATTTAAGGAGCTGTGCTATGAGCCATCATATCTCCAAATACAGATCAGGCAGAATCTGGCCCACAGAAATGCATGCTTTAATAATCAAACATTTCAGTATCAATAGCATTATTTATTAAATCATGTAAACTTTGTTCAGTTGCCCTATTTCAAAAAGTTTTTATTCAGAATTCCTTCAGGTTTTTACCTATTAATATTCATCTAGAAGAATGATGTCTTTAAATACCAATAACTGTCTCACTTCATCCATAATTTATGAATATCTTCTTAACACAAAATCCGTAGGTATCATTTGCTGCCCCTTGACTCCAAAAATTAAAGCCAGACAAAGCTGTAGTGAACAGCATAGGAATATAACTGTCATTTTCTGCAATCGCAAAGAAACCTGCAGTTTAGATAAAGTTCATATTTACTCCACATCTAAGACAAAAAGCTATTAGAGGCACCCTGTGGCTTCAAATCCATTTTATTCATTTTATTTACATTTTAACAGTGTTTGACGAGGTAAACCTCTTAAGAAATATTGTATCATTTGTGAGAAAGGGCACTGAATCTTAAGAAAGCAAATGACTCCCTCAAAAGTGATTTTTTTTTAAATTACAGCTGTCAGTCAAAAATATAACTTTGTTCTTTGGTATGCAAAGGCTAGGTTTCAAAGGGAAGACTGATGAAGAAGAATAAAGAGCAGCTTTACTCAAATGAGGATGAATAGGAGACTGGATAATGAGAAATATTTCAGAGAGAAGACAGAGGCCAAGTCTATAAATCAGGATGAGAAATTTTTAGAAATATTTCCTGCTATGCACTCAGGATTCTTATAAATTAAAAGATATCATTCCTGTTGGTATCTTCCAACTCTAAACAGCTAATTCAGTATGGTACATAACGTGAGAGACAATAACAACTAAATGTTAACAATAATTTTGAAAGACAATGCAGGACATTAAATGCAAGTGACTGAGTCTTCACAATTCTACATAAGTGCCCAGTACAAGATTGTACATATGTAATCAAATTAATAAAATATTAGCACAAAAATATAAAAATATTTACCCTAGGATGAACTACTAGTTTTATAAGTGCAGAAGCTCACTGTGGACCGGTCTCTGCAAAAATTCAAAGTATATTTCCTCAAAGAATCTGTCATGTCTACGCAGCAGCTCAAAGGCGAACAGCACAAAGACCCCTGAACTGGCTGAGACCCAAACAAGTCACCCTACGCTTTGCAGCCCAAAAAGCACCACAGTCATGTTCTCACAGCACTGATCACCAGCCTAAAAAGCCCTGACTCCTGGTCCTCCGCCTAACAGAGATCCCAGCCTGAGCTGGCCTATAACCGACACCCCCCCAACTTTCCTGTCTGTGATCCTCTACACGCCCAGGTCCAAAGCTGGCATGGGCAGAAATGACAGCTGCCCAACAGAGTGGGGATAGAGACCTTCTCAGAAAAGGAGATTGTCCAAGCGGCATGATGGTATCAGGAAATCATTTATTGGGAGATTCCCGGCCAGAAGTGGGAACGAGGGAGAGAGAGGCAGAGACAGGAATTAACCATAAGGAGGCATGTATACCATGGCCTACTTGTAGACAAGTGTCATTAATGGAAGCACAAATGCAAGAATAGCTTAGACTCAGATAATATCATTATATGCATGTAATAATATACATATAAAGTGCACCATTTAAAAATTGCCTAACATTTGTGCTCATGCAACATACATCTATTGTTGTCATAACATACCATAAATAAAGAATAAAGAATACAGTAGTTCAGTACCAAGCTGTATTCATTTCAGCAAACTCCAGCTTATTAAAAATGAGCACTGCAGCTCTTTATTACCTTTTTAACAGTAATTATAACTACAGCATCATTTAGTCATGTTTTTCTATAATTCTGTCATTTTAATACAAAATTGTGACAATTAAGTTCTCCATCATAGGTTTTGTACAAGCTGAATTCCACTTTCAGCAGGAAAGCTTAACACAGAAATCAGTATAAAAATCTAGAATCTGTAGAGGTTTTAAATAAGTTTAGTCAACAGAACAACTCACTCTTTTTGTCAGCAAGAAAATTACATCTTGAATACAACATCATACAGGTAAGAATTCAAGCACAGCAGATGTCCTACTAGCATAATGAGTCTTCTGAACTTTTGATGTTCCAGTGACATAGTAAGCTGTTCAGCCCACTGACCATATGTTTACAAATACATTTATACATACAAACAGACACACACACAGATATTTTACACACACACACGCACCACCTGCTTTCAGATGTAAAAACATTCAGTCAGGCAAGTGCTTAACATACTAAATCTCGGTGCAGTAAAACTTGATAGCTGTGAACAATAAAGTAGTGACCAAGAAGACAGATCATTCTGCAACCCCAGTGTTATGAGTTAGACGTCTCCCTAAAGGCTATCCATAACGACCTCTTGTTGAAAAGAATAAATGTAACATTTTTCAATATCTCTCAAGATAGTTTTGCTTTGATTTCAGAGATGTAGCAACATACCTGACCAAGCTGTCAAAAAGGCAGACTCTGCAGCTCACACAGAACACGGACACCTCGCAGCCTGGAAGGCTAGAGGCGTGCCCACACACACACGCAAAATCATTCCAATAAAAGTTTGCATGAAATCAATTTGTATGATGTGCACTGATACCACATCCTGTGATATGATTAAGGTTGATGAGATATTTCTTTAAAATCAAAAAGAAAACCCCAAAACCTAAACAAAAAAACAAACCCCCCAAAAACACATTTAAGGAAACAAGTAAAAGGTTCACCACACAAAGCTAGTATGTTTAAAGTATCCAGTGTGTCAGAGATGATGGGCTTTAAGTTTATTGTACAGATATAGCACATGCACCCTCACTGATTTTTTGGTTTTGTTGACATCAGCTAAAGCTGGGTAAAAATTAAAAACAGCTTCGCAAAGCAACACTTCCCTTTTATACTGTATTTGATAATCATGCTAGCAGTGGGTTCCATAGTACCATGCCGAAAACTGCAGACAAGGCATCATCTACACTGTGAAAACACCAGCGCCTTTCAGTGCTGTACCACATCTTGGCAGGAGTGTGCAATAACGCACAAGCTATCCCTCCAGCCCACCTTGAAAACAGACCCCCAGAGCCCCACGGATGCACCCTGTAACTGCACTCTGAATAAGTCTAAACAAACACAAACCTCCATAGTGCGCTGGGCAGGCTTGCCTCTTGTTGCTGATTCAACTACAGAGGACTACTTAAGTGCCCCCAAAACACCTCAAAGTGGCAGTGATCAGGATGGGCAAAGGCTGCATTTGTAAGAACTCTCTCTTGCCCTACATCTCGAGAGCGGACACAACCATCCTGACCAGGACAGTTCTCTTTACTTTCCTCCTAGATATTGGCCCCAGGTCAGAAAACTGAGTTATGCTCCAGAACTTCTATTAGGAGGAAGAGCACCCTTTTTCCCCAAACAGACACAAATGTTGGTGCTCTGTGGGTATCCATCTGCGACCTAGACAGCTATACCTGTCTCCTGCTTCTGCAGGTCATGTATTCCTCAGGAATAATCAAAGTTTAGACAGGGAGTTTTGAGCACAAAAGAAGAGTTCAGTAATAACACATACTAATATGCAGAAAGCCCAAAACTGTCCCAAGTTGCTCCCCACAAGGAAACTTTGGCCTGTAATAGTTTCGCACTGGGGCACTACATCAGACTGGTATTGAATCCCTTCTTTCTTCCTCTGGAGGGCCTATACATCTTTCTCTAAAGTGTTTAGAGCAGATCATGCCCAGTGGCCAACACGCCAGTATATTTTGGAGTACGAGGTACTAAAATGGGACTAGAAGAATATTGGCTTTAATTCTTGGCTCATTCGTAAAATTTCTCTAAAGATCCCGCACAAGTTATCTAACCAAAACTTGCCTCAGGTTCCACTGTCTATTGTGGGAATAATACTTGCAACATAGACTCATTATGAGAATGAAATTCAGTTATGATCAAGTAGTGGTCAGACAAGGAACAAACAGAAAAGTACAGCCACCTGAAATACAGTTGGCTGAGATGGAGGTATTATATTAGCCTTTCTTACTGTTCATCCATTTAAAGAGTCTCTTGAGTACACACTGGTAATTTCCAGCACAGTGCTAAACCTCCCATGTCATGTTATTCATTTTGGTAGACTGAGGAACAATCCAATGGCTATTTGATGGGGAAAAAAAATCACTTTCTACCCCATTTGCAGTAAGGGGAGAGAAAATTTACTTTGTCAGCATCATTATTGTTTACTAAAATGCTGGTGTGAACAATATCTAGTGCTTGCAGCCAGTAATAAAGTCTAGAAAACTGGTAGGAACTGGATCAGTTTACCAACACAGACTGTGCAAGTGCAGAGGTGTGAATGTCAGTGCTCCACTATCTCTCCACGTAACTTCCTCCCTATTTTCCAATAGATGCTATGCAGATTCTGGAGAGCATGACGAAACACATTTGTAGAGGTAAAGATAAATTTGGTTTTCTCCTTCTGCTCTGAAATTTTTTCCCCATCCTTTCTGCTTCTCTCTCAGAATGCTATTCCTTTGCTTTTCCTATTATTCTTTTCTGCACATTTTCCTCTTTGTGCATTTAAGTTTCTACAGTTTAATTGCACACCTTTAGAGACTGAGCCAGCCCCAGCGAGTTCAACTGGTTGTTTTAACAGATCAGCCCCTTATCTACAAATTATACTCAACACCCAGTAGAGTGCAACTGTCACCTTCACACAGGGTCTCTGTGGTTCTTTGCTACACAAGAATATGCCTTGAAAGAACTGTGAGCCCACCAGCACTGAGACTTCAAGTTACATGCTCTACAGCACAGCCTTCTCTTAAAAAAAGGACTTGAAAAGGAAAAACTTAATCATCTGCTTTTGTTCCCTCAATACTGGATAAGGTCCTTTCAGGCTCCCAGAAATGCTGCATGTCTTTGAGATACTGCATGCCTCCACAGCGATCCAGCAGGCAAAAACAAACCTAGTTGTGATCCCAGCAGACCCTGATTTAATATTGGTGAAGTTACCATGACATGAGGCTCAATATTGGCTTGCCAAGTCTGTAGCAACATTGGCAGGTTTGCTCAGCTTGCACTAATACCAATACGACATGGCTATGTCTATACCACAATCCAAAATTGCATCTATAGCTCATGTTGCCATATCTGAGCCAGGCTTAACCAGCTAGGTTAAAGCTGGGACCAAAATTGGTTTAGTTGTGGTCTATCTGGGATGGAAGGTATCTAACCTATGATCAAGGGTCTCACTGCCACAATTACACTCTTTTTTCAGTGCTGGCCAGGCAGGTGTGGCTGTGTCTACACAAAATGAATTCCACCTCTACATTGCAGTTAGGCTATACTTTTTGCTAACTTTACTGTCTTGGCACCAACCTGCCATCGTGACACACTTCAATTTGGTAGCAAGTAGTAAAGGCCACACAGGTCATGCTGTTGGTATCGTCTTACTACATAAGGGACTGAGCACAGTACTCATCTCTGAGGTCAAAACTCCAGTAAAAAGACCACTTGAAGTTAAGTGATGCTTTGCCCCACTCTTATAACCTAACTTCATACTATCTAGGTGTTAAAATATGCTTGCAAAGTCATGCTTGCAAAAAGTAAAATCAGCAGCTAAAGATTTAAAAAGAGGAAAAAACAAAGCAAACAATATTGTGACTGTTTTGCATTATGAATCCAACTGTACCAAAAAGATCTAGAGAGTCATGTATTGTGGCGGATGAATGGCACGGACTCAGGAGGGTTTGCGTCCTGAGACATTTATTGTTTATTTCTGAGCATATTTAAAAAGTTAGCTGCTTCAGCGGTTTCACAGACACACTTTGCTAAGCCAGTCATCGTGCAGATTATGTCACAGGGAGCCAGTCATTGCACCGATCATGCACGCAGCGATCATGCCTTGTACCTTGCTACTTGTTTAGAAAAGCTGTCTTGCCCTTAACCTTGGTTCCCACTGGCTTCTGCTAGTTTATCTGTACTTTCTCAGGATGTATCATTCCCAGCTGCACCAGTGTCCTTGGGTATGTTTGTCTGAGGCTCCTGTTGCTTGCTACTTGCAACTTTCCACCAGTTTAACCCTGTCATGACCCTCCACAATGTATCACCAATAAAAAGAACTGCAAAGAGGCTACTTTCTTCTAATATTGAAGAAGAAACCTTATTACAGTTAGTACCAAGTGCTATCTCCAGAACTGCTTTATTTCCACTCTGTTTCACAGTCTGGAACATACTTCCGTTTCCTTTTGCTCTGGTAAATTGAATTTTGTACAGCATGAGGGGATGTGTTCTGCTTCTTACCACAGATTTAAAGAAATACTACACTTCACCTTACACTGAGTAAAAATCAATTTACTACCTGTAGGTGATGAAACTATTTCTCACCCATGCTGAGCAGTCATATACCTCATAAGGCTTAAAATCATAAACTGGTTCATTTCACTGAGAGCAAAAATAAAAGGTAATCTGTTTAGATTAAATATTTTATTTTACATGTTACTCAGGTGTTCCTTTCTAAAGGTTATCTGTAGTTTTATCTACTGAACTTAATATTAAGCTTTCTCCTCCCTCTTACTTGCTCAGCTGTTATCAAGAGACTTTGGTGCCAGTAAAAACCCCAAAACACATTAGAACTAAAATATGCAAAGCAGTTGCCTCTCCCTTTCTCCTAGTGATAAAGGGCACTCTAGAAGAAGGGCTGCATTAAAAGCTCAGATCTGAATCTGAGCACAACAGAAAGCCAGCTGTTAAGATCTGGCTGTAGACTGCAGCAAAATTATCTTATTTGCAAAACTCGGTATGCTGTGAGGCAGATAAATGATAACACTATAAACTAGTAAAAGGTAGAAAGCATTATTCTACATATATTTAGGCTGAATTCAAATCTGAGATTGAATATGCAGCTTTGAACATATATTCATAAACATTCACTCCAAACAGTTCTGCACATACAGCATTTTAATATGGGGAAAGCAGTAGCAAGCTATTTCCCTGCATAATGGCACTGAAACAAATGTTTTAACATTTGAGTGGAATAGAAAGTTAGTAAAAAAAAAAAAAAAAAAAGTTGGCAAAAAAGGGTTCTTTTCTGGCAAAGGATGCATTTCCAGACAAATGAGAAAAACTTTTCCCTGTCAGTCAATCAATCAGTTTATTTTAAGCTGGTGATAACATGGCTTTGGAGATTAGGAAGCTAGTGAGCTACAAAGAAGAACAAATTAATTTTATTTAAGTGAAAAAATAAACACTTTCAACAAATAATCACTAAACTAAGCCCCGTCTATCAATTTCAGAATGGAAGAGCTATCCAGAAATAATATCTAATATGAATTTGGTCAACATCATGAAGGGGAAATAAATGAGCCAGCTAAAAAGCAGGAATTATGTATCACATGTCTGAGCTGGAGGAGTTCATTATCATGGTTTCTTTTGTTAAATGGCTAATTAACAGAGCTCTGCAAATGCAAAATGAAGAATAGAAAAATTTACTGCACAGACAGCCTCAGTCGGAATTTTCAAATATAAGTGCTTAAGGTTAGCTGCTGAGATGCATATTTAGCACTTTAACTGCAGCAGTATGATTTTCAAAATGGGTAGGCACCCAGAAATTGCACAGCTGCAGAAGATAGACTCTCCAGTCCCCCTGAAAACAAGGAAATTCTGATTTAAATTTTAGATCCCAATTAGGAATTTAAATTTATGTCAGGTATGCGGGTCTGACAAATTTGGCCTTCATCCATCCCCCAGCAAAAATTAGTGGGTCACCTCTGCATCATGTAAGAACTAGTTACTTATATCCACTGCAGTCTGCAGGGGAGAGGCTAAGCACCATAAAGATGATTCAAGAGCAGGCAGCAGCTCCCCACAAAGCCTTCCAGCATCTTTTAAATACAACCGTCAAGGCAACCAAACTTTAGGGCTTTTTGCTTGGGATGGAAGGAAATCCAGAAAAGGAAAAAGAAATGCCGGAGTCCGTCCTTCCTCCTCTCAGAGGGGGTTCTTGTCGTACTCTCCCATGGGGCTGTGAGCAAAGTCTCAAGTCCCAGCACCCCCGAATCGCTCTAGTGCCAAGCAGGTCCCTACAGCAAGCACAAGGTGGTATTCCATAACAGGTATGAGGTCAGGCGACTATTTGGTATGTAATGCTGTTCTTACAGTTGAAACATGGAGTCACTTTGGCCCCGTATGCTCCAACAGGCCAACTAGTTCAGCAGGAGCTTTTGACCTGCGTGCTGCTCCTGGTGAAAGCACTGACTGCCTCTGAAAGCTGGATATGACATCTACCATAAGCACTGTGTTTGACTTTCTGTGCAAAGTACTTCACAGCCTATAGATGAAAAACTGCTACAGGAAAGTGCTAAGTAGGATGTCTTCCACATTATATTACAATAAGCTTTTAATTAAAAGCCTATTGGCGGGTCCTTTCAGGTGTGCATAAATAAAATGTGGTACTTCATTTTTGATCAGCTATATCTTCATCAACATGGCTAAAGAAATTCCAAAATTTTGATTCCCCAAGAGAGGATCACAGCTAAAACGAGACAAAGATTATTCTAAATGGTGGCATAAACCCCAAAAGAAAACATGCCTTTCAAATAAGTGCGGTAGCTTTTAATTTCTGAATTGTGCAGTCAAGCATACACATCCTTGTCTGATGAAGAAGAATATAATCACCTAGGGGCATGTCAAAAATAACTGTTGCTTTTTCCCTTCCTATCCTTTCTTGGGAAAGCAGAGATTGGTGAGCCAATCAAGAAATTAAAACTGACGTTTCACAAACTGATAGTTGTGTTACTATCTATTTATTTTTTGTTTGCCTATCTAGAGTGAGTACAGCTATCAGGCATATACTCTGAGAATCTAACATAGCCTTCAGTAGTCTCTGAACTAATCCTTAAGAAAATTAATTCCATAAAAAATAAACCAAGAAATTTCAAGAGGTCACTGTGCTGTCCTCCATCTTCTACAATGAACAGAACCTTTCAATCCTGATGCAACCTGTTTCAGTCACCTACCTTTCATTTTAAGAAAACTTAAATTCACTAGTTAAGACAAAGAAATTTCAAGTTCATCTTCTGAAAGAACAGGCTGCTTAAGGAAAAACAGCAGGGTTTTTTTTCCTCCTTACTTAACTTTCACCTCTCATCAGCAGCTATTCTGCAGTCCTTTTCTCACTGAAGGACAGGATGTTCACAGAGGTAACTTTTCTTTTCAAATAAAATGGTCACGATGGATTAATATCTCTTTTATTGACCCAGCATAGCACACTGCAACAAAATGGTCTGGGGTGCTTTAAATATTCATCCCCAAACTAAATTTTATGTTCTGTTGTCTTTGTTTCTCAGTAACTTTGTTTTGCAGAGAGGGACCCAAATTCAGTGGCCTTGACACTAAGCCTTAGCATACATGTATTAACACTTCAGTTATAATAACTATCTATCAAGACAACAAGGGTCTGAGATAAATATAACACTTTTTTCCCTTCCCAATTACATTTTCCCCAGGGATACTGAAAGACTTTCAAAGAACTATTAAGAACCTTTCTAATATCCAAGAGAAATACTTATTAGCAGTCACACTGTAGTACATCCAGTCCCCCAGAAAGGACAGTTACCTGAGTTTTTGCTCTAATATATTCCACTATATTCCACTACTTAATAAAAAAAAGAAATCAAAACAAATATTCAGAAAATTCTTCAAAATTCTTGAAACAGCCATTTGTAATCCATTATTAGACAAGCTATACTAGATACAGAAATTATGTATCACCAGAAATGAAAGTTAAACTGAGTATTTCTGTTTCAGGTAGTAACCTTATTAGATGAAAAGGAAGTTTCTTTAAGAAAGCGTAAAGATCAATAATCTGCTAAATTTTTTAAAATACATAATATTATTATCTTTGTTTTAACTGGTATGGCTGCCCTTTAGATGCATCTTTAAACTGCAGCTCTGGATTAAGATACATTGTTAGAGACTTAAACTGGTCTGACTAAATTTCCACCTGACACTCTACTTAGGGCTCCGGTGGTAGGTTTGCTGACTAAGCAGTAGTTATATACAACTTGAAAATCAGTACCACACAGCTCTATAAGCTGCTTACTGCTTTAATATTTTACTTGAAACAATGCAGTCATGCATTTCTGTCTTTTTTTCCGCGGCAACAGTGAAGTTGTTTCTAGTCTTGCTGTGTCTCATGGTATCACAACATATGGACTGATGTTCTTATGGATTGAGAAGTTAAATATGAAAGGGGTTTATACATCACATTATTTTCCTTAGTCAATTTTCTGAAATACTTTTATAGTCCTGTTGAGATTTAATAGAAAATGAGCACGTTTCTAAGAAGTATGTATAGCACTTCATTTTGCATGAGTCAACAAATCCTCCTGACTGTCTTCCTTAAGGTATTAATTCTCAAAGACAGACTTTAAACTTCCTTAATTACTAAAAAAGACAGGCCGCCTCTTATTATTCTTTGACAGATGGCTCTTGTCTTTGGGAGTCTGAACAAGAAGTTAGTTTTCTTATGATGCTTAAGTAATATATATCAAGAGTTTCTATACCTTTAAATGGTTCTTTAAGTTAATAACTAGATGTGACATTAGCAGACTTGCTATATTATACAAAAGCAACATTGCTAATTACCAAATGAAGAAGTGAGAATTTATTATATAAGGGTTGATATAAAGATGCACAGTGCTTGTACACGTATCAAGACAGCTGGGACCATCTCAAGTACTAAAGGGACAGCAAAGGTTTAACTAATTTAGAAGCAATACTACAACAAGAGTAACCAAAACCTTTAAACACATTTGCCAGCCAAAGTAATGTCCTGAAAGTCTGAAGAGTTTAGGGTGCTTAAGAAGAAAATAACTTCTAATATCAAAATTCTAAGCAACTTCTGAAAGCCCACTTTATGACCTAGAATACTTTTAAATGGGATGTGTAATATGGGAATACTCTAACTTGCTTGCTTTAAAACCATTGCTTCGACTTAGACGTGGGTCAGGTTTAGATTTTCTGGAGAGTGTTTTTGTGGGTCTATTTGTTTTTTTTATGTTTGATTGGGGGGGGGTTAGGAAGGGAGGAGTTGTGTGTGTGGTTTGTTTTTTTCTTTTTAAAGGGGGCTGGATTGCCTCCATTAGCAACCTGCAGACCGATGTATGCAGCAGCCTGAATAACACAAAACTGTACGCATGCCTACACATTTTTACTGCCATTTAGATTAGCTGAGTTGGTGATGCTGTTGGCACTCTGGTCATGGCAACTGGTATTTATCATGAGCTAATTTACCTTGAAAAGGACTTGTTTCAATGAATAATGAATTTATACTTTATGTTATGATGACATTCATCCTTGCTCTTCAAAAAAAGAGCTTTCCATTCTTCTTATTGCCCAATTCTTTTTAAAAAAACATGAATATTTTGGGGTAATGACTTTCTCAGATAAAGACTGTGCCTAATGCCTTTGCCTAATACCAAGCCTTGTGTGAAGTCTTGTTCTTTCAGGAAACATTTCTGTTTGCGTAATTTTTTGACCAGCAGCTCTGAACAATTAGCTGAACATTTTTGTAAAGCAAAAATCTCAATAGCAAACATGCATGCGCTTATGTCCATACATGCATTCACACATTATTTCAAAACAAAGTATAAAAGAAAATGATATTAAGAAATTAAAGCTAGCTAGATATTACATGTAATGAGACAGTTCATTGTAGATATCTCATTAAAATTGATCAAATTAAGGCAAATTGGTAATGGCCTCATAATCTAAGAACACAATATAGCAAACTTGTTAATGATAATGTTATTGACAACATAACTATCAATTAAAATGCAACTAGTAACCATTTTCATTAATATTTATGGATTCTGCCCACAATAAGTAGGACATTTTATGCTGACATTAGGAAATATGTGGCCACTAGTAGAAGACCATACAAAATCAGCCACTTATTTCTCTCCTTTTACTGAAATATTACAGTGATGTTTCGACTCTGTGTAAAAAGATGCATTTAAGCAGGCATATATCACCTTGCAAAAACTAGAGCAAGTGCTTCGGTTTGTACTAATGGAAATGGAAAAGTACATTTTGCCTCACTGTTTGGCAAAACCACATGTCACATAGGATCTTCATCATCATCTTTCTGACATAAACTCAAAATTCTCATATAACTCAACTGTTAATATTTGCTTTGTGTTTCAAAAATCTGATTCACTGAGATGGTTTCTAAACATGGTAAATTATTTAAGAAACTGCAAAGTCTGCATGTGCAAAGGTTCACATAAACCTTCAAATTTTTTTGTTGCATTATTTAGTATAGTTATAAATGTCAGGTTACTGTTCGTAGAGGTACGTCTGCTTAGAATGGCATTTGCAGAATAATGTTTGCAAAGTTCATTTGAGTATTCCTGTCAGCGCTGCTGGCAAAGACTTTTTTTTTTCCTTATTCTTTTTCAATGTGACAGGTCCCTTTCAAGAAGGTGCTTCATCTTCACTCAGTTTTCAGATCTGTGTGTTTCAGATCTTCTCCAGAACTATGTAATTGTTATTACTGTTGTCGTTATTTATTTGCACATAGAAGCCCTAAACAAGGAGCAGGATTCTCCATTATGCTTTATGCCATATAATTACAGTGAAAACAGACAAGACAAAACAAAACAAAACAAAGAAAGAGCCCCTGCTTTAAAGGGTTTCAACTCAAAGTGTTAAGAAAACAATGAAATAAAATAATTTATTTTTCAGGAAACACCCAAAATGACCTAGGAAAGATTTTATTTTAATTAAAAACACTGAGCATATGGAGTACAATAAGTCAAAACAATCACTAAGGGCATTAGTTACAAAGTATTCACCTTTTGTTTTCACTGTGAGCACTTCTTTAGAGACAGAAATGATTAACGTATCTCTTCCTTTCCCCTACTGTTTATGTGCATATAAGAAAACTTGAGTCATTGAAAGTGTCAGCTTAACCATCATCACTTTGAAGTTTAAGTTAAAATGTGGAGAACCTGCAGAAGCTGAACACTTAACAAAACCACCTGCTCTGTTTAGAAATGTTCTATATATTGCTCAAAACATTTGAACTTTTTATGACATGTATTTTTTGTTCAAGGGCAATTACTCAGAATATAGTAAAACATGTTCTTATATATCAACAGATCAGATCAAATTAGGTGAAAAAAATGACTCCCAGGCTTATGTCATGCCAGCCGAGCTTGTGCCTAGAGGAATTCATTAAGGAGCTAGACATCGAAAATAAGCAGCTATAATATATCATTGACTTCTCTCCCATATTCTTCAACACCACCTCTCTTGAGTACCTACTGATGTGACACAGCATGGAGTACTAAGAGACAGCATACCTGCAGTATGTAATGTTTCAGAGATTGCTGCTAAATTTACTCTCTGTTGACCCAAGGGTTAGGTTCAACATTTCTTAGAAAGCAAACATACTTATTGCTATACATAACCGAGACTAGGAGAAAACATTTCACTGGATATGCCACAGAAGCAACAGATTTGCTCTTTAAACATCTACACACGCACAGGATGGATATACTTAGAGAAGATCCAAAGCAGTTCCCTAAAAGTCTTCCTGTTGAAACAGGACTATACTCACAGTGCTTAGCTTTAGATACTTAAGCTAGGCTTTTGCTGTGATCTGTGCTCTACATCAGCCTCGCTATGCCTTCCTCCCAAGCTTAACTTTCTCATCAGTGAAGATCCACCTCCAAACACTGGAACCGAGCCGAGGAATTTAAAAACAGATGGGAATGGTTGTTATCTATAAATCTAATGGTTTCAGACTGATTATTTAATTAACCATTACTGGCAACATTGCAAATTTTTTTTACACAACTCCTGTAATCCAACTTCTTTTTCAAAAAAAAAAAAAAAAGCAACATATGTTCTTTTCCTAAACATAATAAGATTGTTTCATATATGTAACATAAAAGGACAAATTATTATGGTAATTTTTTTTAAACAAGAAGTCATTTAGTCATTTTAAATCTTTGTGGAGAGAAAATACTACTTCAGGTTAGGACTTGGAACCCTACTTAGTTGCTATACTATTTTAAAATAGGTTTGATATTCATATAGAGAAAGAGAAACCAAAAAAAGTCAGATATTGTTCATAGGAAACATTTTTAACTCTGAAATCTAATTTCATTCTAAAGCAAAATAGACATTCTGAAATCTTGCAATTTTCCACTACAGATGCTCATGAAAATCTAACTTTAGACTTTAATTTCAAGTTTTATCTGCTTTATTTTTACTACAAGTATATTCTTCATGCCACCTCAGTAGAGGATAGCAATTTAATATATTCCATTTCTTTCATTTAATTTCTGCTATTTTAATAGGTGAGGGCTGCTGCCACTTAAAACTGCTGGAAATATCTTTTTTTTGGTCAAAGTGTTTTCTGTTTATATTTGTTCGTTGCAACAAAGCAAATTTTTAACATTTTATTCATATGATTCTCTAAAATAATTCATTTAATCAAAATAACTTCTCCTGATAATAGCTGTTCCAATGAAACACTTCTTAGCCATCCAACTCACAGTTTATACAGAGATCACAGACAGATATCCTAGGAAACGTCTTCCAAAAGATGTTCTCGTTTGTTTGTTCTAATAAGTGAAATAAAAATTGATCTAAACGACAAAGGCAAACTAGAAATTTTTGAAAAGGTTAAGCATCCTTTAGACTGGCTTGATCCATGACTGAAGGTGTGATTTATCCATGTGATGTAAATGGTACTGTAAAACATGAATTGTTGAAAACCATTGGAGAAGCAGCAAATCTACTAAAAACAAAATTATTGCCAGTTGTAAATATGAGACATGCAATGCAGTATGGCAGATAAAACTGGATAAGCCAAGTTCTAAACTACTGACATTGGATATGTTCTTTAGACATTTATAAGTTTCAGCAAATGCAGTTTGACACTAGTTCTGCTCCAGAAGCCTGAGCCAGGCTTAAGGTGGGAGCTCCAGCAGTTAATAAAAGCATGAAATAGTGTGTGCATAATGTGAATAAAAGCCTCTTTTTCAGCCAGACCCTTGAGTGTTTCACAAGCGTTACAACCAAATGCCTTGCTACAATTTATAATAAATATTTAGGACTTACTCTGATCTCTCCTTCAGCAATGTAAATCCAGAACACTTACACACATATATCAAGTGAGATAAGGTCACTGGTCAGAATTTGATCCATAACATTTTCAAGAAATTTAAATTTCTTTTGGTATGGTATATACCTTACATAGCCTCAATCCTGTACTGTAGGTGGATCTCAATACTCATATAAAGCTTCACTGGTATCAGAGTTCCCCATAAAGCCCAAGGTCCACCTATAATGTTCTTTCAGGGTATTACTGTCCAAATGAGAAAATACCCTTCTAAATACTTACAAATGCTTTGTATTACTGGTTTGATAGCATTTACAAGGCTCAAAATTTCATACCATATACAATAAAAGACTAACACTATTCACTATTTTAACACGAAAAAAAAATCAATGAAAAAATAAATATTTATACTGACAAAAGTTTTATCTTGTATTCTGAGTATGTCTCTATTAAAAAAACAAACTACTTCTCTCAGTTCATAAAATGCACTTAACAAAAACATTGTTTATTTTCTTACTATAGATGATCTTGGAGAATCTACTTAATAGGCAGAACTAGACTAGAGTCATCTAAATGAAGCATCTGAAGAAGGGTGAAAGATTTAGATCTTCATACAGAAATAATTCTCTTTAGTGTAAGTGATGTGTTTCTAATATTTAAAAAAAAAGTATGAAAAATCAATTAAAGGCAAACAAGTACAGGGAGTCACCAGCTGCTCCTGATATGTATACTTTTTGGTTTTTGTCTCAGTGGACAAAACAATAAGAGGAGCTCCAAGATAATGCTTGTCTTCACTTGCTAGTTCCAGTAGACCACTCCAGACTCAATATAGTAAAAGAAAAACTTGTGAAAAATTCTGAACTACTGCTATCAACTTTTAAAAATACAGAAAAATTTTGGTCTGTATTCCAAAGATCTAATATCAATTGGAATAATAAAACAATCAAGCATCCTCTGCCATAGACCTACAGTAAAATCTTTTTCTTTGAATATATCTTACCACATCATCTAAACACAAAAGCTACCTTTGCTGAATTGATCTCGGTAGCAAACACTGTTTAAATCAGAATGCCCCAGAAGTAGCCGTTTGGGTTTTTTCAGTTTGTTTTCTTCAAACATTCTAAACATTAAACAACATTGAGCTAACACCCCCTAAGAGTTATGACACTCACAGCAGATCATTCTAAAACAACACATTTTAGGTTTTTTCTTTCAACCTCTGGTTTCTGAGGTGAGGACATAATCATTTACACTTTCTGCTTACATCTTTCTTCTTCTTGAAAGACAAAAATCCTATTTTTTCCTCAAAATGAAAACAGATTCTTCTAAAACCTGTTGATTGCAGCAAGAAAAACTGAAAGTTATCAGGAAACTCATTAACAGACTGAAAGTCCTGGTAACACAGAACTACAGTGCCAATAACAGAAATTCATGTTTACTACATTTCCTAGCTTCCTATTTCTATGTTCAATCTACCCCTTGTTAAAATTAGAAAAATAGAAAGACCTAGTCTCAGTACAGCTCCAAAAAGCCTGGGAAATGGTAATTTCAGTTGAATTGAACACTTCAAAGATAGTTTGCTATGAACTAAAAAGAAAGTGGTTTGGTTTTCTTCCTCCACTCTCTGGTTTCATTACCTCTAGTGCTTTAGATTCTAAAGAGTAGAGAACAGAGAAATCCTTGCTGTCCTCATTTCTCCCACCCTCTTTAATTTCATCTGTGATTTTAATTATATTACTTCTCATAAGCTTGTCTTGCCTTTATTTTATTTTTAAAAAGATAAGAGTTTGCAGCAAGGCTTCCTAAAAAACTTTCATCTCTATTTTTAATGCACACAGTAAAGTCAGTGGCATACATTAAAAAATACAAAGAGTAGATGATTATTAATTCCAGTTAAACCATTACTGAAAGAGAATCACTGATCAGAATTATACTAATTAATTTTACATAATCAGTGATTTTATACAAGAACAGCTTTGTGAGCACTTACAGGCTGTCAGGCTTCACATAATGTTAAAACCTCACCTTTTGTACTTGCACACTTTACAGTATTGTTGAAGACCTGTAGAAAAAAAGTAGCACTTAAACTTTTAGGGTATGTTTGAGCTAAAAATGGAATTACTTTCTTTTGATATTAATTACTGCTTTGGAAGCACTATGTAGGAGAAATGTTTATTAATCTATGCACAGAGTTCTCTTTAAGGGCAATCATTTTATTGCTTTACAACATGATTCCAAAACACAATTCAGCACTTGAAAGCTTTTGTTAAGCTTGTTTTTGACAATTGGATATAAAAGTCGCTTGTGGCCATTTGGATGGAAATATTTTAGTTTCATGGATTAAAAAAATCAGACTTAAAGACATCACTCATTCTGCTGAGCCAGCTTGACAGTTTTGATAGCCCATTACAGTAGTTTATATTTAACTTCTGGAAGATTTTGGTAGACATCTCAGAATTAGGCTACCTTGGAATTTCAATTTCCAGTGGGCTCTGTCTTTGATCTCAGGTCATCATTAGTTAATGCAAATAACCCATGGTGAGTTCTTTCACATTAACATCAGCCAGGAACTTTTGAAGTACTTCTTTCTCACACCCTTCTTTATTTATAACTGTGTTGGACAGCTCAAGAGACATCTCTGTGAATCATCAAGAACTATTTCTCAGTAAATCAATTAATAATTAAATCGAACAATAATTAATTGGCATGACATTTGTTTGATTAAAAGCAAGTCAGCAATAGCCTTGTGGAAAATAAAGTTGTTTGTATTTTATTAGAGAGAAAGTGAAAAAGAAATGCATATTGTAAATTCTCTCTGTTCTTTTCTCCTTTGAAATGGTAATAGTAATGCAATGGGGAGAAAAGCTGGATCAGGACTGAGCAAATAGGGGGAATTTTATTTGTGAATACTCTATGATGTAGAAACCAAGTTTTGACATGGTATTATTTGTGCCCTTCTGTTTAACATCTTAAAAATTCATAGGGCCAGTAGTGGCAATAGTCAAATAATAATGCTGCATTTCAGTCAGTCTGACCACAAACGTGAGAGATTAATTTTATCTTTCTGAAGAAAAACTCCGAAGTGAGAGTGATAGTGTAATAAGACTGAAAAAGCAGCAGAAAATTCCAGCCCCCAAACCAGATCTATCGAGTGGCCCAGCTTTAAAGAGCTTCTTTATCACTGGCAGCAACCTGACCTGGCTTGCTAAACTAAAGAGCGTTTACTATCCTTTCCCACAGAAGAATGCAAGCGTGCAAGGAAACATGAACAGATTTCTATATATCAAAGACGAAGCAGGCTTTTTGAACTTTAAGTAAAACTAAAAACAATGCCATGCAAGGATCTGCTCAAATACTTCACTGAACGTGATAGAAACACTTCCATATTGTACCAGATATATAAAACATTCCATTTTGAACTCTGATCTCATCTCTATCCTTGAAAACGTACACACAAATTACTGCCCAATATAAACTATAGAGCAACACTGATTTAAAAATATGTACTTATATCAGCTAACAATCTTACTTCTAGTTTTTAACTTAGGTATTTCCATTTAGACTCTATTGGAAATCTCATGCAGGATAATATATAAATGAGAAAAAAATGTAAAGCAGGAAGAGAACTACTCTATTCTTTTTAGGACTTTGATGGCAAAAAGGCTTGGACCAAAGATTTCTCTCATTTTGTGTATCCATAAGAGACTGGTACAGAGCATGAGCACAAAAAACATTTAATAACTGTAGTCTAGTCTGGATGACTGTGAAGCAAATGATTCTCAAGCATGGTGTTTAGAACTGAAATATGTTCATAAAAATATTCAAAACAAACCTCTACAGTACATTTCTGAACAATCTGCAAACCCCAAAAGGCCAGATTACACGTGTTAACATACACTTTAGAAGAAAAAAAAAAGTTCTACTAGATATGATCGGGAAAGGTTATTCTTAGACACCCCAGAAATCCTTTTTTAAATCCTTCTATCTTCCTCCCACCACTGCCTCTATGTTTAGATTAAATTTAGACAGGCACTAAGTTAAGCCACGCACCCAAAAAAGAGACCGACACTTTTGTTATCCTTTTCCTGCCCTAAGTGCAAGAACAGTAGAGATCTTCTCTGGAAAGATCCATACAAGGATTATAGAAAGGCAAAGGCCACACTGTCCTTTCCCAGCTTTTCCCATCTTGCAGATTATACCCTTTCTCAGAATAAGTGAACATCTAGAGAAGCATTTTCTATCAGAAGGTACTTATGCTTTTTCCTACTGCATACATATTCTTCTACCAGGAGAAACAGGTAGAATAACACATCTTACAAGCCTCTGCAAAGTCAGTTTGGAAGTCATTTAACTGATACAAATAATAAATTGCCCAGGGTTGATGAAGGCAATGTGTTATATAATTATGTCCTTCAAAAATAATAATGCTGCTCCTATCAGCACCATATTATTACTAGATATTGCAGATAATGCTTCTGGAAGCAAATCTTACATCTCTTTACCAGCAAATTATAGAAATGCTTTTACATGATTATTCTTCTCCATGGTAAACACAATGGTCCTTGGTGGTTTATGAGCATTACAGAATAAAACTTTACCATAATGCTAAGAAGGCCAGTTACTATTCTCATTTTTGTATAAAGCTCAAAGACAATTGAGCTTCTCCATTTCTTTACAAGAAGCTTGTGACAGAGCCAGAAGTAGAACTTTCTTAGCCTTGTGTTTGAACTATAATAGCAATCATTAATTTAGTTGCGACATTTACATACATTTAAGTTATAGCTGTATCTGATAAAGGTATCATTATACAGCAAACATTTAGAGAATGTGCAGATAATGTGGTCATATGATTGAGGAGGTCACATTTTGGTAACAGACACTGAAATAATGGAGCAAACTAGAGGGACAAGCAGCAAACATTGTCTACCATGAAAAAAAATCTTGGCAGTATCTATGAAAATGTTAATTAAACAGATGAGTAAATAAGTTTACTCCCCCTAACAGTTAAACAATCTCCACACCAAGAGCAGTGCTAGGAGAGGGGGCTTGCCAGAATGCTTCGGAGACTTCTAGTGCAGATCACAGCAAGGATTTCATTTTCCCAGAAAGAAGCAGTTCAAAGTAGAGGTGACAAGGTATTCTCAGCTACAAGGGGTGAGGGTTTGTGTGAGCTTGAGAGAATGTGAGCATGTGTGTATGTGACTTATTTTTAAATCTGGCTTTCAATTCTTAAGATTCAGTAGACAGTCTCTTGGGTGTCAGTATTTTGCCCCAGTTGTAACATGTCTGCAACACGTAACTGAAAGATGCAAGTAAACAAAGACTTTCCCAATACTTGCAACAAAACTTAAGACTGCACAAAGTTGATCTTTCTGATTACAAAACAGAAAACTCAGGTTGTTTAATAAAAATACACACCCACACACTCTCATCCTGGGCAGGGACACTCGCATAATTAGACTTCTACATGCCTATAATTTCTAATGTTGCATTTTGCAGTACCATTAAAGCCTAGCATATCAAGGAATAGTTAAATTGGAAGGCATCTCTGGAGAGCATCTAGTTCAATGCCCTGGCTCAAAGCTGGGTCAACTATAGCAGGTTGCTCAGAGCTGTGTCCAGTCAGGTTTTGAATATCTCCAAGGATGGAGACTCCACAACCTCTCTGCACAAGTTGTTCCCACACTGTAAAAAGCTTTTGCTTGCATTTAAATGCAAACTCCTGTGTTTCAGTTTGTGCCTATTGCCTCTTGTCTTATCACTGGATACTGTTGAGAAGAGTCTGGCTCCATATTCTTTACACCCTCCCATCACGTATTTCCACACATTGATAAGATCCCTCTGAGCCTTCCTCCCTCCAGGCTACACAGTCCCAGCCCTCTCAGCCTCTCATATGTCCAACACTCTTGTTCCTTAATCATCTTTGTGGCCCTTCACTGGACTCACTCCAGTATGTCCATGACTTTCTTGTACTGGGGAGCCCAGAATTGGACACAGCACCCCAGATGCAGTCTCACAGTCAGTGTTGAGTAGAGGGGAAGGATCACCTTCCTCGACCTGCTGGCAATGCTCTTCCTAACGCAGCCCGGGACACTGCTGGCCTTCTCTGCCACGAGGACGCATTGTTGAATCATGTTCAACTTGATGTCCTCCAGGTCCTTTTCTGCTGAGCTGCTTTCTGGCCAGTCACTGGTCCATGGGTTACTCCTCCTCAAGTGCAGGACATTGCACTTCCCTTTGCTGAACTTCATGAGGTCCTTGTTGGACCGTTTTTCCAGCCTGTTGAAGTCCCTCTGAATGGCAGTACAACCATATAGTGTGTGTGCGCACATGCACATGTGTGTGTGCGCACAGATATGTGTGTATGTATAAAACATATACAGACGTATACTGTATGCCTACACATTTCAATGGACTAAATGCTACCTGAGAACTAAATACTGCCAGAAAGAAAGGGAAACTTAATATCATGCCCACAGTCATAAATGCTGCCAGACTGAATCAACTTAAGATCTGCCAGGCCCATTATTCTGTCTTCTGCAGTATCCAATCACATTAATTTAGAAAAAAGAATATAAGAACAAGAAAAATATAGAACGATCTTTTCCTCAGTATATCTTCTCCACTATGAGCAACCTGCAATTTCAAGATCATCATGTTTAAAAGCTACCAAGAGACTTACCTTTACGAATGTGTCCAGGTCCTTCTCAAACTAACTTTTGACTTCCAACACCCACAAATATCACCGCAATGAATTCCACAGTTGATTTACGCATTGAGAGAAAAATATTTGTTCACTACTCAACCTGTTCACATGATTCATGATTTGACAGAACTTCTTCATGTTGCCCCCAGTTATTTCACCAATTCCTTCATTAAGCGGTAACAGCATACACCATGGTATACGCAGTGAAGGTTTTGTTGCATTAATTTTATCTGTACTGTGAAAGTTTTCTGCCCCTTAGCTAACGGTCACCAAACTATTCAACATCTTTTCTAGGCTGATAACGAGTACACCGAAGTGTACAGATAGGGTGGGATGTCAGTGGATGTCGGTGTCACACCTATCACTCCTGCCTAAGGAATTTTTCAGTTGTCATGTGCACTCTTATCCTGGCTTATCTTCCAAGTTTTCACTTATCAATGTCTCTTGGTGATTAAGTATGCCAGCCTAGATGACCACTTTGGTATAAATAAATGGAGTATTTTCAATTTCTCTCACCCTTGCAGAGAATAATTCCTACTGTGTGATATCTACTTGAAACATTGTTAACAAAAAACAGACATACATCTTGACACATACATTAGATATCTAAAACTGCTGCATTTATAGACTCTAATTAGATATTTAAAAATAACTGCTGAATAATCATAGAACGGCATCATTTAGGAATAATGATTTTTAAAGGAAATTTGAAATTATACAGTTCAGATTGAAAAGTTATGCTTCTATTTCCCAAAATCATGAAAGCAGATTTTCTTCCAGCATAGGCTCTAGGCATGGGAAACATTGCACACCTTAGAGATGGCTTCATTCTATGCTGAGTCTAATGACAGGCTAATGTCTTCGAAACCCGTGTATTGGAAGATTGACACCTTTAAGGAACAGTAGATCAGAAATATCAGTGTATCAGAAATTACAAAATCTGACCAAGAAATTGTATACCGCTATGATAAAATTCTTATAGTGAGCTTAGGCAGAATTGAAATTTAAAAAAGAAAGCAATATACAAGAAAGCATTGCAGTCACTCAGTTTCTTCTTCTGGTAGCAGTTAACCATCACGGTAGATGAGCACAGTAGGAATGCTTTATACAAACAAAGCATTTATCTCCCTTGATGAAATCCTAATGTGCTAGATCTAAGTCTAGTGCACAATGCTTACACACCATTTTAAAAGGTCTTAGAAGTGCTCTGTTTACTTTAAGGTTTTTTTATCCTTATATCCCTAATTCATAAATTAAATCCACATGGAAATATGAAAATAATGTTTAAAAAAAAAAAAGCCCAATACACACATAATCAGACCAACCATCTCCAAATGAAAGTGTATCTAACACATTAATCTTTCCTGACTGGACCTCATGTCACTCCTGAATCCATTTTTGTCACTAATTTAGATTAAGCGATTGGCTTAGATTAAGTGATCAGCATCAACTTTTTCTCCTCCAACAACTTATCAGTGAATTTCTTAGCTAATACTTCTTTGAAATTGAACCTTTTAGCTCTGATTTGTCACTATATCCAACTGCACTGAAAAGTAGTAGGGAGAGGTGGCAATAGTGAGCTGGCTACAGTTCCTTTACTCATAGCTGCTGAGCGTGAGTCAAACGTACCTTGCAGCTGCCATGAAAGACAGCAGTGGAAAATTGACATAATAAGGCTCTGCTCAACCACATTCTCCCTCTTCCTTGTTCCCTTCTTCTTGAGGCATGCAAAATATTTCCAGCAAAAAGTTTAAAAATCACATCAGACTCTCCAAGTCATAACATCAGCAAAGAAATTAATTCTTGTCTCCTGACAGTGGATTTTTTAAGGGTTTATAACACCAAACTTTCTTCACAAATATGAAAGCTTATCCCTTATCAAAGGAAGGGGGAGAGAGTCTTAGATAAGCAAAGAGCACACACACACAGAGGAAAAGGAAAGGCAGTAACAAAAACTCATAAAACCCATGATAAAACAGAAAAGTTGGCAAAATTGCCAGCTATCCTCTCTTTCATGTTTACCATATTATTTCCACAGGAATTGTGCCAATGCAAAGTTGCTGCGTGCCTTATGAAGAGATGCACAAAGTGGAGCAGAGGTAGCAGTCCTGAGGGACAGCAATCCATCAGGTACAGCTCTGCAGAGGCCAGAGCACTGCTCTGGTACCCAGAAGATGCAGGACACTGACCACCTAGTTAAAGTTATTTGTGATTACTAATGAAGAGTGACTTACATGAACTATGTATTTATTACTGGAGTTTGGGCTGGGAGGTTATGACTGGTGTGCGTTTGCTGGAGACATGGAAGGTTATTTTATTGGTCTAAATGACTATTTTCAGACTACAGTTGAAGTTTTTGCTGACGTAAACCTACTGTTTATTCAAAAGGTTATTTATCACCAGTTTTTGGTTTATATATTTCTAAATCACTGTAGAGATGAGACATTCCCTACCTATTAACTTAGTATTAAAATGCTACAACTACTTGACTGCTGAAATTGCATCCACTCAGTGGTGGCCTTACCGCTTTTTACCTGGTGGACATCCCGATCACTTCCTGTTCTCATGTGTACCTCCTGCTCCAGTGTGCCGTGGTGCCAGGCTTGGTGCATGTAAGTGGGCCATCCATGCTTAGCACTGGAGGAAGGTAAGTTTTTCCCAAGGTAAAAACTGTGCGTGCATCAACTTGAAATATTCCTAATGCCATCCAAAATTTCAAGATTACAGGATTAGAAAAAACTGCTACTGCAGCGAAAGTAAAAATACGTTTTCTGGAATATTTTAACTACCAATTCTTTTCCATAAAATGCATTAAGTAGCACTTTGCTGAAGCTTTTAAAAAAGATATATACATGAACAATTAAGGAAGATTTAGAATAATTATACTTGCCTATACATAATCAAAATAGAAGATATAATAAAAAGTAACAGAAGTTAAATGACGAACTTTAAAATAACCTTGTCCTATTTATTGGTACAAACCATTTTTAATTTTATGGCATTCATAACATAATAGATGTTACTTATCAAGTCTTATTAGCATAATAAAGAACTATAACCTATAACAATTGGGAAACTAAATTACTGCCTTTACATTCAAGATTTACATTGACAAATACATTGACCTTTGCATTATGTTACACTTAAAAGTTTAAAAATTGCATTATTGTTGGTTTTATTTTCTTGTCAGATGTAAAATTTATTCTGAAAGGTCTATTGAAGGAAAAAGGATAATTATAAATTGGGGGGGGGGGGAGGTTGTTAAATTTTGAATACCAGGGGATAACTTACACAGCAAATCTTCCACAAGCTCAAGACTAGATATTCCCATGGAAAGAAACAGAGAATGTAATTGAAAAACAACTGTTTTGCCTTTCTAAGGATACTCAGGAAAGAATGACATCTTGGTTAGTGACACATTTTGTTAAGCTTTACCTTGCACTGACCATAGGCATAATTCATGTCTTACAGGTTTTGGATACATGTTTCCTTGCTGTTCATGATTATATATAATTTTCTTACGGCAGCTTTTTCACACAATTTCAAATATCTTTTTAACTTGAAGATCTACTGACATTGTGCGGCATCATACAGATATGTAAAACACAGCAAACCACAAGTTTTAGGGTCTCCAGCATTGGATATATTGTGTAACCCTTTCTGATGATTATTAATACCATTATAATAGTTATAATAACAGCTATCATCATTTTAATATCTTATAAAGCAAGTTTGAGTTTGAGAATGTGAATGATTCACTAAGTCCAACCACAGTCCCAGTAGTTCAGCCTCAGGTCTGGAAATCATCATGAATTTGTCACTGGAGGAAATAAAACACCAGAAGTGTTTTGCTCTTTACCTTAGGAAAAAAAAGTTATTTCTGGTTCAGTTTAGGAATCTCTCTCTGATCTTTGTCTCTACTTACTTTAGAGGCCCATTCAGAAGCACAGAGCCATGTGAAGAATCATAAGGTTGTTTTTTTCACATCTTTTATGTGGAAAGAAATGAGCTGGGCATGATACAAAAACACTTCCATTTCTATCCTAATTCATCTTCAACATCCTTGTGGCCATAGTGTCTATACTCACAAGAAAAAGGACAAATCTGTTGAAATTCCTTTTTTTATAAGGGTTTTCAACCTTTTCTTTGGTTTACAAGTAGTATGCTAACCTGGTTGTTTGCTGACTGATCTTTTAAGGATGATGCTAAACTCACTGAGCATTTTTTACTACCTATAACATGGCATATTGATTTTGCCTTTCCCTGGTTCACTTCTAAAGCCCACACAGTCAAAACTGTTACTTATCTGAAGACTTCTTCAGCCTTGTTCTGACAGATATCTGTGTTCTGACACCATCTGCTATCTTCATATTCCATCACTGAACCACAGGCTAGCACTTCTGCTGTGACAGCTTTTGAGCTGTAAAATACACTTCTCTTGACATCTGCCTCAGCTCATACATCCTCCACTAAAAAAAAAAAGTAGTGATCTGAAAATATTCTTTAGAGATATTTACATTTTAATTTCTCCATAGGATCTTTCTTCACTCTAAGGATGCCAACATTCTGCAGTTTACTGTCTTTCTATTTTGAACATAGTTCACATTTTTTGTATACAAGCTTACAGTGCAGTAGGCAGGCAGGGAACACCTGATATACCAAATTAATACTAGTTATTCATATCTGCTACTTGTAAAAGCACACAGAAATCTGCACATGTCCCCTATAAGTGTAAAGGAGAATCAGATGTTCTAACACTTTTGACTGCAATGATACACCTACATTAAAGAAACCATCTGCTCTCCTAAAATGAAAAGGCAAATACAAAGCAAGCTGATTAGATGAGTTATGGTCTACTGGATTAGGAAATGGAAACTAATCCCATCTGAGACTCCACCTCTGTACATATTCAATCCACCTAATATCTTTACCTTTAAAGTCTGGATAATATTCACCTGATTTCCTCACAGAAGCATGACAAGCAAGTTACTGCTATAAATGAACTTTGAAGATTTTAACTCATGATAATTCAGAAGCAGCCTGCCAAGAACATGTCACAGGTACAACCAAAATCTGTGATGTAGTTTATACTCCATCCTTTAATAACCATGATGCAAAAAAGCTATACCAGAGCACAGTACATGATAAAGTTACTTACCTTACTTAAAAACAGATACACTTCTAAGGGCAGGGGGAGTGAATTTTGTGGATCTTGCTTTTCAAACTATATCTGGCCATCTAAAATCCAACATAACCAAATAAACTAGAATTAGGTAATGGAAGTTATGAGTTTCACAAAGGAAATAATGTGCAACGATACTTATGAAGGAAAAAACTCAGTTGCTAAGAATGTAGTAAAAGAGAGAAAAAACAAACCTAAAAAACCTCAAACAAAACTATCTAAAAAAATTAACTGAATTCATATTTCTGATTATCTCTTCTTCTTTTGCCTCTTTTCAAGCATTCTGAATAACAGGGTAGTTTTCCCATCAACAGATGTCTCATTTTATCACATTCTCAATGTATATGGGTGGATGGAAGTGATGCTTCTTTCCAAATTTGAGTAATGAGCAATATACCAGCTAGTAAAAAAAAACGACACCAGATCTTGATGCCACACAACATGGAGATGACCGTTCTTTAAAAGTGTTCCAATAGACAAAACAGCAAAGCTAATGGGTTATTTTCATTCAGCACAAGGGTTACCATTCTGACTACTGTCCTCTAGACTACCAAGATCTTTAAACGCATCCTACCCATATACAAGATATTTGATGGTATGTGTTCGTACCTAGCCAGAGATAGACATCACCAGTAACATAGTCTGTAAATTCTGTATTTTTAATAAGTCATTTTCCAGCTCTCTTCATTTCTCCAGCTTTTCTCAGGCCTCTCTTCAGGTCTTTCTTTGCTCATTTTTCCTATCCATACCTTTCAATAATAAACTTCCACATATTTTAAGGAGCAAACCAATTGTTTTCTAGGTTTCATATTTGCACTTTTTATTAATTGTCAACTGTATTTCTAAAACTAATTTTTTTTTGCCTAATACACTGTCAATATATCCCTATTCTATTCAAATCAAAAACCCTACCTGCATCAAAAAACAGCAATATAACTAAGAGTTTTATACCTATTATACAGTACATCAAGAGCTCTCATAATAGTGTCTGCAAATAGCCTGCCTCCAATAATTTCAGTTGATCTAGGTGCATGCATCTAACTGAAGTACTTCCTAGTCTATCTGCCAGCATGCCAGCAAAAATCATTCCATCAACATTTATTAGTGAAATAGATCTATGAGCAGTTAATCTCTCTCTTTTTTTGCTATTATAAATATCCTTACTTTCACCATTCCTTTTTCTTGATTAATCATAACAAATAAGTATATTAATGCAGTAGTCCAAATTCCTTTTAGAGTTCTGTAAAATGAACATGTAAGGACATCTCAGCCTGCTACCTTACTCATCTTAAGATTCTTTTTCACAAGTATACGCTTAACCCTTTATAATGGACCTAGGAATTTTTTTTCGCCTATTTCTATGTGAGAAGAGACAAACTTGAGATAGAATAATTATTTTAATCACTGTTTTGCTTTTTGCATTTCTCTAAGGCACATAACTCTTAATAAAAATCATTCAAAATTATCTGCCACCTCTTATGAATTATTAGCTGTCTTGCCCAAAATTCCATGCAAAGAATATTTTTCCTTAAAATTTTTACCTAGGATTCTGTCTGTCCTAATATCCTTCTGCAATTGTATACATTTATATTCAGTATATAAACTCTATTTTATAAACTCTATTTTATACATTTAATACATAGACATAGACATATACAAATGTAAATTTTACATTTATAGATAAATTCACACATATATAATCACATGCAAGACACTTTTTTGTAGATACACATATAACTTTTCAAATGAATATTGTAGTTTGTTGTGCTTCATCATTTTGCAAAGTGTTTCAATTTACCTCTAGCTTCATTAAAAAAGAAAAAGGAAAAAAAAGAAGCTATTTACTTATATGTTTTAATTCCAGGACTGAAAGGGCCTACAAGACAAGCCTTCTGCAGTTTTTTGGAGGCTTTTTGTTGTTTTTTTTTAAGATAGGAAGCTTCACTAATAAAATCGCCTACAATTACAGTCTGCCAATATCCCATAGGATTTCTTTATCTGTGATAAAATGATAATGAGTAAAGTGACAGTCACAACACTCAGTTCAGCCCCTGGGGGCATTACTCGGTTGCCCTACTCCCATATCGTCTCACCTAAAAACCTAAGTATCTCCTGTTTTGGCACCTCCTAGCCTTTTCCGCTTTCTCCCAAAAGGCAGAAGCCCACCTCAGCCCCACCTAGTGCTATCCCCTCTGCCCAGAGGGCCCCCTCCTGCCAGGTCCTTGCTGGCTGCCCCTACAAAGCCAGGGAGCTGTACTGCAGTCTCCAGAGACTGGGCGCTCAAGAGACTCTGCAAGATTGTATTTCAGGACTCTCCCCCACTTCACTTCTCATGTCAGCCCTCCCACACACACGTACACTTTTTTCCTGCTCTCAATTTCTAACTATGCCTGTCTGTTAGTTTCAGAATATGTCCTTCCTACTTCATTTTTAATAACAGTAATCCTGGGAAATATTATCTTTCTCTCATGATGATTCTTCCCTTCACTTTTTCTTCCTTGCATATTACTGTTCAGAGTCATGAAAATCTTCTTAAATAACTTTAATCTCATTATTTTTCTTCCCATTTTTCTTTCCCTTGTCTTTTGGATCATTTTGCTTTTCAGTGTAACAGATTGGCAATCTATACTTTGGTGCAGTCTCTCACTATCTGTATTGAAGGAAAACTGAATTTTTCAGACTCTCTTCCACTAAATTCAATTTCTCAAGGATTTAATCCTTTTCTTTTTCTTCTTTATCATGTGCTGCTATTCTTGATGTGTTTAAAAGGAAAAGCCCATCTCTATTTTATATCTTCTGTTTTAAGACAGGCTGTAACCTTCCTCAGGTCTTTCTTCCTCAGCATAGTTTGTGACAGGTCCTGAAACACTGGTGCCCTAAGTTCTCCCACAGTAAGATCAGAGAGCTCTCTAGCCTTTTTTGGATTCTTCTCTTTCTGTTCAAAATGGTGTGGTCCTAAATTGTATTACCAAGTTTATCTGAACTGAGAATAAGAAGGATGGTAAAGATAAAGAACTATCTCTTCTATGATGAGCACTGCAATTATTTTCAATTGTAGAAAGGCAGGAGTCTTGTTTTAATATTTAACAGGCTCTCCTTCTTACACTTTCTGAAAATCCTCAAATCCTTAAATATTTTCCCACAATTCTCGACAACTTTTGCAAAATCTTTTTCTTTCTTTGTAGTCATATTTATTTTATTAAGCTACTATATTTACTTTTTTATTCATATTTATCTGTAAGATAAATATTTTACTTTACTTCCAATTTTTAACTGCATATTAATTACTCTCAAGCTTCATCTGTTATAGATTTTAGATATTTGCCTAAAATGGACTCCTCAAAATCCCGCCCAGCAGTTGGGACTGTTCTGTCTGTCTTTTCAGCACGAGCTTCCTCTTAGGGTAGACATCTTTGAACTTCAGGGAAGTTTCTTGGGGACAGTGCCCAGGTACAATGCTACACTGGTTCCACAAACAAGGGAAGTGGTTTCTGGAAGGCCAGTGTCAGGAAAAGCAACATTTGCATTTTCCACCATGCCATCCACTCTCCCCCCTTCTTGAAGAGCTAACAGCCAATCATCCTGTTCTGTGATAGTCTCCCCACTGGCTTAATTCTGAATAGGTTCAGGGCTGAACCAGAATTTCGTATAATGGGCACTCAGTGACACCATTATAAGAAAACAACTGGGCTTAGGGTCAGCGTGCAGATGATTTGATTTTTTTTCCCTCCATCTCATTCTTTTCTCATGTACTGTGCTTTCCAACACTTATTTTTATTAACACTTCTTCCTCCATATTAATAAACATATGTTATATATTACTTACATTAGTAAGAACACATTTGTGCTAACAGTAATTATTAAACTATGTATCCAAAGCATAAAAGGTGTAATGTGTATAGCTCTGGACTCAAAGTAGATAAGCATGAGTGGGGAGGATTCTTCACACATCTTAATACAAGACTACCCGTCAAAGTCCTCGCTCAGATTTGGCTAACACTGTATTACTTGAACATAAAGTTATCAGTACTTCAGCACACCTCAAAACTGGTACTGTGGAAAACTTCAGTGACAGGGACTCTCCAGGAATAAAACACTGCATGATTTAGCAAGCTTATGGAGAAAATTTTATAGCTACAAATTAAAATCTCTAATTTTCATTTGATGCAAGTTTTAACCCTGAGTTTGATTTAATATGGAATTTTACTTGCACTGCTAGTAGACCTGAAGCCATTTGGAACAATACATTTTTTTATTAAAGGCTGGAGGAAAACCGCAGAACATTCACCTTTAATTAGAGAAATCTGTAATAGCCTATTTTCACTACTGTCTTAACTGACAGACATTCTTCCCCAAGTGCCACCTGGGATCAAAATCATCCAGTTCTTGCAGTGAGCAAATGCTGAATTGGTACATGTGTCAATTTGGCAAACCCCAGGTGGATGTCAAACCTGTAAAGAGGTATGTAATGACAGGTTTCTGCAGCTGCCTTCACCTCCCCTTTGCCATCACCGGGCTTTGCATAGGTGGAGTTTGTGTACCTCTCACTGAAAGATCAGTCCCTCAACCTCTGGGCAAGCATTGGCATGCCTACCTCATGCAAGGGAGAACAGTACAGAAACACTACACCTGGCAGAAACCTGTAGCAGGAATAGACGGTCCACTTAAGCCTCTGCACAGCACAGGAGTGTGCTAGATTTGCTGACGCAAGTCTGGAAGCATGCTTGGAAGACTGCGCTGCTCCCAGGGGTGAATTACCCTGCACGCGTGCAACCAGCGCCTCACAGAACAGCATTTTCCATACTGGGGAAAGCACAGGCAGAATCACCTTGCATCCAATGTGTAAACTGACAATGAGATGGTGGGGGACTAGAAACAGATCCTGATCAGAGACCCCGTGGGATGAAAAGGGCAGGGCAGGGAGGCTGGTCAAGTGATAATGCTTGAATACCGAAGGCAAAGCACATGCTCCCTTTCCTTCTCCTTCTGTAAAACTCGATAATTGTCCCTATCCCTCAGTTCCTTATTATACTCCAGCAACTTCCCTAGCAATATAAAGAGTTATGACCATTTTGTCTCAAAGAGCAGATTACGTCTGTTTAAGCCTGAGAGAAGAATAACCATCCATCAGCCAAGGCACCTCAAAACCACTCAGGAACTGCAGTCTTGCAGAACTTGGGAGAGAAAAGGGGTTCCCCATTCCCAACACTAAGCCCAGTAAAAATGTCATACTTGGCAAGATGACACCTCCTGTTCCTTAAGATAACAAATCACTTTGGATTTACAGGGTGTCCTTCATACTTTAGGATCCCAGATTCCATGTTACTATATTATATTTGCAGGCTCAGGGGAAGAGAGCAGTGTATTTGAAACCTTAAAACAGACAGCATTTTTGTGACATTTAGTGTTGCCAAAATGAAAAATAATTGCTCACCACTGGCTATAAATTAAGTATGTTTATTTTGCCAATGGCAACATTTACTAGAAATTGTAAATAGCAAGCAAGTCAGAAATCACGTAAATCATGACCCTAGCTAATTAAATTCTGCATCTAATGGAGTGAAATTTATTGACAGCTCACTAAAATGAATTAAGAAAAGCAGTAACTGCATTTGTTGAAAGTAATAAAGTGTTGGGCGTTTTTTTGCAAGCACTTAGAAGGTTATTATAAAATTGCTCTGGGCCACACCGTTAACATACAACAGCCAATTACTATTCTTTAATCAGAGAAGACATTCCTATTTATTGGAAAATAACTTACTTGGGTTATTGTTTCTAATTTTTATTCCTGCTTAAGAAATTGGACACTTAATAAATATTGAAATCTAGGAAGGCAATAGATAGATGTCAAGTTAATGATATACATGTACCAATTTATATTGCATTAACTTTGTTTTAGTCAGTTCAGTATTCCCATCCTGTAATTTGGAATGAATTAACCTAAACATCTTTGTTATTAAAATAACTAATAGTCTTCACAGCGGGAGAACGTGTGTGCTCAGACCTGTGCTGAGATTTGCCATATGGTTGGCAGATCATATTTTATCTTCACTTGCAACACAGTAACTTTTCACCAACCCCATCCATTGAATAGTTTAAGTCCAGGAAGAGAAATCACAGAAAACAGATACAAAAAGAATACAAAGGAGAAGTCTGAATGAAAAGGCATATTAGAGAAATCAGTGAGGAAGAAGGTCCACTGCTTTGAGGTAAAGGATAACAGCAAGGGAATGGAATATATAGTATATGAAAAATAAAAAAATACAAAAAGTGTTAAAGGAAGAAAAATGGGCCAGTGACGCAACGGAGCCACGTTATTGACAGCTGCAGTAGGACAAAAATCGGTACTTTATAGCACACACAAAAAGGCATTATTAAATTGGCTGCGATGCTAAACCCAGGAACTGGAAATAACCAGATATATAACAATGGGAGTATATGAGGGGGAAAAAAGTAACTGGAAATACCTAAGGAAACCAAATAATGTTTCTAACGTTAACAGTAAGTGAAAACAAAGCAATGTTTCTAAGATCTGTGCTAGTTAGTAAATTTGAGGATTTGTATTGAAGGACTTTTTCAGAGACAACCTCCACCTCAACTGCATACGAACAAACAGATAAGCAGCTTATTATCTGACTAGATTTTTATATTAAAAGTGAGGGCAAGCACAATAATTGTGTATAGCAACCTTTAAGGAAGCTATACAATGAATAATAACTGTGTGCCTCAGTCCCACGCATTTCCTGCACAGTAGCATGGTAAATTCTGTGGGAATACTTTCTACTGCGTGCGCCTGCAAATGATGAGCATGATTGATTTCTTCTTTCACCTGTATTTATTTTAACACACTTGCCTTCTTTTGATATGATTTTAGATCACGTTTAAATTACTTGGTATTTTTCTGTAAAAGCAATCATCAAACACTAATTCACTGGTAATATTTATCTTTATTAGCCCCAATTGAAGGTGCAAATCTAACACACATTTCCTTTAACAGCGTATGATGATACCACACATCTTTTTGGTCTGCCTCCTAAATGTTGAGCTGCACCATAAAAACATTTTATAGTTCATTATTCCTTATCATAAATTCATAGCTTTCTCTTCACTAGAATTACTAACTTAATGAAGATGTCCCTGCAATAATATCTTAAATTAGAATGCCTTAAGTCCTGAAAGCAGAAACACTTGTTCATGTCACCCTAGAGCTCTTCCCCAAGGACCCCTTTCACAATGCTCAGCGAGGGGAAATGTCGGGGTGAAAGAGAAAGCTAAGAGCTGGGCTCCACCGATTCTGGTGGCAGAGATTCGAGGCTCAACCCGCAGCTACATGACAGGCAACTGGAATCTTGCTACCAGGACACAGACGTCTCTGGTCACCAGCCAATACCGTTTACAGCTTCAGAAAGTAACAATAAATACACCTATAATAAAACATTTATGATTCCTAAAAGGACTAGTTTGTATTCAGTTGTAGCATATATTTATAGTGTGTGGCCACATACACTTCAGGTCTCTTGGGCCATTTTTCTCTTTATATTTTGTTATCCCAGAGAACACCACCAAAAAATGCAACTCAGTTGACAAAGAGATTCTCAAAGACGACTTTAAATCTGTCATATGGTACTTTTGACAAAAACGAGAATCCTAAAGAAACCTACAGGTTAAGCAACTAACTATTCCCTTCAGACTCACAAAAAGTGAGATATCAGTTAAGTAGCTCCGACACTGCAAGTCTGGCTTTAAATCACTGTTGATCACTGTCTTTCTTCAGTTTGGAGAAACTGAACTTGAATGCACCTACACCATAAGTGTAACGGCTTAATCACCTAGTTCATGGATGAAATATGACTGTTTCAGTTCTCCTATTTGAGACAGGCAACATGAAAGTATTGTCATAACAAAAAACAAAGTTTTCAACTATGAAGTATTACACAGTTCATACCGTAGTCTGTGACAGAAATAGCAAGTAGAAGTTTGACTATATGGTGTCTCACATTACACTGATTATAAGAGCCAACAAGTAATATTGCATCTGTTTTCCCTATCCATCTTCCAGTCCAAATATACACCTAGTAACATAACTTTAATTATTCAGGAACTGTATAAAACCCAAAATAAAGTTATTTTGATGAGCGATATTTTCTTTTAAAAAAATGTACATAATAGCATGTGAAAACCTGGGAAGCTGCTTAGCAAACTAAGTTTCTGAAGGTATTTTAGGAAATCATTCCCACTTTGAATGAACGTGATATGCAGTGTCCTGCTTCAGAGTGCAGAAAGTAGTGCCTGGGGAATGCATAAAAGTTCTTGGATGAGGTTTGGGGGGTTTCCTAAATGGCTTACGTAAGCTTCCCCTTCTGTCTCTCCTTGAGAAGAAAAAACAGAAAGTGAATAAAAGAGATGAAGAGAACACAAAATCTTAGAAATCTTTCTTACCATTCCCAATGAAACCATCGTATACAGAAAACAAAAGTATTAAGTGGGAACAGCTAACATTCATTTTGCTTGGTAACTATAACAAATTGACTAAGGCTGCTGGAAAGGAAAGCCATTTAAATGTAATACATTCATTTTATTTGTGTGATAGCTTATCACATAATCTTTCATTCATCCTTAACAAATTTTCTGCCCTGATATAGCTCCTACACAGTTATATGCTACATACAGGACCAGGATCATGAGCTATTCTATGTAGGAATATACAAGCCAGAAAAGAGTTCAGAGCATGCAGGTACTCCGAACTCAACCATCCACTGCTTGGATGAGAGAAGGTATAACTGTTCTGAAACAAACCAATCATTGCCTAAAACCAAACGCCACGTACAAGGATCCCTTTCTTCTTCAGCTGTCATCTGTGCTTGTCGATAAAGGGTAAGGTACAGCTGCCCCACATGTTCCTTTACCCTGACATGATGGTGTGGCAAGCCACAAGCAGAGAAGAGTTGAAAAGTGCAGGTAGCTAAGGACTATGAAGTCTGACTGACAGTATGTCACGTAATCATAGAAGCAGATGAGCAGAATCAACATGGTTAGAAAACAGTTAAATGCTTTATTATGGAAATATCCATACACACTACTACAAGGTACAAACAAGATCTCGGGAAGAAAAAAAACACTCTGTAAAGCAGAGGATTTTTTTTAATAGAAAATCATTACTTTCAAACCTCATTACATGGGTCATTCTCAACTTCCTCAGCTTCTCAGAAAAAGAGAGTTATAAATTCAAGGGAGAGAGGTGGAAATGAGAGAACATCTTTTGCTTGCTGTTACAATTGGCAGATAAGCCATATAAGGCCAAATGGATCAGCCTAAAATTCTGCATCATTCAAAATCCTCATTTCAGAGGACTTCTCTTGCAGAGAAATTAATAAGATTAACTTACCATATTCTTAAAATATATGAGTTTCCTTTGACACACTTAAGTCCAAAAAGGACTTGTCACTTTGTACAGCCCTTTAAGCAAGATCTTTTATTTTAAATTCCAAAAAAAGCAAAATTCTCCTCTCCTTAGATGTTATTATAAACTCTCATAATAAACTAGCCCTATGTATCACACCCTACCAAGAGAAGCAATGTAAGCAGAAAACACTTATATTGATCAGATGCTAAACCATGACCACTCAAAAGGATTCACAAAGGTTGGAAATTTTAATAGATACTGAAGTACTAACATGCCCAAATCTCACTGAGTTAAATGAGAGTTAGGCAGCTAATTCCTCTAGATTCCTTTGCAAAGTCTGTGTTGAACAATTGCTAATAATAAACCATTTTTAAAAACAATCACGATCTGTCCAGAAATACTTCAAACAGAAGGAACTAAATTCAGACAAGTTTATCTCAGCAAATAATTCCACCACCTCCACTCAACTCTGCAAACCTTATAAATAAAACACAGCAGACTTTTCAAATTGCTTAGCATACGGTATACAGAGAAAAACCTTTCCATGACAAATCAAAGAGAGATCAATTTTTTTAAGTCCTTGCATCTTCACTGTGTGGCATAGTCCCCCGAGTTACACAAACTTCTGTCACTGAGTTTTTCATTACTGTATTTACATATTTACCAAGGTACAAGTTCTCCTGGGCATCACAGCTGCAAAAAAAATTATTTTTATTATAACCAAAATTTATGCTTGCAAATGATAAACTTTAATTAAAGCAATACTTACAGAAGATAGGTGAATTTGTATCTATGATTTCTGAACTTTTTATCTGAAGGCAGATGATTTTAAATTTTCAGTCAAAGAGCTTCACAGTAACTTGCAGTCTCTACAGAAATAAGAATAGCTAGTGGAGCTTTCAAATTGCTTTTATGTAAAGTTATTTAATTTTATTATCAAAATATAAATATTAAAGACATTAGCAACATCTGATTTAAATAATACTGTGGCATACATGATTGCTCTGGGTTAATTCCTTTTCTAGATTTTGGTTTTGGAATTATTTCAGACAGCATTTGGCAAAAAAAATTAAAATTACAATAATAGGACATGTCACCTAAAAAGACTTCAGTGAACATCTTAAAGGCATGAGTTTCCTTCACATGGCTGTTAAAGATAAAAGGTGGTTAGATTCTTTTTCCTTTTGTTTAGTAAAATAAATATAGTAATAAACTTCCCTGCAAGAAGCCTGCTGACCGCAAAACCACAGAAAAAAATATTCTGTTCCTGCAGCATGATCCCAAAGGCACTCCAAACATATCTGCAGGTATACTCAAATGCAAACCTAAGAGAAACTAGGGAAGGCATGCTCACTGTGAACACCAGGCAGCAACAGCAAAGAAATACACAGCGCTTTACAGAATTACTGGAATATGCCACAGATCTCATTCCCAGCTGCCTTGCTCTTTTGTGTTATTTATACCTATGTAAGGATAGAATAAAAACATCATCAATATAATTCAATAGTATTTAAAAATCCACTTTATGCAGATGTAAATAACACCTAGTAGAAGGGCCATGAGGAGTCACACTGATATAAAAGCTCTGTTGATTTATGATTTCACGGAAGTGTAAAGAAAATAATTATATAAATATCATGTTATTTGAAATTATAAATACTGTCTCCATCTATTATCACTTGATACTGAATATATGAAAGAGAAAAGCTACAGGCAAATCTCTTGCTTAAACAGGTACAACGGTCACCATGTTTGATTGCAAACCTCCGTCTTGTATCCCAGAACTGAGAAAAGGTTTTGACACTATGAACTTCTCCAGAGATGTTCCCTGCCTCAGAGAATGGCAGCAGTTAGGATTGACTTTACAGATACATGAGACCTCTGGCAGAGCGCAGGTCTCAACCTTAAGAATTTGTACTTTCCAACCATAAAGCCTCCCTGGAAAAGTTAACACAGCCTGTTGGTCTACGAGCACACAGATGGAACGAGCAGCAAAAATACCACTGATGCTTCTTTGGAAGAACAATAACCAAGCAATATTTTTAAATCATCCCTTTGAGATAGCTTAGCTAACAAAAATGCAAGTCTCAGGTAGAACATATTTCTTGTAAATAAAGCAAACCTAATTGTATCTAATAATACTTATTGTCTAGAAGTAACTGCCTAGCTGATAATAGTACACAAAGGTTGGGATAATTCTTACACCTTTAAACAATGTGGTGTTATGACAGATTTTCCGTCAGTGTGTGGCACATTAATTCACAGATCCAGTGTTGCATTTTCTACTACCTTGCCTTCTACTCTTTCACTTATAATTTAGAAAAGTCTTGGGACAGAGACCAGGTCTTCACCAGGAACAAGCAATAAGTCTTTTGCAGCCTAACCAGCCCACTCCAACTGCGGCTAGTTTTCACATTACAAAGTGTTGTGATAACCACGCTTAACACAGTTCAGGCAATCAGCTCCTGTAAAACAAGGAGGCTCCATTGGAACAGGCAGAATTTAAGAACTTGGCCAACTGATGAATGAAACAACATCCAGCGATGAAAAGATTTCCACAACAGCCCATCAGCAAAAAATAATTTATCGCAGTGATAAGCTTTCTGCCCCTTGCATGATGCATCTCTCACAAACAGGTTTGCAACAAATGAAGGAAGCTGGAAAGTGAAAGACAAAGAGTGCATGAGATTTTAAATTTTACTGAAAAATCCTAAAAATCAGTCTTGTCATCTCTCACTAGGATTTGGACATAAAATACTTTCTCTGGCTGTGATGTACTGCTAACACAGTCATCTTCAAACTGCCTTTTAGAACACTTATCTTACCAGTAATGTACATAAGTTTATTTACTTGGGACTGAAATATTCCAGTTACATCAAATAGTTATCAGTTCTGCTCATGCAAGGTGAATCATTTTTCTTAGATCCCATCAAATTAGAAGTTTCAGACCTCAGATTCAGCTCCTATTCAGATTTAAAGCTGCACAATTCTATACTACTACAATAAAAATAGCTAAACAAAAAAGAAGCATAAGTATCTTTTAAACTTACGAAAAAACACCATTAACATGTAGTTGGCCCTCACTAAAACCAAATTATAAATAGTAGCGCAAAGTGAGAAATCTCAGTCACTCCACAGTTAGAGGATACAGTAGAAATCTCAGTGATTCCTTTCACAGATTTCTGAGACAACCCCAAATTCTTCCCACATACCATTCTGCTCCACGGATTTGAATAGACATGTTTTGAGATCACTGTCAAGTCTTGACGTAATACAGTGTCAGCTGTACATAGGAATATGTTCCCCAGAGCTGGTTGTAGAATTCATGTCTTCACATTTTTGTGCCAGACTGTGCTGTCAAAGCTACTAAGCATGCAATAGTGAAAGTACAGCTTTCAGTCCTCTTTTCCTAAGAACAGAAACTTCACTACTCAGAATGAGATCCCTGAGTGGTAAATACTGTGAAGTGGTCGGCATCCCCTTTTTTCTTTATCCTTGTAGGAAAAGCAGCATGGTTCAGGCTTCAAAAGGGAGAACAGCTGTTCCAGTCCGAATGACCACAATGTGGCTATTTGTTCTCTGAGATCAGAGAACAGAAAATATTTTTTAAACTTCAACTAGCATTTTCTCTGGAGAGAACAGAGAGCTTTCTGAAGAATAAATTAAGCATTCAGTTAAACTCCACAACAGGTAAGTACTGTTCGTATCCTTTTGGGGAAATGTGTTCAATGCTATTATTACAATCCCCTGTAAATAACTGTAACAAGTCACATCGAACTGAGAAATTCTGTTCTCAGCTCAAACACAATACTCAATAAAAATAGGACATAGATTTACAAACACAATACTCAATGTATGTAGCACATAGATTCAAAAAGTGAGAACAATAAGTACTTTAGTTAGTTTGCCAAATACCTAAAGACCGATGCAGAATACTGGCACTATGCCAGACCCTATTCTATAATTGCAGGATCAGGTCAGTTCACACTTCCAATTTTGTAAAGATCCATGCGCATCAGAGTTTTCCATCCCATTCCCAATTCTTTCATTCTCAGAACTGCAGATGCATGTATAAATACTGAGGCCTTTCTAAATGCAAAGCAATGTCATTAAAATTCACAATAATATGGCATTAAAGAATTGATTTGTCTCCATTGATGAAGAATCTAATTTAGGTTAAATAACTATGTTTATGAAATAGCTTCAGGATTTATTGGTTTTAGCATGATAACTCATCAACTACAGTTGAGCTTGCAGGAATTTGAGCAGAAAAGTTAATTAACAATAAATTTCAAACTGCCAAAAGCTGCTATATGTTCAGTCAGTATTCTACATACATACGAACATGCACTGAACTAAAAAACAAAATAAGATATGACTTGCAGACCACTGAACTTATTACTAAAATTAACGGAGCAATATTGACTTGGATATTTTAATCATCCAAAATGGCTAATGGCAACAATAGCCTCAGAAGACATGAATATTCCTTTTACTTTTTATTAAAACTCTGACCACACTGATTCAATTAAGCAGCATGTGCATCTCTAGCTTTAATGTGTTTTAAGTAAATACTATGCTGGACAGTAGCTAACATGTTGAGAGGAGTTTTCCAAGTGACTAGTTTAACAGGGAAAAACAAGAAAAAAAATGAACCAATTTTAAAGGTTTTTAACTCATTTAATAAAATTTGGACAACTCTCTAAAGGTGTAAAAAAACAGAGATAGCAAAATTTTTGCCTGAGCATATTTCAGAAAAAATATTTCATGCATTAATATAAAAAAATTTATATTCTTTTACAATATTGTGTAAAAAAATTTTGAACTCTTGAGCAACAGTAGCTAAAAGCTGAACACATTGAACACATGCTTTCTATTGCTGTGTGTTTCAGGCAATTTTTCTTTGCTTCTGAACCTAAAGATGCTGTGGCCTTTAAGACTATTAATTACTTTACTCGATCCTAGTCCACCTGAATTGTAATGTTCTGCTTTTGAAAGATTTTGTATAGTATCTCCATGCTAACAAATCATTACTGCAGGCCTGATCCTTTTTTTATGACAAGACCCTTTTCACTGTTCTGAAATATAAAAGACTCACAATAAAGAATGAATGCAAGCATAAACAAAGAATCATTTGTAGTAAGTTACTCTGAATGAAAGCAAGCACCATTTCAGAATACCAAGCAAATGACAAAAAAGAACATGTAGTCACTTAGATCAGGTTATTAGAATAAGTAATCACTACTTGTGTAAGCATTATGGGATTGTATCCACAAAACACATTAATTATCAGCCTAAATTTAACAGGCCAGATATGATGGAAAGAAAAAAAATTATTCTGGATATAGCCCCTGCTTACTTGACCTACCAGTGTGCTATGATTAATCCAACAAAAGATAGTGCATTGCCAGAACAATATTTTAAATCACAGTCACAGCACTGTTTTTCCTTGTTTCAGTTCCTGGTATCTCTGAAATGTGTAAAAACCTATAAAACAAAGACATGTAATAGCAGGTGAGAACGACTTCCAGCTTAGCACAGCTCTTTAAGTGCTGCTACCAGCTTTGCCGATGGGATGCTGGTAATTGCTTGATCCTGCAGGAAACTCTGTAAGTTGTTCTCTGTTGGAAATCACTTACATCCAGAAACAGGATGGGAAACATTACTAATTGGCTATGTCTATTTGGAGAATCTGAGCTGAAGTTGGCAGCCTAAATAATTGTCAACAAGAATATTGTTAGCTTCAACACTTCCTAGCTTTCCATTCAGGAAATATTGAATATTGAAAAGGACTGTATAAGAGAACCATTTCAGGATAATCAGAATACACATTTTATTTCTGCAGCCAATGAAAAAGATCTTCACAGATCTCTGGTTTATCTGATGCCCATTTTCCACAAATCACTCAGCATTAACAGTGGTTAAGGTGTTTAAGCTTTTTGATAAGGTAAATGCAACACCCAGACCATTTTTGTGTGCTATAATAGTGCACGTAATAAGCTGAAGCACAGTTATTTCACTCCTTGTTTTAAGTTTTTCAGCTTTTGGTGAGTAAATATCCAGTGACTGCCTGGTGCACAGGAAACGTGTTGCACTTCTGCACAGATAGATGTGTCTACACAGGTGGCTATAGCACCTGCACAGTCTGAGCCTAGTCCACAAGCCACGGCACTACAAATTACAGGGCTTCTTAGCAGAGCTTACTAACTTGGGCACCATACCACAGTAACACAGCAACACAGCTTTTGGATCAAAACTTGCTCACTTTTTTGGGGGGGGAAGGGGGCAGAGGGGCGCGTGGGGGGGAAATGCACCTCTGCCTGAGCCTGCTCACATAACTGTAACTTAAAAAAAAAAAAGCGACAGATGGCTACAAAATGAGAACAATTAGATCAGGGAAAAAATGCTTTCTTGAGATATAGGATCTTAGGCAGAACTGCTGAGGCAGAATATAAGGTATGAATGTTTTTAAACTATCTTTGCCTCCCAGGAGGCTTTTTTTGCATAACTTAGAGTATGCCAGCAGCACAAAGGTGCGACTGCCACAGCTAAAGGACTACACAATAGAGCTGTCAGACACCAAAAGACTCTGAGGTCCCCTCAGCATGGATTTTGGTAGGGACCAGCATGGATGATAGAGTTGTACAGCCATAGAGGCCCTTATGCTGCTGCTGCTCTGGGAACCCTGAACTAGTGCAGGTGTGCCAACCCGTGCTTGGAAGTGCAGCACAACCACAGTTCAAGGCTGGAAAAGAAATCTCTTGAGGTTTGCCTTAAATTGTGCCTGACAACAGCTGTATGACCTCAGTCACATGCACTCCCAGCATCTTACCCACTCCTCTGGTGACTATTTTATCCTAAAGGAAATCCCTAGGCATCAGCAGCCACTTGCCACCACCAGAAGTCATGAAACAGCCCTATGAGCAGCAAAGATTCAGCTACAGAAGCTCTGTTTCTAAGATGTCAAGACTAAGGTGACTTCAGTGGGAGTTAACTGAAATCCTGAATTTAAACACAACCATTAAGTTAGCGAAAGAACAAATCAGTAGGTGTGATAATTGTCAGATGGAGGAAAAGAAAAGAGGAAAGAGAGAGCATAGATAAAAATTTCAGCTTCTGCATTCTGCTAGAATAATAAAAATATGTGGGAAGGAACAGAGAAATGAAATCCAAAGATGACCTAGGTGAAAAGAAAAGTATGAAGAATGTAACACTGTATGACTTGAAGACTTGGCAACTAATTTTCAAGACTGGCTAATTGATTTTTTTTTTTTTAATCTCATTTTAAAGTGACACTGTGGCCATGGTTAGTAACTCACAAGATTACACTTTTACATAGAAAGTGCTCTAATATTAAACTTCACCCTCAGTGTAAAACTCTAAGATATGTACAGTCAGATAAACAGGTCAGGGTCACCTGCACAAATCAAACGTATAATGCTACAGCATATATTCATTTAGAATATGTCCTTCAACTGGTACCAAATAACGCAAAATATTTAGACACAGATTGCAATATTTAAAGAAAGCTATTCTAAAGACTTCTTATGCAGTCACATAGGTCTAGAAAGGGATGAAAATTTCAAAGTTTGAAACTACAGATTCACACATCAGATTGACAGACTGCAAAATAGCCAGTTTGGATCAGAAGATTCATCACTCAAAAATCAGCATTGGTAGTGGGACTGCAACCCCTTTTACTCTGCACAAGCCTCCAAAGGTCCTATGCATCCACATCTTCAGAAACAGTCTCACAAACCTCTGAATGTTGGAGCACAAGAGAAAGCTACCTACCAAGAAGCCTTTGTATGTGTCTGAAATCACATAAAGATGATAAAAAGAAGTGAGAGAAGAGGACTGCTAAGGTGAAAAGCATACATGGAAAATGAAAAAGATAATCCACTTTATTTTTGGTGTTTGCTATATTCACGAATTTCAAGCCAGTAGAGAAAATAATGGACCATATTTGCTCTCACAGCTCAGAAACGTGCGATTTCGCAGCCCAAGAGGAATCTTTCTTTGTTTTCTCCTACATTAATCGCTTAGGCTAATCTGTTTACACACATGGCCTGTTAGGACAAATGCAGTTACCACAGATTCAAAATCCAATTCGTACGCATACATCCCTTAACCTGTGTAAATGAGAATAAGTTATCTGCCCAGCCTATTTTTATTTCTAACTGCAGAGGCAAGGGTCTTGCTCCTTCTGCTTGTTCGCTTCCAGATCATCTGACTCCTACGTTCTTTGCCATGTAGGGAGACACTGGGCTAATCCTGGACAAAGTAAATAGACTGAAACCTTTCAGGCTGGAAATGTAAGACTAGTATAACCTCTGGCTACTGTATGAGTGGATGCTAGAGTCATAAGTAGCACTGCATTCTTTCAAAAAAATATTAACGAGGCAAACCCTAGGCAGGAAAAAGAATCCAGCTTTCAGACTGACTGGATAGTGTCATTTCCCTTGCAAACTTAATTCAAACGCCCAACAAGCTCCCAAAGGGGACAGAATTTAAGACCAAACTCTACACCTCACATCTAGACAGCTCACCATTCAGCACACAAAGTCTTTGGATTACTATAGCCTTGTGCCCAATTCTTTCCGAGTAGTGAATAAGAAGCATACATGTTCTGCTCCTGGAAACACCACTAAAACCAAGACACACTCAAGAATTTAGCCCACTCATCTAAGTAATGGCATACTATCTCACAGAGCTGCAAAAAGGAGACTCAAAAGATTTCTACTAATAGAGAAATACTAATATATCCCAAAACTATAGGCCTGCCAGTAAAAAAGAGACAGCATCAGTCTGATACTTAACAAGCAAAAAAGATTAAGTGGCATATTTGTGAAGACAACAAAGTTGAAAAAAGTTTCTGCTGTTTATGCCTGGACCACTTATTCAAGTTTTAGTACCAGTAGGTGACTTCACCCGATCCAACTCCAAAGAAATGGAACCATAGTTATCCCATTAGGTGTCTCTATGTTCTGATATCATCAATCCTTTTGCCCTTCTGTTTCAAGGACAAACAGGTTTACTAAAATAGCTCAGGTTCTTATTCCCAGATCAAACAAAAAACTTCCCGTGGGCAACTGTTTTACCCCATCTGAACAGACGGTAGACAAAGTTCAGTCCTCTCTTACACTTTAATCACAAGCTTGTATCAGATATGCCATCAAGAGGACTTGTTCAATCAATGGAAAATCCCAGTAAACTCAAATCTCCATTACCTTCAGGTTAAGCAACAGCACATTTCAATTTTCTCAAAGCCTAACCAAACTCCAAATCTGACACAGTACCACCTGGCTATTACTAGATAGGGGAAAAAAATGAGGGAAGTCAGTAACCTGCTCCCTTTAAACATTCCTTATTCCTGAGGGCTTTTCCCCTCAGCTTGTTAAATGAATCTGAAATTCTAGGAACCTTTCAAACTTGGAAATATATTTATTTCTCTCATCAATTTCTGCTTAATCAGTACATTTGCAAACCTTCAAGTACAAGTTATCTTCTGAAGACTCAAATGATACTGTAAATCGAAATATTAACATTAATGGTTTCAGAAGGAACTCCTTGAATAATCACACAAACTCTAAAGCTAGGATATTCGATATTCTCAGGATGTTATAACTTGAATCCTTTTGAAGGGGGAGGGGAGAGATTGTTTATTATACTTAACATCAAATCTTGTGACAGAGCTAACAAATATTAATATATGTTTGTAAGTGCTATTTTTGGTTCCTAAAAATATGCATCTTGATTGAACCTCCAGAAGAGAAGGATGAACTTCTATCAAAAAATAATGAGGACAGAAAAAAAGACTTTTGACCAGATTTTGAACAGACTTATTTCTGTTAAGTTTTGCCTGTCACTGTGGTTACAGATTTCTCTCTCATTCTGATTACATGCAGACCTGAATTCTCCTGTCCACTTCACGCTGTATTATCATCTACGCTCATACAGAATGAGTGTGAAACACATTTCTAAAACAAAGCAGCTTTACAGGCATTTACAGTAATTCAAATGCAAAAAAGGCTTGGAATGAACAGGTATCTTTTTTAATGCTTTGATCTAAAATGGTTTCCAAGCAAAATTTAGGGGAATACAAACAGCTTGCAAAGAATCAGTACCAGTCATCAAAATTATAGTGGGAGTTTTTTGTTATAACAAACTGCTAATAACAACAAGAAGTAACTACATAAAATATACCCAAATGGTGAAATATAAATTCATGTGGACTTTTAAGTCATCTGCTCTGCAATTGCTCTGCTCAGTTTTTAATCAGCAACATATTTTATAATCAACGAAAAGCAACAAAAAGTCTAATTAACTGTATATTGACTTTAACACATCTCTGACCTTCTATGCAGGTTAACTTCTGTTTTTCAAAACATTTGCAACCCTATCTGTAAGAATTCTGCTCTTTCAGCTGATCTTTGGGATAGTCTTTTTGCATAATATGATTTTAAACATCAATTATTTTTTGTTCAAGTTCACACCCTCCAACCATAACTGAACAAAATATAAACTGCAATTTCATGTATCCCCAGCTGCTCTTGTATGTCATGATAGGCCAAATCATTCTCTATAATAACACCTGCTAACTCTGAAAAGTCTGTCAGAAAATAAAGACTATAGCAATATATTTTCTCCAATGCCACTAGGTACGTACTTCATTCCACTCATCCCCCAATTAATTGAGATGCCCTATTTCTTGGTAGAGACACTTTATTTAGTCTAGTGATACAACTACCTTGATGTGTACATATCGCTCAAAAATCCAAAAAGGAAATTGATTTTTATAGAAGCAAAAGAAAACATCATAATAGTGCAGGTGAGTTTCCTAATCATTATGGGAGAACGACAGTGGTGAACTGTGCAGCAAGGACTACTGTCCTGGAGAAATGAAAGCAAGAGGCTGTGGAAGACAGGGAGGGAAATAAAAGGCAGACAAAAAGAGATCCAATAGAAGGAGGAAAAAATGAAGAAAGGGTGAGAAGAAGAAAAGCAAGAGAAAAATGAGAAAGGTTGCCAGGAGGATGAATTATTGGAGGAGGGGAGAGATGCATTTATGCAGTAAGTGAAGAAGGATATGCATTTAGTAAATGGTCTACAATATACACAGTGTCATGGGACAACTGCAACAGCATCCCAAGCTAGTGATATTCAGGTTGGTTTGTTTTTTAACATAAGTGAATTAAAAACATCAGCAATGCACGTGTATTATTTAAGAGCTTATTTCAGCTGCTTCTTGAAAATTTCCCTAAAGCCCAAATATGGGATAAATTAAATCTTCTGGAGAAGATCTCAGTTCTGATGTATGCTGTTCTCTGTTCCTAATGGGAATTGGACTTCATGAGTAGACCTGGAGGGCATGCTGCAGGCACTTCCATTTGTACAGCCTGCTACACAGCAGGGATTTGATCAAGGTGAGATCAGTATAAGGGAAAGCAGGTTAATGTTGCTGAATGGTCAAGTTCTGTTGATCCATGTAATTCGTATGAGCAGTATTGAAGATGTGGAAAAACATTGTGTAACTGAATCACAGACACTCATCCTGCTGAAACACCTCTGTAGACCTGAACAGAATATTTTGCACCTGTTCCAAAAATTACTGGAATGAACAAACTGTGCACCCAGCTGTATATAAGCATATAGAACTGTAGACAGATGAAAAATGAAAATATAAATTCCAAACTATAACATTCTGTTTTATTTCTTTTACATATAAGAACAACCCCCAGAGAGCAAAATAACAGCTCAGCTCTGTAAGACAAGTCTTTAGTATGGCCTTTCAGGATAGTGTTAGATACTAAATAGCTGTTCATCAACTAATAGCATGAAAATTTTTCTATGTTTTAGTAAACTATCAATGCTCAGCAAACCTTTACACTCAAAAGAACAGACCTGCGATGCTCAGAACAGCAGATGTTACTATGCTGTTACATTCAAAATGGGACATAAAAGTAGAATAGTCATCTGTATCATATGCCGATACCGATCATCTGCACTTGCTTCCCTTCTCTAAAACTAAATGAAATTGTAAGAGTTTCCAAGGGGAACAATCAATTTATCCCACTAGTGTGAAAAGAGGTAAGCATATGATGTTAAAGCACTATCTTGAGTACGCATGTGTGTTCAGTTTGGGCTTGGTAACAGAAGCCAATCTCCATTTACAGAGTAGTTTTGAATACACTAGTCCCATTTGCTAGTATTAAAAATGTTGCTCAGTGTGGACCTGGATTTAAAGGATTGCTTGATTTATACAGGATCACTACACCACAGGCTTAGGAATCTATTGATTACATATTTACACCTTGACAAAGATAGCTTGAGTCTGGAAGAAGTTTTGTTCTTATACACCTTTATAAATCTGGATATATAAGGATTAGTTTCTCAGGGTAACTCCCATTTAATGTTTGCATTATCTGTAGAACTACCGCCAGCAAACTAATCAAAACCTTCCCCAAGAAACAGATGTGATTATTCTGGATTCATAATAACAATAAAAAGATTTGACTTGTACCTTAAAGAATTTTTTTCCTACTTGACCTAAATGTTCCCAAAGCATTAAGTCTGTTTTCATTCTGACTGTAATGCTTGCCATGAATCTACAACTCATTCTGTTCTGGTTTTAAGCATCTCCATTTTCAAAGGAGCACTTATAGAATTAGCCGGAATTCTGGGGCTTAAATCTGAAACCATGATCTTGAACAGTCCTACTCAACTGCTGCCCAATTCCAAATGCACCTACATTTCTCACATTTGGATCTTAAATTCTATAAATGTCCAAAATCCCAATCCCTCACATACCCTGAACTGTCAAAGACTGGACAGTACCATACACCCTATCTAACATCTATTTTGACATTGTTGTTAAATGATTTAAGCTTTGAAATGCAACAAAGCATGGACAGTAAATTTCTGACTTAATCAAAGTTAGAGAAGGCTCTATTCACTGTCCAAAATATATGCAATACTAAAAAAGGTTCTAAGAGACTGACAAACCACAATTCTTGCTAGCATTTCTTTTACAGAACATTTTGTTCACTTTTCACTTAATTTGTGCCTGCTGAAGTGATTTAATCAGCTGAAGTGATTTAATGAGGCAAAATGAAAATTTAAGATTAATGTTTAAACTCGAATTTATAGAAGAAAAAAATAAGCATTTTTTCGAACAACCTGTATTTTCTAGAGGGAAGACTGAACAACAAAAGTACAGATCAAAAAAAACCCAAGCACTGCCAAGGAGAAGAGAAAATTTAATCACAATGGAAAAAAAAAAAATCAGGAAAAAATATTTACCTTTTTAAAGCTGCAATTCTATCCTGAAAGTGACTACAAGAATGGCATTGTGAGCTCCACTGTTTTTTGTGGATAATAAAGACAGCCTGAAGTTTAAGAATAGCGCAACCTAACTGACAATCCTACAAAATGCCCCTGAATTCTAAAAGTCAAACTACGTTCCATCTAGTTTATGCTTCACCACCACTAACAAGCAGGCCACAGCCTGCTCTCAATGTTATATTATGCTCCTGAGGTTTTCTGGGTTTTTACATTGTTTATTAATACTAAATGTCCTATTAAGTCACCAAATACTAAGCAATTAGCCAAAGACAATACGAAGAAAAATGGAGAAACAGACTCTTCAATATAAGTGTTAGGTGGCCATATTATGGCTCTTAGGACATTGACAAATTTAATTATCATTCTTAAGTCTAGATTCACATGTTTCTCTCTAGAACAGAGACCATTTAAAGGTCACCTGTAAAATCATCATGGAGCATATATCTCATTACTGTCTCTGACACAAGTTATGTTTTTCCAGTCAACCTGCAAAAAAAAAAAAAAAAAAAAAAAAAAAGAACAGTGAGGTAATAAAATCTGACAATCTGACAATAAGAGAAAATTTATCATAAAAAAATCCAATAATGGCTCCTAGCACTTTTTAATCACAGCTACTGAACTGTTGCATCCTGAGGAACATGGCTTGCTTTAATTATTTATTGGGAGTTGATGGTTTATTTGGAAGAAAATGCAATTATATACTCACACTTTAATCACTATCAGTTTGTTTTGTTCCCCTGCTACTGCTAAGAGGAAGGTTACCTTCCTATGGAAATTCTGACATTTCTGTAATTGGTTTTGTGACTCTTCCAAGAGACTGTAAAGTATTCATATTATTAAATTTGTGCAAAAAAATGGAGTTAAGATATTAAGATTGATGGCTAATAACAGCAATATATTGAACCTCAAATAGATTAAATTTCTTTTCTCCTTTCCTGTTAGATGCATACTTTATTGGTCTTTGGGAAGCAAATTCTCCACTGATGTCAAAGATGGAAATCAAGCACAGCCCTTTAACAGACCCATTCAGCACTCCAAAATCCAGGGGGAGGGAAAAAAAAAAGTTTAGAAAAATCAAAGACTAGCAAATCAAAGCCTCTTAGGATGGTTGAGAACTTGGCTCCACTGAAGACAAAATACTTAGCCTTCCACTTAGAGTTTTGTTCTTACCACTAATCAAAAATAAATGACATTCCTGTAAATGTGGAAAGTATCGGCTAGTTTTGGTATCAGTAAGATATTTGCACAGCAGGAAACAGCTGAATTACACATTTAATGTCAAGGTTTAAGATCAACTTACTTCATTCATCAGAGATTCTAATATTGTTTATATGTAAGTAGGTGATGAATCTGCTAACTCTCCCCCAAGGAGTGCTGCACATGTGCCAGTAAAAGTGGAAAGGGAGAGGAAAGGAAAACACCACAAGGAGCAGGACCTGATCATTACAACATTGTTTTGACTGACTTCTGTGCCCATGCAACTGCTCTTTCATCCTTCTGTTACACAGTCCAGGGACTTTCATGGATATTCTTAACTTATTCTGCAGGCAGGAGGCAATCTTGGTTATTAGATCTAAGTGACCTGACCATAGCTTGCCCATCACCAAGCCTGAGCTAATACAGCATGATTTTGAGCAGGGATGACACTCTGGCTCAGTGCTGAACAACTAGTTTACACTGGTCAACAGAGGGCAAGCTCAGGCCTCTCTGGGGAACCTCCCTGGAGATAGTCCTCTCCAACACTCTCTGCTTAAGAGCACGGAAAACTCACAAGGGTGAGTGAAGGAAGCATCAAGTGCCAGGCATTAGACACCACAGCGAGAAATAGGAACAAATACAAACATACCTGTTCACCTCAGATTCTCACCATTATACAGTTCAAGTAAACGTTTAAATAATCTAAAAGCTTATCTCTACCAGACCCACGCTACCAAGCCTTAAAGGCTTACCTATAAAATCAACAAGGTAAAAGGTAATCTGGGGTTGCAGGAAATTGGATGGTCCAGATGCTCAAACAAAGTCTAGCTTTCTAAAAGCAAACACTGTTTGGACAGTCAAGAGTTATGTCAAATATAGCAAAATGAAGAGTAATTTTAAGTCCTCTAATAGGATTCAGAGATAATAGCAGAAAACATACATTTGTGAATCTGTCAACAACCACATGCCATCCCAACCAGTATGAGCTGTTCAAAGAGAATTGACTTAAAATATACTTAGCTAATATTGAAGTGCCAATCGGTAGTTTGAAGAGAAAGATGTACTTGACCAAATTATCCCCCATGGCTCATAAGCACCTCACTTTGTGCCCTTGGAGTTTATCAGTGCTGTGGGAGACATTTATTGATGTTTATTTTACCTTTTATTGCCAAAACACACCAAGGTTAATGCAGTTACTCAGCACCTTTGATGCAGCCAGGAGAACGTTTGACCGAAAAATGTATACAGTTTAACAAAGCAAGCACCAAACTACTTAAGGAAATAGCGACAAGAACTGTTTTCAAAGTGTCACAGTTAGCAAATGCACAATGACAACTCTGCTCTTCATTTCCTGTAAGGGCAAAAACTAACAAGGTGCTGATCATTTGCACAATCCAAATAAATTGCAGTCAAGAAATTAGACAACACCCCCAAAAAGTCATCAACTTGTGGAAGCAATATCTCACAGAACTAATAAATTCTGATTAATGGGCACTTTTATTGGAAGTAAAGACCCTTCAAGATGCCATGTGAATTCCTTAAACTATTTTTCTGCTCTCTCTGGAACATGAGACATGAACCATAAGAATCTTTGCATTCAATCCCTATGCTGCAAAAGTTTTCTGAAGAAAAAAAAATCTACATACACTGAAGGAAAGCAATCCCTTTACACAAATCTGGCACATTTAATATTACACGTACCACATGCCTAATTTAGGAAGTTAATCCCCTTTATACTGGAGAGAGAGGGAAAGCAAGCGAGCAAGCGAGTGAAAGCGAGCAAGAGAGCTAAAGAAAGAGCGCAAGAGCTTCCCCAGAAAGAGATATAATGCACTGAACATTACGCACCCCATTCACTCATATACAGCCTGTTCAGGAGAATTAAGACCTCAGATTTCGCTCACTGATTTTCAGCTCTTCCTAGTAGTAAAATGCATCAGGTTTCCTTAACGCATGCACTATAAACATTATAAATATGCACTATTGATTAACTTAGCTTTCAAAAATAGCTTTATAGTTGAAGAAGTATGCCTGGAAATAGATGGTTTCCACTGGAGCTTAGAAGGTTTTTTCTTCTGAAAAAAGAAAACCTTCTCTAGCACAATCACAGCCATTCCCTGCATTTGAAAACATGAGTTTCAATATACTACAGGTCCTCATGGAAATCTCAGGATGGGGGGATTGTCATTTTTGATCCTACTTATTTAGTCACATAAATCTTGTGCCACTAGAGTTATCTAAATCCATTATAAGACTTATTTTGTCTTTTAGCTTCATTTTTAATTCTAGATTTCATTTTCAAAGATGACTTTTTAATCTACTTTTTTATTATTGCTCTTATTAGACAAGAAGATTGTACTGCCAGGTGCAGGTAACTCTTACAATCTGCTTTTAGTATTTCTAGGCCACCAGTTCCTGATGTGATACAGTGAGCTTGAAAGATATACATACAGTGTAGTAAAACAAAACATGACTTTGTAAAGACAGTCATTTTCTAAAATAAACATTGTTATTGTACTATGTTGAGTTTAAACCACTATAATTCCAGCAAACATTGATATGTATCCATTTGCCTGATTTAGATGAAAGATTCTCACACAAACCTATTTTCTTTGTTCACTAATGCACAAAAACATTAAAAATACTTAAGCTTATTCCCAACTGAATAATTTGAAATATCTAGGTCATTTACCTGCATGCTATTCCCTTAATTACACAGTTCTTGGTACTCACAGTGAAAGAATACATTCCATTATAAACCTAGAAGTAAACTTCTGAAAGAATAGCATGCATTAATGAACTCCAATGAAAAAGTTTTCCAGTCCGATTCAAGCTTTAATTTAAAACTCTTTAATTGAGATCAGAATAACAGAGGTTTACACACTAAAACAGGAAATCTGTTTCCTACATCACCCTCTGTTTACAGATGATGACATATGTATCTTTGGTCCAAATACTCCTGCACCGTAAAATGGTGCATGCAATTAATTTGTGAATTTTATCAATTTTTTATATTCAGTACCTTCTATTTAACATGGTTTAATGTAACAATTAAAACACGAAACAATTAATTGGTTAACTGAATGCAAAGTGTAAGGGCAGAAACTAAACCAAGTACCTGAAAAAAATGAGCTGAAAAGAAGGTGCTTTTTTGTACAACTATTAATATTTCAGATGTGAACTACACCAGCAGTGAGCGTATATGAACATCTGATTTATTTCAAAGACACCAAAAAAGCAGTCAGATGAGAAAAATGTCACATACAATTCTCCTTTTGCATCTTTTTTTTTTTAAACACAACCACACTTGCATCTATGAAGCTATTCTATCGTATCATAAGCAAAAGAATAATAAAGATCTTGATCACTACCAGAAAAGGAACATAGTCAGAATCTTAAATCCAGCCACTTAATCTCTTCAAATTTGAAGTTTGTTCCTGAACCCTTTGATCCAAAGCTATTCTCGTAACTTTTTTGATGCAGTTCAAAGTCAAAGGATAAGACCTATTTTCTAGATGTACTTCAAAGTTAGCCCAAGCTGTTTGAAACCTCAAGAGATCTGTGTATCTTTTTTCCCCCATTTTAATCAGTATGAGGATAATTTCAGTCCCTCATATTTAATAGCTTATTTCACTACAGCTGTCAGCTACTTTTTTATATTCCTCCCATATAGAAACTACCTTCTTTTTACCTTCCTTGGATTCAACAGATCCAGAACATCTAAAGAGCACACATGTTTTTACCTTGAATTTACCGTCACATTAATGCATCTGTATTTTGCTGTAAGAAACATGGGGACAACTTCAGGCAGACTTTCAAAATATGGTGGTCCGTATGGCAGAACAAATGCCAGCAGAGAAAAATAAATTCTCTTTTTATTACCATTTAGGTTCTCACATAGTTAAACGTGAAAATAGCAAAAGGTGCTTCTAAGAGTCCATAGCCAGCAGCCTGTTTTTGTTCATATTGCGTACCTCCAAGCCAAAAACACAAGACCACTCTTCTTCTTGGCCTAATCACCCTTATATTGATCAAGAGCTACAAAAATATTATTCTCTCAAAAGACAGAATGCACAACTGGGTCCAGTAATTACTATTACATTGCATATTCTCTAAAAGTAGCTAAAATCTAAATTGTTTATCAGACAAGGTAACAGAAAAGACAATCACCGTTAGACCTATATTTCACAAAGGCAACAATATGCAGGTCCAGAATGTAACTTACATATTTCGCAATAAACACACAGTATTTAAAGTTCAGAAAATCTAGGAAGCAGGGACTGGAGCTCACATCTTCAAACTTGCAAATAATTACTCTCACAACTAGAAAATACCTAGTCTCACAACTAGTTATGCTTCCTCCTAGATTGAAGCATTCTTTACTTATAAGGATTGATTCCCTTCTGAGAATATTTTACCTTCCTAATATCTACCCATACTACACAAGTGTCATAGACATTTTAATATATCAAAGTAAAACTAAATAGTAATAATCCCTGCTCTATCATCATCATAGTAAAGATATTTCATTTACTTGACTCAGTAAAATAGTAATTTACGGAAAAAAAACATGGCATTACCAATTTGATTTTTTTTTTTTAAACCATAGTGACTCTAGCTGATTTAAGCTGAATTGGCATAAAACACAAAAATCAGTTTTTATTCACAATTGTAAATTACAGGTGCATAGCATATTATAATCCCAGTAATGCTGTATATACAGACTACAGAAATATTTTACTAAGACTGATAATCCGGAGAAGAGTTAGCAGCTCATAGACACTAGATTTCTTCATCCAAAGAATTGCTACGTGAAAGCTATAGCTGTAATAGATCTGGTTAAATTCTCTGGGTAAGGAGAGATGGTGGGAACACACCAGACACAGCCCTGAAAAACAAGCTATATAAGACTAAACCTTCTAGGAGCTCTCATGATCAGAATTGTCTTTGAGGCATAATTCCGCCTCACAGTTCCTTTATGAGAAGGGATTAAGGAGTAGCTGCTGATATGCCTTCAATAAAGATGACTATTCTTTTCTGATCTCGTTTCCCCATGTTGCTCAGAGCATTAGGAAAGAAGGAGGGGGAACGTCATCCAAAGACGGAACCTTTCCCTGCCCAGAAAAATGTAATAGCAACTATGTAGGAATTGCCTGAGCTCTGGATAGTTCCCTGTAGGTCATGAACAAAGAGCTAGGGTGAAGAGGGTTCCCTTAATACGATCATGCCAATCAAATCCCAGTTTCAAACTAAAGCAGCAATAATTTAGTGCCTTTTTAGTGACTGGCAAGACCTGACTAGATAGCAAAATTTCATCGCTGTCTCCTCTCCTTTCAGATTTCACTCTTGCTTGCTGTAAGCACCTTCCTTTGTAAAGAAAGTACTGAGAAATAATATAATGCTACTCAGCTACTGCACTTCTCAGAATATCCTGATAAAACTTGTTAGAATAGACTTTGTGCTATTGGTTTGGCTGTGTCCCTCACTAAAGGCTTTTAATGGAAGCAGAAGTTTTAGTGTTTGTTATTTTATGCAAGAAAATTCATAGTTACAGAATGCAGTTACAAGACTTTTCTCCTTAAAAGGCTATATCAATATAGCATATGCCTCAGAAGGAATCAGGATGTAGGTTTTGTTATATTTTTGTGTAACACATTATGCAAACAACAATTGTTTACCACCCCTAAAAAAAAAACCCTGAATATTCTCAGATACAGTGACATTAAGCACAGTTTAAACTTCTTTTGAAGTTAGAAATCCCAGGACTAAGGAAGAATGATTTTGGTCTTGAACTAAACAGCTAACAAGGTAGTCGATTTTTAACAGATTCCCAAAACAACATTTTTTAACAAGAAAAATGCATTGATCTTGGTTGGATTACTTCAGGTGCTGTCATTTTGAAATGCCCAAACTTCTTTGTGTATTAAAGGGTTTCCTCTTCCCAAGCTTCAACTCGGGACTTAACAGTATGTTTCATTAACTGAAATTTTGGTATGCAACCCTCAGCTAGGCAGTCACATGGATCACTTTGTCAGGTTCACCCCTCCTGCTGAATCTAAGCAAGCCCACCCATTCAGGATTATCTGTAGGCCAAAGGAAATCAAAGCATCAGGTCATGAACGATTTCTCTACCCTCAGAGAAGTCACTGAGGAAAAAGGCTTCACATGCTGATTTAGTATGAGGCCTGCTTTCCTTTGGGAAGACAGCAGCTGACCAAAAGAAACTTGTCCTCAGCAGGAACTACAGATCTGCTCCCAACCTGATTTTGTTTTTTTCTTTTCAAATTCCTTCCTCTCTCTCTCTCACAGGCCTATCAAGGAACAGCTGACTGAGCTCACCCTTCATATTAACCTCATTAGAGACCCTCAAAAGACAGGTCCAGATTCATCTGCTGAAACAGAAAGACAACTTAAAGCAAATTCAGAACTGCAAATAACTAAAAGGTTCTGAACCTTAATAACAGACTGCACCATATTCCCATCAATGAGAAGTGCAGAGTCCAGAGTGTCATTTAGAAGGCAGCAGGGGCCAACTGAAAATCAACTTTGTTTCCTCAGAATTTAAGTACAGGTCATCTTCAAGTAACCAGCCTGAAAAGTCATGGTAGGCACTTAATCAAACCAGAAATTGCTTCCCTGATGTCAGCTAAGATGGAAAAAGGAACCTGTATGTCATCATCCCAAATAGCTAGATAGAGTTATACTTCTGTATGATGACAACTAAAAGTAATGCATAAACAGAACAGCATGGGTCCAAAAATCTTGCCCTGTAGGACTGCTCAGAGCACCTTGACTAGACTAGAAGAAAATCCCATCCGTAAAATTGTGTTTACTGCATGAAATAAAGTTAGCATGAGATACTTCATGCATCCTCCAAATACTGAAAAGGATTTTGAGAATAACTTTATTGAAGAAATAAAAGAAAAATCAGTAGTAGGGAAAAGAGTAGTAGGGAAAGAGATATGTTATTAATTAACATTTATACACAAACACATTAAAGACACATTGAGCTCTGGAAATGTCTGAACAACAAATGAAACCATTCTGAGACTACTGTAATACTGCTCGATGTACTGTAGCAGTCAAAAGAAAGCAATGCATTGTTATTGTACCTAAAGAAAAAGGTAGAGAATAAGCTGAAATATAGTATAATGCCATCATATATATCAGCACTGCACCCAGCTGGAATACTGCATTCACTTCAAGGCTCTCAATTTCAAAAGGAACTGATGACAGGTGATGAATTCAGAGATGGATGAGAGATGTGATAAGAAGTGCTCAGTCTCTACACTTGAGCAATAGGGTAAATAAGATATAGTCTCAAAGAAATATAAGATAATAAATTGCACAGAACATGTAATTTATGAATTTCTATTCATCTTTTCTTGCAAAGCAAAACCACTCAGACAAATAAAAAGGGAAAATTCAAAGCAATTCCTATTAATCAGCCCCTCTTCCCCACATAGCATAATGAGCCTGTGAAATTACATAGCCACAAGGTTATGACCTAAATGACAAGAGCAGAACAAATAAGTGGTCAAATAAGATCTTTAGAATCAGACAGGAGTAATGACAAATAGAAACCAACTGACTAGTGAGTTCATGAGTCCAGCTCATGAGTTTAGGGAAGGAAGTTTTCTTTGTCTTTTCAAGGAATGTTTATGAAACTTATTTGTTTTTCAGTGAATTTTTTTCCCCCTCTCTCCCCCCCCCCCCAGACTAGTACATGAAGAGGACAAATTCAAATACTCAGGTTTCAGTTAAGAAGCCCAAACATGATAAAGGATGTCCTTAACTTTACTGTCTTCCCAAACACATCTTCATTCACACTGGATTTAGAGATTACAGACTTAACATTAGTTTCCACTAGCACTAAGCTGCAGGAGGTTTTTCTTATCTTCTTGTGGGGATCATTTCATTTACCATGTAATTATATTTTTACAGTGGGCACTGCATGTAAGGGAGAAGACTCTCTATGGTGTGATGAAACACTTACCAAAAACACATTTTTCTTGCACATTTCCCCTGTTTTTTCCCCAAGAATAATAGGTTCTTTGAGCATCTCTTCAAAGCAGAGATCCATCCACAGACAGAAGCCATTCAGTTACAAAATGGAATCTGGAAAATAGAGCAATGAAGTTTAATTTTTTAAAACAAAGCAAACCAGACTGCACTTTTACTAAAGAAAGGATTTCATTTACATCTCTTCAGCTGCTTAATCTTGAACACATCTTGCTCTCTCTTCAGAAGAGCATGCTCTGCTTCAACTACAATATATTATCAAATTATCCTTCTTTTTCAGTTCAACTGTTCTTCAATTGAAAGTGATTATCTACATTTCCCTTCATTTTGATTTTCTTTTTTTGATGGCCTATTATTCCCCTAGTTTGCATATGAAATCAGTCTTCCTTTAAAACTGGGAATTATCTCTGCTTTCCAGAGAGGACAGAGCGCTCAGCTTGTAATGAACCTTATATGAGCTACATAGAACAGGAACATACAATATGGAGCAACATGCTTTAAAATATATTTATATACCTTATTTCAGGTCAAAAGTAACAAAAATATTTTAAATATTGATAACTGTGAGGTGACATTGTTTGGAGAGAATAATCTTCTGCTAAGAAAACAACCAATTTGACAGCACCAGCAGGCTGTCTCAGATGATGCTGATCATAATGAAATTTCCACTGGAAGCTGGGTGAGTAGGCTGTTAGCCAGTGTTCCTGCTTGCCTGTTTTCCCACCAGCCCACTCTGGTGCCCAGCAATAAGCAGAACAAAGCAAAGGCTCTTAAACTAGCCTCAAAGTAATGTTTTCAAGCATATCTTACTATGTTATGAAGTGTGCAAGGTCAAAACTGTACTCCATACAGTATCTGTGCAAAATCCAAAAAGGTGCCTGCACACCTCATCTCCCCATTTGACTTTTAAATGCCCTGGGTTCCTAGAGTTATGCCTTTGGGCATGCTCAAAACCACACAGGTCTAACCAGCTTGTGTAGAAGACCAACAAAAACCTAAGAACAAGGCAGAGGGAGTTCAGTTTCTATCCTTGTGTACGCTTACTGTGTATCAAAAGGATGGAGCCTCTTAGGTTGCAACAAGGCTGTGTCCTGTCCTCAGCAACTGCAGGAGGCAGCCCAGTGTCAGGACACAGCGAGGGCAGGCTGCTCCCTATGTGCTGAGGAGCCAGGAGTCGAGGGAGATCCCACAGCCTGCAGGGCAGGAGCCTCACCAGCCAGGGCTCATCCCACCACCCCCAAAGCAAGGGAGCAGGGCAAATCCAAAGACAGTAGCTAGGTTCAAACAAGGGTCCAGATCATCAGGCCAGTTCATGGTGATGAAGCAGGTCCAAGGTCAAGCTAGAAAGTCGACCTGCAGGCCAAGGTGTGGATCAAGGAAGCCAGGCAGGGGCACAGCTGTGGTTGAGCTGGAGACCGGCACTCCTATGGCATAGCTCAGGCAGGGACCAAAGGCCCCCGGGCCGAGCTAAAATGGGGCTCCTGGGCCCTTGGACAGGGGGTGGGTGGAGACCCCCAGTGAGGCTGATCAAGGTCATTAAGGCCTGTTAGTGCCCTCAGGGCCCAGATACCCCATTCAGGACCAATCCCTTCCCCACACACTTGCATTACACACCCCTCTCCCCGCAGCCCCAGCTGCTTAAGCACCTCCATACACCTGACACAGCCCTCCCTGGCCCCCCAGGTGCAACCACCACCCTTCCTGGCCAACACCACACAGGACAAGCAAATGCCTTTGCACTTGGCTGAAGCAGTGCAGATACCATGTTCAGGTATGCTGACATGCCAGGAGGAGGAGGTCCACAGTAATTACTACTGAAAAATTAGATAAACATTAAAAATAGAAAAGCCACACACACGCACAAACCAACCTATGAGAACAGCTAGAACGCAGATGTATTTTCTCAGCTTTCCTACCTGCTAGGTCACAGACCCAGGCGGCCTCTTGCACCTGACTCAAACACATTATAGTAAAGAAGTAAATCACAGCAGTTCACATTTCCCATCAAGATGCTGCCTTTTTAGAGATGCTGCTTTCTAACCCAGTCACAAGCCCAGTCAAGGACGTATGACATTCATTCTTTGTTCTCAAATACCTAACTCTGCATATGTTCAACATGGTCAAGTAATTCTCTGTACCAGGTACCTATCTCCCTCCCTCTCCTCATTATTTACCATTACCTCAGTCATTCTCATGTACAAACTTTTCTCCACATCAGTGTGAAATATGAAGTAGTATAAGGCTAGACTTCAAGAAACTTCATCAGAAACACACTTTCTGACAACTCCTGTTTTATAAGTACATTTTGAGATCTATCAGTTTGCCATTTTTTCCATCCATTTAATATGCATTAGGTGACTGTACATTTGCCTACCTGCTCAGCCACAATGTCAGATGGTAGCAAGTCAAATGCTCTAAATAAATCCATTACATCAATAGCACTATGGTTTCAGATGAAATGTGTTAGTTCATCAAAAAGAGAGAGATAAATTAGTTTAATGAAATTATTGCCTATAAATGTATGTCAGTTGACATTAATTATCTTAAAACTTATTTTAATTTTGCCTTGAGTCTTTTATCAGGATCTTCATTGTCTTGCCTAGATTAATGTTGGTCTGACAAGCCTATAATTACCCTGGTCATTACATTTACCCATTTTAAATTCAGCACTGCATTAACTTATTTGCAATCCTCTGGAACCTACCTAATATTCTGAGACTTACTGAAAATCAAAATTCTGTTAATTTCTTCCTACTGTATATTTAATTGTCTGGTAAGGATTCATGATTCAACTTTTAAGTCATTTTACTCATTTGTTTTATATATATATATATATATATATATATATATATACACACACACACACACATATATACATATATATATTTTATACCTCTCCTTTCATGGGACACTGCCCACTATTTTAATAATTTGCTGGTTTAGTTTTCTCTTTTTAGTATTTGCATTATTCTCACATAAATCTCACATAATATAATTAACTTATTTTAAAACTTATTGGCCACTTCTTAATAAATTCCACAAACCACAATTTACTTTCTTTATCAGTTTTGACTCTAAATTAGCAAAACACTTAAGCATATGTCCTGTTATATATCCATATAATATGCCATTTTAAGGACATTATACAAAAAATTGAGTACATGAATTTTCTTTTCAAGAATTATGGGTATATTTGAATGTTAAAAAAAATTCAGTTCTTCAGATAAATACTTGCTTCCTTGAAAATAAGCACAATCATAAGTTACTTGATTTAAGATTCCTCTGCCATCCATACACAGTTAAATCACAAAAGTGGAAAACATTTCCCTCTGAGTGCTCAAAGAAACTTTTTTCCCACCCTTTTTCAACTGGAGATGAATAAAGGCCTTTTCTTAACCAGGTTAGATCAAGAACCATTGAAAAAGTTAATTTTTTAATATTTTTGTTGAAACTTAGATGAATATTTGTGAACACATATCCTAATTGCTTTGAATTTTATATGTTAGCAAATAATCACATTTCATTTCTTAAGTAGAAAAAGAGGAAAAAAGATCTTCGAAAAAAAGTTATCAAGCATCTTCTTAACAGTTTTCAAGCTACCTACGATTATAACAATAAAGGATGCCTTTGGTCTAATTTCATTTAGATTGATTCCCACCTGAACTTATCCAGCTCGCAACCCAAATAGGGTTTATTATTACCATAGGTCCTTCTGCACTTGCAAACAAAGTTACAAAGAGAATTTGCTTTGTGAGAAAAAAATAAAACCGCAAAAAGACTTGGAACTTTTCCAAATTAAAAATTTAATTTTACTGTCAAATGCATTGATTTCCTAAACTTGAAACCAAGAGCTAATATGCACTTAAACACACATTTTCCTATTTACGCAGTATAGACAATTCCATGCATCACGGAAAATAAACCTTAGATATCTACCTTACAACATTTTGGCTCACTTTTCCTACTTTCTATTTAATATGACTGAATACACTTACTTAGGAGGCAGTTCACATATATCCCATTTTGCTATATCCTCTTTATAGATTGGCTTAGAGCCAGAACATTGTCTAACAGCAACACTTCTCAATATCCCAGAAGCCCAAGCTCTCCACTGCAAAACATTGTTTACAAAATATTTCTGGCACTCTGAAAGAATTAGACATTCTCATATAAATTTTCTGACACAGAAGCCAGAAGCAGCATTAAAAGTTTTAGCTCTGGAAGGGACATCCAAATGCCATCACAAATTCTAATCATATGCTGCTGGGACATCTAGTCTTGTAAGCGTAAGTGTCTTTTGGCAAAGACAAAATCCTTTGAGTAAATAGCACAACCTTCTTTTCACATCTGGCATTTCCAATCGGAGGGTCACATTTCAGCTTTTCTCACTTTCTTGCTTCCCTTCATCTAAGTCCTGTGAAAAATGCTGATACACTCTTCTCTCCTGACCACACAGAAAAGAACATACGGAGAAGGTGGCCACTGTCATACACAGAGACAGGTCAATCAGAGACTATACCCTAATTTTCAACTAGCTAGTACAAATATTTTAACATGAAGCACATACCAGCTGGAGTTGAGTTGCCTCTCGGTATTGGTTTCAGGAAAGCACATAAGCAAGTGCTTATTACCAGCCTTATCTCAGAACAGTTCATCTTCAGCATCTTTGTAACACTTACTGACTTCAAAGATAGAGCAAACACACTCAAAAGCAGGGCTTTCCAGAGTCATGAATTTCAACCCCAGTTCTGGATAGGGGTGGCTACCATTCACTAGTCATCTAGTAAAACACGTTTTGCTTTCAGCACATGGGCTGTCTATTACTTTCAATGGGACAAGACATATGCTTCAGTCAAGTGTGTACCTAAGCAATCAACGGAGGCCTGCATGCTCCGAATCTCCCAGCGAGGGAGAAGGTTGCAGCTGGCGTATTTGCCTTCAGTGGCAGAATTGGAGGATTAGGAGTTAGAGCTGCCAGCAACACTGCTCTTAGCAGCATCCACATCAAGGACCAGCTCTTTAGAGCTACCATTATCAAGCTGCTTCTGGATTTCTTCCCATTGCAAAGTGTTTTTCATCACAGTTAAGCTAGTGTTACCAATGTACAACAAAAAATTTCATTTTCTCTTTTACTACTAAACTATTTTAAACTGAAATAAGATCAGTCTTTACCTTCAGTTTCTCTGCCTTCAGCTCGTCTGGACAACTTGGAAAGCTTGTGTTCCACAACACGCATTGTCACAGCTGATACTAACTCTTGTATTTTCCTTCAGCATCCTGAACTCTCTTTTCCTGGATCTTAACTGTGATCTTTGCTCTCTTTTTCCACACAGAATAAACTACACGCCAGGTTTGTGAAAGGTCAATGCCCATCACAACCTACATCATTCGTAATGACCAGACCATCACACCTAAGGCCTACCCTCATTCTAGCAATAAGAAGGACTTATTCTCCCCTTTCCTCAAGGCTCAGCTTTCGTTTACCTTTATTTGGCTTATTCTCACCAAAAAAAAAAAAAAAATTGACAGTTTTATCCTAGACAATATTAAAATGCCCATAATATTTTTCTCAAGTATATCAAGAACTAATGCATTTTACTTACTTTTGCAGGAGCTTCACAGAAACAGCTATTCCAGGTACTCCCTGCAATACAAAACATCTAAATGCAGAGCTGTTAATACTTGTCATTTTTATCCCACACCTCAGTCTGTTGTTTCTCTCAAATCTTCAGCTCCCAAACTCATGGGATTACAAAAGAAGTTCAAGTTGATTTATTTTTGTTAGCCTTTTTTAATATATTTAAAGTTCTGTGGTTGCTGAAGAAATTTTCAAAACTCAATTCAGATGTCCCCAAACACTTATGTAGATATACACATATATATACACACATATATATATATATATATATACACACACACACACATATATATATCTTTTTGAATCACCTAAAAATGTTACAGTGACTTTCATAACTGTGGAACCTTAAAAGAACAAGAACACCACAAGTTAGTCTAGCTGTAAGTGTTTAAGCACAGCAGCCTAAAGGTTTCTGGCTAAAGGTTTCTTTCCTTGGGTAGACAAAGCGGAGTAGATATACACATGCTGATTCAGTGTTTGAGAGGAACTGATACCAGAGCACCCTGTAAACACTGAACTTGAACACTTGATTTTACATGCGGGAAACAGGATGTTCTCCAAACATATTTGCTGCAGACTAGAAGCTATTATATAGCTACATATATTTGACATGGATATCTTTATTAGCACTGCACTGTGAAACTTAAAGACTTCATCTTTGTTTCTCTTCCCATGTTTATGGCCTTCTCAGAATAAACAACAAAAATTTTTTTCTTCCCCTTTCAGAAATAATAGTGTAATAAAATAACAGATTCAGTAAAACCTGTCTCTAACCTTATGTGTATTCCAATTCTATAAATCTTAATTTAGACTGATATGTATTATGACTCCGTTTTACAATATACGATGCTATTGAGAGCTCTTCCTCTGCAAAAATTGTTTTTTTTCTTGTGGTTGATCTCAGATTCACTGCAGCTAATTTTGTTACACATTCCACTGATTAAAGCTGGAGACACAAGGTGCTTCTTCAGTTTCATTAATGTCAAGCGCCTCAGGGTTTTGTTCAGCACCAGTAATACTGGATTTGCCAGGAGCTTAATAGTCAAAACATTTTCCAGAGTAGTCTAGGGACTTCATACCAAGAAGACTTTGTGAGGTGAACTTTCCTTGGTCCTCATTTAGTCTAGTAGCAATTATAAAGCCATAAAAATAAAATGTCCTTTTTTGACTAATATTCATGATATTTAAAAGAATGGAAAAGAGGAGAGTGTAAAGTCACAAAGGAAAACAAAATCATTGTTTCAATTTATTGTATTACTTGTTCATGTATGGAGACATGCATCTCCCCTCCACCCCAAAAGTCAACTACCTTCAAAAAAATAAACTTCTACTAAATAAAAATTTGAAGGAAGAGGAGGAAGGTTAAGTGCCTTACTGTCCACTTAGCTTAGATGCAAGTTCTCAGCACAGCAGGCATTCCACCTTAAAATGAAATACCCAGGGAGAGAAGTAACACAGCAGGACCAAATGTGCATATTCTGTTGCTTGAATGATGGTGGGAGCCTTAATAAAATAAATAACAAAGAAAGAAAAGAAGCAGATGGAAAAATTGCTTCTGTGTTAAATTTTAAAGCTTTCGCCACAGTGAAGGTATCTCACATCTTTGCCTAAATGTGAACCTGCACTCCCCAAAAAAAAGAAAAAGGAGGAACTTGAAGATACCCATTCAAAATGCATTTGATAAACTCCTTGAGAATCACAAAGTAGTTGCAGTTCCAGTGCTACAAAGTCATTCTTTAATCAAGTACTACATTTATTCAAGCCCACTTTGAAATTGCGCAGACATGTATCAGGTGGAAAGCCTTGATTTTTGCAGCAAGCCCAGGGACCACACGCAAATGGCATATAAAACATTGGTCTATTTGATAATCTGACCATCCTGAAAGGATGACACTGACTTTCCTCACCAGACCTATGAAAAGCTTCTTCCATAAGCACATATCATCTTGACACTGTTAAGCTAGAGCCAGTGCATTTTCTCACATGTACAAAGATAAGCAGTGGCTTAAAAACTGTGCAGGATCAGTGGCATAGTGAGTGATCTGCATGTGCAGATATGAGGGGCATGACTACACCTCAAAGCCTGTTACCCTGTTGATGAATATTAGTGTAGCTCTACAGTCAACAGAGCAGTGCCAATTAACAAAAGCTGGGGAATGAGTCCCAGATCCTCAGGGTCTTCCTTGCCCGTTTACAGCAGCCTGCAGCCTTTATTTCTGTAAACAGTAATGACTATTGGCGATGTTCAGTCCCATGTCATCTTGAGACCATTTATTCTGAGTCTACTATCCTGCTGCATTTGCCAAATAAAAATTGAAACGAGTTCAAGAAATGTTGTCTAGAGTTTAATTCCCAGATATGGCAATAATGTAAAAGAAAACATAACCCTACTGGGTGAAAGCATATACAAGCATATTTTAAAAGTACTAAGAGAAACTGAGTTAAGGTTAGGGCTATGCTGTAAGGATTAAAGCCTAGTTTACAGCTACTAAACGTTTGTTGTAGAAATGTTCCTGATGAAAAGCTGAGAAATCATCTGCACAGAATAAGATAATTTTCAAGTTCAACAAAGCATAAGAAATGCTAAGTAAAAGTCAGACATGTTACAAATGAATGATTTTTCACAATTTTCTTTTAACGAAGTATGGACAATAGTCTGAACACAAAGACATGGAAACCTCTGGCCTTCACTGTTAGCTTCAGTAACATATAGCATTCAGTAAGTGCGGGTTTGTCCACTACTCAGAAGATGTGGTGAGCCATGTGCATGCAACGGACAGCCTTCAGCATCATTACATGTTAAATTACTGTCAAATTGAGCAATACATAAAAAGATAATACTTGAGTTTTCAATCTTTTGATGACATTTGGTTGCCCTTTAGAGATTATTTTCTTGGTACTGCAATAATTGGATGGAGAAATAAGAGAGGGATGGATAGAGAAATGAGACATACGAATTGTACCTTTTCCACCTTCCCTATTATCTCTTTCTCATCTTTTCTCCTTTTTGAAACAAAAAAGAGACGCCACTTGTATTGAATTAGAACAAAACAGGCATTGAAAATCCCTGCCTAGCTTGCAAACCTTTTTCATATGATTAAACAGTGGGTTAATTAACATTTTTCAGCAAACATTCACACCAATAACACCAGACAAATGCAGATCACAGCATTTCCCACAACCAGACATTTTTACTATTAAAAAGCTGTCAATAAGGATATATTATTTTCAGTATTTTGGTCTTTGAAATAAGTTAGCAAAAGATGTAGAGGAATATACTTTAGCTTTAGACTGGTTTCCACAGAAGCTGCTTTGGGCATGCAGTACGTAAACTGGGCAACACATACACAGCAGATGACTTAAAAACTCAGCTTGCAAGAAGGGTGCATTGGTACTAGCGGTGTGAATTTTCATCAGAATAACTAGTCACTGACTGTTTCTAAGTCAGGCATCTAAGCCAGATCTCTCCAGACCCATTTTAGTGTCCAGTTTGCTAGGTCAGCTTTTCTACATAATCAGTAAAATCAGTCACATAATTCCTAGAAGGAAAACATACGCTGAGAGTGTTGTCTTCCACTTTGAAAGATTTCCACAAAGTCACATCTCTAAAAACACTGAAATTAGTCTAAACAACTTTGAATTTGGAAATCAGTTAGACTTCTCCTGTTCATTCCTGTTGGAGAATTAACCATCTGTGAAATTTACAGTTTTCTAGGTCATTTAGATACAGAATTAATAAAAAAGACTCAATACTGATCTTCATGGTTAATAAATGACACTTGTCACTTACGCCCACCATGAATCAATATCTTTTATCCTTTTGCTTTCTCTGCTAGTGATGTAGTTCAAACACTTTTCCAAAGTTTGTAGGCTGTTCTCCTTTGTTGTGACCTGTCGGTCCTTTCTCCTCTCCATATATGCATGCAAAAGAGAAAAAAAAGAGTCAAGAATTTCTCTACAATACAGGTAAACTGTATTTCCTGTTTTTTTTCTGTACAGTATACTAAACCCTCTCCTTTTCCCTTCCTCTCCAAGTGCATATAATATCATTGTTTAAAAGTCTGTCCATACATTTAGAACCTACTTTAGATATCTATTTTTCAGATATTACAACTGCTGATCATTATCTACCTCTGGTGCTCTGAAATTTCACCCATTCTTTAACAAACTGTCACCGTCCCCACAAATGTGTTAGTATTTCCTTCAGTCTCTCACTTGGTTTAGGGGCTACATGCAACTCAACAGGTACGCTTTCCTAGCAAACAGTATATGTATTAAAGTATTAAAAAAATTATTTGCCTGTATTAGCTGTTTTTTCTTCCAAAAAAAGACAAATTATAATCTTCATATTCAGTGTTGGGTCAGAGAATGCATTTTGGTCTGCTGCAATATTTACCTATCCGGTTCTTATACAGTGAACTTCAACACTACTCTGTCATGCATATGGTTATTTCAGTTGAAGTATTTATGGTTAAAATATAGAGGAAATCCTAGATTAATAGCATAGTTCATTATGATTCAAAAAATTTAATGTGGGTATATTATATTTTTGAAGAAAAGTGGCTTCCAGAAAGCATTCTTTTGATTTATGAGTAGACATGGACTCACTAGCTACTTGTGGACTTAGTAACTACCTTTCATTCAGGCTAAATGAAGAAGCAGTTAAATGCCCTTTTGTTAGTGGTACCCAAAGTAAATCTACCCGGGGACTGATAACAGTTTGCAACAACAAAATGTAAGTAACAAAACTTAAACAAAATGCAAGCACAAGATAGAGTTACATTTGCTTGTATTTCAAAAGCAATTGAAAGCAGTTGAAAAGGCCTCCACAACATAAAGAACCCCCAGAGAGGCACTAGAAATATAAAGGTGCAAGGAAGCCAAGAGAGACTCCTGAGGAGAAAACTAGTACATTTTTAAATAACAGATGATGCCTTTCACTTCAATTAAATCTATCATGTGTTTACATTTTTTTGTAAACACTGTCAATAAAGCATGAAACTTCGTCACCAAGTTCTCCTCCTAACAGAAACAATCCAGAACAAATATGAGTATCAGTAATTTCTGAGACTGATTAACATTATAGTACATAAGGAAAAAAAAAAAACACACACATTTACTTTCAAATCCATTCTTCATCCGTGTTTTCACACATGAACAATGAAACCAAGCTAATGTTTCTAAGATCGAGTTTAACAGACACAATACATCACTAATTGTATCATACATTAGAATCCAGACTCAGACAACTAACCCTTACAAGCAGTTTGAGAGCTGATTGCAAGCAAAGGCATACAATTGAAATCAGGATTCATCCAAAGTACAGGAAAAAAAAAATCAATACAAAATACATACAAAAACATATGTACTTATGTTTCACGTTGACATAGAAAAGCTACTTAAATATGGACAAAAATATGATATACAAATTATTTAAAATATTTCCAGAAAAACTAATCAGTTGTAGTATTTGCTTTTTTCTTATTAAAGATATGTATCAGGTCTGTAAGTCCAAGAGATTATTCTGAAGCAAACGATGCAATCATCATTTAAAAGCTCTTACAGTAAGAAGGAATATCTGTCTTCTATTCCTTTTTCTCCTTCAAGATAAGAGAAAGAACAAACCTCAGAGCTGACTTGATGTCTTTGAGAATTTTGCATGCTTAAACTTCAGCAAAAATATCCACGAGAAAGATGCCAGAAATAAGAATGTTCTAATGGCACTTTTGTAGCAAAGGTATTATAACTAAGGCAGTTACCAAAAAATAGAATACAGACAGAAATTTGTCCTGAAGCAAAGCCTCCTTTTCTCCAACTAAAACTACACTTAATAGATTAATTGGATGTCCCTTACCCACAGGGGACCTTGGTAACATACTGCTGGTGCAGCGTGGGCTTACAGCAGGTGCAGCTATAAAGTGTTGTAGCCTAGGAATCTCTAACATGTGGAAATACTATTGTTTGCAGCTACTCTAAATTACACTGAAGGCTGATGCACTGTTGGCATCTAGCTTCCAGTTCTTAGCCTCAGATAGGTACAGTTCTTTCATATTCACCGGCATAAAATAATTGTTCATTAACCCAGTATTTATATTTCCAAGAAAAATATGGATTTACAATAGTTAAAGAAAAGTTTTAAGCCCTCAAATTTTAAGGTAGGTTGTGACACAAAGTATTTCCAGAAATTTGTGCAAGGTAGGAGCTGAAAGCAAACAAAAATTGGGTGGTTTATTATAAAAGGAGAATTTTCAGAAGATTCGGTGTGGTTTCTGAACAAAAATACGATTTTTGAATAGCGAGTATATACAACCTCAAAAAGGCAATATAAGACAACTTAGAAATGGCTTTAAGAAGACTTGAAACTAACAGCATTTTCAATAAATTCAGATGCAATTTACTAATCAAAAAAGTTGTTTTCAATCAAAACATAAGTTTATCAAGACCTACATCTATGTAGCATATCATGGTAAAGTACAAGTGGCTAATTTGCTAAGAAAGTGTTACAGCATAGTGGATCCGGAAAGTCATTCAGATCCCAGTTTATCATTGTTCAAACAATTTCCCTTTCTGCAGTTCAAGTTACGTTTTTTAGATCCTACTCATGGCATGAAGTTCTCTCACACGGAAAATGTGCATTTAAATTAATTCAGCTATCAGAATTCACCTGTGGAAATAAAGTGTTTTTTGAGATATATTGGCAAAGCTTACTGATTTTGACTACAAAATTGATATGTACTAAATATTAGTATAATATATACTATACTTGGGATCATACTATAAAATCAGTTAATAAGAAGTTGTTCTGAAGTGTTTCTTTTTGGCAGGAAATTAAAGTACCCATTAAAATCCAAGAATTCATAGAAATCAAAATAATTCACATGAAGAATTGACCTTAGGCAATGAAGTGCAATTAATTAATGCATTGTGCTGGATTAGTGTTTATTGGTGATAATTAATTATTCATTTTCAAAGTAATTAACACTCTCTACCTCTGTTATAAAGTTAAAAAAAAAAATCAGAACAGACTTGCAGATCATAAAAATCTAGCCCTGAGATATTTTTCAAATTAACTGGTCATAACACAGTGCCCATTCTTCCTTCAGATTCTCTTATGAGACCCTGCAAGTAAGAAAGAAGCATAGCTTGCTTTCTTTATATACTGTAAGAGCAAGCAAACTTTGAGACAGGTGAGCAAATTACACAACCCTTTGATTTGCTTTCCAACACTACGTAATTCTCTGGTCTACATTACTCCTGATCTATAAGGAGCAAAAGTTTCATTTTACAGAGGAAGTGGCATTAACATCATAGTTTACAAACAGAATGAGCAGGAGGTCTGGTGCTACTACAAACAAATCAGTAACAACAGTAACCAACACGTCTATCGTCTCAAGGACAAAGGAGAGAAAGAGCAAGAGCGAGCAACACAGACACCCCAAGCTTTTCAAAATGATTTACATTAAACTTAGGCAATCAACCCTCCAGGCAGCTTTTAAAGGGAAGTCTAAAAATCTTAATCTTTCTTTAAAATTCTAGGCAGAGGAAGAAATTCAAGGGTACCTTTTCTGTGGAAGAATGCCATCATTTATCATACAGGCTGATATGCAAAGTGACAAAGGATATGGAAAACCCCTTTAAAAGATATGGGATAAAATCCTGGACTCCTTGAAGTTTCTAACAAAATTCACATGCACATTCCTTGGACAAAGTTACATCAGTGGTCCTTATTTCCCGAGGCTATGATTATGATGTCTCAATTTGTGAGGAAATCCTAAAATACAAATATGTAATTCTTGCAGCTATTTTTATATGTATACTTTCCAAGATTCATTCTCCAGAGCACAGGTTTGGGGTTTTGTTAGTTTTTTTGTTTTGTTTCAGTTTTTGTTTGTTTTTTTTTAAACACATGAAATATTCATGATTTACATTTTTCAGGACACACACATCTAATGTTAGCTTAAAAACCAACAGGTTTGGCAATTGTAAAGTTTGACTGGGTTAAAATAAATGACTTATAATTTTTACAGCAGTATATACTATTGATTTAACTCTTGTATTGCTCTAATCCAGCTGCTTATACATACTATACACATATCAAATGTTGTTGAAATTACAGTTTTAAAGGAGCAGGGCATGATCTGAATCTTGTTAGACATTAGAGCTAACCCATCAGTGTATCTTCCATCTAGCCTACCTGCATACCTGAGGAATCTATTCAATGTAATTTTAATGTAGGTTATTCTGCTACAATCCAAAGACTTATGTATGAAGCGAACAGAACGTCTAGGAGAAACTTCACACTGTAAAAGTGCACATAGACTCACACATGGACAGGCTTTATACTGAATGGAAGAAAGAAGGAAAAGGGCAGATGGATGACAAGAGAAGAAGAGAAGATGCAATGACAAACTACAAGAAAAAAGATGAACTGAGCAGATTTTCAATCAAATTCCAAAAACAAACGAGGAGTGCGCTTCTATTGCAGGCAAGTCACAAGAAAGCTACGGGCAGGGAATAACTTGGGAGAAGGAGAATGAATTTTAGAAAAATTCTCAAGAAAAAAGATAGAAGATAAGTGGCTTGTCAAGAGAGGCTTAAAAAGAGAAACTGAGAGCTTAATTATCACCTCACAGGAATAGGTTATTCATGCAAGATAAGTAGAAGTAAGATGGATGATAGGAAAGATTTAAGTCTATAATATTAGATGCATGGCCAAGCCCCAGAGACTATTAGTTATAAGTGGACATACCAAGTTGGCCAGAGATGAGTATGAAGGACAGCATGATAAAGCTGGCAGAGATGTGCACTCCTTGCTCTGTAAAGAATGATCTACAAGCACTGCTACCATCTGCCAGACAAAGTTAGAGAACATAACAGGAAAATTCCATAATATTTTTACAGTATTGTTATTCTTCAGGAAGCATACACTGAAAAATAGTTAGGGTATGACAAAAACATTTCACTGGAAATACAAGAAAGGATTCTGTTAGGCAGGGATTGATAAAATTTGGGTTGTTAAAAGCATGTACATAATACTAGTGTTTTGTAGTACTTTAGGATCTCATGATGCTGATCTCATTACAGAACTATGAAAGCTAGTAGTGGGCCAACACAGGGAGAATATAGGTCTTTCCCTCAAAACTCTGATGGGCATCTCTGGAGCACTGATTCAGACTATGGCACTCCAAGTTCACCTATGCATTGGCCCACACCCCCATCTGATGTAAAACCCCATATGAAGAAACCAAGAATAGTATAAAATCAGCTACGACACCACTTATTAAAATAGCACTTCACTTTATTTTATAAAACAGCATTTGCAAACTCTGGGGTTAAAACTTTCTATTCTGCACACTTACCTCAGCTTTTAAGAAAATAAACAAACAAGCCAGAAACGTGTCATTTCTGAAAAAGAAATTAAGGAAAAATATTTTGCCTCATGTTTTTAAAAAAAATAAAAAATAAAAATAAATCAGATTTTAGGAAGCTTTGAGGATCCTGTGCTTGGATCAGATTTGAAAATTGCAAGAAGGATTGTATGTCACAAATAGGCATCCTTGTGAAAATCTAGCCAACTTTCAAGACTCGGTAAAAAAAAAAAAAAAAAAAAAAAAAAAATGCTTTGTACATGGTAGAACATGATCTGACTTAAATTCCCTGAAGAATCTGACAATTTTAGGCATGCTCTAGCAGTTGCAGGATCTAAGCAGGATTTTCCTGTGTTTTGCCTCCTCTGGACTACTATAGGCCATAAAGTCTCTTGGTCCATGAAGTTTTCCTCCTACTGAACACAGCATAAAAGAAGAATCAGTCAGATTTAAAAGACAGCTGAGACAAGATCTAAACATATGAGTGCAGGAATAGAACGGAATAAGAGGACAAAACGCAACAAATGGGAGTTAAAAATAAAAATAAAAAAAAACAAGACTGACTTAGCAAAGAGACTGGAACTCAAAGTAGTTCACAGCAGCCAGAGGAAAATGTGACCAGCCAGTCCAGAGGACCAAATTGGTAATCAGAACGGGAAATGGGATAGGACACTAGGATCTAAATGATGAAAAAGCTAATATACTCCAGTACATAAGAAAGTCATTTCATATATGAGACAAATGATAAAATTTTTTATTGATAGAATTTATATGAAGATGAATATGGTCAGAAGAAAAAAGAACAATGAATAAGTGACTGACCATTCTAGTGGAGGAAGAAAGCACTTAAACAGTAAATAACAGTACATATATACATTTTTAGATATTCCTGTGAAAGAATTATTACTGGAATCAATAGTTCTACTGTGATTAGAGACTTTCATTTCACTAGAAGGAGAAAGCAAACATGCCAAATACAGATTAACCCACATGACCCTTTACAACACACTTTCAGCCTAACTCAGCATTTAGACAGCAATCCAAACAGCTTCAATTTGCACTCAGATCACTGGAAGGAATGCTGGAAACTGCTAGCTGAAAATAATAATACAAATTCTTTCCTCCTTTCACCCTTCTCTTTAGCAGTATGGCATTTGTGAAGCTGCCATTTGCTCCATTAGGATTTGTTATTATGTACACAGAGCCTCCCACACAACGATATTGCTATTTGCCACCTCAAAGTAAGCTAATAGCATTTTCAAAATGCAATTAGAACCTTTCAGGAGAAAGCTCACGCTGTGTTTGGATAATATGAAGTAACTCTCTACTACATTTCACAGACAGGCACACCAAAGCTAATAAATTCTTCTCATGTGTTCAGATTATTAACACACCTACTGGCAATGTCAAGATGTTAGTTTAAAGGATTTCAAATATGAAACAGTTCAATAATCTGGTTTACGACAGCTGACTGACAAAGCTAATTAATTGCCTGGAGAAGATTCTTTATAAATGAAGCAACTTCTGTCTGAACACATTTCCAAGAAGAACAAAATGTTCATTTTGTCTTTCTCTTTTCTCCCTCGTATTCTCTGCCTTCTAAATTTCCCCATCTCATTTAATCTTTGATAAAAGGTTCCTTGATGCTTTCCCCAAATGTGAGGTTGTACATATACCTGCTTCAAGGATATTTTCTCCGTTACAGGCCTTCCACCACAAATCACCACTTCCAAAAAGGAGAAATCCTTTTGTATTGAACCCTTGTTGCACAGGAGGAAAACAGCACTTCAGTTTCAGGGTTTCTTTTTCTTTTTTTAGGCTGATGCTAAATGGTGCCTTTGATGCAGACTGTCAGCAGCAGATGAATCTTATCTGGAACATTTGTTTCCTTTTGTATAAATATCATGAGTTCACACAAAGCAATAAATAGTTTTCATACCAAGTGATCTTATTGCCTCGACCTTTTTCTAACACCATCTGAATAGCCTGAAAATATTAGTGGACCTCGCCATACATATTAAAACAATGATACATCAGAACACTACAAGCAAGAGATGCAGTAGTATTTTCAGCAGTTGTAGTTTCAGGTGTGTCTGATCCTGCTCAATCTGCACTCCAGTTCTCTCTGGATGAAGGAATCCCACCCAGACTCTTTGGAAAGGAGACATCCATCCTTGACTTCCTGCCTTATTTCCACTGTCCCCTGTTTCTCTGAGGAACCATATTCAGAATGGACTCAAGGTTCCCATACTGATCACCCCTTCAAGCAAATGAGTAGCATCTATGCCTGTCTTGGAGAACATCCTCAAGGTGGAGCAGCAGGAGAAAATACTAGGTAGCCATCCCTTGCTGAGGATCCACTCACCTCTTGATCATGCCTCTGAGTGGAATAGCTTTTAATTCCCAGTCACTAACACCGTCACTTCTCCCTTACTACCTTTGTTATGCAAGGAATACTCCCACTATCTTCAAACTGTTTACAACTCCCATCCTTCAAAATAAAGGAGTGACAAAATTAATAACTTATAAGAGGCTAAATGAAACCTGGAAACTGACTTGAACTGTTGCAAAACTGAAATCTGGGTTACTACTGTTCTCCTGCCCCGTTCTACCCTCTCCCTCAAAAAGTCAGAAGTACTCATGTTTGAAGCTCTACTTAACCTCAGTACTTAAATTCATGGAACATGTCAATTCTAGAATCAATCATTTTGCACAGTTTAAATCAAAAATTAGACTGGAATTAACCTTTTCCTTTCTGTTGTCAAATAAACCAGATTTGAAGATAATTCTTCAACAGACCAGTTGAGCATTTGGTTTAGCAGAAATTGAAGATATATACATATATGTATATGTATGCATATATTATTAAAAGATAATTGGTAAATGATCCTTATTAATGAATGTGTCAAGCCTGAGTCATAAGGAGTCCAGCCATAGACAAGTCATTTTTCCCCATCTCCCTTTAAAACTCAGTGATGCTTTCAAGGTCTATGCTAACTAATTAGGAAATTTCAGTAATCTATTTTTAATATGTACCATTTTCTGTTCTTTTTAGTGCAGTCCTAAGATAGACTTTTATCTTTACTGCTGTGCACAGATCATCTGAAAATATAAGTTCTCTACTACATGACAACTCTAAATGAGCCTTAATGAAGCTTGGAAACAGCTGTTAAAAACTCCAGCTGAATAGGTTTGCCCAAGCAGCAGTAGCTTAGGATGCTTTTTCTCTTATAACACTGTTGAGTCATCTACTCACCATACATATAATGAGAAAAATCAAAAATGAAACACTAAAGCAGCTTAATCCTTTTTCCTTAGACATTTTATTTTAATCAGAGTTTTAATAAGTACATTATGAACCATCATCTCTTAAGCCTTTCACCTTTTTAATTATATTCCTGCTCTGAACATCAACAAAAGCAAATATTATGCAAATTTTACTCCGAATTCATGTCCTTAGCAAAAGCATAAGAAAGAGAGTTCAAACTCCATTTTTAATTATACTATAGATACATGAGCTGCAAATTATTAGAAATTACAGTAAGCTCATATGATTTTACATAAGTTACCTAAGCTAAATGGCAAAAGATGATATATATTTTGGGTAGGGTATGGGATTTGAAGAGAACTGTGAAGGTTAAACACAGTAGGAAAAAACTCCCCAAACTCTGTTATTTCATAACATTTGTCTTCTCTCTTTGGCCTTTTTTTCCTTAGGCACTGAACAACACAGCCTACGAGGAACTCACATTTTTTTGTGCTGTTCTTCTGATCACATGTGTAGGTTTCCTCTAGTCTTCCCTCCATTTCTTTTTTAAACATAATATGCCAATGATTCAATCAAAACACATGGAAGCAGTTCACCTCCACATATCAACTGCAAAGCATTACTTCACAAAACCTCAACTTTTTTTTCTCCAGTATCCTCATTATCTGTCTTGGTTCCAGTAACACCAATATGCCTAATTCCTGCTTTACTTGGCATTGTACAGCTGCAACAAAGAGATAGTATAGTTCAAAAGCACATAGTTTAAGTTCAGAGCCAAAGGATGAATAAGAACTCAGATGACCGGAGAAAAAGGTGATGGATGATTACATTGAACCTAATATGCGGAATTTGCAGAACATCTGATAAACTATTTTCTCTTCTCCTTCTCCCTATCCTTTTTATATCCAATAAAAGTTTTGGAAAGCCAATGCTGCTTGTCATTGCCAACACTTTGAATGTTTTCTACCAGCCAGATAAGAGCCAAAAACTATCCAGAAGCACTGGGTTTCAGATCTTCAGTGAATTTATTGCTTCTGGTAATGTTTCCTTACAGAATTTTTGGCTTGTTATGTAGGGCACTGTCAAGAAATGGAAGATTCTTAATAGATCTGCATCTGCTGAGCAATAAGGAGTCTTTGCCTATGCCCTGGTCCAGTGAAGTTTTACTATGACCTGCAATGGCAACAGAATTCATCCTTTTCTTCACTGACTCCAAACTCCATTATTATTTGACTGTAGTTTTCAAAGACCAGCACTGTTTACTCACAGCAAGATTGTTATTTGCTGAGTTTTTCAAAGTTCCAGTCTCCTGGTTCATTTCCCAGTGATACTGCCATTTTATTTTCATGATTAATGTTTGCTTTGGAGCATCCTACACAATTACCACAAGTCCACTGAGAAATAACAAAATGTATAAACTGGAAAAAATGGATCTGCATAACTTAGACCTGAAGTTGGCAGCTTGTACACTGGCTTCCTTTCCAAATTCTGACCATCCTAGCACCATAATGATCTTAAGCTCGCTGCAAACATAACTAAAAATGCACTGTACAGTATCTAACATTCACACAAACAGAGGAGTAAAGACTAAGGTCATAATTCTTTTTTATAAGGACCTTATCTGAAACAGCTGCAATTGAAAGGATCTCAAGTATCCCAGTGAGAATCTGATGCTAAACAGGTATTTTGAATCTGCAAGTTTCTGTGGTACATAAGTGCTACGCATGAGGCACAGTCTTCTGTATAGACCAGAAATCTGAAGCTGTTTGAACTCCTTTGCTCTCAAAAGGGAAGACTGAAAACAGAATAAGGCACAGGTGAAATGGAGACATTAGAGGGGACAGATTTTGGTGGCCACTGTCTCTGAAATGGCCATAACAGGTTGTGTTATCTGTGTTTGGTTAGACACCTGTCCTACCAGTCAGAGAATAAAGGGATGATGGTTCAAAAATTCTACTAGGTAAAATTAGTAAACATTATAAGCAGCACTGGAAATGACATATGTGGAAAAAAGCACAATGACAGTGAAATTTTAGAACAGCACTTAAAGGGGACAAATCATAGTTCCAGAGTCAGTCACATGTAGAACTTTCCATGCACAAGGAACGACTTTGAAAAATACTCTACATGATTTGGCAGTGAGAAAATCTGTACACACTATAATAGGACAAAAGCATAATCCAGCCAAAAAGGAATTAAAAGTCCAGAAGTTGTTTGGGGGGGGGGGGGGGAATCTTCCTAATTTCACCTTGCAATATGCAAGATTAAATGCTTTATTTTTGAGTCTCAAAGCCAGGTGGCTTTGTCAGGCCTATCAGGCCATCAATATAAAAAGATAATTGGTGCCTTTAAGGATTATTCCCAAAAGAACTATTAAATCACTTTAAGGAAAATTTCCCCTTTCACATCATAAGAAAAAAATTTCACCAGAAACCTTTGGGCTTACTGTCTGTTTTGCACAACTGATCTTTCTTCTTGACTCAATCAGGACACATCATTAACTGGGAGGGGGAGTGGAGGTTGGAGGAAAGGGAGAGCAAAGAAAGAATTTTTCATTTAGAGGGTGGATAGGGGTTTGGCAGGGGGTGTGGGAGTGAGGAGCTGTTCTGGGGTAACTACATACACAAAACTGCAGAATTCATATTCTGACGGATTTCCAGACAAACTGACCATTCAGTAAGTTCCTGGATAAACTGGAAATGAAAATCGGCATCTTGTAAGAAAGATGTTAAATAATCCTCTTTCCTTTCTCTGTAAACTTACTTAGAAGAGGATGGCAATGGGATCTCAGCAATGCATATAGGATCATGTAAACTTGTTCCCAGGGTCAGTCTTCACATGTATGGATTACCACAAGAAAGGCCAACATACAGAAGAGGAGCTAATAAAGTTGCAACTTAGCTATAGACCACTCCTGGGATCTTGTCTCTACGCTATCTGGTCAAGATGTTATTTATGCTAAGAAATTGAAGCAATAAGCAATTGCAGATGGATAGAGTTTTTTCCCACAACCACACAGCTCTTCAGCTTCTCTCTCAAGGGGTTTTAATTCTCAACTACTGTAAACATAAAATGCAATGAAATGTGAAGTCGAATAGGGAGAATGAAAGTATTTAGTTCAAGTAATTGAGTCTTCCTAACAAAGTTACTGTATAAAACTCTCGGGGATGCATATACAGTTTTTATTCCTCTAACATTGAATAATCAAGTTCAGCCTTTGGAGTAAATGAAACATGATTTTTTTTTTTTCTTTTTTTAAGCAAAGGAAAGTGGAAGTTGATTTTTTTTTTAAATAAGTAAATAAAAACACATAGTTAAAAACTAGTGGCAGGCAATCATTTGCCAAAAAGAGACCTTTTCTTCTTGCAAACAATTTTACACAAGCAGAATTTTAGCCTGGTCTAAGGGAAGCAAAGCTTGCATGCTATCCTGATTGTCCACAATTTCAGAATCCATTAGTCAAATCTGGCTGAAATTTGAAAACAGGGTAGTCATCTCAGAGCCTTAATACTCCACGTTACATGAAAATCAGCTGTTGAATAGAGAATAGTTATAACTTCCCTGAGGGTATGCGTCTTTCCATAGAGAGCAGCCAAATACCCAGTGAAATTACCAGCTAGCCCACTCAGCACATATGCAGCCTCAAATCAGCCAAAGTATGCAATGTTCCTCACCCAGGCAAATGGGTAAGGGGCACTGAAAGGAGAGGTGATTTAGGTAAACAGAGGGAGAAAGTATTATAGAACACAAAGGCTTCTGGGGCCTAGAAGACAAAGGAAACAAGGATCTATAGAAAACTACTTTTCATTATGGATCAACTTCTTTTAAATGAATTTTCTAACTCAGTTGTTCTACAAGTAGGTTTTCTGAATTCAAGTCCACAGTTTTCCATAGACTATTCAGACTGGTGCTTTAACAGAACCCAGAACTGCACAGGACAGTCAAAAATGAACAGGCATGCTGTAAACCCTTCTCGATCAGATACCTGTTATCTACACTAGCACTTACACAGACATTCATGTGTGTTCAAATTATTTTGTAAATAGCTGCTTTGTCATACAGCATGGCTTCAACTGGATAGCTTAACCTAATTCAGATAAACAGAAACAATGTCCTGTTCCCACAAACGGGTCATCAGTGTTGATGGACCTTTTTCTTCTTTGCAGTCTAACTGTATTTTGTTAGATGATTCTGGGTACACAGTCAGAGAAGTTAGCTACATGGTTAAAGCTCAGCTTCAGATTCCCTGATTGTGTTTTATGTATATTACTCCAAACCAGGGCTCCCATTTGGTGTGAACCATTCCTCCAAAGTTAAGCCTGAATGTGGTTCTAGGAATCATCCACTCCAGGAGCAGCTCTTGTAAGTCGCCGTGGATGAGACCACATTTGGTTTGGCTCTTTGCACCCTACACTGGCCTCCAACAGAATCACAGCTGGCGCTGTGCTCTCAGGTTCTCCCAGAACCCTCATGTCACGTAACACTACTCTGGTGAACTGCAACACATTATTTCATACACTTTGAACTAAAAAGGGGGGGAAAAAAGACAGAAAAAGCTATTATTCCATCTTGGTAACCACATGTTACCCAAAACAGACCTGGGCAAAAAGCTGTGCAGTATGGATAGATCTGATCCACCACAGAAAGCGTGAGTCCTGAACAATATGGATATAAACCACTCTGCCCCACTTAGCTTCAGAATCAGACATGGCTCCTTGAGTTAGCGGCTTTAGAAGTGCACACATAGCCTATCTGCTCACATGCAGAACCAAACAGGCACATCCCTGGCCCATGTACACTGAAAACTTCCTATGCTAGAGCACAAACATACTTGTAGCTTGTACAAAGAGAGAAAAGGACACTAATTCAAAATTTTGTACAACTTCTATTTTAGAACTATAAAGACAATATGCTGGTGTAGTTCATGTTCAAAGTATCACATGTTCCTCCTTTTGCCTTGATGTTTCTTAGTTTCCAATACAGAACAAAATTTTATCTTGCATAGTATTATGAGCTATCTTAACAGCTATTAAAAAAATGCCAAAATCTTTTTGCAAGAACAAAAACTATAATGACCCTCCACTGCCGAATATTTATCAACATCTCCAGAGACAGATGAAAGAGGTAGCATTTTCCTTCACATAACTTGGCAAGTTTACTAGTTCTAATAAATTATTTTATCATTCTATTTTATGGAGTTTTTTCAGCCAGTTTTCCATACAGTAGGATAAGACTTACTCTTATGTATTCCCAGTGCTTCTTAAAAATAAAAAAATAATAATAAAAAAAGCACTTGTCATAACAATCTGGCCTTACCACAACTTGAAAAATGAACTGAGTGACAGGTTAAACATCTGTCTGGCAGACTGGCCACTTGCTACCTGTGTTTCTTCAGAACTCCTTGATGTTTAGCATCTGTACAACCTGACCTATTTGCTCCATAAGGTACTGATCCTGGAAGGATATATGCACACCATACTCACCTTTGCACCTGTGAAAATGTCCACTGGGGTCATGTGCAAACAAACAGCTCAGAAGCATAGGCTAGCTTATCAACATATATTTCAAGAATACAAATAAATACAAATAAGTGGCATTCTGGAATAAATCTATATTTGCAATATAATTTTTCCAGAGTGAAATATAGTTACAATCCTAAAGAAACTGACATACTTGCTACATGTTTGAATCTGCATGTATCCTAGTACCAGCCTATATTCATTTGCCTTTCTCAGTCATTGATCACTGTTTTTGAGAAAGCAGTGTTTGCCAGGTATTTCCAATAAAAACTATTTTGTCCCCATTAACCTCTTCAGTTATTTATAATAGCTCTTGGTATGAGTAGTGATATGAATTCAGAATGCAAAAAGATCTCAAAGAGACAGACATCCAAATACACTTTAAGGATCAAGACTTCAGGAAATAAAACTCTGAACTTAAAGGAGGAATCTTATTGCTGTCTTCAACTATCTATTGGAAAGGTATACAGAAGATGGAGACAAACTTCTCTCAGAGATATGCAGTGGAAGGACAAAAGGTCACGGGCTTGAGTTTCAACAAGGGAAAATTATGATTATACATTAGGAGGAAAAGGCCACAATGACTGTAATCAAACACTGGAGCAGGTTGCTCAGAGAGGCTGTGGAGAGGCTTGGAGTTATTCAAAACTCAGCATGACAAGGCCCTGAGAAACCTTACCTCATTTGGCCTTGTTCTGAGTGGGGAAGGTTGGACCAGAAAACCTCCAGAGATTCCCATCAACATAAATTAATCTAAGAGTCAAATTTTAGCATAAAGGTTCTGCATACAAAACTCATCATCCCTGCTTTCCAGACCTTCTTTGGTATTTCAGCAGGTGTCAGTAAACATGTAAATGTCTTCTGCTTTTCAATATCCCCACTGTTAATATCTCCTTTTGTATCGTACAAGTTCAAGATTACAGCAAAATCAAAAATACTTAAGAATGAAAGTTTCATTGTTCTACCTACACGCTACAGAATGACACTAAAGGAAAAATCCTTCACCCAGGGTACTATTGTTTCCTCAGTGTGAAATAAAGCTTGTCTTTCCCATACTAGCATCAGTGAACCTTGTTTTTAACATACATACTATAAAATATTTTGTACACTTTGAAGCACTGAACAGAAGAGTAAAATTATGTTTGCAGCTAACCCTCTGCTGCGCTTTTTCAGTTTTGGGGAGGGTTTTGAATCCAGATTTGCCTACTGTCTTGTGACAGCCACCTAGCAAAATTTAACCTGAATAAACAAGTTGAAAGTTAAAATGTATCTATATTTTTCATATTGTTATGGTGAAAGACTGGCAAGTACAACTGGTGTCTGGAGGTTCCAAAGCTTCCTTTAAAGAATTAAGTCTTTTTTGTTTGCTTGTTTAACAAAAATCATTTTGGAAGACTCCTGCTAATATATTCCTGGGCTGTCATTAATCAATCTTATTTCCTGTATCACTTCCTAAAAATCATTACTAGTAGAACTACCACCATCTTTCAAAACACTGTGAGAATTCAAAACAATATGTGAAAACATCTCCCCTTACAGAACAAATTGTATAAACACAGATATGCTCAATTTTTTCTCTCTTAATTCAGAGGGTATCAACAATGAAATAAAATATTCAAAGCTAGCCCCTTGGAAGTTCCTTTTATTAATGTACTAAGTGCAATTACCATAAAATGCCCATTCTTGTCTACCATGTTTTACTAAATACAGCTCCATATTGTCAAGTCATGTAAATATTTAAAAATTAATAACTGAAAAGCTTCAGGGAAAGTTGATTAGGAGTCTTTACTCCTCCCAAGTCTTCAGTGCACTGCATCCATGTGCCCCTCTCTTCCCATAAATGATTGATTAGGGTGTGCACTTGCAATGGCTTCTCCTAGCCCATCGCAGTAAGTGCTATTAAGCACCATCACATCATTGTTGTTTCTTTATTTTTCAGTTCTGTTCACATAAGACAAGGATGATTAGCCACAGACAGGATATATTTCAACAGAAGTAGCAACACATGAAGCATTCCAGCACAAGTCAGCAGAATACCTGCAGAGTGGCAAGCAATTGTTTTTCCTCCCCATCACAGTGACATACTGAACTTTTTAAATCACCATTATTCAGTTCTTGATGAAATGCTAGCCAATTTCAAAACAGTTAAAAACAAACAAAAAAAACCCAAAACACCCACGTTGGGCATTAGCACCAAAGATATTATACAATATCTGTATAAATACTTAATCCTTCATAAATTTCTCATAACGTAATATTCTCATACCTACTTTTAACTTAGGTAAAATTAAATGGAGCTAGCAACTGTTACATAGTAGCCAAAGCATTTTATTCCTCAGTTCTTAATCTCCATTCAACTTGATGAGCAATCATAAAGCATAGACCATGGGTTCTTGCCTCCACACACACCCCTCCCTATCTTTTGTCACAAAGAACACATTTTAATTTGGGGGATTATTTCAAAGGCTGACATACCCCTGAAACTAAAGATATTGATAGTTTGTATCCTGTAAACTGTTAGAATGCATATCGTTTTCTCAGATAAAACAGTTGGTCTTTAGACTTCCAACACATTTAGTAAGTTTTCCCTAGGGGAAAAAAAAGTCTTGGCAACTCAACCCACTGCTATGTCATTCATTAACCCTGCTACCTCTGCTACCTGCCCCAAAACCGTAAAGTGTCCTTAATGCAACAAGCACAGTTCTGTCTTGAAATAAGGAGCGAACTTCATTCTGGGTGCCCTTGCAGTGAATCAGTCAGAGCTAAGCCAATGCTGAATATGACCCACTGTACACCACTGACTTAGAACAGGCTCTTTTACATATGATAGTTGATAAATTTATGCTGCTGCCTTGCCAGGGAACCAACCTGGCAAAACTGAAATGGTCTTTAATCAAAGTTTCAGTTAAATTACATTCTTCAGCAAAACATGCTCACTACAAACAATAAACTGACAGATATTAACCTGGCAAATTTAAGGTGTAGCTACTTGCATATCATAGCTGTTGCCAAATTAATAAGTTAATTTGATGAAACAAACATGACCCAATAAGAAACCTTTCCCTTGAATGGAGGTATGTTGTTATATGCATACACACGAAGTGAGGTAGCTTTTATGGCTGTAAGGAAAGACATTCTAGAAATGCCAATAATTTAATTTGGCATGATGCATTTCTATAACATTTTCTAAATTAGTATAATGATGAAGAATGGTGAGTCAAAAATTTCCCACTAATTCTCTCTGCAAGCTGCTAAGTCTTAAGGCACTATTGAAAGCAACAATATGGGGAGAAGACGACCAGCAGAGATCCAAACTATCAGCCCACTTTGTTATTTTAAGCAAAATAGACACTAAAACAGGACAAAAACAGAGCAGATAATTTTGGCCTCCATCAACAGAGGATATTAACAGGCAGTTCCTCAAGTATATTGCTAACTTAACAGAGGTCAATGGGATTACACAACTATTTACAGCTAAACATCATCTGAGCTGCTTTGTGATTCTAGATGTTAGTAAGCACATTCCAAAGGTCCTTTAAAATTAATTTCTGGTTCTATCATATGGATGATACATGAGTCAGAACAGATACGTTGAGCCTAGAAAATGAAATATTTTCATTTAATTCTTTCCTCCAACTTTTCACTTCTAAACTTTAAAAGTTTTACACACTTTTCACTTAACTTTCACCTGTTAACCCATGGATGCAAGGTGTCTGAACAGGATTAAAGCTTCTTTTCTCTAGGTAGCACACACCTTTCGACAACAAAAAATCTGCTCAAAGCAATCCTATTCAAGGGACAGCGAATCTTATGTTCGAGCAGCAACAGGGAATATCGGTTTTGTTTAGAGAAAGTTCTGTGTTCCAGCTGGATACTTTTCTTTGATCATTTTCATTTCTCAGGTTGCCTTCTGGTCCCCAAACGCTTGAGGCTCTGTGGGGTAAAATTGCCAAAATACTGACTACAGACTAACACCTGCAAATCCTGTTAGCAGTAATAGGACTAAGGCAAGGTATTTCCTGATGTACAGTTGTGAAAATAAGCTTCAGTAAGTTGCTGCATGTTGCTTCTAGAAGTTTCTTAATCAACGTCATTAGTAGAGAAACAAAAGTGGTAAGTTATTTGATTAAAATTCCATTTCAGGTAATTTATTTTATCTATAACAGTTACAGACAAAAATAATCATTTATGTGGTTTAGATGCCTAGTCATTTCATTTTTACACTATCTGCTTCAAGAAAAGGCAGAGAATTTTCTGCAATGTCGACAAATATATTCAGCAGAGTTACTGGGAGACATCTCAATTTGTTGCGATATGTCTTATACTTACCACTGGAGGCTACTTAAAAATTATCCTGCTTTCTTTCATAATGTCTCATGGGGAGGGAGACATGCTAGCTTCTTTATAACTTCTTCTGCCTTCTCACTCTAAAGCCCTCTGCTGAGTAAAAATACCTGTCAGTCTACAGATTTCATTGTCATCTACCTTCAACATATTGATTTCCCCAGAGACATAAGTCGATTGATTTTTAAGCCATCTTATACTTCAATGGAGATACTAAAGCAGCAGCAAAACTAGATACTTTCAAGCTGCTATCATATGTAAAATTCTCTCTACACTGTTCCGTTTCATTCATGCTAAATAAATATGTTTCTCTTTTCCAAAAGAATCATAACACATTAGACTAGATCTTTTTTCTGATGACATTATAGTAAGTCAATGGAAATCAAGCAATGGCCTTAGGAAAATAGACCTCCTAACCAGACTTGCAGTAGACTGACTGATTTTTCCTAATACTAGTGACTAGCTGTGGATATTCTTTATATATATTTTTTTTATCAACATTTTTTTCCCTTTTCATTTAACAACACACAATCATCTAGGCAATATCAAGATGATCAACTCAGGTGCATGACATCCATTCAGAAATTGAGGGACATCTTCCTTATTCCACCCTGCTCAGCATATGTCCTCTTATCATACCCAGGATTAAAGTAAGACCCCAACATGCAGCTTTAGAAGTGGAAAATTAAAGTCTTGTAGAAAAGGTAAGTTATAAAAACACTTTAGATCAAAATATATTAGTCTATTTCTCTCAAGCAAATGCTGTGTAGTTTACAAGTTTCATGAGCAAATACAAATGAATAGTCAGCAGAACCATAGGGGTAAGTAAGGAACTGAAAAAAAGAACATTTTTTTTTAAGCTTCCTTTCTGTGTGTTTCAACAAATGCTTCAACTTCAGGATATATAACTAGAACCGTAATTGCAATTTAAAACATTTATATACAAATATAAATTCTGTGAAATGATTTGACAGGAAAAATCTTAGAACACCACCACATTGCTAGGCCAACACATTTTCTCATTCATATCAATTAATTTGCAACGCTATCACCAGAAACATATGAAATACCATATTTAATTTTTGACTTTTACAGTAAGACACATTAGCCTCTCTCTAGATTCTGGTTTCACTGATAGGAGCAGCAAAAACACTATTAGACACTATTAAAAAACCCTAGATGAAGAAAGAGCTGACAAAAGATGACAATATGGGCACATGTAACAACCACATTTTCCATATTTGGGAGTTGGCTGATTTCTGTAGAATTACTGCAGGGCACTGAGGGCCTCAATACTACTTAAGGAGTCAAGTATTCAACATCTGTCAGACTACCAGGAAAATGTCATTTTAGATAGCGGCTGTGCATGCTGTCACCAGCTACTTTCACACGACATAGTAAACCAACGGCAAGCATACTTTCTGACTTCATTATTAACAGATCACTGCAGGGGATGTATGAATGGGAACACATTCTTCTGTTTGACAACTGGAGAAAAGCAGGAGAATAAAGAAGGTAAAAATAAAATAAAATAATAAAGATAAGCAATCTACTACCTGGTAAAGAAAAATCACTGCTCCACAAAACATATATTCAAAACCTGGCTTCTATATTGCCAAGAGAAAATAAATTATTAGTGTAGTTTATTAGCTGTTTTACAGTTGTAGGTTATTAAGAGATCAGTACACACAGAACAACATACTATTGGCACAACTGTTTATCTTTTCAGTCACAAATGACTGCGAGTTAGTATTGAATCAAATATGTCATTTACAATTCAGTGGAAATCTATGGCAATATAAGCCCAGGACAATAGATTCAAGTGCCATGAACTCACTGACAACTACCAACACTTGCTCATTTACCTTCTGCATGATCTGAAACTCGCAAAGATGTAAAGACTCTCAACTAATGATTACCACCTTTGATCTCCAGAATGTCTAGAAATGAGCTTCATAAGAATCCTTACCCTCTTGGCAGAGAAATGAGGGTAGTGATTACCCTGTATATTAAAAATCAAAACAAAAGCAAAGCCAAAATATCAACAAAATAGACTGATCCAAGTAAGAATCATCCATATTCAGAACAGCATGAAAGACTTCCTCCTGAAGCTAAAAAAGCTCCATGAATGCATCTGCAGCCTGCCACATATATTCATCTCAGCATATGACACCATGAATTATTCTCTTAAAATCTCTACTGAGATCATTTGTCACTCATTTAGGTCTCAAAACTTCTGAAAGTGGTAAATCTTTTCCCCTGCAGTTGTAAGTAGTCAGTGTATTAAAAAATATATATATATATAATTATATATAATTATATATATATATGTGTGTGTGTGCGCACAGCATTGGTTGGTTAAGCTGTGTTATATCTACACTGCAAATCAAGCAAATTGCTTCACTGACTAGACTTGTTAAGTTTGGGTTCATATTTGAAATACTTCCCGGTCTTGGGTAGAAGACCTCATCTTCACTCAAGACATCATTTACTATGAGCATCATGCCTTAAATCTAGTCTTTCTCAACACCATATACCAACACAGAAAGGACATTTTCAAGTAGTTACACATGTATACCCACATATACAGGACTGGCACATTCCTCAGTACATAACAGGGAAAGTATTTAGGTGGTTCAGTGAGCATATTTTGAATCATAACATACTATCTTTGAATTAAAGGTTCTCTTCATCTAATTATCTAACCACTAGGCACAGTAAGAGGCATTACTAGCTCCTGATTTCACTTAAAGTATTCTCAGGTAATTGAAGGTTTTCTTGGAAGCTAGAGAACCAACAAACATTTACTGCATCAGAAGCTCAGTGATACACAGCATTGTGAGAGGGTATGGAGCAAAATATCAGAAAGTTGAAGTCCTAATAAGTTCAAGACCAACTTCTTGTTAGTTTTATCTAAATAAGTCTACTTTACACACACTGCCAAGGACATGAGAATCTTAGTCAGCAAACAACTTTATTATTTCTACAAAAGTGATCCTGTTCTATTATTGAAAACCTTATAGCATTCAACACTAAAATCTCCTTAGAGAAAGGAGAAACAGGAAGAAGAAAGGTCTAAAAGTCAGTGCTGCTTCACAGACCATAGTGTTTTACTGAAATAACAATTACTACTTATGTTTAGCAAATTAATAGACAATTGTCTGCTGCATTACAGTGAATGGAAAGCTCTGAACATATTAATTTTTTTGACACTTTTTCTTACTGATCCAGGTCCTGCATAATTTAATGCCAATAGCTCTGGTCACTTTAAAGCAAGCAGCATACTAAACAATTCAAGCGGGGGGGGACAACAAAAAAAACACTTTCCAGTAACAAGCTTTGTTAGAAGAGCGCATTGCATTTAAAAGTTTACAATACCACTGGGATGTCTTCACTGGCAAACCTCAGCTGTTCGTCACGGTGTTATTTTGGACATGGCAAGATTAATGAAGACTGGAAAAATCAAGCTGATCACTCTACAGTTTCTTAGCCAAGACCGGGAAATCTCTGGTGAAGTTTTACATCTCTAATTATACAGTTATGAGAGGGACCAGCACAAAGAGTTGATGTACCATAGATAGGTGGACAACTCGACACCCAGAGGAAAAATACCACAATCAGCCAATCTGGAGTTCAAGATCTCTAGGGTTTTTCACTGCTAAACCTACCTACCAAAAGAGCTCAGTTGTACAGAACACCTCCAGGCAGGGAGAGAGGCAGAGAAAAAGAAACAACCAACCAAACCTTTCTTCCTCACATGCCATCACTAATAGCACCTAGCAGCCTCCCATTTTGCCAGAAGCACTCACAAGTCTACCTGTAGGCCACTGCTGTCCCACCAAAGCACTAAGTTATTAATTGCTGGGTGAAGGAAGTAATTTGCTTGAAAGTAAGATGTAGTTTATTCCTCTTCCTTGCTAAGTTTAGTGTACAGAATATGCTCTGTCAAAGGTAGGGACTTAAACTTCAAGACTGATTTTGGCTCATAAGAGAATGCTTGTTCAAAGAATGGAAAAGAAAGGTGTTTTTCTGATTAATAAAAGCCCTGTTGTCTATGTAACGCAAGTTCTCAGGAAGCTCTTTCCCCTAATTATTTCCCTTTCCATCAGCCAAGCATATGACTGCTGGAAGGTATTTAATGTCACCGAGCAGGGATACATATCTGCAATAGCCAACAGCATTTTTTTCAATAATAGCCTTTTTCATTTTATGCAAAGTACACAAGCTCAATTCTTCAGTCCCCTTTTAGCATTATTCATTAGACTTGCATGAAAAATGCCTATGTTAGCCTCCTAGATCTTTCCCCCCCTTTCATATTTACTATGTTCCTTCATTCTTTTCAGGAGTTACAGCACCCAAGCACATATCCCTTTTCATGCTGCCACACTGATTAAATTTCATTTTTTACTCCCCAAATGCAAGCAGCTCTAAGCATGCCTGGGACTCGCTCTAGTCAAATTTAATCTAATCAATGCAGGATAGTACATCTAACCAGTGTAGCAAGGATAAAACATGGGCCCACAAGAGAAAGTGTCCCATAATACACTCCAGAAAAAAAATAAAGAAAATCTCATCCACAGCTGCCATGATTCCATCTGAAAAACAATTATTTGGAAAATTTTGTAACATCTACACTTGAAGCATATCTATATGGTGCATTCAGTATCCATTATGATTATGTTCACTGACAACAAGCATGCTTTTTATAAAAATCAACAGCAATAAAATGCCTAGAAGAACTTTTGAACAAAGTACTTATCTTAATATTACTGTGATTTTAACTGCACAACCATAATACTGCATTAAAAGGTTATGGCAACTGCCTTTGCCTTTCACCCTTCTTAAGGCAGGCAGCACTGTACATTCCAGAGTTGATGGCCCTACAGTAAAGCTGAATGATCCTTCCAAATACACAGATCTAGGAATTGGCATTTTGAATAACCTCCTTAAGGGTTCCTACAACCTCGTCAACCCAACCGGAACCCAGGATAGCTGAGCCTTCACTCCCCTCAGGAAATACCATCTCATGAATATGAATATAGCTCTCTTATCTGATCTGTAAGTACTCAATGCCCAGAGAACTGTTAAACTCTGAATAAATTTTTAAACTGCACCTAACAATGAAAACACTAGTACAGACCCTTCTGCTAAAGTAAGGGGACATTCTGCAAACATTTTCTATGTTTTCCTTAGGAATTTCTCCAAATAGAGTTATTAAAACAATCCGATGCGGAAACGGTAAATTGGCATGAAAAAGTTCTAAGAAAACTATATTCTGTCTTGCATTTTGCTTACTCTCTCTTCTTACCAACATTTTCTAAGATTTTTAAAAAAGCTCCCTAAAACCCTTTTAAACAGAGCTCAACTGACTTAATCCATTCCACATTGCACAGGATGACTTTCACAGAGGTGAAGCCTGAAAACTGAGGCACTCAGACCCCAGTTTTATAAAGAGTGACTCCTGCGGCCATCCAGGAGTCCTAACAGAATGAAATTCTAATTAAAGACCTAACAACGCAGTTAGATATCCAACCTGAGATATCCACTTCTAAAAATACTATCTCCCAAAGAGCTTGAGTTGGAAATCTGCTCAGACAAATTTGCTTTAAAACTGCCCTTAAAAAACACGCTTAGGCTCTTCTACAGTGGGAGAGAGGTCACAGAGAAAGACCGTTACTAATCATTCTCTTCCATGACACACTGCCAACATCACTAATGCTATTCGTTTGCTCACAAATTTCATATTCATTAACTGTACTTTTGGATTTTGTTCTTCAGCAGAACTAGGGAAGAGATTATTCTACCTGAGATGAGTGTAATTACAGAAAACTTGGCAGGTTTGGTATCCTCTTCTCTTTTGTTAAATCACAGTCATTAGCCTAAAGTTGGATAATCATGATTTGACAATATAATATCAGCAAAACCTACCTTTATACAGCTCTGGTAGAGCTCCTATAACTGGGCACTTATCAGGTTGCTGAGTTTGTGCACTCTAACAACTAGCTTAATTTCTGTAGGCTATAGCGCCAGCTCTTTCCTTGGCTTGCCCAGTACTCTTCCTGCGCACAAGCTATCTCGGCCTGCCATCTGTTTGTGTAAAAGAGATTTTTGCAGCACAGCTCCCCAACACTGTAGGTCCAGACCTGATCTTCCAGACTCATCAATAAGGACATCCTCTCCTGGTGCTGCACTTTGGGTTATCAATTCATCACTTCAAAGACATATGACAACTGAATCAAACAATACATAAACCTGTAAAGCTTTCCAAAAAAAACACACTATGCTTTAAATAGTACAAGAGAAGGATGCAATCAAACAAAGCAACAAAACACTTGTTCACATCTCTTAATATCCGGTAACTATTAGTAACTAACTAGTAACTATTTAATGTGAAAAATCTGAATTTTTTCAGCTAAAGACTGAGAAAAGTATCCATATCCAGATGGCATCTAGCTACTTAACTTCCAGTGTACTCAACAGAATTTAGGTACAGATGTGATTTTAAGAAGCCAAACTTCTTAGTAGGCATCTAAATATTTTTTAAGAAATTTGGTTATGAATTTGCTTATGAATTCTAAACTATGAATATGGTTTAGAATTTGCTAACTTTTAAAACAGGACTTAGGTACATCATTACTACTGGATTCTATATGCAGTAAAAGCCTGTAAGAGAAGTTAAGCCAAATCAACAAAGGCAATTTAGACATCTGTTTCCTACTGAATCAATGACAGTTAGAAGCCTTATGATTCTGTGGATGTGAATCTAAGCACATTTTAAATACGTGCTTTTTACAGAAGCAACTGTTTAGATAGGTACCAGAAATTTTTCATTTTAGAAATTTAGCTAGAGTTCATTATACCAGAATAAATTTTATCTGAGAGCCCTGATGCAACAGGAAATGCCTCAATTTATTTTATGGCAGTGTAGCCCCACCTCTGGGTATTACAAAAAAAAATAAAGAAAACCTGTGATTCATCTCATTAAATATCTTACATTATGGGTTTTGTTTAGGGGGTTTGCAGCTCAAGACATTATTATATTGACAGCCTGAATAAGATGTATAAAACATACCTGTTAGACTAATACCCAAGAAAACTGTTTTAAAAGCTTTAAATTCACCTCCACTGTTTTATAAAAGGTGAAAGTCGCATTCTGTGCTCTATCTGCACTCTGAAAACTGTTCCAGTAATGCTTAAGACTACTGGAAATGAAAGGTATAAGGTATTCAGAATTCTAAAGAATACATGAAGATGAAAATTGTTGCAACATAGGGTAGCATTTCCATCAAAAAGTTGTATTTAATGGACTCAAGTCTGAAATACTGAAATCATATGAGATATCCTACTTTCACATTATGTCACGGCATCAGACAATCACCTCCCTTGACTTGATGAATCTTAAAGAATTACTGTCAAGCTATATTTGGCTGAGAGATCTGTTTATATGAAGCTGATTCGTGGTTTTGCTGCTAAGTAAAAAGATAAATCCTTCTGCTGTCTTTCATCTCACCTTTTTATGAAAGCCTTCAGGATGAAGCCTGTAGCAATTTTTTTTTTAAATCTTTCTTTGGCTGTTTCATTTTCGAATATCAAACCAGAGTTTTTCAGCACAGCACATTGAAGCTTCTCTCCACTGAGGATATAAAGTATCATTAATTCTTAGCTCTAAAACCTATATACACAAGATGGTCACATATCCAAATGTTCATCAGCCTCCTGCTTCAAACAAAGGTTGTGCTGCAAGAAACATCATGAGCAGGTTCTAACCATCTCAAATTATTTAACTTCATCCCAAAGACCCTATTACTTAGAGCCAAAGATGAAAAGCAGGATATCTGACTTCCTTAACACTCCATATTTTGAGTGTGTTTAGTATTTGGGGACTGGGCTTCCTCGGTTTTGATATACTTTTTAAATTCTATACTGACAAAGCTTTGAATTTAAGGTTAACATTAAACACACTCCACTAAGTGGTACCCTTGTTGTTTTAGTACAGCCTGAAGCCACCTGTGGGAAATTGCAAACAGGTTCTAATGAGAGGTCTAAGGCCACGCTCATCTGTAGGGACTTATGGCTTCTTAAAAAACAACCTCAAATTAAGGACTAGAATAAAACCAAACCTAAAATGATCATCTGATTTCAAAGAGAGGATGAGATCTTTGCCTAGCACAGGACCAGGCTAATCGGAACCAAACAGAGCCGCTGCTAACTCTTCCTGGTTGCTCAGTCTTAAGGAGCCCTGCTAGCATTTACATTATCACACCAGAATGTCATAGCTCCTGGATGCTTTGTCTTCCCATGCCAACACCATAGTGTCACCTGTGCAGACAACGTTAACTAAAAATGCCACCTTTGATGGAATATTACTGCTTAAAGATGATATTAGCATTGATATAGTGGCGCATTCTTTGTGAAATTTAGTTTTACATCACAGGATAAAACTAGTGATAATGTCTGACAATAGGCTGCAGCTGAGGACAGGAGTTGAAGTTTTTTTCAGAGAGGTACAGAAGGTTTGGGCATGTAACCTTAAATTCATAGCAATCCTAAATAGTGTCACTAAATACTAAAGCACTACAGAAAAAAGTTGAGGAGTCAAAAATGCATATTTTGCATGTTAAAGTGAAAGATGAAGTATGAGTCACCACCTGTCGACATTTAATTTAACAGAACATTGAGAGCAAGAATGCTTACAATGCTGGAAGCCGATACCAAAGAAATGGAGACTTTGAAAAATTATGAAGACAGATACAGGCAAACAAAAGAAAAATTACAGTGATCTCAGGTCAAAGAAATGATATAGTCCACAACTATGATGATACTCAATATTGCACACATGAAGGAAAGTATCAACAGGGCTACTCCACTAACTCACAACTCTGTGACCCCAAATATGTCCTCTCTTGAGAGGGAGAGGCAGCACTTTCAGCCTCCAGAAGGATACAAATCAACCATCCAGAATGGCCTTAGACAGGAAACATTCACAACTGGTTAAGTGAGCTTAACCAGCCAGGACATGGTACTGTTTCAGTAAACAGGCACTGCTCTGTGACAACAGCAATACAGATCTTCAGTGTCACATCAAACTTGGAAGTCTCCATGACTTTACGAGGCACTTAAAAATGAACTCAACATTCTTAGTGAGTTTACTTCAGTCTGGTTAAAATATATGCATAACTCTATGCCATATACACTTGGATTGTTTTCTGTTACAGTTGCTAAGGCTAGCTGGACAGGAAGATGTAGAAAATGTCATGCCAATGGTTCTTGAAGAATCACGTACTTTGTAACACTGAAGACAATCTTACAGAATGCACAAGTAACTAAAACAGAGAATGTCAAGCATCTCGTTTCAGATTCATTAGCATTACAAAGGAGATTCAAAATTCACATAATTTTTCCTCCCATTCCTCTGAATGGACAAAGATTAATGCAGCAGTTCCTTCACTGAATATCCTTAGTATATTTCTTCTGTTTACCACTCACCCATAAAGTACCTCAGCACAAATACAGTTTTGCCTGAAGAGAGGGAATTCAGGTTGGTTCTCGTGAGTCTCCCTAGTGTAATATTCAAAAAGCAGCAATTTTTAAACAGAGGAGAGGGGCTTGGAAGAAGTCTGTCTTCCTACTTTTCGTTTACCAGAATTATGATCCTAAAATACTACAGAAATGTGTTTTAGAGAGGACCAGAAAATAGTGCATTCACAGACTGTACCTAAGACGTTCCTACCTTCACAGCTTCTAGCTGAAGTTCTGTACTTCAGTCACAGAGTGTACAGTGCTTGGGCATGGAGCTGAAGGTACAACCTAAGTGCCAAGCATCCCACAATGCAGCAACCAGACTGGTTAACATGGGGAGTTGGCAAATCTATCATTTCAAGTGTTCTTGTTGATAAACTGACTTCCAGATTAATGAAAGATTTTATTTAAAATCTAAGTCTTGAGCTTCATAATTCTCAAGGGCTCATATCTCTGACTATCTTCAGCCTTCTGTCCTATTACGAAGTTTCATCCAGGATTCTCATAATCTATAAGAACTATGGACCTGTCACAAGATGAGCTAAAATCACTGTAATCTGTAGACTGCTTGTCCCTCAGTTTAGGTAGTGACTTCTTTCCTCAAGCACAAAAAGATGATCAAAACCCATTTAGCCTTCAGAAGAAAAAAAGTGGAAAACACTCCTCCTGTTTCTCAGCTTCTGCCAGAACTTTTAAAGAACACAATTCCGAACAAAAAACAAAAAGTCCATGTCTATAATTCTATATAGTTCTTCAGGATGATAACACAAATACATTATAATTAGACAGATGACTGAAACACTTATGATAAAAACGGTGACCAGAAGCCTGTACTGTCTCTTCTCCTGAGCTGAACAGGGTCCCAGCTATATATATTGCCTCCTGGATATGTTTCCATTATGTTTTTCCAGTAGCAGCTAAAATAATCAATTCTTGACAAGGATCATTGAAGGTACAAATTATGGTACCCGGAAAGACCCCTGAGACTGCAACCCCGTGACCGAAAGACTTATTGAACAAAAATATCTATCCAAAACCTATTATCCTGATATTTCTGCATGATTGCTGCCATCTAGGTGAATACACCAACTGAATCCTCATCTTCTGTGAATCAAGAACGGATCCAACACATGTCTGCCCACTGTTTACAAGAGCACTCTTAACTTCTTGCTGGTCTGCAGGATAATGAAAGTTATATTTGCTGTTCCAATCTCTTTCCTGAAAGAAATCAAGGCATCTAACACTCCCTTATACAATCTACATCAAAGCTTTTCTCACTTGATAGCTCAACAGATTGGTCTTTACATGCAATGCCCCCATTTGCTCCTTTTTTTGTCTGTATGCCATGGTTCATATGGAACATAAATTGAGAAAGCACATTTACTTGTGTTCATTTCTTAGTTTGCCAAGTGACAGGTTTATTGGCCATGTTCGTGATGTCACAGATTTTCTTTGTATTTCAGTCATCTGGAGTGGCGTTTTGAAAGGGCTTTTTCTGCCTAAAATCAATAGCTTTTCTAGCTGGTGTAATATTTCTTCTTACTTAGAAATATTACTCAGAATATAAAAGCAATTGATTGTAGGCAGAAAATATACTTGCCAATTACTGCTGAAGAGGGGAAGAATATAAAGTGCCCTCTGGCTTAAGTAGTTCCAGCTGGTGACACACCAGTACTAATCAGCACATGTGCTGGAGAGGCACCAGAGCCTTCTCAAGCAAATACCTTATTTTCCTTATTATGATTTGAAACACAAAGCATGGTTCATTCCATGAAAACATGAATCCAGATTTCTAATGATGGATTTCTCATAGACCTAGTTTCACAATAAGTGAATCAGAAAATCCTGCCACTGAATTAAAGTGGTAAAAGTTTAAGTTCACTTAATGTTCACTTAACATTCACAAGTTTAAGTTTACTCATTTTTTACACAAGCTTTCTACAGAATCTGAACAGATCACTGAAACAGAGAAAACATCAGAGATCTCTCTTTCTGAGAAATAAATTGTGTACTTGATTGTGACAACCTAAGAATGGAGAGACTAATTACTATACAGTAGAATATCAACATTTTTTTGCTTCAGCCCACTGCCTGAAAAAATCCAGTTCTACAGTCTAGCCTAATAGCCACATAGCCTTGAAAGTGGAACAGACACATACATACTTGCTTTGTTTTTTACTCTGTTAGATACAATTGCACCCAGCAAATTTCTCCAAACACCACAGTTCTTCCCTTTTTTGTCCTCTCTTCTCCAAACTTGCCATAACTTCAGTACTCGGTTATTTTCTCCATTGTAGTTGGTTGCAAGGAAGTCTCCTAGATGTACGTAATACCTCTGGTCATACACTGCCTGTTCTCATGTTCCTTACCCATGCATAGGGTGTGTACCAAATGATATGGTAAAAGCTGGAAAAAGAAGAAGAAGGGTCTAAAAAGCATTTAGGTTGTTTCAACAAACTCAGCATAAGCAGCGGCCAAACTCTGAATCAAATCCCAGATGATGTTGATTTGAGCAACATTTTTTACAATGAAATTATCTCTCATTTGCTCAGTGTACTATGTTTATGTCAAAGAATTTTTTTTAATAGCTATTTTAATGCTTATATTTTCACATGTACCTAAGTGAGACAGAAGTACAAGTTCCATTGACAATGGGAGCATCTAACTAAGTCTTTCTGAAAGAACAGAAAAGAGCTCCTTTAAACACAAAATCAAAGTTTTGCAGTTTGTTTTCCATTCTGCTTTCAGAGATGAAGGGATTTGTATAAGCCCATTAGATCCTGCTGTAAATAGAATTCTGGATTCATGATTCAGAAACAATACTTTTAACATATTTCTTCAAGATATGAAATTCAGACACCAGTGCAAAAGCTAAATAAAATGTGAATTTTGGTTCTCAGATATGCTCAAGTAAAGCCTTTCATCAGAAGGAAGCTCTTACATCTATAGATGCCCTAACAGCAACTGTAAGTTAAATCACCTGAGGAAAATAATAAATATCATAATTTCAGAAATTATGTCCTTCTATACTTACACAATTTAGTTACTTGAGGATCTAAACAAATTAAGTCATAAATTTGAGTAGGTTGTCCTTGATATATGCTGAAACCTAGAACCCAGTTCCAGCTCTTTTCTCAATGGGTTGTCTCCTTATGAATTTCTACAGACAACAACTTTATGCACATCCCAGACATTTACTCAAACTGGGTCTCAGGAAGTGCTTTAGTATGTTTTAGTATCAGCAAAAACATTTTGAAAAAATATATTTCTCTCATAAATTAGTAATCTGGAGATACACGATGTCATGACCTTTAAAGCCAAAAAATTAAAACCAGAAAATGCTTTGGCCAGCTTCTGTTCACAGCTAAGTACCTCTGTCTTGCTCTGACACTATACAGAGTCTTTAAAGTGGGCAAGGCTTTCAGTTTGCACACTTAGCAGTTTATTTACATTAAGAAAGGATGCAAAAGAGCCATACTCTCATAGTCTCATATCATAAATGCAATTTAGCTCTCTTTGTTTTGGAATATGCTCAATTCCAAGCGAGCATTAAATAAAAATCAGTTTCATACATTGGGCAACACTGAGCCCCATTTGACAAGTTGCTTCAACAAAGAATATGTTGACAAATAAGTCAACAAATAATATGTTAACAGTGAACCTACAGCTGAATACTTTCAAAATATTTTATGTGAAGGAAAGTTTTCCACCCTCTACATGGGTTGCCAAGGTGATAAAGGCACAGAGCTGTGTTTGAACCACAATATTTTTGTTTGAAAACTATGTAGAGGAATTCAGAAATTACTGAGATAGACACAAACTAATAAACCTCTTAATGACAAACCTCCAGGACCCAGTTTTTGATTCAAGAAGATTTCTAAGTCTAAAATTTCTAGGTCTAGATGATTTCTAATGATTTCTTGACTTCTCTTCACTGGAAAAGTTAACTATGTTTCAGTCTAATTACTAACAAAAAAACAAAATGACATAATGCTGCTCACATCCAACTGGCCAATGAAGATAATGATAAGTTGTGTTCAAAATTTATAATCTATTCAGGGACAAACCTGTTCTTGTCTAATTTTATAAGAAGGATGAACAGAACTTATCCCATGTTTACATTAACCAGTTTCCTGTAGCCTTATTCAATTCTACGTTCAAATATTAATACATACTTGTTTTCTAACATTGCAAATATTGCACATAAAAAGAAGAAAAAGCTAGGAAGAACAAGCAAATAGACTCATTTGGCCAGATGGAAGATGAAGAGAATTTTCCTGTGAAAAGGCTCAACCAGTCACTTTCTTCATGCTTCACTACATTTTTAGGTAAGCTTCTTTTGTTCATACAGCAACCTGCCAAACCTTGGTTTGCCTAAAATTCATTTTACATAAGTTTGGTCTGTTTGGCCAGCAAAGAACTTAAACCTTGTCAAATTGAAGGATTTAGTAGACCTGCCACCTTAGGTATCCCTTATATCTCAGTCTTTTTTTTTCAGTTACCCTGCTCATCTGCTCTGCAGTGCATAACCACCATCCAGCTAGAATCACCAGCCTTAAACTCGATCCAGTTAGAATCTGTCATCCCATTGCAGTTAAACAGTCAGCATCTCTCATTCTTGCTCAGCCCAATATAAAATACCTGTTGTTTTTATTCTGGTATAGTTTTGTTGTTCTCACTCTGAGGCCAGACACAGAAGTGTAAGCAAGAAAGGTTGATAGTTACATAATCTCTGAGTAATCTGGAAACAGGAAGCATAAGTAAGCCTTTAAGAATTTGTACTTGCAAAATTTCACCTCTGTTTTCCAGAATCAAGTGCTTTGAGAGTTTGGGGTATTCATTTAAACCCAGCTGATTTTGTACCAGCTCATCAAATTCAAATAGTGAGGAGCATTCTCAGAAACTGCACTTGTGTTGCTAGTTAGGATTTCTTCTGACACAACACTTATTCAAAAGAATTTTCCATGCTGTCATTGCCCTAAAGATTCCTTTCACGGTTTCTGTAACAGTGGCATCTGCAGAGGGCAGCTCCAGCCACTTGAAACTCATTAAAACATACTTGAGACTGACAATGAGTTGAGAACATCTGTCAGACTTGGCCAAGATTTCAATCAAGTGTGATGTTGCTGTGTTACTTTGCTACATTGACTTAATAAATGACTTGGCTGCTGTCAATGCAAAGAAAGTTGGTTTCTAATTACTAGCCTGACTTTTTTTCTGTATCTGAAATATACTTTCATTTAAAAGTTCGTAGTCTACGTAACATGCATTAAAATTAATTTGCTGAAGCTAGAAGCTAAGGTGAAGCAATACAGACTCACATTTTAACTTGCTGTATTAGGCAACACCTAATGTATAATATGACATACATACAAAGATCCTACAAATACAAAGTAATTCATATGCTACTCCCAAAAGCTTAAGAACACTAAACAAGTGACTACCTGATATTTTCAGCCTCATTTTAAATAGAAAGCTGTTACCTCAACAAGTCTCAAACAAATCAGAGGAAATAGCTCCTAAGAACCCAGTGTCATTCATGAAAAATACTTCCAGGAAAACCTCTGAGTTAAACAAGCTCTCTTTCAAAGAATCTAAGAAAGTGTATACCTAACTGAAAGTATCTCAAAGGCAAAAATCAAAGGGCTGTATTACTATTTCAAATAGAATGGGAAAGAAGTAGCCCACAATTCTTGTCTACAGAAAGACAATGTTTTTTTTCCAGAGGTAGGTTAAAGGAATTCTCTCTGGGGACAGGACAACTTCATCTTTTTTCTTTACTTCAAAAAGCTTTTGTTTCATTTCGTTTTCAGTTTCCATGTCAAAAAGTGTTAAAGTGACTTCCTGAGCTTTCTCTTCTTGGGAATTGTCCTGTAAACAGGATACATTAAAAAAAGAAAGTTTTACACGAAGTAGGGTCCTCAACAAAATCAGTACTTTGGAGTCTAGAAAGCTCTTAAATTATTTAGTTCATATGAAACTTATATGTGATAAGTATGTCACACAGTAAATCCATAGGAGCAAGGAGACCATGTAAATGGAACTTTAATGTTATCATAAAGCTGCATCATTTTATTTCATTATTCTGATATGTGTGAAGTATTATGGCAGCTATTTTATTAAATGGACTGTTTTATTTAATTTGGGCTTCCAGTAAACAGATTTACTTGGTTTGGTCAGATTCCAACTTTTTTTTTTCCTGCAAATCTAAAATAAAAAAGCAAATCTAAGAAGCACTCAGACTTACTACCTCTTCTGGGAAGCTTCTGCTCCAACCAAGTCCACCGTAAAGCTTTACCTGAAATTACCAGAATGCATGAAGGCCAGTGAGCTTTTAAATGTGAACTTTAAACTCTAATTCAAGGTTGCATGTGTGGCTAGGAAAAAGGAAAAGTTACTCCAATTCTCTGAAATGATGAATATTACCTGAAGGAACAACAAAGATTTAATTACCTATTACTTTAAATATAAATTATTCCTAATCTGAATAAACATTTAGATAAATATAATGACAATCTAAAGTGTCGTCTCAAGTGAAACTTCATACATTCCAAGAAAATCTTTTTTGCTTGCTGTGCAGGAACTTAAAGAAACAAGAAAAATGTAAATCAATGGGTTATCGCCTGTAGCCAAGTCAACATATCCTCTTCCCTAACTGCACTTTGAAATTACATAGCAATGCAAAAAAACATTTGAGTGATGGAATGTGTTGTTTTGTTTTGTTTTACAGTAGGCAGCCCTGTCACATGCATGGTTCCTCTGTGACAGACTAGGAGACAGTCAGTTTGAAGCTGCATCCTTATTTTGAAAAGTAAAATCTTTCATGCAGTCAGCAAGTGCGTTTGCTAACAACTTTTCATTTCAGAGGAGCAACTTGACTAAGATCTTACAACATGAAATCAATATGATACACTGACATATTCTTTGTATGCACCTGGAACTTTTTAAAGTAATCTTTTGAAATAGATAGCATTATTATAATGATTTACCTTGCTGGGATTTTAATCCTTTTGGTGCTCATAAGCTTTTTTCTTAGGCTTAATGACCATAACAGATGTGTTCACAACACACTACCCTAGCAAAGCACAGTGCCCTGCCCTAGAGATCTGCACTTTTTTTTTGCATGATCTAGAGACAGATAAAAACTGAAAAGCTTCTTGGGCGGGGAGGGGGTCGAGGGACAAGTCCAGACCATAATAAGAAGATATGTTTAACCTACAGGCCAGGGAACAGATTATCATACTTCAAAGAATCTCTTTCTGTGAGCAAACTAAGAATTCAGTGGACTACACACAGAGTAAGGTGCAACTCACTTCAGGTAAAGATGACAAAAATCTAATCTTAGTAAATGTGTAACAAGGTTCTTTAAGGCTCTTCAGTCCCCAGGATTTAATCATAATCATTCCATTGACAGCTAAGTCATTGAAGTTGGTGGTGGTACACCAGGTGCTCTAACAGTCATCCAGAGAATAAGTCTGTTTCTGCATTAATCCCAGCAAAATTCAGAAATGTAAATTTAAGACAAGGCATGAATAACCATACATTCATCCACAAGTACAATCAGATTTCAAATGTACAAAATGCCTGTGCTGCGTCACCAGTCATGCATTATTATTTGTTATAGATCTGCTATATATGCATTCATTTCTATTCCTTTTCAGAACAGGGACAAGATGATAGAACAGGCAATGTAAATATCAAGATTATGGTCAGGAAATGTGTCTTCATTGCAAAAAGTTCACTAGAAGCCCCTATAAACCCATATCATCTCACAGACTCTAAATTACTTATTATCCCTGTTCACTTCTCAAATTCCACCACTTGAAAATACGGGTTAGGTTGTAATTTCTGGCTATCTCCTGCCTTTCTCCTATAAATACAAGCGAATTGAGTGGGTTAAATAAGACAGAAAGTCATACTTGCATGTCTACCCTTCTCCAGGCTAGGAGAGATTATTAATGGCATGCTTCTATGATGAACATCCACTAAACCTTTTGTTGAACTAGTTTCTATAATTTCCTGTCTGTATAATGTAGTTTTGCAATGAAATACTGTGCTTTACTCTGAATTTTTAAGAACATTGCATCAATGCTTGCAAATATATTTGCTATATACATCACATTCAGCACACTGCAGAATGCAGCTCTGCTGTAAATCTGTAGCCTCACAGAGTAATTACACAGCACTTTAATAGTCACCATATTCCACTTGTACTTTTAGCACCATTTCTAATAAAGTTAACAACAATATGTAATTGTGTATTATTTTTATTAAATATCTAAGGCAAGAAAATTAGTCTAATATACATTTAGAAGCAACATAAGATCTACCAGAGCATAGTTGCAATAAAATTGAGTACATCTCCACAGGCAGCTACAAACGCAAGCAAATTTTGTCTCTGTTCCAAGCTAGCTTCAGGTAAGCTTCTTCAGTCTTGGTTTAGCCATATCAAAAGGACAACATACCTGAGCTAACAGCACCATTTGTTTAGCATTCTCAATATCTTCCTTTTCTTCCTATATCATGCCTTGACTTCATTTTTACTGACAAAAGCTTCAGCTCCTAGAAACTACACTATCTTGTATCTCCTAAAGTTGACTCCTCTGGAAAAGTAAGTGATTCTAATAGGCTCTAGATGAAATCAAATCCTGCCCACTATATACTTAAAAAAAATTATTATAATGTACAATTCAGAGAAAGGAAAAGATGCAGAAATGTGCAGAAAAAAACTGCAGAAAATGTCCATTCTTTAATAATACATTCTGTATTGTGAGAGTAATACATATTTCCATATCAACTCAAAAAAACAAAAAATTTCCAAATTATACCCATAGAGGAAGACTGTCCTAAATGCATAAAGACCTCCTGTACAGTATCCAGTTTTAAACAACAAAATATATAGAAGATCTTCTGACTCTTCTTCAGAGTAAATCTTACTTTTTACAAAGAAAACTTCATGAACAACATCACTTCAGAATCATCCTTTATACTCTTTTTTAATCTCAGAAATAAAACAATTTTCCTTTTGAAAATCAAAGTATTTCTGCATGGCCTGTCTGTGCTTTAGCACATCTTAGCACTGCTGTGTAACTAGCACCTGCAGTCTCACAAAAAAGTAAATTTAGCATCCTACGGCATCCCTAGGAATAAAAGGTACATCACAGTATGGCCAGTGAATCACTTTCAAGGCAAACACAACCCCATTTTCACATCTATGTATTCTGTCAAAGTTTGCCAATGTCAAGTCAACCCTCCCTAAAGACGACACATCTTCAATTAGAGATGTAAAAAAAACCCAGTTTTGCATGCAAATTTAAATGCTGCAAACTGGCAACCTTCTCATGAAAACCACAAACTATTACTTCCATTCGCATGCACCAGTAGATTTGATTCGCCATCATTTTTCAGCTCCATGAATTGACGGTTAATTTCAAAGATAGAAAAAAGGACTCAGCATTTTTGATAGGGGTTAGTGACTTGCCATTTAGTCACCGCATACAGTCAAGCTTATATTGTTAACAATTTAAACTACATGACCAAATACTACTCTTCTCTGCCAAATATTTATTGTACCCCATGGATTCCCACTCCACCGTTGGCAAGAAAAAGTTGGCCTTTTCTGATCCTCCCTCCTAAATAATATGGAGCTTGCTTGTAAGCATTTGGAGCTTGCAAGCTTTCAAATCCTGACCCCAAATGAAATATGGCATCAGGCAGTGATTGCAGGAGATACATATTTAATACCATTAGAATACCAGAAAAGCAGCTGAATTTTCATTTAAATACATAAAGCATCCTTCACAGGAGGCCCAATCTTTGGTTAGTTAAATCAATATATCTCTAGCGCCTTCAGCGAAACTATGCTGATTTAGGTCCCAAATCAACACAGGATTTTAACAGTCCTTTAGTCTCACTGAAGTCAATTGGTCTATACGTAAAGTTCATCAAAGGTTTAAGTACCTTGCTAACAACAATGGACTGCTGAATCAGGATTTTATGATCAAGAATATGAGCCTTGTCTTTCACATTATTAATACAGTGCTGAGAGGCACCCACAAAACTGAAAATGAATGGGGAAAAGCTGTAATTCAAAAGAATTTGATACCTGCGAATTCCCTTTTAAAATTTTGTGTTCAGCAAAAACAAAGTATTGATCTATTCTGATAAGTGCTCATTTAAAATCAGCACTCCAGTCACTAAAACATCTTTTGGCTTTCTTAGTTTGGTGGAAGATCAGAACTTCTGTTTTAAAGAATAATACTTTCATACGAGGTCAAAAAGATAGCATTTTGAGTTTTCTCATGTAAATAAAATTGTCTTGTTTTTTAGACTCTCAAAATGCTTAATTTATTTTTGTCAGTGTTAGAATTATTTCATTTTGACTGATTTTACTTTCCCACATTTTTAATGGCCAAGCTGTTTTTAAGTAATTAGTTTCCCTCCCCTCCCTCCTTTTCCTGCAGAATTTTGTCATTTTCTGAGTCTCTGGCATCCTGGAAAAGTCTGAAGTTCACTAGAAGATACTGAAGGTGTTCTGTGCTTTGTGGTGTGCATCAAGAGCAAGTAACAGTCAAGAAAACATATACGGAACTATCTGTTTGTAGGATAGTCTAAGACAGCGGGGAATACTCAATTCAGCATGTCAGCTGGCCAAAGCCCCTGCTATGTGGCCCTGTTTATGTAGTATTAAGCCTGTGCTCATAGACACTAACTTGATTTCTAATATAAAATGTCTAAATTAAATGCAAATTTTCAATACTATCAAAATATTTGAATGTTTCCTCTTAGAAAAACACTTTAATTCAAAACATTTAAAATGTTTCTGTGAAACATTTTAATTTAGATGAAAGGATGACATTCAGCAGAAGAGTGTTGCATTGAACATTTTGGGAGAAGTCTGCTTTGGAGCAAAAAATGAATTCCTTATCATTTAAAATTAGTCTTTCTTTTAGATGGAAATGTCAACTTACTTCAGAACAAGGAATTTTTTTCCATTTGGGTTACTTCCAAAAAGCACAAGCCCATTTTCAGAACATTCTTCACACAGAACAGGTTAGAGAGCAGATCAGGAACTACCAGATTGAACAGTATATCTCAGCTCAGCTGGACACTTACTACTGGATCTAATATTTTTAAGTCAGTGGATGCATTTATGACTCAAAATTACATGTATGCTCCTTACATTCATTGCATTTGAGTTCCTTACTCAAAAGGGAGTTAAAGAAAGTTAATCAAAAATTTGGCCCCCAAAACCTTCCAATAATTGTTGAGGGATTACTTTTTGTTTGTCTGGTGAATGGTTTGGAGGCAGAGGTCTAATACATGGTCTAAATATGTTAAAGATCCTTCTCTGAAATTACAGCATCGCTAACAACAGTACACAAGTACCTTCATGTGTATGATTTACATCACAAGTATGTAGTATTTTGAACTCTTTGAAAGCCAGAATGCATGACACTTTCCTGTGCATTAGACTCCCTGGATTTTTCACAGAGGACCAGGAACTTGCAACTACATAAAGCTCCTTCAGAAATCCCAGAAACACTCTGATTTTGCAACTGTTTGTATGCAGGAAAAGACACAGGTCCATGCAGAGCCCTGTGAATTTCAACATGGCTGCCTGCAGACATATTCTACTATACATGGGAGTCCCCCACTCTGAGCCAGAGAAGCTCCACCAGAGCATGAGGCTCCACCTGCCTCAAGGCAACTGCAGGACTGGGACCATGAATTGCTTAAATGAACCTAAAGCCAACACAGCTGTCAAAAGCATATGAACCAAAACAAGAAAATCTCTTAACAATTAGCCCACAACTATTTAGCTCTATGGTCATCAAAATACTAAAGAAAAAAAGAGTTGCCAATATAGTTAGGGCTCTCTTAATTTCATGCACTGTGACTTCAACAATTTCTTCATTTCTCATTTTATTTCTCTAAGAGTAGCTTCATTTAAAAACAGGGAAACCACATTTCATGCTCTTCAATTTCATTAAAGTTATACAAAACCCTTGCCAAAAGATGACTCCTCTAATTAAACCATTGTAGCAGAAGGAAATATTGAAACGATGAATCTGAAAGGATTCTGACACATTATACATTTCCTCACACATCTTTTCCTTATGGTACAGAAAAGAAGAGCTCCTCCCTTTAAAAAAAGATTTAGAATCACATGATGAAATATGTAACGCTCAACCCAGAATAACACAAACAAAATATATCACAGATTTTCTAAAGAGTGTCAAGAAAGAAAGAAGGTCATTGATCACTTATTCAGCACTGCAAGAACATAATATTATACCCTCAGAAAATCTACCTGTACCTCAATGGCAAGTGAAGGCATGATTAGAACTCGTTTAAAATTCATTCCATAGGAAATGCAATATAAATATCACATGAATTACAAGAGAGAAATTCAGTATCGTTCAATACGTGCTGCTTAATGGGCACTTGAATTAAAGCATTGCTGAAAATAAGAAAAGAGTAAAAATGTAGTATTATTCCTTCCCTCAGGCACTGAAAAATAAGTTTCTTCCAAATGATACCTTTCCAGCAGTGAAAAGGACAATGACTATTCTGAGACTGACATTGGGAAAATAGAATAAGATGGGTTTTTATTTCACTTTCCAGCTGCATAAAACAAGGGCTATATTAAAAAGTTGGCTTATAGTGAACACATTTTTGCAATTAATTGATTGTTCAAATTCCAACAGTATTTTAGGGATCTCTTACTTACAGGGCAAATATATATCAAGAGTTTGTTTCCCCAAGGGTAAGTAACCATTTTTGGGGTTGACTTGAACCAAGGAAGTAGCTTGTATTTATTCAAAACCTATTTCATAGTGGATAAGGATCTTTCAAGTGCTTTAGCATTCAAATCCTGTGCAGGTAACCACAAACTGTTGGCTGTTGCATCAGATGAAGCTGACAAACTATTTCAGTTAAATTCCCCACTGGTCAAGATCTCTATCACAGCCTCTGCTCTTCTCCTCCTTTTCAGGTTGGCCTGCAAAACAGCCTAAAAAAAAAATCTTTTGTTTCTTTCTTGTACATTTGCCCAAGGAAAGAATACTGCCCAAAGATTTCTATTGTGGAACCTTCTCCACACATATACCTGTCACCTTCTGATCCATGGGATTCTCTACCTGCTCTCTCAAACCTGCACTGCCTTATACTCCTACAGCTACAGCTTCCCTAAGGACCACCTTTCAGGTGTTTCCTACATGAAAAGCACATAAAGACTGGGAATGCTTACGGATATTTACCTACTCTTCCCAGTCCTGACAAACTCTGCGCAGCCCATGACATATCATGCTTCCATGCATTCTCTGATCCCCTGAGATTTCCTTCAAGTTCCAAGATGACAGAGAAATGGCATCAAGACACATGATCAGTCTTTGTTATCCTCATGTCATGGTTTTTCATTCCAGAAAGAAACAGCTTCAAATACAGGTCAAAAAGGTACAAAAATCTTTGAATTATCTTCTTACCTACAGAATAGATTAGTGAAAGATTTATTAACTTTGTGCATTTTTTGATTCCTATTGACCTTGACACAGTAGCCCAGTGTCTAGCAGAAGCCCCAGAAAATCATTTCCAATAAGCCAAGCCTGATTTATAATGGGCAAGGGACACAAGAGAACAGAACCCAAGGAAATCAAGAAATCAAGAAAACAAACTCTTTGCAAAATATTAACAGCTTCTTTCACAGCCTGAATGAAAATGAAGGACTTGTCTGCCATCCAGAAGAGCAGATGAATTAGTGGACCTTGTCACTAAAATCTCTGTATTAAATTAAGAGCTGTGAAATATTGTTATTTTAAATTCAGTTTTGTTATTCCTCTTACAATCCACTGGAAACATTGAAATATTGGAAATATCCAGTAAATACACGTTCATAGCTCTGGCCCTATCATCAACAGCGATCAAAGCAGTGAAGAGTGCAAATGCATTACTGACTGACTCTTGAGAGACTTTAATCTTTTCTCATAAATCTTTTCTCATAAATCCAGCTACCTGAGCACTTGGATTTCATAATAAAATGCATGCTTTCTGAAAGGTTCTGACTGACCTGAGTGGCTCACAAGTAGAACCGTGAGGAGGCTTAAATGGCAGTGGCCACATGCAGTTCTGTTTTACATGCATCCACTCAGGAAGACTAGATTGCCTGAAATGAACCATGACATCAGCTCGTCAGGAAAGGTTTCATTTTTTTTTTTTTAAAGAATTCTACTATTGCAGAGAAGAGCTATAACTTATCCATATTTTTTTCTAGTTTGTAAGGTTTGAGTGAAGAGGTATCAAAAATATATTTCAAAAATATTTACTAGATCTATGCACTAAAAACTAATAGTTGAAAAGCTTTCAGTGCATCTATTTCTCACTTGCTTACTCCATGTAAAACTATGTAGTGCACTGAATATGTGCTGGTGGGAGAGTGGGTTCCTAAAAACGTAACACATCAGGAGGCTGTGGTCTAACATACCTTGCCAATTTTGCCTGAAGCTGTTTCCCTCAACAACAAAAAAAAGGAGGTATCATTGATTTCAATGGATGCTGGCTCAGATGCAGAGGCAGCATACAGAAACAGAGCTTCAGGGACTGGTTTTGATCACCCTGGTTTTTATTGTCACTCATCTCTGCATTTTCTGATCTTGCTAAAATACAGACCAGCTGTTCTCACAAGCTTACCAGTTCAGTGCTGTGAACACAAAAGTTGCATCTATCTATCTATCTATCTATCTATATTTAATAATATAGTAGAGATCTTATTCTCATTTAACAGAGAAGATAATAAAAAGCCCCAAAAGGGGGTGGGGAGGGGAGTCAATCTAATGCACTGGTTGTGAAAATGCATCAGCCCTTATGTGTATCTACAGAAATACATTGTGGGATAGATTCAAACATCTTCCAAAATTTATGAATTTCTTGCTCTCCAATGCATGGCCAACAGAGCAAGTACTTGGTAAAATGGCTCACATTTTTGGGAATGTTCCTCAAAATTCTTTTAAGGGTCTTTACAGGGACATACTTGAGACAACCTCAGTAGAGTTGTCATTTTTCCTGGTCAAAAATATACATGTGTATTCTTCACCACATGTGAATACAGATTAATCCTTGCACTGAATTGTGACACATATGCATACCAGTTGTAGGTACAGTAGAACTGATGTGAACACATACAGTGGACATGTTCAGGATTTCTGGACATTCAGCACTTCAAATGAATCTTCTGAACCCTTGTTTTCTGCCTCAACAAAACCTCTGGGAAAATAAGCAGATGTGGCCAGATAAACATGAACATCAGAGTAAGATGTAAGCTAGGCATGACCCCACAGCAGTAGAGTTCATAACTCATAGCTCAGCTTGGGCTATAAAACCTGCCCAAAAAGCTGATTTTTTGCTACCACAGACACACTACCAAGTTAGCTGTACAGGCTACAGTTCAGTGGAAAGATACAGGAGCTACCTCTCAGCTTCTCAACAGGGCAAATCAGTCCAGGCGAAACTGCACTAACAAAGCTGCAATGTTTTCAGGCAAGATGACTTATTTTGGAGCGGACTGTGCAATGCAAATATACTTGCAGCTCCTGCACTCTCTAGTTAGCTCAAGTGTCATCGCATTACAATCACTGCCATAACAAATGTTCACATATATCCTTAAAGTGGGATGCTCTATAGCTGAGGTACAGGAGCTCCACATTTTGTCCTCACTCCCTTTGTAATCTTGCGGAAACAAATAAACCACTGTGTGCCTGTTGCTCAAGACAGGCTGCTGTGCTTTTCAAACCCCAAAGACAAAGATTCTTAGCTGCACATAGATGGGGACAGACAATTAGTGCTCTACACTTCATGTATACTTTCATGGCTAGAATGAGGTTTATTTCTCTGACACAACAGCAAACAAGGGAGCAAGACTTCCAGGTCCAGCACTTTTTTCTTCCTTTCCCTCCTGCCACAGGCTGTGAAACGAGGCAAGGATGACAGCTATCAGAGAAGTCACTACTTTCCTGAAAGTCAAGTGCCACACACAACTAGCTGGCAGTACAGTTTCCCACACACATTAAGGGCCCATACAAAATCCCAAATAATAATTTACCTCACAAGAGTTTGCTCATTATGTGCTTTTCCTGGGCCTTGTGCTCTTGTAAAACCCTCTTTGAGTAGGTAGGCATGAAATAATCTCCCGCTGCCTGTAGCACTGGCCTTTTTTTCTTTTCATGTGACTGCAAACAGAAACTCCTTATTCAAAAAGGAAAAGGTTATTAAACTCAGAGTTATTTTAAAAAAAGATAGAAATGAACTGTGACTGCAATCTTAAGTGCCAGTCTTGCCTGGAAAGCTGTTCACCATACAAAAGGCAAGTAGAAAGCACAGATTCAAGTCAAGTCTTTCCATTTTCATGTATAGTTACCATTAACCTTACAAAACAGTGATCTGCTACCTCATTTTGTTGCGAGGGGTCCTTTAATTTGGGGTTATTATCATGAAAGCTTCCTTTAAGCTGTATGCTCTCTTGACATAAATCTGCCTTTTCCAAACAAGGCATACCATCTCAAAAGGATTTAGACATCACCTGTATTTTACTGAGTTGCCTCACTGATGTCAGTGACTCACGAGTAATATGAAGGACATAAGTCTAGGCAGCACTGGCGTCCTGTTTGATTAAATCTTTATATCCATAGCACTTCACCTGTAAAACAGCATCACAATCATGACATAACAAGTCAGCAGCTGGTAAGTTAATGAATCAAGACCACATAGCTCCAAAGGCCAATTTTTAACTTACCTGATTGTTTTAAATTGGATGCTGAATGACAGTAAAAATGGCATCCTCTCTTCATCTCTCTCATCCCCTTGTTTGTTTAATGGCTGGACTACCCAGCTACAATATTTCTCTTACATTTATTAAGAGCATTCCAAATCTGAAATTTTAATGCTATTCTCTCTGCTAACACTTGTCTGGTGCATAAATTGCCACAACAATCTCCTAGCTACCGGGATGACTGTACAATGCCTTGAAATAACAGTCTCAGCCTGGTCAGAATGATTATTAGCACCAGTCACACTTGATTGAAAATAAAACAGATAAGCTGTATTAAACCATCTTATTGGTAACCATCAAGAAATGAAATGAGCTAATTACTATTTCCTTCTTTTCCCAATGATCTGCAATCCCTGGATGAATGCTGTGTAAACCTTAAAGGATTTTGTGGCCATCCTTTAGTAACTGACCTTTAGCTCTCCCTATTTCATTTGCCCTAAGTGTTAATTGACTTTGAAAAACCAGTATATTATCCTTTTAGAAAAAAAAAAAGTCTGATTTGTGCCCGCCAACATCTTACAGCATCAAAGCCCTGTTAAATCATAGTGCAGTACAGCTGGAAATGAGTCTCCAGAAGAAATGGAAAGAGGGTGGGGGAAGGAAACAGATTTATCATTGAAAGAGCTCCACTGCCATCTAGAGAAAACCTGTGCCAGCCAATTTTCTGAAGGGAGGCTCAGACTGTTAGTCAAAATATTTCCATTCTGATGCTGTTTGGGGGAAAGGTAGAGGCTCCATTCAGGTTTACTGCATCTGCCCATTTTCTAAACCAACTTCACAGTAATTTTCACTAAAAATAACGTATCCTGGAATACAATCTACCATAAAGCCTAAGGGAACTACGTAAGATAGCTTTAAAGGTCACTTGTAGGCTCTTCTACAAAGGGATGATATCTGTAGAGTTTTGTTTTAAAGAAGCTCCTCTGAAGAGGTAGCTTCTGTATCCTTGCAAAAAAGTGCTTCAGTCACAAACACTTTACATTTTGACAGACATGCAAACATTTACATGCATTTATTTACGTTTTGACAGATATGCATGCTGGCAGCCTCCAGTAGCTGCCTTTATGATACTGGTTGTCAGGTAGAAACAAAGAACATGCTATTTCAGGCTTTTTTTTTTTTTTTGTCTTTCAAATGTATAAAATTGAGGGGGTTTGAGTGTTTGATATGCAGCAGCCTCACAGAGACTAAGCCAGACAGAGAGCAGGAGGCACTTGTGAAATGAGTTACTAGTAGCAGTCTACTTTAATCGGACCACTTTCATTTACTCTGCTTCTGTCCAAAGAGCAACTGAATTCCATTTAGTGTATGTTATGGATCAGCTGCTATGAAAACTGAAGTGGTTTCCTCCTCCACCAGCACCTAATTCATTTACATTTTCAAGACAGCAGTCAAACTGGTATATGGCTAACTGCATTTGGAACAAAAGAACTTAATTTATAGCTGAGGGAACAGTCAGAAAAGCAATGAAACTGCATTGCTAATGCACCTCAAAAGAGGGTTCATTTCTGTTGCCTTGCAAAAACACTAGCTGTGAATTGTAGTCCTCTTGTTCTTAAGCATTGTTATTTACTTGCTAATTAAAGCGTAATGTGGGACTTGTAACACCTAATGGTAGTCCACAGCTTCCTCTGTCTACTGACTCCCTAAAAATTCCAGAACCAAAACTTATTTGAGGCCTAGGGACTGCTAATATGAACCTAGCAGCAACCATTAAAGTACTACCTAAGTGTTTTTCATATTACAGTGCAATTTCTGTCTGTTTCCTTAATGAAGTTCTACTGGGCTCAAGTATATTAAATTTCGCTTTAGTTTTAGGCAATAAACTAGTTTGTGGCTATCTGCTTAGCTATTCAGTGAGGTGTTCTAGGACAGCGCAAGGTATTTGCTCATTGTGGCAGCAGCAATGAACTAACACTGCACAGAAAAAGATGACAGTGGTTATACTGTAAGGATATGTAAAACATACTGCATTATACAGTTATGAAGGGCTGTATCTGAATTACTTCTGCTCTTCAGTCCCAGCTGAGAATGGCACATTAAAGCATGATTATCAAGAAAAAAACAGAAAAAATATTCTTCATTTTCATTTAAATACACCAAATTCAGAAACATTTGATTCCACATTGTCCTGCACTCATTGACATTCATCCTGACTGGATGCTAAATGAGACCATTCTGAACATTCATGGGTGGCTACCCCAGGTGTAAAGCGATGGAGAAAAAAGCCTCAGAACCTATTATGCAAACCATAAGGTTTACTAAGCCAAAAACTGGTCTCAGTGAGGCTGTCTTCTCATTTCTATTAGTGGAAACACTGATAATCTACCTGGATGAAAGGACATAGTAATTTTGAGTTATAGAGTTATGAGGATGTAGAAACCACCACTTTGATGGAACATTAGGAAACACTGAATCCAGAAGGATGAAGTGGGTGACCAACTAGATAGATCTTCTGGTCCAAACGTGTTGCAAAACGCAGGAGGCATTGCCTTTGTTCATTACAACCAACAGACCTGATGGGAGGAAAAATCCCAATTACCTCTGAAAACCCAGTTTGTCCTTTTTGCTGACAAACACAATTAAGCTGTGCAATTCAGAGAACAGTAGGCATAAGAACAGTTATTGTGAAAGGACAAAGATTTAAACACAGCTAAACTGTACTCTTTATTATCCTACTTCTTCCCCTGTCCAGAGACCTTGAAGACAGTCCTGAAATAATGACAGAGGGAGAACTCACCTTATAAAAATTAAGCATTAAAACTGAATTAGGTAAGTTTCAAGCCAGACAGTAGTAGACATAGCAGTGCTTCTGGTGAAGAAGTATAGACTTTTTTTTTTTTTTTTTTTTTTTAAGGCAAATAAATACAGCCCACAATGCTTGCAACACGCAGACCATCACTTTGTCCACTATATTTTACATCAGAAGTTGTTTTAAGCATTATAGCCAGACAGTCCTGTTAATATTAGACACCAGTACGCGAACTAGAAATAGAAAGGGAAGATAGCATTCATATTGTGGAAATGAAAGGATAGCATCTCTTTTGTCTGGAATTTATTGTGGAGTCAAAGGGCACTGAAGAAATTCTGTTTGATTTGTACATGCCACGGGATATAATAGGATGGGCTTCATGAAGATACGAATCTCTGCTTTTTTTTGAAGGCTCGCTTAAAATGTATTATTTTTCAAGGGAGATAAATACAACTCCTTTAAAGCCACTTAAATGCAGTGTGACTGTAATCAATTTACTTCACTTCTTGATGCTTCCTTCCCCCTTCCAGACTTTGTCTTGCTTATTGAGACTGTTTTTAAGGGCAGATTGTCCCTTTGTCCCTCACTCTTTTTTTTTTTTTGGAAATGTCTGCTACAATGAGACCTAGTGCCCACTCTAAAGTTAATTCTTCTCTCAGAGTCCAGTCTTTGTTCAAAATGAAACCTCTAGAACATACTCATTCCCATGAGTTTTTTGTGCATTTTAGCAGTTCGACAAACAAAAGGAACACACAGATCTCTCTCCTCCTTTCACAAGCTCTTTCCTCATAGGGTCATTAAGTAGTCTCAATGTAGGCATAGGCTTCTCATTAAATACTACCTAAAACATGACATAGCTGGAACTGCTGCAATGCCAGTAATATCTTATGGCTTTGTAACACATGGGGTTTTTTTGGTTCTGATTGAAAATATTTTGGAGCATAGGCTGGATCTGCTTTGGAGAAAGCAGAAGCAGCAGCCTGATGTTGTTTTTCTAGTTTGTTCTAGTGACCAGCCCAGGGAGCTACAACACTTATTGCCAGTTAACAGCTACTCTTACAGCACTACAAATGTCAGGGACTTGACTCCCAGTATAGAATATCTTGAGTTTGATCATGAGGGAAGATCATCACGTATGCATATAGTTATGATGTCTGGTATCAAAGAGTCACAAAATAATACTCAAGGAGAGCAAATATCATCATGGCAGAGCATTAATGTCATTCATCACTCAGGCAGCCTAAGCCAGGTGCTAATCAGGCATAAATCATCATAGCACCACAGAGATCAGTCAAGCTTCACCAATTTTCACCAGGTTAAGAAAAAAAAAAAAAAAACTGGCCCATCATAGTATGATGTACCTTAGAGCCTCATAATACAGAGACAAGAATGAGCAAAGAGGCAGCAGACATGACTATTTTAGAACTCTTCTGTTCTTTATAAGTAACCTCTAGGGATAATCTTGTCCCTGGATTTGTTCACTTTTTAGGAGCTTACACAACTCTTTGGTCAGTCTGTTTCAGATCTGATTGGAAACAGTGTTCCCCTTTTAATGAAGAATGTTGTAAGATGCTTTGCAAACTGTCTCATATTCACTTTAGTACATGAGTTACAGGAGGTAAGCTACACAAATGGATAAAAACCTAGCTAGCATACTAAAGCCAAAAGATACTTATGAGTAGAAGCAGTTCCGAATGGAAGGAAGTGACTTGTGAAATATCCCAACATTAGTATTGATTTTGTTTACTTTACAAACCTGAAAGAAGGAAAATGCAGTAAAGTGATGAAATGAGCTGATGATACGAAATGGGTGAATCCAACAAATACACCATAGGAAAGCAATGAAATTCACAGCAACTTGACTAGACTAGAGTCATCGGCAGAGAAGTGGCTCATGCAGTTCAATTTTGAAAAAGGTAAGATAATGAATCTATGGACAAAACAACAGGAATGGGAGTTCTATCTTCAATGAACAGAGGCGACTGCTGAAAAGGGTTGCATTTTAACATTCTGATGCAGGAAATGGTATGCTGTAAAGTCAGTTTTCTCTTAAAAAAACCCTGTCTCTGCAGGCCTTTTTTTTTTTTTCTCCCCAATACTTGCTGCTGTATGCTAAAAAACACTAACTTGCAGAGAATATGTGAAATAATTCAACTTTTGTCCTGTTGACTCCTTTTGAGTAAAAGAAGAAAAAGAAACAATGCTTAAACACATAAATCAAAATTATTTTAATACTGGATTAGGTATTATGAAAGTGATATTTATAATATATGTACCATTCTGGCTAATAAAATGAAACAGGGAAAAAATAGGGAAAAGTAGGGAAACTTAGGAAAATCGGATGTGAAACAGAAGACAGAGCAATATAAAAAGGCTGAGAAAAAAAATACTTATTTAGGAAGTCTGAGAAGCAAGGTGTACATTTGGAAAGCAGTGAGGAAGATTTAACCACATCACTCTCACTGGCTTTACAGAGGCATAAATCCCAGGATACCATTATGAATCCCCCAAACATATACCGTTAGGAGGAAAAGGAAAAAAAAAACTTGACATTTCAGACAGGATTTACTAAGGGATACAAAATCCCACAGCTGTCAGGATTATCTCAGTAACTTTTATATTGTGAGCTCCCAAGTACTGATAAGACCACGAAGACTCCAAACCTTTTGTGCCATGCCATTAATGATGAGAAGCCAAATTTTTGTGGAATATTTTACTCATCAGTAGTAAAACTTTAGCTTCCAAGAGACTGATTTCTGCCTAACTTTCCTCTACAGTTTTGGATAAAAATCTGATGTAAGGAGATGGGAGGGTGAGTTAAGAAATAGAGGGAGGACAACGTCAGAAAGCCAGGGAAAAAGTGGTTAGAGTTGCAATGTCACTATTTACCTGTGCTGTGCAATTTAAACCTGGGTCCCACTCCATTCTTGACAGAGAGCAAGGTTTTGAGTCCACCTCCCCTACTCTGCAGGAGGCTATCCTAAATGCTGGCTACTCTCTGATGAATTTCTGTTGGCCTTCCCTGTAGGAGCTATTGCACTTTGCATGTAACACCTGAATATTTGTTGGAGCAGAGACCAGTATTTTGTTCTATACCACAGAAATCCAAGTATTTTGTTCTATAACATATCTCAGGAAGAAAACCTGTCACTTCCATAGATTATATTGCAGCAGGCACTTCACAAGACTGAGATATCAACAGAAACCTAAGTCTGCTTCCTTATTCAAGCCCTCTTCCATTCAATTCAGAAATGTTAAAAAGGCAAAAGACTCCTGGAATTCTGCAAGAGCAAGAGACCCAGCATTTCCATGGTCAAAATACCTGTGCCACGTAAGGCTGGAAAAATTGTAGCTGTGTATTTCAAGGGTACAGATAAACCAGACTGCTAGGAAAGGACTGATCTAAATTCTACATCAGGAAAATTATAACAGAAGCTACTGCAGAGAGTAACCTCAAAGCAGAACAGGTGCCTGAACGTCTCCTCCATCACACATGTCCCTGTCACTGGAAGTGGCATCATACCACATCAGGTTCTGCATGCTCAACAAATGAGCAATGAAACCTACTTTGAATAATTACATGATTCCAGTGATTGCACAAATAGGGAAATATTTGGGGAAGAAAGAGCTAACGAAGGTTTAGGTCTACTCTGCAGTTCTTTTGGGGAAAAAGAACAGCATCTTTGTCGTTCAGTGATTCCTAGGTCAAGTACATCCACTTTGCATGCAAAAGAAAGACTGATTTAGCTTCCAGCAATGCTAAGTCCATCTGAACCAAAGAGACTGGCTAAGGTCTTTCCATTTCATATCTAAGCACTAGCAGTAGTGTTTTTTTCCAAGCCATTACAGTCATACTGATCCTACAGTCTACAGTCCTCCTGTAAGATCTTCTGTATCACTTTACTAAACATGAGCCTGACTGATGCAACCAGCAGAATCCAGTCAGCAATGCTACTGGTGGAACAGGAAGAACAAAATCCTGCTCCTTGGTAAATATTACACTTGCAATTGAATTTGTAAAGTCTGAATTGCTGTACCTAAAAACCTAATAATAATAAAAACAATCAACAGATCTGACAACCCAAAAAGAAAAGATCAAATGAGAAGCATGACTTTTTTTTATACAGTCAAGATACACCCACTGGTGGTCCACTTGTCCTCATACGAGTCACCCAATTGTCTATTAGTGTCTAACAGTGTTGCTTAGACACCTTCAGATTATAGATGTTACTTGTATTGATGTATAAGAGCTTAATCACAGGAATACATAAACACATAAGAAGAACCACCTGTCTAATCTAATTCCATGGTTATCACTGTCACAGTTAAATAGTTACTATCTTTTTCTCACTACATGCTCCTTTTACATGTCCATAATATACACAGAACATCCCAACCTTCCCATCTGATCTACCATGACAGTGTCAGAAATGGTAACATGTATTATGCTCCTGTATTAGAGAGGCCAAGTGCCACAAACACTGCAAGGCAAAACCTTCAGGTAGCATGTAGAAGTTTCAGACATTAGTGAAATATTTCTAGTTAAGTGTTACTCAAATGATTACATCTCATATTTGTTTCAAACTACTACATAAGGTAAAGGTAAACATTACACATAGAGAGAAGACTGGAGTTTAATATTTTGTGGATAATTACACTACTGCTAGAGGCTGAATACTAATCGCCTGAAATCAAAGTAAAATAAAAAGCAACCTTCATAGCTGTTAATATGACAGCTGGTCATTTCCTCAAATCTGATAAAGAATCCTTGGGAAGAGACCGTTTTTAGAACTGTGCAAGTTATATTCCTGTAGGAGGAAACACAGCTGCAGGACTTCAAGGAGGGAACCTGATCTTTATTTAATAGACTGGCAGCTACAGGAGAGAACTCAAGTGCATTTGCAAATGTGCCTGTAGCTAATGAGTGCATGTGAAGCTCAGAAGGGTTACAGATCTCCACATAAAACTCTGACCTAAAGCTAACACTCAATTTAGAATCAAATTATAGGGGGGAAAAAACGTGTAAATAATTCATAAGAATTTTAATTGACATTTCCTTTCTGTGGCAACAAGCCCATTAGCAGTATGGGCGATTACCTGTTTTTTAATCACTCTTTGTGTTATAGTTGCGCATTATATAAACTACCCAGTCCTGATACGCTAGAACAATTTAATGACTAATTCTGCCATAATACTTGCACTCACACAAGCAGTCCCATTTTCTTCAACAGATCACATCAGTAAAGGTAACTCACCAGCAAAAATGTGTTGTACCATACCTTAATTTTGAGCCAAATTATTCCAACATTTTATTCACTCTTAAGCCCCACTGGTTTCCACATCACTAATTGCCAGGTTAGATGTTATTTAATTCACGGGCAGCTGACTTCAGTCCTTTTTCAGATAAGACCAGTGTAACAGCAAGAATGAAGGAACAGTACAGCATAGCACATTCATACATATTCTCACCCACTCCAAGACTTTTTATAATAGTACCTTAGTAGTGTTAAGCCTACTCTAAGAATCACCCTGTGGAGCTCTTACAACCTGTCAATCTCTTTCTCAGTCTATGATCAGCTTCTTTTTTTTTTCCACCTTAAGCAAGCACGGTGGTGGTAGCCTAATGCTGTCCAAGGATTCAATGTCAAAGCAGTTTGGGGAGAGGTAAAGCCATATAAGCAGCAAAATCCTGTCCTTGGGACTGGTCACTGGTGTTGGCCATGTCTTTTCAGGAGTAGCACATCTGTGTAAAGGTATATTGAGATTGTATCATCAATGATACCACCCACTTTCCCTCCAGTGGGAAGTCATTAAGGCCAGCACATCAAAATAGGATGCAAGGTGATATTAGGAAAAGGCTTAAAATATTATTTTTTCCCCCAAATGCAAACATGTGTTTCGTACAAACACATACGTGCAAATGTATGGATTTCAAGTTCAATTTCAAGTTTCAAGTTTGGACGCTTGTGCCAAACCTCTACCACATTCCCTCCCACTGTTCTGCACAAGTCTGCACTGGGAAAAACTGCTGAAGATAAAAGCACAGGAGATTCTGGATAATTATTCTGCCATTGAGCTACCAAACCAGCCATAGCTTTCAGAATTCCCACTAATCAGACTTCCTGAATGCTTTCTTTCATCAGGAAAAGCCACGTCCCTAAAAAGATAAGGTCTATAGCTTTGCGTTGGAAAGATGTTCTTACAGTGAGTATTATGTACGTACCAACAGAAGTAGCACGAGAAGCATTTATGGGAACACATAAACAATAAACAAAAGCAAAAATAAAATGAGTGGTGTAAGCCCAGAGACAAAGATTGTCTTTCTCTTCAAGGGCTCTAAATCTGTTGGCTGCAATGAGTCAGTCTGAAGTGCAGAAAGGATATTTTTCAAGAAAATAATAATACCAACTGTCATTAATATATTTCCTCATATCCAAAGTGATTAAAGCACCCTGACAAGTTCTGCATGTTGGTTTACAAGCAATTCCCTGATCCTCCAATCATGTATAAGTCTATAGATAACTAAATCCCTGGGTAGCTCCGACTGCTGGAACAACTCACATGCTTAAAGTTGTGCATGTGCTTAAGCATTTGCAAAAGTGGGACCTAAATTACAAATTGCATCCCTCATGCATCTGGGATAGAGCATGGCAGCTGTTTTAGCTTCATACATCAACACGACATAGGTACTGAGGCAAGAGAGTATCTGACCTCATGATACTACAGGGAGAATTGCAGGTAGGCTGATTAAAATTACTCAGATGGAATGAGTCTTAAAACATGAATCTTATAAATTATATAGTCCTGTCAATGCCACAGTGACAGAGTACACAGCAACTTCCATATATTTACACTCACAGTTTCAACCACCCCACTTTAGGGGTAAAGTTTGAACTCTGGTGTCAACAGAAGAGAAGGCAGAGGGAGACACTTTCTGCCAGAGCCTTGGTAAAGAGGGGAGGGAAGGTAATAAAACCGGTGGGCTACTCGAGCTAAAAGCATTTCTTTTAGTAATAACACTAATTGGATTAAAATTATAATTTTAAAATCTGACCACTAGTAGACTAGAAGCAAAGTACCGTACTGCCATCTGCTGGCACTACAGTATAATGACACTATGTCAACAAAATTACTTTTTGGCCATTCCTGCAGGACTTCACTCTTTGCATATTTGCCAGTGGTACCATACCAAAATAATTACACTGGTTTGCACTGCCAAGGCACGTGCTGCTTACAGCAGCTATATTAAGTGGATCAAGAAATACAGAGATTATGTTTTCTGACATGTACTGCAAGATATAATAGCGACCAACACAAGTTAAGTCCATACAGAAATCAAAAAGAAAAGGGGAACTGCAGAAACAGAACAAAGGTTTGCTCCTATCACCAAACCTGGGAGCAGGTTCTGCCCCAACTAGTATCTAAATTCACTATTAAAGTGCAGCAAAACAGAAAACTATTAATCAGTCTGAAAGATAACAGGAAGCTTTTGTCTGAGGAAAATGAGCACCTTTTGATGTATACTTACACTATACATTTCCATGCCATTCATCTCCGTATAAGAAGTTCATTGAAGCCTTAAACTGAATGCACAGGAACAGTCTTTTTTGAAACCAAGGATAACATCTAGTGTATGTTAACTTAATGCTACTGTATATTCATAAGCTGTTTTGATTCAAAAAAGTTTCATAGCAAAAGAATCAATACTTCGTACATTTTCTCCTAATATTCCCTGGGGTCTCCCCTCAACTTTAAAACCATTTATGGTTAAAATCAAGCTGCCCAATTGTTCCATTACTTCCTAGTTCTCATTATGTACTAAAATATCTATTCAGCATTTTTGCCCCTCTACTAATGTAACAGAAACTCATCTGCTCAACGAGATTTATTACTTGCTTTTTTTCTGTGTTCACAAGAGATTGTTGTGCATTTTGCAGTAGGTCTTTATTATCTAGTAATGATGGCTTGCAAATTAAATTAGTTTTTAATGGCACAGTTAAATTCTAATTTATGCTTTGGAGCTTTGTTTAATTCATTTAGTTGTAATGTAATCGCTTTCTCACTATTATCTTACATTACATAGGCAGAACAAAAGAATAGCAGCTCCTCTCCTCATATTCAGTTGTTTTGCTTTTACTAAATCTTGTTACTAATTGCATTTCCCTAAGAAACTTTCTAAACTACTGTAGGCTTATACTTTGGGCCAAAGAAGTCAAAAAGAACAGTTACTGCAACTCACTGGGCTCTGCCTGTACACATTGCTTGCTCATACTCTTTAGGAGCATGACTCATTACTGCCTTACAGATTTTTCTGCAACAGGTATGCTTTAAAACAGGGCTGTAAAGAAAAGGTAACAGCTCTTTATTGTCACTTTTTCAGCAGTGAATATCTGCTTCCCCCCCCCCCCCAAGCACTATTTTGGAGGACTGGAGACTTAAAGAGTGAGATTGCACCTGCAGGTCTACCTCTGAGTGATTTTCCTCCTTGTATTCCTGTCAGGTCATGTTCTGACCTTTAAATCTCTGCTTTTGTGATGAAGGTTTCTTACAGATGTCCCACCTGTTCAGCAGGAGGTAAAAGGGAAAGCATTTGTTCAATACATCATATAAGATACAGTAAGAGTGTATATATATATATGCATGTGCATATATATACATACATATGTGTGTGCACATAATGTGCATAGTATATGCATATAAAATATGCATAGTGTATGTATATGTATTATACACACATCTATAGTATGTATACATGATGTATAAATAATATACACATGTGTGATCTCGAATAGTCTGATAAAATTTTATCATGGGTATAACAACAATTTCTAAATTCATTTAATCAAGGATTTAGAAAATCTTTGAAGTTTACATGGAAATTAGGCATGCTAGTGGGACAGAATGTGCATATCTTGATCTGTACGTGATGAGCCATTTTTAAGCAACATTTCACTCTTCATTTGTAACCATAATGTACAATAATCCTACAGTCATGCAGGTGCCATAAAAATACAGATGCCAATAGCATGAGTACAACAGACAATACTTTACAGTGCTCCTTTCTGATATTATTAATGTATTTCTCATTGCTTCGGGAAAATTGGGAAACTTGTTTTTCTTGGGAAGAAAAACAAAAAAGAAAATATCGTTAACAAAGTCTTCAGAGTTCAAAAGAGAGTAAAAATCTTATGGTCCCACACCTACATCTTCTACCTGAAGCTCAAATTTCAATTACAATTTCATTCTCATTCTCTATCCACAACTGCTAATGATGTCAATAGCATTTTCTGCATTGAATTTTAATGTAAAAATGTAACAGAGAACCTGCCAGTATTCTCAAGCAAACATATCGTTAACCTTAGCAGAGGGATTTATTCTGAAGAAAATACGGGAGAAGATTAAGGTTACATGGTAGGGTGGACATAAGTTACATGAACAACCTTCTCTTTCTGTATAGCTGCAACACGTCAGACATTTCTTAGCATACTAGCCCTAGCAAACAGGAATCATTTCTGTTCTTGACATTGCAGTCTCTTACCATGGACAATTCAAATTCAAGTCTGCTTTCATGGAGAGATCATGTGACTGAAGAAAATGGAAAGTACTTTTTTTATGTATAAGTGTTCACTCCAAAAGGAGCAAAGATAATTAGAAAGGCAGGTATGCAGAGACTAAAGTGGCTTAGTATTTACCCTGTAAGAAAAAACCTCCATACACACTTTAAGCTACTGTATAGTAAATCTAGCTGGAGAAAAGTGTTTCTATTATACACCTCATAATGTGAAAAGGGGGGTACCAGAAGGATTTTTTTTTTTTATAGTTGCTAAAGGCTTTACCACATAAATGTGATAGCTCTAGAACTCCATAAGGAATCTGCACTGATAGATCATATTTTCATGACTTCAAGGATACTCAAAAGTCCTTGCATTACAATTGCTCTGCAGAATTAGGCTTTTATTTCTGAGTACAACTTCACCCATATACAACCTTGGGTTGGTCTACACCATCTAAAATTGTGTACCTGGAAAAAAAATACAGTAGAGACTGATATTCTGTTTGTATAAAGTAGCACCAATCCAATAATGTCACCCATTCCATTTTGCATCAGTTGAGGACCTGGCCTGGCAGATCTAACTCTCTTCTCATTTTCTGTAACTTAAATCAACCATTTAGACTCCACCAAGACAGGCTAGACTGATGGAGAATTAGACCAAACATACTTCAAACTGGAAAATATTTATGTACAGCAATTACCCCATACAACAATGCAAATGCATGTTGCAGCTAATCACGATTTGCCTGTATTACCGCTTGTGGGGATGTCAGTTCCTTGGTACACAACACCCACTCTCCTGCTTTATAAGGCCACTGCTTGGCTTCAGTACTTGCTAATGCAAACACAGCCACTGTCTCACCACACAGGCACTCTGACACTGAACGCACACTTCAGAGCACCAAACGACCTAAGGAGCTCGGAGAGCGCTTTATGAATTTCATCCATTAATTTAACCCTACAACATTACTTGAGAAAAATGCAAGGAAACTAAAGTACTGTGGCTAAGTAGCTTCCGCAAGCTTATATAGTAATTCTGACACATTAGTTTCGAGTCAATAAGGCTGATTCTGTCAATGCAGTTTGAGAAACTAGCCTGCCAATCACATGTACTTTTAAAGTTCATCTCTGCCTTTCCATAATCTGCGCTTTCAAAATTTAAAGAAATAAATAAAAACTGGGTTTAGTTTAGTAGTTTAAAACAACACACACAAGTATACGCAAAGGTAAAAATTCTGTATTTGCTAATCCCTGTGTGCACCAGAGATTTGAGCAAATATGTTCCAGATGCTAGGAGAGGAGATTGAGAGCAAGGTCTTCAGAAGTCTATTTCCAGCTGAGGTGACAATTTCCTCAATAACCCCAGAGACAGTTCCCTTTTCAGGGCCCCACTTTCTAGTCTGTAAACTGGCAATGGCAGCCTTTACTTGTTTTCAGTCTATTTAGGAAGATAGCTAATCTTTTTTTTTTTTTTTTTTAAAAACAAGCCAATGATTCAATCCACTCAGGTAAAATCAAAAGAGTTATAAAAGTGTAAACCATTGCAACTATAAAATCAGAACCATTTGCATGTAAGTGGTGCTGCTTAACTACAAAGAGAGAAGTAGAAAACTTTCTGAATTAACATATTTTGGTATAGTTTCATTTCAATTTCAACATTATCTGACATGTCACCTCTCCATGACCCTGGAGGGCCTACCAAACTGAATTTACTCTCTGCAATCTGCTACTCCTCAAACTAATAAAAGCTGGTTCTCAATGCCTGTGACCTAAGAAGAGGCTGTGAAAGGAATTACAGGTCTATATTTAGTCTAGGGACATCCATGTTATATATCTACAGTGTTTTTTGATGTCACAAATCTTTGGAGACGGTTATGTGGTTTATCACCTCCCAAGGTAAATTCAGTTTTGTACACCCTTGCATGTTAAACAACATTAAAGTGGTACTGTAAGAAAACAAATTACATACAGTACAGGAGACTTCAGGATTTTATCCAGTTCTTGAGAAAATATGATCGAAATTGTTCACATAGGAAGAATCTGCACTTTTGCACTCTACACCAACACTTCTCTCTAAAGATATATAGATTCCCAACTTGCTGTTTGCCTTTAATGACTCTATCAATAAATTGATAATTATCAATAATCATTTAATGACATCATTTAAAACATTGAACTTCTCAGACACAAGAGAATCTGAAGTACTGCTGTGAACATATTTTGGGGTTAATGTTTCATAAGGGTAAAATACCTTTCCCTCAATATATATTTTTTTAAAGATTTGGGACATAACATTCATTTGCTTGGTTTTTGACAGTTTTAACAGACTTCTAACAGGCATAGTCATTTTTCTGTTCTATGTGTGTTTTTTTTTTCTCCAAAATTAACAAAATTATCCAAGATGAATCTTCTAAAAAGAGTCCTTTCTTGCACAAAAGCTGTAACTTCTGTATCCAGCCCAAAATATCACTGGTCTGTTTGCTGCTGAATACAACAGCCAAAGACTGCCTTCAGCCAGGCAGAGTCCTATAATTAGCATGACAAGGCCACTGCAGATTTCAATTACTATACAATGATCAGTATCTAGAATAAAGAGGCAATTTTTGTAGAAGAAATCCATAGAAAATAAACTGGACTGACAACTGACTAGAATCCAATTTTACTGAAGTGATATTGAAACACGGAGAAGTAGCTGTGCATTGATTAAGCCTCAGGCAGCTGCGTTGCTAATACTGTCTCCTGAACCTGTATGCTCTGTTATCACCATGGCAACACGACCATCAGAGCAATCCAGAGAGCATGCAACACTACAGACGGTTCATTTACATTTGGGATAGACGTGGAAAAGACCTGGGCTTTAATAAGCCCAAATTTCTTCTAGTGCATGCAGGAAAATGAAGCCCAGAACCATAATTGAAGTTCATAAATTAAAGTCATAGAATAGCAAAGTGGAAAATGCTCTCAGGATTTTAAATATGTGTATTTACTCTGGATTTTATAATAAGACTTTCCACCCTCCAAAATTCTCCTGATCCGTTACATTACTGGCAACAGTATACTGTTAATGTCTCGCATAGCATCCAGACAGGAATTGCTCATACTGTTAATATTTTAATCTTAGTCACACCCACCCTAAAGTTGAAGTGGTCTTCAGATTATGGACCTTATCTTTAAAATCTAAGTAGTTTTCTCAAAAATTCAGATTTAGACTTTATACTATACTTCAAGTAGTACCAAACTTGTGAATACTTCTGTCTGAGGTATTGTGATGCAAATGGAGTAAAGGCCTACAAACATCTTTAAAAGCATCAGAATTGGCATATCCCCAGACTCATAATTCTGAGTAAGGCTATGCAACATCAGAATTTAGGACTGAAACTTTAGCAGGCTAATGGAGTTTGAGCTTTGAAAAAAGCAAAACAGACCCAGTACGGTTCCTTTAGACCTTAGTGTCTTCCCCATTTGCCAAAACAGACTCAAGTAGAGCCAAATTAGATGGAGGGATTTTGGTTTCCTGTGGCTCATGGGTTATATAAGACAGTTCTGTATCAATCCAGAGGACATGACTGCATTATCATTCCCTAGACATACGCTTCATGTCGCAGCCAGCGTCATCCTTTTGTGAAAGTCAGTCACTCAAATGGCAATCCAGTTGACAGCGTGGTTCCACATATAACTGTTCCAGTACAAGTCACAGGGCAGCAAATTAAATTAAAGTGGGAATAAGCGGCTAGAAACAGGTAGATAAGAATTATAGCCTATGTCAGCAAGACTATGTACCATTAGACTGAGAAGTGCACTATTATAAAAAGCAGAAGTCTACTATATTGGGGCACCTTTAAATGTAGATGTATGACTAAGAAACTGAACAAATACCTTCAAAATTTCAGCAAAATGTTTCAATAACGTTACACATATTAACATGCATTCTATACTCATGTGTACTGATTTTACAGAACGAAAATTACATAGATGCTTCTCCATCAGTCACTAAAGTCAGTCAGTCATTACACATGCATTAGCCAAATGTATGCATGTGTTCTGCCTCCCAACAGCACGGGCTCTTCCAGTTATGGACTACGTTGGGCACAACTCGAAGTTCTTTGTTAGGGCTGGAGTGGAGCTCCCCACAGGGCAGGAGGACTACCGTAAGAGGAAGTGCCTTCCTCTTAAGTTGTTTTGTTTGTTTGTTTTTAAGAGCAGTTATTCACAATGCCTCATGAAACCGAAATGCCACAGTAAATGCTGAGAGAAAGATTAAAAGGCATAAAGCAGTCAGAGGTGCAAGATAAAGCTACCAAATCTATTTCAGCTCCACCACATGGTATGTATGTAAACAGACACAGGCTTATATGGAATGGGTATATATAAAATAGCATCAGACAATTTAGCAGGGTATATATAAACTAGAAGTTGAAGCCAAAACAATCAGATACTCTTATGTTATAAAAATCCATCAAACTGAACCCAAGTAACACTCAAAAATGCTAAAAGTAGTAACACAGGTTTAAACACTCTTAAACAGCAAACACTTAAATATGATTTGAAGCCATTAAAGGGCACTCTTGTCTACAGTTATCTGCTCTTTTGAACGATGAGAAAAACTAAAATGCTGTCTTTTCCAAATGTACAATTACAGCAGTTCACAAAGCCAATTACAAACGAGTATCACCAGCTCCAGTTGCCTGCAAAGTAGAAACTTCATGAACAAAAGTGCAATTATTGTAATTTGTCACATTCCCATGCGATAGGCTGCACTACTGGCACAACATGTACGTTTAAGAATTATTCTGCAGAAACAGACCTCAAGCCCAGGCACTAGAATAAGGAAGATTATTTCTAGCACAAACTGATAATACATGTGATTAAAAGAAGAATACTAGAGGAAACCCAACACACAAACATCGTATCAGAAGCAGGAAAATTTATTTTTAAATCCCCTGGCCATAGACAATATTTGCAACCTGATCAGTTCTGAGCCCTGAATCTTGGTTCCTTGATTCATATTTACTGAAGTTCCTCTTTCCTTTTCTCTCTCTCCATTCTTTTCTACACATTATAGACCATGGGAAAAGTTGGTTCCTGATGAATACTATATTCAGATATTGTAAGCAACAATATTGCACTCATTTTATTACAGGATTTTACAATATCAGTGAAGATAGTTTCTCAATAATTGCATGCAATATAGTAAGAGAACAAGTCACTGTCCTTTTACTCATTCACATTTCCTGCTACAGCAACCAAAAGACTTTCCACCTACAGGAAAAAGACCAAAACACATACTAGCAGACAAGAATTTTTCAGAAACTGAATTACCTCTAATAAAAAAATATTTTAAAAAAGAGAAAGCACTTTGCAAATTTATGCCACTAGTCTTCTGAAAACTGTTAACAACTTACAAGGGTCAAGAGCCCAATGCAGTTTAGTTCCAAAAAAGCATTAAACATAACTACCTTTAACTAATAGATATTTTATGTTAAAGGATAACTTTTAATTCTGCTCTAAGTATATACTTGCCATTCACTGCAGACATTAGGAAATAAGGTGTGAATGGAAGTCATTCTGTAAAAATTAAAAAAAAAATGCCTATATAAACTTAAGTGATTCAACACATTGGAACTAAAATTGTGAAGTTAAAGAAATAATCCATAGAACTCAGATCCAAATGAAAATGAATTTTGGGAACTGGTAGATGTTTTGTATCTCAATTAGATAAAGTATTGATAGGGACAGATCAATGCCATGTATCACCATGTAAAATGACCCCTAGGAGGGAGTCAGAGAGAGTTCTCACAAACTAACATTCCAGTCTGTTAAATGCATTATGGCTTGACCCCCTTCTCATGTAAATCAATGAAGAATGGAGTCTAGAAGCAGTGGGAGCTATACAAGATGCCCAGCTTTCCTGTGAGACCGGATATCACAAAAGACTGACATTGTTCCCCCAGCCCAGCAGTTCTTTCAAGTCTTCTAAACAAGTCTCTGAAAAGTGAGCATTTCCCCAATACATACAGAAGATCATTCTTCAGTCCAAGTGTGGTTACTAAGATGAAACAGAAGGCCATCTCTTGGAAACATAGCCTTGAAAAATTCACTGTTAAATAGAGGTGCAGTTAGAGACTGTATCTATAAAGAGTATGCACTTAAGCTGTGTCCCAGTTCCACCTCAGGACAAGGCCTGTCTCTGTACCATCCCTTTTGCATTCGTCACTCTCTACAGGCCTGAAGGGAGCTAACCAAGACCCATCTTGATGATCAGGGGAAGAGGTCCATAGAGCCAACTGCAGAGAGCCAACTTGCCCACCTGCCCCACTGCACTGCCCCTCTACACCCCTCAAAAGGAGGGGGCTCCCACCTACCTAGGAAGCCACCAAGGGCTAGGAGGGAGATGGTTCACCACCACCAGGAGGGCTGACTCCTTGCTCTGAGGCATGGGAATGCATGCAAGCAGAATCCCAGCCAGCAAACCAATGAAAATGTAATTAGCTCCTTGTAAATTGCCAAGCTGAAAGGTGCGCTTGAGCAGGTGAAGGCAGGATTTTTTAAAACCAGTTTCTTGGCAGCTGCACACTAAGTCCCTGTGGAGACAAAAAGTGGATATATAGGAATGGTTATTCCATGGGAAGCGAGCAATCACTCACAGGGATTTCTTTTAATACCTCTTCATGTTAACACGGTGTAATGAAAGAAATTAAGCATAAGCTTTCTAATATAGAAGTATACACAGCTGAATGCAAAATCACAACATTTTCTAAGGACAGAGGAACAAAGTAATCACTATCTTGAACTATCCATTATTAGACGAATGACAAATTCTTTGGCAAAGGAAGCAGAGACTGTGTGGCACAGGCGGAGTTTTATGCATGCCCTAGTAGAAATGTTTGGTGACAACATGAAACCTGGAACAGTTTGCAGATACCAAACATCTACATCTACATAACATCTACAAGGGCAGGCAGTCTTCTTATTTGTTCTAAATACAGAAAGCACTAATTGCATATTTAAGTCACTTATGCAGTACCCTGTAGTTTCATATACATTAACTTTTTTTTTTTTTTTTTGGACAGTTGTACCATTCATTCTGCTACAAGGTGAATCCATGTTTTCACTTTTGGGGAAAAGTTTCAAGTAAGCGAGCAATGATGGAGGAAAAATGGTTGTTCTGAAACTACTATATATGCAAAGCAACAAAAATCTGTATTTTAGCTGTTTCCTACAAATATATAAGGTCTGTTCTTAGTTCTCAATATGCAGACATCTCATCAACTTCAATGAGAGCCTTAAATATGCAGGATCATGAACAACTATTTCTTTATGGCTCTGTTCTGAGATGTCAATTACTTCTTTGAGAAATGTATTCAAGGACAGTGCAGAGAGGAAAAGTCTGATAGCAAAGAAAGGAGAAACTATATACACAGCTTTGGAATGGACTGCAGCAAAAATGGAGAAAAACCTTTCAAGGCAGAATTATGTATATACTAGACACATTTTTTATTTAAAAAATAAGACCTCTGAAAAATAATCCAATGCTTAAATAGAAGAAAGTGTTTTTCCCACATCCACCCCATTTCCAAAGCTTCAAGTGTGCAATAATATCCATTTTAGGAGAAAGGCCATAAGTTATAGAAATTTGAGGGCAAAATATAGACAAGGAGGAGGATAAAAGTAGTCATTTCTTTCCATTCTCCTTCTATCTTCCCATCAAGTAGTCAGCCTGCAGTCTGGAGTAGTAAAGGAGACTCCAAGCAGGGAAATGTTATTTGGAATGCTCACCTCAGGGCGAAAAAAGACTTCCAGCTAAACAGATTATCTGGCAATTACTAGCAAGAAGAGTTGCAACTTCCACACCTTCATCCAGTCAGGCTTCAGTGGGGAAAGTACCACTCAAACAGCTGTGCAATCACATTCATCTTCCTCCAGTGATGTTTTGCTGACTGCGCGTACCCCCAAACCCACATCTCTATCTGTAGGAATATCTACAAATGCTAAATCAACAGTTCCTAAAGCATACTCCTGAAAATCCTACATGTGACATCAGATAAAAATTTACATTGAAAGATATGTTCTGTAATAGCTCCGAGTTTTGCTTTGTACTGTACCCAAAAATTATTTTTCTAACCTCTATTTCTACTGTCCAGACTTCTTATACGAGCAGCTGAAGAGGTTTCACCTGCTCACATTATCCTTACATACTGATTTTTTCACAAGGCATTATTCATTCAGGACTGATCTGAATTCCAGCAAAGTCAGTAGAAATATTCTTGTTGATTTCAGCAATCATTTACAGGGCAAAACCAAACCTTGTTAGTGCAGCTTAGAACCTGAACCTGAAGTGGTGCATTGTGTGATAGCAATTATTTGCAGGATTTAATATTTGAAATGATTACGATCAAAATAGCTGACATTTTATACTAGTTTAGAATCAGGCGAGCAGTCCTAAAAATGCCAAACCCATCAGACATTATTTACGTAGCTAGTGGACTCAGATAAATATTGACCCGCAACCATTGCCTTTTTGCCTGCGTTCCCTTGTATTATTTCTTCCCATCTTACAAAAGGTTTGAGGTAGAGATTACTTTTTTTTTTTTTAATGTGATCTTCACCTCCAAGAACTACTACAATACAATTAAATAAATATCAGTTTTTCAAAGTGCACAAGGGAATATTAGGTGTACAGCATACTTACCATATACTTCATAGGGGATTTCATGGTCTGTATGCTTGCACCAAATTCACCGCCTGATTCCAGTTTAGTCTAAATATCTCCTGATTCTGTCTCAGTGAAGTTGCAGTGGCATTAAAAAAAAAAAAAAAAAAGGCTTTGAACCAAGCCCTTTGTCTTCCAAGATGTTTCAATTAATTTATTCTACCTGTTGTTGAATCCCTTGCCAGGGATAGTCCCTGGCAAATGAGAGGGACAAGCAGGTGATCTTCTATGTCATCCATCAGATTTCACAGGATTTCCAAAACCAGAATCATCTTGAACAAGAAACATATTTAGGATTGCTTATTAGTGCACAATAATCAAAGCAATTAAAAGGAAGATTTCTTTCCCTGCCCAAAATCCTAAGCAGATGCAGCTCAGCTGCTGCCTTATTTCAAACAAGGAAATATTTACATAGCAGCAGTATATATATGCCTAGCACAACACAAAACTAATATCATCATTTGCTGTAATGACAACTTGACCACAGATAGTGGTGTCAATACTCCAGCATAAATACATTCATAATTACATGTCCTCCTTAAGCCTGATGCCAAGAGCTTACAGGTGGAAGGTTTATGTTGACAAGTGGGAAGTTATATAAAAAAGAAGTCCTGTCTTAGCAAATAGTTTTAACAAAATATCTATCATACAGACAGATCAATCCTTAGCATCTTTACCCTTTTTGGAAGCTTACTCTTCTTCAGCTTCATATTTCTCAATAATCAAGCCCTTGAGGTAGGGACATTATAGACGAAGGAGGAAAAAAAGGTAAAGGATAATACAATCCATGGTGTTACAAAAACAGTATTAATGTCCTGACTGTATTAGTCTGTCACTGTCTAGAATAGAATGAGTTCCTCAGCAAAATGTTATTCTTTGAGGGTGAAACGAACAGAGTGAGTTTTAACTGCACAGCATGAAGAATAGAGCAAGTTTTAACTATATCTTATATTGGCCTGTACGCCCCATAACATCAATTCAGAAAACTCTACATTCAATTTGGGCTTAGGCTATGCTCCCACAGTTGAAGTTTCCCTTTCATAATTCAGAATTTCTTGGTTTTCAGATATAAAGTTTCTTCAATCCACAAATGGCGCAACCATCTATTCTTCCCTTTTTTCTTATGAAAGACAAGAATTATTTTAAATCAGATTGTCCTTCACGCTTCAAACCAACCACTATTTTCATTCTGAAAAACAGTAAATTTTCCATTATATAAATCTGAGCAATAAATTCTGATCCTATGACACCTTACCTGATTTCATGAGAACTCAATGTCTAATACTGAAGTACAGAATATTAAAGATAGTTCATCATAATTTACTCAAGATAAAGATGTTTTGTTTCCTAAGAGCTTCACATATGTTGCCAACATGTTAATCATCTCAAGCAGCATTTCCAAATGGAAGTACATGGTTCTCTCTTAATCATACAGAAGATATCAATGTCGTCTTCTGCATTACTTCAGTATTTTACAGGAATCTACCAGTTTCTCTCAGTAAGATTGATTTACACAAGTTACCACGAATATTCCTTTGAAGAAAGTCACCCAGTCTCGTACGCTGTCATTTCTAGTAAAAAAAACTTCGTCAAATGCATGGACCATTGATTGATGGCTCATTTTCCCTGAGATCCAGCAAAGAACCCATGACATAAGAGGTGAGCAGAACAGTGACAATTTATCTGTCAGTAACATAGAAAGCCACTGTTTACTCCAGATATGCAATGATGAAACTCAACTGAAATCAAGGGAATTCCACCACTGTAGTGTAACACAGTGATCAGTCAGGCAGAAATCTTTTAAAAGTCTGACAGTTTGAGTTTCCCTCCACTTCCTCTCTTCCTTCCTGCCCTCTGAAGTGTTTAATTCCATTAGTAAAATAATTTGGGAAGAAAGTTCCTAATAGGGTACAGGACTAGGTGTCAGGAAATGCAGCTTCAGTTCCTGTCACTTTTCAGTCACTGAAGAAGTTACTGTTCCTCTCTGCTTCCTAATTACACATTCTTTTATTCTCTTTTAGGAAGGCAGTCAACAGAAAAGCAGTACAGTCCCTGGTTTTAAAAGTTTCAGTTCTAAAGTCCACAGTGATGAAATCATTCTATTTAAATTCCAGTATTTTTTCCAAGACTAAATCTCAACAACTCAGTTCTCTCTCAGGCCCCATCTTGCCTGAAAACATGGAAGACACACTATCCTATATCCACCAGATAAGATGAGATGGAAATGCTTCTGAAATTTCCAAAATAAAATAATATTCAAACATATCATAAGACTGGTGAGGGTAGCAGCTGCAGTGTTTACTCATGCTGATAAACCTTTTCGGTAAAACATATTAAACTTGATTTTTATGCTCAGTTCAAGAGTAGAGTTCAACAGTAGTAGTTTCAGTAACACCTAACAAATAGTGCCTCTACTGTGAATATCAGATTTTGAAGCAAAGGACATCAAGCTCTCATTTTTATGCTCTACTCAGGCAACTAGCAGCATGTGGAAGTTACTAGGCTCTGGACTATGCCACACCGTTTGGTGCGATGTGACAGTTTTCAGATTGACTGGTGGGCTGGGGGTTGGAATGTATTGCTGAGGCTCTTCATTGTAAGCCTACTATTGTAATGTCAATTAAAAAAAGCTCTCAAGCACAGAAATGCTTATTCAAGGATTCTGGGGAGCAGCTCATTGTAATCGCCACCACAGATGCGAAACATATGCTACAAAGTTAAAATGTCTTACTGCTTCTGTCTGCTGAATTTTACATTTCCTAATGACTGATACAGAAACAGGTGCTGTTATAAAGTCATGGGAAAGCACCAAGTTAGCCATATGACTACAGTGGTAATGCAAAGTTGGCCACAGGAGGGGAAGACTTCAAATCAAAACATGTGTAATTCATTTTCTGTTCAGAATATTCTCTGGTGACATTTGTACAAACCTCTGGGTGTTCTCTGGGTTTTCGCAATCTATTTGTGATGTTTTGCAATTGGTTCTAAGGCAGTTTCTGCTCTACAGAGTGACAGCAGCAGCAGCAGCAGCGATTAAATGAGGCTGGAATGCAAGAGCCTGCTGCGCTTCCCCTGCCGGGTAGCAGCCAAGTTTCAGCACTTGGGAACTTCAGGGAGCTTTTGTTGGGCTTTTTCTTGTTTTCCTTGCCAACTTGTGATTTGTTCTGTTTGACTTACTTCCCTCTTCCTTAAGATTGCCACTATCTATGACAAGCTAATTATGATATACTCAGTTCTGAATACTTTTAGAAAGATGTCCCAGAAGGTCGAGTAATGTTTTAATAGAGATGAGGAGAAAACAGCAGGTGCTTGACACCTAATTTAGAGCTGCCAGTCTGAAATAACAGAAGACATGAATGTACAACGCATACCATGCACATATTTATTAACTCTCCCTGTAGCTGTAATAGAGAACTCTAACCTGGCCAATGGATTTCACTCTTCTTCCATATCTCTTTTCCACTCTTAAGTTTATGCAGAAAAAGCAATGTAGAGTTTGGAAAATCCAGCCTCTCTGGAACTTTTAACCTACAGAGATTCATCAAAAGTGGAATTAGGAATTGAGACTAGGATAGTCCCATTGCATTCAACAGCAACTGAAGCTGTTCCATACTTCTCAGGAGAGGTCTCACACTTTGCAGGATTTGCAGTTAGAAAAGCATCAGTCACAGAAAATGACTACAAATACTACTGGCCCTATCTTAAATAGTGCAGCCTGTCCCAAGGAGTCATAACAGCCTTACAGCGAGTCATTCCCCCAAACACATGAATTAAAATACAAGTTCACCCTGCTTTCTTCCCACCCACAGACCTCAAGTAGTTTGTTAAGAAAATCCTTCTTTGTCTGATTACAAGCTCATAAGACAGTAGCATGGGGCTACACCATTCTTTTTTCCCTTAGACGATTCTTTCAGACATCATATTCCACATGTATCCTTGGTTCACTGGAGTTTAGATTTTCTTAATATGTGCTTCCCTTGAGAGATGAAACTTGGAAGGGCTTAGATTAATTTTACTAGCCTCATTTCCTCTGGTAGATATTAATTTTCTTGCACTGTTACATACCTATGCATTACTCTGGTGATGCCTGAGACTCCCTGCTTTCCTGTTTGGACACTGAGAGCCAGATTCACCAAGCAGCCTAAGCTAGAAGCCTAGCACCCTGAGCTGCACATACCAATGGTAGATACAGGTTGAGGCACTAAGGCATCCTCTGGCTGCGCCCCTCTTTCTCTCTCCATCCACTATAGGAGCATCAGACTCCTAATTTGGGAGATCTAGTCAAGTGTCTATAAAATTAGGTGGTTAGGCAGTATGAGCTATGCAGAGTCACAGCCAAAATCTGCAAGAATCAAAACGGTACCATTAGATATTAACTCTGACTTGCTGTAGATGCTCTTCTTATATTCACGTATGTTTTATACACCAGCAGGCTATATTAGGCACTGAGTCCAAACTGAATGTCTCAAAATGTGTTTAGGAACAGGCACAGAAAAAAAAACCAAAAAAACTTATGGAAACTGAGCAATAGCTTTCCTAAAAAGTTCATGGGATAGCTCACTTGGGATAGGCAAGCTGGTACAATTCATCAGCTGTGAGACTGATATGATTACAGTAAGTCTAAAGCTGAAGTACAAGATGCAGAGCAATCACACATGAGAGTGATGCTAATTAGCACATCTTCTGTAATTAAGAAATAAAATTGGCAGCACTCATGAAGGAATCACTGGACTTAAAACTGAGATACAAAAAGTGAACAGTGAGACAATCCTGCGGCAATCATACCCATTTTGAATGCTAAAGGTAGAAACATCTGTATACTTAAAAGTGGGGGACTGAGTCAAAATGCTTTTTGTCTTTATAAAATAGGCAAAAGAGGAGAAATGCAAGGCCTAGTTGAGAAATTTTATGATTTTAGAAATAAAATACAGGTCTAAGAATGGTCTGAATATACTAAAAATTAAAAACATTAAAATTTTAAACAAATAATAGGGATAGAGGTAAGAGAATCTTTCAGAATTTAACTTCACAAAAATGATAAAAGACCACTGGAGACAGTTTACCTTGTGAATAATATAAGTAGAGACAGATTTTAAAGACAAGTAAAACTGTAAAGGACCTCAAAACTAGAAATATCAAGTCTGAACTTTGTGTCCACAGAGCGGGGGGGGTGGGGGGGGAGGGAGGGAGGGAAAAGAAAGGATATTGTTACCCTCCCTTACCATAGTGGAGTACGGTAAGTCATGCCAGATCAATGAAGTATGCATGCATTTCTTGCATTCATGCAAAGGAATAAGATTCTTAATCATTGCATGACTTAATGATCTGTGTTGTTCTTACATAACCATCTGAAACTCCTGCCAGCTTACATCTATTTCAGATGCTACCTTTTTTTTTTTTTTTGGGGGGGGGGGGACGGGACGGGACTAAAAAACACTAAAAAAATACAATGAAAAATCCCAGACAATCTGGCTAGTCTATATGTATTGAGGGCTAACTAAAAAACAAACAAACAAAAAAAACCTGTAGCCACTGTTAACACCAACACAATTTATGTCCCACTTTCTACGACTGCAAAAACATCACAATTATTTTGACAAAAGAAAGAAAAAAATAGGCACAATTGACCTTGATATTCTTTTCATCTCCTTATTGTGAAAGATGCAACACACAGCTATTGGGGCTCTTTAATGCTCAGGAGACAAGGACAGAGGACAGCAACTGCAAGGAAACTCTCCAGATGGCCAGCACATTTGCTTAGGTAAGTCTTTAAAGCCAACAGGGCAACTGGAAGAAATCACTGAAGTCACCACCCTTAAGTCAGAACTGGCCCGTAACAGAAATCTGTATTATTTGTGTTAAATGTTTCCTCCATCCCATGATTGCTCCAGGACAAAAGCAAAACCATGCTGTCCTATTCACAGGCCATACTATGAGGCCTGAAAATGGGACCAAGGAAGAAGACTCATTTCAGTAGAAATCCACTAAAAATCCTCCTGTGAAATAGCATTTTACATAGAAATATATATATGATAGCATCTTATTAATAACACAAAGCTTTCTTTCAGTGCTCTATCCCCTCTGAAGTATGTAAGTGTATGAGGGATGGGAAGAAAAGACATTAGTTATTGAACTGAGAATAGATAGTCCTCATGATACTCAGAAGACCCCTGGGAAACTGGACTTTCTTGTAAAGCACTTTTGAGATTGATGTGCTTATGGCTCAAGTGCTTTTGCTTTCTCTAAAACTGTCAAATAAATACCAAAGAAGTCCTACTTATAACACTACTCTGTACAAGACCTCAAAATTTCACCAGCTAACCCAGTAACCCTTATCCTCAGGTACAGTACCCACTTGTCTCCAGCACAAAAAGCACAGCTATCTTAGTATTTATGAAACTGAATCTGTAAGTCTCCCAAACTCAGGCATATGTCCTGCACTGCCCTTCAACAGAGCTGCATTAAGTTGGTACTTTCACATTTGCATAATTTAAACCTGGAAAGAGCTGGCTACACCTCTAGATCTCTCAGGTTGCTGTGTGTCATTAATGGAAGGAAAAAAAAACAACTAAAAAAGAACTACCACCAACACAGGAACTAGCAAACAACAAAGATTGAGTATTCTCAAAAATAAAAAGGCCACAGACTACATTTTTATAGCTAGTACTATGCATTCTTTATAACACTAGCAATATCTGTAGCAAACTGCACTTATTAACCAGAAGCCTAGGACCATCATGGTCACCTCAGTAAATTAATGCTGCAAGGAGACCTTAAGTCAAAATGCAAAGTTGTGTTAACGTAAAACATGCAAAACCCTTTCTGCAATAAGCAGTGGATTTTGGCAGACAGCTGTGACACCAGTGTGCCATGATCCAGGCTGGCTGTCATCCAGCATCCACATCACTGGTTTCAAACTTTAAAGCTACAGTGGCTAATATCCATGCTAAAATGGGTGCCCCATGGGACTAAATCAATCTGGACAGAGGACTACATAAACATCACATTTCAGCAAGAATTCAAGCTAGCTGTCAATGTAGACATGCCCACTGTGTAAATACACTGCAAGTGTAACATCTCAAGTCCCAGTCAAGATACTGCCTCTTAGCAAGGATCCTAGTGATCTTATCTAAACCAGCAGCTGTAGAAGCACTAACAAATTCTCCAATCCAGCTAGATACCCTGCATCTAGCCACTCCCATACCAGTTAGACTTGCACCTTTATCTTTGCAGGAGAGAAACCCAGACATACAGGACAGAAGACAAGGCCAAGAGCATTCCAGGTCCTTCACTGGACTTTTCAGGAGCAGAACCCTAGGACATGCTGAAGAATGCACCTGTCCCTCAGCATAAATGTAGTATTAAAAAAGCAAGTTTTTTTTGTTTTATGTGAGGCAAAACACTCAGCAGCATTTTCTTCTTTCTCTCAGACACTTAAAGATATCAATCTTGCTAATTTTTTTGATGGAGGGTAGTTTTATACTTGGCTTCCGCTGCATGAGTTAACTCAAAACTAGCTAAACACAACAACAGCATCAAGCTAGCTGTTATCTTAAATAAGAGTATTTTTGACTGTCTTCCTTCTTTGTTCTCCTTGCTTATGTATTAAACAATGAAGTGCCAGTTAAAACTTCCGATTGTCCTTGCAGTTTCTGGAACATTTCTTCTCCAGAGGAACTTTTAAATGCTCCATCCTTCCTCTTGGAATATTTGTGTAGTTCACTTTACTTCTGATACAACGTGCTTGTTCTGTAATCAGAGCCAATTGAGAATTAGGAAGAATCATGCTTCATTCAATTGCTGACTGTAACAGGTCAGAGTTGCTTAATATATCACAACACAATAACCAGGTCCCAACCATCTCTTGCTAGAAAGATTTTAATGGCATGAAGACTATTTCAGATCAAGGATATAACCAGTTCTTAAAAGTACCCTGCCAGCAGCCCTTCCTATTTTCTGGTAAGCTCTAAAGCTTTCATAAATGCATCTGAGGTAATGGCTTGGGCATAAAGATGGCCCTTTGAGTAATGAGGTAAATTAAAACTTAGATGTTTCAGGAAATCATGGAATCTTTTGCTGAGGCTCTCAAATTATTGGATTTGAAATTCTTCCAGTTCCTGATGGGTTCCGGAGAGTTTTATTATGGATATTTCATGGAGACACTGAAAGCTCACCATCTCAGCAACAATTTCAAAGCAGCTGTTCTTATGCCAATCAGAAAGTTTACATGTAAAGAAACCACAAATGGGATTTCATACACCACACTGAGTCACCCTAGAACATGCACAAAAGTAACTTTTCTAACTTTTCATTTGCTTACAAATCCTCTCCCCCCTCCTCCCCCCCCCCACTGAGTTAAGGTAGGACCAACAGGTCCTACCACAATATATTTTACCACAACTTAAATCACTGAAAGAACATACCCCAAGTTTTGGTGACAATAAATTTAATTGATAGAATAACCATAGAAGAGTTCAACAGCCTCCTCTGCCACTTTAATAAATGTATTGCACTATTATAAACAGGTTTTATAATGAAAGTGCTCAACAACTTTGGTAGCTTTTAGTAGGTAGCCACTATACCCTTCCTTTATCTTATGTCTTCTCCCTTTTCTAATACAACTTAATGTGCTATTTGCTTATTTTACTGAAACAGTTCAACAGGATCATGGTTTCAACAATTTTTTCCCCACAATAATCCCCAAGTCTTTTGCTTGATCACTGTGCTGGATGATTGTTCCACTTAGTAGGTATTCCATAGATTAGTTCCTTACTTCAACTTTAATTATCTTACATTTCTCTACATTGAACTCTATTTGCCATCTGCTGGCCTGGTCTCAAGTGAAACAATTCCTTCTAAATTTGATTACATTACTCTGCATTATTTGTTCTGCCTCTAATCCTGGTATCATATGCAATCTTGGAGAGTTTTTTTTTTTCTGATATTCTTTTTCAAGTCAGAGTGATAGGTATCAAGAGAAAGGGCTCAGCCAGTTCAGAAGAGAATTTTTTTTTTCAAAATGAATTCCAGTGTTCTTCAGTAATTTAAAAAAATAAAGAAGCTTGTGTTTCATATACCACAGAAAATATAAATTACATACTGTCATAAACAGGCTGTGTACTGTGTCCTTTTCTCCCAAGGAAAGGTGACCTAGAAGTCCTCAGAATAAATTGTTCACCATTTTGGAGACCTCCGATCTTTGTGAATCCTATTCATCCTTAAAATTGGTCTTAAATGGACCTGTGAATCAGCCGATTTTAACTCCCTCTTGCAAGTTTTGTTTTCTTTTATTGGCAGTTAATAGCTGTATTTTGCTCCTAGAGAGACCAATCCAAAGCCTATGACATTCAGTTAGTTTCTTATTGGCTCTAATAGGCTTTGGCTCAGGGCTATCTTTTTTTTTTTTTTTAACCCAAAGAACTCCAGCTAGCTTAATTACAGACAGGAAGATAATTATCTAATATTTACCTTTTACAATATTGAGTCAATATTGAGTCCATATTGAGTCCTAGAGCCTACAACTAAACTAAACTAACAACTAACTAGAGGCTACAACTAAAGTATAAGATTAGCAATAGGTTTTGATCATTGCTTTTTAACAATTTGCCAAAGTTAGTGGTAGCATAGAATCAGAAACAAGACTCCGCATCAGTAATCATTAGACTACTCTGACTTTCCTTTAGATTTATTTCACAGTAAATGATTTCTCAGTATTCCTTTGAAGCAGATTTTATCTGTAGTGTCTGTCTGAAGACCGTGAAGTTAACTCACAATCAGATTAAAAATTGTTACCAAATTCTTAAGGTAGAAAGCAGGATTTTTTTTTTCCAACTGAAACAGAGACAATCAAAGACAAAACCTGAAAAATATTTCATTTGCTGAGCAGCAGGTTTTGATTTCCTCTTCAACTGATAATGGTATCCTTAAGACAGGCATAGAATCAGGCTTTCTGCAGACCAGAGGTTCTGATGTCAACTACAGCAAAAAAAGATAGTGCCTTTTGAATTCAGGCCCCATTAAGCATTAAAGAGGTTTTTTTTTTTTTTTTTTTTTTTTTTTTTAAGTACTTCCAAATGTCTGTCTGATTCAAATACACATATTCAAACTTGAACTGGAACAACCTGCTTTAGCTGGACATGTTTTGAAGTTCCTTCCAACTCGCATGATTCTAAATCAGTTGATCCTGATCCACTCACACATTCCAATCAGCCTCTAAAAGACAAATGGAACAAGTCTTGTAGGTGTCTGGCATATTAGCCATTTTTACATCCTCCTCCTAGAAAATGCTTTTGTATCTTAAGATCGCCCATTAACATCACTTCATAAGGATATTTACAAGAGGTTTAAAATACTATGAATTTAGAAGTTTGTAAGACATTCTTTTGATCCATATTTAGGAAAATGTGGTAATTCAAAGAGCAATTTGCTTTCAAAACTGAGTTTTATGTGCAGTCACACCCCCTCGCTTCTGGGGTGGACTGTTCTAGCTGAATGCTCAGGTTTGCAGTGCATTCTACATATGTAGTCCAATAGATTGAACTATTTCTTTAAAATAACAGCCTGCCTTCACAGAATCACAGAATCGCTGAGGTTGGAAGGGACCTCTGGAGATCATCTAGTCCAACACCCCTGCTCAAGCAGGGTCACCTCGAGCACATTGCACAGGATCGTACCCAGGCGGGTTTTGAATATCTCCAGAAAAGGAGACTCCACAACCTCTCTGGGCAACCTGTTCCAGTGCTCTGTCACTCTCACAGTGAAAAAGTTTTTCCTCATGTTCAGATGGAAGTGCCTGTGTTTCAGTTTGTGCCCGTTGCCTCGCGTCCTGTCGCTAGGCACCACCGAAAAGAGTCTGGTCCCATCCTCTGGACACCCTCCCTTCAGATACTTGTACACGTTGATAAGATCTCCTCTCAGCCTTCTCTTCTCCAGGCTAAACAGGCCCAGCTCTCTCAGCCTTTCCTCATAAGAGAGATGCTCCAGTGTTGGGGCCCTTGCAGTGCTTCACAACAATAATCTGTGAGGATCCCTGCGGCTATGTGAATTGTCCTTGAGCATTCCTAGACCATTACAGAAGGGGAAGATAAGTAGTGGTAAATAAGTAAAGGAGGGGGCTGATAAGCCCCTCCACGTGAACAGCAACTTTGCACCAATCGTGTATTCGCTTTAGGCGCGTGAACAGAAACTGTAAATCAATCATATTAAGGCAAACACCGCGTGCTTCATAGCAGCTAACCAATCATAGTGGCCAAGGTGCCGCGTGCCTGCATGCCACGACTGCACAAACATATATAAGATGGGCACATTGCTGAATAAAGTGGAATTGAATCTGCATTCTGTGACTGCGTATGATTCTTTCCCGCTACTCCCGCGGACCGTGACACTCCAGTCCCCTAATCATCTTTGTAGCCCTTCGCTGGACTTGCTCCAGGAGTGCCACATCCCTCTTGTACTGGGGAGCCCAGAACTGGACGCAGTACTCCAGATGGGGCCTCACCAGGGCTGAGGAGAGGGGGAGAATCACCTCCCTCGACCTGCTGGCAACACTCTTCCTGATGCACCCCAGGATACCATTGGCCTTCTTGGCCACAAGGGCACATTGCTGCCTCATGCTTAACTTGGTGTCCAGCAGCACTCCCAGGTCCTTCTCCACAGAGCTGCTTTCCAGCAGGTCAACCCCCAACCTGTACTGGTGCATGGGGTTATTCCTCCCCAGGTGCAGGACCCTGCACTTGCCTTTGTTGAACTTCATGAGGTTCCTCTCCGCCCACCTCTCCAGCCTCTCCAGGTCTCTCTGAATGGCAGCACAGCCCTCTGGTGTATCGGCCACTCCTCCCAGTTTTGTATCATCAGCAAACTTGCTGAGGGTGCACTCTGTCCCTTCATCCAGGTCATTGATGAATAAATTGAACAAGACTGGAGCCAGTACTGACCCCTGGGGGACACCCCTAGCTACAGGCCTCCAACTAGACTCTGTGCCACTGATCACAACCCTCTGAGCTCTGCCATTCAGCCAGTTCTCAATCCACCTCACTGTCCACTCATCTAGCCCACACTTCCTGAGCTTGTCTACGAGGATGTTATGGGAGACAGTGTCAAAAGCCTTGCTGAAGTCAAGGCAGACAACATCCACTGCTCTCCCCTCATCTACCCAGCCAGTCATTCCATCAGAGAAGGCTATCAGATTGGTTAGGCATGATTTCCCCTTGGTGAAGCCATGCTGACTACTCCTGATCACCTTCTTTTCCTCCACATGCTTGGAGATGGCCTCCAGGATGAGCTGCCTTATCAATCATACTCCAGCAACTCAAATCCTGGTTACCCTTAGGGGCTGATCCCTCACTGTTCAATTTCCTGCTGTGATGCAGCAGATACAACTTGCCCTTGTCTAATTTCTGAAGGGCTTTAACTCAAGTTCCCATACAGTTCAGTGATAGCATTGATTTTGTTTAATACTATAAAGTATCTAGTACTATTGTTTGTAAAGTGACATCCTCTTCATCCACATTTACATATTTACAGCAAACTCTCTCTTAATGGCTATTTGTTTCCACAGAAGGAGTATCTTTACTTGAACAGTGACTTTTGAAAAACATCTGAGGAATCAGTTATATGCAAACACATTTAACTAGGTGTTATAAAAGACACAGAAGTGTTTGTGCTCTACAAGCCTTAGCACTGGCTTAAAATTATGAGCAGAAGCCTCTCCCCTTAGTGGCACAAAAGTGTTGGCATAGAAGTATGTTGCTCTCCTACTGCTCACCCTTATCCTTTAGCCACTGCTGACAGAGTTCTCCAGTGGAGGACAGCAAGAGTTAGGGCTTTTTCTAAAGTAGCTTTAATTCTCCATCAGCTTCCTGCCAAGAAGTCTGCAGGGCCAGCAAGGAATGATGTTAGGAAGTCACTTTTTGTTGCTTGGATTTTAAGCTTTATTTCAGTTTGAGCTTCATTGTTCAATATTTTATAATACCTTAAGAAATACACTGTAAGCACCAGTAAGGGACATCTGTACTGCACAGAATATTCTCTCATCCCACTAATAATGGGCCCACCAGCACTTAACAAACATGCCCATGAGCTTTCTAAGAGGTGCAGTTTATCATTGGATTATCCAAATCTCGACCTTCCATCTTATCCTATTACTTACCCCTGTAGAGAGTAAATGTCATACCTGTCTTTATAATAGCATTTTGGTCTCAGTGGTACACCACTGCACAGTTTCAACTACAAGATCCATAAAGGCTTCCTTCCTGCAAATGCCTTTGAGGCACAGAATCTTCACTAGATTTACTGGAGGATTAAAATGCACCTCCTCAAAGCTGCCCAGCAACATCTCCTAGCATCTCCATCAAGCTCTGGTAAATACTATGGATTTCCATCGATTTTCAGATTACATTTAGAGAAGGGACTATCATTCAGTGTGAATTGTACAGAGCTGGGGTCCAGATCCATCACACTTAACTGAGGCACCAAAGGTAAGAGTGTAATAACCCTAAGTTCTCTCTGTAATCACTAGAGACAGAGGTTTTCAGAAAGCAATTTAGATCTTCGATGGCATGAATGGCTTTTGGAAAGTGCCCATCTCCTTCCAGTCACTACAGAGGGAGCCTAAGACAACAAGGTTCTTAGTTGAGGTATGTCAGTGTAGCGCTAAAAGTTAAGTGGCTGGGAGGTCCAAGCAGTTTCTGACTATTAAATACTGCTATGTTAGGCAAAAATAACATGGGTGCGTAGTTTTCTCTTTCGGAATCAAACACTGGATAAAATGAAGGGAGTAAATGTAAGGACCTTACCCAGTGATCCATATCACTTGCATGTAACATGCTATGGACTGTGGAAAACAGCCAACCTAGTGTCCACCCTGACCTCATTTAGAGCTCACATATCCCTTCTAGGACTCTTCATTATAGTACCCATATTATACATTGATTCCTAACTCCATTTCAACACTTACATCTAGATTTCAAATGCTCAGCAGTAAAACAGCTCTTTATTCTTGCTTTAAAACCTTTGTATATAGGATTTACATGTAAAAAAAAAAAAGTAATGACTTGCCCAAGTTCTTCTTTAGGAATATGCTGAGCAAGATCAACTGTAGCTAACTGTAATAAAATCATTACAGGTTATAATGTCACTTAACATTTACCTCACCAGGAAGAAAAAGTGGTGTGCCCAAACCCTTCTAAGGGAATAGAACCATTATTATAAGTCAGTTAGGCTTCATTAGTAAAACAGCAGCATTTGTGAGTCAGAGCAGCACTAGCAAACAGCAGGTTGGCCTATTTGATCCATTTTTAAATCCATTTCTATTAGTCCTCAACTATTATTTTCAACAGTAAAATGTTTAAACTGCTTACCATAACACAAAAATCACCTTCCTCAATGTATAATTGAAGCATTCAATAAATGAGGTATTCTGTCAAGTAATGAAAAACAGGGCACTATATACAAGAGTAAATATTTGACTGGTTCTTCAAATGAAAATTGCAGCATTTCAATATTTACTTTCAGTCAGAAGTGTTGATGATTTCCCTGCTGAGCAATAAAAGAGGAAAATTAAAAGTGCATTCATAATCACTTGATCTTCCTTTTAAAAAATAATATTTGCCAAAATATTCTCTGTATTCCTATTGTTTGTGAATTAGAAAATGTAAGCTTGCAAATATATTTGGAAGTGTTACTGTTTTAAAAATAGCATCCCAAACTTTGATTTTCAATATCTGTTCTCTGCCCTAAAGCAAATAGTAATTCCTCACTATGACAAGATGGATCTGGCATCCTCAAGCTATATCAGCATGAACAATCATCAGCACTTGCTGAGCATCTCTCATATTATATATAGTTCCTAGCATGTTTATGCTACAATGGCAATTATAAAAGTAACAGTGGCCGCCTGCAGATGCTTATTTGATCCATAACAAAAATAAGCCCTCGTATTGTTTATTATCACTGGTGTAAAATCTCCCACATCTGAGTAGGAGACAGATAATGGAGATCTTATTTTATCTCTTTAATAATGCAGTCTCTTGAAAGTGAATCATCAGTTACAACATATGGCAATACAGATGCCCCAAAATATCACTTCAATTTTGATCATTCAAAACATTCAGAATAAATCCCATCTAAGGTAGTAACAGTAGTCTGCCTGCACACCCCTTTCTTCAGAATTAAATGTGTATTTAACAGAACTAGATACAATTCACATGATGAAAAGTCATCTTATTCTTTGGATCCCACCTAAATTGGTAGCAATTGGATGCCTGTTAAGAATCTAGTCTCCATCTTCATAAAGTAAAATAAGTGAATTAAGGTAATGTTCTGCTCCTAGGATTGGTAGCATGATATTTATTTTAAGATTCAGTCTGACACTATTTTGAAGTACTTACTCTATAAATAAAGGGCTTAATCCTTAAGTATGCCCAAAAGCAACACCTCAGTATTAATTTTATTTATCCATACCAAACCCCTAGTTTTACATGAAAAGAAAGGTAAACAGATTTGATTTATCTTACTTTGACTATCTGAAGTTATGCAAATAGGCTTAGCCAGTCTTCTAGGCTTTCCTTAGGGTCAATAAAGAGAAACAGCCATCTCCAGAGGGCAATTCATCCCATCCCAAGATAAATGTTATGATACAGCTGAATTGCCCTCTGCAGTCACCTATCACTGATACACCTACTTTTTTAAGTAACTAAACCAAGATGAAGAGGTCCTCAGAGAGTTACTTGTCCAAAGTAACAGACTTAACTGAGTAAGAGCAAACCAAATCCAAAAATTCACTGAGTGAGTGGTGGGCCACAGTCAGCCAGGGATTCTTGGCACATAAATCCAATACATCTGCAACAGTGTTTCAGAAAATTAATCATAACACTTTGTTTTTAAAACTGTGCTACAGATAAAAAGCTATATAAATGTAACAATGACTGAATGCTGTTTTCTCTATTATCAAAATACTCTGAATTCCTAAAGAGGAAAAAATGTTCTTCTGAAAATGAGCAAATGCTAAGTTCAAAGTCAGATGGCTGACACTTCAGCCCATCACTCACCTGGTAAGGCTGGGTTTAACTATGAAATGAGGAAAACATCAGCCTTAGTTTTACATTTTCTCCTTCTGTCAGCTTGCATGAGTAACTTCCATCCCCTTTTGCACAGCTCTTAATGTATTAAATATAATGAATAATGGAGGCTCAAAGAGGAAAAGTCAAATATGACAATATAATTAAATTACTCAACATCCAGAAATCTCCTGGTTTTCAGATCTGTGAGTTAAATACATGCCAATTCAATTTCCTTAAACACTTGACAGGACCTATTTTCTATGAGATTTCTTGCTAACAGGCTTTCAGTCACCTTAAGTGCTCACAAAGTGCACAGAACTTGTATTTTACTGCACAGCCCTAATTGAGCTGTCTGGGCTAAAGTAGCTGAATGTTACAGAAATGCTTATTATAGAAGCCCACTTACTCTCAAACTAGAAAAGAATATTTTTGTAGATTTGGATGTAATTTATCCTAGGAAAAAAAAAAGAAAAAGAAAGCAAAAGGCCTTTTACCACCCTCTCATTTCAGTGAATTATGTTTATGGAGTTCTTTTGCAACTGAGAATCTGGTTTCACTCCAAGCTGAAGAGGAGCAAAGTCAAATACCTTTCAGTTGGCTCTGTTACATCTGATGTCTCTTTTTCTGACCAAGAAATATAACTTAATTCCTTGTGGTATTCAGTGGCAACCTCCTAATTAGCAACTGTTCACATCATAGCAGCATATGATATGATATAGCTACTATGATTTAGCATAGCATATGAATCAGGAGATATATTTTCCTTTTCAAAAAATATTTTGCTGTGCATGTTTGCCTTTTCTCCTATAACCTCATTCAGTATTCATTTCTACATTCCCTTTGAACATCTATCCATCCAGTCTGAGTTAAAATTCAAGTTTAAAGGCACGTAAAACTACAAAGAAAATATGTAAAAAAAAATTTTAACACCATCATATGAAATGCAACTGTGGCTGAAATAACACATCATGCTCAAAAAATAAATTCTTTCTTCTGTATAGTCCATATTCCTAGCTGGTGGCAGCAGAGGAGGGAAGGGATCAACTTCTCTTAAGCAGAAGACAAATACAGGTCTGTTACAGACTGGACAAGTCTTATTGCAGCCAATTTATTGTATAAAAGCTATAGCAAAGTTATCTTAGTTGTAAAGCAAGATGACATTCATACAAAAGCTGGTATCAGCACTTATCCCATAGGGGCCATTTGTTTCGGAACATTCTTTTTCTTGACCTGACCAGGGTCTTCCTCATTTTTTGTAGCTGAGCCTCAGAAAACAGCAACACTCTGCACTTCACAGCCGCCTGCATTCCTACCACCCCTTGGCTCCAAGCTTGCCATAGCTGTCTGCTCACCTTGGCCACTGCTGGCTCTGCTGCATGTCCAGGACCAACATAGCTCATTTGACCCTCTTGAGCAACTCCCTGCATCTCTGCTCCACGGCTCCAAGAACCCCCAGCTGTGAGTGCATGGCAAGGTCACCTGATTGACCGCCACACTGGGCCAGCATAGTTCAGCAGAACCCATTCATTTGATTTTTGGGTCACACCTTACCTGCAAGTGTGCTTGTACCTCACCTCCTGGGTGAGGCAACTGATCAGCTGGGAATCACTGATCTAACAGCCTCTTCACCTCTGCAAAGATAGAACACGCTCTTTTTTCTTCTTCCACATGCTCAGAGAAGAGATAGGAATACTCTGGTGCTTATATCAAAAATCCAGCCCTTGATTACTTTAATCTGAGATGACAAAGAAGAAAAGAACAGAAGTGAAGAGCAAAAGTAGAGAACCTTGTCAATCTCTTTTTAACCAAAAAGCCCCCAAATAATTATCCCATTAATCTAAAATAAACAACTATTTTCCCTAATAGACTCCCTTCCCAACATGCAATCAGTGCAATTACAAGCAGGGATATGAGATCACAAGATGGAAAAGAGATGGCACAAAGTCTTTGCTCTCCTGTCAAGTCTTCTTTTCCCCTGTGAATTACTTCCACTTTTCCAAATGATTCATTTTACTTCATTTACTTTTCTGAAGTGTCCTCACATTATAATTCAGTATCTACTAGACCTGCACCTTGACTGACTTTTTTTTCCCCCTCATGTCCATGCTTGGCAAGCATTTAATAGTAATTAAAGCTTTCTCTAGTCTATTCAAAGGGTATACAATAACCAACAGGCAGTGACTTTGACAGTCAGTCATGAAAACTGGAGGATGAGACCTTTGAGTGAATTTCCTTGAAGAAAAGCTCTGTAGATACTAAGTCCCAAACTACTACTGAGACGTTTTTACCACATGCCAGTGTGGCTTAGAAAGATGGTATGGACAATCAGAGACTGGCACAATGAGAGATTTGCTGCAGCCATCTGAATTTGTGTGATCTCATTCGCCCTGGGGTATTTCACCTTCTCGATATTAGTTTAGACTCCTTAGTGGCATGACATATCAACTGAAAATCCATAGCAATAAAACTAGCAGTGAAGCAGCCTTCATTGCTGAGAAATTAAGACAAAGTGAATCCCATGAGTTTCAAAATAATGATGAGATGACAAAACCAACAGCAATGGTAAAAGGGCAAGAACAGCTAAAGAGTCTCCCTGGGTCATCACTGGAAAACATATTATTCTGTATACATGCTCTTGATTTAGTGCTGGCTACACAAGGTCTATAGTACCACAAAAGATAATAAATCATTGCTCTGGATGACAGCCTTAGCACCTGTGCTTTATTATACAGCAGGGAGCCTTGTAACTTACCTGGAGAAGCAACTGGTGACCATACAGCATCTCTGCAAAAGAATCATGCAAATCCTATTCCAGCACACTCATTAGGTTCACTTCATTTTCAATGTTATTGAAGTCCACATGAACAGCCTATAGTAATATTTATCCTTTTGGCCTGACTATTGCTTTTAGGATCAAGTTACTATCACTTTGCTTCTTGCGCTAATATTTCTGATTTTTGAAGTAGTGCCAGCATATTTTTGGCAACACTCTGGAACTTCTACTAATTTAAAAGGAAAAGCAATGGCTAAAGAGTAAACTTACAAATGCCTAGGGACTTCTGTATTTGAGGATAGCTGGACTATTTATTTATGTGGAAGTGAAGCGATAGAAAAATCATTGAAAAAAGTATTTGACTTGGTACTGAGAGTCTTTGGTTTTTCTTTTTGTCAAATTAAATTGCACCAAACTTTTTCCATGTCATTGAAACTTTATCAGAGTTGAACAGAAATATTAGACTATGTGTCAGCATCAAGGAGAGAAATTCCACTTAAATTACTAGACCTCTATTTACATCAGCAGGGTGGAATGTCCCAGGATATTGGCACTATACAGATGAATGTGAAACTTAAAGTAACTTCATGTGTTGTGTCTCAAATTACAGCCTAGAAACATTTAAGAGAATTCTCAGATTTATTCTTCCCAGTGAATGAAGTGACTTTACACAGGTTCAGAAAAGTTTGAAAACAAAGCAAGCATGAAAAAAAATCTCCTTCAAAATTGAGGTATAATTTAACTCAATGGATTAAAATGTTTGAGAAATTAAAATCTACTATTAATTCCTTCTTTAAAGACAAAAACAAAATAAAAACAAATTCCTGCACAGAGTACACAAATAGCCATTAGCAGCAACAATAAATGCTGCACTAATTCCTGGTGTGTTGAACACTTACTTCTGAGTTCCAGAATGCATTTATTAATGCATTACCTATCATGACTTCACATCTGAGAGAAATTTGGTCATTTTCCTCTTCTCTTTTGAAGGCTAGACAAGAAACACATTATAAACTTCTGGCACAAGGGACCTTGCAGTGAAAGGAAGCTGTAAGAACTGTTTTTTTAAAAACAGAGCAAGGTCAAAGAAACATGACCATCCATGAAGAAAGGCAGAGGTCACATTCAATTCATTCCACAGTCCTCAGCCACTACTACAAAAAGTGTCTCCATAACAGCAATTTTTACGTTTATACAAATGCTGGCAGTGTTCTTTATCCTAAAGATTTAAGCAATCTTTCAGATATCCTGAATTCATACCATCAAGCCCACTAAAGATAAGAAACAAGTCTTCAGTCAAAAACTCTGTGGGAAGACACCAGAGAACTGAGCTCAATGCTCTGTGTTACTGAGGTCTGTTGCAGTGCTTTTAACTGGATGTGACCTCTTAAGTACTGAGTATACCATACCCAAAAACACAACTCTGCTCTAGACCAGCAAAGGAGTGACAGAAAAAATGAACAGTTGAGTCAAGCTGTGGTCCATCAAGAACATGGTTGAAAGATGCTGCTACATGACAGCAAGCTACAGGCCAGTTTTATTAACTATGGATATCCTCCTCTACGAAACAGGTCAGCTGCAAATGTCTCAAAATACTTTGCAGCGCCCACCACTATCACTTGTTTCTCAGCTTCATCTTCAGTTGTTTTATATCCATGAACCCACTTCAACCAACTCCTGGGCATCTTCACGGTAGTACATTTGTGCATGAGAAAGAATAACTAGACATGTATAATATCTGCATATTGAAGGCACATAAGTTCTTTATATTTAACTAAGTAGTCGCAATCTATATCCTGAAACAAGCTAGAAAGCCATGTGACTGCAGACAGGGGAATTACTCTGGCTGAACAACATATCAGAATAGGGTTCTGTCATCAGTCACTATTCTGGCTAGATGATACAGTTTCATCCTTCAGGTAAAGCCCTTCTTTCCCAGTTGTAGGCTGTGAGTCTTGTGAGTGGTGAAGAATTACAGCCCCAATATAAACATGCCTTCTTAAATTGTACCTCCATTTTTTCCCTTTTGACAATACAAATTTGGTCAGACTCTTTCCTCCCACACAGAAACTGATGAGAACCACAGTCATTAGAGATTTAATACAAATGTAGAAAATTGAATGCATGCTTTATAAAACACTCATGCGAACAGGTTTCATTAAACGGAGTGCATCAGTAGAAGGTCATTATCCAAGGAATAGCATGACAGCATTATAGCCTTGAGACTGCAATAAGAACAAATTGTAAGAACAGTATAGAGACTTCATATTGCTGTCCACTCTTATTTTGGTTGCCCTTACTAGGAATATTTCCAGTAAGTTCACCTTTTTTCTTTCCTTTAAGATGGTTAAGATATCACAGGATTGAGGTTCAAAAGATCAATGCTCCAAAGTTTCTGAAAATTGCAAGCAAGTTGCAAGGAATCTGCACTCCCTCATTTCAGGCTGTATTAGTAGTCTGCCATTCTACTTGCTTAATTGACAGGTCATTCTCTTTGCTTCTCAGCTTTCTGCTTCCTTCTAGATTCACTCAGCTGTTGGTCAAAAGTGAAATAGATACCCAAAACAGACTGTTCAGAAGCCCATAACTGATATAGCTTAACATTATCTTAAGGCACTGTATTAGCTCTAACAGTCCTGCTAACATCTAACAATCATTCTTGCCATAAAGTGTCTGATTTGTCACTCCCAGTGAGGAAACTAGGTGCACAAGAAAAAGGAGGGAGATCCAAGAATGAAATAAAAATAAGTAATTATTCGCTTTTCATATTTAGGATGTCATCAGCTCAATGCAAAAAGAGGCCCAATGCAGAGTATACAAATGTATAGACACCTATCACAGTCTCAGATTCAACGATCATATTGACAGCTGTGTACCTATAGCTTCATGATACTATGTATCAGCTGAGCTGCAGTCACAGCACATGTGCATGATTTTAGCCAGCTGCACGCACCAAATAAAAACTGTTAGCTCAAAGGCAAACTCACATTTGTATCAGACTAAAAAATGTACAGGGTGAGCATAAGCACGGAGAGAAAAAAATCTGAGACTGCATGATTAGCAGTGGATATATTTTTTGCAGGATACAAGATATGATTATAAAATAAATCAAAAACTCTGTTTTGGTGGTTCTTTGACAAACTACTGGCCTAGTCAAATATTATTTGTAATCATGGTTGGAAAACTTGGCTTAACCTATTCATTTAAAGGTTTTGTACTGGCAGTGCTCTTCTCATTTTTAGGATAAAATTTTAATATTTATGGATATGCATTTTCAGTCAAAACTATTCAATCATCTTCAGCACGATTTGCCTTTCTTACAGAAAACTAGCAATAAAGAGTAGAACTTTTTACTTATTTTTAAACTAATTTAACAAGTCATCTTTTTTAATAAAAATGTTTGTTTCGTCTTTGCCTTCTTGCTAGTCACTTAGAGATCTCTTTTTAAGAGTGAAAATATTGCCAAAATGTTCCCCATGCACCCAGGGCACATCTGGTTTAGGGGAGGATAACTAATCAGGGAGGTAACTTACCTCTGGAAACAATTCTAGGTTTGTCTGATTAACAAAGGAAAGAATGAATGCACAAAAGCAAGATATTACATCAGTTTATATTCACCTTCTCAGATTAAATTATTCATTTTTTAATAATATTTGACCTATTACCTCGTAAATTATGCCAGTTTCACTGGCATGCAGATTGGAAGTTCAGGAAGTGAACAAATTACCTTCAAAGTATTGGCATGCTGTGAGGCAGATTGTAACATCAGTATTCAGATCAAATATTTTGTACCATGAGTAGTCCCACAACAGCCAACAGGACCAGTTACAAAGATACAACTCAATCTTAGAGACAAAAGCACAAACGGATCCAATGGTTGGAGAGTAGAAGTTGAAAATAATTTATTAAAAATGTCAATATTTAGCAGTAAAGTAAGGTAATTACTTCTTGGGACAACTTTTGGTTGATTTGATAGCTTTCCTGTCACCTAAAATCTTTAAATCCATTGTAGATCTCTTCCTAAAACACATTCTAACTCAACTAGAAATTTTGTATGATACAAGAATTTGGGAGCAAAATCCTGTTATCTAGGAGCCCATATTCTGTAAAAAGTTGCCTGGGATTAAAATGAAGCTTAAAGTGGCTTAAGTAAAACTGATGTGAACCTCTCAGAGTATACAAGTTTTAGGTTATCTAAAACTTCACATCAGCTAAACTAAAAGGGTATAAAAACAGCAGAGATTTCGGGACTTCAGGAGAGGTTTCCTTGAACTGAATAACTTTGTTTATTCTGGAATATGAATTTCAACCAACGTATTTTTGTTTAAAACAAATGAACACTTTGTTATGAAGAAGGGAAGACAGAATAATCAAGATGTTCCCATACAGACTTAAAATCTATTAAAGAGTGTTACAACTCATCCCTTTCTTTGGAACAAATCCATAATCAGTATATGCAAGAAAGCCAGCTGTGATAGCTTTTTAGCCATTCACCTAAACAATAAAAATGAAAATCCTTTTTTTAAAGCTAATTTTTTTTTTTTTTACGGCTTAACCATGTATTTTAAAATATACAGGTCTTACTGCTCATGCACACTAGTTAAAAGTAAGAATTACATTGTCATACCACTGCAGTTAAAATCAGTACCTATAGTATATGATTCCTTTATTTGACAAACTGCCATGGGTGAAAGCACTTAGACAAAATTGCAGACTGTGCAATTGCAGACTTGCAGACTGTGCAAGAATGCATAGACACAGGAGTGGCAAAGAGATGTTACTTCAGTTGTCCTCATGCCAAAGAGGCAACCTAGAACCACATCATCACTATCCCAGCTGCGCAGAATGAAAAGCCAAAATAGAGATTGTGCTACCAGTTCATTAACTCAGTCAGAAACACTCACTGCCTGACAATAACTTCTACAGTTTAGGTCCTCAGCCTTTAAGTGTCCTACCAATCTTAGAAAGGCTTCCTGCATCCTAGCTCTTCAAACAGGTACTAGGAATACCTGTTTTCCCTTCGGATATATTAAAGGGTTGAGGAAAAGGAACTTACACCCAGGCATTCACATTTCTAGACTCTGCTTTCAGGCTTCCTTACAGGCTCTGAAAGCTCATGTCACATCTGTCAGGAAGAGTCCCCACCTCTGTTACTCACCCCTGTGCTGGCCCCACTGCACTATTTCTACTCCTGTGGGAGCTAGGGCTGCCCCTCACTCTCACCACTAAAAAACAAAGGAGGGAAGTGAGACCTTAAAACTTGTTTTCTCTTGACAGCTAGATATATCCCTCTTCCCCTCTCCCAATAACCACTTCATAAAAAGCGTCAGCATGCATATTGTTTCAGAGAGGTCAAACATCAAGTTTCTCTTGAACATGAAATCTTTGATCCCCTGAAACCTTTCTTGCTTACTGGGATTTAGGCACACTGGAAGAGGAGGAATGGAGAGAATGCTCCATTACTGCCTACATCGTGTCTGCAAATAAATAGCTCCACGCTCCAAGGCCACCTTCTTTTACCAACAAAGCCAGCTACACATTTGTAAAAGATTATACAATATTCTTTACAAAAAATCCTCATTTAGATCAATCTAAAATGAACTTTCCTGCATTAGACCACTAGCCTGTAGAACATCCTGGTTGCGGCTTTTATCAGTTCCATCCAACAGTATTTTGACAAACAAGTTTAACATTGAAACCAACAGTTGCAATTTGGCAGCCAGGAGTTCTCTTTCGTTTTACTAATGTTTCTGCCAGCACTCACCACTCCTGTTATTCAAGGTACAGCAGCCATAACTCATGTCTGCTGGGGCATCATTGTATGTATACTTTGGAGTAAAGAGGGCTCTTAGGATGTCTAATATCACGTCCTTTGCAGTCTGTTATTAGAGTATGAATCACCTTGCCAGTTAATCACACCATTATGAATGCTGAAGACATGAAAACTGAGAAGTACTGAAACACCTATGTTCCAAGATTAAGTAGTAAAGATACGTTGTGAACTGTGCTAGATTGGTGCACAAAATTGAAAAGTTTTAATCAAAAGGGCTCTTTCTAAATTGCTGCTTTTAATGATACTGGGAGAGCAAAGGAAAGAACACACAAACTCCCATTTTCCGCTAAAAAGAGACTTAAAAGGAGGAATTCACTTGTGTTTGGATGAAACTCAATATAATTAAAAAAACAAATGATAAATACATCCACCCTCTATTTACCTACACTGTCATTTTAAGCTAGAAAAGTCTGATTCATTTAGTCAGAGTCATCAGTACCACACAGCATCATTAATCTCTTGTTTATGCCTTAGTGTACATTTTACTTTCCTTGCATGTACTTTGCTGCCACCACCAGGACACTGTGGTTATAACGGGGAAATAAAAATAAATAAAAACAACACTGTAATTGACCCAAAAGATGCTTTTGCTCTGAAGTGCAATATTTCAAATTTTAACCATAGCTTTAGTTTCATTAAGGAATAAAAAAACCAAAATCACACACCAGAAATATGTTTGCAGACAACATTCACAGGCATGGGTTTCACAGTGGCTTACAGATGCAGAAGCTGCAGGCTGCTTGTTAGACAAGTAAAATGGTGCTTTAAAATAATAGCTTATTTAGCATAATGCTGAATTACAGAAGAAATCCTATAAAAAGATATTTACGACATACATTCATTCCAGAGAAGTCTGTCATGATTGTTATCGCACTTAATGCCAGGAAAACAAATAGTAAACAGACAGTTCTTAAAAGGACTTATTTTAAAGGTGGGTGTGGTTTTTTTTTGGGGGGGGGGTGGTTTTTAAGCTGTATAGGGAATTCAAGGCACACTGTTAGCTTCTTAAAAGCAATGATTACAGGTGAAACAAAGGTTCAAAGTCCTCTGGAATGATGAGGTAGTAGTGGTACCCTCTTTCCTCCTTTATTAATGAGGTGGTTAAGTTCAAGTGGATGGAATATCAGGTATCATTAAGGAACTCATTTTTGCAAAGAATATTTTAATGAAATCAAAAGTCTCTCAGGGCAAAATTGCACACATTAGACTGCAGTGAAATCTGTTTAGATGCCATACAACTAGTAACACCTACTTCATAAGTCACATGCAACAATAATTTCTCTCCCTCTTAGAGATCTTTACATCCTTCTAGTCTTTCCTGTTACCTTTTTTTGGATATTTCCTGACATCATATAAATGTATTTACCCTGTATTGTACTTTATTCCTTTACATCATGTGTCTTCACTTGGCCACAATCCCAAATCTACACTTTACATCAGCTATACTAGGAGTTCCTTACTTCTCCATCTGTACATCAAGGCACTCCTAACATATCACTTACCTTTTCAACATTCAGTTCCAACTGTCCCTCTTTGCCTCACCACCTTTTGGTCATTCATACAATTCTGTAGCCTTCATTAGCTAGAATAATGTCTTTTACCATCCTCATCCCTGCCTGTATATAACTAGGAATATACAGCTAGGAATATAACACAGCACTTAGTAAATTCTGAGATACCTCATTATTGCACTTAAAAGTACTTCTCAGTACTTGCTGAGAATAAAGACTGAAGGCGTGTTCTTGTCATAGACATACTGTGCACTTCTTTTGCATCTTTAAAAAAATCTTCAAGTCATAATTTACATAGTGAAGGAAAGCTCAGAGAAACCCTACTGAAATTAGCTTTCATTAAAAAAAATAACATTCGATGAAAACTAGTTCTTACCCTATTTCATTTCCATCATCTTTCATCCGATTTCAGAAATATAAGATGCAGCCTAGTTCCACTGTCCAGAATCTACACTCCAGATTTTTTGGTCCCTGATGACTGTAACAGGCAAATGAACATATCATACCCAATAGCAGAAGTGGTCTCTAAGCCAGATTGTACCATCACTCTTCTTCCCTGTAGAGAATGCCAGCAGAGGTACTACACATCAGAGAAGCCACAAACCAAGTTTAGTTAAATTCAGGCAAAGCTTTTAATTCCCATTAGCCCTCTACAAAGTTTATTCTATTTGCAGATGCTTCTGCATGGATCATACTTTCCCTGGCTTTCGTGGCATTTTGTAGATGGCAAGCTAAAATGCAGACACATACAGACATCTTTCCATGTTACTGCTCAAGTGCTTTGCCAAAAAACATTCAAGGTTTTCATGTATAAAGGACAAGTTATTTGGCTCCATTTGTACTTACATTTTTGCAGTTATTTACTCAAATGAAGACAATCACATTTATCATGTTAAGATATATTTCAATCTAAGTTCCTACAGTGAACTGAAAGACAAATCTGTAACAAAGGCTGCCAAAGATGAGGTGCATACGCTCAGTTCTTCTAAAAGTACTTAGTAATAATCTTGCCAGAAAAAGTGGAAAGTATAGTAATCACCAATTTTCATTGATTTCCTGCACTAAGATGATTACTAACAAAGACATAAAAATGCATAGAATAGGTGTTCATTGTGTTTACAATACTGAACTATACTTGCCTTTCAGAATTCAAAAGACTCCATTATTTTCCTCTATTTTAGACAGAATTCACTTGCTTTCCAATGTGATCAGAATTTGTAGCAGTTAATTTGCACATGGCACATGTTATCATCTCTTTGTAGCTGAAAAGTTTAGATATTGCTGAGAGGAGGAAAAGACAAGAGCTATTCCATGAGCTTCAGTGCAATGTTTGTAACTTGATTCAGAAAATAGTGCAGGTATATGCCGGTATTTCAGAATACTTCAGAACTACTAAATAAATCATACCAAAAATAAAAGCACTGTGCTCAGAATAAAGACTCAGCTGTCTGGAAAATTCATCCACAGTGGCCTAGATTGAAATAGTGAACTACTCTCTGGGACCATGGGCAAACACCATGATTTTCTGAAAAATCTCTTTAAAAGACATGTTCTAACATCAACCTTCTTTTTGGAATCAGCTGTTCTGAAGAACTAAAATTTAACATGAATTTATTTTGTTCAAAAGGGAAAACTGTGATAGTTCATAGCATATCAGCACCTAATGAACACATCAGATATGCGTGGATATTACTTGGACAATGGAATAAGCGTGTGCTAGAAGTAATTCAACCACTCAGAGGTATTTTTCCTTTGGGATTTTTTTGCTTTACATGTTCTGGAAATCCTAGGATTTACATAAGAAAAAGAACTATTTATGATCCAGGAAAAGGCTAGAAATTCAAATGAAAAGAGTAAAGACTAGCATAAACATATAGCCTGTATATCTGAAATTAAGCTTTAAAGTATGTTTCTAAAAAGCATTATCAAATCCCTCACTGTTACAATTCATTCTCCAAATATAGAGCTTTTCCTAACAGAAGGCTGGATCACATTCTTCTCATTATTGTTAACTTGCTACAGTTCTATGTAAACATAATCCCAATTAGATGTTCATCACATACAGACTTCTGCTGTCAATATTTAGTATGGTTCTTCACCAGAAACCATCAATATGACCTACACACTATTTTCTGTCTGACAGGTCATGCATCAGCCACATGCTGTTTATTTGTTAGCTTCATTGATTTCAACACTTTCTTAGGCTTTCACTTGCATATCTAGGAGGGGGAAGTTATTAGCAGAGGCTCCACAATACAGATGCAATGAACTACCCAAAGTGAACACACCATGAGGTGTGTTCTAAGTCTCGAAGGGCAACTGAAAATTAAATACTGTAAGTATATCAAGCTGCTTTTGCCATTTTGATTAAAGGGTGACAAAGATCTTTCAAGCTTTTGGGCATATATGTCCCTAACATGGTTTATGCACTCCACTTGCCATGCATCATCATGTCTTTTTCCAGCTAAAACCTTGCCTCATTAAAACACACACACAAAAAAGCAGCAAATGGCTTTTTATAGTTTACACTGCTGTTGGGATAGCTAATATAGAAGGGAGAAAGAGTTCAAACCTCCAGTGTGGAGACTGAATCACAATTTCTGACACCTTTAAAGCAGACAGAAGTAAGCTTCTTCCTTGTCATATGAGGTTGAATGGAAACAGTACTGGTCCAGGCTAAAAGGAGGATTTACCTTGCTTTATAAATATGTTGAGATTACAGCAACTACAAAAAATAAAGGCGCAACTTAAAATTTCACCCCACAAAGGGGTCAGATTTCCTATATTCTCTGGATAAAGGCAGAAAATTCATGACATAAGACAGGAGAAAATCCTGATCAAAGCAAGCCACAAAGGAAAAAAATAAATTACTGACCACTGTGGGCATACTGTGACTCCTATTTCAGGCTAAATCTCATTGAGATGAAAGTCCCAAGAGAATTCCATTTAAATTAATTTAGCATAATATACCACTCAATCTACTGGTGGCTATGTCTAGTCTTAACTGTCTCCTGCAATTTACTTGCAATCTATAATATTCTCCACCTTCTGTGCAATTTCATGGCAGAAAAATAATACTTATAAAGGCTACTTTAAAACAGTGTTTCTGGTTACAGACCATTAGCTGTAAAGACACTGAAGTACCCTAGTGCTTCTCTCGCAAATGTAAATACTTGTGATCTTTAACATCTCATTATTCAAAGCAAGACAAGCTATTCATTTACCACACTTTTTTATTCAGAACACTTTGAATAATATTTATAGTCAACATTTTATTTTTGTAAGGAAAATAATTTTCTTGCCTAGTTCAGTAATCATTGTCTTTCAAATGCTACACAGGAAGCTTTGTTGTCACTACTGCTACTAAACACCATGGCATCGCTCAGAAATTTTAACAATTGCAGGAAAAAAGGTAAAAATGTTTCAATTACAAAAGCACATAGTAAATTGTAAATTGGGCAGTTCATAACTGTTCTGCCTCAGCAAGAGCTGAGGGAAGGAGCTTTGAAATAGTTATAATTATTTCCTTGCTACCTTTTGTCTCAAGACCTTGATTGGCAATGGATTACTTTGAGTTTCCACCCCATCCCCCCAAAACCAGTTAGAAAGGCCAATATAGAAAAGGATAAAGCAATTGCTGTCCATTCCCCATTTTTCTCAACTCACCTCTTTCAGCAAGAGGCAACAGACAGCAGGAAAGGGGTGGAAGAGAGAAAAAAACACCATGCAAGAGGGTGCACGGAAGATCACATACCCACTTCCTCCCATGCATTCTGGCCCACAGCAGGCATGGAAGCCAACACTGGATATTCCAGTAAGAGCATACTGTGCGAGCAAACAACTGCGTATAACCTTTACTCTACCTGATAGAAAATGATGCAGTACTCTTATCTACACTGACAAGTGATTTATTGGGATGCTTTCTGTTCCTCAAAACTGTTTTAAGGTATTACTCTCCACAACTGTACTGAATTACTAACTTGGTACGTGTGAACAGTAGTGCCAGAGATCTTTAATTCTTAATGTCACATTAGTCCATTTTCCCCCCAATACCTGCTTCCTTAGGCATACTTTTACAGCTACTTTACTACAACATGTGAAAGAAGATCTAAAAGTTTTGAAAGTTGCTTTTTTTGGTAGCATGCATGCTGTTTGTCTCCCCCCACCCAAGAATACACACAATCAAATGAGACAGGCGTAATTCTCTCTCAATATTTTGTCTCACTACCATGCAGCTTAACGTATTTTACACCAAACCATTTCAGATGACCTCTAGGTTGCTAGCTATTTGAATACAAATAATCACTTCAGGATTTCTATATAAATACTTTCAAACTAGTTCGATTTGAAGTATTCTCCCTAATGAGGCTGTATTTTTCAGAAGTTCTCAGCATTGGTCTAATTCCATTCCCACTGAATTCCATAAAGTCCAGTGTTTTGAATAGAAACAATTAGTCACCAGGCAAATACGTTTTAAAATACAAGTATGGTTAACGCACTGACAAGCTGCACTGCCTAAACTCATTCTGTTCTCACTGATATTGGAAAAGGTATTTTTTCCACTTTAACTACAATTAAGTAATCCAATATCCTGATAGTTAAGTAATTAAAAAAGTCAGTAACTTATTGCAAAACAAAATTCAAGTTGAACTACTTTTGTAGGAGGTTTCAAGTATTAGCAAGAGAAAAGTAATTTCAAAGTACAAGCTGTTTTTTCTCAGGAGTTATTTACAATATCTACAGATGATCTATACACTCATGCTTCATATCAACAGTTATGAAGTTGTGAAAGGAATACACAGGGCTAAGCCTCAGCCCTTCAGTAAATCAGCTAAGTTGAAGTGGTAGTATTAAAATTTACAACTGGCTGTTACAATGGTAGAGACAAGACCCTCAAGCTTCCAGCAGTAACCCAAGTCCAAAGTCAGTCACTTCTGCAGTGCTTAAGAACCTCATTCTTTCTTTATTACTAACTGCATGACTATTAGTACAGTTGCCTCTTCAGAAAAGACATGTTTAAGTAATGTTACTCAGTGCCAGCCATTAAAAAGGCAATCCTAACTATAATTGCTAGATTAATGCAGTGTTTCTTTCACTACATTTAATTTACATCTGCTAGGTTGTGTTTCGATTTGCCTGCACCTGTTCAATTACATTAGTTCTCCCCTCATCCCAGCAGATCACTTACAGGGGTTTAAGTTTTCATTCAGCTTCCTTAATCCACAGTGTAATCTCTCTCCTTTCCTCTACACTGAGCTCAAGCTATTCAGAATCTGGAGAAGTTTCCAATGCAGGTAACTGATGCACAGTGGGAGGGAAAAAAAAGTAAGAATTTCCCCCAAAGCCCCATTATCAGCTGCCCTTCATATGTGCTTAGACCTTTACTCTACTTTCCAGTCCAGCCTCCTCTATACAAGCTGTTGTAATGCACAGTAAATAATACCCTGGGTTTAAGTCACAGTTCCTTCTTCAGCTCTAGAATAGGGTATCTGCCCCCTACCTGTTGCATATGTATAACTGCAACAGAAGTACTGAAGTTGGAGATGGGAGTGGAAAAAACTGCATTAGCTTTTTTAAAGAAAGTATTAGGTAACACCAAAAAGATTAGATAAACACCAGACGCAATTATATGGACTATTTATTGAAAAAAGATGTATAGTCTGAAGAGTTCAAGGACAATTTTGACATTATTTTAAAATATTTCAGTCCTTAAAGGTTTCTGTTGAAGGAAACAGATGTTTCTTTTTATTTAAGCAAGCTTTTGAGCATTTTTGAAAATCACACCATCACACCCCCCCCCCAAAAAAAATTCTCAAGTTTTTAGTCCAAAAATATCAAAAAAATCTTTCAATCAATGGAAATGTATAAACTCTTCATATACTGAAACATCTCATTTCTTTCTAGGTTTTGCCCAATGATTCCATATGAACCCTCCATTGCAGGAGGAGCTGACTAGGGTCACATGTCTTGAGCCTTACCTGACAGGAGTTACAGGTCCCTTTCTTATAGGACCAGAATAAAACCTAAGGAAGATTTAAATAGTGCTTCAGGCCCAGCTTTTGGCTTGGCCAGGATAGTTCACGACTGCACATGTGATTTTTGTGAAATACGATTGTTCTGTGTGAACAGGTTACTGAGAATGACTTAACTGAAAAGTCTGTCGAGTCTGCCTTCACCTCTTGCTGGCTCTGGGAACACTTACAGCCACAAATATATACCCTGCAAAAAGAAACCATAGCATAAATTTCTCCTGTTAAGAATTTGTTCTGCCTTAGAGAAGAACCAGTGAAGCGCCCAAGTTCTTGTGTTAACCTTTTATTAAAGAAGGTATGTAGCCGTTGCAGCTGGGGAACTGTTTTTCCGAAATTTAATTGTAATCAGCTCTTTCACATACTTATTACAAAATTCAAGACATAAGGCAAGATACATAATTTTCTTTAAAAAGATTTAAAAGATGAGAAAAAACAATCCAACCAAAAAGAAGAAATATCTCAAAAAGTTAAAAAAATTATTCCCATTTGCTAACTTGCTCTATTTCTTTTATATATATATATATATTCATAGTGTGATTATTTTTCAAAGAAGGGGCAAGATTAAAAGTCAATTGGCACAGTGATAGTTCTCTATGAACCAACTTTCAGCCTAGAAAATAGAGCTATACATGCATTCATACTTCAAAGCAATGTTGCACATTAATTTGGGGTAATCATTCTCAAAAGTTTAACATAAATAATTTATACATTGATTCAAACTTAGTGTGAAGCTCATGGGATCTCAATTTTTCAGTGTTCTAATCTAACAGAAGGCAAATAAAGATGAAATAAAGAGACAGCCTGATGATACTCAAGGTCCCTCTAAGGAAAGGCAAGTTATTTTGTTGCTTAAGTCCACAGCAGCATGCCAAACAGTATTCATGAACTTGGATACCCTTCTTAAAAACTGCAGTTTTGTAGTTAATGAGCCATTGATATAAACACTTCAGAGATGCATAAAATTGGGACCAAGGGAGACTGCTGACCTAATAAACTTTCCATTAGCAATTTTTCAGGTATCGTTTTTTACCCCAGTCATAATGAAACTAAGACCTAGGTAGGCCCATTGATTGCAACAAATAGTCCCATTCCATTGTAACCCCACTGAATTCAGTGGGATTATTCATGCTAGTAAAGAATTTGAAGTCTGTGCCTGACAACAGCCTGAGTAAGCACTGAAATAGAATCACTGTCTGTCATCCTCTGTGGCCAGGATCAAAGTACATTCCTGAAGAACACACAAAAAAATTAGCAGTGAAGTTGCTCTTTGTACACAACAGAAGTGCAGTAAAATACTGACCTTCAATTGCAAGATACCTTCAAGGATACCAAGGTGGTATTTTTCAAAAGCACTGAATTCAGTGAAGAATAAATGGAGTGGGCTTTTATTACTAAAGTAACCAGTAATTATTAAATTAGCAGTGAAGTGATGATAGAGTCTTGCCTTCAAGACCCTACCTAAGCAGCAATACATGGTCTAACTACAATCCAGTGTAGTGTGAGCTGGCAAACAAAATCAGTTCACAGCTTCAACACTATTCCACAGTGCTTTGGTTGCATTATGTAAGTTGAAAGTACAACTAGAGCAGACATCCTATAAAAGCCCATAACGATGTGATACTCTTGCAAGCAAGAATTCATATACTTAAATGGCTGCTAGCTGTTGTGTCAGAAAAGCAAGAATTGTTGTCCTCTTTTTAAAGCAAGAACGAACATTATACGGAGGAGCACTAAGATGAAAATTAAACTTTTGGTGAATGAATACTTAAAAGGAAAACTAACCTAAACACTGCTTCCAACAAGTATCCTTCTGAACTATTTCAGCAACCCATAGCCAGTGCTTTTTGACAGCACAATTCTACCAAACAATTACAGAATTGGTCTAGGAGTTTAAGACACCATTATAAGTTACATTCTCATTTGAGAATGACCAAAGAATCAAAATTCATCAATTTTGAGACATTCTAAATATGTAATATTCCATTGTTAAACAATCATTATTCATCACAATCCAATGAACATGGCAAATCAGTAATGGCATCTATTTTCTTCTTTTTCTGGGAAATAAGTGAGAAGTATGCATCCCTAGTAAGGGTCATGTCTCAAAGAAGTGTGTGACAGCTCTGAACATATAAAAACTGAAAGGAGAACAAATGAACTCAAAGTGAGAATTTTGGAAGCCTAAAGTCCAGCTTTACTTTAGTATCTTCTATACAATTCAGCTGCAAATCATTTAGTAAATTCAACAACTTTAAGCTTAAATGATTAAAGAAAGGACATATAGTAAGAAAAGACACTAAAAGTAAAAGCCCAGCTCAGACTTAGCTATGTTAAAGAGACAGAAAAATTGTAATGAGGCCTACTTAGGAGAGAGCATTGTGCAGTTAATGTAAGTAATGAACCTTTCATGTGAAATGATGTAGTGTCACAACTCATTTGCATCCCACTTAAAATGTAATTAACTTTCCCTGACAGCATGGCTTATGGCTGAAAGAACAGACCTGGCTGCTAAATTAATCCAGAATCCCTCTAGTTAATAACACACTTTCATTTAAAGTTCCTAAACCTACATTTAAAGTGGCACTATAAGCAATTCCAGAGAGTATTTTAAAGACTAAGCCACATTCAATCCTATGACTGACTTGAAGGTGGGTGTACTAAATCACCAGGATTATGTTAGACCCGATCCACAGTACACAAGGTAATGGAGTAATTTGTCTAAACATGTTTCCATTTTTACTCTTGGACAACTACCCTACATATTGCAGTAACGCCATCACTAGGAGGACATTCTCAACTGCAGAGTTGTAAGGTCACACAGTGAAAGGAAGCTCCTATCTCCAAAACAGATCAACTGTTTCATTTATCATGATACCAATGTCTGAATCTGGATAACACAAGAACATCCAGCAATGTTCAGTAAGTCTTTTTTAATGAAAAAAGCCTTATTGACTCTTACTTTCAACCATCTATAAAAATCCATGCTCAGAACAGTAGCTTCAAAAAAACCACACAGGTATTGTCTATGTAAAGCAATCATTTTTGTTGGCTGTTAACACCTTATGTTTTATGGATCAGCTCATACTTTATGGAGTTTCATTTTAAAGACCTCATTTACAGCAAAGAAAGATGGAACACTCCAAAAAACATGACTCATATATAATCCACATGGACCTATGAAAAAGCTTAACTCATTCTCATGAACAATTCTACAGTCATAAGTTAATGGCTGTCTAGAGAAGACAATTCATAAACACTGTCATCTTATTTATCATTATATTCATTTATGTATTTTACAAATAGCGAGGAGCCTGTGCAGTCTCTCCATTAACCTGAGAACCTTGTTGGAAAGAATCCAAATTTCAGCTACTCCATAAGGTTACTCAACAGTAATTCTGAAATACATTACATGAAAATCTGCAAAGGCAGAATATAGATCCTGGAGGATCTATAAAAGGAATGGACATACAGTGAGTTCAATTAAACAAACTGTTACTGTTAGAAGGGGCTTATTCCTCCCCTCTAGAGAGTCTGTTAAGTCAAGTAAAAACCTTTTGTGACTGCAAAGCATGACTAGCTGAAAAAGTGTTTTCCAAAACAGTGATGTTTTGGAAAACAATTTTACTGTATATTGTAAGAAAGTCAAAGCTGGGAGTAAACTTTTAAAATGTGTTCATTCAACTAGTCACAAAAAAACATGGTAATGGGATATGCACAAGCAAGTCTCTGATAGCTCAGTAATATGAATACCACCACTATTCTGAATATCGATCAAAATAATTTCAAATATTTTCTGCGATGAAGATGTTCTAGGAAGGTACACTGTGCCTGGAAAGAACAGTTTAAAGCACCAATTATCCTTGCAATGTCACAATTTAATTTATAATGATAAAAACGTGTGCTTAAGATGTAATCCCTTAGATGATGCAACTTGCACATTTACTTGAATGTGACTTTGAACATCAGACAACACAGTTTCAGAGATTTGAACCAGGTTTTTGTATTCAAGTAGCTAGTACTGTTACTTAACAGTAGGAACAGATTTCTCTATTTCCATAATAGTAAGGCAGCTGGTTCTCAAATATCTCCCATAATCCATTTTAGACTGAATACTATGAAACACACCAAATGATAGCTAGTGGAGAAAAATCAGGAACAGGAAAGTACAATGTGCAAGTAAAGAACATGAGTTCCAGAAATACTATGCACTTAATTTTTCTTAGATATGGTGAAACTAGAATTCATAGTCACCGGGTTTTGTGTGCAGCCACTCGCTAAGTATAATGAAGTAGATGTTAAAGGGCACATATGTATCTGGTCAGATATAATCATGCCCTGGCTGGGCCTCTCACGGCAGCAAAATTCAATTTTGCTTGACCTGTTGGAAAGTTTTGAGTTGGTTTTGTAAGTAATTATCAAGCACTTATTGGCATCAATTGAACTAGTATTGTATAAATTCAATATTAAGAACATAAATACTTTTATATTCATGTCAACTAGGTAATTAGGCATCAAAATACTATAATTTGTATCTACAAATAAGTATGCCGTTATGGCAAGGACAACAGAATTTACAACTACTTTGTTGCAAAAGTGAATAGCAAAGCTTGCTCTAACATACGTAAATGCATGCATCTCCTAGGGTCTTTCAGGCAGCCAGAAAATGTTGGGGTACTGCAGAAACATTCAGCTTGAGTGAAGGAGAAGCTGCTACAGTAGTTTTTCGTCTAATAACTTCCTGCTTAAGCACTGAAATCTTGGCTACTTAAGGTTTATAAATCAACCCTGGAACTTTAAAGTCAAATGTGTTCCTGAATGGCAAGAACTATCTAAATATATTCTCTGCAACTTGTTCACATATCATCACATTACATTTCCTCTAGTGTAGGCATTCCCTGTAATTGTATGCAAATAGTCATCTTACATAGGATGTTCTGTATTCTCATTAGCTGGAATGTCTCAGTGCAGATGACATTCCATTCTGGATCTAATCCAAAACCCATTAAAGTCAGAAAAACTTATTTCCAGACTTTAATGGCCTCAGAGCCCAATCTTGCTCTACTGGCAAAAAAAAAACTGCACTCACAAACCAGGTTCTTGGCCCAGTTCAATCCCTGCTTCAAGTACTGGGTAAAGTGTTCATCTATTCTTCCAATTCTACATCCACAGATAACAAAATTCATTATTCTCAGGTGGCACATACTTTCAATGAATAAATGATATGCCATTCCAAATGCTCCAGCTTAAAGTCCACTTTATATAGCAAATCAATCTGTTTACACGACATTTAAAAATTATCAAAATGTCATCCTCATTTTTAACATGTGAAATTAGCAAAGTATTTTGAACTAAGGCATTTTCAAATACTTCTAAATATCTTAATTATCTGCATTATTTAGACTCTTCATACAAGGGTCTGCAAGTTTCTCTGCTATTTTATAATTTATTATTTAGAGATTATTCAACTGATTTTCCCCCCCAAAAAAAATTCAGCATATAAATTCAGATAATACAGAAAATTACTTATAGAAAAGAATTACTGGATGTTATCATTACATGTATTATTCAAATGCACATTTTGAAATATAGAAACTGACCATACTTTGTAATTTTTAATAGTATACTTATTCTTTCTTCAAACACAGCAAAAATCTATTTATTTTGATTCTCTTATTTCTGATATCTGTAGAGATGAACAGAACAAGTTGTAATTTAGGACCCTTATTCTGAAGAATCTAAAATTAGAATATCATCACAGCAAGAACTGAATCCACATATTCACCTTGTATTTTCCAATACAGATTTTTCAAACCTTTTTCACAAGGCAGAATAGCCTTAACCTGACTTTTATACCTTTCTTTCATACCTTTTATACCTAATCTCTCACTCCAGATTACTCAGGAACTCTTCCAAGCTAGTCCCATTCCTATATACCTCCTTCTGTCCCATTTGAAATTTCCTGTGAGGATTGACACATGAACCTTCCTAAGCCCACTATTAAAACAGTTGTGGTAACTCCAGTAATTTCTTAACACATTATTAAAGTCATATTTTTAGCTGTCTTGATACAACTAGGCAACTGAAAATACAGAATAGCAGTTGGTATTATACATCTAGCTGAATCTTCACAGACTTGCTGCAAGTGTTTCATAAACAACAGTTTCTGAACACTCACACTAAGAATCAGCTTTTGACAAAAACGGATTTGCAGACGCTATTAAATGGATCATTGTATTATCTTACAATGAGTTGCAGTGAAATTATATTTTCTAACCAGTTCTTTTACCTCCACATGCCAGTACTAACTTTTTCATAAAGTCAATAAACACATTGAAGAGTATGGGCCTTCTATTAAGGTGCTCAATAGTTCCATCAGTTTTTCAGTTCAAATTTCAATCTGAAAGCCACCAATTTCTCAATTCAGCACTGATACAAAGGTATAAATGGTTTCTACATATTGGTGTTATAACAATTTCTTACCACTGTTGTGGTAAAAGAGAATAGCTTTTCAGAGCACTTTTACTGTGGAAGGTGCCGGTAAAGGTTGAAGTTAGTATCTTTTAAATCCATTTAACATATTTACAAATGAGGGAGAATAGCAGTTTAAGTTGTCACTGACAGGAATCTAAAAGGACCAAAAAGGAGCTGGTAGAAAACCAAATATCTTATACACCCAGCTACTGCTAAGATCAAATGCAAGTTTGTTCTGACAGCAAAAGCAAATTCTTCTTTGATAAGACAGGCAGCCCATTTACTTACAAATGCAGGAGTATTTCATTCAGTTTCTTGCAATATGATGACTTCTCCAAAATTAAAGATCTCTGACTTGGCATTTAGGTACTGTGTCTTTTATTGTATGCATAAGCAGTATTACTTATTTTTCCTGAAGTGTTCAGTTTATATTAAAAATACAATTCTTCATATTGTGCTAGAGTATTTAATACAGAACTATACCATATTGCAGATTAGATTAGAAAGTCTACCAATGATCTCATCCTATAGTTTTTTAGCTTAATTTCTATACAGCCTTGTTACATTTCTCCTAAACACTGATTTTATTGGTAAAAGACCTTTCATTTCTCATCATTCCCCAGACCTGCTATTTGGCCTATCTATCCAAATCTAAGAAGTCAACCTGTTTTAGCTTTATAGTTAAGATGCAGTAACATTAGAGCAAGCAGAACAAACAAGTCACACTAATTTGTGCTAGTATAATTCCACTGACTTCAGCAAAGCTACACTGACTGAGATCACAAGTATGTTAGAGCAGCCTAAATATATAATCTTTTTTGTTCCAAATGTAAATACTTGTTTTAAAACCTAAAGTTGCTTAGTTCTCATTCTTAGGCAAAAATATTGTCAATACAGAAATACTGTAAGAGAGCAACCAGGATTTCAATTTCATTTTTAATGTTTAATTTTTCTTTCACTGTTAGATGTTCAAAATTAAAGAGATATCATCAACTTAAAGTTTAGTTACATGTGATTTCATATACGTCTGCCCAACACATACAGTAAATGCTGCTACTTTTATCAGACATTGCCTTCTTTCCTCTGTAGCTTTGTCAAAGACACATTAAAAATAAAATGACAATCACGAAATTGTCTAACCATGTTGTCCAGCTACTGGCAAATATACAAAATCAAGACAAACCAGAAAAATTACTTTTCTTTAACCTTAGTTGTAGTAATATAAGGTATTAAAACACCTGCAGCAATGCAAGTGTCACAGATTAGGGCAAAGAGAACACTGAAGCACATTTCAAAAAAGTAGGCTGCAAATATTGTGTGCCTGCATACACATGAAGCTGCAGATGTGTGTAAGAGTACCTCCATGTAATCTATGGTTGAAGAATATTTTAAAAGGCCTTAGATGCAATTAAGCACTGCTGGGAAAGGCAAAGGAGACCTGTCCGTACAATTCTAGAAGTATCCTTTTTCTTCCAGATCAGGCAATAGCTAAGCTTCAAATGAGCCTAGGATTACAACATTGCAACTATTTCACCTGCCCAACTGAAGCCAAGGCCTTTTGTTATATCGCAGAAGAAAGTATCACTTCAGAAACTCACCTGGGGAGAGCCACTATGCAATACTGCACCTTACTGCAGTAGCGGATGCAGTATGTTGGTATTGAGAAGAGCAGTATTTAAAACAACCAAAACACACACAGAAAGCACAGGATAGGAGCCATCATTGCTTAAATACAAGCAACATTTTAATCACAGAGCCAAATCCTGTGAGTTTTGTAATTAATTGCGCAGGGGAAGAATTACAGCCTTAACAGAAGCATAATTAAAAACTCCACAGTAACCAGCTAACATTTCTGCAGTTTAAATGCCACTTTCTAATGGTCCTCAACTTTTGTCTTAAAAATCAGTATTATCACAGTATACAAGCCTTCTAGAAGCTATGCGCCAAAGATTTCACAAGACAGGAATTCTATTACTCTAAATAAAAACATTAACCTAGATGTGCAGTTAACTGTGAGCACTACTGAAAAAAATATATTTGTACTCTGCAAAAAGAGTTAAGTGAGGTTAAACTATTCAATAGTTAATTATTAATTGGAGAAGAAAAAGCAGCTTTAGTCATTCATATGGTGTACGTGAAGCTTAACTATAAAATTGAATATAAAAAAAGACAGCCACAGAGGAGTTTTCTGATTGACTGGATAACTTGAGCCAACTTACAAGTGGTATGGAGGTATCCTGACATTACTCAAAGTGCACTATTTCAGTGATTTATATTAGGACACTAAAATAAATGAAGTTAAATTTACAGGTTTTAACAACAGAAAGAAAAGAAATCATGAAGGGGAAGATGGCAAAGAGAGCAATAATTGTCGATTTGCAAACCTGTCAGCAAATGAAAAAGTGGAATCTGTTTAAAAATAAGAGATATTAGAAAAATTGATTTTACAATGATTGTTCTCATCTATTTTTAAATCATTAAAAAAATAACTTGCATTTAACCTTGAAGCTAGTATACTTTACATGGAGACCTACTAAGTGAAATATTTAGCAAGGTGAGAATTTGTTATAAAATCAGGAATATTTTACATATTCTTGGATGTTATGTTTTACTGTCTGGGGTTGTTTTTTTTTGGGGGGGTTTTTTTGGTTTTTTTTTAATAAGAGTAACACTGTTCAAAGAGCTCTAACAGAAAAAGTAGCTTATAATTAGTTCAAAAGTGTTTTCACCATCAGAGGAGGAACTGAACTCTTCAAACGTATTTTTAGTTCTCGCCTCCAGGTAACCTTCTTCCAAAAAAGGGAAGCAAAGAGCATCATGTACGAATAAGCAGTTCTTGATTTGAAGAGTCTTCTTTTGCCCAGTGCTTATACATATACACACACACACCTAGTCCAGAAAAATATGTCTAAATCCTAGCTTTAAATAATCCTCAAAACCTATTAGGCACCTAAATTAAATAACCAAATCTGTTTTAAAGGTGATCAAGAAAAATGTTTGTTTTAGACTTCCTGTTTTATTCTAATTTTTCCATGTAAAAAAGTACATGCATGAGAGCAATGTTTAACATAACAATACAAAACTCTGTACTTTTGTTTTTCTAAAGAAATCTGGACCTTACTGACGGGCGAGTGAAGAGTTAACAGGACTGAAGTTTGTCAATTGATATGCAGAAGAACTGATAGCACAAGAGCTGACGTGCGCAAAGCTGCTGAACAGAGGACTTAACAGGACTAAAGAAGTCTACCAACCGATATGCGCAAGGACTGACATGCGCAAGGCTGCGGAATGATTAACAAGACTGGAGAAGTGAAGTTTGCCACCTGGAATCTGCACGGACCCCCGGGGAGGGAAGAAGCAATACGGAGGTGTTGGGGTCTTGCCTCGCTAGCAGGGTCCTCCCGAGCAGACAAACAGTCCTGTGATTGCGAAACTTGCTAAAAGTCAGCAAAAGCAGTGTTTGCCCAGAGCCCCAGCCGTATAAAAAGAGACTTGGCAGCTAGGGGAGTTTGAGCAGGGACGGGAACATGACCTGATCATCCTCTCCGGCTGGACCGTGAGTATTCCCCCCCCCCCCCTTTTCCTGGGACGCTGGGTTAAGGTAACTCCTCGAGGTTGAGAGCCCTCTCACTAGGAGAGTGAAGAAAGCTTTCAAGTAGGGATAAGCAGTCCTTCCAATTAATAACGCAGTAATCGACGGTTTCAGGTTATCCTTTCTAAATTAGGAACTGATGGTTTTGTGTTATCCTTCCTAAATTAGTAATCGCATTATTTTAATGGATGTTACTAATCCAAGAACTTGTGTGAGGAAATAAACATCTTCTTTATTATTATTGTATTACTGTCTCAGTCATTGCTATCGAACCTTCATAGCATGACAGTGTGACACTTACCCACTCAGCAATGTTCTACAAACCTTGAAGTACCATTAACATCAGGACACTGGAGTATCTATCCAACCCATATGCTTACCTGTTCTTGTAGGACTCACTGTGATGCTTCAGTGCCTGGAAGAAAACTTAACTCAAAATAAAAGAGAACTGTATTTTGATTGCTGCAATTTCTGTTTTAAGATGTGGCAGCCCATAGCTCCTGTCATGGGAGTGGCAACCATCTACAGCATGGGCCAGCAACCCCTTCAACCACCCAACTGTAATTTGTCATCACATTTAAGTCAGAATTCTTCCCCTGGAATGACAGCTCTGAAGTCATTTCAATACCTCAAACAATTTAGTCCCTTGCTTCCTGCTGCTGCCCTGCTTTGCACATGATGAAAGCAGAACATACAGGCCCGACTGTATCCTAGACCTGTACTCACCAACTTTCTACTCCGTGGCTAAGTAAAATGACATATTACTAGGAACTATGATGGCTAGCAAGAAGAAGAAAGGACAAGGGCTCTGTTTCCTCCTGTGAATTTACAGGAAGGCACAATTTAATCTCAATTTGCATATAAGATTCACAGAGCCATACTGTATTTACAGAAATAAGTGTAAAGAGAGAGTGACATCGTATCCAATTAGCTGTATCCAGTCTATGTATTATCCAGTTATTATCCCCTATTAGTGGAGGATTTTGACAATATTTTTTATATTTTGGGAAACTTGCAATCTGTTGTCTGAACATGCCAGGTACTTGCTGATAACCTGAACAGAGCTAATTCTTCATGTGGATCTCAACTGTTTCTAAACACTAACATGCACTGAACACACCTAGAACTCTTTTCAAAGACTTCCTTGCTCATTGTTTTCTCCATGTAAATAATTGCTGTATTTTCCATAGACATAGTGGGAAATTATAGGGGAAGGGAATATTGTTCACAGAAAACAAACTCCAGTAGGATGTCTTTAATTCAGAAGAGTTCAAAAACAAAGCCTGGTTGCATTGTGTAAACTAAACAAGGGGAAAACCAGTCTCCAATTAATGTGTAAGATGACACAGAAACAATGAGAACTGTCTTTCCAAAAATCTGACCTTTCTGAAATCATTTTCCCTGGAAATTCTCTGATCTCATTGATAAGAACACACAGATAAAAAGCCCTTTCAGCTCTTAAGAAAATGAAATAAATAAAAAAATAACATCAAGAGGGTAAACAAGACAGATGTTAAAAACAGCTGAACACAAAACACTGAGGGCTGAAGGTGGGGCTATAAGAAACATCCTTGATACCAAGTTAGTTTGGCTGGCTTTTCATTATTTTTGCAGAGTATTGCTCACTGCAAAATAGTCTCCTCTAGAGAGGATCCCTTCACAGCCCCAAAAGTCACATTAAAAATTTTCAATTATAATATCAAAACAAGCTCTATAACAAGCTCAGAGTCCTCATTTTCTAAATACAGTTTAATTTCACATCTAAACTCTTCTTCAGCCAGCAACGTGATTGATCTATCCTCATTTCCCATCAATAATAGCAATCACAAGCATATGCATCCACACACTTTAAAGACAGTGGTCTATTTTATCCCAATGCAAACATTGCAACTGTTACAAGTTCAAATTAAAATGGTATTGAAATTTAGCTTATGCACATATACACAGAGCATATATCAAAACTTCATCAGCTAACTTTTTTGCTCCATCAGAAGTTAATTACTAGATAGGAAAACAAATTTAAGAACCAGATGTTTGGATTCATTTTAATAATTGCTCATCATACTGTACGTAACTTAAAATATGATATACATAAAATTTAAGTCAAGTTAAGTTTCAGCAACCAACCACCTCACAATCAGCATAGTGTTATAGAAAGGTAACTTTACTTATTTAACAATGATAGAGTGATAATTTACACAAATCCCTGTTGACAAAACTAGTAAACACATTATAACCCTGACAGTTTTGTGACGGCTCTATCTTTTGGCAGTTACATGAGTTTTTGTCTGGTTTTCCAAGTAAATAAAGTTTACATGGTTGCGCTACTTGTCTACCTGCCCTGCTGTAAAAACTTTTGAATCCGCTGCCAATCTCATCTAAGTTTGGGGGAAGAGAAGAATGAATTGACAATAATTAGACTTCTGAAAGTTTTGTGGGGAAAAAGAAACAGTGCATTGGTAGAGGGAAATCCAAGTTACTGTCCTTCTGAACTAAGGAGGGGTAGAATTTTCAGCCTTTTGTGTTTTATTTAATAAGCAGCTGCTAACCCATCAGTTGATGCAGGCATCCAGCATATCAGCCCAGATACACCCAGCCTCATGCGTGTGTGCAAAGCTCTATGCATACACCATCTTCTGCCTAGTATGTGGCATCAGAAGACAGGCAAGTGAACACGGGAAAAAAAACATAAGAAACTAGGTGCCACAAACCTGTTTGGAAGTAAGAGGTTCTCATTACATGATGGATTCACAGTTCACAGCACAGACTGAGGCATATAATTTGCTTTTTTTTTTTTTTCTTTTTTTAATAACTTAGCTCTCACTCTAAGAAAGCGAGCACCCACAATTCCTAGAATATTAGATTGGACTTGCTGCTAATCACAAGCCTGCAGATGCTGCTCAACAAATCTCAGAATTAGGCCCAAGTTTTATATGATTCAGACTACAGGTGCTTATATACTTTAAATCCAATCAGTATGCAAATCATTATAGAAAAGCAATTCCAACATTTTTCTGGGAACAACAGGATTGATTTAACAAAGCTGAAATGAAAATTTGAAATTACAACCTGACCATCTGCCACAGTTTTTTTTCCTAGTACTAAACATTTTCAAAGTCTTACTCACACTTAAGACTGCTTCATTCCAATGGGCACTCCTGTGCTGCATAATTCTACTCATTGCATCTTATAGCCTTGCATATCTGCAAATCATAAATGTTAATTGTCAAAAGACTGAGTAACAGGTGGCATCAGCTGGTTTCTTAGAACATAGCTCTTCCAGTGTACCTTTCAGACCCACACATTTCAGATTCTGCCAACTTCTGTTAGATTTAAAAATAATTTTCAATATCAGTGTTAATGGAGTTTAAGCAAATGTGAAAAGCTTCAGATTATCTTATGCTTCAAAAAGCTTCCTAAAATATAAAACACAAGCTCACAGACTTTGCTAAAACCTGACAATACATGTGAGCAATGAAATAATTAATCTTTTCACCAAAAAAAAAAAACCACCTCAGTATATTCCTGTTGTCTCCATTTGTGAGAAACAGATGACTGTTTTACTCAGCTCATTCAGAGTCTGACAGCAATTACAAGCTCCTTAACTGTCACTCTTCTAACAAGACCCAAGATTCCTGAGCGACTGCTAATGTGGATAGAAGGGCTCAGGGAACATAAAACACAAATCCATAGGAAACTAGGCTTCACAAAACAGCTTATAATTAGTATGCTCTAATTAGATGCTTAGGACACACAGCCATCCACAATTATTTCTCTTCATGGTATGTTTTAAGGAACATGACAACTAAGTTAGAAAAAAACACAACTGCCAAGAAAGAGAGCAGTGCTAGGTGTTTCCCATGATTTAGCCTACTAAACATAAGTCTTATCTTGTATAATCCTTGGAATTTAGTTTTAAGCAATCCAGTCCTTATGACCATAATTACTTAGATTATAGCTGCTGACAAAACTAGAGAATCTCAGTAAATTCTAATAAACCAGCCAGTAACTTGTGTATAATATAAATGCCCAATTTCAAGAGTATATTTAATAGTTTACAATAATCATTACATTTTTCGATTAGCACTATTTTTAATAACACAGCTTTCCATGAATGTAAGACAAATACAGAATCGGTTTTATTAAATTTAAAAACACAGCAGACAATTCTACATAAAATCCAGTTTTCAAAAGCTGTCATGGCTAAGCTAATGTTTTGAACTGTAAACTTAGATGCACAAGCTAAGCAGAGAAAGAAAAAAGGTTGCACAGATCTTTGGACAGAGTTCCACTTTAAGGTGGTCATTCTGGTCTTGCTAAACAGGAAAAAATGGATTTCAGCAGAATAACATTGTTGAAGATTATATAGATATTTCAGAATACAATTAAGAATCATGTGGTGTAAGGTATAAATAGCCTAAGAGGGGAATTCAGGATGTTACATTGCAGTGAATATAAAATTGGGGGAATACAGGCAATGCCTGTGAGGTAATTTGTTAAGATGAGGGCTGTCCCACAGGTAAATTACACATCTTTAACTAATGCTATAGTGAAAACGCTTCAGGCACTGTAGACTCATGAGGCTGAAAGGCACTGTGATACTAACACATACAGACTGATTATTTTTCCCCCCCTATATCATTTACTAAACCTGCTAACTAATCTGGAGAGCCACACCCAATATTTCCACAGATTGAGATGGAAAGCAGTCAATTTACTCCTCTATTAAAACTAAACAGGTGCAGAAATAAAGAAATACATTTCCATTTCTCATCAGCTCAGATATTCTGCTCCAAGCCCAAGAGCTAAATCTTAAGAAGTCTTGAAAACGTAGAGACGCAGCATGCAGAAATGGACTCAGGTCCAAAAGAACTTTCAGTATTTAGAAAAAAAAAAAGAACTTTCTTCAAAGGAGGAAGCAAATGCCTCACATTTGCAAATGCCTTAAATCATAGTAATTGCCTCTTTTCCCCTGATCACATGTCCCTCTCCCTTACCTTATGTCAAAATTCATCCAACTGAAAAGGGTTTTTTTTTGGTTTTTTTTTTTTGGGGGGGGGGGGTAGAGTTTTTTTCCAACATGCAGGGCCAGGGCAGGGTGGGTTTTTTTGTTTTGTTTTTGTTTTTTTTTGGGGGGGGGATGTTTTCAGCTGAAGCAGCTCTCCAGTGACTCAGTTCATGGCTGGGTAAGTGCCAGTGCTAGCACAAAAGGGATAAGGCCAGTAGCACTGCTGGGATAGAGTTGCCCCCTTTTCAGTAGCAGCCTGCACTCAGCCTAAAAAACACACATCCCAAATACTTCACTAATGACCATCAGTAGCATTTGGATAGCTATAACTAGTCAAAATTTCCTAACCAAATAACAATACCACTATATGGCTTGACAGGTTTTGAAAGTATGAGGTCCCTCAAAGGAAAATATTTGACTGTCGTCTTCTCTACCCAGATTATATCAACAACTTACAAATTCAAATGAGAGAGACCTACTTGAGAGCGGAGAGAGACCTACTTGAGAGCGGAGAGAGACCTACTTGAGAGCGGAGAGAGACCTACTTGAGAGCGGAGAGAGACCTACTTGAGAGCGGAGAGAGACCTACTTGAGAGCGGAGAGAGACCTACTTGAGAGCGGAGAGAGACCTACTTGAGAGCGGAGAGAGACCTACTTGAGAGCGGAGAGAGACCTACTTGAGAGCGGAGAGAGACCTACTTGAGAGCGGAGAGAGACCTACTTGAGAGCGGAGAGAGACCTACTTGAGAGCGGAGAGAGACCTACTTGAGAGCGGAGAGAGACCTACTTGAGAGCGGAGAGAGACCTACTTGAGAGCGGAGAGAGACCTACTTGAGAGCGGAGAGAGACCTACTTGAGAGCGGAGAGAGACCTACTTGAGAGCGGAGAGAGACCTACTTGAGAGCGGAGAGAGACCTACTTGAGAGCGGAGAGAGACCTACTTGAGAGCGGAGAGAGACCTACTTGAGAGCGGAGAGAGACCTACTTGAGAGCGGAGAGAGACCTACTTGAGAGCGGAGAGAGACCTACTTGAGAGCGGAGAGAGACCTACTTGAGAGCGGAGAGAGACCTACTTGAGAGCGGAGAGAGACCTACTTGAGAGCGGAGAGAGACCTACTTGAGAGCGGAGAGAGACCTACTTGAGAGCGGAGAGAGACCTACTTGAGAGCGGAGAGAGACCTACTTGAGAGCGGAGAGAGACCTACTTGAGAGCGGAGAGAGACCTACTTGAGAGCGGAGAGAGACCTACTTGAGAGCGGAGAGAGACCTACTTGAGAGCGGAGAGAGACCTACTTGAGAGCGGAGAGAGACCTACTTGAGAGCGGAGAGAGACCTACTTGAGAGCGGAGAGAGACCTACTTGAGAGCGGAGAGAGACCTACTTGAGAGCGGAGAGAGACCTACTTGAGAGCGGAGAGAGACCTACTTGAGAGCGGAGAGAGACCTACTTGAGAGCGGAGAGAGACCTACTTGAGAGCGGAGAGAGACCTACTTGAGAGCGGAGAGAGACCTACTTGAGAGCGGAGAGAGACCTACTTGAGAGCGGAGAGAGAAAACATGACAGTGCTAGTCTGAAGAGTGATTTCTGTCATACAGTCTGGTATCATCTTACCCTAAGAGAAGTATTCACTTATTGTCCCCAAGGCAAAAGAGTCTATAGGAGAGACAAGGGATCCAAAGAATAAAGGAGCATAGAAATCCACTGACCAAGTGCTCCGCAACTTTAGCTAAGGTTGCTCGTGTATATTCCATAATTTTCAGGTTCTTGGGTGTAATCATATGATTATCACATTTATTCAGTGCTCTCATTCCACATGATGGACAGTATGCAGGGAAGAAGCCTGTTACCATCAAGATTTCTGCATTTATTGCAGGAACTGGGAAGAATACACACAACAAAGTGTGAAATCACAGGTCAGTAAGTTGAATATCTTGGTAAATGGAATTGTATTTCTTCCTCTGACACAGAATTCTGATGTGGTAGTCATTTAAACGCAACTTTTCACAATTGACTACTAATGAATCTCCAGACCTCTAATCTGAAGCACTTGATGTCCAAAAAGAAGAGTTGAGCCTCTAAACTGCAGAAATCATCCTCAGTAGCAGCAGAGTTAAGTAACTACAGGGTAAGTACACTGTAGTAACTAAAATACCAGACTACACACATCTTTAAGTAGACACTGAAACTTACTGAACAACATTGACACTAATTTAGAAGCATCTTTTCATGATCTATAAAGTAATAATGCCACAGGATTTTCTCAACTTCATAAGATTAATTAAGCAATGCTTGCAAAGATACCAGATACCACAGTGATGAGAGTGATGAGCATCTTGGAAACCTCTTATAAAAATAAGAGTTTATATCACAGCATAGTTTATGTGCAGTAAATAATTTGTTAGGTGACAAACAAAGCTATAATGTTCAATATTTACGTTGAATATTCAATATGACAGACGATGTAAAAACTGTATGATAATGTAATTAAAATTTGTCATGATACATACAAGGAGAAAGGATTCAAATCCTTTCACATCATTCCTTAGATTTAATCCTCCTCCCTGCCCCATATTCCACCTCTACATAATCATACTGACTTTATCAGGTTAAAGTCTCCAGTACAGGTTAAAAGTGATAGCAACGAGAGGCTATTTATCCTCTTCATGGTCCACCAACAGACTATAAAAGATACAGTCTGCTCTTGGTCTTTATGTGGATCTAACAGCAGTAGAATGTGGTTATATTCCTGGATCTAAAGAGAACATCCTCTAAGAAGTTACTGATCCTTTTTCTTTGTTCTTGTCCTGGCCCTATCTGCATTTCTCATCTCCTCTCTTCCCTCCAAGTGCTTTCCCCTGACTCCCCCCAGACTTTTTCCCAGGCTGAGTCTACTCCCCCATGCCTTCCTTTAGTTCTTCAGTCATGTTTCCCCAGCCATCCCCTTTTGATTTCTTGTGCAGTTGCCTTTACCTCTGTATCATTTTCCCAGTATTAGCTTTCCCTTGCAGCTCCATGTCCCATTCACTCTCCCATGTCCTCTTCATTCCATAGTTTGTTCTCATCCCACAATAGCTAAGACTGACCTTTCCAACTTCCTGAATACTAACCTGCAGCTTTCTTCTTCCACATCTCATTACCTTGGTTCAGCACGAGAACACCAGTAAAAAGAGCTGCTTTGCCCTTCAGTTCCAGTGCACAGTTCTAGCGTAACTTCTAAGCAACAAGAAGCAACTGCGGGAAATTCCAAAGCAAATCCTTCAGCTGGGGCTTCCAGATATAGGAACAGCTACAGTGTTCAGGACAAAGTTCATTCAGGACAGTAGCCTTTATCCATAGAAATGCCTAAGGAAGAATAAGAACAGGCCTCCCTACCACTGAGAGGGAGGATGACAATTCAGTACAGAACAACTTAAAACTTGGCAACTCTACTGGCCAATGGTATATTCCTAGTGTCAGAATCTTCACAGAATTCACCTGTCAAGTTGCAGAAAACTGAGGATGGTCAGAACAGGTTTTTGAAAAGTTCCATTTCACAAAGATTACAAAATTTTTGTAATCCTCCTGGTTGTCTCCTCCTGATGACAATATGGCCTTTCATCAAGTCTCAAGGCCTCATTCTAAAAGTCATAAGATTTTAAGAAAGTACAATACCAACATTTTCCCCCCAACATCATGAAACATATTGCTCAAACAGCTAAGTGATTTTGCTGATATTAAAAAAAAAGTTTGAAGTAGATACCTGGCATAAGAAACCCCAGACCAACCTGTTAACATTTAGGAAAGTAATAAGCAACTTAAAAACAAGAACTAATTATTTGAAGTGCCAGGCACAATTAAATATAAATGCCATGGTTTATGTAAGCTATAAAGCATTGAGAAAGAGAAAGTACTAGTTTCTACAATGTTTAATTTGCTGACAGAAGCAAACTCAGCAGTAAGAAGGGAACCAATTACATTGCCTAGAATTAAGGGGATGAATAATTTTATGACAGCTACAACTGACATCAAGATATAAACTTTGCTGCCTGTGGTGACTGAATTCAAGAAGAAACTCATGAAATGAAAGACAAGATTAAACTGGCTAAAAATCTGTTCTGCAGAGGGCACTTCTGTATTTTAAAAAGGTTACACATAAAAAAAAAGGCAGCAAGGAAATTAAGACTATACTGCATATTCCAAGAAAGGCATAGTATTAAATTAGGCTGGCTAACTTGGTTTTAAAACAGCAGTGAAGGCACAGTAATTTGCATTTTATTTCAGTGCTATTTTAACAAAATGTAGTTAGTTCTGTTTTACCAAGTGTGTTAGTAATATATTTATATTTGCAAATATACTGCACAATAAGTGGTATTTATGTACTTGGTAGTACTCTTAACATTATTCCTGAAATTAACTATAAACATATCATTTGATATATTCATAGCCAGTGCAGATACAAACAGTGCCTCCTGGACCATTACATAAAATCCTCCCACTGAACCTTTAGGTAAGGCTCTTGTTTGCTTTAAGCCAGAGAAAAGAAAACAAGCAATTCCAAGCAGTGTGTTAGTAGAGACTAGCTTCTAGAATGGAATTCTCCCAACAATATTGATACTCTGATTTCAACAGATAGACAAGCAAATGGAAAAGGCCTAACTGCAATACAATTTCTTACATTAATAGTTGCACTGATCTCACTGGGACTACTTGCATGAGCATGTGCATAGCTGTTAGTACAACCAGTGTAAATAAGGGTTCTATCAGACTTAAATCACTTTCCAGTACTTTTGCTTAAGCACCGTTCAGAGACACAGTAGTAAACTAAAGCATTTACTGAAAGAAAAAAACAAAGGAATCATTAATAAAAGAAATGTGGGTTAACTATCAAACTCCAAAAGCATTCTTGTAAATGCACTGTGATTAAACACAATGAAGTACACTTTAGAGATGGATTTGACAGTTTGAAAGAATATTTTTAAACTGTATGTGCAGTAAATTAGGCACTGTGCTGTGCATATTTTGAAAGCATTTTACACGATTAGAATTTAAAATACAAGTGTAACACTGAGCAGTGCCTTTCAGAGGCATGAAAGGCACCTCAGACAGGGGAAGAGCAGCAAAGGTAGCTAAAATTGTCCATGTTCTTTTAGTCAGGAAGTGCTAAGGAAGGTGAAGAGGCCTTCAATTTAACTGAGGTAGCCTTGAAAAGTTATTTAAATTATACTAAATTCCCCAGGGTTGCATTACTCCAGCATGCCCACCATCAGGCTTGCAAGATGATCTTTATCATCTGGCCAAATGATGATCTTTATCATTTTATAAGACAAGATATCATTTGATGATAAAGATGATCTTTATCATTTGGCCAAAATCCTAATTTGGCCAAATATAGGACTTTTAGAGCCCGTGTTACCTCAGTTCATCTTGTTTAGTCAACTTGAAGGGTTACCCTTGCTGGTTACTGAGTGTGTATCGTGACTTGCTTTATTTTGTTAATAGTTGCATTGATCACTGGGACTATTTTATGTAAGAGAATGGTGGGTGAGGGGGTGTGTGGGTGCATGTAATTTTAAACATGTGGAATAAAGTTATTTCCATAAAAAAATTAATTCTCACTATTAGAGAAAAAAATCACATTGATTTCAACAGAATTAGTCTAGCACATGGAGTTAACTAGAACAGATAATACAGCAGCTATGCCAGCCACAGCAAATAGAACGCGTGATCAAGCATAAAGTTAGAGCACACTAGATGACATCTGACCTGCCATAAAGATACCCTATTAAATGAAATTATTAAAAACATACAATATCAGCAAAATTTTATTCCCAGAGTTTTTCCCTCAAAAACTTTGCAGTGTCACTGCAGTGTTAGATTTTACTGCCGCAAGCCTAAGGGTCTCCCTCTCCACGTTTGAGAGGCAAAAGACTTCTGCCAGTAGGACTCACTACTAGCCAAGTTTTCTTTAAAGGAAATTTTGTTTGTTTGTTTGTTTTTTCATTTTTATATTAAAGAACAACAATTCTTCTATCCACCTGAGGCTGTGTCCAGATTTTTTCACATTCCTCTCTTCTAAGCTTCACTCAAGTATTTGCACCTCTCAAACTTCACACTTGAAGTCCACCAACTCTTACAAAACAGTTCATATTTAAGAAAATATTTATTACTCAGAATTAAGTATTTATAGCCTTTTTGGAAGGTTTGCAAGAGACCATCTAAGACATTTGGGAAAAAAGCAAATGAATATTCAAATCTTTTGTGTATCAAAATACTATGTTTTATATTACTGTCATTCACCTTATTTGATTGTATCTTATGGTAATTTTGTCTCACAATTATATTGTATCTTATGGTAATTTTGTCTCACAATTATTCATAAAAAACATTACCATAGGGAAAAAACACTAGAATTGTAACCACAGTGCATGGTATAATTATTTTTTTTTTTGGGTGAAGATGTCTCAAGAACTCAAAATAAGCCATCATCAGTAAGACAAACATCTTTTTCTAAAAGAAAATAGGGAGTAGATCTGGTTAAGGATAACTGGGCTGGTAGCACCAAGGCACAGTTTTCATAACCTTCTTCTTCCACCTAGTGGCAAGAAGCATTAAAAACAAGGTCTTTGGAAATACTATCTTGAGATGTTTCCAAATCCCAAATCTGTAAAGATTCACTGACATAACAAGGAGGGCTGAGTAATGTAGAAAGTCTGAATTTAATGTTTAATGTTTAAGTGCATAAGTGATAAACATACTGTCACAAGGAGTTAGAAATGCACTTAAAGTTATTGAAACAAACCAAAGTTCTCTCTTTACAGGTATATTTTTCATTCATCAAGCCTAGTATTATTTTCCACATTAATCAGTCTAATCATTTCCCAAGACATTGTCACTATCCAACTCTGCAGTCAGACTCAATTGCTCATTTGAAAAAAATTTAAGAAACTGCAAAACTGCTTGGCACTTCATTAAAGTAGTTCAAATGACACAATAGCACAAACAATTTAAGACATAGTTCTGTGGCCCTGTAGACAGAGGATTTATTGGAGTAGAATATAAGAACTAATTCAAAGTTTCTGCTGAATTATCTCACCACAGTGGAAAAGAACCAGGCCAGTTAGAGTGCTTTGTAGGAAACAGAAATATAACTCTTATCTCAATTGTAATTCTAAATAAGACTAGTGCTTTCCACTAGTCTTTCTCTTCTGCTTCTCTTTGGGATCAACGTTCTCACAACAGAACGTAACATCTTAGATTAAACCAGAAGCAGAAGTGAATTTTGTCCTCATGCTTTCACAGCTCACCCTGACATTAAGCTTGTGGAAACTGTCTCTTCTCTCTTGTGCAGAAGCTTCTGCTGAAAAGGTCAGAAACAGGGAACTGAAGTTCATTTATTTCTAGTATCTGTTAGTCACTTTTAATATAGGTTTTTAAAATTAAACTAACTGTGAGAAACTTAGTGACACAAAATTACTATACACTTAAGAACTACAGCAACTTTTTTCTGCACTGTAATTAAGAATAATAGAGAAGTATCCAGTACCTGACAGGCCTGATATGATGGACAGGCTCAGCAACATACCCTGCAGCAAAAATGAAAATCCAGACAGACACCCTTTGTTTTTTCCAGACTTGTATCAATTTACTACTTTTACACTCAATGCTTAGGTTAACACAGCCAAACAACTTTTGTCAGTTATAAATAACATTTACCATCTTTGTCAATGTTTTCATAATTGAATTGTTACAGAGCAGTGCTCTATACTGATACATTGCAGGCAGCGATTCACTTTGATGTTTTGAACAATTTCCTTAATCATAAAGACAAAGCATGCAGTACAGTGTTATTCATCCATATGGGGTACAAGCTATAAATAAACACAAGTAACAATATGCCCAAAAAAATCATCCAACAGATCAAAAACACTGGTTCTCTAACTTAATATTAGGCTTAGAAATACAGGTTGGTCAAGTCCTGCACTCTGAGCAGTGCAAAAGAAGTACAACTCTACTGAAGTCACACAGGTTATATCAGTATAATACTGTTTGTGAGTAGAATCAGGCCTAGAGGTATTTTAGACAGATTAGAATTTACTTAGGCATTGTTTTTAAGCCAATACAAACTAATAATTTACTGTAGTTACTAATATAATGATTTGTAATATACACATGCCAATTACAAAGGTGCTGCTTCAAAAGAAGAATATTCAAGTAAAGAAGAACAAGCTGCCTTACATAAGAATCTGGCAAAGACAGACAAACTTCAGATGTAATCATCTACCTAATCATTCTACTTTTCTTCCCAAGAAGGACAGAGTTAAATGGGCACTACCCCACCGCCAGTCCTTCATCATTCCCATGGGTTGTTTCCCTGTCTCTACTCAAAAGGCTCTTCATGGGCTCCTTCTGCTCCCTGCTACACAGATTCCCTTTTCCCAGGCACTGGCAGTAACAGCTGCAGGCAGAACTTTCCCACCTGGGGTCTCTTGATAGGTGTTCACTGAAAACTACCATCAGGCACTAACCTACTCACTTAGAATCAAATTGCTCAGGATGGGCAAGTAGCTCTGAACCACAGGATTTCCCTGTCCTTTGGGATGCTACTCTAAGGAAGCTATAGGGAATACCAGAGACACTGAGGCAAACTCCTACTCCAGTCTGCACTGCAGTTACTTTTAAGGTTAGTATGTACGTGACAGTTGGTAAGTTCTTGCTAATTGTGTAACATCAGGATTTCAAAGGGAGACTTTAGAGCTTTTCTTAAGTTGTGTCTAACAAGGTGAGGTTTCATTTCTTTCATATCCCTGATCCATATCAAATAAGGGGGCCATGAAAATAAAGCCTCTTGACAGAGCCCAAATCACTTCACCATTTTAAACAAAAAATAAAGACAACAACCACCAAGTTACTACACAATGATCTAGTCTGTGGACTACAATAAAGTCTATGATAGTCTGTTCTATTGGTTGTCCAAATGATATTGTTCAGTCTTTCAAACAGCCTAGATAAGTAAAGACCAATAGAAGCTTTTTAAACAGAAAGCCTCAGCCCCTTTTTGACTGTCACATGTATACCTACAACTTGTAATCTCTACAGTAACACAAAATGACTTGAAGACTAACCAGAGAAGCCATTCCCTCTCCAGCTCATGTAAGAATACTCAGCAAACCTGAAAACAAGATTTCATCTAAAAAGACCTATGAAACTGAACCACATTTTTCATTCCAGAAATTGCTCTTTCAGAGCATGGGCACATAGTGCAGTTATGTTGTAATTCTGCAACTAATTTGCTCACCAAAACTATTCAACTAGTACACTGTTCCTGAATGATGAGTTAATTTAACAGAAATACAAACATACAAGAAAAAAATATCTACAACATGGAGAAAAAACAAAACCCAGCACAGATGGGTCCTAGAAATGAAAAAACTCAATGAAAGGAGATCTGATAATTCCCAGAAAGCTGAATCAAGAAAACCTTCAAAAAAACCTGAGAACTTTGCAGTTTCAAAGAAACAGAAAAGTTACTGTAAAGAAAAGCTTTGGACAGATTAGAGAGGGTCATTTACGCTATTTTCTAGACTGGCATTGGATATTTTAGGTTTTCAGAATTGAAGCAATAGAGTCTTAAAGCAAATGAGGAGCTTGTGTGCTGCTGCTCTGCAACAATTAAAGCATGGAACAAGCTTATGACCCAAAATCTAGAGATGTTTCTTACTGCAAGCATATTTGGGGATATTTATGGAAAAGGCAGGAAGAGAAAGAGCTAACAGGTGTTAGCAAACAGGTGTGCTTAACTCTCCCCACCAATACAGCATGATGGGAACCAATCCCACAACTAATAGCCTCAAAGAAGAGAAGATGCATAATAGGGTTGTTTCAAAAGGTTTTTTTTTCTTCACACTTTATTGAGAATGAAGGTCTCTTATAGAAGAAAAATACACAGTAAATTAAACAGATTACACAAACCTTCATTAACCCCCTTAAACCTAGTGTAATACTGTGCATGTCTATGCAAGGATAGAATAGTTTGCTTATACAGCCCTAAAATGTTTTATCAGAACTTTTAAAAACTGAAGTCTCAATATCTGTAGAGCAAGAGTCAGAGTTGTGCCTCCAACTCCAGGTAACTTAAGTTTTGTCACAAGTTACTGTTGAAAAGAAGAATTTTCATAAGTTTTTCCAAGAGCAGTAAGACTAACGAAATAGGTTCCTCATAAATTTGTATTTTATGCATACACTCCCTTTCCCAAGACTCTTACCTCAAGATAGCAATATGACATAGTCTTATAACACCTAGGCTAACCTCTGCCACAACATCTTACAATCCTTCAGTCCCATGCACTTCCTAATTTCCTAGTCAACGTCTAAGGTCAAGAGGCTGCATGTACTGATTTGAAGTGCATGCATCCAATGCTTTTCAAAGAGCTGAGATGATCTTTCCTCTTCTTCATGAGGCTCTCTATCCAACTGTTCATGTCCACACAACTTGCAAGAATACAGTATATTTTTGAGACCATCTGCTCCTCTGTCTAGTTCAGCTGAAACTGGCTAAAGGATTTAAAAGCTGCTGTGATAAGGGAAAAAAGAGAGAAAGGACAACATTGCCAGAAAGGAAACAAGGTAGTGATATCCCAGCAGCCTCAGTTCCTTAAGAATTGTGGCCAAATATGGTAAAGCAACTGAAAATTATGATACTTTTTACATGTAAAGATGGCACATTTAAGAAGGTTATCTAGAGCCTTTGCAGAGCTAGAAAAAGAAAAACAAACACAACAAATACCCCACTCCCCACTGGGTATTCCCCATTTCCAAAGTTAAAATTCCAGTATCTTATATTCAGTGTGCCACAGGATAACTGGTACAAGGCTGAATATTATCCTCAGGAAACATTTATCAGACAGGTTGATTTTTTTAAGAGCTAGTGATGGCTCAAAAGTGCTCACAGGGTTGGAGCGTTTAAATCCATTTCACCGTGAAATGGATTTGTGGATAGAGCACAGTCACACGATCTATGCTTTTTCATCATGCAGCTCCACAATTTAATCAAACTGATATTCTATACAGATTATATCCAAAGTGACATTTTAACAAATTTATCTGTACATATCAGATTCCTGAAATGAGCTTGCCACAGAAACACTGCAATACTTAATGCCTCTATTTCTCTGTGTGCATGTGCATGTATTTCCTGCCCCCCAGCCCCTGCACTGAGCTGGAACTGGGTTGAATCCCATCCCTTCAAGACCATGATTAACATTTAATGAACAGATACTGAAATGGAACCCATGCAGGACAAGAGTTTGCTTAGGCAGTCTTTTCTTCACATTTGCCTGTAGATTAAAAAAAGGGAAATTCAGGAAAGTTGGGGCTGAACTGGCTTCCACAGTGTAAAAACAAGGCCCTATTAGAAAACAGAAGCAAAAATGAACTAGCCGGCCATTTGAAGGAACATTGATACCTATCCCTGCAAAGTCCTGAGAGATATAAGTTACACTGGCAAGTATTATGTTATGAACTCACTGCTATGTGCCAAGACGCTGTGCTTACATCTGCCACATTTCATGTTGAGACTCACTCCTCCAGGAAGTTCCTAGTAAAGGATGAATTTAAGTTTAGACTTCTAGAAACAAGTCAGTGCACAGGTTCCAGCTCCATTAGCTACAGTACAGTCTGCATTTCAAAAAAAACATATAGAAACCTTTTGATGAAAGGCAGTGTTTACAGTTCAAGCAGACTCTAAAAGCTTAGATGAATACAAGTGAATCACCTGACAGTGGTGGAACAGCATGGAGTAGCATGTGCCTTGAAGAAAGTCTGTATGATTATTTCCATTTTCAGAAGAATCCAACATTACATTCTGTGCTGCAGCAACACTTATTTTACTCGTTTAGAGTAAGAAAACTACTTCCCTCAAAGCTGATAATTCACTAGTTGCATCCAAAGTCAAATATGACAGTCAGTTTGAAGTAGGAATGAATGAGGTGAAATCACCTGAATGATTTACTACTCTTACACATAAAAGATCATTTATCACAAAAAAACACTTTATGATAAGCAGTAACTTTTGCACTCACTTTTTTGACAAAGTTAATGTATTTAAAATGAAGTCTAGAAGTGTAGCAAAATATGTCTTTTGCTTTTGACTAAAGCTTCAAAAACAGCTTTGAGATGTCAGAAGTCAAATAGCTTTTTAAAATCAATGTTTATTGGATTATTCAATATCTTAGACTATGATGTCAGTCTTCAGAAAACCGTACACAGACTGAAGGTAGCAAAGAAGCCAAACAATTGCACATACAATACTTACAATTTTCAACAGATGGCACTTTATAGCAAGGAATCTATAGTGTCTAATTAGGAGAACGGAAAGAACTGGATGATTAAGTACACAGCAACGTGCCAAACTTTGTGTCTGTAAAACCAGTATCCTAGGTTAGAAAGTGAAATCCTATAAAACTGAAAGTACAAAGGGGAAACCTAAAGCCAAACAAGAATTCTGAAGTAGCATTCTATCTCACAGATATTAGTTACGTTGAGATAGTCTTTATAAAGGTAGGCTATTCCAACCCCTGTTCTTCCCAAGCAGAATTTACAGTCAGAGTTAGATTTAAAAATAGCAGAGAAAAGCATGACTGTCAGATTATGGCTACTCATGCATGGATGCTCAAAACAGACAATCCTTTCAATAACACTTATACACATAAAATGTAGTCTAGTCCCAAACTTTACAGGTGTTTTGCTATTTAAAGTTACACATAGGACTTAAAACCATTTATGAGCTAAAGGAACAAGAACCACTTGGGAATATGGCTACCTCTGACTTACAACTCAAGATATTCATTTAAGCTATCTCTAAATATCTGACCATGAGGTACTTAATGCAATTCACAAAAAGCAAACTGAGAAAAACAACACTCAAAGAAGCCCAAGGGAGATCTAATGATGGGTAGTTATAGAAGAGAAAGAATCAAACTTTTTGAAGGTGCACAGAGAAAGGACAAGAGGCAATGAGCAAGTTGCAGCATGGGAAATTGCAAGTAGATTAGAAAAGTTTCCACAGCAAACATGGTTACACATTGAAACAGACTACACAGAGCATTTGAATCTCTTTGGAGATATTCATAACTCATCTTGACAAGGCCTGGAGCAAACTGATCTAGCTTCAGTGACGGCCCTGCTTTGAGCAGGATGTCAGACTACATGAACTCCAGAGGCCCTTTCTAGTAACTTTTGATTCTAAATTGTTCAGTAGGAAATGCTACACAAATGGGTAAGACCCAACACTACATCTCAAGGAGTCATCTTTCTGAAAGATATTCCCTCAATTACAACTCAACCATATTCTCTCAGAATCCCAAAACAATCTTTCTCATACAGCCAAAAGAAATGTCCACATTTTACAAAACAGCTTTATAATGACATTTCAACAGGATGCAGAAAGCCTTCTTTCTAATACAGAACAGTGACCATATCTTGGTGTGAATCCCACACTGAATTAAACAGAGAAGTTTGATTTTAGGTTACCCGCTTTTCATATGAAGAATCTGGTTAGTGGGTAAGCTTTTCATTTTCCAAGATACCTTATACAGGATCCAATCAACAGTCATGACTAACGAACACCTATTCTGCTAGACACAAGGTCAAGACACAAAGGGAACATCTCATTTGAAAATCCTGTGGGAGTTTAGTCATTAGATATTACCATCCTGTGAGAGTTTAACAGCATTCAGTACTGTTAAAATATTTGTGCCAATATGTAGAAATGTTGGCATTCACAATTCATTTGAGTGTTTCCAGGGTCTGGTGGCAAGCAAATACAATTTGTTAGTTTCAAGTATCTCACACCTGAACTGAATACTTAGTGATATGACAAAAACCTTGGAACAAACATTGTGTTAGGCAGACAATTATATCAGAAGATCTTACTAAACATTACCTCTCTCAGAAACTTTGCCTGGGGTGCATAAAACTTTTTCTTTATCTAGCCTCTGTACCTAAATATCACTAAAAATTCTACACCGACTTTGAAGCAAAGTCTGCTAATAAACTAACAGCCAGACTGAGTTCCCCCTTCAGCACTGTGCAAGAAAAAGCTTAAGGTATGAGAAAGGGGTTGGTTAGTGTCAGACCTCCAGAACATCTTGCAACACAAGACTTGGGCCAGAAAAAGGTATGAGATCTGTGTTCTCTTCTGTTCCTGAAGGAGGCATACGTTGTCCCAATTGCAACAAAAATAATTTAGGCAAACAAGAATCACATTTAACAGCCAAGAAACAAGTAGCAGTGAAAACCACAGCAGAAATACAGCAACTATAGGAAACTGATAAAGGTCCCAAGCCAGATATTTGCTTTGTCAAGCTGAGAGTTGTCCTGAAAACAGATGCAATTTTGGCACACTTTTTTCCATCAATTGGTAGGGGCAGATTCATCACTACTGGACAGACAGATAAAAAAGCTCCATACACACGAGTGGAAACAAAGACAGTTGCACGCTTCATACATTTAGAAGTAACTGGTCCAGATACTTTGCAGTTGACTGTAAGAGCAATTAATGCTTCTGATGTCAAGGAAAGCCTTACTAATCATATATTTACAAATACATACTGAAACTCTACTTAAAATGAAGAGATTGTTTCCATACAGCTTCATCCAACCTTAATCCTATCAAAAGTGTAGGCCTCAGTTTTGCTAATCAGTGAGAGATTTCCATATATCTGATTCAGGCTGCTTCCAATCTTCTCCCATTAGTTCTTTCAGGTTCAACTGTTTGAAAAATTCCAGGCGATGACTATAAATAGAAAAGAAAAAAAATAAAAATAGTTACGGGTTTTGTAGTATATGTCTTAAAAAAAGAAATCTCCTCAGCAGGTTTGCTTAATCTTTATTTTCCTGTTTTCTTGAACAGGAACAGAACCAACATTCAATGTATTCACTTTCCAAAACCTGAGTTCATAAATAACACTACAGTACTTCTGCAAATCTTGTATTAACACAAGGGAAAATCCTCAGCTATAAGTACGTACCACACGGCATAAAGTGAAGTTAACAAAGCGTTCATCTTTTTACCCATCCCAACTTTTATGTTGCCTCAAACTGCAGTCAGAGCAAAAGCAAAGAGGTATTCTACTTTGACTTCCGTGCTGTATTAGAGTAGATGTCATTTACAGCTCTTGATCAATCAAAAGATCATATCACAAACAGAGCCTCTCCTTACAGAAAAGAAGGCTAGGATAATGAAGTTAATATCATCTTTTTCCCCCATAGACTAGAAGCCCCATTTCCGTAAACATTATGAATCAGGTCTTACTAAGAACACCTCCTTTAGGCTACCATACAGGAACAACAGAAGGAAGACAGCTGTTGATTTCTAATTGATGTTTACATTAAGCAACTGCCAAACTGTAAACAGAACATTTGACACTAAACTAATTCACTTAGAAAGGTAAAGGAAATTTTCTCTTATTAGGAAGTGTTAATTCTGAAGAGTGAAGACAAACTAAAAACAATAGTAGTAAGGAGTAACCTCTTCACATCAATGCACCTGCTATTATGGTCTGAAAAAGTCAAATTTTTTTGGAAAGGGAAAAAATCCTCTCCTGGAAAAATATTACAGGCATTCTCTGGTTTACTGCAGAAACCTGAAAGTGTGTATTTCTTAAGGAACAATGATAAAGAGAATATACTTCATTAATAGTAACTTAGAATTTGTTTAAATGAACAACTGAGGAAGCTAAGGATTTCCTGAACAAAGGAAAAATAGGGTTGTTTACCTTAAGTTTACCTTACCTTGCTCTCATTGTATGTTGAGTAGCAAGTTTGTGGAAGAACTGTTGGTCCTCTAGAGCCAGTTCATTTACACAAAACACCCAGAAGCAGCAGTTTGTGTCAACTCATCTCAGCCTCACAGTCAAAGAAAATAAACGAGCCCAAAGCACAGTCTAAAGATCAAGATATTCTAGTTTTCTATTGACATTGGGTATCCTTTCACTACATTTTTCAATTTAGTCTGCGCCTTCAAATTTTTCTATAATGCAGAGCCATCTGTAGAGGTGAGGTTGTTTAGAACAGTAGGGGAGAAACAAGAGATTCACTGTAGATACATCTGGTGAAATTAACACTGAATGGCATTTCAGAAGGTGCTATAGGCAAGAAAAAAAGTGGGACAACCAGTCTATGATTTAGCAGAGGAAGGTGATAAAACAGATGCCTTTGGTGCTGAATGCATCATTTGCTATGCACCTAGGGAACAGCATAAAAATCAGGCACTAATTACAGCTATCTGCCACAGTTCTTTACACAAAGTACTCTGCCAATGGGTCTGGGGCTAAGCAATGTAATTAAAGTACTAGCGGCACTCGATCAGAAAACCAGATTAAATTCCTTTTGTAAGTATTCCAAAAATAGTGCAACTATGTTACAGAAGAGCTAATTTTACACTTACAAGTCTGGTTTCTGTCCTTCCTGTAGTTCATGCTGAGGCACAGGATAAAGCGCTTCAAATTTTCTCTCTACTCCCGAGCCATGAATTGCAAATGCATTAAACTTGTCAATGCATGGTGGAAAATAATTCCAAGGAAGACAAGCTTTACCCTCCCATTTGTTTTCCATTCTGGTCACCTCAAATTCTAAAGGAAGTTTTTCCTGTTAAAGGAGCAAGAAAAAGCTAATGTCATCTTCCAACCAGGCAACAGGTATCTAAAAGAATTACTTTTTCCATATATTATGATATGTACTTTATCACTTACTTTCCATACTCTTCTTCTGCCAGAAAGAAGCAGCAACAAGTGTTGTCCATGGCTGTCAAAGATCAGAGCCACAATTTTCTTAAACTGATGCCAAGATGCCAAACTGATGCATACCATTCTACTACAAATATGTGCACATTCCCTACATTGAAGCAATTTCTGTAGTTGCGTTCACTCGCAGCATTCCTCATGCATATATCTTGCAAGCATTAGAATTGAAACTGGAAATTCAAACTAACATTTAAAACTTTTCCAAAGAGTGCTGTACTTACGGACAAAGTTCAACTTCTAAATATTGTTCTGTTCTGTCACTCAAGAAAAATGTTTCCACAACTTAAGAAAAAAAAAGAGATAGGCCATCGGTATTTTACATTGCTTACCTATTTTGCAACATTCCAAGATCTCCATTCCCCACTATAAGTATTATATTGTTTTCATAAAGAGCTTTGCCTGTGCTATTCCAGAGTTTGACTAGCATACCTGCCATTGACAGCTTCTAAACCATTCCAAGCACTGTATGATAATCCTGTATTTGAGAACCTTCACTTAATGACTACTACCATAAAGAGATGTGTAAGGCATGGTTCTAATTTTACTTTAACTACACCAGTTTTGGAGACACTCATCTTGATAGAGCAGAAAAATGGCAGTTCTGATAACTAATGCTAGCTGTTAATAGAGTAAGAAGTGGGTATGGGCTGGTGCTATTCACCTAGTCTGCTTGCTATGAATGAAGATGAGTAGGACAGAGTAATCTTAGTCAAACATACTCACAGCAAACACCCCACATAAAGTACTTAATTGCAGGAGTTTGATGCTCTGAACCCACAAGCCAAACGAGAAAAGACAGAACTGAAAAGAGGAAGACACTCAGAGCAAGCTGTAAGACGACTGTTGATGGAAAAAACTCAGCTGATTCTCAGAAACAGTATGAAAGCATTTAGGATTTAGATGGCTTTTCACTGTAGATGACATACTTTGGACTGGGAATTACAGGTGCACCTGGAAGCCAGGTGTGACTACTGAATCACCTTTCAGGAACACTAGGTAGAATTACAGTAGTGATCCACACAGCAATGACATTTTATTAGAAAGCTTTAGTTAGGGTTAAGTTTGTGCACTGTCAGCGCTATCAAGGTATACCGGAACATTTCCGAACATTTGTTTGGGGCAACAACCACAAAATTACTGGTTTCAGCAACAGAAAGGTATGATTTATATCTTGATTGTATTTTCCATGAGCCTATTCTGTATATTAAGTATCAAAAAGGTCCTAACAATGTTCTAGTAGGACCTTAATAAGAATTTTTCAATAATCAAGAACTAGAGAACTGCTAGAAGCATGAAATTCTTTCATTATTCAAAGCAACAGTTAAAAATGAAAGTATTGACAGAAAAGAAGAGAGACAGACATCAGCACTACCGTAAGAATATTCTCCATTCCACTTTGATACAATTTGGAATCATATTTTGAGTTTCACCTTTTGTTACACATCCTCCTATTTCTCAAACAGGCTTTGGAAAAAAAGTGATTAAAACAGACAATGGTTTTAGCTATTGCCTGCTACTTCTTAAAGTCAAAGTAGGACCTCTCTAAGATTTCACTTTTGTTTCTTTATTCCAAAGGCATTTATACATACATGGCACAAAATTATTAATATCCAAAGACGTCAAGCCTCTGTTCTTCCAAAAGTTATATCAATAATCCAGAAACCAAGTTTGAGAGCCCATGCTGTTGACAGGATCAGGAAGAGTCAATCTTATCATTCTTGAAATCAATCTTAGTTCACTGTATTCCATCTCCTTATGTCCACCTAGTGGCATCAGTGTAATATATTTGCTTCTCTTCCCAGTCATTTTTATCATTACACTACTATGAAACAACTGGACCCCCTACTCCTATCTGTGTTTGTGGTGAAAGCAAACATCACCTAGGAAAAAAAACACACTTTGGAGGAGTTTTTAGTTAAATACAGTATAAAGTTTATGGTTAAAGAGCTTTCTTAAGGGTAAAGCTGTGATTACAAGTAAATTCTTTCCCAGAGCACTCAGGATAAAACAGAAAGGAAATTTTTACTTTACATTTCAGTTCTGACCTTCAAAAGTGGTATTGTCATCAAAGACCCTAAATTGAATTAGTAGATGTCATACGATCATCACTTCAAATGAAATCAGTTTGAAAGAATAACTGTAATAGAACCTGAAGTAAGACTAGATGTATTAACTACAGAGGAACATTAGTGTCTACGCAAATCAGATATACTTGCAGTGGAACAATCGCACTTACCCTCATAGTCCCACAGTCTACTAAAGGGTTTCCCTGGCTCTCCAAGTGGTGCTGGAGGATCATTAAAGAAGGGAGCACTAACTTCCATTAGCAGTCCTGCATTGCCTGACTTCAGACTGACAGTTACGGGCTCATGGCTCACAGGTATACCATCCCACGTGTGTTCAATTGTGAATTCCATTTTAATATTCTGCATAAGATAAGTGAGAAAAGAAGCTTTCAAAGAAGAGTCAAGATTGCATTTCAGCACCAACTGCACAGCTTGCTTGGCTAGAAAACATTGCCAATCAAAAGGCTAAAGAATAAACTTTTATTAAGCATAAAACTCCAAGACAGACCCAAAAGAAAGGGACTGATTGCTCTGTCCTATTTACAGTCATGAAAGATATCTACTTGCATGAGTCATTGTTTTAAAATTGACTATTCTTTCATTGAATTTCTCCATAGAACAAGCAAAACATTAGGAGACAAGGACTTGCGCAGTGTTATCTGTATCCTCCACTCAAAGCCTGAAGAACATGAGCATAGCCAAACAAAACCCCGTCCCTTTCCTAATAGCACAGAGCAGTTGTGTTTGCCTCTTATGCTACAAAAGCAGCTTCCATACACTGGGTCTGCAGCCTAGTCTCTATAGCTAGGCTTTGCCAGGAGCCCTGCTGTTACACAATCAGCACAGGCAGGATCCAAATACAGCCTGCTTCTAAAAATGGAGTTCCAGCTGCCCCTACCCTGACTGCATGTACATGCCCCCTTGTCTGTGCTATTCCGGTCCACAAGAGCCAAACAACTATTAGGACAGACTCAAAGGAAGACCAGAGGTAGAAATGCTCTTGCATCCACCTCTAGCCATCCTTCTATAATCCCAGACAGTGAATCATCCCCAAAGTGATAACATTGCCTGAATGGTTCCCGATGCTCTGTGCAACTCCTCAGCACTTTAAGGAACGCATTACAGGAAAAAAAAATTAAGGGCAGAAACCACATGGGTCATTTTTGTTAATAAAATACAGCTATATCTATTGCTGCAGAATTATTTTCAACAAGATTAAATTTAAACAACTGATGCCAGGATTTAAAACACAGCAATAAATAAAACAGCATTGTTAACACTGATGTAATTTACAGTGTCAGCTGCTTTATTGTAAATCCTTGAACTGTAAGGTTTGCTTTTGCCTACATACTTTTGCATGATGTTATAATCGTAAAATCATGCTTTTCAACCTCAGAAGAGCTGAAATAATTTAGCTGTATAAAATGACTAAATAAATACTTAAATGAATGCTTTTCAGAAGTTTTTATACTTGCATGGTTATAAATCATTTTTGGAAGTCCTGCCAAGCTTAAGGCATTTCAACTACATAATTGCAATAAACACCTTCCACAAACCGTAAGAGATTTTTATTAAAAGAACAGACAGACAAAAAGTTTCCACAAAATGATATTAAATGATTGGGAAGTATTAAGAAGAAAAAAGTAGTTGACAAAAACCTTCCATGAATCTCAAATGCAGGAAGATGGAATGATTAGCTAAATCTTTCCTTAGTGGTCACTGCAACCAAACTCAAGAATTTAGAAGTCAAACTGCAAGTGCATCTTGTTAAACACACTTAGTTCCAGAGCAGCATGAACAGAGAACACTCCAATTCAACAGCTTTTGTGTCTTAGAAATAAAACTGTACAAGCCTTAAGAATAGCCTCAATCTAGTTCATGAACAAAAGAACTAGTGTAGTCTGGTTTCCAGCAAATTCACATCCCCTTATGCCTCCCTCCTCAGTATTATGAGCTTCTTCCCACGTCCACAGCAGCAGTCCTTGATTTGTTTCCTTACACATCTCCTAGCCACACAGGAAAGAAAGTGGCAGTACATGGCCTGACTGAGAATTACACACATGCTGATAAGCCCTATGGCTATCACAGTGGCCAAGTTATAATCACCTTTTCTTCAGGGGGGAACCTTAATTTGGGTCCTCCATGCCCTACTCAAACACCATTTTTCTTGAGACTCATAGGAAGTTAAGCGTAAACTAAACTAGTACATTCTGCAAGTGCAATAAAATTGACAGAATGTAAGCACACAAATCTTATCTCCCCATACAGTGTAGCCTTATCATTATGACTACACTTTAAATATGTTTGACAACCTCTGCTACAGTCATATTAACCAGTTTCCATTAACCGATGTTCACACTGAAAAGGGCCAAAACTCCTTTGATTTGAGTTCAAGTTAGTAAAATAAGTAGTATGATGTTAGACAAGTAGGTATATTTACAAACAAGGAGGTGCTGAAGTGAACAAAGAAGTGTAACAAAGATTAAAGCAAATATGAAGCAATACATTTTGTAATCAGTCATCTTAATTTGAAACATCCAGTGAAAAAGGAAAGTAAAATATTAGCTAATTAAATTGCCTTTTAAGTCAGCATTTTAGCTGCATGATGAACTAGACAAGCATCAGGTGGGTTATATGCAAGAGACCTGGGATAGCCCTAAAAACCATGAAAGACTATTCACTGTCATCAATGCTCATTCCAGATCAGGTGGCAAGTTTCTGGAAGCAAGACAATACATAATGAAAGAAAATAGTCAGTGACTTAAGGATGTAAAAAAAAAAAAAAAAAAAAAAGACACCCAGTAGTGTCCTAACAACATTATGTTAAGTCAGCTGAAATACATACACAAACTCACAGTTCAGTATTATTAAGTTAAATCAAACAGGCAAAGCTAAACAATTCATGCAATAGAAAAAAGAACTGCTAAGAGAAGTCATTCTAAACAAGTACAATGACAATTCCTCTATCATAATTGAAATGTACACCACCAAACAAAACTGCAACATGCTAAACTAAGTCATCATACTGTCACAGCACAAACAGATGCTTAGACACATCCAATAGGCTATTTAATCATGAAATGATCTAGAAAATATTCATCTTCAGGAAGCACAGACTAAGTTGTGCAAAAGGTATATATGCAAATCATACAGCTTGAATTTAAGCCTTGAACACTGAGCAGCAAGAGTATGAAATCTCCACAGACAGTAAGACCTTTTCCAGTACTTGCTGAAACAAATGAAAGGATTCCTGTTAACTGTAAATGGAGCTCTACATGCTTTATGTGTACTTACAGTGAAGGGAAACAAGGCACAAGGGTACAAGCTTACACTAACAGGCTCAGGGTATAAGAGTGGATGAGTGCACCTAAGAATGTAAATAAGGTGTTATGACTCTGTTTTACACTAGGAAAAAGCTAAATCACCATTACGCAGCTAAAAGTCAACATTCCCTTGCTTCTACTCTATTTTCATTGTGCTAATATATTTAACTCTTTGCATTCACTGGTTAAGACAAATATCTGAAACACCTATCTGAAAATACTGCCAGATATCAACAAAGTTTTAAAGTTACATGGCCTTCTAAGAGAAATAGCTTGGGGGAATCTTAAAATACAGGGAAAATTACATGAATAAGACTGCAAACATCCTGAGTAGCTGGTTAGTTTGTGACTGAAGCAAGGAACATGACACTTCTCCTTGTCCACAAGATTCAAAGGAAATTAGTCACAACATAGCCAGTCTTTTTAAAAAAAAGACAGCAAAATAATGCTTCTTACTAAATCATCTACTGTAACTATAGCATCTAGAGTGCAGTTACAGAAGATAGGACACAACAGACTTAACAGTTTGCTGTTTGCACCTATACAAAAGACAGGTGTATTTTATTTATTTGGTTTAAAAAAAAAAAACACCAACTCCTGCAAACGACTTACAGTGTATGCAAAGGTCCATTTTGACTGAAAATCTAGCCTATGGTAAGCAAAGGACACTTGTGACTACAAGAACATGCAACTTCAAGAAGAACCACAAAGTAATAAGGAAGACTACAAAACATCTATTAATTCTTGTTAGAGACCTGCCTAGCATTAAGATGTTACTTAACATCTAGTGAGCTAATATTTCCCAATTAATAGCCTTTCACACAAGTCTTGAGGAGAATACATGCTGCACTACATAGACTTTGGGAAGCTCATCACCAGCATACTTTTCAAATATAGTAATAAGAGCAATATAAACAATAGCATAAAAGTATTTTAAAACAACAACAAGCAACCTTTAATAATATTCTAATACTGTATTTACCTAGCAGACTCAGCCAAATGTCAGTACACTGTAAAGAAATGCAAACTCCAAGTGAAAGAGTTTTATAGCAAGTGCTTAGCCATATTAAAGTATAAATACTGCATAGCCTCAAACTAGATGAAACAGACAGCATCCGGCTTATACACTCAGACCATCAACTACATCAGTCTTACAGTAATGAGTATGCTATTGCTGCCTGCAGCTTCAAACACCTCACTTCTCCAAGTATCAGAGTCTGAGGTCTTCCATCCCAAACTCCATCTACGTTGGCAACAAGAACAAAAACAAGCAGAAAGTAATCATATTGGTGTTTCTTCTTAATTGCTTCAACAGGATGGGGAAGAGCTGGGAGCCCTATGAGAGTAGCTATGGCTAGAGTTACATTATTAAACGTAGATACGGGCTCGCAGAAGACGTTACAGTTTCAGCCGTATCTCCCCTCCCAGCTTCTCCAGCCTCTAAGCGGAGCAGCACTTCCTGAAGAGAAGTTTCACACGTAAGCTTCGTAGTTCAACGTAAACGTTTCCTAAAGCTGAACGCGGATTTTTTGGACCTTAAGGCACCACCCACGACAACTCCAGAGGATTCAGCCCCCCAGCGAGCCCAGAGTCCCTCCACCTCCCGCTCCCCTCCCAGCCGCCGCCATCAGCCCCCAACGGTCCCCAACAGCCTCGCCTCACCGCCTGCCACCCCCGCGCGTGCGCAGCCAGCCCTCCTCCCCCGCCCCCGCCCGCCGCCTTTCTAGCCTCGCGCCCTCACGTGGGCGGCCAGGGGGCGGGGCGAATCATTTAAATTGAGAATGTGCCGCCGCTGTCATGTGATCGCTGCTGCCGTGTCTTGACGAGCCTGTCGCTAAGGGAACAGCGCGGGCTTCCCCGGCTCGTGGGGTGGGCTGCTGGGCGCGCGCCGGCAGGTACCGCCGCGTCGGTTAGCCGTTGGGCGCGCGGGGGGGAGGGGGCGGCGGTTAGTGCTGGCTGCTGCGTGGGGCCGCGTACTGCTTGGGCGGCACAGGAGGGGCCGCCTCGCCGGGCCGAGGGGAAGGGGCAGGTGTGGGTGGAGGGCGAGCGAGTGAGTCTGTGATTGCTGCCCTCCTCGCAGCCCCAGCTTTGCCTCCTGGAAGAAACGCGGGCGGGTAGGCGAGGGAAGCGATTCCCGCCACACACACACACACACCCCCCCCGGCGCCTGGCGGCTGCTGTTGCCGTGTCTCTCCCGAATGGCTTTCGCCCTACCCAGCTGCTGGTGAGGCGAAGCCCGACGTGGCGCTGGGGGTGGGCAACGGCTGAAATAACCGACTTTCCCCCGGGGTTTTGCAGGCTTTCCCTGGAGCGGGCAGTCACAGCTGCGGGGAAGCTTTCGACTGAAAACATGGCCTCTGACCTCGGCAGCTGGGGAGAGCCGGGTGAGGTCCCTGCGAGCGCGCGGCCTCGTGGGGTGCTCGGCTGCCCCCGGGCGTTGCGGGGTGGCCCAGGTGCTGCCCCGGTGCTGTTTGAAGGGTAGAGCAGGGGGAGCCGAGACCTTCCTGAACGCTTCCTCTCAGGGCTTGGGGTTAGCTTCTGCACGGGTGGGAAACCCTGACACCTACAGCTGAAGCAATGAGAAGATACCTTTTCTAACTCTTCTAGTATTTGCTAGAGTAAATGACAGCATCAAAAACTATGTTATAGTTAGTAGAAGAATTGTAGTTAAAAGTTGTTAATGAGGATAATAGGCCAAAAAAAGTCTACTGTGATCATGTCTCTTTAATAAAGAAATTACTTTTCATATGCTAAGCTTACACCTGAGAGGCAAACAAAGCCATGTTTCCAGTTATTCATGAGATTTGCTTAACAGACCGGAGCCAGTATTTGTAAATGTGTGTTCTCTGCTATAATTTTGATAACTGTAAGTTAAGCTTAAATCGATTGAGTTGGTACCTACTTTAATCACCAACAAAATACTGGCAGAAATTGCATTTGCAGAGCCTGTATTTCTGTAAATAAGGAGTAAGCTGGTGTATCCCGAGAATGTTACAGACCTGAAACTGGTTGCATTGCAGGAAGTAGGAACAGGATCAGAGAGCAAAAAGTGCTAGGGCTGCACATTTGATCATTCACTTGAAACTCAAAATTTCTGCTGATAGCAGAAAGCTTGTTTTGTGTGATACCTTTGGCCACCCAAGCTGAAAGACCAGCTCTAGAAACCAACAAGAACCTCTCCAGAAGAACAATTTGTGTCTGAGCCAACTGAGTCATCCTGGCTCAAAAACCCAAATTTGATTTTGCTTGAGTATTTATTATACTGTGACTTGAACCATTGTGTCTATGCTCAGATATTATGGTTTTCCTTTTTCCTATATATTTGACATATTTGGGGATAGTTTCTTGCTTATTATTTTGGGCTCTAAATAAAGCTCTGAACAAGTCCTCTGTGGAGTGATAAGAGCTGTCTTTTCTGTTGAGGAGTTTGATTTTTCTAAGAGATAATTATATACCTTTTTCTTAAAGGTACCAAGTGACAAATTTGAAATTAATTTGCATGCCACTTCAAATATAACTTTTAAGGCCTGTTCTAAATCTGACACATGGATTAATGTTTCTCTTGTTTCATGAATGTGAAGTCAAAGTTTTAAAATACTGCATGTGTGTAATGCAGGTAAAGCAAGATCCTTTAAGCACTGCTAAATTCGTCTTTGTAATGTAAATATTTGTCATGTTAAATATGTAGTTGTAAAGAAGGTTCTCATTGTGATGAGTTCTGTTTCCTGGCTGTGATCAATTTTAAATTGAGTTTTACCTGAATGCATTTTAATTATCAATAGCCTGTCCAACGAATGAAAAATTAGTTATGCCTTTGTCTGGTAATCTACTGAATAAACATAGCTTTTATAAGAATATATTTAATGAATGTCCATTGAAGATGAGTACATCTGCAAGTGGTGCCTAAGGCTTGTCCCCTTTTGCTCCTATAGTCTCTCATCTTTGCAAACTGCTTTGACTGGCTGGGGCAGCTACTTTTGCCTTTACTGCTCTTTGGCATCTTTTCAAAGTTACCCCCTTTCTCTCCCCACTATTTCTTTTCCACAGCCTCCTTTAGATTATTAGAACTGCAGAAAGAACCATTGGGATGTATATCAAGAAAAAGTAGGCAAGAAGTTGTTTTAAATCAAAATGTTTGTACTACTTTCCATTCCCTTTTCTTCCTCTTTACCTGTTTCAGATACAAAGGTGTCTCTCAGATTCTTATGTATTTGTCGGACTGAAGAAGGCTCTATCAACAAAAGGAAAGAGCTATTTATCCCTTCAATCTCTCTACTGTTGTTTCATATGTAGTAGAAGTAGCCTCTGAAATCCCAGTAACCAAAGTTAGATGAGTAAGGAAGGATGATGTCTTAGTTCACCTTCCCCATTCAGCAGTGTGAGATCGTTAGTCATATCATCATTTCCTCTTTGTTTCAGAAGATGCAGATACTGACAGACCACATATCTTCCATCTTGGGGATATGGGGGGTTTCTGGATATATTTGAATGCTCAGGTTCACTTATCACAGAATCACTGAGGCTGGAAGGGACCTCTGGAGATCATCTAGTCCAAACCCCTGCTCAAGCAGGGTCACCTCGAGCACATTGCACAGGATCGCGTCCAGGCGGGTTTTGAATATCTCCAGAGAAGGAGACTCCACAACCTCTCTGGGCAACCTCTTCCAGTGCTCTGTCACCCTCACAGTGAAAAAGTTTTTCCTCATGTTCAGATGGAAGTGTCTGTGTTTCAGTTTGTGCCCGTTGCCTCGTGTCCTGTTGCTGGGCACCACTGAAAAGAGTCTGGTCCCATCCTCTTGACACCCTCCCTTCAGATTATTTGTACACGTTAATAAGATCTCCTCTCAGCCTTCTCTTCTCCAGGCTGAATGGGCCAGGCTCTCTCAGTCTTTCCTCATAAGAGAGATGCTCCAGTCCCCTAATCATCTTTGTGGCCCTTCGCTGGACTTGCTCCAGTAGTGCCACATCCCTCTTGCACTGGGGAGCCCAGAACTGGATGCAGTACTCCAGATGTGGCCTCACCAGGGCTGAGGAGAGGGGGAGAATCACCTCCCTTGACCTGCTGGCAACACTCTTCCTGATGCACCCCAGGATACCATTGGCCTTCTTGGCCACAAGGGCACATTGCTGCCTCATGCTTAACTTGGTGTCCACCAGCACTCCCAGGTCCTTCTCCGCAGAGCTGCTTTCCAGCAGGTCAGCGAAGCTCTTTCGATCTAAGTTCGTCAAATGTTTATTGAGAACTTGCAGGGTCCAATTCCCAACAACAGGTTAACTGTCAAACATCCATTAACTGCACTGGCCACACATGGTGTTTCTTCCACTCAAAGGCTTCATGAGCCATTAAGATATTGCGCCATATGCATTTGTGGCTTTTTAGGCCGAAATGTTATTTTTCAAATTTCTAAAATGAAAGAATGTGAAAGAAATGGAACTGAGTATTTATAACACGATCTTTGTAGGCTTCTTCAACTCCTATTTTTTATGAAAATAATTATGCGCTAAGTAGAATAATTTTATGAAGCATGTTGTGTGCCTTTAACCCACTACATCATTAAATAGGTTTCTGACCGCCAGTCCTTAATCTAAATAATGATTCATGAGGTACGTAAAATTCTCTGACTGTTTTTCAGATCAGAGACTGAATGCAGCTTTTGGACAGTATGAAATGGATAAGTTTTTGAGAGCTACTGCTGAGCAGGTATGTGAACTAAGGGATGGAATTAGTAAGAATTTTTGTGCTGAAGTAGTATAACATGTCTTTGCTTCTCTGCTGCATAAAGTGCAGCTCATTTTAGTGTTATCTTGCCTAGCTGTGGGTTGATCACACCGCTCAAGTGTTCCTTGTCGTTTTACCAAGCAGCAAGAGAATAGAACTCCTGTAACAGTAAATTCTGATATTTTTTGCACATTTTCAAAAGTTTAAATCATACAGAAGAGGTAATGTATCCCAGAAAGAATACTTGATTTCTACAGAGTGGACTTTCCACTTTTACAGGCTTGCCTTTTCTAAGAGACTAGTCTTATGTGGAGACAATTTTTTGTGTTAAGTACTATAAGCCTGTCTGACAATCTGTGCAGAAGCTAGAACGTCAGCATTTTCCTGATCTTGAGACACATGGAAATGAATTTAGCACTTGGGCAAAACCTTAATAGTTCTTTTAAGAATGAGCTGATTTCCTTTTGTATGCGGTTATGCTTTATTTCAGAGAACCTCCAGGAAAAGAATCAGTAACAATTCTTTTTCAAATTGAAGCAGCCTTCCAGAATTTTTGAATGTAAACATGAAGCTGATTGCATGGAATATTATGCATGCTTTCAGTGCAAACAGAATAAACAGCTTTGGGTGATATATGAAAACCTAAAACTGTATGCAGTGTAAGTATTAACATGTGAAGTATTCCATTACAGAAAAATGTCCTTGGACGTGGTGCTGTGTCAGGATCCAGAATGATGAACCAAAGGTAACAGCAGTTCCAAATGATAAGTGGGAATACTGTGAAGTGTTCAGAAGACTGTCATGTGCTTTTAAAAGTATAAATATCCAGAAGAAGCTGGGTTTATGTACAGGTATTCACAACTCTGACTTGTGAATAGATGTCTGCAAAAGTTTTCCCATAGCTGTTTTTAGATACTATTCTGTTTATACAGTAAATATATGAATTTTCTTGGACAATTTGTAAACTAAAGGATGGTGGATGAATGAAGAAATTATTCTAAATTTTAAAATAAACAAAGGTGGGGTGAGATTGTGTGAATCTAGGTAGCACAGATAATTATCTACCATCTGAACAAGTCAGATGAATGTTTTTAAAAATGCTTGCTGTGTACATTAAATCAAATTTTCTGTATGCCCATTAGTAATAAGTATTGCTTAATATTAATTGTAATTTCCTTTTTATAATGTGAAAACAACCTGCCCAATCTTGTCTACTGAGCATTTAGCTTTTAAGGCATTATTGCTTTATATTAATATAGAATTTTGGGAGGATTACCATTAGTTAGAAAAAAATTTGGAAGAAAAATATGTAAATAGAACTGCATTATTTTACATTGTCTTGTAGGCTGCTTAACTGCTGTTATGTGAAAGCAGCAAACTCCAGTGTTAAATCTTTTTCTTGTGTTCTGTGTATAAAATGTGGATAAAATATTAATGTTGTATTAATGCTCCTTTATAATGTCACATATTCTAGTTTTGGTGTGCAGGAATTTTGCAATAATGATCATGCTTGACTAACATTTGTTAATGTGATTCTGATGAATGTTGACCTTGGGAGTAGAAATGAAAAAGAATAGAAAAGTGACTGTTCAGTTCTCCAGATTAACAATATTGTAAAACCAGTTAAATGCTGAAACATTGTTCTGATAATTATAAAAGGCATTCTAAGCATGTTTTTCTACTTTTTAGCTTGTCGCCTCTAATTGTGGAGTATGATAAGCACTTGGAAGAAATGAGTGAACAGCTGCAGCTTTATCAGGTAGGGATGATCCTATCCTATTTCAGACTGTACATTCTCAGTATTTTATAGTATTAAAATTTAGACCATTATTTTTTTTATCAGTAAAGGAAAGTGTGACTGCATCAAGCTTCACATGAACTATAGTCTGCCTGAAGTTGAAGGGAGAGCTTTTTATGAAAAGATTGCGAGACTGTCCAAACTGATTAGAATATCTTGTTTGGAGAAGTGATATTGTGAAATTAAATACATGTATTCTATTTCTCTAGACATTGATATCGATGCAAGTATCACCTTCTTAGGTGATACCTGGATGAGGAAGCTGAGCCTCTCCTGAAGAGACCGCTCTTGCCCTTTTCTTATTGGTCTGATGTTGGCCATGCAGTCCTGCTCAGTCCTGCAAGTGTAGATACACTCAGACTTCTTCAAATGTTTAGCTATTATCATTGGTGGGGGGACTGTCCTCCTTTCAAACCACAGGAGAAAAGTTTGTGTTTTGGGTTTTTTTTGTTTTGTTTTTAACCAATTCTTCAGAAAATCCAAAAGCAAAGTGGAAAGCAATAGAAGTGTTATGCTCTATACTTTAGTTAACAAAGTAGTATATTTAACTTCTATGTAACTGAAGTTTCTCCTTAATTCCTAAACTTTTTAGTAAAAAATGTAATGTGTATTGGATGGTAGTTGTCCTGTATTTCTAAAAGAACTTGAGTTAATTAAAAATCAAGAACTATAAAAATTCCAAAAGCTAAGTTTAGTGGTGATTAATACTAAATTAAAATCAAACTTAACTTTCTTAACAGGACTTAGCAGCTATTAAATTTAAGTGTCATCCTGTGACTTTTCTTACAAAAGAAAATGTTAGTTTTAATTACTGTATTGTACTGAATTAAATTGTCCATCTTTTACAATATTAGTCAGAATTAAAAGATGAAGTGAATTATCAAAGCTTCAATGTCATTTGAATATGAGAGCTCACTTAAATATTTTTGCATTAGGCACAGATGGGTGAGATGAGACTAAAATTTGAACAAGTCACCAAGGAAAATGAAAGGTAAATAACTATTGCTCTACTACTGCGGGCTTTTTTTTCTAAACCTTAAAGAGCATTTCTCTAGGACCTAGAAATCTTTTGAATCTACTTAAAATAGTTGAAAATTTTGTACTTGTGTGCTTAGTGTTAGAATCTTAAAGTTCTTCATATGGATTACAGCATCAAATTTAGGAGCTTTAGCCATGTGTCTGTCTAAAAAATGTAGACATTATTTCAAAATGTTTACCGTGCTTATAGAATATAACTTGCTTAATACACTTGCCTACAGTTTATATGTAAACAGTATGTAGTAATTGAAGGTGTGGTACTTCAGTTGTTCAAAAAGTTCCTGTTGAGGAAATAGGTTGCCATACTTGGCTCTTTCAATTTCAGGCTGCATGCAGAGTTGAAAGAGGCTGTTGAGAAGCAACTGGAGGCTCTTCCTTCTTTCATGCTTATGGGGACTGATGTTTCTGCAGATGAAGAAATAGTGAGAAACCTTCAAGAACAGCTACAACTGGCCAGTCAAGTATGTGAGATGAAACATTTGTATTGGTTTATTGCTCATGTAGCCCCTTGGCAGATTGGGGGGAGCGGTTTTATTTCTTGGTTATGAATTTGTTTATAACAGTTTCTTGAGACTATTTTTAGGCCCTGTTGATTTTTCTGTAGCTAAAGAAACAAGTGTTTACACTTCTGACTTCAAGACATGAGAAAAAAAATTGCTGTTTTTGTACCCTCAGGGAGTTTTTTATATTGTTTTGTGCCTGTAGTTTCTCAGCTGACTAAATGTTGAATTTCTGACCAAGAAATAAAGTTCCACTTAGTTCAAGTTATTGTGGTAGCTTGTCATTTTGACTAGCATATTTGATCAAAACATTGTAATGTGAAATGAGGAGACAACCATATGTGGAATACAGAAATTAGTATTTACAGCTGTAAACATCAACTGAATTTCCTGAGGTTATTACAATGATACGTTAATCCTGTTGCACAGGATTAAATTGAGTTAAATTGAAGGCTGGATTTTGAAAATTGAATATTGTATATACCATAGGCCTAAAGTAAATATATGTAAAAGTCTGAATTTGACAGTTTCCTAACTTCTTAGTGGAGTTCCACTTATGAAAAGAGCTGTTAAAGATTATGGAAAAATTAGTAATTCACTTCTAGATAGAATTCTAACCTTTGTCTTTGTTTATCCATCTCTGAATTTGGTATTTCATGTGGTTGCAAAATCGGTGCAGAGAAAAGTACAGAAGGCAACCTTTTCTTTAAAGGTTAAGACTTATCTTTTTAGAGAATGTTATATGTAGATAAATGAGCTCTAATAAGAGAGAATATTTTATATAGGCCATCTTGTTCTGCAACTTTCTAGGAAAAAGAACAAGCACTAGAGCTCTGGCAGACTGTATCACAGGACCTTGATCGACTCCAGCAGCGGTACCAGGAACACATGACTGAAACACAGATTCATGTGGCTGAAAGGCAAAAGCAGAAAGTAATTTTCATCTATATTATTGTTAATTTTGGGAAGTCTTTGTATACTGTAGTGGTTCTGGGTGTGCGTATAGTCAAACTGAAGGGGGGGCTTCTGCCAGTACTGTTAATTAGTTTCTCTAATATACTCATCTAAAACTGAGTGCTCAAATGTGGTTGCTGATTCATCAGATAACAGCACAGTTAAGACTGGAAAAAGTTTTATATTTCATATGTCTATGGACAGTAATTTAAACTCAAAGTGAGTCTGAATGCAAGTATATATATGCACAAAATGCACACGCATATAAAATATTTGCATTGGATGGTCTCAGAAATCTTCAGTAGAATTCAACTTCTGAACAAGCTCCTAAAGATTTCTAAATTCTAAAGTAGAAGTATCTTGTTCGTGTTTTCTCCCATCTTTGAATCTAGACTTCTGTCTGCAAGATCAGAGTGGGATGCTGGGAAAAGTAGTCTCCATTTCAGTTTCCTTTTTTAATTCAGTAAACAAGTACATGTAAAGAGATGAAAAAAATCTAAGAATCAAGTTCTCCAGTATTTTTCTAATGCTAGTTTGTGTTTAGCAGCCCATTCTTCCTCTTCTGTTTTTGGGGAAGGCCTTTAAGCCGTATGTCAGAAGTGTGCAGTGTCTGGTTGCTTTTCAGGAAATCTTAGTTCAGAAAAGACTCAGCAGACTGTGTGAAGGTGTTTTGCTCTAATGAGCTATAGGAAAAAGATGCTCAGTATTTGAAGAATTAGTAGAAACATCATGCATATGTGCCTCACAGCAGCTATTTCTAGTTCTATAAAGAGATGCTACAGAGTTCTAGAGTTTGCTTTCCATTTTCAAGCACAACTATGGCTCAACTACATAACAGGAATTTTTGTTTAGTAACAGACTTTTGTTAAATCCCCTGAAACAATATTTTCTCTTCTCCGCAGCTGTTGTGCTCAATCAAGTTTCATAATTATTTCAAGTTATAGCTATGAGGACTTTACATTTTATCTATATGCAGTTACAACTTTTCACTCCTATTCCTTCTATCAGATTTTTTTTTTATGTTCTGTTGTCAGATTCTGGTAACATACAGAGAGCACTGTCACTCGTAGCTCTCTGGAGGTTTCAGAGCTGCAAGGCTTTTCATTAACTAAATTCTCAGCAGATCTTCATGCCATTATAAGAAGAATGAGGTTGAGCTGCCCTTTGTTCTTAAGTGCTACTAGTCTGCTACAAAGGAAAGGCTTTTCAATTGAATAAAATTTCCATTTTAGGTTTTGCTTTTAATGGAGGAATAGAAAATACCTATCAGTAGATATAAATAGAAGTAGGTAGGCTGAACAGAATTAGAATCGACAAAGCTCCAGAAAATTTCTGAAAGCAAAGATGAGAATTGAGATCGTAAGGGTTGGACATGGTAAATAAGGGAGGAGTTGGAATAGATTGCTTACATATGGTTGTTTTTGGGCCTGTTACTTAAACACAGCACAACTAATGGATATTCCAGTTCTGGGAGCTGAGTCTTGGGTATGCTTTGTAGATGCATGGTATGAGGAAGGTGATTTTTCGCATTAGTCTAGTGTTCCTACAAAGGCAGAACTCAAGCCCAGGGACTCAAGAGTTTAACTGAATTAAACTATTTTAGGTATGAACACAGGATGTTTCTATGTTGCTAAGAGCAAATTAAGCCTGTCATATAAGCATTTTTTTAATATTCTTAATGGGTGCATGCCTGAATACTTTGTTTAGCAGAAATAATCACAGTAATGTCATAGTCTGTGTGGGTATTTGAAGGCACTGCTCAGTTAAGTTTTCATATTTTGGTAGTCAATGTGTATGGGTTTTGGAAGGAGGCTATTTGTAACTGAGTGAAATTCAGATGCGTTTTTCGTTAGTAAATCTGACTTGCCAGATGACTAGGTCAGCAGGTAAAAATGATCTAATTCAATCTACAAAGACACATTGGATTTTCTGCAACATGCATAAATGTTTTTGAAGATGTTTTCAGTTGACTATAGAACTATAATGATTGTCCTTGATGATTAGAAGCTGTGAATTCTCTTTTCAGGATCAACTGACTGGCTTTCAACAGCTGACTCAGCAACTGCATGTAGCCAATGAGAAAATAGAGTTGGTAAGTGAAACCTAGCCAGTGATCAAATTAGTCAATTGTTTTTTTTCTGCTGGACCCTCAAAGTATAGGAGAAAAGCAAAAAGACCTTCAAACATGTATCTAGTTGGAAAAGAACTTGTGCTACTCAGATTTGCAAACTCCTCTAAGGACCAATCAGAAATCAAGAAGAAATGGCTTTTTTTCCTGGAGTCTAAACACCAGGTCAGGGTGGTTGGGAGATAAGACCTTATGTGGGCTTTTTTTCTGTGGTGAGCTTACACTCAGAATTTACGATGATAAATGCATCAAAACCGTCTTCACAAGGAAACTATAAGGAAAAAGGTTATTTAAATGAGGATGTCTTATATAGGCCAGCTCTGCCACACGCTTGTTGATCCCTAGTTTGTCACTGCTGGCTTCAGTGCCTTCACGTTTGATCTTATTAGGGGTTTTTCTGAGCTCTAATAAAATTTGAATGCATCATCGATACCCTTAGACTATGAGACTTTGGTCTCAAAGCTTTAGCCCAAGACTTCCAGGAGTGACAAGTAATTTTAATACTATCATAGCAAAATAAGTGTGTAAGGGATTTTGTGTGATTCTTGATCAATGTTTGTCTTAAATACTGTCAGTGCTAAAGACTCAACCTACCCTAGGCAGTCTGCTCTCTTTCTATCTTCTTTGCTAGAATCTTTTTTCCTACTGTCTACCTTCTCTTTCTTGGTTCAGTTTAAGGCTATTTCTTTGTGGAATATTGTAGTTATGAAGGAAAGATTACTTCATTCTTCTTTGCAGTACCTTTTTTGTTGTTGAAAACTGTTACATTGGCATGTCTTCCCTTCCCTCATTTTCCCCCTCTTTTAGGCAAAGCAAGTCAATTCTTCTGATTTGTTCTTTGACTATGCCTAAGACCTCTAATCATTCTTGCTTACCTCTAAATTCTTTCCAGTTGTCCCATCATTCTTGAACTGAGGTGCCCAAAACAGTATGCAAAATTCCAGTCAAGCCCTTACTTTGTATCATGCAAGCAGTTGCCTTGCTAGGCAAGGTTATTTCATTAGTATTAAAAATGAAATAATGCATTTGAAGAGAAGGAACTTTCACCTCATGCACTCCATGATGGAGTCAACTAACTGTTCTCTCAGGATAGTTACTTTAAAGTTATTGGGCACAGCTGTTTCAAGCAAATACAATGCTGAGGTTTTTAAAACAGTTTTGGTGAGGATTTGGAAGTTAGACTGCTTGATCTGATCGCTATTTTAAGCAAATCGGTGGAAGGTATCTCAAAAAATAGAATTAATAGATACTTAAAAAAAAAATCATGCAGCAGGGAAGAGATGATGTTGCTTTTATGGGAGAGTGAATTTTGGGGATTCTTTGAAGGAGGCAGTGTTAAGTAAAGGTATTCCATTTGCATTTGCTTTCTCCGAAAAGCATTTGACAAGGGCTGTTATGAAAGGCACAAAGGTGTCATGGGATAAAGGAGCATGTCCTTTCTTCATTTTTTTATCATAAGACAGCAGTATCCCCTAGATGTTCTCTGGTTGGAGTTGTTTAGTATATTTGTAGAAGTTCTGGAAATGAGATTCAGTGATCAGATGATAGTGTTTGCTACTGATGTTAAACTATTCAGGATAATGAAAACTGAAATAAACAGACTTGCAGAAAGATCTCATACTGATTAGCTGAGTAAATTTCAAACTGTCGTTTCATTGGTATTAGTAAAAGCAAAATAATGCATGTGAGGAAGAGGGAACTTTCACTTTTGGTACTCGGCGATGGTCTCTGAGTAGGTATTTTAGGAGTAGCTTTATGAAAACATTTCTCAGCAACAGTTTAGAAAAGGGAGGGAGTAAGTAGAATGCTAGCAGTTACTAGGAAAGGGGAAAATGAAAAAGACTAACATGGCCTTTAAGTCCATAGCACACTAGCATTTTGAATGTTGTGCAAGGTTATGGTTATCGCTCATGTCTCAAAGGGGAGTGTAAGAGAGCTAGGAAAGGCTATCAGAGTAACAAATATGAAATGATTTTCAAATGAGAAGACAGCTGACAATGTGACATATCCAGAACTATGGGTGCTGTAGAAAAAGTGAAGGAGGAGCAATTACTCATTACTAGTCAGAGATAGAGGGCATTAAATATAAGTCATTAAATAGCTGATTTAAAACAAAGGAATTCTTTCTTTCCAGCAATGGGTGCTTCAGCTGAGGTGCTCATTGCCACAGAGTATTCTACATAGCTAGAGTAGCTAGATGGGAAATGTAGAGGGTAGGTCTGAGCTGTTACAACCCTTGTCTCAGGACATCTTCACACTACCAAAATATGGGGAGAGAAGGGGACAATTAGGTCACATCACTCAGCATGTGACTTTCTATGATACTCTGCCTAAGCCTTGGTGCTTGGAGACCAGCCACAGTGTTAAATAGTTTTTTATCAGCTGTTTTTATGGTGTTGTATTCTGTAGAAGTGTCCTATAACGAGTTTGAACACATGACATTTTCAACAAAACACGAAATGTGTTACAAATCTCTCCTTGTTTTGCAGAGCAATCAACAGTTTCTGAAAACAGTAACAGAACAGAATGTGGAACTAGAGCAGCTACGCAAACAGCTGAGGTATAAATCAGGCCATTTAAAAAATGCTTGAGCATCTTTTCCATGCCTTTTTTTGACTGCTGTATCATGGACCTTGTGTGTACTGCCAAACTGACCTGATAGCGATAGCCAGAATAGTTTGTTAATGTGTCTTAACAGTTCATTAAAAATGTGTGTATCGGTATTGATAGTGTAGCATGTTTCCAGTTAGCATTGTTTTAGCTCATTGAAATATTAAATGCTTTTCACCTTTGATTTAAAAGGAATAGTGTTCAGTACTTCAGCAAAATTGACTCTGCTGATAGATTTCCTTATTAGATGATTTTCACAAAATCCAGTTATATGTGTAATTACTTATCAGTTATTGTCATGAAATTTGAATGTTCTGAATAGTTGAAGTTTCAGTTTTTAATGTTTGTTAATAAAATTTCCATTCACTATTTCTAGATGAACTATAAACCATAGGCTGTTAGGATGTTAGAGGTAAGAGAAGCTTTAATTATATTCATGAAGTATAGCAGGGAAAATGAGAAAAATACCTGAAACAATTTCCTGATTATTTGTATTTACAGCCAAGCTGTTTAATGCCAATATCTGCCAGCTTTTTTAATTAGCGATGGTTGAGGTCAAACTAAAGTCTAATTTCTTTAAGCAGTGGGTTTATGTACTGACAATAAAAAGGAAAACAGATTCATCATCTACAGCAATATTTTTTGTATAGCATTACCTAAAGCTTTTTAAAGTACACATGTAAAACATTTACACAAGATGCACTTAAATATTGGTTTATCTAATTATTACATTTTCCTTGATTTTTGTGATTGTGGTTTGATACTGTAATTAGTGTTCAAAATAGACTGCTGTGATGTTCTAGTTGGGCCATCTTCTGTATAATATTTTGATTTAAAAGAACTTCACACCAAAAATTGTGCAACTGATTTCTAGAATTTACCACACTTTTTATGTAAAGTTAAAGCTGACTACATGTGTGTGTGTTTGTATGCATATGTGTTCATGCACACAATTTTGCATGCTGCTTTTACAGATAATGCTGGTATTTAGTTAAATGTGTGCTGATACTAATTTTATGACTTCAAGTGAAAGTCTGATGCAGCATTCTTTCTCTCCCCTCTTCAAAGCCCATACAAAATATTTACACAGACCATCTGGTATCTGTTGTAATGGTAACTGCTTATCCTTGTGAAGGTTGGGTGTTATTCGAAGTTCGGCATTATAAGGAGTTTAGAGTACCATATCTCTTACACTCACAGCTCTGACAGCTATTGTATACTAATATCCACAGTAAAGATAAAGGTTTAGAGTGACTGGACTGATTGATTCATGTTCAATATTTACTTGTTTAAAAATTGCTCACTTAAAGATTGGTTGTATCTAAACTTTCTTGCTGTTACAGCAATAAAAATTAGCTGCTTCTAGCAGTAGGCTTTCACCAACTGTTTAATAAGTTACGGTTTGGCTACCGTAAGAATTCTATTTGTCTTAAATGTTTCTTTTGTACAGTAGATTTAGGATCAGGACTTGCTTACAGATGCAGAGTTATCTTAAGCACTGAAAATGAAATTGTGTTTTTGAGGGGACCTGCTAACACCTTTCAGATTTTTATTAGCCAAGATTTTCCACAGCAAAATTATTTTGAAAAATAGCCTGGTTTAGAGAAGAAAATATGACAGAAGCACAGGACGTGGTTAAAGCATTGTGCAAGATATTTGCTAAAATAAAGTATTTTCCAACTCAGTTATTTGCAAGTTCCTTGTGCCTGCTACAATTCCATTTTTAAAATGGAAAGGAGAATGTTTTCATATCTCTGCATTTTGGGGATTTTTGTTTGCGTAGGGTACTAGTAGTGAATTACTGTTGTGGTATTGCTCATCTGTAAATCTTCAATCTCACATTGACATACCCTTCTAGTAAGGGAATATGAAAGCAATTAGCATGAACTGAATCTTTTTCTTAGACATGCAATAAACATGTTATCAACATTCAGTCTTTGTCCCTTATATTTCTAAAACACAATAGTTTTGGTGGGGAAAAATGAAGCCGTTCTGGTTGCAGCTGGGCAGCCAATGGGGTGGTTTTTGTCAAAATTATAGGTGTTGTGATTCCCTTTGAAATCATGGGTCTGGTTTGTGTCTTTGTATTTTTTGCTTTTAAAAAGCAAACTCCTCTGTAGGCTGGCTTCTCTGAGTTGTATGAAATTCTTCCATGATAGCACTTTGCAGGTCAAGTAACTGAGAACACGGAATGACAACCCAAGTGGCTGAATTAATATTATTTGGTTCCTAGCCATGTATACACACAGGTTCTGTATACACTTTCTACATGGCAATGAGTGTGCGTGGTAAAGAAGTGCATATTTTCTGCTTAAACTGCTGCTTCAGGAAGAAAGTTATTAAAGGTGGAAGCACAGCATACCAAAAAAAGGATCTGAAAGCTAATAGATCATCCTCCTCTGAACTTGTGCCCACAGCTGCCACTGTTCAGATGAAATATTTTTGATTAGTTGCTGTTCTATAAATAGCAGTAAGAAATTGTAGTGAGCAAATTTTCATACATTTATGCATGTTCTTTATGTATGTGAGTTTATCCCATCTATGTTATCTGCTGGGGTGGAACAGTCATCTTCATTCTCAATTCAGAACACTAGATTTCTGATTTAATAGGGTCCTGCAGAAGACTGTGGTTTAAATCAGGATCAAAGCAGTTTGTTTCATTAATGGTATGTAATTACTGACATATGTTCATGAATATCAACAATGCAACAGATAAACCACAGTACCAGGCATTTACAAAGTATTAATAAATGCTTGCAAACTTGTAAACACCCATCTCTAATCCCATAAAGTCGTAATCACACGTATATACACTCTTTGTTCTTATGTGTATGTGTATCCTCTCTCAGAGGAAGCATGCGTGTGCACAGACTCACGTTTCTAGGTGTGCTGATTTCCCTATTTACATATCCTTCCTATTGGATATGTGGGTGCTCTTGTTAAGTACTTGTACTGCTCCCTGAATTCTGCTAATGTACACGTCGCTGAGAAAGAGCCCCATGAGTTCACATAATCTGCCCAAGACATTGATCCCTTTCTACTTCGCCCTGCACTGTCAGTCTGCTAGCTAGATGCAGGCTACTCAGCATCTGGCAGGGAGGCTGCTCTGTCAGGCCTGGGCAGGGTGATGATCTCATGGGACAGCTTCTGGCAGGGTCAAACATGAATTGACTGCTGCTCAGGTGCTGTCTTCTCACTCTAAGGTCTCTCTGCCCTGCACTCCCAAATGTTTGTTCCCCCCCCCCCCCCCCCCAAGCTGTCTCCTGCTCTCAAAAGTCTCTTGGTTACTGTTTAATCAGGCTGATGGTCCTCGTAAGCAGACTTTGTCATTGTTACCTCTCCCTGTAGAATTGAGTTTGGGGCAAACACCCTCTCAGAGCAGTTTTGGGTCTCCAGTTGCAGGTGCTGGTTACATTCATGTTCCTCTCAGATAAGCTGTTATAATCCAGGCTACATAACCAAGAGAAGGCCATGTGGATTCCCTCACCATAGGTCTTATGGGATCTCAAATGATTTAAGAAAACTTAAAGACAGTACTTTGTCATATTCACAAATATTGTGACATAGCAGCACTATATAATTCTAAGGTAAGTGCTGCAGTGATGTTCCAAAAATATTTTCACCAACTGTTTTTTCTCTAACATGAAATTAGATAGAAGTAGTTTGCATGGATTTTATAGCATATATTCCTGATAATTCTAATATTTCTTTCTGATTCTAGGTTTTTGGGTTCTTAATAGGTTTGTATTGACTTAGGATGATAGGATAACAAATGTAGAGAGGAAAAGTAGGTTCAAAAAAAACATACATATAAGAGAATTTAGGTTTGATTTGTATGACCTGGATTGAATGTAACTTTGGAGTTTTTGAAGTTGCTTATAAATAAGACTGTAAATGTACATTTTAATACATTTTAGGTATTTTAAGAGTAATATGTAACAATGTAAACAATCTGCTAGCTGTAGCTATACCTCATTTTAAACATGCTCCTGACAGGTTGTCATCCTGTATTTCCAGTACTTGTATCTAAAGGAAGACTGCTAGATTAGATTTTGGTGGGTATTCTGGAAAAAAAATTTGAGGATTCTGCTGGAGGTTAATTTCAGGAAAATATTAGGTTTTATTGTTTAGATAAGAAGTTGGCTTTACCCAAAATAAAAAATAGAAATTTGGGGTGAAAACTGCCTAAGAAGAGTTTGAGACCTGAGTCTTTGCTTCTTATCACTGTTATCATAAACTCGAACTTGTTTTGTTTTGTTCCACACCACATTTTACAGATTTTTAAGGAAGCAACTTACTGTCCTTGTAAAATTAACAGCACTCTTTGTAGAAAAAAGATGCATGATTCAAATCAGATCATGATCAAAGGTTTGGATCTGCAGTGAGGTTCATATGTCTGGAAATACTGTTTTTATCTTCATTTTTGTTTTTTTAAGAAATGACAAAATCAACTTTCATTACTGATGAATTAAGCTGAAATTAAAAACTTGCTGTAGAATTGGAGAAATAATGTGTATGTTGCTTAACTCTTACATATAGGCATGATATGCTCTTGCCTTTTATGCCACCAAATAAAAATTAGTTATTATTTCTAAAATCAATTTTTGCTTGATGTTGATTCTTAAAGGTATTAAATATCTTCTAGCTTATTTCATAACTGTTAGTGCACCAGGTTTGCATTAGTTTACCCAATATGTATGCTCTTTTTTAATTTTATCATGCATGTATTCACTGGTCTTTAAATTTAGCCTGATATGCAGCCTGAATAATTGGTCACACCCCAGTGAAAGTACTTTGTCTTTCTGTTCCCATGTCAGAGGAGTAGCAGGGGTGCTCCTTTAAATAAGCTTTTATACTGAGGAGGAAGTGTGATTTGATAACTAGTCCATTCTTGTTACTTTTTCTGTTTCAGCTCTCTTGCTGAGCCTCTTCAGATTACAAAGCCTATCAGTTCAAATCTATAAAGTAGTTAATGATTTTTTTTAATTCCTAGTCCAAGTTGCTTTAAAAAGTAAAATCTAATTCTAAAGAACATTTCTCTTATCTGAAGCTGATTATATAATTTGTTGAATCACTCCAAATTTTTGACTACCTAGTCCTCCCAAATATTAATTCAACATGTACACCTTCCTGTTTAGCCATCTTTAAGAAGTCATTTCCACAAGACAAATGTTTTAATGAATCTTGCTGTGCTACGTAATAAGTGGATGGAAGGGGAAGTAGGTTCTGCCCTGAATGAACAGTTTTGTTATGAAGTCTGACTGCCCTTCACACCTGTTTCAATAAAGTTGTAATAGAGTCTGTTTTTCCCCGTAATAATTGAAATTTAATTCATAGACTGTTTTCTTTATACAGGCAAGCTAAAATAGATGGGCGGACAGCAACTGCTAAGGCTGATGAAATGACCAGATTGACAGAGAAGCTTCAAGGCCAATTGGAGAGAAAGGTATTGTAGAGAAAGGAATAATTTTCTATTGCAGTTGAATCGCTAGTCATTTACCTGAGTGCGGACGTGATATTATGGAATTAATATCAGGTTGTTCTCTAATTTGTTTTATGCTAGTATATCTTCATGTTGTTAAGTAAAGCTCAGATCATGTCTAGGTAACGCATATATCCTTTCTAGGAGGAAGACATGGTATCTGCTCAGCAGAGAGAAGAAGCATCTGACAAACGCTTGCAGCAAATGCAGTCTAGTATAAAACAATTAGAAACAAGGTAAAGATATTTTGTTGAATGTTACTAACAGGTTGCATACAAGTGATATAAAATATGATCTTTTCCTCAGCATCTGGGTTTTGTATTTCTGAATAGTTCTGTTTTCTCAAAATACAGATGTTTTATGTTTGGCTGCTTTTTGTCATATTTGTTCTTCTCTATGACCTTTCAGAACAGTTTCTGGCATCAAGGTATTTAAAATTATAAAACATACCACCCCATCTTATTGACTGTAGTGGAGGAAAAATGGGACATATGTTTTTCATTCTAATGCATGAGTTCCAGTTACTCAACTCTCATTAGCTTTAGGTAGAGTTTTAAAGGAAAAGATTTGCAATGGAATTTGAAATCATTTATGTAAAGTAGCTGGTTTGGGGTGAATACAGTTTTTTCTCCATATTAAATAAAGTATGGTTTCAGGTCTTAGCTTAGCACTCTTCCTACAAAAAAGATTATTTTAATAACACTGTTAAAACACACTTCTTAACAACAAATGCTAGCTACAAAAGTCGTTTGAATACCTGAAAAGGAGTAGAACTTTATTTCCATCATTATCTACTGAAAGTTCGAAGACTCAATTAATTTTATTTTGTGGTCTCTCTCCCCCCCCCCCCGCCACTCTCCAAGATTATCGCACTTAGGCGAGCACATTAATTTTGTTTCAGGTATCATGAGCAATTGTTTAATTATTAGAATTAGTCAAATGACTTGATAGCTAAGAAGAATTCTTAAATTTCTTATTGAAATATTTGTGTGACTGTTCATCTTCTCTTCTTGGTCACAGCCTTGTGGTTTGAGTAGCAGATTCTTCAATAATTCCAGGACCCAAATAATTATCTGGGCACTTTGTGACTGTATGGTCAACTGTTGCCTTGAAGAGTTACACAGATTTGTACAGCTGCCTCTATTTAATGAATTTTCCTGGTCTAAGCCCTGTGGAGGCTCTTATGTTTATTTTGGAATGTATTAAGGAACTGGCTAGCTTTATTACTTTCTATAGGCTTTTGGTTCTCCAAAAATTGTGTTTAATAGAGTTGTTCTTGTTTGTTGTGTATTTTCTCATATACATGTTAGAAAGTAGAAAGCCTGGCTGCTTGAAGAGGCAGCCCAAGTGTTGCACTATGGACATTTAGAACCATGCACTTTATTGAATGAGCAACACTTAGAGAACTTACTGAGTTTTATTTTTTTTGAGGATACCACAGAGACCCTCTGGCCCTTTCTCATGCCAGCCAATGCTGACAATCATAATTAAACAATAAGAATTTTTGAGCTATTGTAAAATTACCAGTGTTTTTCTTGTTCTAATGGTATAGTTGAAACTTCATTGCCCACATCTAATTATTCCATTTCTCCCACAGAGGAAAACTTTATCCCTTCTGGGGTTGTTCTATTCTGTTTTAATATAAAACATTTTCAGTGATGTATCCCTGGATAGCAACATTCTTCTAAGGATCTTCTGAGACTAGGTATCTGAGTTAACTCCTTTAGTTCTGTTTCTTTCTAGGACATGATGAACATTAAACTGAAAGGATTTCTCCAAAAACAAGCAGAAAACCAGTAATGCAATTTTGGCAAATTACAAATAAATATTTTCTACATCTGAAAAGTAGTTTGAAAGAATTAAAGTGTCTTAATTAAGCATCTTATTGTTAAATGAGAAAAATTGTTACTGTCTTGTAGATTACGTGTTACTGTCCAAGATGCTGAACAGCTGAGAACAGAAAGAACAGCCCTGGAGAAACAAATCAGAGAGCTTCAGACAAAGTGTGCTAGTCTAGAAAAGGAGAAGTATAATGCTGTTACAAAAGTCCAAGATAGCATACAGCTTTTAGAAGAAGCTAACCTACAAAAAAGTCAGGTAAGGCAATGAATGAAGGTATTTAGATACTGGAATAATTTTATCGCTTATAATTGCTAAGTGCCAGGTAATGTATTCATATACACATTCATGTATACACAATCAAATTTCTTCTATTTCTGTTGTTCTAAAGTTAGTCATGCAGAAGAGAGCAAACTATGATATGTTCGTACATTATTCAAACTTGTCATACAATAAATTTCAAAATAGATGAGTGCCTGGATAAAGGTGATCCAAGTGTACTGTACTTGAACTTGAATACTGAAAAATTTCTGATAGTGTTTCTTATCAATACTTTTAAACAAATTGTTTTGTCAGAGGAAAAAGGACGCTCCTGTTATGAATTTATAATTTGTTAATAGTTAGGAAAGAAGAGCTAAAACTAAAGGGAATTTTTTTTTGTATGATGAACGTAGGTCACTAATAGAGTGAGTTCTGTGCTCAGATCTTAATTATTTGTAAGAAATCTGGAAGAGTGATTGATTAATGAGCTAGTGAAGTCTGCAGGAAAAAATTGCAGAGGTGCTTGGATGTGGATGATAAAATAGCAGATGAAATTCAAATTCACATATGCCATACTCAGTGCTGAATTTACTGTTACCTATCGAAAAAAAGTTTTCAGATTTGCTGCAGATATTTTTTATGAATACATTCACTCAGTCCTCAGTGATAGTCAAAACAATGAATAGAATGTTAAGGAAGAGAGTTGAAAATAAGTTTTTAAGCACAGTATACCTTCATGTGCAGTTCTGTTCAGTGTATCTCAGATAAAACATAGATGAACTAAGAAAGTACAGGAGAGGTCAGTGAAGAAGATTGCAGGAGTGGAGAGGCTTTAAAACAATTTTGATGCAATGTGGGATTAAACTGTCATAGGATATGTGTATGCCAAAAGCATAGATATGCAAACAATCAAATTCATGATAGAAGAATCCACCAAAACTTAAGAACAGTCTCTAATCCAGGAGGTCTTGACACATCAATTGATCCCCAAAAAATCACTTTGTTTTCCCAGTTCTTACCTCTTTTGAAGCGTCTGCTGTTGGCCCCTTTCGGAGATAGGATATGGGGATTTGATAAACTTTTGTCTAATATAGGCGCTTTCTTGTTTTAATGCTGAGCTTTAGCTCAGTCAGGTCAGGCCTTTAGAAATATAGAAGTAACTTGAACTGTGTTTGCTGGCAAGACAGAACTTTAATGCACTTAATAGACTATAGTCATCAGTAAATGAAGCCCAGCTTAGTTAATGCCTGTGGTAAAAAATGGAGAATCTTAGAATTCTGTTCAGGATAACACATTGAACAATTAAGGAGATTAACACACTCTTTTAGTCTGAAGTTGCTTTTCAAACTGAGTATTCTCCTGGGAACCTAGTTTTTTAGTTTTATGTTTTGGAATATTAAAGTTAGTGTTTTGTCTTTTTTGCTCTTTCTGATTTCAACTCTGTGACAAAGGAGCTAGATCCTGTCTGCCAGAAAAGAGGACTAACTTCTTTGACAGGTCCTGCTACCTTCTGGCCTTCTTCCAAAATAGATTAAAATATTAACAAAACTTACAGACACTGGTAGTTATTACAATAGGCAGTAACTTATTGTGATTCTTCTTGTTATACAGAAAAGAAGCATGATCAGAATGATTTGTAAAGGATCATTGTAGCTGAAAGTGGTGCCCCTGAGAAGACTGAAATTTTGAGCACTTGGTAATAACTGAAAAGTAGGAGACAGGGGTAGGGACAATTGAAGCTGTGGGTGAAGGAAGTGTTGTGGTACTTGGGAAAAATTACTAGAAAGGAACAGAGATATTTTCTAGTGTATGCACCACGTTTTCCTAACTATGCCTGACAAGCACTTTTTTCTTACTTGCTGTGGTTTCACTGTCTTCCCATATATTTTTTGTCATTTAGGAAACCCTTATGTGGCATCTTTCCAGCATCCTGCTTCATTTTCATAACTTCCTCATAACTTTCCACATCTCATTTGTTTTATACACTGATCTCCTGCAGTTCTCTTAACCTATTAGGATCTTGTTCAGAGAGAAAAAAAGTTGAAATTTTACGTCCTTCAGCTCTTGCTGGATGCCTTTAGAGTGGTCATTTTCTTTTTCCTAGTAAGAAATATTTGATCCTTAACAGCATGCCCCCTAGAGCCAGACAGTGGAGAACATGAAAAATAGAATAAAAGATAAAAAGCCATTTTTCAAAGTTTAAAGATCAGAAAACACTCTTATTTGAAAATTACTGATAAGGAGTGTAAATCACATTTCCAATCTGCTAAGTGTTAGTACATCAGAGCAGTGTTAGAACACAAGTATTCATTCAGAAGTTCTTTAGCAGAGTGTTTGATGCCACCTGCTATGAACTCACATGAAGTGTTTTGACAGAAAGAAGTGGCCCCATAAAGATTATGGTGCTTTAAAGTATGCCTCTGAGACAGTAACTGAACAGTATAGGTAAATATGTGGTTTGTTATTAGTAACAGTTTAGTATAATCCTGTAGTAAGAATAAACTTGAAGTTACAGAAACTTGTTAATTTATTGTTATAGCTAAAATACTCCTTCTGAATTTTGCTTACTGGAAAATTAATGAATGAACAGGATCAAAATACAGCCTAATATATACATTTAGTTAACTCTGTGTTTAATCTGTGACCAGGGAGGTTTCTCTTTGCTTTGTAAGAGATTATACGGGGAAAGTAATAGGAGCCTATCATAGTAATGCAAGATGCTGCTTCTGTTATGTTAACATTGTAAAGCACACACAGTTAAACCTATGAAAAGAAACCAGAAGAATTTTAATAGGGTGCTTTGAGAAATAAAATACAAAATCGAATTGAATGGGAGCAGTAAAAGAGAAGATGACAAATGAAGTGGCACGTTACTGCCTGAAGGGAGTAACCTTGTCTGGGTTGAATTCATACCAGTCATTAGGGCTGCTTTTCATGTCTTTCTATCCATCTGTGTATTCTCTAGGCACAACCTAAGATTTTTTTCTCTCTCTTTCCTATCAGGAGTTCTGTAATCTGTTTTACCTTCTGTAATCTTTCCAGACCAGGATCTCCTACTACATATATGCACTATATTCTAACTTCAGTAGCTTTCTTCCATCCTCATCTGGCAAGGTTTCTCACTATACCTTTTTCTGTAATTTTCACCTTCCTTTTATGCTAAAGAGCTGTTTGGCCCATTGTTATCCACCATGACAGGGGTCACATACACATTCCTTATTTGCTCGTTAATATTTTTTCTGTTAACTTTAGTTTTCTGGGAAATGAGTAATTTAGTATATCAACATTAAAAATGTTCAGCTATATGTAGGAACACGTGGGTAAGTGTGTGTAGGTGTGTGTGTGTGTGTGTGTGTGTGTGTGTATACAGGTATTCAGATTCCTAACAAAAAACTTTCTCTGTGTGATTCCTGGCATTGTTTTTTGTTATAGATCCTGGCCCCAAATAAGAACATTGGAGAGTACTCTTAACTTACCTATGTTTTTTTTCTAGATCCCAATACAAAAAGGCATCTATTGACACAAACTTTTTGCATGGTTCTGGTTTACAGGAATGCGCATTTCATGCAAAAGGTTCTCGTTGATCTTGTTTTCTTGTGTTCTTGTTTCAGCTACCCCAAAGTAGAAGGAAAAAGGACTTTTTTGGACAGTGGCTGTGTGTGGCTTCTCCTCAGTGCTAAAGATTATCTTATCACTGAAGTATTATCAGTAGTATTTCAAGTTGTTATTTTTTCTAGGCACTGTTTGGGGAAAAACAAAAGGAAGAGGAAATCAGAAAGATGAAAGATGAAATGTCACAACTTGCAGAAGATACTGCTGCAAAAATTAGAAAGGCAGTAAGTTATCCTGTTCATAAAGAATCAGCTATGAAGTCAGAGTTTAGTCTGAAATAAAAGTTCCAGTGTTTATAATAGGAAGTATATTGATTCCAGAATAATTTATTGCAGGGTTTTTTTTGTTTTTATTTTTCAAGAATGTATCAGAGTGGGCACATCTGTGTGACTGAATTCTTATAATGGTAGTGTCCTGTGCAGGTCAAACATTCACCTCATGTGCCTGTATAGCAGTTCAGATTAGGTTCAGATTTCCATAGAATGCCCATGGTAATTGCAGCTGACCTCATTTTAAGTCAAGGTAAATTTTAAAAAGTCTCACAGTCTTTGATATTCTGTGTCAGCTGCCCTGAGCAGCTTCTGTTGCCTGAACTAGACTTGCCTGAATAGAGCTTCTTAACTTTGCAGATTCAGATCTGTTTTCTTTGAATTGTTAGCACTGCAAATACTATGCTGTATGATCTGTATAAATGCCTTGGAGGTGGTTTCAACTAATGAGAAAGAACCGATAAAGATTATGACTGCTCAGCCTTCTTGCCTTTATACAGAAGCAGGAGGAAATAGTAAATATATATGCAGGAGCCACAGTTGACGTTACAGGATTGCATTTTAATTTTACTCGGTTTTTGACTACAGGTAGACTCTGCAAAGAAACAATATAATGTGCAGATTTCTCGACTAACAGAAGAACTTTCTGCTCTTCAGATGGTATGGTCTTGACTGATGAAAATATGTTTTGATAGCAAAACATTTGAGAATTCTAGCTTCTGCTGATCAAATGAAATAATACATTCTGGTATTTATTATTTGTGATTTAATAGCAAGCCACATAGGAAGAGAAACGAAAATGTTTTTCAGGACTGAAAATTAAGCAACACATTGTTTGATAGCAGTTTTGTGAAGAGAGGATTCTTGGGTTTAGACATACATTTTGAAACTTTTAGGCAAGACTGTCAAAACTTTAGTTTAGTTGTTTCTAGGCTGGTGTTCCTTAGTGTTATTAAATAGAAGCTATTAGTGACAATTTGCAAAAAAAAATTGATCATGACTGACTCCACTATCCTTTTTTTTCATGTGTGTAGATCAGTGAATGGAAATCTGTTAGAAAGTACATCAGAAATAGGTTTGGGTGGTTTTTTTCTTATCCCATTTGAGAGATTTTACTAGAAATCTTATGTTTTTAGTGTAGTCTGGAAATGATTGTGTGTAGATTTTTATGATGGCTACCAGTAATTTTCCTAACTGCATATGAAACTTTTGGTGTCAGCCCCAACAGTCCCATAATTTCTGTGTACATACATGCTGTTTTTGACTAGTGAGTCTGTCTGGTCAGAGGCAGTAAGGGCAGCAGTTTAGTACTGCTGTGTAAACATTTCCACATTACCAGTATAGAGCATCTTCACAGCTCTTCTGTACAGTTTGGTTGGCTTAAAAGACAGTGAACAAATAAGGTAGACAGTAATCCCGTATGCAGAGGAGTCCTGCATGTATCTCAGGATTAATGAGAGAAAAGTAATTGTCTAGAATTATGCTTTATTACTGTATAGCACTTTGCCTCCTGCGGATTTCCAGGCGCTAATACACTGTTCAGTGTCTTTCATGTTACTTGACAAGAGCAACTGTCTTACAGTTAGTGCACAGGATTTGTTGATGGGGTAAAGGATACTTTGCTTTGAAAAATCATTTTTAATGTGCAGATTTCCCCTATGTGTATTCAGTCATATCTTACTGTGAATCTTGGCTGGCTCTGCAGGAAATAACATGGTTTTGCAAATACAGCAGTTTCTTTGCATAAGCTTATTCCTTGAGTTATACATATTTTAATCATAGTTCACAAGCTTATTTACCCTGAGATTAGTAAATGACAAAATTCTGTGCTTTAGCAAGTATTTCCCATGTGATGGCATCCCTGTTTCTTTCAGGGATAAATAAATCATGGAAAGGTGATTATTGTATATCCATAGTTGGATGTGTAGAAATGAAATATATGAAAGTTAATTAAGTATGCTAAGAGAAAGTCTTTGCATCACAATTATCATTTTCTTGAATGAACTAGGAACTTATAACAAGTCATGTGGGAGACCAAAAGAGCTTGGTTAGTAAGCACCTATTTATGGATTAAATTTAAAAAAAAGTTTAATTTTACATGTCTGTGGAGTGAATGAGACTGATCCCATAGAAAAAAATAATAAGCAGATAAATATAATCAAATGTATACATACCAGCAGTGAGAATTACATTTGCAATGGCAGGTTTTTGTCTTTGGGATTTCTTGACCTTTGCTTCCCTCTGCAAATTTAATGTTTTTGTTATGAGGTATTTTTTGATTAGACATATTTAAAAATGACTTTCTTAAAAAGGAATGTGGAGAAAAACAGAGTCAAATTGAACGGGTCATTAGAGAAAAGCGAGCAGTGGAAGAAGAACTTGAAAAGGTAAGACAACTTCATGCATTTTTACATGGCATTTAAGTTCTCTCTTTAGAAAGAAAAGATGTATTGACTTTTTCCATGTTTCTCCCTAATATTGGGATGAAAGATTATACTGTGATCCTTAATTTTTTTCTTGTATTATTTTTCATTAAATTTTCTTGATTGTAAACATTCATCTCATTATTTTAAGTTCTTTTTTTTTTCTGGAAGACATTTTAAAGCTGTACTAGTAAACTGAAAAAGATGGTTCTTTGGAAAGTGTAAAAGGTAAAAAGAGATGCTTAACATAATACGAAAGAATGTAGGTACATGTCCCAAATAAACTTAAGCTCAATAGACAGAAAACTAACTGAATGCAAGATCTTTGAAAACTTATTTCCCAGTAGCAGCAACATTGATAGAAATTCAGTTTTGTTTTAGATCGCTGGAAAATAGGACACAATGAGGAGTAGCCTCATTGTCAGTACTATACTGTCAGTCACCAGTGCAAGGTAAGGATGATCTTACATATAAGTTTATTCTTCAGATTTACCGGGAAGACAGAGGACATGAATCTGACAGTAGAAAACTAGAGCAACTGCATCAAAAATACCTACTTGCAGAATGTACAAAAGGTGACCTTCAGCTGAGTCTACAGACAACACAGAATAAACTGAAGCAACTGGAAATGAAGTAAGTAATGGATGTTCTCCAAGTCCTTATTTAATGAAATTATTTCTGCCTAATCTAAAGCCTCTTGCTGATTGTATTAGGTTTTTGTGATGTCTTTTTAACCAGTAGCAGGAATAGTAGTAAGTTATCATATTTCTGAATTTTGTAAGCAAGGACAGTTATGAATCATTATAAAAACATTAAAGGGGAATAGCACACTGTAGAATCTAAGATTTTCTTTGTTTTACAAAGGAATGAAAACAGGAGCTTATTGTTTGGAATCTTACTGCATTTTTAAATACTGTTACTAGGGAAAGTTACTTTCTATAATATATTCAGACAAATTATTACTTTATAAATTCATCTATGGTGTGGTGTCTCCAGTCCACACAGAACATTGTATGTTGCATACCACAGTGAAGTTTGAGTCTGTCTTCAGAGCTCATAGACAATACTGCAGTTCAAATAAAATAACAGTAAGAAGTACAATATGCTCCACATTTTTAGACTAGGTTGTTTTTAGCATGAGAAGTGGAGGATTCTCTAGAAGTTTCAATCATTTCTGTATTCCAATAATCATAAATCCTGCCTCTTCCCCAGAGCAATCCCCAGTTGGGAACCTGGAAATTCTATAAAAATTAAAATCTACTGCTTCATGTTGGCATTTCACTGAGATTGCTACGATATTAGATTGTTTCATGAATGCCCTCTTCTCGATAAAGTTCTTTGCTGACTTGTACATAGTCCCAGCTGTAAAGCCCATTGCAACATATGAGTGCATATACACTTCAAAATAAAAAAAAGAAAGAACTAAAAGTTCAGGAAGAAACAAGAGAACATCTGTACTGGATCAGTCCAAAGATCTGTCCGTCCTAATATTTTCTCTAGGACTGTCTAAAAGAAGCTGTCCGAGGAAGAACTGCACACTATGGCAAGCTGACTGTGATGCTTCATTGGAACGCTCTCCTGGCGTTCCAGCAGTGATTGGCTGCTTAAAAATGTCCAAAGGTGCCCCCATAGATTTTTTTTTTTTTAACTATTATTACTATTACTATTCCACGAATATCTCATTGTTACTTGAATCCTTGTAGATACTTCACAACATCCTGACAGAGAGTTCCAAAGCTGAAATATGACTGTATGAAGAACTCCTGTCTTTTTTTTCCAGTTTGCCTCCTGGTAGCTTCCTTTAACAGCCCTCTGTTCTTTTATTGGCAGAAACAGTTTCCTGATTCCCATCTCCATACCTTTTGTGAATTTTGTAAACCTCTAGCAAGTTCCTTGCTTCCCATTGTTGTTCCTTTCACGGAAGCCATTTCTTACTTCTGATCAGCCTGTAGGTAGAGACAATACCCTACTAGACCAATTGCTCTATTAAGGTTTTGTTGCTACTTACAAACTTTGTCTTCCTTTTCTTCTTCAGACCATCACAACTGCAACAAAATAACCCTAGAAAAATGTAGAATGGGTTCAACTCTTGAATAAGTCTTCAAACAAGACTTCTTCTCTTTCAGCTCTGAGGAAGAGAAATCTCGTTTGCAGGAAATGATCTGTAAATTGCAAAGCATTCTGGATTCTGAAAGAGAAAAGAGTGGCTTTGTCAGTGAACAAAGGCTAAAACTTCAGCAAGAGAATGAACAATTGCAAAAAGAAATGGAGGGCTTAAGAAAACTGGCCATGGAGGCTCAACAAAAAGCTAAAATAAAGGTATTGTTTATGTTTTATTTTTATTTTAGCATAAAACTGTTTTTTGCTTAATAAGACAGCATTTCTTTGAAAAAACGAATGTAAGCATAAGTTGGGGGTGAAAGCTTCAGTCATATGCTTCCTGTTTTCTGCTTTGTAAGTATCTTTTTGTTGTAACATTTTGTTTTCAGGATCTATTTGGTAGCTCAACCTCTGCTAATTAAATTGTACTTTAGTGTGTATTAAGTTCTACTTAATAAGAAGATCCCAGATGTTCTTTGCTTTTATAAAGTGAATAGATCAAACAATAACATACTTTCCTTCAAGTGATTTCGCTTATTATTCCAATTCTAGAGCTTCATTTATCTACCATTTATAATACATTAGGAATCTCTGTATGCCTTTCAGTCCAGAGTTTTCATTCTGCTTTTGTTCCTTTACTTTTGTGTCCACCACATTATCAGAGCAGTGCTTAACTAATAAATAATTTAATAGCGTGGTTGTCAAACATGGTTTCTGTATTTTCAGAAGGACCAGAAGAATAGGATCAAATCTGTACAAAGAGTACAGGTTTTTGGATTGATAGGTGCAAACAAGATACTTATCTCAAAGAGGATTTTCTTTTTCAAGGTGTTCCATTAAATGCACCTGAACAGACTGCAGGTGGGATAATGCATTAGTAGCTAACCTCAACAGATCAAGGTACCTTTGGCTTCTGAAGGGAATAAGTTTTGATGCTTGACATGATTTCTAAATATATAAAGCCAAGGTATTTGCTGGTACTTTCCCCTCTATTCTTAACTCCAGGAATGTTAAGATCCTGGAAAGACATCTAAGAACCTAAAGCAATGAGGAAGACCTCAGTAAGTGGTCTTACTAACCTGTGAATGGGAACCATCTCAAATCCAGTTACTGCTTTGTACCACGAAGTACAAAAGCTGTCTACCAAGTAAAAATTAGTCAAATGAAATAGGAAATCTTGTTCCAACTCCGGAACCCTTTGGTCAAACAGTTTAAAAACAAAGGATCAGAGTCTCATAATGGATAGGTAGAGGTTATAAAGTTGTCACGCTGCGACGGTTTGATAGTAACAACTGAGACAATAATATAATAAAAAACTATGTTTACTTCCTCACGCAAGCTCTTAGGTTAGTAACATCCATTAAAATAATGCGATTACTAATTTAGAAAGGATAGCCCGAAAGAATAGCCTGAAATCATCGATTACTAATTTAGAAAGGATAACTCGATACAATGCAATTACTGATTTGGAAGGGATAACCCGAAATAGTCAGTTACTGCGCTAGTAACTGAAAGCACTGCATATCCCTACTTGAAAGCTTTCTTGGTTCGCTCTCTCAGCAAGAGGTCTCTCAAATTTGTGGAGTCACTACTGGTTCACTCTCTCAGCGAGAGGTCTCTCAAATTTGAGGAGTCACTACTGGTTCACTCTCTTAATGAGAGGTCTCTCAAATTCGAGGAGTTACTACTTGCAAGCTTTTGGTTCACTCTCTTAACGAGAGGGCTCTCAACCTCATGAGGAGTTACCTTAACCCAGCATCCCAGGAAAAGGGGAGGGGGGGAAATACAGTCCAGCCGGAGGGGATGGTCAGGTCACGTTCCCATCCCTGCTCAAACTCTCCTGCTCGGTGCCCCTTTTTTATACCTGGCTGGGACTCTGGGCAAATGTCATCCATGCTGATTCATGCATAGTTGCATATTCGTAGAGCTGCTTCTTATTGGCCCTTTTGTGCTTTATTATTTGTTTCCTGCCCCTTCCTGATATGCTAATTAGGAGGGGGTGTGCGAGATAATATTAAAATAGGGTGTAATGAGCTGAAGGTTATCGTGGGTCAGAGTTAAGTTCTGTGATCATGGTCTTTTGCTCCTTGCGAAACAGGGAGGTGGACTGCAATGTCTTCACATCGCTTCCTCCTTTGCCTCGTTTGTCTCGCCACCATCTTCTTGTAGACAGCTTGACCCAACCACGCTCATTACTCAATCCTTAACTTCTCTAATTTCGTCAATTTGTGGGCTCATAATAATAATTTTGAGATGGTCTTTAGTACCCAAGTATCCTTATTTATACGGCTGCAACTCTGGGCACATACTGTTTTCGCTGACTCCTGCGAGTTTCATAACAACAGGGCTGTTTGTCTGTTCGGAAGGACCCTGCTAGCCAGGCGAGACCACAACACCTCCGCATTGCTTCCTCCCTCCCTGCGGGTCCATGCAGACTCCTTAGTTGGCAGACTTTTTCAGTCCTGTTTAACCCTTCACTCACTCGACAAAAGTGTATACCAGATCATTGTCTGTCCTGTTTTTATCAGATGAGCTTCCATTATAGTCACAGATCAGATTAATTGCTTGCCTCCATTTTCCTCTGATGCGCAAAAGATTTTAGATGCAGTTAAGAAAATCCTGGATGAAAAAGAAAGAATGTGTTTCTGTGGAGAAAACACAAGGGAGAAGGATAAGGATTATTTACAAAAATAAGTGTACCCAGCTCATTATCCTTTATTGTCAGTTGTACTATTTGCTTAAATTGGCTTTGGGAATATGTGTCTATTTGAGCATATAATTACAAGTTTAATTATTGTATGTTACATGCTTACAGCAAATGTTTATACATCTGACTCAAGTGTTTTAAAAAAAAGAAAGAAGTGAGCAACTTGATTGTATCCTGTTTGTATTTTTTTCTAGATAAGCACAATGGAACATGAGCATTCTGTGAAAAAACATGGATATGAAGCTCGACTTAAAGAAATGGAAGACAGCAGTCAAAAATCTACTGCTGAACTGAGAGGTCTCTTAGTAGCTCAGCAAAAAGCAACAAATCGGTGGAAAGAAGAAACAAAAAATCTTACTGAAACTACAGGAGTCAGGATCAATAAGCTAAAGTAAGTGCAACCTTTTTTTCCCTTCTGGAAGCTGTTATGGTTTTAGTTACCATTTGGTGCAGCAGTATACCTGTGGTGAAAACCAGTGAAGAGCAAACCATCCAGACCAGATCATCTGCTTCCAGCTAAAAAGGAGGAATGATCCAAAAAGGAATGTTGAGGCGCTTTTTGTGAAGATAACAACTAAGCACTGAACGAAAATTTCACATCTTGTAATGACAAAAAGTAAACTTCTAAACAACTTCTAAAATAAACCAGGAAAAGAAAATCCTTTTGGGAGGCACATCTAATGCTCTCTTCTGAATACTTGGTGTCATAAATGAGGATAGAAATGAGTTGTGTGATTGCCCTAAGCAAAGATATGATACAAACTTTACTTTTCTGTTAATTCATACAGGTTGTCAGGTAACTGGCAGATACATGTATTCTCAGCACAGTACATAAGAATATTTTCAGTTTTGAGAGGGCATGATAAGAAGGGCATCTCACACAACAGATAAAGATTACATATCATTCCTAGCTACTGGGGAATACATGCAGCTATGGTGCCTCTGAGCCTGTATACAGACAGGCATCAACTTGTTTAGAGGAATGAGACTTACAGTGGAGTTATTGGAAATGGCTGAGTAGAGAAGGAGGTATCTCAGTAGGAAATGAGCCACTTGCAAGTCATCTTTGAAATAAATTCTACCAATGTTTCATTGTTTTAAATGCATAGTGCTATATAAAGTGTTTGCTTCTGCTTGTATATTAATTTTCATTTAAAGATATTAACAGTCCACAGTGATCAACTCAATACACAGATGTCACGTCTACTTTCATCTTGGTTTTGTTTTTCAGTGTGTGGCCATGTTGCACAGTGTTAAAATTTAAAAATTTATCTGTGTACAGTAGATTCGTAGTGTCTTTCCTGTTCGGGTACTGCTTTCCCCCACCTCAGCTGCCTGCGTCTTGTGTTTGGCTGGCGGGTAACAGCCAAAGTGTGGCCGATTATAAGCTGCCACACACAACGTGTGTTTGTTGGCCAGCTGGCTGCTGCTGCTTGTCAGGGGTAGGAGGCCAAGTAACAGACTGCCTCCCAGTGGAGGCAAAGACACCATATCTTTGCTTCATTGTTTATTTGGTTTCTAAGATCAAGAGGGACTGTCAGAGCAAGTAGCCTGTAAATTAGAGATCAAATTAGCCTGATATTTTTATACAACTTGTAAGAATTTTGTATCCTCAAGATCTCTTCCTCTTCAAAATTGGTTGAAAATTGAAGGAGATTTACAGACTAGGACACAATAACTTCTGAACCAGGAAACCTGATTTCGTAAGTCTCACTTCTTTAAATTTAGAATGATTAGAGAAGAATGCAATGTTAGAATAGTGCTTATCATTATCTTTTAGCAAGTGCATTCAGTCTTTGTTTTAAAGGCTTTGTTTAAGCCATTATTTTAATGGCTTAAATATTCTCAGCTTGAACCATAATATTTCCAGTATCCTCTATGGACTAGGTAACTGCACAAAAGGTAATTTTTTTGAGACATAGTTTTTAATCTTAATTTGACACTTGTTAGTTGACAGAAACAGAATGCTTATGGTGTGAGTAGGATTAGAACCCGTGGTTCTAAACATGAGCAGGAAGATAACTTCCTGAAAATCTTACCTACATTTTTACCAAATTTTTTTTAAAAAATTTACCAAACCAGTACACTGACTTGTTTTTTCCTCTTTCTGGAGAAGTGTGTGATTTTGACATCCAGTGAACTTTGCTAATAGGAGTCTAGTATATAGCTGTTCATCCCCTAGAAACTAGTTTCTTTCCTGTCTTTAAACTGGTACAGTTTCTAGTATCGTGACTTGTACCTATTGTCTGTCCAAATAGAGGAATACTAGTAGTTCTATCCTACTAGAAATATAAGAAAATTGAACAATGTTTCTGTTTTAATATCAGCTCACTGATCTACCTAGAAACCCTTTCTTTTGAGACATTGGGAGCTATGCTTATTCTCTTTCAGTTTTAGTAGTATAGCTTCACTGTATGTAATTAGTTGGGTCTTTCTGATGCTTTTTTAGCATCTTTTGTAAATACTGTAACTAAAGAAGAAAAGTATTTTGTAGTGTTACATGCTAAGGTAAATTTAAGCTGGTAAGCTTATGCTAGGAAGCTATAGTAAAGTGGTTTATTTTCAGGAAACAAAACTGTATAAACTGTCACAGTTGAGCATCTAGGCTCATAACTGAGATACTGAATGTAGTTCAGCAACTTCCGGTTAAAAGAGAAAAATTGCAGACTTCCAAAGTGATTGAAATTGTCTGTGAAACAGCTGCTTTCCTTCTTAAGGCTTTTAATGTTAAATGTTAAAATGTTATTATAGTGGGCCAAAAGCTTTAGACGTTATTTATCTGCAACAAAGTGCTGACATAGAAAATCTAACAGACACGAGAGGAAGTTTGTTTTGTGAATCTGCATGAAAAATGGGTAGCAGATTTTGAAAATGTCCCAATTTATATGAGAGACTGCCTATGTAGCATCATCTGAAAAGTCCTGCGATGATTTAACATCCCATTTAGTAGTGCAGTAGCTTTTTCATCAGAGAATACTGCCTGATGAACAGAAGAGAAAAAATGTACTTTTCACGTTAAAAGTTGTAAGTCTACACTAAGTCCACATGATTCTCTGTCGCTTTGGTTGATATTTTGGTGCAAGTCTAAAAGCAAAGTCAGTTACTTTTTAAGATGATTTTGTAGATGATGTTTATACATGTTGTATAAAAGCCAGGAACAGAGGTTTTTGTCAGATACGTTTATTTTAACTACAAAGGAAGCTAGTAACAGAAACAAGTTAGTTATTTACTAAAAGAAATTTGTCATTTAAACCAACATAAGAAATTTCATAATTAAATCTGTGCAGTGATGCTCTGATACTATGTTGGCAAGTGCTATTCCAATGCCTATAAGTAAATATCATTCAGGACTTTTAAAACCAGCTTATTTTTTACTTGCTGTATACATTAGTGCAGAATGAGATTGGTATAAAAATTAGCTCCTGTAGTAGAATGAGATTGGTATAAAAATTAGCTCCTGTAGTTACACAGTAGTAGTTATTCAGTGCAAAATCCTCACTCATATTATGAATGAATAATTATCATATGTTTATTTTAAAATCTTATAGCAATAACATTTAAAGTAAGTATTTTGAGTGCAAATACAGAATGGTAAATCACTTCTTATTTTGCTGTGAACCAAAATAGTCTTGCTTACTTATTTAAAAGACAAAATAATTTTGTGGCTAGTGCATTTATAGATTTATCACAGAAACATCAGCAAGACCACTAAATAATAGAGTGATGCTGGGTACACACAATCTATTGAGTTAAAGGCTTCATTTGAAAACCCTCTTGATATTAGCAAGCATAATAGTGAGGTCCAAGTAAATGGCTGGTGTTCACCAAGCTTTCCTGTATACATACATCTTATGTGTTTCTGAGAGGGTTAGTTAAGCTGTGAGCCATCTGTAGGGAAAATGTAGTATTTTTCTTAGACACTTAATCTTGTCTTGACTGGTCAGCAAGACTGTGAACCTAGATGAAGATATCAACCTGTCCGTTTGGGTTTAAACACAGAGCACTCGAAATAATACCAGCGTATCATGATTATTTACTAAATTTTCAGGACTGCCTGAGATATTTTGTGGAACTTCATGAACTTACTATTGGATAAATGCAATTCATATAAATATATGAGAAAATACAGTGATTTGTGTTGGTGACATATAGCAGAATTTCAATTTTTAGTAGTTACTACTCTTACAGCACAGTAATGTCCTTTGTAAGTGCATATTTTTCATGTAGTTATAAACTGCTTTAGGGAGCCATACTGGTATATACTGGGGAGGTGGTTTATATAATAAAAGCATTTTGTATTGAATTTCACCAGCAGTTTGCTGTTAGCGCAGCTCTCGTAAGCATTGAGTCATTGTCCCATTTGTTAGTGTAGGTGTTTCCCATTCCTTTGCCTTAAATTCATAATCTGTTTGTTTTTTCTCTTCTCTCCCCATTACTTTAATTTTCCATGTGAAGGTGTCTGAAACATTTTGATTTCCTTGCTGACTTCCCAACAGCAGCTGCTTACTTTTCCATATTCTGTAGTGCTCGTTTGTCATCTTTTCAGTCTGTAATGTCTTTTTGGGAGGTGTAATACATATACATAAAGGAAACATCAAATAAGTATTTTAAGAAATGAAGCAACATCAGTGAACATTAGCTGATTTTTAAATTAAAAAATTCAAGAAGTAAATTTTGTGGCCTGTAACAGAAGAACAAAGCGATGATTTTTTTAAATTACATGATAATTTAGTAGTTCACTGAAAAACCTGTAGATAAAAATATGTTGATAGTTTTAAGCTTCACTGAAAACTATTGTGTGCTTTCTTGGACACTTGGGTCTGTCTCTCTGATTTCAAGTTGAATAAATAATCATTGCCTATAAAACTGAACTTGGAATTAAAAAACAAAAATAAGTCTGGTGAAACAGGGGGCAATGCACTGAATACTTGCAGACTAAATTCCATCATTCTCTTCATAAAAACATAACAGAGTCTTCCTACATGACAAGAATTTTCTTCCCAGTAAAGCATCGTAAGATGCTGTACATTTTTGAAAGGCTTTATTGATAATAGACTTTACTTTGGCCTTCCAAGAGGGCAGAGAACTACTCTTGCTTCTATGTACTTGTGCCAAAAGTCAATCTTGAAGGCAGCTAAGAAGGTCACTGATTCTTGCAACCTAAGTCATGCTTCCAAATAAAAACATTGCTCTTGGCAGCATGACTAACAACTCATGACTAGCATTTGTCTTGTTTATTCCTGCAAAAAGTCTAAATAGTCTTGCAGACTGTAAAATTAAGTTTTTCTGACTTTTTATTGCATGAATTTTAGATGTACTTTAAATTCTAATGACACTTATATGAAATGAACTTAGGATATAGTGGGTTTACGAACAATACAGCAAATATTTACAGTTACAAAATAGTTATGTAAATGAATGATTACTGGTAAAGGTTATAAAAAATGGTGTAGCACTCATATTTATTACAAAATGAGTTGTTCCAGGGCTTTTCTGTCGAAGTTTTAGGTTGTTTTTTTGTCTAAGAATGTATATGTATGTACAAAATTATTTTTATCTATCTCTAATTATATAAAAACATACAGAAAAATCTGTTACCCTCAGATGAAATTTTGGGTGATTCTGAATTTTAAGTTGAGGTGAATTTACTGCTTCAAATGACAGAGCTGGTGTTTGAGACAGAAATTCATATTAACACTTAATATCAGTTGAACTTCTCTTGGGCAGAAGATACTTGCTGTGTTATGACAGCTGCATCTCTGCTAGGGTCTGAGATAGAACCACTGTTTCAGTTCTGTTTGGCAAAAATCAGTAGAACCAAGTAAGCTTGTGAGAGGCAAAACGTTACCTTTCATATTTTTTATAAGGTTTTAAATGGAAAGTAGTAAGGAGAGACATATAGACATTCTATAACACTAGCAAACTTATTTCTGAAGGTAATTTTTTAAGACTTATAAAGAGCTTTTAAGTCTTGGTGAATAAAATTTAGTTATTAGATGTTCATTAACTTAATAGTACACACCTACTTGAGTTTCTATTTGTGTTTTTTTTATTCCGCTATATAATGAACATGGTTTAGGAAATTAAATAACTAAATCGGAGTTTGGTTTAATGTTAAAAAGTTAGTTTGATCTTCAATGTCACTTCTTTTCCACAAATTTCTGTGGTATTTCATAAGAAATAGAAGCAATCCACTTTGTTGTTTATCTGTGGGGTGTAGAGCTTCCAAATGTAAAGCAGTAAGTTCTAAGATAACTGTCAGTTTGAACGTCCCAAAAGTTCAAAGGATATAGGAGATCTGCCTTTGACAGCTGTGGTAAAATAATGGTATCAAATGATTCACTGCTTGCATTTCTTGTCTTCATTTGTAAGAAGCTACTTGTGATAGAAATGAGGGATACATACACATATTTTTAAAGATTTTTTTTTTTAGGAAAACAATTGTTATGACCATGTTTTTCAGGGAGAGGACTGGCTAGAACTATTGCTATTACCATATAGCATTGCATATAAAGCTATATAATTCTTCAGACTTAAGTTGAGAACAACATATGACAGCAGTGATAAAAAGCAAAATCACCAATACCAAAGGAATATTGAGGAAATATGTGAATTGGAAGGGAACAAACCTCAGTAAAGAATGAAGACCAGATTGAGAGAGATGGAAAAAGTTCTGACAACAGAATTTAAGCAAAAACAGGGTAATCAAATCTACCAGCATTTACCAAAAGAAAATGCAAATGGAAGACTCTGTATGCAAGTTTAAAAAATAGGGGCAGATTGTTCATTTATTATGTAAAGTCTAGTGATGGGCCCTGACTGGTCTGTACATATGCTAACTAGATTAAGCAAGTCAATAAAACAAGGTAGTAATACAAGTAGTGATAGGTGGTTAATCTCTTCTAATTAGCATAGCAGTATTTTTTATAGATTAATATGTTCTGATCCTGAGAGTGAAGGAAGGAATTGGGGTAAATTGAAAAAGAATTTGGCAGATAATCAGTGGCTACACATAATCCCTTACCAGAATCCTCTCCTGCGACCAAGGCCAAGACCAGGTCAAACAGGATTCTGGTTGGACCAGGGATCAGAATAGGATTCACAAAGAAAAGTTTCATGTTGAATCAGATTACTGAGGCATCCACAGAATGGCCTTCAGTAGAGTAGAACATGAAAACTGCAGACATGAAAAAAGTAGATCTTGTAACTTGAAAATTGTACAGGGAATTGATAATTCGGTCAACTTTGCTGTGAATATTACCTTGCTCTCTTAGAAGTGTGGATGACTGCTCAATAAAGGTATTATTAAGCCTGTGTGCAGGGGTAGTAACAGGTGTCCACAAGTTTGTTCTCTCTCTAGAAATATAAACTGAATCTGCAAAATAAACAGCACTTAAGAAAGAATTTGTAAACATTGGCTTAAATAATAAAGAAGGTAAGAACTTTAGAAGTTACTTTCATGTAAGAATGCATTTGAGTTAGCTTAACTTAAAAATCTTGACTTGAATGAAAAGTAGTAAGAAGATAAATACTAATGCATAGTCTGAACAAGTTGGTAAATTCATAATCCAAACCATCTGCCACTGTTGTCTAGTATTGAAATATAACTTTTTGAAAAAAATCAAAAACATTTGTTGTAACATAATCTATTATATTTGAACAAATAAATGCTACTGGCTTCAATTTTTTAAATTCACTTGGATTATAACTGTTAATAATTATAAAATGAAATCCTTGCCATAATTTTTTAAATATAAATACTGTGCTTAGTGTGTTTAATTCTTACCGTTGTTCTCATTTGATTGCAGCTGTTTCAGGTGTCTTTGTTGCAGTTTCTGCTTCTGAAACATTTCTGTGTCATAGAGTCCCTGAGTCATTTGTAACTATGTGCATTTATAGGAGTCCTGAGGTTTGTCTTTTCTATAATTGAAAAGAATCTGCTCTGAAGAATGACCTTTTTTGTGCCTGTGTATGAAGTGTTGGCCAGGACTGCCTTCTCCCTACATGCTGTACAGTACATTGAGTGAATTACACAGCATCTTGAGCTGAAGATGTTTCCTCCATTTCTAAAACATTATTCCTGGCTGCACTTCTGTAATGTTTGGCAGCCATAGCTGCTTATTTTAAGATGTTCATTAAAGAAAAAAATATTAACAGGATGAGAGACAGCTGCAGGTACTGGCAGTATACAAAATTCATAATTACTAAGAGTAACTGAAGCATGTTATAGTATAATTCAACTGCAAAAACATCTGGCACATGCTATATTTGTCGCATGAGAGTGCTGCAGAAAGTACTGGCTAGAGCTGGCAGATTTATCACCCGTCTGCCAAAATACTAAAAGCTCACCTTTGTTTCCTGCTCATTTAACAGAGACAATATGGAGCAGAGACTGATTTGATTATTCGGAAGTTTGGGTTACCTCTCAATATTAAAACCTCATAATGTGCGTTTGGGGGTGGGTTAACAATCAGGATGGATCAGTTTTCTAGACCAATAGCTGTAATGTTTCTTTATGCTTACAGAGTTAAACTGTTTCCTTTAGAAACATGTTCAGTGTGCTGTATAAAAATAATTTCTTGATATACAACTGTACATGAGAACATAAACTCTGTTTATAGTCTGTGCTGCTGAGAATGCTAATTCTACACCTTATACAAGTATAGGAGACAGATTGTTTTCAGTGACTTATTAAGAATTTTGAATTTAGAAAATCAGTCTATTTGGATAGTCACCTTAAGATGACATTGCAGTAAAGTTGATTTGTCAGAATTTAATTGCCGTATTTTCAAGGCCTTATCTTATTAGCATAGTTGAACATAAGCAGTCTACACATTGTAAGAAGTAATTTGAATAGTTTTTTAGGGAGTTTATTTTGAAAAGGTATGTTACTATCTTACACATGTGAAATGAATTGTATGAAATTTCATTGTGAAGAAGAATGTTCAAGTCAATTTGCTAATAAAACCATTTATAAAAACTGACCTCGAAGACAGCATTCAAAATCTGCTGTTCGTTAGGATTCCCAAATTGAAAGTGCTTTAACTTGATGCTTAATATTGATTATAGAGGACAAACTGCAAAAATAGTGTTAAGTATTAACATAATATCTTGATCCTGCAGTTTTAATCCATCTTTAATACTTGTTTTATATAAAAAATAATAAAGTGGAACATGCATATACGATTTTAATTGTTTAACATGGTTTAAATATCTGCCTATGTATTTTCATTTTTATAGCAGCTAGTCAAAAGATATGGTGAGCTGTTTTTAATGATATCTAGTTGGGATTGGTTAAGAAGGTTGATAGAGAAAAAGAGAATGGAAACTACTAGTCAGCTATACTTGCAAACTTATATTATCTGGCCCTTCAAGTATTATACAGCAGTTTTCAGTCCAACTTTTATGAAATACTAAGTTTAAAAGTTTTTGCAAGTAAATTACAAACAGTAGAGGCTTTCTGAAGATGGAGGTTTGAGGTTAAAAAGTCCCCTACCCTACCTCCATTCCTCTAGAAAAAATAGAGCTTTAGCTTCCTCTACAGGGCATGTCATTTCAGTAACCGGCAGAGCACCTAAGGGTTAGGTATTGCCTTTGTGAGCATTGTCAATGTACTTATATATTCATGAAAGCTGTTGTATTTCAGCATGTTTCCAAGTTGGGGGAGATAGATAAAGTGAGAACAGACTTGAAAATTCTTCTTCACAAGTATGTTTGAACCTAAAAGCAGAAGGTGAAATTGGTGGGTGAGGATCTTGATCACAGTATTGTTTTGTTATTGCTAGAGGAGATAGAGACCGATCAAAGATTGTGGCAGCCTGTTTGGTTTTGCAAGTTCCTCTGCCTAAAATTACCAAAGTTCAGAGGTTTTTCTTTTGCATCTTTGTCATCCCTCTTCTTTGGTGGCTTGTTGATAATAGAAGGCAAGAACTGTTTCCTTTGAGGACCAACTCAAAGATGTCCATGCTAACCCAGATATTTGGTGTCTTCAGTACTGTACAATTTAGGTTAGGATCACTAGAACTCAATCAATCCAAAAGTGAAAAGACCACTTTTGAAGAAGCTGACATGTTTTCTTTTTTGTTTTGAAATGTTGCGTTGTTTACTGTGTCACAAAGTTTAGAATGATTTGTTTTTAGGTACTTCAAAGCATCTTCAGAAATGTCCTCATTGAGTTCTGATTATAGGACATTAATTAGATGGTTAATCTAAAAATTGAATGCACTGCAAATGCGGTTTGTTTATAACTAACATTTAATAATATGCTTGTAAAATAAGATAATAAACAGCAAAAAATAATATACCTATAAAATATTGAATGTTCTTGGCAGAGTCCAGTTGATAGTTGATTTTGACAAGTACATCTCATTCCTGTGCCATTATAGTTTTGAATATGTATCGTTAAGAGGTGCAAGCTGCAGTGCTTTTGAAATGAATGTATTAAGAGCAATGTTATAATTAAAAATGCACCATAAACTCCTATAATGCTTCGAGAAGGTACCTATGCGATAATATTTAGGTAACTGATGTACTACTGTGTGTTCATTAGCATCTTTTTTTCTGGTTAACAGAAGTGAACTGAGTCAACAGAAACTTCGCATCCAAGAGCTCCTTTCTCAGCTGGAAATGGCAAATGAGAAGGTAATTGAGGTAAGATAATGATTAATGTGGCAACTACTTTCAGCTACAACTTGATGCATATACACTAGGATCTTACCAGAAACTTTTAGATGAGTTATGTTGCTAGTTTATAAAAACTTAAATATTTTTGACAGGAACAGTTGTAGCTTGAAAAACCCACTCTGTTTCTCCTGTCATGTTCAAATGGAAAAGGAAGACAAGTTAACTTTATTTTGAAATTATAAAATAGGATAAAGGAGAGATCCTCTTTCATGGTTACTAATACTGCAACTTTAGACAATTCAGAAAATGTTTCTGAAGACACTGCTATGTATGCATGCCTCTGAAAGGGAGGAGGCATTGTTTTATGTATAATGTAGCATATGCAGAGAAGTAAAATTTTTCATATACTACGTGTGTAGTAGAATTTGCGATTCCTGTATATGTGTATATGCATGTAGATAAAAGCATCATCCATTAAAGATTAAAGGCAGGGTTGTTTTGGAATGTACATTGTTTAATAATTAATGGTCACTTTAGAGAACAGCTATCCTGTCAGTTTGCCTCATAAATCTGGGATAATATCTAATTCTGTTTAGGGTAAGTCCTTACATGTTGTTTTTTGTAGTGCTGTATTATTTAGAGGAGAAAAAAGGGGCTGATGCGAGAAAACTTCCATTCAAGTAAAGGATGATTAAGAAAGATTTTATACCTACTCTTTGATGAACAGAGCAGAAGAAAAAATCTGACACAAAAGATTATCTCCTTTTTATTATTTTGTATGTTCTTTTTCACTTTGAGAATAGCTAAAACATTTATATTGTAAGACTGTGTAAATTAAATTACCTGAATTAAAATGTCAGCTTTTATGCATCTGACTTAAAGATGGTGAAATAAATAAAGCTTCCTCTGAAGATTACTGTGATTGGAAAAGTGGTATGATCTCATCAACCCCAGTTTGTATATTTGATCTAGAAATTCTCTATTATGTGTCAGCAGTATGTGTTCAGTCTTTTCTTACTGTAGGAGGTAAACAACTGCACTTCATAAGTTCCTGTTGCTGTAAGCTTTCTCACTACAGTACATATGGATCAGATAAAGAGAACTTCACATTTGTAATGAGATATCTCATTTATACAGGATGAAAAATTAATGATGGAATATCGAGAATACATCAATAGGCTTCAAAGACGACTAAGCCAGGCAGAGCAGAGGGCAGCTACAGCATCTCAAAAGGTACAAAACTTTAACAAAAAACCTGTTATTTTCACAAGCATACAAAAATCCCTTTGAACATTGGGAGGAAAAAAAAAAAAAAAACACTTTGTATTTTCCCCAAGGCAGAGGTGATCATTTATGTGCCGTATTACTAACATAATTTGAACAAGCTTGTGTTTTGAATATGTCATCCCCAAAGTGATGCATATTCAATTAAATCCTAAGTCTTCTTCTGACAGGATGCTTAAGTGACATAGATCTGTTTAGGGAAACAAACCAGATGTGAATTAAACTTGTATGGTTCAAAATCTGAATGAAGGTTTATGATCATTTTCATATTCAAAAATGATAGAAAGTTAACAAAGAGGGGGAAAAAAGCTCCTTTTCATGTCAAATTAAATTTAGAGCTATAAAGTTAAAGAACTACAGCTCCTGTTTACATATAAAACAAGCTTTTTTAGCTTGTTGCAACTTATTTCAGCTATCATAAGTGATGGCTTCATGTGATAAAGAACAAACATTGTGCTAATGCATGCATCTATCTCTTGGGGAACCTCTGTCAGATTCAAAACATAAAGCATGTTTTTAGTTGATGGCTAGACAACAGCCTCTATAAAAATTGTTAGGTAGCATGGCCGTTTGGCGGGAATTCTATTTTGTTTTTTTTTCAGGCAAATAAGCTTCCTCGTCTAATTTATTGCGTGGCTGCATGCAGAGGGTGGGGAGATGTGTGCAGTGGGTGAGGACAGACTCGATAGTGTGGACCTATACAGTGTTCATCAAATGGCAACCTTGAGCATCCTCTGTCACATCATGTGAACTCCCTGTGTTGTTAATTTCTTGTCTGCACACGTGTATTTTCATTAGCAGCCTCCAGTGGCTATGTCCCCCAAGAGTGCTGGCGAAGCACACCCCACTGTAGTTACTATCAGTTAGGTACCGTAAGTCCTGTGGTATATGAAAAGTACTGAAAATTGTGCAGACAGTCAGAATAGGAAATACTTGGTTTTCTCCAGGGTCTGGGGAGGGGGCAAAGAAAGGGAAGATGTTTGTGTATCACTGCAAAGGTAAATGTGCCTAGTGCATGTTTCAGTGACCCTGAAAACTTTAGACAAGCTGTGTCCGTTAGAGCCATGTATGTGCCTAAGACTTCCTTATACACCTGTGTGATTATGTAATGGGCTGAATTGTTGCAGACTTCTTTTTTCCAGTTCTCTTATAACTCAGAATTCCAACTTTCACCTGTACCCTTCAATATTGTCTCAACATAAGGGATTTGGGAAGGAAAAGTTTTGCTTATCTTCAAGGGGAAAGAGAGAAACTTCAGGCTGTAACTGCCTTAAACACTGTGCTATGTATAGCACAAATGCTACGTTGTCTCTGCTGGACAGCAGGGTGTTTTTTCCCATCTAGCATTCCTCTTTCCGTGCTATTCAAGCTGTACATCTTAAAGCAAATCCCATGAAGGGTTTCTACACTGGGTTCACTTATTTGACAAGCAAATTTGTTATTCTAGTTGGTCTCCTATACAGAAAAGGCAGTCCTTCCTCCTAATTTTATATGGTGATTTAGGAAACACTGTTTACAAATTACAGAATTTTAATGCGGGTGTTCCCATATAAGTTGCAGAGAGGAAATGTTCAGTCAATCCAAATTGTCTAATTAGAACAAATGGCATTTTTTTCCCCAACAGCAATGAATAAGTGGACATAGCTGCCAAGCTATCATAATATAAACTATCTTTTCTGGCTGTAGATGCTTTCTGTCACTACAAGGTCTCTCCAGCTGGTGAAAATTTGCTCTGAAAGACTGATTATTTTTTTTTAATTTCCTTTGTCATATGGATCTGTTAGCTCCAATATTTCTGAGACATTATCTTGCCTAAAGGAGTGTGGTCACATCAGCTTTCAAGGGAGCAAATTCATGGCCTCAGTACCCATATAGGAAGAGGTTTTGCTGTTCCTGAAAACATCAGTAATTATCTGTTCCTCATCAGTCTCCCTCGGAAAGGTAACAAAGCAAATTTGATAGGACATGTAGAAGCTATTTTGTTGTCCAGATCTTATTGCCAGTCTTCAGAACTGCCTTGCCCTCTTCAGGCTTGGCAGAGACTACTGCTGACAAACATCTGGCATGGCTTCTCTGTAGTGACTCAGGAACTTTTCTGTCAACCCCTCTCTCCTTCCCCTGCCCCCCCCCCCCCAAAGCCCTACTGTCAGTGCTTCTGCTAAAGGCTGGAAAAAGGGGTCTTCAGGAGTACTGGTACAAGAATGTCTACTCTTTTGAATCTGAAGAAAGGAAGTCTTCACACTTTCCTAGGTCTCAGAAGACTGAATGTGTATATATGCCTCCTCAGATTCAGGGTGGTAACTCTTCACTGTATTCTTAATCTGCAGATTCAGGGTTGCTTTCTGACTTTACTGAATTGTGTATTCTCATTATATTATCCAGTTTACTTGTAATTCTAAATCCAGTATAGGGTAGAAGGACTTCACCATCCCTGTCTTAGAGCTTATTGAACTTCCCTCATGCCTGCATGCTTGATTACATGTCACACACATTGACAAAACATATTCCAAACTCTTCCCACAACTGCTCAAGGGGCTTAGTATCTTGTGAAGCTGAATATCGTCAAAGACGAAGGTGAATTACTCACAGCATTCCTCCAGTTGGCAGATGCAGCTCCTGCACTTGTCATTGAAGCTCAAACTGCTGGAATCAGCTTGTTGCAAAAGCAAGCTGGCTAGAGAGCAATCTGTTCATGTTTGTGAAACATTATGCATTTGACTTGGCTGCTAGATTTAGTGGCAGGTTTGGTAAAGCATTACTCCAGCTTTTGCTGACTGATGCAGCTGCTTTCCTCTTCATTTCATCCTGAAGAAGTTAATACAACCTGCAACTTGAACATAGAACTCTGTCAAAAAAGGAATGATGCTGACTTTCCTTACAGTTTGTGTGCTTCTGAGAGATGTAGCTAGTATGGATGGCATCATCTTTTCTCCCTTCCCTGCTCTTAGCTGAGGGAACTGACATTCAGTTGTTTGTTTTCCCATGAAAGCATATTTGAAAGATGCTAGTCATCCATGTGGCGCATATAAATATATATGTTTTAATTTGTGTATGTATATATATATATATGTATGTATGTGTATATATGTCTTCATTAGGATCTGCATCAATTACAGTTGCAGTTCCTCTAGGGTAATTAACCTCTTTACTTGTTTTAAGCTTTGCAGCAAAACTAGAAATTAGCAGAAAATGCAAACCTGGAAGCTCAGATGGCATCTCTGTAAATTATTAATGCATACAAGTATTTAGTAGTAGGCACAATTGCTGCCAAGGTTGACATAGGACGGATCTTGAAGGCTATTCAACAGGATTAGGACCTGGATGTGATGGCATCTCAAGAAAGTCATCTATGAGAAGCAGCGGCACTGATTTTTCCAAATACAGAGGGAACAACTTCTTGTATACTCGCATGTACCAGCAAAATATTGCTACTAAAATGATATGCAAAACTATCCTTATTCTGCTGACGTTCTGCCAGCACTCTTAAGTTTTACTGGGGGAAGGCTACCTCTGGAAGATAACTACCTCTGGAAGGTAACCTGTTGCAACAACATTAAAATTACCAGAAAGGAGGTGTTGGTCGCTTCAAGAGTGCGTGCCTAAGCAGTTGGTCCCATATTCCTTTCCCTCAGAAGCAAAGCTTTGGTCTTGTGTAAAGATTGCCCCAAAGCTGTTTCCAGGGCTTCGGTACAAACCAGATACATTTGTCGGTGTAGGATAAAATTTAATACTCTGCTTTCCCATCTCTCTCTCTCTTTGAAGTGCAGGGTTATTTTAACAGACTTCTCTACATTGATGCATGTCACCATGCATTCCCACGAGCTGTTAACTCAGCCTTTCTGAAGAACAAGTGGCCAGAGACAGGGCAGGAGGGAGCTCCTTAAGCTAGCATAGGTGCCTGGGGACATGAAACTAAGGCCTAAGTAGGGCTCTCAAATTAATATTCAGTCCACTGTCAAATAGGTGTGTAGGTGTGTGCTGTTGCTTTTTGCCCTCTAAGCCAAAGACAACTGCTTTTCAGTGATGCTTTATTGTATGCTCTAGCTTGTGCAGTATTTTGGTATGAAAGAAGTATTTTGGTATGAAAAAAATGTTAAAATTTACCAGTGTTTAGTTCATGACTATAAATCTTAGCTTAAATAACAGTACTTCAGTGAGGAATCATCATTACAAATAAAGGATCATTTTTGCAGTTTTAAAATGTGTGCATTTTCTGTGTAAATGTCTTTTAAGTGTACTCCTGATAACCTGTTTTTCTTCATTTGCAATTCTTTGGGATCTGAAATAGGATAAAAACAATAACCACCTACAGACTCTATTGTAAATTCTTTCATTTACCCCAAATTCTCGCTTGTCTAAGCTTGTTCCATCTCCTCCATGACATTTTCTGTATTGAAGTTTTACTAACATTCAGGTCCTACAACGATTTTTATAAGAAGGGGAAACTATCTGCTTGTTTTTAATTACAGCTCAGCGTGATAACTGCACACAAGAAAAAAGTTGCTTCCCTGAAGGAGTTGGAAAATATTTAAATATATGTATTGTTCATTCACACCATGTTGGAGTTGAGAAGATTGCTGAAGAAACTCCTCATTGGAGCATTAAAGTCAAATGCATAGCAAGATTTTTTTGTAAAATTTGCAGAAACATTTTCTATTTTATTCAGGTAAGGAAGGGAGTGGATGAAGCTACTGTATCTCTATGCATAGTAAAGACAGGAAGACGACTGCAAAATGATGTCATTAAAGTCCTTCAATGTAGCAAATTCAACAACCTGATACAGTGCTGTGGTATATCGGTCTTTTTGGTGAAAATCACCCATTCCAACCATGACAAGATTGTGTACAGGGACTAGATAACAGTATATTAGAATTAGTAAACATCTTTGCTCATGTATAGTTTGTACCTTTTTCTTTTTCTTTCAATAGCCTGTGAACATTTTGAAGATGCTTTATGTAAGGTGTGCTGAAATCACTTATGATTTATAATAAGATACGAATTATGTCACAAATGTCAAATTGTTGCTGTTTTTATAGGAGGTGTGGTAACTGGGAAATACCTCTGTTGTCTTCCATTTGTAAGAATTCAGTTCAGTTTGTTCTGATGCCCCTGGAAAACAGTTAATAAATAAAGTGTTGCTATGGTTATTCATAGAGCTAGTTTCTAAGGACCATAATCCTTTCTCAGTTGTGCTTTTTCTTCCTAATTATTATTTTACATTTGTTCCTTGCCTTTGTGTTGATCTGCTTTTTGGTTTGTACATCTGGGAATTTGAGATACCTATTACTTCAATTTGCACAAAGTTGGTAAAGTCATCCAGAAAAATCTGCAGCTTTTATGCATTCTGAAACAGCATGCTTGAATTCTACAGATTCCAGAATGTGGGGATCTTCTTGGGTACAAGTTTTTCTTTAATAGAGAAGAAACTCCAGCTATATTATTCTAAAATCAGGACTGACCTCTGTTTTCTCAAATTTTGAAGTGCTCCAGATTTTAATCAACTGTGCATATATATATATGCATATGTACATATATATACACACACATAGAGGGAGGTAAGTACCAAGCACCTTATTTTCATTTGCATAGTGCATAACTGAGATGATGACACACTACTTCCATTCACTGCCCCTTGGAGAGATGCTCTAGCTGTGAGGCTAAACCTGGTTGGTAGGTGTGGGTTGTCTGTTTTTGAGCAGCAGGATTTGTGCATCTGTTCCTTTGCTTCTAGAGGCACAGAAGATGCTTGCTTACTTTTTAATGATGGGTATATTCATTTTCAGCTGTTGGTGTAGCTCTTGTGTAAGAGTGGTTATTTGCCAGAATATGAACTGAGATGATGACCCAAGCACTTAATAGCAAGCAAAGTTAGGGAGCAGTGGAGCAGTCTTGGCAGATACACCTCAGGAAAGAATCAGATTTCCCTCTCTTTCCTCTATCTCAGAGGAGCTTAAAAAAAAATTGAACAAATACATCTGTCCACAAAAGGGAATGTGGTCAAATTAAGCTTGCCATCCTAACCACCCCTCCTTTCATTTCAGTTTGACTTCTAGAGGGGGCTCCTGGCTTGCACATACTTGTTCCTCACAAGCTGGACTTTCAGAGGAAGGGCACTTGCTGATGCAATCAAGATTTAAGGTCTGCTGGTTCTCCTCCTTGTGACACTAGGTTATTTAATGGAATTGAACATTGGGCTTTTTGATCATCTTCCCTAGTTATTTTACCTTGTAGCTCTTTGTTGAAAAGCTGTCTCCCCCACCTTCCTTTTCCATCCCAACACTAGCGTTTTAAGTGTTTTAAGATTCTTTAGTGTGGTATTAATGCTCCCCAGTGAGTAAAACCTTTATTCTTGTCTATGTTTATTTAGGAAAATAGTTTCTAGGTGATATTTACTTCTACTCAACAGGTGAGAGACTGAATATGTAGGAGTGCCTGTTCCTTCTGGCACAGGTCATTTTGCATACCTTGAACTGTTTCTCAAAAGATTTGTCACTGCCTACAAGAAGCTCTTGCATAGCCTTTTGAAGTGGCTAGCAGCTCTGCCCTCAGCTCTGACGGTCTTATTCGTGTGACCTCAGCGATGCAGCGCCTTTCAGAAACGCAGCCACAAGCACCATCTGTAAGGCAGCTGCAAGAACCCCTTTCAGCCTTTTGGTCCAGCTCTGAAGAACTTGAAGCAGTAGTACCTCAGGGGAGGGCTATGCTTTAGTCTTCATTCTTTGCAATGTTCTGTGAGGGGCAACACTCACAATTGCGCACAATGCGAATGCATGCACATGTAAGTACATACAGATTTGACAGAGAAAAGGTACTCACCGGTAGCCATTTTTCAAAATGCATATGCATTCACAACCTTGTCCTTTCTTGTTCTGCTGAGTCCTTTCCATGTTTCAGCACCTTGGGTAAAGAGGAACCAAGAACGAGGGACAGGTTGTGCCCCCTCACCTGCTTGGAGCAGCTTGTGTCCTACAGATCCTGCTATAGCAGCAAACGTGCCTGCCAGTGTTGCCTGATGGCATGGATGTACACTCAGCCTGCTTACCTTGAACACCTACGGCTAGGAAACCTCTTTTGCTTCTCCAGGGGAATGTGTATGAAGATTTTGAACTTTGGAAGGACAGTGCATGTCAAAGAATTTGAGGTAAGCAACATCTCTTTGAGGATGTCAAGAAAAAAAGTTAATGTATAATTTTCTGCTGACTGGATAGGCACAGCTGTCAGTAATGAGACCCCATACTAATTGTCAGATAATTTTTTTTGCAAACTTAGGATGCATTTTTGATACCTGTAGTGATCCAAATTAAATGCTTATTTTAACTACAAAAGTAGTTCAAATCATTGCAGTAAGTGTTTATGCAAAACCCCAAACAGAATAATTAGTGCAGATTCTAAAACACTGCTACAAACCTATTGCAAAAATGTACAGCATTTATTCACATACAGACAAAAAGGCACAATTCTACTGAATATTTTAACAAAAAAATACAGCTGTCTTCAACTAGGTCTTTATAAATACTTCAAAAAAGGGGGAAAATAAATACAGGATTGGGCCATGTAATATAAAATAGTCATCTCTACATATACTTTTTATTTCTATCTGTTCTCTTCATGCACCTTTTTAATTTTAGCTGAATGGACACCAAAGCTAGGCACATAGTGAAAAATCTTCTGTACAAGGTTTTACAAATGTAATGACAGTTTTTTCAAATTTCTGAAATTAAGATTTATACACAACACGTATAACCCTTCATTTAGATTTGTGTGAGTTTATAACCTAACAAATGGCATTTCAGGCAACTTTACAAAAGTTTTAACTAGCCTACGGTTTGACATACACCAATCATAATCAAAGATTTCTTGGTCAGTCTGCACAAGAAAAGGTAACGCTTAAAAAAAAAAAATCAGCAAATGGTTTTATCCCAATAAAATACAGGGGGTGGATTTGTATTCTCACTGCTGTACTTACGACACCTTCTGCTGAACGCTAAGCCTGGGAGACAAAACTAACCTAGTGGTCATACTGCAGTCATCTTACAGCTTTTTGTAATTAGGGGATGGGTGAAAAGCGCTTTTTTGTTTTTGGTTCAGTGTAACTTGAAGCATTAGAAAGCTTATTAACCTAAACGTTGGGGAGCAAAACAGATAAGGCATTAATTCTGCACAATGCTAGCATTCATAATAGTGCAAATTAATCAGGTACCTCTTTCAAACTGGTGTGAGGTTAAATGTTTACTTAGAATCAAAATTTAGATTATTCCATCTATGGCTTGACAAACAATTCCCTATATGTCACAAGCTTCTTACAGAAACTAACAACGCTTGTCTAGAAAATGTTGCTATATGTTGAACAGAACTACTTGCATTTACCTTTTGCCTATCTTGTTGCTTTCTGATCAGATAAGTACTCTTATTTTATCTCATCCCAAGAATGACTACATAATTTCAGATTCACCAACGCCCTGTTAGACTTTAATCTGGCCAACTCATGAGACTAACCTAATTTCTTGGGAGCAGCAATGGTATTTTAAAAGTACACTGTGTTAAACAAAATTTCCCCTCTTCAATATCATCCCAAAAGGTATCAAAAGGTTAAGACTTCTAAGTTTTAAAACATGACAGGGACGCTTTCTGTCAAAATATTCAACTAAGTGATAACTTGCATAGCAAGATAGGGTGTTAATAAGCCTTTTTCTGATTGAATCCTCTGGAAGACTCCGTTATGGCAGTTCTATTGTATTTTAAAATTTTCCCTGCTCAAGAGGCAAGGGTCTAACATTAAAAAAATAACTGAATACGTTAACAGTAGGCTAGGAGTAGAAAAGGGAGGGGCTCTTCTTTATGCCTGCATTTCTGTAACTCATTGCTGCTTGAACTTTAACTAATATATACCTGACTTAAATCTATGCAGAATTCCAAAACTTACAGGCTCCTAATAATCCACTGTTATGTGTGCACTCTCAGTACAAAACAGTATCCTAATGAACTGTTAATATTATTGCTGATAGCTTACTAGTTATTGCCATTTGCAATTATTAAAAAAAGTAGTATGCAATCAGAAGGTGAGTTCCCTCTTCCATCAAATCTAGTCCAGAATAGAATGAAATAATTTTTCTTCATTTGAATGTAAAGAGCTAATCACAATTTATTGCCTTTCCATTTTATTCTCTTTAAAAATATATATTTATGTCCACTTTAAAGTAACCCTTTAGTGTCATAAGCCTGGCTTTCCCAATACATACCATTAGTGCATATGTGGTGGGCTTTGGGAAATCCTACTGACTAGTGCCTTAGATTTTTTTTTTTTCTTGAATTGTCATTGTAGTCCAGGAGGCAGGTGACTAAATGCTGATGGGTTATTCCACAGGGTGCAGTAACCCATAAGCCTGCTCTCTTCTCAAAACTAAGCTGTTTGGGAGTTCTTTCTGTGCTCAGTCTGAGTCTTGTCAAGCTGCTGCACTGTAAGGCAGCTGCAGCCCTGACCTGTCCCTTCCTTTCTCCAGTATAAAATCATGTTTATATCTGGCCATCTCTTAGATGTATTTACATGTAAACTCTGGAGTTTATGGAGGGTTTTGAGCTGCCATATATGCTCAAATTGAATGCAACAAAAAGCATTCTGCAAACAAAGGACAAAGACTTACCACCAACCAAGGACAGTGACCAGTTTTAACAGGGTTTTGCAGTGCAGTATGGTTAAATAACCACCTTTGAGTTAGTACACTCAAATTACCAGCTTGTGCTTTTTTGGATGGGAGGGGAAGGGAACAAAAAAAAAAAAAAAAAAATCTTATCAGTGCTGTTTAGCTAAACAGGGATGAATGCAGCCTACCTCCCCCTACCCACCCTAGCCCCTCCTAAAGTTTTTAGAGATTTTAGTGTTCATCACAAATCCTATTTTAGTAGTGATGTCATTTCTCTACTTCATCAGGAAAGTTGCAAATAAAGATTCAAATTTCTCACAGAATGGTTTGGGGGGGGGGACAAAAAACATATCTTTTAAGTGCATGTAAACATGTTTATACAGCTCAGGAATAATGGGTTCAATTTGTCAGTCTGTAGCCATGCCTAAGAACTCTCCCCTCTCACACCAATAAATAATGTGGGGTTGGCTTGTAGGCAGTGACTCTACTGACCATGGTGCTGACACTACATCCCTCTGTCCGGTCAGGATGCCAGAATGCTTCTCCTAATAATGTCCGTCCTCCTGTTGATCGTGCTGTTGGGACTGAGCCTCTGCTGTCTGCACTTTTTTTCAGCCACTTCAGTTTCTGAGTCGCTCATTTCAGCGTCGGGGACATACCCATCATTCTCGCTGTCGGGCTTTAGCTTGTTTTTCGCCCTGTCCTTCGGTGAAACCCTGCCCATGCCCAGGTAGGGGTAGCTGGAGTTCTGGCAGCAGGTCTCCTCCGGACTCTCGCCCTGCTGCTGTCTCTCCCCCTTCTTTGGAATTCGGAATCCGCCCCAGTTTTTCACTGGGCTCGTGGGCGTCGTAGGCACTTTAACTACTGTCTGATTAGAGTTTATTTTGACGAGACCTCCATTGCATTTAGGCACTATATCCCTCCGCGTGCCAGGTGCTGTCCTACCACTGGAGTGGTTCACAGCCCTCTTGTTTTCTGATTGCCTCTGAGAGAGTTCTGTGGGTCTCAGCGGTTTGTGGTTGTGTTTAGAAGTCTTTTCCTTCAGTTCTGCCTTGATTACCTCACACTGTGGACGATTGTCTCTTCTTTTCCTGTGGTCTGGTATAACTATGCCGTTTTTCTGCTGTGCTGATACAACCTGTGCTTCTGCAAAGGTCTTGTCAAAATTTATAAAGCTACCTGGAGTTGCACCACCTTCCCTTTGGCTGGGCTGCCTCAGCATGGATTTGCTGTCATTCCCAGAGCTATTTCTTACTCTGTCACTCTTGTGTGATTTTTTCAAAGAGTGGGTTAGAGACATGCCCATCTGTTTCCTGAAGAATGCAGAATGCCATTTCAAGTCCTCTATCTTAGGGGCATCAGGACCCAAAGATGGACTATTGAACAATACCATGTTTTCCATTGAGGAGAATGAGGAAGGCACACCTAAATGTAAACAAATTAAGTTAAAGCCAAGCAGCTGCATGTCTTTGTTATGTACCACTTTTCTGAACCGCACCTATTTTTAACTCTATTCTTCATGCCAGTGAGGCATTCTTCAGCATATATGGGCATTTGGTGGCCTATCCAGCAGTATATCATGACTATGCGGGTGCCTATGTAGTGGGTTCACTATGTACTGCCCATGGGGGTTACCTTCCTTATAGCAGTGCTGCACCTGTTTGTTATACTTGCGGTGAATGTAAATCCCAACACTGCTGCATGCACTAAGACAGAAAAAACTCAGGGGTGGGGGAGGCAGCCAGCAGGTATGGTTTTGATTGACTGACAATTTTCTCTAAAATTTGTATTGTTACTGAATACTTCAAGGATAGTCTAGTTAATCACTTTAAAAGTTTTTCATCTCTGAGGAGATCTCATTCTGCCACTGAGAATAGGCAGAAAGAAAACCACGTTGTTTCAAAACCTATTTGCTACCTTTTCCAAATTCATTTCTTTAAACTACCATCTACGGTAGCAAAGAAACACATATTAAACACTAACATAGCAGCATTAATAAACCACAAACTTACTGGGTACCGTATGGCACTTGCATGTCTCTGTCATAAGGAGTCATTAGTTTAAAAATAAAAATCACACCAGAAAGGATCTGAACCAGCAAGCCATTCAGTACCCTATGGATAAGAACACAGACATACCAGTTTCTATGGCAATGCGACCACCATTAGAGCTACACAGATTCTCATTTTTTCTCCAATCTGCTGATGCATGGTGGACTACACAAGATTTTAATGAGAATAAACAAGGTCCTGTTGTCCTTCAAAGTAAGTAATTAGTCTCTAACCAAACTTTTTAATGCTTGTGCCTGTGGTCTTACCCTTAGATGTGAAAAAGGTAACACTGAAGCATACCTGAAACTCGTTCCAACTGCTTTGCGTAGAGATTAAATATCTGTTCTTGGACTTTGCAAACAGATCTCTTGATTTTTTCCCTTCGGGTCACCATGTAAGTGAGATTACGTACCTAGAAGGCATCAAATTGATGAGTTTTACAGAAATTGTATTTCTATGATGCTAGAGATCTGTAGTCTGAAAAATAATAATAGTAATAATAATCTCTTGCTCAGCAAGATTTTTCCACTTATTCTGAAAAGTGTTATGTATGTGTATACCATTTAACAAGTTAAATATCTCAGTTTTTAACCTCCTTCAATACACTTCTTAGAAAGGAGTATTACATACCATTTAACCAAGAGATTAGTCCATCAAATTTGGGGGGCCCACAGTACAGAAATAACTTCTGTGAACACTTGTATCATAAATATGCAGAAATCAAGAGAAAGGCAGGAAATGCTTAAATATACTCAATGCTAAACAGCCTAGTGCTATTTATTTGTCTCTTACTATTTGAGACAACACAGTAGGGAATTATACTAAATAATTTACATGATGAAAATGTGGAGAGGTATTCAAGAGAACCAGTCTTTTTAACAAATTTTCCATTGCAGTATGATGGATCAAAATGGAAGCAGGCCTGCCTGTGCTCTAAAAATAACTGAGACCAGTCAAAATAATCTCTTTATTACTGTTCCTAATCCATGCAAGTCTGTTGTGCTATGGCACCTACAAACTACATTTTTGCCTTCAAATTTTGACTTTTTAAATCTAGACAGCGCTCTAAAATCCTGGTTGCACAATCACCACTCCCTACAAGCATAATAAAAGCTTTCCTAGAACTTGGAAGTTCTCTGTCCAACAAGGAGACTGCTCAGCATTGCTGACGCCCGTATGTGGGGGCTTCCAAGGCTCTCCTCTCAGTGCAGCACAGGGGCATACAACATGGCATGCTGGGGGTTATAACCTTGTGGGCTGATCTCAAAACCATTAAGGAGCAGACATTTACCAATTGTGATCATTTTTGCTAAGGCCCTGCTATTATATAAGGCTTCCAGTCCAGGCACACCCAGTGATTTAAGAAAGTGTTAAGTAAGTAACTCATTACTCTGTAGATTTTAAGAGATTCATCTACCCCGATATCCATTCTGATACAGTTCATGGCATTTTGTTCCTTGCCCTGCCTGATCCCAGCTGCAGAAAAACAGACATGTCAGGTCCACAAAATTACTTGTGTTTTTAGGTAAAGCGGATGCCACCATTTCAAAATCTGTTTCTAGATGGATGACACTGTCATTAATGACATCCATAATTACATCCACCAGACTTTACCTTGAAGAGGAACAACACTGGGAGCCATTTTTGTCAGAGGTTATCATCTTGGATATATGCATCAGTGAGAACAACAGAGCAGTAAAATATTAAAAGTAGCGCTAGAACAATGTATCCTGTTTTGACACCACACACTTACTTAAAAATGGAAAGGATACAGAATATGTTAAGATCCAGAGAACACAGTGATAAACTCATTTTATGGAGCTGATCAAGATTAAAGGAAATCTCGAACACACTGAACAGAAACAGAAGATGATATTGGTAAATGTCAAATCCCTAATCTATCAAAAGAAGAGTTGCTGGCTAGAAGTTGAAACTAGAAAAAAACACTTTAAAAAGAAAGAAACTGCAGCTATTCATTAGAAAAGTAATTAATTAGCCATCAGGACCTTTTACAAAAGGATGTAATAGATGTTTGAGCACCTCAAGTCCTGATTCAAAGACAGGATACTATTCTGAAGGAGAGCCCCTAGTTCACCCACAAGTTAGTTACTGGAGCTGAGGCAGGACCTTCTGAGTCAGGTTCCATATGTAGCCTGCCCAAGACATGCTGTACACACAAGATCAAACTAAACCACAATAATTTTTCTGGCCCTAACATTCCTTAAACTCTCTACTAGTTAATCCAGAAACAAAAGGTAATGAATTCAGGTTGTTACAGGGTCAGATGTACTTAAGATTAAACACCAAACTGATCCCATTAAACTGCTCTTCAAACACTCAAAACCTAATTAAGTGGAATATCATATGCCTACCAAACCTACCACACAAATAGCCCAGTGAAACATCATTCTATTACTATGCTGTGTCAATCAAAAACAGATTGGCTCCAAATCAAGATAAGTTTTGAGATCTTTTTTCTAGTGCATTAGAAGTAAGGACCAAAGAAAGCTCCCACTGGCAGAAAAGGCACTACCTGTGGGGTTGCTGCACTACAGCCAACAGCCATCCAGAGCCATCGATGTAAGCAATAAGAAAGCATAATCTAAAATATGACAATCCAGTTATATAAAGGCTGGCTACTGCAAGCCAAGACCTGTCAACCCTGTGGACTAACCTACTATTTGAAAAGCGTAATTGGTTTAACCCATTTTGCCCTGTAGAAGTTTAGTGTAACTGTCTTTTACCAAGTGACAATATAGCTTTGAGTTAGAAGGAAGCCGGGAGTGCCTGCGTGCAATGGCAACAACTGAGAGTGTAGTTTGGTAACTAACTTGGCTAATAAAGCCCAGCACACATGGTGCAAGCACAGGCAGTGCAGTGGCTTACCCGCTCCAGATCCTGCCGGAGGTGCGTGAAGAGCTGCAGTCGTCTGAACAGAACATCCTGCTCTCGCTTGGCCAGATTGTCCTCTTCATCCTTCTTTGGGGTAATCAAGGGCTTATTGAAATTGGCTTTTCTCTTCAGCTTCCAGTACTGGTAAAGGAATCCCACAGGCTCCTCAGGCAGCCGTAGCACTTTAGCCACTTCTGAAGACTCAACAAACGTGTAGAACTCGTCCTCCAGCTGCTGGAGTTTTTGCTTGCGGACGCTGACTCTGTGGGCCTCCTCTTGGTTTTGATCGATGCCGTGGAAGGGGTCGATGTGGGCAGGAAGAGAGCTGTCCTGAAGCCCATTCCCATTCTCCTGGCCTGGGCTTTCACTGAGGGGCTCGTCGTCCCCTTTCTTGGTGGAGCTGTGCTTGGGACAGTATGACTTAAACTTGACCTCATCATTCTCCGCCAGTATGGTCTTCATCTCCAAGCCACGGTCAAATGCACAGGTGACATGAAAGGCTGTTCTGCAGTTCTTCACTGAACACTACAGAAATTAAATTAAAATTAACCAAATATAAATTTTAAAAGCCACACTGCCTGTAAGTATTTGAGCAGCCAGGACTCCTTTGGATGAACAACCACATTACTGGGCTCTGCTTCCCAGCTGCATGTACTCTCTTGTTCTCTTTTAATTAGGTTTACAATTTAGTGCTTTCAATCCAGGCAACGATCAAGTGACCCAGTGGGACAGGGGTGGTTAACCCCTCCCTGGCCCAATCACACTATTCAATAACCAGCAAATCCACATGAGGACAGTTCTTACAGTGACTGGAGCCACTGACTCAAAGCAGTGTTACACAAAGCAAAATATTCCCCCTTTGACTATGCCAGCATGAGAGAGAGGAAAAAAACATCTCGGTGGCTCCAGGCCAGTCTGATACTTTTAATTAAAAGTCCTTCCTAGCACCTGTACCCATGCTACCCAAAAGGCTTCAACCAAGTGTATTTTTTCCTCTTGTTATCATAAGTTTATAATGTCAAATATTAAATCACTGTCAATCACTGCTTCACTGACTGTAGCCTTTACTTCACCTGGGGGATGAAGAGAAGGGGCAATTCAAAATTTTTTTCTTTTTGTCATTTTTCATCCTTCCCAGTGAAATCTAGCCATAATGGATTGGCACTAGTTCGGCTTATTTAACACTTCATTTCAATTATAATTTTCTCTTGCAAAATGCTGTCATAGTTATTACCAGCCATAAATTGAAAGGTTTAAATATATGTTCCTACATACACACACACACACAAATGTATTTCTATCAACTCACACTTCTGTCCCCAGTGAAAATAATTAGAAGTGGAAATGAATGTTACTGACGTTAACTAGGAGGGAACAAAACTACACTTTAACCCAAGTCATCTAACCTTAAAAAGAAATTCATTGCACTAGGATATTTATACAGTACTTTGTAAAGAAGCCAAATATCTTTCTCCTCTGGGTTTTCCTGCTCAGGTTGACTCAGCAGCCAGATGGCACAAAAAGGTACACTGGAGTTTAAACTGCAGAAGTTTCAAATCAACATTGCTTAATAAGATCAATATATAAAGTGAGTTTAAAAAAAAAAAAAAAAAAAAAGCACCTTTTGCCCTTTCTTCTCTCATTAACAAACAGGGCAAGAGCAGCCCAACTGGACATCAAAATAATACAAAAGAATACTTTAGCCATGGTCTCCAAGCTGCTATCATTTCAAATAATTAGCTCCTAGTGTGGTCATGTTTTACTGGGAGAAGAGAGGAAAGCCTGTCTCATTGGAAGGAAATCTGCTGAACTTGGAAGAAAACGCAGTCTTCGCTTTTCCCAGCTTACTGCAGCTGCTCTCTGCCCAGCCCTACACATACTTCCAGCTGCTGGCTTTTCTAATTATTGTGAACATCTCGTAACATCTCTGGAGAATCTCTCTCAGTTCAGCCAGTTAATGCTACTTCCTTTCATATGACAGCAACTTTGTAAAATGTTCTTCTCTGCTGTATAAAAATTTCACAACACAAGTGAAATATTTCTCACGCCTATCTTTCATGATACCAAGATTTACACAATTCCTACGAGATGTCAGGCAAAACTGTAATTTTCTTCTCTCCTTCCCCCCATAGGTTAAAATGTAGAACTATCTAAAGTGGCAGCCATGGTGCCTGCACATCATCCTGTGTCATAACTAGAAGGGAGAGAGAGGTATTATCAGAAGAAATATGGGAGGACACCCCCTTCTTCCCCGCACACTAACATATAGAAATATTCTGTGTTCAACATAAAACTACTATAGTTGCCCCTCAGAACAGGTCTGGAAAAATGAACAAAACAGTTTCAACTACATAAGAGCTGCCAAGAGGAAGGGAACAGATCTGCAAGGAGGTATTATGTTTACAAATTTATATGCTGTGGACAGATTTATTTTCTTTACTTAACATTTACTATTTTATACATTCCTTAAATGGAAACAGACTGATAGGTTTCACTGGAGCTCCTGCTGCATTGCTGTTTTACAACTTTTTCTGGCAACCTCATCAAATGACTCAGAGCAGGCAGAGGAAAACGGGAAATGGATAAGTTTTAATGTAAAAAAGTGTAGGATTTTAGGATTTTGTGTGTCCCAATTCTGGTCTTACCATCACGGATTCTGTAAAATTAGGCTAACCACAAAGTAATAACAGCTCTATTTCTTCAAATTTCCTGCTTGTAAAATAGAGACAATAATATCTTCCTATCTGTCTCGGGGAGCTTTCTGAGAACCATTTTGCTGAGGTATCTGAAGCACTTTGAAGGTGAAAAGCATTACCACAAACACTACATTATATTTTATTATCTTTTTCTAAAGAATGATACTACTTTGCCCCAAGTAGGTCACCTGCACTTACTCCCTCTCATCATTTGTTCCAGAGTAAGTTCAAACTTCTGCCTCATCTCTCAGCAAGCTGAACAGGTCCTCTTTCACAAACGTGGGGTTTAGTAATGTGTTTTTCTCAATTGCTCTAGATTTTAAAATTGCTCTCAAAATTATTACTTAACATCTCTGAGTGATTTTCCACTGCAGAGGATCCCCAAGTACTTTACAGCTAACAGACTGATAGAATTATGCATACAGAAAAGTCACAGTGCCCAGTCTGAAATGCTCTGGTGCAGATCAATTCAGTTATTTAAGAGCAGCAACAATTCCCATGCTAGAGTGGGAAATGCTGAATCCATATCCAATTGGAACCACAGAGAATTCTCAAAGTACACAGCAAGACATGCTGGCATGGCACCAAGAATGCAAGCTGGTGGTATGAAACAGGACCTTCATGCTGGCTTTACAGTTGAAGATTATTTATTTATTGCATATGGGGATTTTTTTTTGGAGGGGGGAGGGGGTACTATGGAGGCTATGGAACTATGGAGAGATTTTAGTTTCTTTGGTTCTGCCCTGTCTTGCTGTTCTACACAGTCATCATCCCTGTGCTAAAGTGAGTATTAAGACTCAAAAAACTGACACTGCTTCTATAGGGATGTAAACTGGGAAAGTCACACTCAGGAGGCTTATTTTCCTTAAAAAACACCAAAAGCTCCAGAATTTACCCACAACCAATGGAGGAAGTGGGGCTCATTTCCTCAGCTTGTGGCCTGCTTGAATCTTGGGCAGACTAGCTAAGCAATCTGTTTCTTTCCTACTGTTCAAAAAGCCTAATATTAAAAGGTCAGATGTACTCCTCAGTAAATTAAAAGCTGCAGCAACAAATACCAACAGTAACAGAAAAAAAACCAATTTCTTAACCCAAGACTTGTAGTACCACTGCCTCCTTAGCAGTAACACCAGAGCTTGAAATTCACTCTAACCCCAGTTACACTCACAGCCAAAATGTTCCAACATTAGGTTGTGCCTAAAATTAGAAATTCAAAGCTAGAACTAGCCAATACAATTAGTTTTATCATCAAAGTAAAAGGTGTTCACTTCCACTGACTTCAGTGAGAGCTGGGGATGCTTAGCACCTTCGAAAGTCAAGTTGTTGCAGGAAATACCCAACTCCCATTAACATATCTACCTTATCCCTAATAGGGATCAGCAGATGGGTTTCAGCACAGAAGCTTTCAGCATGCAAGCTTCAGTTTGCATGTGTGAGGTACATCATAGAAAATTAGGAAGCCTAAGACGACGACTTGGCTATTATTACTAAAATTTTACTAGAAAGTTCGTGCATACTGACTTTCAAAAGCACTTTGTGTGCAATTAAATCCATAGTAACAACAAAGAAATCAAAAAATTCTACTGCAGATACGCATTTTGTGTATCTACTAAATATGGACAAAACAAAACACACAGATATTAATGTTACTTAATTACCTGTATTGAAGCCCCAACTTTTTCATTACAAAGGCTGCACACTAATGCCCATCTACTGCTGGGAATGTGAGAAACCTTCGTAATAGGTTCCATTTTTTCTGGGCTGCCAATGCTCACCTAAGAGAAAAAAGTTTAAAAACAGAGTGACTACTATACAGTTAACTGAATAGATATGCAATTTTATCGAAAGAATCTAATTCCTTGAGGGCATATACCAAATTAGCATGTTCCAATTTCTTCAATTTATAAAGAACTAAAAATCAAACATTACTTAAAAAAAGTCAGTTCTTCACTACTGGAACAAAATAGTTACAAACTGAGCACCACCAATTTAAAATTATTGGACAGGATGAATATTTTGATTATCAGAACCCATAAGAATTCTCACTGTTACATCTGAACCTCCCCTTACTCACCTTTAAATTTCAGTTTACAAAATAAAGCAGTATTTTGTGCCCTCACTATAATGACCTTTGCCAGCAGTTATCCTTTTTGAAGTCTAGTTATGGTTGACAAAGCTAACATGCTTACTTTCTTTATGATGGATCATCCTGTCAGATCTTACATCTAATTGAAAATAAATGCATTTCTGTTTTATCTTTTATATTGCCTTTCTAAGAAGCATCACATACATGTTACAGTCCTTGCAGCAACATGCATTAAGTTGAGCAATGTTTTTAACTAGATTTCTTCTCTCCCAGAGTCACTGTAACCCTGAGTACTGGCACTCCCACGGATTGGGGCCTACCTCGGGAATCCACAGAGCACAGCTAACATGGACCCATTTGGTCCCACTCCGAGTCGGCTTCATGGCGCCACCCTTCTTGGGACACAGCAAACACTTGGGCTGAACGCCAAGCGCACAGGTCCTGCACAACCAGCTGCCTTCTGGCACCTTCAGGATCCCGTAACATGCCTGTGCTCCCATTTACAGAGAAGGGAAAGAAAAGAGAGGAAACAACATGCATTCCAGTTATTTAGCTGCTTACATGTAGCTTTTCACAACTCTCAGAATGTTATTGAAATGTATATAAAATATATACACATATGCATCTATATTTTATATATAGTATACATATTATGTGCATGTATATTATACATGTATGTATTTTATATACACACACATATATAAATATATATAAAAACATTAGCTTGTGGAGCACCTCAGGATGCTTTCCTAAACTTAGCGAACCATATTACCCGTTCCCCAAACAGATTTTTCCTTTCAGTGAGAAGAGCAGGAAGCCATCACCAGCTGTTAATGTAAAAAAAACACTGCCCACACTTCAATTGGGAAAATAAAGAATATTTTTACCAGCTCGAAGAGCAAAGGGACTACTGACAGACAGCCCTGTGAGCAGTGAGCTACAATGAAGCTCAGTATCAGAAAGACTACAACTAACAGGAACTGGTCTGTACCTAATTCAAAAGGCAAGAACCAGAAATTCAAGAGCCCCGCTGTGCAACACCCAATGTTATTGCAGAGCATTGGTTTTTTTACTTCTTGTTCAGAGGGAGGAGTGCAGCATAGTGACTAATTAAGATCACTTTCCTCAGAAGACTGTTTCTTTATGGAGACCTCCATCCAAACTACTGTCAATTTTAATCCTCTTTAAATTTCAGATTTGGTGTGATTAGAGATTAAGGTGGAACAGCTACAGGTCTACAAACATCAGCTTTACTCTTGGAGTACTTTGCAAGATAGCCAGTTGTACCTTACTGCTTTTGTACTCATATTTCTTTACCATGTGTACAAATACATTTAAGTAACACAAGCAAGAAAATGCTGTCTTGCTTACCAGACGACACAGCTTTCCTAACTCTGAATGACAAAGCAATCTTCTTAAAGTTGGAAAGGGAGGACAGGCTGATAGGAAGGTATCTTCCACAATAAGCAGCAGCCAAGGAACAGATATGCTAAAATAGCATCTGTTCTTCTCTAAAATAGCATCTGTTCTTCTGTGCTAAAAAAAATTGTTCAACTGCCACCAAAAGGTGGCACATAATGGTGCTTTGTTTGCTCAGCTCAGTAGGTTCTTCACTAAGGTAAAATTATTAGGATAAATCCGTCTGTGACCCTAGCAATTGCCTGAAAGTTCTTTTTTCCTCCCTGCTCAGTCTAAGTTGCTGATACTATAGGTATCTAGAAGCATGTAGAAAGAGGACAAAGGCAAGAACATAGCAAGAGAAGTGACCAGATGAGAATATACAACAATGTGCATCTGTATGTATTCATGAGACTATGCTTTATCTTGTAACTTCCTTCACACATATGCAGTATCATCTTTTAACTCTCTTAGCATGACATTTTTCAATTACATGTAATTTTTGATTATATAATTTCTGAACTCATCCCACTGCTCAATGGTCAACTCTGGAAAAATGTAATAGAGCAATGACTGTCACCGGAAAAATCCAGTCTGTTATCTTTAAACTTTAATGGTTTGGAGAAGCTTCTGTAAGCACCCCTGCATTCCCCACTGTGACTTGGCTGCCGTACCTGGTGCACACAAATATTGCATTTGTCACAAAACACCATCTCGTTGCCATCTTCTCCATCTGGAGACTGACAGACGTCACAGACAACATCTTCATCGTATTCAATCCCAAGGCCTTCCTCCGTCTCAATAGCATGATTCATGTTGTCATAGCATCGCTGTTCAAACTCCTCTATGACCCTTTCCATAGTGTATTCGTCCAGCTCAGGCATCCCTGGGAAACAGGATTTATTACTTGTTTGAAGAGAACAACCACCACCACACGCAACTCCAGCTTCTTTTTTTAATCAATAGCTGATTAGATATTGCCCACCTCCCCCCCACCGCAACCTCCACACGTTTCCTTCCTAGACAATCATGGCTACTCCAGCATAAACTAAGAAAAGCATAAAAAATGACACACTAAAAACATACATGGTCTTGTAACAGTACTAAACTAATAGAAGTGAGTTATCAAAATCAGTCTTTCAAAATCCTCAGAAGAATTTTCACAGACAGCTCTGATTTTGGTTTCCTGGTCTTGTTCTCATTTTCACTTCTCCTTGGACAGCACTATCTATGATTTTTGTTTCAAATCTGCAACCCAAATGTTGACTTTTTGGCGACAGATTTGAGAGTATTTTGAACTAAAAATGGACAAACACCAATCAGGGAAATATATCAAACAAAATCTGGTATGATGCTTGTAGCAAATTAATAGTGTCTTTTTAGAAGTCCTGACCCAACAGGGCACAACCCAGACTAAGGTCTCTATCATACCCTGCCATACCAATAAATAAATTTATTTTAGTAAGTGGAGAACACAGTTATAATAAATGCAACATTGAATCTGAGATTTGTTTTTTTCCCCCAACAGTGACCATCAGAAAATTGTATTCATGACACTACAGCTATGGACTGATTATGTTATAAGATATTATAACTCAAATGTGTAATTTATTTTAAATGATTATTACAGGTCTGAAAAAAATCCACTATAGAAGCAGCAAGAAAATACCAAAAGAGAGCACAGTCCTCACCTCTCTACCTGTAACTAACAGATGGAAAATATTCCATCTCTCCCTTGCCATGAGAATGAGCTAGTTGTAATACCTTCACGTTGGTACCACGCTGACCTTTACCACAAAATCATGCCACGCAGACACTTGTGTAACTGAAAAGGCTGTGCTACTACAAATAATCATTTCCCCTTGCAAAGTCAGTTTAGCACAAGAATTTCCATACTCTTAAATAACTGCAGTGAAGTGTAGGCTTAGGATATTCTGCTTCTGGTCCAGTTGTCAATACCTAACATTACTGTGACATACAGAAGATGGCAACCTCTTGACGTGCGTTTTAAGGAGAAAATCCTCCCTTCAGCTCTCACTGCGAATAACTCAGTCACAAACTCCACAAAATGAAGAAGAAAAAGCTTCTCTAGTGCTCCCAAACCAGAAGAGAAGAGAAACACAACACAACTTCCCTTACTGACAGGTAAATCCTTGTGGCAGTGAGCAGAGCGTTTCCTACTTAGCAAGCTGAAAGCTGAAAGCAAGAGGGAACATCCAAAATTCTGGTGAACAGAGTGAATTTTGCCCTGCAGCCCAGAAACATTACACTGGCAAAGCAGGTGATGACAGGGCTGAAAACCAGAGGGTTTAAGACCAGTTTGCCACAGCACTGAATTCTATCCTCATGATTGCTATCACTTTATAAAAAGCCCTTAGAGATATGTCATTTATATTTAGAAGGATTAACAGAAGGGAATTGAGGGATTGGAGTTTAGTTTCAAATGTTTAGATTCATTCTTTTAAAGAAAGAATATACATTTTCAATATCTGAAGCATTTCAGTAGATGTCAAAGAAAACATGGGAATTCATAGCTGCAGGGACATCATAAAGCAAATGCTACAACTGCAGATCAAGAAGTATTTCACTTTTTAATGCCCTTTAAGAGTATCTGTGGAGTGCAGTGTCTGATAAGAGCACCCAAGTACATATGTTAAGACCCACTGTGTACTGCCTGGCATGGACAGGAGGATTTCCTGCTGTCTGCGCACAGCACGATTGAGTTGGTCAAGATTTAGAGAAAATGAACTGCAACAAACTACAACAAATCAAAACAGCATATCAAAAGGTATCAAACTCATTAAATTCTAGCTGTTCAGTTCAGTGTGCAATACCTATGTTAAAGTTCATGTTGGTGTGACAGACCCCAGATTGATTTAAATCAAAGACCAACGCCATCCTGAGTTTATCGACAAAAGCCCCAAACAAGTTCCCTGCAGTCACAATGGTAAGTGAAGGAATCCCTCCTGATACGCTGGCAGAGATCAGGAAACGCAGGCCACAAATACAACCCGAGGCTTTTAAATAGATGCAAATCTCTCCTGTCACCGGTATCTGACGAACCCAGCCTCAGTCCCTGCTCTGCACTCTACACCCAGAGACACAGACTGCTGCTGTGGTCAAGCATCTCCTATGACTGCTGCAGAGAGGTGCCCTTACACACCTCTGGGTCTCTTTGGCACACTGGTTACACCCTGGGTATCATGGCACTGCCCTTTGCACTGCAGGAGCCTACCTGTCACATCCCCCGGGGAAGCCTGCAGTACTGACTGCTGGGGCACAAAGGGAGAAGGACAAGGCTTCAGTCTGGGCTGTGGTATCTCATGTCCCTGGGACCTTAGGCCCACACCGGCTCTTCACCAGCCACAAGGTTCATTCTGGCCATCAGGCATGCTGAGCTCATGTGAAGCACTCCCTGCTAGAGCACCCTGCACCCGCACAGCAAGCGGGACGTCCTGATGGCGAGCAAGCTGGTACAGCTTCCGCCTCTATCCCATCCAGTGGGAAAACACTCAGGGCTCAGCTGGGGTGTGCTCAGGTGGTTTCAATGGGGCTCCAAGTACAGGTACAAACCTGCACCAGAAAGAACCCCTCCTGTGTGATAAATCACTAATCTAGTCACTCCCACACTGTAACAGTGTGGTAGCTCTCCACTGGTTTTGGCAATAAACAGAAATAAAGATAGAGGAGATTTCTACATTGAAGAGACAGATAGATGGATATCAGTTACAAATCATACAAATTATTTTCAATTTTTCCTTAAAAAAAGCTAAGGGGGATTGCTGCTGTTTTCCTGAAGACAACTGGAAAGGTGACCTAAACTTTTACATCTTTTTTTGGTTTTTTTTAATCATCTAAGTCTAACACCGAACAGGACTAAGCCTGACTTGAGATCTGGAAAAAAGGCTTCAGTAAGAGACTAGGTCAGAGCTGGCTGGTCTGTTTCTTCCACATGTGGGTCCAGAAAGGAGGAACTTTTTGAAAAGTTGTAAATGGTCAGTTTGTGGTTTGCCCAGTCTTGAGCCATGCCACATACAGACTGCAGCCAGGTAAACCCAAAAGACTAACTGTAACCCAAAAGAGGGAACTGCCAGAGTGCTAAAAAAAAGAAAAAGTCAGCAGCCTTCACCGACATGTCCAAACCTCTTCCATCTGGCACAGTATCTTTTCCCTTATCTAAACAGTGTGGTCGGAGTTCTGTGCTGACTTACATCCTCCTCAGTTCCAGTGAAATCCACTCCTGAAGCACAAATCTTTCCAAAGACATGCTCCTGTTCCTCCCATGCTCTCCCACCCCCTCCCACACATAACACACAAGTCCTTCTGTACGAAAGGGAACAGTCGGCCCCACTGTGACAGCTCATTCTTCCTCCTTCGGAACAGGAGCACATGGTCACAGAAAGGTTTGGGAGGTTCTTCAAATAAATCACTGCGGAAATTCCTTACTGTCTCATTCCCTGAGCAATTCAGCTGGCACAGGTTCTTTAAACTGCCCAAGACTCCTTGTCTACCTTCTTTACAGTGAGCATAACTAGCCAAAGGGGAGGATATGGATGTGTGATGCAGAGGAAAAAATAAACAGAAAATACCAGCTGGACAAACTACCTGAATGGTCTACGTGATGATGAGGAACCTTAGTGATGGCAGAATAGGAACTTTGTGTGAATACCCTTATGAGAAGGAATGCAGCAGAGAACAAAATTGTGTGGCCAGACTCTGATCTTGTCTAAGCAGATACAACTCAGCAGTTATGAAAGCTTATAAATTAGGGCTCAGTCATATCAGGTCTGGCTTCCAGTGGCTATCTCAAGTCTAATATCAGTAGTCTTAGGAGATAAAACCACATGTGATTACTATCTCCTCTTATCTCTACCACTTTTTCCCTCCACTGCCCTCCCTACAGCTCTGTTCAAGCTTGCAAGCCTAAAAACAAACAACAACAAAAAAACAAAAAAAACCCTAAAACACACACACAAAAAAAAAAAAACCCAAACCAACCAACCAAACAAGAAAAACCCCAAACACTGCTTGCTCACCCATTTCTTTAAACTCTTCATTGGCAAGCTGCAACCATGCCACATCCACATCATTGAGATCGTAGCGACACACGCTGTCTGCTAAGGTTCGAATGTCAACATAGCCCAGCTCTGGAGGCTCCAGACCTGATGAAACAATGTACTTCCTGGGACGTGTAAACGTGACAGCTTTTGTCTCGGACACAATCCTAAAACAAACACACACACACATTAGCTATGCCAGGTTGCTGAGTGACTTGTGCCTAGAGAATTCAAAATGTCTTATTCTAAGTGGCTAGCAACTATCAGCAATCTTCTAAGCATGTCTTGTACCAGTGAGATGAGAACTGAAAACAGCATAGTGCGCTTTTATAAAGGATTGGCAAGGTTACGAAAAATTAATTGGCTTTGTCTAGAAACCCAGTTCATTACCAAAATCATTGATAAAATGAAAAGATTAGAGGACAGAGCTCTGGCTACTCTTACCTGAAATTCTTACCCGTTTCAAAGCTAGAGAAGACACACTGTTTTTAAGTAGTGATGGCTGCCATATACACAGATGCTAAGTTCTAAGATTTTTTTTAATCCATCTGTTTAACTACAGTAGCAAGATCAAGAAAATTCAAGAAAAAAAAGTAATACTTGCTACTATATGTAACGTTTTCTTTCTTACAGTAAATTTTTTATTGCGTACCTACAACGTTGCCATCTTTGTGAAATTCTGAAGTGCTTTCCACAGAGAAACAGTAGTTTACATCAGCTTCACCTTCACTTACCCAAGCAGATCCAAGCTCTGGCATCCTGGGTCTGCATTTCCTCTTTCACAATCACTGATATCACACTGGGCCAAACCTTTGAGCAAGTAATTGATCAGCTGCCACTGAACTACCTTCTCTCAGGTTTTGAAGGCTCCAGGTGGCCCACAAACAGGTAGGAAAGCGTATTTCAGCTGCCAGCTATATGAAATTTTGTTTGACCACAGGGATTGGTTCAGGAGACAGCAAAGTACCTACAGCACATAACTTGTTCTAGGTTAGATTCCTGGGGGGCTGCAACTCTGCAAAGCCAGGAACTGGGACAAAAGCACCTGAGTTGAAGGACAGCAGTCACTCTCCCAGCAAACTGACAGCTCGCTTCCAAACAGCAAGTTAACTCCACTGGTTCAGCGGCAGTGCAGTTCTCGCAGAGGATGTTCCACCTTCTCTCAGTTAACTGCACACACTGAAACCCAGTTTGGATGAAACCCACTTCATGGCATAATGCTTCAACCTCAGGGAGCGCCAGGCCACGCTGCCAAATGACTGCCTCCTGCAGCACCAGTCACAGCACTAGTACTGATGATTTCCATGCTCTAGTCCTACAAGGGAGGAGATGGAACCCTCCACACAGAGCTTTCTGCTGGGGCCAGCCTAAGCTCCACAGCAGGCAGGACGTCCTCTGCCCTATTTTTGCCCAGACCTGAGGCCCAACATGTTGACTCCTCCTCCCATCCAGGAAGATACCTTGATCTGCCATTACTGTACCTGTACATACACAGATCCCAGTAAAGCCTCTATTTCAGTCCCCTGCACAGCCTACATCTTCCCCAATCTAGCTTGTCTCACATGACAATCTGAGACATGGTTGGCGAGAGTCAAATGCTGAATTTGGGGCTTCTGAGGTGCAGAAGGGGACCTTTGGATGAATCAGAACCCAAATGGCTTTGCAGAGCTAACGGCACTGCCTGAATTGTTCCTGGCCATACTGCGTGGTATTAACACATTAAAGACTACTACATCTCACACAATTTATTTTAAACTGGGCACAGTTTTCTGAACCTTCGGTGCTGTAAATCCCTTCCTGAGTACCTCTTCATGTGGAATTTATAATCTCTGGGCAGCGTCCTGCACATGCTGCCTAAATACCACTGTGGTTGCACAGAAGAAATAAGCACAGGTAGTTTGGCTTTGAACCAAACCATCTGCATCTCTTCGGCTTTGTGACAGAAAGAATACAAAAGCAGTAACACTTACTACAAACCAAAAAGCACATTCAGCTGAATCATCAGCATACACTTACGCTGAATCACCACACTGACTCCCTCCTTTCCCCATGCTTCTGGACCCACTCTCCCTGCCCTGACCAGACATTACAAGGGCAAAGCCTTTGGTTCTCCAGGATCTCTCCCTTGTTAGCATCAGCTACCTGTACTGTATTTTCCTTCTGTTCTACATGAGTGACTATTTGACTACTGTTGATTCAATTTACAGTCACATCACCCTTCCTTCCCAAAGCCATGCACAGAATAGGTGCAGCACTCCAGCCCAACTGCAGCAGGGCTCTCCAAGTGCTTTTCGAGGGGCCGACAGGATAGTAATTAGGTATCAGAGGGCCACTCTGACCAGCAGGTACTCACCAGTAGGACCATACAAGACAGCTCAGCACCTAAAAAAAAAAAAAAGTGGTGCCTCCTGCCTCTATCTACAACTTTAAGGGCCCTTTTGCCTTGTCCCCTTTAATTTCTTAAACTTGGAGCAGCTCCCCTGCTGGCCATTCGCACAGAATGACTCTCTCCTAAGTGAGTACCTGGACCTGATATAACCACCCAACCATCTCCCCAGAAGCGAGACAGATCCAGGGAGCACCTGGAAGGTCTCCCTCTGCTAAAGCCCACAGGTCTCCTGCCCCTCCTGCAGGACTGGGAGACACCTTGAGAAAGCAGTGAAGAGAAAGCAATGTGAGCATGCATGTACATGTGGGCATTAACGCAGGGGGAACTGGGTGAGGTCAGTGTGGGGCAGGCCATGGGCGCTGCAGGGAGAGAGTATGCTCCCACGTCCGGAACTGCAGAGCAGAGGAGGAAGTGCTGAGTTTTCCTCAGAGCTCCAGGTCCAATCCTTCAGGAGGAGGAGGAAGGAAAGGATTTACCTGAAGTGGAGCCATGTTCCTCACTGCACAGACTTGGCAGGGCAGTGCAGCAGTCTGCAGGTTGCTGCACAGGACACAGTAAGCACTAACAACGTCCCCCTGTACCCCCCCTACTCCAAGGTTAAAGCTGGCAGGTGCAGATCTGACAGAGGCAGCATAGTGTCGCCCAGACTTTTTAGCTGCGTATGAGAGATCGGGCTGTTGTGGCCCCACTAGCACTGGTAGGTCATTTACTAATGCCTTATGAGCCAGACTGGACTTACTCACAGAGATCCAGTATGATTAAATGGCAATAGTTCTCACTTTCCTCACTTTCTCCAACTCCAATCCCAAGTAACCATAAAACAGCCAGATTGCTGCAGTATGCTCCTGCCTTTACAAGTATACCGTTTAATTTGAAACAGAAAACAACATCTGAATGTAACAAAGAGAAGGAAAATAAGGCTTCCTTGGATAAGAGCTGGAAAATCTCACATCAATGTATTTAGTTACATGCACATCTGGATGGTTCTTAAAACAGCTGAAATGTTGTGTAACAAAAAAACTTCTAAGTTAGTAAACAAAATGAGACCAGAAAACAGCATAAAACCAGAACAAATGCTGTATTCTCTCAATCCTTTAAATCTGGCTTGTCTAACCGATTCCTTGAAAGGAACCTCTGGCTTGGAACTAAGCACAAGAAGTGTCAGACAAGGACTCTTCTGGCAATCATGAGTGAGGTCAAGTCTGGGCTTAAAAATGGAAGCTATTTTTGAGGCCCTGTCATCACACTCCTTCCTAACATAATGCCAAAAATGATTCTCTGACGTTCATATTTCTACACATAGGCAGAACACGCCTGATTCTTGACCTCTCTGACCATTCAAAAAGCTGAGGCAGGTTGCTCTTCATCCCTGAGAAACAAGTCCTTCCTAGCTAGATACCACAGAATAAAGCTCAAGAAACCAAGGCAATGTAGACGTAAGCTGCTAGCATAAATGTACGTGTATTTGTTTACATTCCTCCAAACTATACCTGGCTACTGGTTCTGGGATGGTCCCTGGGCTAACTGGCACCTGAACTCCCTTTTCCCACTCCTGCCTCCAGGGATCTGCCAGCACATAGTATTCATCAGGGTTCAGCTGGAAGGAGTCATGTAACTTCATGGCAGTGATCAGGTCCGTTCTGAACACCTGCAAAGAGAGTGACCAAGAGAGAAAAATAGAGACACTGACATTTGATATTTACACTCTATGATTCACAGCTCCAGGGTAACCATGGAGCACAGTGCATAACAAGGTCACTGTATCAACAGTGAACTAACCCAGCCTACTGCAGGACAAAAGTTTAGCTTCATGGCAGGGAAAGGGGTGGTAGAAGGTGCAAATACTGATACAATGACTTGCAGCTAACTCCTCTACAAGCCTTGATGCTCCCCCCACACTGCAGACAAGATGCTGAATGGTGCTACCCACTTTCACCTCCCTCTTGGCTGCAATAAAAGCTGCAGGAACTCAGAGTCTTAAAACAGCAGCATAAGGAAGACTCAGCCTTGCCCCACGTGAGCACCCTTACCAATGATCCAGCTGGCTTCAGAGAGAGCAGGACCAAGCCTCAAGGCTTTTTTAATTATTGGAGCTCTGACTAATCCAAAAGCATTCTAGAAATTCCCTGTGGTAGAAATCAAGGCGTGACTCTACCGTGACCAGACGCAAGAGGAAATTCTAAGGAGATGACTCTTTGTGCAAGTATTTTAAAATAATAACCAAAAGATCAAGTAAAGTAAGCTCCAAACTGGAAGTCTGGTGGCAGCTCCATGCTCAGCACAGGTGCTTGTTATTCTATCAGCTACAGACACCTCTGCACCATAGTCATGATTTTGCTTTGCCTTTGCAAAGGCATCAGCCTCTAAAATCAGCAGGATGTCTGGCAACTTTGGGGTCAGCAGTCATAAACAAGCAGCGATGATGTCTTCAACAAGCCACAGAATGAAATAAAAACAGATTCACTCTTGTAGGGGGCACGCTGTGCTGCTGTTGTGGCAGCTTCAGCCTGGTTTGCCACTGCCTGTCAGCACTGCAGAAAGCAAAGGGTGATATCATAGGCATAAGAACCACAAGCCTGTACTTGTCTACACATCTTGCAGCTCTCCCCACCCGCTCTCCCTGTAAGGCAAAGCTGCTGTAGAGGACAGCAATAGCACTCAGTACTCCTCATCTCCACAACTCCTTGCAAATATTAACTGCTCAATGCCGCATTCAAAGGAAACGATTAAAAAGCAACCAGGTTACAAAACCTGAACACCATTAGGGCAAGAAGAAGAAAAGTAACATCGTAAGAAAAATTCCCCTGCAGACTTCCTAGTTTATGGCAGGCAGAGTCAGCATCTACGCAGCTCTGCATTGCAAGTTACAAATGAAAAGGCAGATTATCAGGAAAGTGCTCCAAAAGCTGCCCCTGGGGAAAGCGACACAACCTCCTACTCCTCTGCCCAGCCCCAAATCAACATCCATATTGGCTGTTTTAGGTTGCTTCTAGCCAACTGTTGCATATGGCTGAGGAAGGACCAGATCTATATAGTGTACTAACTAGGCAGGCCTCCCAAGGACAGCAACTTGTCATGCACCATTAATACACCTCAAATTTCAATAGATTATCTGTGATTTTTGGGAAGTATTTTAGAGAAACAATGAATCTGATGGTTAATTGTACTTCTTATGTCAAAGTGTGATTTGCCTTTCCAAACAGCATGTTTTGAAGCCTTTCCTCCCTCCCAGCACACACATACCCCCACTTCTGTCTCATATGTTTCTGTTTCAACACTGGGTTTGCCATAAAAGGTAGCATCAAATCATGACTTTTTTCTTATACTAACACCTGTCAAAAAATCACCACCCTTAACAAATAAAGAATAGTATCACAGTATGAAGGAAAGGGTGAATACAGGTAATGAAATATAATGAAAATGTTTTAATCCAATTACAAGTCTTGTGAGGCTGCAATCAAGGAGTGAAAAATAATCCAAAAAGTAAACTGGCTCACAAAATAAGCACGGCTGGCCAGGAGATTCTGCACTTCTAAGTGATTTGAAATAAAGCAGTCAAATGAAAACAAAACTTAAAATATAAAATAGGATGCAAAACTTGCTCAATCTGAGGGCCACTCAGGCTCTCAGATGAATTTGTCACAAAGCTGTCACAAAAGAAGAGAAGCTAACACAGCACCTGACAGCTAAGAAACTCCTTCCCAAGCCAGTGGCCCTGTGACTCCATTCTTTCTGCTCTCATTTCTGATGCAATCAGACTGCCCGGAGCAAAGAGGAGCTTACAGAACTGCTGGCTCTCTGAAGCACAAAGCACTTCAAAGTGAAGGGGTGAAATCCTGGCCACACTAGAGTCAATGGGAATTTTGCCACCAACTTCAATGAAGCTAGAATTTCACCCGGGGAGTTTAGCAAGCGCCACTTTTCTGCCAGCACACTTATCAGCAGAATAGTGTGCTGTGGCAAGCAGGGACAACGCAAAGAGGGGGAGGGAGGGGAGAAACTACTGTGGACCAGACCTAGAGGGAAGTACAGGAAAAGTCCATCCAGGTTGAGAAGACAAATGGAGAGAACAGCTCAAAACTGTAAAGAAATATTGCCAACAAATGCAAGGAAAGAAAGAGGAGAAAACAGGAACACACAAAGACAGACAACAGCAAGATTCATAATTATCTCAGATTATTTCTAGATAGCCTTTCATGAAGTAGATTTCAAAAATGGGTCTAGGGGCTACTTCTAAGGGAGATGCAAAAGATAATTAAGGAAAGCAATCCTATCATCAACAAGAATAAATTCACGATAGGTTTTGCCCAGTCACAAAAAAATCCGTAAGAGCCAACAATCAAAAAATTATTGAAAAACCACCAGTAAACTCTCCAGTTGAAGTTCTAACAGACTGAGCAATGAATGGGAGTCTTCCCATGAAAACTCTTCTCCAGGACCTAGGTACATTGCCATCAGGGAGACTAGCAAAGCATGTTTTTTCTCAGCACCAACCACTCACTAATGCATCAGAAGCACCTGTGCTGGCTAAGCACGTAAGCCCAAGAAATTCTGCCTCCCAAAGCTAATGCTTTCTTTGCAGCCTCTACAGAATCTGGAGTCCCATATTTGCCTGAAGATACAAAGATTCAGCATGAATATCTCCAAAGAACTGGATGGCGTTCACGTGTTACTAACAGCTGATCCACCCTGGAAAGTTCAAAATGATTTACATCTCCCTTGATATGTTTTCCTCAAAGCACTAAGACAGAACTGTCAAGAAGCAAATTTCTGATTTGACAAGCATGTTAAGAAAGATCACCTATTGAGGCCCAGTAACAGCTATGAAATGAATGCACCTAACATAAATTTTCACTCTGCACAAATCAAGCTACAAATAAACCCCAGCGCCCAAAATACTAGAAGACAGACTCCAGAGCTATGTTGGATGTGTGTCAGACTAAGCCAAAAATTCACAGCTAAAAACTGGTGCTGGCAGTGGCTGTGTCAACAGCTGAACTCCCTGATCTCCAGGCCAGAAAACATGGGGGCGGGGGGTAGGTGCCAGCTAAAATGGAGCAAAAAGAAAAGAACATGTAGTTCAGAAGAAATGGATCCATTACCAAGATATGTATGTGCTTTGCATTAGACATATGTAACAAAATGCAAATCTAATTGCAGAAATACCTCAGAGGGTTTTCGATCTTCATGTCTGGAACACGAAGTCATCCGACGTCGAGATCTTGAATGCTGGGACCAAGCAGACAAACCTAGAACACAGAAATGATCATTGAAGACACTGCTGCCATCTATCAGCAAAGGTCTTTCTCTCCCAGCACACCCAAGTAGGCTAACTGACTTCAGTAAGACTATACGAGCAAGGCAAGACAGTCGAGCTTTTATGACAAACCTCAGAAAAGCTGTTTCAAGATGAACCAGAAAAGAAGAAAAAAAAAAAAAAGTTGCTCGGTCACTTCTGTGATCACTCTTCTGGTTTTGTTTTCTTTATAATTCTCTATTGATATATGTATTGGCTGGGCTATACTTACTACCTTTCCACCCACCATTTGGACAAAGCTACCTCATAACATTCTTCTCTCTGAGCAGCAATAATCCACTTTCTACAGATTAATAACTGGTCAGGAAGTCTGCTGATAGTCTGACACGTAATCTTTGAAGCTAACGTACCTAACGTCCTATCTCTGTGGGCTACCCATTTTCTACTAGCCCAAGCCTTTCCAAAATTTCAAAATGAAGCAAAATGCTATGCTCACCCAGAACAGCCCCTACAAGACCTGCTGTCTCTTCTCCAAAGGAAATCTCTCAGCTTGGTTATGCCATTTTTGGTCTATAGAATTATTCTTTCATTACATTCCAAACAAATTATATCTTTTTGCCTTGAAACCTTTTGACAGAGTCTCTGTCAGCTTTTAAAAATATTTTAACAGGAAGAAAGAAAAAAGGGAAAGAGGGAAACTACACTCTATTGACAAGGTAGTGCTTTGACACCAGTATGTAACCCACAGTTAAACCTGCTTATATTACACATGTGCAAATCAACTCAGCTTAATGCAGTAAGACTTGCATGTATGGCAGGCATTTTCCAATGCCAACTACATAGCAGTAACAAAAAAGAAAAAAAAGAGTCAACAAATAATCGTCGTGGGGTGGAGAGATGAGGACAATATGAGAGAGCAGCTAGAAACTGCATACTGAACTCTGGGCTTAACAGAGACCCTGCAGCTCTGGGCATTAATTGTGGACAAGTAAAACAAAAACAGTGCAAAGGCCTTCCCACACTGCTCTTTTTTTTTTTTGCTGCCTGTGCAAGCAGATGCTAAGAGCAAAAAGTATAAGGCTACAACTTGTTAGAGCAACATCTCCTCATATCACCCAGCAGAAACCTCTCGGAGGTCAGCAACTGTAACAGCACTGGCTGTTCAAAACCAGGCTGTTTGCAGGGGATGGGACAGTTCTCTATTAAAATCACAAAATTCATTTCAAAGTAAGTGACTGCATATGAATTTCATTTGAAAGATACCGCTGAGTAACCAGTCATTAGAAGAATTCATTATGTTGTAGCTATGAGTGTCTCCTCTCTTCAGTTAGTAATACATTGAGGGATATGCCCCATTAAAAACCCCTCTTTAACAGTGCAATGAACATTACACACAACATGCATAACGGTCCCAAGCTGGAACAAGGTATGCAGCAACCAGCTACAAATCTGATCTTCTGAGGTAAGAATACAGAAAAGATAATTTTAAAGAAATATTAGTGTTTTAACATGAAAGATGGGGGTGGTTTTTAAAGGTCCAAAAAAAAAAATAATAATGGACACTTTCCCTAAGCCACTTTATTTTAGAATTATAATTTTCTAAGGAGAAAAAAAAAAAAAAAAGCACAGAAAGTGACTGACTGCAGTTTATTAACCTGTGTGAAAAGCCAGATCCCAAGACCAGCAAACTATTATCTCATTTAAATGCTCTCTTGATAACTAAAGAAAAACACAAGCAGCCCACAAATTCCTGCTTCTGAGGCACCTATCAACCTATGCCCAAACTCCAGGTAAGAAACACTTAAGAGGAGAATAAATTAAATCAATTGAAAAAGTGTCAGAGATACACAACAAAAATTCCTGACAGGAAAAGCACAGCAGATTTTTCTTGTAATCTAGCAATTTATATATTATCATTTTAACATTCAGACAGGTGTGATTTTTTTTTTTTTTTTTTTTTTAAATCAACACACTCTCTAAAGACATACACCACATAAATACCCACATAGATAAGTGCTCAGTTTTTTGGGGTTCTGACACTTTTTTCCATCTGCAAGACATTTAATATCTGACCAACTACCTGTTACAGCGATATTCAGCTCATTAGACACTGGCACTTCAGCCCCTTTGAAATTTCTCCTGCATTTGTGGATCTGGCTGCTCTGCGCACACACGCTGGGACTCAGGGAGGGGGCTGCAGACCAGGTGCGCGTACAGAAGGACGAGCCGTGTTAGCAAAGAGCTGTTTGGTTCTGAAGTTTCTGTGAGAGCAGAGCTGGTGACTTTGGAGGCTTTAACATAGCTGCTCTAAGTAATGTATGTGTCTGGCAAAATTAGAGCAGCAACAGTATGGTGTACTTCCGGATCTTTATCTGTGTGCTTTAATTCAGCTCTGGTGACAACTTATCACAAACAGAAGGATGACAGTAAGCAAGCATATGGGCTTTTTTTAGGGTGCACTTTCCCCCCAAAAGTAGGTATTAAAAGATGGATTTCCAGGTCTCTCTCATGCCATAGAGCTACAAATGTGCAGAGTAAAATAATCCTTACCATATCTTCCATCTCCATTTCTATACTTTGTTATCTGCAGATGCTACACGTCAACATAGTGTCTTAAATGCGTACTTCTGATTACAGACACAGTACAGGTACAGGGCTAGGCCACTGGATCAGTTAACCCTTTCATGCAATGTGAAGAGTAAAATCTTATCACTTCCTAAACTACAGAATCTACACATTCTACATTGCTTTTTTTTAAGGGCTATATGAAATCTCACTATATAATGTTTTCATATGGAAGGGACAACTCAAACACAGCCAGCCTTCTTCAGGATGAGTATTTTTTCCATGCCAAATAACTTCCTACAATGAAGGATGGAAGAAAGAGTTCCTTGCATAGTTCTGTAATAGCTATCTCCTTGCACATAAAGCTGGTGAATGGACAGTGAAAATGTTTTTAATAGGTTATTAAAGAGACTGTTGTATTTTTCTGAGCAATGTAACATGGCTGTACATAATACTATGAGAAAAAGGTGGAAGAATTTCTCATGGGACTGAGATTTTAGTACCCACTAAGATCTGTAACTGTAGCTAACAGGTGACCTTTGGCAAGGACTTCACTTCAGTATGGAAAACATTTACCCACTGAATAAACAAAGCCGAGCTATAAAGCACACGTTCACAGATTCAAATAACCACCACTTAAGACACAAAAGTGCAAGAAATTAAAGGAGCCAGCCAAATGATACTAGAATATCCAGCTCATAACGGCATTAAATTTAACTACCTATGTAATCTCAAAGAAGAACTTCAACTCTTTCACTAAATTCAATGGCAAAGTATCACTGCCTTCAACAGTGCCAAGACCAGGTCACTAAATTATCCCAAGTTTCTTTCTTTCATAAGCAATCCACCCACTCTGAGTATACCAATAGAAGTGCAGGAGGAAAATGAAGGATGTGATTTATCTTTAAAGCATCATTTCCACATTTTAGTACTAAATCCAGCAGAGGGATCTCCCTGAAAGAAAGAAGTTCACAGGCAATTACAGCTCTTTCAGTGAAAAATGATCCGATTTTTATGTCTAAACACATGAAGTAAGAACCATTCATGGAATATATGGAAGAAGCAATATGCTGCAGTCAAAACAAACACAGGATTCAAAACAGTCCTTCTGTGTTATAAAAACACATGAACCTGATAGAGTATTTTAGAAAGATTCCAGATTCTCTTCAGCAAAATTATCCCCTTTATTAAGTATCTGAAATGACTATGTTCACCAACAGTCTTCTGAAGAACAGCCTTAGTCCAACTCAGATGAGGATCACCAAGACTAGAAAAAACACTAATGATCAAGACAGAGTTAAACAGAGTTTTGGTAAAATAACAAAAAAAGAGAATAGAAGGCTGAATTACTGGGATTTTGAAGATATAAAACATTCATAAGATAACATTACACCTCATGGGGGAAATTAGTTCTGTGGAAGATCTATGAGATGTTAGAGAGCATATACTTGCAAAAAACCATGTGAGTAACAGCAAATATGAAAAATACAGAGCTCCAAAGCATGGAGTCCCCTCTCCCCCCCCCCCCCAAAAAAAAAAACCCACATCCAAAACATACAACCCTATCATCATTAGAAATCAGATATAAAAGGTGTCTTATTAAGGGATTATCCTTTTACATGATCGTGCAAGGTAAGGATGAACATAGCTGGCATCATTGCTCCGGGAGACACATACCAGGACCGTCCTGATTCTTCTATTTAAGATCCTTTTGAATGTCCTAGGTGTTCATATGTCTCTGACAATTCTTTTCAACACCACACACAGAACACACGAAAAACACCTCACTGAGAGCAAAGGGAAAAGAATCAGATCCTTACTCCAGGTCTCAATTCTCCCTTCGCATTTACTCACTTAAAAACAAAAAGCAAAAAATCCCAAACAACTAACCAGGCATGATTCACAACAGCTTTGTAAGCTCTTGTCAAGAGAAGCAAAGCTCTAACACACTACTGGTGCTGGAAAGAAGACCTGTAAGTCCCGAGCAGGAAAACTTTGTTTTCCTAGGCTGTTATATATACGTTATACTGTAAATACTGGGTTTTTATAATGTCACTAGAAGGTGTATATAATATATACACCTCCTGATAATAAAAGGAAACAGTCAAGGAGCGTGAATTCTTTTTCCATATTTGTGAAAAACATACGCATCCCAAAAGGAAGAAACCTAATCAATTCTAACTGTATCAATTTGTTAAATGATCTGTCAAAAACATGTTTTGATTCAAAAAAAGACCATCAAAACAGAAAATTCCTTGGGACCAATAAAGCAATTCAAGCCCTCGGAGCACTCTATAGCAACAATCAATACACCACACAGCATGAGCAGAAAAGGCTCAGTTATTATGTATCATGCACAAGGCTGTTGTAAAGCCACCTGCAAGGCACCCAGCTGTGTCCCTGGAGAACAACCTGCTGCTACAGCCTCTTGAACACTTCAAAGCCTCAGATCACCGGGCACTGGAAGGCACTTCTCCCACTGTAAATACACTCCTGCTACACCATTACACCAGACAGCACAGCAGGGTAAAACATCTGACGTGGATGTATGCCTGGCTGCTGCTTCTGCTTAACACTGGCATTTCCACATGCCTATACTCTTCCTCAATTCATTCTGAGGCAAACCAGGTGCTGCTGCCAACACCTGTCAGAAAGATCTGCAGCCTGAGGAGAAAACATAAATGCTCCGAGTCTCCCTGGCCTACATCTCTTTGCAGTCAGGCTCATGTCACTAAGACATAACTCCACATGTCTAGACCCAAATTCCAGCACAAAGGAAACGGGGGGGGGGGGGAAAAAAAGGAAAAAAAAAGGTACTCTGAAGGCAGTTTTCCATTATGTTAGGTATCAAAAGAGCTGTCTGTGCACAAATCTTCAGGCCTTATCACAGAGAAAGCAGCAAGTATGCAAACACAACCTACAACGTGGTTTCACGTATCCAAATTCCCCTTCTCATGTTTCTGTTGCTGGAAGATTTGCCCATCTATCTCTTCCTTACCTTCATGTAATAGTGTATTATTATGCAATAATCTCATTCAAGATCAAAACAGAAAAAGCAACTGCCTTTTATCTCGTCAATGTTGATGCTACTCAAAAATTAAAGTGTCATTTGACAACTACCCAATTCCACCTGCTGAACAACACATGGATCCATACAATCTCTGCAGCGCTTTACAACAACACTGCAGAGTCCCCCTGTATCTGACACGCATAATGAACAGTCTTTGCAGCCCCCTGCCACAGCAGTTCAATACAGGCTCCCTGCTGTCCTTGCTTTTGTCAGCAGCATAGATTTGAATTTCACAGAACGCATATATGACCAGGCACAGGCACACACCACTCTTCTATCAGAGAGGAATTTCTAGATCCCATCTTACTTTGCATCACAAGACACAAGTGTCACTCCAGCTCCCTAGCCCAATGCTTCCTATTATAGCTTTGCTCTAGCATAACAGTGTACTAAGTTTTATCGCAACCTGCAGTACAGATTATCAAAGTTCATTTGAGCATCTCCCAAGCTAGCATTCACAGGCCAACAACACATGAGGCTGTCAGGCCTTACAACTCAAGTGGAGTTAGTTATTCTCGATATTAGGAGTCTTGCAAAGAAAAATGTGCCTCTCCAAAAAGGTGATGATGATGTCATGTTTCTCCTCAGACACAATATCCTAGCAGCCCAGATGTGTCTTTCAAACTACTCTTTCAGCACGCTCAAAAGCATAACAGATGCTTCACCGAAAGCTCATTCCCCGCCCCAGTGAACCTAACCTTCAGGTAAGATCCAAGTTCTGACCATTTGTCATCGTTTCAAATCCCATAACCCTCTTTCAAAAGTGTAGCAGTGACTGCTAAATCTGCTGCTCTGGCCAAACTCTAGCATTATAATTACATTACATTCTGTTGTATAAAAGCCATCCTTCATCTTCCCAGTCACTTCAACTGAGAGGGGAAAAAAAAAAAAAGAAAGAAAAAAAAAGTTCTTCACTTGTTTTTCATAAAAGGCTACACAGGGTTACATGTACTGCTAAGTAGCAGCCACTGCTGGCCTGAAATGTGGCAGTAAGTCCCTGGTAAATGACGTACATACCTAGGTTTATGTACTCAGTAACCTTTCTTAAAGCACTTTTGAGATGCGTCTCAAACACTGGGAATCCACTGGGATGAAAAGCACTTTATAAATCTAGAGACCTATGTCATTCAGTCAAAGCAATGGATATTGCCAAAAGATGTTTACCTTTAAAACAACATTTGTTTAGCAACGGTAGAATAAAAGTCCATCTAAATTACAGAACTATACTCCATAATCCGTAAGTATTAAATCTTTCATTTCTCAGAAGCGATGGGAGACCTTGTAAAGCCTAGAAGTATTTTTCATCTGCAAGTGTCTTCAGCTCTTCTTTCGGATACTCTGGAAGGAAGAGTATGATAGATTGACAAACCCTCCAAGAATAAATGAAGAGGCACTGTGGGAGCAAGTAAGCGTGAAAAAATCATGCTCTGAATTCCTTGCTCATTGAAAACAGGGCTCAAACTGTCACTGACATCAAAGGGGGCCTGGACTTCACCCAAGCTCCCCACAACTGTCTGAGGTTCAGGCCTTGTCTCAAATGCCATCTTTCCAAGTGTCCGAGCAATTCTGTGCAAAAGGGACACACCAAAACTGTAAATGGAAACCACCACACAGCTTTATCTGTCAAGGAAACAGAGTGAAAGGTATATTCACCACAAACTATCTTTGCAGATTTGCAGGCCAATGAAGCTAAAAAGTCAGGTGAAACACTGAACAGAAAAGATCTAATACTTAATACTTCAGATCTAATACTTAATTAGAGTAAGACCTGGAACCACAAAGAGGAGGAGTTTTGCAATGGAGAAGCAAGTTGAAACACAATGTAACAAAAATGGCTCCAAAACTATCAAAGCCCTGGCCAGCCACTTAGATAACAAGGACATAATTGAGTTTGAGGTAAACTTTACTAATTTACTTAATGCAGGTTTTGAAGAAGATGTCACATACATCATAAGGCCTTTTATAAAGGGGCTGACTAATATTAATGGCTATTATAGTAGCTGTAATACATTATCTGGAGAGGTACAGAAACTAACAAGCTGCCAGATGACAAAAAAGGATTACTCTGAGGTGCCAATAATCTTACTCCCTTCCCCAAGCCTCTTCCAATACCATCTCTCTGTCTTTAGCAGAAGTTCAAAATTCAGAACTATGCCCGTAGCCATTTTTCACTCAATTATATTTATGGATACAATGTTCAAAAGTGGCCTATAATTTCAGAAACTGAAATCTCTGAGAAAATACTCAGATATCTAGGAACTGACTGCAGTACTGCTGCACACAACTTTCACTGGCACCTCTTGCTCACTGCTTCAGATGAGCTATTTTGGAGTCATGTCTGATGATTTAGGGATCTGACTTAGATTTAGAAGTCTGATTTTATGGAGACACAGCTGAACAATCTGCAGCAGTTAGGTTGCAGGAGAGAAGGTAACATTTTGGGGGGCAAGAAGTTTGCAGTTAGTTTTTGGAAAGAATCAAGTCAGAGGACTCGGTGTCTTCTGAGGGATCAGAAAAGTGAGAGTTCCCTCTTCAAGCTGCAAAGCTTTAACATACTTTAAATAATATATACCCACCCTCAGTAAAGTATCTTACAGAGGTCAATACAATTATGTACTGTAGGGCTGCAGCCCTGTTATTAAGCCTCCATCTATTTTCTGTTTGATGTATTTCACCCCTAAATGAAAACAATTCTCCCTGCTTTTATCTCACCAAAGGAGAGCATCTTTTTCTTTCTCTTAAGAACTACAGATAAGCTGATGTATTCAATTTTAGCGTCTGGTGTTTGTATCATCCTGTGACTACCAAGGAAACTAGTAAGTCATCTAACAAAAAACAATCTTCATATGTCAATATATTTTTGCAGATAAATCTCAGTATTAGTAGCATCATTATTATTACCTTATAAATGTTCAGGTTTCTAAGCTCAATAAAATAAAAAGCTTATTTCCTCATGACAAGGTATTTTGCAGGCAGCATTAGCGCACATAGTAGAGTCCACCCGCAAAAAACCATCATCGTTCAGGTTACTCCAACAATATATCCAGTGACATGATAAATCCAAGATGCCTGATCACACAGTCCTATTAAGGCACAGTATGAAAACTCAACTTCAGAACTGAAGTACCCAGCAGTTGGCAAGCCCAGTCCTCACCTTGCGAGATGAGGGAGAGCAGTGTCGCGCTCTCCGCCGAAGGACTACAGAGTTCAGCGTGACGGGAATGCAAGCAGCACACTGGAGGGTCAGGAGGTGGGACTGACTGAAGGGAAGCAGATGTTTGGCAATAGGATTTCAACTAAGTGTTGATTAAAATTTCAACTTTTCAATTAGAAGGCGGCTGTTTGAAGTGCTCAAAATAGTCTATTTAATTGTCTTCTGCCTGTGGGAATCTCTGAGAGGGAAAAATAGCTACTGAAAAAACTTAAAAGCTTCAACAAGGAGGCCAGAAATTCACAGAAATCTTTACCTTTGTTTTTGTTTTTGTTTTTTTTAGGCAACAGAATTTGGTTACCCTGTGTAACACTAGTATCAGTGCAGCGAATCAGAGACACTATTGACAGAATAATTACGGATCTCTATACAGAAATTAGCAGAGTCAGAGTAACCAGTAATTTCAAAGACAAGAGAAGATTAAACGAAGATGAAACCTATACGGGGAGAGCCTTTAAGTTCAAACATAGTTATAAAGAACTACTGGTATACTGGGGAAAAAAATCTAACGCGAGAGGAGTGGAGGGAAAGGGCATGAATGTCAGACACTGTTCTCATGGAAGTGTGAATGACAAAAAGCCTTGGAGATGCTGACTCTATAGTAAACGTTATCACACCTTCTGATTATTAACCCTTGCTCTTTTTGAACATTTGTGTAGTAATATAATGAATATACAGGGACCTGTATCTGAGTTTGCCCAGTAATTTCATAGTAAAAGGGAAAAAGGGGAATTAAGCCAAGGGGGAAAAAAGTGTAATGAAAGGGAAGTAATGTATATTGCAAATAATACTTGAAAATACTCTTAAAATTTCATTGGGTTTTGCTATGTAATTTATTCAACAAACAGTTATTCAGATTTGTTAATCAACTTGTTGTAAACTTAATGGTTACTAATAAGTATATAATTATTTGCTTGCTTTAAATTATAGAGATCAAAAAAACACCAAGGTTTTCTTTCTAGTTCATTTTCTTAGATCTTGATCTATGGAACAGATAAAAACACCATTTCTGAAAGTAGTAGTTGAGTTGTGTAGCTGAAATCAACAGCTCTTCTCTAGACAGTTATATATCAAATTATATTACAAACAAATATTACAACCAGCAACAGATCAGTCAACTATATATATTTTGGAAGTTCAATTCCAAAATTATCTGCTTCCTATTTTATTTGGTAAAGTTTCTAACACAAGGCACATGAAGGGACCAAAGAGTAAAAAACAGATATAAGAGTGAAAGACCATTATCAAAATGAAATGCTATTATATAAAGCTAGGAAAGAGGGAGTGAGAAAACGGTGAAGTAAAATTTAAATGAAAGACATTACATTTGCTGCTACTTGCATATTTTACACTTGTAGATGTGTAGATGTAAAGATGTGTAAACACATCTTTATTTCTTTTGAGGAAGAAATAAAGTATAGTGCACTTGACCTTTGGGGAAATACACCAATTTCAATTTTTATAACCTCAAGTAAGTAGTCTAACCCAGAAAAACAGGTTACGTTTGGTTTTTTTTTCTTCCAAAATCTCCTAACTGCAGGTATTTCTCCAACCACAAGCCAAATCCCATGCATCTTTAATAGCTTTTACACAATCCTTACTTGGACAAACTCCTAATCAACTTGCTAGTTCTCACCTCCTCCAATCCTTTTACCACACTTGCATTTCAGCAACAGTCTGCCTAAGGAAGGTTTGAAGCGTAGATTCGGCAGTACGAGCTACTTGAGCAGACTCCTGTACAACACGGATGCGCTTTGGAGTGACAGGTGAAGCAGTTCACAAGCGAAGCCCTTCACAGGGCCACAACACAGCACAGGAGCTACATACTCAGAGTTAAGCCTTCAAAAGCACCTGAAAAATCTCCCCAATCATTTTCAATTACATTCCAGACTGAAGTATCAAAAAACAAAAACAAAAAAAAACCCCAACCCTTACAGATTTGGCCCAATATCATTTTAAACTTATTGAACAACTTTTATCCCAGCAGATGTGCATGCATATAGATCAGATTAAAAACAAGATAATGTCTCTGACAACTGGCCAAGTTGCACTGTTGTCATGTACAATCAACTTGCTTGTTTGTGCAAACGAAACACCTTGGCACATTTCCCACGCTGCCATTTTTTTTTCTTTTTCACATGAAAGACTATCAATTCCCTGGAATTCAAACACAAGAGGTACATTCCACATAGCTCAGTGTTAGTTACGTCAGAACAGAATGAGACAGTTCAAGAAGAGAAATAAATTTCTATTCAAATTCCTTAATCACTGCAAATTGTTGAATGTTATTCCTCAACTAAGATAATCGTCAAACAAAAGTAAAGAACAACTGTTAAGTACTGTCAATCTTGTAAATGAAGTTTAAAACAATATACCTTTCCATTGCACAAGAGAGTATGAGAACACTGAAGCAAATTTAAAATCCTAATGCAAACTTCTATTAAATATTGAGCTGTGGACAATGTTAGCACATGCCTCCACATGGATTGGGTCCCTGCAATGACAAATGATATTGCTTAAAACTGGAGATTTAAAAAAGGAAAAAGAGACTTTTTTCTTGTTTTATCATATTAACTAGCACTGTTCAGTCAACAGTAAACCTTGGAGGATCCTGAATCTACCAGCCACCTGCATTCCCAACAAGTGAGTTCAAAACTGGTTCCTTACAACACAAATTTACACCAGTCCAACCACTATGAAAAATGCCTGTCATGTAAAATGTTGCATTAAAACGTGTTTCAAACTCATAACCCAGTGCACTCTACAACAAAGGAGCACTTACTGCCATTGTCGTCAGAGTCCTCACTGCTGCTAGGAAGCTGACGTCGTTTCATGATCTCCACGGGAAACAGCAGGCAGCCTGCAAAGCAATGAGACAGCACTTAACCCACAATAATAATACGCAGTCATCAAGTTGTGCTTCTGATGGCATTCGAGGATTTACAGCACACAAAGGAAAACAAACAACTTTAAACAGCATTTGAAAGACGAACAGCAAATATCTCAGCAATGCTTAATTAGGCAGTCATCATATGAGCAGGTGTAAACTGTATTGGAGGGTATCATGACAACCCCACTACCGCTTTCACCCCAGAACAACAGCATATTTTGCTCTCCGAGGTCTTAAAAGACTAAATATCTGCAGTAAATGTGCTTAACTTTCCCTGCCCACTCTGACACTAGACTTGCAATACAAAAACATTTTTAGTGCCTCTGTAAATATTTACTTTGGCTAATATGTTCTTGGAACAATTTTATTCCTGTGCAAAGTGCCAGATTATGAAATCAAAGATAAAAGTCTTCCACTTACTGGGGAGGGGAGAACAGCAGTAGCCAGGCAAGCTTTCCCAGATAAACTAAACATGCAGCATCTATGCTCTGGAAAGCACCACTTCTAAAAGCAAGCGAGTCATTTCTTCCTACAAGCACATTTCTACCGCCCTGCCTAAAACAAACTCTTCTGAAGGAATCAGACCAACAACCGACTACACAGAAGCTCCTCCAAGCTGCCAAAGTTGATGACTTCTGGCAATACAGAGTTCAACTGCGCAAGAACCAGTGATGTAAAGGTGAAAAGTTCCATGTCTTTTTATCAGCTATTCACAGGGTGTTGGCATATTCACATGTATTCTCTGTGGAATGAAACTAAATTCAGAAAGTTTAAGGAAGTTGTAAATAGCTAGAGTGCATCTACACGTAAAAAGCCATTAAAAAGCAGAAGTTAAAAAGCAGAAAGAACATGACAAGACAAGTGCAGAAAGGCATGTCCACCGTAAGTTAAGCTGACAAGGACTCCAGATCGCACATCAAATCCCCTGAGTCTTTGCTTGCCATGTTATCAACTGTGATGACAACCCGGGCTGGGCGTTCTGTTAGCAGCAAAACCCTCATACGTGCCTGCGGGATGCAGATTTGGAAATCAAATGCCAAATTACTTTTGCTTCTAGGTTGGTGCAGAAAATCTAACCTCTTCATTTTCATGTGAATTGGGATTTCCTAGAAACCTTTCAGCAAAACTATTTTCATTGACCCCTTCAGTTCACAGTTAACCACTTCAACTTTGTTCAGTGAGAACATGACCCAACTGTAGTAAACCTGATGGTAGTGTTTTCAACTTTAGAAGACTAATTTCCAAGGTGAGGAGGAGAAGAAAAGCTCAACCAAAGACTGCCACTATTCCCTATAAAAGCACAACAATATCTGCTCTTAAGAAAATGATTCATATAAAAAGGAATAAGCATGTTTTTGTTTGAAGGATTTCATTTTATCATCACTAGCAGATCACAAGCAACTGAAACTAAGACTCTTATTTTATGCTTCCAGTGAACTCCATATAGCCATAAGAACCTGTGCATTGAAAGATTTCCTCCTTTTTAATCTTATACATGCAAATTGCAGGGGGGGGGGGCAGCAGCCACGGGCTCTCACAGAAACTGACTTTACAGACTGGGATTGAACATGGCTGTTTTTGAAACACCTAAGAGTTTTGAGTTGCAAACGTTTGCTCACTAAAGGTAAAAGAAACTGAATGGTTCACTTCACCATGACCTTTCATAAAGTGAAAGCTCAAATACAATTTCTGATGCCAGAGAATAAAGAATTATCAGTGAAAACCTCCTTAGAGGGCTAAAAAAACTGTTTCCAAAAGAACAGCTTTGAGGTAAACCAGAACTCTGCGGGTACAATAAACAGAAATGCCACCATTAAATAAAAATATACACCAAGCTCAACCCTCAAAAGCTGAATTCAGATTTGGTATAAATGCAGTCTTTTCAGAGCCAAGTTTTGATACAGTCACTTGTTGAAAAACAACACTCGGATCCAAAACAGGGTTACGACAGGAACTGAAAAACAGACCAGTGCTACAAGGCCTAAACCAGGGGGATAAATACTTGTTCCTGAAGGTACTTTTTCTAGTTGTTCACAAACTTTTCCTGTAACTGAAGGAAATATGAACACTATAGACATAAAAGAGCATACTTACTTAAATGGAAATATCTCCCATGAACAAAGTAAAGGGGATATGGAGGAAAATAAAAACAAAGTTATCTCAGAAATTTAACTTGTACACTCCTGGTCATACTCCTCAATTCTTGACTCATCTCCACAAAGTCTGAAAAGTACTATGCGCCCAGAAGCAAAGTAAGACAACACAGATACACTGTGATCCACTAATCTCCATGAGCTCGAGATGAACAAGGAACTTAATTCAAAATTCTGCCCCTCCACATCTTTCGGAAGAGTGTATTTTAAATTCATCTTCTCCTAGCCATACTTCTGTAAATTCATGAAACAAGGAAAATCCAGGAGCTTCTTTCCTATCATGTCTTTAAAAAACAAAACAAAACAAAACACACTTCTTGTTTGTCGTTTTTAAAAGGAGAGGACAGTATTCACACCTCCCAATTCAAGCACTCAAGTTTAGTTAGTTAGCCTCCACCAATTCTCTAGGAAGTCAGAGAAGACAAAACGGAAACCAGTTCCCTGGAGTACCGAAGATTAGATAAGGTAGTTAATGTACTTTTCCACCCTAGTTAAGTTTCTGAAGCTGGCCACATCATTGAAAATCCTGGGCCCTCAAGAGTAATGTTAAAAGAAATACCCAATTTGATGAAGTTTATGCAAAATTCTTTTACAGATGCATGTGAAAGAACAGTTGAAGTCCATAGATCTCATTTTCCCATCTTTGAACCTAATCTGAGTTTACAGCGAGCTTAACCACAGATGGAAAAGCAGCATTTGCCTGCTCAGACCAAGTCCCAAACCTTGTAAGATTAACCCCCCAAAAGTTTTATCATTAGAAGTGATAAAACAGCATGTTTCAGCTTCTAAAATGATTTTAAACTGTTCCTACCAGATGTTCATGTCCATGGTTTAAAACACATTTTACAGATAACACTAGAAGAGCTGGTGACAATTATAACCACAGTGACTGAAATGCAGCTGCTCTTAAGGGCATCAGTGCCTCTGATTTTTGTAGCATGCTGTCAAAGACTATCAGTTTCTATTAACTACCTTAAGTCACAAAAGAACTGTATTAAAAATAAATGCAAGGTATTGATAGTGATGGTTAGGTGCAGCTTAAAGGTGCTTTTTTCCCCCCCCTTTCCCTGTTCAACCATGTACATACATATTCTGCCTGTGAATTCAAGCAGCTTTTAAATCTTGAAGAGAGAACAAGCTATAGTAACTCGTTCCTGCTTGCAACGTTTAACTAAGTAAGGATGTATCTCTACTGAAAAAAGGCAGAATGAGAAAGCTATCAAACTTTTCTTCTCAATGCTGTTGCTTATCTCATTCTCTTTCCTAATCTGGGATTCAAGTGCCTGCAACATTCAATTTCTTTAAAATTCTCAGTCTTAACATTCACAAAAATTTTGGTATTTTTCACTTGCCTTTATTTTGACATACACTTAATATACTCAGGTGCCTACCTGAGTATACTCATCTGATTCACCTCTGATCTCATTAAAATGTATTCTGAAATAGAACAAAGTCTGTCAATTTTCCTAGCTCAGAAGCAAAGGCAGTATCAAGACTGACTATACCACAATCAGTTTAATGGTACAAATTGGCTAAGATCATTATGCATGTAAGCAAAGCAAATTCACATGTAAGCACAGTTATATAAAAAGGGTGAAGTGTTTAAGCTAACTTTTAAGATCCATTCCAAGAAAAAGTAAGAGCTATGCAACTCAGCCTGCAACACTCACAGGACAGGAAGAGACCACCCAGGTCACCGAGACCAGCTCCCCACAATCGCATGTAACCACATTACTGCTGTTTAGTCCACAAAGGTCCACAAAACATTCACTGCACCCACACATGCCACACTTCCCAACCCCCTTAACAAACTGAAAACTTCTCTGAGGCAACCAGCCAACCAACCAGCATCCCCGAACATTTTCTAGCACAAACAGCATCTATTGCTGTTTTTCCCCAAACGGTTACACCAACTCCAAATGGGCATTTGCCCATATACTGTTCAACCGCAGAATAAGCCCAACACTAGAAAAGCTACGAGGTCCATTGGCTCCAGTGTACCAAAGACTGCTGGTCGGCCATGTCAAATGTTCCCCCGAGGTTTCAGTTACACATATAAATTCCTAATAACCCAGCAGTTGCAGTGGTATAAGCAACAGTACCTCACAAAAGTTGCTTACCATAAATACTCAGAGAGTTGCTACCAAGTGGCTCCAAGTAACACAGAAGCCCTCGGAATAAGCCCTCGGGTGAGAATTTTCGCTCCGATTCCACCTCTGCCTCCAACTGCAACACAACGAGGGAGCACTTCTGGCGTCACGTGCCGGAGCATGCGCCCAGGGCCACAGGGCAGAGCTTTGCTCCGTGTGAGAGCCCAAGTTCGATCCCGTGAGAACCTTCCTAACTTTTGTACCAAGCTTCAGCCCTGTTTCCTTGAGAAGAGATTTTTTTTCTTCATGTTAAAAGCATCCGTTAGGAAATTAGGCAGACCAATCAACACACAGCATGCTGATAGTTATTTCTACTGAGGACTGTAATATTTATTGGGGAGGAAAAAAAAAAGTGGACTGAGGCAAATGCCAGCCTTTAATCAAACACAGCTTTATAGAACAGCCATGACTCTGCTGGCAGCACAACCTCATTTCCAAGGGTGGACAAAGCATCTAGGAGTACTCCACATAATCACATCACAGCAATAAATCGTACAGATGGGACAGAGACCATGACTTTTTAGCCATCAAGCACAGCAAATGAGCTAGCTATACCAGGGCAGCGCTGGCAAGGCTGGCAGAGATCGCAAAGGGCGCACCAAGTGCTGCTGCTCTGCTGCACTGCCCCAGCGGCTGAAGGCATTACGCTTTACAGAGACAGCATGTCACCAGCAGCTCTTCTGTCTTCCTTTTTCACCACGCTAGCTCCAAAAGTTAAGCTCTGGTCTTTATTCACTGGTTAAGTACACACTTTGAACATACAAACTTAACTATGGACTTGTATTTTACAACTGCTAAGTATTATTCGGATCATTTTTAAGAACAAAACCACAATGCCTAAAACATTTCTTATGCCTACTGTATTTTGGAGAGAGCAGTAAGCCCTTTTAAAAATATATTTGTAAAATGCTGCACAAATAAAATTACTAGATGATAATTCAGAATCAACGTCAGACTCCAAAATAGTATCTGGACTTGCATATCATATCCTTGCAGAAGTCAGCAACGAATATATAACTCTACATAAAAACTAGATATAGTTAGGAATATAGATGTTTCTGCCTACTTTCCAGTATTGCTGGTAGATGCGTTGCAACGGGTTAGAATCAGCAATGTGACAGAGTACAGCAAATCCACTATTCTTACCAATATGTATTATCATGCTTCTCATTTTCAAGCTCTGCAAGAGATTAATTTAAAAGAACCAACAAGCAACAAAAATTACATCAGCCATCAATGCCAAAATCTTTCCTTTTACTTTATTTTTCCTCCCATACTGAAGTCCTAAGAGTTGCCCAGATACGAACAAACAAAATCTGAACCCTTCTTCCTAGCTTCCTCAGAACAGAACTCCAGACATTAGCCCATAAAAAATGGCATGGGCCTTTGCACACATATATACTCATGTGCAATATAAAGGACATTATAAAGCATTTTTATGCTACCACTACAAAGTAAAGAACATGGTATACTTTTTTTTGCTAAATTTGACCTCAAGTAGATAGATGGCCAAAGAGAAAGATGCAAAGTGTGTCAAAGTCTTTGTTACGGTAATAGCTAAACAGAAACAGATTTTTTTTTAATAATTATATTAGAAAAACATACATCCTCAGGTCAAAGATTTTATATAGCACAATTCTTACTAGCTTATTTGTAAGGACTGTATAAACCTCTGGGTAAAAAGGGTTTATAACTCAAACTCTGACAGACAATCAACTGTACCAGTGTTAATGGGTGTCACTATAATAAACTGCAACGAACAGTTGCAGAGACAGAATGGGAAGAAAGCAGAATTATGACAGATGTAAACCCTGAAGACAAACTGAAAAACTGACTTTTCCTGAAAGTAACCCACTAACTGCAATGAAACTGAGACCTAATTATTTCCAGTACACAAGAGATCACTTCAAAACACTTTCTGTACAAATGGAAGCAAAGTATAACATAATCAACTGGATGGTAGATGAAGACATTTGGTTTCTACTACTATACTCTTTTAAGTAGCTTGGTTATGACACCACTTCACTCTTCACTCTTCACAATCGACACCTGAGATGGCAAGAAAACATTATGATTTCTTCTTCTATGCCCATAGGAAAAAGCAGAATTACCTCAAAAGTAAGTTATACTGTTAAAACCCACCTAGAAGCTTCTACTTTTCCCTTTATCACCTATTAAAGTTTTGATTGCCACATTTTTAGTCACCAGAAGAGAAGAAGAGTTCATATCTTAATTTTAAATGAAATACAATTCTGTGGGACAGGCCACAGCACAAAAAGCCACAGACCTTAAATGTGGAGAAAAAGTCCTCAAAGTCTCCTGAAACAAAACAAAGTATGTTCCAAGGGCAAGAGCGTTCTCCGCAAGGGCTGCTCCCATTGACTTCAGCACACCTATTCACAATTTGCCAAGGAAAAGCAGGCACGCAAGTTGAGCGTATCAGCCCAGCGCTCTCAGGGAGGCTCCCTCCTCAGGCACCCCTTTCACACCTGTGCAAGATGAGCTCCCTTATGACCGAGGCAGCGACAGCAATTTATTCCCAGACTGTGCTGGTGCGACTGCCTAAAGCACTAAGCAATGATAAATTGGGCTCTACAAATTAATTTAACCACCCCTGCTCCTGTTACAGTTGATCTCTCACATCTAGAAAAAGCTGTCAGCGTGGTCAACTCCAGCAGAAAACAGGAGCATGAAGAAGCAGCACTAACCACATGGAGAAAACATTTGAGCAAATACTCAAAGTTTTTTACTATATTTTGTGAACTGGGAATGAAACCAGAGAAGCTGGAAGGGGAATCTGCAGCTGTGAGGGGAAAGGGTTTCTTATATTATTATTATTTTATTTTAAACATATGTATTAAACATAACTCAAAAGCAGGGAGTGAGTGGTATCTGCAGCCAGAGGGAAAAGCCTGCCACTAAAACGTACAACCCTTGCTGTTTCAACAATATCCCACTGAGTGTGAGAAACCTCTAGAAATAGAATCATAACAAGCATATTTTGGCATAACTTTTATGAAGGTTTTTGGTTTGCAAGTGTGGGCAGCTTCTGACTTATTTAAAAGACAGTGTCTGCTTAAAAAAGGAAATTATTTCAAATCACAGTTAAACCTTTCTCTGGAAAAAAAAAGGGGGGGGACTGGCATAAAAGCATCCTCCTGCATTGAAATTAAAATGTCAACTAAAATGTGTTGTTAAATGGTGTCATAATTTCTAATACTGTCTAACAGCTATCCAAAGGGAAGAAATCTATTTTTAACGCTTGTGTGCGGCATCACAAACGCCTGCATATCAGGCATGACAAGTTCTTACTGGACGACTGACAGGTCTCGAGACCCCGCAGACTTCACCTACGGGCGATCAGATAAACTTTATTAGAACAAAACTGTCACCTGAAGGAAAAGAGCGAGCCCCAGGGAGGAGGAGCGGGCCAGAGGCAGGCACTCCCCCTGGAAGCGTGGCTTTCTGGAGTCACCTCACCGGTGAGCAGCGCTGTGGCGAGCGACCGCCGCCCCGGCTGTCAAGGGCCGCCGCGACGGGCTGCCCTTGCGGCGGGCAGGCGCCCTCGCCGCAGGCGTGAATTCAAAAGCGGCGCCTCCCGCCCCCACTCGGCCCCGCTCCGCTCCCGCCGCGCCCCCACCTCAGCTCCCGGCCCGCGAGGGCGGCGGCGCCGGGGCGACCCCGCGCGGCGCCACCCGCCGCCCCGCGGCCAGGGCGCGAGCCCGCGGCGGCCGTTAGCGCCGGCCGCTAGCGCCCGCGCCCAGGGCTCCTCACGCCGCCGCCGGCTCCGAAGGCGCCGAGACACGGCCAGCGGCAGGCAGAGGAGACGGAGCCGCCTCCCTGCCCCGTGCCACCGGGCTACACCTCCCCCGCGGGAGTGGCACCTTCCTGGGCGGCAGCGGCGGCGGCACCGCCGCCGGTCTCCATTTGAAACGGTCCGGCTCGCCCCCTCCTCCTCCTGCTGCTGCTCCCGGCTCCCTCCCCCGCTCCTCCCCGCCGCCGGCCGCACCAATCCGCTCGGCCCCGGCTGCAAATCAAACTTGGTGCCCCCGGCTCCGCTCCCTCTCGCCCAAATCCGTGTCACTGACGAAAACTGCCGAACCACCCTCCCCATCTCCGCCCCCCCATCTTCATGCTACGATGGGGGGGGGGAGTGGAAGGGGAGGGAAAACGGGACGGCGGTTTCGCGGATTGAGCAGCAGCAGGAGCACGGAGACTTGAGCTCGTTTTCTGTGTCTGTCTCTCCTCCCACTCCCAGACAGTTCTGGAAACTGTGTATCACCTCTTGTCACAGGAAACCAACCAGCAGGCGGTGCAAACAAACAAACACCCTTTGCCACCACCCTCCCCAAAATAATGGAAACCCCACCACGTATCGCTAATGAACTGGCGGGCGCCAACGGAAAGGGAAAATCGCGCTCTGAGCATGCAAGCAGCGGAGCCCAGGGACACGGAGAGCGGCAGCAGCATCAGGGCGGCTTTGTCTAATTTCAGCAAGTGGAATAATCGCTGGAGCCGCACTCTCCTCCCCGCCTCCTCCGGGCAGGCCAAGGAGGGACCGTTACACAGAAATAATGCGGTTATCTGAAAGCACCACAACCCAGACCCATTTCGCTTGGAAGCCCTTGGGGAGACGGAGGAAGAGAAAAATCTCGGGGATACCCTTACGCCTAAGCAACTTCACACATCTGCCACTATTCCCTTGCACTGGTTGTTATACTAGCGTACGTTACATATGCATTTTAACACCACCGGTGACATTCAATCGCCTGGCTAATAATTTCTAGATCGATTTGTTATCGTACGAACTGCCGTGTGCCACACCAAGTGCACTCAGCGCCGTAGGGATGGAAGCAGGGAAACGTCCTACCCGAACTGCCCCACCAAGCGCACGCACAGCCAGGCCAGGCCGGGCCGGGCCGGGCCGGGCCGCTACGCCGCCGCCCCCCAGCTCCGGCTGGGCATCCCGCCCGAGCGGCGCTGCGGGGGCAGCTCGCCCGCTCAACAACGGCGGCTCGCAAAAGTTTGCGCCGCGCACCCGCACGTGTCTGCTCGAGCACAGAGCCCCGCTCGCAGTTCAACTCCCCAGCCCGGGGCGGGCGCAGGGCCCGAGCCCGGGCCCGGCCGCCCTGCCGGCCGCTCCGAGGCCGTCGTGCACCTGCTCGCCGCGGCCCGGCGCGGCCTCGGCGGCGATACCGTCCCTCCCCCTCCCCCCGGCGGCGGGCTGCGGGCGGAGCCGCCGCCACCCGCCGCGGCGCGGCCGGGCAGCCCCACACGCCCCCCCCCCGCGCGCACACACACACACACACACACACACGCACGCACACACACACTCTCTCTCTCTCCCTCTCTCTCTCTCTCTCTCTCTCTGAAACACGTGCACTTCTGGGCTCTTGCAACTTGCTCTCCAGGAGCACATACTGTGCGCTCGCTTGAAGGTGGGGGGGACCCAAACCACCTATGACAACATGCCGATCTCCCCCCTCCTCCGAAACACCCACCGGTGCCCGGGAGCGCAACCTCCCGCGGGCATTAAGCTCACGACTAACCGGCTGCGGTTCTCCCACTCGAAAAGGCAACTTCTGCTTAATTTCACCGATGAGCGGTTTTTATGCTTTCCAAGCATTTTTTTACTACAAGCAAAAGCCAAGTGTGATTGGGGGGAGTGCAACTACCAAGCTGCTTCTGCATATAAACACCTCCCCACTCGGGCACTCCCCGCCCTCGGTTAGAGGCGAGGGGTATTTTGGACATGTGGGTGATACGGTGACAAACACTGGCCATGGCTCCCCCCGCCCTCTTCCTATACATCTCTATCTGAAAAGGACCTGCGCTCTGCCATTGCTATCTGTCTACCAAGTTGCTCCACCGCGACTTCCCGGGGCGGGTGATGCGGGCTGCTGCGCGCCCGGCCGGCGCAGCCCGCGGCGCGGGGCAAGGCAGCGAGCGCGGCGCCCGGGCGGGCGGGCAGCCGGTGCGGCTCGGGGCTCTTCCGCCGTGCCGGAGCCCGCGGCGGAACAAAAAGGCGCCCGCCGCCGCCGGCATCAGCCCGCCGCCCCGAGCGGCAAAACAGCCTCCCCTCCCTCCTCCCACCGCCCCGTCCCGCCCGCCCGCCCCAGCCCGGCACAAGTTGCTTGTGGGATAGCGAAGCCGCAACTCGGCCGCCTCCCCTCGCCCCGTACCGAGCCGAGCCGAGCCGAGCCGAGCCGCACGGCTTTTGGCGCCATGTTAATGACGTACTATCTTATTTCCACTAGGCAGCGACCTTCGGCACGAAACTGCTCTCTCGCCGCCTCCGGAGCGACAAAAAAACCATCAAATATGGCTGTGCTGGCGGCTCCCCGGCTGGCGCGGCGGCGGTGGCGGCGGGGCGGCGGCGGGCACGGTTACCTGCTGGCGGCGGCGGCGGCGGCGGCGCGGCGGCGAGGGCGGGCGGCGCGGCCGGGCTCCCCCTGCGCGGAGGGCTCGGGGCCGCCTCATGAGTTCGGCGCGGCGCCGGGAGCGGGCGCGGAGAGCGGCTCCCTGCGCCACACACACACTCACACACACTCACACACACACACCCCGACTCCCTCTGACTGACGTTTGTACTTGTTATGGAGGAAGGACTCCGTGAATCAAACTCGTTTCTGGGTCACTGCTGCCACAGGGGGGAGCTACTTTAATCCCCTGCCAAAACTGGAAGGAGAGCGAAGGGGCGGGGGGATAATAATAATAACGTGAAGCCGGGGTGGGGAGGCAGCGGCAACGCCGGCGTTAACTCTTGTGGGGCCTCCGCGGCGCGGCGCGGCGCGGCGCTGCGGGGCGCCCGGCTGGGGGCGCGGGTCGTGCCCGGCTCCCTCCCTCCCTCCCTCGCCGCCGCCGCCGCCGCCGGAGGTCTGGCGGGGAGGCGCTTCGCCGCGCGCCTCCCGGGGACCTCGCTGCGCCACCCTGGCGGCAGCCCGCGCCCCCGCAGCGGCCCGCCTCGTCCTCGGGCAGGCGTGAACGCGGCGGTGCCGGGCGGCGCTGCAGCGCTGGCGGCTGGGAAGCCGTGCGTGCCCGCACCGACATCCTGCTTGTGGCATTAGCAGCGCTACCCTCTGACAGCTCTTCTCGCCAAAAATATTAATCCAGTTCACAGCCAGGGAATTGCAATGCCTCACAGCATCCCTACGCGTAGGAACATGTAATCACTACTTTTCCGGCAGGGAAACTGAGGCACGTAAGAGTTAAATGATAACGGCCACATTCATAGCAAGTAATTGCCAGGGACAGGAATAAAACCGCAGGCTCCCTCTTCTCAGCCCCCAGTGCTATCTATCCCTGTCGCTCCCCTAACTTTGATACTTTTAAAGAATACAGAGAGCTATTGCGGTTCAGTTCACATCCTTCTAGCGCGAGATGAAATTATCTTAAATTGCCACCAAATTACATACTAAGCTTTCCATTATCAAAAAAGTGTATTTGAATGCAGATTTTTTTGTTTTTCAGGTAAAATACCTCAGACCATGAACGTATGTTCCCTAGGTGAAGGAGTGCTCCCTTTTGAACAGAATTCCTAGGCAAACGCAGTATGAGGTAACAAACACCACAGAGAAGAGCTGAGGTAGTCCCAGACACAAAATTAAGGCTATCTGTGGAAACTAATCTCCACAGTATGCAAATACAAATCAAAGCAGCCCCCACAGCAATATTTGTCTGCCAAAGAATCACACCTTAGTTCAACAGGGGAATTTAGTTGTTACTCATCCATGCAAACCAAGTCATTCATCCTGCCATCTTCACCCACCTACCCACCTAATAATGAAACAGTACTTACATTGATACACATCCCCAAAATTTGCAGTTTACTACAAAAATACCTTTTTTCCCAAAAAATATTTTACTGTGCAAATAGGACAATCATGTTTTTAATTTCATAGAACAGCCTGAAACATCTTCAGATTTTAAAGCCTAAACTATTCCTCTTGTTTTCATCTACCTGAAAATAAATAAATAAAAAGAAACACACACACACACACCCCCTACGCTCTCCCACATTAACTTGGGGTCCAGACCTGTAAAGATACCTAGGAGAGTAGCTTCACGCGCGTCAGCAGTTTAATTGGAAGCAGTTCTACTGATGTCATTCACATTTGCTGGCTCCGGGCCTTAACTTTTTCCATTCATGGTATGCCCTCCAGGCAAGCGTGATCATCTCTGGGAAATGTCAGATCCTCTTATTTGATAAATAGTCCACCTACTGCCAGAACAACATTCATATCACCTATCGTCTTTCCCCTGAAATTCCAGAAACCTACCCAAAGCATTAATTTTCAATACTCCCAAAAGAAAGAGTCACAGACTGGAGAATTTGTTGATCTGTATTATCTAAACAGTGTATGCCCAATGCTGTGCTATAGTATAAAGTATAGATTAGTGGTTTTTTACTCAGTGGTCTGCAGGCTCCTTCGGAGCTCATGGACTACTTCTGAGGAGTCCATAAAAAGTAGCCAAGAACAGAAAAGCTATTGTCAGTAGGCTATTTGATATACAGAGGTATGCACCTCTATAATACTAATATATATGTATTTTTTCTTTTTGTTTTTAAGGTGTTCAGTAATTGTAAAAGACTGAAGAATCACTGTAAGTGCCATTTGTCCCATCTTTCTGAATGCTTTCAAAGAAAGTTCAGAACTGGCTTCTAGGAAAACCTTAAATGTGAAGGTGCTCTGATTTCTTTGGAGAAAGGCTAAAAACTTTCCTGTCTCAAACTCCCTGGATCTGAGACTATGTTTTTGTTTTTCTTTAATTGGTTTTCCTTTGTGTACACAGCCAAGTTTAACTTATGTATCATATTTGAGGAAACATTTCTCCTGGAAGTTATGCAAGGCCATGCATGTAAGAACAAAACATGAATGTCTGCAGAATGGTGGGCTGTATTTTAGAAAGTAGTGACTAAAAATGCTTTTTAAATTCCTCTAGAAAAGGGTCCAAACACAAGCCCTCTGCGTTGTAAAAGCAGCTAGTCCAGTCTTTATGAAGAAGGTAATGCTGAATAGAAGAAAGATGCTATTTTGCCTCTGCACATTAATCTGGAATAATGTGCTAATACTTTTTAAAAGAATATTGAAAAATTGGAGGGATAGCAGCTACAAGAATAATGTGTATCCTGGAAAACACATTGCAAAGAAAAGGTTACATCCTGTACTTCTTTAACATTACAGGTATAAAGTTTTATACTAATATAGCTACGGTCAGGCAGGAAAGTATATAATAAAGCATACCAGGATAAGCCACTTGCATCATTAATACAAAACAGCGCTCAAAAAGGCATCTACATAGGCTGTGGTGAGACGTTCACTGCAGAAATGGCTTTAGTGGCTTAAGACTCTGCTATTATTCCTGCCTGAGGATACCACTAGTCGAGCCACCAGAATGGACTGCATGAGTGTTCCTCACTTGCTTCTCTACAAAATCAGTGTTTAGCTCAACCTGCCAGACCAGGCAGGCTGCCTGCAATGAAACAGAGGAGGATGCTAAAAGCAAGCAACTCAGGAAAAAAAATTAAATCTTAATTCTATGTTAAAAATCTGACCAAGGCCTGACTCTAAAAGTGAAGAACCAACAAAGTGAAAGACTGACTTCATAATAGTTTTCTGCTGCCCTTTAGCCCCTCTACTGGCTAAATCTCAGGATTATGGGTAAAATCTTCTAGAACTAGAGTCAGTAGAGTTTTTCCACAAACATCAGTGGGACCAGAATTTCAGCCTTCAACCCGAACGGATATTTAACCACTCCGCAAAGTATGCATTTTGTTATAATAAAATCTCATATATTAATAAGGCTCTGTGCCTCGCTCAGTCATCTTTATATAGGAATTGGTACTCATTCCAGGAGCACTCAGAGAATACGTATCAACTCTGAAGTTAGGCTTTGTACTAACATGCAGAACTTCTGGTCCCTCCTCCAAGTTGTTTCATTAGGTATATTCGGTCCATATTAAATTTCATCTAAATCTTTGATTGTTTATATAGTTGCTTAATTTCTTCCTCTTGACTTATTTCTGGGCAGATGCATGCACAAAGCCAAGGAAGGAAGGAATATGTGGCTTTTCAGCATATTTGCTGCAGGCTTTAGTGGGAAATGTATTGCTGCAGCAGTATCTGCTAAAATCCTTTCACTCACATTTTTATTTTATTGTATTTCATCCTTTATTTGATAATACCAGTTACTCTTTTTATGCTTGAAATCTTTCACGTTAATCCTTGCATAGTCTCATCCCACATGAAGGCGGGACTAATAAACTTGAGTTTCTCTCCACTGTTAAACTTAGCACTAGTATCACTTAAAACTCCAACCTCTCCTTTTGCTCTTTTAGCCCCAATTTTTAAGAACTTTTGCTTCCATTTTCCCCTTTTTTCTTTCCAAGATTAGAAACCTGAAGGGAAGAACAAAACACTGACCCAAACCAGCAGTGTCAAGATTTTAGCTTGCATCCAAACTTCAGGAGTAATAACTCCAACTCAGCTTTTGCATCTTCTGTGATAGATGCATATATTGCAGAGAGATAAGACAGATGCACAGTTGGGCCAAATGTTGCTCAAGTCCTTTTGTCTTTGGACTACTCATATGAGCAAGGGAAAAAAGACTGACTCATGCATAGGTAAATCTATTTCATTTACAAATTGTATAAGAGCAATATTTTTAACTACTGTAAAAATAAATCTTTCTCACACAGCTTAGGCATGGACTATAAAGGAGCATGGTTGTCACAATTCTGTCTAATTCAAATACATCATTTATGGCAACACAGTATCTGACCATCTCACAAAATTACACGTAAATTATGAATCCCCCTCTGTCTTTTTCTCCCTTTTCCTTATCTGCAAGTTCTGAATTTTGGTGTGTCTTTATTAGGAAAGTCAGGGAGACTAGACTCAAGTAGTGCGTTATTTGCTTTTACTCTGAAGCTGAGGTTTATGGCCACCATGATTTCTTGTAGGAGCAATTTGCAGATTCAGAGGCCGGACTCAAAAAATGTGCTTTCTCCTGTGCTCCCAAGCCTTATTCTTGTGGTTTACAGTTCCTTTGTTCTATTGAAATGCAGCTGTCAAGGGTGTATGAGCCAGTGCCCCAGGAAGCAGAAGCAGTGCTGTAAGGGATGAGGATGTGGAGAGATAAAAATGAGTCTTCAAAACTGAACTTTATTTTTAAAATGTTATCAAGCAGGGTACTTGCAACAGAGAGGCTTTTGTAGTCTGTTTAACAACAGAACTTGAGGAGTAGAGATTCTAATACTCATTTTATGTGTGGGTAAGCAGGGGCATATAAAGGTTAAATCACTTGCACAAGTCACATGTTAAGTCAGCATTAAAACCAAGAATAGAAACCAAAAGTCATGCCTCTCAGTCCGAAGTTTCTAATGATTAAACTATACTCTTTCCTTTGGCCTGGTATATAGCACATAACACAGTACAAAGGATACCTCCATGACATTTTTCGCATAGATAGCTTAAAACATTTTTGCAAGTCAAACACAGTCATTGCACAGAAATGCAAGTGTTCAGCTTACACATTTATCTTAAAGTGTAGCATGAACAGGCATGCCCAATAGGTAAAATTTATTAAGTCCGCAATCTAAAAGCTCAGCTCCTGAAAGCAAGTGTTTCCAAATTATTCTAATTGAAAAGTGGAAGCTGACAGGAAACCAGCAGAACAAGAACCTCAAGGGAACAACTCTAAGCAGGCAGTTAACTTGTAGGTCTGTGAGTTAAGCAGGATGAAGTTGAGGCATCACCTTTAAGGTAAACAACACAATTTTGTACATGATGAGAGAACTAATTAGCAACCAAGGCAATGCCCTCAGCACAGGAAGAATGGATTGTGAAAACCTCAGGCAAATGAGAGTTCAGCAGCTACAGATCTAATCTCAGCTGAAGTATATACACGTGCCTATCTGGCAGCTCATCAAGCAGCATTACACTGTCTAATCTAAATGAACTTCAGCTTCAGTATTAAATTGTGTTTGTGCAGACAGAAATCATGTATTGAAAGGAAGGTGCTGTGACAAGACTCGTAGGAGAGTTCAAAAGAATCCGATTACAGATTTTCTGATTGCAGAATGTGTCCTGATAACTGGTTGCTAAAAGTGAAGTAGTGGTACCTGTTTATTGGGGAAGTACTAGAAAAATCAATTTTATTTTATTCTGTAAGAATCTAGCACCAAAATGACTTAAAAAAGAAGTGGCAACTTCAACTCTGAATCCTTAAGAGTCAAAAAAAGATTAAACTAAAAAATTAAGACCAGCTGTTGAGATTGCTCCCAGCAGCTTGTGGTAACATTTCTGGAAAGAGCAGAAACCTTGGAAGGAACTTCCTCTGTGGCCCTTTTTTGCTTCCACTCGGTACTTTATGGAATTGCCCTGGAGTTACTTCTATTTGTGGTCTCTCCTCAGACAGCCTCTTCCAAATGCTGTGACTCACTGTTCACTGCATTTAAAGCTGATTCCAGATTGTGAGAACTGAGGTCTGCCACAAGGTCTGAGAGATCACACACTCTCCAGTTTCTGCTAGGAAACAGTGGAGTTTTCAAACTGTTCCAGAGAGAAAATAGCTCAAGGTGCTCTGAGAGTTTATGACTACATACAATCTCCCAAAACACAGGGGATCCAGGTGGGGCTCAGCACAACAGCCTTTGGCTGGCCCTAGCCACGGCAGCAAACTGGACTATGACAATTAGAAAGAAGTTACAATGCAAAGGAGATATTCTGTTTATCCTCAGTAGATACATCTCTCTCTTCTCAGCTTACCAGTTTATCAGCTTCCATGCTTGAAACCCCCCTTAGGAGATGTCAATCGTAATTTTGACAAAGGGCAAATTTTCTCCCTAAATAGTTAGAGGTCCAGTGATTTCACTTGCAGTTGTCCTGAAACCTATTTCACATGTTAATAACTTCTAGCTCAACATTGCACAGATGAGGCAAAAAGGGTTGAAAGAAGCTGTTACTCCTGAATAAAGAAAATGCTAATCAGACAAACAGGCCACTGCTGGTTACTTTAGATTTTACCAGTTAGATATTTTAGAAATTAAGCTACTCGATGTTTAACACATATGAAAAATGATTGAGAAAACTACTGTAAATGTCTTTTCCTGTGGCAATATTGAGTGCTGAGATTTTCCACAGGTTTCACTGCATAAGTAAGCATAATAAGCAGTTTAGTAAGTTTTAATCAGCAGAAATGTAATAAAAACTGCCTCACATATTTCCATCTCTCTATGGAGACATTCAGAGGTTCAACATCACCAGACAGGACTAGGAACAGGATACCCAGAACAAAAGAACCTTTACACAGCAGGGAAAATTGAGTCCTCTAACCTACCTCTCTCGCCCTCCTCTGACCAAAAAAAGGGGGGAAGGGGGGGGAGTAATTGGGATAAACAGTTTATCCCATATCTCTCTGGGCCACATAGTCATGCAGCACATGGCCATAGCTGACTGTCTCTGTATCTGACCTGCACTAGTACATACCCAAAACAACGCAGCTCTTCTGCTTTGCTAAGAGCTTATCAGAAATACACACTCAGTAAAAAGTTCACAAACATAAGAAAAACCACAGTACTCTTATCAGGTAGGAGATTATTACTTTATCTATTTTGCAAATAGAGACATTGAGACATAATGGTAAAAAGATACACATGAAAATGGTCACTGGCAAAGCAAAGAGATTCAATGCCATGATTCAGCCCTAACACGTTACAATAGTGTAATCCTTCAGTGCTGTTAAAACATACACAAAAATAAAAGGTCAACCATCTTTAACAGTGCATTTGCAAGCTGGATGTGTCTAAAACTGAATTTCTGCTTCAGATTTTAGGAGAGCAATGAGAGTTGTAAGAGGTGGCAGAAGCTTTGCACATGAAGATGTGTTCAGAGGAAGAACCTCGAAGAGCTGCATAGTAAATTTTTAGTGCACGTAATGCAAGCATTCAGGATGTAAACAGCCCTTGAGTCATTTCATACCATTTTTAACAGTAATTCTGAAGTGACATTTCAAAAAAATGGACAATGGGGTTTATTGCTTATTTAGAAGTTACAGCTTCTTTGCTACTGATCAAAGCCAAGACTACCACAGTTATGTTTAACTATGCACATAGTGGGAAATGAAAAAAAACTTGGAAATCAAATCATTACTCTGGCTCCTGTGAACTTTGCTTCACTAAGCAAAAAAAATGCAGCAAACAAAATAGGCTCTGACCTCCCAGAACAACATTTAAAAAAAAAGTCTGATTTGCTTATGTGGGCAGAATTTGGCACAGGGTAAACATCCATGTTTGCTCCTCAAATTACACAAGCCACAAAAGAATCTTGTTTTCTTTTATCCAGTACATGCATTTGAGGATCTGAGGCAGGTTGCTTTCTCCGTGTGGAAGTGCAAGTTCTGGGGCAAAGTAAATGTACCCGCTGCTTGTAATGCGGTCTCGGTAAGGGAAGAACAGACACATTCTGCCCTGAGCACACGTATCCTTACGTAAGTACCAAAACGGCAGTTCCAGCCTGCTTGGCTTCTCAAATATTCAGCCAGCCATAGCAGCATCTCTGCCCTCAGCCAAAGCTAAAGGTGAGTCCACAGTGTGTCAGATCTCTTCTGGAAAAGGACCCAGCTACTTCAGGGAGCTGGGCAGAGCCGTCAGTCTCAGGCCACAAAGGGGAAAAGTTTGCAGAAGATAAGTTCAGGGGAGCCTGGCAGGACTCCAGCCTTGCAGAAGACACTCACACGCCAGAGTACAACTCGTACTGGCACTCTAGCTGGTGCTTTGGATCAATAACATCTGTAATAAAGCACACATTGACTGATAAGCTGGACAGAGGCACAGAAGAAGGGAAGGGATTTTTCCTCTCCCACACACTGAAGCTGGAGCCTAGAGCAATGATTTGGCTCTACTTTTCCATGTTTATCTTTATTTCCATACTTTTCAAAGATCTGCTGTTGTGGGTTCTTTGGGGTCCCCCTCCTTTTTAAGGAAATTCAGTATCTTCCATGACTGTCTCTTAAAAAATCCTGAGTACTGGGCACTCAGTAATGCCTGACACATGCCTCAGACATTGTAGGTAGCTTATCTGCAAGAACCTGATTTTGGCCAAGGAAATCAGTGACAGCAGTAAGGTCCCAAACTTTGGACAATGCAATTAGAGACCAATTGCACAACTCCTATCATTTTACATGAACAGAATAAATAAGTGTGCAAAACGTGTACATCCCCCACATACTGTCCCTAGAGAGGGAGCCCCAATAACAAAGAAAGTCCCCTTCAGAGTGCAATCAACATCAGCTGGTCAAATGTTTTTAATCCTTTTAAAGTTGCCCAGGATAAACCAATACCCTGAATTCTGTATTTTTCCATGAAAAATTGGCAGTCCAGGAAATCAGGCTACAACATACACACAAAATCATTCTATACTACACATACACACACACGCATATATACATGCTTTGTTTATGAAAACACCTTGAAGTCAGGAAATCTACATGCCTAGCTAAGGGAAGAAGACTGATATTTGTCTTATTTTTAAAGTTCATCCATGTACCTACACTTTGTAAACAACCACTGAAAACAAAAGCATGAATTGAAACTCTCTCCTCACTGGAAATGAGTGCTGTGCCACTGACTTCTGTGGAATGAGGATTTTTCCCTGCGTCTACATCTTGTAATTACAGAGAATTCTATACAGCTATTGCCATTCAACCAGTATGTTTTTTTATTTTTAACTGATGTACCAAACACAACATACTGTACTCACTTTGAAGATCACTATCTCAGCCTGAAGATCAAATAAGGAATTAGTTGGCAGAGAGCTTAAAAGCTGTATGTCATCTTCAGCATATGCACCAAATTAAATGATATTTAACAAGATGTTTACTACACTACCCCAGTTACACATCACAGAACAAAAATAGACACATTTAACCCTGTGAAAATTTATGCCATGATGGAGAACATCAAATACAAGTAAAGTCAGCCAAAAATGTGCTAGGTGACTGGACTAGGTTCAAAGGACTTTGATGCCCAAGGCTAAAAATGCAGTTCAGAAATTTCCTGCTCATCTGTCTAGTCTTGGAATAGCCTAAGCTTACTTCGTACCTCTATGCATGGCTGTAACATTCCCTGAAGAAGACCTGCAACTCTTATTTTTTTGGCATGATCTGAACTGCTTCAGTCTGCATAGCTAGGTCATGGCTCTGGTCTCAGCCCACTGAAGTCAGATGTGGCCATCTAGGGCTACCTATTGGTTAGATGCTCCCACTTACTCCAAGCTGAATTTCCCAATGCTGTGCTACAAAACCAGATGGCCTGCTTGCTCTCATCCAGCTTCATGACTCTCGTATTCTTTGCTGCATGATGTCTTAACTTTAATAAAAAGGGTGGAGAACGAATAACTCAGTCTATCATGATAGATGGGTGAGAACTGAGTTTGAACCCTCTCGGTTTGCAAATGGTATCACGCCTAAGTCTGAACAAAACTAAAGTCTGAGCAAAACTTTCTAACCAATGTAGCTCAAGTAGAACAAGTTCTTTCAAAAAGGATTTTTAAATACTTACTGAAAAAAAAAGATTTTTTACCTCCAAATCCCAAATAGATCGAGACACTTCCCTCAAACTCTGATTCAGGTACCTATTTTCAAGAGAGTATCAGGAGTCAGATACAGCACTGTACTTACTATTTTCTTGGCCAGCTCTAGAAGGCTCCTTGCCCCCTCCTTTTTCTCCCCCCCCCCCCCCAAATCTTCCCTGTCAGTTCTTCCCATTCACTATTTAAGGAGCCCAGATAATTAATTTGCTGTCCTACATTCTACTATTCTACACATTCTGGTATCTAACTTCAAGGCATAAATGCCCTTTTTTGGGCAAGTCTTGGCCTCTTACTCTTTTGAGTGTTTTTCCTAAACTCCTCTGAAATCAGAAAACCATAGGAAACCTCATCAAGCAAAGCTTCTTGTTGTTGAAAAGCATCTGAATAATGGTAAGAAATTTCTTTAAAAAGCTATCTGGAAATTTCACTTATGACAGGACATTTTAAATACTCTGGATGATGAAGAGATTCTACCCTTGAAGATAACCATACCTTATTCTCCTTAGTCATTCAGAATGTAGTTTCCATACAAGCCTTTTGGTAAATATGTAAGCTAATAGAAACATCAGTTTTATATTATTTTATGAAAAAAATATTTTTTGTTTTTAATTTAAAAAGAAACAAACAAAATCTGGACCTGTTGTATTCAAACACCTGAGCATCAGCAACTCAAATTGCATCACGCACTGCTACAGAAGATGGATAAACTAAAAAAGAAAAGACTCCTGCAAAGCAATTCATTTTTATCAGCCGAGCATATTGTTTCAGAGACCAATGGCTCAAATCTGTCAATCTGTCCTAACAAGCCTAAATAAAAACACTGTTCTAATATAAAAGCCTTTGCTTTTCATCCGTATGTTTGTAATTATTATTACAAAGTATGAATACAAAAGGAATGCTAGCCCTTGAATAGTAATTTGGTAAAAACACGACATATATATTCTGGATACCTTTGTAGGACTGGCTTACTGTTGCCTTTTTCAGTTTCCTTTATCCTGAAAATAATGTACTGATTTGTGCATGCATTTATTCCAAATGCATAAGTAGTCAATATACCTTTTCACACATCAAGAAAAAAACATTTGCAAAGATGTTTCCTGAGCTGAATGAACAAAAAGCCACCCATCCTTTATATCAAAAAGTTCAAAATTTAAATCTGTTTGTGTAGATGAGAAAATCTAATCAATGTATGTATTTAAACTGAAAAAAAATAGGTCATTTGTTTCAATGATTGACCCAGCTCCATAAGAAGGTTGAAAAATTTGTTCACATTTTGCAAATACATTTAGGTTAGGCTATTACTAAAAGATTAAGTTCATTTGCTTTTACATTCTGGGCTGAATCGTTCCATATCATATCTTTATACTTACTAATTTTATTATACCACCTTTTAAAAACTGCAGGAAAAATTCTTAAAGCCTGACTCCTTTTCTAAAACAACATTAATATTTTAAGGCTGAGACCTGCATAGGACTTTTGCTAGATGCTCTGTGCACATAGGACATTAACTAAAGTATCTTAACTGTTCCGTATTTTTAACCTCTATTAATTGTACTAATGTGTTCAGCTTATACTTGCTATTGAGAAATCCTTTTGTTCCACATACAGAAAAATCCTGGGTTTTGTAGGCCTCAACAAATTATTTGTTTGCAAAAACAAATAAATGATACATTTTTAAGGAGTTGAAGTTCATAGGTGCGTTACAACGCCCTACAATGACAGCAAACCATATGAATTTCCTCAGGAAAAAGCTTTTGCAAGAAACAAGTGAAGTTTCAATTTTTTTCTTTGCTCCGAGGTTACGTCACTGTTATCTCTTGAGTACAGACGACACTAATAAGCATGCTGCCTGGACTTCAGCTGAATTACAGTTTCCTTGAAACAGTTTGAGAGAAGAAAAACAGCAAGGACGCTGCCCAGGAAACTACAAAGGCTTGCTCTTGAACCTAATTTTTAAAATTCCTTCAGGTCGGCCTTTGAATTTTAATTTTACAGGTTTTCATATGTAAAGATCTATCATCTGTGCATGCAGACTCAAGAGCTGCATATGTTGCCACCCAAACTGCACACAGTACAATGTGTGGGTATAAATTTTGGGCCTCTGTCTCTGGACAAGTTCTAGCTATTCAACCCAAGCATTTTAAATGGTTTCTACCCTTTAGGAGACCACTCGCCCCCTTTGTTGGGAAAACTTATTTATCCCTAAAGTCTCTGGTTCTCATACGAGTAGCATTATGCTTTCCAGTGACGTTACACAGAAGTGTGCATACCCAAATATTTGTAGACAGAACCAGTTCTACATCTCTCTGTGAATTAGTGATAAAAAATTTGATACTGCAGGATGTTAGTTCTCCTTGTGTTGTCATTCTCTTATATATGTTCAGTCCCTGTACCATGTCATCCTTACTGTGTGTATATATGTGTATCTTTAATCACATGGACAACAGAATACATGCATGAAATATCACCACAGTCACTATATATAAAATGTATACCCATTTTGTTAATTAAAAAAATACAGATATATCCTGATAATGCAAAATTGTTTTATAGTGATAATTTCTGATATTTGTGGAACTCTATTTGGACTCTGAAAAAAAATATTGGCATTCATTTTTCTGTATTGTAAAAGTACAGGACACCTGAGCATCATGTCTTCCTCCCTCATACAAAGAATAGGGGAGGGAACATACATAAAGGACAATTCCACAGCTATTTTGTGGTAAATGATAAACTGCAAAGTGTCCCTTAGTAGATGTGCAGAACGTACAATCCAGGGTTTGGCATGTCCTTGTTCCCTGACACTTTTCTCTTTCATTGTCTATATAAGAACTGCTGACTACTACATTTCATAGGGAGAGGCAACCTTATTCTTCACTGTTTTACATGCCAGCCTTAGGAAAGACTAATTATTCTGTTCAAGTATTACAATAGAAGTTCTGAAAAGAAAAAACAGATATAAAATATAAAAGCTGAGGGTTAATGCCTGTCTACATCCTTTTTTACCCCAATTTTGCCACATAATTATTAGGATCTTCTTGGAATACTCCATGAAATGCTAAATTTGCCACTGACAGAAGTTAAAAGCACTTCTTCCATACTCGCTGATGCCAGCCTTCATAGTTTGACTTAAAGGTCAAGTGAATCAAATAAGTTATGTACTATGCAATAAAAGAAAAATGGAACAGAAATTCATGACCAGAACTGCAAAATATTTAAACTCCTTCATTCTGGGCCCTCAAGACCCTTGTAGTGTTTCTACTTTAATGTCCAAATCTATGCCATGATTACATGAAACAGACCTTTTTGGAATGAATAGAAGGTACTCTGATAAACAGCAAAAACATTAGATGTACTAAATAATTTCATTGATAGAGACCATAGTAATAGTATTTTCAGGAGAAAATTGCTCTTTAGCCGTTTGAATATGCCAAGTTCTAACGATCTAAAAAAATAAAGAATCAGTGATTTGGATTCTTACTCCAAAGTATGAGCTTGTGTACAAAATTTCCAGGAAAAAGCACTAGCTAGAAACCAAAATCAGAAGAGGCAATTCTTCCTATGAATGGGTAACTAAAGCTAAACACCATTTTTACTAATACATTCCTAATCTACATGGCTAAAATAAATAGCACCTTTCAAGGTATCTCTGCATCAGAAATCATATGTTAGATCTGGCTGCCAAAATATTTATAGTATGTTCCCTCAGAAGTTACTCTGCTTCAGTCAATATAAAGTTCCCTCATTAAAATTCTCTTACATTAATTGAGGAGAATGTGTCTTGTGTAGATTCATTTCCCTCCTTTTGCATTCCAAGTCCATGTGTCTCTTCTTTCATTTTAATGCATATTTCTCCTTATTTCCTCTTCTCCTGTTCCTCATGGATATTCCTTTACGTTGTTTCCATTCCTGGCAGCTGTTCCTCCCAGCAGCTGCAACAACAGCAAGAGACAGGAGTCACTTGGACTCCACTGCCCATGCAAAAGCATCGCACTTGTGGTCCCCTGGTTGCTAAATGCAGCATGGTTAGTTGAGCAAGAGCAGCCTCGTTCTGTTGCAATTTTTCTGCTGGCAAGCCTTGCTGGTTCTCACGGTGGGTGAGTGTCCGGTGACTGAATGAGATTTGGTTGTCTCCAGCCAGCTCTGTGTTAAAAACACATCACGGCCTGAAACAGCTGTCTAGACTTTCATCACACTGTTGGGTTTCAGTCCTCCATATTTGGTCTTCATGCTTCTAGGCTTCGCTTGGTTTGAACAGGCTTAAGTATTTTCTCTTTCTTTGCTTTCTTTGGTACATTTCCAGAGCGCTAGCTCTCTATCAGTCACTCTTTCATGGGACTTGTTAGTCCAACTGCTGTTCTGAATCAACTAATATTAACCTTCCTAAAAAGGTGCCCTTTTCTACATCTCTGCCTAGGGATACTCTGATCTATAGCTCATTTCTTCGGGGGCACAGCGCTGCTGAAGCAAACTGACCGTTAACTTTGTGTGTAACACCTGTAAATCTTCATTTTAGGAAGCACAAGCATTCATAGATTTAACTTAAAAAAGGAAAGCCTTATATGCTAAATACACCCATGTACATCCTCGCCTGATTCTCCTAAGTCTAAAAAAATGCCCAAGAATAAGATTGAAGTCCTCTAAGAAGTCTACAGTCTGCCATCTTCTACTCAGAACCCCTCTGAAACAGAAGGCCCACCAAACATTAGCTTTTCCTCACTCCTCAGTCAGTGTATTTGTTTTCTGCATTCTTCCTAATGTGGCTAGGCAGAAGACCTGTAAGTCCAGATTTCTTTTTGAGATATCTCACAGAGAAGTCCCAAAGTTCCTTCTTCTGTCAGATGAGCCATTACTTACTTCCCTGGCAGAAAGGATTTTCTTTCCTGTCCACCATTTTTTGTGGTGTGTTTGTTAAATAGTATACCTATTCTAATGTCATTGAGTTATAATAGTCCAGGCACCTAACACATAATAGTTAATGCAGAGATGGTTGCATCTTTTTTTCCCTCCATTCATTTCTGTAGGGAAGGCCATATACTGATTTCAGTTAACAAAGCTACACAACAAAAACTGTCAAATGAGACTTGTGGAACACTTCATACCAATAATGCAGAAACAGCCTCATTCTTATTGCATCATCAAACTAAGGTTTCTCTGAATGCATTTTCTAAAATATTATACCTTTTGCAGTAATTAAAGTTAAGGTAGTTAGAAGAGTAAATGGAGTTTACTAATTTATCAGCAAATAAACATTTGCAAGTCTTAAACCTCCATAAATACCCAAGAGTTTTATACTTTAGGATACCTCTATAGCACAGGCAATCTGCAAAATTAGTGAGAAAGCAGTAAGAATAATTTTCGTTTAATTTGACTGGCTTTAGTAACATTCAGAGAATTATGAGGACAATTTTTTTTAAAGCATCCATGCCATGATTTGAGCTGTTGCAGGAGTTATGCTATCTGTACTCCTGCAGTTTAGAAGAAAAGCCACCATAAAAACAAACAGCCCAAGATTTTAAACAGGAAAGCTTTTTACTGGAGCTCTATGATGCCAGTGGGTGAAATTCAGGTCTGCAAGTACAGTCTGTTTTGAAAGTTACCATTATAAAGACATAGCACTGCTGTACTTCAGTGATCTGCTCCCTGAATACAGATAGAGTCCTCTCCATTTATTTTAGTGATGAAAATAATATCTATTACTCTTTTAACTCAATAGAGTCAGGGCAGCTGTGAAAGGGAACTGAATTCTATTTCACTCTGGTCACCGCCAATAGACTTCCTTATTAAACTTCTATCACATACATCTGATATAGCATCAGGATTGAACAGGTAGTATTAAGCATCTGCTTTAAAGACTGTGACACCAAACTATTATGCCAAAGACCTGTATTTTCCAGGAGGTTTTGTTAATGATGGTAAGGTCTAAACTGAGTTTGTAAGGCTGGCATTTATTAAAATATTATTCTGTTGAAAACAGCACCAAAATGCCAATACTTACGCTATCTTTAGGACTGAAAACTCACTTTAAACGCTCTTTGTGGAGGTTGGTGGGAATACAGCAGAACTGTAGCTATGCTTTCATTTACAAGTTGCACAGCACAGTAACAGCAGGCCTGAAGAGATGTTGCTGGGAGCCAAAACCCCATGCTATAGGTGCTTCTGCAGGGAAAGGGGTCTCCTGGACTGAATGATCATTAGCAGTTAAAGCACTTTAAATATGCTCCTGTGGTATGCCTTTTGGTTTAGTTTCATCTAAAAGGAACTCAGTTTGTGTTCCCCAAGATAACTCAACAACACAAACCAAAATCAGGCAAGGGAGGATGATAGGAAAAGTCACTAAGGCGTTCCTTCTCTGAACTAACACATTAACATATATGCACCCTGTGATGATCAGCAGAAATACCTGAGGCAAAAACCATTTTATATAAAAGGAAGGATACAGATGCAGCATGTTTTCCATGAGGGCTCTGTTCTTAAATGCTTTCCCTGATCTAGTAATCTAGTACATTTTCAGGCATGTTACAAAGCCCACTAACTTTGGAGTAATCATTTAGGAAGGGAAAAAGGTGGCAACCAAGATACCTGTTCAGTGTTAAAGTGCATTAAGGAAACTTAAACAAGACTCTGGCTGGAAAGGAAAGATTAGAAGACAATGTTACACTACTCATATATATATTTGGGGGGGGAGAAAAGTATTTGTCCCTAGCAATATGGACACAGATGTTTTCAGAAACAGAAATAAAATACAGATGTGTAAGACTAAGTGAACTTCATATCAGTAAATGGGTCTAGATGGTCTCAGGAAGAATGAGAACCAGATTCTGTTCTTAATTTCATGTGTACATCATCACTAAAGCACCAAGGGGTTCTCTGAGTTGTAAATTCATTCATCACTATGTCTAAGAGTGGGACATATCCTGATGAGCCGGTCCATTCAATTTTCCTCCTCGCTAACTCAAGGATGTCACAAGTCAGTCTAAACTGGAGTTCTGACATCTGAGCCATTGCCATCTCTTGTCTGTAAATTAAACTCAGAACTCCCCAGCTGGAACCCATGGCCAAGGAGTTCATGTTTCTGTGGTCTAAGGCTGAGTTCTGCAAAGCACAGAGGTATGACCTTGGCTCAGCTTTTCTTGAAAAATTATTGCTGAGCTGTGAGAGAATATGTAAGCTAAACCCATGAAAGATAAGAGAAGTAAAAACAAAGACTAACATGAAATTTTTGAGTGGGCAGCAATAACTCAAGGACTAAAGAGAAAAATATTGCCATGAAAAAGTATAAAACACCAAAGAAAAAAAAGCAGTCAAAAGTCAGCAAGTCAGCAAGATCAAGGAAAAGCCTGTTACAAGAAGCAACAGAGGCAGATGCTTCTCCACCTGACTGGCCAGCAGAGAGTCATTAGATGCTTGCAGTAAGGGTGGTGTACACATTACTGTTAGGCCTATTAGAGTGTTATTCCTACCCAGAATAGATTAGCCAATAAATAATTGCTGGGTACTCCCACTTGCAGGTCTATATGCACAGCAGAGATGTTGACAGACACCGATGCCTATGGATATCAATACAGATTTCAGTATCAGCAGGCATCAATACCTATATCAATATCAAAAGGCATTGGTACCTATTACTTTGGATATGAATTTTGATATCAATAGGTATTGATAAGTATTGAATTTGATAGGTATTGATATTGGTAGGTATTGAATTTGATAGGTATTGATATTGATAGGTATTGATGCCTATTGATATCGATATGTATCAAAGCCTATCATTATCGATAAACATTGATACATATCAATAGCTATCAATATGAATCTATAGGCATTGAAACCTATTGATGCCTTTCGATATCACTACCCATCGATATCAACAGGCATTGATACCTATTGATATGGATACCAATTGATACATATCTATAGACATTGATGCCTGTCAGTATTGATACCTATTGATAGTTATTGATGTAAACATATACATTGGTATTGATAAGCATCAATACCTGGCAATATTGATAACATCCAATAGGCACTGATACTTACTGATTTGGATAACTGTCAATAGGTATTGATCAATATGAATACCTATTGATACCTGTGAATCCATATCATACCGATACCTTTCGATACAGATAGGCATTAATAACTATGGAATTCAATACCTATCGATAGGTATCAATATCAAAGGGTATAATGACCTATCAATACATATTAATATCAATACCTATCAATAGCTGTCAGTGTCTTTCAATACCAATAGTCATTTATACCTATGGATATCAGTAATGATTTTGATATCGACAGGAACTGATACCAAATGATATAGATACCTTTTGATATTGATAGCCATAAAGATATATTGATCTTGATACCTACCAATAAGTATTGATACTGATTGATACCTATTGATATCAATTCCTATTGATAGGCATTGATACCTATCAACTCTGATACCTATTGACAGATATTGATGAGTATCAATACCTATTGATAACTACTGATATTGATACCTATCTATAGGCATAGATATCTATTGAATCTGACACCTATCAATAGGCATTTACACCTATTGGTTTCAATACCTTTAGATATCGAAAGGCATTCATACCTATCAAATTCAATACCTTTCAATACCTATTGATATTAATACCTTTCAATATCAGTAGGCATTGATATCTCCCGATACCAATACCTATCAAAAGGTATTGATATTGAGAGCTATTGCTGCCTATTCTTATCAATAGTTATCTAATCAATAGGTATTGATGCCTATCCATATCAATAGGTTTTGATGTCTGCTGATTCCTATCAATTTTGATATGTATCAACAGGCATCAATACTTATTGATATCAACATGCATCAGTATGTATTGATAGGCATTGATATCTATAATATTGATACCTTTTGATAAGTATTGATATTGATAGGTATCAATTCCTACTGATATGTATTAAAAGGAGTCGATAGCTATCAGTATCAATAGACACTGATACTTACCCATTTCTTTACTTATCATTAGGCATCAACACTACTACCTCTCAATAGGTGTCGTTACCTATCTTTATTGACAGCTATCAATACCACTAGGTGTCAATACCTATCTATATCCATCAATACCTATTGACATCAATACCTATCAATATGGAGAGGCATCGATACCTGTCAATTTCAATACCTATTGATAGGCATTGATATGGGTGTTTATAGTCTGGCCCAAGAACTGTATGAAGTTTGGTATGTAGAATATGGGTATTATTGTTTGGTATGTAGCTTTTTCACTTGTATTATACCTCCCCAAGCAAAATTATTGAGAAAAAGTATATTACTATATAATACATTTTGCTAGTATTTTGCATTCACGATCATCTGCACAAAACTGCACTGCAAGTGTCAATGAGCAGGTGCAAAATCACAGCCTAGATGCAGGGGTAATTTCTGAAGAAGTGGTCCTTAATATTTAGATAGAGAAGAAAAATATAAAGGTCTTGTTCTTTCTTTATTTCCAGGAATTCTGAGTACTTACATATTCTTCAAATTTGTTTGATTTTCTTGGAAATCAATTCCCTCTATAACAGGCAAGTTTCCCTCAAGCATCTCTCCAGATAGCTCAGGTTTAGCCTCTAGAGATGCACTTCCTTCTTTCAGGTTTTGCAGAGTCATTAGTTCTATATAAATTTCTCTCTACCATACTTTGTCCTCAGACATGCCCACAGTTTTTATTTCTGAAGACTGACAACACGGACGCCCATATCAGCTTTTTCTCTCCCAGCTGCAAACATCATTTCTCAGTCTCGCATGGACACCTCCAAAACTAGCACAGTGGGACAGACACATTCCCACAGTGCTGCCTAAGAAACCACAGTGCCACATGGAAAGACATTTGCATTTACTGGCATTGTTTCTCATTTTAAATATTTTGTCAACTCTAGATTTTGCTTTGAAATCTGCTTATGTGATCGAAGGAAAACTGATAGCTACAGAGTATATTGCTTGCTCATGTTATCATAACACAGATCAGTCTTGCAACCAGAGAATCAGCATACTGCAACCAGCAGTATCAGCAGACCATGTGGTCTTGCTGGCACCTCCTGAAGAGGCAAGTTTTCAAAGTTCACCTCTTGCCTGCTGGAGAAGGCTAGAATCCCAAGACTAATGCTTCTTGCTGCTTGTAAATGTCACCATGGTATCTCATTACCACAACTACTTTAAAAAAGTCTGACATTTAAAAGATACTAAGTTAGAAACCACCTTCCAACTACACCACCGATTAAGTACTGACTTGTAAGAAGAAAACACTTACAAACATTAACAAGATCACAGCCTCAGGGGGTATGGCTGTTGGCCAACACTGAATCAGATAAGTCAGGATGAATGTAACATGCTATAGCAACATCTGCCAACACCAAACCTGGGAATGAAAAATAAGACTCATCTCTACCCTTAACTCTAAAGTAAAATATACTGAATATCAATAATATCCCAACATCTGTGGAACTGCTTCATTAAGAAAAGTCATGAAGTGTGACAGAGGTTCTTAAAAAAACTGGCAAAGTTTTCACAAGCTATAACAGTTCCCTTTATGAATATTTAACTACAGAAACAGGGCACAAATGAGATGAGTTAAAGACTAAATGGCTCAAAGGACTGCAGGCAAGCACCTTAGCTTTTAGGTTATGTCCCATCAGAAAGTAGCTTAGCACAATACAAGCGGCTCAGCAGGTCTACAAGATTGGTGCTGAAGTTCCTCATATCTCCATCATATTTGGTTTAGGAGGATTATTTTGGATTAGAACCAAGGGCCAAAACATCCTCACAAAACATGTTGCTCAGTACTTTTTGAAGGGAAGTTATCCTACAGAGCTTTACTTCCTCAGCTACAGGTCTCCCCAAGAAGCACTGCACTGTTTTCTCATTTTTCACAAATATTTCAGTATCCACATTAACATCACTCATGAAAAGCCTCATGTGCAAAAGCCTACCTATGACATTTCCAAGCAGCATTCTGGCACCCACTGTCCAAAACACTTCCCCACCCTGAGACTCGACAAGATGCTCTTCAAGGATGCATGGAGGAGAAGGGGCAGGGGAAGAGACTTAACCCTGCAGCTTCAAGGGAACACTGGAAGGATACTGTAAATGAAACAACATCCATCTTCTTACATCTCCTTTTCTCTCAGAAAAGAGAGATGCAGAATGCCTTTTTGGGAATCCTCACTGCTGCAATTGCTTGCTCCTTCATCAGCCAGAGGTGCTGAGCCTATGAGATGAGATCAAGCTGGTTGAGATCACTGACCTTCAGACATTGAACAACCAGCAACAATTACAAAATTTTTGGATGTGGAGTGATGCAGCCAAGGCCCTTTGCTGTGAGTTAGTCCCATGCTCTCTTCATCCTGGCACAAAATTTCAGGTACTCGCATTCAAGAAAGTATGGGCTAGATGAGTGGACAGTGAGGTGGATTGAGAACTGGCTGAATGGCAGAGCTCAGAGGGTTGTGCTCAGCAGCGCAAAGTCTAGTTGGAGGCCTGTAGCTAGTGGTGTCCCCCAAGGGCCAATAGTGAGGCCAATCCTGTTCAATTTAGTCATCAGTGACCTGGATGAAGGGACAGAGTGCACCCTCAGCAAGTTTGCTGATGATACAAAACTGGGAGGAGTGGCCGATACACCAGAGGGCTGTGCTGCCATTCAGAGAGACCTGGAGAGGCTGGAGAGGTGGGCGGAGAGGAACCTCATGAAGTTCAACAAAGACAAGTGCAGGGGCCTGCACCTAGGGAGGAATAACCCCATGCACCAGTACAGGTTGGGGGTTGACCTGCTGGAAAGCAGCTCTGCGGAGAAGGACCTCGGGGTCCTGGTGGGCAACAAGTGGGACATGAGCCAGCAATGTGCCATCATGGCCAAGAAGGCCAATGGTGTCCTGGGGTGCATTAAGCAGAGTGTTGCCAGCAGGTCGAGGGAAGTGATCCTCCCCCTCTACTCAGTCCTGCTGAGGCCACACCTGGAGTGCTGGGTCCAGTTCTGGGCTCCCCAATACAAGAGAGACTTGGAGCTACTGGAGAGAGTCCACCGAAGGGCTACTAGGATGATTAAGGGACTGGAGCATCTGTCATATGAGGAAAGGCTGAGAGAGCTGAGACTGTTCAGTCTGGAGAACAGAAGGCTGAGGGGGGGTCTTATCAATGTATATAAATATCTGAAGGGAGGATGTCAAGAGACCAGACTACAGGCATACCTCATTTTATTGCGCTTTGCTTTATTGCGCTTTGCAGATATTGCATTTTTTTACAAATTGAAGGTTTGCAGCAACCCTGTGTCGAGCAAGTCTATCGACACCATTTTTCCAACAGCATGTGCTCACTTCGTGTCTCTGTGTCACGTTTTGGTAATTCTCGCAATATTTCAAACTTTTTCATTATTATTATATCTGTTATGGTGATCTGTGATCAATGATCATTGATGTTAGTATTGTAATTGTTTTGGGCGCTACAAACTGCACCCATATAAGACAGCGAACTTAATCGATCAATGTTGTGCATGTTCTCACTGCTCCACCGACCAGCCGTTCCCCCGTCTCTCTCCCTCTCCTTGGGCCTGCCTATTCCCTGAGACACAGCAATATTGAAATTAGGGCAATTAATAACCCTACAATGGCCTCTAAGTGTTCAAGGGAAAGGAAGAGTCGCACATCTCTCACTTGAAATCAAAAGCTAGAAATGATGAAGCTTAGTGAGGAAGGCATGGCGAAAGCTGAGACAGGCCGCAAGCGAGGCCTCTTGTGCCAAACAGTGAGCCAAGTTGTGAATGCAAAGGAAAAGTTCTTGAAGGAAATTCAAAGTGCTACTGCAGTGAACACACCAATGATAAGAAAGCAAAACAGCCTCATTGCTGATATGGAGAAAGTTTTAGTGGTGTGGATAGAAGATCAAAGCAGCCACAATATTCCCTTAAGCCAAAGCCTCATCCAGAGCAAGGCCCAAACTCTCTTCAGTTCTATGAAGGCTGAGAGAGGCGAGGAAGCTGCAGAAAAGTTTGAAGCTGGCAGAGGTTGGTTCATGAGGTTTAAGGAGAGAAGCCGCCTCCATAACAGAAAAGTGCAAGGTGAAGCAGCAAGTGCTGATGTAGAAGCTGCAGCAAGTTACCCAGAAGATCTAGCTAGGAGAATTGATGAAGGTGGCTACACTAAACAACAGATCTTCAATGCAGGTGAAACAGCCTTCTGTTGGAAGAAGATGCCATCCAGGACTTTCACAGCTAGAGAGGAGAGGTCAATGCCTGGTTTCAAAGGACAGGTTGACAGCAAGAGAACTAGAACTGACAGCGAGAGAACTAGACTTAGAAGTGGAGCCTGAAGATGTGACTGAATTGCTGCAATCTCGTGAGAAAACTTTCACGGATGAGGAGGTGCTTCTTACAGATAAGCAAAGAAAGTGGTTTCTTGAGATGGAATCGACTCCTGGTGAAGATGCTGTGAACACTGTTGAAATGACAACAAAGGATTTAGAATATTACATAAACTTAGTTGATAAAGCAGTGGCAGGGTTTGAGAGGATTGACTCCAATTTGGAAAGAAGTTCTGTTGTGGGTAAAATGCTATCAAACAGCATCGCATGCTACAGAGAAATCCTTCATAAAAGGAAGAGTCAATCGATGTGGCAAACTTCATTGCTGTCTTATTTTAAGAACTTGCCACAGCCACCCCAACCTTCAGCAACCACCACTCTGATCAGTCAGCAGCCATCAACATCAAGGCAAGACCCTCCATCAGCAAAAAGATTACGACTAGCTGAAGGCTCAGATAAGGTCAGCATTTTTTAGTAATAAAGTATTTTTTAATTAAGGTATCTACATTGGGTTTTTAGACATAATGCTATTGCACACTTGATAGACTACAGTATAGTGTAAACATAACTTTTATATGCACTGGGAAACCAAAAAATTTGCGTGACTCACTTTATTGCAGTGGTCTGGAACCGAACCCACAACATCTCCGAGGTATTCCTGTATTTTCAGTGGTGCCCAGCAACAGGACAAGAGGCAACAGGCACAAACTGAAACACAGGAAATTCCATCTGAACATGAGGAAAAACTTCTTTACTGGGAGGGTGACATAGCACGGAAACAGGTTGTCCAGAGTGGTTGTGGAGTCTTCACCCTTGGAGATATTCAAACGCTGTCTGTACAGGGCCCCAGGCAGCCTGCTGTAGGTGACCCTGCTTGAGCAGGGGGGGTTAGACTGAATGATCTCCAGAGGTCCCTTCCAACTTCAACCATTCTGTGATTCTGTGAAGAAAGCAGCTATTGTGAGTGAAGCCTCATGGCCCCTGCCTACTACTAGTCAGTGGTGATCATGGTCTCTGAGGCCATCCTGTGTTATAACATTGTGTTATCAATGAAAATATCCAGGCCTTTGATCGCCAAAAATTCCCAAATTGGGGGGGGGGGGGGGATAGTGATGGAATATGCAACCCCATCCAGGGCTTGTTCCATGGCAGCTGTTACTGCATTTATTGCAAGGGCCACCACTCTGTTGCCATTCAGGCACTGCTAGGCCACCAAAACAGATTTACAAACATCACAGAAAGTTTCATAAGAAGCATGACAACTGTCTTCCATAGTTTCTACTTTGAATGCAGTGAGACACAAGTACCATCCAGTAAGGCTTAATGGGAGGAGGAGAATAACTGGGGGTGTAAGGCAATTGAGAGGGCCTGCTAGTCACTATGCTGTTGGCACTTGCTGCCATGCCTACCAGCTCAACTTGTACATCCAGAGAGGTGTTCTGAGGACTGGACATCACTCATTACAGGTCCCCCCCTCAGCCTTTCTTCACAGAAAATGATCACGTTCTGAATAGGATGGCTCAGCAAATATTGGTAAATTATCTCTATGCTGTGACTGGCACCATGGCACAGACTAGCAAGGGAAGGCAGAAGCAGAAAGGGGGAACTCAAGAAAACAGGCGAGAGATTTGTGCTCAACTGAGAGGGCAAAAAGAGGCTCCTCATGGTAATGTTGATTTCTTACTCTGTTTTTGTAGCCTCCACCATACAGGGAGGAAGTAAAAAAAAATCTCATTGCCCAAGAGTAGTGGATACACACAGTAGTGGAGCACAGCAGGGGCATTTTACCAGCATTTGCTGGTAATCTGCTTGATGCCTGCTGCTGCCTGTCCAAGCTCATGCATTTGGTGGCTGTGAAGAACACTGCAGGCTGCCCTCTGGGTGTTCCTGCTGATGCAGAAGTTTGCCTACATCTCCATCCCATGCTGAACTCAATATCCTGTTCAGAGTAATGGCATGCTAGCAATCAACAGCAACCCCTTTCTCTGTTTTCCTCCCCAAGAGGTTTACAAGTGATCCTGTCGCCAGGCTGTTTGCGGAAAACAGGAACCAGCACTGTTCTGTACCCATAACTCACAGCCCCCTAAAGTGAGGGTGATGACTCTGTGCCATGCAGCATTTCTGCAGAGGATGGCAACAGAAAGATGGGCAGTTGCAGGAGGGAAAGGGTTGCAGATCAGAATAGGTGAGGATGGATAAGGAAGGAGCACCAGAACTGCAAGAAAGAGCAGAGGGTTGGCAGTCAGCAGCAAATAGGATAGTGTGCATGGCATTTGGCCCTTTACAGGGCACCAGAGCTAATTCAGGGTGTTGTGAAAGCTGTCAGCATTTGAGATCCTTTGCTTGATTCTTGTGGGTTAGGTCTTTCCATATGACCTCATGGTGACACAGCCCAAACTGAGGCTCGGAGCCTAACGAGCTCCATCAAGCACAGCCGCATATTCGGAGCTGAACTTCCAGTTTTGTTTCCTCCTAGATGGATCCATTTGATGTGCCTAGACCACTTCAGGAACTGAACCAATGTGCAGTAAATTGAGACAATCAAGGGATTCACTTCAAAACCATACTCTTATTTAAAAATCAAACTGCTAATGTAGACATAACCATAGTCCTCCCATCACTGCTCTAAACCTAGACCAGACAAAATTAATCTCAAAGTTAATACTATCTGGGGACTGGTTTGTATTTTCTTTCTTCTCTTTCTAATTAAATAATGGTTAATTATTCTCTTATACTTGATCTGGGAAACCTAGTATTCGACATTCACAAACATGCTAGTCCCTCATTCTAAATGAGCTGCACCCATTGCCTAGGTAACAAACAGCCCCCCATCTCAATGGGTCTCCAAGTATTAGTTTAATCTCACGGCCTAAGGACTAACTACATACAAAATCTGATGCCTAAATTATTATTCAATTGGAAAGCATCGAAAGATTACAAATAGGGATTATACTCCTTTGGTACTGCGCACTGGATAAATATGATTTTCACCCCATCAAGTTTTCCAAGTTCCTGTGCTCTCAGAATAAAAGCCACGTCAAAAATTGTAGGGTTTTGGATCACAATTGACTCTTTTGGGCCAAGGGGGGGAGAGAGTTGGTTTGTTACCTTCTCCCTCTTAAGGGTCAGGGTTGAAGGATAGGTATTAGGCAGTATGAGCGAACTTGTAAACTAATTGCTTGCACTATACATATTTTGGACACAAACTGAGAGCTATCAATTTGCCAGTTTTTGGAAAAAATGTGTATTTAGTTTCATTACAAAAAATAAAAAACAATCACCATAAATCCTGAAGATTATGAAGTCTAATCTACATCCTCAGTTCTGTGGTGTTCGACTAAGAAGGGTCACATCTGACTTACATGGTCACACCACATACATATTTCCATAAGTCTATCAAAGCTTTCAAAGGGCACGGGGTTCTATAGAAAACAGAGGACATCCCCAAAGAATTTCCCTGCCAAGTACAAATCTTTCCAAAACTACATTATTGGCCACAGCTCTTGTGCATAGCTCAGTTGAGAAAGCCTTTATTTGCAAAGCACTAGTGATCTACTCACGGATTTAGTACACTTTGGAAAACTAAAACATTAAACTGCAATTCAGCAGCTAATGAGAACACAAAAAAAATGTTTCTCTGAGCAGAACTGAAAACCTCACTTAAATTTCAATGTCCTTGAGATACTATAACTGCACCCAAGATCATTTCCAACCGATGTTGGTCCTACTGGGAATTTCTTTAATTACTCTTTACTAGAGCGTGGTCACTTCTACTTTTTATCTCCAGAAATCATTGTATTCATGCAGTCAGCCAACAGTAGCAATGGTCTGGTAGTCCCTGTTTCAGCATCATATTGGGATCTAATATAATTTAGATAACCAACATGGAATAGGCCAAAACATGCTAAGTGGGTCTTGTCTAAATATTCTGTCTAGAACATAAGCTTAGTTCTTCAGCACACTTGTATTAACTCAAATCTGGTAAGTTCATTTTTGTTATAATCTACTATAGCTATTACATTCAAACATTTGTTGAAAGCCAAGGAGAGACTGGCCATAGTTTTACTATCTTTATCTGATAGCCCTTTTTAAATGCTTTAAATCTTCTCTATTGATCTAAGTCCCAGGAATCTTGAAGAAAGATTAAAACATCAATGAAATTAACCTCTCGGCCCTCCTGGACTCTGCATGTGCTTATCCATTCCTACTTCTAACTTAGTATCTCCACATATCTTTGCACATACATTGCTTCCAGCACTGTTTGTGACTTTATTATTATTACTGTAATTGACCATTCATCTGGATCATGCTTCTAATCTGTTTGTCTTGTTGAAGAACTCCTTTAAAGGGAAAGTTTTGACTTGCAGTTGATCCATATGAAGACTCCATCTGGAAGAATGCAATTTATATCTTAAGATATTCCACTTTTATTAAACTCCGTCTGTAAAAATGTTTAGGTTACCACATAAGAAAAGATATGATGCTGTAAGATATATTGTATACATACACACTAAGGCAAACCCATATCATTTACAAGCATCAGTAGTGGACGTTTTCTTCCTATGATGAGTTTGCCACAAGAGCACTACTCAGAGATAAGGTCTGGCTTATTTTGCAGCCTCCCAAACTTTCAGTGTGAAGTGCTATATCTTTTAGTGATTCTTGCTTCATTTTTCTTTAACAATGAGCTTTGTTGATTAATCTTGAAATTAAAAAAAACACAAAAACTATACAGCACTTCTGGCTTTTGAAACACTGTATCTATTTAATATTAGAGTTACTTCAAATGCTGTGAGCCATCTGGAACATTATGGCTCTGTCTTGACTGCCAGAAATGGGTTTTCTTTTGTTTATTCACTACTAGAGACAGTTTTTAGTCTACAGAGAGTCTGTAGTCTTATCACAAAACAAACCAGATAAAGTCAGCCATGAGCAGATGAGTACAATGCCCCCTGTCCTTAAATACCCCACAGTAACAGCCCTGCTTCCCTTGGGATTTCACAGCACGGTAGCTCATCTACCACAGGTAAAGACAAAGCCTGAAATCATATTATTCCTGGTGTTGCAACTGGTTTTTCCTTTCCATTATTTTTCTGCTGCGGCAAAGTCCAATTTTAGAGAACTTCTCATTTCTAATTAATTTGCTGGAGAAAATATAAATCCTATATAGAAATAAACTGATATCTTAATGCACATGTACTTCAGCATAAAAATATATGATGCAAACAAGGGCTCTCATCTTAGCTCTCAAGAAGTAAGCATACAAAATTATATGCTAATATATTACATAACGAAAATATCTTTGTGTACATGGTGTGGGTGTTGTGTCTTTGCTACATGCTTAAATAGCAAACAAAAAAAAATAGAAGCACCACAGCTCGTAAACTAAGAACCCTCTATCCATTGCACTTTTATTACTTCTTTTTTTATTAGAAAGCCAATATAGAAGAAAAGTCTCTCTAAAAAGGAAAAAACAGCTATTCGTCAAAGAAACAAAAATCATAATTGAAATAGAACCAGTTTGGTACCCTTAGCCAGATGCAAAATGGGGCTGCCTTGTTTCACAAAGTGAATTGACATCTGCTGGAGACAAGCCTGTCCTGCCCCAGTGCAGCCCTCATGCTCAGAATGTAAACTGCAGCTATCAGCATCCTCAAGGCCAGATCTGATAACTGCCTGGGCCCAGAGCAAATCTGTCTCAGCACTAGGAAAGAAATCATGCCATTTTAAAGCAGATGTATGTTCTTATCATTGTTTGCTTGTAAAGCAATAAAATAACTTGCTCTTTCCTAGTCTATCTCAGCTGCTAAGCATAACTACACTTGCTTTAGACATGGTCTTTATTGTCAAGCTACTTTAGCACCCTTTTATCTCCCCTGCCCCCCCCCTTCTTTTCAGAGGATATAAGAACACGCTGCTTTTGCATTATTGTCACACTGTGGGCCAGCACCTGCTAGGAAAGGTGGGAGGAAAAGGACTAAACAAAGACAAAAAACAGAACAACTCCTTTTTCTCTTCTCCTCTACTCCTGTCTAGTAACAGACATATAGTAAATCACAGTAAGTTTGTTTTTTTTTTAATCCTCACAACTTTGTATGAAGAAATTTTTTGAACGTTTAGATCTAAAGCACTGTGATGCTCTATTGACTTTTAAACTTTCATAAGAAAGAACAAAACTTCTTGTTCTATATGAGCCTCCTTTTTCTAATGTTAAACCATATATAAGAAATCAGTTCTAGTCTTTCTTACATCTCTTCTGTATGCAAAAAATATAAACAATCACATTATTTTCAGCATGCATCTACTTTTCATAAAAATACAGGTCAAAATTTGAAGCCTAAAGATTTAAATAGTTAGCAAGGTCATTGAGCGGAGCCAACTGCTTTAGATGAAGTCCACAAAATATTGAGATAGTGCTGCACAAAAAAAACAACAGAGGTATTTGCACTCCCTGGGAATAAGGGAAATTTGCCCTGCATCTGTGGGATACAAGAGCAGCAGTCCAATGGATTTCTGCCCAAAATTAGAAAGAGGTTAACAGTTACATGCAGATTAGCTTTTTCTCTGTCACTAGATTACCAGAGGTTACAACTTGCATCTTCTCCCCTCCAGATTAATTACAAATTCAAAAGCCATCTAGAACACAAGACAGAATCAGCATCCCATTTCTTATCAAATACATCTTTGAGCTTATTTTTGACCTTTCCTGGCTATGACATATAAGGAGCTTATTTTTGCCAAATAAGCCTTAAGGTATTTGGGAAAAGTGTGTATCTATAAAAATCAGACCAACAAACAGCTCCTTCCTTGTACCATACTGCCAGCAGCTGAGCACCAGGGCTGGAGTGCCAGTAAGAGGAGGCAGATGTGCGCTCTCTGCTGCAGCTCCCCAGTTTGGGAACTTACTCCCCCTCCCACTACAAAATAGTTCCAGTTTATTGACCTTCAGGGCAAACTAAAAGGCCCATTTGTTTTCCCTAGCTGTGAGAAGACTGGGAGGACCCTGGTGAGAGATCATAAAATTGACTCTATTCGCAGTTACAACATTGGTGATTTGTATGTTAATAATAGGAAAACTGAGGGAGAGGAGCCTCCAGAGAAGTCTGTCTGTAAACTATTTCCAAAGTGTGTCAGAAAAAGCTAGACACTTAATTTCTGGAGGGAAGGAGGGAAGGAGGGAAGGAGGGAAGGAGGGAAGGAGGGAAGGAGGGAAGGAGGGGATCGATCCATGTTGGTGCCTAAATTAATGTTATCTGACTTTTAGGAGTGCTTAGTACATACAGATCACATTGGCCCATGGGTCATTTGTGTAGAACATGTACATGTACTCAGCTTTTTTACATTGATCAGGCAGGAAAATAAAACAATACCAACCAATAAACTAATGTAAGTATGTGTGCTCAGTTAAGAGTACCATAGGTCAGCATTTGCCTACATGAAGTTCCCTAGTGCTCCATCCTTTCTCACAAATGAGACACACTTTTTACACTCCTTCAGCCACATCAGGTTTTTAAATGTGGCAGCATGACTTAGTTTCGTTATTTCAGTCAAACTAGACATCTTTTATCCAATATGACCTGAACACAGATGCAATTGACTGTAAGCGAGGGAGGAAGGAACACAAAGCAAGACATCCTACTTAAAAGCACTTCTCAGTATGGCCACCTGAAACATGAGAAACCAAACGGTAGAGCCAACCAGTGAAAACTCTAGCTAATGGTATAGCCATAAATGGGCAGAATCCTAATAATGCTGGGGAGAAACAAAAATGGAAAGGAAAGAATTAGTAACCATACCATTACTGAAGGGGTAGATAAAAACCAGGTAGGGATAAACAGAGTACAGTGACTTCAGCAGTTAACACTGGGAGGGAACATGGAGAGCTAATAGAGGCATCATGGTAGGCAATTTATCACACAACTTGGAATCATAGGCAAATTAACATAAAAGATACTACACCTTCATAAATTAAAAAAAGCAAAAAGTTAGATTTAAAAAGCAACAATATTGATGAGAGAACCTGAGAAAAATGAAAGTGAAATGAAAGACAGGAAGATGATCAACAGTGAAATAAATTTTGTTTTTGAAAACAAAGATTTTCAGAAACTAAACTGTATACATTGAGTTTTTCATAGTCCTTGCAACTCATTTTTTAAAATACGCTTATTATCTGGTATATAGCTGAAAAAATCATGTGCATGTTATGCTGCAGAGAAAGAACAGAGTAAGAGGTAATTGCTGCAAACTTTCATCATGGATGAAGGTACAATAAAGACCTTCCCTCAAGGAGGCACATAGATGAGAGCCTAGGATAAAAGGTGTGGTAGTAAGATAGCAAAGAAGGACACTTATTCTGCCTGAGAAAATGGCTAGAACAATTTGCAAAGCTAGTTGTACAGCCTTATTTTGCATGTTTAAATTAAAAATTGCAGTAGAAAAGTCATTTTCAGTTAAATCTGAATACAAAAATATCTCATTTAACAATACTGTTCCTCTAGTGGTTTGCTGTTTAGATATGAATGCAGCTTCTCTCCTGGCTCATTATCAAATAGAAAGCAACTGTATCATTGGAGAAGAATATCATATACTGAATAATTACAAATGCTCAGTTGACAGTCCTAAACTGCAAGTAAAACTTTTTAATTATTAAAATAGATGAGCAAAATATATTTCCATTGTAAAAACAGATCATTCCAAAGAGTCAAAATAAGATAGCATGAGGATAACACCCTCAGGAGGCAGATGTGGAATTAGTCAGAGCTATAATGACAATATAAAAATTTATCTTCAGGAGATGAGGGCTGACCTTATCAAGTAACCACCAGAAAAGTGTTCCTTACTGAGGGTAGATAAGTTCCACCCCTCCAAACTGCATATTTTATAATCTGCTTATGCAGCAACTCATCCGTACAGCTGTCCTTTCATTTTAAATCCACCTGCTGTTTTAGTTGCTTCTGCTATTGATAGCCAAAGTGCAACAAAGTACTGCATTGGGTCTATACGACAAAGAAGAGGGAAAAATAGACCAAGCCCCCACTATTCTGAAAGTAACAGTGAAAAAGGCTGCCTTTCTCTTTAACTAAATGCTCTTACTTCATACCCTATTTCTGAAATCCTGGGGCAGGAAAAGAGAGAGGGAAATTATTTCTAGGGGATAAGTGATGCAATGCAAATTATGCAACTTAAACTGCATTATATACATAATATTGTTACACCCATCTCAGTCTGGCAAACATCTCAATGTTAACAGGCCCCACAGTTTATCCAGCTGGGCACAAGGTCAGGCTGAGAACATCTCATGGTAGGTTCCATTGTGGTCCTATAAACTGTGCCTTGTCAGTCAAATCAGTCACTTAAAGAAATGAAACAGTTACTTGGTTAAATGACTGTTTCCCCTGGCTGTTAGACAAAGTGCATTACATCTCCAAGCACGTGATCAAATGATTGAGAGTTTGACCTAAATTTACTTACTGTGCTAAACAACCAAAGGAACAAAAGGAATTGCGCCTCAGTGCCTCTTGTCAGCTACACAGAATATCTGCGTGTGTAACTTCAGAGGAAAGGTAGTTTTGTAGCAGTCTGTGCCTGCTCACTGGAGCACCTGCAGTTCTGGCGACAAAGACATTTCAGGGAGTTTGGGTTTGTTTGGTTTTTTTTTCCTCGAAGCTTTATGCCAATTGTTTTTTGCACTTTCGGGCCCCTAAGATGATATGCTTTAGAGGTTCCTTGACATCAACATAGCCAAGCTTGTGTGGAATTTCCACTTAAAACAAATTCACTTTGAATCCTTACAAAAATACCAGCCTAAAAGCAGTCCTAAAAGCAGTCTCAAAACAGCAGAAGTACAACCAGATCCTAGTCTCACACATTTGAAAGCCAGACTAAAAACATAAGCATTTTTTTTAGAAATGTGCTTTCTTGAGGGGGAGGGGACATTCTGAAAATTTCATAGACTCCCTTGGTTTCTGGAGCACCTGCTAGAAGCTATTAGCATGCAGCCATTTGAAAACAGGTTGAGTTCTTTTATCATGATGTCATTTAAAAGAAAGCTGGCAAAATACACACTCAGTTAACAAGCCTGGGTATTTCCAATTGAAATTCAAATGTTTTGGACACCCAACTCTCTTCAGTTCCTTTATAAATAGATTTTCATCTTCTGGTAACAATAGTTTTTCAGTCTGTAGCACCCCTCAATGTGTGGCTTGTAGCCATTTTGAGAAGCAGCAGGGAATGAGCAACAAAATAGTCCTTATGTGCAAAGCAGAAAACACATGTCTGTGCCTTTATTTGGTCTCCTGCACCTCAGAGTAACCTGCAGTTTGACAGGGAAAAACAAGGACTACAGAGGAAACACTATAAAGGGTAACAAATCCAGACGCGAGAGTTTAGAGAAGTCCAAGGACTAACGTGACTAGGGACTGATTTCACTGAAAGCGGCACCTGATTCCGGTCTACGAGATCAGAGGTTTGGCCCATTTTAAAATAAGCTTTGGCACCATGGTGTGGGCAAAGCTTGTCAGAAGAGATCACCCCCCAAGACTAGATGCCTTGGCAGGGGTACTAACAGCAGGATAGGGAAAAAGGGCACGAAAAAGGACTTTCTGCTCATGAACGCAAAGCTCATACTGACCCACTTGGATAACTGCATACACAAGTACAATACCTGCGAGCGTAAGTGGCTGTGCTTGCAAAGGTCATTTGGTATACTCATTTTTCTCCTGATGTTGCTTTGCTCTTTAAAGTTCGGCCCATTATAATATTTAAATTCACTAGTTGCGCTCAGTGTAGAAAGCTTTTTCACTTGGCAGAAATATAAAACAACAACAAAAATAAGCTTCATACACATACCTCCCCTCACACATTCAATCTCAAAACCTCTTTCAGCTCCAGCTTCCTCTTGACTCCTATTGCCATGCTCAGAGAAAAAAGCTTATTCTCGACTAGCCCTATAACCACTTTTCTTTCAGAAAAATGCCATCCAAAGCTTGGCATTAACTGTTAAAGATTTGGGGAGGTTGATAGGTTTTCTTCTTTGTTTACTTTTCTATGAAAATACATTCTTACCAATATAAACTTCTTTTTTCCCCAAGATGTAAAAGGAAAGGATTGAGAAAAGAACAAACTTATTCCAGATCCTAGGCACCACCCAGTTTTATTTACAACAAAACCCAGCAACAGGAGATTCAACAAAAGGAAGGGTGAGGGGAAGAGGCACACATCCTGACACACTGACAGTATGTTGACAAACTTCTTTCAGCATCAAAAAGATTCTTTCTTTCTGCAGTTCATTTAAAGCTCTTGCTCAGGGTTTTTGAACAAATGGGCCATTGGCAGGCCCTCAGGAATTAATTTTCAAAAGAACTATAGGCCCCAAAAGAGCATTGCTTAAAGATAAACATTTATTTCTGTGAGTCACCCCCATCCCCTAGCCACACTTCAGATGCTTGAGAAGATGAGCATCTGAGTCAAGGTTTTAAAGGCACTTTGAATATACCTCTGGAGGCTCAAAAATGTCTTAAATCTATTTCCTTGATAGAGAATACTATGATGCAGTGAACATTTACCCTACACTGCAGATTATTAAGCCTGGATAACAATTCCCTGCTGCCAGCACAGTGAAGTTCTTCCTACCTGCCCCAAGCCCCACATCTCTCCCCACCCCCACCCCCAGTGATGCAAATCTATGCTCTTCATATACCAAATAAAAATCTACAATCAGAGACAAGGGAGCTGCTTGCAGCTGAGCTGACAGTGACAAACTTCAGGTTATACAAAAGATCTCCTTACAAGCTATGCCAAGCAGTATTACAAGCAAAGCCAGCAATGTGAACCAGCAGCCCTCTAGTTCTCACTGGCTGTACTATATCCCTACCTTCAGCAAAAATCCTTCAGGGCAGCAAGAACAGCAGTAAACCTGTCATTAACAGCCACAGTACTGACACATCAGCGACTCTCCCATGTCAGCTACAATCTTTAATTCAGCTGTGTGCCTCTTTGGGGAGAACTTTTGTCGGTTGTCTGGAAATAGAACACGTACATCGGTCCCTCATAAGCATATACAAGCCCTCCAGGGCACAAATAAACAAAACAGTCTTATTCTTTGGTAAATCATGTTGATTTTTTTAAAAACAAGCCAAAAGAAACCTTTGTGAATAGTCCTATATATGAACTAGCATGGTATAACTTACATGCAACTGTGTCATGTAGAATAAGCCACTATCACTCATTTCCTTTCCCTACACCAGAACTGGAAAACAGATTATTTTTACCACATGCTTGACACAGAACTGTTTCCAAAGTGAATAGCTAAAGTCCTTGAATCACAGCCAAACAATTGGCTAAAACCCTAGAAACCTACAGATCATTACCTTGGCCATTGGCATCTAGAAGCAAAAAAAAAAAAAAAAAAAAAAAAAAAAAAAAGGTCTCTTCCTTCCTTTGTGCCACTGTCAATATCAGTTAAAAGCAACCACCACAAGTAGGGAAGCATATATGTTCAGCAATCCAAGATGCTATCCGTTAGATAACAGTTCATTTTAAAGCATCTAAAAAGATAAGAGTTTCATAAAAGTAACTTTTTGGTACAGCCAAAGCATTTATACCACAGCTGAGTGGTAATGCAGTGGCATTTTGGTAAAGTAACACAAGCTTTAGAGAAACTTGGAACATCAAGGCAGGAGTTTTGAGGCCTCTGAAATCACTGAAGGTTACTCATTTCTCTGGCTACTTAGAATATAGCTGCTAAGACACAGCACATGGAAGGGAGCAGGGAGGTAACAACAGTATCAGAAACATACTTGGTAACTTGGTTAAGAGGCAGAAGAAATAAGAAGTGTACACCTCTGCAAGTCACAGTCCTCCACAGCTCTTAAGTCTGTAGGAGATTATTTCAGGAGATTATTTCTGAAAGCTTGATTACCTAAGTAAACTCAGAAGTCCAAATTAACCTAATGGATTACTTAAAGCATTAAATCCTTGTGTGGATACTCTCATTCAGAATTATGGTGGACCTAGTTTTATTAATCTTGCATTCATTTTCAAGATTAACTATTTGGAAGGGTAGACTTCTCATCAATTATATGCCCCCTTCTTACAAGTATTTACATAGTAAATCCAAGAGGAACAAAGGTGTGACTGAGGCTACAACAACACTGTACATGAGTATAAAGCACTAAAGAAACAGTAGATACAAACAAATGCTGCTGTTATCTCCAAAATGGCACAGTCATGTCCCCACTCCGCATGCTGGCTTTCCACAGAGTAGCAAACCAAAGGCAAAGCCTCAGTCCCCATCTTTAGAGCAATCAAAAATGTAAGCCCAGGGCCTACAAAAGTTAGCCCTTGGCAAGATGCTGAAGACCATGAAGGATAACCTGACTTTTCTGAGGCAAAAGAACGTTCTCCCAAAAAGAAGCTCATTTTGCAGAAGACAGAGGGTTCACAAGAGCCAGCAAAATCTGGAAATAGCTTCTCATGGGAATCAAAGTCTATGACAAGTCTAAGGACATAATGGCAACAAACTAAGACAGTGCTTAAAAGCATATATATGCCAAACAAGACACTTCACTCCTGACTGTAGGAAAGAAGATGAAATAAAAATCATATGATGGCTGTTAATGAATACACTGTATTAAGGTATTAGGTCATTAGTGTAGAACCTGTAGTGAATAGATTGACTTAAAAAGGCTTTGTCAGCTCCAGCCCAGAAAACAGCTGGCTGATTTCTTTTGAATAGCTCAGCAGAAGCGGCTTATTTGGGGAAAAAAAAAAAAGCAGTAAAAGAAAAGGATAGAGTTGTTCAGGGCCTTACAAAAGAAATACTAACTTGATATGACAGGAATAAGGAGAGGAAGCTGAAGAAGGGGCAATTCAGACAGAGGTAAACTAAGCTATAGAAAAGGTTAGCTCCCATCATCTAAAAAAAGATACCTTTGCATATCCAGTGCTGACAAAATTCTTATTTTGACCATGGAGTAAGCATCATGATCTCTCCAACGAAGCAGTGCTGTCAGCCACACATTGGACATATGTATACAATGATGTAAGTCTTCACTAGTGTGACAAATTTTTATGCTATGTACACAAATATATTACAAAATATAATCTATAAGCAAGTTATATACTCCATATGATATGTCAAGCATTGAACGTTTTTAAGAGCATCTGAATTTTGTTTGTTCCTTAAATTAGAACTATTTTAAAATCATTTCCTTTGCAAAAATTTAGTAGTGGTGATTTGCACAGAAGACAAAGAAAACCATAGAAAGCTCTAAATTGACCTAAGATAGTTTTCCTGCTAAAATAATTCATATAAATTCTAAAAAAATGCAACACGTCTTTTGAGAGGTTCTCTTCATTAGGTTTGCTCAGTTTTATCTCAATTTGGTTAAATGGGTGAAAAGTTCTGCATTTATCTCCCTGTCCTTCCCCCAAATTATTTTCAGCAAATCTTTCATGTGATAATATGAACCCAGAACTGCCAGTCAATATATAAATGTGCCATAAGATTCCCATATGAGAGATTCAATGTTTTGAAAGGAAATTTAAAAATCAAGCATCATTTTTAAACAAGGATTTGAACCCTGCTTCCTATTTTGCACTGCAAATTCCTCCAAACACACCTTATAGTGCTTAGCCATCGTAGTCACCATATTTCTGATCCATCTCACCTACAAAGGGATTATTTTTTACTAAGATAGCCTGACCTTCTTGGATCCTGCTAAAACATGCTTGCTAAAGACAGCTCCCTCCTTCCACAACATACAACATTTTTCTCATGAATGAACTTGATAGTGCTAGCAGCAGGTGTTCTGGGAGAAAATAAAACATCTAGGAAAAGATACCTTGCTGTCCCATGTATTCTTAAGGTATCACTGATGCACACTTCTATAAAGACTTCAAATTATACAAGCTGAACAATATGTAATGTTATCTGTTTGCTTTACACACATTTCAAGACTAACCAAGAACAAACAGTTGTCACAATGAGCAACTTCAGATATATTTGTTTGCCAAGTTTTCCTGCCTCCCCCCACAATTATACTTGAGACAAGGGGTTTTGTTTAAATGAAAACCCGTTTTAGTATCCTCTGTGGAAGAATCCTCCACTTTTTTTCCCTCAAGAAAAATTCCCCAAATCCTCCTATAAAAAACAGGCATGACATTACTACTACAGGAACAATTAGACACACAGAGAAGACAAACACATACGGAGAAGTGGAAGTGGGGCCACCCTTTTTTGCAGCAGCTCCCCACAGAAGATCAGCTAAGCTGCTCTGCCCAACTACATCCCCAGATGCCCGAACAGGCATCTCCAGAGGACAATCCAGTCCATCTAGAGTAATTAGAAAAGCTGTAAGAAAATTGACTTCTTTTTCTTCCACTGGGTGATACGGAATAAGGGGAGGTGGGAAGAGTCAAAATAAAAAGGTTGTTTTCAATTTGAAGAACTGAGTTCTTTTAAGAGAAAACAAATAAAAACCTAAAAGGGAATCTTCTAGATGACATATTTAGCCTTTTTCAGATTTTTTTTCCAAGGTTTTCTCTGCATGCTGAAACAATTCAATGTATCAGACACAAATTTATGAAATGGTTCTGTTGACCCAAAATAGCGCACCTTGGTTAAAAATAATTTCAGTGAAAAATTCACTCTACACAGAGAGGAGTTACAGGAAATAGCTGATGCATGCCTGAAAGACAAGAATTATACGAGGATCAGCAAGGAAGTCTCGCCTGATTTGTTAGATGGAACTATGAACCGAATTCTGAACTTAGAGAAATTCTTTCATTAAAGACTTTCACCATATCAAAGCTCTGCATCTGGAGTTCCTCAACAGCTGAATGAAAATCAGCATTTTAAATGCAAAGAGTAAAGGAAGGATACTATAGGTCAAATACTTGGTTACCTACAACCAAAAATAGTCAGCTGCTTTTATACTATATTAAAAGTTTTTGAAACCTGACAAAGCAGAGGATTCAAACAAAGCAGATTAGAAACATGACTAGAATCCATCACAAAATTACCTAAGGATAAAAATATATATATTTTTTTTTTAACTGTGATGCATGAGTCTGATCTTTAGAAGCAAGCCATTTCTTTGGTGGGAAGAAATTCAGATGAGAGCTTGTATCTCATTGCATGCCAAGTTTTGGCCTCTTATGGTACAAACTGAATCAACTAGATGCACTTAATTCTATCTGTCTGTCAAAACTCATCACTGCTTTTATTTTCAGTCTCTTGATTTTCATTTGGCATGGATATTTTGATTTGTACAAAAATACAGCTTATATTGATCCAAGATGTTCTCATCTGTAACATGATATTAACAGGGTTATGCCAAAAAGGACAATATTTAGAAAATGTGGCAACCTAAAAAATTTCTTCTGATATACCAAGTAAAAATATAAAATCTGAAAAATTAAGTTTTGTGATGTAAAAATATTATTTTAAAATATCTTTTTTGGTCAAATTATTATCAAAAATTAAAGGGACATGAGCTTGATTTCAAAATGTAATTCTGTAATTAAGCTTATATTCTTAGACCAAAAGAAAACTAAAAAATTATCTGCTCTTGTCTGTAATACATAATTAGCCCTCCCACACACATTTGCTAATACACCTATCAATGAATTGAGAGTGAATTTTGTGAAAGGAAACAAGCTTATAGATCTGGAGAACAATGTATTCAACCACAGAATAGATGTACAGCAGAAACAAAATTAGTGCAAGCTTTCACTTACTTCACTGTGGGCCTGAAAAAAGCCTTTATGTAGATGCCATTATAGTTCCAGTTCTCATAAGCCTTTATTGTTGTTGCATCCTATTGGGAAAGCTAGCAAGAATGTCCACTTGCTTGTTTTTGTTTTGTGGGAACATAGAACATCTTATATAGTTATGTCAATAAGCACCAAACAGCACCTGGCTTACATCTGCATAAAATATTGATCCAGTGCATGCTCTCTTTAAAATTCTCTTGGTAAGATTTGAAACAGTAGGACTATTATCTCTCTCAGACCAAAATGACCTTCCATTCAAGACAAGTCACTACAAGTTATCACCAGAATCCTCACCTAAATAAACTGTCTCCTGAAAATGCTTACTACTTTAGTAAAGCTGGAAAAATTTGGTTGTAGAGATGAAAGGAATGAAGAGCTGAGAGTCAAAAGGTGGGACTGGTTGGGAAGAGAAACTAGTGCTACTGTCCAGCTGGATGGAGCTTTTCACAGGAATGCTCCCTATATGCCATATGCTATGAAGAAGTCAGAATGGATATATCCCATGAATTGTGCATGGATAAAAATACTAGAGCCTGTTACCTAGTAATATGTTCATTTGTAAGTCTGTATCACCAAGAGACACCCTGGGGGAAGGTGAAGATGATGCCTATAATAACATCCAATCCTGATAATGTTAGGCTTGGAAGAAAAACTCATCGTACTGTTAAGGAAGCATTCTTTCCCTACAGCAGAACAACAAGATACTGACTATCACAGTCATTGCCCATAGGAAGAAAAGCCACTAAGAGCCATGAAGGAGAGTGTCTGAAGGCTCAGGAAAAGGCCAGTTTATCTTGGACTGACCACCAAAGGAAGGAAGAAGAAGAAGAGCACAGCTTATCAATCAGGTACTCTCAAATCAGCAATGGAAGAACGAATGTACCCCAATCTGTAGATGTTTTTCTGGTCATTTATATCTGATGTTCAGGCTCCGAGGGTCATTGTACTACAATGAAAAGTCCTCAACAAATATGCTGAGGAACACTGCCTTTACCTGAATCCTGATCAGACAACTTTAAAAGGTACCTGGGAGTCTTGTTTGGATATGTAACCTATATTTAACATATATATGTATGATCTGTGTGTGATAAGGCAGTCTTAAGCATAGAGAGAATCTCTGCACCTGGATTCACCCTTTGGATATTTTGCTTCTTTTTCTCCACAACTTAATGTCAATGAGAATTGTACGTATCTGAATCCCACACAGTACAATCTGCAACACACTTAACTCAACCAGAGTCTTGATTAGACTTCCGTGTTTCGTCTGTCTCTGAAGTGGGAAAAGCTACACATATGGGAATAGGTGAGAAGATTTAAAAAAGGACTAGTGAAAGTATTATGCAGCTTAATAATGCCATGTGATCAGAGTCGATTCCTCTTCAAGTCAGACCGAAGAGTTTCTGTTGACTGGAACGGAGATTATGGACCAAGTTACGCTGACCACTCAAGGCATACAAACCTTTCTAGTACTACTCAGCCAAACACCCACGAAACCAAAAATAGGGTTGTTCTGTTGTTTTGTTATTTAAATAAGCAGACCATTCTTGGATCATTTGTTCAGACGCAGTTTAATATCTGAAGAGTCATATACATTCCTCACCTTCATGGAAATAAAATACAAAAGTAACTCCACCACATACACACCCTTTCTCTCCTATCTAAACATAAGCCAAAAAAACTGGAGTAGAAAAATTTTCTTATCCAAAACCCTAACCTAAACAAATTCTCTGAGTTCCAATTCTCAGGTCCAAAACTCCAAGAGAAAGGAAGTTGAGTCTTTGACCCCAAAAGCCAGATTCTTAATTAGTACAAACCTCAAAGTTCCAAATTCATCTAACATGGATTACTGCTTCCAACTGTTGAAGCAAATTTAGTATATGTCAGCGGCACAGCATACCCTCCTATAAGTGAAAGGAGAACAAAGGAAAGCTGGATTTTGAATGCATAGAGGTAGAGACTTGTTTTGTTTTGTTGTGACTTGAGACTGATTCAGGGGCACACATCAATTATGATTCTTTGAATATTTACTAAAAAGGTGGGAAATGCTTAAGAGTGGTAAGGAAAAAACTCCCAAGAACAACAGGCACGTAGAAATGCATACACCATATTTACAAACAGAACTATTTTAGGTTTCATAGTTCCTCACCCTCCAATAGCAGAATGGTCTTCTAGTTATGCTTTCTGGAGCTTTACCTTTGGCAACTTTTTTGTTGTTGTTGTTAAATAAAAGAGAATGCTACACTATAAATAAATAAATGAACAAACGTGAATGGCCTTAACATGAAAATCTTTCTGTGATTCCAATCTCACAATTAGTCTCGTTGCCCCTTTCCTCCCCCTGCCCTGCAGAGAGTTGCTGTATGTAAATGTATTCCATCACTACAACTTCTTTCCTTCACCTTAAGAGCCCATTTTCTGTTCTAGTTTTGCCTCCTTCCTCTTCTGTGTGGTTCGTTTTCTGTTTACCAATTTCTTTAAATATTCTTCTGAGAGAGAATAAAAGAATATATGTGCAGGTTGAAACATCCAGCCGTGGCTCCACAGGCATGGGCCTCACATATGGAGCTGGACCTTATGAAAAGAATGTAAGCATACAATTATCACATTATAACCACATCCTGATTTACATTACTGCTTCTAGTTTATGCAAAACAATGAATTTTAAAGGTGATCTACAAAGAAAAAGCCAGATCAAAGCAGAAACCTAGTACAGAAGAAGAAAAAAAAAAAAAAAAAGCAAACTCAAAACAGCCTTAATCATTTTGGTCTTTCTTATACATCATAAAGGAATGAAGAAAACAGAAGTCTTATGAAAGACCCCACTAAAAACACTAAAAATAATTTTCCCAATATTGATCTATACACTGCCTTCTAACTTCTTATACCCAGGTTTCTCAATGAAAAAATCTTCACATGCTTTCTCTCGCACCCCAATAATTTCTGAAGCAATTGGTTAATTTTCTCAAAGATAGTCACTTCCATCAAACTTTATGATAATAGGTAGTTAAGGAGAGGAGGGAGACTATCAACACCTCAGAGAAAGGCTGTAACTTGCCTTCAAGCCTTACTAGACACCAGAAAAAGCACGCGTGGCAGAGGTGCTGCAATTGCCTTGTCTGCAGAGAAATCTTTAGTTGAACCTCATATCTTCATAGACACCAAAAACTCCAGCTACTCAGCACAAATCCACAAGAAACCAGGGCTTATTTGTTGTGCTGCTGGTGGAGTGACTTGATTAAGAACTGCTTTCATAGTTTTTACAATGCAGTTCAACTAACTTATAGACCTGATTAGCTGGTCTAATCATCTCATTTAACTAATCTGAATTCCTTTCCCTCATTCTACCCTCCTGCAACATTCAGTTGTGCTTTGAAGACAGAGGCAGCATTTATCACATCTGCAAAACAACTGGGACATGAACAATTCCTCCTATGCAAACCTTATGAAACATTCTTCAAAACCATCCAACCATCAGAACATAAAAGTTTATTAAAAAAAAAAATCTCACCACGTAATTTAAGCACATGACAATTGTGATAGAGTGCATAAGGTGACACAGATGTCTCCCTTCAGGTTATCTTCTGCTAGATGTCTCAACTAGCAGATTTGAGTGGTAAAAGGTATACGAAACTCTCATAAGTACGTTCAGTGGCCACAGCCATTTTTTCCCTGCACTGGTGTTTCATTATTGTATATTGGTAGTACTGAACAAACATAAAACACTTTTAGAATGGAAAGAAAACTTTACAATAGCCAAAGTATCTGCTTGTCAACCACGCTGTTCTAGTTTTGGCAACAAGAGAATGAGAATTGGTTGTTTAAGAAACTATTTATTGTTTAAGGGCTAAGCTGAATAGTAGACTTGAAAAAAAAAAAAAAGAAAAACACAAGTTGCTGCATGAAACACGGTGCAAGTCTGCATGCCATATACAGGCACTAGGAATTTTGTCAGTGTGCAGAACCAAAGTTATTCTTGGGGTAAATAATCCGTAGTAAGTACAGTACAGTAAATGTACAGTATGTACATTTAAATGAATTTGAAAGTGAGGCTTTCATTTTTTATATTTCCCCATAGTTGAGAGTACAATACAATTTAGCAAATGAATTAAAGCTTTTACTCCTGACATACTGTTGCACAGAAGAGCAACAAGGGATTCATAATTAGATGAATAGGTGATTTCTCCTTTCCCTGCATATATGAGCAAGAGTAAGCCATTTTTGAGCTTGGTTTGGTTTTAAAACAGCTTTGATGATTCAAGTAATATTCAACACGAAGTAGCATCACAGAGTCTCTTATCTGGTTTTGGTGAACTAAAAATTGAAGGCAGTGTTAGCTAACAGCAATACACTGAAATAATCAGTCCCCTAAGTATCACCTCTTGTATCAAACACTGAAAAAGGTATTAATGGGATTTACTTCTTAATTAAGGCTATAATCATTCTCCAGAAAAGGCCCAATCTTGGTGGTTTTTCCTTAAACTTTGTAAAAAATACACATAAATAATCTATCTTAAAATTAGGGTCTGAATTAAAGCTGCTCTACAAAATTGACAAGGAGGAGGCATTAATCTATTGTATATCTTAAGTATATAATACCTATATGCAATCAGCAAAGTTCAGAAGTATAATTTATCACAATTTGTGAAAAGAACACAAACACTGATTACATTTTAAGATTAGTTGGTCACACTTGCCGGCACTTAATTTTGCAGGCACTGTCTGTACTAGCAGATATGTTAAACAATATCAAAAGTTTTGTGGAGACTTTGAAAACATGATTACCTCAATAAAAAACCTGAACAGATTTCTTACAGTCTTACAGATTTCTCATGTCTTAATTTTTTTTTTAAATAACATTCTTAAAAGTGTATGTCCTCCAAGCATGGATGTGTACCTGCAACTTCCAGTTCTCCTTGGAAGGTCATTTGGCAGGACGAGGGGGTGGGTCGTAATTAAAATATATAGTTATCAGACATTCTCTCTTGAAATAACAATTCTAATTGTCATCCTCACTAACAATACATTAGTTGACAAGTTCCAATATAAATGTTGATGTTTCCAAAGAGAAGGACCAAAAAGACAAACAAGAATCTACTAAGGACAAGTGGGAGTTTAATAGCTCTTATAGTCTCAACTAATGAAACTGCATTAAACTGATTAATTGATTAACTGATTAGTTGATTAACTTTTTTCTTCTTCTTTTTCTGCTTCCTACTCTTGCATGTCCACTGTACCATACTAAGTAACTGCAGGTAGCAACCTCGTCAGAATAAACCTGACTCTAATGAGGAGGAAAATGCAATACACATTAACTGAATTGCAGGAAACAGCTACCAGACAGAAGTTACTGTAAAGTGTTTGGAAAATATATGGAAGGAAGAAGTCTACATGCACTTGCCTCAAGCCCTGATTCAGTGCAGACCTCAACTCCTATTAAAGTGAAAGAGCCTAAGCACCCGCAGCACGTTACATCTTACTTCCATGGTAAGTGTATATAATGACAAACATTTCACAGAGGATCTCTCTCATTCCTTCGTTTTACCTAAATCTTAAATACATTTGTACTGGTGTTTATACTCCATTCCTCAGATCCACTCATGATCACTGTCAGAGCCTACTTCAGTATGACTCATCACAGCTTATGTTACAGATTTATATACTATTGTTTCTTGGAACCCTTCATGGTTTTCCTCTTTTCTTTTGATATTTAAAGGAAGACAAACAAACAACATACGTTCCTCTTCAGTATCTACCCGAAATCCCCATGGCTGCTAATGGCATGGGCATTAAGACAATAGCTTTGAATACTTAACAGCACGGATATTTCACGAACACTGGGTTTACAAGGACTCATTCTGTATCTTTCTCCTTACTGCATAGCAACCTATTACAATGCAAGTGTTGCTTGTTTTGCTTAACACACACACAAAAAAATTATAGGCGCCAATTGTTTTGAATTCCTCAGCTATCCCACAGAGGGGAGTTTGCACCAGACTGGAGCCAAAAAAACAGTGCAGATTATCATGATACTGTTTACTGATCTAACAACATGCTAAACTACACTCTACCATTGGACAGAATGTCCTACTGCAAAATACAACTGAAATATCTATTTCTCGCTACTGATACCAAGCCTTCCCACAGTATACAGTGAACTACATGCCCTCTGAAGCTGATATTTGTCCTTATCTTTGCCTTTAGTCAAGGCATTCCCCACAGTTCCAGAAGTGCAGACAAATCTGTAAATATTTATGCAGCATGGAGACAGCCCAAGTGCCACCATCCTGCCTGCTTAGTGCTTCAAATTTTATTCCTCCTGTCTTTCATATTCTCTCTCCCTTCCCTCTGACTCCTAGATTTTAATTTTAGATTCAGACAATTTAGAATTGCTGTACCTAATAAAAAATGGTTCAGGATGTTTTCCTCCTCTCCTCCCATTAAAAAAAATAACAATCACCTACCTTACACACATTTCTAATCCTGTGCACTATATGCTAATGTCAGCTGAATTGTTACCTACGGTGCAGGACTGAAATCTGCTATGGTGCTGTGTTTTTCAGTTAAACATTAGTAAGATATTCATTAAATAAGCCCCGTTACCATCTAGTTACCTACTATTTGGGATTTTTGCCTACTTTTTTTAATGTGATATTCTTGCACATGTGTGTACAGACATGTAGTAAGAGTACAAATAACTTTTCTGCCGGTTGGGCAATTTCAGTGAAACCGAACTTGACTGTTATGTGACATCAGGGAATCCACAGAGGCTGGAGTTCACTCCTTGCTCGGCAGCAGAGAACTTAACCACTGGGTGCATATTGCCACGAATAAGTCCTGCTGCTGCTCACAGAATTACTTCTGCTTGCTAGAGCTGCAGTGAGACGGAAAAAGCAAAGGGTTGAGATCCCTTGGAGCAAATTTTTTTTTCTCCTGGTTACATTTACTCCCAGCTGCTGAGGGCAAGGGAGGGAAGAGCAGGAGAAAGCAGGGAGGGGAAGATATTAAAATCAGACTAGGTGAGACACTTTTTAGAGTACAGTCTTACTCTAAAAAAGCTCCTCTGAAAGATGGTTCAGAGAACAAAGTTATGCTCTTGCTCAGAATCACCCTCTGGAGGTGTCTGCCTCTCTCCCCATCAGCCTAAGAGGAAGGTAACCCTGGAAATGAAGTGGCTACAGTTATATGCTGTGAATATCACGATTTACATCTTCACAAGTAACTTTTAGCTGGGTCTAGTCTTAAAGTATAAACATGGACACAGTCAAGTACTTCAGTGTACAGTAAGCTGGCTGTGTCAACAAAAAAATCAGGTCTAGAGGTGAAAACATACTCAGTTGCCCTATTTTGTGCCCAAAACATGGATGCAAAGCAAAGATGATGATTAAAAAAAACTAACAACAACAAAACAAAAAAAACTAACTTTCTGAGGAGCCCAGAGACCTCACAGTAACTATGTATGCTATTTTCTTCATCAATGAAACATCTGCTGCAAGGGAGTCTTCAGAATAATAAGGCTACAGCTTTTCCTACGACTACTCTACAGTTTGACTGTAGGATGGCACAGCTTGCCACTGTTAAAACTGAACATGAATTAGACAAAATATGTATCCAGTATGTTAAAGCAACAGCTGAAATTTGGTATTAGCTTGTTTGAATTTCCACCAGCACCTTAACATTTGGATGCATATTTGAAACTTATTTAGAAATAGAATCAAAGGTGTGTACCATGCAGCAGATTTTCATGCATATCCTTCTTTTCAGCAGTGATAATCTGTCTGAATAACCTTATATTTTAGTAATTACTTCCTTCCAACTTAAAGTGGGAAAGCTATGGAAAAGGAGGCAAAAATAGCTTTGCTATTCATCTACATTCAAATAGCATCCAAAGTATTTACACACTTTAAGGGATACCAAAAATAAAGCTACACTGTCCCAAAGCAATTATTTCATACCACCTCCGCAGCATATGACCTGCTGTTCCATATGAATGGTCACATTGAGCCAGACAGAAGGTCTGTTTTTTCTGACGCCAGCCGGTAGCAGACATGCAAGGAAAGAGCACAAGAGCAGGGCAAGCATGAACTGATAATTCACCAGCGTATCCTCTGGCTTTCAGAAACTTTCTGAGTCACAGGGGATGTCTTTGCATTCAGTAGGCCTTAGTGGACTTTTCCTCTATTACTTGGTGTCATCGTTTCTGAACCCAAGCATACTTCAGGCATTTGCGCTGCTGCATGGCAGTGAGTTCCCCCGGAACTGCCTTCTTTCTTGTATGCTTCCAACCTGCCACCTGACAATATCATTTGAGGCTCCCCAACTCTTTGAATAAGTGTGTTTACTTGTTCCTTAATCACCATTTCTAGATGCCCAGGATTTTATAGTCTTCTATCATATCCTCTTCACGGTCATGTCCTTCCCAGCTTCAAGTATCCTAGGTTAATTGGCTGGGTTTTGTGTGGAAGTCATTCCACATCTCCGAGTGTCTCTGTCACCTTTCACTGTACATTTTGTAATGAGAAATGGGGAAGGGAAAAATCAGAAGTGCTCCAAGTTTACAATGGGGTTTCACAGAGGGCTTTAAATAGAGATGACTATTAACTCTGGTTCTTGGTCAAGACTAGAAAAACAAGGCCCCTGCCACCTCAGGGGGCCTCACACTGGCTAATTCTAAATGAACTAGCCCAGAGACAGGAAGCACCTCAGCTTATTAGAGCAGCACTCTACCAGTGCTAATTAACCCAGCTAAAAAAATTTAAGAAGCAGTTTGAGCTAAGTAAAACAAACATGTTTCATACACATTCTTCTGGCCATCTTTTCTCCCAGTTTCCACTCTCCCAGAAAGCTGTCATAAAAGGCTCCCTCTCTGGAGTCTTGCTCTGTTTTAGCTCCACTCATCTTCCCTCCCCCAGATTCCAACACACACAGAAACTATTTCTGCAGTTCCTCTTCTCTAGCTCTCATATGCCTGGCTTCTGCCCAATAATTTTATAGCAAGGAAAATCCCCATTTAACTCTTTTCTGAGCCTCTACCTTTTAGGTTTCTTCCTCTTGGAATGCCTTCCCCTCTGTCCTTAAGTCTTGCCTTTAAATCTCAAAAATGAGAAATAACCTGGGAGAAGGAAGATAGAATTGAATGAAAAAAGACAAATGTATATAGTCAAAGATATCAGGCAATGATTTTTATGACCCCTTGAATCAAAAACAAGTCAATAAAAAGTCAAGGTCTATATCATATGGAGACATTTTGAAGAACATAAATCACTCTTAAGTAGGGTGGGAAAAATGTAAGTTCTGCTTGAAGTAAGCTAAAGAGGTCAATATTATCATTTCCTAGGACCAGAAAACTATATCCTTATATGCTAGGAGTCGAGAACTTCGTAACAGAATATTACAGACCCTAAAACTGCATCTCAGATTGCACTCCTAGCATACAACTTACTTTATATTAAAGGAAGAACTAATTTCACAGTCAGATTTCCAGTCAATATTTAATGTCATAAGACAGGAGGACAACAGTGCAAAATCTAGCACATTTTCATCGGACATATTCTGAATGTACTGATTCTACCAGAGCAGTTGCTGTAAAATCAGCAAAAATGCCATTGTTTTTATAACTTTGCTACCTTAGAAACAGACTTATGAAATAAAAAAAGGCTTCTGAAATGATCATTTCCATTTTATTAGTACGGAAACTATTTAACTGTCTCTCTTCTCCTCCAGTTTTTAATTTGCCCTGCACTACTCAACAGGAAGATGCATGCATACACAGTTGAAATTGAAAAGTTATGCACATTTCCAAGCTCTGTTACAGCACCTAACTTTACAAAATCAAAAGATAACCCAGGTCATATGTTGGAAGTCTCTAAAAAATTCAACTTGTAAAAGCATGCATTAGGAAATGCATGCTTGGGCCATACACAGAAAGAAGAGATTATTCATTCTATTAAAAAGAAATAAAAAGATCTCACTAATTCAGAAATATTCAGGTGCTTTCAGACATGGAAGAGTTTGATCCACTCAATACCATAATGATTTTGAACTTTTATGGAGACATTGTCCAGTGGACTGCAGTTCATTTTGGTCAGGTCAAAGTCTTTTAAAGCAGCATCTCTAAACCTTGTGATTTCCATGAACATGTTCAGAAACTGGAGCTGAGTGGAGAAGGGCTTCTTTTGATTTGCTACAAATATTCAGTTAATTTAGTGCTTATGAGAACTTTGTGCTTATAAGAACAGATTCTCTGCTATTCCCAGCACAAGTTCAGCATAGACAACGATTATGCAAACTACTACTTAGTGTTGGGTCAGCGCTCCATAAATTCAAAGGGTGAGGAAGACATCCTCTTCAGAAATGGCCTTGCAGTAGGGAGAAAGTAGCTCAGTTCTCTCTGGAGACTTGCTTTTATGCTCAGATATGAAACTATGCACCACAAATAGTATTAACTGGCACTGCATTGGCAATTTGAAGTCTTCTCCATTAAGACAAGAAGTTGAACTAGTCAGCTTAAAATCTCCTTGATTATTCTTAAATATTGATATTGTGGCTGTAGCAAAAATGCATCCAACTCCCATCTGTGCCTGTTACTTAGATCCATGTTCCTCTAGACTAACAAAGATTATAAGGAATGACTTGTTGTACAAAATGTCAAGTGAAATATTCACAGACTGCTGCCTACAGACCACTCTGCAGCACACAGTTTACTAACCACAGACAAACATGTATCCTGTCTTCACTGGGGATTACCCATGCTTATAATCTCCAAAAGTCCTCTTGTTCAACAAAACGTGAGTTGAGCCTAAATAGGACCACTGGCCTTGCTAACCTGCGATAGGTCTAAATCAACATTAAAGACCCTGAAGATGCATTACCAGTTCTCTCTCTCACTATTCACTGTATGTTGTTTAAACACATTTCTCTCCCTTACATATGCAGCTAACAAGAAGTAGGTATTTTCCATATCACACATGCATTGGGCACCGAATAATATGACCAAAAGTCTTGCAGGGTTTAATTTACAATCTTACATGTTGTGAGCCCCTTGGGACAGGAAGCTCTCATGTTTTATATATCTACAAAACACCGTGCATACCTATGACACTGTATAAATAACAGAGGATCAGATTAAAAACATCTGTAGACACTCTGTCTGGTCTATTGTCTTGCTGCTTGCTGTCTCTTCATAATTTTTCATGGCAGAGAACCCATTTCACACAACAGGATTGCTAGCAGTGCTGATGCAGCTACATACACATCTGTAGCAACATGTTAATAAGAGACCTGATGAAGAGAGAAATTAAAAAATAATAATAATCTGTCCTTAAGGCATGGCCTCCTGCCAAGTTTCTGTTTATTTTCTGTTTACCTTTTGCCAAAAAACAGATAGGAAACATGGATGACTCAAACAAAACAGTTTTGGAAATGTGGTAGGAGGTAGTAACAACGATATTTCTCAGAACCAAGTCTGTTGTGATATAACTTTTCTGTGGCTGCCCAGGGCTGTCAACATCTATTCATCTATTGCAGATTGCTTTGGTGAGAGCAAAAATAATGTATGTCCACAACATGGTGATAGTCACAGAAGATATAAAGAGATTCACACACTGTGCAAGTATCGAGGATAGAAATAATGGTAACAGGGAGACAGACTGCTATTGATAGGAAGCAGGGAAGGGAACAACTACATTTCCAAGAGAGAGGCAAAGAGGAATCCTAAATTTAGAACAAAATTCAGAACTGATGCCAAGATACTGTCACCACTAGAGCTGCGTGAACATCTCACAGAAAATCCTTCAACAGTGTTAAACTCAGCTCCTTTAGAAGAAGGAAACAAAATCAGTTCCTTTCACATGAATCTTCTCTGTGTCCTTCAAATCACTACCTAAAAATTAAAACTGAAACACTGTTTTCACTCTGCCCAGCTATATACCTTTCTAAATTGATTAGAAGCACTTCTCTTTGACTCCATAGTCAAACTTTTGGCAGCTGGTCACATGGTATGTCTGCTAAATTGAACCAGCCTGGTATGCTTTTGCAGTACCTCAGCCTGCTTTCACAAAAGACAAGCATTAAAAGTCATTCCATCTAATAAGAAACTTCACCTTCATCATGATAAATTAAGAACAGTCTGAAAGACAGAGGAAAACACCAGAAGTGTGAAACTGTATGAAAAATGTTTTCTTCAAAATTAGATGATCTAAAGTATCCTAGACAGATCATTTCACAACACGAATGCTTCCCTCCACCTTTCCATGTTATTTTCTCAGACCTATCCATATTTAGTTTAGTCTATTTTGCTCTCTCCTTCCAGTAACCACATTTATTTGTTCTGGGGAAAATAAGTAATATAGTAATGATACCCTCTACAGTTATATTCAAAGCATGGTATTTTCTATTCAGCTTTCATCATTCCTTTCCAAATAAACATATTTAAACCTAAAAAGAAGTGTTCTAGAGCACAATACTTCTCCCTTTACTCTTCTGGGAAAAGAGATTTGGGTATATATGTACATATGTATGAAAACATGCATACAGAACTCACATAGCTTCCAAATGTAGAGCATGTGAAGTATTTACATTGACACAATACAATTTTTTTCCATGTCACAAGTCTAGATGCTGGAGACTTTCCCTCTACAGAGAAGACAGGACAATCAGTTTGATCAATCATTCACTTTCTAAATAACTTCCCAAAACTGAGATTGTCTAAAAATGAAATTAAAATGTGATCAAACTCTACCACTGCCTGCTTTCCAGCCACAGGGTGCCAGGCCAGCTTGCTAGCAAGGGCTTAGCAGGTGTAAGGCATCTGTTGCAGCTGGCAGCATTTTACATGCTGCTTCACGACTGCAGTTACACTTAAACCCATCTTCCTCAACCTCCTCCCTGTGCCCAGGTAGAGGCTGACAACAAGAGCAAGTCAGAATCTTAGCCTATTGCTTACTATAAGAGATTTTTACTAAAATACATGAATTGCAACAATAAAGCACCTTAAAGATTAAGGACAGAATCAGGTTACTACTGGAACCAGCAAAAGGGACAGAGTCTCTATCGTGTTGTTCCTGCTGCTGCTAAGGAAGCAATCAGTAACTGAAGAAGGAAAGAGCTAATGAAGGCAACTGAGTGGCTTTAAAAACATCAAAATCCAAGTGAATCCTAAATTCTAATCCCCCAGTGCAACACAACCTTTCCAGCTACACACAGTGCTGTACCATTTATGAAAAATCAGACTGTGCTTTTAAACTGTAGTTCATCTTGGGAGTACTATATATCTGGAAGAATTGCAGGCCATTAACTCTAGGCCTGCTGATCTCTATGGTTCATCCTAGGTGTGCCACTGGTTTGCTCATGTACCAATTTGTTTCTTTTTTAAACCCCAGAGAAAAGAAAGCTCAGAATTTAGAATAAAATTCTCAAGAATTCCAGAAACAGTTCACAGGGTCAGTTCAGTTGTTCTGCAAAAAAGCGTTGTTTGTAAAACATATACAAATTTCTCTTTTGAAGTCAGGACTTTAAACAGTTAGATTTTGAATTGTCCATCTTTTAGGGCTTTGAGATTTATTACAGTGAGAAGCACAAGCACATTCATTCCAACTGGCAATATCAGAACCTTCTCCTCTTTTATCTTTCTTCAGAGTTTAGGGGCTCTTCCTTTATTGCATGAAGTTATAACCTTTCACAAATGATTCTGAACACAATAGAAGAAGGAGAACAGCTGTGAAGTTCTTGGCCAAAACCATCTGAGTTAAGACAGAAACAGTTCCTACTAGACTTGGATAGGAGTAGGGGAAACAAAACAGAGCAACACACCCCCATGTACACACACACCAACAATGCCATTTTCTGTCAAAAGACAAAGACAAAAAAACCTGCACAAAATTGTGTCAGTTTTGCCAAAAGACTACTTAGGAGAGAAGAGTTGGAAGCATACTGGGTGGGAGGAATCACAGAAATGCTGAACATTCATTTCAACCTTTTGTTGCCCTGAAGAACAGGTATTTTTATTTTGACTAATACTGTAATATAAGTGAAGGCTGAATAAAAACACTAATGAACTTGCAATCTTCCCCCCCCCTACTTTAAAAGCACAGAAGTTTTCAAGTTTCCTTCCTATTCTGAAGGAAACTGGCTCACAGAATCCCCACTTAAATGAAGCTTTTCAGCTAGTGCTCATTCTTACTAGTGGCCTACAGATCTTTTCCAAATAAGGGGAGGAGGAAAAATTAGGATTTCTTTATATTCTTTCAAAATTATCTTCCTTATCCTTCCCCCGTTACTCATTTAGAAAGAGCTTCTTGACCAGATCTGCAAGTAACTTAGAAGAGTTAATGGCATATACATTCATTCATTCAATCACTAGTGGAGTTACAGTTGCTTAAAACAGCTGAAAATCTGACTCTCTGTGCCTTCAACCTTTGAAATACTTGATAAAGTATTTTATATAGCTAGGGCTTGAGGTGTAGAATTATTGGTAAAGCACTTCCATTTTATCTTTATCTTTGTGCTTTGCATTCCCTCAAGCAAACCAGTTCTATCCTGCACTGAGTCAGTATTTTCTGTCATTTTGCCATCCCTCATGTGACTTGACATGTATCATCTGCTTGCATTTTTAATCCAGAAATGCAAAGGGAAAGGTTTATCTGGTGAAAGGTTTCTGCCTTTTTCTAAAATGGCAAAAAGGCCATTGTGTAAGCAGTGAAAAAAAAAAAAAAAAGTACCCCAAAAGTTTCATTTCCCTCAGTTAAACCACATAATTATTCCCATTCTACATTTGTACAATTTAAACATACAAAATACCACAAAGAACATGTAGAAAACTAACACATACTCAGTATTAGCAATAAATGATGAAAAACATCTGTAGATGAGGATGCATGACATGAAACACAAGGAGTCAAGTAAACAATGCTGTATGATTTATCCTAATACTAGGAATTGCAGGATGACGCCTTTTAATCAAATGGCCTCTAGCAACAGCCCTGTTGCCTGGGAAGAAAACACATGTGTAAACTTTTTTGATAAAGGCATGATAGCTGGTAGACAGCCTGCATCACAAAAAGAGCCTTGTTTTAGCATCTCCTTAGCATTTTAGCATTCCTCACAGAATCTGCTTACATTCATCACTGCTATATGCATATAAAGTTACAGTAGCTTTGATAGAGTTTCAGTCCTGCTTGTAGCAGTAATTTACTTGGCCCATTTGTGCGTGTAAATTTACCTATCAACTTTCAGCACACAGAGACGGGTTTCACTCATATTAGGATCACAGACTCTCAGGATTTCCAAACATACTTGTTTTTCTTGTATATATTAACACAAAAATACAGAGGCATTTTGAAGATTTTTTTCTGTAAAAGTTCACACAACTATTACTTTTAAAGAAGCTCCTGTTCAGCAGTCAGGCACCCTAAATATGTTTTACACATTATCAAAAAGGATAGAAACAGATCCACAAAGTCAGTGGTTCTACTAGATAAGCCCAGGGCAAGACTTTCACTGACCAAGCAGTTTTTCCTTTAAAAATAAAAAAATAAAATTTAAATAAAATTTTAAAAAGCTATATTCGATAACATTGTCCCAAATTGTTCTGTGACAAACCACTATCCCCCAGTATCAATCACAGCTTTATAAGGACAGCAATAAACTGCAAAACTTGCCTAGTAAAAAAGCCTTTTCCATAGTATTTAAGAATGTTACATTCCTGAGGATAATTTTGGAAATAATGCATATTAATACAGCAAAACACAAACTTGAACACACTTGTATGAATAAAGGCTGTACATATAAAAATAACTATATACAGTAGAAAGGATGGGAAATAGGAAATGAAATTTCATGGAGGAAATGGCAACTGGAATGGTATTAGGCTTTGCTTTAGTTCAAGAGGAAGGATCAAGAGACATAACCTGAATAGGAGAGTCCCAAGAGGATATCTGAAAGCAAGTATGAAGGCAGTTAGGCACAGAGGTTCAGTCAGTTCAGTTGACTGGGAAAGCACGAGTGTGCAGAGAGACAGGACAAGGAAGCAGAACATCTTCTGGTATTTGAACAGTACAGGAAACAAAATTTCGTCTCAGAACTAACACACCTTCAACTGTAATAATGAATGTTACCGATAATATACACTCTGCAGTCATGAATTGCAAGGAAAACATAATACAGACTCTTTTACTAAAGAAAGTGTCTATGCTTGATGTGACAAACCAGGAATACATGTTGCACCATCACTTGATTTCTTTGCATAAATGCTTAGGAATCTCAGCTAAAAGTCATTGACATACACAAATGAATTTATACAATAGTAAAGCTATCTTTTTAAAAATTGGATGCAAATTCAAGACTGAACAAAATACAGAACTGACTTATAAACCACCTACATTGCTTCTCAGAGCAACATCTTCATATAGATCAAGATCTACCCCTTCTAACTTACTTTCTGAGGTGCAAAGGAAAAGCATGTTAATTTTGGATGGTTCCTTTACCAGACAGCTAGTGGTTGCCTAGTAAATAACATCCTCCTTTCATTTTGTCAGAAAGCACCACTTCTAGTTGTTGATCATTCTGGATATAATCACTGAAAAGGGTGATAATGAGTAGTTGGGAAGATACAAATATTTCATATACTTCACATTTCTTCTGCACTCAAAGAGTTGAAATGATGCACTCTAGAGCCACCATTTATTAGATCAGGGAGATCATTAATTCCTGCTATGGCTGCACTTACAGTTATTCACCTCCTCCTAAAACAGAGGAAGATAAGCTTTGTGATTGAGTTGTGGTGTAGATGCGACCCTACCCAAATAATTTCATCTGCAAGGACAGAGCTCAGAAACCACAGTAAGAAGAAACCCATGCTTGAATCACTGACCCATTCTGATCAAGAACAAGCAGATTCTCAAAGTGGAATATTTACTGAAAGAGGCTTAAAGCTCCAAACTGTGAAATTATCTCTGTTTATGTGCAGTGCTAAAGAAAGTCAGACTTGGCACATGTTTCTCATTAACTGTACTAAAGCAGCTCAGTTTCCCTAGAAATCCCCAATTTCTCCTCCTAAATAGGGTAATCTAGAAGACCCCTAATTTTAGCTCTTTGGTCAGAAAGGGTAACACATACATAAGTAGTGCTGAGTGAATGCTGCTGAAATGTCTATGATTATGTTGAATGCTAAAGCAAATTAGCTTTCTTGGCATTTACAACATCATTAAAATCTTCAGAATAGCTTCTAAAAGCAAGGAAGTCTCATAGATACTTGTACGATATATTTCACATATGAAGCATTCATATAGCTATCTTAAACATCTGTCAGTGAAGTAAAGTGATAGTGTGTGTACTAAGTGACCAGTCACATACTTGTGTCAAACTGGTCATATTAAAAGACACACACACAAAAAAAAGTGTTGTCTATGAGCAAAGTATAGGCCAACATTTATAGAATAACCTCAGAATCTGGACACAAATTATTTTCTAAATTCATTATTATTTCTGAACAGGATAAAGTAGAATGGGCCAAATATATTGCACATAGTTTATCTAGCACTCTTTATAACAAAAGTCATATTTGAAAAAGTAGTGCTGTATGCCTTTCTCTGTGTTTATCATTTCCAGGCACATTAAATCACTTCTGAACTGTTTGCTTGTTTGTTGAGAACAGCTTTCAAGACGAGGTAATTAAAGGAAACCTATCAATTTAGTATATATTTTCAAGTTAATAATGTTGACATACTGTTCAAATAAACCCCCAATTTACTACAGTCTGTTTTTAGACAAGCCTTCCATTTTAACCTCCAAATGGAAGGAAAACTAAGTGACTTTCCTCATCTCACTTAATAGAGAACATATGTTCAAAGATAATACTGTAGGCTTGTTCTGAGAAGCTCTGTTCTTCCTCTGACAGAGATGCAGTGAGCTTGCACAGTAACACTGATACACACTGAAAGTACACATTGCCATAAATCTCAGGCACTGCAGAGGTCACTTCAGAAGAAAATGGACTGCTGATTGAACAAGCACCAGCTAAACTAACCTCCCAGACACACACACACAAAAATACCCCGTCAACAGCTGAAAATAGAACCTAGTGTACCTCCTGTCAGCCATAATGTCAGAACTGAGAGCCACCTCAATCCTAAACTGTGTTTTGTTTTTGTTTTTTGGGAGGAGGGAATGTAGTGAAGATACAGAGAGGGGATGGAAAGAAGGAAGAGAAGACTAAAGAAAGAAGAAGCTTCGTCACAAGCATCACAAAAAGCATGAGAAGCAACTCCAAAATAGAATTAATAGTTTTAAACCTTTGCATTACAAACTTCCTGAAGTAATTTCAGGTGAAAACACCACAAAAATATTGACAGTAACTTACATTTGTTTATTTATTTTATAATTGTACAAAGAATGTCATTGTCACTTGCTTCTCTGGGTCTCAACTTTTTAATCTACAAATGAAGGTCAGTTGACTTGCCAAGGCCACTGGACTTGCCCCTGGAAGAACCAGTAATAAAACCCACATTCCTTGAATCCCAGTCCATTGTTTGATTCATTAGACCACTTCTGTAAACAAACTAACATTTTAAATTGTATCTAGAAACAAATCAAAACCACTTCATCTACGGTGCTCAATGTCATGCCATCACACCACTAGGATGGGGGCCCACAAGGATCACTGACATAAAGCCATAAAAGAAAAACGGATATCTATCACAAGACTTTATTGACATCTAGTTGCAGATCTACCTGATTCTACAAAGCCAGACCACATCAAACATTCCAAGTGCATGCAGTATATCCACCAAATCAAATGATGACAAGCAGTACTGCACAATTCTTCAGCACACTTTGACACAGCCCGTTATAGCCACTTGCCTGAAAACCAGAAGGAGGAAGTTGTTCTAGTAGCAACAGGTGAGAAAACTGTATGAGATGGTAACAAACTGGCTACATGAGAAACCTAAAAGCGGCATCCTCTATTGGTTCTGTGCAAATCTATCATTCATCTCACAAGTTCCCATCCAAAAGTTATGTTTTAGAGCAGAGGAATCTCACCCTTAGGGTCTAATATAGCTAGCATAGCCTAGACCTTCTCCTCAAAGTCACCACATTGAGTCAAATCCTCATCAGTTCAGAAACAGTCCTTGTATCTTCAGCTGACGACCAGCACTAACTGCACAGGCATCCCAAACCCTGACCACCTGCAACAAGTAAGGGTATGCTGTTCACAAGAGAGTCATGGGCTGAAACACAATATTCACCTAGTTGTTCTGAACAACAACAACAAAAAAACAAAAGCCTTCACATGAGTCTGTACACAAAGATTTTGCAGAGCACTGAGAATAGCTATATTTTGCAAATAAGCTTTTAATGGCAAACAGTTAAGCTATACCTAAATCTTGGGATTCTTGGGCATCTGATAGTATCTACATCTACATATTACTTGGACCCTGGTTTTACCTCAAGAACAAAATAAAACTTTAGCAGAAGTAGTAAGAACTCATTCTTTGATAAGCCCTTGATACATTTCCACTTATTAGAGCAGGAGGCTTTAACTGATACATAATTTCAATTTGTATTTTAGCATGGCTTCTTTCTCTGCTTCATCAGTTCTCTCAAGACACTGTTCATTCTGTGGCTGAATTGTGGTGGAGTAGCACTTACTTTTTCAAATTGCTTATTTCTAAGACAGAAAGCCTCACCAAAATCTATGGCCTTACTTGTGCACATGAACAAAAGATCTTCACTGAGTTTTTCATGTGTAGCTATTATCTATTGCAGGCAGTGTTGCATACGCTGTTGACAGAAACATAATTTCAGAGGGAGCACCACCTTAAAATGCTGGCAGCACTGCGACTAGCTTTAGGATTGGCTGTGGCTCAAATTTCAAAAGCAAAGGCAGCAATTCAACCTGTGGTGCCTAAACTTACATTTAGATGCCAAAATATGGACATAAATGTCTGAATAAGTGTTTTGGTTTCCAAGAAACCTGAAGTCCCTGCTGGCAAAGGAACTTCCTAATGTAGTCTCCCACAATTAGATACTTCAGTAAGTAAATGGTTTGATTACCAGAAGTGCTTATGCAAACCACTTCCATTTAATGCAGTGGCAGCTGCTGCAGGTCACCGACTTATAAGCCTAGTTACAAGGTGTCCTACTTTAAATAATGGGGCATTAATTTGAGGAAGTGGTTATTTGCACAGTCTAACAACCTCTGAAAACAACAGAAAAGAGTGTGATTGAAGTCAACCGTGAGGAACATTTATGGGTTTTTCTTCATTTTGGCAAGAAAAAAAGATAGTACTATAGGACAAGACACAACACTTCATTTAACCTCATATGGAACAGTTAGGCTTTCTGTGCAAGAAAGAATTAAATTCACAGAACCATATCGGGAGAAATATCTTTTTACTCAACGGTCTAGTAATTCACACATTCACACAGGCTCGAAATCTTTTTTTGCCCAAGATCTGAACCGCCGCCTCCCTGGTCTGGAGTGATTTCTGGAGTGTGCCACTGTCTTCTGTTACTGCTGTTCCTATGTGTGTCCAAAATATTTATCAAGGCAGAAAGAACGATGACAGGTTCATGGTTAGGAATCCTAACCGAGAATGCCACAAGAAACGCAATACTTTAGATACATTTAACTTGCCTTTTAAACATGCCTGTGCTAAGGCCCAAAATTTGTACAATGTTTTATACACAACCCCTCGCTCCAGTAGAGACTTTCTGCTAGTTGCAGATCACAAAAAAGGACAACATTTAATCTTATGTGAAGCCTTTGTGCAGGACTAACCAAAGCTGCAGTCTACATAAATTCTGCCTACTCAGAGCAAGTCCTCAGCCACATAAATCTTGATGCTTCAAGCGACAGCATATGACAGACAAGCAATCCTGAGCTCCCTCTGAGCAAGCTCCGGTGAGGACAGAGGCTCAAAAATGAAGCATTCCACATGCTTCATTCCACATTCCTACCTATACATTTTATACAGCTCTACTGAAAGGTTACAATCTAAAATTTAGAAGATTTGGACCACATAAATGAAAGTTCGATGAATAAGAATTTAGAAAAAAAACCTCATCTGCATATTCCAAAAGGCACTTGCAGTTTTTAAAAAGAGCCTTCCACTACTTGGATCTCATGTTATATATTTTTTTCATATTCAGGCATATTACAAAATAATTCAACGTTAAGTATTTTAGTCTGTTCTTATTGCTTGGAAAGCCTCGCAGATCAACATACTCAGAAACAGAGCCTCCAACATGGGAGTGAGAAGGAGATTCGCTGTACCGTGAGAACCAATGCAGAACCAATGCAATACCTCTGATCAGGATGACTTACTAAAGAAGGAATATGTAATCCCAGATTGGCTTGTCACAGGCATTTCTTCAAAAATACAAAATTAGGTACCATAAAACCAGAGCCCCAAGAGTTCCACAAGCATGAAACCTTGACAAATGCAAGAGTTACAAAAACAATCATTTTTAAAGCTTGCAAAAAGGGCACAAAGAAAATTAGAGATCAGCTTGAAATCAAGTTGCTGTAAAGCACTTCATGATGTTATAACTCAACAACTAAAAAGTTTTTTTCTCATCTATCTGAGAAAGAGTTTTGTTTTCACAGAACTATTTCCAGTCTGTCCCTACGGATAAATGGATCAGTCTGGTATCAGTAGACTTTAAACAGAACAAGACAGAAATTTAGGAGTAAGAGAAACAAAACAGAACAAAATGCCCACACGAAACTTGACAGTAGCCAGCTTCAGCTGCCACTTCATGCAAGTTGAAAAGCTATTTATTCTATTGTTCTAGCTCTGAAGTAACATTATAAGGTTTGTAGGGAATAAAATCCTGGGCAGTCAGCAATTTAGCTATAGATCTTTTATGTATGAGTCCTTGTCTATATTCTACCCCCAGCATAGAGTGAGCAACTGAAAACATGAGGCAAGCTGTGAGCAAACAGGGCTCTGTCTGCAGAAGTCAGATGCAGACAAGCATGATCTCAGCTATCAGGAGGACTCTATGAGTATTTTTAAGTCCTTTGTATTCATAGATAGGTCCCAGGACAGTCTTATTGCCAAAGTCGAATGTTCCTGGGAGCCAGGAGCTGCCCATTCTAGGACTTGCTCCCTTCAGCAGATGGTCATATACTAAACCCTGTAAGTTTCAGACCATTGTTCAAAATACTGTTTTTACAAAATGGGATGATGTAACTCCAGAGACTGAAAGAGAATTTTAACAAGAATCCAGTGCTCTTGTTTCACAAAGCATTCTTTCCATTGTTCTCTGGGTACCTGAATACATTACAATTACTATCTGAAGTCCACATAAATTAATAAAATGAGAGATTAAGGGGTTTTATTAGTATTTATACTGTATCCATATGTGTACAGCATTTTTAACTAACATTATGGCAGAATTATTTATTTCTTACACACAAATATTCCAACTTTGTAAGCAGTATACTTAAGATACACACTACTTTGTTCTTATTTGATACCTTTTCATTCATTAAGGGAAATAAAAAACAGTCTTTGAGGATCTGGGGCCCAGTGCTTACAGATATCTGTTTAAGCTTACAATACCTTATATGCAGCAGTCAAAATTGAAACTTATATACTCCAGAAGAGAAATTGAAGAAATCTACAGCTGATATTCAGATCTAGTTTTTCAAAAAGTGCTAGTACAACATGCAGTTGCATACTTTTCAACCACTGCTTACATTCTAATCCTTGCCATCCAGTCATTATCTTTCAGTTGACCCTTAGGAAGTACCTGAATACATTAAAGTTTGCAATACTTCCTTGAAAGCAGATAATGGTCATTTTTAGGAATTACCCATATCATTCATTCTAGCATTTGCCAAAAATCTTTGCAACATTATTAAAAAAAAAAAAAAAACTATCAAAACCAGGAATAAGTTATAAACTTCAGCTCAGGTGACCTTATCTTTCATTGCTGCAGAATGCTGAAACAGACCTGATTCTTTCCATCCTTTCTGCACTGTCTATTGAAGCAAAACTGCTGGATCTCATCTCTCACTTAGAGACCCAGCTAAAACTCATTTTCCTTTTGGAATGAGTCCCTCTTGCCTTTCCCATTTTAACAGTCCCAATGTAACCACAAGGTTATTCTCCACTCTCATATTAAGATTTGGCCCTTTGACACTTCAAATCATACTAAATAGTCCATTTGTCTTTAACAAGATTACCCCTTGATTACCTATTTGGAATGCAACAGATTGCCTAAATGCATTGATTAGTATCAATCAGAGCCTAGTATCCAAATGTATGTATTCAAAATTGAATCTTACATTTACCTTTAAGTTCTCAAATATTTTTAGTAAGCAGTCTGTAGAAGTGAATAGCTTATTAGGTGCCAATAGCTTCATTATGAAATATTAATCAACTTTATGGCTTCTTTATAAGAGTGCCTCAAGTAAAACTGGTTTAAAATATGAACAGCAGAATTAGAAAAGACTGATTTCCTATAGCTTTGGCACTCACAACTGGGTTCTCCCATGTCTATGAAAGCACACATCACGACAGAACCCATCAGTGCATTCATAGCATTGCTGCTACCTACAGATTATCTGATAACTAATGAGGGTTGAACTGACACTACCACCTTTTCCTAATGAGAGCACTGATAGATAGGCAGTTATGAAGATGGACTGTATTTTCATGAAGCTCATAGAAACTGAATATCTTTAAGATTGATCTCCATAGTCAGCTTTGGCTGAAATTAATCAATGGGTTCAGAAGCTGTTAGGGGAGGCACAGACACAAAGAGATTATACACTCGTAGTCTCATTTCCTAAAGAAACAAGTCTTATGCAATCTGTTTAATTTATCATCACGTATATGCCTTTCAAATCTGTTTCATCAGATAGATTATTACAACACCAGATGGGAATATTGTTCAAATTATATTTACATAATGAAGAACATGGAGCCCTGTCAAATGAATCTGCCCTATGTAAGTCAAGAAATGTAACAGGGCCCTCCCTATTCAGCAAGAACAGCCAAGAGTTGAATTCCTTACTCTAAGAGATCAAATTTTCTTCAATAAGATTACTCAAGGCACTGCAGACTGACTGTGCTATAAGTTTTTGCAGTTTCCCCTGACTCCACAGAAGCCTAACAGATTACCATTTGCTTGTTCTCCTAGGGCACATCCTTTTCCAGGCAGGCAAATTGGCTTTTTCAGATGCCTCAGCTTCAAGCATCATTTAAAAAAAGCTGAAGAACATAGAAAACAACAGGTTGTGCGAAAGTGTTGCTAGTGTGAAAGTAGCATATGCCTCATTAACTGGGGTAAAACAAACCAGATTCTCAATTACAGCTGGGTCCTGCTGCAGAGAGAATGGTAAAAGGTAGTTGGAAGTGACATATGACTTAACAGACTTTTTTCAGGTGTTGAACACAGTTCTTAAAGAAAGTAAAATATCCTCCTTTAAAGTGTCTGGTCTCAATCTTTTGTCATTAGAATCAGAACGCATCAGTGCAAGCATTTCTTTCTATCCTAGGCCCCGATTCCTTTGGCATGTTGTACTTGGAAACATTACACCCCCTAACAGTATTAGTATCATATTTCTAATGATCATCCACATCCACTTAGCACAGTTTTAAATGAATACAGACAAGAATCAAGTATTGGGTCCAAAAAGCATCCTTTTTGATTTCATTTAGAACTCTTTATTGTACCAGTCCCTTACACCTCCCTTTTTGTTTTCCTCTTTTAAACACAGAGTCATTGTATTTCTCTGAGCCATAGATGGCTGCCTTCTATGCAAGCTGCGAGACAGCCTTCGGTTCTGCAGAAAGCAGTGAGGCTTGCTGGCAGTAGTGTCTAGCGTCCCCAGGCATTACTTGGAGCCAGATCTTCCCACACCCTGAAGCATAAGGCAGATGAGTCTCAGAGAGCCTTCACACTGAATTTCCCCTCCAGTATTTTGACATGTGACCAGTCCCATTTGAACACGTTTCTGAGGGCTGAATGGGAAGTCTGACATTTACTAAGTTTCTGGCCAAACAAGCTTTCAGTTAGTCTATTTTCACTTTCTTCAACTGACAGCAGTTGATCTTCTGGCTAATCAGTTGGAGAATCTCAGATAAACTTCACCCAGCTCTGTCCTGAAGAAGCTACTTCATGTCTTTGCCATGAGAGAAAGCTTCAGCAGACTGGAATTCAAATCTTGTCCCAATACTGATTGCACTGTAGACATTTATTAGTGATATGTTTAATGAGGTCAGTATAGCTGAGCATAATGTACTCCTGAATATATTTAATATTGATTTCCTCAGCTGCACTGGCAGAGTAATATTGGACAGTCCTCCAAAATATTATTCAATTTAACAGGCATTTATCTCTTCCTAAGGTTGATTCCAACAGAAAGATTAAGAAGATTTAATCTATCTAAAAATATATTCCACATCCAGGTGTTCTACTGTTCCTGCCTTCTGGTATCCTCTGTGACTTTCTTCACACTATAAAACCTGGCTCTGGGCTCCTTACAGCTATTTGCTTCAGCATTAAACTCTCTGTTCAGCACTTGCCTTTTCTTTCAGGTGTTGCCAGTGAAGAATCTACTTTTTGTTGGTGGCAGGCCAAATCAGTCCTCATCCAATTGACTGTGAGGACATTTTAAGCTCAGAACTGCTTTCCTCAAATACTTACAGAAGTGTTTTTCCCAGGAAACCTTATCATCAATATCATAGTTTCTGGCTAAAACATGTCAGCTAGCATCTGTTCACAAGCGTGCACAAAACACACTCCCTGTTTTATACAGATGGCATTATATTCCTTTTATCAGCCTTTGCATAAGATTACACATTTTCACCAAGTTTCAACAAAACATTAAAGCAGGTAAATTGACCAACGTATTTCAGCCTCTGTCAGACACAACAGCAGCATAACTGGGAAGAATCTTCCCTACCAAACACCCTGATCCATTCGTCCCTGACAAAACAGCTAAGTTTTCTTAAGTTTTCCTTAAAGCTACCTTAAACAACAGTACCAACAAGAAAAGCACAAACTACCTATTTCTTTCATGCCACTGGAGAACTCCAGAATGGAGGGGGATAATTTGGAAATAGTAATACACAGAGTTTTCTTTAAAGGTAATTATAAACATTACTTATTTCTGAGTACTGAAGTTAACATTCCAAGAAGGCAGGAAACCCAGATGATACCGAACCAACGGTAATTTCAGTTTTGATGCTCTTCATTCATGTAGTGTTTTCTATACCATTTCATGTAGTATCATAAAACATGAATTAGAAATACACAATCAGTGCAACCAAATTACCTTTCTAGAAACCTTCATTTTTACTTTCTCAAATGTACATCACTATTTACATGGTAAATTATGCATTTTTCATAAAAGTTAGGAGTTTTCTCTCCTGGTTTATTAGGTATTTAATCAGTCACATTAATAGAGGCTTGCCTGCATAAGAAATGTGGAATGAGGTCCATTCTTAATGAGAAAGGAATAAGCTTCTAAAGCTCTGTAATAAATTGTTCTGAAAGCACTCTCTACTTTTCCCCAAATGTCTATCCTTTACCTCTTCCCAGTCTCTTTTAACTGCCCTGTCCTTCCATCTTATAGCTTACTCTTAAATATTTCTAAAATGATCTCCTAGTAAAAAAAAAGCACAGTCTAATATTTCACAGGTGCACTCACGCTCTCCAGGGTAAACGTATCACCTTGTCATCACCATGGTCAACGCATTCCTCACAATCACATTATCAGCTGCTTGTGTTGTTTCTGTACTTATGGGGTGGTTGGGAATGCACAGAACTGCCATATGAAAGATTTCCAGGTGCAAGGTTATAGCTTTGCATCTGTTTTTCTTCTCATGAGAGATTTTTCTCCAATAGTTATAGTATTTCCATGTGCTCTTACTGTGTTATCACTAGTATATGAAATATACACAGCCTTTTAAAAGTGGACTGAATACTATGCAGAGTAAAAGCAACACTGGATTACAAGATTAAGGTGATTTTACCAGGATTTTATTAATATAAACACTATAAATAAACTAGTCCAGTCCTGTATTGCACTGCTATAGCTATTATGCTATTTGGAATTTTCAGCTATCCTTCACTTTCTTCTGACTTTCAGTTACTTCTCTCCAAAGCTCCTCTTACCTAAAACCTGAGAGCTATCTTTCTTTCAAAATATTAGTGTCAAAGGCAAACATCACTTAGCCAACTCTGTATGTGACTTGCCAAATAATTTCTAACAACAGTACCAATACTGTTTGTTTAAAAAAAAAAAAAAAAAGAAAAAGAAACTCATCCCTCCAGGACTTTAGAGGCAGTTGGGTCCACATCTGGACTTTGCACCTTTCTACAAGATGGGAAACAAAAGATCTATTTATTACTGAACTTTAAGGAAGTTGTATTTGCATTCAAGTGTGCATTGCCTCACAAATGTCAGATTCTGTTTTAAAGATGCACACTGGAAACAGTGTTGGAAAGCATGAGCTTGCAAGAATGATTCTTATTTTCCATAGCTACATACCTGAATATTGGTACACCATTTTTTTTCTGTTTTGGCTCCTGAATTGTTAAGGATTTTCACATGAATTTTGCTGATTAAACATAAACTCAAGCATCTCAGGAGACACCAGGCCTGAAAGAAATCTTCTGGGTCATAGTTCCTTTCTCACTCTTACGTTTTCATGGGATCACCTTGTGACAGTATTTCAACCTTCAGGCCAGCCACCACTCCAACTTAGTTACTCTAACCACCAAGGAATTGGAAGGAGAGGAGAGTCTGCATGTCCCCTGTTAGTTCTGGAGAGTGAATTATCTCAAAAAACACTAGCAGCAGTAGGTTAGTACTATTCTAGGCTACAACTGAATGAGGGATGATGACACTGCAAATTATATATGAGATCCTAGGTTACTAAATCTATCTATATGGTACGGGCATTTGTCACAAAAGGTTGTAAGCCTTTGAGATCAACAAGCCTAGAAAAACAAGACTGTAACCATGAACTTTTTAGAAGTGAAAATTTGATTATAAATTAACAGCACAACTTATTTACACACCTCTTATTTTCAAACCATACATGTATCCCTTGCAGCAAACTGAAAGGATTTTTATTCCATCTGAACCTACTTTTAAGGGTTCCTTCCCATCAATTTCACTAGCATCTCTACAGCACTAACTGCAGATTTGCATGGATAAATAAACAAACTGGGATTTCATGACAAATTCTTAGGCTTTCTCACTGAGTTTTTATAGGAACTCACAGTTTGTCCCTTTAATGCTCCCACCTCTAACAGTTTTCTTTATGTGATTTTCTTCCTCTTTACCATGTGAGGTAAGTGAGTATAAAGCCTTGGCCTTCCCTAACATCTCTGAGCACTTTCATTTTCCAGAATTGATTCACGTGCTGAAGTCGAAAGGTGAAGATTCTAAAATTATCTTGTAAGCGGCCCAGAATTTGTGCCGCATATCAGAGCAGCCAGTCAAATTCTTCTGAAAACTCAGTGTATACTTTAAAGTCTTCCCTGTGAATATAGTAGATACACTGAAGATTTATTTGTAGGTAGCAATCCTTGCATCTCTTGTCACTCAACTAAACAGCATAAGCATTTTTAGTAGCTGTTATGTTACAAAACAAGACTCAATTAGAATTAGATCATGCCAAAATTGGAGGCCAGAAGATTTACACCCTGCCAGATTGCATACAATACTCTTGTTACAGCTAACATACAAGCCAAGTTCCAGTGAATACATTTTTATAAAATGCTTTGAAATTCTCTAACATTATTCTTGCTTCAGATTTCAGACTGCGCTAGTGCTTCCTGACAAAAGGCAGCCAAATCTAACTGTTACGATACCAATTGTGCTGCTTTTTGAGTAGAATATGTGATCATATTTTCACCACACTTTTGAGGAAACCTAGTAGGAAGCCATAGCCACAGAAGAGGAGCAGTGAAAAGATTTGCCTCAGAGAGACCTATTTTCACCAAGGGCTGATATAGCTAGATCAATACTCACTCTCACTGAAGAAGATATTTTACTTAGGGGAAACAGTAGGATAAAATAGCCAACAAGCCTCAAAAATTATTTAAATGCAAGCATTAAAGCTTTATACTTTGAATTTTAACTATATAGGATATTTGAAGAATTCTCAATATTAGAATGATTTGAAATAAAAAAGTAAAAAGGACTACATTTCTTAAAGGAAATATTTTTAATAATCAAACTTATTAATCAATTTAGTTGCAAATTTAAAAAATTCTGAAATAAAAATACTGTAAACTTAAGAAGAATATTATAATAAAGTAGCTGAACACTTACATGCAAAATAAAACTAACTTTAACAAGGGACTTTTGAATAGCTATCTAAAGGACATATAAGTACTATTAAAATCCACTTTCTGTCTTCTATGGATACAACCCACTAGAGAACATTTTCTAACAACATACTTAGAAACTAAATCTCTTAGAGAGTAATTTTGTTCATTTTGCCTGCATTTCCCCACCAGAGTAATGATGCTGAAATCTAACAACGAGAAGCACAGCAACAGCTCAGCGATACTAGTTTCATTCTACTCCTTGTTGCTCTAGTGAAACTCTTCTTAACATGTAACACACACGTGGTTTTTTTTACCAAGAACAATTTTACTCTCATACACAAAATAATTTACCACATTCTGAAAGAAAAACAAGACCTCACATTGCACTGTCCTGTATTGAACTAACCTACACTAATTTTAACTTTTCAGGGGAAGTTTTCATCTGTAATCCATCCTTTGAAGGCCCCACTGAGTAGATCAGGGATTCTCAGAAAACAACAAAAAGACCAAGTTTATCCTCTAAAAAACATTAACCAAAGCTATGCAATACAATAATCCCGCAGAAAGAAAGGAGAAGAGAGCTAGAGAGAACTAACCAAGCAGCCTCTGAAGCCTGCTAGTAACATAGACACAGCAGCTGGGCCATGAGGTTTCAGATCTCTCTCACCTGTGCTGAGCTGGGAGCACTCTCTGGAGAAGGCTGAGAGTTCAGGAGCAAACTCCTTAGGGAAAAGTCTGGCCTAGGTTAAGGATAGCTTCTTTATCATAAGATAAGCTTGTTACATTTGGCTGAGAACAGACTTGGGTTAGTGAACAGGCTCCCTGGAAGGGGGCAAGTTCTCTGAGGTAGAGGGTAGGGCCTGAGCAGGCAGGTACGCTCCTTGATGGAGAGTTTGAGCTGGGTTGGGAGCCGGCTCTGAGAGTATAAGCTTTGGGGATTCTGCTGCATGTGGGGCTAAAGGTTGGTGTAAGTTTTGCTGGATTGCAGGAAAGAACATTGTAGGCAGTGTTTCAAAATGGGATGTAACATCACTTTAGAAGATCTGGAGGTACATGTGCTAGGTTTAGAAGTGACTTCTAGGAAGGTGTCTCTGCCATGGAGCAGAAAATGCCTGTGGTAAGTTGGAGAGCGTATATTGGGGATAGAGAACTAGGTGGCAGGGGAAGTATTAAATAAGGCAAACATCCGTTTGTTCCAGTCCTCAGAATGTGCAAAAGTGAGGGACTGCATCCTATACAAAGGTCCTCTTGCACTGGGGAGCATGGTCTGGAGGTACTCAGGGTCTTTATGATTTGAAATTAATGGGGTTTGGGGACACAACCTGATTCTGTGCTCCCATACCTGTCCTTGCAGTATATTTATGGAAGCCATTCCATTATCTAGCTCTCTTAGCTCTCTGTTGCCCCAGATAATGGAAAGCTGTTAATAGTCTTGATGGTTAATAAGTATGCAGCAAAAATACAGTGCCCCAGGCACCATTCTGAACTGTATGGGGAAAGTATGTCCCCGAATTAAATACTTCAAGTTAGTTGGTTAGAACACCCTCTTTTTTTTCCCTTTCCCTCCTCTTCCTTCTCTTTCTCCACTCTAGCTACTGTTTCCGCTATAGCACCATGAAATTGTCCATCACCAAATAAGGAGCTTCCCACCACCATATGGTACTTGAATGACTGCATCTTTAAAAATCCATAAAAATCTACATGGCTGTAATATTGTCATTGCCAGCGCATCAACAGTAGTTTATGAAAAATGTTTGTTTAAAGTACTATTGAGGTAAAATCATCTCAAAATAGTACTGCTACTGCTTTCATTTTGAAGAAGTATTTTGCAGTGCAGACAAACCAGAAAAAAACAGAAGAGAAACCAGAAACCAGAGTTACTAAGTTTAAACAGCAGAAGATGAGTTTACTAACATGCTTAGTTAATTCTGTGAGGGCTTGCAGCTGACTTTTCATACCAGTGAGATTAAGAAAATTTGACGAATAAACTGCATACAAAGGGAAGTTGAGGAAACATAATATTTCAATTTCTGTTAATCCAGTTTGACCATAATTTTTTAAGGTTAATTGCTATAAAGTTTACCTGCTACATAAGAAGCTAACCATTTGCTCACAGTAGTTCATGAAGAACAGTAGGCAAAAATGTTGCCTTGATATGTCTGTTTAAAGTATATTTTCAGCTATACACTTGGAAATATCCTCACAACAGATATCACTGTAGCTATTTAGTAGCACTAATCATACACATCATATACATCAGAGACCGAAAATTGTGTTATGGATGATCATGATGTAACTGCACTGTGATTGTCTTCAGGATCGTCAGTTTGTCATCTCTAAGGATTTTTTTTCATGGAAGTTCTTATAATCATGGAAGAAATAAAAACAGGATGTCATTTCTACACATCAGGTCACATACGACCATTTCTAAGGTTCTTGCCTATCAGGTGAAAATCAGAAAATCTTTGTAACTCTGCAAATATTAATTAACATTAGCTGATTTCTTTCCTATTATGTTTGTCAATAAATAGTATTTCTATCATTAATTTAAATAATCTCATGGTATGTAGCCCATTACAGTGAATGTGTGCAGGTAATAGATAATTTCTTCATGCTTTTAAATATACACTCACTTAGTCCAGATAGAAAAGCTGTACAAATCATACAAGGATTCCTATGACAACAGAAAAAACAAAAACAAAGCTCAGCCACACTTCACTGAAAATAAAAAAAAAGAAGAGGTTGTGGGATACTACAAGAGAGAGAAATAAACAGTAATACTTCAGACCTCTGAATATACAACATCCCTTATACAGCACGCAATAGCAAAAACCAATCTCTGATGCTATGGCCCATTAGTAAAAGCTAAGACCTCAGCAAAATCACAGAGCTTCTTCATCCATGACACAGTACAAAGGGCAAAATAACAGTATGTTTTCTGGCAGGTTTTTCAGCATAAAGGAAATCTAACGCTTCAAGGAAAAATATGAGGAGATATATTTCCCAGGGAAAAGCATCCTTTTTTTGTCTTTTGGCTAAATTTTATAGCTGTAAGAAAATAACACCTTGCTCTTATAAGAGTTTATCCAATCTTGGTGCCTGTTATGTATTTGAACTACAATTACCTATCTGTGATTTTAAACTCATCCCCATTGCACTTAGTGGTATATTAAGCAATAGCATTTCTCATGGCTTTAACTTGGAAATTCATATAGAGTACACAGTGATCTGTATTACACTGAGTATTTTATAATATCAGGGTTTCATATGCAGATCTAAAGTGGTGAACTAGAATGAGAAACAGTAAGAGCTTAGATTTTACTGTCAATCCAAGGAGAACTAGAGTAAAAGCTAGCTAAATAAACAAAGGTGACAGGATGGATAGATAATGGACAGAAGGATATAAGGATGAATAGACAGAAAACAGTATTTTTTTCTTTGTTGAGAATTAGCAATTTGTCCAGCATTGTACAAAACAGAAGGTTTGTTCTCCCATAGAGTTTATCATCTAAATAAATAGATAAATTATGTTCTAGATTACAATACAGTATTGGGATTTTTTGAAAGTATGCAACAGTCATTGTAATTTAGATGCACTAACAGTGATAAGGTTGGCAGAAACCAAGTGTTTTAAGGAATAATTTGAATTAAGGTAGATTAGTAATTTGCATATAAAAGGTGAGAGAGACAGCTTCTGACATACGATACAGTTGGTCTTTAATGACACTCACTTATGCCAGTCAACATCTGAAAGTGATGAGAAATCAATATAATTAGTCCTCCAACAACATCTCTAAGAAAATTTTAACAAGTTGGGACTTATGAATTCATTTGCAAGTGACATAGACAATTAGGCAGACACTGACAACACCTCTTATGGATGCTGTATACAGTCCTCAGTGTTTGAAACATTAAAACTTTCTTGCATATCCTAATCAGGTCACAAGGACACAAAATGCCTGTCAGTCACTGAGTCCACAAATCATGTGACATTACCTCTTTGGAATTTGGTGATGCTCTGTACAGATTCACCAGCTTTCTTTTATAAGAAATTATGTATTTCTTATTGTAGCTATTTATTTGAGGATAATTATATAGATGACATTTCTGGTCATATATGATGCCTATAATGCCTCTGGTCATAAAAGGCATTCCTTTTAGTGTGCTCAGAAATTTTCATAGTTATTCTATTGGCCCCCGGAGAATATTCATTGGATTCTAGTCAAGGGAATTCTATGTCCCTAGTGAACACGGCTATCACTAAGCATGTGAGCAGTCCTGTATCACCAAGCATGTGAGCAGTCCTGTTGAAATTAATGGGATTACTTTCACAGTAAAAGATAGGCACACATAACTTGCCTTGCTGAATCTGGGTTCTCCTGATGTAAATTAAACCTGGGCTTACTTACATGTTTCGAAAATAAAAATCTGTGAACTCTCATCATCCGTTAATTTACGTGCAAAAGAATGACACTCTCATTATTCCATGTTAAGTGACTAGCAATTTTCTGTAAAGAGTTAAACACTTATTTGACTAAGACTATCATCTGCAAGGTAGCAGAAATGAGGATTACCAAGCCTCATACTTCTAGAGAGAAGATGATTCTGCATGGAATAAAAGGAAATCCTTTCCTAAAGTCTTACAAAGAAACTGATCTACAGCCCAATCAAATCTGCGGAAAGACTGTTCTTGGATAAACTGCCTTTCATCTGGCATTTATATTTGCACAGTTTCAGTAGGTGTGCTATAAGGTTATTACGCTTTCTTCCAACACCTGATGCCTAGTTATCTGAACCATGCATCTTGTCCAGTAAAGCAGTTTTATGAACGAGCATAACCCCAACTAACTAACATAACCCAACTTCCATATTTTGATGAATTTTGAAAGAAGAAAAAAAATTAGTTTCTTCATCATCTTTTCATGATTAAACAAGCAAAGAAAACATCCACTTGTTCCAAACCAATTTTACAGGGAATCACTTTCGCAAAACGAAATAGTATTGTACGCTACCTAGGTTATAAATCTAAGCCTATTCTGTGTTTAAGCACTACAGCAAAAAGAAAATATGGCCTTTGACATATCTGTGCATTTCAGAATGTGTCTGTATTTCATAACTGTAAATGCACAACTTCAACTATTTCCCAAGTTCTATATGCTTAGTTGTACTATGCTGGGCTAATAATACAAGAAAACAGTTTAGTCAGCAAGAAAAGAATTCCCATGTAGGACATCCAATTCTAAAAGTTATGATTGATACAAAAAGACTGTAACAACCAAAAAGAACGAAAAATTAGCTGCCATACATTTTAAGAAAATATATTTCTACTAAAATTTTATATATTACTGAATAGCTTTCTGGGAAGGATTAATTATTGATCTTTCAGAAGCAGAGAAAACTGGTTTTTTTTTCTCCAACTTCTACTTCTTTGAATTATATAATTCCCTATCTACCAATTATAGGTGAGGATTATTCCATGAGCTCAGTCTATTTAGCTTAGACTGTGGGTAACTTGATTATAATCTTAAGTAGCTACCGGGGGGGCAACACTTTCACACAAGTTTTCAATATAGAAAACTAAGTACAACAAGATTTAATAGCTAGAAATTGAAGAGAAACTTATTCAGACTCAAAATAAAATGTCTTTTTTTAATGATGACCATTGAAACAAAAGAGTATGAGCTGGAAAGTCTCCATCATTGGAAATCTTAAAATTAAGCTTGGATGCTTGCCTAAAAAGGGACTCTAGTGTAAGAGGCAGGAAGAGCCTTGCTCTAATCGATGTGAAGTGGCTATGGCTTCACCACTTGCAGAAGTGTCCAGGGCACCAGCCCGTGCTAGTCTGGATTAAAGTCTTCTCAGTATGGTGGATCTGGGCCTCAATTAGGCAAGAACCATATGGGCTGTGAGTCCTCATAGGACCAGGTATCTGCTAGTTCAGAATCCACTCTCATTGCTGTTTCAGCTTTGAACTCCCTTTCCGAGGGGACATAATGTTACCATCATTAAAACAACATTTGGAAGGCACAGCATTATTCTACGAAGTACTTTGCCGACTGCCTAGGATACAAAAGAAGGGAGGAAAAGAGGCTCAACCTGCTCATCTGTTCACAGGCATCTTCTTAATTATAAATATATAAATTATAATTGCAAAGGGTTACAAAATAAGTAGCAGATTCCTCCTTTTTTGGCATAATTCAGAAAGTTCAGGTTCTGCTGCTAGAATCATGCACAATTTAATTTAATGCTGAAAAGCACCAACATGTCTAAAATGCTGTTTGTTTCAGGCAGTCTATTAAAGATGTTGACAGCTATTATCTGGCAGTAAAAATAATGGACTTAAAATTAATTAAGCATTCCAGAGTTCAGACTATTAAGGAAAAACTGAAGACAATTTAACAGAGAAAGCTTCTCCTGAATCTTTAAAAAATCCCATCTAATTTACTGAATGGTAAAATGTCTGAAACACCTGCTGGAAGGATCATTACTTTTGGATGTCCAACACTAGACAGCACGTTATACATGCTAATTCTATTTAAACCTGTGCTTTAATGCAAATATATGAGATGTAGAGCTACTGTTTCATGAGCAAATATAACTCCAACAATGCAGAGTTCCAAGTATAGATTAACCATGAACATAGTAACAAGTTGCTGTTCGCATCTATTTCCAACCATTGCAAAACTACCCGCTTGCTTCTTTCAGGCTTTCTGCTTCCTCCCTTGAACTGTTACCAGACCTCTGAGAAACTCATGTTGTGCTAAGAAAAGGCTGTTTCAATTCTTTATTGGCATAAAACAGCTTGGACCCACAGGAATTCCCAATGAACTCAGGAAGGAGATGGCAGTACAGAAGTAGCTGCCAAGGTTTTTTTTTAATAAAGGGAGTAATACTTAAGAAGTATTATAAACACGTAAAACCATATTGCAATGATAGCACATAACTGTAAAGAATTGGAGGACGCACAAGAAATCTACCTTTTCACGATGTAGAAAGGCTTGTGCAGTCATAATCTCTGCAATTTGGTATTGCAAGGACTTCACCACAAACTGCAAGTCACCAAAAAAAGGGAAGCAGAAAAAGGCATGATCACAACTCAATCAGACTCTGCTTTCAAAGAAAGGTTGAAGAATGAGAAGGAGAAATCTACTATATCCTAAGTATACGATAGAGTATATCTCAGAGAAGTGTAAACCATAAACCATAGTGTGTAAAAACTAGCTTTAATGAAAAAGCATATGAGACTGTATCCTTTAAAAATGTATATCTGGTATTTATATATCATTTTGGGAGATAAGATGTCATCTGTAAATTTTTAATTACTTATGTTAGTGGTAAAATCATATCAGACCTGTAAAAGTGAAAAGCCTTTGAAGTAAGTGTTTAGAATAAGTCCTGTTCTATTCTCATAACTTACAAGACATACAGACAGACCCGCAGACAGATGTCCGAGATTGCTAAGAGTGTATCTGTTGCCTTTGTCAAGTTAGGATGAACTTTGATGGTGAGATTTCTATGGGAACACCCAGTACCAAAAGTATATTCTCAAAATCAAGTATGAGTTTTGCTCAGGGGAAAAAATTTCTATGCATGCTTACATTTAGGTTTATATTTTAGGGCTTTGTTGAATATAGGCCTAGATTTTTTATCTTAATGGTGATGCATATGGGATATGCTTGTATATGTCCGTATACACATTTTTTTCCCCTGGCTTAAGTATGTCAGCAATATGAAATACTGTCCTGTTAACATATGCTCAAAATAAATTTCTTCTGACCATCATAAAAATATGAATTGAAACAGAAGATTTCAAGAGGAAAACAGATGTGTTAAAATTCTAAACAGAAAATATCAGGAAATAATCACCTTTAAATTAAGAAAAAGAAATACAGATCCCTTGAGGAAAACTTCAAGATTTATTGACTCAAAGGATACATTTTAATGAAAGCAAAACTACCTAATGTAAATTTCTGACTAGTCACACATAAAAATGACCTACATTTACAATTTGGTAATTATTAGAAGGAGCATCATTAAAATGGAAATCTGTAAAAATGATGCATCTGAAGTATTTTACTGAATCTGCATATTTACTGTCTCTGAGTGATCTTTGTATAACATGTTTAGTTGCAAGTAAAAAAATTGTATATGGATATCTACAAATATACTTCAGTTACTACCTTTGCACTTCCCATTCTAGCTATATAGAAAAATGGAGAACCACCATAGAAAATACACTTAGGGATAGATCCACTTCATTGTACATGCTATTAACACCTGTAGGCTAGTTTCTCAGCTGATGCAAATTGGTGTAGTTGCATTACTTGCAACAGAAGTATGTTGATTTTTGCCAGCTGAGCAGCTAGCCTTGTTTTTTTTCCTTTTTGTTTGTTTTGCTTTGTTTCTAAAACCAGATGGAGGGAATTTAAAAATAAAGATATGAGACATCTTAGAGAAATTATTAACACTGCATTATAACATATTCGTATTTTTAAATTAAACTCTACAAGTTCTGGCATTAAAAATTATTAGATTTCAGGCTTACAGTTAATTCACTTGTGTTGGACATCGTAACAGATAGCCCATACAGCTACATAAATTCCCCTTTCACCTTAGCCATTCAGAAATCCCCTTCATATACTGAAGTGTTTCTTACAACCTTTGTTGTTACAGCTTAGTTTCTGTTCTTCTCCAGCTAAAGTATCACTTAGCCTTTAGCTTGTACTGTGGTTGCATTTTCCTCACAGACACAAATTCTTGGGTAACAGTAGGAAAAGCTCAAAACTATTCTCAATAGTGAGGGAGGAACTAATAACTCACTGAGCATGACATTTTTATTAAACACCATGGCCTAAGTTTCTTCAGGAACCAACTTTAATAATTTGGTTGTACATCGCTCTGAAGGGATTAATATTATTTACTTATAAGCATGGCTTGGAGCAGGAGACTGCTAACACATCCTGTACTATTTCATCAGTTCTATGTCCAATTTTGGCTACACATAATTCAGAAGAATCATCACAGAGTGATTTCCCAACTATCTATGTGCCTCCAAGCACACACAAGGGAAAACTCTATCAGGCATAAAAAAATGGCCTTTAATATCACAGTACACCTTTTTGAGATGCATCCCTAAACTAATTCAGAAATGCTGATGAGAATTTTTGTCTGTTCATTCAGAAAAATACAGCAAATTCTACACCGTCATATACAAGATCAGACTGGGACTATTTTCAGCATTCACCACTGCTATCCATACAGATTTCACTTTTTATTCTCCATAGTTTGTTGAATATTCAATAACATTCCTGACTGCTCACTGTTGATAGTCAGAGAATGGCAGACTTTTAGGAAATCAGCATAGTTGTCAGACTTCTAAATAGTAGGTTGAGAGAGAAATAATATATTGGAATGTAATGTGTCATTAATAAGACTTCTCTTATTTAAATTATAATAATTTCAAAATGCCTTATAGAAATAACTTGTTTTAAAGGTACAACATCTGCTTCAAACTCATTGAGAATCTTTTAACTTATCATTATTAAAGTAATATCTACCATTATGACAGCTGAGTAGCAGCAATATTTTCCCCTATTTTTTTCAATTTATTTACCTCTTATGTTTGATTATCAGAAGGATTCACGCTGACTGGAGTTCAACAACAGGTGTGAGTATACACAGTTTTAGACCGTTTAGGTCTTATGATATGTGACTGAGTTCCCTTTGCCATACTGGGTTTTCAAGCAGGAACCTTGTGTTTAAATGATGTAGTGAAGACCAAAGATATTACTCATCTACTTGGGTGTGTTTGGCACTTTATGTAACTTTGTGAGCACAAAATCTGAGCGTGAATATGCTGTAATAGTCTAAAAATCATTTGTACCTGTGCAGGTTAACAGGACTTCAGAATCCCTTTTTACAGTAAAACGACGTTTCTCTGTTGAAGGCTTGCACTTGTACAACAAGGTAACTATCTGAATGAAAGAAAGGTAGCGTAAAGAAGACTAAAGCTTGTAAAAAGGATATGTAAAAGAGTGCATATAGAATATGATAGGAAGATATCAAAATGTTGCCTCATACAAAGGAAGGAGGAGAAGGTTCTCTTTGAGTGAATAATTATCTCAAGTATTAGAAGGAAGTAGATGGTCTCAGCCACGAATGAGGAAATCATCTGTGGTTGATTTGCAAACAATTGCTTCATTTACATGAGCTAAATATACTGGGGGGAGTCACTCTTGTCTGGTGATTAACTAGTTTGGTTCTGCTGCTGATCAAAAAAGGTTTTCCTTGACGCCTGATAAGCTAGGTAAATATGGTTTAGAGCTGGTAATTTTGTGGAATTTTCCATATTAGATAGCTGATGATGAAAGACACGTTGTCAGGTCAAAAATAATGACTGGTGACAACTGCTGCTTTTCTGTATTTACATTACAGACACACCCAGAGGAGCCTCCCTTAAGGTTGCAGCCTTGTTGTAGTAGGGGCTTTTCAAATAAAAGCTAGCTCTTTGGGGCATTGCTGCTACCTGAGAAAATCAGTAGCAAATAGCATTCAGAATATTTCATGAAGTTACAAATAAATAAATCAATACATATTTAGCAGTGCTTACAATACCAAATCACTGTATTAATGCACAACATGTGGAAAATAGAAAAAACACAGGAAAATAGGAATATGTGGAAATCCGGAAACTATGTTAAAGTGAAGATGAGTAACTGCCTTGGGGATGTGCAATAAGAAAAACACAGGAAGTATTCAGAGTAATATGAAAAATCCACTTCTGTTGTTTTAATGATGTGAGGGTTAGCCTACATAGAACTTAGGCAGTTAGAACTAACCAAATACCACAAGAAAACTTTCCATAAATATTTATCAGATTTTTAAAGAGTTTGCTTGAATTATGTTCTCATAATACTTTTGTGTTCACTGTCTATTCAAGTGATTTATTCTCTGTAGACTGCCACAGATTTCTGTGGAAAAAAGGGGAGGCCTCCAGATTGAGCACAGCTATTAACCTAACTGGTTCTAATTCAGCAATCAAAATTTCAGAATGGGCACGGGAGGCGAAAATACTTGTTATGGCTTGAGCCAATACGAGAGCTTACCACCACCAAAAGGGTGAGATCATGCTTTCTTCTCTCCCTTTCTTTCCCAGGCACATGTCCCTCACCGTTAACACTTTGCAGTGAGGCTTCAGATCCCTCTGTGTGTGTGAGCACACACAAACACGCACACAGACACACAGAGCTGACTCAGCTCACTCATCTGACAGAAGACTGCGTATTTTTCTGGGTCAGGGGAAGAAACTTCCTTCTTTCAGTAATGATGAGCTGCCAGATCACTAGTTTGGCTTGAGCCATATCATTTAATTTTATCCCAAGGGTAGAGTTTCCTGAGATACTAGCTTCACTGAAATGATCTGGGCTAAAAATAAGCCTCCAAAAAAGTGAATTTTTAAGCCAGATCATTTCAGCGATCCAGCTTACAGTGTGTCCCAAGAAAATATTATATTGGCAGAACTGAGGAGGCAGACAACTTGAACATATGGCTGGAAACAAACCAACAAGGGAGGGAGAGAGAGTTTTTTTTATGCTGGCTTTCTTGGCAAAGCCAATGTCTGGCAAAACTGCACCTTCAGCATCCATCCTTCATATTTGCAGGCAGTTACTTCACTGGTAGCGTATCTCAGTGCCCATTAATTCTCTATTTTTGTAGTGTAGATTTTACTAGCCACCCTTCTTTTTCCACCTCTCTTACACTAAGAGTGAATTCTCATGGAATGGCTGAGCCTACCTAATAGGATCAGGCAAACATAAGGGAAGCAACAAGAATGTGCAATCAGGAGCAGAAGGGAGTTGACTGACCCTTTCAGCAGTGGCAAGCCACTAAACCAGTTTAACCTCAGAACAAGAAAAATAAAACCTCACCCTGTGTGAAGATAATAACCAATGGTTCAGTTACCACTGGCTGTAAAATCTGTCCCAACAACTGAGTTTAGCAGTTGTTCAAAGAAAGTCTTGTCACCTTCTATACTTTCCTAGGTATAAAGTATATAATCAAAGAAGAACTGCAATTCTCAGTAAGAGGAGCCAAACTTTCTTGGTAATAAAGCAATACTCTTGCACCATGTTAGGCATTTGTAGTGGTGATATCATTTGTGTCTTTCATAATACTGACAGTAGTAAATGTGGCGATACCTCTAAGAATGTGCTATTATTAAACCTTTTGGACTAGAGATCAATGCAGGGAACTTCATCAGACAGAGAAGATTTCTCTCCCTTCCTCTCTGTCCCTTCACTGAAGGGCTCATCTCTAACCACCTTCTAAGACACACAAACTCCACTTGCACCAAATGCACAGTGGCTCGATTCTCTTCTATTCCTTTATTAGGAAAAAGCAGCAACACTGATGACTGCGGGGCAAGGAGAGTGAACATTTCCATGAAACAAGGTGACCATGAAGATAATATAATTCCTACTCTGTGAGGAGGCCAAATGAAGAGGCAACAGAGAAAAGGTATAGTGTGGGCAGAGGCACAGTTACGCTCAAAGCTAGACTGTGCAGACTTGGCACAGAGCACAGCAAAAACTACTACCACAGATACAATCCTGGCATTGCAAGAACAGTTACTAATAATTCTATCATATACATTTAGAACTGCAGTATTACCATATATCACCATATGCCATAACCACCCACTGTTAATAGGAAGGATCTTTCAGTTATTTTTTTTCAAGCATTAAAAAGGGATCCATTATTGGCTGGATTCCATCTGAAGGATGTGGGAGGATAACAGCCAAAGGAACTAAAACAGACCTATTTCCATATTAACACCTGCAGGTTAACATCCATGAAAGCATGACTCCTCCAGGCATAAAGAATCAACCTTTTTGAACTGTACCCTGCAGAGGTATCTCTAAACGCAAAATGATTTTACATGAGCTGTATCCTGGATTTTTCTTAAGTGGAAGGATCAAGCAAGTCTTAGTCATTTTAAATTTTGCTACGGATACAGTCTATTGCCAATTAAGCCACAAGCATAACTGTCTGACTTCAATGAAACAGCAACATGCCCTGTGAGACTACCACAAGAGAAATATCCAGGAGCTTAGAATGCAGGAACGTCTGTGAGTAGAAAGGGCATTAGTGAAATATGTATTTTTTAAACCTATTAATATATTTCATTTCATGTAGTCTTGTGTACTTCTAGAAAAGCAAAACGTAGCCAGCAAGGAATTTATTTTCTTTTAGGGGTATAGTTTGCTTGGGCATATTGGGAGAAAAGTGGATGTCAGACTTGGAATGAGTACTGGATAGCACTGAGGACTCTAGGAACTCAGCAGTGCATGGAGTACTGCCACCTTTTGGTCATTTTCTACAAAACCCATTTTCTTCTTTTTTTAAACATCACTAGTGTAACATAGTTTCTTTTTCCATAAAGTCTTTCTGTCTTGGAAATTCTTTCTCCTTTCTTTTAACTGAGAGTTATGGGGAGATATTTTCAAGGATATTTAATATCCTTCGTTGTACTTTGTTATTGGATCATTTTCTTGGTTTGTGAGTAGTCTTCTTTTACTATGCTGAGAAGGCTTTGTATTTGATTAATATATATTATTACAGTTTTATTCAGATTGACAACAATGCTGCTATACCTGACTGTAATCTTTAGATATCGCTATCCTGGACAGAGTTATTAAATATGTCCTTCTTCAAAATAAGTGTTACAAATAATAATAACCAGTAACCCCTGTTCTAAACCACAAGACTGGAAACCAATATCCTATGAAATTGTCCACTTTCAATATGATACAAAAAATCCTCAAAGGCCATTCATTCCAACAGATGTTTAATATAGGGGATTGGTTTTTTATTGTGATAAAGAGCCAAATCTTGCATTCCTTTGAAGTCAACAGGAGTTCTGAGTAGAAAGATTCCGTCTGAAACTTTTCAGATTGTATTTGCTGCTTTCCTGCATGAATTACTGAATCTCACTTAAGTTCCTATTCAATGCAGGCACATATCAGTTAAGCCCTATACATAATTCTTTTTCTAGAGAGAACAGAAAAATCTCAATTCTTAAAAGTTCTGAATGTCCTACTCCTTGGATTGAAGGACATAGGAACTGAAGTAGAAAAGGTAACACCTTGCATCGTCCTTACTTAGGACAGTAAACTAGCATATTTACTTTTTTCAGTTTAAATTACACAGTACTAAAAGTGACCACTCATTTCTCTTCATCTCAGGGGTCGTAACACTTCTGAGGGGAAAACCTGGGGATCTTAAGATACATAAGAAGTGAACCTGGGTTCTTTCACTGTCTGCTCTTTCTCCTGCCTTTATTTATGATCTTGAGTACCTGCAGAGAAAAAAAGACTGTTCATGTGAGGATTCCCCAGGGTACAGGACATTTTTTTAGTTTAGTGACAATAATTTTTGAAAAATTGCTCTCTTTTCTCAGAGGGTAGGATGCTGGGGATTATGTTGACTGCTGCATTAGACCCTTATGGTTACATTTTCAAAGCTATGCTTGTGGTGTTGGAAACACAAATCCTGCTATTGTTACAGGATTAGTGCACATAACTTCCCAAATGCTGCTTTGAAAATGGAGCCAAGAAATATTATTTGTGTGTATTTTCTGGAATTAAAGTAGGCTGTGATTATTGGCCAGTCTTATGACAGCACTGTTACATACACAGCAAGTGATGTACTGTCTGTAGATACTCATCAAATCTGTCTGGATTTCTTCAGTAGTTGGACATTCATAAAAAAAGGAATGACAAGACATCAGTTTCAACTTGCCTCTTCCTTTGCCACAGATTAATATAATCTGTCTTGATTTTGTTAATATTTTTTCTTCCTTTTTTTAATTGTCTCTTAGGAGTTAAGCCAAGAAACAAGACAAAGCAAAAAAAAAATCCTGCCATCCATCACAGTTAAAATTAATAACATGACCTTTGTTTTGTTTAGTTTCACCAGAAATTTAAAAACCTGCCCTGCAGTAGTGGAATCAGCTTGATTCCCTGTGTAGGCACTGCCAATTCTCCAGTTTGTCCAGCTTGATTAAACTTTTTCTCCTGTTATAAATTTTTGTTTAAAATCTTTAGAATCTTATCATAATCTGTAATTTGCTCTTTTAGGCAGGAATAGCTTTCTCCTTCTGTTACTGTACAGTTTCTACGGTAATCAAAGTGTTAATTTCTAACCATAATAATTAAAAATTGTCCTCTGTTTGTATAGCAGCTTTTAAATCACAATGGGCCTCCTAACCATTGTTTAACCGCTAATATTATTAATAATGCTCTTGACAAAGAAAAAAAGGATAAAAAGAAAAGAATTTATTTCTCCTAATGGAGAGAACATCTAACTTCTGTACCTTGATTAGACTGGGGCATGACATACATTACCTATTCAGCACTACCAAATCTGAAACAGTTCCAGATACATTCAGTGACATATCACTAGGCACCTGGAAAAGTCTGAGAAAACTAGAAAGGCAAGAATTTGTGTAGCATATAAGTAGATATTCAATATTATCATTTTGGCCTCAAGTGCCTAATTTTGCATTAGGCCTCCTACAGATACCTACATACTTATCCTGATTTGATTTTTATTCCCAACAACTGTGATTCTCTTTTTGCTCCTGATAAAGTCTTTAGCTAATGTCAGCACAGATACCTACTTTTTCATAAAACCCTCTAAGTGAGACATTATTACAACCACGCAATTACTACAGGGATCTAATGGTACGTCTAAATCGCAAGACCCATATCCTGACTCCATGTGTCACCTCTAAGAACACATCTAACTACTTACCCTCTCTCCCACACCCTCTTGGCTTCCCACAAGAAAGAAACATACCTGAGTGGGACAAAACGGAGTCATGGTGTATCCCACCCAGGACTCTGCCCTGGACCACAGAGATACTGCTGAGTACACCTCCTCCAAAATCTATAGCCTTAGTGCTCTGTGGTGTATCCAAAAGCAGGAAATGATATGCTAACACACCCATATTTGAAAGCTAGGCCTATAGTCTATTGTTCTGTAAACCACTCTGATCCTATAAATTTACCCTTATAACTTAAAGGCAGCATCAAATAATACAAACAAATGAGTTTATAAAAATAAAACCCTTGTTTCTACATAGAAATCAGTATACATGGCAGGAAATACCACAGAAAACAAATACAAGATAAATAACCTAATGTCTGAAAGCGAGTATGCTAGTAAATTTTCTGCAGTTTCTATCTCACCTTAAAGTTATGGTTTGTAGCCAGCTGATTCCTTATTAGTCCACGGTGTTTTGTTACATGAAATAGAAAATTTAACTGTCGTATCTCTTCTGTAAAAATATGTATAGTAATCCCAGCCCAAGGAAGGCTGATGAGAATACAGCATTGGCTTCAACAGCCCAGGAGTTCATGTTTTGGGACAAAGATGAAATAACACAAGCCTACAATGTGGTGGCAGAAAGAGGAGGAGAACATGGTCTACAGGCATTGAAGGCATCTGGAGAAGGCTGCTAGTCTCTACTAAGTTCCTAACACAGGCACTTGCTCGGAGTGCCTCAAATTAGGCAGTGTGAATAGCACCCAAACTTACAAACTAAGGCCTGCCTGCATGGGTAACCCAGAAACATCCTGTTTTTATAAAAGCAAGTAAATTGTGATAAGTCATCTCTTCTGATATTGTCATGCAGCCCACATCTTACACAGAGCTGACAGACAGTACATATAAAACAACATTTTGCCACAAGCCACATTTCAACTGCTTCAAGACTAAATCTATCACTGACCTTAGTTTTCATCTTCCTCTTTTGTTAAAGTACTCTAGGATTTGAATATACTCCAACTAGAAAGAACAGAGATTATTTCCTCAGTAAGTAGTGGTAATTTCTCCATTGTGCTGTTGTGGAATGAATACAGGCACCATCCAAAGTCTTACAGCCATTTGTATAAAGTTCTTTTTTGCTGTGATTAAACATCAAATAGTTTTAAAGCACCCATTTATAAAATCTGAATTTCAAATGCCTACTTCACTGCTGAAAATCTTATATTATTTTCGGGCAGCTGATCTATAAATCCTCCCCATCCTTAAACTGTACTGACCAAAGTACTAACATCACTCATTAAACAAGGATAGTGACTACCTCATTTATAATGAATTCCAGTAGATGACAGGAGGTGGAGGGAATATTTTCTAGTGTGACATGAGCCAGAAATGCTGTTACCTAAAAGAAATAGCATTGAGGGGTAGCAGATACTGGAGAGGGAAAATGATTGCATAATGATGACTGTGAAGGAGGCCATTCAAGACTTCTACACAAGCAATATTTCTTACATATTGCTTGGCTACCACCCAAGACTATACACATACATATATATATGTATAAAAACATACAACCCATGCTGGTATATAATCTAAAACATAAATTAGTTATAATTTACATATATTAATCCAGAGTTAGGGGCTACTTACTGTGAAAGTCCATTATTATATTTTACAAGGAACAATATTATTCTCTTTCTGTATTGTGTAAATACATTTGGTCTAGTGATGTGTAGAAAACTGAAGATGTAAATCTGGGATCTTATATATCATTTGGCAAGAAGCAGACATTTCTAATGGTTTTAATCCTCCAAAGACAAAGTAATAATTCAGTTACCATTCCTGCAAGTCATGCATATGTTTAACTTCTTACATACAATATAAAAAATCAATGGGAAGGTACATATGAATAGATTTTAGGAACACCCATAAAGTTGGAAGAACTAAGACCTTACTATATACATAGACAGAAGTAGTTTTATGACAAAGTAGAGAAGTTGTCTGTAACAACTAGACATGTCCTCCATAGAACCTGGAATAAAATCAAGGACCTTAAATTGAACAGATGATTCAAACTGATACTGAAAAATAAATAACAATAGCCTTCAGGAGCACTTCAGTCTGGTATTCAATTTTTTAATGTTCCACTTTCTCTATGTTTACAATTGATTTGCACATTAAAAAATAAGAACTAAAAGAGCAAAATCATTGTATATCTTTTTAAGTAATTAAAATCTTTTGGAGATGAAGTAGGTGTTTTGAAATTACTGTTTCTCTTTTAGTGCTAGGCCAAAACAGAATGAGTTTGCAACAACTTATGGATATACATAAACATGGCTGCTTACCTGTATAAATACCGTGATCAACACATGTACATGTTAGGATGGAATATCAGTGTGTTTTGCAGCTAAACCATGCATCCATACAGCTTGACCTGACAAAGTACTCCTTCAAGCGTGTGATTGCAGGCATTAGAGAAAGTTTCTAGAAGGGAATGGGCTCAGCTGTATTAGTAGAGTTTTGCTCGCAGCATGGTGGAACCACCCTCTGCAGGCATTTACTGTGGCATATAGCAGGTGCAACACAAAGGAGAGCCTGTGCAGGGTAAGCAAGGGCCTACCTGCAGATTACCGATCACACCTTTGACAGCCGCTTATTTTATAACAGTGAGTTGGGAGGAGTGGAGAAGGGCAAAGACAATGTATTTATGTATAGCACAGACAGCGAAAAGTGAAGTCTTCAGTCTTTCTTTGGTGAAGTTTTGAAGGTTATTTTTTTCCTTCATTTAAACCAGTTTCTTTGCCCCTTCTCAACCTGATATATATTTTCTTTTCTTATTAAAAAAAAAAAAAGTTAAAACATTTAAATAATGCAAAGCAAAAAAGAAAATCTACAGAATAAATACAGGAAAATTACAACTACTTCTCTTGTACTAACCTCAGGAGACGTGAGTGGTGGGACATGTTCTTCCAGTGCATGTGCTAAGGCAGGAACAAAAAGCTTAGTTTAAATTCAGCCTGGAAACAAGGGGAAAATGCTGTCAGTGACATTTTGGTCTTGTCCACATGGGGTTTAGGGGTACACTGGCTACATGGCCTTTGACCATGAAACATCCTTCATAAAGGTTCTAAAAATGAAAGTTAATGGTTAATTTTCCTTTTTCCCTTCTTTGATCATTGTTAGATTGAAAGCTTTATCACTGCTATCTTTACCATCCATTATCAGTGTGAGTTTGGGATAAGCTTAGACAAAGCTGTAATCAAGACAAATAAAAACCTTTCTTTAGCACCAGCAGGCCCAAGTTTCCCACTGCTATTGGAAATGTTACAAAAATCATCAATGTCTAGTGATGAAAGCAGAGGGAGCCGAAAACTTCATCATGGAGTTTTGAAAAAGATGATACAGGAACTGTTTCTGACACCTAGAACTCATACTGATTAACACTCCACTGAGCAGATAGTCCTAATGGTTTAAAAAGAAAAGCTTAATGAAGAAGAATCAGGCCCATTGCTTGTTGATAAGAAAATAAGTCTATTTGTTTCTTTTAAAAAATTGCCAGATAAAATTATGTAGTCAGATTCATATTAGTGTTCATCATTGATACCATATTGCTTAGTATATCAACTTTTAGACCAACCCAGATGTTAGTGTTGAACAGCGATGCCACACACCTCATCAGGGGTCTGTTAACAATGCAATGGGACTTTCATAAGACATTTTCTAACCTAGGGAGCTGTAAATGCTCAAATATTGCTTTACTCAGTGCTAAAATGCAGCCCTCTCCAGAGCAGATATAGCAGTGGTTTAAGAGAGCACAACAGAATGTGAAGCATGGACCATATCCAGTTAGAAGTGAAAAGAGTATTTTGAGACTAATTCAATTAGAATTCAATCAGGATGGGGGGTTTAGGCATAATTTAATATGCATTCAAAATTCTTAACCATGCTAATGAATGCCATGAGCACCCATCCAAGTGAGAGTGGGCACATATTTCCACTGTTTGTTCCTTGTTATGTCACCTCTAAGAGTGAACAGACCTGCAAAAGAAAAATGCCGAGCAAAAAAGCTAGACTGATTAAGAAGAAACATCATTTTTCTAGATTTTAAAATTTCAAAAATATACACCAATTGTTCAGCAAATGGAACAAGTAACTTTACAACCTGGTAGTGAGTGTTCTGCCTCTCTTCAGATATTTCAATAATCAGAAAGAACTGAAGCAATTTTTGCATCACAAGATCTATATACAGTGGGAGCATACATTTCATGTCTCCTTTACACTGTCCAAAACAGTTCTGTTAGCATTTGTGATGTGTACAAAGTTTTTAAGATATGGGGTACCTCTCCTCAGTTGTTCAGATGCATTTCAGCTCAGAGTGCAGCAAAGAGGTCGAGAGAAGTTTAGAATTTATTAAAGAGAAAGGATTGCTGCAGTGGGACCTCTCTGGCACGGAGCCCCAGGCAGCAGAAAGCAGCCCCCTACAACTGCTGGGCTACACAATCTCCATTGTTCTCTCAGGTTTCACAGCTGCAAAGATTACTTCCTCTTCCAGAAAGCACCAGCGCTCCTCCCTGTGAGCTGCTCAGCAGCTTCATGACAGGAAGGATTTTTCTGCTTGTGTCTATGTTTTGGGGAGGCCAACCTTGTATGCTCTTTGTGGCGTATATGGCCCTGCCATAGAACCAACTAACTTGGTATGCAATGGCCTAAATAGCCCAGTGGGTCTCAGGAAGCTTGGGCCTGATAAGGCATTTACTTTGTGTGTGCTACTCTTGATAAAAATGATTTGAGGGATATGTCTCCTAAATTATTTAATCCCCTTTACTCAAAAAAAAAAAAAGCCTTTTTCCTTATATGTAAGAATTTGAAGATAGCTGAGAACATATGAAATAAATATTTAAAGATCTGTTTAATAGATTAACCCTGTTTCTCAGAGGCACTCCGGCCTAACAGTGCTATTTACTCCAACCAGTTCTTATCTAAGAGGATCCTGCACCTAACAGTTTTCTTTAATGGAGGGTGGCCCAGGCTAAATACATTTCCAAATTTTTTTAATAACTTGATCCCTTCCTATACTGGAATTCTCCCAAACCTCCCAGCAGGAATCTTTCCCAATTCCTAGTTTATAAAAGTCTGAAGAGCAGGATATTTGTGACATAAGGAAACTACAGTTTGAGCAGACCTCTGGAGTTTAAAAGGAGATACATCCATGCTATAGAAGGGGAGCTGTAGCCGAGGTATCCTAACAGCCTGCTATAGCGTAGCGCCATCTTGTGGACACCAGAGGTTTCTAGCAGAAAGTAGAGGAGGACAGAAGGTGGAAATGAAGACGGAGAATAGGTCGTTTTAGAAGAGAAACCCTAGTTCAGCTACCTGATGTAGCAGAGCATTCAAAGCAATTTATAGAAATCTCATTACATAATTTCCATTGTACATGATTATCCTTGCCTGCTTTCACGGTCTTTTCAGGCAACACACATGTGAAATCTGGGCCTGACCACTCCAGAAAGCTCAAACAAAGCATACGAAGATTTAGCCCCAAATCTGAAGTTTAACCATGAGTAACTCTGAGTAATAAAGGCAGTAAGAAAAAAATATACTAAAATGAAAGAGATCTGAGAGGTCAGAGTCTTTCCCTATCATTATTACTGTGTATTAATATCTGTGCATTACTTTTCATACTTAATGCACTTTAAACAATTAATTAATTTACCCACACAACAACTCCCTAAGTTGTGCATCATAAAAATCTAGACAAAAAATTATTTGTTTTACTTCACAGATTTGGTGGTCTGAGAAGGACAATATGTCACTATTTTTTCTAATGAAGTGACTTCATATTATTTCCAAATGATCCTCTTCCACTCTAGAGGGCAGTGAAACAATTTTGATTTATAACAATTTAAAATCACAGACTTGTATGTGGAAAGCTAATCTGTCATACTTCTGAATTCCCATTTCCACTATGCATAGGAATTATTTTGTCAGTCTAGTCAGGTTTTACTTACTGTACTTCCCCCCAAAAAATAGATCACTAATCAGCAGCTACTAAAATAGCATCCAGTCTGAATCTAACCTTGTTGCAACAGAGTTATAAAAAATTAGTATCTTGATTAATAACTATTTTGTTTTCCTAGTTTGATCACAACCTTCTTCACTGCTTTGGTTAAAATACTTTCTGATATGACTGGAAACTCCCTTGCTGAAGGAAATATATCTGCCTTTATTAGATTAGGATTTGGCACCAAAATCTGAAATTTTATAGTCTGTCATATCAGATGACACTAGGGCTTAAAACTTTTCACATTCCTTTAGTTGCACATTCTATTAGAGCTCTGCACAAATTCTCACATCTGAAGCAAAAAGATGTCTCATTTTTGGCTTCTGTCTGATGCTGAATGAGCACAAAGAACTCTAACATTTTATTTTGTTGGAAATATTCAGTTGCTTTTAGAGTAGAAAAATTAACTTGGCCAAAGTCCATCAGGGATTTAGGTATTGCAATAAAATTCACGTCTTGAAAGAGGGTGCCCACATTCCTCATAAAATGAAGGAAACTTAGGCATTCAAACCATACAAATTTAATGGACTGCCACCTAGGCTACCAGTAAGAGATGCCAAAAAAGGGACAGGGTCTAATTCTTGCCACTTTCAATCAGTTAGGGGTCTACCCTCATTTGGGATTTTGAGCTATCAGCTCTCTTCTAGAATTGGTGTCCATGTCCCACCAGCCCTTGCTCATGAACAGCAAGAAAGAATTCACAATGTTTCCCAGTTTGTAATACTTAGTAATCTAATGGTTAAGCACTTATTTTTGTAGGGAAAGACCCATGTTTGAATTTCTCCTCCACATAAATTGAAGCCTTGATTTATGTTCTCCCATAACTAATGTAAGTTACCCACTTTTCAGGATATATGATCAATACTGTTTTCTCCTCTCCCTCTGGCTCCAAATTAGAAAACAAGAAATTCAAATCTTCTGCCTCAAGAAAGAGCTCTGACCACTGTGTTTTTGGGACACACACACATACAAACTTTACCTGTCTTGTTCCTATCTGTCTTTTGTGTAGATGGATCTAGACCTAGTTGCCATTTCTCAAAGAAAAAAAAAAAAGAAAAGAAAATAGCCCTTCACTTGATATTTCCAAAACACCTTAATCTACCAAAATAATTTAGTTTCAAGCTGTTTTGGTGGACATTCCTTATAAAGAAACTGGAAACTCTTAAATTTCTTACAAAAAGACAGATTTGAAAAGGCTTTTTTTCTCTTTTTCAAAATGAGAAGAAATATCTGACACAGTAAGTTTTAAAAATGCTACTTTAAACTCAGAATATATAGCTGACACTGACAGAATATTTGATGATCTCATATGTCTCTCCTACTCCCAGCTACGATTAATAAAGTCTTCACCTCCCTTTTGGCCTCCAGATCTTATTCCAGCAGGAAATCACATGTTAAAGAAAGCGATCCTGCCAGATACTTCATAGATTCTCATTAACAGTGGAAGTGGCAGACATGTTCTATCACAGATCTTCACAAATGCACTGAAGTGAAACAGAAAAAAAAAAAAGGTGTGTTCATCTACACATGTAAGTATGGTCTGTTTTTTAAATTAATATCCTTTTTTTCTGGATGATATCCACACAAGGTTTTGGTGTACTATAATTTCTTTTTAGTTTGGTATGCTTATTATGATTGTATTACTACAGTCAAAAATAATTTAAATTATTTAATGAAGATCTATATTTTTAAATACCATCCTCATATATATGCTGAAATACTTTACACAGATAAATTCTGAGAATTATTACACAGTACGAGTGCATTTCTCTGAAATACACGTACTTCCAGTAATATTTACATAATTAAACAAAAAACAAACAAGCAAAAAGCAATCCGGTGGGGGGGAAAAAAAACAAGCAGAGAAAAACAGAAAAAAATATACCAGAGATGAGCCAGTGTTTGAGGGACTCTGTTAACCAGTTCTCTTATATTTAGCCTGGGCCCAGTGATGGGACTGTAGTATATATATCCAAAGCCATGTGTGACTGTCAATTTTAAGCATGGTGTGAAAATGCAAGCACATATTTGATCAACTTTTCATATTACTCTGGAGAGTGATATCAGATCTGCAGTTTGTAGGCTTTTCTTTTTTCTTTTTCAAACAGTAACATTTCCAGGATAGAACTGATCTATTGTTCTATACTGTGAGCTATTATTCTAGATTTCCAAGGGGAAAGGATGAGTATGTGGACTTCAAGACAGCTCTAAGAAAACACCTGCATTTAGAATAAGAAATTTTATGGAGCTATCAGGTACTATCCAGGATACAAATGGAAATATTAAGCATTATATCCCATCTGAGGCTGAAATTAATACAGTTTAAATTTCTTTTTCACTCTTGAACACATGGGATATATTTAATATAATTCTCAATGCCTGTGGATTTTTAAAGCATTACTGTCAGAAGAAGGAACTGCGTATTCACACAGGAGTAATTATTTTTAGTCTTTTTTCACATTTTAGACTGAAACCTAGTGAGTATTTTCATTGCCACCACAGAGACTCTGATGTGAAAAAAAAACCCACTTCTAACTGTAATCACCTAACCTCTAACTTAACTTTAACTTAAGCCTAGCTATTATTATGATTAAACTACAAGAAGAACTGCTGGAAGACCCATTTTGAATGGCACCAGATAACTAAACTTCTTTTAGTTCTTTCTACTTAATACAATAGAGCAATGTGGATGAGACTTGATCAACCAGCCAAGTTCAACAGAAGATCTGGATAGCTGATAGGATATCAACCAAAACTGTCTTGCATGTCTTCTCAAGCCAAATTTAGTACTAAATATAAGTGTCCAACATAATGGCTCAGTCCTGCTCCCACAACAGGTTTTGTATCATACACATGCTCCTGAGGTCTGAGGGGCTGGCTGGAGTCATTTAGGCTCCAGCACAGAAGAGCCACATAGCCAGTCCTACATTTCCATATGCACTCAGAAAGCACAGCTGAGCCATAATGTACCTACCTACTGCTAGGGCAATATATTTGAGTAACTGTATTACAGAATACAAAGTCTGTAGACTTGCAGAGCTTTACAAAGGAAAGGGAAGGACGGTGGTGCACAATAATCATATCCTTTTAATGCTACTTGTCCTTATCTGATTGTTCAGATTTGAGATCAGAACATGTTATGGGATTTTGATAGATTTTGGGGATTATTCAAAATAAATATTCACAGATAAACATACCTCTCATTTTAGCAATGTTACAAAGGTAATTCTGCTTAGAGACCTCCACTGTTTTATAGATTCCACCCACACATAAACATCAGATGTTTTTCTGACTAGCTTTTGATCAAGGTAGATATTGCCTTCTTGGTCTAGACCTTAAACCGCTGAAACAAATTATCTTGCTTACATGCTTAAAGCTCCGTCAGACTAAAACTATGCAACATCCCCCCACATGATCAGAAATGCTTGCTTCAGATTACTATGCTGCACAATGTCAAAAATAGATATTTCTATAGAAACAAGGTTGTTATTTACTGTGACTGAGTTTAAGCCTGAAAGCCTTAGCTAATACAGAAGACATGCTGTTATTTTGTCTTTTTCATTCAGACCAGCTCTCTTCCTCCTCTGGGTCACAAGCAAATACAGTTGTACAGTCTCATTCTGATTCTGCCAAAAGGTTTGGGAGTCATTTGCAGTGCAATCTGCAAAATTCCCCATTTTTTATTACTGATGCCTGCAGATCTTTTTATTGAGAAACAATTTAGCTCAGTTTCGCATCTTCTATGCACTGACTGAGGGTATTCCTCCTTTGTTGCTACTATTTATCATTGTATGGAAATCTTAGTCTTAGCATTAAAAATTATCTTCTGTGGAATTTGCCATGAAAATAAATCATCTTGTTAATCTTTAGTGCATTATATATATTCATTATCTTCCTAACTTGCCTGTTTAAATATGTACTAACATATTTTCTGGTTTTATACTTCAATTTACACTTCAATTTATATATCAACAGTAGTTTAAAGCCCCAGATTGTTCTGTGTAATATACAATCACAACAGCATTACAGCCAGGAAATGAAGTGAATTACACTGAATAAGTTCAGAATTCGTTTGAATTACTTCCATGAAACTCAATTGTATGCATCTGTCTCTGGCAATGGTAGAGCAAGACATCTTGTAGAAATGTTTACAGTTATCATTTTAGTGTCTAAGTTTGATTTCTCTATTAAATATCATTGTTTTCCTCTTGCTGTTTATGTAGGAGCCCTGCTTCACAGAGGATGGAAAAGAAGCAAAGCTAAGCAGGACTAAGATCGTCCCAGGGTTCTGCTTACATCAGAAACCACTCAAGCTTTGCTTCAACAAACTCCTGATGTATTAATAAGCCTATAGTTTACAGTTACCTCCCATTTACTCTATACGTGGGTGACCTACTGAATGTATGCATGACAGCTAATATGTTGGACTCATTACACATCAACAGTGAGCCAGCTGATGTTAGGACCCACACTCTCACCAAGTCTGGCAATGTCCTGGACAAAACATTAATCGTGTAGCAAAAGCTATAGGAGCAGCCTATCTAGCTATGAAAACAAAATAATCGGAAAGTGAGGCTGCCAAGAGTGAGGGTTCTTTACACAAATAGTGCTGTTCTTCTTTTTTAATTTCTTGGTTAATAAATTTCCTTTGAGCCCAGTGGCAGAACTCTTTGGGCAACATCCTCAGCCCTCACTCAAAGTCAGGTGAAGGCATCATTTAATCTGAGATGCTGCACAGCTGCTACCAGGTCAGGTAACCTTAGGTAATGCTATGACAGAGGTTACAGTAGCCTTTTTCTCCTCCCAGTAACTCCCTGGATGTCCTTTCCACTCTTTTTCATCAGTCCTATGTAAACTGCCTGTTTTGAAAGCTATTACCAGCAAGCACAAGTTTAAGTAATGAGACTACGAAGGTCAATGTGTTGGTCCTAACAGCTTTTTGGTAGCACACACAACATGATGAAATGCACAGCACTGTGTGACTACAGTTAATCCTGTTTTTTGGGGTGGCTAAGAGGAGCGATCTGATTAGTCAGGGAGGTTTCTGGCGTGCACATTGATATGAGCATGCTCACCAGCATTATTTCTCAATGGTCAAAGTCTTTCGCTTATGTACAAATAGAATCATTTTTTAATCTTATCCTTAAATTATTACAATATTTTAGTGTTGGACAAAAGCTTGTTGTTAAATGGGCTTGCTAGAACAGTTTCTGTTAACACGTCTTCAAAGGTGAGCTACTATTTGCAGTTGGAATTAATCAAATGCCACTGAATCATTTTATATTTTGTTAGAAACAAAAATTTCCTAGTTTATTCATTATATTAAAACTATCCTTAGCTAATGTAATCCCACTCCCTTTTTCTTGCAATCAGCCCTCCTACTTCAAAGGTAGCTTAGTTGCCTTAGATTTTCTAGTTGTATCTAGATGTCTCTTGGAAAGACACAGAGAGTTACACACACAAAAAGAAGACAAGCATTATAGTATGACGCAGATGGCATCTGGGTGCCAAAATTCCAAAATTCTGGTTTTGAAAATTCTGTCCCAAGAAAGGAGTCATTTGGATAATTTCTTTGCTTTTTGTAATAGTTGAGTCTTTATGCTGTGAGGAATGAAGTAGCATTCACTAGAAGTACGAACTGTAATGACTGAGCCTCCACCATTCTTGACATGTGTGCCCTGAAGCAAGTCATTATTGTCTCTGCCACACTTCCTTCAACTGTAAAATGAATATATTGCATACCTTCCTCAAGGCAAGGATGGAAATGCAACCAGTAATGTAAACATCAAAAAGATTTTGTGATCCTTACTTCTACAGTTTTAAAATGAGAAAAGTGAGGGGACTGACAGGGTTTTGTATACTGATTTTTATTATTACAGTAAAATTAAAAAACTGTCAGAAAAACTACTAAAAGATGAAGCTCATTTGTTGCCTACTCCTTCACTAACCATTTATCAGGCATCAGTTTGGGGAGGAAGGTTTATGGGAGAGTGAACATCTTACCTACAATTCCTCCAGCTCTGTCAAGAGGTTAATTCAAGGGGAGACCAAGAGGTTACACCACTAGCTGCAGGACTGCACATAGGCCAATAGGAGCAAGCACATCACTTAGTTCTACCCCCAAACTGGAATCCCTAGGACCAGCTTATGACTCATCTATGATATGCTGTCTCCTCAGTCTGTGCTTCCTTCATAAACAGATGGACTGTAAATATTCATGAAACAAATTTTTCAAAACCAACTTTTTCAAAACCAACTAAAACACTAACTGGAAAAACCTCTGTCAAAATATAATTGAAACAGTTCTCTGGATGTAATCATAAGAAATACAGAAAATAACATCATAAACCTGGCCTACACATTTTTAGAATGACTTTACAGTTTGAAAGACTCTATTAAATGACATAATGGCATTAAATTAACCCTTTTTTGCAAAGTCATTTGACAATCCGTATTAAATTGTGCTCTAACATGCATAGGAGAAGATTTAAAAGATCATTTCTTGGGCAACATGCTCTAGGTGACCCTGCTTGAGCAGCGGGTTTGGACTAGAAGATCTCCAGAGGTCCCTTCCAACCTCAACCATTCTGTGATTCTGTGGTGCTTGGTTTAGAAAAAAGGGTACTAGACTTATTTATTAACAAAAGGATACTAGACTATTAATATAGCTCAGATTCGGTAAGCTTGGAAGCTGTCAGAGTCAAAAAGCAGACTCTAGTACAGACTGGTGAAAAGGCCTACCACATTTTGACTCCTTTTCCCATCTTCAGTAAGGAGCCCAGAACAAATCAGAACCTCATACTATTTAATCCTTGTCTTCTAGATCACAAAGAATAAATCATTTGGGGAAAATAGCTCCCTATATATTTAACAGAGCAAACAAAAATAATACAGTGGACACCTCTGGAAAGATTTGCAGCTATTGCCACGTACTAAAAAGCCAAGTTTTTATGGTTCTGTCATTAAATGATGAAGTCATAACTGACACATGAATGATAAAATCCTAACATGGGCAAGAAGAGATAATAAAAAACAACCAGAGGATCCTCCAGTTGTGCTCAGAAGAAAGGATAGGACCAGGGCTATTTTATAATCCCCAATTATCCTTTGCATGCTAGTATTAAAAAAGAAACAGCCAACTCCAAGGAAACCTATGTTATGCTCCAACTCAAAATATGCTGAGAGACACAGCTGAGAGGGAAAGGAGAGTTAGGAGCTGATTCAGTGGTTCTGTGTCACTCAGCTCTTTACTCTTGAAGAGGAAAGTGAATCCATTAGATTTCAGCCAACTGTGTGAAGCTGGAACAGTGCAAAAAGCAGCTAGATTGGGGTCCAGGGATGTGTTGGACATTTTCTGCTTCATTTGGTTTAATTCATAATGTTCCTAAAAGTGTACTTTCATTGTGTTCTTTTGCAGCCTTCTTATTTTATTTTAAAATCCCATAGAGCCCAAATATAGTGTGTTTTCAGGTCTGGAGAGTACTTAGGCTAGCAAATAAGCTGCCATGACTGAAAATGGTTATAAAGTTACTGTTACCCTGTTTAAAAAAAACCCAAACCTTGAAAGTAGAGTCTCCGCAGCAAAACAGAGGATTTGAGCTGTATTATATCCACAAAACTTTGACATTCTCATTTTTGTAGTAATCAATGCAGCAAAAGAGAAATGTAAGATTCTAACTTTAGATGTTATTACTAAAAACAGATATCTTGTTGGAGAGAAACTGCAAGAGTTTACAAGCACAGCAACCTCAGTAGTGGCAATTCCAGATGGACAATAAACAAAGTTCTGTAATTTATAAGAACTACACACAGATAATATAGATGCAACTGTTGTAGCACAGCATGCAATAGTTACTATAATGTTATTTTTATATGTACAAAGTGCCTATCATGATAGTATCTTAGTCACATTTCTGAAACCTTCTAGGGTAAGATCTATTTATGTAGATTGAAAAATAAAGCACTTTAAATTTAGGAAAAGCTAGATTTAGGCTGGTGTCACAGATGTCCTTCTTTCTTTATCCATTCCCAACCTACGCACTAACTGAAGCAGGGCACCCATCAGCAAATAATAGGCTATCACATAATTGTACACTGTATCATAATGTATTCACTCTAGAAGGCAAAATTAAAGCTACATTTACTTTCATGGGAAGAAAAAAGCAAGTAATGATGGTGAAGATTTTAGAAGCCTGCATTTGTCAAGAACAGTGAATTAAAAGGCTTTTAGCAAATGGACTTTTTCTGACTAGTAGAAGTATCACATTGGAATTCTCCATAGTTACAACTCCAGCACTGCTAGCAACAACCGAAGCAATGTTAGAAGTAGGGTTCAAGGCACTGAGGTTCAAATTGCTTTCATCACTGAGGGAAAATGCTGCTGCATCTAATTGTAGATTCCCAGATAATCAGCTAGCCTGATTTAGTTTAATGAACCATTAAGATTCAAATACTGAACTTATGTAGGATTTTCTGGAAATAGTCTATACATAAAATCTTAATGTGATTTCTGAAACACACTGTATAGAACTTGTATTCAGTTTTTAAATTAATTTTCATAGTATTTATGTCATTTAACAATGAGCATTATATTTAATTGTCAGAAGATGTAATTTCAAATAGGTTTGCTTTACCAGAAATACGAGCATGCTGAGATCTAAGAAAACTATTTTCACAAGAGCTTGCATCCACATTGACCTCAGTTGCCTCAATTACACAATGAAAAGAAGCTAAAGCTTTTCACTCACCACGTTTCTCTTCCTCAGTCTAGTAGGTAATTCATTTGAATGTGAATAAATTATCATTAACTTTTTATTTCTGTTGCTGCAATAACAGATCAATTCTCAGCATTATTCAAAAGCTGCTTTACAGATACAGACTTGCATATTGCCAAAGGCTGAGTATTCCAATTGTGCATTTTGGTTCATGCTTATTTCTAGTAATAATATTAACTATACTATTCCATAAATGTAACCGCAATTACCAAGGAATTGGAATTTACCTTTTGAAATATGCAATTCCCACATGCAGCCACTGGATGGACTTATGGAGCCAGTGGATATTTTGAGATCACAGACAAGATGTGCAATTAGGTCAGCAATTGGGAAGAACTTTCTCTTCTGGGCAGTTGCAGAAATTTTCTGTAGAAAAGTTCTGAGCCTAAAAAGCAAGGGACAAGAAGGAATTTTAGTGTCTCCTATTTATTCAATCCTTATTTTTCAACACAATTAGTTTAAGTATGCTTTGGAACAAAACAGAGTGATAAGGAAACTGGTTTTGTGAGAAAAGAGGTAGGTCCGTCCCACAGATGTAATTATTTGGTATTAAAGTTCTAAGGTAAAATCACTAACAATTATACTGAAAAGAGGCTACTTTTTTGACAGCTCAGTTTGGAAACAGAAGCAGATCACTTATTTAAAGTTCTGTTTACTTTTTTAAAAGTATGCTACTTTAAAATATGCATAATCTTTAGGAATAAATTAGGAAAGTATTTGCTTTAAAGATCTTACCATTTGCTGGAATAGGGACCATATGAAAATGTGAATTGCTCTGCACAGTAAGTGTAAAACAAGCCCAGCATTAAGTAAGTGTATGATCATCAAATAATATAAAAGTTTTAATTCCTTTTTTATTGCTGTTCCAAATCTGTGGGCAGTGACAGCGACTAACATGGCCATTTCATTCCCTCTCTGTAGATAAACCCAGTTACAGGATCTAAATGTGGATCACATAGTTTTATCATTTTATCCCACTGTCATCACCCTACTCTGTCCCAAATTATTTAGAATGGTACAAAACCTAACTACAGTTGAGGTTATTCTGCATATCTGAATTTCTTTTGTCTTTGTACTATGAAGGTCATATGCAGACTCTCTGCAGTGAGTGAATGTCCTCTGACTCTATTTAACTGCATATGATAGTCTGCTTTTGGAGCACTGCTGGGACAAAACATGGAAGAAAGACTGCAGATATGTCTCAGCTAACACCCTCTTCCCTATCCTAATTCACTTCTTAACCCTCTATATCAGGAACTGTGGATAAAACAGCATGTGCAGAAAAAATATTCTGGATCTCCCCAGTATTTTGCTGCCTTCTACCATATTCTGTAAATTCCAGTTATTTTTTTAGAAAAGCAACCAAAGCCTGATATAGTGCACAGAATAGACTTACTTAGCAGCCACGTTTAGAGTTATGCATGTGCTTTAATGCCATTCTAGTCAGGAACCAATGTGGATGAACTACCTGTGGCCATCAGAAAGGCCGTGGAATAGGATGCAATGACACTTCTTACAATTTTGATAATCATAGTGCCCATCACTGGACACTGGCTAGAAATGCACGCAGTGCGTCTCCAGCATGCCAGGGCTCCTAATGCCATATGCTGTCCTGATCTGAGATGGGGGAATACCATCTGGCATAAAAGCCTTGCAGTTGGCACTGAAGACTGCAGGCTCCTCTCTCTCCTTCCTGCTTCCTACTCCACTTCTCCAACAATTACAAAGACAGTGATCTTGCAGGAATGAGGTCAGGCTACAAGAATACTGAATGACTGAGTCAGAGACTGGGAATGGGCCTGGCAACTGTAGAGACTGCCTTTGCACCAATATATGTCATTGTCAAAATAGCAAAACTGTGACAAATCAGGCTCTCCTCTGCTTCTCACTAGATCCCCTCCCTGTTCTCCCCACTACATACAGCGTCATGTCACAGGTTTGCACCTTCCTGCTAAAAACCTCCTGGCACACTTCATACCTCAGCCAGGAATGCTTCCCCCTGCAAAACCCCTGAGCACAACTTGCTATTCCTGGCTTGTTCTGACCTCCTTTAATTTTTTGACCTTGTTCTGGAAGTAGGTGCTAGTCTGCTCGTAATCATGCTAGACCAACCAAACAGCAATCTTTTTGTACCAGTGCTGATTTAGGAAGCCTTTGTGAAGCTGTTGCATTGCGAATCTTCTACCGTACAGAGATTAGGTCACAGACTTCCTTCCAGGATAGATGGCACAGTGAGCTGCCAGCTCCAAGGTGGGACAGTAACTGGGTGGGGCTGCACCCTAATATTATAGAGGGTAATGTAGACAGAGCCCAGGAAACTACCTGCACCATTCATCTAACCACCTACGTAAGCAAATCAAGTGAATCATCCACCTTACTGGTCTATCAAGCCTCAAACACACATGTGATACTGGATATAAAATGGTGGATTGGCTCACACAGATTTTAAAAGTGCTTCTAAATTACATGTTACAATTCAAGCTACTTAAAGAGATATGCTCAGTTTAAGAGTGATCCTCCTTCGGACAGAACATCTAGGTAATTAGTATTCTAGACAAACCACTGAATAAAAAATTGTTTATTCTTATAAATAACATATTTGTTTAAAGTCCTAAAACCAAGAAATTGCAGGGTAATCTTATTATTCCACCACTATGTCAAACTTTGCAACCTACTCTAGTTAGGAAATATTAAATGAATATCTATACCTATAATATTTCTTTTAATTAAATATCTGTCAGGCAATTAGTTGCTGGATCTACAAAGGACAAAGCTGATTCAAAGCCTGAATCTTTTCACTCGCAGATTGTTCGGTAACTTGCTTTATTTGTGTTGGATGTACTACTAAAATTATTCAAATTAGTAACCAATCTGTTCCTGTTACTGTACACCTGAAACTGTAATAGCAAATCTGTCCTATTGAAGCCAAATGACAAATATCAGAAAAAAATGTTGCCAAGACTGCCTGGTTCGTCTGTGTTGAGGCCTGTGGATACCCACCTGTTCTGTGCAACGCCACTGCGTATATTATGTCACAGCCCAGGCTAAGCACAGCTTGGAACGCTGCAAGTGTGGGTGACATATGACATTCAATATGAATTCCCCTCACTTAATTAACATCCTGTACATTCTTTGACACAAAAAAATTTAGAGTATCTTCTTAAAATTTAGAAAATTGGCTTTGATTTCCTTTGGGACATTCATGTCTGCCACTTTGAAGAAGTAACAAGATTACAGTACTCAACATTCCGCAGCCCAGACATTTGAAATGTCTAAACCTGATGCCAAATTATTTTCCACATCTCCAAAGTGCTTGCATATACTCACGTGGACTGGTATTTCTTATCTCCTGACATTTCATAGTGTTGATTTCAGCTTAGCTTTTTAAAGGCATGAAGACTATTGGTGCATGTTTGCATGTGTTCTGTAACCTATTTCTACTCACTTCAGAGTTTAATTTCCGACTCCCCACACATAGCCTTTGTTCATTGAAAACAAATATCCATGCAAATATAAAGGAAGAAGGAATTTGAAAGGAAAAAGAATAATTTGCAATTCCAGTGTAATGGGTGAAAATATTGACAATCCTTCTACCCTGGAGAACACCTACTTTTATTTATGTATAATCAAATCCCAAAGCCAGAAGTTGATAACAACAGACTTCTCTCCCCACTAACATATGTGTATCCAGAGCTGACCAACGAAGTTCACAGGCAAGCTCAACGAAGTAAGTCCTGATCCAGAGGTAACCCTAACCCTATTTTGCTAGTCTTTGGTGTTTTAAGACTCCACGTACCTAAGTCATAGCTTTCCGTGCCAGACTGATCTTCACTGCTCTACAATAAGGTACGTATTGCTATGAATTATTTCTTCATTTAAACTTATGAAAATGAGATGTGAAATGTGAAAAGGTGTTACACAGTATATTTTTCACTCAGAAATAAGAGTTTCTCACTACTTGCGAGTACAGATTGCACACCACAAATCCACTCTCACTGTGGATCCAAGCCAACCCTCAGGAGAGAATGGATACCTTCAAAAGGAGTAGGGGAACAATGAAGGGTACTAACTTCATGTACCAATATACATTTTCTTTATCCATGATTCACAGCCCTTAGATAAATTCAGAGATAATGGTGACTCTGAGAATCAGCGGAAGAGTCCTTATGCCTACACTTGTGACATGTGTAAAGAGCTTACTCATGAGCAAAGATTGATGGAAATGGATGCCACAGTTGCATCACACAGGTGTACATTCATGTGTGTGATAATGAAAAAGGAATATAGCAGTCTAGCATAAATTGCAAATCTCATAGTACAAACAGAATGGAGAGGCATATTAAGATCATTTTCAGATTGTACTGTTCACAGAATCACAGAATTACAGAATGGTTGAGGTTGGAAGGGACCTCTGGAGATCATCTAGTCCAACCCCCTGGCTCAAGCAGGGTCACCTAGAGCACGTTGCACAGGATCGCGTCCAGGCGGGTTTTGAATATCTCCAGAGAAGGAGACTCCACAACCTCTCTGGGCAACCTCTTCCAGTGCTCTGTCACCCTCACAGTGAAAAAGTTTTTCCTCATGTTCAGATGGAAGTGTCTGTGTTTCAGTTTGTGCCCGTTGCCTCGCGTCCTGTCGCTGGGCACCACTGAAAAGAGTCTGGTCCCATCCTCTTGACACCCTCCCTTCAGATACTTTTACATGTTGATAAGATCCCCTCTCAGCCTTCTCTTCTCCAGGCTAAACAGGCCCAGCTCTCTCCGTCTTTCCTCATAAGAGAGATGCTCCAGTCCCCTAATCATCTTTGTAGCCCTTCGCTGGACTTGCTCCAGTAGTGCCACATCCCTGTTCTTGAATTAAGGAGTTCAGTGATTTCTAAATATAGCACTATTGTGTAGCAACATTACTTAGATAAACTGGTGTGGCAATGTCTTTTTATCTAAAAATAGAAAAATTTTTCCCCATAGAAATACCTGAAGATTGACAATGTGGTTTCAGCTTAATCCAGTCTAAATTTGAACAGCCATGGAAAGAAGCTTTCTTGTCCTCTGCTCCATCTCTGGCTGTAAGTTCCTGCCCTTCCCATGCCATGGCATTATGCCATAAAACAACACCATGCCATCACACAGCCATTCAGTTCCCTGAACAAAGCTACCCTACATCTGGCCAGCTCAGAGAATGCAGCAGTAAACTCAGGTGCAAGTTGTACAGAGGTCTTAGGTAGCTTTGACATCAGATATTAATACAGTGTCAATAAGTCTGGAATCCAGAGATCTGTTTTCACATTTAAGCTCTTAATTATAGTGGATGCCAGCATGCCTCAAAATGAAATTCAAAGCAACTGGTGAGCTGATCAGGAAACTGCTAGAAGCTATTAGGTTAGCAGGTACTTGCCTAGGGTGGTTCTAGGGAAATCTGAGTGCAGGACTGCAATGCAGGTGCTCTCTTCCATCTACTTGGCTGCCACCATGCAGAACTTCCAGAAAAAAAGTTAGAACAGATGATTTTCCTGTTAATGTGATCTAACAGAGGAGAACACCATGGTGATAACACTCTCCCACATACAAAATGATAATAGCTCTTGGTCATAGGTGGGGGAACTCTGGGCTAATTCCTTCTTTGGCCAAATGAAGTTAAACTAAAATCTCTCTGAGGTGTGCTCTGTTCACCAGGCTATCATTTTGTTCTTGGATGGGGGTTGGAGTTAAGAAAATGGTCAGACACTTCCGGTACTTGAATTTGTGCCACTACAAAGAGAAAAAGAAATGTTAGGCTCATTGAGCAAGACAGGGAACATGACACTCTAATCCTTTAATGTAAAAAAGAAGCAAAAAACCCCCATCTTAATGGCATGATGACAAATCGTAGGTACAGAAAATACAGCTCTGCATGTGAATATAGGAGAAAAAAACAAAAATGATTTAACATTCTTACATATGAGTTGCTAATTACTGTCAATTAAAAACACAGAAAACCCCAACCCAAACCACAGAATTTGTCTTACAAAACTTTAAGAGTCTGGTCTGGACACCTGGAAAGCTGCATGTGTCACACATTAATCTACTTCATCAAGCCTGCAGTTTCTACTGCAAGGTAGTATGCATATGGAAGCTGCTACTTCCATCTATGCAAAATCACATGAATTGTGATGAACAATGACAGGTATTCCTAAAATGTAGTTTATACAATTGTATTTTCACTGCCTCAGTCAGAAAGCCTCCAGGTCGGCCAGGGGAGATGCATGCCACAGCACCATCTCTCAAACTTTTTGAAAAGGTACAGACATTTCATCATTCCTATTTGGCGTCCTTTTTTCTTGGATTGTACAAAAAAGTGGTGAGGCCATGGAGCGATTTCTACTTCTTTCCCCTCCTTTGGGCTGCTATGTCTGCCTTTCAGTTTTAAGATATTTCCACTCTTTATTACAAAAGAGCCCCAAATATGTACTGCTATTATAAAGACTTTGTAAATAAGGATCTCTTGAAATCCTGTGTCATCAGCCTTCTGCCATCTTTCCACATCATGCACAAGAACTTTGATCCTCAGTCTTAAAACAAGTTAAAGCACCTGAAGACTATCTCAAATTGGACTGTCCTGCTAGACCTGTATCACTGCTGCTCTTTATCTAAGAATCCTTTTATGAGTTGCCAGTCAGGTCACCAGACCTCTCAGTTCAAACAGCAAGAGAATCAGCTACCGTGTCCTCACATTACCATGGGAGCTCTTACATCAACAGAGAAGATCTCACTTACATGAATCCCCAAGTGCACAACAACAGTGAGCGTACAGAAGAAGAAAGCAAGTATTAGCCACAACCTCTGCTGATCACCTGATTTGTACTGAAAAGACAATTATATACTACCCTCTTATATTTAAAGGCTTCATTCAATAGCAGACCTTTGTTTCTTTTTTGTTTTAGAGAATGAAGATCAGTTGCAATAGGTTATATTTAATCCACTTTCACAACACAGGGTGAGAAGATATTTGAAGAGGGAGAGTAGGCTATATTAGCTGCTCTTAGAAGGAGTCCATTAAAAAAGAACTGCAGCTGTCATAATGAGGTAACACCTGTATTTAGCAATTCCTGGCTGTAAAATGTCTGGAATTCATTCAGATTTGAACTTTGCAGAGTGTGTGCATACATGTTTAAGTTCACAGTTCTCTGTTCTCCAGATAGACCAAGACAGCATGGCTACTTGCCTCCTGCTTGTTCCCCTTTGCAGTTAGGAAAGAAATTGGTTTCTTTTTAAATAATTACAGCTTTTCTATTTATCCTCTTAGTAAAATAAATATTAATGGACAGATTTTGACTCTATATTTGGCCACCGATTATGGCCATAAGCAGTCACCAAGACTGATGCAGCTCTGCTGTATTTTATAGGATAATTTGTATATTTCAGAATACTTAGTATTCTGAAAATACTAAGATGATGATACGTAAGTATCATCTTAAATTCAAGCTTACCATCAATCCACAAGGATAGGAGGAGAAAGAAAGATGGAGAACAGCACAAAAATTAGCAGCTATTGCTAAAATCCACAGAAGGAGCCTGGAAGTTGCCTGCCATGCCTGAGAGATGAATGTAGGGGTCTGAGCAGGAAAAACACTGCTGGGGGTGGCCAGGTGAAAGACTGGGGCCTGGGAAGTGCTATAGCATCATAAGAGCAGCTGAGAGGGTATTACAGATACTGGACCACCTTAGAGCTGAAGGAAGTGTTTTCTAAAAGAATCTGTTTTAGCTGGGCAGGAAGTAAAAAGGAAGCTGTTTTCTTCTGAATCTCCTGCTCTCGCCAGGGCCTCATTATGGTTGCTCTTTTCTAACCATGATATACTTCAGATTAGAGAAAGAAGTAGATATAATCAGCCATATACAGGACTCCTTAGTAAAAAAAATCCTCTATTTCCTGCAACATGGCTAGAGGCATACAAAATTTAGCTGAGATGTGAGGTTTTAATGATTGTATTAGCAAATACCTAAGTACCACCAAAGACGCACAGTACATAAATGGGATGGGATGGGACTACTCACAAGTGATTGTAGGAGCAGAAGGGAGGAGCAGAGGTACAAATTATGACAACACAGCTATGCTGATGGGTGGAGGACTGTAATCTTGTTCAGAGTAGCAGAAAATTATTCTTCTTCCCCACTTCATTTTGTAGAGAGGGAAAAAAAGGACTTAGGTACCCATGACAGTTTGTCTCCAGGTAGGCTTCTTTAAATTAGAAATATCTGTGATAGCAGAAATAGAACTTCTGATTTTTCATAGGCAAGAATTACTTAAAAACTGTTCTTGCATTTAACAACCTTCTTCTAAAAATATGAAAGGGCATTTATGAAATTGAAGGTACAGTATGAAGACTCCCACAGTGAAAATATTTACTTTAAAAAGTCTAGCTGTGTTTTGTTTTCCAGGTTTAATTATCAAAAACTGCTAGGATCCTACTTGAAGGAAAAGAACTTTTTTAATACTAGATCAAATTTTCTCATTTAATAATTCTTTTCCTTAAAAGAAGAGTTTTTCTTTTCTTCTCATGTGTGCAGCCTTTAATTAGTCTGTTCAGACACAAGCACTATTAGCTAGACTCTGTCACAATTACCCACATTTGGTAGCTAATTACTCCTTGAATAGTCTTAAGGCTACCAGCAATTTTAGTACAATTGGCAGCCTGGGGCCCCTAGGAGCTGTTCCAGCAACCAAGAATAGCTGCAAAAGAGAAACGGGCCAGCCATGACCCTTTCTCTTCAGTCACAACCTAACATATCTACTACGCCAAAGGCAAGAGCAACACAGAAATGAAAATATTCCCAAGTGGCTAAATGTGCTCTCTTTATGGCCTTTTTAAACTAACGGAGTAGCATAAAGGGACTACAGGGAAATGGAAAATAGGACCTTTTAAACGTTTAAGCACTGGCAGGACTGCTAATGATTTTTCAATTTTGTAATGTTCCATTAAAACAACAGTTCAAAACACTTGTATGGGATCAGATTCCAACACAAGACTTTTATTCTAGTGTAATTTTATTCTCTGATGCCTCATACTGCAGTAATTTACATCAGTGCAAAATGAGTGTCAAGTGGGTATAAAATGTGGTGACTTGATTTAGTAACATTTCATATGTATTTTACACAGGAACGAACAACTTCACAAGGGATACAGCAGTGGAGAATCAAGATCTGTGATTTCAGTAAAATGATTCCTGCTGTACATTTGTGTGACATCAGTAGCAGACTAAAATTAGCATAAAAATTTAAATAAGAACTTCAGCTTCAAATACCCTGTTAATTCAGATTCTGACCCACAACTCCAAAGGGTTTTGCTTTGCAAACTCAGCAGTATTGGGTTTGCAAAAGGAACAGGGAATTCCTCTTAAACAATTTCTTAAGGTTATGAAGTATCTCTTTCTAAGTGTTTTTGTAGCAATGTCCTCACTGAAGAATTATATCAAATTAGCTTCACTTTTGCTAATCCCTTCAACTCAGGCCAGTGTACCCTCCCCCCCAAAAAAAATTAGTTTTCCATCAGATTCTCAAAGAGACTTGACTCTCCTTGTACTGAATGACCACTGATCTGGTGCAAGAGAGCAGTACCAGTGATTAAGTATGGTTGGGAAAAGAGCAGAATTGGCCCTTCTCACTGGCTGCATATTGTTATTCTGGATTAGGCGTACCATGAAATTGCACCCACAAAGCCACTCTGGAAACTCTCTTCCACTGAACTGTGGAGAACTCCAGAATTGAGGGAAAATGTTGCAAGATGACTAGCAATCAAGTTAGTAGGTATGCACAGTGCAGAGCTGGCAACTAAGTTCTTTTAATTTAACCTTTAGCTTATCACTGCTGACGAGCAAACTGATATGGATATATCTGTGGATATGTCAGCATTGCAAAGGTTGACTATATGACAGGCGCTGGGCTCTGAGCAATAGCAATAGCTTAGCTCAGATGTCAGCAGCAACACCACAAAGCCCCAAGTTTGATGATGCACTGTCTTTGGCAGTGATACTGCCTTTAGGTATTTCCAACAATATTCTTCTCCTTCCTGCCTGTCCTGCTCCCTTGACATTCATATGACTTTTACCAACATAGCTGTTTGTAAGGCCACACTGTGAACCAGGCTCAGGGAACTAAACAGGCATTAAAGAAAAATTCTGCAAAAAATTGTTGTTGGACAGTTTAACCTGAATTAGTTTCCTGATTCAGTTCACAAACATCCACATAAACAGCTGTTCTAGCACAGCTGAAAGCATGTCACAAACAAACAGCTGGCAGTAGAGGTGGGTCCTAGGAATGCTTTAAAACAGTCTGTTGCTGAAAAAGCTGTGCATGGAACAATACCTTTACTGTGTCCATCCTGGCACTGTATGCCTGCGTGTTGGCTACTTCCAGGGACATGGTTCATGATTTTATGTACTGCAGTTATTTGAGGCACTGGTAATTCTTTCCTAGTGTTTGTGAGGGAACTTGCTTGCCCTTCGGTAGGGACTGTAGAAACAACAGTGTTTTTAGCACCTGAATGAGGTACTGTGAGTCTCATTGCAAATCACCAGCCTACGGCAAAATAAAACATCAAATTTGGGTTCCTCTGAGGAAGACATGCAAACCTTGACCTATCTACAGCAAAAGATACTCCCCAGCTCAGTTCTTAATTTGCAGCGGTGTTAAGACCATGTCCAAAGCACTGTACAAAATTCACCCAGGCTGTCAGAACCAGAAGACTTCCTCAAGTATCTCCATGGTGTCTTGATTCCCTGCCCTTTATGCTCCTCTAACATCAAAGTTAAAGACTGGAAGAAGGGACAAAATTAATTCCTAAAAGGGCTCTGCTCATAGATCAGATACTAGGATAGACAGGTAAGATTGTGGGATAGATAGAATAGATACTGGGAAAAAAAGTTCATAATGAGGGTAGTCAAACACTGGTGCAGGTCACCCAAGACGCTGTGAACTCTCCATCCTTGGAGATACACAGAACAGGACAAAGCCCTGAGCAACTTGATCTCAGCCAGCACTGCTCTGAGCCAAGGTTGGACCAGGTGACCTCCAGGATCCCTTCAAACTAAATTATTCTATGACTCTCTGACCAGGCAGCACTATGTCCATGATTGTGATGCAGGCTGTGAGTGCAATAGGCAATGTGGTTTAAACTGGATATTGGTAATGCTCAGGATAGCCCCAAACAGTAGTCAAAGTAAACCCCATATCTATCCTTTTATTACTTATCCATCTCCCCCAGCCTTTCTCTTGCTCTCCACTTTCTCCTTTCTTAAAGTTGCCAAAAATTTCTTTTGCTATTTTTATCCCCTCGCTCAAGTTTGCCATGTAAGCATGGTGGTTTTGAGGACCTCAGTGCCTAGAAGCAAAATCTGAAAGGTGAAAAGAGTTCCTTTTCAATTTTCAGGTTTTTTACTAGAAAAGGAGAAGGTGTTGATTTTGGTTTTTCAGTCTCTTTCCAGATTGTGGAGATTTTATGTCTTTTCCCATCTCTCCTCTCATATGCTTTGGGAGTTTAGGAGATGTCCATAGCCCTGATATTGTTAGTAGCTGGGGCAGTGGGGCAAATGGGGACTTGTTTGCTGCACAGGGCATGTTCTCACTTCTTTAAAATACTGTTCATATAAATAAAGAGCCAACATAAAGCCTGAGACAGGGAAACCAATATCTTTACTAACAGCAATTCAGGAATTATTTAGCAGGTAAAGGTCTGATAATGCCTTGATTTGTGTTACCAAAAAGCAAAGAAAAATATTCTTATTTACAAGAGCATTGCTATATTCATGTTCTGTAAGGCTGGAAGGCTGTAAAGACCCACTCAAGAATTCAGAAGAAGGTGGTTCTGCCTTGCAATATTAGAGCCTTTCTAAAGCATTCTTTGTTTTCGAAGTTTCTTTTTCTATCATCTGTGAATAAATGCTAAATTAGGTGTGCCATTATCATTGTTGTGCAATGAGATTTAGGCGCACTGGGAGTTAACAATATAGGAATTATAACAATTATACATAATTATAAATGATGATGTGTAAAATGTGTCTGTGCATTTTGCCTTACTGGTGCAATGTAAGGTTTTTTAAATAATATTTATATCTAAAAAAGTGTTAGTAAGGTTTTTACTGATAAAAGAATTAATTGGTAAGGTTTTATAAGTATTACTATGTAATGATGAATTATTTCTTGTGTGATCAAAATGCTCTTACTTACATGCTTTTGATGATAGGGCATGTTCTCTGGAGGCTAATATGATTGGCATGGGAGCATACAGAACAGTGGAACATGTAAGCATGACAGTAACTTAAATAGAGAGGAAGCAGCATTCACGAAAACTAACCCACATCTCAAGTCAACAGCACCAATTCTAAGAATAAAAATAAATATTATGTGTACAAAACATCATGTTACACCAATTACTTATAAACATGGTAAGTGCAATGGTTCTTAACAGACTCTTCTACAGTGCAGCTTACAGCCACAGTATTTCACGGACAGAAGATTGGTGGGCAATAGGGATGTTGGAGGGGGAGGTAAGAAAGGAGGAGGAGGAATGCAAGACTACGTCCATCTCAGAGAGATCAGGTTTCTGTGTACTGAAGAGCTCTTGGAAACATGGTTATACAAGCATTCCTCAGTCACACCACACTTAGTATCCTCTTCCATATTGTCCGTGTCCAAAATGAAGAGCAAGATGACAATGTCTTTTAAAAATGTCCTACTCAGTTTCACTTCTGCTGGAAGACCAGCACCTGTCAATTCTCTTCTTTTTGGATATCTTCATGCCTTTTGCTTTAATGTGATGCCATAGGATGGCCTGCTTGTGACCCTAATGGTAAGTAATCAATTCACTAATTTTCTCAAATTGCTTCAGTGTTTGAATTATGGGCTTTCCTGTACTTCTGCTTCTTCCATAGAGCAAAAAGACTTAGAATCTCAACACAACAGTTGCGAAAAGGACAAAGGAGAGTAAGAGCAAAATGCTGAATCCTAGAATGTGCATACACAGAGGTAGCAAACCTAGCTGCAAACTAGCATTTTAACATTTAATCCAATCACTGTGATCTCAGGGCAGCAAACAAAACCAGTGGGCTGAGGCAAGTGTGGAAGCTATGTGAAGGGCAGCTGGGACTATCAAAAATCATTCCTGTGTAGGTACAGTTACATGCATATCATAATGAAGTAGTTTAGTAAAAGATGAAATGACTGATGATCTTAATAGTTAAAGTATTACACTAATTTGCTGTTACTTCATAAGAAATTTCATCATGAGAAACTGCAAACACACTTTTTCTTCCCATCTGGTGTACTGCAAATTAACAAGCCCTATGATTCAAGGAGATCTGACCTTCCTTTTGAGTATTTGGGCCAAATGTACTCAGTAGTTTTCAGCAATTTCTTTGTTTTAGGATTTGTGAAATTGCCCGAGTCTCCTGAGTCTCTGAGCATCCAAAAAAGCTTGTCAAGGAGAATGCCTCTATAACGTCTGCTGCTGGGTAGCTGGACCCATTCAGTCCTAAGCAGACAGTACTCACTTACTGGACGACTGCTGCTCCCCTTGCAGGTTGAAGTCATATACACAAACCACATTTTGGAATAAGTATCTGCATATACAGCAAATAGCTATGTATCATCACAGCTTAACTTAGTATATTTTATCAAATTTCTCTTCTAAATGTTTTCTATTGCTGGGCTTTTACAAAGCACCACTTTTCACCGCATTCAATCCAAAAGCATGTTTAAGCTATCTTCTCTTCTCTGTACAGATAGTACTTGTATACATGACAATAGGATTGCAGTTAAAATAGCACTGCTAGCACAGATTCCATCTGCATGGTCATGAGCTCAAGCCTGAGTCTAGAGTACGTGATGTGAGTGCTTTGTATGGATTGAATAGTGGTGCACTGCCAAGACTCTAGGTTATTCCTCCACAGGAAACTGTACTGAAAATACCAGTCTCTCAGTACAATGTGGTCCCACTCCAAGGACAAATATAAGCTTTTAAGAGGTGGTAGCAGTAATATAAATAATAGTATGAGAATCCTGAAAGGTGCTTCAGCTCTGCCTGGAATGATTTTGGAAAGTTTACTGAAATGTATCAAAAGAAATGGAACTTAACTTCTAATTCTCACAAAGTGCTATCTTAGCAGAATTACAGTTCCACAAACTCTTAACTAAGATCTGTGTAATAGGAATTATTGCTGAATGTGCGATGTTCACATGAGACAGACATGATATTCATTGATGATTCCACTTTTTAGGGCTCTTACACCTGTGAAGGTTTTATTAGCATAATTCTGCCAGTTAGGAGAACATTTTTATTGACGTTGTTATACCAGCACATGCTTGGTAGAGATGCGGTCATACCAGTATAAGCTAATTTACACCCTCCAGAACACATTGTATTTTTCAGAAGTACTTCTGTATTCATATGACCGCAGCTACTTTAGAATATCTTCTTCTACTTTAACTTGTTCCCTGGGATGGAGGTATAGATATGCTATTACCTTGAGTCTGTCTCGAACAATCCTTCTTTCAGTTTATCCCACACTGCCATCCCCTTTTGCCAGGTCTACTGTAAGCTACCAGTTCCACTTGCTTTGACACGCTGTGTAGTTCGTAGAGAAATTTTTTCAGTGGCAGCACTAGTTTTCATAATCCTTGCTATTTTTCAGTTACAATAGTTCCATGGGCTGGTCCACCACGTACCCAATTAAACTGTTGTTCTGGCACAGCAGAGACTGCAATGTAGGACTAGAAATGAGTAGCCAGGGTTGCTTATGCTGGGTTAAGCAGCCCTGCCATTGACTGCTTAATCACAGAATCAGTTACAATCCCTGGCCAAAAACAGGTACTAATGCAGTAAATTCATAAATTCTAATGGAACTAAATGAACAAAATTAACAAAATTCCACCAAATCTTAAATAACCTCAGCCAATCATATATCAAAGCTAACAACACCTGTATACACCCACTAATAGATTTGGCCCATAGACTTGAGAGGAAATCTCAAAAATCACCTGGTTCACATTGTAATGTTGTTTAATGTCTTCATCTCTAGTAACTAGTGACATGACAATTCATCTTTAGAATGAAGTTTTCAGAATGAAAGGATCCATAATATGGCACAGCAGATGCATATATAAACGAAAGCACATGGAAGGAAGCACAAAATCAAATCTTTCCTCTTTCATGATATGGGCCTGAATCTAATCCCATAATTTCAAGAATTATGTTCCTAATTATCATTGCGACTTTTTTCCCATCTCATTATTTACATTTATTAATGAGCACATTTGGAATTTCTATACAAACCATATTCTGAAGAATTTCTGAATTTGCCTAAGGTGTAAAACATAATTTGAATTTGTGACTCTCCCCTTCTTTCCCTCTGAGGAAAAATTGTCAGTCTGTTTACAGCTAATCAGATATAGACAGGCTCCAACTTGAAAAAGATTTGTCTAAGGACTGTGTAGGGTTTACAGCATATTAAGGTGGTACGCTATCATTCTGTGAGATAGGAAATACCTTCAAGAAATAATTTTGTACCAGGAGAGTTCCTATCAGATGAGATATTGTCTGTTTGTACCACTCTAACTTTATGCTGGATCAGGTATAATTTATCCTCCCCCAAATGACAGAAAGCTGGCATAAAGTCTGAATAAACACTGCAACATATGCTCTGGCTAATTTGATAAAAATGCAGTCATGCGCTCGCGCCAATACAGATCAAATTTTTACTGCTAGGAAATACAGCAGAGCACAGATTTGATATTATTGAATGCAGAATGCAGCCCTGTATTGCTCCATTTTTTCTGCATATTAATTGATTTTTAATTTACTTTATTATGTGCATGAACAAAGAGCACAGGTTTGTTTGAAATCTCCCTGCCAAATACTTGTGTGAAGTGAGCCTACCACAGTATAATGGTCCTCCAAATTGGGACAAACACAATCTCCAGACAGCATGAACTCATGTGCAAAGTAGAAATTTTTGTATTATATTTCAGCTCTTTGCAGCCACTAGCAGCACTGGAACAGAGAAAAACAGGCTAGTCTGATTTTCAACAGCACCAGCTTTATGTCTGAATTTTCATACACACTTTGCACTGTTTGCATAGCCAGGGATTCAGCCCAAATTCTTACTAGAAGTACATGTATGGCTGCTGTTACCATTGCAGAAAAAATTTAATCTCTGAAGACTACTGCTGCAAGAGTGCATTGAAAATAGGCATTAGCAGGAAACTCCCCAAATTCCTACTTGTGTTACAGACAAGCTCCCTTGTTCTGACTCTTTACAGGCTGTTTCTGTTTAATGCCCCCCAGCTTCCAATTCTAACAAACTGATTTTTATATTATAATATTGCATTACTTCCTTGAAAGATGGATTTCCCATTTAGTTTCAGCCTCACTCTGATCATTATTCAAATTGAAATGGAAGAAGATTGGGATGAAAAGAGATAAAATATGGATGCATACACACTGAGCCTGATTTTCCAGTGTCTTGTGTTTTATTTAGTCGTACACACCTCTGCCAGGTGAGTGGAAAACACAGGTCAAAGGCTGCTATTCTGATCTGTTAGTATTATACGCTCACTTTCAACAGGTTTTAATAACGAAAGAATTGCAAGGTATTCCAGTCTAACTCACTTATTGCTATAACATCTGAAAATTTTCCAGGAATGTATCACAGCAAGTAAAGATTTAACAGGAAGGTGAGCTTTAAAAGACTTCAGTCCCTTCCCACTCTCCCTCCCTGCCTTTGGTAGCACAGCCTAGCCTGGCAGGCGTAATCCTGCCCATATGATACAGTAGCAACCATCTGACTGAGCAGCTCTGCCATTCTCGGTGTAGTTGCACCTGACCACTGACTGAATAATGTCACCGTCATCTACCACAGGTATGGTGGTCTTTAAGTTTCTTCCAAGAGGAAGGAGGCAAAACATGTGCAATGGAGCGTTTTGTCTACACGGCATTTTATTTTGTTTTGTTTGCTGTCTTCTCTTTTTCTGGCAGTATGGAATAAAGCTTAATGTCCTTGTATATAAATAAAAAGAAAGATGAATTGGAATTAAGAGAACCGGTTGATATTATCCCTTATGAAAATGTTTCCTATAAAATATAAAGGATCAGGCTTACCTGTTCTAGCATCTTTCAGTGACAATTACACCTGTCTGTTTACCAGCTTTACAGCTGCTTTTTATAAGTGAAGTAGAAACTCTAAATTTAGTCTCAAATATCAGACTGATATGTAAGGTCAAGGAAATAGAACCATAACACAAGACTTACATTCCTCTTCTTTCCACTTGTCCTTTAAATCATTAAATATTTTAATGTATTTATTATATGCAAAATAAATACTTTCCTTTCATGCCACAGGATGTTGATTACTTCCAAAAGGATATGACTGTCTCTTCCCACATACAGCTTATCTTCATAATCTAGCATAAGGAATATTCCTGAAAGGAAAATTGGCTTTTAGAGATGCTTCCAGATTGTGCTGCTGGCCATATGCTCGTAATTTACCCTCCCAAAAGACTGAGTGGCTGCATTAACCACAAGAAATCTAACTCTTTAATTCTGAATGACTTGAGGAAGTTGATGGCACCTATGTCAAAAACACTACTGAACCATGGCAGGTGATGACAAGATATTGGACCCACTGGAACCATATTCAGAACCAGTGACATTGCTTATAAAGGGTTACAAGTTGCTAACATACTCTGGGAATCCTCACATATCTTGGTCCTGACATTACCTAGAAAATAAGTCCCAGAGAGTGTGGGGTCTTCACAGAAATATTGGCTATGTTCTCCTGCAATACTAAAATTGTTTAAGCAAATTTGTGATATGCTTCATTTTCCACACTACCTTTCAGTTTTTCAACTACAAGTGAGGATTTCGTTAGGATTTGGATTCTGTAAACTTTTGCTGTCAGTTGGCTTCAGCTGCCTCACACCACTGGTAAGCACCCACACCTTGGTATTGACCATGTTGCAAAAAATCAGGAAGACTAACACTAGGGAAACTATATGTATTCAAATGCATTCAGATGAGGCCACTTTAGGGAGAAATTTACTACTAATATATAAGGTGTTTTTTGCTTAGTGAAATGCTCCAGAACATGTCATGCAGAAACCTTACAAGACTTTATAGAAGCCTGTTAAACTCCTGGGGTTAGGTGTCTATAAATTTGTATGGTTGTATAGTGCTGGATTAATTGTATGGATTGCATGGGATAAGGGTTGATTAATTTTTTTAATTAAATGTCAATTTAAATGTTAATCACAGTGTGTGCTTGTCTGTGAGCATGGGATGCCATTGTATTTGATCTTGTAGATTGCTTGCTTTATTCTTCACAAAAACTTTCTGGCATCACTGCCAGTTCCCCTTTCCTTATTACTAAGTGGACAACCAGTGCCTAAATAAACAGAGAGCTTACTTAATTAACATTAGAAACATATATAAGGAAATGTTTAAGAACAGTACTATCCAAACTTCTGTCAACAAGCAAAAAAAAATGTTTTTAACTACCTAGTGCAGCTTGGCGCAGCAAGTGCAAACTAAAGCTAAAGTGAAATTTGTGAAAATAGTCTATAAAAACGCATGCACCGTTATCCTCTGTCTGTTGTGTCCTTTTATTTACTACTTTATGTGTTCAGTACTATACTATACAGGCTGTTACTCAGTGACTGCCTCATTAGTCTTTACACAATCTGTACCTGCATAAGAATTCTTGATGCTGGAAACTATTCACTACCCTTCTAACAAGGACCTTGTTTCCTAATTTTTTCTTATGCTATTAAGTTGTTCTTATCCCTTGTTCCTGTTGTACCTGCAGTAAATCTTAGAATTTGATGTTCCTCTTTTGTATCTCCACAGTGATGCCATTAGGAAGAAGATGCACTTGTTTGCATTCTGTGGCAATGGCTTTGCTCAGTCACCTAACTAGCCTTTCCATACTGAGAGTGTCTGCAAAAAATAAGAAGAAAATTCATTAATTATACATACTTTTAGGAATTAAAAAATTAATTCCCTTGCTTAGTTTCTTTGTGATGAAGGTCGCAGCTTACAAATTTTAACATTTTGGTTATGCTGTCTTTGTAAGCAAGGAGATGGTATTCTATTCCAACAGATGAATTTCTTCAGCCAATGAAAAGGAGATTTTGAAGAGCCTGCTGACAAGTCTATGTATCATTGAATGTGAGTGTTAATTACAGAAATGACCCAGCAAAGTTCACCTTATTAAACAGACAAATTGACCAAATTCTGGTAAGCACTGTGTATTAGAAAAGGGCTAAGGCAATGGAGCTGCCGAAGTAATTCCTGTTATCTGGTAAGCATAAACTGGCTACATTCTGTACCTTCCTCCCCCTTCCTCATCAAAAAATGGAAAAGGGGAGGGCAAAAATTGAAAAGCATGGACTTTGCTACAGAAGGCTTCAGCAATTTATCTCCTTGCTATGAACATTTGCCAAAGAGCTGAGGTTGCATGTGTGCACAGTTTCCATCCGAAAAAAAGAAAAAAGACTCACAAGGACAAACTGACTTTTGGTGACTTTTAACCTTGACACATTTTCTCCAATGAAGAGGACACCTATCACTGGTAGCTTAAGTTATGGCCTAACTTTATTTCAGTTTCTTACCGTGCGTAAATGAAGTAGCTCCACAGATTATGACAACACATTACAGAAAAGGCATCTAATCTTACAAAATATCCGAAAGTCCTGTGATCATGTAAGTGCACTTAAAGCCACTAAGTCACTATTATGACACGTTTAGCACTTGGTTGCATATTTACCATTTTTCTCCCTCAATAATCATGTGGACTTTGGGATGGAAGAAAGGCAATAAACTACTGCATAAGCTGCTTAAGTGGCTTTTGCTCTTAACAGAAACAGATCTCTCCAGGGAACCTAACACACTAACAGATACGGTTTAAAAAACGTATAGTGGCTTGAAACACTGTTTCCTCCACTTTCATCCTGCAGGGATACCTATGATTTTCTTGCTGAAATCTCCTAGGACAGCTAGCAGACCAGTTTCTGAAATGATTGTTCAGGTTCACTGGAAAACTGAGGCTCTGTAGTTGCCCTAAGAGCCTCTGCGTAAAGTAGGCCTCCTATTAGAAAAATGTGGAAATGGGAGGTAGAATATTCACTCCTCTGATGCCTGCTAGGTCCCCAGAGGAAGTATGCAAAACATAGGCACTGCTGGACCTCTGATTCATATCCTTTGTCTTTTAATACAGCCACTTGCTCTTACTTCAGCCTTGTGACTTGGTTTTTTAAATGCTGAACTAAGCCAGCTGCCTTGAAACTTAACAGTGGATATTTCTTCTACTGTGGCCAAAACTGGGGTGTGTAATCATTTCCCCATGGTATTTATCAAATGCAGGTGTGCTACTCTGGTCTGCTACTAAGTATTTACAGTACATCTTTGACTTGACAAAACAGGGGTTATTTGGCTGTCAGCCTGAACAGCATCCTGGAATCATCCATAAAGATGTTAGTGATTAAAGACTGGATAGAGTATAAAATTAATGAAACAGAGGTGGAAAGACAGATAAGCAGGACAAAGACATATAATAATAGAGAACAGGAGGAACATCAGTAGTGGCCTGCTTCTGTTTGAGATCTTTAATACACAGCTAGCAGTACTGTACATCAATGCTAACATTTACAAAGACAACAGCAGCTGAGGTGGATACCTACAGATAATCTAGCAAAGCCTGATTCGATGGCTGTGCTTAACCAAGGAAATTACCATAGGGACTTTCAATGTAAGTGATACCACGCTACAGGACACAACACTAGGACAAATGCACAAATAACTTATACAGATAACTCCTAAGACAGAGTCAGAATGCAAAAAAGTATCAACTGAAATTGAGCTACATCAGTAGTAGTTTTAAAACTGAAGTGTCCATGTTAGTGGCATTTCCCATAAAAAGAAATACCAGCTCTTTAAAACCGACTCAAGATCACTTGTATTCTTAAATTTGTGAAATTAAAGCCCGTGGAAAAGCTCTCATTGACTTTACAGGATTTAAACTACATCATTGCACTGATAAACATAGTCTGGTTACTTAAGCGCTTGGTTTGCCAGTGTTCTAGCAAAACACACAAGACACAATTCTGCCCACTGTGGGAAAGGTCATACCTGTATGGTCGAGAACTGAGCTTGGAGTATGGAAACGCTAAAATTATTTGCAGTTACACTAAGCAGTTCAACTGATTCTCTGACTGTAATTCTACATGTTACATACATTATTTCACCTATATATATCTATAGGTGCCATTCACTATTACAATATTCAACAAGTAAGTCATGGTTGAGCAGGAGGGATTGCAGCTGTGAGATGAAGAGAAGGCCTTGTAAGGCAAGAATACCTAGGTAGTCAGCCTCAGCTCAAGAACTGCAGTGTACCAGCAGATAGTCTACTTCTCACCCCTCTAGGCAGGTCTCATACCCAGTCTTCTTGCTATACCCCTGTGCCTGAGCAACATGCTTTTTCTCCTCTTCTTTGTGTTCCCTTATGGAGACCTGATGAAGAATCTTTTTCTGCAGCTCTTATGTAGTGTCTGTATTTTTCTGCAGATATATCCCACAATACTATGAAGTTATATAATCTAATGATAGGCCCTGGAATTTAACATTTATCCTATAATCGTCTACAGTGAAATATGAAAATATAACAACTTAGTGTAGGAGTGTGCCCTATTTATATTGAAAATCTATCCACTTGCTTATAGGTGGCTATGCCCAAAGGCCTGTGTACTTTCTCTGCTGTTTCACTTCAGCCTAATTATTGCAGTTCTGAAGTTACCATTTGAAAACACAGCTGCATACATACAGTTGCAAATATCTCATACCAGTTGACTTGTTAAAAACCTGCATTTGCTAATGAAATACATTGGCATATTTCATTGAAAATGTATCTCTAGTATGTAAGTCAGTAACTTACTAGACCAGATTTTGAATAATATATGCCAGAGCCACTGCAGGACCAAGAGCTGGGAGCCAGAGGAACTTGAAAGACCCATCTTTGAAAGAGAGCAGCTTCCAGCATCTAATTTAAGCTGAGCTCTGGGTTCAGCAGACCTGCCTCTGGCTCTGAGGCAAGGCACCACCAGTCAGTCAGCTAGTCAACACTTGCCTGGTGCCCACAGGTTTCTACTGGTTCCAGTCTGGCCTTTTGAAACTTTTCTGGGAAACACACCATTAGACAAAGATTATAACTTATGACCAAAATCAAACTATTTTGTTAGAGATTAATCTAGTTGTTTTCTGTGATATTATGACTAGACTCTTCAGATATCACACCTTTTACAAAGACTAAGACATATTAGTAGGTCTTTCAACAATGAAAAATTTTACTTGATAAGAATTTTGCTACAAGGCTATTCATATTATATTTTCAAAATTTTGAAAGAAATTTCTGAAAAACTTGTGTTTAGTATCACTTCATTAATAGATCCTGTCAAGTCATATTACAAAATTAAAAAAGGTTACATGTAATACTTATCATATGTCTGAAATAATGATAAGGAATGAAAGCAGATACTATGTTAAAAAAGACATCAAGCTTTGTCTTGAGCTTAGTAATAAGCATTTACAAGCTGTATCAGCTTAAAACAGACTCATTACTGTACCCCATACATTAAGCTGGGTTTAAAAATATCCAAAATCAATAGACCTGATTCAATGTTACATTATTCCAAATTTAGCAAGACATCCCCACGTTCCTTCACACACAGTTCACCTCCTAATCTGTCTTGCATATAGCCTGTCTTGGAGTGATAAGACCTATTTCTTCAGCTTCAAAATTAATGGAAAATAAACTTCAGTCACTATATTGGCTTGCATCAGAGTTCAATTTTTGTTTGTAAAGTTAGGGTCCCATTGTGCTTATCACTGAGTTCAGTCTTCTTTCTAAAGGCTGTAATAAGCAGTGTCCACAAAGGAAAAAGATGAACATAAGTCTGAGCTGAGGCATTCACCTCCTAATGGAAAAGCTGTCCAGAATTTCTATTCTTTTCTTTTCTAATAGAAAAGTATTAGGGTATTACTTCATGTGCGTAAGAAACAAAGCAGTGGCAACTGATTTATCTGTGAAATTCTTAAAGTAGTGAAACTGAGGACAAATAGTAAGTAATAAAATAGCTAACACATTATAACACAGAACAGAGAAGGCTCTGTGTTGAAGAAGAAAATGTATACTGAGATCGAAAGACATTGAACATCTAAAGCTGGCAAGCAAATAACTTAAAAGTTAAAAAAATACATTTTTCTCCCTGTTGCTAGAATAAATCATGTCACATATGGCAGAGAGATTTCTATGGAAGTTAATGGCTATTTACCTCCAAGATCTGGAGTATAAACAGTAACAACAAGTGAAATTGTATATGAATATGGAAGTAAATTATTCACTTCATAGGTATTCTTTAACTTCTGTTAGGTAAAAAAGAAAAAAAAACCCTACAAAATCAAATAATTGTTCAAGAACAACAAAAGCTACTGAGCAATAACATATGGAATTAAAAACTTGGCAATATTTCTTTATATATGTTCATAAAGAGCTTGGCAAGCCCTGTATTTTCAGAGCTCACTAAATTCTTTATGAGAAACTGATATGAAAGCATTCCTACCTTGTTTGCTGTTCACTTCAAATCTGAACAAATGAATTAGCTGTGCATTAATTTCAGAATTTGTAAAGGTACTTAAGTTTTTTTCGCAGGTAATCCAGAACACCTGATTTTCCATTCATTCCTCTATTCATATTGGTGCAATTAGTCCACTCATAGACACAATTATATGCTTTAGCAATACCTCGGCTCCTCAGTCATGGATCAGGATCCATGATAGCTGGCTGTCAAATAGGTCAAATTGCTCCTACCAAAATAATAACCATTAAATGCACATAAAAAAGCACCAGAAGCAACGCAGTAATGGTAAGAGACTTCTGTGGACCTTTTACCAGTCATAGGATGGTTTATAGAACATAATTTTTACACTTTACAGGTTGAGACTTTTTGTCTCAGCAAAACAAAAAGAGATGGTCAGGCAAAGAAGAAACACTGGAAAGTCACAGCTGAGAAACAGTAAACTTCCCTGGCAGTTAAAACAAACAGCTGGGTAACAAAATTTGATTGAAGTTAAAACTGGCTTGCCCTAAGACAGGAAGACAACATTTGCGTGCTGTATTTGCGTCAGCACCGATTTATACTTGTGACCAGACAATAAAAGTGCCTCTGTCTTGAAACACCATTCTTTTGGCACTGAAGGTCCCTGCAGATGCACTGAGACTTTAACTTTCTTGGCACTTCATATCCGGACTTGGGTAGGGCATGCCGCTAACAGGATGCCAACCAGCTAGTTTTTCTCCGATTTGGAACCCACGCACTTTCAGTGTTAAGATTTCTTTCTGCAAAGTTATTTGGAGTAGAAAATTTCTAATTACATATTCTATTTGCATTAATTATTTCTAATTGATTTGGTTACTTTCTAGTATTTGTTTCAAGTAAGTCTTTTAAACCTGGTCTTTCAAATTATTTCATTTCCTTAGGGTGGATTCCTGGAGCTCCTCTTGGTTTCCATGCTCCCATCTGAGGATCAACAAGAGCCACTGTTTTGCTGCACTTGATCCAAAGCTCACAGAAGTAAATTGAAGTATTTTAGTCAAGCCCAGGCAGCATTAATATAATCTCTAAGGGGGCAGTCAGAACAGACAGATCAAGGCTAAATAAATTGTTTATGGTAACCACACCAATTTCTGAAAAAAATCCTTTCAGAATACAGTATAACACCACATTAATGCAGTGGGAAACGATACGCTTTCAAAGAGACGTCTAGAATAATCTAACCAGTCAATATGAACTTGGAGGTAAGATCTTGGTAGGAGATCTGGGTAAAAGTACTTCACATCTTACTACTTGTTTTTGTTTTCTAAACTGCATCTTTAAAATAAAAAGGAAATTAAGAGAACAGAGTAAAGTACTGTGGAAATTCTAATTTGAATTCATGAAGGTAGGAAATCCAGAGGTAAAAGTGCAACTGCACCTTCTTCTGACCTGCACTGTAGTTGTGCCCAGACGGTCCAAACATTTTACAATTCTGATAAAAACCATTGCTAACTACAAACAAGCTGTGACTTGTTGAGATAGACTTTCTTAATACTGGAGAGTTTACTTATACATCTCTTAAATATAGCCTACTTGCAAGATAAACAAAGTTAGGAGGAAGAGAAATAATATTTTAATTGTAGGACTTCTACTGGCAAGAACTTCATCCTGTTTCCTCACAGAGGTAGTCATTACTAAACTAGCTCAGACGGTAGATTAAATAACTAATTATACAGGGTGTTGAAAAATGCAAAGTTATGTAAATGCTAAGCATTATTGGTGCTATTTTCTACTAGGTTGAGTTTCTTGTGTTGTCCACCTGCCTTTGTGAAGACATTGGCATTTTCCAGCTTCCATGACTGAGTTGTGAAATTGTGAAGTATTTCTAAAGGCTGATGTTATTAGGAAGGGATGCTTCAACACCACATAGTTGTGTGCAGCAATAACGTTCATCAGGTCCAAAGTACTCCCTGTATCATGTTCCAACCCTAACGAGAGTGACTGAGGCTCCTTATGTTCTCTAGGGCCAGTTATACAATTGTAGAGTGGCTGTTCATCTGATGAGACAGCCTGTTTTTTTCCTGGGAATACATTCACAAGACAAGAGGAACAGAAGTGCTAAATGCTGCCCAAGTCTTTGTTTTCTCTGTAGATAAAGACATGCTCTTATTGAGAGGACTTAAATGCACTGTCTCCTTGAAAATCATAAAGCTTTTGTAGTCCTTATCATGACATAACTAAGCAAGCTCATTCCTGAGCATGGGTTGTACTTAACAAGATATACTAAAATAAAACGCCACCTATGTGCTGTCACGGCCGAATTTTACAGCACAAAGAGTGACTAGTGGCTTAGCCTGCTGTTAGCAATCATCACGTTTTCTGGCAGCAAAAAAATGGAAGGGCATATTTACCCCAGGCAGCGGAGCACGCCAAGGAGATCCTTGAGCTACCTCCAAAGCTTTCCCTCCAAGCCTGGCTGCTGTGTCATCTCGGGCACACCTGCGCTCACTCAAACAGACCGCTTTCGGGAGCAAACCCTGGCCATTGCACAAAGCTCTGGGCAGACGTGTCACTTGCTCAGCAACCGCTGAACGGGCACCGCACAACGTGGCGGTACCGCGCTGGCCAGCACCGCCGGCCTTCGACCCCTTCCCCCGCGGCAAGGGGCACAGCGGCGGCAAAGCTCCCCCGCTGCCCTCAGGGGCTGCCAGCCGCCGCGCCGCGCCGCGCCGAGCCCCGGCACCCCCAGCGCCGCGCCGCGTCGCGCCGCCTCCCCTGCGCGCTCCGCTCTTATTATCGCGGGCGGCAGCACCCGCTCCTGACGGGCGCCCTGCCGCGCGGGGGGAGGGGCTGCGGCGGGCCACGAGGCTCGCGCCACCTGCCTCGACCGTTGGGCGCCCGGTGCGGCGGTTACGCCGCGCGGGGACCCCCCGCCCTCAACCGCCAACGCCGCGCGGAGGGCGGGGGGAAGAAGAGGGGGGCAGGCGGCGCGCGCGCTCGCGGCCGCGGCGCCTCTCGCGAGCGGAGGGCCGTTGGGGCGGCGGGGTGTGTCCGCTCCCAATTCGCCGGCGGGGCGCGAGCCGGCCGGGGGCGGTGTCTCCTCGCGCGGGCCCTATGGGGAGCGGGGAGCGGCGGCGGCGGGCGGAGCGCGTCCCGCCGCCTGGCGTCTCCCCGCGGCCCCGGCTGGGCGGAGCCGGCGCTCGGGCAGGCGCTGGCCTGGCAGTGATGGCGGACGATGGGGATGGGAAGCTAAGGACTGAGGGGAGCGGCAGCCTCGGGGAGGGGGGCGCGGGGGAGCCGCCGGCCGGCGCGGCGGGGGCGGCGGCAGCGGCCGGCGAGATGCTGCTGAACGTGGGGCTGCTGGCGCTGGTGCTGCTGGCGGCCTACCGGCTCTACCTGCGCTGGGGCAAGCGGAGCGGGCCGGGGGGCGCGGCCCAGCAGAGCCAGGCCGCCGCTCTGCCGCGGATGAAGCGGCGGGATTTCTCCCTGGAGCAGCTGCGCGAGTTCGACGGGGCGCACAACCCCCGCATCCTGCTGGCTGTCAACGGCAAAGTCTTCGACGTGACCAAAGGCAGCAAGTTCTACGGGCCCGGTGAGCGCCCGGCGCGGGGGGGGCGGGGGGCCCCTCGCCACAGCCGCCCCGCTCCCGCGGCCCGCGCCCTGCCGCGGCTCCCTCCCTGTCTCCCTGCCTCCGCCCCCGGGCGGCGGGGGCGGCGCTGGCGAGGGTGGCGGCAGCCGCTGCGGCAGCCGCGCCGCGCCCGCGGCTCGCCGCGGCGGGGGGTTTCGGCGAGGCCCGGCCGAGTTTCGGCGCTGGCGGCCTTGCTCGGGCCGCTGTGGAGCGCCCAGCCGCGGCGCCCGCTCTCCGCGCGCCCGGCCGGGTAGCCCGCTGCCGTTGGCGGTGTCGGTGTCGGTGGGCAGCGGTCGTGCGCGCCGCGACCCGGCCCTGGGCGCCGCGGGCCGCAGCCGCTTAGCAGCCCTGCTCGCTTGGGCCGTAACGGCGGTTTTCAATAGGCGATCCAAGGCGGGCCTCAGGCCGTGCTCAGGATTTCGTCATGCATCCGATTTTCCGTTTGTCTAAATTTGGACGTGCGGGATTTAATTTTTTTTCTCTGTCTCTTCTAGTAGGTTTCCCAAGTGCAGCAGAGCAGTGCTTCCTTCATTCTAGCTCTTATGGTTCAGGAAACAAAAAGAAAGCTGATTACTTAATTTAAAGGTGCAAATGACATACTGAGTATAAATTTTGATCTGGATCGAGGCTAGCAGGAGAGTTCAGGGACTGATATGTTGGTACCACTTAGAAGCGTGCAGAAATCAACCTCATCTCTTAAATAGAAAGGTGGACTATACACTTCTTTGGATCTGAAAAGCGTGCTTCAAAGGTTCTGGAAAGTGTGCTTCAAAGGCAGTGCTGGGCTTCCATATTCACACTGTAGATTGTTTATTGCAAGAAAATATGCTGTGGTTTCATGGTGTTCTTAATAACAAGTTGGATACGTTACTAGTAAGCATTGTGTTCGAATCCGATGCCAACAGAAATGAGCGTTGTGACTGCTGATAATTTTCTTGCTTAAACAATGGTGGTTTGGAAAACTTGATCCAGTCAAATCACGCAGGCGTTTTCATAGTAGGTGTGACAAGTATTTTTGTAGGAGGGGTGGAAGAGAGAGAGGAGAGCTCTTTCCCCCCTCCCCCTCCGGAGTACTTTAAGTTAAGTGTTTTTTGTTTTGGTTTTTTTTAACAATAAGCGTGGGTGACTAAAAGAAAAACACAAAACTGAAGTGTTACAAGTCTCTGGTTCTTACCAGGGAAGTGGCAAGCAGTTGTACAGTTGTACTAGGCTAGTACTTAGTAACTCTTGTTACCCTCAATGTAAAGTTTGTGATACCATCTCTGCTATCAGTTACAGAAATTCAAACTGCCATAACTGAATCAAAATGTTTTTCTGACTGGGTACTGTAAAAATTCAGACTGGAGTCTGAACTACCTTGCTATACCTTGTCTTTGTTTATTGGCCAGTAAAGCTGAGCAAATGCTGTCTGGTATGCTGCAGTTCTCATGACGCTTAATTGGGTTAGTTCTTTTGTCTCTCTTGTTTTAGGAATTTTTAAACTGAGACCTCTCTTCTGATACAAAATACAGGTAGTGTGTATGCTACATGAAACTTAAACATCAGTTAGTTGACTAATTGCTTCATAAACTACTCCATCATCTAAATGTGGATTTTAATTCTTTTGTGTATCAAACATAAATTAAGTTTTAGACTCTTCACTATCGTATCATCACTGGTTCACATCCTCAACCTCTGGAGGCTTATTACTGTGAAGAAACTAAAGCTTTTTATTCTAGGACATCAGACTGCTTTTTGATAACTGGCAACAGCTGGTTTCCCTTAAGCAGTGCTTTCAGCTTTTCATGGAGAGGGACAAAGTCACTTTTTTACATGGTAGTGAAAGATGACCTTTTTATAACAGAACTGACATAATCTTTGTCTGTCAGGTTTCTGTTACTTGGGACTGTGAACATCAGGATAGTGATGCTTAACTTGAAACAGAAGTCTTTCTGTAGGTTAAGTGCATAGCATGTGTGATTTCTACCAAAGGTGTATTTTTTTGAATTAAGCTGAGCATGGTTTGCCTGCACAGAGGCATGTCAGGAAGTATCTTCTTGCAACCATTTTCTGGCTTTAAAAAAAAAAAAAAGTCAATAGATGCTTTGCAGGCCTTAAACCTGAAGAGAGGTAGGTGGAAAAGTCTTCTGCAGGTGGTCAAGAACTTTTCAGAAAGACTTCAGTCAGAGTAGCCAGATGTCCACAGAACTTTTCTCAGTAATTTTACACCTCATAGCTGTAGTATTGTGAGAGAAGTGCAAAGCAAACCAACAAAGTCATGGCTAAATTCTGTTTAACAGAAGAAAGTTGAGGGTACTGGCTTTGCTGACAGCACATGCTTGGACTGTGAGCCCTTTGTACTTTAAGGTACTGATGTGAAATAGGGCTTCAACTTTGAAGGCATCAGCAGCAAATAGCATTGGCTGAGGGCTCATTGTCAAATCTTAAGTATATGTTGACTGCTGTGTTAATGTTCAGTAACGTGGCTGTCTCAGAAGGTGTCTGATGTCTTGAAAATTAAGGTCTCCCCCCCCCCCCATAGTTTCCTCACTATAGTATTTTTCTGCTTACAGCAGAAAAGTGACTTGAATTATCATCTAGTCCAGATTTTTGTCCAGCAGTGGAGAATCCATTACAGCCCCCGGCAAGCTTCTAATTTTATGACCGCTCTTGTTTTTCGGTTTCAAAACTTTTAATTTTTCTCATATTGTCGTTTTTAAACCTTCTACAATTTATGCCATTGGTATCCTAAATAGTCTTTGGTACGTCTAACACATTTCAAGTAAGAGTAAGAAAGTTGTATCACACTTTTAACTGTGCCTCCAAGAATCACATTAACAATTTCACTTACCTCCCATTGAACTCTTCACATACTTTGATTACCAAGTTCTTTCCCCAGTTGATGTTTCCCAAGATAGCCCTCTGTCCTGCAAGTATACCCTTTGTTTCAAGACTTCGCATTTGTTTGTGTTAAATAACATCTCTGTGCCCAGATGAGTAAGTGCTCTAGAATGTTTTGATTTGTAATTAATTTTAATTAATTACCACTTCCTTTCCTTTATCATCTGCAAACTCAAGAAGAACAAACCATTACTGGCTCACTGTAAAATATAGCTTAGAACCAGAATTTTTAAGAATCTGTTTTTGGGCAATTTCCCCATCTAATCACATCTCATGATTCAGAGTCTAATGATTGATATGTTTAGTGTGTTGTGTTGATTTTATATCCTTATCACAAGAAACAGTTTTATTGTTTCACTTACTGTAACATTAATTTCATGTTTGTTTGCATCAAGATTCCTGGTAGTATATTGATCAATAGAAGGGTATAGTAGGAGCTAAGTAATACTAGCAAATCTTAATATTTAGAGTTTAAATCTCTGTAAACAGGGTTTGATTCACTTGTCAAGTGCTTTGTGCTTTTATGAAAAGTATACAGCTTTGAGCATGACAGAGCAAGATTATAGGCGATCCAGTGTATGCAACTGGTCCACGTCACTTCTTGCTATGTTCTTAATTTTTCATGATCTAAAAATAATCAATTTCCCGATTTCCCTTCCCCAGAATACATTGTCACTCTCAATTCATTTCTCATCCCACTTTTGTCCTTCAAAAGGTCACTAAGATTTCCACTTCTCCTTTTTGCCAAGAGGAATAGCTTAGGTAGTAATATTTCCTTCCATAAAAATTTCCAACATTAATTCATTTTTCATGGGGGAAAACCTGCCTTTATTTTATGTTGCTAATCCAATTGAGAACTAAGGTTTTTTGATACTTAATACATTGAAAATTTTTGTAGTAAAAAGCTGTCATTTTCTCCATCATTTGTATAAAAATAACCTGATGCTGCTAGACTTCCTTTTGAACTTACTGCTGTAAACTTTATTGTTTCTCTCTTTATTTAAAAGTCCTTACTCTGGATGGTACGGATGCTTTTCAACACTTCCTTTACTAATATATGATTAGGGTGAAATGTTGCAGGGGGGACATTTTGTCTGGAGAGTTCTGTTAAGGGTGGCCTTATCTTAAAAACACAACAGGCTGATGGTTTATACATAAGTGTGGAGGATAAGATGGGGCGGGAGGAAAATGCTTCCTGTAAGGTGTGGATCTTCTGTGGGTTTTTTTGACGTTTGTCAGCTCTGTGGTGTCTGTGTAAAGGACTCAGCTTTTCAAAGAAACAGTGTTTCTGGATGAAGATATGAAGTTCCTACCAGAACTAGTAAAACTGAAAAGGTTTAGAAATGTGTATTGAAGAGAGGCTGTTTCCATACTTCTGACAAAGTTAAATCCAGCACAAAGCAGCGTAGCTATCTTTTCAATTCATCAGAAGCCTGGCTGGCATTGCTTGCCTTATTATTGAATAATCTAGTGGTCGGAGCACTTCTCACTAAAGGGAGATGTGGCATCCTCCTCAAGTTGGCAGTTGTCTTCCAGGAATCTCCTGACTACTGAACTCCAGGCTCTTCTGGCAGCGCTTGCTGTCAGCCACTTCAGTTGAAATTGGGTCATTGGTTCTTGCACTGTTTCATAGGGTTAAAAAGGAAGCAAGTAAAAGTGAGAGTGAGGCTCTCCAGTCGTGTGCCTAAGAAGTCAGATTTAGACTCCTCTTTTTAAGCAGTTGCTGGTTTAGCAGGTAGTCTTTGTGGTTCTCTCCTAAGAGCCCTTACTTTCCATGCAAGGTGTAACTTAAAATTGAGCCAGATCTCTTCCTTTCATATAAATCTGGAGCTGTACAGTTAAAATGATGTCACCTTGAATTCAGAGAGAGAAATGTTATTAGAAAGCTTCTGCTTTCAAGCTGTGCCTCAAAATGGCTTTGTGTAATTTGTGGCTTTTTCCTTCCTTCATAAAATAAGCAACACTAAACAAACGTGTCAGTATTCAAATAAAAAAGTTTAAACAGGTAGTGGAGATTTTTTTCTGATTTGGAGTGGAAAAGGTAGATGAAATGGTAGAATAGTGTAACAGTCAATAATTTGGTGGCTCTTCTCCCTTTGTTCCTTTTAACTTGCATTAAAGGAGAGTTTAGTCTTTATTCATGTCTTCAGCTTAAGGCATTTTGTCCATGTATTTATAAGCCCCAGATGAAAATGGGCGTTATTTCCAGTGGCCATACCTAGCCCACAGATGCAGAGAACATTTAATGTGGTTTGCGTATTTGGTGATTGCCTGGTGGTGCTTCTTGGCTACTTTCAGCATCTAAAGCTGGTTTAAAATTGAACCTCCTTAACCTGTGTGGCTTCTTCAAAGAACTCGCATCGATCTTGTTAGGATGAATATAATTCTTATAGTATCACTTCATTAGATGTAAAGTCCATGTGCAACTATTTGTGGTGCAGTTCCCTGTACTGACAGTTGAAGCAATCTAAAATTTGGTGTGTAGTGTTCAGCTTCAGTAGTGGTCTTGGAGCAATAGTCTACGATGTCCTGCAAAACTAGTACATAAGCCGAAATGGTCAGATATACTTCTCCCTACTCAAAATGTGAACACCAGCATAGGTTTGGGGGAACTGTTGGTCAAACCAGTTGAACTGGAATTGAAACACTTGCATGCTGTTTCGAAGATCCAGTTTAGCATATTTTGGCCTTTACCTCTTTGGCAAGGTAGAAAAAAACAAGTGGCCAGAAACAGTGCTTCCAAATTCAACTTGGACAGCTTCGTGCCTTTCAAAGTTTTGCTTACAGTGCTTTAGTGTTAAACTCATTTTTCCTTGCCTGCTGTTTTTTAACATGTGTAAGCAAAGAGAAATTAAAGACAACTATTTGAGAACCAGAACAGGGCTTGCAGATACAGAAATCTTGTTCCTGACAGCAGGAATTGAGGAGGTATTTTTACTGGCGAAAGTCTTTGATTTTGACAATTCTCAAGCTACCCGGTTCAGTTGTGAATAAAGATGAATGTCAGGCTAAAACACTATTTCAAATTCATCAAGAAGGCCAGTTTTTTAATTGGATCCTGAAACAAAGTGCAGAAGGATTTGTTTCTTGGTGTGCTAGCAGGTGCTGGGTAGCAACAGCCCCTACTCTGAGGGCTTTATACAGGAAACAAGGCAGAAGTGTATAAATGTGGTGTTATAGGTGTGGAGATGTGTAGACAGATACTGAAAGTCTTGATTTGAATTTGTTTGAATTGGTTTGAATTTAAGTTAAAACAAAGGTTAAATAACAAACTGTTTTAATATGCAAAAGCAATGATGGAAAGAAAAGGATTCTTCATGGAGCAAAGTTTTACTTGATGTAAGCCTAAAGTAAGTCTCATAACTAAGTGTAGCCAATTAACATATAGCAGAAATGTGTTTTAATATATTTGATGCTTCCCTGACTTCTCTTTTGTTGCTGTAAGATGTGAAATAGGAGTGGGAAGATAATTTTTTACAATAAATAACTAACTATGAAATAGCTCGTTTGGGGACATAGCAAAGGAAGCCCACTGAAATTTTGTGATGGAGTCTTGATTCTAGCTGGATTTAAAATTGATTTAGTATACATACCTATGATACTGACATCTCTTTTTACAATCTCTTTGGTATGTATATCAGTGGTGTAATCAATTATTTAGAACAGGAGCCAGTCTGAAGAGGAGGCAGACAAAAGGAAATAAAAGAAGGATGAAAGGTAGGACTTGTAGACTAAATTGCATCTGGTCATAAAAGAAATTCATGGGAGTACTTCTAGGATTGCACTAGCATTTGCACAACAGGATAATGCTCTTGAATTGTATTTTCATCCTAGGGTTAATTCTTCTTTCCTGGATGATTCTTCAAGTGCAGGGAAATCTGATCTGCAAAATATCTTTTTGAGACTGTTGCACCAGTATTTATATAAAAGCCAGCCTAGTAAATAACAAACTGGGGTTACAGCAAAAAACTGTGCCTGTAAAAATTGACCCATTAAAACTGAACTTTATGTTCTGTATGAATGCAAAATACTGTACTTAATTTCTGGGTAAAGTATCCAAACGGGATCTTTAATTCTTGCAGAAGTGGATTGCTCATACTGAGAACTCTGAACTTCTGCTTTAGTAATCCTGTAGCTAAGGTGAAGACAGGTTTGCCCTTTTTTAAGAATCATAATTCAATATCTTGCCTTTTAGTAAAGGATAAAAGTATGTGTGGCACATCCTTAAACTACATTTGCAGAGCTGGAGTTTTAAGATGCCATCTATTAAGCTGAAGGTTGTTTTTTACTAGTCAGCATTCTGCTGAATATGTGGACTTGGCTTATTGGTTTCTCTGCAGCTCCTGCATATTTTTGTACAAAGCATGTTAGAGTACTAATATTTAAAATCAATTTTAGAAAAGCCCCAAAATGTTCCAATATATTTGTGGAAATTTTGCATCCGTTAATCTTAATGCAAACTGATAAATTCTAAAGGCATTCATTTGTGCTTTCAACTAAGTATGTTATTGAGATGAAAGTGTTTTCAGGGTTTGATACTGATAATGTAATTCTCTTATTAATAGAAATAATTGGAATCAAGCTGGTGGACCAGGAGGTGGCATCTCAGCAGTTGATGTAAAACCACATAAAACACTAAATACAGAATTGATGGGAGTGGGGGGACAATGTGATCCTCTAATTTGGGTTAGCTAGAATTTTGAAAGCCTGTTACTCAAATAGCTAGTAATGTTTATGGAAACTTTTTTTTTTTTTTTTTTTTTTAGGGAAAGGGGAAATCTGGGACAAAACACTGTTGGCAGGGAGGTTAGGTAGCAATTTATTGTTAGGGACTTACTGATTAATTATGTGTGGTCTTGGTAAGAACTGCTTATGGCTTTCTGATCCTGTGTTCTTCATTCAGAACATCAAAAAGTAGGTCATTTAAATGATAGTTGTCTTGGAGTAAAGCAAGACTTTGTCTGAAGAAGCTCTATATTATGATGCAAATGGTGGACACCACTATCTCTTACCCTGTTTTAGGAGGAGTGAACGAGCAGGCTAAATGAATAGATTCAGTATCTTGGTATAAGATCAGTTTCAGTCTCTGAATAGGTTTTTTCAAATAAAAATCTAATTCAGGATGCAAACAGGAAAAACAGAGTTTACAGGCCTGCTTGACTTTGATTCTATTGAGTGCACAAATGTAATCCCTCATCACTAAGGTAGTTACTGTGCATGCCATTCCTGGAGCTAAATGTCTGGAAGAAAAAGTATAGAGAAGTTGTTAATCGTTATGCTTCTCTCTCTTATGGCCAGATTCATTTGTATAGTGCAAGGTTTCAGTTGATAGCTATCTCTCAAATGTGTACTTTTTGTTAAATTTTGCTTTTAAATCAGTTGGTTTATTTCCAGAGAGACAGAGGAATTGTTTTTGGCATACAAGACGCCCTTCTGTTCTTGAGTTTGAGTATAGACAACTTACAATGCCAAGCACTCTGGGGGGGAGAGACGACACCAGTTCTGGTGAGGATGTAGTTTCTTCTAATCCATACGGTGCTCAGGTTCCCTACCTCAGAAGTTCTTCCTGCTGCGTTCAGCCTCTGTCTCAACCCTGAAGTGAATGCCGGCAAGAGCAGAGAGGTGTGGTGGCTGGAACAAGCGGCTTGGAAGGAAGCCAGCCTCCCTGAATGATTCCCTGTGGCTCGTCCTGGTGCAGAAAAGGTCTGAGGTGCTACAGCAGGCAATAGAGGGGGTAAAGGACAGTGTGTTTCTACTTGCTTGGGTTCATTCTTCCCATGGGTGCTGCCTTTTCTTCAGGCTGATGGCCACTGTTGTCTTCTGAGAGGTAAGCCAGAGAAGGGTTCTGGCCTATTTATCTTCATTTAGTGACCCCTCTTTCTAATGCCTTGGGTGCTTCCCTGTCTCTTTGCTGCTGCAGTTAGTGCAGACATTTTTGTTAATTCTTTTTTTTTTTTTTTTTTAATAGAGTTGATTTAAGGTATTTGTTTTTAGGTCAAGAAAATTTAAAATAACAATATGCTTGGAGCTCTTTAGACTAATTAAATTTGGGAAAGCCATTTAACGACCTCATCCTGAAGTTATTGGTTTGCAAATCATGCTACTCTCTTCGTAGCAATATTTATTTGACAGGCATTGTCAAAATTTCATTAGCATATTTGTGCTGCGCTGGGCCAGTCAAAAAGCACAAAGTAAGTAGTTGCTTTGAATTTCTAACAAGCAGATTTGCACAGTTTTCCAAGAACAATACAGGACAGGTGTATGGTGAGCTGCTGCCCTAAAAAAATGAGGAAAACCTATCACAAGGTAACTTCCACGGAAGTAAGAAATGCATCAAAGACTTATTGTCTATCACATATGTAGAAAGTTATGGTTGTTCTGTAAGTAAAATGAAAATTTTAACTAGCACTTTAAGTTCTATTAATTGATAGAATTCAATGGATTTCTAATTAAGATATCTATACAATTTGGTTCTATTTATGCCTGACTTACAAACATTTTATGTTTTGTTTAATAGAAGCGGGTTTCTTTTGAACTCCAGCCTCCAGTCCCTTTGGAATTTACATCAACTGACTTGCATCAAATGGCAGGGTTTTTCCAGATATCCATTCAGAACTATTTTCCTGGTTCTGCTTCCTCAGCAGACTTGCCTCCTAGTGATATTTAAGACTGAATTGCAGTTTTGTTGAATGTTGAACAGCCGTGCTGTTGAAACTACTGCTGTTCCTATCACTGCAGAAGTATGGGATTTTTAATGTATGGCTTCAGCAGACTATAAAGTGAGAGATCAGTCACCATAAACAAAGACTTGAAGGTATCAATTTTGTCTTTTTGTTTTCAGAGGGTCCATATGGAATATTTGCTGGCAGAGATGCCTCCAGGGGACTAGCAACTTTCTGTCTAGATAAAGATGCACTCAGAGATGAATATGATGACCTATCGGACTTAAATGCTGTACAGATGGAAAGTGTTAGAGAGTGGGAAATGCAATTTAAAGGTAACTTCTTAAATTAGCAGAACATCTTTAGTTTAAGGAAGTACTGTTTGCAAAAATGACTAATTTGGGCTTGGGGCATCTTTTAAAGAAATATTAACTTTGCTCTGCAGTAACTTTAATAATGTTATTTAACTTTTTTAGGAAAAAGCCAGGGATTTGAGGCCTTTCTTCTTTGGAAAGAATTTCACTATGGCTTTTCCATTCTTTTAGTTTCATATGAGAAAGCTGTGCTCTTCTCAGCTATTTCAGTGTAGATTCACTCTTGAATCCCAGTATAGCTTAGTCTCTGGAATTCCTGCTCACAAGTTGTTGGCTTCGGATTCCATTGAATTAAGATTAGGACTTAGAGTTGTTTTGGAGTGAAGCATTGAACGAACTCGTCTTGAAATAATTTCTAAAAGGCATGGAAGTATGCTTCTGAAGGGAGGGGGAACACTCTTTCATTTTAACTGAAATCGAAACAGGTTGAGGGAATTTGTGCTGGGTTTATTAGGATAATTTTCAGCCATTGAGTAATAAAGCTTCACTAAGTAGCTGTGGGAGAATTGAAACAAAGTACTGAGAGTAGATAAGGTAGTGAGCAGAAATGGTATAAGGATTGTTTCAGGAGACTGAGCTTGCTGAAAAAATTGCCATTGATTTCAGTGATTCAGATTCAGAACATTAGTGTGTAGTGGAAGAGCAATTTTCAGCAGTGCACACTAACTAGCAAATGCAGCTGTATTTGATTGTAATGGAATCGTAAAATCTCTTTCAGAAAAATACGACTACGTAGGTAGACTCCTAAAACCAGGGGAAGAACCATCAGAATATACAGATGAGGAAGATACCAAGGATCACACTAAACAGGAATGAACTTTGTAAACAACCAAAGTCAGGGGCCTTCGGAACTGCAACCTCTTATTCCCCATCACAGAATGTCCTGCATCTTTGGGTACAGTTCATCTGCTGCGAAAAACATTCAACAGGTTTTGTACAAGGAAAATAACATACTCACAAATGAAGATTTGAATACTAGACATTATTTGTGCTGCCAAACTTTTTTGTTGCAGTTTATTTGTAATGTCTGGTAAGGCTTCATTAAAGAAGAGGGGCCAGGGTTTAAAGGCAAAAATGCTATTCCTTTTTATCAGTAAGCTGAAGCCTTCAAATAGCATATATTACAAGCTCTCTAAAGACATGAGTCTTCAAGCTCAGTGAAAGATTTGAATCTTGTTTCATGTGTGTCTTCTCCTTCAGCATTAAAGAAAGATGTACTCATGTACATCAGTATCAGTAGGTTAGACTACTGAAACTGGTGTTAAAATGTGAATTTCCAATTTTGTTTTGTACGTGGGCCTTAGTAGCCCTGGCAGAATACTTCAGTTCTCCAAGAGAAGCCCATGTAGATTAGGATGGGGTTAAAATTCATCCTTTTCTCAAAAGGATTGGGTAAAACTATTTCCTCTGCAACAACTATTATCTGAAGCCTGCCTCCTCCCACCTGTCCTCTCTTGTCCTCTAAATCAAATCAAATATTAATTGTGCCTTATTTCACTTACGTAGACTTGAATTGTTTTAAGGGAAAGCCCCCAAAATGTGGCTTCATGGTCACTACAAGCAGCATTGAGACTGAAGTTAGAATGTTCTGTTGACTGGAAAACCTTGATATCATTCTGTGTATAGAATGTAAAAGAGGAATACTCAGTGTTACTGCCATATGTTAATACTACATATACTTAAATTAGCATTGTGATGGCCAAACGCATACTCCCATGCTTCTTTTTAAGTAATTAAAAAAAAAAAAGTCACCCTTCCTCCTCTTCCAGAAGCTGCCTAACTTTTGGGAGCATAGCCTTCACACCCCTGTAGAGTGAAGGGGCGTGCGCGCGTGTGTATGTGTGCGTGTCTGTCTGAATGCAAGACTTGGGAGGGATTGTTTCTGCAGATATTGTAAATATGAGTACCATTTTAATAAAGCATGTACAATACCAAATGTGCTGTCAGACTTTATGTAGAAGCTGTTGAGCAGAGCTAGAATATCATGGAACACTAAGTAAGGGAAAAAACTTTTGGATATGAAACATACACTGCTGTTAATATGATACACAGCTCAACTGTTATTTTTCCTTTAAAGTCCCAGCTTTTGAAGAACCTTGAAGACTTACTCAGGTAAGCTCTGTTTAAAAGAACAAACCTATGCCCAGTGCATTTATGGTGAAAAAATTTAAGTCATTGTAAATACAGCAGAAGTGTTTTAAGAAATAGTGTAAGGTACAGTAAAAGGAATTTGTCCTGCATTATCTATGGTATTGGAACTAGTAATTAAATATTAAGTTGTTTAATACTAACTGCATAAGAACTTTGTTCTTCAGTCTCTGGCAGTATGCACCAAAATTGCAGTCTAAGAAGATGACTAGTTTTCAAAGGCTTTTTTGACTTACAGATTAGAACCATAGCATTAATAGAGTCTCTGCAGAAACGCAGAAGAAGTAAAGAAAAGCACTCAGTAATAAAGTACAAAAGATTTGGAAAAAGGAAAGAGCAGGTAAACATGATTTGTTATAAGGGACTATCACTATCTTCCACTTCAGCAGGAGTCTTTTCTGTAAAATGCCAGGCCAACCTCTAGCTGAGTGAGAAAGCAAGACTGTTGGTACAGTTTGAATGGAAATGAACTCCAAATTTCCATTCTTGTGAAAATACTTATCACACTTCATAGATACTAGAAATATGAAATGCATAATTTCAGAATGTGCAAGTGCAACTGCCCCAGTTAATTAAAATAACAGGGTCTTATTTGAGAGAAACAAGCAATCTGTATGTGTGGGGTTTTTTGTTCTTTTTTTTTTTACGTGTTCTGTAGATGAATTTTGACTTCTGTAAGATATTTTGATCGCTTAATTAAGGCTGTTAGGGCTGGGGGAACAGGAAGATACAATAGCATTTAACTTAAAACGCTTTTTGTGGCACAAGAACACTGGAGATGTATATATACACATATCACTAACATTGTAGAAATGTCACTATTTTGCTAAATCCATAACTATACCATTAAGTTCATGGCTTACAGCTTTATGGCTTATATTTGTACCTCTGCTTGCAGATTTCACCTGTGATAAGTCTACAGTAACAGATTTCTGTATATACATTCTGTTGAACTATAAACTGTAAAACTCCAGGAACCACTTCCTATTACTATTTGACTGAAATAGCTTTATATTGATGTATATGAAACACTTTTAAAATAATCCTCCTTTGAAGCACTTGTAAATCACATGTCCTAGGTGTGTTATATTATTTTCCCTGCATATCCAAGTTTGAAATAGCCTATTAAAGCAGAAGAAATATCAGAACTGTAGCCCCTTCCACAGAAGCTGTTACACTTGTAGATTCTTTTACAGACTGAACAGTCCAGTTAGGTATGTGGATACTCGGTTACTTACATTCAGTAAAGCACTGATTTCTGCTTAGGTCACATCCTTATTAACTGAGCATTGACTCAGTGCCCAAACTTCTGTCTGCACTTTAATACTGTAATAAGCATCTGCTAATAATCCAACTACATTGAAATACTGGGCATGCTAGTATAACTGAACCACAAAAAACGATGGGTGTCGTAGAGGGAACAGGGGAAGCGACCATGAGATAATGAGCAGCTTTCCTACATAGGATAGTAACTAGCGGTGCTTAGGCACTAGCTCTCTATTTGGACGTTTCACTGATTTTGTTTTGACTACAACTTTCTCTGTAAAATAATGCTTTACATGTCATTTAAAATACACCTCATTTTTAACTTTTGAGGAGTTCTTGAGCCTCCCAGGTTTCCACCTAAAAAAATACATGTACTTTTGTGTTACAAAGTCATGGCTGAAAGGTTTTACCAGCAGCAGTAGTGGGAGTTACTCTGCTCCTTGTTCCTTAAAGCTACTACTGTAGCCACATCTAGCGTAGCTGTAGCTTTAGCTGTAGCTTTAGCTGTATATCTTGCATCTGTCTCTTATGTAGAAACTTCCTACTGGAGAAAGAAGAGTTTTGCATATGCTATGACTTGCTAGCCCAAGTGCAGCCTCTTTCATTCCCTTGCTGTGAGCAATGCAGCCAGTTCAATCTGAAGTTGTACAGTTTGTTTTGGTTTTCCAAACTTTTTTCAAAAGAACAATGTTCAAATTTTTATCTTTACCATTTAAGATTGGCTGAGTAGAAAAGTGATCGAGGATGGGTAAAGGATGATTATTTTGTTTTAAAGCAACAGTTAATGGTAATTGTGAAGAATACTGAACAAAAAACTCATCTTACAGCAGTAGTATGTTGCACAGCTGCAATCCCATATTTTGAGGTTTAATGGCACTTACTTAAGTTAATTTCATTCATCCTACTTACAAACTCACTAATGATTTAAAAGTTGGCAATCTAAAAAGTGTTTAAAGCACACTGGATGTTTCATTTTATAAAAAGTGAACACATAAATAGTTTGGAACAACATCAGACCATGGAAACTTCAGTGCAATGAATATAATATTCAATGTATTAATCTGTGAAAAGACTCATCCTTTTAACACTTCTGTCAATCATCTTGTCAAAAATCACTATTAACTAAAATGACAAGTTGATACTGACAATGTGTTAAAGTTATCTTTTATGAAAAGAGAACCCTTTGCTTAAACAACACAAGGGGCTTGAAGAGGGTATTTCTCATCTGCATTAGAAACAAAATACATTTCCAGCTTAATGTATTACTTGTTTTCTTTAGCTACACTTTGTGTTAGACTAGCTAAGAGTAGTCACTTGTTTTGACACTTCTGCCTCATTTGTACATTGCTTCCAAAAATGTTTATGGCAGAAAACCTATTTTTAAACCTTCATTTTAAAAAGGCACTGCTTTAATCTGAGCATGTTGAATTTCTACTAAGGACTACAGAACCATCCTTTCAAATGCTTATATTTGTTCATATCCTTTTTGTTGAGCTAGGGCCACTTTTCCTTGGTTAAGATTTAAATCATCTTCTCTTCAAGGTCAGGCACAGCATGTAACAGCAGTTGGTTCTCTCTGCTTCTAGGCTTGTTTCACTTTAAATAGCTTTTCTTAGTATTTTCTATTCCCCCCCCCCGAAAGCCAGTTTGATTTTTGTATCTTCATTGAAAAGGTCAAGAAATAGTTTAACCTTTTTATGCTTGGTTTTAGAGTCTCTTTGATGTCTTCTCTACAGTAAGAGTTTATTTCTCTAGGAAGTAGATGCATTGTGTATAATAGTACAAAACGCCAATCAAGAACTAGTGCTTTGAATATAATGGTCTTCCTGGCTCTGTTTTGTTTTTTTAGGCCAAAGTTATGCACTTTTTCAAAAAAGTGTAACTCACAGTCTAAAACTGCAACTAAGTACTTAAGTGTTTCTGAAGTTCATTTATTAAGCTTACAGAGTGTTTGTGATGAAGTCCCATGGCCTTATCTTCCTTCTCACAGTCTTAGTTCTCTCCAATTTTAATGTTACAAACTACAGGGTATGTTGTGGGGAAAAAAATGATCATCATCACTGTCATCTGAATAATCTTTCAGACATGAATGGAATGCTGCAGTTGCAGATTTGTCTATTTAGTCATTTTCCTACTTAACATTAATAATAATGAAACGCAGCCCTTAAGGGCTTATTTAATTAGGGAAACCAAATAATTAATAGCATGAATGTTACTAGCAAATCCTTCCACTGACTTCTAATTTATGGTTAAAGGTGAATGTTTACTAATAGGTGTTTACAGATTGGTTTTAAAACTTGCTTTTAATAGATAATGCGTGCCAAGGTTAGTTCAAATGCAGGATAAGGGTTGTTTGCCTGAAAATTAAAAAAAAAAAAACCCAAACTGAAAAACAATGACAACAAAAACCTTAAGTGTCTGTCCCTCCCCCTTTCTCTTTTGGATTCTTGTATGTTTGTGTATTTTTCTGTAACAGAAGGCAGCAATATTTTACTGACTTGTCAAGTTTTCTAGGTAACTGGGCAAAATATATTATGTAAGCATCTAAAAATAAAGCCTTTTGGAGGTGTAAAGTTCTGGTGGCAAGTCTGGATTTGTCACACTTGACCACAAACATTCAATTACAGTCTGAATAAAAATTCATTTATCTTGACTGACTGTGGCAACCCATTTCAAAAACACAGGAGTGAAATCACTGACCTTTGTTTTTATGTGTTTGAAGGTGTTGATACTTTTTTTTTTGGGGGGGGGGGGGGGGAGCACGCAACCCTCCTCATCAGCTTTGAAGGTACGAACCCAAGGCATTACCTTAGAACTGGTAACCTGACCTGGATGCTTAGATTTCCTTAAAATGTTATGCCATTGCTATTTAACCTGCACCCTGAAATTTCTTATCACTTAGGTCATATAACAACACTACCTTGAAAAAGTAAAAGCTGTAATTCCATTACAGGGTAGGGGAGTGGGTTGTTTTGTGTTTGTTTGCTGCATTTTCACACATTTTCTGTAATCATGCTAAAGTTCTATAGTGGAATTTGTGGAAGTATAGCTTGCAAAGGGAACTGTATCCCCCCATCCCAACACACACAAACTGGGATGAAGACAGCAGAGAAGAAAGCTGCTAAGAATTCAGGCACAGCATTGCTGTGGGATTTCCCAGTGAAAGAACTTCAGCTAACATTTGGCCTCTTCCTCAGTCTGGAAGTGACAGTGTAGTTTGTCAGCTCAGAGTACAGCAGTGATGCCTGAAGCAAAGTCTGTGCACAGCACAGGCTCCTATGAATACCAGCTGGTTCTTGTTTATTCTAGTGCCTTCTCATAGACTATGGATAAAGCACTCCAAGGTGCATCACCCACAGAAGCCCAAACCCCCATTAAACTGTGGGAGCATCAGTCACAGTGCAGATGGGGTACTGCTGCTCATTATAAGAAAAAATAGGTCTCCATCAAGAACAAGCGAGGTCTCAGTTCTTCCCTTCTCTCCCTAAAAAGCCTTTAAAATCCAGTATTTTGGGCATAACTAAAGAAAAATCCTTAGGCATAGTATGGTTTTGAAAAATTAGTACAGTCATTTCCTAGCAGAAGAAAGAGAAAGGAAGACAAACCTGAACTAAAGTCCTTAATATGAACACAGAATTTCTAGACACATGAAAGGTGTGAAGCTTGCTAAATATTTAGTAAGAGACTACTCTTAAGACTGGTTATATTCTAAGAGATACAAATTGAAGGTTGGATTAAATGGACATAAAGACAACAGAAAGGATGCTGGACACTTCTACATGCACATTCAAAGACAAATTTATAGCCCTGCAACAGATATGCCAGATAGTGGAAGGTGTGTAACCACTTGGAGTCATGTAGTGAAACCAGTTTGTTGGTCAGCAAAATCTTTTGGTTTTATTCTGAAATTAGATGTTTTCATTCTCAGCTCAGGGTGGCAAACAGTAGCAAGGTAACTGTGATTCTTTTTAGCAGTCTGCAAGGGCAGCAAGGAGGGAAGGAGCAACATCAGGCCCCTGGGAAGTTGAAGGGGATATTCCTAAAGCTAGCCAGAGCTGCAAACAGGCTTAGGTGATCTTACCCACCTAAATAAAAGGACACTGTTTAAGCAACTAGCCCTGCAGAAGTCTGATAACAGGACAGACAGCAGAGAAGGTATTCATTGCCTTTTGCCTATAGCCATATTCATCATTTGTCAGATTTTGCTTTGAAAAATACCCAGTCATATGAAAAATCAATATCAAACAAAGCAAGCTGTCTCACATTCCAAGAACCCACTTCAGTCTTTAAACCGCCAGCTTCCCTAATGCACCAGAGGGAACAGAAGTTCACATGCAAGCCTGCAGCCTTAGACTCTTACAAGGTTTTCTTCTTCACACTTCAAAAAAATGAAGTTGATAACACAACACTTAGGGGTCTTTTTTGTATTTTTATAAAATTTGTAAAGATATCACAAAATTACACACACACAAAGCTAAATATGCACGTTTCAATGAAAAAGTGAAAGGACATATTTTAGGTCTATTACTTGTATATACAATTTCAATTCAAATTTACATTTGCATCATTTTCTTGGATAGTAAGAGCACAGATCAAATACAGGATACAGATGCGTAACTTCAGCACCTCTAAAAGATGCTACTTAAAACATTTGTATGTGTTAGTTCGTTTTCTGTTTCAATAGGCCACTCCTAAAAGGCTCATGTTTTTTTACTGAAACTGTACTAACAGCTGGGAAGGCCACTGCTAATATATGTTCATTTACAACACAAACATTCATAATTTGTTCCACTGAGATTCACAAGACAATGACTGAAAAATTAATGGACTTGATTTGTAACAACTTCTGAAATCTGATACAAATTGAGAACTCCATATATGGCTGTTCAGTCAGGACACCTTTGAGGATTAAGGCATTGGTGTTAGACATAACTTCTAGTAAGTTAACTTAACTGCAGAAAAGCCTTCAGTTAACTGTAAACTAATAACAAAAAGCTGAAGTTATTATTCTTACCTACCTTTGGAAGAGATAATTTATGCACTCAGTTCTTTTGAGTTTTCTAAATCAAAGTAATGAAGTTAATATGAAATTACAAGATACAAACATCCCTATCTTTCAGCTACAGAAATAAATTTGTATTCAAGTAACTTACATTCAGTGAAATTATTTTTAGACCTGTTTGAAATTATTTACTCTTAGCTAGAGCAATTTAAAAGTAGAATGTCATTCAAATATTGCAAAATAAAGCAAAAATACAAGTTTAAAAGGAATAGTCTCCCTCCAAACTAAATTTTATTAGTTGAAACAGGGGAAAAAAAATCTTTTAAGAAGTTATACCTCTGCTGTTAGAGTACTTGACAACCATAAAAAAATTCAAATCAAGAAACCTCTCAAAGTATTTTGGATAGTTTGCTATTTTAACAACCTGCACAAACTGCAGACACTGTATGTTAATTTAAGAGTGCACAATCAACAGATCCATTTTCCCCTGTATTTTACTGTTGCTTACGTTCATATTAAGAACCAGTACTGATGAAAGCGTCTGTAAAACTATCCCAGTTACATCCAAACTCCATACTTAAAATACTAACTATGGAGGCCCTGGAAAAAAAAAAAAAAAAAGAAACTAATGTCTTTAAATAGAATCCAGAAATGCAGTTTTATATAGCAGCACGTTCTTGTGTGCTTTTACACAAAAGATACGTACTTTTTAAAGTTACTTATTCAGAAGCAAACCAATCACATATATCCTTCCTTTACATTTAAAATTATATATATATAATCTTTGTGGCTTTGATAAAATACAAATAACGTGAAAATCTGGGTAGAGAAAGCACAGTAAATAAAATGGATATATCATACCTTTTTTAAGAAACATGAGCTGAAATGTAAGGCATCCCCAAAGTATTTTTTGCATATGTAAGGAATGCAGTTTTTGTAAACAGAAGCTTGAGGAAAGCAATACTGAAGACAAAGAATCTTCCCTAGGATCTTTCTGATGATCCCAAAACCAAGAACAACCCTCCCAAGGTAAGTGTTTTAGAACTTAATCTTGTGAAAGAGAAAAATGCAATCCTTTGTCTTCCCAGACATTTTTAATCACATATTAGATTGGTGCCCCTTGAAGATCTCCACATTAAAATAATGATGTAAAAGTTGATTCGCAAGGGCACCAGCTTGCCTTAAGTCTATTTCTCTGGTATGTCACTTTCTATTGATTTTGTGGCAAGGTTGTTCTGGCATAGGCTGGCAATGGGCTCTTGTACGGTATTCCCACAGGTAACATTTCCCAGCGCATGGGACTGATGGGCTGCCGTGGGTTTAGCTGCAAGAAGCATTTTAGAAGAAGAATTAGACTGATGTCTGCGACGACCCACATCCTCACCTGTTGCAGCAGAGGATCTCTTTCTGCCACATTCTTCACTAACAGGAGGCTGAAAAACATTGGTAGCTGGTTAAGATTTTTCTGTAAGACCAGGTATTTACCTTTCCACTTACTTAAAGCATCAAAAGAAGATGTTTTTCAATTAGGCCCTTAATTTGGCATGCAGCAAATAAAATCTCTGTGAGGACAACGGCTCTCTCAGTTCAGTAAAAAAACCTGCCTGCTGAACAATAACTATCTGCCAAATTCCTAAACATAGTAGTGTAGAAGGCATCTGTCTCACTAGGTGACAAATAAAGCTGTGTAGTGAGTAGAAAAATCCTTCCAAATCCAGTTTTATTAGCATTTCATATTATTAAAACAGTAAAGACTTCCCTGATATATTTTTTGCTATTTACTGTATTTCATTAGACAATGAAAATGGATTAACATTTTTTATGTTCTCACCACCATACCTCAGCACCTACTTTAGTTTTCAAAAGAATGTCTAGAACAAAACAATGACTTTTTCATTTGAATTTTTGTTTTAATCATACTAACTTTCTGGTGATTGACAGGATTTGTAAAGCCTTGTCTTTGTGAAATGAAGTAAGCTTCTGAAACTGGGTAGCTGGGTAGATGAGGGGAGAGCAGTGGATGTTGTCTACCTTGACTTCAGCAAGGCTTTTGACACTGTCTCCCATAACATCCTCATAGACAAGCTCAGGAAGTGTGGGCTAGATGAGTGGACAGTGAGGTGGATTGAGAACTGGCTGAATGGCAGAGCTCAGAGGGTTGTGATCAGCGGCACAGAGTCTAGTTGGAGGCCTGTAGCTAGCGGTGTCCCCCAGGGGTCAGTACTGGGTCCAGACTTGTTCAACTTCTTCATCAATGACCTGGATGAAGGGACAGAGTGCACCCTCAGCAAGTTTGCTGACGATACAAAACTGGGAGGAGTGGCCGATACACCAGAGGGCTGTGCTGCCATTCAGAGAGACCTGGACAGGCTGGAGAGGTGGGCGGAGAGGAACCTCATGAAGTTCAACAAAGGCAAGTGCAGGGTCCTGCACCTGGGGAAGAATAACCCCATGCACCAGTACAGGTTGGGGGTTGACCTGCTGGAAAGCAGCTCTGCGGAGAAGGACCTGGGAGTGCTGGTGGACACCAAGTTAAGCATGAGGCAGCAATGTGCCCTTGTGGCCAAGAAGGCCAATGGTATCCTGGGGTGCATCAGGAAGAGTGTTGCCAGCAAGTCGAGGGAGGTGATTCTCCCCCTCTCCTCAGCCCTGGTGAGGCCACATCTGGAGTGCTGCGTCCAGTTCTGGGCTCCCCAGTACAAGAGGGATGTGGCAGTACTGGAGCAAGTCCAGCGAAGGGCTACAAAGATGATTAGGGGACTGGAGCATCTCTCATATGAGGAAAGACTGAGAGAGCTGGGCCTGTTCAGTCTGGAGAAGGCTGGGGGGGGGGGGGTCTTATCAATGTGTATAAATATCTGAAGGGAGGGTGTCAAGAGGATGGGACCAGACTCTTTTCAGTGGTGCCCAGTGACAGGACAAGGAGGCAACAGACACAAACTGCAACACAGGAAGGTCTGTCTGAACAAGAGAAAAAACTACTTTACTGTGATGGTAACAGAGCACTGGAACAGGTTGCCCAGAGAGGTTGTGGAGTCTCCATCTTTGGAGATATTCAAAAGCTGTCTGGACACAATCCTGGGCAATGTGCTCTAGGTGATCCCGCTTGAGCAGGGGGGTTGGACTAGATGATCTCCAGAGGTCCCTTCCAACCTCGGCCATTCTGTGAAACGCTTTACCTTGCTGCAGTAACATTCACACAGCAAACAGTTCATTTAAAATGGGCCTTGAAACTTACATCAACTCTGAAGTCCTCCAGTTTCTTGAATTTACTGAGGTATTCTTGTAGTTTGGGATCAATGGCTGGAGTCTTGTACTGAGAGTATTTTAGATAAGCCCAAAATTTTTCCAGTCCATATAGCTGACCTAATAGCAGAAAAAGATGATTTTATAAAATTACAAAGTTGGGTTTAATTAAATACCTAATTGTTCACTGGTAACTACATATTTAAGAGAATTATAAGCTAAAAGGAACATGAAAAAACAAACTGATCTTGGTTGATCTTACATAACAAGTCAGTGCTAAAGACTTGGGATTACCTCTCAACTAAAGTTACTATGGTGTGAGCAATGACTGGCCTATGATAATTACCAGCTTCATAGTCCCTCTTTGTTTCTGCTTGGAAATCCTTGAAGATTCCTTGCCTGAATTTCTTCTCTAGGCCATAGCTGTAAAATCTAAACAAGCATTCCAATCCATACCTGCAAGAACAAATAAGTATGGAAAACTTACGCATACACTTGTAATTCCTCAAGAAGATGCAAATTTTCAGTCTTACTCCTTGCATTTATTAAGTGCCATAGTTTCATGCTTCCCCACTCACCGAAACACTTCCTTTTCCCATCAGCTTTTATTAACCTATTGTTCTGAAACAGTTATAATAACCAAAACTGATTTATGAAAACTAGATTTCTCACAACAGTTTCAGCTTATGTACTATGCACACTATACACATATACAAAATGGAAGACAAATGCTTTCATGTTTCTGATATGTTTGTATACATGAATAGTTTCAATATAAAAACTGCCACAATGGGTCAGACCAAAGGTCAGTCTAATCCATCATCAGTGGCCAAAAATAGATGCATAGGGAAGAGACGTAAGGGCAGAGCTTGGTAATCTTTCAACCTCTCCAGGCTCACAGCCCAGGCTTCTGGCTCACTGTTAGTAACATGCTGGCTTTGGCTGCCCTGCTGTTGCTAGACCCCCCCCTTGGCACTCTGGCACACAATACTCAACAGCAAGGAGCTTCACAGCTCCAGCACTTCAGCAAAAATGACCTCCCGTTGTTTGTTTTGAATCTGGCTTGTCCTAGCTTCATTTCATGCCCATCAGCTCTTGTAACAGACAGTAAACAATTGATCTCAATATACCCTGCTCTCCAGGCTGCTGTCTTACACACCTAAATCATTCACTCCTGACGTCACCTCTCCTCTAAGCTGAGAAGCCTTAGCTAACTTCATTACACTTTATACAGAAGCTGGTCCCTATCCTTCATCAGCTTGGTTGCCATACTCAGAACTTTTTCCAACTCTACCCATACTTTGAAGTGAGGAAAGGCACTGAAAACTGTTGCTAAAAGTTCATCACTCTCCCTTATTACTGGTTCCCTTCCACTTCTGCACCCAATGCTTTGCAAAGTAATCTGAATTCTTAGCAGGTCAGTACAAGTATGTAGTCTGACTTGGGCAGCCAGGTGAAGATAAACAAAAAAAAGAAACCAGAAATGCTTTTCTAAGTAAGCTGGCCCAGGCAGAATGTTGTTTTGCTATGACTCTCAGTACCTAAGCTACCTGCTAAATTTCTGTATAATGTTGAATTGTATCACACACAAGTGCACCTTTAATTCTATTTGATTGCTGATTTCATTCAGTCAAAGGATGACGGACAGTATTATGAACATATGAAATAAAGTGAAATTGGGAACCTCTAAAGTCATGGTTTGACCTAGATAATCAATACAGCTTTGAGGAACATTTGATTTGGAGAATTTCCATGTATTAGTTCCAATTTCCTATAAAAAAAGCTGAAGTCCTGTGGGGTCTAAAAATCATTCCTAGGCTCTCATAACGAAATCTGCCAGGTCTAGAACTACATGTACCTTCTTTTCCTGAAAGTGAGAATTGGACTGGATAGAGAAAAATGTGTGTTATTTTTACTACACTGGGCAACACATAGGCAGCATCTGTCAAAAACCAAAGACTTAAGGGTTTTTTTGCTTTTGTTTTTTAATTTTTTGTACCTTGTGTTGGCTTGCTCTAAAGTCCATCACTGAACAATCCCTTGCAAATTTGCTAAACTTCCATTCCATACCACCCACTTATCAGATGGTATCGTTTTTTCTCATTTTTAATGACAGCCCGATGTGCTAGTGGCATTTATTTGAAACACTGTTCTGAAAGATCAAATAGACAAAAAACAATATTTTTTCTGGAAGAATCTAGATCAACTTCCCTTTAGTATACCATGCCCTATACTTTTGGCAAAGATAGGGCCATAAAAATGAATATAGCTAGGACCTCCTTCTGTTCTACAGTTCATCTGCTGTCATCTTAGTCCCCTAAGAGCTTTCTGAAATTTCTCCTGGTAAACGTATCCTTGGATGATTACAGAGCATAAACACAGCTCTGAACAGAGATACAAAAATTTTATTTAAGCCACCTCTGCAACCTGGGGACCATTACTACGCATTCTCAGGAAACATATCCAAACTTCAGGCCTCAGTTGGCATTCAAAATGTTGAGCTACCTTGTCTCTTTGGTCAAGAGAAATAGAGGGGAAAGAAAAGGGAACAGTGGGTGGAAAGAGGGAAGAAAAATGACAGAGCTAAATGGGAAGTAATAATTTTCATTTTGGTCATTTTTCCAGTATTTTTGGAAGGCAAGCAGCTTTTTGAACAAGTCTAATGAGGTTAGGAATCTCCTGACTTACAGAAGTAAAATCTTACAGGTACAGTAGAGTTGACTTGTCACAATCAACAAGTCGAAGTTGTCATACAGCTCTGATTTCATAGAATTTAAGGCAAATTATAAGTAAGGAAATATTACATGTTCAGCTATTTATCTGCAAAGGATAAATATATAAAAAACAGATTTTTGGTATTAAAATAACTTGCGGAGACTACTGTTTTGAAGATGCTATAGAGTCAAAGCTAATACTAAAAACCATTCACTTCAGATATATATAAACTTCATAATGATTAGTAAGAACTCAAATGGTTCTTAACTTCCAGTAAAAAATTAATACCTGTAGTGTTCTTTTGCATCATCCAGAGCAAGTTGTCTGAATTCTTCATACATCTTCTTGTTAAAGTGATCTCTGAGAAAAAAGGACCAGAAACGAAAAAGTGTGTTCATTTCTTGGGAATGGCCAATTCCCAACCGTTTCCTTTCTGAAGAAAAAAACAAAACAAAACATAAAGCTATTTTTAATTTTATAAGTTGAATTTTTTTCAAATGCTTTTTCATTAGTAGTACACACACAAGCTCTTCAAGTAGTGCAAGTTTAAACTTTCCAAAAATATTTTAATATTTTAATAATAATTTCAGGTTTGAAATTAAGTTTGATACTTAATAAAGTAGCTCCTCTTAAGTACACTATTTGTCTAACCACAAATATTAATGCAGAAAAGGTTGTTGCAAAGTGCTGAAGGTTTTGAATACTGTCAGGGAATTTGAAGTTATATGGAAAGCAGGGTTCATAAAATATAAAAGTAAGTTTTGTTATCCTTTCTTAGAAAAAAATTAAGAATGAGGACCAATACAGAGAAAACTAATATCAGGTAACAGGTGATAACTTCCAGCTAAAATTTTAGGAAATGCATCTCGTGTCTTACCCATTAGACATCTTCGACGGTATTTGTGGTACACCTGTTGCGTAAAGCCATTTTCCTTTAACAGTTCATGGGAAGGATGCTGAAACTTTGGAAGAGAATTTGGGGTACACTCGTAACCTCCTGCTAATGGAGCTACTTCTGAAGGTGAAGCATTGGAACTGCTGAAGATAAAACAAACATTTCTGTCCTATAAACACTGTGTTACTTCAGAATCAATGTTTTCAACCATTCTGCTCTACACATGAGCTATCAGAAGAGTGTAATCTTCTGATAGCTACTACAATGTGTGCCTGGGTTCCCAGTCATCCTTTTGAGGGTGCGCCTCAAGAAAATCAATTTCTGTGCTAATGTTTCAAAAAACAGGCAGTTTTGGATGATGATAATTAAACGTTACTGTAATGCATGATTTTACAAGACTACTTAGAGGCAAAGGAAGTCACTGAAGTGAACATCAGTACCTCAAGTAATATTAATGCTATTACATCATAAATCAACAAAGAACACTGAGTATAGTCGAGTTAGCATACTTCCAAATGGCCTTATATTCTTTTCATTCTCTTGATATCTTAAGTTTTCTTCTTTGGCCTGTTTGTATTTCCTCCATCACTGTTTCTTGCTTCCATTGTATTTATAAAATTATTATTACAGTCAATTTCTCCATTAGCGGTAAGAACTAATTACCTTGCAAAAAAATTTCTATGATCAGAAGGAAAAAAAAAAAAATTACCTCACAGAGGCAGTTCTTGGCCTGTGGTCTCTGGAATCCATCACCCAACCAACATGACATTCTAATGGTGGGTTTGTACTGTGTCGTGTTTTTCTTTTTCTTGGAGTCTAAGAAAATAAATTAAGTATTTATTTCCCTATCTTGATTTCACTCATTTCTCCCTCTCAAAACAAAGATCTAAAAGTTTTATATTGTATATTACAGCTTATGAAGTCACAAAACTCCAGCTTCATAACCTAAAGATTAACCTTATCTAACAAATTCAAAAGCTTTAGACATTACACTTTTTCCACCATGGACTCTTAAGAAATGTTATAGACAAAACTCAGATATCATTTTGTAGAAACAAAAAAAGAACGAATATGGTAAATGGTCTGAAGATAAAACAACAATAACAAAAAAGAATTTGTTTCTTTTTTTGCCTTTTCTTTCTTGTCACATTATCTGAACAGACAGAAGAGTTTTACAGGCTTACATTTTATGCTTTTAAAAAAACATTAAAGTTTTTGTGTTTACCTTTACGTCAATGGATCTTGCCTCTTTAACAACAGGATAGAACCTTGGTGTTTTGCTGGGATCCTGTAACCGGGGGGTGCGAGGTGTCCGTGGGGTGAATGCAGGATAAACGTGGGGAGAGTCTGGAACTGCTGTTGGCAGTGATCGAGCCAGTGGTGCTGCTGGAGGTACTTCAACACCAACCAGTTTACAAGCCTGCTCATCTGTTAAATCTGCAAGTGGGAAAGAAAAAAAATAAATAAATAAAAGGAAAAAAGAAAAAAGCAAACTATGAGAATGCACACCAAAAAAAACCCAAAACAAAACCACACATCCCCCCACAACCATACCTCACTCGCTTTCAATTAGCATTTAAAAGACATAAAATCTCTGAAAGAGATTTGCCAACATTGATAATCTAATATCAGTATGAATTTAAAAACTTTGTTTCTAAAAGCTTCCATTAAATCAACTCACCGAAAAATATCTACTTAAAAAAGGATTAATAGTCACCACCCATGAACTTTCCTACTTCTAGGCTAGATCCAACTCCTGCCTAGATCACTATGTTCAATTTACTAAAATGGTTTTGTTAAGTAAACGAAGGATTCCCAAGGTTTAGAGAAAAAGCCTTTAATATTAGAGATAGCTAGGAAAGGTTAGGCTGCAGTATTACAGAAATAGCAGTGAATCAGTGACAACAGAAGCAGGGGGAAAATAGCATAAACCTGAGAAAAGCTTTCTAAAAAAATAGTGAAAAAAACTGATGACATTCCCTCAGAGCTTCTATAAATACTTATTTATAAAAGAAACATTGGTAGAATTAAAATACATCATCACTGATGCATGCTGGCTGCTGTCTTTCATACTGTTTCTCCTGAGCTTAACTCAGTGTTGTCTTTCAGTGCAGTGACAGCCAACTGTGTCTTACCCATTCTGCATGCCATTCAAAATTTGCTCACACATTATTATTTTGATAATTGCGATTATAAAATGTATTTTAAAACCTGCAACAAAAGGCCTATAAATCCAGTCATAGCAGCACTTTTTCCTAAGCATTAATATATATTTAAAAGCTTTACTAATTTTAGTCTTAAGATTTACCTGTTTATTTTTCAAGGTAATCCTGATAATTTTAAGAATTTGCTCTTCTTTCCTTTAAGAGCCAATTACTCCTCCCATAGTACGCAACACACCAGTAAAACCTTTCCTTGCTTAGACCTAACTGCAAAAGGCAAATATTTCCCTACTACCAACTGCTCCCACCTCTACAAAGCAACACACCATCCCCAGAGTTTTCCGGCCCCCTGGCTGGGGCAGAAGCACCCCCCGGCCCCCTCTTCTGCTCCCCCCCCTGACGATCACTTCCAGCCTCTGGGGCTCAGCACGGCCCCACAGACGGTTGTGGCAGCAGGCCTGAGGGGAGCAGGAGCAGAAAGTTTCAAAGTTTTTGAAAGAAACTTAAGATTTCAGAAGCCTAAGCTCCCCTAATATTTAGTCTCCTAAAGGCCTGCATCGCTTTAGGTCAACTACATCCTTCCCAAGAAGAGAACCGAATCAACAAAAGTACTTGGCATACAAGCAGTACAGGTGGACTGCTCAAAATGATGCAATAAATGTTTCAGGATGCCTTTGTCCAAACATTTAAATCCTCCTCTTACCAGCTTCTCTGTTTTTCAGTTTTATAAATTCTTGTGTATTTACAATAGCAAAGTAATGGAAAATAAACATTTGTGAGAAAGTGTAACTACACTCTTGCTTTTCTGGGAGGTGGTGGGGCCTTATTTTTAAACTATTGTAAAGGCATTACAGCATACATCCTAGTAAATGTTGATAGCACTTAAGAAATATGTCAAAAGATAAGATTTGGACATTGTGACTTATCAGGAATGTTATGATACAAGTAGAAAATTCTTCTCATCTCGCTTCCTCCTCTCCCTGTTCTCCATAAATATACTGGTATCTAGAAAACATTTCATAACTACTACTTTACACATTGTAATGATAAGTTACACAAAAGGCACCTGATGTTGATATCCAGTAACAACAAAACAGAGGAACACTGCCTATTGATACTCACACATATCCTGCAAAGTACTGAAAGGAATTTGTATCAGCTGTCCTCTAATGCAATGGAAACTACAATACTGATAAACAACTGACAATTTTGCAAAGAAAAAGCTCCTCAGACTGCTGACAGAACCCAAATTAAAACAGTACAAAAGGCAGAAAAGTTAAAAAAATATATATGAAATGTTTCTTTATTTCTGGGATTCTAAAGATCAAATACATATCGTTTACCTTTCTGTAACTTTGAGGGCACTGGAGGAACTTCTTGGGTTGGATCAGCAATCGGCTCGGGTGCAAGATTATCAAATTCTTCCTTACTAATGAGATTTAGTTTCTTAAAGTTTTCAATCTCTTGCTGAATTAGAGAAGACAAATTGTAAACACAAAGCATGATAAGGGGAATGGCTGAATTTTGTAAAAGAAAAAAAAGCAAGCTGGAATTCACACACAACTAACCATATACACAGCCAGTACAGATTTCTTGCAACTTTTAAAGAAGATGGAAGGAGTCCTTAGCACACATTTTAAAAAAGCTGTCATAAACAACATAGTATATAACTTTCTAATACAATTTAGACTGCATTAGCTATAAGAAACAATTATGCCAACAAATGGGCAAGTGGAAGCAGATGAGGCCATCTACATGCGATTTTTCATAGAAGACTGAGACCCTGCCCCTTGCAAGACCTCTGCCAAGTCCAAAACCATCTTCCTTCTGCAGCGAGCATGCCAAGGAAGGTGCTACCAATTTCGGAGAGCAGAAGGAGATGCCTCCCTTCATTCCTCAGCCAACATCAAAAGAAAAGCCAGTACATGTAAATAAAGTGCTCAGCTATATTTTTTTAAACTTAACTTTTTTTTTAACTCAAACTGGGAAAGAGCTGAATTTTCCAAGATGAGTGGCAGCATCTCAAATCATTCATGTCCCTACCCAAGTGAAAGTGTGGGGTGGGATGTATGTGCACATGCAGTGTGCATGAAAAATCTTGTTTAAATCATGGTCAAGAACATCACACCACCACACACATACACACAAAAATATTTTCTCTTGCTAGGTACTATTGCCCACTGTCCTCTTCCGGTTTGCTGTTTTTCTCTTGGGCAGCTTCCTCTGTAATAAAAACTCCACATTTTGAATTCTACCTTTATTTCTTGTCCCTATTCTCAACATTTCTGTCTTTGTCTGCTCCTTTTTGTACCCACATGTTCCACTGTCCTTTAAACTACTTTCCCTTTTTCCCCTACAACCCACCACTGTCCTTATGCACAAAGCCCCTTCCCCATACCACTTACTGTTTAGAAAACTTTGTATTTCTGTACACTTAGTATATGATAGCGATACAGTGGTGCTGTCTACAAAATTGCCACTCTGTGGGTTCACTCGCACAAAAGACATTATTTTTAATAAACGAAGAGCAGTGAGTGACAGGACTGCAGAATTCTCCAGAGGCCCTGTACCTACAAAGTGCTGAAGTTTACTAACCTGCTGCCAATTTTACAGCTGCTTGGTATAAAAATCACATAAAGCTGTCAATCTCCTCTCAAAGTTTTGAAAGCCTCAAAGTTACAGGCCTGTATACAAGCTAGGAATTAAAAGGATTTCTATAATAAGACAAGATGTGTAATCTGAAATTTCATTTACTCACAGAGCTATCATTCTGACAAGCTACAAGGTGAACAAAACCTGAAAATAACACAGTAACTTTTAAGGAGTTTATCTTCCTCTTTTTTATCTTATCCCCCAAATATGCCCCCTTTCCAATATCAGGGATTTGCAAATACTATTAAACAAGCTATTCTTAGAACAAGAAAATACTGAAAAAGTTGAACTATCGCCAAACCATTAATTTTTTTTTTTTTTTTTTTTAATATTCATTCACTGGTTTTGGTCTGAATCTGTGACAGAATGAAAATTTGCTAGTTCTACTTTCAACTGCTTACAATATCATCAAAATAAAGAGAATTCAATAGACACCTAAAATCAACTACTGCTGTCAACTTTCTTTCAAAAATTTGTAGCAAATACAAATACACCTAAGATAACTGAAGTTAATTTTAGAATACATTTGGACATGGTTTTAAGGCATGGTTTAAGATCAAAAATTAAGATAATTACCTTCATAGTAGTGTCATTTTCACTCTGTTCCATCCACAAATCCTGTTCATAATAATATAAACCATCATTAATAACTTTAGCAAGTTCTGATGTAATTTTTGCACGGGATACATGGTTGCCAGTACGATCGCCACCAGGATGTTTTCTCATATATGGTGGTGTCTGTGTTACAATCAAAATCTTGTTTATGTCCTGATCATCAATTTCATAATCTGAATCGCTGTCTGACCAATCAGTAAATTTATTCTTACGACCTTGAATTTGTTCCATCTCTTCATCAAACAAAAAATCAAGTTCCTCTTGTTCTTGTTCTTCTGAAGGTGGGGGTGGCTGTTGTTGATTTGATGTTTGATCAGATGTAGGAACACATTCCTAAATAAGAAAAGGGGATGCATTTTATATTTGGATAGTGAAATTACCCAAATGGGAGACAAATGGAACATTATAGGACATTTCAAATAAATGAATGTATGGGAATTAGAAACAATATAGCCACTTTCAAATATTTATTAAGCTTACAAAGGAGTAAATTACTGTTCTAAGTAATTCTACCAAAAGCTTTTAGGACAATTCTCAACACACATGACAATAGATTTTTCAATAATGAACAGGTTCAGCTGTCCCTCAGCACGAAAAAAAGATGTATTTCCTTTTCACTTTACTGAGTCTTGGATCAGGACTTTAAATGCACCTAATTATTCTAAGTCTGGATAGAGTGAGAACTGAACACACTAACTGTATTGCACTATTAAGCATCACAGATATTACAGTGTGAAAGACATTTTACAGTATATCCCAAAAGTAGGCAAACAATAGAAAAGATTTTGCATTTTAATTTAAACATAATCAAAAGTTGTTTGATTTTACCTTTGGTTTGACCGTGGATGGACGATGCTTCTTTTTCACTTCTATCCAAGGTTCAGAGTCCAAATCAGGCAAACTTGTAGACAATCCTTTAGACATTGTCTGAAAATTACTTGTGTCAGTGTTTTCCTTTGGACTCAGTGGGCTGCCCGTTCTTGGAGAACTTGGTGCAGACTCTAACATTGGAAGACAGTAGTTCAGTTCCTCTTTTTTATTGCTCCATTATTTTTTCCTATAACTGCAGCTACCATTCTTCTATCTCCATAGTTAAATCTAACATTGATCAGCAGAATTTTTTTTTCATTTTTAGGAAATTACTTCTTACTGTTCACTCAACATTTTAGGGAAAGATCAGTTTTTGGGAACTTATTTACATGAGAAGTGTCTCAAACAGTCTGAGAGAAATTATCCGTTATTCAGAAGACAAGAATAGCATCATAAAGGACGTTTGCTCCACACCACCCTCCAACTCTATGGATGGGTGCCTAACTTGGTCTGCATTCTTCCCATTTACTTCCTGCCAACAGTGGGGTTTTTTTGTTCGTTTGTCTGTTTTAAGATTTACTTGCCAAGGATTGTCAGCAAACAAAGCCATCTCCCTATTAATAATATGAATGAAATCCCCATCCAAAACCAGGATGCACCAAATAGAGAGTTAACTTTCAGCTGCTACCAAAATGAACACAATTTTATGACTAACTTAAAACAACTAATCATATTATATTAACAATAAAGGATTGTAATCCATCATATCCTATTCCGGAGAATGCTCACAGCCATAAAAGACATTTTTATCTACTGTCACATCAGCCACATGAACTGGCAATTGCAAGGCTGACAGTTGTATCAGCTGAATAAAGCATAACCAAATGTACAGCGTGTGCTAGGAAATCAGTATCATGAACATCATTTCCTAAGTTAGACACACATCCCTAAACTTATGTTTCTATAAAATAAAATCCTTTACCAGTATGCGAGCCAAAAATTTGGCCTGGTATGAATTCTGGACAGTTGATGAGCTGAGAAAAGTCAGTCCGTGGCAGATTACGTGGAGGAGGACCTGGAATTGGCCACTTTTCTGGATCAACCCTTTTCCTTATCTTCTGATCCACAATTTCAACTTCCGTACTGTCCTGTAGGGCCTGTGTCATAAGCATATTACAACTTTAAAATGTTACATATCCAGCACCATTCTCTCCACGGACACAAGATAATCATCTCTTTACACAGTAATTCAGAAAGGAATCTGAACTTCTGTGCTTGTTCCCCCAAATCACTCCCCGTTCTTTGCAATACAAGTGTAGCTTAGCTTTTCCTTCCTAAGACATCCATTCAAAAAATTTTCACTGGATCAAGTATCGCCCCCCCCCCCCCAAATTTTCAATCTCTTCCTTGTGTCAGGGCACCAAACCCCTTTCCCTCACCTTCCTAGCCATATTGCTGCCTCTCCAAATCAAACATCAACCCCTGCATTCCTCTTCCTTTTTCTCCTTTGTTCTAAAGCAGGCTAACAGCCCCAATGCAAGTATTCATCCTGTCTGATGTTACACAGAGACCGATACAGAAAGTAAGATCCTGAGACACTCCACACTGGGACATGCCAAAGATCATAGGGAGAAAGAAGAGTTTATCCTTCTTCAGAGCAAAGAATTGCTCACTAGTCAGCACAGTGCATGTGAGGACTTCTAGTCTAACAAGGATATATGCATTTCTGAAGTAGCAAGGGAACTCTTACATTAAGAAAGACATTTTAGACTGTCTCTTAGATAAGGAGGAAACAAATAGTTTCATGGTCAAAAATGAAATTTGCTTGGACTTGCTAAAAGACTTCATAGGGGAAACTGGGTATAAAATCTAACATACACTTAAACAGTAAGTCCAAGAGTGATCCAAGATCAGTACTCTGGGGTTGCTCGTGACAGTGTTTTCTGGGGGGGTAGCTCCACCTTTCCAGGGGGGCCACTGCTGACGGAAGCTACTATCTCCACTAATTCATTTAATTCATTCAGTAATGCCAAGCACACTGTATTATGCAGTGAACAGAAGAGTGCCTTTATTATGCCTTTATCAGCACTTTATCCTGTACACCTTTATCAAGGTGCACATACAAACACCTTGCGTGAGTGTCAAAGACCACACTTCTCTCAACTTCTGGCAGTTTTTCCCTCAGATTCAAAACAGGATCCTGAAAAGTGCAGCAGTGAGTAGAACTTATTCTATACACTGGCACATATCAGGATTCTTAAAAGAAAAACAAAGTAAACTTAGTGTAGTATACTAAATTAATGGCCCTGTAATCTTTCAGATATAGCTTTCAGTTTATTTACAAGCATGAATGGAAGAACAGACATCTATAATGGCTGCCCTTTACCATCTCTTCCTTTTGTAGCCTCTCTCAGAATGTTTAGAAAAAATAAAAGAAAGCACTTCCTGTAGCATTCTGCCCACAGTTCCAGTAAAACAGGAAGAAATACATTAAAAAAAACAAAAACAAACTTTTCCATTTACAGCCTATTTAGTGGATTCTTGTCATTGCAAACAAATTTTTCTTGACAGACTTATCATTAAATTTAAGTGACAGCACAAAATTAAACTAAGCAAATTTCTACATGCATACTTTTGAATTACTTTACCTCCAAAATGAGCGCAGCATTTGTAGTCAAAGCTTGCACCCGATGGAAGCCAGCAATCAATGAAATGGGCAAAAATCCTTGCTGGTCCATCTTTCTCCTCAGAAAGAAGTCTCTTTCCAAATTTTCTGTGCTGAAATAGTACTCACTGGAGAGAGATACATGCAAATATGAGCCTACTATAGGTTGAAGAAGATCCTAAAATAGTAACCTAGATATTCCTTGTTAAAGTTCTCCATTTAAACTGAGCATGCTTTGTTATCAACAAAAGTGTTCTTTCAACAGGTTTGTTATTATAGGAAAGAGTTACAGAACAGCATGCGTACTCAGTATGTTAGCAGTGACTTACGATCCTGTATCAACATTCGCATATATGAACTGCATAAGGAAAATCTATGCTCAATTTATCTTTCACCCCTCACCCTCCTTTACTTACATGAACAGAAGGAAACAATATTCTCTTAGCCTCCATATAAATGAAGGACAGCTACTGCTTACAGTCAGAGTGTAAGTTACTTCTCACATAGTGGTATCAGTGCACCTTCACCTTGAGCTATATATTTTCTTTTCCTGGTTTCCAGTACATTAGAAGGTTTGAACATCCTATCTGAGTTTTGAGGCACATATGCATTCTGAATCATACTTAAAGCATGCTTGTGGGAAGATAAGAAAACAAAAATAACTAATTTTGTATTTTTCATGAAACTTGGCCAAAAGGGACAACAGTTCATGGAGAAAAGTAAAGTCTAAAAAAATAAATTATATTTAGCAGATAAAGAAGAGGACCACTTCAGGAATCTGACAATATCACAGAAAGAGAGAGATGAGGGACAAAGAAGTAACAGAAAGGCAAATCTTCTTAAACAACAAAGCTGAAGTTACAGAAAGGCAAATCTTAAACAATGAAGTTGCTGTATGAAATGGTCCTGGTGTCAAGATGTTTCGTACTAAGTGAAGCAAAACAGAAAGGAATTCAAATCATGATCTGTCATACAAAGCAACGGAACCAGAAGACATCCTATGAAAAGGAACGGAAAAACAATTTGACTATGATGACTAAAAACTAGGCCTTTCAAAGTTTGCACATCATACCATGAGTTTGCATATTAAATCCAATACTACTCCCTGTCAGGTTCAGAAAAACACAGGCAGTAAGGAATTTAATGAAGATCAATTAAAATTCCATGGCAAAGAAATAGGTGTAGTGCATAATAAGAGAAGAGAGCATCAAAACGCTGAGGAAAAGAAAGAAAGAAAAAAGACATGCAAATATAAATGAAGTTAATTTTAATTTCAAAGCATAAAATGCTAAGAGTCTCCACTGAAGTTGGGCTCAAGGACAAAGCTATCAAAAGGAGAGCACTGTGATGCCATCATTGACCCAAGGAGAAGCTTGATACTGTTCCTCTCTAAAACTTTTGGTAGCTAAAGAAATTTGAAGCAAAAGCTCTCGATAAGAAATTCTCAGCTCCAAAATAGAATGAATACAAAAGCCTCAAAGTTGGACAATAAGACATATGACAAATGAAACCACTCCTGGTAAATCGGAGCAACCAGAGAAGAGAATAAGGCTTTCAGAGAATTAAGCTCCTATTCAGAGCTAAGTAAACTGATCAGTGAAGCAACTACGCACAAAGAGGAGCCAGGTTTCTTTCAAGAATACTCTATATACTGTTCTGAAATGCTATGTTCCTCTTCCTCTCCCAGTCTAGAAGATAAACAAGTACAAAAGCCATATACCAACACTTTGCTAATGCTACCTTTACAATTATTCAGTAAAGGTAAAACCTTGTAATGATTCACCTAGTTAAAAACTCCACAAACAGGAATGGATAATGACTGAACTTGACTCAAACTGCCTCATCTGATGTCCATCACTCTAGAGAAAGGAATTTGAAAGACCATTAATGATAAATGAAGACAACGCACAAGTTTGCTCCACGTAGAGGGACAAATCTGAAACCTCCCCAGTGTTTTTTCTTTCTCATTTTCCCCAGTCTTTTAACTTATTTTTTAATTGATGCAGACTTGAATGCACAACTAGAGTTTATTTTGTTTTGTTTGTTTTTTAAGAAGATGAATTCAATAGAGTTCTACTCTATTGTGTATGTATGTTACAAACTGAAGAGTTCCTAAGCACTGAGACACTTTTCAGGCCAACTATTTCAAACTGTAACTAAAAGCATTGAAGATATTTTTAAGTGTAATACAAATATTCCTCTTTCTTCACATATCAAAAGCTGGTTCTTGGGACAAAAACTGCTTGACAGTGTCTTGCTTACTGTAATTACAAATCAATTCAGTTGGATGCAGTTTCCAAGATTTTTCCTATTAAGCTGGTAAACAGTTCTAAAATTCATCAATACACTAGGACTCAGAACAATCTTACTCCTCTAACATATCCTCATTTATCTTGGACTCTGTAAGGAACTCTGAGAGCTAGCAGTTCTATGTAGCTTTATTTTGTATTTGCTTTCTTCTTTGACATATTCACTTCAACATTTTATAACCAAATTATGAAAGACAGACAAAACCATCTCCTTTTTGAAGCTAGTAATAGGCAACTGATGAATAAACTTGGTTTCCCATCACTTTCTTAATGTGATAAAAGAAGTGACTAGGTAACAAAACCACCATTTTTTCAAAAGGAGTATAAAAACTGTGAAGTTATGTTCTAAACCTGCTCAAGAATCTCTCTCGTGAAAAGCAAACTACATAATCCAAGCATCTTAGGAGTCTCCATCAGATAAGCAACCAATGACTCTGTGTAACCAGCCATGCTAAGTCTTTTATTGACACCTGCCAACCTCTTGTTGCTAAAATAAAATACAAATATAATCAGAAGTCAGATGTGACCAATGCTGTAACTGACATTTTCTCAGCAGAGGGGGACATCATCATGTCCTACCTTAGAAGGTCTGGATTCTACACTGCATGCCCAGAAATCTGGCCAACAGTGGAGTGTCTGTGCTCCTCCCTCACTTGTCTGAGGACAGTGCAGGCCGATTATCCTGACATGGGGGTACATGTCCACTGTCAGGTCTCATAGGGGCCTGGCAGCAAGAGTAACAAAAAAGACTGCAATAGAAGTTTTGAAGTTGATAGCCACATGTCAGATACTTTCTGCCCTTAAAGAGGCTTTTTTCTTCCTTTTGCGTCAACTGTAACAAAAGAAGCAAGAATAAAATAATCAAGTTGCTTTATGGAATACAAGGGCAATAAAAAACCACCACAAAGGCATCACAGAAATGCCACTGCAAGTACAGAAGATGAAACATCTGCCAGTGGTGGAAACTGTCTTTTTAAAATGAGCTAGTGGGTTCCAGGCCCTTTTTTGACACGCCTCATGGAGATAATCAGTCTTCTAGATGTTTTCTCATTCCCTAATGGTGTACACGAGAAAGCAAATATTTCAGATTATTGAAAAATCAAGTATCATTGCAAAACTTTTCCCTTTCAGTTAGCTGTTTCAGGTGAAGCACTCTGAAAACATAAAACTAACAAGACTTCTCAAAGTGAAATTGAGAGCAAATAAGGGAAACCTCTAGCTACATTACCCAGAAAAGAGCTTTACAGGCAAACAGACTAACAGTACTCAAAAACACAAGCATATCCAATCTCAGCCACATGACAACATAAAAAGAGGGCTAGGTACCATAAATAAAGCAGGTATATGAATTAGAGCCAGACTACAGCACAAGATGCAGAACAGCTTCCTTAAAATTTCTACTTCCCAATCACCCATTTTTTCCACCTCCGTAGTGAATAAATTCAGACAGACATATACTGGTAATAGCCAAATCAAAAAGTTAAATTGAAGTGTCTTAATCTTCATCAGTATATGGATGATAAGGATTAAACACTGTTTGAAATAAGTTATTTTATCTTAAATGGATCTCTTTAAAAATATATGTACATTAAGCAGTCTACTTACATTTGACGTTTAATATATTCTTTGAGAAGTGCTTCATCCACAGAATACATTTGCACTCCTGTTCCATCATCATAATAATACATCATACTAGTGTTAAGCTCAGGTTGAAATGGTTGGTCAGTTCTTTCACCATATAGTTCCTGACAACCAACTGAATATTCAAAGTTTACTTCAAAATAAAGAAGAAAACAGAATAAAAATGATTAAAAATATTGAAGTTCAGCATACAAATATTTTAAGATATACACATGATACACACTGCTACTTACTGTTGGAATTCAGCATCTGATTTCAAAATATCTCAAGCTACTTAACTACATAAAGTAACAGGATATAGTTTTTGAGACAACTCCTATTTCACGTGTAAACCTTAATATTAAATAGTTTTAAAATTTTTGCTAAACACCTACTTCTTTGCATACTTCTAGGGTTTCCTCTGCCTCGTCCTCTTCCTCTGCCTCGTCCTCTTCCTCTGCCCCTGGAGGACCCTCGAACACTGCCACCCTCACTTCTCACGCTGCACACTTCGTCATGATCATCTCTCTTGTCTCTATCACGACACCAATCTTTAAGACAAAAAAGCATAATACTTGCAATCATAATTAAATATCACAGTATAACTGAGTAATCTCATATTTATTCCTGGGTATTAACCATAAAACATTCCACAGAAAAGCATACATCACTTTTTGGATGTTCAGAAAGGTTGAAGGAAATGACACTGCAGAATATATGATTAGCCTCAAAGCGTCCCTCAAGGACTACTGTTGTATTTAAGCCTGAAACAAGTTTTTTTTTATTTACTGCTCTTTGGAAACATTGGCTGTTTAGAGATTTTACACTCTTTCACACTGGAACTAGTCTTGAATCACTACAGCCTTGAGGCAGAGTTCATTCTACAAGTTTCCATTCATTTGATCATAGAATTCCTGAGAAATATATTCTGGAGAAAAGTGATGCACTAGTAAAAATTTCCAGTCCCCTTTCTATCCCTCGCATGCCCAGATCAAACCTATGTACCAATATTCCTAAAATGATATCACAAATCTGATCTCAGTAGTGTCTAGCACCAATTATTATGCTGAGCAAACACTTAAATTGTTAATGCATATTGCAATTCTAAAACTGAAATGCAAATATATAAACAAAAGAGCTACACACAGACTAAGATTTCTGCCTTCTGACAAACAGCATTCAGAACATCCAAAGATGTTATTTTACCATACAGAATTATTCAGAAGCAGTACCAGCTGTTGCCCATTTCCCCCTCCATTGTGCTAGTGATTACTTTTGGTGGGACCATGCTGAGAAACAAGACCCACAACTGATGGAATTGGTCCAACTTAAAAGAAAAAACAACATCAGGAGAATTGCCAAAACAAAATTCAGTGAAGTTCCATAAGCAATTGCGCTGGTAGCAACAAGCTGTGGGAACAGGAGTAGAGCAGGACAAAGCAGGCATGTTATGAAGGTATTACCATAACTTTCTGCACTGTGAAACTGTGGCCCAAGACACAGCAGGTAGCTATGAGGAGAAAAATACAAGGCTCTGGTTCAGAGCATCAGCACACACTGTAAAGATAGACTGTTCCCAAGCTCAGTTACTCAGCAGAATCAAGAACCGAGACATTACAACTCTGACAAGTTTGTTAAGAGGTTCAAAAAAATCTGATAGTAAGTATTTAAACACAGCTTTCTAATGGAACATTTATTTATTAAACTACAATACAATTTATTTATTTATATATGTAGGTCATTGGCAAATACTGACGCTAGCTTTTCTAGTGTTGGCAAAGTCAAGTTTCAACACGAACAGCCAATCTAATGCCTACTTATGTGGTATTATCCATGAGGGTGGTGGAACAGGGAGGGAAGAGCATCATAGCACTTTCAGCATATCTGGTCCCTACTATGCTTTGTTTGAGCTGACGCTAATGTTCAATCAACAAGTTTCAAGTTACCCTTCATTTGCCATAATTAAGAAGAACCAAAGAGATTGAAAACTACTTACTTCTCATCTCATTACATCTGTTGTTATGAGATACTATTAACTTGTTTGTTTCCAGCTGAGATCTTGAGCTAGTTCGAGAGCCTGGTCCTTCTTGACTATCTGGCTTTACATCATCCAAATGAAGTGGCACCCATTTCTGCCTGTTACCTTAAAAAAATAAATATTGCTCTTAACTGTAGGATTACTTGAGGATTCAGCTCTCTAAAAGATTCTAGATAATTCTTCTTCTAAAACTAGTAACAGTTTATGTCCAAAAGTTTTAAACTTCTCCCAGTTTCTACGTCAAAATTTTAAGATATCACAAATGACTAAACAATAAGAAATACAGTAAACAAGAACATCTCAAACTGAAAGATAACTTTACCTGAGCTTTACACACACTAACTGAAGGTGAGCTTTTTTATTTTAATGTATTTTCAAATGTAAGCTCCATTACCAGGAATTTACAGCCATTTAAGTGTCAAATATATATGTGCGTGTGTGTATATATTTGACACTTAAATGGCTGTAAATTCCTGGTAATGGAGCTTACATTTGAAAATACATTTTTTTTTATATATATACACACATATAGTAAATTCGTTACTTACATAAATAATCTCACATCTTGCATATGAAATGTAAAGGTGAAAATCAACACACCAGGTTAACCACTAAAACAAAGATTTCAATCACAGACCATGAACATCTTCCTGAGAGCTCATTTAGTGGTACAATATTTTTATCTCAAGATACTCGGATTAAATTCATTCATGTATAACAAAAAAACTACCAAAGCTCTATTTTGTTGTAGGCTGACCTAAAGTATCTACTGACCATAATCTTAATGATGATGCTTGCTATTCTATACTTCATAGGTATTGTAGGTGCCATACTTTTTGTAGCCATGAAATATAATAAATGCATAAAATGTGTTAGCCACAGTGGGGGGGAAAACAGCTTATATTCCTGAGCTGTTTGACTTGTAAATTTCAACTTAGATTGAAAAAATTAAAAGCTACATTGATTAAGCAATACAGAATTTTTCTTAAAAACAACCAAAAAACAAAAAACACACACATAGCAAGATTAACAAATCTGAACAACAAAGATCTTTAGTACCTGAAGAAACATGGGCAGGGAAACACAAAACAAACAGCTGATGGCAGCTTTATCTTAAACTATCCAGTCTCCTCAAGTTCATTGACCAAATAAGATACAAAGTTTGATTCCTATTTTTAATATGACAGATTGAATAAGGAGGAAATGAAAACCTTAGCTTAGTTTTTAAGAGATCTCTTTAATGTGCAAGTTAGCAGTAAAATATTAAAATTAAAATGATGACATGGTAACAAAAATATACTTTAAAAAATAACTTAAATGAACACAGTGCAATTTATTTAGTAGAATAAAGAGGTGGAAGGCAGTAATGGTTTGAACTACTATGCTAAAATTTTCCAGAGTTTGTCTGTCAGAGCTCCACATCACATCAGCAGGACATGAGCTGCTTTTTCCCCAGAACTTCCTGTTTGATTAAACGCAACACTCCAAAATCTAAGAAAGGAAGCCAGTTTTAAGCTTCCTAATACAAAACAAAATATCCGGTTATCATGTAGAAAATGGAAAACAAAAAGTTTCATCAAGTCATTCAACTGGAATTAATGTAACTGTATCACTGCTGTAGTACTGCATTATACATAGCACCCAGACTGACCTTTTTTCCTTTGATTATTAGTTTGAGCTTCATCTTTGCTAATACTGTCTCCTGGACCATCTGGCTTTGCCTCCAGGTTGTCTTTGATTTCATTATTGCTTTTTCTATCAGATTTCTCCTCCTTTTCTTTTCTGTTTATTGGCTTCTTACTGTGGTTTGTGGTCTTACTCTGCAAAAGATGCTGATAATTATTTCTGATTGTATTCCTGATGACAGCAAAAGTTACAAAGTCCCTTTACCTATTAAAAATGCCTTGCCTTTATTATCAGTTCATCTCAACCTCTTCAAGAGGGTGAGCTTTCAGAACTGTGTTGCTTTGTAAAGCCTCATTTTAAATACTTCTGTTTTCTATTCTCTACTTGTTCTGCAAGACTATGAAAAGAATTCAAGTAAAAAAATATCTTTTTTTAACTGAAGATGTAGAATTGCAGGATGCACAATAATCATATTTCAAAATAGAAATTTATTTTATAGGAAAGAAAAAAAGTGTTACTTACTAATAACTACTATTCAGACTATCTTTAAAAAGCTGTGCTTACAGAACACTGCATGATGAATCAGAAACTCACATGATGCTGTACAATCTCACCAGAAGCCAAATGTTCATGTAAACCTTAAGGAGCCAAGGGTCTTAACTCTGTCAATTCTGTTTCATTAAATCAGAACATGAACCAAAGACCAGAGGACGCAGAGGTATTTGGGCAGATCAGAGACGTGAACAGCATGTTTGCAATGTTAATTTAGGTGTAACAGCTTAATTTTAAGAACCTCTGGATCTGCATTTCTGGAATTTCAGTATTTAGACACGTCACTCCAATCTTCAGAAAAGGTAAGGAGGAGGATCCAGGGAACTGCGGGCCAGTCAGCTTCACCTCGATCACTGGGAAGGTTATGGAGCAGCTAATCCTGTACAGCATTTCCAAGGACATGAAGGACAAGAAGGGGATCAGGAGTAGTGAGCACAAATTCACAAAGGGGAAATCATGCTTAACAAACCTGATAGCCTTCTATGAGGGAATGACTGGCTGGGTAGATGAGGGGAGAGCAGTGGATGCTGTCTACCTTGACTTCAGGTAGCATTTTGACACTGCCTCCCATAACATCCTCACAGACAAACTCAGGAAGTGCAGACTAGGTGAGCAGGCAGTGAGGTGGATTGAGAACACTCAGAGGGTTGTGGTCAGCAGCGCAAAGTCTAGTTGGAGGCCTGTAGCTAGCGGTGTCCCCCAGGGGTCAATACTGGGTCCTGTATTGTTCAACTTATTCATCAGTGACCTGGATGAAGGTACAGAGTGCACCCTCAGCAAGTTTGCGGTGCCCAGTGGCAGGTCAAGAGGCAACGGGCACAAACTGAAACAGGCAGTTCCGTCTGAACATAAGGGAGAAACTTCTTTACTGTGAGGGAGACTGAGCACTGGAACAGGTTGCTCTAGGCGACCCTGTCTGAGCAGGGGGGTTGGACTAGATGATCTCCAGAGGTCCCTTCCAACCTCAACCATTCTGTGATTCTGTGATATGTCTATAGTTTTTATTATTTTTTTTTTTTATGGAATTTACTGGTTGTCTTTGAGTAGTGCCAGCATCCTGAAGATTATCCTTTCCTGGAAATTTGGTAGCATAACAAGTTTCAAAGACAGCAAAATGAACAGCATTTTAGATGAACAGTGAAAGACTTTGTTTGGATCGGATATAATATCTACCTGCAAAATTAAACTTTGCAGACATTTTCACCAAACAAAGATTTCTATGTTGTGGAGACTGCTTTGACCTTGCTGGAATATATACAGTAGGTACTGCAACTATGCCATAATTAATTTGAATGCAAAACCTTCCCTAGACAAATTTATTGAGATTAAATATAAACTACGTATCATTTGGTGTAACATGCCCTACGTGAATTTGTATATTGCAATTTTCACACCATAAATCAACAAGGGGTTAATTAACATCTATGCAATACAATCTTGACCATCTGGTAAAGCAAAGAATCTTAAAAGTAATAGTACTGTTAGCCTTTTTCAGACAGACACTACCACATATGTATGTTCTTATGGAACACTACATACATATTTCAGCCACTGTACAGATACTTCTAAAAGGTACTGTTAGCTTTTATGTCAAATTTAGATATGTAAAGTACATGTTGAAGACCTGCAGCATGACAAAGCATATGAAAGGCAGGAGTGCATGGTTTTGTAAGTCACCAACTTAAATATTCCCAAAGAAACAAAAAAAAAAGAGATACTAGAATGAGCATATTCTAGACTCAGTCACAAATCAATATTAGCCTTTAAAAATATTATTAGAGGATATAAAACTTAATCCTTTCAATGCCATTCAATCTCTTGATTCTAAGCTCAGCAAGCCCTCTCCTTTCCTGAGAACCAGGACATATTAGAGAACATCATTATTTTTGGATACTGTTACAGCATTTCTCCACACAGCGGACAGAAGGCTACTTCTCACCTATTACAACAGATGTCTCTGGAAGTTATGGAGAAAAGTACTGGACAGTGGAACTGATCATACAATCTTCAGGAACAGCATTTTTGAGTTATTAGACTTTACAAAATGAAGAAGCTGTGAATTTCACATCTGAGGTATAAAAAGCGCAGATGAAATTATTTCTTATGTTACAAATGGCTCTAATGAGGAGTTTGTTGCATAGCAGAGTTATACGACTCTAATGCCATGCAATAAACTTACAGCTTTAGGTTGCAAGTCTACCAACATGCATCCCTCATGGTATTGTTAAATATATCACCACCGTCCCCTTGTGAAGGAGAAGTCTCTTCAGTCCTCAGCGTCTTAACAATTGATAGGAATACTGATGATGGAGAAGCACATAAATACTAAAAAAAAGAGTCAATTTAAGGATCTTATATAAATCCTAGTTGTTGATGGACTATACACATAAACTGAAAACATTCTAAATGTTATCTGAGGAACTGAACGAGCATTGATTTATTGGTATATAATCTATTCAGATTTTAAAGATTCTTTTAACAATCTCAAGGATTTTTTGAGATCCTGTAAAACAAGGTACTACAAGTGGCAAATTCTATCTAATAGAATATTCTCTATCATACTGTTCTGTCAAACCTACAATCATCTAGGATTTTGAGCTGCAATACCAAAGGCCTGGTTAGACATCTGGAGATGTTTTGTTGCTGATATAAACACTGAAGTTAAGACTTACTATGATGGAGGGAGGAGGGTTTTGGAAATTGATTCTGCAGGACAAATTAATCATGTGAGGTACTTTAATATACACATACTCTTTCTCAGTTTTCACGTGGAAGCTTTCAATTATAAAATACACCCTGTTGAACCCAAATCTGGTTTCCCTCACCAAAAAAATGATCAAAATGTAACAGAGATGCTGTTGGAACTGAAACAAAGATTGAAATGACACCACATAGTTTGCAGTAATCTGTGGTTTCAGTTTTTTTGTTTTGTTGCTTTTTTTTAACTAAAATAGCATAAAAGAGGTGTAAGATATATTGAGGACTGATCACTTGAGATAAGGCAAAAGAAGAGAATTAAGGAACAGATATTAGCTAAAGATCCAGAGAGGGGGAAAGAGGAATGGGGATGGAGTAAGGATAACTCCTGACACAACTTTGCACTAAGCATGCCAAGTCACGAGGGAGTGCAGCAGGTTTGCAACCCCAAAGGTTACAGCCCCTCTAGCCTATGCACAAACTTCCCAAAGAGTGGAAAAGGGAAATACAAGTTTTAAAATATTGGAATAAATATTCCACATCTTTATCTACACATCCATAAACACCACTTATGGTGAATAGTGTGTGTGTGGTTGCGGGGGGGGGGGGGGGGGGGGGGAGTGTGTGCAGAGGTGTCAGAAATTCTCAGATCAGTACAGTTAATCACAGACCTGTATTTTGAATTATCAGCAGCATTTCTGCAGAAATCCTAGAATACCCAAAGCACACTCTTTGGGGAACTGGATTAAGCAGAAAAATCCATGTGATTAAAAAAAATAATAACAACAAAGTACACTTACTTCATTGTTTGCTATTTCACTTGGTGTTGGCCAGTTTGAGATATCATTGAAATCACCAGCCTGCAAAGACGATAAACAGTTTATAACAGTTACTAGATTTAATTATTTTTAATGCATGGATGAAGTCTGTCATGACTCATGGCAAGACTATGCTTCTGAACAGAACTGCTAGAAGTAGCAATTTTTAAAAACTGACAAATACAACAGAAATCAAATATAGCATCATTTTTAAACAGAAAACGATTAACTATAGAAACAACTATTCACTGTATTTGCATCCAAAGCAAGGTCCAACACAACAATAACTTAAGTTCTGAAGACAGTCTTACCTAGCTTGTAATTACTTCAACTGTCTAAAGAATGCCTTCAGGAAGAATTTATTTCAGTGAGCATAACCATAAAAAGATGGTGAGCAAGCAAAACATTCTACATTCAGATACTTATGATTTAAGTACACATAGAACAATTTTCAGATCAAATGTTGTCTTGCATGTTACTTCCTAGGCAATTTAAAGGTATTTGCCCTTTTAAAAGTCTTTTAGCTTTTGAGAGAGCTTTGAGCAGTGATTAGACCTAACAAAGGGTGGCTCTGAAAAGGGGTGTCTGTACAGAGTTTTAGAAAATTAATTTTTCAGTATAAGGATTCAGTGTCTCCTGCCGTCACAAAAATAATTTTATAACAGAACATCAGGCATGCACATAATTAGCATAATTTGTAAAGAAAGTTCTAAAACCAATCTAGCATCACTTGTGTTCACAAGCACTAATGCTGCTGCGTAACCCCTTCACGTTTTATATAATCCAAATGCCTTTTTTAAGTGAAAAGTGCTTTTCCCTACCTCCCTGCAAATATACCACTTTAGCTTTCCTTCCAGTTTTAAATGTCCCTCTTTTTTTGGTTTTTCTCTGTCTTCAAAATTAACCATCATCAAGGCAGAACATAACACTTCTCATTGTAACTTCAAAATACCTTGCTAACTTTTAACTTTAATAATATCACCCATTTACCACAGTCAACATTTACAACCAGAAATATTCCTTTGAAATTATTTCATTTTCCTACCACATTATCAGCACAGTTAAATGCCCATTCAGATTAACAGGTTAGATTAACTGGGATCTCTAACACAGCAGTCTGGTAATTCATAGCTAAACGTCCTTTTCTGGCAAATACAAACCTTGCTGCATTTCCTCGTCCTAGGTTTCCACACTTTTATAACTTTAGTGGAATTCTGTAGTTCTGAAAAGGAAGAAAAATATTTTCACAAAAAGAATGGGACTGCATTTAAAAAACATAAGGAAAGTACACTTAAACAATTCTATCTATTGTATAATGCCAAGGTGCTTTTGTGGCCTTGGTATTGAAGCCATTGAACATTAATGAACATTGAAGTCAATTATTGTAAGAATATTTCCATACAATAACTTAATAGGGCATAACACTGAAAACCTCACATTCAAAATGTGTACAAGTATCTTCAAAATTAGATGTACAGGACACTGTATAACACTGTATTTAAGCATTTGCGCAGCTGTAAGGTCAAGACTATCTCAAAATGCTGGTATTTTAACCTAGTAATTAACAAAGAAAATGAGGACATTAAACATGTACAAAGCAGTTACCCTATAAAAAGCTATATTTAGAATACAGCATTCATTTATGAAACCTATCACTAAGCAAGCATGAAAACTCTGTAGAAGCAATTACATACTCATAATTCCTAGTAATTTCCATTTATAAGCAATCACTCAAACGCAAAAGGAAATTTAGCCATATCACCCATAATCAAGTCAAACCAGTGAAACAAAATTAAAAGGAAAGGTGAAAAAGAACTATAAAAACTACAATAAGGATATCACATTTTAATGCTCAGATTCAACAAGATACAAAAACTACTTGTCATAAACATGAGCAATTGCAATGAAGTTGCACTCGTATATATTTTCAGAACCTTTCTGAGCCAAGACCTGAGCTCCTTATAATCATCCAATCTGACCTCCTGAGTAACAGAGGCCATTATATTTCAACTAGTAATATCTGCAAGGAATTAACAAAATACTTGGAAAGAACTACTTCCCTCATATTTAGCAACATTATTTGGCCTAATTATCTAGGGTCAACTACTCTTATCTTTAGGGAAAAAAAGAGTATATTTCAAGTTACTATGTCTTTTTAACACATAGGCAATTACCCTTCTGTACATGAAGGTGAATCCAATTTTCTTTTCTGTGTAATTTTTCCCTACCCATCTAATTGTGTTTTAGGTTTTGTATTAGGAACTCTCCCCAAGAAACAGACCAAAAAAAAAAAAACCCCACGAAAACAAAAACAGAAGAAAACTGCCTAATATCAAGCAATTTTTCTTGGAGGCTTTAATTTAGAATTTAGACAGATTAATTCACCTTTTAATTTCCCCTGGTAAGCTAGAGCAGTCATCTTAGTTGTGTTCTCATAACGTATATTTTCACACAGCGAAATGGCCACAGCTCTTCCTGGAAAACCTCTTATTCCATATCTTATAGAAAGACAAGCTTAAAACACTGGACATGACTAAAATCACTAGTGAACTGTTATCATTTCATACAGGGATAACATCATCTCCTTATCGCTTTTGCATCCAGTGACTTCACTGATCTTCCTTATCATGGCTTCACACTAGGAGCCCCACCCTCATGCCCTACAGTGACTCCAAAACCCCTCTTCATCTGTTTCCTGAAATATCCTGTGCATGCTATAAGCATGAACTAGTGTTTAGTCCACATTTTACTGCAAATTATATTAATACAGCTAGATACAATTTACATATAAGATATGTGAATTCAGCTCACCAAAATAACCTGATCTACCTGCAACATTTGCCACGTCATCTGCCAGCATCATGTTTTTTCTCCAAATGGATTCCTACAGATGCGCTTTTTATAAAAAAACAAAAACCAAGAAAACCCCCCAAACCTCACATTTTTCACATTTGTACGACTTTTAAATTTGAGAAAATAATTCCTTGGAATATAAAATAATTTAAATGCAGATCACAGTTTTATGACCCAAGTATTCTGGAAAACAAACAAAACAGTAATCTGTGCCGACATTATTTCCTATAACATTTTTAGCAGTTTATAGCAAAACTGCATTAGATTGACCAACTTCTTCACAATAGTTGACAAACTCAACCAAGGTACTTATTTCACCTGTATCCTTCCACATATTTCCATTCAGAAACAGTTGTTCAGTGTTAGAAGCACTGAACAATAAATAGGACAAAAAACCAATATGTGATTGATTTCTTATCTTATATATATATATTTTTTTTAGCTACTTAATGGAAAGCTGCAACCCGCGGCTCAATTTCTACAAAAGCTTTCATGGTTAAACGGGAGCATGTGCTAGAACATAGTGAGCCAGCAATGTATCTTAGATCCTAGACAGCAGGATGGATTTCTCTCTCTTAACAGATCTTCAATTTAGAAATCACAGGAAAGTACTATGCAAAATGATATACGCTGTAAGCCGATTCGTAAAGTGTATGTTTTTAAAGCATTCAGGGTTGAGGTAATTGTCAATGTTTTCCCTTTTGATAGTTCTTAAAAAACAAAAAACAAAAAAAACCCACAACCACACAGCTGCTATTTAAACATTCAATGAATTCACAAGAACTCATGACAATATCTGCATTAAATTCAGTGAAGTAAGACAAACTGAACACAATATAAAAGACTGAAGTGTGCAGTAACCTTAATTAACTACATCATTCAAGCATGCTAGGAAGCAAACTCATTTTAACCACTTGAGAAGCATGGATATTTTACTTCATTGAATATTTTCATACATTTCATAAACTATTTTTGAATAATCAACTAATGAATCATTAGAGACCAACATCAGCTATATAAATCCCATGAAGACTAGAAAACGTGTCATCTAGATTCTCTTTTACAAGCTCACAAAAAGGGCAGCACCTTAGATTTCACCAAATGAGTAGGAGAACTTTTGTAATAAAATTAATTCAACAATTTCATACTGGGCAATTTATTTATATGGGGGAAGGATAACTAACCTTGACTGAGAGCCCAGCACTGACAGCTAGCTAAGGAAAAACAGACTCAAAGGAAAGAGAAGGAATAGAGGAATAGCACTGGTTGTTACACAGCTTCTGTGTATACACATCTGTTGGCTCAGTTAAAAAGAAAAGCTCATCTTGCCACCTTGCAAAAAGTGATTAGATAGAAGATTATATAGAACAACTTCGTGGCAACCATTCCACTCTGAATCATACAATTTCAACTTGAAAAACTGAAAAATTACTGTAATATTCTATTATGTTAGGCACTACTGGGAAACGTAGGAGGAGAAACACACACAAGTACTACCTTTAATCATTAGAGAGCCTATGCTAAAGCTAACTTCCTGTGTTCAGGACCAGTGTGATTAGATAGAAACCCATTAATTTCACTTGCAATTCCATACTGCTACAAGTCTTTCTTCAAGACCTAACTGCAGATTAGGATGTAAAAGTAGCTGTGTAATTCTGAAGTTAGATTATTCTATTTAAAAGAAAGAATTTTAATAAAAAGCTTACTCCAAAACATTAAACTGTGTTAACAAACATAAAACTATGTTAACAAACACACCGTGAAAAATTCAGATATGTTTACATTACGTGCTTGGTTTACTGTGACATTATTGATGCCTACTAACATATAAGACAAAAAAGTAGTATTAACAATGCTTGTGACAGAATTTCTTTCTCCAAAATAGAATGCTAAGCTTTTTACACTACTTTTTTCCTTTTGGTGTTAGGTGACTGTAACAGTTTCTTTCAAAGACAAGAGTCAGTTTTGCCTCCAACATAGATGAAAGTCACATTTAACGAAGAGTCAAAAGATGACTGAGTGGAAGTAACTTCTCAAGTGTGTAACTATCACTGAACATACCATACATGCATGTGTCAGGAAAGTTTCAAGAAGCCAAGGTCAACATGTAAAACAGGATTAAGTTACCACTTTGATGTGAGATTCTTTTACATTTTACCTTCTCCTTTATGGACAGTTTTACATTCTACTCCAGCACTATTGCTGCTCATCTACTTATTATTTCACATGACTCATTTTCATACTACTGCAACCATAAGGGCCCAGTGTGACTGATTTCGCTTTGCCAATATGCAATTAGTTACTTGAAAACACAGCTCTTGTTGCAGATGGAGGCACATGGTAATTCCTTCCTTCAAACAGCCCGGAAAGATGACCTTCTTTTTATTTTACAAGAACAAGAGTGGTGGCTCATTCCTGGTGCTTTCAGTGGTGGACAAAGCAAAACACACACCTTGATGTGTTCTTCACTGATGTCTTTACCAATATCTTCACAAGCAAAAAGTCTCCTACATTTGCTATATTATACACTTGCCACTGAAAAAGATGGTCCAGTGCAACCACTCAACTAACGTTAGCCTGACAAACAGTAAGTGCAACCTTTATAAATGTGAACAACAATTTAAAGTTCTCTGAAACCATCAAATTAAGCATATAACACATGCAGTGTATGAACTCACTGTCTTCCTTCTCTCTTCTCCTTCCTTCAACAACTATTTTTGTGTTTTGCCTTAAGCGTTTTTTGTCTTAAGTATTTTCAGTTAGGCCTGACTAGGGCCTAGAGGTATTAATACAACAAAAACAGGTTTTCCCAATCCTTCTGATGTACCAGTATTGTTACTGCCAAAGCAAGTGAGCAACCCAAACGAGTGAAAAGTTTTCTTTCATGTATGGACAAGACCACAAGCTGCTGCCCAGCAAGCCGGGTTGTAGAAGCTATGCACAAATGGATAAATAGGAGTGTGTGAGTACTCCAAACAAAACAGATAAAGACAACTATATATAGCATGTTGCAAAAAAGTTTGATCTTCAGCTAAGTATTCTGTTCTTGAGATCAGTATTCTGTTTTCTCTGCTTGCAAAATCCATATACTTGAAACTGCAAATATACATAATTTGCTTTGTAAGGAATTACACATTTAATTCAAGGATAAAAGTGACTGTCAGATCACAAAAAGATTTGTTAGGTGCTTTCAGGAGCAAGTGCTGAAATTGAAATTCTCAGAAAACACAAGCTGAACTATGTATTTGAGGTCAGTGATTTGCTTCTAGCCAAGAACAATATGCTGAAAACTTGCTAACTTCTAGGAACTCTTTACTAGCCTAAGTACGTGGCTTGGTAATTTCAAGTCAGGTCTTCAGTGACCAATTTTGCAAAGCAATCTATTCAGTCAGTAATGAGTCTATGAAGTTGCTTTATTGTACATGTAGCAATTAAGGGCCAGAAAATTATGCCATGGCTACCCTCACTGCATCTATTTCCACACAAATGGTTCAAATCCTCAGAGCAAGCAAACTGATTTCGTAAACTTTGAAACCCTCTAATATCTAAATCAATTGAAAAGCAAAGTCAAGCGATGGATTTTACAGGGGGCCTTAGCACATCGTTAGGCAAAAATAAAAATAAATCTATAGCAAAGCAAACGGGATTAGCAGTATTTCTAAATGAAAGTAAAGGAAAACAAGTAGCTTAGCAGTCTTCTTTTGGCAGTACCACAACTCGGAGCCAGGCAGTGGGCCGCGCTCGTAATCTGCGCCCCACCAGGGGTAAGCAACCAACTGCAACTCCCAGGAAGCGAGCGGCGAGCATGCTCCCATCAGCACATCAGCTCGCTCACCCTAATTAACTCCGACAGCAACTCCTTCCCCACCAAAACAACTCCTCGTTCGCCACACCGGTCTTTATGTAACGGCCGCGCCCGCACCCCGCGGCGCGGGGTCCCACCCGTCTTAACCGTCCGTTAACCGTCTCCCCCCCCCCCCCCCACCCCGCCGGCCCCGAGGAAAGGACAGGGGCCAGACCACACCTCTTCGCGCTTGTTTTCCCGATCTGCCCATGTATGTAAAAACCTAGCGTGCTCTCGGGTCGGCTCCTCGAAATAAATACCGCGGGCGGGCGGGCGGACGAGCCCCCGGGCCCCCTCGCACGGGCAACGGGCTCCCATCGCCACAACACCAGAAAAGAAAAGCGCATGTGCGCCGCGGACGACGGAGCCGCTTTCCCCCAGACACGCGCTTTGTTTTGAAATAAATAAAAGAACAAGTAGCCCACAACCTCCCCGCACGCGGCCGCCCCGCACCTGGGTCCTGCAGGATGAGCTGGCCGTCGGCCGCAGGCGGGGACAGGTCCTCCTGAGTGGGTCTGCGCCGCGTCCAAGGGTTTTCCCTGGGCGGCGGAGCTTCCAGCACCAGCCACCGCCGCCTCTCCTCCTGCCTCTCCTCCGGGGCCTCCCTGCCGCGGGGCGAGCCGGGCTCTCGCCGCCGGCTCCCCTCCGAGTCCGGGGGCCGAGCGGGAGCGAGGCCGCCGCCGCCGCTCTCGGCGCCCCAGGCTTGCTGCTCGGCGGGCGCCGCGGACACCTGCGCCGCGGACATGCCGCGGCGCCCCCAGCGGGGGGCCTGCCCTGAGGGGAAGCCGCGGGGGCAGCAGCGGGGCGCCGACGCGCCGCGGGGAAGCTAAAGCAGGGGACTCGCCTCCTCTCCTCGCCGCCGCCCCGCCCCGTCTCCCAGGGCACCAGGGGATCCCCTGTCAGCTTCCCCGGCCGCGACGCCGCTCCCGCCCCACGCCGGCGCGCCCTGCCCTCAGCCGCCGCGGCTCATTCAGCGAGCGCCTCCCTCAGAGGCCCCCCCTGCCCCAAGCAACCGGGGCGCAGAGGCTGGGGAAGGGGAACCAGCGAGCGAGCGAGCCGCGTGCCCCGACCCGCCGCCACCGGGAGCGACGGCAGGGCGGAGGCGCGCCCGTGCCCGCTGCGCCTTCGCCGCCCCGGCCCGCGCGGAGGGGGGCGGCGGCCGTAACAGCAAGGCAGAGGGGAGGGGCGGCGGGCGCGGAGGAAGGGGCGGAGCGGGGCCGGGCCGCCGCGCGCTCCCGTGCGTTATGACCTCACAACGGGGGGGCCAGCGCGCAGCAGGGCGAGCCCATCCCGCCGCCCCGGCGGCCGTTAGCGTGCCGCGGGGCAACGGCCCCCTACCCGCGTCATTGCAACGGCCGCGCCGCGCCTCGCGCCCGCCACGCAGGGCCGCCCCCGCTGCGCCACCTGCCAAAAGCGGAGTTTTGGGGTCCCTCATTCCTCTTTTTCCCCTTTGAAGAAGCAGCACATGCTGCTAGGGAGCCATGAGCCCCTGCGCTCAGCGGTACCAGCACAGCACCAGCTTACCCTCCAGGGAGCAGCTAGCATTACCGAGGGAAGTCCACGTGGTTGGAAAAAGAAGTACTAATTCCTTGTGTCTGGGGTGCATGTCTTCCTCCACGTGTGTCACTGGCACACTTGGATTTTTTTTTTCATTTTTTTAAAGGCTTTAATATTCATAAAGTAACAGTGTTTGGAAGTAGGGTTACCACATTAAAAAAAAAGAAAAAAGACGACTTAGTTTTATTTCAGTCACCTAAGCAAGCCACAGCCCCCACTTCCCCTACACTATTTTCTCTGGGATAGTTGATGCGAGCCTGAGCAACACAGGCACAATTTTCATTTCCAAAGAAGCAGACCTCCTACAGTAGATGCTATTTACTTTGTTAGTATGTCCCTTACTATTTGTTAGATGTCCTTTTCTGATTAATGAGCTTGCATTAATTAAATCCATTTAGGTGTCACCCATGCTTTAACAAACAGCACCACAAAGACAACTAGAGAGTAGGGGAAGAAAAACAACTCAAATGGCCCCCTCCAACACACAAACAAAACATCTCAGCATTCATCTCTGCTGCTAAAAAAAAAATCCATAGTTGCTTTAATTTACAAGAACATGAATGCATGAATCAATTTAAAAAATCATTAAAACCAAAGATGTTATTTTTTTATATCAGTCTACTTTCAAACTGGCTAATAAAGGCTGAAATAAAATACTGGTGATAAAGGCAAGCAGTATGAGAGTGCAGAAGACAAAACAACAAAATGCATGTCAGTGAAAGGCAATAGCTGTAACCCTGCATCCCACTACGGGCACACCCCATTGAGGATGGTTTAGGCCCTCAAGCAATGCTCACAGGACTTTGCGCATTTCATAGGTCTTTCCCATACTTCAGATATGATGGGGGGGTCTCAAAATACAGTACCCCAATTAATGTATTTAATTGTAGCAAATGAGACATTTCTGGTTCAGTATTTCTAGCAGCACATGCTGACAGTAATACTACAGCCTCAAGAACATGTCCAATTGACATTTAAAAAAAATACTTAGGCATAGTCACATGTGGCTATCATCTCCATTGTGCTGTATTTCATCTACCTTTTCACCTTCAGCCAAAAATCCCCCAGAAGTCATCTTGCAATAGTGCATACACCCTCATACTATGCCTGATTTGTTTACAAGGTTATACTCATTTCTTTCACTGTATTATCCCAGGAGTGCTATGATCACAGCATGAGTAAAGCCACTGGTACTATAAGATTAATCCTCCTGTCTCCTCCCTGCCATCTCCCAGTGCTCCCAAAATTTGCCTTGGTTGCACAGCTGAACACAAGATGTCACCTCTTAAATTACCCTTCCCTCTCCCATTTCTTGTATTCAGTCTCTCAAACAGCAGATGTAAGGCTCGGCCCTGCTTTACCCCTCTTCTTCAGTTTCTTTCAAAATAAAGAGATGGTGGCTATTTTATGAGCTAAGCAATTTCTTAAACATGCTTTTATAAAACTAATCAAGTATTTTTCAAGCAGTTTTAGAAATAACTGCATTTCCAGAGTTTTGTATCAGCAAAATACATTGTTTGGGGCAACAGTCTTCTCTGCTTTAATGATTGTATGGAGTTTACCTTTTAATCACAAAACAAAAACCCAGCCACCTGAGCTCACACTTCTTCAGGCACGAAAGCATTATTAGGATAATTCTGGAAGTGTGGATACAGTAGCTACTCAAAAGAATAGAAGCCAGCTTCTACAAGACCAACCACTTCAACCATCTGGAACCACAGCAGTGGCTCTTGGATGCCTCCTTTTCCAGGAGGGCGCTATTTAGTCAGAGGTGATGAGATCCTGTCACCCGGTGGAGGCCCATGTCTAACTCAAAGGCAAACCCTCCCAGGGGCTTGCTTTGTTCAAGATACTTGGAAATTAATGACATTTTGTGGTATAGGTTTGAAATGAAAACATGTATTGGAATTGTTGTGCTATTATAAGCAAATCACATAGACACTTTAATGCAGATTTGTATAATTGGAGATATAAGTTCAAAAAATTGTTAAGAAAGGATGAGATTCTCCTTTTATAACATAGGAAAAAGACATTCACAAATGAATCTCATTTTTTTTGTACAAAAACTGACTTAATTATTCTTTCTTCTTTCTTACTTTATACTGAGAAAGGGAAAAAGGTAGAAATGGTTAAGTTTAAAGAAAGTTTTCAAACTCTTGGAAGCATTTTTCTTTACAATGAAGAGCTCAATTTATTCAGGGGCAATAAAGTTGCACATTGAGGACATGCCAATAAAGTGACAATTTGCAGTGACAAATTTATTTGGAGTGGAGGAAACTGTTCTTAATGAATAGTTTTGACTAGGAAAAAGGGCAGTGGTTTAACTAGTATTTGTATATATTTACATCTACACTCCTGAAAACAAGAGCAAGTATCACACTATCTGTTCAAAACAATTTTCATATCTGTTGCTTGGTTTTCCAAGGAAACCAAGACTTCAAAAACACGTATACCTACATGCATATATGCAAAGCCAGCAGCTTAATGCTATTAGCTAATTTTAACCAAATCTGAGAGGGGAACAGAGGCTTCAAAAATTAATAAATTTATACAAGTTTCCTGTAAATAGGCAAATTACAGTGGCTAAATAAAGGAACTGCAGTGAGAATTCATATTTTACTAGACACTACAGAATCCATACAGAAGTGCTTCCTGTTGGAGCACTTCCACATGGGAGAACTTAAAAAAACAACAAAAAAACCTCACTCATTTTTTTTTCCTTCAAAGACAAAAACTACTAAGCTTCACTCAATAACTATTCACTACTTCAACTGCACTAGTCATGGTGGTCATAGAAGTACTATTTCTCTTCTGTTTTACTACAGGACACAGCTGCTGAGGATGAGTGCATGCTAGCAGTACTGTGCCACTGTTGCAGTACTGAATCGAGGGATAAGCACAGCAAAATAAAGCTTCTAAGACTCAGAAGCTAAGTAAAGAACATCATAAATGAAAGTAGAGAGGCCCCACCTAGTCACTGGTAAGCAAGGGGATTAACCTGTTTCCTCTTTTTCTCATAGAAGTGTTAGAAGATAAGGAAGGCTGTAGCCAGCCAGGACTTTAGGAATGCTGCAATACAGGAACCTGAATAGACCAGAGAAGAAGCAGGAAACCAATGAAGAGTTAACTACACAGGGCAACAAAGATTAAAGGTGGCCAATAACATGGCAGCTCGAGAAGTTTTTGTGGATACTTGTTTTGCTAACTTTGTGGTAATAGCAGACCTACTATATATTTTATAGGATGGACTGGACCTTAAAAGTGATATAAAAGCTTTCAAAGTTGCATAAGACTTAATTCTTCATCCAGTTGGTATCATCACTTGCTACTTTCTAGCACTGCAAGTCAGACTGTCCCATTCAAAACTCAGTGCTCACTTTTCCTTTAAGAGCACAATATTTAAAATACATTCATATTTAAAAAAGAGGCTGACTTACTCTGCACAAAACCAAGAGAATAACATTTGTTATGAGATATCATAGTTTTTAAATCCTATGTTTTATCTTGTGTTGAAGTGTCCAAGCATACCAGGCAACACTGCAAATTACTGGTTTGCACAATATAGTAGCATTTTATTCATGTAACAGTTCTGCATGAGGAATTACATGCCTACAGACTATACAAACCTCCCTTCCATATTATATAACTTATCATTACAGCCAAGCTGACACAGAACCTGGCAGTTTAAGATAAAGTAACTTCCCTGCCCAACCAACTGTAAATAAGATCAACATAAAAAAGCCATACAAGACAAACAGCAATCAAGAAGATAGACAAAAAATTAACTGCCTCAAAATGTTAGCAGCTACCAAGCAAAAATACCATTCTAAAGATTTTTACTTTATCATCTACCATTTAAAGATATGACATTCCACTAGGAAAAAATAGCAAGACTCCATTACCTCATAAAATGGTATCTTTTTGCAATTTAAAGGTGCAATTAACTCTTCAAGATTAATGCAACACAAATGAGACATCCTTGCTTAAAAGAAGAAAAAAAGTTGTGGCCAAAGTGGCCACTTTTGAGGGCTTTTTTTTTGGGGGGGGGCCTCTAGAATTGCAATCATAACTGTATCTTAATTAGCTAATTCAAGCTTATTTTCTTTACTAGGTACTGTGTGTAGAAAAACATGAAAGCGGTATCAGTGTTTGTTATGTGAAGCTTTTATCTTGTACAGTAGATTAGCTACTCTTTGTGCTACAATACTAGTAGGAATAAAAAGGATTACAGCATAACAGTGAGATGCATTTTGAATTCTTCTTGATAAGAAAAAAAACAAACCACACCTAGCTATTTTGTAGGATTTTTATTGAAAAACATAAAAAACAAAGATGATCAATGTCAGTTTTACAATAAATCTAAGACAGAGGATGGCTTATCTGCTATCTGGATTTAGGGCAGGAACCTTATTCCAGTATTTCTCATGCAATCACTGTATTAAAATTACATTCTCATTTAACATTACAATGGATTATGAATAACGCTCTATTAGGTTTTAACCATAAAAATCTGGTTAAAAATCAAATTTCCAAAGGTAAAAACATTTGAACAGCAAGATTCCCCCTAGCCTTCACAAACCAGCTAATCCCTTCCTGTGTATGGTAACTGACAGACATAAACCACTTTTTTTTTTTAAATACCGATCTCAGAAATGTATTAAATGCTTCTTAGCAGGCTCTTCTATTTGGCAACATTATTTTAGTTGCATAGTGGAGTGTGATTTGTCATCCTTGTTAGAAGCCAGTCCTTCACTACTTATCCCAAAAGACCTTCTCATGAACAGGAGTTATATTAATATAAATACAAATAGCATGCCCTTTTGACAAGTTAAACCTTTTAGTAACACAGTGAGAACACTAGCTTCAGGATGTCAAGTTCTGCAATTTTATCAGTTCTGTAATTCCTAGTATTGTGCACACAAATACATTTAAAATGTGGCCATCCACACAGATCTAAAAAAGTTGGTGAACAGCAGACTATTCTTGTACAACATCCTTAGCAATGAGTTCATAGCAAGGTAAAAATCTGTAAAAGTTTTAGTATAGTATTCAACTATATAGTATAGTATTCAAGCTTTTAATTTAAAAATTGTAAGCTTACATGTATTTGATTTCAAACCTTCCAACGTTCAGTTTTTAATAAACATGCTAGTTACTGAGCCAACCTTCACAGTTGCTCCCGATATATACAAAATCATCACTGCCCAAAGAAATGATGAAAAAACACTCGAAACAAGCAATTTGCCTTCCAGTAGGATATAATTTCTTCTCTATTTTCAATAAATTTGGATGTTAAGTAACTTGGGTTGCTACAAATTATTTCAGTTTTGCCTGGACTTATCTGATTTTCAAGTGAACCATGATTCATTCCCAAATACTAATCCTGTAGGCAGGCTAAAATTTTAGATAATCTATTTATATTAACTGAGTTTCATTTGCTCCATATTCTGCATATTAAAAATAGTAAAATATGCATGGAGATTAATGAAGTGTTTGGTTTGGAAGGTGTAATAGTCACATATCCTGTACTTACAAATTGCTGGATTTTTCTGATTCTGTATAACACCAATCATCACTGTACTAGAGTTAATATTCAAGTGCTCCAGCTTTCAACTTCTCTGCAATCTTGCCTTAAAAAAATATATTACAGGAGATTACCACAAACTAAGAAGCAGACACATGGATACGGACAGCTACCATACACAGCTGACGGATGACAACCTCTTATTCAACTGTAATTTGTTGGTATTTTTGAGCCCAAAAGAGGAAATAACAGACTTTGTATTTTATTAAATGTGTTCAGAATCCTAAAATTTTCCTTTCCATCCAATTTTAAAAAAGTAGACAAATAAGGAGCAAACTTTCAACCATTTTGATAACACTTAGTCTCGCATATTTTTAATATCATACAGTGTAACTGTATGTTGCATATCAGTGCCAAGTGCACTTTAGAAAGGACCTCTGCTGAAATATTTCAAACAGGTCTTATAGCACCATATATTCTGCTGTTGCTTTAACTGCTTAGAATCAGACTCTTTGTGCCGTTGTTTCTGAAGAAAAAGGATGATTTTTTTTATTCCCTTTAGCAGTCTAAAAAGTTCTAGTATAAAATGTTTATGTTATTCAACTGATCATACATAAGAAATGAATTACTGGACACTCCATTATCAGTTGTTCCAGTTCCGTGAAACCAATCAATGAATAGCTACATGATTCTGCTTGAATGGCATACTCTAAGAAGCAGAAAAATCTTTTAGATGTATTGGGTGTAAATGTCTTTCTCTCACCCTTCATTCCATTTTTAAAGGTTCATTTTGCAAGATTTGATTCTGCCCCCTCCCTGATAGCTCACTTTCAAGTCATAATAGAGAAAAATCAGTGACAAACAAGAGGCTGACTGTTGGCAAAGCCATTGTAAGACAACAGCAAGTTGACAAGGAAGCAAGAAAACAAACTAGGTACCTGGAATAAACTAGAAATACACTAACCACAAGACAGCATTGCAACCCTATAACAAATTTTACATTCTATCAACATTTAAATTTGTCCGTTTTCAACTAATACACAATTCAGAATTGAAGTAATACCTAATGTGATTCAATATGAAGTACATGAGTCATTCATGCACTAACAAATGCTGCCATTGTTTTTCCACAGGTAAAGCTGAAGCAAGCATGTCAGAATGTCATTTGGTTTAAATGAAACTAATACTGTTACTTTACCATTTTTGATAATTGTTAGCTACGACATTCAAAGTCAGTGACCATCCATTCAACTTTGCAAAAGCCTGGTTTTCCAAACACAAACTTCCAATACAGGGAAGTACAAAGGAGATCAGTTTGAATACATTATAAAGATTGTTAAACAGCATATTTCTGAAGAAAGCGGTCAAATGCATCATAAATAGCTTGCCTATAACAAGAAAGAAAGAAAGAAGATAATTATAGAACACTTGCATGATTTGGGAAAGGGCAGATAAAGGTGGCCTGTTCCCATATATTTACAAATTAAAGCTATTTGACAATTTCAAACAATGCTCAATAAAAATGCGATATTGAGTATTCTTTTCTCCCTCACTTATTTCTTGGATCTCTCTGACCTCAATGCAGTAATATATTTACGTCTCAGGAGTGAGTGGTGCTACTTATCACCTTTAATAAAAGTACAAATGTTAATGGATTAGGAGTTTTCTATTCAGCCGTGTCAGAAAATGGGTCAAAAAGACGTACATAGTTTATTATTTTTGAGCAATTATCATAACATAAAATAAAGCTGAATTTTGAAACAGCAATAAGCTAGTGGTTAACATACTTCCAAACTATACGTTGTTATTCCTTTTTGCTGTTGCTTAGACTTCCTAAATGGGATGGCCATTCTTAATAATTCTTTACATTTTAAGATTATTAATAACAAGTATTTAACCTTTTAAAATTAATAAACTGCATTTATATAACTACCATTTCAGAAAGTCAACAAGTCAAGAATTCCTGCAAGTACTACACATTTGAAGACAAGCTTGTATTTTAATTCTGGACTTCAGCTGCTTTTCTTAGAAGACAACATTTACAAAAAGACAACTACTGCTCAATGCAACATAAGCAATCACTGCTTAAAAAAAATATTTTCTAGTGTCCAATGAACCAACTAACCGAAAGCTTTTACAGAAAAACAAGAGCCAGAAGCATCATTCTCTTGCCATTGGCTTACTGAATGATCCAAGATACATTGCTGCACCTCATCCTCACTTGCAAGATGGAAATGCTGACATCCTCTGTAAATTATTTGAAATCTGATAATTTCTTCTACAAAGCAATATTTGGTATTTGTTGCTTAAAAGTAATAATTGTGGTAATAAGCTCAAGTATTTTAAAACTTTGCTGTTTACTTTACCTAAAGAGTCCTTGTTTGAAGAGGTAGGCACTGACATGACCTCCATCCAGATACCTGATCTCACATCCGGGCCAGATTTCCTGAAGACTGCGCACCCCAGTTCGAGGAATATATGCATCCTCCTTAGCTTGTACAACTATGATCAAACTTGGGTCAACTGGAACTAAAGAAAAACAAATCAAAATGCAAGTCACCCAAGGTAAGCAGTAGACATACTTCAGCTATCTGAGATTTCTGTTGTAAAGATGTTCCCCATTTCTAAAAATACCTCTAATTCGGCAAAAGGCATTTAAAATTATTCTAAACTTTAATAAAATGAAATTTTCTCAACTCTCCAGCAGTACTTATGTAATTTTTAATTATACAGTAGTGAGGCCAGCAGTAGAAAAAAAACCACCAAACAAACCCCTTCCTTGCCCTAAAACAAAAAAAAAAACTCAGAAGCCTTTGCCAAGTGAGAGGGGAATTGTCTTTGCTCTTATTAACAAGCCTCTATACCATTCAGGTCAGTTCTCCGAGATCCCTTTTTTCAGGGAAAAGAACTAGGAGACATCTGAAATTCAATGGAGTAGAAGCTTCATAATAATTATTTTTCCACCTCAGGGAGAGTAAAAACAACTTTTGATATGAGAGGTCAGACAGCAAGTGCAGTATGTTCTTTCCTGCTTCCTGCATCTTTTTGTGACATCAACTCCCCCCCTCGCAAATGTATTATGTATATTTATTACTTATAAATAGAATTGCACCAGTCTGATTACTGACAAACAGGAAAAACATCAAAATGATGTTGAGCACAGAACATGCATCTTGTCCTCTTTTCCCAAAGAATATGCATTACAGGGGCAGTAAACAGTGACAAGCCAAGACATTTGAAAATAGGATGTCACAAATAACTTAGGCACTCCTCTTCTGTATATATTAAATTACACACACAGGATGTGTAATGCTAGCTAAAATAGATTCTAGTTTTCTATTCAATTTTCCATGAAATTTGAATGTTAGGTGGATTTACTGATGCTCCTCTCTAGGCACACTCCAACGATCCCCTGGCAAGGGATGCAGTTTCCCAGGCATAAAGAGACCTGGGAGACTCTTGACACAAAGGACTATGTCACTTTGACAAGTGCATTAGGATAATGGATCTTCTTGAAGTTTGAAGGAAAGTCAATATTTTAGCTAAGTGATACAAGAACGTATGTACTTAAAGCAAAGTTTACAAGGTTTTCCCTAAAGAAATACTTTTGAAGCTTTACAGAAAGCATTTCACTAGCAATTGTCACAAAACATCCGCAGGTAGCAGCAACCTTGAACTTTTTCCAAGTAAAGAAATATATTGTACAGTGGAAATCAGTGAAATTTTTACAGTTAGCAGTGGAGTACTGAATGCAAGAAGTCAAGAATAAGGTAGCTTAAGGTCTCAGTATCAAGAACGTTTTGACATTCAAAGACTGACTCTGTCAGGAACCTGTCTGAAGTCAAATTGATCATGGTTGAGAGTCCTGGATGGGTATGTGCACTGTCCTATCATTTTGTCAGAGAGACTTCCACAAAAGCAATTCCAAACCATCCCCTGCAAAAAAACCCTTCAGTGAGTTATAGGAAGAAATTACTAGTTTGCATTGCTTGCAAATTGGTAATTAAAAGGGATTTGTCCCTGACACACTTTTCCTAGATGCCAAGAAACTCAGGTTTACAGAATTTGGGTTCATAAGATTTAAGGCTTACTGGGCTACAGCTCCCTCTATATGCCATGCTTGTCTTGAGAAAGATTATGTTCACCTGATTGCATTATCCCAAAAGGACCTCTGTATATGTCTACTGGTCACACTTGTCTACAAGTATCATTTAAGCTTGGTTCTTAGCTATTTAGGCTACTTGCTACCTTAAGCCAACATCATATTTCTGCTTTACTAGATTTACCTTAATATGCTTGAAAAACCTTATTAGGACAAAGCAGATTAATTAGACCCAAATATTAGTCACTTCATACAGATGTTTCTTTTAAATAATACACATTTGCACTAATTCATATCTGAAAATAGCCACAGGAAGGCAGAAAAAAATAAATAAGCAAAGATACTGAAAGGTGGGTTTTGAATTCACTTTCTCATTGGCTCTTAAGGAGAAACAGGAAAACAATTAGTGCAAGATAAAGGAAATGGAGTGGTAAAAAGATGTTATTGGACAACATTCAGGATACTTTTGTATTTTAACTAAGGTGCCAGGTTTACACAATGGGAGAATGAAGAGAATACCCTTCATGCCAGAGCATTCTATTTAATTTTCCAAATCACACATTAAAACAAGTAAACACATACCTGAAAAGTTGGCTACATGGGTACATTCATCCATAACTCCTTTCATGAAGCGCAGCGATTCTCTCTGTAAAGTGTCACTCTTTCTTCTTTCATTTATCTTTTGTCCTTGTTGGCTGGTTAAGTTTTTATTGCTATTGCTACTGGTTGAAAATGTTTGATTTATGCATTGCATTTTAGGAGCATCTTGTATTAAGAGTCTTTCTGATGAGGCACTTAGAATACTTTTATTTGTGGTAAAGCAGTGACCAGCTTCTTTAGATACAGTTTTGTTCGAGGAATCAAGGTTGAACATTCTTGAAGTCAGGTCTATGTCCTCTAGACTATCTACACCGTCGGGGAAGTTTTTAACAAAATCTTGTCCCATCTTGAAAGAATCTGTCTGAACATAGACAACAGGTCATTTATTAAGGGTTTCTTCTTTACATCAGTTGGTTGAGAAGATCAATCAACTCAGTATTCAAAAAAAGGAGACAAACACCATCGCTCACAGTACTAAAATTATTTTCAGTTTGCACGTATTATTTCAATGAATTAAATCCTAATCATCATAACTTCTTGATATTCTAGTTCTACATTACTGTCAGCTTAAAAAATAAAGTAATTAAACATGGTAGTTTATGATGCAAGCATCTGTATTTTTAATTCTATATTAAACTCTGAATTCATAATTGAAGTTCATTAAGCTCAAGTTTCTGGGGGCAAATAAATCATAAAAGCTATGCATTTCTCAGATTTGTCCTTTTCAAAACAGCAGTAATCTCTTTCGGAAAGTATTCAAAAATTAAGATTTATAACACTTTCATATACTGGAAGAAAAACGGGTAATAGCAACAGACATATTTGACCTGGTCTAATGTTTCAGTTAAGACTGAAAAATCTACTGCCTCTAAATACTAGAAAGTCACAAGCTGAACACACTGAAGTGTTTCTTTCATTTTGTGGGCTCTGTCAGTGTTCCTGGAGTGCATATTACTTATAAAGGGCAAGCACATAATTAACTGCCATTCCCCCACCTTGTGTTAAGGTCTCTTAACACTCCTCTGAAGAAGGACTGTCAGAGAATCCTAGAAAAAGTCATTTATCAGAATTGACTATGACACTGTTGCAACATATAAACAATTCTCAAAGTTATCAGAGAAGAGAGCTGAGGCAATGAAATTCCCCTTAAAAGCCTCTTTCAACCCTAGTCTAAAAGAGTCAAAGGCAGGCAAAAAAAATGCAGACAATAATTTATATTTTGCAAGGAACAAGAAGCTAAATAACAATAAAAACTCTACCTCTTGTTTATCCCAACTGCCTGGGTAATGAGAGTTTAAAGCTGAGGGAGGGTTAACATCACAAATGGAAACAAAAATAGAGACCAAGTACCTTAAACTAGAAAAGTAACTCAGCATTGCTACATATTCTACAGTATTGAATATCTGGGAGCAATTGCTCTGAAGGACAATAAATCAGTTTTTGATATTACATTTCAGGCTACCAGCTATTCCAGACTACAAAGCCAATTACTGAGTTTGAGGTGAGTGCTACACTTAAGACATTATACAACCAAAATATTGACTTGTTTCTCAGAAGGTTTTTCTTAAAGATTAAATTTATCAAAAACATAAGGACAGAATATGGAAACATGTTTTATCTAATGATTTGCTACTTAGAAGTAGAAATAAATTACATTATTTGCTGGATTTGCATAAGCAAATATTAGCAAATAGGGAAAATAAGATATACTCACTCCACAATATTCAAGCATTTGAATGATTTCTTCTTCATAAACAGTTTGCGTAAAATACTGTTTTTCTAGCTCTCTCCAGTTCACCGCCTTGCTCAACACACCCTGAAATTATAAACAAAAGCATCCAGTAAACAACTAAAAAACACAGATCATTCTGAAATAACGACAGGCATAGAAAATTGATCTGTCCCTCTCTGCAATGTGATCTTTCCAGTGGAGTTCTACCTAGGTTTCCAGATAACCCTTGGAATAACTGGAATCAATATAACATAAACATGGAAATTCACCTCCCTGCCTTTTTTTTTTTTTTAAATAGCAAAAAACAATCCCAGTTGGGGTTTATGCACATCTAGATTGTGCTAGGCCAAAGGTTGGTGTCAATCTACTCACTCACTTTCCCTGGCAGCAGTAGTGAAAATGGGTACTACTAACAGTGGTAGCAGCATTATCACCCAGCTATTTTAAACCAGGTTTTGAGCAAAAGAAAACATGCTTTCATGGTTTTCTTCATCACCTTTCTACATTCAAATGAGGACTCTAATCACAGTCTTTAAAAGCAGGACCAGCCCCATCCCCTGATTTAGGGCATGACCCACTGAAGTAGCTCAGAGCTTCATTCCTCATCATGTGCTATATCCTGAGCAGGAAGGGCAGGTTTTGCTACTAGTCACTAATAAAGGCCAAAGCATGATGAAATGTCCCAGCTGAAAAAGCAGATGCAGCCAGCTCAAAGTTTCCTATCTGATTATGCTCTAGCACATTAACAAAAATACATGTTCATTACCGTAGTGAAGACAGCAGAAGCTGTTGACCAGGAAAGACATGGAATCAATGGCAATGGTTTAGGCCAGTTTGTCACTGCCAGTGAAGCCATCTATTAGAACAATCAAATGAACTTATTACATACTTTAATATTGAGTTCATGATATTATAAAACCAATTTTAAGAACTCTCATCTTTTAGTTTTTTGTTTATTACAAAAAACTGTTACCAAAACTTGTTACCAAAAATAATAAGCAGTGCCAAAGCAGTGAAGGACTGCAGTCATTAGATACGTTCCCTCCTCTTTAAAATTTAGAAGATCATCTATGCTTCAGTGATTTCCCTAACAGATATTGCTCTGGATATGACTAATTCCAAGGCTGAATGGATTTCTGTTATAACTACAAGAATACCCAACAGAATATTTATTTACAAACAGCCTTTAGCTGTTTCAAATCATGAAAAACTTCAACACAGCCTTCCCAACAGGCTCTTGCAAGCATATTTCACAACAAAATGAAATCTGAATGAAATCTACAAATAAGACTACTTAAAATTCTGTACTTTTAAATTTTTATGCTGGAAACAAAAGGGGAAGAGAAGTAATTCAGCATGTTAAGTGAACTCTCTTCTCTCCTTTTAAGTCTGAGTTATTACTTTTGCATCAGCTCTCAGAACACATTTTTGTGAATATTCTGTGTACCCCAGAAAAAAAACAAAGCAAAGAAACTCAACATACAGAGACGAGAAACAAATACTTCCCTAAATGGCATGTTCTGGCCAAGTTTTATTTCATGGCCCCAAACTGAACAACAATGTGCATACTGCAAAATCCGTAATACTCTATATGTCTGTCCTGAATGACCTAATATATATATTTATATAACTGAATTATATTTCTGTTCTGTTTTTATTAATAAAAAGAACAAACACACATCTATGTTTGGGTAGTCAGCAATACTGACTTCTTTCTTCCCATTTCCAGCTTTCCCCATCTTTAGAACTGAATTAATGCTTCTTACTTTGTTGTAAAACACATTCTAAAGAATCATCATCAAATATGATTTTCATAGTTTTAAATTGTACTGTTAATTTTAGAAGTCAGTCAGGACTAGCCAAAACTGTATCTTTCTGGACTAAGATCTTTCTCAGATCTTGCCTCCTTTTAGGTACATGCTGTATATCACTGTAAGTATGGGATGCAGTTCAGATATTCCCATAGTATTCGCATACCATTTGAAGTGGCATAGTTAGTGGTGCATATATCAAATTGAGAATTTCAACCTAACTTATTTATAAGAAAGGGGAGACATGTTTAACACAAATTGCTGTTTCAGCAAGGGTGATGTTTATGTAAATCTAAGTTTTTTTGCACATTTATGACATTCAGAGTCATAAGATCATGCCTTGGGGAAAAAATATTTTCCTTCCTAGCACCACCATCAACATGTTGTTTCAATAGGTATGTTAGCTAACTATGCCTCATTGACCAATGATTATCTGTGGAGACATGGGTGATAATATTCTGAGTGCACATCAGGATTTCAAGCATTTTAAGAACACACTGTTGTTTTAGTTGAACATACACAGAGTCACATACAAAACATTCTCTACCTCTCTCCTGAAATCTCTAATCAGTACCAATGATTACAGAGAAAGACGAGTTGAGAACTGAAGTGTAAACTGACACCAAAAGTCACCTCAATTATGATATGCCATGATATGCATTTCACACAGTGGATTCAAACACAAATGTTTGAGCCAGAAGGGAGGGAAGGAGGGAGAACTAGCAATTGATCAATACAGAATTCCATTTAGAAAAAAGTTCTCCCCAGCTGCCAAGGGAAAAAAAAAAAACACAAACAATTACGTGAGAAGCTAATATTCATATTAAGCCTATCAGGAGATAGCTGACAATGGGCTCTACCATGTCAGCGTTTATTGGGGATTATACTAATACAGCACCACAGAACAACACGAGAATTGTCACCAACTTGTTCTCATGACTCTAAATGTTTAAAGTAATTCAGAGAGGAACACTATAAAACAAATTATTTCCATAAGTTAAAAAATCAAATGAGAAGTTAAAACAGAAATTACTAAACAGGAAATATAAAAGCTTACATGTCCTCCCATGGATATTCCAGTCATCCCTAGTGGTCCATAGCCTTCTCTCTCTAGCCAGTGCAAAAGAGCTGCCGATTCTAGAACAAGAGCTCCTCCCATCACAAACAGGTCTGAGACATTTTTCAAACATGACCGTCTTTTCTCCCCAGAAAAGAAAATATAGGATTTATTTTCTAAGATTAGATTTTGACAGTTCTCATCATTCTGTATGTACTTTTAATATGAAGCCTGATCATACTCCCAGAGAAAGTCAGGAGCTGCACTTGTATTGATTCAACAGGACAGAAAGCAAGTCCAGATTCTCTGGTGCTTTTCTGCTTTCCAAGGTAAGCAGCTAAATACTTTTTCATAATCCAGACCTAAATATGAATTAGAAACAGGCATCTGCTAAACTTTAATGGACCCTTAAAAATAGAACCAAAGTGATACAGTGCTAGACATATACTATCTCATTTGCAGAAACAATCCTTTATGTTTTTTTCTCTTATTTACCTGTTTTATATCATTGAAAAATTGCACGCAACATTTGAAGAGCAATCAGTATGTCAGCTTTGGAAGTATTCATCAGTGTCACTGTAAGACTGAAATTGTAAGTGGGAAGTTTGTCACTGTACTGAGAAATTCATGTAGTGTACTGCAAAGCATTAAAACACAGAAGAAACAAAAAGAAAAGCAGAAAGCTATTCAGCTGAACCAAAGGCACTCCAAGTCTAAAGTCACTTGGCACAAGGCACAAGTATGGAACACCCAAAGAATGGAAAAAGCACCCCAACATGAATGTTTTACAGAGGAAAACAGTACACTTCAAATTTGGGAGGGAGGAGTGCATTTTCTTTGCCAAGTTGTAAAAGGCTATTTGGCCTCTTCTGCCAGTATACAATCACATTTAAGATACTTGGAAGCACAAGGACAAAGCTTACTCTGCAAGTCACAGGAGAAATGATTATATGCTGTAGCTGCTGCAGTCCAGTATTTATAGGCTAATGTAATTCCTTCCTGCAGCTTGTGCTTTGTTATGAGAGATTCCTCAGCCCTCTACAACTGCTATATGTCTAAAATAGTTACTAGCATATTAGCTAAAAACACTGCCACTGCTTTGTAACAAAGTGACAGTTACTGGTTGGGCATTAAACTGAGCATTTGTCTTTCAGAGAATGCTTGACTACATAATGGAATATTAAAATGCCAAGCTAGACAGCAGTGACAAGATAGCAGAGTTGGAAATACCTTCTCCAAATTAATCTCCTTGAGTCAGTGCCTCAATATAAAAAAATGACATATTCCAATACAGACTCACTCTCCCATCTTTTTTTCTATAATATCTTATTTCTAAATGCAATCATAAAAATTATATAGTTTTGAATAGCTTTCCTATCGAGAAAGCATCTCTACAACAATCATCTTTGTTGGCAAATGTAATTCACTTTTTGTTAAACCGGTTCTTATGTCAAAATAAATACCATTCAGCATCTGCTCAGAAAAAAAATGGAAACTGTTTTTGGAATTAAAGTTGAGTTTTCTCCTAAAAAGCATTTTTATTTATTTTTTTATTTAAAGATTTTGGATTTAGGAAATAGCTGAACTGCAAAGAAGTGCTGCTGGTGAAGTCCTAATAAAAATGATAGGTTTAAGAACAAGTCACCTTCCATATGTCCTTTACTTGTGTCAAATGTCCAAGTTAGGATTAAAAAGGATTAAAACACCAATTCATATTTGGACTATCAGAAATATTGGCAGATTAAAATCACACCTTTGCCTCATGAACACATCTTGTTGAATTTTGTTTATACTCCAGCAGTTCTGAAAATGTGAAAAGCAAAACCTCAGGAATACTTAATTAGGCTTCTAAATTCACATTTAAGAAACTGAATAAGGGAGCAAGTCTTCCAAAATACTGGGCATTGCATAGTCCCTACTTACTGCCAAACAAACATCCAATTTATTTAGATGTCTAAATGTGGTGTCCCTTAAATACCTTGGAAAAACTAAAATCTTAGCAATTATAACAGGAAAATATGCTCTTTGAACAAAGATAATTCATAGTTGACTGAAATATAATTGCAACATTCGTACACACACAGTTAAGAATCAGGAAAATAAACTAGCATTTGCTTGCATACATGCTGATCTCAACATTAAACTGCAAGTCTACCTTGTGAAACCTTCCTGACCACTTTGATATCTTGGCACAAAAAGCCACAAAACAGCCAAGCAAAGGGTCCAAAATTTCACATAAACAGGTTACAGATGATCCATGTTTGGGATATTTTTTCCATAATAATAAGTTGTCAAAGCATGGGGGGGGGGGGGTTTGGTTTTGTTTTTTTTTTTGGAGAAGCTCAAAGTAGTAAAGTATCTTGAAAAGAGTATCTGTGGATTTAATGGTAATACTTACAATTGATCCTTAGGTTTTCTACAGCCATGTAGAAGACTCAAGTTAAAGAAAGTAAAGATCTATATAAAAAACAGCAAGTTAAATAAAAACACATACATAAATAGCACAGTGATTAATTTAAATTGGAACTTAAATTCTAAATATTTATCTGAAACTAAACCAAGTTAAATGTGGTTTGATGATGTTGTTTATAACTTAAGATTTCACTTTTGTGAGGTACAAGGCCAGGAAAAAAGTATAACTAGAGATTCTAATAAAATGAGGTGACAGCGTTATGGAAGTCACTGATGACAGGATGGAACTTAAGGGTTTTTTTGAAAACAAATGGAAAATCTGAATATCTTAAATGGTAGCAGTAAGTTTCTCAAAAGCACCTGAGATACCAAAAAGGTTGCAGTTGAAAAGGGAAGACAGGAGAAGCAACTTGATTTTCTGCCATTAATACATCAAGAAGTCACACAGTATGATGTGGAATGAATGCAGTTTTCAGTTCTACCATGGCTAAAGGAATCATTTCAGTACTTTGATTATGGCTATGAAAACAGATTTGTATCAGAACTCTTACTTCAATGGCTAAAATAAGTTGTAGAACACATTTTCAAAAAAAAATAGAAAAGCAATATCTAGTGTAAAAGTAGCATATTACATTGTGTTTCACAGCATTTCATTCAATGGTCATACTTTGCTCTTTAATTCTATCCACCCAAACTCCATCAGAAATTGATCTACCAAATCTATGCCAGTGTAAAATTTCTATGCTCTGGAAAGAACTTTGAGAACTGCTTAAATGTCTTCCTTTCCACAAAAGGATATAATAAGGGTTTTCTAGCAGTAGGGAAGCCATACAGGCTTCTTTAATCATTGGACGGGCCATTAACGTGCGTCTCCTCCAGAAGTGCTAAACATAAGATATATAAACATACATTAAGATAAAATCTGAATATTTAGTTTCTCAATAACAATCACTTTTACATTTTATATACTTACATGATCTCCAGTGCCTGCTAAATGAATGCACACCGGTCTGTGTTTGCTGTTCCATCTTCTGGGTATTATGAACTGAAATCTATGAGAAACAAATACTTATTAAAAGAAGGTAAGTATATCTATTTACACATTTGTGCCAGATAAACTAATAATAATAAAAAAACAGGCTAAAATATGTCTGTAACGCATGCAGGCAAACTGCCATTGGTACAGCAATATCATTTTTCATGAACACATCCATCAAAGAAATGAATCCAAAAGTAGGGCAGAATAAATGCCAAACAAGAAAAGGAGCTGAGCTGAAAGATCGCGTTCCAAAAAAAGGCCACTATCTCATCATCACAATTTAAATTTTGCAGAGTGGAGAAATGGAACTTCAGATGAAGAACAGCCTAAGCAAGTATGACTAGCTCTCCTAAGCAGCATCGTTATTTTTCTCCTGAAGTCACAACAGTTGAAATGGAAGAATAAGAAAAGCAATATATTTGCATTAAAAATATAATAACATTAAACTATTCTATACACTCACTATCAATAACTTAGTATCTTCTGCTGCTATTCATAAGTCTTTTACAGTCTAACTATGGCAGAGAAATCACTTCGGCTGAGCTGCTAGCATTTCCCCACAAGATGGAGCACTGTTACATACAACAGTGCTACATTAAAAAAAAAAAAAGTGGGAGGGGACTGAGAGTTCATACAACACAGCGATCACACTAGGTGAAATTTGCAGAGCATGTGAAAACCTAACAACATTGTCCAACATAGAAGATTAGCATAAGGTAACTTCAAACTATAAGATCGTATAAGGAAACAATCAGTATACCATATTTTCAACTATGGTACTAGTTAGTCCAGTAATGCTAAGAGAACAAGGAGGTGGAATAGAACAGGTATTTTGGCTATTGAACTTTTTTGAACTACATTATTTAGTTTTACATATATAAGTACACATAAAATTTGACAATGCCAGTATCAACTTGTGCTGACAAACTTGTATGTCTAGTTTTTAATGTATAAAGAAAAGCTTGTGGTGGGGTGGGGGAAACTCATGAAAGTTTAGCTCAAACCTAAAAGCAACAGGAATTATGCTTCCTTCCAAGCCCATTCTTCAACTCCAAAGCAATGTTAGCATCACACTAGCAAAAATGCAATTAGGTACTTTCTGACTATTATGGATTGTGCAGCTTTCAGTGAGGATGCTTGCCTTCTTTTTTTTTTTAATTTAAAACAAACAAACAAACCCACACACACACACTTTCCAGGTAAGAAGGGTGCCTGCTTCACTTACTTGGTACAATTAAATGAAATTATTACTTCAGCACACAGACAATATTTTTTGTATTTGATGTAAATAGAAGGCTGGAATGGTTCCTTCAAATACAAAATAACACGTTCCTTTTACATAAAACATAATCCTGCTCCATGTAAAACAAACAAACAAACAACTTCTGTCCTGTCTATATTACCCTCCATTTCCAGCCTCTCTTTCATTGGCAGGGGGGAAGATATTCCACAGCTTTGTACAATACAATTTCTACATTTGAAAACAAAAAACAACCCTTCAGAATCTGCCAAAGCATTACTTGAAATGACTGTTACTAATAGGGCCAGGTAATTGTAAGTTTTAATTTTTATTAATTTAGTTGAAGCATTTCAGAAAGTGTTACATTTTCAGCTACAAATTAAATTTGAAGCTTTCCACATTATCACTACTAATTACAGAAGCTCTTTTTCAATAGTAATTAAATCAGCATATCACCACACTAACCTGTCAGGCTTTTGTAATTCTCATTTTTTCCCACCGTCTTCAGAACATAATCATCTTTTACCAAAACATATGTGGTACAATATGCATTTAACACTACTTCCATTTTAGAATAAACTCCCCTAGCAAAGCATATTATTTACACTCAGATGAAATTATACATGAATAAGATCTATTTTCACTTCTGAGGTCAAAATTAATTTCAACATGTTAACACAAAAAGCAGTTTGAAATATTTTACAGACATTACAATTACTTAGACTCATAGTAAAACTGTTTTCTAGTTATAGACCATTTTTATTTCTTTCCAATATCAATTTCAGAAAGGAAGCACCACTTGGTTTCTCCTACCTTGCTATAAGAGATTCGACTGGCAGGATACCTGGAACATAATGAGCCAAAGGGGAAATGAAGTGCCCCTCAAGGATTTTACAGTCTGACTGCTCCTCAACCTGCAAAGAGAATGGGATATTAACAGTGTATTTTATGCCAGTGTTTAACTTGCTCTGAAAGCTAAACATTGGTATGCTCTCCCAAAACAGGAATAGCATAAGAACATACTTAAAAATATAAGGCTGGTCTATTACAAGTATAGTGATAAACATGTATTGACACAGTCCAAACATTGTTTTAAACTTTTTTTAAAATGATCTCTTAAAGGAATCAGGGAGTAAAACTGTAACTGCACAATTCTAAAGAACTTCAAAAACAAATACTGTTTTGAATATTTTTTGAACTTTAGCATTCCTTTAAGATCTGATATACCTATCCCCCACAGCTGTCCTACTAGAGGGGAAAATTAAAATAGTATCTGTACAGCACTGCTTTATTCTTTCAAATCCTTCCATAAGATTCAGTTCTTTGCTAGTAACCAATGTGATTGTTTAAAATGGCTCCTTTTTCTCCATCCTTTCCAGCTACATTGCACATTTGTCTCTCCCTATTTCTAGCCACAGTAATTAAAAAACCCCAGCAAATTAAGACAGTATTTAGTTTGCTACAGAAGTGATCACCAGCACATCTACTTAGCTGTGTAACTACTCTTCCTTCCTGATCCTTTATTCACACTTTCTAGATTAAAAATGCTTCACAGCGAGAAATATTTCTATCCATACATTTTACTTTGAAGCACAGGGCCTCTTTTCTCCCCCCTTTCAGGGCATCTGAGCACTCACATTATGTTTACTTCTTTTTCCACTACAGCTTTACTTCTGCTCTCATAGAAAAATTCTAATGTCCTTTCCACAATACAGAGCAATTGGGAACACCTGTGAAGTTAGTTATTGCCACCTGCTAGAAAAGCAGTGATCAGCAGAAGCTAACCACATACTGTTGGAGGCATTTCACTCCCCTATCTCAATGCAGTTACCAACTCCAGTCTCCAATTTCCAATCCCAGCAGCAAAGGACACTGCAATACCATCAGACATCATGAAAACACAGATTCACATGACATCAAAATTCAACTCATCTACCCTATAAAAGCAGCTTGGTAAGGACTTGATTTCACCTTTATATACCATTAGGAAAATAAATTCAGTTAAACTGGATCTCTTGCTTTTAAGTACCTTGTCAATGAACACTGGGTAATCTTTCGAAACCAGCTTCTGGCATTTTTCCCTGTTTCCAATAATCTTTCTGAATTCAAATATTCTGTTAAAAGGAAACAATACAGAAGATTCAATTTTTATTTAAAAAAATTGAGAGGATGGTCAAAATTCTGAATCAGGCCAATCTAATGTTTACTGAATATTTCAGGAGCTAATGTAAACCACAAAAAAAAAAAAAAAACACAAAGCCAGCTTTGTATTTACAGGCTAATCAGGCTACCACAGGGTAGGTATATAAGAATGTTTTTCAGTTAAAAAAAAAAAAAAAAAAAAAAAGCAGCTCAGGTACACTGCTAGAGTTTGCAGTTTTTAAATAGTATTTTACACATGTTATTTTTAAAACTAATGCCATTTTTCAGGGCCTAATGAAGGCATAAGAACCTCCTATGTTTATGCCTCCTTGTAGCCAAATTGGCGATATGAACTGAATGGGTAAAAAACAGGCTGGACTGCTAGGCTCAAAGTATAGTTGGCAATGAAGTCTAACTGGCCACAAGTTACTAGGGGCATTCAGGCAGTTCACAGACAACATCAAACCAGGAGTAATGGTTGATAGCTGGAGGGTAGGGCTACTATTTAGAGGGACCCAGATAAGCTAGAAGAATGGGTCAACAAACATCCTAAAGATCAACAATACAACTCCAAAATCTTGTACCTGGCACAGAATACCCCACACAACAATACAGGCTGGGAACTGCACAGCTAGGTAGCAGCTCTGCAGAAAAGGACATGGGAATTTTGGCGGATAACAAATTGAACGCAAGTCAGCAACATCCCCTTGCAGCTACAAAGACCAATGGCATACCCTCTGCATTTAGCAAGAGGGTAGCCAGCAGGTCAAGGGAAGAGATTATTCTTCTCCAATCAGCTCTTGTGAGATGACGTTTGGAATACCAAGTCTGGTTTCGGGACCTCTGTACTTGAGATACTGAGGAACTGGAGAGAGTCCAGAAGAGAGTCACCAAGATGACTGGTGGTGGAACACGCGATACATGATGAGAGGCTGAGAGAACTGTGTTTGCATTGATTGGGAAACAGAAAGCAAAGTGGGCAAATCTAGCTGCTCTCTTCTGCTACCTACATGGGGTGCAGAGCATTACAGAGAAGATAAAACAAGACTCTAAGAGGTGTACAGCAAGAGGACAAGTCGCAACATAGGAAATTCCTACTGGAATATAATGAAAGAGCTTTTCACAATGACAGTGAGTAAGCATTAGAAAAGGTTGCCCAGGGAGACTGTGAAATCTCGATCCTTAAGAGACTTTCAAAATTCAGATGAACATGGTACGGAGTGACTTGAATTAACTATGAAGTTAGCTCTGCCTCTAATAGGGATTTGGACTAGATGATGTCAAAATGTCCCTCACCAACCTTAAATATTCCTAAGAAAAACTTGACAGTTCTTACGGTTCTAAATATACACAGAGGTGTTACCTGACCAGCTAATAAAGAAGATTTGGGTGTAAAGAGTAGATTGGGGGTGGGAGGGATATTAAGTGTCTGTGGAGTATTAGTTCTAAAACATTTATTTGAAAAGCTTCAGTCAATACTACTCTGCAAGAGTGTTCTGGGCAGAAGAATGGTATAATACATGTGGTTCATCCACCTTCCAAACACCAAAGAAAAACAGAACATGAACAAAAGGGAAGAAAAGAAAATCCAGGTTACTACCACAACAAAAGTAGCCCTGTTACGTATCCTTTTTTCTTACAGAGAATAGCAACTACAGTAACTATTTTTGAAAGAGTAGGGTTAAGGTGCGAGATGCCAGTGTGCAAGCTGAACTAAAAGAAAAGCTGTTTTGCTTTAGCTTGACACTAAGTCAAAAAACCAAAAAACAAAACAAAAAAAACAGCACCACACCAAACACAACAACAAAAAAATCACATTTATGTAATTCCTCTTTAGTTAGAAGGAAGAGGCTTCTCTATAGGGCAGTCATAAATTGACATCTCCAAAGAATAATATTTATGATATTCTGATATATTTACTTTATGATATTTTACCATTATCCCCCTTTTTACTGAGGGGGAAATCTTGCTGAGGAATTTCTCAACTCTTGCTTATGAGTTGAGGATAAAACATTAGGATAGCAACAGCCATCACATCTAGGGTTTGCTCAGCAAACCTTCAGATTACTTGTAGGCAAGATAGTCAATCACGTCAGTTAATCTCAGTTAATGCTTAAAGAAATTTAATCATTTATTCTAATGGATTTTCATAGCGACTCCCTCTCTCTCTCTCCCCCTCCCCCCCCAAAAAACCCCACCCACTGACACTCTTCCCAGCATGCAGTGCATACTAGGGAGTTGTCCCACTAACTAGTGGGAGGAGACTGTATCCTTCTTTCTTCATACAGGTGAAGCTAGGCTGCTGGGGAACAGCTCATCTTCCTCCCACTCAGGGGCAATATGTAGAGCAATATATTTTTTCCTCCTTGCAGAGGAGGAGGCCAGCAAGCTTGTTTCTTCCGTTTCCCCCACAGCTTTTGATCTTATTTGTTTTGTTTTTTGTTGTTTTTAAAGAAAAAGCCCTAGCTGATACCAGTATTTAAAAACAATAAGAGGTAATGCTTCTTCTCTCATTTTCAAGACATCTAAAAAGAATGAGTTTACCACACCTAAAAAGAATGAGTTTACAACTTTAAATGTTTAAGATGGAACCAAAAGTTTCATACTTTGAAGTCTGTTATTACTATGTAACTACACAAAGCCAGTAAGATCTCCTCTGTAGTGTTAGTTAGAACGATTCCTCTGCAAGTATTCCACATGTTTTGTTCCTGGACAACACTCTTCAGAGACAGACTATTTGAAGTATGTTATTCTATATTCATATGTGAAAAAACGTAACTGGACACACATATACTCTCTCAAACAGTGCCTGTTTAACACAACACATTTAGCAAATCCCTTCAATGTCTTTTTTTAAATCCATTCCCTCCCTTAGTATGGAAATACATGATTTTTATGAACAAACAAACTTTAATGCAATTTTTTAAAGAAAGAAGTAACAACCATTGGTATTTCTTTTTCTTTTGTGGTGTGTTTTTTTTTGTTTTTTTTGTATCAAGAAAAAAGTCACCTTTTCAGATCTTCTGGCTTTCCCCATCCTCTGATGAAGAGTTTAGTGAGGAGAAGCTTTCTGTATAAGACATCCAATTTACTCACACCCATTAGCAGCAAACTGACATCTAGAAGAAAACAAAAAAAAAAGCAGTTAAAGGATTTTAAGTGGCAAGTTCATTCCTTTTAACTAAGTTGTTTCTTATTTCGATATCTGTATTAATGAAAAGCTCTACCATTTTATTCCAAGAAAGTTAATCTTGACATCCAATTAAAGTCAATTCCTTTTGTTTTAAACAAAATACAGAGGTAGTTAAAACATAAAGGCTAGCTTTTTTTTTTTTTTAAATGGAATTTCAGACTAGGAATTTGCAACGCTTAATATAACCAGAAGAGTATTACATCATAGATGACAAACTCACTGAAGACGCACATGAGGTCACAGAAGTACATGTTCAAACAGGATTAGTTATATTTGAACTGGACTGACAAAATGAACAATGATTTGGATCTCTGTCATGTAAATATAGCTATGATGGCAAAAATTTTTCAATCTAAATAAGCTTTTATAATCATACCTCAAAATGGAAGCCTGAGGTAAAACACACTTCAAAGTGGAAGCATGATCTAGTCTAGAAGACTAAATCTGTTCAACTACATAGTTACACATTTATAAGAAATGGGGGGGTGAGGGGGGGGAGTAACTTCAGTTACTGATGCAGAGAAAGCTTATTTTTGTAAATTTGTCTTCACTGGCATCCTAAGAACACATCCATCCTATTTTATCCCTTTCTTTCCAGTATTTCCTAACACACTTCTTAAGCTTTTGAAAAAAATCAAGCTCCCACTCCTTTCAGGGAAGAAATCATGCCATCAAAATCCTTAACAGTATCACTACCCTTTAAGCAAATATACTTAGCTCAAATATGGCCAAAGCATCAACAAGATCTTAGGCAAACTCATTATTTTCAAAGCAATACTTACTGAAGTGAATGGGGAGCCACTATTGTGCTTTTCCAATGAGGAAGAAGAAAGAAGAACTCAAATCTGGTTTCTCTATCAGCAGGATATGGGATTTTCCAATTTAAAAAAATAGTCCAGGATCTGTCTATACATAAAGACACAAGAGATTTAATATCAAAAACTTCATTAGCAAGTTATCTTCAACTATTTTGAATGTTTCCGGTACTCTCCATACTAAGTGGCCTAAATAAACTATACAATTTTGTGGTGTTACAAAGTTAATTCATGCTGCCATAGTTTATTTATTCAACCACATTTTAAATATGGTCATTCTTAAAGTAAATTTGACCAAATATAACGAGTTAAAATTGTGGTCAGATTAATAATACATCTCTCTGCACTTTTAAAAAGCCAATACTGAAGTATATCATTTATAAACATTAAGAATCAAGAGACAGAGAAATAAAAATAGTGCTTAGAAGGACTAACATAATAGAAATTATAGACAACTGAAGCTACATGGATACTAGAACAAGCATTCTAAAAATCACAATGGTTCTAAATTCAATCACTATAGGACAGAAACAAATACTGGAAATCACCAGAAGGTCAAAGCAGGGACCTTCTGCTCTAACACTGTAGAAAGTATTAGTTCCCATTACATGAATCTCCAGTGGTTGACCATATAATCCAATTATTCTGATCCATATCTGCTTGGTCTAGTAGAATAAACTACTCTGGTATTGAAATATGCATACAAGGAACATCCAAATAATTTTATGTTATGCAACATAACGAAGCTAACCAAGCTGTGACACAGTATAAATACAATAAAAATGGTAAGTGCTTGTGGCTGTGATGTATCAATTCAGAGTGATATAGGCTCTCAGTATCAAAAAAGTGTGGGGGAGGGTACAAAAGAGAGGCAAAAAACTTTTGCCATGGTCGGACTACAAAAAAATAAGCTTTTTATAAAAATACGTATATATTTTTTGCTTCTTAACTCAAAGCAACCAGTGAAAATTGCTTCTTAAAATTCCAGCTACCTTTCAGTTGCAAACAAGTAAAAAAAGACCTCGCCAAATCTCTTCTTATTTCTTATGAGCACTCCTTTATATTCAGTAAATGGTTTCTGGTATCATTTGTCATTTCTTCCTTTATCATTGTACTGTGGATAACAAAAAATACACAATGTTAAATGTCTGCCTATATCTGGAAGAGTTTTCTACCTAGACTCCAACTTAAGCTTGTCTGGGAAAAGCTGTATTGATTTCAAACAGCCCACCTTCCCCTCCTCCCACTTTTTTTAAAATCAAGAAGGACAACTGCGCTCCTTATGCCAGAATATACTGAAGCACAGCAAAACTACCATCAGAAGTACTATGGAAAATGAGAATCAATACAATTTACTTTTAACATATCTAGCAGCAAACTGCAACAAGTCAGCCAATGCTTCACAGTGAAGGTATGAACCTCAGAAAGGAGTGTGGTGAACAGCTGGAGGCAAGGAGTTGTTATATCCATTCCAAAGAAAGCCACACTAAGAGAGCACAGACCCAAGCAAGAGGCAAAGCACAGTCAGAGGGGGGAAAGGGGGGAAAGGGGGGAAAGGGGGGAAAGGGGGGAAAGGGGGGAAAGGGGGGAAAGGGGGGAAAGGGGGGAAAGGGGGGAAAGGGGGGAAAGGGGGGAAAGGGGGGAAAGGGGGGAAAGGGGGGAAAGGGGGGAAAGGGGGGAAAGGGGGGAAAGGGGGGAAAGGGGGGAAAGGGGGGAAAGGGGGGAAAGGGGGGAAAGGGGGGAAAGGGGGGAAAGGGGGGAAAGGGGGGAAAGGGGGGAAAGGGGGGAAAGGGGGGAAAGGGGGGAAAGGGGGGAAAGGGGGGAAAGGGGGGAAAGGGGGTATTAGTCAAACTGATGGCTATGGGCCATTAGCAACTATTACTCCTAAACTTTTTATAGTTAGTACTGGTTGTAGAAATATCATTTGAATCTTTCACAATACCATATCTATAAAGAAAAATCTCAGTTCCACTAAGTATTCTGATACTTGGAACAAAACAGTAAATACAGGTGAGGCAGTAAGTCCACCTTAGTCTGTCAAAAGCCTAATCTCATAGTACAGGGGAGGGAATGGGCAAAAGCTGTCCATGGGAGACTTCTCTTGCAGTGGTTGCTGTAACAGAGGACACCACTGGGTCTGTCCTTCCATCCCTCCTGGGAAATGGGACTCATCGCATCAATGAAGTCCTTTCCCTTGCCCAATCTGTAGATATTGATTGACTTCACATGTGCTGGAGCATTTTACTGGGGTGTCAGAGGGAAACATTCATCAGCCTCCGCAAGACCACTCTGCTTTTGGATGCAGGGAGATGGTTTAGCACTCTTCTGGTGCTAGAAGTGAACAGGGTGGTGGACAGAGGAACAGCAATACAGTGAACCTTCTCTGGGCTGGAAAGGACAGTTCGGAGTGAATACACACGACTAAATCTATGATATCAAAACTGTACTAATACCAGATTTACAGTGCTATTGTTCTATGGGCGTACTGCTCACCAATAATTGTGAAAGAAATGTTAATGAATGTTTTGAAGTCTGACAAAGCAGCCTTACAGATATTAAAAAGTAAATCCTCTATAAAATAAAAGCCAAATATGGGAAAAAACACAAAGGTGCTGCATTTCACAGTGAGTTCAGAAGCAGAAATGGTGAGCTTTCCATGTTGTACTAAAGGAATGCTAAAACAAGCTTCTAGGTAAATACATTACATTTAAATGCAACATTGATTGAGATGAAAGAGCTGTCTCATCTCTTATTCTATTTCATTGACTGAATAAAGATTCTACTGCAATCCAGGATATTTCAATTAATAAGGTCTGAGCCTAAACCACTACTGGAAAGAGTACAGAAAATACCAGTAGAATGGTTCCAAGTATGAAAAGTATGTTATACTTTTCATAGTCAAAAATATTACTGAGATAAAATAGGGTGGTTTTTTTTCATTCTGTATATCTTAGCAACAAAAGCATATGACATGATTCAATGACTGCCTATTGATGTCTACATGGAAAGAGAACTTCAAAAACTTTTACTTTTGGCAGAAAAGGCCAATCCAGTGTCTGAAGGCTGAAGATGCATAATTTCATAGTAGAAATAAGAAGCATAATTTAACAGTGAGGGAACTCAAGAAAAGAATCATCAAAACTTGTTTAAGTGCAACTAAATCACCACCGACTGGTATCATGCATGTCAAGAGCTCTGTAAGAACAGTCAGCTGGAAATAATGAGCCCAATAAAGATGCTACACAGTTGCGTAGGCCAAGAAATCTTACCTGCATTATGAATATTCAGCAAGTATATTGCCTAACACAGTAAGTGTCACATAATTGTAAGTTGTGAATAGAAATTTTAGCTAATATAGAAGCATGTTAAGTAATGAGCAACTAAAATCCACAACACTTTAAGAAAAAAATATGGCCACAACACTATTTTCCAGAAGACCAGGGAATGAAACAGCTTAGGGTTGTAAGCTATAGACTATGTTCTTGTTCTGGGAGGAATTTTTTCCTTTTTTCCAGAACCCTTGTACTCCATGCCAGCTATACATCTTTCATGTGCACACTGTTATTACATAGGAAGAGACACAAAAGTTCATCCAAAATCCAACACATAGAAGGTCATCTATTCCTCTTTATCCAGGGCATACAGCCTCGGGTACAAGAAAAACAGCCCCGAAAAGCAGAGACAGACTTTAATAAAGGCCCAGACTATTACTTCTGTACAAGAATTATCAAACAGCTCCTATCAAGGGGTCAAAATGATTAAGCTAAGTATACCTATTTTAAAAGGCTTCCTGAGAGTCCTTAGTTTTTCATGGCCATATTACTTCTGAAGAACCGCTCTTCCACTTATATAGAAAAAGGGAAGCATAACATGACTATAAGAAATACGACTTATAAAAACATCACGAAGACACCACGGCGACAAGTCATAAACAAGCCAACTAAGAATTCAGCGTGATGGGATACAGAGAAGCCTGGGGATAAACAAAAGGGCCTAAGCCGCAAGTTTTACACCTACCGCGAAGCAGGTCCTTGCCCCTACCTATTTTTGCTCTACTTGCTCTTTATTTTTATCAGCAGAGCAGGAGTTTAACTCAACGTTTACTCGTCCAAAGGGCAGGGCGAATCAAACGGACGAACTGTCACCCCCCAAAACGCCCACAGGTGCCACCCACACGCTCACCAGTGGTTTTCAGAGAAACCCCCTCAGGCAGCCGAGCCGCGGGGCCGGCACGGCCCGGGCAGGACCCCCGCGGCCCGGGGGGACGACGGACACGCCGCGGCAGGGGGACCGCGAGACGCCCAGCGGCCCGCTAACGCCGCGAGAGCTCCCCGGGGACAGCGGCTCCATCCCCCGCGGCAGCACGGGGCTCCCGAGCAGCCGCAGCCCCGCCACGGGGCGAGGGCGCCGCAGGGCACAGCCTCCCCCTCGCCCCCAGCCGGGACTCGCGCGCAGACCGACCGTTGCCCACCGGGCGGCTCCCCTCCCCCTCACGAAGGTCACTCACCCAACGGCCCGGCGCTCGCGCCTGCCGGTGCTAAGGCACCACATGGGCGGGGGGGGAAGGAGGCGGAGGAGGTGGAGGAGGAGGGGCGGGGCGGGGAGGGGCGGGGCCGGCCCCGCGGGCGGGCGCGCGCAGGCGGCAAGCGGGGACGTGCTGAAGGTCGCCGCCACGCCCCGCGGACGCCCGGCCTCGCGCCGGCTCCGCCCCTCGCGCGTCGCCCGGCCTCGCGGCCCCGGCGCCCAATCAGCGCTCCTCGCGCTCGCCGCCCCTCCGCGGCGGTTAGCGGCGGTTAACGGCCGCCTCGGGGCTGGCGCCCGGCCGGCAGCGCCCACCCGCGGCGAGGCGCGGGGGGGGCCGCCCGCGCCCTCTGGTGGCGGCGGCGGCGGCAAAGGGCGGCCGTGGGCGCGGCGGCTGCCGGCGGGAGGGGCTGGAGCTGGGTGCCGACGCTACGGGGCTTGGAAGCGGCCGGTGCTCGGTATGGCCGCCGCGCTCTCCGACCCGGCGGCGGTTGCTGAAGGGCAGGAGCCTTTGCTGAGTCCCGGAGGGGAGGAGGACAGCAGGTAGGGCCTGGCTGCGGCGCTATCCGCCGTGCCCGCCCGCTCCGAGGCCGTGAGGCAACTCCTTGCGCGGCCCCACGGGGCGGGCGCCGGCGGGGTGCTGTGGCAACAGGCGCCCCGTATCCCGCCCTGCTCCGGAGAGGCGGCGGCTGCAGCTCGGGAAAACAACAGCGGCCGCGCGGCTCTCCCCGCTCTGGGGCAGAGTCCCGGGGAGCCGGGAGGTTTCCTCGGTGTGGGGGGAGCGATCTGCCCTTTCTGCCGGCGCCTGCGGTGGGCTGGCGGCTGGGTCATCCTGGAGTGGGGACGAGGGCGGCGTCGCCGTGTGACACCCCACTGAGTCACGCGGGGAGCCACCCGTGGGCGAGGCTTCCCTCTGCCCCGTGCGGGGGTGTTTTACTCCGCCAGGACAGCCTAGGCTCTAGCACAGCTGCCAGGCTCCGAGGCCGGCGAAGGGGGACCAGACCGAGCTGCTTACCCCAAGTGCTTTCATAGTTTTGATCATTTGTGTAATCCCTCATGCCCGCTGTGTCTTTTCGGGGTCTCGATTCGTCAGGGTTTCTTCAGCCTGCTTCGGCCCTGGCTTGGGGATGTGGAGGCTGGTGGGCTGCAGGCTGTGCTGGGCTGGTGAGGACCGAGGTCACTCTGGAGAAAACGCTCGCCTGTGAAGTTCCCAAAGGACACAGTATACATCTCATAAAAATCAGCTCTTGTGGTGGTGTAATCTAGCTTTTTAATATGATGCTTTTTTTTTTGCACAGGAATTAGTCACTTATATTTTCCATCTATCGAAAAAAAAAAGAAGCATTGAGTATGTTTGGATGGCTACTGCTACCCCCTTTGTTGAAGTATTCTTACTCTTGAAGTGTACTATGTGATTTAAGCAAAATCTTTAATGTAGCCAGACTTGCATATGCATGGTTTTGCCGGTGTTTGACTGTGTCTTCTTTCAGTGTGTGGTGGGCAAGAAGTACATTTATAAAGAGCATTTAGGAATTTAGAGCTTCATTCAACCAAGACACTTCAACGGTGTAACATTTATGAAGAAACAAATGTACAAATTACACTCTGGAATAGCTATAATAGTTTAAAATTGTGTGTGTGTGCATTTGTGTATGTATAGCCTATATAAACTATTTTTATAAGCTATAAACTATGTTCAGGCATGTATAAACTAGATCTGCATATTTCAGAGTTATTTTGTTTAGAACAGTTAGAACAGTTCAAAACAGAAGACATGAAACTTGAAATGCTCTTGTTCCTGAAAAAGTAAATAGGACTCAAAAAATGCTTATAAATTTTAGAAAAATAACAATGTTTATGAAATTTGTAATTACTATTTTAATCTTTTTAATGCTTAGCATCTTTAACAGGTTATACACATTTCTTATTTTCTGTAGTTATTTCCTCTTGGTAAAAATGGTCATACATTTTAATCTAATCACTAGTTCTTCAGATTTTGTTTTTTGCTCTAAAGTCACAGTGCTGTGAGAGGATGTTAAGGGTTTTATGATTTAATTCACACTTCTCGAAGCCTTTACATGAAATCTGTTATGCTCCAAAGTGTCTGCACAAAGAGACTGCAGGATGGAAGATCTCTCTAGATAAAGATTTCTTTGTGTAACCTACACTTTGAACACAATGGTACATGATGGCATTTGTATTAGCTCTTACTGATGTTTGGTGATTTGCTTCTAAAATAAAGCTGCAGTAACTCTGGAAGGGCAGTTTTCCAGTTGATATGTTCCTTGGTGCGTAAATGTCCAATCCTGAATGAGAATACACAGTTGTACTGAGACATCCGTGAAAAATATTTTCAGTATCCTATGCGATAAGAACAGCTATGGAGAATCTTTATAATGATTTCTTTCTTGCTTGCCTTTCGGTTCAAAAGCAGGGATGTTGTGGAATCACAAGAGCATTATAAGAGTAGATGGAGGTCCATCTGGATTATGCATCTTACTATGTTTCTCAGTAGTGTGGGTGAGTAAACACAGCTGGATTTCAATATTATTTGCTTAGCTTATCTTGATGTGAAAATTATAGGATTTTCTAGATTTCACCTAATTCTGCTTCTTTAGTGTAGCTACTGTTCTTTTATACCCTTAAAAACATGCATTTTCTGATTGTTCAGAAGAGAAGAGATGGCTAACAAATCAAATAGAAAGTTAAATTTAATAAAATATGTTAAGTAATACTCTGTTTTGAGAATGAGTGACATATTACCTAGATCTTTATTTTATGGCTTTGTAATAGTTTGGTGGAGAATGTAGTGGTAGAGAAAGGTTATGACTCAGAACCAAGCAAAACAAAGATAACAGTTTTATCATCCAAAGTTGAACTTCCAGAGAATGAAAAGAGAAAGTAATAATGCTTCATTCTTAAGAGGTAGAATCTTTGTAGGAATGTATGATAACTATTCCAAATGTGTATTGGTGCTGTTTTTCTTTTCTTGTGGGATTTTGCATCTCCACTGCAGAGTAAATTGCTGTTCCAGCCCTATATAACTGCCCCCTGAAGTGAGAATTCTGTTGATTTTGACCTCTGTTGATTTTCTGTGATCCTAGAAATAATCTCAAGAATCATAGGATTCTAGAATGATTTTTTTTTGATGAATTAAAATCAAAATTTCTTTGATAGATGCATACAAATATATCTGTATATGAACAAATTCTCTTTATTCTGGGGAGCTTGTGTATTTCCATCAGAAGGATTAGAAAAGGAATTAGAGGAAAAATCACATGCAGTTTGGTCAGAGTATCAATATTCTTTTCATAAGAGTTTTTGTTTTGGTAAATGAATTACTGATAAATGTGGCAAATAAGGTGGAGTAACTTCAATTCTGTTTCTTCCTGCATCACAGGTTTCTCGATTGTAGTTATGTCTGTATGGCCATATCTCCAAAAGGTTTGTAAATATTGATACACTTTTTATTAATAACGACAGAAAACTCCTGCTCAGAGTGTATGTAGTATGAAACTTGGTGTTTTATTTAGGAAGAAGAACAGTAAGGGGAAGTGTGTGGTTATATCGAGACTTTTCTTTTGCAGTCTACCTTGACAGCTTTTAATATTTTGTGTAAAATCTGTTAGTTGGGGTACTGAATTGGTAAGGGTACATCATAATCCTGAAATGTTTGTTTTTTCAATATTATTTCACTAGTTCTCCTGAACAATAAATTCATAGAAATCTTTTTATCTGACGGAATTTATATCATTAAAACATAATACACAGGGCTTGTTTGCATTTTGAAAAAAAAGAAAAAGGAAGCTGAAGATAATGCTATGTAAGTGTCAAAGATTCTTACCATAGTCCTTCTTGATATTCGTAATGGAGAATTGCTTGTGTTCCCAGATAGTTGTTTTTATTTTTAATTTGTTGCTTTCTTGTTAAAAGTGGCATAAAAGATCTCTAAAACTTTAATTTAATCTGTGCTAGGATTTTTCTGCTCCAGGAATTGTAGAAGGCATTTCCAGATGCAGACTGAGAAGAACATATTCTAGGTAGGGTACTAGAAATATTGTTAAAATTGAGGCTGAATTCTTGGAGAAAAAAAGGAAGTACATTGTCAGCCTTGTAAATCAGGCCAGATTTAGGCATGCACATGACTTAGTGATTCCTTGCTCCTGGCCTATAAGCTGTATTACAGTACTGCTGATGTTATGTCTATAAGTCCATAACTTTAGCAGTGTTGTATTAGAAATACTTGCATTTGCTGCAAATGAACCATTTCCAGACTCAGAAGCAAAGTAGTTTTATCGGTTTGGTGCATTGCCTGACACAATTGTCAAGGTTTATTGGCCCACATTAGGAGGAGCAACTGCATCTGAGACCTGTACAGACACACTAACTTGCCTAGAGGTAGCTTAGGTTTGACACTGCATTGTGTGGTGCCACAGACCCTCAGAAATACAATTCAGAGCCTTAGGCATTTTGGGTGCTGATTCTAAAATGGTTTTGTTGATATTGTAAAAAACTATGATACAGTATTCACAGAATTAATTTGTTTCTGCAGATTGATTCAACAGCAGATGCGAGTTTCTTGGGCTGGATTATAGCTTCATATAGCATTGGCCAAATGGTCGCCTCTCCCCTGTTTGGTTTATGGTCCAATTACAGGCCAAGGAGAGAACCTCTTGTTGTTTCAACGGTTATTTCAGTGGCTGCTAATTGTCTTTATGCCTATGTCCATGTACCTCATTCACACAACAAATACTACATGCTGATTGCACGTGCTCTTGTGGGATTTGGAGCAGGTAACCACAGCAGAATTTACATTTCTGAAAATTATTAAACTATGTGTCTTGGGTAAGATCACTAACATAATGGTAAATCTGATACTAAAATATCTTGTGCATGATAACTTATGAATTAACAAAGCAAAGAGTTAGCCAATGCTAGTTTATAATCTTGTGTAATTATGCAGTTGCGTATGAATACTAGAGGGAGTACTGGGTTATATTTTCTTGGGAAATAAGAAAAAAACAATAACTGAAATAAATGTAAGTGGACAATTTAAAAAATATAACTTCCTATCTATATGAACACTTCCTTGTTTTTGTCTTTCAAGGAAATGTAGCTGTGGTTCGATCGTATATTGCAGGAGCCACTTCTCTTACAGAAAGAACGAGTGCTATGGCCAATACCAGTGCTTGCCAAGCAGTTGGCTTCATATTAGGACCAGGTAGAGCATATCTTACTTCCTCACTTCTCCAAAATGGGCTTTTATCTAACCCTCTTTAGCAGGAAATCAGACATTGGAACTAGGAATTCTCAGCAGCAGTATGGGGACAGGGTGTTAAAGCATAGCTCGTCAGTGATATTAAAATTAATAAATGGGATACATTCATGTATCTGTGTATGTCATTATAAACAAAATACTCTGTTCCAAAGAAACCCTAATTGTAATTCCAAACTAGTTGGTTTGGATTACTGTTTTCATTGTTAAATGAGACGAATGCAGAGAAACAGTTTCCAAGATGCTCTGTTGTACCATTACCCACTAAACAGTCCGTGACCAATAGCACTTTATTTGTGGAGAAGAGAATTTGACATTACTGTGTTCAGGCAAGCATTACCCCTCTTCAGAAATGACTGTAAATTTCACTTGGCTCATTAGTTGTAGAAAATCTAACATCCAACAGATTCTGATCTTGTGGTTTCTATCACAAAATCTTCATATTAGCAAGAATTTTAAGACACTAACACGTATTACAGAGAGCTAAAGGAAGGAAGAGCTCAAGGGGTGTTTGTTGGGTGAGGGGTAACTGTGGCTTATGAGACATCCTATCCCTTTCATGGGGAATATGAATAAGACCTGGCTTGTGTTAGACCAGCAATGTTTTCCTAAGCAGCCTCTGCTGGACCACAGCCTCCTGTAGCTGGAGATAAAGATTACCCAACTAGCAGCGCTACAGTGTTCTCTGTGTAGTGATACAATAAGGAGATTGTTTAATGCTGGAAGTTTTTTTTCTCTAATTGATTATCACTCAGCTCTGGAGAAGCATTAAAGGGTCTACACCAACAAGTGATCTGCATTCTTTGGGTGATTTCCATAGCATAGCTCAATCCCTTTCCTGATTTATTAGAGACTTTCAGTCTGTTTCCTAACAATAGTAAGCAAGTGACTGGTCTTACATTCTCTTACTCAGCGCCAATTTAAACATTACGTTTTAAAAAATTACTTCTTTTCTCTGTAGCTTGCCCTTAGCAGGAGGGATACTTCAGTCCCAGGACCAAGGTTTTCCATATAGAAGGAAGAGTAAAAAGAGTAAATCAGCTGTCTGCACATGGCTGAGAAAATTAACCATTGGTACACTCAGAATTCAGTTCCAGTTCTCTAAGTGTCATGCTGTTATATATACAATATATTTATATGTAATCAAGTAATTTTCTGGCTAGTTGAAATCCCATTGGTATCCGTCAGTTATTTAGAGCAGGTTTCTCAAAATAAAAAAGGTTTGACAGATGTAATATTTACATTTTACTTAACAATTAGAACAACTTTTCTCATCTAGATTTATATATTTTATATATTTATTCTATGTGTTCTAATATTTTCTTAATGATTCTTAAGTTTTTCTTAATATGCTTAATATGTCCTAAGTTTTTCAGACTTGTTTTACACTTATTGGAGAAGAAGGAGTAACATGGGAATTAGTTCGTCTTCAGCTAAACATGTATACCGCACCAGTTCTATTCGGAGCTCTCTTAGGAGTTATTAATATTATTCTCATCTTTGCTGTATTCAGGTAACCAAGTGGAAAAAAGACAAATATTTTACTTCGTTTTAGTGGATGGCTTGTAGCCATTATAAAGGTACTCAGAAGCAGGAGTAATAAGCCTGAAATCAGAAGTGCTAAGACTATAAGCCTTTATTTTTCTAATTTACTTTTCAGAGTTCCTGCCTTCCGTAATACAGATTTTTTTCATCCTGCAAGTAAATTAATCATAGCGATATTATGGCTAGAATATGAAAAAATGATGAAAGCAAAAAGATAGACCTATTAGATCATAAGCTTAGCCTTGATACATTTTTAATGTTGAGGGTTCTGGCCATGGATTTTCTCTAAAGAGAAATAAGGTTAGCTTGCCTACAGTGTTCTCAGTGTCTATATCTTTCTTTTAAGAATCTGAGCTCTTGAGAGGGGATTTTTATGTATTGCATTATCTCATTGGTTGCAGTGAGGGAAGAGGGGAGACTGCACACACACATGTAATATTCTCCCACCAGAATATTTCCTTTCTAGAGTATGCTGTTGTTCATTGTGGTCAAATCTGGAATATTCAGATTATGTTTAAAGGAGCTGGGAGTAATTAGAATATAAGATAGTGATATGGAGAAATATTTTAATAGAAACTTGATCCAATAATAAATCAAATAAATATGTCTATTAATGAAAACACTTCCAAATTTCTAGAGAGCATCGAGTGGATGACATGGGACGGCAATGCAGAAGTATCAATTTTGAAGGAGAAGGTATCTGTGTTTCCTTGAAAACGTATTCCGTGATGATAATTTTAACATATTTTCTTATTACATACAAGCATTTAAAAGTATTATGAAGTCTGATGGACTGGGAACTCAAAGTGGAAAATAGGCTACATCTCTTTCTGGGTAACTGGTCCAGAAATCGTTTCATGTCCATGTTGGTTAATGTTATTGCTATCTTGTGGCAAAAGCGTAAAAAAATTGTACATGTCCTTCCAGATTTTCACCCTGTAACTGTCTCTTCCAAGGCACAGGATTAAGTGAACATGGACATCAAGAAAACTCTTCCTTACTTCTACTCTGCAGTCATATTTCTCTTTTGCTCTGTAGCATTCTGTGCAATGCTGTTATTACATATGAGCTTTTACTTGCAGCATCTTATTAAAAAAGGGTTGAGCTGTATAAGTTCAGTTGCTGGGAGACTAAAGTATGCTAGTTGCCACATACAGTGCAATAGCTTGTCTTGAATATGTACCTTTTTCGTACCATATTAGGCACAGATCAAATTTCTTCAAATGTTGTGCATTTCTGAAATGTATGAAAGAGAATTTTAAACCCCTCTTAAAATCTATGGAAGTCTCCAGTTTCAGTGCTGTATTTTTTTTTGTTTAAAAAGAGCAGCATAAATAATTTGAAAGTATCTTTAACAAAAGCTTTGAAATTTGTTGTAAAGGAATAATATTTTAAAGAATTTTTTTTGATCACTACACTTAAATTTTGTATGACAGGTGCATCAAAAAATCATGAAATTTAGAGGGTTTATTCAATGAATGGCTTATACAAGCAGGTGAATGCCAACTAACCATGATTTCCTAGGAAATACGATAGTCTGGCTTGACTGGCAGTGGCCACAATATCTGAATGATGGAGAACAGGTTTGCCCTCTGCTCCCCCTTCTTCCCGACATCCAAAACATTTCTCTCACCGTATCCTGGGTGTGTTTTCTGCATATAGATCCCTCATAAGACTGCATGCGCACGCAGCACATGGGTACTTCATGTATGAAGATGCTATGCCTAGGTTAGAGGAACAAAATCTCCATTGTAATATAGGGAATTTTACCTTTGTGCACCTTTGACTTTGGAAGAGAAACACCAAATGTTTTTGTTTTGACTGTAAAGACATTTAAAGCAGTTTGCTTATCTGACTGTCACCCAGGACGTGTCAGTCCCAGCGTTACAGTGGGACAACAGAAGGTACAATCAAGTTAGAAATAATTTTCCTTCATAGTTAAGGCCATTAGAAACTGGAAATACAGAGGAATTGGAGCTTCAACAATTCCTTTTTGATTAAAAAAAAGTTTTAGTTAGACTGTCAAAATATAACTGCCTAAGCATGCACCAAACTCTGCACTACACAAAGTAAAGAAATCATTACTGCTTGTCACTTTTGGTATTGTAAGATAGCTTAATTTGTAGATTAGATGATTCTTTTGTTTTGTTGCAGAAAGTGGTGTTCTGGATCAGGATGCAGAAGGAAACATTGACCAGGTTGCTGTTGTAGCAGTCAATTTTCTTTTTTTTGTCATCTTGTTTGTTTTTGCTGTCTTTGAAACGTAAGTTTCTCTTTTTTTCTCTCAAAGTGCTTTGAGGTTTAGCTAAACTCTGTGCACGTGTAAAAGCTTTTCTGTTGCGCTCATTATCTTAACTATATTCTTCATAAATAGAAGTGTTTGTAAGCCCAAAACTGTATGCAGTTAAATTGATGTATACTGATACAGAATAAAGAATTAATGTTCAATAATAACTAAAAATATGTAACATGCAGTTTGTGGTATATGGAACATTAAGGTAAATGTTTCAAAGCTTTTGAATGGATACAAAACCATATTGTGAACTTCTTAACTATTAAAAAAAACCCTCACATTTGGTTGAGGTAGCTTAATTTGGGCTACCTACTATCCTCAGAGAAAACTGTCATTAGTTGAGTACCTTGTTCTTTACTACTACCTATTATAATTTTGTGTAATTTCTTAGTGTGATTCTGACTAGCTCCAAAAACTCCAATGGAGCTCTTATTTCAGTAATGATTAAAACAATTGTTTGATACAGTTAATGTATTGTATTCTTAAATGCACTATTTTATGTGATTGTTTTTTAATGTGAAGAGGTAAGTTATTCATCTTAAAATTTTGTACATTTAAGAAAATAAGTAAAACATAATACTGTTACGTCAGACTGAAGTTCATTTTTAGAATTTATAAAACACTTTGAAGATAAAAAATCTATTTTCTAAGATTTTGAGCTCCAACCTAGCTAAAATTTCTTATAACAGCACTTCTTTGTCTTCTTTGCATTATTTTTAGAAAATTCCATTCCTAGTAACTGCTGGTAGGTTGCTAAAGCTTGGACAGTATTAAATGTGTATGACTTTCATACTCACAGGACCTGATTTTTTCCTTTCCATTACTCTTGCTTTGCTCTTACTCCATCATTTTTTCATAAACTATCTGAAATATATTAACAATGTTTCAGAGTATGGCTGTCATAATGCAGTTGTGAAATTAGTGTAGTGGGCTTGTCTTTAATAAATCAGGCGTGACAGAATTAATTTATAACGAGCCTGTGTTGTCTTATTGTCCCCTTCAGGAGAGAAGGCTCCTATACCAGTGTGTTTGATGTTTGGGACAATAAATGTGTGGAAGCTGCTGTACAGAAGTAGCTTTTTTTAATGAATGTCATTTTGTTTTGTCAATTTAGTATAGCTACTCCATTGACAATGGATATGTATTCCTGGACCAGGAAAGAAGCCGTTTTATATAATGGAATAATCCTTGGTGTGGTTGGTGTTGAATCAGTTGTTGTTTTCATGGTGGTTAAAACACTTTCTAAAAAGTAAGTTTTTCAAGTTTTTCAGAATTTTGTTACTTATATTAGCTAAGTCTGAAAACATTTATAACAAGGCCAAATCTGCATTATCTAAGTCTTTTACTAGTCAAGGAGTTTGGGTATACTATGACAACAAAGAACTTCTGGTTTTGATACTGCTGTGATGCTGTAGTTGTTCTTTATCCTTGTAGCATAACCCTCTCCCTCATCCATGTTTTACCCTTGTATCCCAAGAAAAACAAGTTTAAGTTAGCATGATTTTGCTGCTTTTACTATGTTGACACTAGAAGCTATTTTTGTTGCAGGTGTTTTGATGAGGCATCTTTCCACAAATTAATAGGCTGCAGCATAGATATCATCTTCACAAATTTTACTTGTCATACTTCAACAGTTTTATTTGAGTTTTAGTTTAATTACATGAATATAGTATGAAGTTTTGTTTTGTGTATAGCATTTTTTAGATACTAAAAATCTGCATGATCATGGATGTAAATGATACATTTAATTACAACTTCACTGTTTGATAGGACTGGTGAGCGTGCTATACTCCATGGAGGCTTACTGATCGTCTTGGTTGGATTTTTTATTTTACTGCCTTGGGGGAAAAAACTACCAAATATCCAATGGCAAGGTATAATTCAACTCATACTAAACTGTAGTCTTAATGTTTTATTGAAAGCTTTTTGTTGTATTTTTTTAATGGTGTGTTACTTGCTTTTACAGAAATAAAGAATAATTCCATTCCCAGAACAACTTTCAGTGAAATGTTCATGCCTTTCTGGAGTCTGCAAGCAATGCAGCTTCCGTCCAATCACACAGCAGAACCCACAGGCTGCCCTGTCTCGCAGTCCTGGTGCCTGAATACTCCCATGATCTATCTGGCTCAGTATATCAGCTCCGACATACTAATAGGATTGGGCTATCCAGTTTGTAATGTCATGTCCTATACTTTATACTCAAAAATTCTAGGCCCAAAGCCTCAGGTAAGTGTGAAGCCTCAATGGTTTTTCATTTGCCCTCCAAGACTTGCAGCCTCTTTATTAGGGTGAGCGATTTAGCTAAAATAGCTTTTGTCATTAGCAAAACAATAGTATGCTTCAATCATTGCAGAAGCTTCCAGGAAGTCTAACCTGTTTCAAGTCCAGGGCAAGTCCCTAGATAAATTAGAAAACAAGGATTATATTACTATTTATGGCAAAACTTATAGCATGAAAATTTCAGAACAATTAAGCCCAAAGCTTGTGAATTTTTATGAGTTTTGACAGTCATTTTTTTAACAACTGATTATGTATTAGGAATATCAGGACAGAGAATGTTGTCCTTAATAGGCGTACTATATAAAGAACACAAACGAAGGCAAGTATCTATTTAAGCTAATTGAAATTAAATTTAGCCAGGCACTGGGAAGCTTTTATTTGTTATGATACCTCCAATTGATGTTTTCCAGTGATGAAACGCATATTGAGCAAATAATACTGCTCGACAGAAAAATTTGCTTCCTTGCCCTCCACTTACCCTTTTCCCCATCTGTTTTACTGTAAAGACGAAATACTTTGAGCCAGAATGCCTCTTTACTAGAAAGCTGTAGAGTGTATAGCACAGCAGAGCCTTAATCTGTGAGTAGCATGTTTTGTATGATACAAATCAAACTAATGCTTAAAGAAGCCAAGCAGTGCTCTTCAAAACTGACTACTCCATATCTTAACAGGAGTTAAGAAAAATATAAAATTGCTTAAACATTTCTAAATTTTCTAATTAGGATGACTGGTAGGAATTATTAGCTAACCAAATTGTTCCTGTATCACTAATAGCAGCCTTTCATCTTCTGTAGGGTGTCTATATGGGATGGTTAACAGCCTCTGGAAGTGGAGCACGCATACTTGGGCCTGTGTTTGTGAGCCAAATATACACTCACCTGGGACCACGTTGGGCATTTAGCTTAATCTGTGGTATAGTTGTACTCTCTCTCTTAGTCTTGGAGATAGTATACAAAAGACTTATTGCATTTTCTGTCAGGTATGGAAGGATGGAAGAATAGCATTGTTAAAATGTAAAAAAAGAAAAAATCAACAGCAAAACCGCCCAGAAAAAATATTTAACTTATTATTACTTTTTAATGAGGAGTGCCTAAACACTGACCTTGTTAGCTGTATGCTAAGAATTATAGTCGTACTTATATGTTGACAGAACACATAGCTTGGTCTTACCCTAATATGCCCTGTTACATCTGTGTCAATACAGCTTTTGCATTCTGCTTTTCTAGCAGGAGAGGAAGGAGTGTGAACAAGTTGAATCAATACAGTAGCACATTTGAAGTGTGTACAGTCTAAATGACACATTTGTGTACTAAATGCAGCTGTGAAGGTCACAAGCTAAGTACATCCTTTTCAGAAAGAAGTAAAAAAATGTTATCTTGATTCTGTGAATCTGGATTATTAACTCTTGTAACTACAAGATTAGTTGAGCTGCATGCACTTTGTATGGAAACATGGCTACTCAAGTAAGTGAGCATTTGGATGTTCAGTTTGCTAACTTGTAAGCACTGGTTCATACAAAACATCCAACTTTGGGAACCATTAAATATCAGTAAATCTTCTTCAGGATTTCAAATGAAATGGGACAGTGAGAATTTTAGAGGAAGGTAGGTGCCTACTTTTCAGGTAGTTCTTGTGGGATTTGGATACTTAAGTTAGTTAAAAGCCTTTGAAAAAAATGACAGCTGCAGTGGTTGTTACTTGAACTACAGTAAAGAGAACATGCAGTTTTTCTTCTACTATATTGCTGAATGCCCTTTTATAACAAAAAGTATCATCACCTGCACAGAGCTGAATTATGCACAACCTTTCTTAACCTTTCTACAAAAAGGAAATACTATACATGATAGTTTACACTTTTGGTGTCACTTGTGGGAGTGAATATACACTATGCTATCTGAGCAACCAGTGCTAATGTTAACTAAGTAAAAAGGAGGAAACTTTTGGCTCCTCAGGTGTTGACTATTATCTGTAGACTTAATTTTCTGATAATATAGTGCAAGAAATGGGAATTCACACTATTTGAATCATTTAATATATTTAAAAATATATATATATTTTTCCAAATAATGGGGCCTAAGCTCATCTGTGTGGGTTTATCTGTTTCAGTACTACTGGGAGTGGCAAGGAGGCCTTTCTGAAATAACTCCAGCATATGAGCTGTAGCTGCGGTTTAACATGTCTAATACTTGATGCTAATTGAATTTATTAAATTAAGTATTCTTATATAATCAAATGTTGAAACACTAAAGACAGACTACTCAATAAAAGATATTTTTTTAATTCTGACTGAAGGGAATGTGGAAGTTTTCTCTCCTTTAATGCTGCATAATGAAAAAACTTATTATGAGAAAGGGCTTTATTTTTATTTTCTTGCAAGAAATGGTTATAAGCATTTCTTGTATACGCTAGTTAATAAACAGTATCAGCAATACCATGTTTTGGTGGTGAAAACAGACTGGAAAAGGAAGTGCTTAGAGCTACAGCATATGAAAATTACTTTGGGCATTAGAAATCTGAATAAACTAGCAACAGTTTTTAAAATGGCTAACAGGTTAGGATTTAATTTCCTACAGCTGTTTGTGCTGGATGTTAGGACAAAGCATATATGCTGTAGGATTTTTATTATTATTCTTCTAACTTGTAATGTCAGCAGAAGAAGGAGTTTGGGTATTGGGGGGATTATTATTTTAGCTCTAATTTATTTGAGTGTTAAACATAAAACCAGATTGAAATATCTTATTTTGCAATGAATACTTGTAAAATACACATCTCAAAAGGGATAGCCCATGCACATTGATATGTTTACATAATGATTAAAAAGCAAGGTTCTTCACAATCCTTTGACCACATTCTTTTCTTCTATTGTCATTAAAATTGTTTACTTGCTCTGGGTTATGGTCTCCAATTCTTAAATGTTATTATGTAGAGCTTTTGGTTTTGTTTTCTAGATAGCACTGTAGTGCTATAATCTCCATCTCTGATGGAGATTTTTAGTTATCTGAAAATTAGATATCATGTACTGTGAATGCTGTGGTTAAGAGTAAGGTTAAGAGATAAAACTACTCCTTACCTGTTCTCTTCCCCTCCTCCCCCCTTTTCTGCAGTTCTTAATTCCAAATTCTTTATTTGTACTATATTCTATATTTACTTGATTTGAAAATGACAAAATGATCAAGTCTTTATCACTTGGAATAGGTGAATAAAAAGGACTACTTAAGGAAAAAAAAAAAAAACAGAAAAAAGGCTAATTCAGCTCTGACTAAACCTGAGCCTGCAGGCTAGCAAGAGCTGCATTGGAGCATCTCTTTCCTCAGGGTTTTGCAACTTCCCGTTTATTACAGTGCCTAGACCTGATGGGCACATGCTGTCAGCTCCTCCCCTGCTCTCCAGCCATCCCCCCTGCAGGCACCTCATGGAACCTACTGTTATACCACACTCTAAGGCCTTTCCACTGGCTTCCTGTTCCACCTTATAAAGCAGAAAGATGGTGAGGTGAACATCTATTTAAATGTGAATACAATCACCATCAGTAATAGCACACTTTAAGCATTAAAAAAACCCCACTATTTAACAATTTTCAACACTCCAGTTATATATTTATATTACTGTAATTTATAATGTATAGATGAAGTAGCTAAAGTTGCTGAAATTCCTGCAAAATGACAAACTGACTCAGTTCCTGTAGTGTTGTAGTTTGCTTTCCCATCAAATGCTCTAGCTTTAAGTCAGCTATCACCTAGAGAATTATTAATACACAAAGCAATGTAGTTTTTCAGTTCAGCTTTTTAGGAAGTCAGGAAATTAGAAGCAAGTTTATGCAACAATTCTGTATTTTTCATCCCCAAACTTCACTCATCCTTAGAATCACAAGGCAGGATGCTCAATTATATTATAGTTGAACTTTTATACTTAAAGGAAAAGGCTCTCAAACCATCATTTGATTATGAAATGAACCAATAGATCTGGACAATCACCACTGCATTTATTTTTTTTTATATATATATAAATGCTTGTGCAAGGAAGTTAAAAGCTGCTGCTACAAAAATAAAAACATAAAAACAGCTATAAAACATATACATATTTACATATATTGTAAGACGTAAAAATACAAGTTATTTACAAGTACAAACACTTCAACAGCACAGATGCATTCTCCTTGATTGTTGGCACTGAGCAAGCAGTGGGGGAAGAAAAAAACACAATATTGACTTCAATAATTTCCAAGTTGGTTATGTAGAACTTATTTGCTCAAAATTTCACTGAGCAAGTTTATCCATCATTGAGGAAAAATATGCATTGTAAGATGCTTTTCCAGCAATTTGTAATACATAAAGCAACCCTTCCCTTCCCAATTTTTACCAGCTTTGAGAAGAATTCTCGAAAGTCTGAGTGAAATCAATCACTTGAATGCCAGCGAGTGATTTTATTAAGCTGTCACATCCAAAGACCTGCTTTGCTTTAATTAATGGGAACCAGCTGGATTGGTAAACATCACAAGAATAGAAGACAGACAGTGCAGCTTCTCTTTGATGTACTCTGGCAACTTATCATTTTCTCCATACCTAGAAAGACAAATAAGAATGCAGAATTTAAATGCTTTTAAAAAGTGATTTGATTTCAGGGCAGTATAATTTTTTTTTCAAAATTTGGCTGTAAATAGGCAAGTAGATGTAAATATCTAGACACATTAATTGGAGCTGGAGGGCTTAAGTCCAGGTCCCTCTTCCCTACACGTATTTAACTGAAACAGTATTTCAGATTAAGAAGGTAAATATCTAAAAGTGTTTAAGTCTGAATAGACTGTATATTACTGTCTTGAACTTCGCATAGAGGAAGCATGTTACAAATGTAGCCAGAGAAATGCCCAGTGTCCAAGAGACAACCAAAACTTGACCCAAGATCTCCAGATCCATGCATCAGTTATGCTATCTGCTAGCACATTCCCTCTAAACCCTCAATATCTTAAAAAAAGTATTAAAACCTTAATTTACAGCCCCTTTTAAATACTATACATAAACAGCTATATTGTAAATACCAAGTAGTAGATCCACTCAGTGGGTTTTTTATTAATTTGTTAGCCAAAGTTCAGTCAAATCTTAATGAATAAACAAAGAGAATTACATAAAGTTTACACAAGTTAACCAGCTAAGAAGTTATAGAAAACTTAAGTTTAAATAGTAACAAAACAGATGAAGTGACATCTATGATGTTTACCATATGTTTAAGAGTCTTATATTGAAAGAAAGCTGAGTTATTTTTATAGCAGTAATAGGCTCACCTGGTTGTCTGGCCATCTGGAGATGTGTATGTGATAGAAGAAACACCTGCTTGTGCTACCAGTTGGGATCCATCATTAAACTGAACCCATACTGCTCCACTGGTCAGCTAAAAAAAATAAGTTGCCTTACAGTCTGAGGATGTAAAATACAAGATGACACACCTGGAATTGTTCTAAGAACTGAAGCTGAGCTTCTTCAGAATTGAAGCGCCTTTGGTGTCTAGGTCAGTCTTTCAATTATTAAGATTGTACATGTACTACTTTGAAGTAAGCAATAGTCTCAAGAATTGAACTGAACTTCCCAAGGTCTCAAATACCACCTTTTAGTCATCTTTTTCAAGGGAATTAAATAAGAAGTCCCTTTAACTTAACAGCTCCTAGAGAAATTATAAGTAGAATTGAACATGAAATAGAAGAATTGCTTTGTGGCAGTTCACAGCTACATACATTTTAAAGTTTATATATAGTTTCATAAACTGTAGTTTGTTCTTCTGCTACAACAAAAAGCTTATTTTATCTAGATTGCAGAGAACTATTGTTTTCTAAACTTAAACCTGTGCTACAGGAAAGAAAGTTTTGGGTTTTTTTTAAATAAGGAAACAGATTTTCCTAACAGATAGGCAGATTTAGTCTTCTTGCACAAAATTGGTGTCGTTGTTAAAAACATTCTGCCCCAGCATCTTTGCTTTTAGAGACTTTTGTCCACTAATCTGACAGCTTTAGTTTTTACTAGATTCAGATTTAAATGAAGGAACTGAATAGGCAATAGTAATTACAGTAAATTTGTGATAAACAGAATTGAATAACTGAACAGTTATTTTGGTTTCTTTTACTCATGTAGTTCACCATGGTATTATCTTGCTCCCTTATTTGGGAGGATCTTTCCACCTATCAACTTTCAGGTTATTTAAACTGGCTTTAAACTTCATGTGTAAGCAATGCATAAAGTTAGTCATTTAAAAATTATATATCTCAAGTTTAGTAGGAAAAATGAATGGACTTTCCTACTTTGTCATTATTTGTTACTCACCTGAGAAGCCCAACCAACATTTTTCACAAATACAGATTTTAAAAGTTGGGCTGAATTTGGACTGCATTCTTTTTGATGAACAGAGGAGCATGTAGTTTCAGTAACATTAGTCATAAATGTAGACTTTTCATATGATACCACCTAAAACCAGGAATGCACAGTATTAGTAACCTTAATACTAAGCCCAACTGATTATATACTAAATTGGTCAGTTTTTACTCTTTTTTTTTTAATCTTTTCATATGTACAGTGAGATTTAGTCTGTATGCTTTATGTAACAGCATTATTTTTTTTAAAAAACAAAAAAGTCTTCATATGATTTTCTCTATATTGAAACCCAGGATTATGACAAGTTTTTCTACCTCTTCCCCATATTCTGAGAAGAATGGCTTTCCCAAAGCAGACTTTTTCTACTTAACCTCTTTTTTCCTTGTTTGATTGTCAATCAAAAAAACTCTGTCCATCTTCAGAAAAGTGTTCAAGACATGTTAAGTTATAAAATAGCCCTCATTCAGATAACAACTTGGCCAATATTTTACAAAAAAAAATGGGCATTGCTATTACTTGAAGACTAGAATATTGACCATTTACAAAGTAGAAATGCAAAGCACAAAGTGTAGAAAGCACATTTCCCAATTCTGCTTGCAATGTGGGAGCTTATATCCAGAAGAACATTTCTGATAGAATGGGGAAAAAATAGTTTTATCATGGAATTCTACACTATAGTCTGTTATACTTCATCACTTTTGTCTCTCTAAGCCTAAGAATTACAGAGGATCAAACAGGGAAGGCCTTTAGGACAACAGTATCACTACTGTCTAGGAAAATCAGGTATGCTTCAACAAAAATAAATAAAAATAAAAGAAAGATTCCACTGTTCGGATATCTCTTCCAATAGCCAAAACAGATGAGATGTTGTGCTTAGCAATGTTTAAGATTCACAGTTCAGCGAAGAGATGCAAGTCAGAGGAGGTCTCTGAAATAGCTTGGTCAGGAAAGGAAGGGAAATGTAAGTAACTACAGGGTACCTGAAAGAGGGAAGAGGCTGTACCTCACAATATACATCTCAGTTCAAGTATAAAGAAACTGACAAAAATGATCAAGAGTAACACAGAAAGGCAATTGGGCATTGGGTTATTTTCCCTAGAAATACATACCTCAGAAGAGGAAGCGAACAGTGATTCCTGAAAGGCTTATAAAAACGTAAGTGTTTGCTGTATGGCAAAAGAAGAATGAGTTTGAACAATGAACCCCCAAATTTGAACTCTGGTGAAGGGTAACTTTAATGGGGGCAGGGGGAATCAATACTAGTTCTGAAGCCCTAAGGAATTTTTCTTGCCAGGTCCATTTCAATCTATTGAAAACTGGCATATTCTGCACTAAGAACATGTGCTTCAGAATTGAAGAACAGCGATGCAAGCCCACGTAAGTTCAAACTTAAGAATATATGAACTCAGTGTGCTAAGACCCTAATGTAATTCATTCAGCTGTGGAAGTTGTATCAGGACTGATGTGGCAGCTGAAGCTTCATAGACCCTTTTAAACGCGCTAGATGAAGTTGCACACAAAGCCTTGTTGGCTGTATGTACATACACACAAATTTATGTAGACAAGCTATTTTTTTAAACTAGCACTTGATGATTTCAGAACAGTGGCAGTAAGGGCTAATATCCTTTGTGGCTGCCATTTGATATACAGGCCTGAAGGAGTATCAGAGAGCCTTCAAAACAAGTCAAATACAGTACTGTACAACATGAGAAAACAATCCAAGTGATATTTCTGGGGGACATCTGTGATAAAGTTTTGAAGGACAGACTTTTCAGATGATCTTAAGTCTAGATATTAGTTAGATGAAATTAAAGTGACATTTCTGGTCAGTATGCTCACAAAAGGCTAATAAACTGAAGTCTGTAAAAATTAATTCCATTAGTTTAAATAAAACAGTAACATTTGAATTCCTACTGACCATCAGTCCCACTGTGTGTCCCTGTGAACTTACAGGAATAATGTTTGGAGTTTGAACTGGAGTAGAACTGGCAGCTATATTTCCATCCAGTGACATAACTTCTTTTGTACAGTTTGCATCGTCTAATGATGGAGGTGCTAGAGCTTGTGGTGATTCAGTATTGCCAGGTTTTCTGGGGAGGAGGAGGAAAAAGAAAGATAAATTAGGAAAAGGCCTTTTTAAAAGGGAGTTAAAAAAACTGAGGAGACCTAGCTTTTCTTTTAGTTTATTACAGACCATATGAAGCACTTGATATACAACTAGTGTGTACAAAAACTGAAGTCTGCAGAAGAGTGGTGCCATCAAGACTCGTTTAAGCTACCAGTTTCAATCCATAAATTTATTTTGTCTTCTTATCAAAGGAGGGTTTGCAGGTCCAAAATAGGGTGCGCATACAGGCTGTCAAGTTAATTATCTTTCTAATGACTGTGAGCTTTAGTTAAGAAGCCCTGGCTTCTGCAAACACCAGCTGCAGAAAGCTGGTTAGTGTCTAAGTATTTAGAAGCGACAATACTACCTTCCAACAATTATTGGAAAAAACGGGACACTTTCACTCCTTTTTTCTTCCTCCAGAACAGCAGATTCCAATGCAAGGCATATACGATGTCCCTGGAATTAAAATGAGCTTGTTACAATCTTTAATTGAAAACAGTACAATTGTTTCATACATGTTCAGTGTGGCAGGTGAGCCTGCACAAGGAAATACTTTCTTTGATAGTAGTAAATACTGATAATCAATGCACTTGTGAACCATGAAGGAAATCCAAAGAGCTGTACTATAGCAAGACTTCCCAGATGTGACATTATTGGGGATTGTGCTCTTAATCATATCCCCTCACCTTTAAATAGACACTAAGAGAGCCCCGAGTTCCGTTTCAGAAAAATAATAGAACAGAAGGAAGGCTGAATAGGAAATCTGTAGTACATTTTTTCTAATTCCCAACTTCACAGACATAATAATTACTCTTGTGACTGCTAATTGGGTGACATGAAACATGAGAAGGAATGCATAGCCAGCAGGCCAGCCCCTGAACAGCTGGCAGTATTTGTTTTTAATTATGTAAAGCAGCTTTGTGTGGTGATTTAATCCCTTCACCAAACAGGCAGAGTTGCTTTATACACCAGTGAGAATTTATTCTCTAGCAGGCTTCACTGTAAGAGAGTTCTCTACACTACTATTTGCTCTAAAAAAAAAAAAAAGAAAAAGAAAAAAGAAAAAAAACACAAGAAAAAAAGCTTTATCACCCCTCTTAGCACTAAAAAAAATATATGATGAAAAGCAACTTGGAAGCACTTTTGTGAAAGAAAAATCTGGATTTTCAGAAGGTTGCTTTCCACTTAAAAAGTCCTACATAAAACCATTTACCTCATTTGCATGATCCATATAGACTTGTATTTCCTTCTTCAAACTTGGTTCACTTTCTCCTTTCAAAGTGAAGGATTTTCCTGATTTTTCAATCACACGAGTTATACCAGCTGTCTTGTGTATCTTTGCTCCTGCAGAAGAGAGTTTTAAATCTAATTTGTGTAAAGTATCAGTATCTATGAAATACAGATTTCTGCCATTACATTCTAGCAGAATGGGTCTTACTGAGTTAAGAATTATTTTAAGAATAAAACCACTGCTGGGTGAGCTCTGTGTTTAGCAGGAATAAAAAGCCACTTGAATTGGAACTGTGATATTAATGGAATGCCTTTGATGGCAACTGAAGATCACTAGTAAAATAGGTTGAATAATGCATTCATTACAATTTAAGAACTGCCTTTCCAAACTTTAATCAGAGACAAAATTAATATGTCTAACAGCATTGCCAAAAATTAGTTAAGTAGGATTTATTAGTATTTGCATATGGTTTAAAGACAGACTCCTGTTCTTCCAATACCTGTACTACTGTGGATCAGAGCTGTTATTTATGACCAAAAAAATTTTGGTGGGGACTTAAGTTATCTTTGGGTATGCATGTGGCAAATCACAAACTAGTTCACAAACTAGTTCACAGTGAGAAAACAGTCAGTGCATTCTAGCTTATCCAAGGTAGACCTGGAGAAGACAGCTGATCCCTTCCTCCAGTCAATGCTCTCAGTAATATTATTACCTCAGTAACAATAGAAAGCTTAAACCTTCTCATTTTAAGTAGGTAACTATCAAACACAGATAGAAGAGCTCACAAAAGAAAACAAGGTAGGGGTTAGTACCACCTTTGTAATATGCATTCCCTGAAGAAGGTTATCAATAAGGAACTAATGAATAAATTGACTTTTGGGTGCTAAAATTAAGGCCAAGTGGCAAAATCTCAAAATTCTAGTATTTTCTTCAGCCTGAAGTGTTCATTAGTATTTGGCAATATTTTAGTGCAACTTTGATAATATGATTTAACTATTAGCATAAATAGCAAAAATGGAGTACATACCATCATAAAAACAAACTTCAACATCTGCAGTGGGTAAATTTTCCATCAACATGCACTTGGCATATCTTGTATAGAAAGTAACTTTGGGGGTTTTTGTTCTCACCAACTGTACAAACTTGGCTGCATACTGGTATTTTTTCCAGTACTTTTCTAAAAAAAATTAAATAAATAAACCATCTATCAGAAAGTCATCAGATTAAACACTGTACCAACTCTGAAATTACTTAAACTATGTACTTTTTATTTTACTATTACCTAAAAATTGTGAGCAATATTTAAGTACTTTACAGAAGTATGTTGAAAGAAGATAAACTTATTTCCACTCAGTTTTCTGAAAGCACTTCTCTTCAATAGCTATTTCTCCAGTTAACATAGTTCAGAACCTCAGCAACACAGGAAAGTGCTGCAACTCCATAGAGTTTCCATATAAAATTGCTTCAACCTGCAGGCTTACACTTTCTTGTAAAGTTTCAAAATCAGTTTCCAGTTAAACTGTAGTTTGAATTTTATTCTGGAAGGACTTCTATCCTGACTATCTGAAAAGTAGTGTTTAAAAGCTAATATTAGTCTCAGAAGAGACATTTAAAAAGCACATCAATCATTTTCAGTTTAAAATAAACTTCATGTTACCTGGCAAGTTGTCAAAGTTATACATACAGATGTCTTCAGGAGGAGCAGGAGGTCTGTCATCAAGAAGGAAGCCTCTTCCTTCATTTGGGTGATAAACTGCAATCTACCCAAAAGAGTAGAAAAATTGTTTATAGTTGCAAGTTACTGCAGCACTCCCTACTTAACAGCTATGGAAATAAGTCACAATTTAGATAAATTATGGTAATTCATTTTAACAAGTGCTCTGTTCCTCTAAGTGATTATTGAACAGCAGCAGTTTTTAGCAATGCTTCACCTAAGTAACATCAAGCAAAGTCATAAGTCCAAATTTGCTCTGAAGTAGTTGCTTGCTACCTATACTGGTATGGCTGCACTATGGAAGAAAAGATGAATTTACGGCTGTGCATATTTAAACATTACTTTTTCAGCAAATAATCACTTACATGAAGATTAATAAAGAAAAAAAAACTTCAAAGAATAGGATGTTGTTAAGTACTTAATATGACAATACAGAAATCCAAAATTTACTCACCACATTTCCATCACAAGATATTCTGAGAACTTCTTTCACAAATTCTTGTGAATGGTGTTCTTTTAGAAATTCCATACATACTTCCCCATTATCTAGAATGCTCACCTAAAGCATTAAAAATACAGGTTAGATAAAACAACAAAAAACTTACCTTTTGGCAGGATGAGACAGCATTCTTCCAAACACTAAGAAAGCGGATTACTTGCAAAGTTATAAATGCTTCTTTCAGTAACTTTTGCTGTTAGTGCTGCTAGAACAGAATGCTCCAACATGACTGAAGGGTGTGAGCCTGGTGTGTCAGGGTTGGCTTCACGAGTAACAAAGCAAACTAAGAGCCAGGTGAGCCCTATTATGACCAGGACATAACAGTATTCCATACACAAAAACTATGATGCAGCCTATTAATATAACTTTATATCAGAGACCAACTTTTATGAAACAAGTGTTTCTGGTTTACCAAGTGATTTTAGAAAGATTCACACTATCTTTAAACTCTTTCAATTTTTAAGAACTGATACATACCACTGCATTTTTTGTTTTTTGCCTGATCGGTTTTAGCCTGTGAGCACTGAGAGGGGATACAATGCTTCGCAGTGTAGGTTTCTGATGCACTGGTTGTTCTTTGCCCCAGGCTTGGTTTTGTTCTGAAGTTGGCTGAAGACCACAGGCAGAAGATGGATGAATCTTCTCAGATTTGCAGAGAAGTCCAGAGGTATATTTCTTTGGGTTTCCCTGGTTTATAGAGTGTGGGCAGTCAAGGGATGCATCAGGACTCCTTATATCTTTTAAGGTGTTCCATGCATTTCTTGATGCATCTTGCTGTACACCCTGATGATACCGAAAACCTCCATGTGCATTACCGTTGCCAATTATGTCTGCAGGTGGTCTCAGCTGAACTGAAAGCAGCAAAAGAGTATGCTGTAGATTCAAGGAGTCACAGCAAGAAAAATGCTATTTTGTTTTTTAAAAGCTTTTCAAAATAACATTTTAGAAAGCCTAAATGAGTGGAGAATGTGATTTAACTTTCAATATCTAAATTGTTAGACTGTGACATCAGTACCTACCAATATCAGTGCTAATAAAATTCCAGTGCTAATTCCAGTGCTATTTAAAAATAACATGTTACGAGACTTCTGTTAAGGTAACCATTAATATATTCATAACCATGAACATATATCAAATCATTTTGCAAAAGCATTTATCAACAAAAGACTCAGATTTCAAATATGCACTTAAACAAGAACTAATCTGTTGAAAGACGGTTAACTTGCCATTCAGATAACCAATGGAACTAAGCTTCACTTCAGTTTTAAGCTTAGCAAACTGTAGTGTTTTAGCATCAACTGGAGATTTTAGTACTCAAAAGTTAATTTAATGCAAACTCTGAAGTCCACATTTTATTTCCACTGTCACTTGATAAAACAACCTGTTTCACATTTAATCTTCCTATAAATATCAAAACTAGGGCAGCAATTAAGCCTTTTATCAGCTTTCTGCCTCAAACAAGTAATGCACTCCTGCCATGATAGAGAACAGTTGAGAAGGGACCAAAAATTAAGTAGGATTATAGTTGAAATACTGCATATTCAGACCATATGTCATATGATTCCAATTCCTGGTAGACAGGAAGGGAAGGAGTCCAATAATATCAGAACAGAAAAGCCCAGAATTTGTGATTTAATTTTATGATTAAATTACATTATTTGCAAGTGATGTAATATGATGCATGGCAAAGAACACCTCCTTCCCTTCTGTGTCTTTTGTCCTTTCCTCCACCCCTCCTTCTGCAACCTCATCATCTTTCTCATTCACTGTGGCCCCATTTTCTCTTAAGGTTTATTTGCACAGTTAAATAAAAGGATCTGTTGAGTCACCTGCCAATCTTTTGTCATTTATACATGCTTAGAAGCATCTCAGGTCACAACTGAATAATTAAGGCAGATTCTATGATTGTATTTTCTTCTTTGTGCATTTGTTTTTTGCTAAAATTACTGAAAGACAGAAGAGTGACTGTTTTAGAAAGCTAAGCATTCAAATACAATGTACAATTTCATCATTCTTCTGAAGGCAGTTATATCCAGTTGATTATACTAACCCAGAAGCTCAGGATGAAGAGCATCTGCAAAACTATCTGAAATTAATTCCTATTTCAGGAAACTAAAATCTTATAGCTTAGTCCAAAAGAGAGAACAAATCAATGTTTTCAATGGCACATTTCTTGCTTAAGAGTGATTCCACACACGAGTGATGCTTGAAGTCATTGTGCCTCTTTCAATATCTGTGTCAACTTTTTTCAGTGCCACATTAGTTTAGGGTCTCCTGTGCTCTTCATTCATAAAAAAAGTCTGTGTCTACAGTAGCTTCTATTAACATCCAATCACTGTTATTTAGGATGCCATTATTATATTCCAGAAACAGTTATTTTGCCATATAGATATCCCTCTGTTACAGGTATGAAGTAGTAAAATTTAGAAAAAACACAGAAACATTTACAAATCACTACTCCAACTTGAATGCAAAAAATATATAGTCAATTAGTAACACATACCATTTGTTTGCATGCTTCCAAGCCACTGCTGCATTGTTTCAGTCTGGGACTTCTGCGCTAATAAACCAACATGGGGCTTCATTGGGCAGAGATAATTTGAGCTGCAAAATAGAAGTTACACGTGTAGTCAAGATTACATCGACACTTGCACAACAAAAGCTATGGTATTACAGCTGCAGAAACCACAATGTTTTTTACAATGTTTAAGAAAGGTGGAATTTTGTTGTTCTAGATGGCATGGAACATGCTTCTGTTTTCATGAGTAATGGTCGGCAAGTAAAGTATAACAAAAAACACTATTTCCATGAGTAATGAAAAGAAAAATTATTGGTAATCTTTAGTACAAATTTGAAGTCTGTTAGCACTCATTAGCTGATTGTTGGACATCACTTAAATAAGAAAAACTGTTGAGAATGCTGCCAGCAGTAGCTGTCCCGACTGAGGGATGGGGTCCATGATCTCAATGGATCTCACTTAGTATAATAATGAATATGCAGTTGAAATCTGTAGGCAGTCTTATTAACTAAAGTAATTTGAGTTTATATGAAATATAGTAAATTACAAGAATATATTTTAAAGATTTTTTCCAGCTTTTTAGGGTGTGATATGTAAATTGCCATAGTTAAACTTGATATTATTCTCATATTGAGGAATAAAGCATCTTTAATTTATTCTGGGTTAAGAGCATACACAGAACCAGTTACTACAGAATCACTGATCTGTTGTAAACTTGCACTAAGTTACCATGTGGTATTCTATCTCCACAGCCTGTCCTTTTACTTTATGATGGTCACCACATTAGCAGCAGCAAGGATTCAGTTATAACATAAACAAAGCAGAATATAATTTTCGCACTTAGCTTTTAGAGTCTTGCACTTGCGATTACTGTGAAAGCTAGCTATAGACACAAAGTGCTTTCCCTGTAATCGAGCACTTATAGAAGAAATAGCATAGTTCAGTTAATCCCCACTCTCATATTAATACTCCATCATATTTCCATATATTCCATCTCTGAAATCTTGGGGCATACCAGGAAGCATTACGTTAACATTTGTATAAATTGTTTATGTTTAATTCAAACATTTATCAAACTAGATGCAAAAAGAATGCATATGCTCATTGAACTTGTTGAACTGAGGCTTATGTCACACCTCTGAAGATGGTCAAGAAAGAAACCTTTTACTCCATTTACTCTTTCTACAGGGCAAAGTGCTCATTTGCATTCTTACTGAAGAGATTAGCAAAAAGAAAAATATGAAACCGTCAGCCAAAGTTGGCACTTGTTAACAAGGAAGAAAATGCAAGAACTAGCATATACAATAGTCCTTATATCTAAACAGGAAAATATTTTTTCATATCCCATTTATGAAAAAAATTAAAGCAATAAAACTTCTGAGTGTACACAGATTAAGTGCACCACAGAGAGCAGTTCTTGTTGTATAACACTACACAAAAAGCAAGATCAGGCCTCCAGCAACACAGAAAAAAAATCCTAGTGTCCCCTGTAAAGTTTAACACTTGAAGAGTTGGAAGGTATAAGCTGGGAAAGTCCACCAGTGTGAGGAGAGATGCCAGGATTTTCATCCACAGACTACAACTAAGGATAAAACTAAGTTTCAGGTGGTTATCTTCAAGTGTCATTTTCTTTTTGGCACAGTGTTACCAGTTTTTTAATCCATCACCTAATCTTGTACTTCAATAATTTGTTCTCTCCCTTTATCTGGTCTAGGGATAAAGCACAGTTAAAGTGAAAAAAAAATTCTATCACAGCAGCAAGTAAATACATTGGTAGGCATACTCTGAAGGCCTTCTTCCCTAATCCATGTCTCTTCTACATTTATTAGCAACAATCCCAACTGCAATTACCATAGGGAATGAAACACTCAACCTGCTGAGGAGGGAAATGAATAAGCAGCAGAGTATTATCAGGATGAAGAAACACTACAGTCAATTACCTCATATACTGCATTTATGAATTTTGGGATAGGGACAATGGGGAGGTAAACTTCTACATAGCTACAGCAACAATTACTACTGTCTATTTGGTATTCAAACTAAAACCGTAGAGACTTTTGGCATTTACTACAGCTTAGTTCTACAAGAATTATACATTTAATGAATAAAGCAGCTCTAAACTTCATCTTAGTAAAAAGAGATTCTTACTGTGGTTGATCTTTCACAGGTGGAGACATTTGTCCTTCAAAAGAACCAGAACTACTCGAAGTCTTCTCCTTAAATATTTCTCCCATATCAGCATAGCTGTTTACAGGTGAAAAGCATTCTGTGTTTTCCCTTGTTCCTACTCTAGGCTTGGAAAGCAGTTCCATAGAGTGACATCTCTCTGCAACATTTGATATTCCTCCAGTCTGACTATGGGATGTGCCAGACCTATCAGAAGAATGGGCTCTTCGGAGATAGCGTGAATGTGGCCTCTCTTCAACAAGCTGCATGGCTCTTCCCCTGCCAGGTAGGCCAGGTTCTTTTCCCTGAGCTCCCCACTGATTACAAGAACTGCTTCCATCTATGGATGAAGAGTTACTAGAATTCTTATTTTTAGGAAAAAAAGTAATTTTATTTGGGAGTGGCTGTCCAACTAATAACTTCTTCTTTTCCTTCAAGCAACCACTGGTACTGATGCTAGAAGAGCCTGTAAAAGTGGTAGAGATTGTAGCATTTCCACTGTCCATGGAATCCTCTGAAGTTCCCAAATCTTTACTCCGTGCAGAGTTGCACCGGGACATAAAAGGATGATCCAACACAGAAGAAAGACTCAAACGATCTGCTGGATTTTTTCGGAGTAATTTATGTATAAGGTCTTGTGCCTCTCTTGACAAAAAGGCTGGCATTTCATAATCTGCTAATACTACTTTATTCAGCGTGTTCTTGACCGTGTCAGTGTCAAAAGGTGGCTTTCCAATCAGAAGAGTGTAAAACATACAGCCCAAAGACCACACATCAGATTCAAGCCCATGTGGACTCCTTGTGGCTATCTCTGGAGAAATGTAATTAGGAGTTCCACACATTGTATAATGCTTTTCATGAGGCATTTTCAACTGAGTTGCTAGTCCAAAATCAGCAATTTTGACATTCATATTATTGGTGAGTAAGAGGTTGGAAAGGGTGAGGTCCCGATGCAATATTCCATGAGAATGAAGATACAGCATACCCGTGATAATCTGATGCAAGAAGTGTCGGGCTGTCAAAATACAAGAACAGATGTTTTAGGGGTATATTTGAAGTCGTAGTCATAAAAATACTAACTTTGAATTCTGCTGTTGGTCTTGCCTTTTTTTTTTTAAATAATGAAGATGTTACAAGGGTATTTAAGTGCCATGCTAACGAGATTAGAAATGACACTTTTTGCTTTGATGCAACTTTTAAACAATGCAGTACAACCATGTTCTAAAACAGTCCATAAAAGAATGTTCTGTAAACGCTGTAATCTGATTTGTTTCTTTGATAACGGAATAACTTCAGAAAGACTGGAAATATTTTGAACTGGCCTAAGCTTTTTCTAAAATTAACTTCTAGAGAATTTAAAAAGTGAAGTTGCTCCCCGTTTTCAAAAAGAGCAAATACATGAAATCAAGCAACTTCAGTATGTGCAGTTCATAAAATACGAGAGGCAGTTTGGATTTTTTTTTTTTTAATCATTAGCAAACTGGGAAGGCTGGCAGTGATTTCAACTTTTAGCTTTATCTTCTATTTTCATGATACTGGGATGGATTTTCTGCTCTAATATATTAGAAATTCAGGGACTACTCAAGAGTTTTAGCTTAGAGCAGGAATAACAAAACCTCACCCAGAATGAAACAGCATTGTTTATTATCATGCTGCAATTATAGCAATTGTAAGAATCATTCTTTCTAGAGCAAGCAATTTACAATCCTCTTCCTCTCTTAGGAGAGGTCAAAGACTGTGGAATAAAGAATATTAGTAGAAACCACTCCTCAAAGGAACAGACTTTTTATCCAAATCAATGGCTTAACAGCTTTCAAAATTAAGGCACCATCAGCTGAACTATTTCTGCTGCAGCAGATCTGGATTAAACAGATGATTTATTTTATTTTTTTAATTAACAGTATCCCTTTAAGCCAGTTCTGTGATCTAGGTTCAGAAAAATCTGTATATGTAGTAGTTTCATAGAATTAGATTAGAAATTGATAGAGAAGCAGGTAAACTGGAAGAACCTGTGCAAGTGGTGACCAGCACATAATTCTGAGAGCTGTAGGGGCAATAACCAGTGAATCCAGACTGGCTGGAACCAGAACAGTTTGCTTTTGGCTGTGCCCTAAAACACTGCACATAGTAACTTGCTTTGCTATCCCTTAATTTATTCTTTTTAAATTGTGCTGTTCTGTTTAGGGTTTCAGTGGTCTATGTTCTAACTGAAATTCTTTCACTCTTAACTGTAAGGACATGAAACGCTGGTAAGTTTGTAAATACGATTGTTTTATGCAAGACTTCTCAAAACACTATTCAGAAGACTAACAACCAATTTAAAGTTAAAGAATTACTCTGACAATCAACTCTCAACGTAAGACAGATTTTTTTTATTTTAGTTCAGTGATCTCCGTATGAAACTCAGAGCTAAAACCATACTAAGGCTTCTCCTCAGCTGTCAGTCCTTCAAAAATTCTAGACTGTGTGTCAAATTGGTTATTTCATTCGAGCATTTCTTGCCAACTCAGACCTTAAGAAGCTACATGTAAACAGTTAACTGCATTATTTTAATTTCCACACAGACCTCAAATTAGAGTAAATATTTCCAATTATACCATATAAGACAAATTAGAATCTGTAAGGTTTTCTAACTGGTGACATGTAACACAGTAATATTGAGGTGAAGAGGTACAATCTATAATACAAAGAACAAACCTCAGAATGAGAAGGTGCTAGTTTTCCCATAGGGAACGTCTCAGACTTAAACTACACTTTAACAAAGTAATCTGGTGTATAAAGGTAAGCTCTACCTTAAGATCACCAATATGTATTTTTTTAACCCCAAGTAGCACAAGCTGCTGTAAGTGGCTTAAGCAGAAACAAAAGTATATAGAAATTCAAGTGAATAGATGTAATCATAATTTATCTTTAGATTAATCTCAATATTATCGCTTATCACTAGATTATAAACTATACAAACTGTTTCAGAGCAACAGCAGTTGTAAATATTTTCACTAGAATTAAATGTTTATTGAATAAGCCAAAACATTGATGCAAAAAGACAGCTATGTAGAAAAAAGCTCACCTTCTTCTTCTGAAAAGGGTTTCTTTCTGTTCTTTATATATCTGCTCATTTCACCATTGTGACACATCTCAAGTATCAAGTACACATAGTTGCTATCTTCAAAGTAGTTATAAAGCTAGAACATAAGATAATGAAAGCGTTAAAATATTTTGCAGAATATATAGCAAGTCATGTATGCAGTCTTCTGCGCAGAAATATATGATTCTTACCTCAAGTATAGATGGATGCTTTAGCTGGCAATGTATTTTGACCTCATTTTGAACCCTCTGTACCATTCCAACTTTGTGCATGGCTTTTTTATCTATCTGAAAATGGACCACAGAATATTTTTCAAACATTGCAGCATTAATGAGGTACATGTTAGTTTCAAGTGAACTTGAAGCTTTAGATATTCAGTGTATGTTTGTTCAGAAACTCTTTTAAATATTAGTCAACTTTCACATAGCTTTACCAACTACATGCTTTTAATGCACAAGTACCTTACAAGAAGTGGAGGAACACACAATTGTTCAAAGCAGACTAGTGTGAACATATTTAATACCAACACTAATTAAAAAAATTCTCTTACATACTTAAACAGAGAAACCTAATTCTAATTTTGCCAGGCAGATATGCTAAATATGGTGAAAGTTAAAAAAAGGTAGTTAAATAAAAGTATTTTCACAAATTGTAAGACAACCTGGCAACAGATAGCTGTGAAAAACTAGTTTTATTCACAAAGAAATTGTTTTTCTAGGCAGTCAGGGAAGTTTTCAAGGCTAATACATATTAAAGGACAGCAAGCTCTTCCATGTGTTCAGGACCTCTCCAGCCAAATGGAATCCAAATCAAGTTTTTGTGACCACAGATTTCTTAATTAGAATTATGGGTCTGCCTGGCCAGCCAGGGTAGAGTATTTGAGCTCAATTTCTTTTAATAGCAACATGAACAACATTCCCATTAATTATTAATACAGTCTTTCTGTTTGTACCACACCTTTCAGGACACAGTCCTAATCTAAACACCAGTTACATATGAACGAGCAGCCCAGGCACTAATGTGGAACCGCTAAGCCCAGCCCCAGGTCCAGTCTCTCAGGGACACCACATTCCCCGGCTGGCTGCCTTACCATTTTGATAGCCACTTCCAGACCGGTTTTGAGGGATACTGCTCTGTAGACCCCAGCGAAGGAGCCTTTCCCCAGGAGGTTCCCCACCTTGAAGTCCTGCAAGGCGAACACAGAACCGCTGTCAGTCCCGGCCAGCTCCTCCCCAGCGCCGCACAAACCGGCAGGCGCCCCCGGGCCGTACCTGGACGGAGGTCTCGGCGGCGCGGCGGCGGGCGGCGGCGGGGCCCCGCGGGAGGCGCAGCCCCCGGCGCGGCATCCTTCTCCCCGCGCGGCGGCCGACAGGCACTGCCGCGGCCGCTGCCCGCGCCCGGGCGGCGCGGCCGCCTTCCCGCCGCCTCTCCCGCCGCTCCCGGGGGAGCCGAGAAGGCGGCGAAAAACCCGCCCTCGGCCGCCATGGCAGCGGCTGGGGAGCCGCCGCCGCCCGCCCGGCAGCCAGAAAGCGCCTCCTGCCTGTCACAGCGCGGCGGGGGGAGGAGCCGCGCAGCGCCTCACCGGCCGCCTCCCACAAACAAGCCACTTTGGGGGGGTGGGGGAGGGGGCGAGGCCCCCGCCTCGCCTCACCGCTCCCTCCCTCCTTCTCTCCCTCCGCCGACCCGGCGCCCGCCGCAGGCCCGGCCGGGGCCGCGCCGCCATTTGGCGGCGGGGGAAGGGGGGGAAGGGGGGTCTCGGCTCCGCACCTCGATTTTCTCGCCGATGCAGGTCGCCATGGCGGCGGCCGCCGCCGCCGCCGCCCTCCGCGTGTCCTCACTACGAGTCGTCCCCCGGTTCTCGGCGGCGGCTCCCCATCACGGCGCCCGCCTCCGCCCGCCTCGCCCCAGGCCTGCTCGCTGCCGGGCACGGCGGGGACTCCCCTCCCTTAGCACCTCCATTTTGAAAAATCGCGCCGTTAGCCCCCCCCCCCGCCCCAGGACGAGGCTGCGTCTGACGTAAACACGTCACGCAGACGCGCCCGTGGCGCCTAGAGTAGGTCGGGTGGACACTGCGCAGGCGCGAGGCGTCCTGTCCCGCAGCCGTTACAACGCGGGGGGGGGGCTGCGCATGCGCTGTAGGGGCTGGGTGTGGCGGTACCCTGCTGCGTGCTGGTGCCCTGCTGCGTGCCGGCGGTGCGGGGCTGTGGCGTAGGTTTCCTTACTGCCGAAAATAGCGCGTCGTGGTGGCGCTGCCCCATCTCAGGTATCTCTCCTCTGAGGAGGGAGAGTCTCCATGCTGTGTGTGGCCCATGAAGACCTCACTCCGTTGCTGTTGTCACGCTCGCTGGCCGTCCTAGTGGAAGCCCTCAGGCCTGGGCAATAGGCTGAGCTGAGCTGCAAAGTTTTGCTTCTCAGTGGTTCATGAATGACTATGAACTTTCCTAATAAAAGGAAAAAAAATTATCTTCACGTAGGTATCTTAACACTCAATAGAGAAGTTTTATTATTCCTCGGTTATTATTTTTAAATAACCAGGCTGCATTTTGGATGAACCCTCACAGAGCTTAAGGGCTTCCATTCAGCATCCTGTCTTACATATTAAGCACAAGGTGTAGTTCTTCTTTCTTACCTTCTCTGATACCAGATGATGTCTAGTAATAGAGCATGTTTGCCTCAGATGTATAGGCTAGAAACAAAAGGAGATGAGGCACAAGTGTGGCCTGGGCTGGGTGCCCAACCCTCCCCTATAGGAAGCACATGGGGAACAGCAGCTGCCTCCACCTGGCATGCGAGGAACCTGAATGCTGCACAGGAAGCTTGCCCAGAGCTAGCCAAGAGGAGCAGCTGACAACAGGGGTCTGTCTCAAATCACCCTCTCCCAGGCCTTCAGTTCACTGAAGGCAGAGGTCTAAGCTGGAGCTTTTGATCCTCAGTTCCCAATCTTTTCTTGAAGGTAGGTAGCTGTATGTCTTTTTTTTTTTTTTTTTCAAATATCTGAAAAAGCTTAGGCCAGTGAGGTTTTGTAGGCTGTCAGGTGGCATGGTGGAGTTGCTTCAGCCTGTGCAGTTTGTAGTAGACTATTGGGGTGCACACTGAGGAACCACCAGGCCTAGATTCAGTCCACTTTTCTGCTTGGGGAATCCGTTGGAGAGTTGTCTGATTTGGGGGCTCTAGGGCTAAACCAAGTGCTGAAATAGCAGCGAAACTTCAGCATGAACATAATGCAAGATGGTGACTAACTTCATGCTGTTAGAACACTGAACTGAGTGTGGTGATGCTTTGGGTCTGATGCCTACTTGGATAGTTTGTGTATTGCTTCCTACGAAATATAGAAATTAGTGAATGGAAACTTGAATACAAACATTAATTAAGACAAAAAGGAAGTTTTTTTTATATTGAAACACTACTGAAGTGCTGTGATTGAAAATGCTTTTTATAGAAGAAATAGTGCTTCTGGGAATGGGATACAATTTGTGATGCTCATCATCAGATTGTATTTCTCTTATAAAATGTAGGCATGATATTTTGACTTGAATTTATTAAGGGACATAATATAGATCATTTCAGCAGGTGCACCATTTTTTTTCATTCATGGAGGGTATGTGCACTCTGAAAAATAGTTAAAGTAGATTGAAACAGAAGGGGGAGCTGTCAACACATCGGGCAAAGAAGGGGCTCTGTACAGAAGTGTAGCTCTTCCAACCAGAGAGAGAAGGAGGACTCATGTTTTGCTCTTAATCAGAGCTGTTGAAGTGTTCTCTTTTTCCCACAGTCTGGGAGTGGAAAGATCACACAGTACTGTAATGATCTTGCATAGTGAAACATTTAGCAATAAGAACTCTTTTTTGACAGTTTTTTCTATTAAGGGGACAGGTCAATTAATCTCATACTTGTATTAATCTCGATTCTTTGTCATTAATAAGTGACTACCCTTAAAAAGAAGGTTTTGGCGGTTTTTATGATATCATTTAAGACATCATGAAGCCTTTTCCTCTAATTGTCTGTAACTTCTTTTCTCCAAAGACCTTAACAGTATATATACATTGTTTTTCTGGGCCTTCACTTCATGATGTATATAGCTGGAATAACGATGTCTCATAAGTATGGTAAAATGTTACTCATTGATCATTGCACATCTTCATTTGTATAGTCAAAACTAACATTCTTGCTGGCTTATAGTTTTCTTAGAAAGTCATCAAGGTCAAGTGGTTTTGAAAGTAGAACCAAAAGGATTTTAACTTACCAGTAATAGATGAGAATCTAAGATACAGAAGAGTAGTTGAAATTTATGGAACCATTTGTTTAGAAGGGGAATGGCACAGAAGGGAGAGCAGGCCTGGCATATATTGTTTCATAATTTAATTTTTGTTGTTTTCCATACTGTGAGGCTTTTCTTCATGTTATAATTTCTTCTGCTTTGGAGTAAAATGCTTTAAGTGGATCTGGGATTGTTCAGTAATACCATAACTCTTCCACCAGCACCCTTTTTCTCAGTTGCATTTCTAATCTCTCAGTGCTGCTTCCAGTTGCAAGCCATGCTTCTGCAGCCAAGTTCCACCTGAGTTTGTGACATTGTTCAAAGGTATTGCAACCCCTGCTTTGGACTGTTAGTCCCACTGATGGGAAATGCACCAAATTTACAGTGGTGGTTATTGTTGTAATTATTGTTAGAACATAGTCCAGCTTTTGTTTGAGTTGTCTTCTACCAAAACAAAAAGTGATGAGGGAAAAAAACATACAGGCAGAACTGAGAGACAAAGGCAGAGTAGCAGGTCTAATGCATTTGTGGGTTTAGTTCCTAGCTATATTGTTTTGTTTTATGAAAATTCTATTTCCAAACGGTTTTCTGCCTAAATAAGTTCTGAAACATGCATCTGATTGGATTTTGGAAAAAAAAGTGAAGAAAATCAGGAGTGAATCTCATTATAACACCTGTGTTTAGCATGCTATTCTTTATGACATAAATCTTTCTTTTACTTGAGGCATTGATGTGTTATAGGACAGGAGCACTCCTAAAGAGCAACTCTGGCTAGGGCAGGCTAGCATCCAGGGTACAAGGAGATGCACTGATTTAGTAGTTCACCTTCTCTTGTGTTTGCCAGCACGCAACTGTAAACTTAAACAGTTCCCTTACTGCCTGCCAACTCTCATTGTTGGAACAAAATATGGAGGTGGCTTGTAATCAAGCTGTGCTTTCCAGTTCAGAGAAAGAGGCTGCTTTGTAAGTTGCATGGAGTCATTCACTCCTTAATGGTTGTAAAATGCGTCTCTGTTAATTGTGGAAAAGCGTATGTGACAATTGGTGAGAATACTTAAATGTAAAAAGGAAGTTGTGTAGCTGATTAAACAAATCTGGTTTGTGGAACCGGGCAACATTGACAGTCATCACTGGTTTGCAATTTCATTTTTTGGCTCGATTTTTAACGTGAACAATCATGAGAAAAGCTGTGTGTATGAATTCATGTGTGAAAAGTATGCCTGGTATGTATTCATATTGGGGGCAACCTACATCACTAATCAACAGTGTACAACGTACCCTAGATGACATCATACAAAAGACAAAATTTGTAGGTAGAGGTAATGCCTTTTTGTATCAGCTACTGTAGTTGGGAAAGTATGCGTGCTTTAGGGCACAGGCACTGGTTTCTCTGAAGTTCAGTTGCATAGTGTGTAGCATATTTGGGGTTCATTGGTAGCCAGAAGGCTATAAATAGGAAGTCCTCTGAAGATGATCATGTTTCTTGCATAAGATTGGGAGGTAGATGTCGTTGTTTAATTTGGCTTTTTTTTCTTTTATGTTGCATAGTCCCCATTAAAAGGGGAGCCAGAGAGTCCTTGGATTTTCAGCAACTGGGTAACTCCTCCTCTGGTAATTGTTTAGCCAGTAACACGCCAGTTAAATGATGCTTACCACTGTCTGAATATAAAGAAACTTGAATCACTTGTCTGTTGCTGAGTTGAATTTATGACTACAGGGGTCAGCCTCTGCTGTCAGCAGAGGCAGAACTTAAAAGAAGAATTAGCAATGTAAGAAACCCCTTGCTAGCTCTTTTATCAAAGAACAAATATATATCTAATCTCATTCTTGTTGTGTAAGTGTTTAAAGAAATGTCAACTTGAATTCTTCTCAAAATAATTTTAATACAGTAATAGAAGTTCCTTTAAATAGGGCATGCAGGTCATCTTTCAATTTTATTGCATGAACAAAATGTGAAGATCTAGAGGGTCCTTTCATGAGTGAAGAATTCTATTTAGCAACATGAATCAAAAGAGGAATTGAATAGGAAGAAGTGTTGTTGAAAGCACAAGTAGAATACTTATAAATAGAACACAGAAATTGGGAGAAAGAGGGGAAGTCATCCTCCCTTCCTGCCATTCAGCTTCATGCAGGTGTCACTGTAACCTTCATAAGTCAGCGGAGCTCTTCCAGACCTTCCCTTGAGAGTAAGGGAATGACAACAGATTTTAGAGTAGAAAGTGAACAAGAACTGTTGTGACTGCAGCTTGCAGCAGCGGTGGTGGTTAAGGATTAGCCTGTGTTCAGAACACTGCATGTGTGTTGGGGCACGGTCTCTTACACCTAGTATAAGGCATTGAAAATGATTATTTTAAATCTGATGTCTTTTGTCTGCATTAGCTAATTTTACAAGGTCAGGTGCTTGACTTTGCTCTTGAAGTGCATCATTGGGTATCACAAATCATGCTAGTCAACTTCAGCTTTAAACAAAATGGCAGATGTGAAATGTCAGTAGGTTACAGAAGTATCGATGTGCGTAGAGTTCAGTCCTTTAATTAGCTTGTTCGTTCAGAACATCTCCTGGTATCTGATTTGTACTCATTAATTTACCTTAATTTACATTCGTACTGAGTCAGGAAAGCTGGTAGAAAGCTGGGTGGTAGAGGCCACTTACTAGTTCAGTGGTGTATCATTAGTAGAGACTGTAATGCTTTTGAGCTGCATGCGACTTCGGTGTCAGTTATTTTGTAGACTGATGGGCAGAGTATTCTCAGTACAGTATTGTAATAGTTTTGTACATGCAGTTTCTAGATGAGGTTCTTTTGTGCTATATTGTTGTCACGGAAAAACAAGAAAAAGGTGAAGCGTTCTTTGGCCTGCTCTGTTTCCCACAATCGGGTATATGCAAGTAGTGTCTTATGTCATGCAAACAGTATGGTCTAAGGTTGCTTTGTTCTGAGTTGTGTTGTTCTGTCCACTCATCAGTGGTGTTCAGTACTCATTTATAACTAATACTGTGTACGTGATGTAGTTGTATTTCTGTTTGTCATTTGAGACTGTAAGCATCCAGCAGTTAGACACTTTCCAGTGACATATCTGCTAGTCAAAATGTGAAGCTGATCAAGTTGAGCCTGGTTTTATTTCTGACACTAAGAATAGTAAAGATTCTGCTGGATCAGACCAAGAACAAACCTTTTATTTTAGCAAGCCTTTTTTATTTTAATTATCTTGATTAAAAATAGTTCTTTGACTTCTGGTTGTAACTCTTATTTGTATCAAACCATTTAAATATAAAATAATTGTTTGTAAAACCTGGAAGCAGTCAGTATATTTATAAAACTGTGTTAAAGAACACATGGATATACCTGTGGGGTTTATATAGGCAAGAATATGTGATTCCAAAATAAATGTTATACACTGACACTAGAACATGCTGAGGGAGTGCTTGACCACGGGGCACAGTTTACAAATGATCTGCCATCGTTCCTGTTCTGCATCTTTGCTTGTGTCTTGTCTACAAGGTTCATGATACTAGTAGTTTCTCACATTTAACATCTATATAGTTTTATTTCCTATTGCTACTTTTGACAAATGTAGAGAAGGGTTCTCGGATATATCTGCTGATGTGGTACATAATTATATGTGCTGTGAAAAAAAAAATCTCTGTTTACATTTCTCAGTATACATATTCTCCTATCAGTCTAGTCAACAAAAACTGAGTCTGTTTTTGACAAACATTCTTGGTGTATCCATGGTAAATGATGAATTGTGAGCATATAATGATCCATCAGTTGTGTCTTTTATTTGACAATTAGGACTAGATAAAAAACAATTACCTGGATTTATGCTTTTCTCCTTCAGTGACATTCAAGTGAGAATCAATCAACATGAAATGTCATTTCTTACAGATATTTTTTCTTATGTGATGGAGATTCATCTCTGATGTTATTCCAAGGTGAATTTGGCTCTTCATTGTGTAGAGCAAATCACATCCCACTAAACCTTTATCACAATAGGTCATTTTTGTCAAAGAAACCCAAAGCCAGGGACAGTTGGAGAGTTTGTATAAAAAAAAAAAAGTGATATTTTGAAGGCCCCTTTCTTTGGAAGAAGGAGGCAAAGTTTGAATAAGGCAGCTAATGGCTTCATAGATCTACTCCTCCCTACTTCTTCCTGTCACCTTCCCCCCGCCTTGCAATGCTGCTGCAAAGACTTGATTTCTTTAGCTAAGAAAATTAATGTTAAAGGATGCTTCCCATGTGTCTTTGTAATTTGAGCATCCTGGATGTTGTTAAATGAAAACAACATTTCCTATTCACTGATTTTTATTAACTGTGTTTATATAATGGCCTGCAAAGAACTTCCAGCCTCGTACAGTTCAGTCCTTTGCTGTTGCAGGCTATCACACCCAGTTTCATAAACTGTCCATGTTTCATCTTAAAAATATCTGAGATCTTGCAATTGTTGGAAAGACTGTTTCAGAACTCACTGTTCTGAAGGATTAAAATACTCTTTTCTATTTATATGCATTTGTAGTCAGTTTAAGCCTATTTATTCTTGCCCAATCATGCTTCAGCTTAAGTAACTCTTCTTTGTGCCTGCTGGATGCAGTAAATGCTAATAAAGTAAATTCTTAGGCCCTGAGTTCAAATGGTGTGGCACAACCTGCATCTCATGCATAAATGCCCTCTACCGTCTCATCTCCCCATCAGGGTGGCAATATCCAGACTAAAAGTTACTTGGCACGGGCCCTGATTTGGGATGTATCTCCCAGACTTTCATGCTAGTTCACCTGTTTATTTCCCTAGCTTCATGTGAATGCCAAGCTCTTTCTCTCATCTCCTCCATGGTCCCAGGTGATGTAAAAGACCTGGTGTGACCCATGCCTCCAGACTGGCAATGTTGATCACTTGGTGTCCAATACTGGTGGCAGCAGCTGGAGGCATCTTAGAGTACACAGATTACCAATGCCTCTGATTTTTCCCCACATGTTTATACCAAACATACTCTGGTGCCTCTGAGTCCCGTGCAGGGATTGTCCTTCTTCTGAGCTGGGGACAACAGAACCATCACTCACCTGAGAACTGGGATTATGCATGTAAAATGCCTGTTTTGGGGAACTGGTGATACAAGGTTGTTGCTGAGGCCTGGATTTGTGGTTCAGACCTACAGCAGTAGGCATGCTCTCGTCCTCTTAGCAAGCTGCTTCCCAAGACTAAAGTTGCAGCGGTATTTAAGGGAGCCTGGAGACAGAGTCAGTCCTTTCCAAACTGTATCTTGGAAGATATGTCTAGAGAAGAATTCTGGGCAGGAGGTTTCCCCATGTCGATTGTGACCAGTGTTTCCAGCTGGCATGTTGCTGCTGGGACAACAAGGGGAAAGGAGAAGCAAACTTTCTATACTGTGCAATGTCACTGTGATAGCAGCATTTCCATGCTGTGCTTTGCCGTTGTTTTGTATGGTGGATGGATTGAGCATCTGTTGCTGCTGCAAATACCTGCTGGAAAATGGAGGATATTTTTGAAAGGTGTAAAGGGGTGCTTTCCCAGGTTGCTTTAGTATACTTTATTATACCTACTCATTTCCAGGATGGTCTGTTTCTATCAGGGCCGCTGCAGTGACTGTGGGTTGTCCTTGTCAGTGTGCTTTACCTGGCATGCCTACGATAGGAAGGCTACTGGAGCTCACTGGAGAGTGCATGTGCATCTGGATGGCCTTTTTCTTTTCTACCTTGCCCTGGTAGAAGTCCACTGTTTCAGGCCAAACCTGGTGGTGGTTATAAAAGAGGCCCTTTCATCCATATCTCCTACTCTTCAGAGCAGAATGATATCCACCTTGCCGAGAGTGCCCAAGGAGGTTACTGTCCATGTTACTGTGCTGCAGGTGCCATGAGCAGAGGTACTCTAACTACATCATTTTCTATGCACAAGAGAAGGAAGAGCTTTGGTAGCATGTTTGTCTGGGAGGCCCACAGCTCTGCGATTCCATCTCCAGGAATCTCGTTTCCATGTTAAACATCTCAAGTGACAAAGACTCTCTCTTGCCTTTACCTAGGTGGTTAATTACCCTCAGTTCAAACGTATGTATTTATCCTACAATGACTGTATTTAATTTTGGCTTCAAGCCATTTAGTTTTGTACTTATTTATTGCTAAAATAAAAATCACTACCATCATCATGTTTTAACAAAAATGTCAGATGGTACTAGGTCTAATGCCTTTCAAAGGTCTAAGAATATAATGTTGCATTTGCTTTGTGGTAGAACTTCTGACTGAATTAAGGAGTACACCTCGTGTTTGGTGCCATTTCCATAACATTGTGGGTCTGGTATTTATGATTGTACCCTTTGACGCTTACACATCTTTGACTTTGGCCTGCACTGATGTCAGATTAATGCATACCTCAGGTCATTCCATTAGCCCTTTAAAAATATTGTTACAATATTAAGTTTTTAGTAGTTCTCTGAGACTTCCCCAAGTTTCGGTGACTTGGATGACTCCTTCAGTAATCTCTGTATTTGAGAGAATGAGGAGGTGAAGTTGTTTAGATAGTAACCTCTGAGGGTTTTTTCCTTCTTTTTTTTGTTTGAGAAAAGTGCCAATCTTTGTTCTTTATTTTACTCTATTTTAAGTCTGGAGCTGAAATTGATGCTCAGTTTCATTTTAGTAATAAATGAAAAATGTTTGAAAGCAATGGAAGTCCTTTGGACTGATATTTCCTAGGTGAGACAAATACACTGCTTGCAGTTTGTAGCAAGCACAATTTTTTTCAGTCCAGATTGTCATTTGAGTTAACCTAAAAACTGCCCAATTCTGTATGAATATTTTCAGGTTGATTGTTTTTCATGCTATCTTATTTCCCAGACTCAGAAGAAATACATGTCAGTAAATATATTAGAAACTACAGAAGATTTATTTTTTAATAGAAACATTGCACTTCACCATAATGGGTTGTACTCTACAGAAACTGTTTCTTTCAGATAATACTGATTGACTCTCTATTTATTTATTTAGTGCCAAGTGTTGTCAAAGAAGATTACTTGAAAAAGCTAAAGTTTTTTTGTTACAATACAGAGATGGTCAAGCTGACCCCTTGGATTTAGTGGAGATTTCCTGACTATTAATAGTATTCTGCTAGCTATTTTGCTCTTACCCAAAAACGCGTAGATCGTTTGGAGAATGACTCAGTGGTATCCTCCCTCACCCCTTGAAGAACTAGAAAAATAGCTGTGCTTTTGAAGGAACCTCATTTAGAAGACGTGGTAAAGTCTGAGTTCTTCATTACTATGGATTTCATTTTTTTTAGTTTACATAACCTCTCATGATTTTGTTTAATATGCAAGAATGCTAGAAATAACATGTTCAGCTGAGGTAGAGAGAAGAAGGAAAGGAAATAAACCACATAAAGCATCATTCTTTCTCTTAAGACAATTAAGGTGTGGCCCAGGAAGGTGCTGAATGGATACCTGTCCGGTTCTGCTTTGATGTGTTAACTTTATACTCTGAATGTTAGAATGAGTTATGCCTTAGCTTTGCAGCCGTATGCACAAGAGATTGCTGTGACCTGCCGGGGCGTGAGCTCATCAGCGGCGTGCTTGTGCAGGGAGCACATTTCAGCAGCACTGCATGCTGTGGAAGCAGAGAATGGCAAGCAAAGCGTGTGAGCCAGGACTTGTCCTACAGGTCGGTGTGCATTAGCAACACGATAAAGTAAATGCAGTTCTGCAAAATGCCTTCAATGGGAACCAGGTCACAAGTACTGTCAAGAAGAGGATTAAAAAAAAAAAAGTGTTTTCTGGTCTGCTTGCACTGCAGTGCATATTTTGTTTTCATATATAGCTGGACTGCTCTGTGAGGGAAAAGCCCCTTCCAGTTATTGTCTGAGTGACACCACACAGGCGATTATTCTTCCACTTCTTTTTTTCTGGGTGATAATGCTAGAAAAATTGGGCAGGGAATGTACTGATTTATTAGAAACTTAAAACTGAATCAGATCCAGGTAACGTTTGCAAATTTTTTTGTTGTGCATTTTTTACTGATTTATTTTATCTAAGGGAAAGTACATGATCGTGGAGGCTTGGATGCTTCTTTGTCTTTCACTAAAGAGAATTAGATGTTTCCACAAAGAATAACAAATTTTATCAAAAGAAAATTTTCTACTCTTTTGCAGCCCACTCACACAAATGCTTTCAGAATTAGCCTTTAAATAAGAGAACTGAGCTTTGCTTTCAGAGATGAGGAGCTTGCTCTTGTTGTTTAGAATCATCTGTCTGATGAAATCTTGAGCGGTGAAAAGCAAAGTTTCTGTCAGTAAGGTCTCATTAATTGATGATTGTTTGTCTGGCATTTCAAGAGTTTGATCTTTAACTTTGGAATGTGCTTGCTGAATGTTTATTGTTCAAAGTGGTCGGCAGTCTTTGCATTGTGCTTCTTACCTTAAACATAGTAATGTAATAATTGCAATAAATACATCTTTCAGAAGAGCAGGAAAAGGTCTTGACAGTTAGCTGTGTTATCTTAAAGGGCAACATAACAAAATTGGTGAGAACAAAACCTCTGTGTCTTGATTATGCTGAAGTTTGGAGCAAATCTCATTAAAAGTTTTGGTTTTGACAGTGCTTGATTTGGAGCATATGACTTGTTGCTTTTGGTTATTATCCATGACTTCAGTGTCTCCATATTTATTTTGATTTCTAAGTTATAAACTATCCAAAGAACTTAAAATGTCTTCCTGTGACCTAGAAGATGATCTGGGGCGGAGGGGGGAAGGCCTGTTAATTTCTGGTTTATGCAAGTGGCTGATTGTCCCTCCATTCCACCTCAAACTTTATCTATGTTTAGTTCAGCCTGCCAAAATGTCTAGCAAGGAATATTTCAGCATCAGTTTGTTGCAAATGCATTTTATTCATGTGAAGGCTTTCAACTCCACCTTCTTTGTCTTTCCATTTTGAGCATCCCACGGTCCAGAAGCTACCCTAGCCTCCAGTTCGTATGCAGGTGGAATTCTAGCTGTTTGTCTTCAGCTCTCTAACCCTTTTCACCTTGTCTTTCTACATCTTCTCTCTTGACAGATGAGTGGCTGGGTACACTGGAGTTGCCAATCCACAGATATGCATGTTGGCTGAAGGATATCCTCAGTGTGATTTAGTATCTGAGAATTCACTAGTCTGTTGTTTTTATCCTTGCTCAATGCAGCTTCATTCCCTGCCTCCAGATATACTGCCTAATAAATTTAATTAGATGTTCACTAGAGGTTTCCTTGGTCTTCCTTATGGAATATTCCATGCCAGCAGTGGGTGTAACTGCTAGTGTTGACAGCTAGTTTTATTTGCAAACGTAGACTGCTCCCTAAGGCGCAATTCCTTTGTTAATGTTGTTTCCAAGCCATATGGAATTACACAACAGTCGCTGGAGTAACTAATGTCTTATGTCATATTTTAATCCTTTCTCTAATCAGCATTTGTCCATATATATGTTCTCAGAACTCAAATAATTGCAGTTACCCATATACTGAGCTTACTGGAAGCAGATGAAGTTTGTATCTGCTTCATAGGATGAAAACAAACCACTGAATAGAAAACAGCTAGATTTTGAAGTAAACTTTAATGCCTCCGACAAGAAGAAAGGAACGTAGTAGGCAATGCTTTTGGTGATAAATGGAGCATACATATCTGAACAGTCTTTTCAAGTTCAAAACCAAACTAAAACTAAACGCGTGGGGTTTTTTTCTGCACCATCTTGACTGAAAATATATTAGAAGTGGGTGCTTAAACCATGCAATGTCTCTGAATCAAACATAAGACTTTGCTCTCCAATAGTAGAAATTGTAGTGGATTAAATTCGGCTGTAAACATGAGCAGCTGCAATTCCACTCCAATTAGAGAAGTTGTGTTGCTTTGTACGAGGGTTAAATTCGATTCCTTAGATTGTGGTTTAAAAATTTCAAAAATCATGAAGCTGCATTCTTCTATGACATTTGCAGCTCAATAATAATCAGCCTTACTTATGGTAAATGGGAGGAAAAATAGGAATTTCATTGAATAGTGTTACAGTTTTTTCCAGTAAAATACATGTACTGTCAGGTTGGGGGGGGGGGGGTCTGCATGTTCCAGTCTTGCAAATACTTTGACCAAATGGCTTCACATTTATCCACTATTCTTTCCCTGCATTTCAATAACACATGTTTAGTTTTTAGTAAAGCCTGAGGTTAGGCCTGTATTTCAGGATAAATTAACCTGTGTTGGACTTTGTGCTGATGTGGCTGAACTAGTACTTGAACAAGGCAGTTTAAAACTGGCATGAATAGCCTTACAATGTGACTGAAATTTGGATGTACATGAAGCAGTATGGTAGGCTTTACTTTGAAATTCCTTTCTTAAACAAAAGCCTATGCTCAGCTTTAATTACTGAGCTCTGAGTTCTCCTCCCTGATATTCTCTCTTACCCTTAAGAGACCAGACTGGTTTTCCTTGAGAACTTTCCATGGCATGTTTATGCCCATGATACTTTATTGCTTAAGGCTGTCAAACAATAATGTTGGTACAGTACAGTCTGTTTTTCCTTTCAGTAGCCCAAGTTTGCTCCCCCCCCCCTTTTTTTTTTTTAACTTTTTCCACTTCAGATTCCAGAATGACATTTCTCTCATAAGCATGCTCAGAGGCAATATGGAAACATGAATTTAGATGTTAGAATGTATGAGTTGTGAGAGACTGGGAGCTGTACAAGTATCTTGAGAGTCGTGTAGTTTTTGATGCTTTGCTCACACAGGGAAGGGCTATGAGACTTACTGGTCTGTCTCATGGTGAATTCTCCAGAGGGAAAGTGTGCATCAGTCAGAAAAGAGATCTCAAAACTTCTTCATCCCATAAGTGGCCCTGCCACTGACACGCTGATTAAAAAAAATACAGTAGGCCTTTTTCTCTTCTCACCTACCCTGGTTCTATACTAGTGAAAATCCATTAATTTCAATGAAGTAATTTTTTTTTTTAATTTGTATCTCCAAGAAACAAGTCAAATTTGTAAGCCATAGGATTCAGTTTACTCATCTGTAAAACTGACAACGTTTCCTCCTTAGATGGAGTGTGGGTGGAGGAGAGTTATTTGTAATGTAAGTGAAAAGAAAAATAGTTTGTGCAAATAATGATCATTTATGAAATACTAGCTATTGAATATATTCTGGTTTGAGTAAAATCCTTAGTGTGTCATAAAGCTTTGTTTCGATGACTAATGTATTTTATGGACATTCCAACTTTGAACTCTCCTATCGAGTTATTGGCCCTGCAGCAATGTCCCTAAGTCTGTGTTACACTGCTTGTATAAATGCTATCAAAGCAAGGTGGATATTCTGTTTTTGCTAATTATGTTGGACTATAATGCTAGCATTTGGCAGTCCAAAGATATTACTCAGTACAATTTCACCATTTATGCCAGCATAAGCTTTTTTCCCCCATATCTTTTGCACGTCTTAGTGATCTTACTGTATTTGTAACTTTGCATGGTATAGTCAGCCCATGGGTCTGTTGATATCAAGTGTGAGGTTAGTCACTGACTTACCACTAGAGCCAGGATGACATCATGTCTGTATTGTTATGGAAACAGTTGGGTCATTGGTATGTTTTGCTAATTTAACTAATACCTTGATTGTAAGTTTGTTGCTATTTGTTACTATATGGAACGTAGCACCAGATTTTGCAGCGTTCTTGAGCAGAACGTGAAACCAGCCTTTTGGTTCTGGGAAAGTTCTGTGTGTACCTCAGTCAGCCTCTCAGTGTGTTAGTCTTCTGTATTTGGACGCCTCCTCTTGATTTGACTTCCCCACTCCTGACTCTATTTTATTATTTGTTTGCAACCTACTGTATAAGGCCTTACATTAGTGGATATCAGTTCATGGTAGATGCGTTGACTATGGGTTCATCTCTGTGTCATTGCTGTAGAGCAAAAGCAACTTACTATTCCTGGTGAGGTATGGAATAGTTGCATTTCCCCTTTCTTCCCTGTTCCATCAAACTTCTCAATGGCACTCAAATGCCTCATGCATATTTCTGATTATCTTTGAAAACTCAATAACATTTCTGTTCTCTTGCTGTACAACAGTAAAGGATAGAGATTCTATATGAATTCAAGATCCAGTAGTGCTTAGCATTTTGCACGTGCATGGTTAGTCCCTGCAGAACTTAGCCTACATAGGCTTGCCGAAGAGGAGACTCATTCATAGTCCAGTTGGAAATTTGTAGCAGAGCTGGGGTCTGTATAGCTAGTTCTCACTATTATTAATAATAGCTGATGCCCCATTCCTTATAACAGTGATCAAATCTTTGTGTGCCAAACATTTTAAAAAGCTTTCAGTTGTTTCTTTTTTGTGTGTGTGTCCTCTGTGAACCAGCAAATATATTCTCACTATAATAAATTATCTCATGAGATTGTGAAGTCCATCATTTTCAAGAAAAGCAAAACACACATTGGTCAGGACCAGTGTACCTATTTTATTTTTTTCTTGAAGTGCTTGGGTAGACTAGATGACCTCTAAAATTTCTTTCCAGATGCATTTTCCTTGATTCTCTTGATTGTACAACACTAGTAATTACTAGTGCTATTGATAATTCACAAATAGAGGAAACTTTTGCAAGTTGAAATAAATTCTATGAGAAAGGCTTGTCTCACTATTCCAGCTGTTTCTTAAGAAGGCCTTGTTTGGTTTTATTTTCAAATAAATATATATTTTCAAAAAACGCACATACTCATGGGTTAGCACTTGCAGTGTGTCCCCTTACAAGTGGTCTTCTGTGTCGTAAGCTGATAAAACCTTAAAGCAACGTCTAGAAGACAGATCTTTTTGCACAGCAACACTGAAATTCAGATACTTGGAGCTTATAATCAATGTAAATAAAAATCTATCCTGTATTTCCTTAAACTGTTACATCAGAAATTTTGCTTGGCTCTGTTTGAAGTAATGTTTGTAAATCTTTAGTTGTAAATAGCACTTAGTTACTGGGCGAGCAGCTGGATTTGCAAAGAATTTGGATTCTTTGGGCAGTGAAATCTGCTGAGGTCATTCAGGTGGATTAGAAGAGCACCAAGAAAGGATACAGTAGGAGATTTGGAAGCTTGCTGAACAAAATATCCATTACATTGTAGTATGCATGACTGAAATCCCAGTAATAGATTTGTTCCTTTTTTTCAGTTCATATTTTACCATCAGGGCATGTGTCTGCCTCTTTGGCTTTCAAAATTGCATTATTGACATTATCCATGAAAACAAAATGTCACCTGAGGGTAAGGATATAAATCATACTTTTTTCCCATTGTTTACAAAGGATTTAGAGCAGTAGTTTAGCATATTAAGACAAATGACATTTCTCAATGCCCTTTTTGTGGCAGACAGGTCCCTATGGTTTATTTTCCTATGTGATATTGAAGGAAAGAAGACAGAATGCTTATCTAATGGCTTGTTACATAACCAAGAAGATGTAGCAAGAAGTTACCTGAAAAATCAGTTTCTATTTTCTGAGCTCAGTTAGTGTGTCTTGAATAAGCACCGTCATGGTAACTTAGCAAATTAGACTGTGGCTATGTATATTTCCTTGTGAGCAAGGACATGAAAACATGAAAATTGAAGTTGCAGGAAAGTTATTTGAAAAATTACTGTGGTCTTGAGCAACTTAGTGAATTTAGGCCTATTTTATACATGTAAAATAGTATTTATAAACACGTATTTCATGCTTTCTGTAATACGGAAGAAAATTAAACTGTCCCATAATAGACCAGGTCCCCCTTGAACATGTAAAGTCTTTATGTGCACTTCTAGATTCCTAAATCTAAAACTGTGATTTCTGTAAACACCAACTCTGCCTCATTTAGAAGGTAACTAAATCTCCAAATGTAGTGCTGTTTTGTTTTCAGACTCACAGTCCAGAACTGTTCTTGTGTGTGTACCCTAACACTATCTCAGTCTGGCAAAGCTGAGCAACTCAGTAACTAGCTCAAGCTTAAAACTGAGCTTAGTGGAGACACCAAATATTGTGCCTCTGCCTGTGTCCCTGAGTGGCTCCATCCAGCAGGCAGTCCTAAGAGTACACGCTGAGAAGATTTTGCTCTTCAGTAACTATAGATGCTACTTTCTTCTGCAAGGTGGCTGGAGATGTGCAGAGGGTGTCATCCTTTCAGCACTGGGAAGAAGAAAATTCCACCATTTGGAATTGCAGAGTAGGAAATTATGCATCCATTGTGTGTATGGAAAATGAGCTCCAGAACATAAATTTGGAGTTACGAGCTGACAAGAATAGATAATTATTTTTTGCCTAATGGCCAACTCTGTCTTGCTTTTTTGGTAATAAAGCCAGTCAAATAATAGGCTCTGCCCTTAAAAAAAGAAAAAAAAAAGTATGGATGGAAGGGCCTGCCTGAAAGAGGAAAAAATTGCAAGATGGGGCTTGTATTTCCTCTGCAATGTCACTTAAAGATTTTGGGGGGGACTCTAACAGCTTCTCAAATAAAATGTTCTGTGCTTTGCTTCTGACATGTTTTAATTGTGATGACTCCCCATTTAAAATGCACAAAGAGCTCAAAGGCTACCATTTTCATAAAGAAAATAATATTTCTGTGACTGGCTGCAGAATAGAAATATTAATTGGTGAAATCCTCTTGCCCATGACTAAACTGACAAGTGACTGACATCTGTCCCTTTTTGAATTGTCAATTGGTACTTGACAAACAAATTTAATGAGTTGTAAGAAATGACAGAATCCATATATTAACGTACTCCTGTTTGTTCCTAGCATCTGAAAATAGCCAGACTGTAGATGCTTAAGAAGGAGCTCGGGACTGAAGTCCAAAAGTTGTGTTTGAATTGAAGTGAAGGATGTTAGTGTACAAAGCCCTAAAATGCAGTTCTGTTCTGGAAAACGATTACAACAAGTTACATCAGACTCACTTTGTTAGAGTCTTAGGCTCAGACTTTGTGAATAATCACACCTGTGCTCACTCTGCATATTGCAAGCAGCACCACTGACGACAGTAGGATTAATCACAGTATCTTCATTTTATGTTCTGTGTAAATTTTTACAGAATCAGTCAGTGACCTCCATTTCAGCTGTGTGTGCCTTGTAACTACAAAGTTGTTGTTCTTTTGTGGTCATTAGCTTCACAAACCTCATTGATTTGAGAGTGAAACTGCATGGGGTTTTTTTATACATTAGGATAATAAGAAGCTCACTTTAGGCCTTTAGTTACACATGTGGAAAATCATTGCCTTCAAATGTGGGACTGAAAGAAAGCTGAGAGGTATTTAGGAAGCTGATGGTAGCAACTTGCAAGAAGTTGTAGAAGTCAGCTCCCTGTGAGATAGCTCTATGATAGATCTATGTAAGTAAAAAATCAGGAAAAAAATGTGTTACGGTGTTCTCTCATGTAGATCAACATTTAAAAAATGTATACAACATAATACTGACCTATGAAAAGTCCTCTTTGCTCCCATGTGTGCATGTGTCTGGAGATCGTTGTGCTATTTGTAAACTTTTTCTGAAAGCCTTTTCTTCAAGTTCCTATAGTTTTGGCACACTATATAGAGTGTGTTCAGAAGTTCCATGGCTCTTTGCCTAACGCCGTTCAGACATAGTTTCTACTTGATTTTAACATGTGATCCTGCTCTGAAAAGTATAAGTAAAAATGGAATTCTTTATTAAATTTTACCTGTTAACTTACTGAAAATGCTTGAGGCAAAAATTTGCATTTGCTGTCCTTTTTTTGTACTTGAAAGAGAGGGAAATGTAATTTTGTCTGCAGCTATTTACTTCTCTGTTTGTAAGTGCTTGGACTTTGTGTTTTCCCACTCCATCCTTCTTTAAATAACTGTCTTTGAGGTGTGGGATTATTTTTTTCCCCCAAACCCATTCTTGACTTTGAAACAAAAATAATGTCCTTTTGCCTCAGGTGGAAGATCTTAGCTCATTTATTGGGGAGCTGAAGATTGTATGGTTTAACAGTGTTGGTCAGAAGTAGAATTAAGAGTGCTGGAGAAGGAAGTTGTTGAAGGTCTTACATAAACAAGAGATGGTGCATGACTTGAGGAATAGTACTTTCATAGAAGGGAGTTTGATTTTACTTGAATTCAAACTCCCACTGTTACTGAGGAAATAAAGTTCAGATGATTATGTAGTAGAGTGAGAGAATTGTTCTTCTACAGAGTGTCCTGCTGCCCTGGGTGAGGAGCTATGGGAAGCTAGGATTAGGGTAGAAGGAAGTAGGGGAACCTTGAATCTTATTATTTGTGGGAATTATGAATAGGGTTTTAGGTGCATGTTAATCACATGTTTCTTTGTGGAAGCAGTTTTCTAGAGGGAAACCCTTTTATCAGAGCAGTAAGCAAAGGAATAACGATGTGTGTGCCTGCATGTGATGTGTGCCTGGCTGCAAGTGGGAGTGTGTGGGGAGATGCAGCGGGTGTTTGGAGGCTGGAGTGGAAGGGATGAGACACCACTGACTTGTCCTGGGCACTCTGCTTTCTTTTTTTTTGACCTTGACTTCTTCCGCTGCTTTAATTTTAAGGCCTAGGGATGTCACCCTGATAAGTTTTATCGGGTGTTTATGAATTACTTGATATCACAGGGAGTGCTTTTAAAAAAGTGGTGATGGGGGGGGAGTTTTCTATTAGAGCTGAACAACTTAGATGGAGCTTATGAACTAAATAACTGAGAGGGGAAAAAATGAAAAAAGTTATTGTGCAAAAAGGGAATATAATTCATGGACATATTAAGGAAAATTTACAGTTCAGAGTTAATTTCACCAACGTGTGAAATTGGTTGTTACTACTGTGTGGATGTATCTACTCATTTAGTTTCTTGTGTGCTGTGGGTGGCAACAGAAATATCTTTTTGGTCCCTGTGAGTAATTCTATTAGTTGGGAGCATGGAGGATTTTTTGAAGATTTTGTTTTCCTAGTATATTGTAGAATATGCAGCTGTTCACTCCAGACTTCAAACAGAAATTGTAGGGTAGATGTATGGAAATACCAGTTTCCTCCTCCCTCATCCTGTTTAAGTGAGCATCTGCTCGAACTTTCCAAAAACATTAGTCTCTAATACAGGCGGGAGGCTGTTTTTATTATATATTGGGATCACATGCGTATGGATTACACAAGCAACAGATGAGCTGGGTTGTTTATTCCTTGTAAATTAACACTCAAAAGGAACAAGATAATGCCACTGGTTTCTGAAATATCTGGTGAGCAGGTTGTTAACTCTTATATAAGAAGAACTTGCAGGATGAAGCTTATGTGATTATTATTTCTTCAGTGACTTTTCAAAGCAAAGATCTAGGAAAGCAGTCACAAATAGGATGATCTTTGCATCCCAAATCTCATGTTCGTCTCCACTTTCTATGGTAAAATTGCCATATAAGATCCATTAAGGATAATTTTAACTGTCTTGGTATTGTAGACAATGCACAGGTAGATGGAGGGAGTAGATAGGGGAAGACTTGCAACAAAGTCCTGGAGCACTTTGAAGTTTGTGGAAAGAGCAAGTAAAAGTAGGAAAGGTTATTTTTGGTTTAGAAAGGAAACTTCTGGGCCACATCTTCATGTAGAATTGTCAAAACAAATGTCTCCCATTTTGTTTTGAATATTTGGTTTGTGAAATTAGTTCTTGTGCTGGCTGCTGCCCTGCTCTACCAAAGGAAATGAAAGATTAGTCCCAGGATTTTTATGCAGGTGTCTCACGTTTCTGGTGTTGAGCATGGCTAAAGTCCCAGGAGTATAACTTGGCTCTCCCCAGCAGAAGGAGTTGTGCGACTTGAAGAAATCATTTAACCGTACCCTCCTTTTGAGGCAAAGTAATAGGGTGCATTTACCTTCATCTCTGCAATTTGCATAAAATGTCTTGGCATGATTTCTGTAGCCCCCCCAGAATGGGAAGGTGCATGCAACAGGTAAATGTCTTGACCGAAGAATGTTACCATTTCAGGGCTTACTCAGCATTTACAGGACTGTTAGATTATACTTCTCTGCAGCACTGAGAAACTTCAGTTACGTAATTCATTTGATGCCAAACATGATTGGAAAAACACACTCAGCTGAAGAAGTATTGTTCATTTTAGATTAGTTTTAAAATTATTCCTAAGAGACTCTGACTATGGGCATTCGCTTTTCATTTAAAATGGTCCATTGCAAATAGTGGGCCCTGTCTGTTATTTCATACTTTGCAGCATCTAAAATATAAGAATAGAGCTGAGTGAATGTGCAGGCAAGCAATGGGAATCTGTTTCAGTCAGCTCTTTTTCAACAGGCTTCAGGGTCTATGTTCAACCATTGAAAAGGCACAATCTCAATTTCATGTCTGTCCGAGCTCTTCTGTTGGCGCTGGTATATGTAGCTCTCTACAAGCAAACAGCTAAGGGCTGGCCTGGCATGCTTCAGTGCTTCAATTCTTTCTCTTTCTTCACTCCAGAATTCATTACCAGCAATAAAATAACCTTCCTGTACTCAAAACCAGAAAGGAAGAAATGGGCTTTTTTTTTTTTTTTCTGTTTTTTCATTGGGCCTAGATGTAAACATGAAATAAAATCAGTTTCTTTCTCCCTCCAAGATATCCAGTATTTTATTCAGTTATATCTGAAATGATCAATACCCAGTTTTGAAGTGATGAACATCGAATTCTCCTGCGTTGGCCTCCAGTTTAGAAGGAAATTGTTAATTACAAATTCCTGCAGAATCTGTTGCCATTTAGGAGGATGTGGAAGTATGAAGAGTAGCCATGGAATAGTGACTGCAACTGGATATACCTCTGCAAGTTGCTGACTGACTTCAGGATTAAATTGGAGGTGAAAGATTGTCTTGAAGGGAAGTTAAACGAAAAGCCCTGCCACCACCTTCTTTAGGAACTGGTACAGATACATTATAGACATAACAGCTGCAGGCTCAGAAGTCTTAAAATACTTAGGTTAATAAAACTGAGACCAGCAGTCCCTGATCTTTTCATTTTGCAGGTTGTTTTTGGAGAGAGCTTAGTGTGGGCTCCTCTCACTTCCCTAGTTTGTCCTTCCCAGAGTGTGAGGATGTGGGGAGTAAGAGCAGACATTTGCACAGTCCGTGCTTTGGGAACTGCTGGCCTGTGTGGCTGGATTTCTGTGAAATATTTATTCCTGGGTATCTTACTGCTGATATCCAAACTACGGGAAGCACTATAATATTTACAGTCCTAATCTTGTATGCTCTGAGTGCTTAGATAGTCCTTTAGGGATTTTGGTCTTTGTTTCTGTGACTGGTTAATTGTTCATAATACGCTGCTCAAAAGGGAGGAGAGGCAAGACACTGCTGAAGGATTAGACTGTTGTCCTGAAAAATTTTCGAGCAGGTATGGTTAGTTGTTTAAACTCCTTTTCTTTAAACTTCTACTTTTAAATGTTATTACTATAGCAAATAAAGCAGAGCAGAGAAACTGTTGTTTGGCTGGTGCTCAGGCAAAATGCAGAATAGGAGGATGCATAGTTGTCAAGTTATTTAGCAACTGGCTTGGATAATTTAGGACTTTTAAAAATCCCTGATGGAGATAGAGAAGCACTGTTGTGTTTTTCGTAATTTCCTGAGCAGTGGCAGCTACATTCAAAAGATGCTTGTAAAATAAGTAGCCTTGGGGAGCAAAATCACTGGTGACTTGATTCAAGGTGCTCCCGTTTCCCTCTAGTACCAAAAGGAGCAATGGAGTAATGTGAAAGGTAGTTTCAGGGATATACGGCAGGGCACTCAGGGTTTCTTACCTTCGTTGTTTATTATGTCTCGGCTGAGAATATTTTTATACTGAAGAGTTACCCCAGTTCAAATTATAGCAAAAATACATATGAGAGAGAAACTGGGATTTTTAGAACTCCTTCATCCATTTTATATGTTTTAGGGAGCTTTTAATTGTGTAAGGTCCCTCATAGCTAACACATAGTGAAGCATTTTCTTTTCCTGCAGACACTTCTCCCATCAAGCTCCCAGGAAGCTATGGCACCTTCCTGAGTACATGTGGATAAGGACATTTCCTGGAGAAATTTACAAGTAAAATACTCTTGACTAGTATTTAAAAAACATTGTATTTACTATTCAAAATGCAACTTTCTTCTTTGCTATTGAAAATGCTTCATTGCTATTGAAAATGCAGTTAACTTCTTAATATAAAAGGAAGCACACACTCCTCTTTGTAGGGAGAATAAAGTTAAGAGAGTTAATCTGAGAAAATAAAGGATAATATTTACTTGGAGTCATGGTAATGATCACTTGGACTCTCTTATTTCAGAAGCTCTGTCACAAACACAGTCTCTGGGAAGAAATTATTTTTATTCTGAAAGCAATTTTCTTCTCCCTAAAACTGTACTGAGTCAGCCCTTTGAGATGGTGTTAGGATATGGTACCAGAGAAGCTATTTTTTAGATGAAATTTAAGATCTAGTTCCTCACTGCATATTCTAGTATTCTGATGCAAATACCATTAGCATGACATCATGGCTACTTCCTGAATTCCCTGAGCAGTTTTGCCTGGTTACCTTCAACTTCTTTTTGTTCATTTAATTTTGCTAAAATAGTTGCTTCTCTTTTGCAGTATAATGGTAGAGTACTTTTGCTGATAGTGCTGATAGGCTCTTGCATCCTTGCACAGCCTGTAAATACTGGAGTGTCAACCAGCTAGCTGATTTACCAGCCTGAGTTGCTCAGATGATGAAGTAAGTAAAGGCAGTCTTTTTCCCCCATACGGATTTTTGTTGAGCCCATGGAGTTGATTTTCAGATTGCACGGTTTTCCTTACCTCCCCCATATATGTATGTATATATGTTTGGATGTGCTTGTATACACAAATATAAACAAACACACACACTTTTTTTTTTAAGGAAGGACCTTCCCTCCCCCCCCAAATCCCAAGCCTTACCTGTGAAATGAATGATATTTTACTTAGTTACATATTACTGAAATATTTTATTAGACTTTGTTTATTGAGATCCAAGAAGTATGGCAAGCCTGGACGAAATGCAGATTTTATGAAGCTCTTAACTAAAATTTACTAAGGAAGATGGATATAAAGATATGAAATATTGTTATGTTTTGGTACATTTGTATAGGTTATGTAGATAGCCTGCAGTCATTGTGTACTGGTAGAGTGCAGAGGGATTCCCATGGCATTGCTGATTAAGACACAAAATAAGAGCTCTTAGAGTAATACAGGCTGGACTGCTTGCTGCAAGACTGCTGCACCTCAGGATTTTTTCTTCTCGAAGAACCAGCAGTGCCTGAAGTACTGTATATGTTCTTAGGCAAACTTTGCTTTTGGCCTTAGGCAAGTCTTTTAGCCTGTCTTGTCGGAGCTGTGAAATTGGCATAATACCATCTGAAAAATTAACTCTGTATTTGTACAATAAGACACTGAATTGCACTGAAGGTGTTCCAAAAGCTAAAATTGTAACTAAGCATCTACCCTTTTCAAGCTTCTAGGAGCTTTTCTTCTGCAGTAATTCCTCATACTGTAGTACTTGGGCTCAGGACCTTACGGCAATGAATTTGTGACTCTTCTGTCTTAATACTTTCACTGTCTGAAACCATTTCCTCTTTTGCTGTTTTATCACTAACTGGCCTGTGTATGTTTTGCTCTTCTGTAGCTTTGCTTGTAGGCTGTTGCTGAGCAAGGTGCCCTTTTGCTGAGGCTGGCTGCCCTTGGGAGCCTCCAAGGGCTGCCTCTGCAGAAACCAGCTCTTTGCTGGCAGCCGTCAGTGGTGAGGCTTCTGCGATTCAGGGCACCGCCAAGTCCTCGCTTTGCGATGAAGAGCCCAAGCTCTCCCTTCCTGCAGTTCACAATATGTCTTTGCTTCTTCTCTCTCATTCCTGATACTATAAAATTCTCTGCACAATTATTCTGTCTTCAGATATATAGGAATCAGCTGAAGTATTATTACTAGGTAATATAAACATAACTACGAGCAGCTTATTTTTTGAGATACTTCCTTTCCACCTAAAAACAGCTTTTAGGGTTTTCTTTCCCATGAGGAGCATGGTAAAGTGCTTGATAGTTTGTAATCATGGTATATGCTTTGCAAGGCCATAGTGAAGATTTAACTTTTCTGATAGAAATTTTGCTTAGTGCATTTAATCTTGCTGTTAACATTGTTCTTCCTTTTCATCCTTATCTGTTACGTTGCTGGACACAAGTTCAATAGTAACTACATTCTTCTCTGAAAGAAGCTCCACTTCCATGGATTAGCAGTTCGTTAATCTGAGGAGAGTCCCAAATTTGGAGATAAAACGACGTAAACTATTGATGTAACAGAGTGAGGCCAGACCATCCAAATGTCATCAGCAGGAACCTTCCTGGAGACACAAACATATTAACTCTTATTTAAATTTGGATCAGAGGGCTTTTGTCAGTCTTTGCAGTTAAAGCAAATGATCTTATTGTTCATGGATAGGAGGATAAATTTTGTTTCCTTTCTGCTATCAGCTTAGATGTTTTTCCTCTCCCTACTTACATGTTTGGAGCACAGCTGCTGCTGGCTTATTTACTGTCACCATTTGGGTGACCTGAGGCTTTGCCTTATTGGAGTTTGAATCTAGGTTAAACTCTGCTTCAGCAGTTTGCCCTTGTTCCTTAATTTTTGGCAGTTCTGTAACCACTTTCTGTAAGACAGAAGTTGCAACCTGTGATTATCGCCACCTCCTCTCATCTCTGTGTACCTCTGGGGAGAGGCTGGCTCTGGCTTTTTTATCATGTTTTCGTCCCCCTCCCCACCGGAGGAGTACAGTTAGTTAGATGCCCTCAGCAATCCCAGCTCCAGGCTCAGCAAACACAGCTCCCTGGCCCCGCGCCTGCCCTAGTCCCTGGCCCCCTGGGGCCTCCTCTGCCTCCCTCCAGCTGGTTAGGCTCCTGCCCATGTCAGGGCCCAGAGCTGCGTGTGGTGCCTCACCGTGCCGTCTCTGCTTTCATCAGAGCCGCGAGATCTGTGGCCAGCGACCCTTGCCACGAGGGTGCAGTGGTGACTCGTGTTCAACTTGTAGCCCACCTCGACCTCCCCATGCTTTTGCACAGAGCTACTACTTGACTCGCTTCCCTCCAGCAGGTGACACTGCCCCCGTTTGAGGCCCCCTGCAACCCGACTCCAGCCCTTTGTCCAGGCTCTGGAGGAGGATGTTAGATAGGACAGATCCGTGAGGAATGCGTGGTTAAACTTCAAGCTGCTGGCCTCTTGAGCCCGCTCTTCTGCTTCTGAGTTGCTTAAGAAGTAAATTATTAAAGACATTACTCTTTATGGGGAAACAGTCGGAGACATAATCTAAGCGACAGCTTGTAGAAATCACAGCACAGTTAAAAGCACTTAAAATGTATTGCTTCAACAATGTACAGCAAGTTTTAATACATGATAATTTTTCACTGTTTTTTCAGAATCATGTCAGAGAGTTGTGGTGGATTTTATGCTACATCAACTCAAGCCTTCCCTGAACTGTGAGTTAGACTTGACTTCTTGCTGCATCTTACTGTACTGCTTTCAGTTCAGAGCAAAAAAGACAGGGATGTAACAGCCCAAGAACTTGTGCTGGAGAGTAACAGAGCTTTACTGGTAAGTGAAAAAAAAGAGCATGCTTGTTCCTGAGTGTGTTAATTTTTCCTTAAAACAACAAATAAATAAACTTATATCATGTCCAGTGTAGCCCTGAGGTACCTGGGATATCCAAGTCTTGCACAGTTCATCAGAAATTTAAAATGAGCACACTTACCATTCACAGATCAAGGTGTACTGCCAGGAAACTAACATTAATTAGGAACAGAATTTGAGCAGTTAGTGTTAAAACCTTTTGGCACTAGTAAGTAATCTATTATCATGGTTAGTATCTCCATCTAAAACCCCTCCCCTCCCATTCTCAGTCTTAAGTACCTACTACTTTGGTTGTTAGTATTGAAAATCATATTCAGGTTTTATAGAAAAAAGTACAATTCAGTCTCAAAAACTGAATTATTTGCCAAAATATGTATGCAAAATGCATGTAAGTCAAGCTCTTTAGCTGTGAAGAAATCTGGACCCAGAATTCATGTAAAATGAATACAGTAGTTTCTGTTTGTGAGTCTCAGCTGGTGTGTTCTGCCCTGCCAGGGATACATTCTCATGTGGCACTGGCTTAAAACTACTGAATGGCACATGTGAGATCTTGGTCCTACTGCTGCTGCAAGACTTGCTTGTTCCACAAAGTCCTTCGTTAATGGCAACATCTGTGTTTGTACTGTGTTTGAAACTGATTCTCAGCTATGGCGTTTCCCAAGTGGTCCAAGATACAGAATTATAGTTTGAACTTGTTCATGTGTTACAACAAATCATTCAGTTAAAGATGAGTTCCTTGAAACTTGATAACTTGGCCTTACAAAATGTGTAAGTGTGATTTCAGATGTGAGAATGACAGAAGTTGCAACATTTGGGCTCCAACTGGGGGAGAAAAAAGAATCACAATATTAATAGATCATTTATCTAGTGGAGTTTGTCATTAGAAAAGAGGCAGCAGCTGACTGGGACGAAGAGAAAAATGAGGTAAACCAGACACTGTATCTGACTGAAGCAGGATATGGTGAGCTGAAAATGTGCATTTCTTATGTGTGCTGTTCTGCACAAACATGTACATTACATGAATTCAGGAAATCAGACAAAGCTTAAGAACAGCAATGTAAAAATTAGGTCTCAGGTGGTCATTTATGGTTCAAGTAGCAGGTTTATATATTTATTATAATTATACACAACCTTGACAATCTATATTGCCATTCAAAAATAAATTGAAGTATTGTCAATTTGCACATGATCTGTCACTAATAAAGATCCCATTTACATACATAGTGAACATTTTGCATACGTAAACACTGCTTTATTTCTAACACTCCTACCTCTTCCCCTCTCCCCATCTTGTAGAGATATGTTTAGAATATGTAAACAAACTACTCCAAATATGCAACATTCAGTGACTACCACCTTCTTTATTAATTAAATGCAACTATTATTTCAGCACTTTCTATAGGTGGCTGGTGGTTCTAGCTCTTAACTGCATGTTGTTTAAAATAATTCTTTACATACCGTGTTGTAGCAACTCCTGCTTTTCATTCTTATCTCCTTCTGAACAGGAAGATGAAAAATGGAGTTTAATGACTGTATCAGGTTACGTCACGTAAGCAAAACCCTGGGTTAGGATTCTGTAGATAGTGCTCACAGCCATATTCAGTTGTTTTCACTGGTTATTTACATGTTTAATTGGTGGTTGCAGTCTTCAAATTTCAACTGCAGAGAACTAAAAATTCAGGTAAATCTGATACACTAGAGAAATTGTGTAGAACTTGAGTCTGTGTTTACACTCCAAATGTTATATCTTGTGGGCTGAAATAAAAATTCACACGGCATAAAATATTTCTACTACCTGTCTTGATAGCGCTCTTCTGTCCTTCTAGTGCCTGAAACCCATTCTAGAAAATTTAGTGTAATGAAAAAAGTTAAGAGGTAGCATAATATTCTTCCAGCCAATTAAAGAAAATTCACTGTAAGTAGCAGCTATGTAGGCTTCCTTGGTGTTTCCAGACATTATCTTGATTCCCCAAGTAAAGTGTGTACCTGGACTTCGGTTTACAGGGCTCATGGAAGGCAGACTATTAAGTTATTACAGGGTGGTAACACAAAAATCAAAGCCCTGTTTTGAGAAAAGTGGTTCATGGTAAAACTAATCTAGGGGAGTTAAGTTTAGATTCTCCTTCCATAGCAGCTAAGCTAGCTGCTTTGAACCAGCAGGTTCAGCATATTGCTAAAATGGTTTCAGGTTTTTGAAAGCCAGCATCAGGTAATCACATGGCATAGATAGATAGATAGAACTTTAAGATGTGCAGACTCCAAGGGGTTTTTTTTTTAGGACCGTATATTGCTAACAATTCTGTGTCAAAAAATACTTAGGAAGAAAGTCTCCTGCCAGCTCTTTGCCTGTTTTCTGCAATAAGTTTAAACTTAATCCCCACAGGGAGCAACCTCACTTTAATATGGAATATCTGAGATGAGTTAATAAAAAAACAGGAAGAAGCTATAGCAGAGGATGGAACACTGAGATGTTTCATGAAATATTAACTAACTTCAAATACTGGAGAATATAAAGGAATCTTATTTATATCTACAACCAGTGGTTGGATGCTTAGATTAAGAGCTCTTCTACTTTTAAGTAAGTGAAACAACCAACAACTTCATACTGCGCACTGAAGTAAGGTCAGCCATGGTACCCTCTGAATGAAACAAAGCGATAGAGTTCTGTAGTGTGAAGTCTGCGTGCTTCAAGGGTAGTACCACGGGAACTGCAGTTCCTCTCAGGCCCCTGCCGTACCAGACGGAGAAGAAAGTTCCTTCTCCCTCACTCTACCAACTTGTCTTATGAAGCCTTACTTGTATTACAAGTTAGGTGCTTCACCCAAATGGCTTGGATCCTAAATCCTCCAGCTTCCTTCTGTAAGTTTTGCAAGCATGCCCCAAAGGTAGCATCCTTGTTTTACTGTTTAAATACTGCCTGAAGCAAAGGGAGAGGATTTTCCATTCCAGCTGTCATATATTACCAAACAAGTGACCAACAAGAAAAGCAGCTGTACTGTTACTTTAGAGCATAGTTCCCTTACAGCTGTCCCTGCAAAGAAGAATATATGTCTGTTTATATCTTCAGCATCTGAACAAAATTGAAATAAAATCCTGAACTTGATCTTTAAAACATGGTATAATATGTGGAAAAGAAGTTGAGTCAGTTTTTAAACTTAGCTGCTACTAGTTGTTTTAGTAAAGCCAATCTGTTTCTTGAATAATGAATGCTCATTCATGAATGCTTAAGAAGGAAGAGAATCACTGCCTTTTAAAGGAAAAAAGAAATATCTTACAGATAAAAATAAAAGGAAATAATGGTTTAGTTACAAAACAGCACAAGTATCTAAACTCAGGAACTGATTTAACAAAGCCCTTTTTTTAAATAAAACTGCATTGTGTTTACTAAGATGGTATTGCTTCATCTTTCTCTTTTTAGGAGATAGAGGGAACATTTTCAAACAGATTAGAAATGCATCTTGCATTCAGAAGAAAGTATTAAGAAGTAAGATGTTAGCACCTAGTAGCCATTTTGAAAATACAAATTGTAATGTAGCATACTACTGTTGGTACCCTAGCAAAACTTTTGATTTTGTACTCTAAAATATTCATTCTGGTGCTGCCAAGGTGGCCACAATATAATTTGTTTCTTGAGCCTGACAAGCAAGACTTCACCCTCAAGTTGTGCATAGTTACTGTAAGTAGTTGATAATTGTAGATGTGTCATATTAAAATTTTCCTCTTTGCAGCAGAGGACAAGGACATGTTAATGTGACACTCAAACAACAATTTTGCCCTTACATGTGGCATTCTCAACCTGTTCTGTGTAACATTCATCTTCCCCAGGGATCTAGAGACAGAGCAGGTGCACAGCCAAAAGTGCTGTTCTGCTGCTTGTCTTAACCCTATCTGCTTTTAAGACTGACATATTAAGCAGCTGTAGAATTATTTTGGCCTTATACATAAAAATTGCCTCCAACAGTTGTAATGTAATATTGAGCATTTAATGACTGAGAACAGAAGCGAGATTTTTCTTACGTATGACCGTTTAGCTATGGGAGAGATTGCACCAGAGCTTTCTTCCACTGAATGAGCTTTTCCCCTGTCACGTATCAAGAAGGAAGTCTACTGGACTTAAGTTAATATTTAAGTGTGTTTTAAGACTCCAGTATTTTATAATGGTAGTCATTACACTATTGTGGTAAAGCCATTAGGATACTTGTAATGTTAAAGCCTATGTGACTGGAACTTGTTTCATCACATGCTGACTTAAACTAAGAACAACTGACAAAACTAGTCACCGCTTCGTTGCCTAAGATGCGCAACTACAGCAGCATTTAAGACAGAGGTTGCAGAGTAGCTGCAGCTCACTTCAAGGTTACACAGTCGTTCAAGGGATTTAAATATGTAAACTCAGGGTGCCAGACCACCCACAATTGATTTTGTAGTGGGGCATAAAAGCAAAGTCACCTATATCAGTCACAAGGATCCAGTTCTAGCACTTGAGCTGGTTTAGCAGGTGTATAGACAGTTGTAACTGATGCTTCCTTTCCTGTGAAGTTATTGGAGAGCACAGTTCACCTCCATCCCATACAGCCTGGGCCCCAGCTGCTCTCCTCACAGCATAAGTACTAGGGGAATGGCAGGACATGGTAAAGTTAAAATAGCTGCCAAAGCTGGAAGTAAGAGCATTTGATACTTTGCTCATTTACAACAGCGGCAAGCTTTCCCCTGTGAGAACTGCTGCTGGAACCACTATTTGACTAATGCCTTTCTAATGCATTTCCAAAATGGAGTTCAAATCATTAAAATGTTACAGTGCAACTAATCTCAGTCCAGTATGCTGACTTGACTATTAAACCACTTTCCACAGTTAGAGTAGCCTACTCTTGTTCTGGTAATGAGCATGGGTGGTTTGTGTGTTTAAGTCAAGAGAAAATGGACCTGCTTCAGAAAGTGCTACAGTTCCTCCATGACTGACATAAGCATATGAACTCAGATTTGGGCAAAGTAAACAGACAGAAAGTTGAGTGAGTCACTTTTGAATACACTGTATTATAGACACTTCCATTAGATCAAGTGAATGACCAAAGATAATTGATAAGCTATAGAAGCTTATCAAACAGATTTCTTATTTTGTTGTTGGAGCTAACAATTAATACGCAGTTTGTGATCTGCTGTTTAGATCCTTGATCCAAAAGGATTGTGCCAAATACCATGGCTTAAACAAGCACTCAATCAGTATTTGTTTCAAGTTTGCAACAAACATCATTTAAGCAACCTCAGAATTAAGTGTTCTATCAGCCAGGTTATATAAGCAGTTTCTGCTGTTTCTCCTCCTCAGCATAAGATGCGATCAAGATACAGACTTCATTCAAAATGAAATGAGCAGTAAGTAGTAATATGTGCAATAAGACATTTTCAAGGGAAACCTATGCAACAGTCCTTGTATATTCTACCACTTCATACTATTAGCATCATCCTATCATAAGCACAGTACATTATGTACAGCAATGTCCAATGAGACCATTCACCTAACTTCAGCAAATGGCAGAGCCATTATGCTAGTATTTTATAACTAAGATTAAATGTTAGTGGTATGGGGAACCTGAAAGAAAAGTTTAAGCTTGTATTATCAGTTTATATGAAAAAGACACCATACAATTCTCATGGTACATCAACAAGATGGACTAGTATGCCAACTAACCTCTATTTTAATATTTAAATTATAACAATACAATAACTAGAAAAGGTCAGTGCTTCAAGTGACAGTTTGCCACTTCAATTCCAATATTTTTCCAAAATAAAGATGCAATTAGATCTACACTTGAGCATCAGTAGTGCAATACAGTATCCTTTCCTGAATAAAGGAGCTGAGGTTTATCCACAATAAAAGCTTTAAATAAGGTAGATTGTTGTTGCCATTTATATATCAATTCTGTATGTTTGATATAAAATATATTGGGAAAGCTTGAACTGACTTATACAATCTACATTTGGCTAAAGCTCCACATAAGCAGCATCAGTGGAAATGAACAGAGATGTACTTAATATAAAACACTTTCAAAAAACTACTGCAACAACAAATGACAGAAAGTTGGCTAAGAATAACTGAACATTTGAGGTGTGTACTAGACAAAAAGAATGGACCCTGTGGTTACTTGCACTATTTTAATTAAGTGAAAGAAATGTAAGATTTAGTCCACTTCCATTTCTCCAGATGGTTTGGTCTGCTGGGAGTTATCCTTTGCTGGATCTGGTTTTGTTTCAGCACCGCTCTGTCCATTCACTGGTCCATTGTGTTCACCATTAGCTTTCGCCTGCCCATCGTTAGGAGGTTCTACCTTTGGTTTGGGCTTGTACACAATAGGATTACAGAAGCTATCCAATTCCTAGTTGTATTAGAAGTGAGAAAACAAGCAAGTTCATTTAGTGGCACAGTAATCACATAAAACTAGACTTTTTCAAATCTGCTTTGTGTTCATAATCACCTGTATTGTAATTCCCAAAGACTATGCTTCTTGATTCTAATCAAATCTAGACACTTAAAGAGGCTTCCGCTAGCTAAAAAGCTTTTGATTTGTTAAAAGCCTATGGTAACCAGTAACTGTAAACTGCTGTAACTCAGGGTATTAAAAGAGTTATTCAGAGGTACTGCTCTATTACTGCAGAGATAGTCAAGAGCTAGGACTGACTATCACTAGAAATGCCTTCCCTTTCCATGGCTCTCACAGCTGTTTAAGTCTCTGAAGGTATAATATCCTAGCTTAATACAAGGCCAAAAGCTTATTAATTTCAGGAAGAAAAACTATCAGAATGCTACATGTAAAATGATGCTTTTTTACCTTGGATTTCGCCAACATTTCTGCCACTTTGACGACTGGATCCTGAGTTAAACTTAGTTTATTCTGGGCATTCATTTTGCTGTTTAACCAATTCATAGCCTCACTAATGTATTTTTCAACTTTTTCCATCTCAGCAGGATCTAGGTGATCATATTTTTCATCCTATGGAGAGACATGTTTATAAAAAAATTAATTGGTATATGCTTCTCACCTAATTAAGAACTTCATGGACAGAGTAACACAGCTACAGTCCACTAGAAATAAGTGTTCTAACAAGTGAAGAATGACTGTAGAACACAACAGACATGGGGAATTATTTTTAGAAATATTTGAAGTTTTGATCTTAAGGGCACATCGCAAAAGCACAAGTTAATGTTGAAGTTGCAAAAAGGCATCTGAGACTTACTGTAGTTGAGTAATTCTAACATCAGTAGATATCTTGTAAATTATAGAAATAATGGCAACAGCCATCACTTGAAATATCCACGGCAATTTCTAGTGGTACCAGTTGGTGTAAAAAAGAACATGGCTATATGTTTAACTCATGTGTTTTGAGCAAGAAACCTTTTTGGCTAGCACTCCAAAACAATTTGAGAAGTTTGCAGGAGCTTAAGACCAACAGCCATTTTCAAACAGCTTGTTACTCCCATAGGATTTTTTAAACACATTAAAAAAGCCACAACCAGCCTCAAACACCCAAAATAGTTCCTCTCCTAAATGATTTGTTTCTACCTTATTTTTATATGCTTCTACTGCTTTCATAAGGAGCTGAATCTTCTTTCCCAGTTCATTTAAAGCTTTTGGTCTCTCTTCATGTTCCATGTATCTTTCCTGAATAGGCTGTCCAAATTTCTGCAAACACAAGCACAAAGATCTTGACAAAATACAAGTTTAGTTTAGACTAGTTCTAGGAACACACTGTAGCATCAGACCAAAGCCTGCCTTCTCCTCCTTTTCCTCACCCATTCCAGAGCTTAGTCTTTGTACTGTGCTTTAGTACAACAAGAAATAGCCCAGAAATTTAAATGCAGGAATAGCACTCTGCCTCTACTTGGCTTATTATTTTCCAGTTATCTTCAGAAAAAAAAAAAAAAAAAAAAAGGTCTAGGACACACAGCTGGAAGAGAAGCAAGACAATCTTAGAGTAGCTGATAGGAAATTTTTAGTTTTTTTTTTTTCCTTTCCCCTTCCTCCTGCTGGTATCCAGGTAAGAAGCCAGTTGCTAGGATCTGTAATGCTGTTCCATCAATCATCACTCCCCCAAAGGAAGCCTGATTTGAGACAAAAATAGAGCTCAAGAGCTAGAGATACATACTTAAAGATCATTACAAACTGAGCAGTCATTCATCAGAGCTCACATCTGCCCATGAGATTACTCAAAGGTTCTTGTTTTTGGTAGTTACTAATCAAACAAAATGAAAGCTACTGTTAAAGCACTCTTCAGCCTTTACCTTTAAGTATTAGGCCAAAAATTCAGTTTTATAACTGTAGAATACCACTGAAAGTTGGAATTAGGTTAAGTCTACAGACAACTGCTGTCAAAACATTTCAGCTATGTTATTTTTTTATAATGCTGAAACAGGAAAAATCAGAGCATAAGTTTTGAAGTGTAATTCTGAAGACCTGAGGGACGGGGGGGTGTAAAAAAAATAAGAAATCAAACCACTTGAGCCTCTATGAGAATGTAATAAGAATTATACAAAATTCCCATAGCAATTAGTTTTATTATTTGTAACTATTGAGAGTCTGCTTCACTTCTCAATTTGGGAGTTTTCAAATTAGAAGCAGAGTCAGGATTAAAACAGATTGTATTCTTAGTTCTAAATAATATGTTCATTGCATAACTGAAATGTATCCAGATACAACCTGGATGTTCATTCTTAGAAGTCAGTGGATTTACAAAACCTGCATGTGTGTATGTACGTACACATCCCTCATTAGAAGAGCTCTGCTTACTTCAACCAGTTCTTGAGAGCATGTGTGTATATATATATACACACGCACACACATATATATGTATACACACATACAGACACATACTTTTTTTTAAAATAGAAAATAACTTAAAGCCTTACTCTCAACTCCTGAAGCTTATCCATATACACTTGTTTTGGCTGGTCTTCTCCATCTTCATAAAGCCAGTTTTCTGTGTCTTCCAACATCAAGGTGAGCTTATTTGAATCCTATGAAGCAAGTCAGGAATATCTGTGTTCACAACAAGATAAATAAGACTGCCCCCACAAACACAGAAAACCCCCCCCCAACTCAAAAAAAGGGCTGTGGAATTCATCAGTTTAATACTGAATTCATAATGTGAAGGAAATCAGTGATTAATTAACTTTAAAAACAACATTTTACAGAATCATACAAGCAGCACTTCAGCCCTACTAATCTGATTTGCAAGTGAAGTTTATGGGAATTATATAACATCAGTATTAGTTTTATGAGAAAGGACTGCATCTTTTAATAAAATGCTTGCATGTTTTCTTTACATGCAAAGTTCTGCTGATCAGGAGCTCCTGTAGCATAGTTGGGGAGGGGGAAACAGACAGAAGTTTGGATAACAAAAATACATATGCTGAAGTTAAGCTTCTTTTAATTGGACTTTATCAGCTACATATAAAGTTTTGATCTTTAGTTATTTGGAAATACTGATCCTGTCTATCCTCTTTACTTATATAAGTAAAGAGATTGTTTTGAACCTGGGATGGAAAAAAAACAGCCTCACACCCTGGAGTTTATAATAGAAGGGTATCTGCACTACCTTGCTGGGTTGGTGCAGCATTCCAGGTAATCAAGAGAGCAGACCTTAAACAGCTGCTGCTGCCGGACACTTCTTGTTTCAAGAACTGGTTGCCTGCTACCAGCCAACTTTTTAAATGGCTGTTACAGAGAAACTACTGTAGGACAAGTGTTCTTTCAATACTGCTTTTGCAAAAGCTCAGTAAACACTTTCTCCACCACCTTCTGCTTGGACTTCAATAGCACATGAGGTTCAAAATGCTTTTAAAGCACAGAAAGAATCATATTTCCAAGTTAATGAAGTACAGAGGATAAAACACTCCACTTGTACTCATTTTCATTTTACTCCTACCCAGTGATGCCATTTAGGGGCTGATCAGTCCTGCTTTTTTACTCCCACCATAGGACAGTATTTCTTTATCTGAAATCCCTCCTTATAGAGCTCTGCATATTTGTCATAAATGCCTGGCTGAAGCATACCTAGTTTGAACTTCACCTCTGAAATGAGTCAATTTCACATTCTGAGGCAAGTCCAAGGAACTCCTGCAGCCTCCACATACCCCACACTCAAATCTTAAAATTCAAAGGAAGTTTTTCCAACAGTTGAAACACAGATATGTCTTACTTCTTCAGTGATGAATTTCTCAAAAACTCCACATAGCTTGTCTCTGAAGTCATACACATATTCTTCAACAGCATTCTTAGCATCATTTCTTTCTTTCTCAAGCTTGTCTTGCATCATCATCTTCCCCTATGGAGGAGGAAAACTTAGTTTAAGCTACAAGCATTTAAAGTGTCAAACTGAAGCATTATTATTTTGAAATTGTACCACAGAACTTCACAGAAGGCTGTTAATTCACTGTCAGCGATATTTGCACCTTTGTTTAACCTTTGTCTTCTCCACAGGAAGAACTGGGGGTGGGGGGAAGGAGTTTACATTTGGGAACTGGTTGGAAAGTGCTTCAAAGAAAATGGATCTGTTATCAATTGTGAATTGACCACCACAGATGGAGGACTAGAATTGAATACAAGTCTTGACTCTGGTTTGGAAGTCACTAGGAATTATTCTGCCCTAGGAAATATTTCCTGTTTTATTCTTCAGATTGTTTCCCAGAGATGAGCTTATGTTGGTAGAATCCTAACAGTGATGACCATGATACCTGGAAGGTTCGGAGAGGATCTTTTGAAGATGATCTGGGAATCAAGTATTTTCAGTGAAACAGAGTAAGTTAATTTCACCAAAACAAAAAAAAGATAATAAAAAGACATAACCCCAAGGGACTTCTAAATTGAGTAATAAGTTTATAGTTGCAAGTACTTTCAGACAGTTATTTACAGTGTCATTCATTTGAGCTGTCATCTGTTTACGCTACATACCTCGTTTTCTATATAGCAATTGATAAGATCTTGTCCCAGTTGTCTGTAGAGGCTAGCCTGTATAGGTAGGTCAATACTTTTGACTTTTGCTTTAGCCTTAGGCTGGTTTGGATGATCTTGCTTGTCTCCAGAAGCAGTCTATAAAAAGATTTACACTTGTTACAAGTTTTGAACAGCTGCAATATTATTATATTTATGTTCAGAAGGAGAGAAACTGCACTGATAAAACAGCTACAAATGAGTCAGATGTAAATGAAGCGCACAGTTATACTACTGCTATTCAGAATCACTATTACCTTAGTTTTGTACCCAGCTGGTGGAATTTCTTTATACATAACTTGAAAAGCTGTTAATAAAACTTGTTCAAGAGCTAAACGCACTTGCATGTTCCTTTCCATAGTGTTTCCAAAGTTTCCTTAAATTCCATCTTCACTATAAAACTGTATGTTAAATAAAGGAAACTTATTTCAAAATCTTAACCATGTACACATTGAAAATGAAAGCATTAAAGCAGGATTTCTAATATAGCTATTGCAGTATAGCTGTGGTCCTCCAAATATAGTCCCGTATATTGCAATTGGTAAGATTAACAGAAAGAATTTGAGAACACCAAGGGAAAAAGAGTTTAAGGGAAACAGCATTTCCTTATGAATACACAATACAAACTTTTGTTTCAGTTCCTGCGTTTTCGGTTTCCTCATCTGCTTGGCTCTGTTGTTCAGCCTGACTTTTCTGAATACCTTCATCTTGATCAACCTGCATTTTATCCTAGAAAAAGAGTTACACAACTGAATGCACAGCTTTGCCGTAATATTTTTATGACTGAAGTCAGCTATGACAGATCACATATTATATATGGACAATTCACTCTTAAAAGAGTTTTGATTACCATGTTTAGATCGCTATTTTGATACAGTATTACATTCAAATCCTTCTCAATTTAAATGGAGACTCTATTCTGCCTGTCCCCCTTGAAATAATTAGAATGTATCTTCTGTTCCCTATGGCAGAATTACACTAAGCCCAGTGAATACTCTCTCCAGTTTAGTTTAGAAATAAATACATCTAAAATGTATGTAAAGAACATTCTAGAAATACAACACTAACACAGGCAAAAACCAACAAGCTCTCTGTGGAACAGCCAGAACTGATCTCGTGTTGCTTCACTCAAGTTTAAGTTTGTCATCCAGTGCAGAAATAGTTTAATCCCCATAACTGTAACGTGCATCTGCATCATATGTCCATGAAAACTAGTTCTGTAGTAGGCTCTTATAGTACGTGACCAATTGTCTTCCCCTGCCACCCCAAATTAAGTGTGTTTTACTTAAACTTATCTGTAGTTTACCTACACCTTATTCTAAATTTGTGGGCCTTAGTGACATCACCATATTTATCAGAACTAGTCACTTGATTTAGTTTAAATAGTAGTTTGTTGTCTTTGCAAAAACCTTTCATAACAGAATATGGGACAGTCTCAAATTTTCAGGATAACTCCAGCAGACATCCAGATTAACCAGTGCATCAATAGTGAGCTATAGCTAAGGCTTAAAAAGTCAATGATTACTCCATTACAAGGAATTATGACTCCTGGATTCACACATTACATATGCACATGAAATAATTTACTGTTATTTCTGGGAAATAAGGAATTATGTATTTAAAGGGTTTTGTTCAAACTCCAGCACTGGCACATATGCTGCAGCTGTTGCAGGTTTGGTGTGTTAATTGATTCAGCAAGTCTTTAACCATGAAAGTTATAAGTAAGCTACTTTTGCCAAATTTAAGTTTTGTCATTTCAGGCTGGGGAGGAGAGAAAAATCCTTGTTTACCATTCTTACTGTTCACACAGAAAAGGCAACAGCTGGAAGGAAAAGTTTTTTCTACAAGAAAAAAAGCTAGAGGGGAAAAAAATATATATATATACAAACCACCAACCTCCTCCTCAGAGTCAAGGGCATCATCCTCAGTAATGAAAGGTAATTGCTGACAAGCACCATTGTAAAACAGAAGATTTATTAGGATGAACAGAAGTACTACAAATAAACAGAAAGGCTGAGGATGGAAGCAGTTACTCTTGTACTGATACTGAACAGCATGTACTACAACTAGGAGCCTCCACAAGCAGTAGTACTGATTAAAGAAAGTGTCAGCCATGTCACTTTCAACTGTTTCATTTGTATACAAGTATCAGATGCAAAAGACTTGTCCACAAAGAATAGCATTAAGTTTGGTATTTGAAGTACCAGTTCACCCTCAAGGTCCTTGAGGACAGTGGGATTTTTAAGGAACCTGCTTGTATCACATAATGCTAGTTGTACAACCACTTGTTCCAGCTCCTTTACTATATTCGACTAAAGCAGAAAAAGCTGCAAAGGACAAGCTTTAAGAGGTAATGAGAGGAAGTGTATTTATCTTTTCTTCTCCCAAGTAAAAACAGTGTTTTGCTTTCTGTCCAAAGTTACTCAGCAACAGAACACTCCCTCAGTGCCTTCAACAGCCTCTTAGGCTAGTCACTCTGCTGAGCACTTTGCAATCTCGGAGACAGCAGGAGTGGCAAGCAGTAACTTGCCTACTGCTTCATTTTCTGCTCTTTCTCTACACTTTCTTCTCTCCTGCCTGTGAGCAGCGAGGTACCTAAAATCCCAAGCTACAGAAGGGCACAAGCAAACAAGAAAGGCTGCTGAGGCCACCTTTGGGGTGCCTCTCCCAGCTGCAAACCACTCCCTGGTGCCCAGTCCTCAGCTCTGCAATGGAATTGCTGCACCTTGCGACTCAGCCACCCACTCTTAGGAGGTAACACACCATCAAGGGGGCTGACCCTCCTTGCTCCAAAATGGGAGAACTAATGGACAGAATACTGTGAGCCGACACCAAGGATCTATAGCATTTATGTAACTGCTGGCCAGTGTGCTCAGGAAATATAAAATGCTAAATTCTCAGTTTTAATGACAAAGTTGTTACACATTTGTTTCCAGCATTTCCCCCACTGTAGTCTTACAAGCGAGTTTGTAAGAATTAACAGTACTGTAGTACATAAGTGAAAGAGTGTTTATTAAGAACAAGTCTTCCCATGCATCATAAAGAAATACTATGCATTTTTTATTCAATGAAAATGTGGTTCTTGGGGGGGGGGGGGAATCTGTGAGAACCAACAAATCTCATTAAGTATGTTCCCACTGGGTTAAGACTGGCACAGAGACTGGTAAAGAATAATAAAGCAATTCTTCAGAATCTTTCAGTTTTTATACTTCTTTGCTCTTACAACCACACCATCAGTACTTTAATAATAAATATAGACATGAAGAAACGTGTTATGTAACTGAAGTAGCAATTCAAGGGTGGAGAAGTAGTAATTTTGAAAAGCTATACACTATGATTTAATCTCCAATTATTAGCTCTTTTCAGAATTACAAGGAGTGTAGATATTTACAAGTTTACATACCAGCTCATCATCTTTGCCTTGATTCTTACTTGATGATTCAGTGTCCATAGGTGTGTCACTGTGATCTCCATCTATGTTCTGCTTCTCTATTACTGAAGCATTAGCCACACTGAAAAGGCCATGGATGTTGACACGCACTTTAACCTTCACTTTGGAATTGTCACCATCGTGTTGGGGAACAACATTTTGAATAGTGAAACGCCCTTAAAATTTAAAAGATGGTTAAACTATAACTCAAAAAAAGGCAGAAAAAAGGATACTGTGTTTTATATCACTTTTTTTCCTCCTCCCCTAGAAGTGTGTTAATTTAAATAGCAGCTTCATGTAATTTAAGTTATCCCTATTGGGAAGCTTCCTACTTTGATATACACTGTACACTTAGTTGTCAGTTCTACAATGTAAGCTGAAACTAAAGAAAGCAAAACCCAGTTTCCCAATTATTACTGATTAATTTATACAGCTGCAGGATACTTTTGCTTTCTGTATTTCATAAAAAACAAAAACCAAAACACCACCCTATTATTAGGCTCTTACTCTTAGAACAGAAAAGCCCTACTACTTAACTGAGTTCTTTTTAAAAAAAAGTATGTATGTTGTCTGTATCCTACCTGAATATTCCTGTAGCATTCAAGCTAGCACCGGAAGAGTTTTAAAGATTAAGACAGAAGGCCTGGCAAACATCTGACAGAAGCGCATCAAGCTAACATTAGTTCTAGTGATACTGCTTCACAAAAAGCCTTGAGAACATAACTGCAAACTGCAGCTCTGTAGAATAAGACTATGCAAGTTTACACAGAACATGATCTAAACCTGTTACTTTAAGCTTTTCAATAGATATTAATAAAGGCTATACAGTAATGTTTTAGTGAGTTAGGCTGTACAGAGGGTACAAAGAAAGATTAAGGCCTATATCAACGATGGCTGTTTTAGCATCACATCTTTTATACTCAGCTACTGAGTGGCAGGCACACCCCCATAGTCCTACTGGTCCCACATGTAACACAGTGGTAAGTCCAGCAGCAGCTCTGCGTTCCCTGGAAGGTCTGAATTTGAACACTCATCTAAGAAACAAAACATGCAACACAGATGCACTGCACATTTTTGAAACTGAACAGTCTCTTTACCAGGGCTTCTGGAAGCAATGAGGCCAATACCCCATTTTGACACCAGTTGTAAATTTGAGTGAAAGTGATGCAGACTGTGCACATGTAAAGGAGAATGTTTTTTCCTAAACAAGACAGACATCTTAGATAGTTAAATAGGAAATACCCACGAAATTTTTATCAGCAACTAATACCTAGTAATTTTATGTAAAACCCTGAGGACTCTATTAATTGTAAGAAAGATGCTATTAGATACCAGTAAACTATTCATATTTAGCCTCTACTACAGATGCTTAAGTTCAGGAAATGCCCATCTTGTCTCTTTCTGTTACTCTCAGAACATGCAAGACAGATACCAGTCTGGACAGATAATTATCTGTGTTAACAGCTCCTTCGATCCAATTTCTCTGAAAATCCAAGTTGGCCTCCACATCAGATCCTGATCCATTTTAAAGATTGAAAGAACCACACAAGAGAGCACTAAACTCTTTGTACCTGCTTTCTTAAAGCATTCAGAAACAGCAAGACAGATACAGAATGAAAAAAGTAAGTTTTCTAGAAACTACCAGAAGATGACATTGATAAATAGAGATTGTGCCAAGCCTTTCTAAAAAGAACTTGGGCTTTTCTATGACCTAGGAAATACAGAGATTAAAAAAAACTTTTTAGCAGAGGTTTTATTTACCATTTCCCACAAACACACTGTTCATGAAAGTTAGGTCTGGATTTTTATTCATATGTTCTTACCTATTCTGGAATCAGGATAAGGCACTTCATGAGGATGGGTGTAGTAAGCTTCCAGATCAAAAGGCTCTTTCTTGTGAAAAGTAATTACTTTTGAGAATGGAGCAGCATGGTTCTTACTGAAGACTTCACATTCCCTGAAGTAGGAAAACATTGAATAAAGGTAAACTACTGAGCATAACATAATGGATAATCAAAATTGAGTTATGCTGATGATCATCAGCTATGTTAACAAGTAGCTAAATAATGTTTACCTAAAAAGTCAGCTTATGACAAGAGTTCCAGGTTGAAGATCTGTAGGTCTCAAAACTGGACCATACATTTTATGCCACACTTCTCAAAAATTAAGCAAGCCCACACTGAAGTATTTTAAATATACTCCCAATGACTAAGCAGTAATTGGAAATCAAAGAGGTATGATACAAAAGAAAATGGAAACTATTCAGGTGGATAAAGAGTTTGAAGGCATATACATACACACTTTTTACTAAACACCATACAGCTTACCCTGTTCCTTCTTCATAAGATGATTTCCATCTTAACGTTATTGAATAAGGAACAACATCTGTGATGGAAAATTCACGTACTTTAAAAGCTGGGGAAAGAATTGCACACTAGAAAAGAAAGACCAGAATTTTATTACATTCATGTAGTGAAATAAATAGTAAATATAATAAAGTGCAAAGAGGCTACAAATTAATACAGGTCACATGGAGGTCCTGCTTACCACAGAATTTTTAAACAGATTTCCTACTATTAGTAGAAAGCCAATCAAGTCATCTGAGCTGAATGACTTACCTAAATTAAGGTAACAGTAACAGATGCTACTTAGCTAGCAATTGTCAGTAAAAATATAAACAAAGCTTCCAAACCATTATACAGCAGTGTGGGTTATCAAGTTGAACAAGTCTCTACAAGTTCATCCTTCTATCATCACTCAGTACTAAGTTACCATTTCTTACGTGGTCACTGTGACCAAGTGTTCAGAAAAGCAAGTAAGACCTTACACCTTGGTTTCAGGTGTAGTACCTTTGGCTTTTGGTTAGTTGTATTTCAGCAGTACATCGTGTTAAACAAGTAATAGTGAAGCTTAATTTTAATAACCATACCTGCAAGGCACAGCCTCTTGCAACAGCTTCATCAGCATTTAGTGTGGTGCTGATTTCTTTACAGAAGAAGTTAGAGATTTGTTCCTTCACTGCTGGGATTCTAGTGGCCCCACCTACGATTTCTATACTGTAGATATCTTCACGCTGAAGTTCTAGAAAAGACAGTGCAGGATCTTAGGTTATCATCAAGATATCAAAAAGCCGTCTTTGGACAACCAAGAAAAGATCGAGACCCCTTATTATCTAGACACTGTGACAAGCAATGAATATAATCAATGGCCAACAAGATCTTTAAAAACAGATTTGTAATAACACATTCTACTCAATCTTTGTCCCTTCTGCAAGGCTATAAAGCTTTCTAACTGCATAATTCTGGAAATGCAGAAGCCAAACATCCAAACAGTGGTTACTTCATGACAGCTGTTCTTCAAAATGCATTGTCCATGTGCATCCCCTTTCTGGTGTGCATAAGCCTAAGTGTGTAAAATAGGGTTCTCTCAGGCAGCCCTGTACCACTGGACAACACCTCATCCCTCCCAAACAAGAATAAAATAAGCTCAGATGTACCTCATTATATGTTCAATTTAATTTTGCTGGACAATACAGAAAAAACAAAGCCTTAATTAAAAATGTATGATAAATATTACACTGTGCTTGCAGGTTAACTTTAATTCTTGATTCAGGATACGTGCATAAAGTGATCTCTAACAACTATCAGTCCTTGTGTGGTTTTGCTGTAGTAGTTACTGTTCAAGTTCTTTCTTCTTTCATTACTTATCTAGCCAACTGACATAAGGAGAATTTTTCCTTTTTGTTTAGCTGAAAAGGCTTGAAGTTAAGGATAAGCTTTTTCCTATCCTTGTGAAAGCCTAATTTTTTTCCTAATGTAATGTAAATAAGAGAAAAAGAAAAGTTATTTGCACATGCTTCAAGTAGCTTATTTCAAGTATCTATTGCCAAATTCTCAGGTCAGTGAGGACAGGTATGTATTACATATGGAACAAGTTGGCCAGACATTGCAAAATGTTAAGGCAAAGAATGATAGTTTTGCTATCACTGCTTAGGAGAAGAAATAAGCTTTCAGAGGGCCAATCTCTTCCATTACACAGGGTGAATGAGGGTCAATAAATCAGGCTTGCATAGTGATTTGTGCACTAAATGAGGCAGAAATGAGATCATGCATACATGACAAGCATATGAATGGAACTTACATTTAACTTTTCAGTACTTAGCTTTGCAATTCTAATAAATACAAAAATATATTAAAAGATAATCATTAAAGAGATCTAGCATAACTATATTGCCAGTTACTTTCTTGAGCCAAATGTAATACCTATATTAACTCCTACTTACTAGCTTGATCCATGGCTGCTCTTAGAGGAGGTTCCACTCTGGACAGAAGGGCAGCACACAACTGTTCAAACTGAGCTCTGCAGAAATGGGGAAAAAAGTCTCATATTACAAGCCAACTTAGAGACCACACTTCATTGCACTTCAGGGAAAGTAATGCACAGTACCTGTTCATCTTACTAGAGACATCAAGGTCATTCATGAAGCACTCAATATTGAGTGGAAGGTCAGAAGCATTTGCACTCATAAGCTTCTTCAGTTTTTCACATTCCTGATACAATCGCAGCAGTGCTCGGGGATTCTCTTTTACATTCAGTTTGTATTTTGTCCTGAATTCTTCAGAGAAGTAGTCCACCAAAGCCTCATCAAAATTCCTACCACCTAAGAAAGGGTCAAAGGTAGTAGCCAAGACCTACACAGAAGTGAAAGAACAGAGATTAAAAGTTATTAGACTTAATGTTTTAGATCTAGGGATAGCTTTCATATGGAGCATTGTTTTAAGAGTTAGCACCTTTAAAAAACAGGTTTGATATGGCAAAATTCTTTGCGATTTTCTCACCATTCTCTACTACTACACAGCCACCTGACAGAGCAACTTTACATAAATAAAAAGATAATGCTTCCCCCCCTCAAACTTTTAGTTCCTGATACCTCCCCCAAAGGAAAAAAAAAAAAAAAAAAAAACACACACACCCCCCTCACCTAACAAAGAACAACCCCCCAACAGTCCCCTCCAACACTTTAACCATGTTACTTCCTACCATGCTATGGCCCCTACACAATTTACTAGCTCACTAAAGCAGCAGCAGACTGAGATAATTATCTTGTCATGCTATTACTAGCTTTGTGTTGTAAGCAAAAAACAAAGAAAAAGTTTCACCTTCCATATGACTTTGTGACCATGTTTTGCTAGCAAAGACAGATTTACAAAAACATTCAGCCACCACTACCCAAACTTAAAAGATGACATTCTCAGAACTTGAAAGTGAAGATCATTCAGTTATATTTCACATATTTAGATTAAGATTTAGATTAAGACCTAATGCACAGCAGGAGGGAAAGAAAGTGCAGTTCAATAATTTCCCATTCTACTGAAGAGAAAAAAAGCCAGCTGCATGACTACAAAGATTGAGATTACCAGAAAATACACATATCTGTTTCAGTGAGGTAACAGGGCACAAACACCATGCATATGCTTAGCTGTCAAGCACTTTTCCAAACACTTTGGGATACTTCATTTCTGCACTTCATAGAAATTGTTTTGGCAATTTTGCCAAAAATAATCAGAAGATTTTGGTATACAGCATTTTCAAAGTATTTCCTACAGGCATTTACTTGTTTAAAAAAATCATTTCCCAGAACAATATTTTACATATCATTCAATAAAGTTTTAATGTATAGCTCAGAAAGTTACCTTTAGTTTTCCCTTGTTAAAAGCACAGATTGAAACCTGGTATGCAGAATGTCCCATATCTACAAAGACCACATTTCTTGGCTTCTCTTCCAAGGCCGGCAGATCTTGCTTGTATATTCCATAGGCTAGCGCAACTGAAAAAAGAATAGGGAAGTTACTGATGTAAATGAAGGCGAAGCTGTATGCAAGTGTGAAACATGATAAAAGCAATACAAAAAGAACCATGCTGCTTATTATGTTTATTCTTTCTAGACACTCTACTATTCTGCTCAAATAGAACATAAGAGTGCAGAGGGTCATGGGTTTTAAATTTGATTTTCATTTCTTACTGTTTGATTTACAATTTTGTATGATTGAATGTGAGGTAATTGAGTAATTAACATTTAAACATTCTGTATAACCTCTTTCCAACAGAAATCATGTGCTGCACTCAAGCTGTGCACCTCCAAAGTGCCAACATGATTAAGTAGCATTTTTGCTCCATCATCAGTTTAAATTTTTAGATCCAGTATTTATCAGATCATTTTTTAAGTTTGAGAATTATTGTTCATATATAAAGCGGCTCATCACAAGCAGAATTAACTTGCTGAAAACAGATTTTTCACTGTCCATAGAGAAAATGGACATCAAGTGAAAGTTTAACACTACTAAAGCTATCACCTCACATTTCAGCTCTGCTTGTAGCCAAGTTAACATTGCTCTTTGTGAAAAGGCTATCCCAATTATTATCGTTTTATTAATACGGATCAAGTCTTATGTCTACAACTCTCACCTTCAAATACCTTACTTTCAATATTTTGGTTTTGTCTCAGTCTTGCAAAATTCAAGTGTACTCAAGAGGTAAAGAAAAATGTTTATAGGGCTAGTTTAATATTGGTATTGAAATCTTAGATTCTTATAAAGTTGGTTGAGGCATTAGAAAAAGAGAATTTAAGTCAAGAAACACTTTGTTACTGGTTTAAACTGCTTCACTTCAGTTCCCATGAAGTGTAGCCTATTTTTATAGGCTACCCTAAAAGCAATTCACCACAGCCAGGAGGCAAACTCACAACCCCCTTTATAAACCATTGTTTTCAAACTTCCTAAAAAACTTTTCAGCAACAAAAAATTGCAATAAACAAATTACTTTACACAAATGACATTTATGCCAGTACTACAGCAACTGACAGATCTGCTACAAGTTTAAACACAGTCATGTTCCCACAAACTTATGCTCAATTTGATCTGGATATTTTGGAAAGCCATGCAGTTAAAGTCATTTCTAAATATGATCAGCAGGTCTGCTTTCAGAAGAAGCTCTGTAAAAATGCAATTTGTTTGCATTATACTCTGGATTATACCTTTTGGAATTCCCCTTAAATATATCTGACTTCAAGTAAGTACTAGCTTATGATTAACAAATATTTCACTAATACTCCCATGTGATTTATTTTTACTCCAGCACACCAATCTTCCAGTAAGCAAGAAATATGTTATGTTATTGTTTTATCAAACTGGGGAAAGTAAACATGTATTAATGGCTAATTGCAAATAAAATGAAAAAGCAGTATGACCGAGTTCATTTGGAAATGCACTGTAGAGCAAAAACATGGGGAATATCACACTTAAGAGACACCACTACAGACATATAATAAACGATGCATTTACTATCATCTTTCAGAAGGGAAAAAGCTGGTTAAAATCTGAAAATATTGTACAATAGTATTATTTAATACAACAACTGAGAATTTAGGTCAGGTGTATACCCCAGCTGGATTATCATTCAGAGATTCTCAAGCTAGCTCAGGCCTTCCCAGTATAGCTCCACACCACAGCACAGCGCTACCAGCTTCACTCCAGAAGCAGAGTAGCTAATGTGGCAGCACACTCAAGTTAACAAATGAACTCTCATCCTTTCATCCTGTCTAAAACTGAGAACATCACATCACTAGCAGAGTTACTTTGTTTCTAGTTCCCAAGATGGATTGGGCAGTACTACCTTGGGCAGCTTTTCCCAAGTTCCTGATTGCGCAACACTGGTATGTCATCAGCCTGACAGATTCAATAGCCTGAATTAGGGGAAAAAGACAACCCACCCACACATTTACATGTATGGCTGGTTATTTCTGTGCATGTAGCCCTTTTACCTGCAGTAGTTTCATTCATCAGCTTCAGACAATTTAATCCTGCAATCTGTGCAGCTGCCATTACAGACCTTCTCTCAGCATCAGTGAAGAAACTGGGTACCTGTTTACAAGAAATCATTATATAGGATATCGTAATATATGAACTTTAATTCAAAGAAACCAGATGTACCCATTAAACAATTCCTTCATATTTTAATACCACAAAAAACAGTTATAAGCTAGGCTCAGATTAATAAGGCAGTCTGAGTAAAACAGCTAGATAATTCATTTTAATGAATGTTTTAATTAAATTTCAAAGCAACAAAATTGTTAACTGAAGTCCAGACTCAAGTGTTTTAAATTGCATTTAAGCACCAAAAACCTTGTTCCTTAGATTCTTCTTTTGAGATCTTGATCTTAAAGTCATTACCAGACCAAACCATTCAGAAAAGTTTCTGAAAACATTTATATAGCATACTGTCAACATCTCTGCTAAAAATAAATTATCGTAAAAGTACTACTGCACTAAGTTATAGTTCAGGCTTAATTCTGTGGTGTTGGATTTGTGTTACAATTGAAGCTATACCATATGTTGTATCATTTTTAGTTATCACATGCACACTGCAAGCTGGCACTGCAGTATAACAATATTCAATTCCACCAAAAATAGCCAAAGCACAGTCAGAGCCCACTTAGAAACTGACTGCAAACAACTCTCACTTTATAAATATAAGTGAAGCTTAAAACCATAGAACTATATTCACAGTTTCTATATCATTAGCTATCATTATAGTGTATTACCAAGGATTCCTTGTTTGCATGGGAGGTATTTGTGTGTCTTTGTACACCATAACAAAGCAGGCAAAAGAGATCAAAGCAGATTTCTAACATACACAGCTTTCCGGTTCCCCCCTCTCTATTTGAGAGAGGGGGTACCCCAAATAGTTCATGCCCAAATAGTTCATGCCCAGAGTTCTCACCAGAACAAGAGCAGAAGTAAAGCAGGAAAAGGAAACGAAGCCCATACGAAAGGCAGGAATCTAAAATTTTGTATCAGGACCAAAACCTGGGCAAGGAGACTATCAAAGCAAGAAGCTCCAGGTTAAAACAAACTAACCATCAAAAAAACAAAAAAACCCCCATGCTTTCAAACAAATGTGGGCAGTTCAGATTTCTCAGAAATTGTTAGTATGACCCTCGGAGCCATGAAGCTTAGGCAACTCTGAATCTACACTAAAACCCAGCAGCATTCAACTTTATATAAAGGAATTTAACATACATTTGGGAAAGTTCTCTAGAAATGAGGACAATATGCTCACATATAGGCCAATTCCCATTTATAACAGGCTAGTCAGCCAGTCTGGATCAGTTTGACAAGCAAGTATTTTCTGTCCAAAAACACACTGATTTAATGAATTTTTCATTTTCTGACACATGATTATAGAAACACTATCAGTTGAAAAAAGTTGAATAAAGGCCTACTTTTTTGGCAAATTGGTTATAAATAGCTAGGTAGTTAAACAGCTGTGTATTGCAATGTAAATTTGCAGTTTTGCTTTTAGTAAGTGATTTCTATCTACTACTCATATCTCTTCCCACTGCACCATAGCATAAATTGTTAAGTTTAAAGTTATCTATAAACAGAACTGCAATAAATATATTACAACTTACTGAAATCACACAGTCTGCCACTGGCTTCTTCAAAGCACTCTCTGAAGTCTCTTTGAGCTTGGCCAGTAACATTCCTGTTATCTGCTCAATTGCAAATGGTCTCTCTTCATCTAGGTATCTCACCTGAAATAAAAAAATAGCAATTCTGTAATAAATCATCTCAGGTTAAGTTCTCTCAGCACCAATGGATGTAATTTTGCATGGACAAGCATTTACTCCTGGACCGGCGGGCAAGTGGGCTTTGCCACAGACTTCTAATGGAAGTTGAAAAGCTATCTAACCAAGAACTAATCTGAAGGCTATGGGTTTGGTTTTTCACCTTCCCCTCCCTCCAAGAGTCCCACAACAAATAAAAGATCCTTTCAGAGATATGTCATCTCTTCTCTAAGATGTGCTGCTTGGACTTTTTTTGTAGTTTTGATCAATGAGACCCAAGTTTAACACCAGACTGTTGACACAGATAACTCTCAATGTCAATTGATGCTATGGATTCATGCTACTTAAACAAATAGTAACAGTTTAATTTGGTTGAACATCCATTTGTAGGAAACCTTGACACTTCAGTTATTTCAAAGGATTATTCAAAATGCTACAGCATTTTTATTTTTTTTTAATTAAAAAAAATAAAAACATAATAGTTCACATGTTCTTCCTGATGCGAGCTAAAATCCAAGCTCTGGAACAAATGCAATGAACATTTATTTCCTTCAAGGGTCACTCAGGCACATAAGGTGGAGCGGGGGCAAACAAGACAACTCCAGCAGTTCTGTCCTGCCCAGGAAACACATCTGTATCTTTGAGCCTGTACTTGAGGTTACCTCACATGAGGTTACATGCCCTGAATTTCTGCCTGACTGGGGTCTCTCTAGCAATCCCGAACACGCCTGTGCAGGGAACCCCAGAGAGAAGAACAATGGCTATGTTCACACTGGCAGTTAATAAGGCACAATATGAGCATGTCTACAAAGTAAAAGGAATTCCCTTCATGTGCTCTAAAGCCCCTTGGCAAAGCAACCCAAAGCGCACTATGTAAGGATGATGGGATATTTACTTCAAAAGTGTACTCTGTATCCAATTAAAATGTTAATGGTAGATGCATACCGAGTCTGAAGTCAGGAAGTCTGAATTTTGAGAACAGCAGTTTCAAGCCATTTATTTTGGAAGCAAATTAAGAATAAATAACCTGTCCAGATTATATATTCAAAGCATTATCTGGTTTTCCTGAAACTTGGTGTCTGCATGCCCATAAGACCTAAAACTCAGCCAAGACTAATAGTCATGCACTATAATTAAATCTATTTGAAAGTAATCTGGTAATATAAGGTATAAACTACTATATTAAGTGTAGAAAGCTAATACAGTTGATAAGAAAGCTCAACTGACATCTCAAAGCAAAAAAGTCAGTACAATATTTGAGCACGTTACTGCAGGGAAAATAACGTTAATCATCTTTAGATAAAAACTTTATTATACAGTAATTTTTATTCAAGGCAAATGCAACCCAAACATAACCTTTTTTATGTTAGGGCCATTAACGTTTTGTAGCATATCTGTACAGGAGGCTTCACACAATACCTTTTTACATTGTCTTATTAGTAAAAGAATGTGTAAATACTGCAGATCAAGTTCTCTTGATCTTTTCAATCATTAATTATAATATTTTAATATAATATCATTATAATTCATTCACTTCTTTACGTTAGAAAGATAGCAAAATTATGCTAAGGAAGACTTTATGAAAAATAAAAGATGCACTATTGTACTGCTAAACTGACATTTCTTTTTAAAATGGACATGAACAGATTTAGAGATTTCTTAAGTAAGAAGCAACACAAAGCTCTTAAGTGCTAATCGTTACCACTAGAGATATTCTGCACAAAGCTCTAACTCACCTTTACTCCTACAGAGCCATTTGGCATCTTCTGAAGCTCATAAGGAAGTTTGGCCCTTTCAGCTTGTATGTAAGGATCTTCAAATGCTCTTCCATGCAGTTTTTTGAAGCCATGTAATGCATTTTTTACATTTGTGACAATCTGTGGAAAACACATCTCATTTTTAGTTGACCATGAGATGCATGGTATAGAAGACCATCCAGAAGCAAACTTGTTAAGTTTGGGCTTGATTCATTAACTGGGAGACTTACTTCAAACAATATACATTTATTGGAAAGCAAGGTGCAAGGGGGGGGCACTGCACACAGGAGAAAGGCTTTTTTTTTAATTTAGTCTCCATTATAAAATTCAAATTTACTTCCCTTTTTAATACCAGCAAGCATGTAGCTAATTTTCACTGCACCTTTTATTAAAGGGAGGTTTCTGATATAGTATGTGACATCTGATTATCATATTACACATTCATTGCTGCAGACAGCCATTGCAACAATGAAACTACTATTTATATTAACCTTAAATTAAACTTTTACAAATTTAAACCTTCCATTTCCTTTGAAGTTCAACTTTAATTCAGATTCCATCTGGAGATAAAAGTCTCCGCATAGCTATTCCCTAGTCAGTGTTTCACCTTAAGTATTTTAAGAACAGAAAGGATCAGAACAAGAAGATTCTAACAAACACAAACACAATATTTAAATTAATAAAAGTTACTCCAGTGTAATCAATTCCAGCATAAATTGAGTTTACTAGTCTAAATACCATGCTTAATAGCTGGAGGAAAGTATGACTGACAGGACACCACCTCATCAGGAAAGTTCAGGGGTTGAGCTCAGATAAGCAGTGTAAAGTTTCTCAGGAAGAAAATGATACAGCCTCTGCCAGATACTGAGCATTCATAGTACTACCAGTGGACTCCATTACCTTTGCATCCACTAGGCAAAGCAGCTAATTCAATTTCCAATTACTTACACACTGCTAAGGAGGAGGAAGTCCTCCTCTCAGCATGCTAACATGATGCATATATATGAAAAAGACAGCAAGACCTCAGCTACTTTGGCTTTCTAAACTCATATTGGTCATTATGAAGTCTTCTGCTCAGTCATTTTAAGTATTTTACTCCCAAAGCAGTTTGTTCTTTGTTTTCTTAGGTGGCAACTGAAATTACAGAGACTTATAAAGAAGTTTTACTTCTGTCTGAACTTATGAGTTAAGGCAGTAAATTACTAAGATGCATTCATTTCACTTTATGAACAATCAATATCTATATACTAGGCTTTCACTCTTTGACTTCTGTTTTAGCTGATCTAAAATGTAAGCACAGTATACTTCCCCCCCTCCCATTAAGATTTAAGCATGAACTCTACTATTGCTGTGACAAGTGAGCAAGAAAAAAGGTTTTTTTACTGGGGAAGAGACTAGATTTTTCAGTCACTCCCCACTTTTACTCTAAATGACAGAAAACAAGGCAGAAACAATGTTTCAACTTCAATACAGGGAACTGAAGCAGTGAGAGCCTTACTAATTAAGTTGTCTACTGTGTTTACTTCACAGTAGTAATTCCTCAACAACGGAGAAATACCAAATTCATTCATTACTATTCTTTCCACAGTTCAACATGAGAAGTCAGATAAGTAATAGGGTTTTTTTGATCCATTTACCTGGCTCTTTGCTGCATTCCCTATGGCCCGGGTCTTGGATCCTAAAGATATACATGCTCTTAAAAAAAAGAAAAGAAAAAAAAAAGAAATTCAGCTTCAAAGAACACAAAGTATTTCCATGGTACTTTTAGAAAGACAAAAAAATACAGTAGCAGAACATGGATGTGGTATTTAACAACTTTATTATATGAAGCACCAGAACTTGCAGTGGAATTCTAGTTCTTTTATTCTCTGCAGATTAGTTTAGAAACTGCTAGCAACCACAGTTTTCCTTATTACATTTAAGGTATTCTCTAGAAACTAACATATTCTACAGATCTTATCATGAAGGTAAGGGTCACAGCTCATAATTGAAAGAGCCTGCAACATTTACTATAAAAATCTGAATTTTGCCAGTCAGGCTTTCTTGACTTAAAGACCCTGAGGTTTGCTAGAGCTACATTCACACTGTAAGAGTCTAACAACAATAACCATAAGACAACCATTAAAAAAAAAATTCTAAGCCCAAGAGAGCCAAAGAGCTCAATAATACAAACTGCGTATCAAGAACTTCACAACTGAGGACTACCAGGCACACGTGGCAGGCAGTTGAAAGGGGGAGATGGTCTGGAACCGGCTTGCCAGGCTCCTGCGTACAAGATCCCTTGGGGCTTGCTTCTTCTCGCAGCCGTTCAGGTTACCCAACAAGCACCCTGCTCAGCCCCGGCACACGGCTGCCCAAGGTCCACAGCTACATCTGGCCACCTTGCTGCTGCATTCAGCAGCCTCTCCACCAGCCTACTCATGAGCAGCAAGGGCACTAATTGCTGGCCATTTTTCAAGGAGCAACAAAACCTACAAGACATATATGCAACAACTCCAATGACAGAGCTCTACCTACAGCCTCAGTGTTAACTGTTCTGGCAGCGATTCAAGTAAAAACACAGCAACTAGAAAAATTTCTTCTTCCACTAATGAAACACACACATTTATTACTTCTCACTTTAATGCATGTTTTCTAACCAGCATATCATCTAACCAGTGTATTTCCAAATACTGTCAATGAAGCGCCCCCCCCCCCCCCCCGGAAATTACTATTGCCACCTTTGTTTTTAATAGATGTGAAATGGAACCGGTTCCCTAAAAAGGAACTGATCTGCCTGAAATCATTCAGTAGTAATAACAACTATGATCCAGATTTCATAAGGTTAAAATTGAATTGTTTAGTGAAAGCATAAAGGTCAGTATAGTAGCCTGCTTCCTGCCTCCTCTCCATCTTCATTACAAAGGCAGCACTGTGTGTAATTTGATAGTATTATCTAGCACCCTGTTCTGCTATAAAGACCGTACTAAACATGTGGAACCTTCCCTGGATTTAACTTCTGCAAGTAGAAAATGCATTGCACTACAATTTTAAACGAGTAGTTCAGCTTTTACAAACAGTACACATTTTGTACTTACATGGTTTAATATTACCACTCCTAATTATTCTGGCATTTTCTTTAGTTATTACAAAGAAAAAAAGCAAATTAGAAAGGTTGCAAATAGCTTACAAAGGCACTTATTTTATGGATAATGAGATTACAATTTGTTAATGCTATTATACCAGGCTTTTTCTGGACTCAGACATCAACACTTTCAAATACACCTATAACACAGCATGAAACATCAAGTCTCAGCCCATGAGAAAGTTCTTGCCATCATTTTCTTATGTTACTGAGGTCCCAGCACAAGGTTCCCCCTTGGCTGGAGAGTCAAAAACCAAGATGTGCTCTCTTAGGCTCTAAACTTTGCAATTGTGGTTCCTAAAGGGCTGTCGTGGGTACATCTGCCATGAGGAGACACATCAGGTGGGACAACAGACCTTTCTCCACTCACCCCCAGCTTGCTTTCAAGTGACACTTTGAACAGCACAGAGACTTTTCTAATAACAACAACTCCCTCCACCAGGAGAACATTTCAATCCTTTCCATACATCATTTTGGAAAAGATGCTACCTCATTATTTTAATTACAGTTTGTAATTACGCTAATTGCTTGTAGTTTGAAAAAAAAAATAGTTATAAAAAAATTATGAGCCATCAACAATCAACATTTTTTTCCCCCCACAAAACCATGTTAATGAGATACAGCAATTGAAAGGGTCATTTGCCCAGGGTCACTGGAAATGCTTGCAACAGACTGGCTGGAGCTCCTAACTCAGAAAAACTGAAGTGTCGGTTAACATCTAAAGAGATATTAAAGACCAAAAGACTTAAGAACTATCTAAAGTTGTGCTGAAACAGATGGCTTCATAGCAGAACTTTTTTCCTTTCTTTCTACCAAACTTGTACTAAAGCTTCAAAAATAACACACACACTATACAAATGCTAGCAATCCCATGCCCTAGATCACAGGATGTAGGTTGCAGAAAATATGAATAAAGGATCACTGTCAAAATGCTAACCCAGGGGCTTACACCTGAATGTTTTAAGAACCAGGACACCAAACTCATGATTTAAAGAGTGTTCTATTAACACGTGATAATAAACTATCTTCCAGAAGTCTACACTGCTTTATTTGTAGCACAGAAGTATACTTACACCAACGCTGTACTGTGCGCAGCAGTATTGCACAGACATCTGAATCAGCTCCAAAACCAGAAGTCGGCTATGATAATTAGCCTTGCCCAGGAAGAGCAATTAGCCCTGTACAACACAGCCAGGAGTATCCTATCCTTAGGACCTAACCCAGTACCCTTACACATCTTAATAACGCACTGGGCATCTAAGTGTACTAGCTTGTTCAGAGCTAGTTCGGATATTTTTACACTGTACTATACAACACACACAACTCAAGTTCTAGAGCAGACATAACTCTTAGACCATCACCCAAATCCTATTCTAAATAAGGCTTAGTAACCCATAACAGTATTCAAACCATAACATTTTATTTACTTTTTTGGTTTATTTCAAGACAATAGAACTTTTAAAAGTTACTAATGTTTTTCTATACTATATTTTGGAGAAAGAGGAAAAAAGCCAAGAGAAGTGTCACCTGAAGTGAGGTATCCAATGCCTTTAAGTATTTGCTCACTCAAGGTGCTGTCCTGCTAACTGTGCTTTAACTTTCTTTCATAATCGTTTTGTAAATTTATTGAAAGCAATTACTCATGTATGTTAATATGAGGGATATTAAACACACAGAAACCTACCCAAAGCATACCCACAAAGAACACACTCCAGGAATAGCTAGGAATTGGAAGCACTCTACATCATAAAGGGGAAGGAAACTGCAGCTGTCTGAAGACTCTTTGGGCAACCGTTTCGGAAGGTTCTTTGCACAGAGTTTTAATGTCTCAGAATTTCAGTTCTCGTAAAACATGCACCAGTGTAACATCTTCCTGAAAGTTCTGACTGCGAGAGGAGATGCTAGTCTATTTTTTCTAAGCAGTGCCAAGTGTTTTAAGAGTATTTTCATTCATACAGACAATATGCATTTTAGCGCACAACTCCAAACTCTTTTAAAACTTTATAAAGCACTACTAGATGTACGTTTCTCCAAGACTGAAATGGTAGTAATGCTAAAGTTACTATGGCCTCACATAGCAGAAACAAGTTTCTATTGTCAGCTATGAACTCCTTTCATAAAGGAAAGGACCATTCAAAACTCGAGTTTTATGAATATTATATGAATTCCTGATTTTTCCTTAAAAATTATGCACAGATAGGGCTCTCAAAAATCCCAGACGTATCCCATAGAAACAGAAAAGAAAAATCTCCACCTACTCTTGCGCATCCCATCATCACGGACATAGCCCATTGCCCCCCTTCCTCCCCCTGCCAGAAACCTCGGTATTGCACAGCCAACAGATGCAGCAGGGTGCAAGTAAGAACAGGTTTAGGGAGAGGGAACTCATCGCGCCACTTCCCTGTTTCCCAGGTGAATCAACGTCCTCCTCTTCCTCCTCCCCAGTCTCACCCCCGCTCCATTGTAAAGTTGTTAGTGGAATCGCTTCTAGCACTACCAACCACACCAGTATAAACTGGGGAAACACATGCACTTAAACCGAGGTCCTCGCTACACAGGAGTGAAGCGCTACACGGGCAGCAACAAACTCCTTTGTGCCTCGGGAGCCGCGCGGGTCACCCGGCACGGCGCGGTATTTCAAGGACACGGAAGAGTCACAAGTTGGGGGGGGTGGGGGGAAGGAGGAGTGTTTCTCGGGGAACCTCCTGCCCCAAACGGCACCTCCTCTCGTTACCGAGGAAGGGGCTTTCGCCCGGCCCCACGCGGCCCCGGCAGGATCCTGCGGCCTCGCTCCCTGCCGGGACCGGGTGCCGGCAGCCGGCAGCGCGCCGCCGCGGAGAGAGCCGCGCAGCAAGCGGCGCCGGGGCGCCGGAGCGGCGTGCGGGGCGTCCGCGGCCGGGCCGGGCAGGGCGAGGCGTCGCGGGGGGCCCAGGCGGCTGCGCCCGCCCCGCAGCGCCGGGCCCCGCTCCGCGCCGCCCCGGGCACCCGGTGCGCCCGGCCGGGCACCGGGGCGGGGGGGGGATCGCCGGCGCGGCGGGAGGGGCAGGAGCGGCGGCGGGGCGAGGGGGGCCCGGGAGCGGCCCGGCGCCGGCACTCACGGGGTGCAGCGGTCGCTGTACTCGTTGGCGATGGTCTCGATGCCGCCGCTCCGCGCGACGCCGATGTAGCAGTTAAGGAAGCCGAGGTCGATGCCCACCACGGACATGGCTGCGCCTGGTGCCTCCCGCTCCCCGCCGGCCTGCGACTACAACGGCAGCGGCGACCGTCTCGGCTGCTGGGACCCGGCTCCTCACCCGTCTCTCCCCCACTGCGGAGCAGCAGCCACCAACCGGCAGTTACTCCGCTCTGCGCAGGCGCGCTGTGACGCCCGGCGGGGAATCCGCGAGGCCCCGGCTACGGCTTCGGCACTTTCCGGCGGGGCTCGGGCTGCGCCGGCCGAGGGCAACGGGCGTTCGAGAAGGATCTGGAAAGGGAGGCAGCGGGCATTATCTAGAGCGACACCCCGCGCCGCGACGTCAGCACTGCGGCGGCCACGCCCCCCGCCCCCTTAAAGGGGCCGCCGCCCGGAGCACAGGCCTGCTCGTACAAATATTTATATATATTTTTTTTAACCCCTCTCCTGCTTCTGGAGGGGAGTTAACTGCCAGCCTGCAGGGCTGGGGAGAAAAAGGCTAAAAACGCGGTGAGGGCCGGTGCCTGCAGGCCCCCACGGGCGCACTGCAGCCTGCAGCAGTGGGCTGGACGCGCAGCGCAGAGCCTCGCCAAACAGCCTCATCTGTTAGTTTAGTATCAGCGTTGATTGCAACACAATATAATTTAATGTGATTATAACAATCTAGCGCAATTACCGCTGGATGATTATAAGGCTGATTAACGTAATTTCGCACGCCATCACTAATTACGATTCGTTGGTGGGATCAGGCCGTGCAGCTGGCTATCCCTCGCCTCCCGTCTCCACATGGCTCCGCCGGGACGGGTCAGGTCTGCCCCGCGCCCGGGCCGGCCTGGCCCCTGAGCTACCCTCACCTTTGCCGTTTCCTCCCTTTTTTTTGGTGGGCGTCGCTTCAAGCACGGAGGACTGTCTCGTACTTTACGAAATGTACTTGCGGGCTGGAAGAGCTCCATAAATATTTATCCGCTCTAAAAGTGACGTCTCCGTTCCACACAGCAGTATGACAACTTTCTGACGTGACACACGATGCTGCGCTGCACAGTTTTGTTCTGCTGCAGAGACTAAAAATAAGTGCTAAACCAGATTTGCATCCCTGTCAAGAGTTTTGATTATTTCTCCATCTGGTAACGTTTCAATGGTCTAGTTAACAACGAGAATTTTTCTAGGCAAGGAGAATCAGATGCCATTCCCTTCTGAAACCTCCTGAAGCAAGAGAAGTCACTGTTAAATAGGGTTATTTTGCCTGTGCAAGATAACCAGTACTTCTCAGTACCAGCAATTAACAAGCCAATTTTCCTCGCTAGCGTCAGGATCAGAGAGGGGAACCAGACCAAGCCCATCTGTAGTGGCCAGGGAGACGAATTCCAGCTCAGGTTCGTGTTCTGCTGTTTCACCCCGTTGCAAAGCCAGTCGTCAGTGATTCAGGGCACTGCAGCACACTGCCTCTGCAGCACCACCTGAGGCTGGCCCCTCACTGAAAAGCAGCAGGGGGCAAGACATTGTACGCAAATACTCTGTGCAGCAAGGCAATGTGGCTAAGGCAGGCCTGCAAGAAATTGCGCAGCGGGGGGGACAAGCCGTCGCTGCAGAAGCATTGCTGTATCTCGCAACTCAGCAGGATAAATTAGCTTGTACACAGCTTCGCAGTGCCACTGCAGCGTTGCTTCTAGCGCTCGAGCTAGCTAATTTCGAGCTGGCTCAGGTATCCATACGCTGCAGGCTGGAATGCAGATGTGTTCAGAGACTCATGACAGTGACAAGAAAGCACCAATGGACTTCTTATTTGCTTTGTCAGGAGCAAGACTGTTACGGGTTAGAGATGAGATCGCAAGCAGGATAAACCAAACCTTTTAAGTAATTCAGAAAAATCCTGCTTGCATGCTTAGTGTCATACTGATTGCTCAGTCTGAGAGCATGAAATGATTTCACTGATGTCAGGTTGGCCAGAAACTTGGGGCCTATCAGATGTTCCTGCTCCTGCCTGACAGACGTTGCCAATAAGATTGTCTGAGCGTATAATCATTTACAGTCACTGCAGCAGCCTTAGGAATTGGTGATGTCCAAGTCTTTCCAATTCTCTGCCTGTGGATCACATCTGATTTTTTACGAGATAAAAAGTATTTGTACTAACTCAAGGATCTGAGGGTTTTGTGTGATACTGAATGATCTGTGAGAAACGTTATGAATGCTTCTAGCCTCAATTTCTATGAAACTAACCATTTAAATAAATGCCTCCTAAATGCTTTCTTTAGTCCCAAAGTTACCAATATTCCACAAGAAATGTGGTTTTTCTTTCCCTATTTATTACCTCAGAAGTAAAAATAACACAGTCACCCCAGGAAATGAAGATTTTGAGATTTACGTACACTGATTTATCTTCATTACAAAGAAGAATCCTGGACCATTTTACATTTCCTGAAGAAATAATGTATTAATGTATGCTTAAAATGCTGAATGTCTTCTGAATGTTGTTTGAGGGGAGACAGACAGAGAGAGAGACAGAGACAAAGATGATTTGTTGTATTTCTAAATGCTGACTTTTAAATATCTGTGAACTTCTTTCCTGCCTGTCTTGGGCTTTAAATGAGCATGAAGAGCATCAACAGTCTAGAACCAGGTTTTCCTTTTTATTGTGGTTTATGTAGAAACTGGGGCAAGCTAATGTGTGGACATACTTACAATGGGATTTGCTGACAGGCTAGGTAAGCTGCTGTTAGCAAAATCTATTCAAGTACATGCTGTACTTTAAAATTCAAGATGTGTAACATTTAGCATCAATAAAACGGAATCATTCAGAATTTTAAACGAGGTATTTTCTTGAATTAATTTCTTGAATGAAAACAGTGCTCTCCAGTTCCCTCAAAACAAAGTATTTGATTTAATACATGCTTATTCATAGAAACATCTAAATGATTTTACAATATGAGTTGTGTAACGTTTAAACTAAAAACATGCTATCCAAACAATGAGAAGCCTACCATGTACATTGTACAAACAAAATAGATGTTCATTCACTATTTTAATCAGATCCTGAACTCTCTGAAGTATCAAGATTTAAAACTTCCTTAATTTTGTCATAAAGAACTAATACCAAGGCTCCTCCCGTTCCACGAAGGATGTTGGAGAATGCTCCATGAAAAAAAGCGTTAAGCCCCTCTCGCTGGTATATTTTCAGAAAGCAGTCAATGGTTCCTTTATATTGACGTTCAGTCTCCCCACTCTGCATACAAATAATAAAGACAAATCATTACTGCACTGCACTGCACTGAGAAGGAAACTTAGATGCTTAGAACAATTTGTTTCTCTTTGGTAAAGAACGCTGAAGAACATTTTCCTCATGTTTCACCTACTGAAAAGGCGAGATCTTTTAACTAATAAATATTTATCGGATCTAATGCTCTGTTAGCTGGTTCCAGCTGCTAAATTTAGAAAGGCTGTGATCCTTCTTGTGATGCTTCTTTTAAGCCTTACTGGGCAAGTAGAAGGCTTAGGAGTTAAATGAGGTCACTCCAGTCCTAAGAGTGCTCTGAATTGTTTCAATGCTTTTAAAGCTTTTACAGCTCATTTTTTATCCTTTTTAGTACCACTGAAATAACTTTATAGCAAGTAGATTTCAGTTCATTAGTAATCAATAGAGTCCATCCAGCAGTCATCTGTCTTCCAAGAAGAGTATTAAAAAACATTAAGGTCCTGACTAGTATGATAATGTAAAAACACAGAAAGACTGCAAAGGATTGTAGTCCAAACAGCTGTCATACAACCTACCTTGTTTCTGAGCATTAATTTGCTGGACAAATTAAAACAAAGCAAAAGGGAAGATTTGTTAGAGACCTCAGCAGCATGTTCACTCGAATTTGGACAAATGCTTACAGGTGAAGGAACAAAAGGAAGATAAGCAGTGAAAGTTCACATGTGTGTTTATGACTTTCTATATGAGTCAGTGCTAAAGTACTTAATTCTCCCTTTTCAGCTTTTTCACGAGCAGTATGAAAATCATGGCACTCTTAAGTTTGGAAAATTTCAATAGTAGAGTAAAAACAGCCCAAAAGAATGGTGTACAGAATGCTGTACCCCAGAGCACTTGGAAAATACTATTGCCCATTGTGGGACTCAGTGTAATGACTACAGCTAACCTCTCAAATACTCTGAGTAACATCACAGTTCTGACAAAGCATTTTTTTCTGGACATGCTTGGTGAACTGTCAAACAATTTCTGTTCTGGAACTGCAGTCTCTTCAGGGTTTGAGTATTGCATTAGGAACTGATACTGTTTTTGTCTTCACTAACAAAAAACAAGTACACTTTTTCAGAAAGATTAATGCCAAATTGCTATCTTTATGTGAAATTCTACTGGAAACAAGACACTCCAATATTTTGCTTTATTTTTGTGGATTTGACCTAAATTAGCTACATCTTAAGTCAAACCCAGCCACGTTTTGTCACCACTAGGTTTTTATAGTGAGAAAAGAATGTCAAGTCAGCTAACTGTAAATACATGTCTGCCTTTGCACTCGAATCAGAGCAGCATGTAACATTAGTGGTGCAAGAACAGGATGCGATGCTGAACTGCGTCTTAGTAATACCAGCGTCACAGCGTACTGTGTCGGATTCGCACTTCTGCCACTCTTGGACAGTTCTCACAGAGGGTTCCCCTTAACTGTTAAAAGTTAGCTCTGCTCTGAGAACTTTTATTCAGAAATGTTTATTCACTAAAAACAGACACATCAGGGATTATTAGATTATATATTTTGTGTCCCTTTTTGTATGGCAAAACCAGTACAATTCTGTAAGCAAAACTATTTCATTTTAATCAGTGATTCACAAACAGAAGGATTACTCACAGTTTGATTCAAAACCTAATGAAGTCAGTAAGAAATCCCTCCACTTACACAGTGCTGTTCTAAAAATTCTGAATAGAGATTCTCAGTGTTGGAGGTACAGTGGCCAAAAAAAATTCCACGTGGCTTTAAGTTTACAGGCTGAATTTGCTAGAATAATCTTTTTACTAAGATACTTGAAACATTTGATTTAGAAATAAATGAAAGGCAGAGAATTGTTCCCATTGGCAGAAAAGCGTTTTTCAAAAAACTGGAACCCAGTTCTCTATGATGTCCTGCACTTTGGGTATTTATCTCACCTTTATAAAACGTGTATGGATTGCTAACTACTATTACATTATACTGCAAGCCTTGTACATCCAGTTTGTTTCCTAAACGTCTACATAAAATTTCGGCAATATCTAGGTAAGGTTCTAGACTCCATATAATGGCAGACAGATTATGTCTACAGGGGAAATCTTGCTTACTTTACACCCCTATTATGTACTCTACAGTTAGAAAAGTGAAGTTTGAATTTTCTGAAAATGGCATTATGTGTTATGTTATGTTATACCTTCTCTTAGAAATCAATATATGAGATCACTATAGTTTTCCTGAATATAATAAATGCAGGAAATACTGCAATGACAAACATTCACATAAATCTATATAATAAGCGTAACAATATAGCTGAAAAGGACTTAAAATATTTTATTTTGAATCTGCTTGAATACATGCAGATTAAAGGATATTTGGTAATGAACATTAGTGCTTAGCTAACAGAGATCAACTTTCACCCAAAGCATTAACTGTATTGAGCTCATTATTTCAGAAAGTTATCCTGACTGCCAAATCTACTTTTAACTGAAGAAATAAAAGGTGCTATATTTAATCATGGCTTCTTCTTAGAACAGAGTAAGTGTCACAGTAAGAAACTGGTTCTGTATGAACATTGTTAATTGCACCACCATAAAAATCGTACTGAGCAGCAGTTGTATTTGTAGGTGAAGCTGCAAAACAACATTAACTTATTTCTAAAAAATAAAAGAAATAAGGGCAGCATATACAGTATAGCTATACATCTACAACATATACAGAGATCTTGTTCTCATCTTGTTTCTTTTGTGCTAGTAAAATCATCATCCTATTTCATATGATTATAATTTATATTTTTCATAATCTTGGTACTACTCTCTTTCCTAGTGGTAAATTAATCACCAGAAATACATGCAATCCTCTAGTAAGGCCACCTTCAAGAAGCACAAGTACGTATGAATAAAACAGCATTAACGGTAGCCCTATTGCTAATTAAGCAGATAAAGCGGAATCTAAAGACAGTGGAATAATATTTAGTATAATAGGAAGAAGTCAGTAGTGAAAATGGTGTTTGTGCACTGCAGGCTTTTAAGATTTCTGTTATTTAGGACAGATTACCAGAGGTATGCAGGCATTACATAAGAAGTTAAATATCTCCCGGGATTTTTTGAAACCACCTAAGCAAGTTCTATGCCTACATTTGTTCTGATTTTCTTTTGACTTCCTGGGATACCAAAAGATACTCCTGAAATAAAACTTAATGATTTTTTTCGGAACTGACATCTCTTTTTACAATACCACGTGGCCAAATCTCCTCAGGGATACAGAGAACAAGGTCAAGAAATGTTGGGGTTTTTTTTCCCCTTGTTTGAGGATGATCTTGATAGCCAGAACTTAATCTATTAAATATGCCTAAAACTATTTTAACTACCTAGTAAAACTACCTAATAGCTAGCAACAAGATCCAACAGTAACAGCTAATAATACATTATTGGTCAAATAATAGTCAATTTAGTCAAATAGTCAATAGTCAACAGTCAAATGCAGAGAAATATTTCTCAGCTTGCATTGAGCTTTGAAGATTACTGGTTCTATTTCAGGCCTGAAGAAGGGCTGCGTGCCACAGAGTTCGGCTAATAAGAGATATTAATTCTACCCACAAACCTGTCTTACTCCAAATATCTGGCTTCTGAGTAGAAACATTCAGTTTTTCTACAAAAAGCTCTCACCATGGTGAGAACTAAGCACACTTCTGAGATTCCCACAGTACTATAGTTCAGATTTTTCTTCTTTTCTTTCTGGAGGTATTTCCACTTTTTCTGAATAGAGTCTCAAACGCTGTAAGGCTATATAGCACTAACTAGCATATGAAATTAAAAAATTAGTAAGTAATTTTCAGAACAGAATTGCAAGTTAGACCATACCTGCATCATCATGCGTCTCCTGACAGTGTCAAAGGGATAAGACAGTATACCTGAGAATGTAGTCACAACTTGGGCAATGAAAAAGGAAAAAATGAAGGGTGTTTGTTTTGGATTTGGCAATAATCCCTGCAAAATAAAGCAACAACAACAGTCTGTGCCAGTTCTTTAAAACGTATTTCAAACCTGATATCAAATATCATTTGGCTAATTTTTATTGTTAATCCTACTGTAAAATGACTTGGCTCTTCTGAAATATACTCTCTGTTGAGCATAAATAACTGTAAAAACAAAAGCTATAACTAAAACTGTTTAAAACATCTTGCATGGATGCATTTTTGTTCATAAGAAATACCTTAATGGTGTCATAACATCCAAAATAAGAGGCTCGGTACACAATGATTCCCTGTACTGAAACGCCAAAACCCTGGTACAGGCCAGAAATTCCATCTGTCTTTGCAACTTTAATAATACAGTCACCAAGTCCCTGGAACTGTCGCTCAGCAGCACCTAATACAGAAGAAATTTTCTATGAAGTAATATGCACATTCTTATGCTTTACAGAACCCCTTCATTTTAGTACAAAGTACTTTGCAAGACTGAAACATTTCACATAGCAAAATCATAAGAAAAACATAGTAGATCATTCCGTTTCCTCCACTTACAACCAACGCACAAAGAAATCCAGGCACATGGATGGATGAGGGCACAATTTATTAATTCTGATAAGGATTACTCATTCCAGCAAAAATAAACCCAAAGAAAAAGTCAAATAGATCCTGGTGTTCAGCTGCTGAAACACATTCAGGCCAAATAACTATCATTTCAATTTTATCCCCATTCAGCAGAATACTTGCATATGAATTCTCTTACCCTCTGCCTGAAAATAAATTCCTCTATGCAATCCCATCCCTCCACTCCCTCCCCACATATTCTTACTAAAGTTTAGGGTGAGTAGTATTTCTTTCAGCTTTAACCTGTGGATACTACCCACAAGTTGTGACAAGTACACAAAATCCATTTTTTAATCCGTAGATTTTTCATCCCTTTCCACAGTTAACTAAACCCAAACCCTCAGGATTCTCTAAAGGTGAAAACACAGCAAGCAATACACCAATCTTCAATCCTTCCCCAACTGTCAACCTTATTAAACTGAATGTGTCACAAAAAAAATAATTCAGCCAAGCACAGGGCACAGAAAGCATGACAGCAATATGGCAAGTCAGGCAGCTGACTCCCGGGACAACCCTGCACAGCACAGAGAGTTGCAAGAGTTGACATGTCCAGTTACGGGCAAATCAGAACAGCCAAGGACAATAAGGAAAACATAGATTTCTTCTTCTCTGCTGTACTGTCTTCCAGATACTGCTTTAGGGAAATTCATTTTAACTGTTTGAATGAATGAAACGTACATCTAGAGACATATTCTAACCAAAATCTTCATTGAAAATTTTCAATTGATATTCTGTCAATAAAGGTCTGTCTCTAAAATGAGATAAATATAAATAACTAAAATGAGGTAAATACAAATAACCTGAAACACATCAGATATATTGGAAATGTCATATAAAAGATTTTGCTACCTTTCCCAATGTCAGCAGCTAACCGGGTTCGTGCAAAGTCTAATGGGTACACTACACACAAAGATGTTGCTCCTGCTGCTCCACCAGAAGCCAGGTTTGCCAAAAACCATTTCCAGAACTGAAATACAAAAATTACTGTGTACAATTATGAAAATACAGTATTACATAATTATACATAATATAATTATGTAACATAATACTGACCTTTGTTGTAGATATTGAATGAAACTATTTTAAACATGAAGAATTAGATCTATCTAAAACATCAGATTATTTACAAATTAATACATTAAAAAATGTCAGTTTCAGAGTAAGGCATATAATGGGGTATTTCAGAACTCCTATTTGAAAAGGCTTCCTGTCTATCTTTGCTTTTATTATAAAGTATTTATAAACTCTTTTCTTGTTCAACTTCTGAATTATATGGTGCTTCTGTGACCCAGATAGCAGATAACATCTTTCTAATCTATAATTGTCCAGTCCTGCAAAACAATTAGCCTGTAGATCTCCCTGATGTAACAGCTGTGCAGCAACTCTCCATGATGAACGGAGAAACAGAAAAATCCATATACTTACACCGTGGCCTATGCTGTTTACCAAATAGGAAAAAGCTAATGACAGAAAAACAGCCACTTTGCATAACATTTCTCATAGTTCTGCTAACTTAAATGGAAACACAGGTACCTCTATCTGTAGTAAATGCAGACCATTTAGATGTACCCAAAATAGCTTTACATTTGCTGGCTCAGTAACTGCAAACAGTGTAGCTGCGGTAGTATGGAGTTCAGCGTAGGTTAACTGCCATAGTATTTTATCAGTTTTGCAGAAGACTCTGCAACCTGCCCTAGCTCATGTCACTGCAGAAACTCTTGCTAAGTCGTAATAGCAAGCAGGGGAGGGGACAGCTGGAGTTTGAAGATGCTCGGTTGTGTCTGTATTACCTTCAATACCAACAGTGTCTGGTATGTAGATATAATTTGTCTTCCTGAGCAGAAGTTACTTTGCTCTTTAATTCCCACAATCTAAAGGTTTTAATAATTTTTTCTAAAAATAACCCAGTTAAGCAAAGACTAATGCATATAGCAATGTCTTGATTTCCTATCCTGTACAAAACACATCCCAAGCATCCCAACATCCTGAGCTTCAATAACACATATGCTGCTTTGCTAAATATTGTATTTCTAAAGAAATTAATCTTGAGTGCTATTCATGGAATGTTTCTAAAATTTGAGTAACAAGCACATACACATGTAAGCCATCTGGAAACACTTCTAGGAAATGGAAAAGAGATTTGAAGAACTATAAACACTGCATTATTTACATCATGCGTGTTCTACTTTTTCCACTGTAAGAAAAGAAAGACATGGCAACCTTAAACTCTTTACATATGAATTAACTGTAATTGAAAAAGGGCAGCTTAAGAATTTGCATGCAATACAAGGAGATTAATCAAACATTAATGATTGACAGCCTTCCCGCTGGTCAGCACCATCAGGAAAGCCTGCGGCAAAAATAGTTTCTGGCATTGCAGAAAAAAATGTCATGAAGGGAGAAAGTACAGAACATTGGATTTTTGTTTCAATTATAAAAACCTAACCAAAGAAATCCTAAAAAAGATAATCTAAGACAGACACAAATAAAGCAGATTTTTCAGCTGTTTTCACATGAAACAAATTAGATATGAAGAACTTACTTTCCATTCTGCTGATATGAATGAATTATATGCATGTAATTTGTCAAATGCCAGTATCATCATTTCAAATTCCAAGATTTGGCCTAGTTTTGTAATTAATTCGGTGGGTATAGACCTATGTGTCTCTGCAGGAGTCCATCCAAGTAAAGGAACTTTCCTCTTCCCAATTACATAGAATTGCAATGTAAGGCAGTATAGACCAAAAATCCAGATAGCCTTTCGTGCCATAACCCAAAAGTGTTTCTTTCCTTTGAGGCATTGTACAAAACTAAGTTCTTAAGATGCTTCAGCTATTCACAAATCTATTTGTGGCTTTACACGTAGCAAGAATTCAGATATCAATGTGAAACATTACTTAACTACTATGATACACATCTTACTTAAATATAGGCTTTTTCTGACACTTGCATACAAATAATTATCAAGAGAATTATGTGAAACAAAGCAAAAAAAAAAATAAAGACAGGCTCCTGCTTCAGGGACACAATCCAAGAACTGTACACATTAGAATAAAAGCAGCAGTAATTTCACACAAGTGAAGTTGCACATGAACACAAACATCTTTGAGATTAGAGTTTAAGGTAATGCAATCTTAACTGTGAAAATGCAATTGGGATTTTTGACAAGGTCCAAAAATGTAGGTGCCTGAGTACAAGATTTTGAATATCCAGTCTTAATATTTACATCAGTTAGCTCCAAAATAATTACATATTCTGAACAAAGCTTTGAAAATTTTGACTGGTTTATTATAAGCAGTTATTTATATGTATCTCATGAAGTTATTAATCATTAAAGATTAAAAAAACAGATTTTATTATTTTTCATTACCTTCAATAGTAAGCTATGCAGTAAGCCATGCCCACTGTTCCTCTTATTATAAAATAAAAGTGAACTCTTAAAAAATCTTATCAATATATTGCTGCTAATTACCAATCATCTCGAGAGAAGGCACAGCCAGGAACTGCACAGTTCTTGGCCAGATCACAAGTGGTTTACTTATTAAACAGAACTAATAGGCAACAAATTATTTACCTGTTTCTCTTTATCCACTCTGGACATGAAAATCTGTTTGTATTTGTCCTTAAAAGCAAAGTTTAGAGCTTGCGTTGGAAAATACCGTATCACATTTGCAAAATTGCCACGCCAGAAGCTGAAAAATCCTACAGAAAAAGAAATGGATTATTAAAATTACTTTTGCAAAGTATATATTATATTGAGTCTATTAAATGACATTCTTCCTATTGTTCTGTTTTGGTATGAGGTGTAACAAAGGCAAAAAGTGATCCCTTTCAGGTCTTTTAATTTTCAGGCATTTGGCACCAGAAATCTTTATTTATTCTAATACTTACAACAGATATATGCACTAGGTGTTCGCACAAGGAAATCTCCTAGAACTACAAGAGAAACAGCAATAATGCTGAGATAAATGAGAAAGATTTTTAACCTCCTTACCTCATAAATAAGATCAGGGATACCTATGTATACTGTAGAGTGGAAACTGAGCAAGGTTTCACTGAACCGTGTAGTAATTGTTTTACTCATGCAACCTGTATATGCATTTTTAGCTTCTACAGGGGGTGCTCGTGCTCCACATTAAAGCAATGGCTAAACAGTTATAGAAATGATCAAAAACTTAGTAGGGTTTTTGTAATTACAGTCTTTTCCTAAATTAAAAAACGATCCCTTTGGACACTAAGGTAAATGCATTGAGAACCTAAACGGAGCTGAGGTGCTAATGTAGGTGTAAATCTATGTGGATCACAAGAAAATACGTGTTCCCTACGTGAAAGTGTTCACAGACGTTGTACCTGCACTGTGTCTGGCTTTATGAGCACTGTTAAGACTTTGCTGAGCAGTGACGGCAAGACGATCTCTGTAATATGTAGCCCACTCTTGTTAAACATACCTTTTCGTGTGTGTGTGTTGCTGTGGATGAAGGTAAAGATTCATTAAGGAATAAGAAAACACAAAACTGGGTTTTCATTTTCTCTTACTTTGAGCATGCTTTTATACGCGTTCGCATGAGGATGCCAAGTACACACCTCTTCCGAAAAACTATTAGAAGTGAAAAGAAAGGAAAAGGCGCGGCCGGGCGGGGGCGGCCCAGGGCGGGGGCGGCCGGCGGTCCCTACCCTGCTCCCGCGGGACGCGCACGAGGCAGTCGATCATGCCCTTGTACTGCTGGTCCGCCCGGATCTGCTTGGACGAGGCCTGCACCTGCAGCAGCAGCTTCACCCGCTCGATGGGCGCCACGGCCGTCTTGGAGATGGCGGCCGCCACGCCGCCGGCCAGCAGGTCCTTCCCGAAGGAGATGGGGTCGAAGACCCGCTCGTCCCGCGGGCCCGCCATGGCGCGCGCCGCCCCCTCCCCGCGCGCCCCCGCCCCCGCCCAGCCGCCGCCGCCGCCGCCGCCACACGGGCGGGCCCCCCGCTCTGCCTAGCCGCTCCGCCTGCGCCGGGCGGCTTTTTTTTCGTTTTGTTTTTGTCCCCCAAACGGGCGGCTGCGAGACACCCAGCTCCGTCTTCTTTTGCCTCAAAAGTTCACGACCCTTTAAGGCGAGGCTGCGTTTCTTGCGGCGGTTTACACAGGCCGAGCAGCCCCTCCCCCACTAACGGCTCGGGGCGGGGGGAGCCCTGGCGCTCGCGGGCGGGTCGAGGAGCGGCCCTTAACTACCCGGTTAGCGGGCAGTTAAAGAGACGAGAGCCTCGCGGTCCTACTTAATGCCACAGAAGCGTGTGCTGTGAGGTCCCGCAACATTATTTCGGCATTCCTAGTCTCAATTTCTATGAAATACTCAATATTCTGTGGAATACAGAACCTTAACTGCCACCATGTAGTGATCTACTGGGCAAAAAGTTAACCAAAAGATACACCAAACAAGTAAATATTGGCAATTTGGTGATCAACTGACAGAATCCTGCACAAACTTTTTTTTTTTTTAAGATACCCCCACCAGTTAATGTGTTGTATATCATGATTATTATAGCACCATAGATGCACCTGACCTGCTTCGCATGTCATGCCCAAACCAGTGTAAACGCTAAACCAAGAGAAAGGTCCTGCTTCCCAGCTGAAACTGGGGGTTTGCCACAGCACCCAGATGGCGGTTCAGAATAGTAAAGTATTTGTTACGCTCCTGCTGCCACTTGATTTCTTTTGCATGCACAGAAAACTTTTACATAGAATAGTTTTAAGTGTTAGCATACAATTTTGAGAGGATCAGTGTCAATCAGAGAATGTAAGTGGTGGAGTGGAGAAAAAAATAAGCAAAAATAATGAGATTGATGGATGGTGGAGAACAAAACTTCACAGTACAGAAGTTTGGTGAAACACAGTTATTACCTCATTACTGACCCTCATGCTGTAACTGCAATTGGGACATAAGTTGCTCTTTCTCTTCCCTCTTTACCTGCTTTTATGATGACAAAAAAAATGCTGAATTTTCTTTTTGATCAAGAAGGAGGAAGGAATAAAATGTAAGAGGATTGTTTAACTTGCTCTCATCTTTTTCCAGTCTTCCACACAGAGGAGTTGTGAGGTAGGAAGGCCTGACTGCAGCGTAACAGGAAAATCAGTATACAGGGACCCACTGATGTCCCCAACAGAAACTCGGACTAACGGAGCAGGGAAGGTGCAGACTGCACTTGGGAAGCAGAAGGTAAAACACAAGAATGAACAATTCAGTGCTACACATGCTAGCAGATAACTTTATATTAAACACAATGGAAGAAAGATGGCCAGGTCTTATTCCCCAGGAGCCTGCACCCCTGAACTGTAGTCAACAAGCTTTCCAGAAGCTTAACGAACTTTACAGAAATTCCTGTGATTTGTGGAATCATGCCCAGCTCCCACTACAAAGACTCACAGAATACAAAAGAAACTAGGTAAGCAAGTGGCGTAAGCCACAATACTTCCTGTTCATATTGAACTGGTATGAGTTAATGTACATTATGTATAATAAGTAAATGAATATTAATCATGTAATTTATTCCCATTCCATGACTGGTCAGAAGTACCAATACCTTCTTGGTTTGCTATTATCAAGCCTTTTTTTCCCCACTTTTTGTTTAATTTATTGCTTCCCCTCAGTCTCCTGACTTTCTTCATGACCAATGAAGGCATGAAGCACCATATTCGTTGAGTCAAATATTTTAATTGCTGATGTTTTTAAATGCTTTTTTGTTTGTGTCTTACATACCCATGAATTTAGTCATTTTAACACTGCTACTTCATACCCTTTCCCTTGCTTTTTTAATTTTTATAAGCAATCATTTAAAGGCAAAATAAATGTATTTCTTTTGAGCCATAACACTGAAGTTTCAGCTTCCTTAGTAGCTGTTCTCCGTATCTTTTCTTTTTGCTCTAAATGCACCTTTAGTTATGAACTTGACGATAATCACTCAGGGAAAACAAATAGAAGAAGGAGAAAAAAAAAAAAACAACAGCTGAACTGTTGACATGCTGTGCAGATGGCCATATCAAGATGTGCTGACTGGGGGGAAAAAGTTCCAAAATTGTACATTATACATTACACCTCTAGTAAAAAAGCTTTAGGAGCAGCTAGTCTGTAGATTACAAACCTTTCAGCAATTTGCAGGTAAGCTGAATTTTGTAGGAGACTTGATTTTGTAAGCATTTTGTCTTCTCTTGCCTCATACAGATATAGCCTAACAGATTTTTTTTATATATATCCAGTTGTAAATTATAGCAGACCTAGCTAAATAAATATTGTTTAAATATACAAATGAGAAAATATGTGAAGTACAAAAACTAAGGTTATATTTTATTGACCTTTGACAAATAAACATATTTCTTTATTATAAAATCATGAGAATAATATAAAAGTAGCCAAGTTCATGCATAGGTATCAAACTACCAACTACTATTTTTTTCCCTACGCAGTTTCTTTTGTGCCTTCAAAACTGCTTTACAGGAAATATAAGCATTATTTACAGTAAAACTAATGAAATCAAGTAAAATGTCAAACACACTATAGCCCTTGAGTATGCAGAAGACCATACTGGAAAAAAAATGATAAGCCGTTAGCTTTAGATGGCTAAGTGCCATTAAAAGATTTCTTTCTGGTTTGATTAACACAAGGCTACTGAAAACATTCAGGATTTTTCATGTCCTTAGAGCCACAAAATTTTAATTAACTGGAAAATTTATTTTTTCCTTCATCACTGATTGCCAAAAATTCAGAGAGCACTTTGAGCATATCAGCTTACCATTTTACACTGAATATCGTACAGTGAACACCAGTGAATGTACAAATTATGGTGATGTTTTCATATAATAAAAATATAATCAGGATAAATAATTTGTCAGTGTATAAAAATAAGGGATTTGGTTCTCTGAAATCTTTTTTAATGTTAAATTGATTAGATAATAAATCATCACAAGTTTTACGCCTGTGTCATACCACAAGGTAGATTTACTTCTTTAAAAGTGTTTCAAATATATGCCATAGATGGGTACCATAATTCAGTTAATTTTTCTTTATATGTAAGTAGTATGGAGAGATTCCAGTGCCATGCAGGACTGCTGAATAGTCAGAAAGCTCATCTATGTAGCTAAGCCGAAGGACAGTTTAAAGGCCAGTTCAACAGCAACTTCTGTGACTGAGTCATGAAAACAAACATAGAACTCCTGAGGTTTTGGATGCAGGAAGAGTCTCCTGAAAAACAAAAGAGGAACTGTTATAGGCATTAGGCTTTTTTTCATCGACTATTCTAGATATTCTGGTTGAACTTGGATGTTTCAGTAACATATTAAGTACAACTGTTGTGTAAGACAGCTAGCACATTTCCACAGCTCTCCTGCATATATTACTTTCATACATTAGTTTTTTAAAATCAATTTAATCTCTGCTCAGTTTTCTCAAGACTCTGTACAATAAAGTTTTTCAGGTTTTCAGTATCTACTCCTGTGATACTGGTTTATTTGCAGTAATCTGAGTTTCAGGGCTACAAGCTACAATCAATTTACTCAGGAGCAAGCTTCAGTATTCACGTATTTACTTATGCTTGAACTTAATATTATATTTTTCAGGTACATGTCAACCCAATAGATTCTTTTAGGGAAAGAACTAAAATAGGAAAGCTGTTAACATATGCACATAACAGTGAATAGCATCAGAGTATAGTATATAGCTCTACGAATAGTAATGGACCGCACCTGCTGTAATAACACATTATTTGATAATATAGAGACTGGAAAACTAAATTTTAAAGATGTCAACAGCAGCCTAAACATTTCCCAGGATTTTAATCTTTCCAACCCCAAGAATAGCACTTGTAGGCACACACAAAGTATAGTTATGTCCGTTCATTTATCCCCAGAGGGATACAATTTTGTGTGCATGCGTGCATGCATGCATGCTGTTTTTTTTTTTAAACATCTGACTTGAAGGCACACAGGTCAAACAAAAGCTCTGTTAGAGTCAATTTTTAAATTATTATTCTTGTCCAATATCATTATCTGTGCATGACATTTCCTCTCACTGTATTAGAAAAAAGTTCTTATGCCATATTCAGAAATGTATTTTGCTGATTTCAAAGACTTTCCTATTTGTATAATAGTTTCACTACTTAATAATAATAATTTAATGAATTGATCAAGCATAATCATTTTTCTTCCTTTCATCCCTTGCCCAAACTGAATTTGTTTTTCGTATGGTGAAAACAGCTTCTACCTAATCAAACATTTGCATTTTTCTGTTTATCTAGTACATATACCAAAGAGAGATGATGAATACACAAAAGAAGAAAAAATCCTGTTGACCCCCTAATTATGGTATGACTATCTGCTTAATGGAGCTAAAATGTAGACAGTACAAAATGTAGGTAGAAAGGGGAAACAATGCCAATGACAAATGGTGGCTGTGGAATATAGCTTGCTGGCCTTGACTTAAACAATTGCAAGATTTTTTACATTCTGAAGGATCAAGCAATGATGCAGGTTATTTTCCCATTACTGTGTATTACCTTAAAAATTATTATTTTTAAGATTTAATACATCAGGCAGTATGCTGTTCTGTCATACAAATTAGTCTTAGTTAGCTATGTAGCAGGCCTATACGCACCGTTAAGAAAAATCACTTAAGTTTAAATAATAACACAAAGGAAAAAGCACTATCAATTTGCAATGATAACAGCAGAACTTAATTTCATACATGTATATTTGAAAGCAAATTGAGGAAAGAAAGTTTCCCTTCCAAATTATCTCAAATGAACTGGTAGATTGATTTGGTCTTCCCAATTAAAAACCAACTACAACTGTTCACTTCTGTTTCTTTTTTTCTGAACTATGTGCATTCCCTTACTCGTTCATATCACTGAATCAGCATTATGCATGGAAGCAAGACAGATGGGATTTACTTGCAAAGCAGAGAGTGGAGAGGTCAGAATGACTATGAGGAACACAGAGAAAGTGCAGGGTATTAGGTTAAGATTACAGCGCTTTAGTATGTCTACCCAGCCCAGCGTGGAGCTGTGCAGTGGTGTGCTGAACAGTGTGAGGTCTTTGTGGTAGTTAGACGTGAGCACGGTGCTCACCTGCATTGACTTACTCTATGTCATACAGCAGGTGGAACCACCCAGATAAACTATTCAGATACAAATTCCCAGAACTACCGATACAGCTTCCCAGATTCCAGAGCAAAGCCACCTCAGTCAGACTCAGCTCAAGTATTTCTATGACATGCTACAGTTAAATTTATTCTTGAATAGTATAGTGGCATATTCAAAATAAAACACTTTGAGAGAAAGATACAGCTGTCTTTAAACTTACCCCACAACCCAGTAACTCATTGTTGGTGGCGGTTTCTTCTGATCATTCCAGTTATCAGGAGAGCACTCAAACAAAACCCCATGTTCTTTTACTATATCTAGATCTGCAGCTGCCCTACTGAATTCTGAAATCCTACTGCCCGCTCTTTTCTTTTTCTGTAAAACAACAGGTGAAGTGTCAGTATGGAATGAAATATTTTTATCCCCAAAACAGCAAATGTAACTGCAATATGATTTCTTCAGGAATCTGTGTTGAATGATCTTGCTGTCAAAAATCCAGATTTAGAAGACATAATTAATTTGCTTAGATATGATTCTTTTCTCCACAGTTTTATAAGTTTGGTATCAACAAGCTTTTTCACTGTTATACAACTTGGTGGTAGACACATGCTCTCTTTTTTGATTTTTTTCCTTCATGCTGAATACCATTCTTTTTAATAATACATCTGAGATAATACAGCGCCATTAAGAAACAAAGTATGTTAAAACAGTTAAAAATCTCCCCTTTCTTTCTCTCTGTGCCCCCCTCATTAAGAATTGTGGTAGTAAAAGCCTATTGAATAAACCTGGTCAGGCAGGAATTTCTTTTTTTAAATAAACAGTTGTATTTTGCTCAGAGCATTTCTTGCCCTTATTCTATATGAGTGCATAGCATGTACAAAAAAAAATATTTTTTTGTTTCATTGAGCTTTTAGGCCTATGCTTTGTACAGAGCTTTTGAATAAACCTTGTAAAAGTTCCAGGTATTTCTAACTGAACTCCTGGTCCCCATTTGGTGAGGTTTAAATTACATACACAAAAACTACTTTTCTCTCTTGACTCTGTCTGGGTGCTCAGCAGTCCTGTGAGTCCAATAAAGCCACTATGTCTTTTACAAGAAATGAGAGGGCAAAGAGAGCAGAGGAGACACAGAGGTAGACACTGGGGGAACTTCAAAAGGGTTCTCCATTCATCTAAATCTTCTCCTGCTGAACTCAAAGGAATCTTATTACTCTTTAGTAAATAAATATCTACATAATAATGAAAAAAAACTTTTTTTTTTTTTAAGTGTGAGAGGTGTAATGACATTATAGAAACAGAAGTGGAGATTCCTTTGAAACAAGTCTGTCTCAAATCTCTAGCAATGTAAAAGAGAAGTTTGTTAAGCCAGGGAATCTCTGGTTCCACTGCAATCCTGCCAATGAATTTTTTGTTCCAATCAGTTACTTTGAAAGAAAAGGTTTTCTTGAAAATAAATCTCAAGGAACTTCTGTCTGCCATATGCAGAAGCAGAAACTACTTCTTTCAGTTTGCCTATAATGAAGATTGTTGGGCTGAAGGTCTAGAAGAGAAAAGGTGGTGGAAGACATCACAGCAACTATCTAACGTCTGTCAAGAAAGGGTAGGAAAAAAAGTGAAATGCCCCTCAGCACTTTTAAAAACAAAACTCCTAATATTTGCATGAGAAAGCATCTTTTAATTTCCCTAAACATGCTTTGGATTAAATTGATAAAGCATAGTCTAAATTACTACTAGTTTCTACAGTAGAACAAATTTCACAGTAGATGACTTAACCCTTCCTGCATCTTTTCTTAGTATATAAAATTGCCTCAAACCCTGTTCTTGCCAATGTTGCTACTGAAAAGACTTAAGGAATATGTCAGTACTCAGTCTAGTATTTTCCTTTCTCCTCAAAATGGTGTAGTTATCTCATGCAATTTCCAAGTTGACATTTGTACAAACTTATTACAGAATGTCTTACACTATGCTATTCATACCGAAAATACTCAAGAAAAGTACAGAAAACAGGTACATTAGAAGGGGGTTATCTGAGACAGCTATGAGGATGATTTAGTCCTGTACTTTCACTTGCATTAAAATTTCTTTCCTTCTGCTTTTTCTTAGAGTAAGAGCATTTAATTTAAGATGATGAAGAAAATGAGGCCAGAACTACCTATTACATACAGTGAAGTATATTTTAGGGTTTAAAACTCCAGAGCTTATTTTTGCTCAACTTCAAATTTATTCAAACACATTTAGAAGTTAATTAAAAGGTAGTGAATTTTCAGCTCCCCAAAAGTGACCCAAAATTGATTATTGATCAGTTTAATTGCAGTCATTTTGCACTATCTGTACAATTCTCTAAATCCTAATCTACAGCAATATTTAACTGATCTGAAAGAATAAGCAATATGATAGTACATTTCTGTGTTAGACTTCTATTTGTCATGCACTATGAATAGGGAAAACCTCTATTTCTTCTTTTGTATTGCTCTTATGCCCTAATGCAAGCTGGCAATATGAGCATTAATTATTGGAGCCAACATACAAAAGCTACCCCAGATTTCTTCAGTCAAAACACTCCTATTCCCATTGTTACCAAGCTGGCTTACACAGGTAATTTAGATTCTGCTCTACAAGAAAAACTTTATACTGCAGCACATGTTCATTAATTATTTCTGAGCTTCAGGGCAGAATGAACTCAGCAGCTACCTACTGTACTGACACATGCCTAAAGAGGCGGGAAAAGCACATTCTGAGGTAGCTGTGGCCCAAACAGAGGTTTTCACTTTCTAGCATGACTTTTCACTTTCTATTAGTTACACCTGGTACACATGAATTGTTTCTTTGTTCGGGTATTTTTGGTTTGAACTAAAAATTGAAAAAAACTCTGTCTCTTTAACAATTGTTACCAAAGGCAATTTGATCATTTGTCCCTCTGCTTGCTTTTGAATTTTTATATCTCCCAACAGAAGTGCCCAAAATACATGACTGTGTCAAAATCCCACTCAGCCCGAACATCAGTGTCATATGAAACTGACAGAACATTCCAACAACTTAACTTTTTTTCTAATACTTAAAAATCCTAGATGATTTATGAGGCACATCAGTCTAATCAGAAGTGACTTCTTTGGTAACTTCAAGGAAACATGAAGAAAAATTATACTGGTATTTGCAAACGGCATTTATTCAATTTGTATTGTTATCTCCCATTCCTCATAATCAGCACTGCACTACTGGCCGAAAGCCTGCAGCTTAGGGCTGCTACTTCTTCTTTTTTTACCTTAGATTGTCCCTTTAGAATCTAAAAATGCAACTGATATACAGTATTCTCCTTAGGTTTATATGTAATTATTTCTCTTTCCTAGAGACTGAACAGGTCACAAATTAGGAGCAGGGATGACCTGTTATTCTGATTTGATTCAAGTCATTAAAAATCAACAGTGCAACTAACAAACCAGGCTTTTAGCAAAATAAAATGTGAACTGAACACAAAATATCTGATCTGAGTGCAGTGTCTCATAAAATGATTCTTATGCCTATCATTTAGATTTCTGCATTTTTATTATCACCTTACTCTAGAGGGATCATTTAGAGTAAACAGAAATTTATAATCACACACAAGGCAGCTGCTGACATTAGATCTGTCCATCTTTGAGTCTATCCTAAATGCCAAGTACCCACATAGAGCACGTGGGACATCAGGCTTCAGCCCAAGTCCAGAGCAAGGCTGGAAGTGGCATCTTTGCAAAGAGAAAAAGCCTTACCTACTCTGCCATCCCACCTAATCTATGATCCAAAAGAGATTATTTGGCAGCATAATTAAAAGTAATTGACCATTACAGCCAGTCTTCTGCTAGACAAATATCTGTATGAACAAACTATTACAAACATGAGCAGGTGGAAAATGTGTAAGCAATCAGAATGAACTACCCTTTTCCCTTCAGAGATGCCCTCTTACACTGACAGGGCAGTGAGGGGGGACCGCACTGTCACTGCCCATATGAAATAATTTCTGCAAAAAAAACAGGGCTTAAATTTCCCTTGCTGCCAATATGAAACCTCCCCAAAGCCTTAAAATGGCTAGAAAACCCCTCTTCTGCTACTTATAATTCTTGAACCCAGTGTGTGAAACTTTTTGCTAAGTTACAAGCAGGAGTCCTAACATCGAATGGAAAAAGAAAATGCTACACTGGATACATAGCATATTCATTCTGAGAGCACTTTTTGAGGGGAGGAGAGTGCTTATTGCATGCCTGCTTTGTTGGACAATCAGAGGGAGAAACTGCCCTAAAGAATAAAAACACCAGGTACTTTAAATAACCACAGACATACACAAAGTCTTTCCTGCTAGTGGACTATTTAAATAATGAAGTGGAAACAATCTTGAAATACTGATTTGAGAATATAAGTAGAGAGCAAAACAGAAGAAAGAAAAAGTTTTCATACTTCTTTCTTTAAGGACTGCTGGAAAACGGAACGAATTGAAAGACAACAACGATGGAAATTCTCAATTAACTGAGGGTGGATGGAGCCACCGAGCTGTGCTACTTCTTGGTGAGTTGGAGTAATAAAGATTCCTTGCATTGTTTCCAAAAATAGATAGTGGAAGAGGGTATTCTCAGGACCAGATGTCAACCTTCAAAAATAGGAAAATTCATTTAATATTCAAATAATTTTGAATGATTTTTCAGTTACACAACATATACTCGTGCTTCTTAAAACAGAATTGTTTCTCTGGTAGCTACAGTAGAGTACAAAAATGGATACAGACATTGCAAAAGTGCCTATTTCTATACCAAGGAAATCCTGCTAATTTGGACTGTTAACACTCAAAATTTTTTTTTTAAAAGTGACTATGGCACTAGTTAGATACCGCACTTACATTCCCAACAATTCTCATCAAAAAAAAGGAAAATCGAAGGAGAAATAAAAGCTTGCGGGGTGAGGTAAGGAAGGCTTTCTTTAGAGCTCACACAAAACACCAAAGCTGTCTGTGCAGTCACAAGCAACGAGAGAGAACTAGCATGGTCATGGCTCTTTTGTCTTTTGCACACCCACCTAGAGGTACAAAGAGGCACAAGGTATATGTGCGGTCCCAGCAGATTAATTTATTTGAAGTTCAAAAGTTATGTATGTGGAATGTGCATCCATTCCAGTGACATACTCTTGAGAAACAGCTTTCTTTTCTAATTAACACTCTCCATTAAAGAGCTTCACTTTTCAGAAGCCTTGCAAAGGAAAGTTTTGGTTTGGTTAAAATTATGCAAGAACATGTGTGATCTGCATGTCTTTGAAAAAAGCATATGAATATGGCCTTTAAAATGAAATATTTAATAAAAAATAAATTCTTACTTGATAGTGTTATAAAGTTCTGCATCTTTCTCTGAAAGGTTCTTTTTAATGTTTCCTAAATGAAATGGATTTGGTAGGGTATGTTTTTTTTTAGAGACCTGAAAAACAAATAGACAGATGAACTAGCAGAGAAAGCACACTTAGTGAGAAAAATTAAAATAAGGTAGTATTGAAAAAAATGCCCCAAACAGTTGCATCAACTTGTATAAATGTATTTTATAGCCTGTACTCTATTTTGGGCTAAAATGGATCAGCAGCAGTTGTACAACTGTACAGCAGGTTGACCTGATCACTTCTGTTTATGCTATTATTTTGGGGATATTCTCCATTTACTTCTGCTGTTTGCAACACAGCTGTGCCTAATTTAGCCACAAACCACATATTTAGAAGCAATGATAATCAAGATAAAAGAAATGTGATGACTGCGAGGCTGACCCAAAACTTAAACAAGTCAACAAAAGTTTTTTCTACTGACCTCAAGGCCTCTTAGATTTTTTTAAGCTATGTTTTTCTTTAAAAGTTAGTTACTAAATTTTTAAATAATAAGTAATAATAGTATACCTTAAATAAATTACCACCTCCCTCAGGCCCACCAGAATGTTACAATTCTCTTTGTCCCTGTTCTCAGACCTGATCTGATACAGACTGTGGATTACTGCTTCCATCTTCTGCAGGACCTTCATTACCATGGTCAGGTCCCCCACTGGTTCTTGTAGGACTCGGCTTACGTGTCATTAAAGAAGAGTCACCAAACAGGGTCCTTTTGCTTGCTGGAGCAGTTACTGTTTTGGAAGTACTTTGCAGCTTGCTTAGGATGGGTGAGGTTGTCAAGCTCTCTACTTTGTCATGTGTTGCAGGAAGGAACCAGTCGGCACAAGATAAAGGTGGAACGGAGGGAGAATCTAGCCTTTCTTCTATGCTGGCATCTATTCCTTCCAGCTGAAGTATTGTGGCTTTGACCTGATCTACATATATGCAGTCTGGTCCTGGATTCCCAATGGCTTTCGATGCACAGCCGCCTGCCTCCAGCAGAACACACAGCATGAAGTGTCTCTGTAAACATGGAGGTAGGAATATTAGCTTTTGGTTTAAAATACGTGTACTGTATTAGATTTATATCTCATCTAATATTTGGACAGAATACAGCACTATGTTCAACAGTTCCTCCTCCTCACCAGAACAGTGGGGTTTTTGTTTTTGTTTTTTTAAAATCAAAATCATGTCCAAGGAAATCTTTCTGTTACCATGTTAACCAAGTTACAATGCAAACATAAAAACTATCATTTCCATACTCATTGGTTGTTTTTAAAAACACATTTCTTAAAAGAATTGTCTGAAAATTTAAGATTATAAAAGTAAAAACATTTGCAACTGAAGTAAAAAGACATAGAAATAATGAGAATTTATAATTAAACTTGCAGGTTTCACAACCATTGTTTAAATAATTCTATTCTCTAAGAAATGCTATCCCCTGAAACAGCTACAATAAAGATATTTTGTAAAATCACTAAATTAATGTATGGTAATATATGATCATACTGAACAGACAATACACAAAAGCAAAACAGAACATCAGAGATCGGGCATACTGGAAACATTAACTTACCAAGCCAACTATCAATAAAAAGTATCTTGCTTCAGGTTCCCTGTATCCTGTAGGACTTGAAGCATCACTTGGCTGGATATGATGATGTGGAAATACTTCCCGCCATATCACTAGCTGACCAATCTTCTGTTCTGCTGCCAAGGGTAACAGACAATAGTGCCGACTATATAAACCTATATCAATAAGATCTTCCTTTGGCAAGTGATTACCAATCAAGTAACCCTTAGTTAAACACAGAAAAGGAAGTATATTCAGTAAGAAATACAACAACAACACATCACTTAAGAGTACTTTTCATCTAGAGATATCTATGCTCTACACGCATTGAGATTATAAGCTTTCTGGCCAGGAACTATCTTTTTGGTATACAATTGTACAACAAAGACCATTCTGAGCTTTTGCACCACGTCGGAAGATCTAAATACTGAAATGTAAACACAATTAAAACATCAACATGTATGCAAGTTATCAAAGACAAACTAGGAAATGTATGGTTAACAGCTTGCAAAACGGCTATTTACAAAACTAGCTACAGAGTTAAGATGTTTTAATTCTCATTTCCTGCCTACCAAAATACTGAGCTCTAACTGGAATTAATAAATTTTCCAAATAAGTTATGTAGTACAACAGTGTTTCTAGCACTGATGAGATTACAGTTAGAGCAAAGTTATTGTAGATACTGTGAAACTACATTTATGCTGACAGTTTAGTCCCGTAGCACTACTGGCTTGCATGAAAGAATCCTTAAAATGTAAATTTTCTTAAAGCAAAGGCTTTATCTTCATTTTTTTCCATATTGCTGTACTTAAAAAAAAAAAATTACAAATGATGCCAAAGTGAAAAAGCTGTTGATCCAATTTTTCAAGTCTGTGATTAAATACAGATTAAAGACAGACCACCTGTTGTCCTTTTTTAAATAATGGCAGCAAGCAAAACCAGTGCTATTAGACAATCATACAGTCTCGTTTGAATTGAGTCATTCATCTCTCTTTACTGTCTCTCTTCAATCCTTGAACCACATACAAAATTTCCATAGAACAGTTTCAAACAAGTATTTTGTTCTTACTGACCACATACTACATATCGCCACATGACATCAAATATTTTACTTTGTTACAATGCTTCAGTTTTAGGTCTGCTTCAAACATTACACACTTAAAGCAATCTTACATTTTTCATATTTCTCAGGTTCTGCAAAGAGTTAATCCATGACTGGGTTAGATTTCCAGACATTGTATTTTCCTAACCTCTAGTCTTAATCAATAATATTACCTTGTAGAAGAGACAAGAACCCAAAATCATATACAGTCTTCTCATGTTGTAGTAATCTTCAGACTGTGAACAAGAGCATGGTATAATTTCTAATTCAGAATTTTTCTTTTACTGAGTGAATGTAAGTAAACTATTTCCAGTCAGTGGTAATCAATGTCTTTTTAATAATTTCATTTTTGACTGCTTCTTTTTATTATCAGTATGACATCAGAAAGGCAGTGATGGCAGTGGAACAAAGAGCTAAGTAATGCAGGAAGCTTTTAGCTTTCATTATTGATTTTCATCAATACAAAAAACTACCGTTTTCTCCAACAGTTTTCAGCTCAGAATACCAATGCTCAGGTTTCCTAAATTCTTATGTTTTTATAAACTATTTTTGTAGCATAAGCTAATTCTCAAAGTTCTTAACAGTGCAGCAGATGAAGCATAACTATTGACACCAGAGGGCCCTCTTAGAGCAAAACTTCCAAGTCGAAGCTTTTTTTTTTTTTGCGATATTTGAACTGTTACCCAAAATACACCTATTCATTAATCTTTTAATTTAGATGCTCAATGCTCTCAGATTCGTAACACTAACTTTAAGTGGATATTGTAGATTTTAAACTAAGTGAGTGCAATCAATTTCTCTGTAATAAAATACTACTTGCAGACATCACTTTCTGTAAACATTCACCCACTTTGGTTAGTACAGTGATTTTTCTTTATTGTGACCTCTTAAGACATAGGTAAGAGTTAAACAACATGGATTATATGTCTGCCTACCTTGTATTTTAGTATTTAAGTATCTTTTAGTAATTAAGAATATGTATGCCCAAATTTTTATGCTAAATATGTGATTAAACATATTTTCTTTATGTCTGAGTATAACATACTTACAAGAACATAATTTTAAAATAATTGTTCTGGAACACAGGTTTAAGAAATATTTTTTATAAAAAAGGAAACTCAGAAATTTCAATACATTTTCATCTTACTGTCCTATACATGCACAGCAAGTAATACTCAAGTAAACTACTATTTTCTCCTTAACACTGTTAGGATATATATAACTTTTATAACTTTCTTAAAACTGGTAAGTTTAGTTCTTAGTGCTCCACAGCAGTTTTCAGTTGTATTTGCAATTGCTTGAAAAGGAGAGTTATCTATACAGATTTTTAATTAAAAAAACAACAACAACAAACAACAGGTATGTTCAAATGACAGTGTCCTTTTAGCTAAGCTAGACATCTCATGGGCTTGAATTATAGTAGACCATAGGTTTTCAGTGACTAATCCTATAACATTATAATATAGTTACAACGTTAACCATGGAGAAAAATTCAGAATAAACAGAATAGGTAAGATTGGGATATCTATTAAAACAAGAATAATATAGTACATCTTTGCTTTGATTTCCACTTTATTAAAAATGTGGATGGATTTGGAGTTAGTACTTTTTTAAAACTACTGAATATGACCAAGGCAAATAGATTCTGGGCACTGCAAACAAAAACAATAAAAGAAAAACACTTACCAGCTCTGCAAAATCAGCTGCTTCCAGATCACTCAGGGCTGTGTCAATTTCCATCTGAAATATTTAAAGAGTACATTTTAATAGAAATTTCCAAGGCATTTACTTACAATAATAGCATAGCTCTCTTTAAATTGCTAGTCTTACAAAATGAGGATTCAAAAGTACAGACTGAATGGTAAAAATGCATATACTTTTCACTAGCAATATCAAACATCAAGAACACTTCAATTCATCAGACTAAAGAAGAATCTTTTTCAATTTCTGTATATTTCCCTCGTCTTTGAAACTGTAAAAATCTCTCTGCTTGTCTGCCTCCTGAACCTGCTGTTCTGTACAAAGGAGATGTCAATCTTCCTTTTGGCCTGTATTAAAACATGAAGTCTAGAGACTATGCTTTGAAGGCTAGAGACAACCCTGAAATCTGGCAAACTTTTGTATCCAACTGAGTTATTAGAAAAATCTTTTTCATGATGGATTTAGTTTTTGTGTCTTTAGAAATTCCCCAAACTTTCTCACACATTACCTTTGTTCTACTGAAACAGCTTTAAACTTTTGTTATTTCTTTAGATACAGGAGCTGTTGGTTAATTTAAGGTTTACTAAAAATACTGTCCTTTAAAGAACACAGTACTAGCCACTGAAGTTCATGACATAAATGTGCTACTTAATGAAAAGAACTTAAAACCCACCATGACGCACTTTTGGGGCTATGTAAACAAGCTGCTTCTAATGGAAATAGAGACAATTTTTCAAATTTAGAGAAATGTCAGCTAGGCTGTCGGCATTCAGCAACTAACTAAACTCTCAGCTTTTCCCCCAGTTAAGATTTAAATGGCTTTCTGTCCAAGAAAGAACTGATGTTTTTATTTTTATATTCTTTATACAATATAAACATCTTCACCAAAACTTATCTACCGGAAATTTCATCTTCTGCAAGAACAGAACTTTTCTTGAAACTGTGGATGACCTAAGATAATTTGAGAAATACATGTCCAAATCATACATATGAAATAAATTGTTTAAAAAAAAAAATCTAAAACTTCAAATTTCACAAGAAAGAAAACAACTTGCAAGGTAAAACAGAGAACAAAGTATAGCAGAGTCCCGCTACAGAAACTTGAGAGAGAAAAAAAGAAAAAAACATGCAGGAAAAAAGATTCATCACCAACTAGTACAAGAAAAAAAAAAAAGTGTTATTTCCTGGATAGGAAAAAATGTGTGACAATAGTTAGAGATGCACTGTTACATTTGAAACACAGATTGCTGACTGACCATATTCTGCAACTACATGTTGCATAATCATTTTATTCCCTTCAGTTACAGCAGCATGGATTTTGCAAGTGAGTGGATGGGCATGGAAAAGAATATGTGCAACCCTCTAGATTTTTCACTTGGTTAGCAGATTTAGGTCTGGAGTTAAGACACGAAAGAAACTTTTCTGAGACGCTTTAAAAATATGTACTTTGATAGCTAAACACATAACACAAACAGAGTGTCCATACATATGTATTATAAAAGCACAGGTCTAACTAAAAGTTCCCCCAACATCAGCCTCAAGCTCATTTATTAAAACTGTATCTAGATACATACAGTGGGGCAGTGTGGAAAGCGTAATTATTATAGGTCTATTAAAGATATAGGAGAAGAAAATTCACATTATGGAGAAAGGAGACAGAAGGCCCCACCTGCAAATGGAAATCTGTGAAGAAATGAGCGACAGTTCATTGATACATGCCTTGCAATGTCCACAGCAACTTTTATTACTGAACAATAACAAACCTGAAATAATTCTGCAAACCCTATCAATATTAACATTGAAAGACCTACAACTTCATCTCTTCCCCCGACACACGTATATGAAAATTATACATGAGATCTTTCTCATTAAACATAAGTATCAGAAAACCAGGAAAGCCTTAGTTAAGATTATCCTCAAATAAAGACCCTATAAATTAAAGAGCATGCCACTGCAGAGTTAAGGACATTTGAACACCTCAGGTCAATCCCTTTGTGGTGCCATTCTGAGAAGCAGTTTTAATTTTCCACCACATAATCTCTTTATAATCAGTGAATACAACCTTCATTTCTTTTGTGGTTGCTGATGAGATAAGTTTAGGTAATGGTCTTCTCAGATTACTATCGTTGTTTTAGGAATTAAAACTGCAAATCTACAGGCTTACAAATATTTTGGGTCCTTCCATAAAAGAAAATTTCTCAGTTTGAGACTTCTTAGCTATTTCATTTGCATTAAACAATGGCAAATACTCACTAAAAAGTAAACTCTATTATGATAAGGCTAACATATTTTAAACACAATTCCAGATTAATTAATTCTTTTTTGCCCTGAATTTTTGTAAAAACTGCCATACACATACTGATTTGTAACTATAATATTCAAACAACTCTTCAGATGATGTAGAAAATAAAATCTTAATTGCAGAGTTGAAAATATTTAAGTATCATGAAAGCAAGATGAATCCTAGATTCAGTGAACATTTCTGAATGTTACTATTCATCCACTTTAGGCCCCGAAGTGAAATGACTGAAAATCTGGGAGGTCCACTGTGCCTTACTGCAGTGACTGGTACGTAATGCTTCTCGAGTCAAGGACAATATATAAAATATTACCACACTGCAATTTCAGAATGTGCATTGTATGGAAGATTATCTTTTCAATGGGAACTTGATTTTATATTATATGTTAAATGACCACTCTAAATAAAACAATTTTGAAATATATGTCTCATTAAAGGCCAGATGATTTAGACAATAGCTACTTAGACAGTTATATGTTTAATTCCTTGAATGAGACTGCATTTAAACACCTACAGTATAGAGATCTCTATTTGAGTCCTTTCCTTCCAGGCTGTTTTCATAGTTAATGCAGATGAAGTCAATGCTGTCACAGGAGTACTAAGGATGATTCATCTAATACTAAAGTAAACATCTGAAGTAGATCAGATGAGTTACTACTAAAATAAATCAGATTAATAAAGTGCCAGATTGTCCCCATTTACTAACAGAAAGAGTTTAGGATTAGTAGCTCAACTGTAGCCATTTGTATCACAGATCTAAAACAAGGTGAGGCTGATGCTACCCCAAGTCTTCATGCTCTATCCAAACAAAAAGCAGGTGCTTGGAATGTATGAATGTTTAAACTGATTCTAAAAAAACTCCAAAATGGTTAAGAAATATGTCACATTAAAAACAACTGAAGAGAAGTACTAGAGCTACATATAAGGTAAATAAAATCCTCAGTTTCTTGAAATTATCTCCCAGAATATTAATAGATTTATTATCATTATGAAATTGCTGACTGGATTCTTTAATTCAGAGCAAGCAAGAGACTTCCAAAAGACAGCTGCAAGCTGTAAGATGCTAAGGGATCCAAAGGTTTTAGAAATTCAGAACTAAAATTATTCTACATAATTACATATAAACCATCTGCAAAACTACCTTTAACAGCATCCTGGGAAACGAATACCTCGTTGTAGAAACTGAGTTTTCTCATCTCCACAGCAGATTTTGTGCTTGCAGCTAGTACACAGATACAGATTAAAATCCATAGGCTATAGATATAGATAATAGGTCTGAATACCAGAAAGAATCACAACCATCACTTGTCATGTGTAGTCCTATTAACATTGCAAGTTATGAGCTGCATTTAGGAGTAGCTAATTTAATTCATACTCAAAAGAATGTATGCATATCTGCTTTCTGTTGCAGAAATGAGTCTCTCTTCCTCAGTAATATATGATTTGCTATATGTACCTTGGAAAAGGGACAGAATTCACATTCTTTATAAACTGACCCTGTGATTCAACAAGAAGATTGCTTTTCAATTCTGTTATCAGAATATATTTTTTAAATAATAAAAGGTTCTATTTAAAGTATGCAAGCATAAAAGAGAATGGTTCTCAGCACGCTATTATAAAGTTAACTGTAGGGCTCCAAACCAGTCAAATAATCAACACGCCTCCTCTAGCCTGGGTTAGTGATGCTTGCAATACATATATATTTGATAATGGAAATAATTGTTGAACAAACCATCTTCAAAGCCATAAAGGGTTTTAATGCTACCATTGCACTGAACTTGGATCAGCCTGGATTAGAGTTTTCTTTACCAAAATGAAGAATAGTTTAAAGTTGGGGGGGTGGGGGGAATGGGGGATAAAAAATAAAAAAGCAAAATCTGAGACATGATAATGAAAATGTTTCTAAAACTATGTGTCTGGTACAGTACTTCTTCAGTGTTCATTGTTTTATGCTATAGACAACTGTTCATCTTTAACAAATACAGAGAAGGTTTACAGCTAAGTAAGATGGGGAAGTCTAGTTAAAAATCCACGCCAACTAAAAATCCAGGTTTTGCTTCTAATGGATTTTCATATCACTGTTCAGTCAACAGTAATATGCAAGTATGCACATAATATATAATAAACATGAGACTGTAAAAAGTTTATGACATACTGTGCAAACTTCACAGGTCAGAAAAGGAATGTTATTTATTGTTACCATTGTATGCTTTGGTTTAAATTTGTTAATGGGAAATACCTGTATTTCAAAGCTATACAGTTGTTTTAACACAACTGCAAACATTCTTATCCAAGACTAGTGTAAAATGAAGTGAGACCATATTCTGACAGCTTACAGTCCACTTAAACCACTGAGCCTAGTCAACAGGGAGGTAGGGGCTTCTTAAAAGCAATTTGGAGGGGTTAACAAAGGTTCAGTTCATTATTAGGAGAGAGTGGGCCCAAGGATCCTTGCAGAAAGGTGGAATTTATGACATCTGAGTCTGACCAGTGATGCAGAATTGGAATGCCTTTACACCATCAAAGCAAAGGAGGTTTTGGAACCGTCTCCTTTATAAAAACAGGTTCTGGTAGGCACTGTGTATTGCAACTCAGAAGACTAGCTGCTTCTCTATTCAGTTCACTGTTGGTAAACTGCCATGAAATAGCTTGTTCAGAAGTGAATTGTTTTCATTCAAGCAAGAATGTTATAATACTGTATTATGTGTTTTACCACAACAAAACTTCTCAACATTATGGGACAATTTAAAAGTCTGTTATCTGACTGTACATATAGTAAATAAAATTTGCACATATATCAGTGAAGTAAAATATTTTCAACTAACTAGACACAGCTTCTTATGTAATTGAGCTTCTTGGTTAGAGTTAAGGTAGATTTGATTTTAAAACTATAGTTAAAAGATTGCATTGTGCAAAGAAGGATAAGGAAAAATACAGGATTATAGATAGTACTTTATAATTATGGTGAACCTTGCCAGCATATCACTTATCACAGCCTAACTTTATTTCTGTGAGTGGACCTTACCCATCTTCCACGAATAGTATTTTATGCGAGAAAACAGAGAAAGTAGGAGTAGGTTGGCCAAAGAAAGAGGTTTTACCTACTCTATGCCACACAAATGTCCCAGAAGGTCTTTTTGATGAGACACTTAAAAGTAGTCATTTCTTCATGATCTGTATGTCTTCAAAGTACAGATTAACTTGTGTACTTTCAGTAAAAATGAAAATAAAGCAACAGTCAAGCTGCACCTAGCAAAACCCAGCATATATATCTGAACCTACTGTCAGATCAAAACATGTTCTAGCAATGCCTTATTTAGAATACGTAACCTTCATGTAGTGATATTATGTCAGTATATAACTAACTGTAACATGAAAATATTGAGAAAAAAGTTGGAAACTAGTAGCCCTTTGAAAGGGCAAGGGAAAATTTTCTTTTGGTTTGTTTCTGAACAAATGCATACAAAGTTGTGTTATTAAAGAATACATTTGACACCATAATTAACAAAAAGTATCCACAGGCTTTTTAAAAAAGAGGGAGTGAAAGATGATCTGTGTACACAACAAGAAAAAGTGTAAGAGAAAGAAAACATTTCAGAGACACTTTCTGTACATAAGACACAATTATCAGCTTTTGTCCTAAATGTAATTTCATAAAAGTTTTTCCCTACATTGTCTGAGGACTGGGTCCTGTTCACTTTGCAGAACTTACTGTGTTGATAAAAGATATTACAACAAGCTTGTCTGCCAGCTACATTGTACAGCACAACTTGGTCTTGCTTGTCCATGCAGAGCCAAACCATGCTGGAACAGCATTACAGAATCTGCCACCCAGTAAGACAAAGCCTTCCTATTTGCAGCCCCTCTTACAAATTTTTCATTTTGCATAACTTAAACATGTAATTCAAAATAATACCATAAATATCTGATTAAATTTGTGTTGGACCTAACAACTCCACTGCTGAAACTGAGATTTTTCCCTAGTACAAAAATTGTTACAACTGTTTTAATTGGGAGAGATACCACCTTTATATAGTTTGTCAAATAAAGTCAATTCTATAGTATATATGGAAAACTACTTCACAGAAGACTTGAACGGGGTTATGCAGTACCCATATATATAGCATCTATTATTTTTATTTCAAAATTATTTCTTTACTAATAATTATCCAATGATCCCTATATTAACTTCTTAAAGTCATTTCATGAAATTGAGGTTTAAGACTGAAAGCTCTATATGCTACTTACTGTGATCTAGCTTTTCTCTTACCACTGCTTAAAGCTGAACTCTGTTTTTAATTGGGAGGTAATCAGACAATCAAATGGTGCAGAAGAGGTGTACTTATATGGTGCCAAACAAATGTTGTATGGGTATTTATTTTGATTTTGCAAAATCTTTTTATAATTCTACTAAATCACAAGCTGCACTTGGGCTTCTAGAGTAATATTTTCTACTGGAAAAATATTTATATGGTCAAAATCAAGCATAAAGTTACATACCAGAAATTGTTATCCCCACTGTATTTGCTACTTGTTAAAGATGTTTTTATTTAACAGAAGGCTTAAATCCTTTGTCATGTTCTCTTCCCAGATAACTGTCAAGTGAAGTCACCAATCTACACTCATAATGGCAATGTTTCCTAGGGAAATGAATGCGTAGTTTGAAACGTAATCCACAGAAGGATCTTGCAGAAAAATGGATGGCCTCAGATGGGTAAAGCACTTATGTAAATTACACAATAATAGCAGAAGGTATATGTAAGACCTGTGTCAAATTTTTTGGCCTCTCATATAATTCTTGAAGAGATCTGAAAATGAGATTACCTTGATTTCCCGAGGCAATGTCAGCCAGCGCAGGCCTGGGAGATTGTCTAAGAATAAAGCACTGCAAGTATCATAGTGTTGAGCACTGGGGCTGGCATTTGCATTGAGTCTTGCAGGCTGAAGTGCTCGCTGGAAGAACAGGTTGAAAAAATGATCCAGGCGAGAAACATTTTCCACCTGGCAAAAAGCACTGAACAAACATGAACTCCAAGTTAGAATAACATCAAGAAACTTGTAACTTGTTTATATAACCCTCTGTGCTATAGCAGGCTCTTTACAGCATGATACTTCATTTGGATTTTTTTTGAACATCCTCTGTAAGCATGAAAAAAACACTAGGCTAGTATCCAGGACAGTACATACACACAAAAAAACCCCTGCCTTGCTAAAAGCAGTACAGTGTCATAGTAGTGTCTTAGAGTAACTGAAGATGAGACAATGATCAGCTTTCTTCCTGAGAAAGTCCACCTTGTTTTGTATTTTAATCATTTATTTAACTATTTTTGTTGTGCTGCAGATCACTGTGTCATAACACTCTTCATTTTTTCTTCAGGAGTTGTGGAAAAGCATTCTAAATGGCCCCTTGCATTTCTATCAAAATTAACTATATTACCTCTCATATTCAAAGCTGCATTTTTTTGAGATGCATTTAAATAGTTGCCAGTATAACATATAAAAGTTGCTCCTTGTTGTGAAGTGACATTAAAAATGTCATGAGAAAAAAATAAGGCCTGATGTTATGTCAGATTATTCTGTCTAGAATATTTTTCTTTATTAAACAGCACAGAAGTAATATAATTATTATGATTTTCTCTACGGCATATACACTTTAACCCTGAATTGAATACAAGCATATAAATAGCCCATCTTGGCAATACTATTTAGATTACAGTCAGACTGAAAATTTTCTGGATGATTTCCAAACACAGAGGAGGATAGTCACTCTGCCAAATAAAGTTGAGAACTCTGGAGTGTTTATTTTATTAAAAATACAACACTGAGATTTATATGTATGTTCTACAGACAGTCCCCTAACACAAAAGGTAACATTTGCAGAGTGCTGTTGACATCTAGTGACTTAAGTTATGCGAATGACTTAACATAATCAGGGACAAAACTTTCTGGAGTAACACTCAGAGACAGTTTAAAAGTCTTACTAGTATAAAACAAAGTTGAGAACAACAGAATCCTGTTTTTGCATAACTGTAAAAGAGCATGCAAAAAAATCCATGTTAAAAATGGATGCTGGACATCTTCTTGAGTGAGCATCAATGAAAAACAAGTGACTGAAAGGAAAATACTTCAGAAAGAACTCACCTGTCTAAAGAACTGTACATAAATTTTAAGGTCTTCACAACATCTGCAGTCATGTTCCTCAGTTGAGAAAGTGGCACACTAAACAAAACAAAAAGAAGCACATCTATGTTTATATATGTTTAACTATTATGAATTAGCAGAGGCATTTTTTGAAAAGCTGCATTCTTAACTAGTGATATATTGCAAGCAAAAAATACTTTATAGGACTGTCTAAGAGATTTCCTTTGAGTGACTTGCCCATGATCGCACAGAGATTAGTAGTAAAGCTGAAAATAAAATTTCAGGAGTTCTTGCCTCCTAGAACACATAGATATGTAATATTATTGCAGTTATTCAGTAATACCTAATCAGGACTTGATTTTATTAAACACTGAAAATTACCAATCTCCAGCCTACATGTATTTCTGAGATCTAATAAGATTAAAGGAATATATAAAAGATGTGAACAAAGTCAATCAAAAAAAAAAATGAAGACTAAGTGGGATCACAGCTATAGAAAATAGTTATAGTAAAAGGAGTACATTGTAAGCCCTCCCTTTCTCACTTTTTGATAGGAGAAGAATAGTGCAATTTGAGAACAGTATTTGGTAAAAATGGGAAATAAATTAAAATTAAAGGGAGGAAAAAAAAGCATTGTATCTGAAACTCACCTTTCTTCAGGAAGACCGATTACAAGCAACTTGTCAGATTCTTTCCAGTAAACAACTTGGACCAGTTTTTCACATAAGAAAAGGGAGGAACTAGAAAAATTAAGCCATAAATACTTCTATTAACACTATGAAGTTATAAGAGATGATCATTATGTGTCATAACGATTCATATGTATTTTATATATGAAGTCTTATGCTCGTTTAAAATAACATGCATGAAATTGGGCTAGATAATACATTAATTATTACAGAAGTTAAAGCACCTCCAAGATAAACTGCTAGAAATGCTCAGGACTTGATTTCTATTCCAAGTAAAAGATCACACCAGTATTAACAATATTTTGGAGTACAAATATAAAGGTTTAACAACCATTACTGAATCACCACAATCCTCTGAATGATTCAGAAGATGCTCTTTAAAGGTCTTCCTGTTATACACCTGTCTAGCTTTAACATAATTAACTTAAAAAATGAATGTAGTTTCAGCACAAACTGAGATAACTAGAGGTCCTAATGAAGATTCTGAACATAGTGGTTTTTCACACAATCATTTAGAGATCCTATGAGTAGGTTTTGAGCATTTGGGCAAGGGGCATTTGAGCATATTACCTGAGTGACAAACATAATCTTGAATTACTATACTATTTCCCTCTATAGAAAATAGCTCTACAGAGCTAACAAATCCCAGAAAGATCCAGAGAATTTAATTTTAACACAGAATGGGTGAGAACATGCAACAGAATGAGACCCAATGTTCTAATTATCAGCAAGTCACACATTATGGTGTGAGTATTAGATTAAATTTACTGGTTGTTGCTAAACCCGCAAGTCATTTTAAAGGTCTGTAAATACCTCCAACACTAAATTTTTAACAATTCTAAAGTGAGGAAGGAAATTTGGTTGATGTCCTCAGCTGAGACTAGAGTCTGAATTTATTTGCTGGCTGTGTCATAGACTTCTGTGACTGTGAACAGGTCACTAACAGACTCAGTTACTTAGTTCCCCATTTTTAAGATTAGATTGTAGTATCTCTCTGACCCCTAGGATTCCTGTGAATGAAAGATAAGTTTATCGGTGCTTCTTAAAAGTTAAGATACTATTATGATGGGAGATTGAAACAGCAAGCAGACTTAATGGGTGTACCATCCTAGAGCTAATGGTTTCACAGACCACAGAATATCTAGCAAGTTATTACAAAAGCATTACTTTCCCCACTGTTCTTTTATGATCTTAGACATGTTAAATAAGGATGTAAGATACAACTGGTACAAAGTGAAAAAAGCATAACTTGTGTAAGCTTGAAAAAACAAATAATTTAATTTTTAGGTTGTTTTCATGATTAAATTGCTTCACTGATTCACTCTAATACTGTAAAATAGGCGGTACTGAATAAAGTTATAATAATGTAATTTCATTATGAAATTCATTAATATTTCAACAGGTCACTAAAACCTTTTCACCCTTCACGTGTCCTACAGTGCTTTCAAAATAAAACTGGTTATATACTCATAATGCAATTAATTACAAAGAAATAAACATCCCAGTCCCAAAACAGTACATGATACATCAGCAGATACAGTAATCAGAATTTACTCTTTTAATACAAAAAGGAGAAATAGGAGAGCTGGAGATTCTCTCTTGCATTTTTTTAAAGAGATGGGACAGCCCACAGAGACTAGCAGAAGTGTTTTTATATTTTTAGAACTCATCTAAAAATGGGAAATTGAGAACCTCATCAGGAAAGGTGAATTTAAGCTGTCATGGATTTCTGTATTGGCTTTCTGACAATACTGTATATATAGAACATCAACAAACAGGTTGATTTGTTTTCTAGATGTTTTAAAAAAATCTGGACATGTCCAAAAATGCCTTGATAGGAGAGAATTTCCATTATTAATATTTAAGTGTCTAAGAGGGAAAAAACATATCTAAATGATAATTAATGGGGCACTACATTAAAATACTGGCATATGTGAAAGATCAAAAACCAGAGTTTGATAGCTGCTGCTAAAAGACAGAGTCAGTCTCTATTTGTATTGATCACTAAGTAAAGTAACAAGGCTGCAAGTACCTTAGAGGCTATAAGGAGATCCATTTACTTTTATAAACCAGAAATTTATAAGCATGCTTAAAGCACAGTGTTAAAACTTCTCAGTCAAAATACCAAGATACCAACAAGTCTAGGGAAAAGAATAAATGAAAAGAAGCAATTACAAACAAATGAAAACAAAAGTAAGTTAACCAGTATTAATTTTCTGGTAAGCAAAAGCATTCAAAAGCACTTCACGAACTCCTTACAAGGAGAAATTTATCAGAGGAAAACCTAATCTAAACATACTAAACACGCTCTTTGCCTTTTGAGGCATTCCTTATTATTGCCAGCGCTGTTCACGGTTTGTACTGCACTAGTGCCTCTACTCTTCATTCATGGGCTAGAATCGCACTTACATTCAGCTTTCTTTATACCAGCCCTGGACTCGTCTGTGTCGCCTAAGGCTGCGGTGGGGGGGTGACAGTCTGCCCAAGACCCCCAAGAGATGTAAACTGACATATTAATTCTGAATGGGATGAAGTGTGAAACTGAAAAATGATACCTGCTATCTCACTTCTAACTATCCCATCAGAAAATCAGCTATCATTAAATAGTCAATAATCCCTTGACATGTCTCCACCACCCCTACCCTGTTGAAAAAAGCTCAGGAGTCATTTTTATCAGACTTCTTACTAGAGTTCTGGTCTGTGGATACAAACATTTTTCATGCATTGCAAATTAATTGTGAAATAAAATGAATCCAAAAGTAACAGACACTCATGGATTTAACTGAATAACGTTTAACTTTCCCTTTTCTTTTTTAAAAATTTGAATGAAGCTGCTGTAGAATTTCCAGTCTGCCAGCAGTACCACAGAATCACAGTTTAGAGTTTAGACAGAGATTTTTTAAGAGATCTAAGGAAGGGATCTAAAATTAATCTCACTAAACTAAAAAACTGAATTGTTGACACCTATGACAAGGAAACCCCCCAAAATCAATATATGTGCACTGTATATCCAGGCTAAGCAGACCAACTCATGCTGTTCTGGTTAAAGCATTACTGCCTGACAGATACAGTCACTCTTGTTTTGTCTAGAAATAGACGCACAACCTATGTGTGTTTTTCTTTACATGGACAAATTTGTAAAAGAATAAAAACATTTAATTTCAAAACGCTTTTACCTGATAATCTGGGTACCAGTAACACTTTCCAGGATGTCACACAGTGTGAGGAATATTCCTCTCACACTTTTCAGTTTTTGGGATGCTTCTGATATGGGGTACTGATAAAGAATTTCTTGCTGTGAAGAAATTTCAAGCTGTTAGTTAAGCAAAGCACAAAAAATTGAACACAGAAAACAAGCTAACAAAAACTTTTTACTGGCATAATTTTTTTTAAACATGAAAGCTTTTATCATATATTTTTGGATGGTACCAAAACTAGTCTGCTTGGGCATACTGGAAAGTTATAAAACACACAAGAACGTTTCTGACAATATTAACTTTTCTGTCTACAGAAAAATAGGACTCATTTTGAATCATTACTGTATGGAGAAACATAAACTGACATGCAATATGGCCACTGCTTTTTATGGTTTAAAGTACGTTGTTTTAAATGTTAACAAATCTGATTCCAAGAAATTGCTAATATTTGTATGGTTATTTCAATATTTAAATTGCTATTTAAGGGCCATGTTGTCGATCGAACATACAGCTCTTCTAAAATTAATAAATAAGAATATGAAAACTATGATCTCTATATACATCCCTACCTAATCACTTTACATGTATAGCACAAAATATAACTGAGGTATATACTCAGCTAGTGCATCCATCATGAACAATTTTATCACCAAAACTCTGACTGTACATGTCAGCATACTCTTAAAGACATCAGCTTCACAGCAAGAAACTGAAGGTCAGTAAAGATAAATATTTGTGACAAGTATTTTTCTGTCCAGTCCTTTAAATTAATTTTATTATGTAAGCATTTTCCAAAATTTTATAGTAATTATTTCAGCAACCTCAAGTATATAATAATAAGCAAACAAATGATTCCCCACATTTATTGCTTTCTGCAAAGTCATGACAGGCCAGAAATAATGTGGAATATTAAACATATCCAATGTGAAGAGGACATGAAATTATCTTTCTGCACAAACAAAAGCAACACTGAAGTCCTTGACTTTCCTCTTTTATGTCACTAAGCACATGCAGCCAGTGCCAAAATCTGTTAGAAAATTCTCTTTCAAGATTAAAACAATGTAAAGTTCCATTATAGAAGGACCTGGCAACTATATAGAAGGACCTCTGCACTCTTATCCAATTTAATTACCTCTCTTTTTCAATACTCATTAGTAACAAGGATTTTTTTATCTCAAATCAATCCCTCAGCAGGAAAAATGCCATTTCCTAATTACAGCATTGCAAAGGGCTAGAAAGAAACCTTCCCCCCCCCCCCATATGAACAGGGACCTTTACACAAAGTTCATTTGAGAAATATCTATACACTTTCCCAGGGAAAGAAAAGACAACTGTAACAAAAGGTTGTAGCTGCACCAGATATATATTAATGAATTAGCATGGTTCAGCACACACCACCCCCCAGGGAGATCAGCTGTCTTCCAAGCAAGTTGAAATGTGCCCTTTTATCCAAGGAGTTCATAGGCCAAGGACAATGAAATTAATAAATGGGAAGTAGCTCATTTTTTAAAAGTGTAAAAAACAAACACCCTCCCTCCCCCCCAAAAAACCCACAACTCAAAACCTGACCAGAGCTCTCAAGTATCTGAACTAAAGGCTTCTCAACCAATTCCCCTTTTTTGTTTCTATTTTACTCATTTCTCAGATAATAAGCCTAAATAACACCCTTTTTCCCCATCAGTGCAGTCTTAACAACAAAATAAATGGCTGAAAGAAATTTTGTCAAAACAGTGCTGACCAGCTAAAAACTTCCTGCAATCTTCACACGCAGTGCACTGACGAGATGTTTTAAGTTGTATCTTGCACCAGAATAAAAAGAGACAGAGGACTGTGCACAGATGAAAAGCAGACTATGAACTCTTAAAGATTCAGCAATGATAAAAACTGGGAGAAACGCTTCAGAAAGTACGCAGTCAGTGCCTGTATGAACCAAGCTGTCTTATCAGCTACTCAGTAATAACTACTTTACAAGTATACTAAACACAAGCTTCCAGTAACACTATTACGTTAAAGAAATATGAACAGTATTTCTTTTAAAGCATGAGATCACCAAAAAACACCTCAAATACATAAAGATGTTATAATGTATGTTGGTACAAATAATATATGTTATAATGCATACTGTAAACTAAAACATAAAAAAAATTAAAAAATCAAACTTACTCACTGAAACCATTATTATATGGGGAAAAAAATACCCCCCAGCCTAAATTCCTTCTTAAACTGCTTTCCTTTATGTTTCAATAGATAGAGCTTGATGTGTCTTAGAGTTTGATGTGTCTCAGAGTTCATTAATTCCATTTTTGGATGCCAGGGGCTCACAAGTGGGGGAATTAGTAACTAGTCGTAGTTGCCATTATTTGTAAGGATATGATCTGCATACCATGCCTCCTTTGGATAGGGGTGAAGCAGCTTAGTAAAGGATCACTACATTTTTACTGTGCAAGAGGGCCTGGATGGATAGCAACTTCAGTATTAATTTGAAGTACTGTAAACTAAATCTGGAACAGTATGTCTATGGGATAAATGTCTTTTACTGTTCACCGAATGAAATTAAAGACCACTGCTTCAAAGAAGAAGGCATTCTTTTGTTAATGAATGTTATAAAGAGCTTAATGATGCCAGCAAAGCATACCCCAGCAGCTGAGACTATTTGGTGCTGCATAACTGCCAAGACTTCTCAGGAAACAATTCTCCCATGGTATGAAGGGAAAACAAGTACATTACAATCCCTCTTTTACCTCTGCTCAACATTCAGGGTTAATCCTGTTTCCTGGGAGAGAGCTGAGAAATAATGAAGCAAGAAACCAGTGATGCATTTACTCTGAAGTACAGGAACTGCAATTAGTTTATCACTTACACATCTGCGTATCTCTTTACCTGGCAATAGGGGAGCCAGAGGCTCTGAAATCCATTTTTTTAATATATTTCATAAAGTTTATTTAAGTGACCAGAACAACATTGGACTTAAGTCTACAGCAATTGTCATAGCTGTTCCATGCATCTAAAACAGGAGTCTTGGATGATGAACTTAGAATTGAAGAAAAAAATAGCTCTGTAACATAAAAGTGAACTTTGATGAAACAGCTTATGTTTATTTAATTTACAATTATATGAGCTCTTTTCATTTTTATTATAGGGAAATACAGAAGTGGAAAAATACTGTGATATTGTTTGTTTTAATGGAAGCAGTGTCAGGGTGAGAAGAGAGCAGAGTGACCTTGCCTGGTTGTGAGGCTATAAAAATTTATGAAAGACACTTGTATAAACTAATTTCTACTGAAGGTGCCTCCTATGAAAAAGTGTAAACAGTACTGGAAGGAACTGCAAACTAAAGCTTGCAGTGTTAGTATGTAGCTGTAATATATAATGAAACATATATTGCCTTAAAATATTAAGTTAAAAAGGCATAATTTATATTGCAAAGTCAAGTATTCCAGAGTTATGAAATACCAGATTTATGGTTGCCTAAGAAGCCTCAATTATAACACTTTCATCTGTCCATCTTGTGCTTTGCACAAGACAGGCATCTTTAAATACTACACTTTTTCTGAAAGACAGTATCATGTCACATATGTACAAAAGGGCTGAATTAAAGTTGCACAAGTAGCCATAAATCTCTCATTTCCTAGCTTTCAAGTACTTGACTCTGCAAATCATACAACATTCTTTAATGCTATCATTATGTCATGTAATTTTCTAGGGTCCTCCTCCAAGCCCTGTCTCTAGAAGATAAAAACAAACTCCATTACATGCAGTTGTAATACTTTTTCTCCATCAATCATCATTAGCAGAGCAATACAGACTTCTATCAGTTGAATAATAGTATTAACAAGATAAGGATAACATCCCAGAGAAGGGATGAGGCACTGACTGGATCTAACGATTAATCGGTGGGAGGGAAAGCAAAAATGCATCCTAGCCTATCTTTGTGCTCCACACTCCCTCATTCTTTTCCCAGAGACTGAAAAAACTCCTCTCAAAGGAGAATTTATAAAAGGGGGAAGAGTCTTTTTCCAAACGTGTGTTCCTGAAGAGTCCATTTTGGCCATATGCCATTTTCAGGTCTGGCAAGAGACCAAACTGAGTCCTCCACACTGTCTGGCATCTTCCATGCATCCTGGGTAGAGTATTTGTAGCTATCGTCTACGCAAACTTAGAATGGGCTATATATATGCTGACAAATTTTTTTTGAGGAACACAAAAGGGAAAGAGGAATGGAAACTATGGGATAAAGCAAGAGTACTTCTGTGGCTTGAGAATGTTGCCCAAGCAAACATCAGTAGTTGGTTGCAAACAGTAGTCGTGAGAGTTCGCTAAGAAAAGGCACATTATAATTTCAAAATAGGAAGGGCTAGACAGATTAAATATAGAGACTGCCAACAGCTCCTACTGGGGAAAAGGTTTTTGACTAGGTGTACTTCATACTTCAGGTTTGCGAGAAGTATTGAAAACATCACAGTAAGCATTTGAGAGACAATAATGAACTTTTGAATTTCTCTCTACTTTGTTAACATCTGTAGACTGCTCTTTATGTCAAGATCTTTAGCAGCGCTGAGGTGATTTAAAGTTCAATTAGAGTGTGTCAGCAGTGGTGCTAACTTTTTTCATGCAATTTCAGGCCTTATTTCTGTCAAAATAGACATTTTGCAGACTGTGCACTATTCAAAATGATTAGCAAGATTTTTTTTTTTTTAATCTAAAGGCATAGCATTTGACATTGTTAGTTGTTACCTTTCATCTTCAGTCGTATTTAGTTAGCCACATACCTCATCCTTAGATGTTTCAGAATCCAGTTTCAGTGAGAGGAACATGACGATATGAGGCACGTTTTGGATAGCCTGTTGAAGGTCCGTACTGTCTTCTCCCCACAGAAGCCGCACTAGATTGTTCATACTTGACTGGGCCCGTTTATACCTTTGCTGAGAGGTTCCTTCTGGCTCGAAGATCGATGTTTCAAATGTAAGTTTCACCTATTAAGATAATTAATTATTGAGAAAATAAAGCTGTACTTAAATCACTTTTGAATATTAGATGAAACAGATACAAAGATAGTTTGAGTCCTACAAGAGGAAATTTTCTTAGCTTTTTTAAGGGCAAAGTTCTCTGCCATACTGACAGATTTTTTAAGCTTACATTTGAGACATAAGCATTCAAAATTTCCTGCTGTTTTGAAGAAAGCCAGTTATATATTCAGTGTTACACAACTGTTCGTTCCTAAGGACAAAGCCAGCTATTGCATGCTTTATGAACCATGGGAGTAAGCATGTGGCCTGGTGTGTTTTTATACTTGATTCTTAAGGTTTTGAAAATGAAAAAATATAATTACCGGTCTGAGTTTGTTTGAACACAAAACCTATTACCACCATTTTGAAACATACACAATATTTGACTTTCAAAATGTTAGCACTTTCATAACTGTATATCCTCAAGGCTCTTTCATGAACATTTATTTGCTATTTTGAGCACATTAAGATTGGCAAGTACGTTAGCACAGAAAAATCAATTTACATAAGACTGCAAAAGTCATTTTTCTGTTAAAAATTTTTTATCACTTAGTAACAATTCTTTATTCAACCTGCAAAAAATTTCATTTTTCTCACCACGTTAACTTTTTTTTAATTGTGAAGTCAGCAAATAAGAGTTTTGTCAACATGATATTTAGCAATTATATACTACCAGCAGGAAGTATAAATATTTGCTGTTTATGTCACTTGGTGTGCTATGCCTTTAGAAGAATAATCAAAGCGCTACAGAGCATTCTCTCTTAAAAACATAACTTCTTAAATTTAGATGATTAAGCTTACTTTGTCAGAAAATTACACAAGGTTTACTGTTCTTAATTTCCCAAATAAAGTAAAAACAACTTTCAGTTTTAGAATAAATATACATTCACTGGAATCACAAGCAACATAAAATCCAGGCTTGGTCTGGAAGTATATTTTGCAATTCACTTTACAAACCTCCTTTCTATGAGCCACCAGCTTACAAAAATGATTTGTTTTAGCAGTGATGAAATTGAAGAATAAAATTTTTGTTGTGAATGAACACCATATACTAAGCATAAAAGAAGGATACACGAGAAATACTTAGCTCTTGACTGAGCATAAAATTGTAGTTTCCAAGGAGAATAAAATGTTTTATTTTCTTGGAAGATATCTGAATTTTCATCACCATTCAAAGAGACAAAAATATAGCTATTTGAACTAACCAGACACACTCTCAATTCTCTCTTTCATATGTTTTTACTCAGGAGTGTTTGTCTGCTTTAAAGTATCCTTAAAATGTCTGTTGACTGGGGAGTTCTAAACACAATACATCACACCAAATCCTGCTTCACTTTCAAGTCAGTGACAGTTTAGGATAATGACTGGTGCAAGGAAAAAAGTTTACATTTTCCCAGTGGCAATACATTTGAAAAACCTAAGGAGAAATTTAAATATAGAGAGGTATTTGTATTTTCATAATTGTGTGTATGTGTATACACACATGCAACGATAGGAGAGCTGGCAAGAAATAGTGATGCTTTAGAACACCCAGTGCCTGTCAGACTAGCTCAGAGAAGCTGCAGTCATCAACTCTTCTGACTACAACCATTTATGTCACTGGCTGCTTTCTTCCCATCCCAGTCTACTCCCTCTAACACTTCACATTAATCTTTTCCTCTCCTATTTTGGCTGCTATGAGCTTTCTTCTCTTTTCTCTCCCCATTCTTTAGAACAGCACTGCATCCAGTCCTGCTCTCCTGCCATGTGCTACTCCTTTCTTCTCTGACTGCAACTCTTAGTTCGCTCGTTCTCTCCTCATTTCAGTTTCGATTCATTACACTGCATATTAGCAGTACTCAAGGAGCAGAAACATCGAGCTAAAAAGCAGTGGCTTGCTTCTTAAGACCCAAAAACGTGACTGTTCAGAGTTGTATAGATGCATTTTCCCTTCTCTGGCATTCTGTGACTCAGTTCTCTTTCTTGTATCACTCCATCTGCATATATTTCAGAGGATTTTTCCTCATACTCTGTTTAACTTCTTGCAGATTTCCTCAAGGCTCAATAGTTATTTCTCTTAACTTCTACTACATCTTGTCTCTGGACACTTACTCACAACACTTAGGCTACAGTTCCTACACTAATGGCACACAGATGTACTTCTTGCTGTAGTCTCTCTTTTAGTCTCTCAAGTTAAAAAAATCTCAGTCTGTCTTGTCTTTCAGACACATCCTTATGGCCCTCTAGGCAAGAGCTCAAACTATATTATTGGGCCCGCAGAATTTTAACTCTCCCTCCACCCCCAGGCCTCCCTGCTGTCTCCTACATCACTGTGGACAAAACCACATCTCTCGGATCCAAAGTCACTATTCTGAGAAAGGTCTCTTTCACGGTCTGCCTTCCAGTCCCTTTCCAGATCTTCTCGATTCTCTCCAAGAGCTTGATCATTTTTGTTTCATCATACTCTCATCCAAGTTCTTATCTACTTCTTGCCTTTAAAAAAATTACTGTGGAAAAGACAATCTGGGCTAGAAACTGTTGTAATAGGACATAACCAAGAGACTACATTTCTTTTTATTTAGGATCTGGTTAAATGTGTGATTATTGAAGAACCATTTTTTAAATAATGACTATGAAATCCTTCACAACTTTGATTCCAGTTGTCTTAAAAAAAATCAGCTCAACACACAGCAGAAATCAGAAAAGGAAATGAAATCATTACAAAATGAAGAATGGGAAAAGGACAGAAGATATTAGTATGCTACTCTAAGTACACAGTGTGCGCACATCCTCATGCTTAGAGTAGTTCTCAAAAAGACTTCAGTCAAAGTACAAGAGAGTACAGAAGAAGGTGACAAATAATAACAGAAAACTATGAGGTATATAGATGGGAATTTTTCAGCTTAGGAAAGAGATAACAAAAGTGGAACATGACAGAGCTCTCCAACAGCATGGAGTAATATGAAGAGCAAGACATGGACAGTTATTTCTCATAGCCCAGGAACCTGGGGGTGCTAAACACACTTATTAGTTTTAAAACCAATAAAAACGAACACAGCACATAAATCAGTTTTGAAACTCACTGATATATGACACTGTGGAAATCAAAGGAATTTTAAGAACAACATTGAAAAAAAGAGAAGGTACAAACCTGTAAGTGATCCAGCAAATCCCTAACTGCTGACTGCTGGAAGTTGGGAAGTATTATGGAAAGGTCACTCTGTATTTGACTTGTTTCTTAATACTCTTTCCTTAAACATTTGCCAGTGTAAGAAATGGAATACATTGCTGATGTACCTTTGGTCTGACCCAGAAAGGCATGTTTTCTGTTTGTTTATCTGTAAGAAAGCTATATGTTTAAGAATATGGCTTTTATTATAGGTGGAGCTGGTGGCACTGCCTGCCTGTTAAGATTGTCTGCCACTTCCTGTTATAAGTCGCTGTTTTCCATATGCTTATTATTTACCAAACTGCAACTCAAAATTTCAGGCTGAAATTTCTGATTCTGGATGTCTGCCTCAGGCTGAATACTTTTAGAAAGTTTCAACTAAAACAGTTTTGCAACTTTCAAATATTAGGTTAAAGAAAAGTATATTATTTTGTCCACATCTTCCCCTTCTTACTTTGTCTCCTCTGTCTTGTGGGGCTAGGAAACAACGCAGAAGTTTTGCTGCTTCCAAGCCTGGCTTTTAAGAATAGGAATAGCCTGGCTGAACAGGAGAGCTGTAACATCAGTGCTATCAGTCACAGGCAGCACTGAAAGTCATTTTAATTTTTCTATAGTAATAGCAGTAACAATGATGATGATGAAGTACCTTTTTTCAACCTTAAATTGCAAAAACAAGTTGGGAGAAAGCCTGTAAGCAATACTAGTTTCTATAAAGTTTGCCAGCTTCCTTAGGAACTTTGGCTACAAAGCTCACTAACAACATCAGTTACATTAGCTTTTTTAATGTTTACAAATTACCTGATTAAAAGAGATCACAGAAGGAAAAAAGCCTCTTTTCTTTTTGTATTAACCCTGTCAGACTCAGAAGAATTGTCATCTACATATTTTTAATAATTTCATGGAATGCATAGAAATACAGTGAACTATGCTGAATTAAAATAAAGCACTAAATTAATTTAAATCTATATGAATGCATGTCCTGATTTTTTTCTAAACACCATTAAGAAAAAAGTAGTAAGGTCCAGCCTCATGAATATTCATATGAGCAAAGCTAGAGAAGAAACAGTGAACACAATGGCAGCGATCAGTGTCAAATTAGGTAGTAACTGCTTTGATTACAGAAACGTAAAATTGTAGAGACTATAGAACATAACTGTATTATACTAACTTAAGCACTGACTGAGGGTATGCTTTGGCTTGTCACATTCAATGACTGCTATAGGACTTTGAAACAAGATGTCTAATGCTTTAATCAGAATTCAGACTTTATTTTACTAGGGGAGGTGCAAACAACCAAGTAGAAACAGTTCTGCCATGGAAAAAAGAAGACAGACTGATGTAGGATTTGGACTCGTATTGCTCAGTAAATACACTAAACTAGTCCTTATATACCTAGAAGCTAGTTTACCTAAATTTGAGTGAAAAAAAAGAAAATTCTAGAAACATAATATTATGATGAGAAGTGTTATGCCACATGTTGGGACTGACAGAAGCTAGGTAGTTTATTTTTGAAATTATTTCCAGTAATTTTTAACATTTAATTAAGAAAAGCAGTAACATAGTTTATTAATAAAATAACTCATAACTACATTATAACTGCTTGGACTGCATCTTTTTTTGGTCAATAGATTTTGCAACCTACGGTGAATGAGAATACATTAACTGCTCTGCTTGTGTAACAAGCTATCTTTATTACTACATCTCAGAAACAACAAATCTGTTTCTCCAGCCGCATGACCGCACTGTTCTACACTGCAAAACCCCCGAACTATATATTTAAGTTCTCCACTGGTCTATTTCAGTAATCACTCTTCTGGCTTGACTGAAACTGCGCAGTAACTGACGAATAATTGCACTTTAATAAGAGGTTTTGGAAAGCCAACATGAGGAACAGTTATACATTTCAAGTAATCACTGTCTACTTGACAGATTTACTGACAATGTAAATGTTAATGTTGCATTAAAAGTAGCTACTACAAAAAGGGTTGCATTGGATTTTATCAACAAGCAATACATATACTCTAATCTAGCAAGGATACAATTAAGTAAACTATATCATCTCTGCTGTTTTGATCATTCTGTATTTATTAATAGTTACAGCACCTCCATATTTGGTCAAAGACAGTCAAGACAAGGCTTTTCTACCATGGAGCTCTGCCAATACCTGACCACAACTCTGGTAGCTTAGTCAAGCTTCATAGTGTCAAATATCTTGGAAAGCTTCCTAAACTGACATACTAGTACTCAATCTTACTGCAGTTGCAGATGTCGTTCTACAGGCACTTACACTAAGTTGTAAACAGAAGCATGCTTATCAAAATGTAAACTTTCCATTTTTCTTTAAACACCTGGACAGTAAAACTTTTTTGCTATTATCACCTTATATATTATGCCACTGGAACGTTCAGGTTCCAGGTGCTCTAAAGAAACTTATTCATTTTGCAGAAAATGTTTATTAGTAAAAGCTGGATAAAATATTGAATGATTTGTCTAATTTCTACCCTATATTCTACCCAAAGAAAAACTACCTGGGGGTTACAGACATACTGTAATATACACTATAATTTTAACCTGCTTCATCTCATATCAACTTGCAATTTTTACCTTGTCTCTCAGGAGATGGATTTAAGCAAAAAAACTTAAAACCTGGGAGCCCAGGTCATCTTCTCCTCAATCCTGCCAGTGAGGGGGATGGATGAGAGGAGGAGGAGACGGACTTTCCAAGTTAACGACTGGCTGCGCCACTGGTGTTGGCAACAGGGTTTTGGTTTCTACGACCATGGGACCCTGTTTGAAGATCGACAACTGCTGGGGAGAGATGGGATCCGCCTCACTAAGTGGGGCATGCGTGTCTTTGCCAACAGGTTGGCCAACCTGGTGAGGAGGGCTTTAAACTAGGAAAGACGGGGGAAGGGGAGAGTTACAGTGCCAGGGTAGTTGGCAAAAGACAGCTCAAGTCAGGACGCCTCCAGCAGGTGAATGCAGCCAGGGAAGTGCGCATGGGATGTGGCTATGGAAGATCCTCTTGTATCCCTCCTGGGAAACCTGCATGCTCGATCACCTCTCTGAAATGCTGTGACGGTGTGCTCCTCCCCCCCCACTGATGTGCTCTCTCCCCCTCAACCTGACCTCCCTGTAAACAGCACGTATGTAGGGGCTGGTTGAGCATGCGCCAACTAAGGCCCGTCTAGTATGCAAATATGACTATGAGTCAATCATCTCCCCCCCCATAAATAGGGGGCAGCCCAGAGCCCCTGGAGCTCTCCTGCATGGCAGCGGGCTGCACTGCAGAACCTCCCCTTGAGCAGGGACGCCTCTCAAGGTTACTCCTCGAGGCTGAGAGATTCCTTACCCGCGACAGATCCTCGGTAAGTGATTAATAGCATGCTGAACTTTTGTGAACTTCACGAAACTTTGCTGAGTTATATCTCTGACTAATTGCACACATAATCCCTTAGACATAAACCATTGACCAAGTCTGAGACTAGGACTGGATCCAGCCACACCTAGGCTCCTCTCCAAAGGAGTTTAGAAAGCAAGGGGGTCCAGTCCGAACCTCGTGACTCAACGGGAGGGTCTCCGTTGCACACGCATCTGACCCTGTCCTTCATGCAGTAAATAACTGAGTGAACCTTGACAATCGAACCTCATTAAATCGTTCTTATTTACGACTGAACTTTGTTAAGTCGCTGTCTTACTGCAATAAACGTAGTGCTGCTTCCCTCTTACAAGGGAAGTGCATCACTCCTTTTGCAACAAATGCCTGTACACCAATGCACGCAGCATGGGGAGCAAACAGGAAGAACTAGAGATCTGTGTGCGGTCGCAGGGCCATGATCTCATTGCCATTACAGAGACATGGTGGGATAGCTCGCATGACTGAAGTGCCATCATGGATGGCTATGTGCTTTTTAGGAAAGACAGGCCAGGAAAGCGAGGTGGTGGAGTTGCTCTTTATGTGAGAGAGCAACTGGAATGTATTGGGCTGTGCCTAGGGGTGGATGAAGAGCAAGTCAAGAGCTTATGGGAAGGATTAAAGGGCAGGCTAGCATGGGTGACACTGTTGTGGGTGTTTACTACAGGCCACCTGATCAGGAAGAGGAAGTCGATGAGGCCTTCTACAGACAGCTGGAAGTAGCCTCACGATCCCAGGCCCTGGTTCTCATGGGGGACTTCAACCACCCTGATATCTGCTGGAAAGACAACACAGCTAGGCACAAACAGTCCCGGAGGCTCCTGCAGAGCATTGGTGACAACTTCTTAACACAGGTGGTGGAGGAGCCAACAAGGAGAGGTGTGCTGCTGGACCTCGTACTAACAAACAAAGAAGGACTGGTGGAAGATGTGAAGGTCGGGGGCAGCCTTGGCTGCAGTGACCATGAGATGGTGGAGTTCAGGATCCTGCGAGGAGGCAGCAGGGCACTAAATAGGATCGCAACCCTGGACTTCAGGAGAGCAAACTTTGGCCTCTTCAGGGACCTACTTGGAGGAATCCCATGGGTTAGGGCCCTAGAAGGAAGGGGTGTTCAAGAGAGCTGGTTAATATTCAAACATCACTTCCTCCAGGCTCAAGAGCGGTGCATGCCTATGAGTAGGAAGTCAAGCAAAGGAGGCAGGAGACCTGCATGGATGAGCAAGGAGCTCCTGGCAAAACTCAACCAGAAGAAGGAAGTATACAGAAAGTGGAAAGGGGGACAGGCCACTTGGGAGGAATATAGGAACGTTGTCAGAGTATGCAGGGATGTGACGAGGAAAGCTAAGGCCCGTTTGGAATTAAATCTGGCTAGACATGTCAAGGACAACAAGAAGGGCCTCTTCAAATACATCAGTAGCAAGAGGAAGACTAGGGAAAATGTGGGCCCTTTGCTGAATGGGGTGGGAGCCCTGGTGACGAAGGATGCAGAGAAGGCAGAGTTACTGAATGCCTTCTTTGCTTCAGTCTTTACTGCTCAGGCCAGCCCTCAGGAACCCCAGACCCTGGAGGCAAGAAAGAAAGTCTGGAGAAAGGAAGACTTTCCCTTGGTGGAGGAGGATCAGGTCAGAGATCATTTAAGCAAACTTGACACCCACAAATCCATGGGCCCTGATGGGATGCACCCACGAGTGCTGAGGGAGCTGGCGGACGTTATTGCTAAGCCACTCTCCCTCATCTTTGAAAGGTCATGGAGAACAGGAGAGGTGCCTGAAGGCTGGAAGAAAGCCAATGTCACCCCAGTCTTCAAAAAAGGCAAGAAGGAGGACCCAGGGAACTACAGGCCAGTCAGCCTCACCTGCATTTCTGGAAAGGTGATGGAGCAGCTCATCCTGGAGGCCATCTCCAAGCATGTGGAGGAAAAGAAGGTGATCAGGAGTAGTCAGCATGGCTTCACCAAGGGGAAATCATGCCTAACCAATCTGATAGCCTTCTCTGATGGAATGACTGCCTGGGTAGATGAGGGGAGAGCAGTGGATGTTGTCTACCTTGACTTCAGCAAGGCTTTTGACACTGTCTCCCATAACATCCTCGTAGACAAGCTCAGGAAGTGTGGGCTGGATGAGTGGACAGTGAGGTGGATTGAGAACTGGCTGAATGGCAGAGCTCAGAGGGTTGTGATCAGCGGCGCAGAGTCTAGTTGGAGGCCTGTAGCTAGGGGTGTCCCCCAGGGGTCAGTACTGGCTCCAGTCTTGTTCAACTTCTTCATCAATGACCTGGATGAAGGGACAGAGTGCACCCTCAGCAAGTTTGTTGACGATACAAAACTGGGAGGAGTGGCCGATACACCAGAGGGCTGTGCTGCCATTCAGAGAGACCTGGAGAGGCTGGAGAGGTGGGCGGAGAGGAACCTCATGAAGTTCAACAAAGGCAAGTGCAGGGTCCTGCACCTGGGGAAGAATAACCCCATGCACCAGTACAGGTTGGGGGTTGACCTGCTGGAAAGCAGCTCTGCGGAGAAGGACCTGGGAGTGCTGGTGGACACCAAGTTAAGCATGAGGCAGCAATGTGCCCTTGTGGCCAAGAAGGCCAATGGTATGCTGGGGTGCATCAGGAAGAGTGTTGCCAGCAGGTCGAGGGAGGTGATTCCCCCCCTCTACTCAGCCCTGGTGAGGCCCCATCTGGAGTACTGCGTCCAGTTCTGGGCTCCCCAGTACAAGAGCGATGTGGCACTACTGGAGCAAGTCCAGCGAAGGGCTACAAAGATGATTAGGGGACTGGAGCATCTCTCTTATGAGGAAAGGCTGAGAGAGCTGGGCCTGTTCAGCCTGGAGAAGAGAAGGCTGAGAGGAGATCTGATCAACGTGTACAAGTATCTGAAGGGAGGGTGTCAAGAGGATGGAGCCAGACTCTTTTCAGTGGTGCCCAGCAACAGGACGTGAGGCAACGGGCACAAACTGAAACACAGTCACTTCCATCTGAACATGAGGAAAAACTTTTTCACTGTGAGGGTGACAGAGCACTGGAAGAGGTTGCCCAGAGAGGTTGTGGAGTCTCCTTCTCTGGAGATATTCAAAACGCGCCTGGATGTGATCCTGTGCAAGGTGCTCTAGGTGACCCTGCTTGAGCCGGGGGGTTGGACTAGATGATCTCCAGAGGTCCCTTCCAACCTCAACCATTCTGTGATTCTGTGAAAATACTTCATTTTACACTACTAACACCCTAGGTAATTAACATTCTCCCCTTTTAATCCTTTATACATTTGTATGTTTTGATAGCTCCCAAAATATGTGCTATTTAAATTTTTAGAAGTAGTGCAAATTGTTCCCACCTGTTTAAGTATGACTTGTTATTAAAGCAGCAAACAGTAATTCATTACAAGTTAAAGCAATAAGATGATCAGATATAGCTACCAAAGAGGAACTAACTGTTGTAGAAGTGTAGCTACTTACCCCTAAAGAAAAAATGGGATAGGGAATTAAATTAATTGTTGTTTGAGAATATTTTAAAACTTTTTTAACATAAATGGGTTTAAAGTGAAATATAAAATGAGAATAAGCTATAAAGAAGACTAAAGATACTATAATCTATCAAAATAATAAAATTAAAACAATAAATCAAAGCAATATGTTTGCAGTAAAAGTTTCTTAAAAAAGAAAATTGAACACTGAACTGTGAAAAATCATTGCTGAAGCAGTTGAAATAGCAGATTATGGAAGACAATCAACAGCACCTTCCAGCTGAAGGAAGGCTCTTCTGCAGAAAAAGATTTCTATGTATTAGTACATTCAACTAAACAGTTAATTTAACTTGAGAAATAAATCATGGCTTGAAATATTTGTTCCCCAGGAACCACCTGACAAAATTATTATTCAGCTAGAAGAGAGGATGAATATAGTGGGTTTGAGGGAAAAAAGACATTCTTCATCAGGTCAGTATTTTTTTTTAATACCATTTTTTGTTATTGCCTTCTATCAGTTTTGATCACTATTCAGTTTTGAAATATCTTAAAAGTATTTAATCTAAAGGCTCTTAAATACTTAAGTATATATTTTTCTATTTAAATATGAAATGCTATCAAATTCTCCACTTAAGGGTTCTTAAAGATACTTAACAGCACTACTTGTGAATTCAGGCAATTTCTTTTTACTCACCTGTGATTCGTGGTTCTCTTTTATATTGACAAAGAGATAATTATTTTATGTAAATATTTACATAGCTATAATTACCATTAAGAACACAGTAATTTACAAAAAAGCCATTCAGACATTCTTCGACACTTCCTCTACCATATGCATTTCCAAAGTAGGTGAAAATATTTATCCATTCTACATCAGTACTACTCGCTGGTTCACATTTTTTTTAAGCTAGACACCAACATTTTGTTTCATATATTCTATTGTCAGATCAGACATCCCCATCCCTGTTACCCACAAGGAGCAGGGCAGCACAACATTACATACCTTGTCCTTCATTTGCTGAGATCATGGTGTTGAAAGTAACCATAGCAACCATATTAGCCAGCTTTTCATGTAACTATAATTACTGTAGGTAAAAAGTTTGTGTGTGTCAAAAAGGAGTTACTTTCCTGTATTCAACAAGAAATAATTAATCTTGATGCAAATGGTAACATAATAAAATTGTTTTCTGAACAACAAAAGTAATGAAACTTGATTTTCTGTATGTACTAGTTCTCATACAGAAACCCAAATAACCAGAATCCTGCAAATGTAGAATACTCTCTGACATCCACACTGGGCAAAAAATGTCAGGTGCTATGGTTAGTCTAAACCTACAGGCATGCTGAATCTTGTACAATTTCATACCTGCTTTCTGGCTTGGGCTGATGACAGAAAGAATATGCAACAGCTGAACTGTGTCCTATATCCCTCAATGGGACATTGGTTTGAGTTTCTTATTTGCACCTACCTACCCATTTTCACAAAATTTACCAGAATTAAATTCTTTGACATTTCTACTCTCTTTCAAATTTGACTGTAGTCAACCAACAGCTTCAAAAATTAGATGGGGAAGTTTCAAGGAAAAGACCACCTAAGATTTGTTTTCTAAGGAAAGTAGGACAGAAACATAGTATTTGTTCCTACAGAAGGCATTTGGAATAAATTTTCAACTACTGTACCTGCATAGGACCTGGAATGCAAGACAAAACCCTTTCTATGTTTTCAGAATTCACATCAACGTCATTTACAGCAACTAGAACATCTCCTGGAGGTAAAACAGACAAAAACATAAGAAAGTGAGAGGGTATTACACAGGCAATACAAAAGTGACACTGTTATCTTTTAAAATTGAATATGGCATTTGAACAATCTTAAATGACTTTTCATTACATTTAAGTAGATGGTGTTCTACATGCAACATTTATCATGTTTAGAAACATTAGTCTGTCACCTCAAAACTCTTAAGCCCTTACTGCCACTCTCGTATCATTTTACAAAGATAACGGTCAAAGCCTTTCCTCTTTTGTCCAGGCTTGTATCACTCTTGTTACTTGATCAAAAAAGCCTCACAACTTCATCCAATCAAGTATGTCCAAGACCTATTTCTTTTTCCTCCCAAATCACCTCTGCTCACTTGCCAAACCTCTACTGGTACCTCTATTGATAGGTACTGCTGCTTCCAAAAGCTCTCCAAAATTCACTCTTCTCGTACTCAGTTTTCAAGTTCTAGCCCATTAGCTCCAGCAGAGGTTTCTAGTGTTGGCTGAGCCTAACTATGGGAAAACTCCTGCCACAATGGGCAATGTCATCCCTTAGCTACTCTCTTTGAACCAGTCCTGGCACTTGTTGGACACCTTAATAACTCAGCTCAGACCACTAAACTGGCAGAAAACCATTTGTTCTTTTGGTGGGTAATTTTTGTAACCCAAATGCTCACTCAAATGAGCACTGGAGTTAGCAAAAGGGAAGCAGAGGGACTGTGCAGGGTGGTAACTAGTAGTTAGTTTGGCTGGTCATCTTGTGAAACCTCACTTATCCTAACTCCTGTTTTATCACAGCTACCTCATTTCACCCCTACACCGCCTCTGTCTTTCGAGCCACATTAGGATTTAGTGCTTTCTCCTCTTTTCCATGCCCTGCCTACTTCTGTGGCTTCTTAGTCAGCCCTCTTTGTGCTTTTATCTGCCAAGTCTTCCTGCCTAATGTCATCTTGTGTTTTCTAAAACTGATTCTTTTCCCATTACTGAATATATAAATATAAAACAGGATCTCAAAGAAAGTCTTTGGGAATGGAAAAGGTTTAAAAAATTAAAGGCAGTTGTGAGAGCAAACAGAACTGAATTACAGCTTACAAACTTAAAATCCACATTCAAGTTAAAAGTGGAAAAAAAGAACTGGAATTTCTATCTCAAGCAAGGGAAAATATTCTAGAGAAGTATCCCAGTAATAATTAGATGATAATCTTGGCCCCCTCCCCCTCAAAAGGACAGAAGGTTTAAGCACGGATTATGTAAGAAGGAAAAAAAGGAGAGGGATCAGTGAAGAAAACCGAGAAGCTGGAAAGCGTAAAGCTAAAAAAGAATATCAAAAGATGTAACTGCTTAGACCTGGCAAAGGAATAAAAAATAAAAATATAAGATTTTTGCCCATACATTTACAAAAGGAAAAAAAAAGAAAAAAAGTAGTAGTGGCAATAGCAGTAAGAAAAAGATGAAGACTAAAGACTATTTCAGGTATGTTAATGGGAGACTAAATCAACCAGAAGATTTGATTACTTAAACTGGTAATTTGGCACATTTAAGATGAGTTTTTAGGTTGCATCTAAATTAGAACTCAGGCTGCCACTAAAATGATGGTTCCTCACTGTTTCTCTGATGCCAACACCCAAAGTTAGAAGCACTTTTCAGTACAAAAGAAACTCTGTTATCACAGAGGAAGAAATGAATAAATATTACTGAAATAACAGAAAAGTAATGAAATTCAATGGTATACTTATTACAAAGAAGCAAAGTAACACAAAACATGAAAAAGACAAATATAATCCTTGGTGCATTAGTTTCATTTCCTTTTAATTTCATTTGAATACCAAGTTCCATATTCTCAAAGCAGAGAATTTCTGAAAAGCTTTCCAGTAAAGCTAGCTGGGGCAAAATATTTAAGAAGAAGCTACATAAATTTGTGAAAAGAACTGTATGAAATGACTGCCAGTGATACCAGGATATGGGACTTGATGTTTCATTAAGTCCTTTCCAGACCCCCAATATTCAACTTCAGAGGAACAAAATGGGCTTTATTTTCTGCTTGTTTTTTTTTCGGTGTCACTTTCAATTATCTCTGCTTTCTATCCTACACCATGAAAAGCTTGATTAGTTTATTGTTTGCTCACTTGAGTTTTCTGTCTGTAGAAAGGAAAGTAAAAGGAAAGAAATCAATTTCTCATTTAAGTTTGAAAGTGACTTGATCCCAAGGTCATTCTTGTTCCTTACAGGAGTGAAATAAAAATACCAAGTGCTACTCTGGAAGAGCAAATTGAAAAGCAAGTCCAGTTTTGCTTGAGCTGCACAAAGACTATCTTAAATACTGCTACATCCTCTCAAATATTATTAACATTAGTATTCAGAATAGTGTGATGCATATGTACTAGGAGGCAGTTAATGAACAAATGAAAGGAAGTAAAAAGGATTGATGGAACTACTAGGTTTTCTTTCAAACTAAGTACCTTCAGGCTTCATTTTCTAAGGAAATGAAGCTTCTGCAATTGTACTATCAATAACTTTGATCCGATTACTAAATTTCAGTCAAAGCTGGCAGAGAAGGCACTCATAATAAATACTACAAGTTCTTTTAATTAGCTGCTGGCTAGAGAACCCTTGCTCCCTTTTCCTCTGCCCTCATGCCCCAAGTGAAGCTGCACCCTGCGCTCATTATCTGTTCTGTTTGGGCTCCAGGCTGTCCAGGCAGTACAGGGGCAGCTCACAAGTGGCCACAGCAAACACCAAGTTGTCCAAACAGCTCTTAAAGGCCAGTTAGAGGGAGTGGCATCATATGGAATATGAGTTATTCCAGTGTGTGGGGAAAGGTCTGAGGAGAAGGAAAATTCTGGGACTTGCATTTGTGGACATGCCTTAAATCCGGAGACAACCAGACAGTTATTTCCTCTGTTCACAGAACTTTTTAATAATAATTCTTACCTACCTAGCACATTTTGGTGAGCCTTATTGAGAAAAAACAGCACGTCCTTCACAAGTTTACCCCACTAGTGCTCCTACACTCATAGGTTGCAGGGAAACATATGAACTCCAAGACACCCTGGGCAGACTAGAAGCTGCATCCCTGACACCTCTCTCTCTCTCTCTTGTCCCAGGACACATGAAATGCCATCAGAAGGCAGCATTACAGCAGTATTCAACTATATCTGCAATAGAGAAATCCTTAGCCAGCTAGTAGCAGCAATCCTCTCTGCTCTTTCAGATGGTGTAAACAAATCAGAAAAAGGACATGGATTCATAGCAAACATGCACGTTAGTATAACTACATCTTGAGCCTTTACTTGCCAATAAAATTGTGCTCAACTGCAGAAATGAAGCACTGAGTAACTGCTAGGTTCAGTGCATATTCCAAGTTTGCCAGGGAGAAGACTTGCTAAGCTCAAAAAAATGGTGATGGTAATGACACATCCATGCCAAAGAGCAGGAGAGTCTGTGGCTCTAAGGCTGCTCCAATTCCTCTGAATCTACTGAAGACTGCACTTTGTTACCCAGTAGAAACTGAAAGTTGAAAAGGATTTTGACAATCTATTGCTATTTCTACCTTCCACCTTGTGGTTAAATGCCACCAAATACAATTGGAATTATTCCCAGCTACTAGGATGATGGTTCAAAATGGGTGCAAGACACAATTAAGGCTAAGGGGAGAAGGGACTTTTCTCTTAAGTAACTAGCAGTAAGCAAAATCAAAAAGAACCTGAAGAGAATACAAACAAGGTTCTTCTTTAATAAAGGCAACCACAACTTGCTCACTGATATTTTGCATTAAAGCAAAATTCATTCTAACTCTTACTTATAGCAAAACCAAAAAGAGGTAAGTTTTATTACACGGACAAAATCTAATAATTCCTTGGAAGGAATTAAATCGGTTGTTTTTCTATTTCAAGTAATAGCAGCTTTTTCTATAACCTGCTTCCTGATATGCACCACAGTAAAGTTTTGGCCTGCTGAATCTTCAACACAGCAACAATTCCAAGATAGGAAAGTTGAAAGTTAAACAACATTTAAAAGCAACTGAAGGAGTCTATGCCAGAGCCCCAGGACTTGAAAGTTAGTAACCAAAAGTGGTGCATTCAAACTACACTAATATAATGAAGAGTTATGAACAGAATTACTAAGGTATGTGTCAGTGTAGTACCATGTATTAAAGATCATCATTCACAAATATAACAGAAAACAAAAGTTGCTCTTCTGGTAATCCGGAACACTGTTTAAACAAAAGTTGTTTGTTCTGTTAGTTCTGTTAGCTTTACTAGGGAAATGACGTATTCTGTTGTAAAGACAGCAGTCTAGTCATCTAATCCTCTGCTACACAATGGTGTTCAAACCAGCTGCACACATTTTGTAAGGACATATGTACCTTAGCACTTAAGGGAATATTTTTGTACCACATATCACAGGGCGGAATATTTAGAGACACTTTGAAAAGATCCATCAGTATTTAAATGTTATATATTCAAAGTGTTTTATTTATTTGATGCCCAATGTATGTATGCAAAGCCTTCACTGCAGGAGTAAATATTTATTCCATTCTATTTGTAAAAATGTAATCACGTACCATAAATGGAACAGCTTTCCAGTAGACACAGCCAAAACAGTCCCATAAGGCTGCCTTCATTTTGCCAGAAAATGCTGCATCACTGTTAAACAACTGCAACTTCATGTACAACTGACAAAACCTACATTTATCAGTATTCACTTTCCAAAGGTATTTCGTTTTGGTTCTTTATGATGTTCTTTTTTGACAAAGCACTGCAGCAATTAAATGAATAGAGACTATTAGGTAATAGAATGAAACACCTCACTGACACAATAGGCAGTATGTAAAATTATGAACATAGAATATCTGGAAGTAGTACATCACCATAAGATCTACCCAGTGGGATAATTAATGCCGGTGAGTGTTTATATATGCAAGTGATCCGTTGTTAGATTTTTTTATAGCGACTTTTTTTCTGAGGATCGTTTTCTTCCCTTAGTAGTGTGAAAAAAAACCAAAGTGAGACTGACTTAAGTTCTCAGACATCAAGTCTGTGAAAAAAGTATATATGAATGTACAAAGTTTACTCTAATTAGCTTAAATATGCTTCAAGCAGTTTAGGTTAAACAAAGTAAAAGGGTAAATGGTTGTTTCAGTTGATTTTTTTTAACTTGATGGTTCACAGAGTTAAGTCAATTTTTGTACTTGATGTTCCTAGACTAAACCATAGATGAATTTCAGATGTAAAAAGACATTTTACTAGAGAGAAAAATTTGCACATAGTACTGCAGATGCATTTTTCAGTGATTCTCGTGCTCTGTAAAGAGGAGAAAGAAACTCCAACTCACTCTTCTTAAGTACAGATATCAGTATTTTTTTTCCTTTTTACTGAAGTAGACATATATACTCAGACAAAAGGCAGACATTTCCATGAAATGTTCTTTTCAAAACTGATCTACAGTAATGTTGTTTTCCACTTTTTTAATCAAACCAGTTGCATACAAGAATTTTACTGTTGAGAATGGATAGTATTTCACCTGCTTTTACTGGCTTGCACTGCTGCCAGAAAATGCAAGGCTCAGTCTTGTCTATCATGAAAGTCACTAGTATGTACATTACAAGATGAAGAACATTAGAACAAAGTCAGTCTTTTCCATTTTTAGAAGAGGCAGTGCGCAGCGGCAATAGAGGAAAGAAAGTTTTTTCTGAAGCAGCTCCAAGACATCAGACCTTGAGTCAATAAATACATCTTTAGAAAAATACATAGCCTTCTCTTTAAGGAATAAAGCTTTTTTTTTTTTTTTTGCCAGTAACAAAGAATGAATAATCAAGCTTTCAAGTTCTGTCATTTATATAAAAAGATTATTCTCAGTCCTCAAAGAAGCTGTAACACACACACCCATATGTTCTCCATACAAAACCAAACAGACCTGAGTTTTACTAGAGTAATGGAAGAGAGAGAGATGACATTCAGGAATTCTTTCCTGTTTTCTTTGTTCAGTCTTTTCACCTTCTCCTTCTTCTCATTAGAAAAGACTTCTCACATCAAGTCAGTACTGGCTAACAACTACATATATTGATCTCAAACACCTGCTTTGCAAATGGCTGATTAAATTATTCCTGATTTCCTAAAAAGAGAAAGTTTAGAAAAGTCTTGGGACTTCTGGCATCCCCAAAATGTTTATTTCAAAACTGCCTACTGCTTTGCCCCATGAGGCACAGGTCTGTTATCCCTGTTAAGTCTACATGCCCTAGAGATAAACCCGAGTGTAATTTTTCCAAAAGCAGAATTTCTTTGCATGAAGCTAGGGGACACTGGTTGATAACTGAATACCACTTCCATGCTGTGATAGAAAGTGAACATTTCGGTCAAATTAAAATCAGAACCATGCTGTTCATGTGAGAGAGAACTGAGAACACATTTCATGAAATCTTGATATTTAGCTTCCTCTGTTCTTGGTAGTGACTTAGAGGAAGTCTTATAAATGTTCACATACTCCTTTCCAAAAAAGGCAAAGTGTGTGGAACACATTCTACTGAAGAAAGTCAGATCAATTACTTGCTTTATATGTTAAGAGGCTGCTTTTACCCAAACCAATGCTGTTATGCTTCAAGAGAAGATTAAAAGAACATAAACGACATCCCAAACTCCACAGTGAGAACATAGCAAAGCTTACGCAAGCTCAGTATTTCTATCTTAAATATCCAGCATCTCTGCTTTAGGGAGCCTTTTCAGCAAATGCACCATATATGGTAATCTCTCAAGAAAAATTCAAACTCTCACAGTATTATGGCTCTTCCACAGACATTTTTCTGACAGTAATCCTAGTTCCATGTTCATCCTGCAAATGACAAAGGCAGCATTTACCTTGACTGTAGGAAGATGCCTACAAGTCACTTATCTTTATGTAGATGGATTGCTGTTTTAAACGACTAGTTTATGCTATACACATTTAACAGATGTACTTTCCTCTCTAGCAACGATTGCCTGTTTCACCAATCCATGACCAATCGTTAAGACATTATTCAGAGGACTTGAACTTGGGATCTCCAACAGTGAGATCTGTGTTTTTACTATTCAAATTAAAGGAGCAAAGATTGCTTCTGGAACATTTCTTTGTTCGGGGAAACAAACAAATAACTCACCCACATAACACCAGCAAAACTGTTGTATTAGAAACCCACAGAAAAACATTTGTCAGTAAATGGGATTGGATCTTTCAGCTGAAGCTTGCAACAACAGCTTGCATCTTTGGCATACTCATTAAAAACTGGATTATTACGGTTCACCTTTACTATCATTCAGGATTAACCCCTGTCCCTCTAGGTAGCTCTCACAGCATTTTGACAGATAGAACTAGTAATCAGGTGAGAGAATTAATGCAAAATGTTCAGATGCTCAGTGACGAGTGCAATAAGAATTAAAGATACAACAGTAACAACAGTACTCTGTGGTAGTGAAAGAGCTTTTCTGTATTTTCAGTGCCAATGAAATTACTTTTCCATTTGTACCACTGTACAGATGATCAGCTGGAATGCTTAAGAAGTATCTTTTGCTCAGAACTGGATACCTTTTAATTTGAAGAGAAGAAATTGTATTATAATGGCTTTTCCTACCATAACCTTTCTTTGCCTGGACCTAAAAGCGAATATTTGGTGAAGCTTTTTATTTTTCAAGACAGTCTCAAAGATGAGACTTAATTTAAGAGTTTCCTAGAAAGTTTTACGTAACAGACTAAGCATCGAACATTGTTAATAATGAACTCACTGAGGTAAGGAAAAAGAGTTTTGCCAAAAATACAAAAAATATTTAAGAAACATGAGATACAAGCAACTGTATTTCATCTGAACCAGAATGAAAGTGACAGCAAGAACTTAAAATCAGTGAGGGCTCTTTTAGTTTTTTGAAAATTTAAGATGGATGGTGAACATAAAATACATGAAAGAGACAAATTAACTGAAAAACTGAACACATGAATAGAGAGGCAACTTTTACAGAGTTATAAAGCAGCAGCTTTTTAGCTTACAAAACTGTTATATGTACTTTCATATGGTCAGCGCCGACATTCTACCCGGTTAATAAAGTACAGCAACAAGACTTATGACTTCCATATGCAAACTTAAAGAAACTAAAATTAAAATGCAGTGCCCAAATAATAAATAGATGTTTTATTTTAAGTGTTAAAAGCTGTAGAGATACACATTTCCAAATTAATTGGAGAAGCCACCTGAAGAAAGTGATTATTCTTGGGGAAAAAAAGCAGTTACTTCTACTAAAAATGTTAAAGCAATTATCACTTTGTAACTGTTTATTCAGAGTGAAAACACAGAGAGTTTAGTCTCCCTTATGATTCAGCCTTGGCAGCCATTTAAGTGGCTACCACACTTATCATTGATAAATTAACCAATTTGCCAATGAAAATACAAATTAATCTGTAACTTGACTATATTTCAAAATACTAAAAAACCAAGTATTGGAGGGGAAAAAAAAAAACCTAGAGAGCCCAAATGTAAGTAAGATTAGCGAGTTAGACCGTTGGACATAACTGCCAGGGTTCTGGAGGCAGGGGGCTGCAGGGGTGCCCTGTGGGGGAGGAAGCCAGGAGCTGCCCCATGCCAGCCACGGCTGATGCTGACACCCCTAAACACCCCATTGCCCACCCAAACTTCAGCCAGCCAGGGGAGCCCTTGGCGCCTCTGCTCAGACGCATTTAAGGAAGAGCTGCAGCGGCTAGGGAAAGGGCTGGAGCCTGCAGGCGATCCATGCCTCAGCAGGGACATGCCTGGGGGACTGCGGACCATAGGCAACGTGCACTGGGGCAGGGACGCCCATGAGGAGACTGCAGCCGGTGGAGGCCTCACGCTGGAGCAAAGGAAAATGAGAAAGAAGCAAGGAACAGCAGAAGGAAACCGTTAGGCACCTGACCCCAACCTCCTGCCCGGCCCTTCGCTTCACCGAAGGAATTGGGACGAGCGAGTGCAACGCATGGTGAAAAGGGGGGAAAGTTAGACTAGGAAGGTGGGCAGGGGAGGCGTTTGACTAAAGTTGAGCCTGGGGGGTGAGGGAAGGTGTTTCCTTAGGTGTTTAACTGTTTCTTTGTTTCCTTTTTCTTAACATTTGAAACCAAGACTGTTTTGCCCATCACAAACACTTGATGCAAAATGGTCACCAGGGACACCACAGTGTGTTATTTCAAAGCATGTATTCTCAGATGGAAATGTACTTGGTGTTTGCTTCACAAAGAATACTACGAAAGGGGTCTGCATCATCACATGCTGTTAAAATAATTAAAAACAAGCAAGAACAGATTAGTGTCTGTGCATATGCAGGTCCATGAAGATGAACAAAGTTATAAGCAAACTGACCAACAGGCACCACGCTATACTGATCAGGCACTTCCAGTTTGTGGATGGCTTGATGAACTGCTAACATTTGTGCAAATACTTGAATTTTACACTGGCCACAGAAATATTCTTTACTGACTACTTCCACAATTGACAACAGAATTCCCAAGACTTGCTTTTAACAGTTCCAAAAAAAAAAAAAAAAAGTTTTCCTGTGTTTTTCTTAGACTCTTCAGATCCTAACAGGGTCAGGAGTTGGACAGAAATGTCATCTACGGAACTACAGGTGTTTCCAGATCAGGTTTTGGGCATATACTTTAACTATCTCGTCCTCTGATGTGCAATGTGGAGACAGTAAACCAGACAGCTTTTTGTCAGAAAAAGATTTTTACTGTATATTTTTATGCCAAAAGCACTGAAACCTAAACATCTAATTTATGCAAAACATCTCTGTATCTAGACACCACATAAAAATTTTAGAGTACTCAGTGTTCACTACAGATATATAATTTGAAAGTATTTTTATATGAAAATTATACATTTTATACTGTTGGCACAGAATACAGCTCATTTTCTCAGTTCAAAGCTGAATAACTGCAGTATGCCTGAAAATATTTGTTTCCAACATGCAAAAACAGGCAATATTGGTTGATGATAGCCTAGGATATATTAAACTACCAGGTTCTTTAGATTAAGTTAAATGTTCTTCTATTTAAAAACAATAAAACAAGAAAATATGCCATACAATTTTATTTGTCCACCTCAGGCCCAGAAAGCGTCAAGAGCTGCGAATGAAGGACTACCACCATTTAGAAGTTTAACCTTATCTCCTAGGTCTGGTATTTGCCTATGCTGTTCTGCCTTTGTGCTTGTTCTTAAAAACAGGCAATTATATATAAATTTGCCTCCCCAAATTAACTTAAAGGTTATAAATACCCATGATTATACTAATTAGGTTAAAACTCATTAAGTGCAACAGATCAAGCTGAAAATTACTTTCTCCCTCCCTTCTCCCTCCCCATTCTGCACCCCCTATTTCTTGGCTAATCAATTCTTTCTGGTAAAACGTGAAAGTTATCCAGTCTTCCCCCGGAGTATTCTTTAGCATCCCTACCCAAAACACATGCTAGAAGAATCAGCTAGTCAAAGCACGATTTGTCTTTTTACGCACACAACATTGGAATTTCAAAAGCACTCACGCTGACTTTGTGGGATTTGTGCTACTACAGTATTCAGATTTTCATGATCTTCTAACCAGCACCACATATCTTTGCTCTCTTCCTCCCAGGGAACAACTTGAAGGATAATTGAACAGTCTCCCACCCTTTACAGATGGAGGCTAGCTGTCTCACATTCACTGTCTCTGAGGTTGGGGTCTCGTGAATGCTGAGCCGTTTCAGTGTCCCCTTGAGGCTTGAAGTGGGAATTCTTGCTTCTGCTCCCTCACGACTGGCCACAGAAGTTCCTTCCCCTCCCTTATTCAAGTTCTGGTGCTCGTTAGACTTTCTGTGACCCAGTTTAACTTACTAGACCAGCAAAAAACTAGACAGACAATTTTTCTTCTGGATTAGTTTTCTGCCAGGTTAGTTAGTTGCATCAGCTCAGGGAAGTGTCTGACAAGAGCCAAACCAACACAAAAGAGTGCTGCTATACTGGCTCACTGCCTCCTCAACAGCAGAGCCACTATATATGAGGCCTTATGATCACAACTGCAGAAGAAAAAGCTTTTATCTTTGCTAAAGAAAAGAATATTCAAACAAGATTGCGAAGACAGGAGGTCTATAACACATGAACATACCTTATTCAGTATCTTTTCCTCATTTTTTAAGTCTCAAAATCCATATAATGCCTATAAAGCAAAGCTTTTTATTGGGGGAGGGGGATAAAAACAAAATACAATATTTGACTAACTGAAGTTTTTCTGCAGCCCCACTTATCTATTTGAGAGTCCTGCATTAAATTCAAAGTTGGGGTTTTTGTTGTTGTTTTTTCCAAATTACTAACTTCAAGTCACTCACTCCCTATAAGCTTGAAGGGTAGTCATCTCCTTAGTATCTTAATTCCTTCTAGTTTACATCACATGTTCTCAAAACCAGTAATATGGTAAAATTGAACAGGAAACAAAACACCAAATGTAAGGACATTTATTTTAAATAATACCTAAGGAACAGAGAAAATAGTTGTTTAAATAATGACTTAAGTCTCAGGAATATTCAAGTCATCTACCTCTCTCAAAAGCAAACAAAATCTTCATTTCAAAGGGAGACAGCAAAATTTAACTGTTTATTCAATTACTTACCAATCAAAATTTGACCAGTTTTAATTGCTGAACTACCTGGCACCAAACCATGTACTACAAGCTTCTCTTCACTACTTCCTCTGCTGCCTTTATCCTTCCCGCCTTGTTTTTCTGCTCTTCTGCTGCTCCATGAGGACTGATGAACAATCCCTACTAAGGCCTCCAGCAGCCTGAGCTGCTCCTCTCCTCCAGCATCATACAGTTTTCTGGGATTTACATAAACGTATACATCTTTGAATTTTTGCTGGACAGTGACACCCATTTTCTGAGTGGACTGCTGTTTCAGGATGGAAGTAGGACCAGTGGAGTGCCCATTACAGCTTCCACTGCCTTTTTTACCAGAATACTTTGGTAAAAGGTTCTTCTTTTTTAAAAGTTTGGTGAATTTCTTCAGTTCATATTTTCTTTCTTTTCGTGATCCCTCTTGAATAACTTCAGCTTCATTTTCACGAAATCTGACGTGATTCACTGCTGGCATTTCCGGACAGCTGTTTTGAAGCAGAGTTTCTTCTTCACTTTCACTTAGTTCTAAATAAAATAATTCTCCATTTTTCTGCACACCATCCAGCCACTCAGGCTCAAGGTCACTGGGAAAGAAAGAAGAACGATCAGTGATATCTCTGATAAGGAGGACTGCTGTGCAAGCAACATCTGTTTACTTCAAGTAGAGAGGGGGGAGAGGGAGAGCGTGAGGGGAAAAAAAACAGTGTTATTCACTATTCCCTTTTGTTAAAAATCTTGTTCCTTTCGCATAAAAGTTTTAATAAGTAATTATATTTCTGGGCATGATGAGGCTTTCTCTTACAGAAAGAGCACCATCCTATTTGTCCTCTCCCCTTATTTTTCCCATACACATTTAAAAGAAGGATTGTACTGCAAGTCCTTGGAAAGATGAAATTAACATTTAAAACACACTTTAATATAACAAAAAAACAAGATGAAGCTTTGATAACACTTTTTCAGACAAGTTCAAAATAGTTTACTCAAATTCACATGTAAATACAAAACAGAAAAAAGTAAATAGGCAGTACTGCTATAGAAAAAGTTTGGCAGTTGGAGTGGATCACTTTAAATAAGTCAACAGCATTATGCTGTTGCAAAGAAAAGGCGAAGCAACTGAATGATGTATTAACAGGAGTACCATATGCAAGACAAAATATGTTTTTGTCCTAATTTGGCAATGGTGATGTGTCAACCATGACCAGTTTTAGACAGTACATTTTAAGAAACACATAATTACTAGAACAAACCAGTACAGAATGTAACTACTGGAACAAACCAAAATGGAGACTTACATAATAATTAAGATCATTCACTGTGCAAACTTTTTAACATACATTTTATACTACAACTAGTTATACTTCATTGAATAAAGGAAGCAAATTTTGCTTAAGAGATAGAACTAGTACATAATTCAAATATACCACTAATTTGAACATACATAAACGATACAGCTTCAAGGTCTAGTTGAGCAAAAAACAGTATGCACAGACACTGCATCACAACAATTTTAAGGGGTCAAAGAGAGGTTCTGACCAAATTAAGAATATAAAGAGCCATCCAGTATTATTCTCTTCTAGAACACCAGTGACTTAAAGAAGTCTACTGGTGTTGCAGACAAAAAGAACTACCATGCACTTTCTCTGCATTTATTGTTTTGCCCAAGTTGATGCTCTTAAAGGAAGACAGAGCTAAGCCACCACCTGTGATAATTTAAATATTCTAGATGTAGCTATCGTCATGAGTAAGCCAGAATTTGTATCTTTGCAAGTTCTTCCTCAAAAAAGTATCAGAATGATAACAACACTTAAGGCCAGACAGCTATCTGAACCAACACCTCTCAAAAGGCACTGTATAAGAAATAACATGACTTTATTATTATTAAAGAAATCATAAATTCTGGTACATATAAGAGAAGTGGGGGAAAACCAATATTAATAAGGAAACATTAGAAATTTACAACAAAAAAACATTTAGGCTAGCAGAAACTCCTGTGGCATGTGACAGCCTTTTAACTCCCTCTTCAAAAGGGACTGTGCTCTTTGGAAACGCTTTTTCTTCTATGCAGCACAAGTCAAAATTTCAATTTGCACAACAATTCATACACTCATGTTCTCCAGCTTCCTCACTGATTTTTATTGGAACCTTTTATATGGTCCAAGGGGGGAGAAGATAAAGAGAGAGAGAGAGAGAGAGACACACACACACAGAGGGAAAGAGAGAGAGGCACAAAGTCCAATCACAATGTAGGTGTACGCCCAACAGCTTTGCCTCTCGCTGAGCCAGGTGTAGAGGACAGCTACAGAACAACGTATGTTGAAACACACTTCATATCTCTCCCACAGAAATTTTCCTTATTTTTTTTCCTTCACTGCATTATATAATGAAAACACATGCAGAATAAAATGCTATCCATTAGATCTTCAAACATACATTTGAAATGACAAGCAGAGATGTTTTAACAGGTATGTGGGAGCCAGACAGAGTAAATTTTTATAAAAATCACATAGGAACCTGCTGGTTGTGTGTATGTCCTTAAAAGTACGTACTAGTATAACTGGTATTACAGAGTTGTCTTCTCACCTCCCATTTCCCAAAAGACAGACGATTAAAGAGAAATGCATCTCAAACAATAAAGTATTTTTAATATTATATGAGCCAAGCCCATTCTTTCATTTATCTTTCTCTGACAGTGTCCAGTGGGGATACAGGAATCGATCCAAAGATTGCCTATTAGCTAAACTAATACTGGCGCTCATCATGTTACTTTTAGGGCTACTATGCCAAAAACCAGTAGTCTTAAAGAGCAAAAAATATATACATTTTCTGCATGTAGAAATGGCACTATACCACAAACTAATGCTCTTCTTTAAAGTACACAATCTGATTATAGCTGGGACAGTTCCTAAATGCAGTCTTCTGTTCGAAGAAAACTACGTTCAAAGAATACACTTAAAAAAGAAAAAAAAAAGCTTCCAGAGGGAAAAGGGGAAAATGAACATGTTTTCAGTGTTCAGCTACATAGTACAATAAACGCTTTAGTCTTCCAGGAATCGGCAGGGTCTAACCGCACGCACTTCAGTCTCAGAGGACCGAGGTAAGAGCCCGCAGCCACCCGCGCCCAGGCACCAGGCAAAGCAACGCCCGTTGCGGATCATTGGCGCCCCCGGTAACGGCCAGCGCCGCCAGCTCCCAGCGGCCCGCGCGCCCACCGGCCCGGCAGCAGCGGCGGCCCCAGCGCGCGCACCGCCGGCGCCCGCGAGGATCCGGGGCCCGGCGCCCTCCCCCCCGCTCTGCCCCGCCCTTACTCGGAGCTCGCGGACAGCGAGGCGGTGCGCGAGCCGCTCTCGCTGCTGCTGCTGCTGCTGCCGCTGCTGCCGTTGCTGCTGCCCGCGCGCTCAGCGCCTTCTCCCCGCCACGGCTGCATGCCAACAACGGCTCCGCGCCCGCCGCCGCCGTCCCCCCCGGACGCCATGACACCCGCGCCGCCGCGTGACCAGCGCCGCGCCCGCCCATTGGCGGCCCCGGCCCGCAGCCATGGAGACGGGGGAAGCTTGAAGCGGCGGCATGGCCGGGCGGGGGAGGCGGGCGGTTGAAGCCTCCGCTCTGCCGCCGAAACCCTGCGAGAGGAGCGGCGTCGGGGAACCCCGGCCTTGGCACAGCGCCGAGCCTCCGAAGCGGTCAGCCCCCGGCCGAAATGCGCTCGCGCCGCCCAGGGCTGCCCGCGCGGACCGTTAACGGGCGCCTCGCCGCCTGTGAGGCCCCGCACCCGCGGAAAGCCCCGCCGCCGCCCTGTCCCGCCCCGGTCGGCGCCGGCAGCCGGCCAGTCTCTGAACACAGCACGCCGAGAAGTGCTAATTACGGCGCGTACCGCAGCCCGACGCTGGAGGAGGTAAATTGTAGTTTTAGTATAGCGTCTGGCAGAAAGACCAACTCTCCTCCCTTTTTTTCACTCGCAGAGCTAATAAACAAACACTTGAAAGTGCCCAACCTCCCAGTTTACTTCCTCAAAACAAACATCTAAGCTTCACCAGTCTCTTGAAAATCAGTGGGTCAATATGGAACACATAATGGAAAACAGACTATTTATTTAGTTGTCTGATATCAAGGCCTCAGCAACAGTCGAATAAAAGAGACTATTAATGAAACTCACAGTCCTGGGGTGAGCCTCAAAGCTCTGCTTATAATCAAAAACTGATTTGGGAAGAGAAACCTGAGTTAAGCAGTAATTTTCATCATGTCAAATGGTTAGCAGAGCCTCCAGGGATCTTGGCCATTGGGAACAGCACTTTTAAGAGGAGCTGGCAGGAGGAATTGGTGTGTCAGGCTGTTTCCTGAGTCAGTCTATTCTCTGTCAGAATCTTGATAAATCCCATCTTAGCTATTCCTGAACATTCAATGAGTACAGCTCAGGAGTGTCTGACAGTGAAGACAACAGGTAACAGGCAGGTACAGGACTGGGAATGAGAAACTCATTCCCACACCAAACACCAGCACAAAACAATCCCGTTAGGTTGCCTTTGCCCAGAGTGTTTCTACTGCATTAAACTAGTCTGTTTGGGTTAAAAATTCAAGACCAACTCTGAAACTAAGATACCTTACAAAATTTTCCTCATCCCTTAAAAAAAGGGAGCTTCCATTCAGACACATAAATACAACCACAGCTTTCTCTTTCTTTACAGGCCCCGGCCAATAGTTAGCATAGCTCTGTGCTTCATGTTATGCTTTATTATAATCATTTAAAGAGTCATGACATAGTAAAATCACTCTTCTTCAGCTTAGTCAGGAGAGCAGTTAAGTTAGGGAGGAAGATGAAGTACTTCAGACGAACCCAAACAAGCTAGATGATTGGGCATCTTAATGGTAAGGCAAATGCAGTCTACAAAAGCAAAATCATGCACAATAAAGGGAGAGAGGGGGAAAAAAACTACTCAATTTACAGGACTTAAATTATTCACATCCATGAAAAACAAGACCCATGGCAACCCTGCAGACAAGATGCTGTGTAGCTATGTCAGTAAGCCTATCAAGATAGCATGGAGCATAAGGAAAGGGATGGAGAATAATTGTTGGAACATTTTTAATACTTTGTAGTTAATCTCTGCTCAGTGGGATATTTGCACAGCTTCAGCAGTGAGGTTTTATAGTGCTGGAGCCATTTGCAGGAGTCACAGAATTCTGGTACGAAATTCCTGTGCTTTAACCTGTCTTAGGGAAATATTTGCTAGTAAATATGAATTCATGTGAATTAACAGACAGGAATGTTTTGGACTCATATCCTTAACTATGTGATTAAGGCTTCACCTGGAGCAGTCATGAGATACCCTAAACCAAATTTTGTGGCCTTTCTGAAGTGCCTATAGAAGACCTCTTCTTTTACAGATAAATCACTGTTGTATGATTTTAATCATACAAATCTATGCAAAGGAGGAGACAGAAATATTCCCTGCCTAAAGAAAAAAAATTAAGCAAAAGCTTAACAGTATGGTTTCATTCAGTTTAGGACAGGACATAGTAGATAATTTAAGTTTTTCCTATCTTAGCTGGCAACAACCACTTTACTCAAAATACACTATCCATGCATGGTGGACAATTCTTAAACAGATTCAGACCTTTAATTATTTGCAATTGGCAAAATGCAAGTTATACACCAACCTTCATTCTTTCTATTGCTTCCAGAAAAACAGGTGGAAAAAATAAACATTTTAAAAGTGCCCAGCTTCCCAAACAATTTACTTCCTCAAAACAGTCCGCATAAACAACTTTTTTGCAAAGAGCCTAATGACTTGAGATTTTCTAAAAGGGATACTGCAGGAGTAAGAATTTGAATAGAGGTAGGTGAGATATACAGTCCCACCCTCCCTAATTTCACTTATATTTGCTAGCACCTTTAATACAGTGAACAGCACCAAAGTGTTTCTGTAGAGAAGTGATAGTCTATGCCAGATGGTTCTGTTAGTTACGTTAAATTTCACTGAGTTCAAGAGTTGGTTAATTGTTTCCAGTTGTTTGCTCAATAAGTGAGAAATACAGGCTCTCCTAAAAGGAGGAGGAAGTCTTATACTACTTGCTGTTTTATAGGGATAACCATATCATGAGGGAAGAGATGTTGGAAGATTTTGGTCCACTGAGAGAAGTAGTTGGGAATCGCTTCAGTATTTCTCTGAAATGGTTGGGGGACTTTTGCTGCTGGAGGAACAACTAAAGATGAAAAGACATCATGTATCTCACAAAGCAGGGTTTTACTTTACTGGAGACACAGATCTTCCTACACAATCCCTCTTGAAAAGAAAGCCTCTCTCAATTTCTTGTGCATAACTGTTAGAAAGAGATTTGAAATAGTCTTCTAGCAGATCCTTTACACTTAGCCCAAGTAGTTGGGCTGATGCTTCTAAGAAACCCATGAGCCCCAGAACTCCCTAAGCCTTCCCTGCTAGGTTGCTTTTATTAACAAGCAGATGGTAAAAAATTGCCCAGGGCATCATTGGCACCAATATTACTACTTTCCCTTACTGCACAAATGGTTAATGAACATTTAAAAGTGGACAATTAAAGAACACACTCTTTTGCCTAACACACTCTTTTGCCTCCTGCAAGGAACTAACTCCATGTGCAGACATTAATTTCAAAACAAGAGTTCCTTGTTTCTTTTTAGCTTAACCTGCTTCTAAAGTTATTGTGCTTTAAAATTAACAGACTACCTTGATTCAAATTAACATTCAAGAGTGGACCAGGGTTACAAAAGAACAGTGTATATGAGATACCAAGGAGATATACTGGTCCTTTCTAATAAAGAAGGAAGATAACAGGAGTATAATACAATTTTGGTTCTGTTGTACAGATACTTCTGAACTTCTATTCTAACCACTGCCCACATAACTGAAAATTTAAACTACTAACATTTTTCTTCATTGTTACATATTGACAGCTGATTTTTTCAACCTGATGGTGAAGAGAAGAGGCTTAAGTTTAGTCTCTTCTCTGGTAGCAGGTGGAACTTGGGCAAGCTTAGGATGTGTGATTATGACTTTTCTAACTTGCATTGTTTGGTTTTGTGTAGTTGGGCCCAATCTTAGCAGTTTTACCAGGACCCATCATTTGCCGATGATATGCCAGACTGATTTCATTGATTCATATTCAGAAAGTGTATTTGGCCTGAATCATGGATATGGTTGGGCTGAAAGCAGGAACAGTTTTGTGCCTTTGATATTTTGGGGCCAATTACCCCTCCCTTTGCTATGAGTGAATGCTAGCTCATAATCAGGAGCATTCAGTTTATGCCTGTGATGGTGCACTGTCCACAAATTACATCAGTTAAGTGATTTTTTCAACAATCTCCCCATCTTCTTCAGCAGCACTCCCCATGCCAAATGCCAGTGTGGGTGAAGAAAAGCATCGACTGCAGTACTGTCTCTGTACTATCTGAACAGTGCTCTGAACTGGGAGAATAACCTAACGGTTGGATCTGCCAGCCTTCTGGCTTTTTTGTATAGCTGAGGCAGTGTAAACAGGCCATAGTAATACTATGATACTAATCTCATTGGATGTGCTTGGACAACAGTGGAGTCTATCTTTCTTACACTGGCAACATTTATCAACGCCATTTTAAACAGCCTTTTGCTTTCCCTCTTCCCTTCCATACTTGAAATTACAGCTCTTCATTACCGATAAAGAAATAAGATGATCTAAATGTCTTATTATTGTTTTGTTTTTTCCTTCCTGCTTGTTTGCAAATCAGATATTAAACTTCTGGAGCAGCTGAGTATTTCCAGGGAGGTGCTACTGATTGGACAGATATAACATGACACAGACAGATATAACATGACACAGACAGATATAACATGACACAGGTACCAAGCAGATAAACTAAGATAGGGGAAAGTATTTTCTTCTTTGTTTAACAATTCTGTTTCTTATTGTTAACACCTGCTTTGCTCAAACATCTGGAGAAAAAACAACAAAAAATCTGCTCAAGAGTGCTAAATTCAAGACCTTTCAGCTATAGATTTCAATTAATTTATTTCTCCAGTGCACAGCTTCAGCTAAAATATGCAAGACAGAAACAAGTTGCTCTTTTTTCAAGATTAACTCCCCCCTCAAAATCTTGCTTTACTTAGGAGAGACAAAAGGCATACACTTTTCACAGGCATTACTTAATAGATAAGGTTTTGTGTTTACAGTAAGGTTTTCATAAGATTATATAAACAAGATTGTGTGATTGCAAAATGTTTTGTTCTCTGTGTAACATTATTACACAGAGACCATCCACAGCAAAGTGATAGGAACTGAATAGTGACACTGCACTGTCATTTTAATTGGGGTATTTACATTTAAACAGACTAAATAGAGATTCAAGGCTACCTTTGTGACAAAAAGAATAGAATCCTGGTGAGAAAACACTCTAATGCTGAATGAATAAATTAAAACAGACTGCTCTTTTTGACCTTTTAAACTTCTGTATCAATTTCCCTCTATGCAATTGTTAAAATGGATCATAAAAAGTATTTCAGAAGAACATAAAAACAATTGAAGACAGCCATGAAGAATTCAGAAAGACTAGTTCAGCCTATCTTACAGGGTTAAGAGTTCCCACTAGCATGAAAAGTAGCAGTAATTTTAACTAAGACTTTTCCTACCGTTTTTATTTTGCTTTAAATCTACAGGCTTTTTCAGGATCACCTGCTATGCATGACAGGCAGGTCAAGCATGAAAGAAAACTATTATTCGCAATCAATCAACATGCAAATGTTTCAAGTATGAATAGTACCTTAATATACAGAAAGTATATTAATATAAGCAAAACCACGGGCAGCATGTTTTTAATCTGACTTTGAAGTGGAACATTTTCTGTTAAATCACTGACAAATGTATCCACAGCGTTTCAGATATCAGAAGGTCCCTGGTAGCATATGGGAGCATTTACTGCTATTCAGATAAAGCTGCTTCAGAGTGCAATACAGCAATAGACTGATTCCAGAGTGCCTTACCTGCCTGCACTCTGTTTTCATCCTTAGTGTCATACAAATCAATTTTAAATGTCATGAAATCACTCTTCAGTTTTGTGCTTTGGGCTGGAGAGGAGCCGAGTTAATAGTAAGTTCCCAGTTCCCATAGCAAGATCTGTTTGGAGTTGGCCCTGAGAAAAATTGCATGTTTTCTTTGTGGTAGGAAATAAATCAATTTAGCAGAGAAAATATTTTAAGAAAGAGGCATGTTACAGAACGACTGCAGATGATCTTTTGTTGGATTCTGCTGAGTGGGATGGTGCTTCCCTTGAAGTATAGGGTATAAGTGGCTCTCAGCTGATGCAAAGAAGACAGCATTGAGGGTGGCTTTCAAAGTCCTGTTCTGGCTTGCTGAATAAAGTCTTATTGTGAAGATTTCTTTGAGGGAAAAAGTGTGGAGAATTGCATGTTAGGGATGGTGAAAGCACGGGGAAAAAGCAGTTTCTTCTCAGTGTTCCTCCTGCACATTCACTTAAGGATTTTCCAGCTTGGATGATTTGTGAGAGTTGGATTTTTTTTAAGTTTAAAAAAAAAAAGTTTATGAACTGATGCATCAGAGCTGTCCTCCACCAACCTGTTTTCTTGCATACGTAAGAAACCCACTAGCAGCCTGAGTCCCCTCAGAGCACTGCGCAGGCCGTCGGGCACCCTCCGAAGTGCCTTAGCAGCGCTGCCCTCCCTCACCCGCGTGCGGCCACCCCGCAGGCACCTCCGCCGCCTCCCAAAGCGGGAGCTGCCCGAGGCGCCCAGCAGCTCCCGGCCGCGCCCCCTCCATGCCCAGCCCAAGCGGCCACAGGCCGCCCGCGGGGAGCCCCCTCGGGGACCGGCGGCTGGCACTGCCCGCGCCCCGGCAGCCGCTTGCCGGGCAGCGGGGCCCTGGCGGCGGCAGGCAGGAAGCCCGAACCGCCAGGGCTGCCCAGCCCGAAGCACGGGCCCGCACTGACCTGTGCAGCAGGACGCTCTGCACCGAGTCCAGGTCCTCCAGGTTCCTGGTGACGGGCCGCGGGATGCTGAACCTGCCCGCGGCGAACATCGCGCGCGGCAGCGCCCCTCATCGCCCGCGGCCGAGCGCCGCTGCCGCCCCGCGGCCCCGGGGACTGCGACGGCTCCGGGCGGGCAGGTGGGAGCCCTTCAACCCGCCCGCCTCCGCCGCGCCCCCCGCGGTCCTAGAGCCCGCCGCGCCGCCCGCCCCGCGCAGCTACGAGCCGCGGCGCGGAGCGCTGGGCGGCAGCCGGGCCCCGCCCTGGGGGAACGGTGGGCTCCTGCCGCCTGGCCCGCGTGGAGAAGGGCTGGGAGAGGGGCGCCTGTGTCCCAGACCTCTTACCGGCCACGGGAGGGGGGCCTGCCGTGTGCTCTTACACGCTACTGTCTCTCTCAGGAACTGGCAAAAAACTGAAAACACAAGTTTCATATAAATGCAGTAAAATCAATCTTAACTGGCAGCCATAGGTTTTTCCCCGAGCTGCTTCAACAGCTCCCATTGTGTGAGAAAGTTCCACCCCCCGATTTTCCTGCTGGTTAAAATAATGGAATTGCTCAGTTGTTTCTCTTTCCTTCGGTATTAATATGAAAAAATGAACAATCCCACCTGTTCTAATCCAGTCATTTTGTTTTCCTCTTTCACAAGTTATTAATTACAAGTTTTTATATTGTTACTGAATTACAGGACTCTTCACTGGTTTCCCATCTACAAAGCTCTGATAAAAAATACTGAATGAACAGAGGTGTGAAAGTATAAAAGTGGCTGAACGAAATCTCTGCCATTTTTATTTCTTACGTGTGAGTTGTCATCCCCTTGAGTCGGGCTAGGATTCTCACCAAGTAGTGTGACTCTTAACTGTTTTACCATTTTTCTTTTTTAGTTTTCCTTTCTTTGATACAAGCTAGAAATTTTAAGAGAAGGACAATTTCTTCAGAATTCTACTATCATAAAAGACATAGGGACCACCATCTTTTGTTGACGTGAGCAACAGCAGTAGTGTTATCTAAGCTTATGACCATAAAGCCTTTATTATGATCCTTAACACTAGGGCTATGGTGCTAGGGAAGCTGAGGGTGTACCAGGATTTTGGATCTAAGTAGCAGTGGCTGGAGAAGTTTTGAATGTACAGTATCAAAGCAAGCATAATGCTTCTGAGGTGGGCATGGTGAGAAGAAATTCTTGTAATCCCCACATTTTTGATTGCAGAAAGTTAGTGGAAATAGCATGGTAGTCCTGTCCCCTTCTCTCCGAGACATCACTTAGGTACAAACAATCCGTGTTTCTAAGGTGCACTTAGGATGTTTCATGTACAAATGTCGCTGGAACTATGGAGCAGATGGCAAGGTGGGAAATTTTCCTCCCACTTATAGATGTAGCTACTTTTGTGTCTTCATAGCATATCTGCTATGGTAAATGAGCTCTGTGAAAGTGGGGAGGAGATGGCAGAAGTAATTTTAAGCTGTATGTTCACTCTTGTCTATATGCTGAAGTGGAGGGGAAAAAAAGCAGAATAGCTGATGGTGCTAAAGGTAGCATCAATTAATCCTAAAATATTTTGTAACTCCTCTTGAAGGAATCAGCCTTTGGCAGCTCAGCATCGAACAGCAGCATGATTAGGAGCCAGAGCTGCTAACACTGTGTGTATTTTCCTCAAACAAATGAGAGGCAGTACCTACACATGCATAGCAAGACTATAAAGTTTAAGATAGAATTTCATTAGATCTGGAACTTCAGCAGCTTATCTGGACCTCTAGATTCCCATCAGTCCTGTACAGTATAGTTGTGAGAACAGTATTATGTAACAGCAGCAGAGCAATGAGCTGCAGAGATTTACTTTCCTGTATTTTTTTTACTCTTAGTTCTATTTTTAAGCCCTGAGGGAGCAGAGATGTTTAATTTTGTACTCAGTAGGGCTGTGTTTTCCCAATTTGCTTAGGACAACACAAAACCCACTTCTAGGACTGGCATTTGCTGGTAGAGAACAACAATAAAAATCAAACATTATCATCAAAATCACATTGTACTGCCAGAAGGCCTTTCCAAGCAATTTGTTAGCTTTTCCTCATCCTTCTCGCAGGAGACTTTTTTTCTTTCTTGTAACTACTGACCTAGTAATTATATTAAGTATTAATACTTAATAACATCATCTGTGACTAATATTGTATTTTTAACATGGGCTTAAAATTATGCATGAAAAATCTTTATTAAAATTGCCTACAGCAAATTATAGCTTATAAATATAAATAAATAGAGCTTCAAAGTCTGCCAAAATGAAAAAAGGGAATTTAGGATTAGTGTAACTTATGGAGTAAAATAACAGATCCACCAGCACCTTGCTGCTGATAAACAGGCAAAATTACTCATTTTAAAATCAAATAGAATGTTTTTCTAGATATAGATCAGAACTTTTACCGTATTTAGTGTGCCTAAGCTCAATATTTACAGATGACACAACTGGAAAAAGGAAAGAGGAGCAGAAATTCAAAAGTGATACAGTGAATACATTCAGAGATGTATATTTGCTTTCCTGGGTATATTTATGTTCCCTCAGCTGCACACAAGTTTCTTGTGCTAAAAGAGAGAGTTCTGTGCTAGAAGGATTAATCCTCAAACAGAGCTTCTGCAAATCCCCTAGCCTTTGACATTTATAGGAGTTATTTTAGTTGAGTCTTCCAGATCTAAGTTTCACTAAGATAAAAAGTGCCATTTTATTGTATTTTAAGATTTTAGCATGTGTACATTATGCTGGGGAAAAAGGGAGGTCATCATTCCATTTGAAGTCTGTCAGCACTTATATTTAACTCATCTTACATGTAGAAAACATGGCATTACAGCATGTTTCTTGAATCCAGTGAAATACATGCAGCTAGAGAAAGATTTAAAAGCTCTGCAATGTAAAAAATAAAAACATTAGGTACTGAGGAAGGAGGAAACATAACCTTGTTAAAACCAGAGCAACGACAACAACAACAACAAACTTTAAAGGGCACCCTGCATACAAAATAATTGCAGTGTGCTTGGGCTCCCCTTCCATCTGTGGTACTTTTACTGCTAGTTGTACTGCCTTATGAAAGCCCTTCTGCTTTAATAGCACTTCTAGTGCTTCTAATGTAGAAGAAATAGCAAAGTATTAAGATCTTATGCTTATGAGGGGGATCTCTTTCTGAGATTGTAACATGTTTTTTTCTTACAGAAGCAATTCTTGGGATCTTGATTAGGAAACTGTTTCCTATGTTGACAGCCTCAGAAGTTTCTGGATCATCATCCCCTTTTGGAAAAGGCCAAAAAAGGTATTAAAGTTACTTTTGCTATATTTGAAGACCTCTGACTTCTTTGACTTAGCTAGTAAGTTTTAGCATGCCAAAGGATCAAAGACTAACCTGCTTTCTTTGGCTACTATCTTCCTATCTGACAAAGATGAATATCAGGTTATCACTACTTGATGCATATCATTTGCCATTGATATCACTGGCCGGGAGAAGTTAACACTTTGGGGATAGTTGAAAGAGTCTATTATTTCTTCCATTAAATTTTGAGATAGAAATATTGGATAATTATTCATCATTCCTAATATGTATGAGCTAGTCCTGCACTCCTCGAGGCAGCAAGGACTTCCCAAGTCCAATATACTGGCAGTGGCCAAATGTGGGCTACTGTTGGCTGTGGACCCAGGAGGGGTTAAGTACAAGACTTGGATGAAAGCTGGTTGACTGTGACAAAACTGACACATCTAGATAAGACTGAAGCTGTGACAAGATTGTAAGAATTTAATGGAAGTTAAGAGTGTTGAGCAGGGAGAACTTGTCTCTTTTAGTTCATTTTTTGCTTTCATATTTTTTGTCCTGGTTATAAATTCATAGCAAAGGTTATTTTTTCTGCTCAGTTATACCTATGAGTAAGGGACACTATCTGATCGCTGTACTCAATTCAGAAACTAAGAGCCCTGGCAAATTGTTTTTTGATCACAAGGTTACTTCCCTGGCTATTACAGCCTTCCAGAACAGGCACTGTGAATGCTTCTTACCAGCTGCAGTTCGTAGTCCAGTCCATATTAAGTTAAGCCCCCATTTATTTTATTATGCCAAGCTACAAACTGTGGCAGCTGAGTAAAGTTCACATATCTACTGCATATGATGCCACAGCTAAATCCAGGGCTGATGAACCAAAGACCACATTTTCTGCTCATCTGACAATACAGAGATTTGGCAGCCTAAGGATCCCCCCTCCCCCCTGCCTCATGATAGGATCACGTGTAGTTTACCTTTACTTTTAAATAATTATTTATCTTTGGACATAGAAGGCAAGCAGGGGCTCTGGATTACCACAAAGGATGAAAAATAAAGGAAACTAGTCAGTTAGTACTGGTTTGCCCTGTTGTGTTGTCTTTTCTGGTCCATGGGTTCATCACCAAACATGCTTCCGCTATATTAAAACCCACAAATAATTCCCACAAATAGTTCTAAACTTGAGTTAACTGCAAAAATTAATAAGAAAGCAGTGATTACATTAGTAAACGTAGCTCTTCAGAACCTTGATCTATAAAGAACAAATATGCATAAATCCTGCCATGCTGTGCAGGAACATTCTTCAGTCCTGTGGTAGTTTATCTTCCGCTATTGATCTTTCTCTAGTTAATAGCAGATAGTGATGGCAGTTTTGTGTAGTAGATATAAATGCTGAGGTAACAGGATGGACTGCTACTACTTGTCTATTGCCCTGTTTGAAGCACTGAGAGGTGGGAAGGAAGGGAAATTTTTGCCAAAGAAAGGACTGAACCTTTCCAGGCTCTGCCTCCATTCTACAACTGGCTATCAGGGCTATAAGAAGCAGGGGCAATAATACCTTTCACTTTTGACAGGATCAGATAAGGACATCTACCTCTGGATTTGCTTTTTACTATAATTAAGTCTAGAAGTCTAACAAAAATGCTAATATTATGTTTTAAAGAGTTGCTCCCTGTTTTCTGTCTGTACAGAGCAAGCTGGGTTCCCTCAGCTGTTGTTCTGTTAACTCATTTGTATTGTATCAGCACTGCAAAGAGCAGAAAGTTTAGCTCTGCTATGCTGAGTTTAATGATCTGTTTTTCTCAGAGTATAGGGTCACTGCAACACCACGTGCAGTTGCCATGGCTTCCTTCAGTTCAGGGCCTTCCAGCAGCAAAAGGGAAAATCCAGTTTGTTTGTCAGAATTCCTGAGTTCTGTAATTCTGGGATCTCTTCAAAATCAGCCACAAACATAATGTTTTTGACAAACTGGCAAAGTCAGCAATACAAGAACACTTGGAAATAAGAATTTATTAACTCCACAAGTGAACCATTAATCCAAGGAGAAAGTGATAAACTGAAAAGGGCCATAGGATGAGGTCACTCCCTTCATACCGGTTACCTCTGCTGTGAGGAGACTTTTCACTTTGCAGGCTAGACAGAATAGGGTGATGACATGCAGCTACTTCATAGCCAGTAAAATAATTTCTAGAGGCAGTAATGAGAATCCAGGAACAGACTTTTGCTCTAATGAGCAGCCTAAATCTAATTGGAAAGGCTATCCTAAAACTTAATGGATTATTGATATATTGCAAAGGCTGATAAAACATGATTGTTAAGCTGAAACTGATAAAATTCACCTAAGTTTGTCACAAATATGGTTTGAGACCATCTGGTCTTGTAAGAAATAGATGAGAACCATGAAAAGGGGCAACTCATGTTTTATGTTAACATCTGGGAAAGGTATAAGAATCTCTGGAAAACATGCTAAATCAAAAAGTCCTTGAACTTTGATCCCATATTTATTCTTTCACAGGCTTCTCCTTTCCTAAAATTGATTTTAAATCTTTCCCTCCCTTTTATCCCCACCTTCTGAACTCTTCTAATCTTCTGAAGAAAAATACTTTGGTGTTCACTAGCTCACTCCTTCCATCTTTTTCATCAAGCAGCAAGTAGGCCTACTTGCTTATCTCATCCAAGGCAAGCATCCTGTTTGTAGGCACTTTTCTTGAATGTGTGTCACATTGTATTCATTTTTACAGAAATTAGGCATTTCTTTCAAGTCCAGCTTCTACAGTCATGTAGAAATTTTATTGAGAAAATTATTCTAAAACCTACTTCTTGTGATTTCAAAATAAAATGTAAAAAAAGTCAGCTTTATAGATACTAAAAAGGCAAAAGCATACATTTTAGTTTCAAATCTCAATTAGAAAGAAATTACTTGTTAATGATGTGACTTATGCTAATTGTTTGGAGTTGTCAGTGTTATGTAACAGTCATTGAGAGTAACCTGCAGCAAAGAACTTTGTTACATATTTATATAATGAGAATGTTGACTGCATATGAATCCGATTTAACTCCAAATGACAGGAAAGGAAAATTTTGAAACATGATTTAGATACCATGTCTGTAATTCACAAGTTTACTAACAGATATGTATATTTTGTACATGCCATCTGACAATCTGCACTTTTAGATTAAGCTGAATTTTTTTTCTGTATCAGACTCTCAAAGAAGCATGTGTAGCATATTTATGGATTAAGCATATCTGACTAGTTTAATCATGAGTTAAGTAGGAATATTTTTTAAAGCTAAAGACATTTAATTTTATCAGATGTGCTGAAAATCCATTGCTTCTTAAATAGATGAATGCAAAGGATAGAGCAGTCACAGTTTGCTGTTAACTTGAGAAAACAGATATTTCTCTAGTTTTAAACCGAGGTTGTTCTTTCAAGATGTAGATATTCTAGTATTTCACAAGTCTAAAAAAGCAGAATAGCACCACCTGGTGCTGAGCAGAGTTTTTACAACCAATTCTGATACTGCTGTACAGAGAAGCTACTGCACTGCACAGTCACGATTCAAGTGATATGATTAGGAACATGACATCGCTGTCTCTATTGTTAGTCATTCTTGGCCCTTCTTTCTCATAGGCACCATTATTTACCAGTTATTAGGGACTTTTTCTAAGAGTTGTTCTCATAACTAAAAAGTTCTGGACATGTAAAAGAGTTATTAAAATCTGTTTTCTAGACTTTTCTGATTTTGTATCAAACTGGTGTACTGTTGGGGAGGATGGGGACCTAGCTAGTTCACTAGCATAAAGGTTAACTTAACCACTCTAATTTGAGGGCTCCCTCATCATGCTGATAAGAGAATGACTGAGATCAAGACCTACATCCTGAAAGGACTTTAAATGCCGAGAAGCTGTCAAAAATCAATGGGAAATTAAGTGTCTGAGAACACATCCCTAAGACTTCAGTTAGGGATCAGGATCCCCATATTCTAGGCATTACATGTTTATTTTTGCAAGAGAATGTAAAGATGCCTCTAGTTTAAGTCATCTATTTTCTGCATGATTTTTATGCAGTCCAATTACCTTGCTCCTGAGAACTATTAAAAACCCTTGTATGTGACATCCCAGTTGGCATCCTTAATTCCAGCTACATCTTCTAGCTATCTAAAATTGTAGGTTAGGTTTCAGTCTCCAGCTAGCCTTTCACTCTTAAGGCTTCCCAATTCTGAAGGTTGTACGAACAAAAGGTGTGACCACAAGGCAGGCAAGAGAGGGTTGGATGCTGGTGGAGAGAAACACTCAAGGTTCATGAGGGGATAAACAGGATAGATTTAATAAAGAATTTACACTACAGACTGCATGGGGAGCCCCAGGAACCACAAGGAGGGATCACCAATGGGAGGCTGCTGGAGGTCAGACATGCAGGCTGGATGCATGGACAGGACTTTCCCTGTTGTATGGAAGGGCCCCTTAAATCTACGAGCACTGTTTCCTTATCTCAGCTGTGGTAACCTTGAGTAGCTACTGCCCAGGAAGCAGCTAGACATTGTTGACAAAAGGGAATATGCATATCAGGCCCTGATGGGAATTTGGTCAGTGTGTAGTTTCACATGCTGGACCTGCTACCATGTCTTTTGCCAGTCACCGACCCCTCGCCAGATCTTCTGCAGGTGTTCTCACTACAAAAGGAAACCAAAATTTCATTAAAATTGAAATCAAACCCTCTCCCACAAAGCTTGCTCCATCTGTTCTAACCTACTCTGTCCTTAAACAGACAGTAAAACCACTTGGAAAAAAACACACCTAGTTTAATTCCTGCTGAAACTGGTGGATGACAAGCTGCCTTAAAACTTTATATATTGGGGAGAATTAACTGCTATTGACCTTTATTTACCATGAAAGAGCAAAGGCTTTGCATGATGTTTTGTTTTCTGCATTGCAGTTTACCATTCCTTCCTCCTCAGCGTTAATAGCATTATGATCACTTTGTCCCATGCACACCACTGAGTTACTACTTTGATTCTATTACTTTTTTTTTAAATAGCTTGCATATCATTTTCATAAACCAAGAAAAGAATTTTATAAAATCAATACATTCATACATTAAGTGTAGCAATGACTAGGTCAGCTGTCCCAAATCATCAAGGGGACAGTTGGCAACTTTGTCACAGCACTGCTTTGGAAAGTTTAAATTTTGTGCTTGAAGCATTTAACATAGTTAAAAACATCCCCTCCACCCCTCTGAGATTACCAAGGGAGAATTAAGCACCTTCACATTCAGAAACTGAAATCCAGGAACTTTAATATAAACAGATACTAAAGGCATATCTATCAGGGCATAGCAAGGGCCAGCTACTTCCTAAGGACTGTGACACCAAGAGCCAAGGGGGATCCCACAGCCTGCAGGGCAGGGTCCTCACCGGCCAGGGTCCATCCCACCCCCCTCAAGTGAGGCAAGCAGAGCAGACCTTGAGATGGTGGCCAGATTCAATCAGGAGTCCAGATCATCAGGCAAGTTTGTGGTGATGAGGCAGGTCCAAGATCAAGCCAGGAAGTCAATCCACAGTAGCTTGGCCCTAAAAGTGTCATCAAAACTGGTTAGCTTGGGTGTGGTGCTGTAATGATACCTCTCTATTGTGCAGCCTATAAAGTATGTTCCATTTTGCCCTTAACAAGATTTTGAAGACAAGAGCCTGGCATCATATGCTGTATTGGCTGGTGCCATGGGGTGGGTCCCAGATGCAACAGATTGACCTTGGAGCAGGAGAAGAAGGGAAGTCCTGGAGGAAACACTGTATGAGAAAGGCCTCATCGTGAAGTGGAGGAGAATTCATTGCCTGCCCTACAGAGAAACTTCTGTCAGTGCAGAGGTTTCTCCATATTGGGTAGGAGCAATTTCCAGTGTATGTCTAGGATTCAGTATCCTTCTTCTAGGCCTTCAAGTGAATGAATAGATCAATGGGCAGTGTGTGATAAAATGCAGCTGTAGACTGCAGCCACAATTGATACTGGTGCTTGAAGAAAGCCAAAGCATAAGCCTGTAACACCCCCATAGTCAAGACGTTTATGACATTCTTTGTGCATTTGGAGACGTTTTTGAGGGAGATTTCTGGTACTGTGCTTGATCCCAGGATTTCTTCCTGAGCTACTTCTGTACAGGATGGAGTGATGAGATTATGGGGAACTTCACGTATTTGTTGTCCTGTAGACTCAAGACTTTCTTTCTATCCTTTCCCACTCTTTTTACCCCTTTCCATTCTCCATCAGAATTCCTCCCACTGATGCAGCTGTGTCCTTTTCTCTTTCCAGTGACAATACGAAAATGCAACGTAGCCTAAGAGTAGTGGACTTGATATCTGGTTTTGCAGAGTGTGCGCAGTGGTGGTCTACTGCCTTCTCCAGTGTTGTGTTGGGAATGGTAATAATGGTTTGGGTCCATCATGGTAACTGTGGAGGTGTCCTATGAAACACAAAGCTGTGCTATTTGGGATAGGATTTCATGCACCAAGTGTGTCATGTCTTGGCTTGATTGTCTGTTGTCCTCCAGCATTTGTGGTATTTCTCATTATGTACACACGTTATTAGAACAAGCTTCTTGCTATTAGTGTCATCAAAGCATTATTAATGGACGATCATGAAAATAATATATAATTATACTACCAGTTTTACTCCTGATATTTAAGCAATCCATCTATTGATACATTAGGATGTTGTATATGATTAAGGGCAACAGTAGAAGCTCAGTTTCTTCTTCAGATTAAAATAATTTTTCCTTTTTCCAGTGCATTTTCTTGGAGGGGTTGAATGAAGTGAAGGAACTCCATTAGATTTAGTATAATGCCTCTGTCAAATGGATTAGCAAACCTCCTGTTATTGTTCATGAGATAACTGTATTTTGCTGGGTTGAGGCATTCCATTGTTTTTGTGTTGATTGCTGCTGTGTAAAGCTACAAAAAGGAATGTTACACAAGTGGAACTTCATTTCTAAATATAAACTATTTAATATTGTCACCTTGGTTGCAAAAGGTAAGTTATATTGGGCTAAGCAAGTTTCACTAGTTGTTTCATGATTTCATGGCAAATATTTTGTGAACAAATTAACCAAGATTTGTCCCACAAATATATGCAGGACAATCTTCAGGAATTCACTAAAGAAGAACATTTATATTTGCTGTTGTAACATGAAAAATTTACTATACTGAGAGTCCATTGAATTCTGAAATTTTGCTTTTCTGGAATCCCATTCTCCCCATAACTTTGCACTCCACCTTCCAATATTTAATGACAATCCCTCCACCCTCCCTCACCCCCACTGTGGCCTATATTGTCTTATCATTTTTTAAAAAGCACGCTGTATTCTACCACCTGGGAGATGAAGAAAGTCTTGACAAAGTAAATAACACTTAAACTGCCTCAGTGAAGTATCTGTGCAAACAGGCAGCCAGGAATAACAGCCTGGAAGAATAAGAATTGTTCCATACATTTCTGAAAGAGTTAAAGTGTAAAAACTAATGGAACAATGTAAGTGTTAATATTATTAAATATTTCAGTGCTGATTACTTGAGAAGAAATAGCCAGCTAATGTGTTTTCCTCACTATCTCAAATGGCCATTTTTCTATCCCCAGATGTCAAAACTCCATCTTCCAGTCTTTCACCTCAGCTCTGACAGCTTTAAGTCAGCTGTCAGTTGTCAGTGTATACATCTGTGGTGTATAAAAACTTGAAGTTTGGAGGCCTTGTAATGATTATATTACCAGTCTTAATGTTTAATTCATGAAGGCCTTTATCCAAGGCTAAAAGAAAAATTCCTACATTCAGTGTTTTTTGGATCAGACCTTAAAACCCATGCTGTAAAAGTTAATTTAAATGGCAACGGATGTTCAAATTTGTTATATAACAGTGACAAAAATTTTGCCATAGAATTAAAAATTAGGATAAGCATGGAGTTTTTTGGGACAAGACTCTTTCTCACTCTCTTGCTGAGATAATGTAATTCTAATCAAACTGTCATGTAACTTTGATTCCTTTAGATCTCTGAAATCTCATCTATTTGTTTGCCTTCCATCTTATCAAGGCACTTTGATCTGACATGGCCTCTTCCTACTCCACTGATCCCATGTAGCAGATGCCCTTGGGCAGCTTGATCTGGTGCGTAGGATCATACAATTGAATGGAGACTGTGGCACTGCCAGGACAGAGCCATCTAATCCTGTGCCCCAAACCCCTGGAAGGTTCTCTCCTTAGTGGCAGGTAGTGTCACAGCTTCTTTCTCACCCGGAGACTGTAGGTACAAGCACATATCCATCATATTCCTTGTGCAGGCATGTGCTTAATGCATGGCTTTACCAATAAATGGGGATCTAACATTTTGAAAGAGAAGTTGAGAGGCCAGCTACTTACTATTTCAATTTTAAACACTGAAGACATTCCACAGCCTGTCTCACTTGAGTACAATTTTACTTAATCTTCTATGCTCCATGATGTGGCAGTATTTACAATGGATTTATGCCCAGTATCCACAGAGGGACTTAAAAATCCAGGTAACTAATCATGCTAACAATTTTTCACTGACTATAAATTCTAATTTGCAAGTGAGAAACACTAGAGGGCATTAAAAGTTCTGTGCACATACATCTGTTAACTCCACAGTGCTCTACTTCAACAGCAGCCTTCTCAATGTGATTAGCAAATAAAAGATTATTAACATGATGGAAAAAGCTGTGGAGGCCATGTGCAGACTGAGAAAAAAGCTGGCATTTAAATGGCAAGTACAATGATGGTTTTGGTCAGCAAGTACATGCAATACACAGTACAAACCAACGTAACCAAGTTGCACATGGATTTTTCTGAGACCACAAGCAAAACAATATTAAATACAGCCATTTCTGAAAGTGGAATTATATAACTTGGGACTGGGCAGCTGATAGGATTATATATTCCAGCCTGTCTCTGTTCTGAGAAATAGAATACTTTTTCAGTTTCATACATTGTAAAATTCTGTTCAAAACCTCACAATAATACTTGTAATTTCACTAGCTTCTGTTTCAAGTGAGTTCTAAACTGCATACATTCATCATAAAGAGAGAAGGGAAGTAAAGACAGAGTGAATATATGCAGAGGAGGGATTTTAGGAGTAGTTTGGAAGTCATTTTTCAGTGATGGGAATGGAACTTGCAAGGTGGTTCTTTCATTTCCTTGCAAAAAATTTGGGCTCTTCAAACATTTCTGTGCCCTATAATTCATTTCACTGATCTTTCTCTCTGGAAAAAATAGTGCAGTAAAGATTCCAAGGGTGCAAAGAGTTCTTGAGGTGGAACTGCATGTATGGGATGTAACAGAGGAATGTCTTCCTTGGAGGGGAAAGGTTGCCCCCCTACCCCTTTGTCTTTTTAAGATGTCTAGTACTTATGAATATAGCAGACTTCACAACAGGTTTGATTTTTAAAAGTACAAATGTTGCCACAGTGCCAGACCAGTGCAAAACAGAGTGATGCAAAGTGGTGCAAGGAGAGGCAGCCTTCTCCTGCTTCTCTCATTCCTTCCTGTTTTGCAAACCTGCACAAAGATGTGCACCACCATAGGCCAAGGGTCCAAAGTTTTGACATTTTTTACTATTTTACCTGCATATAGTTCTGTGGCATTTTACATTCAACTATTTTTGTGACCAAAACTGATTAAACTTGAATGGTTTTTCTTTAGTCATTTTCCGTATTGCTACACAGCCCAGCCCATGCAGCTATTTTAACAGCATCTATCACAATTGAATTGTGCTCAGGGATTTTCTTGGTGCATACTAAGAAAAAGAAATTACTCTTTTTTTATGCCTCTGAGTTTTCTTTTAGAAAAATAAGTGTAAATGAAGCACATTTTACGCAAAACTAAGATACATACGCACACTGATGTCATTATCATGGATATCGCTGCAGTGATGCAGAGAAAGAGAAAACCAACTCCAAAGAAAATGTTGTGTCCCATGACTTCAAACCAGTCCCAACAAAGGTACATTGCCATCCGAGAATTAAGGCACATAGTAGACAGGAATCCTATGAAGTATGTTCTGAAATAAGAAAACAAGCAAGCAACACTTCTTTTCCAAAGGGGAATCTTTGTCTATTGCTATTTTAAAGCTTTTGTGCTAAATCCAGTCCAGAATCCTAGTATCAGACTTGCACATAAAATAATGGCTAATTAAATTGTCCTTGTACACCTAGCAATTTAATTATCAGAAGATGTAAATCATGTACCACAGCAACAATACAGATTATGCTTTAGAAAAAGTATATTTTGTAAGTAAAAAAAACAAACCAAGAGAAAGGGCATTTTTGCATCAGTGGATTAATGTTTCAAATTCACTTTTGATAAATTTGACCATAAAATGGCTAAGCAATATGTGAAATATAACCACTTCTGAGGACAAAAAAAACCTATCATGCCCCACGTGACACTGGTGGAACTGACAATGGCATAGAGGTAGCAAGGTTATACCATATCTTGCATTTATCTAGTAATAACAAGTCTACAGAAGAACTTTTAGCAAGTGAGAACATCAAATGGACTTCCTCTATCTGTAAGCCCCAAAGCTTACAGAAATAAGAGAAATCTAATTGTACTCATCACAAGTTGTCAATAAAATTTTGTAAGGCTTGAGGTTATACAGAAATGTCCTGGGAAATTACAGGAAACCTGCAGTGGAAGCTTACAAAATAAAGACCAGAACTTCTCTAGTGTTTCCCAATGGAGTAGAATCAGATTTGTGTTCCCCAATTTAGACTTCTGTGAATAGCTTTTTTCTCCCATTATAATAAACTGATGGGAGTTATCACTAGTTATATTTTTCACTAGAACAGTTACACCATGTGATTTTAAAATGTTTCTTTTTGAGAGTCTCAGATGCTATGGATTCTGTTAACAGCTGTTATGACTGGGAATATAGATGCAGGCAAATGGGCTAAAACTGCACACTAATGAGATGAAGCAGTTGGTGACTGTAAATGAGAAGTCTTGAGGAACTGAAATGCTGTATTGGCTCCTTCTGCACTGAAAATACCTTGTGTCTTGTCATTATATTTATCTTAATGTTTTCTTTACCAGTTCCATCTGTTTCTGCTAATAATCAATTGTAGCTAAGAATTTGTGCTGCTGCTCAGTCCTTAGTTGTTGTCCAGCTGAAGTAGTGGTAAATGATACTATCTTTTTCTTAGTTATGACTAATAAGAAAATTATTTCAGCTTCTTTTGGCAATGGACTTGCCACAATGATCAGTGCCTTAAACCACAACTTTTATGTTCCAAATATGCAAATGTTAATGGCTACTGTACCATTAAAGAACAGTACACAGTGTAACAGTCTATGGCCTGTCGTAGTAAGTTGAGATGTACCATTATTCTATGAGCCACACTGTGTTGCAATTTCTAGTATGTCATTGGCACAAACCAGGGTGTCAGGCCCGGAATTCAGCTCTGTTGGATTGCTTTTGCTGGCTGTTTCTGGAGTATTATGTAGACACTGCAAGACTATTAGAAGCAAGTAAGGTGTGAATTCCTTTTTCGTGTGATGTACCAGAGCCTGAGCTTGGCAAGCACTGAAGCACAGCATAATCACATAATAATAATTGGATCCGACTTTATCAGGATGGGACAGCATTCATATTGTTAGTCATCAGCTGAAGAGAACAGCACTATTTACAGCTCTTCAACATCATTATCTGAATAGCTCAACCACTACAGGAAGGAGTATTGTGTAAACAAATTGAAATTATAGAGTACTCTATCTGTTTCTATACCCCATGTCATTGTAAATAAAAGGACAGTAGTGGTCAAAGTCAGCCATGCAGCAGTTCATGATGTGACAGAGAGGCTTCAAAAGGTGGCATGAATGACACAACTGTGTTAATAGGATATTTCCTTTATTCCCTTCATCAAAATAAGCCTTAAAGATAAGAACCAGAATAACATAAAAACACCAAACTGTGAATCTAACTCTTAAACAGTGCAACTAAAGAAGGTTACAACTAAGGCTTACAGTAATGGTATTAGTATTTTTAGCTTTGGGTAGTAGTGGTATCAATAACAGCACTGCACTGATCTCACTGATGCTGGCCTCCCTTCTTTGTCATCTAATGTGCCTGAAACCTCACTTAAGGGCAGATATTGAAGGGAAAAAACCCTCAAATTCTTGTTAGATGTCATTTTTTTATCAGTTTAAGGATAAATCTTCATATAGGTGGAAGACTGTCATTATTTACTGATCTTTCATATGTCTATCCTATGTTTGCTTGTTTAAATACAAAGGGTAAAACACGAAACAAGTATTTGTAGCCAGGTTAATGAGACTCAGCTGCATACCCAGAACCTAGCTGAAATAATTTAGAGTTAAGCATTTTGCATTGACTGTTGCTGCTGTCTAATCTTATTATAAAGGCTTTGTCTTCACTAGGAAAAGATGTGTAATGAGTTTAATATTAATGTTATAGACTAGTCAAGGCAGATGTAGTTAACATTTTTAGATGATCAAGATAAACCTAATTTCTTTCTCAGGATAATCTAAAGACAGGGCCCTTAATGCTGGAATCTGCAAATTATTTGTACATCTTTAATGTCCACAAAATACCTGTCTGATCACTTGATAATATTCAGTAGTTTCTTGAGGAAGAAAACCAGGATTCATCAGGGAAGCTTTTAAGAAGAGAAACCACATCAGTGTATCGCCAAGCAGGAAAGCAACATACTCTACAGTGTGCTGAAGGAGACTGGCATGATCTATACAATAAAAAAGAAAAATCTTTATCAGTTAACTTGGAACATAAAAGTGACTAACTTGACTGTTTGTAGTATCTGGTCCCTGTTGCACAAATCACTTCTTCAACTTATGTTTACTTGGAGCTTTCTTGAGCACAAGTGGTTTAAATGAAGAAAAATCAACTGCATTACAGCAGATCACGTATCTTCAGTATAAAACAGCATGCCAAAATAATGCATTCCAGAAACAGCTATAAAGCAACTCTGTTTTTATCAATGCCCAGTTATGTCAAGATGCATAACAGGCCTTCATGATTATAATAAAGCAATGACAAAGTATGCAATAAAAGTCATACTATAGCTTAGGGTTATGTTTTCTGATTGGTAACTGATGAAGTCATGCTATGAATTTACTGGAGAATGCTGGAAGGGAATGGTCTGATCATACTGTTTATATTATATACTACTTTCCATCTTATAGTAAACTATAAAGTACACCTATTTTTTCTGCAATATTGTTTTTGACATTTAGAATATTTCTGCTTGTATTACATGTGGACATTCTTTTTAAAAATACTTCTAAAATAAAAATAAGTCATTTAATATGCAAACACTTTAAAGCTCACTGATCTTCTTACTGGCTCTGGCACCTTCTATTGTATTGGCCAGTATCACAGCGGTGCTGTTGCATACTTCTGGATATTGCTTTGTAAAAATATCTTGTTTTCTCCTTTATCTTATTAAATATGAATGTTCAGAAGAGAGAGGAATAACTGAAGGTCTGTGTAAACAGCAGCTGGTCAATGCAACTAAAAAGGTGTTCTTAAACTCAGAGAATTGGATTCTTAGATTTAAGGTCTGTCATGTATGAAGAAAGAAAGAAAACTTTGTAATTTAAATTGCTTCAGTTCCAAAATTAAGTAGCACTGTGGAATGTGCACAAGTTTTTAAAGAGTGGGTAAACATCTGAGCAGAAGATAGGACTTACAGAAGAATTTGTCTGATTTTATTCTAATTATTCAGGAATGGAGCAAGAGGGCAAGTTCAAGATGTTCTTTTGCCTCAGAAGAGAACATAAAAACACTAACAAGTTACTTTTAAGAATCCTTTTGAAATGTAGTTTTGCCCCGATCTTTTCATCATGCTGTTAGGCAGCAGAGGCAGCTCTTTCAGCTCTGTGAAGGGAGAACGCAAAGAATCACCCTCTAGCTGGTTAAGGAATTCTATAAAGGTTAAGGAATTATATCTCTGGAGGGAATCTCAGTTTGATCTCCTCCACAAAAAAGGCCAACAGTCACAGTAGAGTGTTATTGATTAAGGGCTGGAAAATGCAGACAATACCATTATACAAAGGACTAAAGAAAAACTTCATATTGTGCAATGTGAAAATATATTAGAACACATCTTTAAAAGAGAATCTATTTCATCTATTGTAATAAATGATTTTTAATTTTGCAAATCATTATAAGTAACAACAGTTTATAGTTTAGCTAATCTTGAAATAATATTTCCATATTTGAAAGCAATTCTACTTTTATTTAAAATAATAGAAAAAAGTCCGGCTGGTGCTTTGTGCTCAATATAAGAATGTGTTGTCAAGTATAGGACTGAATGGAGTAAATACTGCTAAATCTGCAGATACCATTGAAAACGCTCCCAGATAATTCCTTCCCTAGAAATGATGGGAACTTCGCTTAAGTAATGAGCCCACCAGAGAGGTCAAGTAGCAACTTGTTTATATGGTTGTCAGAAAAGCACACTGAAATTTATTGTACCGCTGTAGAAGTCAATGGCAAGCATTTTATTAATTTCAATGGAAATCTTGGCAAAATATTTGCTTATGTTCATAAATACAGGGAATACAGTTCAGGAAATCCCATTCTGTCAGCAGAACTCATTCCGCTGTTCTGGACATTGGTTAGGGCTACCTATGTCCAATTTCTCCTATTGCAAATTCTGTTCAGGTTGAATTTGAGGATATTTTCTGTTTCTCCAGAATTTTGTTTGGCTGTACTGTTTATGTCATACTACTGATTTACACTTATGTGGTAACTTGAGACACATCCCTAATGTCTCAGATCTACTTCACAGGCTCAAGCCATCTGCATGTTCCATGTGCAGAGTTTCTCTCAGGAAAATCTCAGAATTGAGCACTACTTTGCAGAATGACACAAACTTCAATTTCAGTTCAATACTTCTCTGTTTTGTGTTTCGCTGAGAAACTCTCCAAGATGAAAAACATTTACAGTGCCTTTCCTATTCTGAGTGTCTGTATTTCACCACTGGCCCCTCTGCTAATGAAGCTGCACTTACTTTGCTCCCTCATTTCTTCCTCAATTTTTTTTATGCCAGCTCTGGTAAGTGGAGTCTCTTATTGTAACTGCTTCATAGTTCATCAATACAATCCTCTCTCAAATCTTTTTCAAGATGGATATCTGATACCTACCTACCTACTAGACAAATAACAATGGACATATTAAGAAAACCAGTGACAGATTATTATTTACAGACATAGACAGAAGTTTTTAATTTTTTTTGAACTGTTGAATTATGGATGTTTACAAGTTTCATCAACATTTTTGCTTTTTCTCACTCCTTCTCTCTCCCTATCATATACTATATTCAATGCATTGTTTGAATTGGGTCCAGGTGCTACAGTGAATTGTAAGACATATGGTTAGCTTTGTAACATCGTGAATATTCCTGCTGACTCTGTATAGTTCAGTGTGTGCCATAATTCTTTACAAAAACAAGGCCCTAGAATGCACTTATAAAATTTTTAGGACAGCAACCCTGAGCTTATGAAATCTAGTGCAATTGTGGCTTGACTTCCAAAGTGGACAAAATTTGCATTTTATATTACTCTGATATAAAGTTTTATTAAGCTCAACATGATTCATAAATAAACAACTGTTGATGGCATTTATTGACACATAATTAAAATAAATAGGGACTTTAAAAATACAAGTGAATATCTGGATAGGCACTTAATAAAAAAAAAAAAGGAGTTAAAACCTGAAATTCAATGTTCGTTCACTGACTTGCCTTTAAGGAATTAAGGTTTACTTAAATTCACAGACCATCAGAAGGGTAACCTTAACTATGTCAAGTGATGAAGATTGTCCTGTGCTGCCGTTATGAACAGCCCTGTGGAGATGTCTTTCAGTTTGATTATTTTGTTAATTATCTTACCCCAAAAGATACGCTGGGTAACCCCATAGAAGTAAACAACTGTAAAAGACAAGGATGGGTGCCTTTGACCTTCTTGATAGGCCAAATATCCAAGCTCTAAAAAAAGAAAAAAAAATTAAAACACACTGGTGTGTACTAATAATGTCTGTCTTATTTTAATGATACGTTATTCCAGAAGAGGGTCTTTTTAGAGGCAGTAAGAGGATAGAGTTAGAGAAGCTGTGGAATCTCCATTCTTAGAGATATTCAAAGCTTGTTTGGACACAACCCTAAGCAACCTTATCTGATTTCAAAGTTGGATCTAAATTCAAAGTTAGCCCTGCTTTGATGAAAGGGTTTTACCAGGTGACCTCCTGTTGTCCTTTGCAACCTAATTTATTCTATGATTCTATGATAATGCAGGTCATTTTGCAGATCCCAGAATGTTTTCGTCTACTAGTAGATGACTATGGGCAGCCTGCAGAACAGAAATACAAGCTTACACATGAGCAGTGTTTGCAGGCTTTGCAATTATACTTTCGAAGGTTCAGATTTTCCTTCTACCATACTACAGAAAGTTATAACCACAGGTCTTCTTTTCTTTATGGTAAAATGGCACTTTCAGAGCTCCTAAATGATCCCATGATAGAACAGGAGGTCCTTCACAGTGATACAACAGAACATCGTTTCTCCTCTTCAGTAAAACTAGAAATGAGCACGGTGTACTTTCTGCTGACTTTACATCTTTCTGCATAATTATGTAAAAATATAATTTACCATGACTGTAAATGGTTGGAGTGCTACCTTTTGGTCTGATCTAATATAACTGATGCATGTGAACTTTTAAAATCCTAGACATGTAGGGCAAGCCGTGGCCTCAAGGAGATCTCTTCAAGGAGTATCTGCTTGGAGATACTGAAGATCTAATCTAACTCCCTACTCACTGAAGTAGAATCGAGCATACTCAGGCTATCAGATCCTTAGAAAAGCAGATATTTGTCTAATCCAGCAGTTCCCAGAACTCTGCTTGCCAGCTCGCTTCTGAGTGTGACTTCCACCTTGCCTTCCATTCCAGCAGCTGACTGTCCCTCAGGCTTTGTTCGTAACCGAGCTCTGACTCCACTTGGGGTCATGGCTCCTAATTAGGGACCAGCTGGTCTAACCACATCTTAATAAACTAAACACAGTATCTCTTAGCGGGCTGCTCCAGAATTTCCCCATGATGGCAGTTTTGGAAAATTTTCCTAATATCCAACTTGGTTTTTATTTACTTTTCAATTTTATTTGGCAAATTAAAGTTTCCTGTCCTTCTCCCCACTGCTACCCTGGAGAGAACTGAATGGTCTCCTTTTATAATGATCTTTACAGACTAAAAATGTGTTTTAACTTCACTTTTTTCTTTGCTAGACTAGAGAAAGCCAATTCCTTCTACTTTTCCTGATATGACACGTTTTCTGAATGTTTCATTCCTGTTGTTGTCCTCCATATGCTTTCCCACATGTTTCTTTCCTCCAGGACAGTGCCTGAAACTGTGCATGTGCTCCATTGAGGTTTCATTACAAAACAGTACATGATTTTGATATCACAGTTCAGTTAATATACACCATATAGAAAAAGTCATTTTGTAGTAGCATTACATTTTTGACTTGGATTGTTTTGGATTCACTTCCTGATCTGCTACCTACTAGTTATTTCCCACTCTTTCTGTTTATTTAATTTCATTTGTGGCACTTGGCATTTGCCTTTATTTGTTACTATCATTTTCATTATGAATCATATCCCTAATTTTCCAAGAAAATTTTTGATTCCGAATCTGCCCTTCAGAGTGTTTGCAACTCCTTTTCTTTCCCTGCTCTGACATGCATACCTATAACCTTGTGAAAATGTATTAATTTACCTTTTCTTACGAAATGTAAGTAGAGAGAGGTCAGCCTTCTCAGCTTTATTCTTAATTTGTTCTCTTTCCCTGTTAAATAATGGACTTAGTGTTGTCTTTTTTCTTGTTAAACTATAAAATACATACCTCCGATCAAATAGTGCACTCAGGTTTTTTTGTTGCCTTACAGATGTCTTGAAATGTGAAAGAATATATATTAAATAGTCTTCCTGAATGCAGTTCTGAGATCTGGCTCCATTTTGGCCTCCAAATATTAAATTTTCTCCATCCTGTGTCGTAAAAGACAATAAATCAATCTCTTAATGGATAGAAATATAAACTTTATGAAATAAAGATAGTATATTCAAATTAGTATTATTGTTTTGTTAAGCCTCTTATAATCAAATGACATTTCTCTTTCAGTTCACAAAGAAATTGGATAGTTGAAGAATTTCTAGTGAACAGGGTTAGGTGACATGGAATTCCTGGAAAGTAAACTATTTGCATTAATATGAGCATACTGTTTTTGAGGACAATAAATAAATGCACCACTTCTATTAAACTCAGTGAAAAAAGCTCAAGAACTAAAAGGAAGAAGAAAACAAGCTTTGCATGGTAGTCTAATCAGAGAGGAATGATCAATTAGTATGCAGAATGTCTACTGGAGTTTCAAGTTCTTAGTATATACAGGAATTTGGCTTGTAGGTCTTGTAGAAATGACAATTTTGTTTATATCTTCTGAACTGTGCGTGGAAGACTTCATCTGGGCAAATGTTGCCAACTACTTTGTAGGCATAATGGAAAAAAGAAAAGAAAAAAAAAAGATTTCACCTCTAGTTTGCTATCCCTTTAATTGCTGGCCAGAGTTCTAGCTCTTTAAAGTAGGCAATTTAGGACCTCTTAATAAGATAAATGGAACAATTTTTTTACAATACTGTCCTTATATGGTTAGGAATAATAAACTCATTAGTATTATGAAGTATGTTTTCTAACTGATGAGATTGTTGCTATTAAAACTATGTAGCATGTGTACAAAATTATTATATTATGAATTTTTAATTGCTAAGCATAGAGACCATATTTGGGAAATCAGTGGACTATCTATCAGTTCCAATTAATTTGAACATCTTATATGTGTGCTTGTGCTATGCTTCCATTATAGGTAATCTAATTTGTTTTCACATTTATTTTCACATATCTCTTTAGCAGAGAATACTATGGATACTTCTTTTTAAACTGAAAAGTTACAAGGGTACTGCCAAGTGTTTATGAAATAATTACTTGCAGAGCTTCTCAGATGTGTATATAAACATTTCTGTATTTCCTCCATCCAAGGAAATATTAAGTATTTCATACCACTAGATGATAAAAATCTCTCTTTTTCCAGTGGGAAGAGTTATATCAGAATTCTTTGAACTAATGAAGTACTTTTTGAGGGAGGTAGAACAAATTGCACAAATTGTACAGATGAAGAACTGATTGCATCTTATGTAGTCAGTAAGTTTAAGGAATGGCATCTCACTGCTCCCAGGCATTGTTTTTTATTCAGCTCACTCAACCTCATATGACTTTAATAAAATATTTCATTTAGCTATTAGAATCAAAATGTTGTAATCAAGATGCATGATATACTGTTAGGCATCAAGATAAATTGTAGTTTTAAAAGACAGCAATGGGAAAAAATGACAAACTCTTATATTATACCATATGTTTTAATATCTCCCTGCAGTGAGGATTTTATAGCTATTTTAAAATGTTCAAACTTTCCCCTAAATTTTTCTGATTTGTGTTGAGTTGTGAATGTTCTGCTTTCTCCTGGTCTACATGCTTTTCTAATCAGACATAGGCACTGAGGCCTAATCTTCAAAAGTATTTTGGTGCTTACTACTGAAGCCATTAAAAATTAAAACACTGAAATAAAAATTGTGAAAGGCAGAGAGGGCCAGATACAGTTTTGTTTTGAAGTGGGGGCAGGCTGAACCATTTCCTCCCAGTGTTGGGTTATGTACGGAGATGAAGAGCAGACACAGAGAAGGAGCAAGACACATCCCCGACCGCACAGCAGGGATCTCTACAAGCGCTGGGTACTCTGAAGGAGCTGGAGGGAAGCTATGGAGCCCTGCTAGAATGATGTGCATTCCCACCGCTGTGACAGAGGTGGGGTGGATATCGCCTTAGCTCCATGCTTCTTGTGACTCCACACCTACTGAGGCCCTGAAGTACCCTTGATAGCCTGGGCCCACAAGGATTTAATGATGACTCCAGCTGTGTTACTATAGGTTGGTTACGATGTGTCATTGTTTCAGTCATTCTCAATACCAGTATGGACAGTGATAGATTTTTATTTTTTTTTAAGGCTAGAAGGAATCTCTGAATCATTCTGTCTGTTCTGTATATGACTGGCTTTTACATTTCACTTTTTTATCCACATACCAAGCCCAATAATTTGTTTGTCCAGAGCACCACTTCCAGTCTTAATTTGAAAACATCAGGGGATAGAAAATCCAGCATTTCCCTGGATAATCAGTTTAAGTAGTTAATCACAGTTAAAAATCTGTGCCCTATTTCCAGTTTAAGTTTGTCTTGATTCAGCTTCAGCTGCTGTCCATACCATGTCTTTTATGTTAAACAGAATTTATCTTTAATATCTTTTGTTTTTTTCAGAAGACAGCAGATTCTCAGTCTTTTTTTTTTTTTTGATAAAATAAACGGATTGACCTACTTTAAAATCTCTCACTGTAAGACATGTTCTCCTTTCCTTCTATCATTTTAATGTCGATGACAGTGCCTTCTCCAGCTTTGCAAATACAGTGAAAATACTGGCCTCAAAACTGTATGCAGTATCGCAGGACTGTTCTCACTAATGTTAGATAAAGTAATAACACCCATTTATTTCTGTTTACTCCTCCCCTACTCATAGACCCACAGGTCATATTCACCCTGTTAGTCATAGCATGACAGCAAATACAGGAATACCAGTGGAAGGAATAAGTGTTCCTTCCATTCTGACTCTAAATCTTTTCCAATCATTGCTTTGCTGGATGCAGCCTCTATTCTATAAATAAAATCTACATTTTTTGTTCCTGGATACGTAACTCCACCTTTGGCAACAGTAAAATACCTTTTTAATGATCCAGGCTTGCCAAATGATCCAGATCACTTCACATGATTTCCTTACTCTTGCAATAATTTTCCATTCTGACAATCTTCGTGTATTCCACAAATTTTATCAACTGTAATTTTATATTTACTTCCAGATTGTTGATAAAAGGTGTCAAATACCAATAACCTTAGTACTAATGCCAGGAAAACCCTCCCAAAAGTGGCCTTACTGAATGACCATTTTTATGGATATCTACTTTGAGATCTATAATTAAACCAGTTTTAAGCTACTTAACATGTGCTTTAGTAATATTTTAATGGAATATATTTTCAGTTGTAATTAAAAAAATCTAAACATATTGCCATTCAATTTATAATGTACTACAAAGCTAAATTTAAAAAAAAAATTCTTTATTGCTTATAATTTGAAATTTTTATTAATTGAATCCGATATAAACTTTCTGCTTATGTTTATAATTTCTTGAGTCAAGCTGCTTGCCTTTTTCAAATACTGGCAGAGTTACAGCTCTCTTTCAGTCTCCAGGAATGTTTCAAATATTTGAAACCTTTATGCAACATTATCATTTTGAGACAAATCCTGTCATCCAGTTTCCAGGAGATCTGCATTCTGCAGAGGTTCTTCAGGCCTATTGACTTAACAATGTTTATTCTTATAGATGCCCTTTGAGAATCTTTCTAACTGCAAAATACTTCATCAACATGCTTTCTTCTGCATGCAGAACATGTCAATATTAACATTTCAGAGCACTGCAATGTTAAATGTCTATTTTGGCATGACTGAGGATTCATTTGAAGAGTATATGAAATTTTCATTGCAGGAGCAGCGAAACAGAATAGGAAGGGCATATCCCATCTTGATCAACTTGGACAGGAAGAAGCTTTTTAAAATTATGAACAATTGTTTGCATGCATATCTATATTTTGATTTTCTGTTCATTTTTTCACAAAATCAAGCTTTTGACTCAAAATTGAAAATTTCAATTTAGAAATTTTTTCTTGGTATGTAATGGAAGTTATAGCTCAGATAAGCCCAGCCAGGGCTCCTAACCTGTAGAGAACTGTGATCTGAGCTATCTTCTGAGGTATCGTAGCCTTTCCTATCGATGAGCCTCTGTAGTGAGTCTGGAAGCTGCACGTCTTGGTTTTCAAACAAACAGTATATATCCTTTTGGCTTTTGAATATATTGAGTTTTCTTCAGAATGCAAAGAAAAGATTACTGATTTACCCATTGTGGGTGATATTATAGTCCCAGTCAGCGGTAGGTTTGCAAAAGTCAATTTAGATGATTTATTATGGGCCAAATTTAAGTTTGAGATGTTTCTCATCTCATATTTGCTGTACTGCGAGTTGTGTCAACATGTCTACAGGCACTGAATTTCATTTTTCAAGGGGCAAATACAGTTCTCAATTTTTACGAGGTCATTATTCATTTTCATAATGCTGTACTAAACATAATGGGGACATTTGAAAACAAATATATAGTATTTGATTACATAAGCATTTATATCTCCCCAGTGCTCTTATCAGATGTGGAGAGCTGTCAGCATGCAATGGGATCCTGTATCTTTTCAGCATTATCTAATGAAAAAATGAACCAGAACACCAGAGCGTTTTATGGATTTTATGTTTTTTTAATTATTTGGAGATGCCTATAATTGTTTTGTATTAAAAAAATAGTGTCATATTCCAACTATGCTCTCCAGAGATCTGGAACAAGAATTTCCAGTGCTAACTTGTAATTGTATTTCTCTGACTGGTGGTGCTTGTGTTTTAAATTACCCATTCAGTCACTACCTTCTGCAGATTTTTACATTAAATACAAATGTTATAAATGCTTTAATTTTATATTTTAGTTTTCAGTAAAGCCATCCAGCTGGCCAGATTCCTCCTAGGTAAACATTCTGACACTTTTGTTTAGAAGATACATCAGCATGTGCAAGGCAATGGCCAATGAAATCTCCATTATTGCTGTGTGACAGGGAATGCTTTGAAAGACTGTATATTTTTAATGAATAAGAAAAGTCAAAGACAGAAGAACATCTTGGGCTTTTATACAGAACAAAAAGGACATATTTATTGACTCATTAATACTAAAAGTCAGATTGCTGTGTTGACAGCCTGCAGTCCCAAGAGTTCTATCACCTACAGGGAGTATTAAATACGGAGTAAACAGCTGAGTATAAACTAAGGGGCTATTATTCTATCAGAATAGTGGGTGGGTCTGTTAGCTTAAATTTATTAACAGTGAAACTCAAGTCACAAAACTGTTCAGATGAAATTCCAGGCCATAACTGATAACTTTATAGCCTTCTATTCTAGATTATTCCCCTCCCCCCCAAATTTGAACATATTTCTTTCTGAAAGGAAAAAAAACAAAAAAACAAAAAAAACCAAACCCTATCTTCCTTTCTTCTCCTCTGACCCTTCTTCCAGGCTCGCTTTTGTTTCCATTTCTTTCCTCACCTCCCTTGCAGAATTTTTAAACAGCCCCTCTTCCTCTACTCTGTTCCCTTCTTGCACTGCACTTCTGGTACGTGTTCTTTTCCTGTTGTTGCTCTAACACTCCTTATTTGCTCTTGCCATTTCTCATCCTATCTTTCATCAGAATTTCCTTTTCTTTTGCACTTTAAGACCACTCTTTATTGTTACAGGCTGTCACAAGTCCTGTCTGATATTTTGGTCTGTGTTCTTCCCAGTAGTCCACTGATTCATGTTTTCCAGAGTTTCTTTTCACTTTAAATGATCAGTGAAATAAAAATCTCCTCAGCTTTGTTTGCTTGAACATTTCCTCTTCTAATGGAATTCACACCTGGAAAAAATTTCCTTATCCCATCGCCATTTCTCTTCTTTGGTTTCAACAGATGAAGAATTCAGTTTGTGTTGCTAATATGTAGATTTACAAACAAAATGTACAGTATTTCACTATATTCATGTGTAATTTGGAAGGATGTCTCTGTCTAAATAGCCAACAGCAGTATGCCTTATTATAATATTTCCCTTGTCTTTCTTTGCCACGCTCCTTCACCTGCTCTTATCACTTATTATGTTTCCTCTTTAACTTCCAGTCTGATTCGACAGGACAAGGACCTGCTGTATTTGGGTAACATGTAGCAATTCAGCTCCCTACTTTTTAGGGCAGTTGGGTGCTATTACTTAAAACAAATAGTAATAATCGCATTGCCCTGATTTATGGTGCCCTGTATTAATCTAGACTATTTGTATTCCTCCTTGAGGATTACAAGGTCTAATATGGGTGCATAGACAGCTGTCCAAACAATAAATACTATTTTTTATACACACACACACACACACTTCTTTTTCAGGTAATCTTTCCCAGTGATGTGTCTTGTAGAGAGCAATGTCCTTAATTCTCATTTTGTCAGACTGCTTATATGATAACACTGTAATGAAAGCAGCTCCAAGATGTATGGTTATTGTGTGCATAAAAGAAAGACCTTTTCATAATTGTATTATTAGAGAAATGTAATGGCCGTGATTTATTTTGAAAAAATTTACATGACCTCTTTTGGCTCTGCTGGGATTTGGATCTTAATTTTTTAGGCAAATAGAAAGGCTGATCATGCCTGCATTTAAATTATATACATAAGCCTAATTTCCTGATAAATGAAAGAGAAAAACACTAGCTCATAAATTTCTAGGCTCTCAGACTATTTTGTTTGGATAGTTTTCTGGACATTCCTAAAGTGACCATGGAATAATGAGACTTTAAATAACTCTAAAATACAAGTTGTTCCTAATTAGAAGTGATCGTACTTTCTGGTTCTTGAATATTTAAAATTGGATTGGGACAAGATAGTCTTAAGAGGAGATGTGAACAAAAGATTTATATGCTAAATACTACAGCTGTACAGGTTCATGTGGAGGAGAAGAGGGTGAAGGCCCTGTATTCTGCATAGCATAAAAGCCAGTTACAGTCTGGCCTGCTGTAAACAGTGGATTAAAAGCTTCAACAATGCTGCTTCTTCCGTTAGCATGTATTTTTGCTCCATCAATTTCAGCCTGCAAATTTTTCCAGGGTCCTGTGAGAATTTACTAGGACAAAAATGGACCTAACTTGTCAGAACAACAACAGTTAACCATATCTGTTTGATGCTCTATACCAAAGACTGCAGGAAAATCTATCCTGCAGTTGACCCTATGATGTCAGCAGTCACTCCATGTGTTCAAGGGTACTCAGCTCTTAACACTTATTTGATCACAGGCCAGGCCTGCTGGTTGCTGAATGTCAAGGAAAACAAGAAAAAACAAGCAGATAACACAAAATTGTGCAGAGGAGTGTTTGTTGCTGAGAGAGTTCAAAAAGAAGTATTTTGGATACGAGTCAAGAAAAAGCTGAGATTATCTGGAAAAAGAGTATAAGGCAAAAGGATATGCTGGTGAAAAGGTCAAAAGGAAGTTTAAGAAAAAAGCAACTTGTCTTAGATATTTGAGATCCTTGAATTAACATGCTAAGGCTTGATATTAATGCAAAGAGTAGCAGCTTTCTCAATCAAATCCTATCAGGTTACTTGTTTACACATAGTAAAACTAACAAATTCTGAAGTACTTGCTCAGATACACCAAGTCTTGAATAAAACCTGTGCTGGATCCTACAGAGTAGTTCTTACAGAGCTGCACTGGAGCAATCAGATAGGAGTAACTAGATACCAAACATAATATTTGAAAGATCCTATACTCTCATGTACTGCTTAATTACTATTATGCAGTTTCTTGAAAAAAATAAAATAAAATCAGGGCAGCAGGGACCAGTTGATAAAGGACAATGATTTTGAAATAAAACCATGCTTTCATTAGTCCTTTTAAAGCTTTTCAGAGCAGTAGGGAATCCCTATTAACACTAACTACTGTCTTCCCATACATTTTCATAAATGTATGTCTGCACAATTTGTTACAACATACAGAAAGAAAAACCTAGACTAGAACTAATCTAACCATGCTGCATTGGCGCTCCTGAGATGAAAATTTAGAAAGCTTGTTCAAAGTTCCATAACATCAAAGCTAGATTTTGTTGGCATCCAGAAATAAAAGTCACTGTAATTTGTTAGGCTTTAAATACCAAGCTGCACTACTGACGGATGATAGCACCATTATGATTTTCCAGTTAACTGACACAAGACAGAGCATTTACTCAGAATAAGTCTGAAAAGTGGTCATTCAAATAAGTGCTTTTTCAGTTGTGCTCTATGCAAAATATTTTTAGTGTACATCTTCGTTTCGTTATGCAATGATACATGAGAGTCTAGCAAATGTGTCACAAGACAACAAAAGAAATTGCTTTGAAGAGACTGTGTCAATCCTGAGATCAGCCATTCAAGTTTAGATGTGAATTGACCATGTTCAAAAGGCAAAACTTTTAAATATTTTAAAAGTGAGTACAATTTCAAAGGCATATTTAAATGTCGACTGCTGTAACTTGTTATCCCCTTCAGAGTTGCAATCCTGGAGCTTGTTCTTTCACCAGTCATGTAACAGAGTACTGTGTCTTGTGGAGAAGCTGAAGTCTGATGTTTGCATCTTTCCCTCATTCAAGCATTTCTTCAGCAACAAGTCCAGAGTGGCAATTCTGTTACTAACTGTGGCCAAGAGAATAGGCATACAATTTCACTTGGCCTGATGGGGCAAATTTAGATGTCATTTAATGTTCTCCGGAAGAAGTCAGTCAATTCAGTTGAATCTTCCAGAGTTACCTATTTCAGACAAGTGAAGTAGGTGCTAACACATCAGTTTGTTTGCTATGGCCTGGTTACATTTTAGTAAGTTTATATCAGGGGCTGGGATGAAAGGCAAGGGAATACCAGCTTTTATATTGAAATTGATCATTAACAATGATCTCTCTTCTGATGCACTTCTTAGAGCATCTTTCCCAATTTGTCATTTCTTGTTCAAGACCCAGTCATGTGAGCTTCAACTGAGATATCTGCCAATAGGTATTGCAGGGTAAGGAATTTTGTTGTTTTGCCCAGTAGTCCTGTGGTTAGGGAGCTTACCTGGAAATGGAAGACTTTTCCATCCCTGAGTGGGTTTGAGCCCAAGTCATCTATCTCCCAAGACCCTGCCCTATCTACCAGGCTGGAGCAGGCTTGTACCTCTGTGCAGGTAGTACTGCAGCAGCTGTATAGTTTCCAATGAGGTACTTATATGTACACTGACTCAGAGAGATTGAGAGAGAATAATTCTCCAGCTTGGTGACTAGGACTCTTATTTATAGACAAAACAGTTCCTGTTCCAATGAGTTTAAAGTGTATTTGATATAGTCAGCTTAAGACAAAGAAGATCCAGAACATCTTAAAAAATAGTAGTTAGGGTATCCCCTTAGGAAGTAAAGTCTCCCGGACAAGTCTGGCAAGGGGGGAAGAGGGGGAAAATGCTATCCTCTGTTCCTTGGTGTTCAAGGGACCACTACTACCTCCTTCATTTTGCCAGTCTAGCCCTAAAAAGTTTCCACGTGGGGTGTTCTGTCAAAAATAGGCAATAGGTAAATTCAGAATGAATTTTGGTAAATAAGCTTATTTTTGGTAAATAAGCTATTTCATGGAAAAAATCATGGAGCTGTGCATAATTATTAGTAAAGAGAGTGCAATGCATTACTAATTTTAGTCTGTGACCTTCAAATTTCTCTACAATCAGTGCTGCATCAAATACTCTATCAAATCTTAGCAGAAAACTGTACTTATTTAAAAAGAATATATGTATTAATTCAGAATTTTTGCTTTTTTTTTTTTTTTGAAAAATAAAAGGAAAACTTCAGAATGGTTACTATGTAAAAGCTCAGATACAGACCAGGGAAAAAACAAAAATATTACCTAATACTACATGTCCCTCTCTTCAAAGATACATACTTTATCACTAGATACATTTGTATACAAAAGTTGTAATCACTAGAGCCACAGCTCTGCTCTGTCAAACATCCCTTTAAAATTCTCCCCCCTGCAAATATAATAGAATGGTATTACACCTCCCTTCAGAGTCCAGTGACATCATACATTCTTGAGAAGGTAGTGCTAAAATATGACTTAAAACAGCCTTTTTGCATCAATTAAGACTGGCCTGATTGGGTCTTCAGGACAAAGGGCAACAACAGTAGAAAAGATGTTCTGATTAACAGAGATTTAAATTAATGTCATAAAATGTTTAGATTGTTGTTAAAACATTGCAGTGATCTATGAGCAGACTCCCTTGCATTGTTTTTAGCAGTCAGATGGATTCTACATGTATTTTAATATTTGTTTGTTCTGAAAACATAGCGATCTGCCTCAAGCAGATTAGCAAGAGACAAATTGGCATATTTAACTCTAAGAGATTCTGAACAAGCAGCTGAAAAACAACTATTTAAAAATCAGCAATCCCCTTTTAGGCTGAGACAAAATGAGAGATTCCAAGACGTTACCTTTACCAGGTTTTATAACTATTTGAATTGCAACAACAGGGAAAAAGAAAAAAAAAAAAAAAGCAAAAACAGGTTTCTTTTTTGAATTGCATTATTGGAGAAATTACTTTAAAAACTGAAATATAGTAGAGGTGTGTCTTTACACACAGGCCAATTTACATCATCCTTACAGCACACAGAAGAGGAAAGTCAGTTAAAAGGACTGTTTTGTTTGAAATTAATTAGGTAGAAGAATAGCATCCTTCTAATTTCTTTTTTGAAGTAAAATCATTTGAAGTTACAGAAATAATTATAAAAAACACATTTAACAAGTTTTCATTAGAAGCTGCCATGTTAGCTTCCATATTTGTATCTTCTATGAATAATACATCTTAAAACTCACCCTTGTCTGGCTGTCTGGAGTGTCTCTGAATGTAACACAGGGCACCTGTTGCTTTTAAGCCCATTTGCAGCTGTGTCAGTGTAACAGCACAGCTGGTTCACCTCAGTGACAGCCTCCCCCTCTGCAGATTCCAGTGCTCAAAATATCTTCTCTTTCCCATTTCCCAGCAACACCTTAGCCTAGTCCGTATGCTCTTCTAACAGTCATGCTGATAGTTTCTTTCAATATAGTGTGTCAAATACTCTCTTTTTTAACACCAGTGACTTTAGTGGGACTGCATGTGTGCAACCAAAAGGGAAAGATGTTTTTTTTGCCATTAAGATAATAAAAAATATATATCTTGGAGAAGAAATATTTTTGAGGATTTTTCTGTAATGCATATGTGTATGACTGCCTGCTTTGTGTGTCTGCTATCCTGCAGCATCTTCACTTTTTGGACTAGTATCCTTAAAAAGCTTTCATTGATAATACCTCTAGTTCTGTTTCACAGAATACAGAGAGGATACTGGAGTGCTAATAAGTTCAGGTTATATGGCATCTGCATCTACCACACAGAGCCCACATTATTGCTACATACACGTGAAACAAGCAGCAACACATCAAAAATGTTGCAGAAAGAGTTCATGTGACTCTATAGAGTGATTCATTTAACACTAGAGAAATCATGGCATATTTTAATGGGAATAATGAGAACTCACTCTTTACCCTAGGCCTGCAATTTCATCATCAAAGCAGTATTCAAAGTTATTTATAGGGGTAGAAATGAGAACGCTTTGTCTTCAATCAGTTTGGAAAAGACATTCAGAAATAGACTTATGTTGTAGGAGAGAATGACACACATCTTCATAGAATTATCAGCAGCAGCTAATTATTATAATTGTATACCTTATGATTTAATTTTGTCTGGCAAGCATAAACACATGAGATCTAATTTCAGAGGCAAGCAAAAAAGTGCAGTCAGTTATTTCATCACATCCACTGTAGATTTTGGGGTTTTCTGCAGTGCTGTTCACAGCTTTCTTTCCTGATCCTTCGTGCACTGAGGTATTAATCTGTGGCATGGTTACTACTGAAGATGTTGATGATACATGAGAGGAAAATTTTTTTTTAAATCATCACATTTAAAATCTAAAAACTAAAGAAGTGGACTGAGTTAATAACAAGGAAATTCTGAACAGTGCTTATCTCTGATTTTGTCTTGCTCCTCTCCTCCTAAGGAAAGGGAATATTTGGCTCAAATACTGCAGTGAAGATTGTCTGGGAAGCCACATGAAAAGTCACCTAAACAATGTGTTCCTATACAGCATAGTTACTTTCCTCCACCTTTTCTTCACTTGCCATTAGGCGTGGACATGGGAAGGACTTGAAGGAACGGCTGATTTTACATGGCCATTTTGCCATCCTAGCTCATCAATGTTTAGAGCTTTGTAAAATGCTCTTATTGGAAGCTGAAATGCCCTTCAGTGCCATCCTTAGAGTGTATACATTGGAGAAAGAGATGAAGGCAGGGGCACAATAAACTAATAGCATGGAAACAAGCTGGGTGTGAGAAGCCCAAACAAGGAAGATGTTACACCATGAGAAAATAGGCATCCACAGGTTTCTTACATAAAGATTCCAGTTATTCTAGTACTCATTTGTTGACTGGTGCCCCTTCTTGATTTTATTCCATCACTGTCTTTGTATCTCATGGAGGAAGACTATTGTAAAGAAGTGAATTTTAAATGAAATTTGTGCTGAATTTTCTAAGAATGATTGATATGCATGATGTGATGATGGAGTGGACTTGAGCTGTATATCTCTGACCTTTTCTTTCCTTTAAGGACTGAAAAAATTATTTGAATTTCTGGCAGGGTATCAGGAAAAAGATTATTATTTGCAATATAAGTTGAGTTAGTTAGACTTATGATAGGAATAAAAATCTGTTACATAAAAGTCCATAAGTCCATAAGAAAAAGGAAATCAAATGACTAAATTAAAATATAAAATACAAAGACTTGGACAGGCAAAGCAATAATAGCATAGTTTTATTTGGCTGTTATTTGGGATTATACACATGCTTCCATTCATGAAAGTTGTTTTCTCTGTATTTCAGCCTTTGAGAAAATGCTTTTGTCTTTTTTAGTTTTTGTTAGCCAGTCCTCCAGTGAAACTATGAAAGAAAGAGGTTCATTGCACTATTTCATATTTAAAGGTGATTTTGAGGCAAAGTGTTCCTCTGGAGCCTGAAAATTAATGTTGGGGTTAGGCTTCCTGTGATGACTTCTTCAATGACTTGGGTATATCAAGTAAAATACACATGCAGTTCTGAGAATAATCCCAGATTTCACATTACGGATTTCTCAGAAAAAAGCATCACCTGCCAGCACACAGGACAGGGATGAATTCAGTTCAGAAATGGAAAGTGTCTTTGTCTTCATGATTTCCAAAAAATAGAGAACTGCTAACCATAGAAGAATTACATAGTCATTGGAGAAAAAAGTACAGAAGAATTACATTTCTTCCATTTGTTTATTTGAGATTGTGTATCACATGATGCATTTGTTATATAATATTTTCAAAGCTGATGCAAGTGGAATTGATCAAAAAAATGCTTTTTATTAAAACTGTACTGTGATTTGTTAGTGTATCTTGGCTTAGGGGAATGACTTATCTTCATACATGTTTTCCATGAATGACAGTTTTTGGATGCTCGCATCATATGGTTAAAAGGTCTTCTGGATTTGAAAGCAGGAGAGCAGCTCAAGCACTGTTCAGCTGTGCGTAAAAGTACCCAGACCAGCAACCATCTGTGTAAGGAACAATAAACAATGTACCTGATTCTGCTTAAGTGTTCGTTGTAATCTTCTTAATAATTATTTCTAATTATTTTTTCTTTAGTTAAATTTTTGTTGAGGATTTTACAGGATGGGACTGAGCCTTGTGAGATTTGGGGTAAGATGGCACAAGCCTGGAAAGGCAGTTGTTCTATAAAAATCTGTTAGGTTTGGCATGAGAGAAAAGGCTTGGATCAGTAAAAGGCATGTTCCTTCATTCCTGTGATTGCTTAGTCTCATCAAGAGTATTTTGTGATTTACGACATAAACTGCTATAGGGAAGTCTACGGGCTAAATACAGATTACCTTACTGATACAAAACTATCAGCAAGAGTCATTGCAGTACAGTGCCACAGAAGCTGACTAAGAGGATACTGGAAGTAAGAAGAGATTAACACTGTTTCCTGCTAGCATCTTGTTTAGTCCGCTTCAAAACTGAAGGTCAGACTTTGGACAATAGTTTTGTGAAGTCTTCTTTGTTAGTTGTTGACCAAAGTACAGACTGAACTTTTTAGGATGGACAGTGGATACTTAGAGAACCGATTGTCCATGTGTATTAACAGAGGTCAGAATGAGAGGGAGTGGTGGTGGGTTTTGCCCTCATGTTTTGCTTTTGCTGTCATTCTCTGCCCAATGCTCATTCTTTGCCTAATACATCTTGGCCACAAGATGACCTGTACTTCAAATCCCATTTCAGTGTACTCCTTCAGGAACAGCAGTTGTTATTTCCACATCTCGCTGAGTCAAACCAGGTGGTCCTGCACTGGATATTTGGGTGAGAGCATCCTCCTTCCCAGCTGTGATAATAAATAAAGGGCACTACATCTGGTATTTGTAAGCTCTTTTCTTTTGGAAGTTTCTGACCAACATCTGGATAAAATTATTCAAAACCATCTTCCTCCAAATGAAATAGTTTTATCTAAACAATGGTATATGCCATGAATGCAGATATACTAGTATCAGTCAGGTACACTGATGTATATAAGATTAACAGCAAAAATATGAAAATAAAAATATCTCCCTTATTCATCATAATTTTTTTTTTATGTGTGTACATGGGCTGAACTCATAATAAGTTACTAAATTATGCCTATAATTTGTACCACATTCTTGTGCAAGTATTCCAATCAGACTTAGACTCCTTTTTTTGATACTTTAATGAAACAGACAACAGTAAAACAATGGGTATGATTCAAATGTAGGTATCTAGTGCTAATTTAGGTGCCCTAAAGTGTCCCAGATGGTTTCCAGCTGCTGCTGTAGGAAAGAGGGCCCTTCCATTTGTCTTGTGTCGGACCAACCCAGGCAAATGTCTTCAATACAGACATCCCAAACGCCACTAGTTGCCAGAGTTTAGCAACATGGATGTTCCTAGTATTTCTTGCTGGCAGTGCCAGTTAGTGAGTAAGAGTTTGTAGAAATGGATTCTAAGTGAACATTTTTATTAGCTGAGCCTCCTATTATGACTAGAAAGTTTAATCCCAAATACAGTTTTCATTGCTTTAGAGGTGTATCTGGGCAATAACTTAAAGCAGTCCTACATATTTTCATATAGGCTATAAAGCTGACTTGGCCCAATTTAAATAAACTGAAAAAATTTTAAGGATCAAATCGAAATAACACTTTAAATTAAAGTTCAGTTTATAAATAGTCTTTATTGTCTATTACATGGTTGCCAGATGGACTCTTGTTCTTTTATAACTTATGATATATTATGCTGTACTTTTGTACTTTATTAATATGTTAAATTCTCAGCAAGTGATGCTGTTGCAAGAACTATAAATAGCATGTGATCCTAGCAAATGTTTTTCAAACAGAATGACTGTTTCATGCCTCTTGTTAGATTGTTCAAAGTCTGAATCCTTTCTGTAACATCAGAGATTTATCAGGGCATAAAAGGGCTCCACCATTATGTCTTATAATGGAAAGAGAGGTCACTTAGCATATTTCTTTCAATGAGTTTTAAGAAAAGATCATTTTGTTTGAGCATCTTTTAACATGTACTGAATATTTCCATTTTCTTTTTTGGTAACTATAAAGATAAGGTGATGTTGAATTCTGATGAATTCTGGCATTATAAATCTGTTCCATGTAATACTTTGTATATCTAAAACATAAACATTTGAAGGCATTTAGTGGTCTGTCTGTACCTCTGGTTGATTTCCAACTTTCAGATCCATCTGGTAAAATGGAAATAACACGTGTTAAAGGTTCACAGATTGGTCTTTAAGTTGTGGATTTTTAGTGGCCAAATCTTGCCTAAATTGATAAATGCACCTGCTACCTTGCCCACTTATTAAATGATTTCCTTCTGGAAATTCTGTAGGTTTCTTCATTACTGCCTGTGTAGAGAAAGGGACTCACTTCCTGTTGTGCTTCGACTTTCTAAGGAAATATTTGAGCTGAGGTTTGCTATGGGTTTCATTAGATTTAGGTTTTCTCATGACTGAAAAATCTTTTTTTCCCCATATTATTAGACACTGCTTTGGTCTTTGCACTTTTGTAGAGCGAGCATTTAAAGCAATGTCATCGACAGAGTCTAGAGCTTCAAAATCTATTGTTGCTGTGGAATGGAATGCATATATTGTGTCAGTCTATATCTTCTTATATTGCATTTAATGGCAATGCCAAACATGAAAGGTGACAGAATATATCATTATTTAATATCAAGCTACACGGTTAACCATTTTTTCAAGCCTTTGTTTAACTATGCAAGCTCCACTGTAATGATGGCAATTATTTTCTTTAAATTTAATAGCAATTCAAGATGTTTTGTAGTGATTTGTGATGGAAGCTCTCAATGTGCTGATGAAATCTGTGAAGTTGTGCTGAGTGGTAAATGGTATTTGATGCTCTCTTTGATGATTATTCTCAGGGTTAAAATCTGGTCAACAACATTAAATTCAGCTTGTTCTTGCTTTAACTTTCAGTTCAACTCTTCTTTTAAAAATGTGCCTGAAGTGACACTGCAGATGACTTTACTTGTGTCCTTACTTTTGTTCACCTCCACAACCATTAGACTCAATCACACTCATGTAAGACACTTTGGTATCTCAATTTCAAGTGTTGTTATTTTGAAGATTTTTGTTGGTACCATATTATTTCCCCACTGCCTTCACTTTCACAATTTTTTTTCCTGTTTATTCTTGACAACCTTTTCAGATAATGTAAACTGGCTAGCTTGCACCTTGCTGAGCTGATAAAATAATTTACTTCTTTCAACCACCACTTCAACTTTGTCAATATTATCCACATACTTCCTCTTGCCTTTTTACCTCTATTTTTTACTGCCCTGCCCTTTGTTTTATACAGATTTTTTCTGCTTTTTATCCAGGCAAAAACCAATCTCCAAAAGTGTTTTTGAAGCACTGATGCTTGCTTTGGCATGGTTCCTTTCTTTAACACAGTTCCACATATCCTCTCTTAGCAGGTCTGCTGGTTTATTTGTCTGTGAGCCAGCTGTGATGGTATCATGCCCATGATACTGGCACGCAGAAAAGACAATGACATATTAATGATGTCTTCTCGTGATGGACTCAGGTCACATAGCATCTGAAGTCTGCTCTTCAGTTTAATTTGAAATTGCTGCTCTAATGCTTTATATTTAAACTTTTTGATTGTGCTTTTCTTAATAATTTCAGGGAGGGGCTTTTTTTTAAATGAGATATTCATTCTCTCCCCACATAAATTACGGATGCATAATTCTCACTCAGTTTCTCTGAATGTCTAAAGAGGTTGATCTAACTATTTTTGCAGTACATAATGAGTCATTCTGCTTCTGTTTGACTTCCTCTGATGATTTCTAACATACTTTATAAGAATTTTTGGGTGGAATGGCTTTTTACTAATTATAAAACATAAAAACAGGTGCAGTTTTACCAGTCTTTCCACACTATGATTTTTTCTTATAGCTAAGTTCATCTGTAGCACTCAGCTTCATTTTCCATGTTTCCGCCCTTTATTCAAAAAGTAGATTATAAAATGCACAGCATTTTACAATTATAAAATGATTTATTATCTTTCTTGATCAAAATTATTGCATTGAGAGAGAATAGCCACATTTTTTTGTTGCTGTGTTCCCATAAAAGGCTGTGGCAGATAATTTTTTATAGAATCTTGGCAATACTTTTGTGGTCATGGTTGTTTAATTGAAATTAAGATGATTGAAGTTTGAGAGTTTGATCTACAAGCCAAGAGACAAAAAAGCCATTTTATTAAGTTATGGACAAATTGTTTGTCTAGTACAAAATATGAAAAGTCATGGAAGAAGAGGAGGCAATCTGGCGCTTGCCTCTGCTGTAGCAAGGGTTCTAAAAGGGCGGGGATGTCTGCGGCTTGCAGTGAAAAGGCTGAGGGTTCTCTTCTGTGCTGAAACCTGGGAAGTGGCTGTAGCCCACCAGTTTGAGTTAATTAGTTTTAATTTGGAGTTTGCTTTAGGAATAAAGTGAGACTTCAGAGCTGTGGAGAGACTTTCAACTGGAACATTTTTTCCAAATTTTCTCATAAGGCTCTGTTACTTGGCTAATAGCTGCACTCTGGCTTGCAAAGATTAAAAACCACTTTTGTACTGAGGTGTGCAGATTCTGTTTGTTAGCCATTCTATATACTGTAGATATTCTATATAATAGAGATATTCTGTATCTGTATATGTATGTACTCTACATGTGCTATATACTATATATATATTCCATATATACTCTGAGTATAACATTATTGGATAGAATTAATTTAGATAAGACACTTTCACCGTGCAATACTGAAGATTAAAAACGAGCAACCTACATACCCTCATCATGAAAATGAGTATCCTACCCTGGCAGGTATTCTGAAATACAAAAGTGAACATTTTAAAGGGGATGATGGAGCTGTAATATACACTGTTAAATATGCTTTTATGCTAAGAAATGATGGCTTATGTCTTTCATTATCTGTATAGCAGTACCTTAGCTCTTCATAATTTCTTTCTGAATATAAATTTGTTTTGGGAATATAAAATCAGTGGAATATTAAAGTTTTGGCAGCTGTCTTTGAGAACTGATGAAGAAAAGACAAGATTCCTAGAAGGAAAACATGTCTGTCTTCACAATGAAATTGTTAAAAGGAAATTATACATCAGACATCCCAAGTTAAAACCTCAGAAAAATACAAGAACAAATAATCAGCTAATCTATTTGCAGTTACCTAAAAGGTAGTTAAGTGACTAGAATGAACAAACATGGAATTTTCAAGAATAAATCATTAAAGCAGGCTAATTTTCTTCTCTGGCAGAATTCTTTGGATAGATTAGAAGCAGCACATGTCACATGCACCTTAACAAAGCTTTTGATGCTGTCTCAGATGACATTCTACTAAGCAAATGAGTAAAAGGTGATGTAGATTAAATTACTACCATATGAATACATAATTTGCTGGAAAGTCATACTCAATGTAATTATCAAAGGTTCCCAATAAAAATGGAAAAATACGTCAATGGAGTTCCTCAGGGGTCTCTCCAGTTTCCATTATTATTCATAGTTTTCATTAATAACTTGAATGATGGAGTAGAATATTTTATTTAAGTTTTTATGGAGACGGTAATCTCAGAATTTAATAGTTTCATATTATAATTAGTTGATAATATTAGAATTTTAAAGTATATTGACCAATTGCAGCAAAGTTTAGAAATATTTAAAATGCAATTCACTGAAAATGAATACAAAACATCGCATTTAGGTGGGAACCATCTGAGGCCATCTTGTTATGAGATGAAATGTTTAGTGGCAATATCTACCTCAGACAGATAAACATGGAGTAAGTTTAATAGAGAGCCTGTCTGAAGTTGTTAAGAACAGGTTAGAAAAACGTGTCAGTGATGGTTTATGTGTATCTGATTCTGCCTAGTGGCAAAGGGATGGATCAAATAGCCTCCCAAGGTCCCAGGCTGCTATGAATTCTATGATCAAATGAACCTGGTATAGCTGGCAGGAGTCAAAGCTGTAAGGGCCTGAATCTGATCTAATGTCATTTAAGTGTCTCAAGAGGATGTCTGGTTTACACGAATATAACTAAACTATGAAATAAGCTGTATGTGTGGGTTTTTCCGAAAATCTCAGCATCCATTTAATTTGCTCTGAATTCAAGTAGTAAAATCCTGCTGAACTTATTATGTAGGGGGGTGAACACTTTTGAAAATCTCACCATGTATTTATCGATTGATTTCTATTTCATTTATGGCTCCACCTCACTGGATGTGAGTATCAACACCCACGTGGTTTCCACATCCATGACTGCATGTGGGTACCAGCAATAGGAGGGAAGAACTGCGTTATTCTTCAGGTACTGGTTGCTGTGCTTTTTTTGTTAGAACCCTTCTGAAGGGGATTGACAGATGAATTAATTTCCCTCCCCCATTTTCTTTGTTTCATGGCCTACCCAGCACATTCTCTTTTGCCTGTTACTTTTTGTTTGCTTTTCTTCCTATTCCTCTTCTGCTTTCTTGTGTTATTTTTCTTCTTCTGAGTTGTTTCCACTTGCTTCTCACTTGAAAGCCATATGCTTCTTGGTATGGGCAAAGAAGATCTGCTGATGGCACATACTCTTGAAATCTTGCTAGGCTTAGTGTGAACAGAAAATAATTATGAAGCTTAGGTCTCAGGTTGCCTTATTGCCCGCACTCTTGTAGAGAGGTTCTGTTTCTGCATTAGCTCACAACACAGGAAAGCAGAGGAAAAAAGGTGACAAATGCACCCAGAGTTTTAAGGTGGCTCTGTGATCTTTCTTTCTTGCTAGGAAGCTCACCCAAAACACCAAAAGGGCATTGAACTTCAAAAGTTAATTTTATTGGAGCACAAACTGGAACTATGCACTTTTACCATGTAGAAAAAAAGTATCTACTGAGTAAGGCAGAATAAAAATATTTATATGCGAGTCTTCCTCTCTACACCTTGTAATGTTGCATGCAGTATCTTCAGGCTTGCTGTTATTCTAGGAAAAGTGCTATGGCCTGATACACTGCAGAGACCTCTACAGAGTCTCCTCTATGTCCCTGGAAGAAGTAATTTTCTTTTGTCACCTCTCAGGTTTTTCGCTTATTGTGTGTATTGCTTCCTTCCTCTGCCTGCCCCAGACTGCATTCCAGAACCTTTTCAGTTCTGCACAAGTTGATCTGCTTCCCAGGGAAGATACCTAATTCCACTCCAGAGAGCCTTGCTTGTTCCAGGGGGCAGCTGCCAGTACAAGGGGAATCGGTAGCTCTTCTCTCTGCCTCAGTCTCTTAAGGGAACACAGCACACGCAAACAGTGAACAAAACAGGTCCATCCACTGCAGTAATTTTCAAGGATCTATTTACCAATTTATAATCCCAACAGAACATTTGCCTTGAGGAATTAAGTGGATCTGGAGAATCATATCCACCGTTCATTTGTCTCGGATTCCTTTCATCCTGTCATAGCTCCAGGGCTGTATAGCCAGCAGATTGGAAACACTGTCATAAGAATTATTTTTTCATCCTGCAACATAAAATATTATATGAATCTGTGGTGTTTTTTCTCAGTTGGTTGATTTGGCATGAATCTGACTTCGGTAACATATGTGGAGAGACTTTAGAAAAAATGCTGGATTCTGTTCTTTCAGTGGGAAGATTCATACTATATTACCAATCACATTTCACTCTTGCAGTCCAGACTCTGAAGTTGGACACATGATTCACACTGCTGTGTGTCTTCAAATAGCCGTACTGGCTACATATGCGTTCAAGTGAAAAACTGCATATTTTTGACAGCATGGTTGTGGAAACGCACACCTATCAACCTGTGTTTCTAAAAAGGCTTTTACAAAAGCTGGCAATAGGAACAGGGGTTGCACAAAGTTATGTGGTTTAGGTGCTATGTATTTATAGCAACATCTCTTTGATAAATGTTTGAGCGGTGATGATTGCTTAGGCCTACAACAAATATGACGTAAATGCAGTCCTTCTTATTAAGAATTTATAAGACAAACACTTATATTTGGAACCTAACCTCCCCTTTTTCCTCCTTAAAGGGGTCAGGCTTCAGAACGTGTGTGCAGTGAAATTTCAAATATTTACAGGAGTGCTTACAGATGTTTGCGTTAAAATACAAGCTGTAATAATTCAGTTCATACTAACAGCTACATTATGTCAAAAGTCATATCCTGTGATAGGAAAGGGGGAGAACTGCACAGAAGTGCTTAGGCATCCTCCATTCCCTCCCTTATACTGTCAAGTAATCACTTGATTGGCAGCAGCTGCAGATTAATACCACCTTTTCGCAGGTTCCTTAGCACTCACAGAATCACAGAATCGCTGAGGTTGGAAGGGACCTCTGGAGATCATCTAGTCCAACCCCCCGGCTCAAGCAGGGTCACCTAGAACACATTGCACAGGATCACATCCAGGCGCGTTTTGAATATCTCCAGAGAAGGAGACTCCACAACCTCTCTGGGCAACCTCTTCCAGTGCTCTGTCACCCTCACAGTGAAAAAGTATTTCCTCATGTTCAGATGGAAGTGTCTGTGTTTCAGTTTGTGCCCGTTGCCTCACATCCTGTTGCTGGGCACCACTGAAAAGAGTCTGGCTCCATCCTCTTGACACCCTCCCTTCAGATACTTGTACACATTGATCAGATCTCCTCTCAGCCTTCTCTTCTCCAGGCTGAACAGGCCCAGCTCTCTCAGCCTTTCCTCATAAGAGAGATGCTCCAGTCCCCTAATCATCTTTGTAGCCCTTCGCTGGACTTGCTCCAGTACTGCCACATCGCTCTTGTACTGGGGAGCCCAGAACTGGACGCAGCACTCCAGATGTGGCCTCACCAGGGCTGAGGAGAGGGGGAGAATCACCTCCCTCGACCTGCTGGCAACACTCTTCCTGATGCACCCCAGGATACCATTGGCCTTCTTGGCCACAAGGGCACATTGCTGCCTCATGCTTAACTTGGTGTCCACCAGCACTCCCAGGTCCTTCTCCGCAGAGCTGCTTTCCAGCAGGTCAACCCCCAACCTGTACTGGTGCATGGGGTTATTCTTCCCCAGGTGCAGGCCCGTGCACTTGCCTTTGTTGAACTTCATGAGGTTCCTCTCCGCCCACCTCTCCAGCCTCTCCAGGTCTCTCTGAATGGCAGCACAGCCCTCTGGTGTATCGGCCACTCCTCCCAGTTTTGTATCGTCAGCAAACTTGCTGAGGGTGCACTCTGTCCCTTCATCCAGGTCATTGATGAAGAAGTTGAACAAGACTGGAGCCAGTACTGACCCCTGGGGGACACCCCTAGCTACAGGCCTCCAACTAGACTCTGCGCCGCTGATCACAACCCTCTGAGCTCTGCCATTCAGCCAGTTCTCAATCCACCTCACTGTCCACTCATCCAGCCCACACTTCCTGAGCTTGTCTATGAGGATGTTATGGGAGACAGTGTCAAAAGCCTTGCTGAAGTCAAGGTAGACAACATCCACTGCTCTCCCCTCATCTACCCAGCCAGTCATTCCATCAGAGAAGGCTATCAGATTGGTTAGGCATGATTTCCCCTTGGTGAAGCCATGCTGACTACTCCTGATCACCTTCTTTTCCTCCACATACTTGGAGATGGCCTCCAGGATGAGCTGCTCCATCACCTTTCCAGGGATGGAGGTGAGGCTGACTGGCCTGTAGTTCCCTGGGTCCTCCTTCTTGCCCTTTTTGAAGACTGGGGTGACGTTGGCTTTCTTCCAGCCTTCAGGCACCTCTCCTGTTCTCCATGACCTTTCAAAGATGATGGAGAGTGGCTTAGCAATAACGTCCGCCAGCTCCCTCAGCACTCGTGGGTGCATCCCATCAGGGCCCATGGATTTGTGGGTGTCAAGTTTGCTTAAATGATCTCTAACCCACTCCTCCTCCACCAAGGGAAAGTCTTCCTTTCTCCAGACTTTCACTCTTGCCTCCAGGGTCTGGGGTTCCTGAGGGCTGGCCTGAGCAGTAAAGACTGAAGCAAAGGCAGCATTCAGTAACTCTGCCTTCTCTGCATCCTTCGTCACCAGGGCACCCACCCCATTCAGCAAAGGGCCCACATTTTCCCTAGTCTTCCTCTTGCTACTAATATATTTGAAGAAGCCCTTCTTGCTGTCCTTGACATCTCTAGCTAGATTTAATTCCAAATGAACCTTAGCCTTCCTCGTCACATCCCTGCATACTCTGACAATGTTTCTATAATTCTCCCAAGTGGCCTGTCCCCTTTTCCACTTTCTGTATACTTCCTTCTTCTGCTTGAGTTTTGCCAGGAGCTCCTTGCTCATCCATGCAGGTCTCCTGCCTCCTTTGCTTGACTTCCTACTCATAGGCATGCACCGCTCTTGAGCCTGGAGGAAGTGATGTTTGAATATTAACCAGCTCTCTTGAACACCCCTTCCTTCTAGGGCCCTAACCCATGGGATTCCTCCAAGTAGGTCCCTGAAGAGGCCAAAGTTTGCTCTCCTGAAGTCCAGGGTTGCGATCCTACTTAGTGCCCTGCTGCCTCGTCGCAGGTTCCTGAACTCCACCATCTCATGGTCACTGCAGCCAAGGCAGCCCCCAACCTTCACATCTTCCACCAGTCCTTCTTTGTTAGTACTCAGTATTGTGTTAAGTTGTGGAGGGTCATGACAGGGTTAAGTTGGAGGAAAGTTGCAAGCCATGGGAAAAGGGGAACTGGGGAAACTGTTGCCAGCTTGAACAAAGAAGAGTCTCAACAGGGCAAGCATACCCAAGGACATCAGTACAGCTGGGGATGATACATCTTGAGAAAGTACAGATAAACCAGCAGAAGCCAGTGGGAACCAAGGCTAAGAACAAGTCAGCGTTTCTCCAACAAAGAAGCAAACAGCAAAGTACAAGGCAAGATCACTGTGTGCCTGATCGGTGCAATGACTGGCTGCCTGTGACATAATCTGCATGATGACTGGCTTAGCAAAGTGTGTCTGTGAAACCGCTGAAGCAGCTAACTTTTTAGTATAAATATGTGTTAAAATAAACAATAAATGTCTCAGGATGCAAAACCTCCTGGGTCCATGCACTCATTCGCTACATTAAGTGGTACATGAAACCTTCTCACATTCCCTCTCTGCTGTGTCCCACTTGTTTCAATGAAGCATAAGTGGGTGTATGCTAATTATTTTTGTGTATTGAGACTGCACAAATGTTCTTATTGACTTAGGTCTTATCTTGCTGAAACGTTCACTTCAATGGGACTTACCTACCAGTTTAAAAATAGAAGAGAAAGTTTGATAGGAAGTAGAAAGAGAAATTGGAAACATAAATAAATCTGTTTTAATATTAATATTTTAATTTCTTAATTTCAAGTGTCAAACTGCATTATTTGCAGTAGCAATTTTGGTAAATATGTTATTTTTAAGCTGAAATAGGCTATAGAGTAAAGTTTGTCTTTAGAAAAGGTGAGAAAATTCTAAAATGAAAGAGCCATTGAGCTTCTGTGTGACTTAGAAATTGCGCTGGTGCATGATATATGAAATAACTTCTATTAAAATGTTATCGAATCTATTCACTTGATACACAAGTCATCCTATTGAAGGATATGGGAAAATTTAGGAGTAAGAGCAGCAAGGTTCAGTCCACATTCAGAGAAATGGTCATCTTGTCTGAGTTCAAAAGCTCAACCTGTTCTAATGTTTCTTTTACAATTTAAATGGAAAGCAACATAGGCAAGTACACATACACTAGGACCCATTGCCCTCATGTCTGAAGGGAGTAGATTATATAGCCATGCAGTTGTGACTATGCCACGTGATGTGGCGTTGCAAGCTACCCCAGTTAGCGCAAGGTGGAAGGCTAAAGCTCCTGTCAGCCCTTTCCAAGGAATGTGTTTTCCAAATGAACCATGATGTATGTCCTCCTCTGGAAAATCACTGCATTTTTTTCTCTTGCAATAATATTATTACCTTATTCTGTGAGAAATTTGAAAAAAATGAGCAAGATTCTGACTCAAGCTTCAGAACAACTTGAAAGTCATTGTGATTTTATGTCCTATGATAGTTTTAAAACAAAAGTTCTGCTTTGCATTTTAAGATAGTCGATTGCTACTTACATTGTAGAGTCTAGCTATGAACTTTGGCTTTGCTTTGGCCTAGAGTCATGGCATCTAGCTTGTTTCAATGACGAATATGTAAAGCATTCAGCTGTATAAATCTCCAGTCTCCAAGGAGCCATCTTTCCATATCTGACATTAATGAGGTACACCTGCACAGTGTTTGACTATTACACAGATCTCTGTGTCATTACATTTATCAGACCTATCTGAATCTATCTATACACCGTAACTAAGACAATAAAAAAGAGCAGTTTTCTCATTAGAAATGCAAAAGTTTCAATGTTTTGGCTTTCAGTCTTTGTAACATCTGTTGTACAGCACTAGCTTTGGCCAATGTCTAAATATCTACATGAACATTTATGAAAACAATAATTCAAATTAAGTTTCCTCTCCAGCATTGTCACTGGGGAAAGTAGAAGGCACATAATTTCACATGTAATTGAAAAACTGGTAAAAAGAGGTGCTGTGGCAACTTTCTCTATTTTGTTTAAATTAAAAGCCATTTATTATGTTTGTTTATTTAATCAAGTAAAACACTAAGTCATTTGAATGATTACGTGTCCATGTGAGAAAGAAATTCAAGTGGGTCAAAGATAAAATTTAAAAACATAGAGTGAAGAAAGGAATGCAAGGCTTATGGAGCCAGCTGGTATCTATAACTTCACCTGCTTTCTGTTAGGGTGCATCTCTATTCTAATGCCTGATTTTAGACTTCTATCTGGGCAGAGATACTGTAGTATGAAACAGTGATTCCAGCCTAGACCTTGCAAAACTGAAGACTGGTTAAATGATTCAAATTTAGGAGGCTGAAAACTGGTTCTGGGCTCTTCAGTCGTGTAGGCAATGTTTAGTCTTGTGGCAACGTGGTCCTGGCAGGAGTGGTGAAAAGTGCTCAGATGGGATCAGTGGAAGTTCCAGCAGATAAGGAGGGTAGGGATGGGGAGGCTGCAGAAGAAAATGGGGAAGCTGAGAAGGGGTGTGAGTGTGTGTGTGCATGCGTGTGCATGTGTGTGCGTGCGTGTGTCTGTGTGTCTGTCTGTGTGTGTGTGTCCAGGGGTGGTTCTGAATTGTTGAAGAAGTTGAAGAAGGGCTTAAGAAATCAGGAGTGTTTTATGGGGTTGTGGAAGGCTATGTAATTAGTATTTCTCTCTCCTGCCTTCAAGTAATCTGGCCTGATGGTATGGTGTCTTCCCTGCCCTTTGCATCCAAGCTCCTTTTTGGGGGATTCTGTGTCCACAGCCTCTTTTCTGACAAAACCTAGAGTGCCCTTTTCTCCACTATACTTCATTCCTCCTCCCTAAACATGAGCTCTCTACTGAGTTTCCTGTACCTGCTGGGATGAGGAAAGTCCAGAGAGCCAGAATTGCTTCTACTACCACTGGGGATTGAGGAAGGGAGGCAGCAAGGGAATTTAGCCCTTAGAGGCTAACATTTGGGCTAAGATGTGTCAGCATCTTAGAGGCTGATAACATTTGAATTACTTTCACTACTTACTGTTTTACTTGTAAATTATATAATTAATATTCTTTTTTTGTGCAGATTTCAGAGCTTCAATGAGTCCTACAGCATTTTCATGCTGCTTTTAAATTTTATCTTAGCTAATTATTTAACCTCCAAACTTATATTATTATATGTCAGCTCTGTTTTCCTTGTTTCCTTCTCCAAACTGGTAACGTAGTCACTATGACTTATTCTTTGCTGTTCTTTGCGCTGCTATTACTGGGAGAGATCCAGCCTAAGAATTTGAAGCATCACTGGAGTTGATCAAACAGGTGTCCAGCAAAGGCCAAGATTTATATTAAAAAGAGTAGTATCACTTGTGTGTCCACTTAGAAGTCTTTGTAGAGTAGTCTACATACGTTCTAGACGGTAGACTGAAAAGAGATTGCGTTTTCCTATTACTTTCTACAGCTTCATCTTAACAAAATGATCCTGCCCCACCTCTGCCTTCATTTACTGAAATCAATAGAACTTGGAAGGTGTTAATTTATTTGTAATGTATGCAGCTTTAGTCTTTCATGTTTGAATATTTTGCGTATGTTTTGAAGAATCCAGATATGAAAAATATTGAGACTTCTGCAGTGTATACTCAGACTCTTTTGAGATGAATCTCTCAGTTTACATGCATATCCTAAATATAATAATAGGAAGATTTAAACATTTTTAGTTTTATTGTTGCCACAACAAATTTTAATACCTTTATCCTCCCTTTGCACAGAGCAGTTTAAAGTATCTGCCTACACTATCATTACATGTGATTTTTTGGTTGTTTTTCCTCAATATATCTATTCATTAAATGGTTCCAACAAAGTGAAAAGCAGAAAACCTAAAACTGATATTGCTTGAGAGGCAAAGATGATTTTTTATTTTAAATAATACTTCTTTAAGTATTTTTACACAGAATTAGTAAATAAGTTACATTTCTGTAGAAAAATAAATAACATATTTGAATAGAAGTGTAAAAGTCAATGTATATTTCTGCTCTATGCTTACCAACACATTCTAGTTAGAGAAAGAAGTGAGGAAATCCCAGCCTGTGTGAAATATCAGGGAATTGCTATAGTGCTGGATTTTTTTTTGAAGAATAATTTAGGCTGACACTGGAAAGCAGCATATTCTCCTTTTATTTCTGTATACTTATCCCTGCCTTCTCACCCTTTATCAACATTATTTAAATACTTATTGTTACTTGCAACAATTTATTTTACATGCCTTTGCTTGTGCTCCAGTTGTTTTCTTTTTTTTTTCCAAGGATCAATGGTCTCTACTTCCCTTTTGATATGTGCTTGAACTGGTATGGAATTAGAGGTAGGAACTGTATCTTTATCTGTTAAAGATTCACATCTACCAGAGAAGTCCCCTCATCGACGTTCCTGACTGTGTTCTGCACTTTGGACCACTTGAGTTGCTCAAAACAAGTAGGCAATGCAGAGAAGTAACTCAACACAGTAATGATAGCCTCTTGACATCCTAAAAAGAATATTTTTGCCTCTTAAGCTAACTCTTTGGAAGACACCAGTAAGTAATGAAGTAGCTGAGGGTATAAGTAAATAAATGTAAGGAAGGGTAACTAGGGAACTTGAGTATGTTTGCACTCACTTTACACCCAAGTGCTGAGTATTGGCCTCCAGCCATGTGTAATGGATTGAATGCCATTTATTTACATGTTCCTTTCTCAAACTACCTCTGATTTTATAGCCTCATTCTTCCTTCCTTGTCTGTACTGACAAACCACTATGGCATCTGTGGGAGTGGACAGGAGCCCACAGAAGTACAATATATAGCTCCAGGCTTACTGCCAAGGAGGATCACAGTTACAGTTACTTCAAGTTGATGGTTCAGGTTTCCTGCCTCCAAAGGTAATAACCAGAAGAACAAACTCCCTGCTATGTAGCACATCCAAGATATACACAGACACTTAAAATGACAGCAGAGCCAGTAATACACATTCACTGTACTGCAGAGTAATACAGTAGCTTCTGCATTTTAAGTCTCAGTCTGCAGGCTAAGTATAACTTTTTTTGGTAGGTAAAGTGTTTTGAAACTAAGCAGTATTATTTACTTCTGAGAAATTTTTACATTACAGTATTTCATATTAAGTTAAAGAGAAAATTGATGTACTTATGAAAGGTCCTTGTTCCACTTGTGTTAAACAAAATTGTCAACAGAGACAGTCACAAAACTTCTTGTGAAATAGAAGTCAGTGGAATGTCTGTAATAAAACAGATGTCCCAAACAGCATGTGAATCCAGTAATAAAACAGTTTCTAATCAGGCAGTGGAATATGTGGCACAAGCTAAATCTCTACTCCAGCAACAATACGCAACCTCTGCAATACTTGGGAGACTGTTGCTATGTAACAGCCTCTCTTTCCTGGTAATATCATCCCTGGAATGTGAATTGGAAAAATTAGGAGTTAGCCAAAATTAAATTACAACAGTACCATAAAAACTCTGATTGCTTTGGTCAAGCGTCTGTGAGAGGAATTTGTCCCAGTCCCGTGACCTTGTTGATGGTGTTGATGAGGGATTACTTTCAGTGATCAGCTGAAAGGCAGAGGCAGTGTTTTTGGATATTGAAAGGTGCTGATGAACATAACTGATAAATTGAAGCTACAAACTGAGGACAGAAGAAATATCTGCTGGTATGAGATGATTAAATCTGTCTATCGGCAAAATTCTGGGGGCTGCTGAGCAGAATAATGCCTAACTGCTAGATACCATTCCTGGAGTTCATTTTTAATCCAACTCGTTCCTTAGAACTAGACAAGAGTTCTTTTAAGCTGTGCTTCTCCATAGCCTGGCAAGCCATCTAGTAGCCCTCTGTTATATAGAACATGTTCTATAGAACTTGCCATGGATACACAGTTTGCTAATGTCACTATATGAGATATAATTTCCCTACAAATATTATAATTCTGTAGGGAATTTCAATAGGAAATTGGTAGCTACATTTCTAAGGATCTGATCAGCTGTAGTGTATCCAGTTCACTCCTTTTGCTTTAGATAACATACTTGAACTGTATCAGTAAAGTATTCATATTTCTATGGCAGATTAATAATGTCACTGATTGAATTAGTATTAATTTGTACTACGGCTCCTTCCATCTGTTGAACTCAAAGACAATGAAAGTGCATTCCCTTGGTCGTTCTGAAGATAGTGTCTTGAATTTCAAATACAACAATCCTGATTGGAGTAGTTGGATTTCTCTTTGATTTCCACCATCCTGTTTTAAATAGTCATTTTCTCTGGTAATATATGGGCAGCATTCTCTCAGCACATTGAAAGTATTATTAATCAAATGTTTGTAGAGGACTCTGCTTAAGAACAAACAGAGTATCATCAGCATGACTGTAATCTCCTCCCAGACTTTAGTACATCTGACCTTCATAAATTCATTCCTCTTTTTTGCTCACATCATGCAACACATTTTATTATGCATTCATTATACTTGTGAAATTAAAAGAATATTGTATCACCAGCATTGAAATAGGGCTTATGAGCAAGAGAAACTCATTTCAAAGGTGTCTTTCTCTTCAGGAATAGATGATGTGTAATTGAGGCAGACAAAATAAATTAAATATATTGGAATATTTGACAAAGTAAAAGTAAATTACATTATTTTCAGAATCATATGTCAGTAAAAGGTTTTGCCAGTTCATTTCCTCACTTAAATTTAGCTTTATCGTCTCAGCTCATTTATTAAATTTTGTTTTTTCTGGCATATGCTGGGTAAAAATATGGACCTCAACAATAGCAGATTCAGGAAAACCTATGGCTCACATGCCACTGACTGGAGAAATGCTTATATTATATTTGGATTATTTCAGGGTGGGTTTTTTTGCTCACGAAACACTAAAAGAAACTGTCATAGATGCCATTTTCAACAATGACTGAATTTTCAGTGGAAAAAAATGGACTATTAAAATATCCTTATTCATTAAGTCAGACATAAGATCATCAAAGAGTTTGACTTTTGCTTTGTAACTTGGGAAGGAGATTTAGTAATATATTTCTATTGTTCAATTTATATTGTAATCTTTCCATTTATCTGCTTTTGACACCAATGCTCTGACACAGTATATGCTGCCCCTATCTCTATATTCCCCTTTACTACAAGATGCCAAATGCTGTTTGAATTTCCAAAATGCTTTCTAAAATAGATCATGTAAAGATTTTATCTCAATTGCCTTAGTACTTACCAAATTCTTATTTTCTCTGTGATACCCACCCAGTGCTGTCACATGGCTATATTGTCACATGGCTTTCTATATACTGATAGCCTGCAAAAAGCAGTCCACGGAGTTTTTTATTTTCCACAGAGTGAATAAGTGTTCCAATTGGTATCATAACAAGTTATCATAACAAGATATTACATATTCAGAAAACTGAAGAGTGTTGTCACTCTTTTAAATCAGTTCTCATTGCAAGAGACTTTTTACTCTTTTGTTGTATTTGAAAGCCTCAAAAATATATATAAAAGAGTAAAACTCTGATGTACCCATAGAGAATATTCTTTCTTTTTAGGTTGTTTATTATCCCTAATCTAAGAGCATAACTGAGTAACATACTTTTACAATGTAAAATACAGTTGAGACAGTCTTAAAATACATAGACCAAATACATTGGATATCAAAAGGAGTAGGGAACATCACCTGAATCTTAATCAGCTCTTTCTTACAAATACATATGCATGTAATATGGTTTCCCTGATTCCACCCACCGGTTTTACTGATTTTGAAGAGGCAGATAATAAAGCACAGTAATACAAGGCAATCTACTTAAGTGATTACCATTATTGAGAGTAGATTACTTACAGAATTTTACATCCTCAAATGAAAATAAAAAGAAAATTGGAAAGCAAACAGAACACTTGAAAGATGAAAAAACTTTTTGTTAATTAGCATTATCAGGTACTAGAGCATGTTCTGTAATAACATCCCATTAGATAATTGCATGCTGTGCATGGTAAATAAACCAAGCTCAGTAATCTGTGGTAGTACTTTCAGGGGTGACTATGTAAAGAATAATGTTATCTCAATAGATAAGTTTCACATGTTTTACTATTAGACTTCGACATATCTATGCACTGTAATATCTTGTACTGTACTTTAAGAGCTATTTTGACAAAAATGTTGGCTCTCTTCTTACTCCTGTTAGAGTTGTCCGGTTATCCCAACAGAGAGAAGCAGATGGGTGCAATACCGTCTGCTACTGTACCAGCAGAATGGCTTGTGGTGTTTCAGATAGGAAGAAGAATCACATGCCTCAACCTGCTGGCTATGCTATGCTAATTAATTAGGTGCACATTGGGTTGTATGGATAGTTGGTTGTATGTTGGGTTATAGTTGGGTAGTATAAATAGTTCATTTCCAAGTAAACATTTACTGATATTGTGGGGGGGGTGGAAAAAAAAAAGAACAACATCCAGAAAAGTTTGTTGATCAGTAACATCAAAAGCTCCTTATTTCCATTTTTATTTGACAGGTGGAAGCTGAATGATGAAACCATTGTGGTATCTCAGCTGAAAGACAGACTGATTCCAGAGGTATCAGGGAAATTTTTCCGGAGACTTTTGCTCTCTTCCTGAAACAGAGTGCTCAAAGTAAATGGTAAGTGGCAAAATCACTAGTATTAACACAGAGCTCTTTAAACAGAAGTTTGATGGCTCACTGGAGGGAAAGTCACACACTTTAGCACTGGCTTTTACCAAGCATGGTTTCAATGCATGTTTATACTCTCTCACTTGTATTTTGCAGTCATAAGGCATGTGAGTCTACCTTACTGCAGCTATGCTACCAGTTGCAGAGCTTCTGTGAATGAAACTTGACCGGAGCAGTCTGTGCTGTTTTTTCTCAGGGTGGGTTTATCACTAAACCAATCATTTCGTCTCACCTTGTTCATAAAAAGGATGAAGAATTCTTTACAGTAAGAAAGTGTTGATGGCTTGAACAGAGACATTTATGAAAATTTCACATAACTGGGTTTTCAAGGTAAAAAAGAAAAATTCTTTTGTGCAGCCTGATCCTTCAGTTCTCACTTCTAAAAATATCCCCATTGAAGTAAGTGGGGATAGTTCATAAGAATAAGGAACACTTTAATAAAGAAAGGTCTTGTGACTTTGTCACAGAAGTTATAGGAGTAGGAGATTGTAATATTGGATCAGAGCTTTTATTTAGACATCAGTGAAGCTGAAATATACTGAAGAAGGTAAAGCTGATTTATGACTTGTATTCCTGGAACACTGCCAGCATGTGACTTCCCTGTATATTTCTCTTTCTAAATTTTCAGTCCTGCTCCATTGACATAAACTGAATACCATTGAAACTATGCTGATTTACTTAAACTGAGGATATGATGATATGCTACCTTTTTTTCCCTCTCTTCTGAGTTGCTAGCTAAATTCCTGTACTTGCTAAAACACTCTCTTCTCCTCCTGTCCCCACCTTCTTTTGCTTCCTGTCCCCCCTTCTGGTCAGCAGAGGTCCATTTTCTGTGAGCCAGAAAGTCTATAAATCTGCTAACTGGTTTCTACCAGGAAGAAACTCCAATATTTTGCTCCTGTGGGCGCTACAAATGATGAGATAGTATTTTGACATATGCAATCCTATAAGGAGTAATTATTCATTTTTCCCTCAAATGTGTCCTAAAGGGTTGTTATTTACTCAGTTTATAAACAGCAATGAAGTCAGAACCTCAGCAAATAAAGGGTTTCTGCTTATTCATATGAGAAGTATCATTCAAGTTTAATATATTTCAGTGTGGAAGTCTTAATTTGATACCTCAGCAGAGAGCAAGCTAATTATTAAGCAGACTGAAAATAATGGCATGATGAATTTCAAGTTCCTTGGGAATTTTATTTGCTATAAATTTTGGGGAATGGCTATTCTAAGAAGTTAATGGGAGTCGCATATGGCTATCCACAAGTAGAATTCAACCCTAGAATTTAACCGTTTGTCTGAACTTTAGAAATTGTTTTGCTGTAGTTGATAAGTTATACAGGAAAAAAAACAACCTTTTCTTACAATGTGTTCCCTATGTTCTCTAAACTTCTGTAACATGTCTGTCTTGTTTACCTTTTCCATAATTAAACTTTATGCTGGTTTAGCCGTTTTTATAACCTGTTCTTATTGGCTATAGGAAATTTTTGCACCAGAAAATCAGTTAAAAAAGGAAAGATTCTTTTACTACAACTTCAATTAAAAATAGTCTCCACTCTAAAGAAGTTATCATGATTATACTGAAACACTAGATTTCTCTTTGGCACACCCCTCTGCTTAATCTAATCTTCCTATCTAGCCATAATACCAGGTCCTTTCTACTATTTGTAACTTTCCTTGCTTTCACATCAGCTAGGATATAGAATATATTTCCTTTTACTTTTCAGTAAAGATGTAGGTTGTTTTAGATCACTAACAGTTAATGAATTCAGAATTGATGGCTCCACCTGTTGGTGAAAATTAAAACTTAAACCTAGTGATCTTCGTAAGAGCAACTGGAGGGTGGCAGAAAATAAACTATTCATTTTTACTTTCTTTTTTGTATTATTTTTAGATTACAGATTTTTTTTTTATTTGAAAATTAGACATGCCTAAAAGGGAACCACATAGTAAATATTCTGTATTATGTAAACATGATAAAATGTGTTTCATGGTAATCCTCCCCTTTTTGCTGATTATTATTTACAGCAAGTAAAAGACATCAAGTGTAGAATAAATTCAAATTACCTTAAAGTCAGTGACTTTTGTTCATCATTACTTTGTAATATTTTAAGGCTAAGTCTCTAAAATAGAGACTAAACTAATGAAATCCTGAGCAACAATCTTATCATCTATAGGGCCATTATCTTTTTTTCTCCTGAGGTCTGTGGTAATAGGCTCAAGCTGGGAGAGTGAACTGAACTCCACGTCAAACAGATCTAATTTTGTCCTTCTCCAACAAGTTCCTATCTTACATGTTAGATCTCTATGCATAAAGCATTCTCAGACCTTTTAGTTGGCTCCACAGTCATATTTGAGCTCGAGTTCTGACTTGCATACCATTCAGACAAACCTTCTGGCTCCTGGCTTTAACCTGGGGGCAGAATGTTACGGACAGCTGCCTTAGGGAAGCCTGAGCTCTTCTGCCTGCAGTATGACTGGTCAACTGGACACAAAGTCTGAGAGCAACACCTGGTTCTTTCTCTATTTCACTTCTGAATCGAATAAATCGGACTAAAGCATATATAGTTCAAGATAACCTGTTTCTCTTTGCATTGGAATGGAGCTGGGGAGAAATATTCATGCAGGCAGGCACAAAACTTGGTGAAGTGCTGTTCTGTTGATGAGTAAGTAAAGGAATTAGACTTTGCTTCATAACAGAACTCAAACTAACTGGGGCCCAACAACAGAAGGTCGGAAAGCTTGTTGAGTGAAGGCTGTTGGCTCAGGTAAGATCAAATGAACAATGTAAATATGCCCTGAAAGCCCTCAACTGAAGGGCAGACAGAGATACATCTTCTCTTGGTGTGTGAACAGGACCCCAAAGTTCTGAAATACTAGTCAGTGTCTTGTAATAACCAAAATTGAATTGATACGATTTTTATTGTAAAGCTGTGAGTTTGCAAAATTCTTCTCAAACTGAACTGGAAGTGGGACTAGAAATTAAAACTATGACTTGTCCAGATTATTATTCTTGCTTTTTAAAAACAGAAAAACACAGTAAAATATTATTGTGCAGTATTTATGATTCTAGGCTACTTAAAGAATATAATTGCTATGGTTTTGAGCAGTTAGTTTGACTGCAAAAGTTTTGAAAAGACTAAATCTTTCTCCAACCACTCTGGTTTGTTTGAACTTCTCAGACAGCTGAGAATTCTCCCTCTGAGGACGAATTTCTGAGATGAAGATCAAGTCTGTTGTTCCTACACCACCTGATTCTCGCCTCCTGACTCAGCAGCTGAAAGTGCAAAAGTCATAATACTACTACTATCATATGATCCTTGCCTAGCAGAATGACTTCTGAATTTAGAGCAGACTTAGGGCTGTTTTACTTACTTTGGAGAGTTAATTTGCTCCTCTCCCTAGAATGTGCACATCTGTGTGTTCTTGTTCTCCTTCAGTACATGCAAAAGAGCTAGGATTCTCTGAAAGTCTTATTCCAAGTCTCTAAAAGTCTGGGAAACTAATGGGGTGAGTTTCCTGTGCTACACATCCACAACAGGATGTTCAGCCCTGTAAGTTTAAACTTGATGACTGTATTGCCCAGAAACACATACAGTTTACATATTCAGTGATCCATTCAGAAAAGGACTGGGAGATCCTAAAGATGAAGTAATTTTAAAGCTTCTTTTGTAAATCATGGCTGACCAGACATTGTCCCAATAGGTCAGTAACTGTGATCCTCAAATGAGAAAGGAGTTTGCTGTCCTGGGAATATAAAAATAGGGGTTTGTATTTTCTGCCTGAGTTCTTGGCCTACAGGAGGTAAAGACTGATGAAGCAGTTTTGCAAAATATCCTCAACTTTGTGATTAGATACAGAGCTGCTGCAACAAAATGGGCCTTTACTGCTAATATGTTTTCTGAGATTGCCCTGCGTTAATGAATTTCCATCTGTCTAACACCCACACTCAGGCTTCCTGCTGTGCTCTTCACATTTTGGGCCTCCCAGGAGTAACACAGCATGGGTCTGCCTCCAGGCAGCAGTCAGACCTTTTCATTGCTTTTGCAATTCATTTGCCCTGAACTCAGCTCAGATACAGAACACTTTTACACAGTTTGCCAGCTGGTTTTATTGAGACATAGGTAGGTCAAATAACTTGATGCAAGATCATATGGAAAAGTTTACTGATGATTTGGGAGGGTTTAGAAATATCCCATGTAATAAGATAGTCCATCAAATCTTATTTTTTTTATAAATAATGATTTAAGTGAGAAGGTGTTGGAGTGCCAGTCTAGGATTTGTTAGTGACTGTTTCTGTTAACACTCAGTTCTGAAGTACATGCCACTGATCTTGCTCTGAATTGGGGAAAATATTTAGATAATACTGCAAGACAGTTTATGATAGCTTGTAATGTTCAAATGGGCAATGTAATAGGGTGATAGAGGATGCAAAAGGGACACAGGCATGCTGCACTTATTAGTATTTCATTGCAATGCATGGAAAACTTCAATGATCTTAGAGGACAAAGATGCCTAAAAGTACTTCACACACATACTTCCCAAGAGGGAACTGAGTATGTGTGTTCGAGACTAGCCCCTTAATATACTTTTATAATCTGAAGGGACAAAAATGTTTGCACAGGCCGAGATTTCACTGATGATCTAAAAACAAATGAAAGCAATGGAGCTCTTTTAATTGATGATGTTTGGGTTTGCTTTGAATGTATGTTTTGGATTTATAGATAGATTAAGCAGTACCTGGACCAGTTATATTTCTAAGCTGTTCTGTGTGTCCTAGAGAATATTTTACTCAGTTGCTTTCATGTTTTTGATATATCCTGTTCTTTTAAGAATGTTCAACAGTAAGGTTACTTTAGGGAAAAAGGAGTGACGTAGTCAGAAAACAAGCTGCTCACTGCTAAATGACATCCTGATGTACTCAGGGAGTTATCTTCTTTTACTGAATTTCTAAAGTAGATTAAAAACTATCTCGCCAAGTAGCTCTCCTCATTGAATAAAGATGGTAGCATTTTATTGACTATCTTTTATACTATTAATTTCACTGATGTCACCTATTTTTAACTGAGAGGAGAATTAATCTGGAATTAATTCACTCAGGTGAATATATTTCTCATGTTATACTAAATAAAATCTTACATTTAGTCTGCTCACAGACAGCAATGACTTAATTAGAACTACTGAAAAATAAATTCTTTTGAGTAAGCATTCACAATTATAGGGAATAAAAAATTACTTCTTTTCTGCTAACAATTTTTTGCCATCACTTGAGACTTTTCCAAGGATGGACATATTTCTTTTTATTCTCCTACATTTCTCTTTGATGTGCCACACATTTTTCTGTTGTGTGAAGGGTTCAACTTGCCTCAAGGATTTTCGTGTCACTGATAAACCTGTCGTGCACTGCTTTGTATAGGAATGGTGCACAGTGAAAACCTCTTGCCATTTTCTCTAATGATTCATCAGATTTGAAGAGCATTTCCTCCCCTAACTAGAAAGTAACATTTTTACAGTAAAGCTGAACTGAGGTGAAAATGATGATTCCTTTAACGTTGTTTTTTTTTAAATCCAGCTATTGGTCTCTTTTTCTTATGGTAAAGACAATGATGTGAGCTTTTATTCCCTCATATGACACGTAAGTGAAAGTTCTCTGCTATTTAAATACTTTCTTCTGGAAAACCAAGTCTTACTGAGAGGGTAATCTGTAACATTTTCATCTCGGTCAGGTCAAGTGTCCTATCAGAGCTGAAAAATTGAGATGCTTCTCGGATGAGAAAACTAAGACCATAAATTGCTGGACTCGGGAAAGAGGCTTGGGTTTGCTGCTGCCAAGGAAAAGAAGGGACTGGAGGGACAGTGACAGTCACTGCTGGAAGGGTCTATTCCTCCGTCTCAGTAGTTGCAACTGTCCTGCTTTGATCCAGCTCTTTGTTAGGCCAGCAATTATCAAGCTGGTTTTCCAGAGCAGACTGAGGGGTCAGAGCTATTCTGCTGTCCCCATATGTCCATGATTAGAATCAGCCTTGGTTAATTTAAGTTATCAATTAGAAAACACGTAGCAAAATCTGTTGTGTATCACTTAAGCTTTCCTTACCAAAGCTTGCTTATTTAGAAGCAGAGTGCTACACTTCTGTTTATGGTGACACCAGAGAATTATTTCCTTTTAGCAATGTAAGCAAGAATTATTTATGGAATATAGTATCTAATACTACACTGAGGTAACAGTCCAAAATGAACATTCAAAGCTAGAAAGCATGGACATATTATAACTCTGTCTGCGCTTCACCACACATGATTTCCAGATCATAGCATCTCTTCTAATAAAGGAAAAAAAAAAAAGCAATAAAAACATATATGTTGGTAACATGAATAGGTCCAACTTCATCAGCAAAAAGCACTTCCTACTAAGCAAGAAATAGTTCCCATTTATTTGTTTTACAGAATCATTTTCAGAAAGGAACCACACTTTAATTTTTTCATTTGGTTCAGTAATACATGTTTTAGCTTCAGTTGACATTGGCAAATGTTGCTGGGTATATTGGCTGAGTTGTGCTAATCAATCACCATTAAGATCATAGTTTTCAGCTGAGCAACAGGAAATTTTGGATATTTATGATACTGATAATCAACACAAATATAAAAAGAATGTAAAAAAGCACTCCAAAGCTTTCAGGACAGAAAATGGAATTAATGCTTCTCTGTCAACTTTTACAGCTTGTACTAGCTGGTAAGCAGGTATTTTACCTGGTCCTTTTTAGCTGGAGCACTATTAAGCGTTACAGTGTCGTTAATGGCCGTGGCAATCGAGCTCAATGTTGGGGGGTGTGGTCCGGCATCGTTTTCTGTGGCTTAAGACAAAGCAGTGAAAGACATTCCCTTTTGCTAATTTTCCAGTGTATTTCTGGGAAATCAAACCATAAAGTTTGCCTCAAGAAACTGTTTCTATGTGGCTAAGACCCTTGTTTACATATTTGCACTTAAGGAATCCTTAATAAGCTGTTCCATTTGCACACAGATTGCCCAGAGAGGGTATTTTTACCCTCTTTGGGAAACTTTGGCAGTAGATAATGTATTAAATCATTGGTTTATAATTTAAGGGTAAAAGTTGCTTGGAACTGAAAGGTCTGATGTTCAGAAGATGTGTACGCTTAACTTCAACTCTGCTTTGTTTTAAAATCAGTTTCTTATTTTGTTTCACTGAGAAATGAATGTCAGTGATAGCTTTATTGCTTTCAGGCATGTTAGAAGAATTAAACTGAATGTTTGTGTAGGTGCTTTAGTATAAAACATTTGAGATCCCTAGGAAAAAGCTCTGAAGTACTTTTGGTGAGTATTTTTGTTGCACTGTTTTGGGGAGTAGACATTGAATTAGTTGCCTTTGATGTTGGAAATGTCTGTTTATCCTTGAATCAGTTTTGAAAGTTTAGATTTCCTTCTTATGTAATCAGTATGCCAGTGGTGACCTAACAGCAATATCTCTGCAAGTCAGCATATAGCCTTTATCAGAATATTCTACTATTCAGTGTGCAATGGCATTGGCTATAAAGCAGACATTGATGCAGTAGGAACTGGCAACTTACTAGAACAAGACATTGAAATGGCCATCTGCTTTTGATTGCTTGCAGGTTTTTCTTCATTTGAACCGGGGAATAGTTTCTCATTTTTAGTTCTGAACTGTTCATTCACTGCTGTAGGGGAAGCTGCCATTCCTGAGTGAAAACTGCAGCCAGCCCATGAAACCAAGAAACACATAGGGGATGGTCAAATGGATGGCCTAAATCCCTCCCTTCTCCGAGCATCAAAGAGTGAAAATCTCCTGTAATGTTAACTTGACCCAGTCTACCTCAGTGTCTCTTCAGAGCTGCCTTCCCATTTAGCAGTGTTGCTGCAGGAGCTGCAGTACGTCTGAGAAGACAATGATAGTATGGGCCCAAAATAGGTAGCAGTGACCAAAGGTCTCTGTGAGACAGAGCCTCATATCTGGCTGCTAGCACATAAGTATGGATCTCAAAGTCTGGGAGCAGAAGCTCCTGGAAGGAATTAGTCCCTTCTCTCAGTCACACCAGAACTGATTTTGGGAGTCTCTCTTTACTTCGTTTACCCACATGGGTATTTTTGTCAATGAAGAAGGTTAATTTCCCCTTCTCTCTTCCCTGTTGTGGCGAAGTGGTGTTTAGATTGTCAAACCAAGTTATCCACTGGAAAGTTTATTTAAGCTGTGGGTTTTTTTTGTTTTTTTTTTTTGTCATGTCTGGAATTAATGGAAATACAGCATGGGCTTTATTTTCTGGACTTCATTATACACAGGTGACCTTTGATGGTCTGGATCTATGTATTTAAATGGTCTAGCTCTTAAAAATATCTTTGTTAAGAGAACATTTAGGAATGTTAGCTTAAGAGCTCTAAGATTTCTGTGTAGAATAATTGGGAAAGAAAAATACCAGCAGACTTCTCCCTGTATGAAAAAATTTTTTCTAAAATAAAGCAATACTGATGCTCTACTACCACCAGGGGGCACTCTGGCTCTTTGATGTTTCTTTATTCAGCTTTTACTTGTAAGGAGTGAAAAAATGATAATAAAACCTTAAGAGCAAAAATCCTGATTTTTCTTGGGCAAAAAATTACAAATAGACATCTCTTATTGCTTATCAACAGTCTTATCACAATCTTGATAAAACTATGTGCAAAGATAATATTGCTGTTGTAATATATTTATGAAATGCTAAAATAGGAAGATGCACCATGTATCCTTTCTAAAAAGTGTTAGTTTTTGGAGATGATTTGTAAGCAAAAGACTTTTCCAGTATATCTGATGTTTCTCCTGTCATTGTAAGCCTGATAAGTCTACCAAGTAAATTACACACAAACAACAATATTTTTTTGTTTAAAAACATCTGCCAGTAAGCTCTCATGATTATTTCACTCAAACAGCCCATCTGAGTTGAAAGAGAATGGTATTTAAGATTTGCCTTCATGTGTATTTGGTCATGTCATCATTTTTATATGAGTAATGTATTAAATGAGAGATCAGGATTGAACATACAAAATGTTCCTTCTCCTTGTGCTTTTCTTCCTGTAAGTCTCAATAGGGATGATTTTTGTCTGAGCCAGTAAGGTGCTGAAGACTGATCACAATTATTTCCTTCTAATAAAAAGGTTAATGTAATAATGAACCTTTTATAGCCTTTCTCAATTTCTCTCAGCCAGATTATTTCATCTGATTTTAGCCCTGCTGTGGACCCTTCCAAAGAGATTTTTCTAACAGTACTCTGGCCTTTCCTTCTGTGATTTAAATCTTATTGGATTCCCCAATAATAAAACTTTTGACTTATTTCTTCGACTGTTTTGTAATTCCAGTGCTGTTCTGTCATTTAAATGAAGGCAGCTGATTGTTTGGAGTCAACTAAATGACAAAGAAATGTCCTCATTTCATGTGCCTTTGACCACTGTAACTTAAGAAGTGATTGTAATGGGATCACCATAGTCTCATAGCCAAAAGTGGCATAGTCAAAGTGTATGACACATTTTATTTGGCTGTTGCTCCCTTTAGGCAGAGCTTTGCCTACACAACAAACAAAGACTGTCTCAGTAACAAATCCCCAGTTGTTGCATGCAGGCTTAGCTTCCCTTAGTGAGGCTCTGACAGGCAGAAGACTCTCAGGCAGTTTCTGACTCAGCCCTGAATCCCATCTTTTGCAGATTATAGGCTCTCTTCCTGGCCAGTCACCAAGAAATCCTTCCCTACAAGCCTGATTCCTGTTACTTGTGTAGGGGGGCAGAGCCCAGAGCACTTCATTAACCCATCCTTGGCTGGAGTATGGTTTGCATATTCCAACACATTGGTTTATTTTCCTTCAAAACCTGTGATTATTAATATGTGTGTCTCTGTCTTCATATGTATCACATGTGTACAGCCCAATTACAGAAAGTTTTCTTTATACTGTTTTGAAAGCACAGAGAGTTGCTATTGTTGACAGTGGCAGAAAGTTAGAAGAGCACTTGCTGGATTATAGAACTGGTTAAAATGTGTTGTCAACGGAATATTCAGTATCTTAACTTCACAAAACACTGAGTAGGAACTGTGGGACTGGGGAGAAAGGAGTTTTTTCATGTTCTGTGAAGGGCTGGCAGTTTGAAGTTATTCCCTTTGCATAGATAAATATGGTAACATCTGTAAGCTACTCCGGATCACTTACTGGAATATAAACTCAGCAAAATTCTGCATTGTAGAAAGCGATTGTACAGTGGCATCACTGTACAGCAAGTATTTTGTGCCTCAGTAAGATACGTTTAGTGATTTAGTTGCTTTGGCGGTGCCCGTAAATGCATGAATTGCCCTACTTTCTGTTCCTTCTTCATCGTTCCTTCCTTAAAGAACAGCCTGTGTACTCAGCTGTTTTCTTTGTTACTGCTGATCCATACACTGTGGAAGATTGTTATTTCACAACATGATGTCATGTTTTTATCATTTGGAGAAAATCACGCCCTCTCAAAAGCTGCCTCCTCCTCAGTGGTCACTGACAGCCAGGAGTCATAGTTGAGAACTGGATTCAAAACTTAGCTTCAAATTAAAGATCAGAGCCAACCCAAATTAAAGATCAGAGCCAGCCTAATACCTGGTGTCTAAATTAGCATCCAGAGCCCTCAGTAAGTCACTAGGATCCAAAACAGCTTCTCTGCTCAGCACAGAGCTACCTAGAACTAATAAGGAGAAATCACAAAGAGAAGGCGAGTCCTAAATTTGAACCATTATATGGTTCAGTCTGAGTTTCAAGGAGGTTTCTCTGTTCACTTGGGACCTTCAGTCTGGATTGCTGTCTTCAAGGTTGACATCTGGGTCATTTCTGTTTTGTGACTAAAGTACTTGGGTAGGCTGTTTGAGGACTGGTTCAGTTCTGTCTGCCTGCAGGGATTCAAACTTCTCGCCCACATGCCTCAGTTCTTTTCCCTGCCCTGGTCCTGTTTTATTGAAGGACTGTTTTGTGTAAAATACAGAAGACCATCTGGCAACACATGCAGACTCTTCTTGAGCTCTGTTAATTGTGCCAAATGCCTTCCATGGATTCTCCAAACCACAGTAGTTTTACTTTTCAAAATTCAGATGATACATAAAGATAGCAGAAAGTAATATAATGTAGTAAATTGCTTTCTGGAGTGATTTCATGGAATACAGAATACCTAAAGATATAAAATGTAATAAAAACATGTGTCAGACAAATGAGAACACAGGAAATCTGAGGTAATTTCCCTTTGGGATACTGAAAATGTTATGGGCTGTGTGACTGCAGCTTTCCCCATGAGACTACAGTGGCATTTGTGGAACCACTTTTTGGTGCTCTCTCAATTCATACTGCACTGTCTTTCTTTTGGTGTTGAACCCCTTTCCTTTTCCCCCAACACTAGGTGAAATAAACTTGTGTATTAGAGTGTTTTTGGAAGAGTTACATCCTGTATAATATTTGAAAGGTTGGCTGTGAGAGAGGTTCCAGTTGATATGTATTTGACTCACGCTTGAGGACTCAGATATTCTGGTAACTAAGTCACTTTGTCATCAGCCTTCTGAAACTATGACAGTCTTTGTGGCTTCTCTGTTCCATCTCGCACTCAACAGCTTATATCCTGTATATACATGCCAAACATCTGTGCCTATTACTTTTCTTTGTGTTATTTTGAAAATCTCCTGCTTCTTGACACTAGCATGGCAGCAGGGAATCTGAGATTCATTAGTATTCTAGCTGTTGGGTAAGGACTCTTGATATAAAAAAGAGCCTTGACCACTACTAGTTCAGGTTCATAAATATTGAAAATATAGTATCAATTCTTCAAAATATTAAGAGGTAATCAACCTTATAGTTATAGGTAAGATACTGAAACAAGCAGTATATGAGAGCAAATCCTACCTGCTGCTTTGAGGCTACTGGAGACTGTTTCACTTCTTCGCTTACTGATATAGAAGACACAGGACAACCTGGAATGAAGGTCACAGAGCAGCTGAACTAAATCTGTGTATTCAGAGGATTATACAAGATCAAAATGTTTAAATGAGTCTTTCAAAGACATCCTTTCATGCTTCCTGAAGTGCTGTCCTTCCTTTCCTTGTAGGAAGAAAGGAATGCAATCTTAGACATCTGTAGTCAGAGCACAATTACACTGACAATCCTGTGAGATAAATATGGCTCAGGACCCCTTGTAAAAGAGGGTGAAGCCATTTATTATTCTTAGGAAGAGAAGCAGTGTCAAGGACCATCAGTGAAATGTGTATATACCTTTGTAGGACTCCAAATTTCAGCAAAATTGTTGTACCCTGAATAATGGTAGATTCAGGCTTTGCCAAAATGCAGCTGGGCAAATCTGTTACTTCCCATATGGAAAGCAACTATTCAAGTAAGTTATATAATTATACATTATAACATTGCTTCTGTCCAAAACCTAGGGCTGTTGCAGAAGTAAGCCAAGATTATTTTTTTTTCTCGCTATAACTAGACATTTTTTGTTATTCAATTAAAGCCATAAGGGAGTAAACAATCTCGTATTTTTTTTTTCTGTTTCCATCCTTGCCATTCCCATATCTGATGATACATTTACTATTCTGGACCATGACTTGGCAGTTCTGGCCTTGCTGCTGTATGTTGGCCTCTTGGACTTCAGACTAATAAAACCTTAAGTATTCCTCTGCTGGAGTGAGCCCTGATATCCCCACCCCCAATCCCAAACGTGAATCCTGCAACTGATAGCATAACTTAAAGAAATCAATACAAATAAAAAGAGGCAACTTGGAAAACAAACAGATTTGCTTCTCATCTTGAATAAAAACCACTAACAATATGCAGCTCTTAGTGCATCTCTTCTGAGCCTTTTACAAATATTTATCTTATGAAACAGAGGTTCCTCCAAAAGTGGGGAAAAAATGTCTGCACTTTGAAGAATAGGAGTCTAATTAATATGGACCTATACTAGATTTTGTTACCTGAGGAGGCAATTAATTAGCCATGCAGGGTCTATCCATTCTCTTGCCAAGATATTTGTACGTTTAGACTGTGATGGTTGAGAGACCAAAGGACATCTGCATTTTGTGTCCACAGATGACTTGCACTTTACGACACTAGTTTTCTGTAAACTTTGACCTGTCATTATTGTGATCTGAGTTAAACCTGACCCAGCAAAAATTTGTGTGAGTGTAACCTGGATCATAGATAAATATTGATTAATACAGTTAATCATGCTACAGATGAAAGAGTTGTGCTGGCATGAAGGAGGCAGCAGTGCACAAGCAGACAAGATTGCCTTTTCCTGTGATGGATCCAGTTTATGATGGCTTAAAATGCTCATGGAACTATGGTGAGAAGTTATTTGTTTAAACTTGTATAACTTCAGGGTTAAGCCCTGAACCTCTGTGAGAGACGTAATAGACAGTTTTACACTGCTGCAAAAAAACCTGTCTTTGGCATAGAAACAGCCCTTGCTTAGAAGCATTTTCACAGGAGATGAAGAATAGCTGTGCCATAGAGCTGTTTTATGGCAACTCTGTGTTATGGAACTGCTCAGAGACAGAAAACTCAGATCAAGACATACATTAGAATAAGATAACTTTTATCTACATTCAACAGAAAAAAGAAGTTGATCAGTTTATATGGCTTTAAGAAATGCATTTTCTAATATGATTGTACAGGTATACTATTCTTTTATCTACAGTTGCATATCATTCTTATATTCATCTTGAAATTGAAGGCATCATCAAGTTGGATACAGGAAGCACATTTCTCCTTTGCCAGTGAACTATTTGATGAAGGGCACAGTTACAGCAGGCCTGTATAACCCTGCACTAGGGTTGAAATGCCCACAACAGTTGTGCCTGTGTTGGCTCCTGGGCAAAATTCCCTATGTTGGTTAAATATGTAATACCTTCATGATTGCTAAAATTGTAAGAAGATTACAAGGACCCCAAATAGTCAGTATCTCAGGGAACCTGGTGTGTGTGGAAGCAACATATACCTTTCACAGTGTGTGGAAGATGGAAGGGCAATACCTTTTAACTTTGTATTTAAATGCTGCTTTTGTACCATGGAATATAGGGCAATGATTCCTGTAGAATCTAGTTTCACAAAATCTCTCAAAATCATAGGATTTCAGGCTTATCATTTTTCAGTGTGTTATTTCCATAAGAAATAAAAGAAGTTAGGTAGAGATTTGAGAGCCAACAAGATGAGCAAAGTAAGATGTAGTGGTACTAATGCAAGATGCTTATTTTCTTGCAGGAAGTTTTGAACCTGATTGACTGTTTATCACTGATCAGTGTTCAAGACATAGCATATATTCGGAACATGCTTGCAAAAAATAAGATTTCAATTTACTAAAAAGCGGTTAAGTAAAATGACTACTATTTATATGTGAATGAGTGGAGTTGTAGTGCAGTGTATAATAGGGCAGAGAACATACATATGAGAAACAGGTAAATGTTGGGCTATGGTGTAGATGTGTGAGCTACCTGGGGAGCTATATTACGGAAGTGCGAGGAATTACATGTAGTGATTGTTTTGAGTCTGAGATAGACATGGTTGTTTTCTCCTGACAGAAGCCTCACTGGACACATTTTCTCTGAACAGCTGCAGATAGCTGGAATTCCAAAGCCTCTGCTAGGTGATTTGGTTCCTGTGTTTGTCCGAGGCCTCGTGTCAGGACATGCACTGAAATATGCAACCTGTTGATGATGTAACCCCTTCTCAGCATAGTGCTTCCCTCTGTGACTACTTCAGCAGTGTCTGCTCTTGCTCTGTTTGGATTTCCCTGAGTTTTGAGTGGCTGGGTCTCAGCTACAAGGCCTGTGAGAGCTTCATAGTTCCTGACTGGAGGTATTCACTCAGGCCAAGTTCTGGTTGCAGATTAGGGTGATGGGGAAATGTGTCCCCTTTCCCATACTTTGTCCCTAACTTCCCAGGATGCAGGGGCATGCAGGCTGACAGGGAGGTGTGCTGAGCTCTGGGCTCCCATCTGGGTGGCTGTCAGAGGTGTAGGGGATGAGGGACACTGGAAATGCTGCAGGACACCCTGCGCTGCAACCCAAACATAGACAGACATGCCAGCTCTGCGCCTCTCTGGGCTGCCCCACTGCTACCAAGCACACAACTGCAGAAAACATCCATGAAGCTCAGTATTGTATCATTTGCCATTCCTGATCTTTCACCCAGTGAAATCCAAGTGTGTAAGCTTGAGGAAGAATTAATGAAGGGTTTAGGGATGATTTATTTACCTTCAGCAATAGAGAAATTAATATGTTTATGATTTTTATGAAAACTCCTGTCTTCTTAAATAAACTTTTAGTTTCAACAATATCACCGAGTTTTGTGAGACATAGTTTCCCTCAATTTAAACCACTGTTTTTCATGGGAAATTTAATTAAAAAACATGTATTTCTAACTAATGGAAGCCTGTACTACAAAAATAGTGGAGGTTTTCTGAAGCCAGTGCTTGTCTGCTTCTGGCATTAGTGAAGGAATTACTTTTAAAAGACTTCTCATCTCATTAGAGCAAAACAGAACCAGGACCTAAAAGCTTCAGATCTGTTTTAGAGCTCCAGTATTATTTTCCAAGTTGAATCTAAATTTAGCCAACAATGTTCTTCTCTTCCTAGTTATATGGTTAAGCTGCTGGTGCTTTAAAACCATCTAGTTTGATACATTTATGCTGTGCATCCTTCTAGTAGCTGAACTCCATTGGAGCGCTAAGGAGGCCATCATATGCCTTTGGAGAAGGTGCTAGTGGGGGGACGGAGCTGCTCAGCTGTGGAAGGAAGAGAGGGGGACAGCTTCAACTGGCTTTCCTCAAGTTCATGGAGCTGCAGCCTCATTCCCTGTCCTGGCTCAGTGTGCCTGTGCTTCATTGCTTTCAAACTCAGCAAGCCCCTCTTTTGAAGTGAAGTGGTTGCAGAAAATCCACATTTTCTAAGCAGCGGCCGTTTGTTATAATATAGATATTGAAAACAAGATATACTGTGTCCGGAACAATGTTACCATATTTCAGCATAGTCTTTATTTCCTTCTAATTCAGATTAGTCTGTTTCATGTCTTCTTTAGCATGTATATTACCCAGAAAATGAGCTTCTACTGTGTAGCAGTGTATTTACACAGGTTTTATAATGGTTTAATGTTATCTGATGCAAGTAACCTTGCTTTATTTTATAATTTATGATACTTCTTGATTATTTACTTAGACTTGTAATGAAGTAGACGTCTCAGTTGGAATTTGAGTATCAGTAGGAAAATGATCCCTCAAACTTTTAAGAATCTTTGAAAATTTAAGCTTTCTTTCTCACTTTGTTTGTTATGTCTCACATTGTGTATTTATCACAGGTTGGCCTTTTCCTGAGAATTGATACCACTCATAGCATATAACTTATTTTCCTGTGTCCCATTGAAATTACGTATATACACAAAACACATTGGAAAAAAATTTTCTCTAACAAAAATACATGAAGTTGCTGCTCAGTTCTCTGGCAACATGGACATGTTAGTCCTCATGCAGTGGTTTTGAACTGTGATAACTGTGTTAATATAAGCTTTCCAGAGGTGCCAGGGTAACATCCTAAAAGAATACAGTACTTCAATGAACTGTTTCTGTTCAACTTCTCAAATACATGCACTTATGACTTAAGTCTGCAAAAATGGTGGTCTTCCTTTGCTTCAGAGAAAACTTACCCTAATGAACACTTCCTTGGGATACTTCCCACTTTGACTTTAATGATCAGACATTATGTTAGCAATGTTATGGAGGCTTTGAACTCCTCTTAGAAAAGAAGATTAAAATATTTTCTGTATCATTTTTCCCAAAATGATAAAGCCATTTAGTAGATTCAGAAGTAAAAGTTTAGTCTTTTTAAAGCAAATTCCATGGTATTTAAAATAAAACATATAAATGTAGTTGATTTTCCAGCCGCTTAACTGTTCTGAGGGTCACTTATAAAAAATGACTTTTCCAGTAGCCAAGATCATGAACAGTTTCTGTTCAAGCCTTTGAATTATTCACTGAGCATTAATCACTTTTAATAAAAATAAAACCCTTTTTTAATTGTTGGAAATACAGTTTTTTTTCTGTTATTCACACAAGCAAGTGGAGGGCTCCCATGTCTCCAACCAGCTCTGGTACTTATTTTTTTTTTTTTTAAAGAAAGTTTTGACACTTAAAAAGGGCCACTGTTTAATAAATTAGGATTTTTATTAAATAGCTTAACAAAAGATTCAGTTTTCATCATTTTTAAACCTGCTGTTGAAAAAGAGATGTGCTAGCAGAAAAAGTCTGGCTTAGCAGAGACCACCAACTAATTATGCTAGTCTAAATGCCATGGGAATGGCTAAACTGACTAAACTGTCTTTCTACCATCTTGGCCTAGTTTGTGGCTCATGCTCCTGAGGGCTGTAGTGTACTCTACATAAGCAGGTCACTGTATCTACCTTATGTTTGCAGTGAAGCACATGTAGTTTCTGCACCTCATCAGAAACCCAGACTGGGTTTTATGCTTGGGTTTATGGTTGAATTAGAAAACCAATTATCAGGACCTGGATTAATGGAGGAAAGAAAAGTATTAAACTAGCAAGAAGAAACCAATGGTATTTTGAGAAAGCTACTGCTAGAGACCAAAAAATTGGTTCTCTGACTGGTGCCACAAATTATTTATTTCATGTAATGAAAACATCTAGCTTAATCCCAGCTGTATAATATGCTAGCAAGGAGATGTGGCTGATGGTAGATGTACTTTTCCAAATCTAAAATCAGTGAAAGCAGAAGTATGTGAATACAAAGAGAGAGCATTTGTTTTCCATTTTTCAGTCTGTCTTTAAGCCTCTTACTCTCAAGGCAATTTGATTTATTTCTGTCTTTATGGCTGTAATCTGTCTTTCATTTCATAATTCTCATTGGTTATAGTTGGTATTGAAAACAAAAGGCTGGATCATGCTTCATTTACATAAATTGTTTTTTTTTTTCTCTCCCTGTTGTTACTAGGACATTTTGCTTTCTTTCATGGATCTGCATTCACAATACCTACTTGACTATCATTAACACAATCATTTGAGTCAGAAACATGTAAAGTCCTCCTGAAGTTCTCTTCTCCCTCAACTCTTGAGAGGTACCCATTCCTGAAACTCTTTTTAGTGAAACCTAATCAAGTGTTCTGATATTTCTAATTCCCAGATTTCTCTGTAACTGTCATCAGTGAAGCTTAAGAACTCACCTATTAACTGGGTTTAACATAAGCACTCTTTTCCTGTTCTCTTACAAACAGCTGGATCTAAATATTCTCTAAAAAACTGCTATTTAATGGCAGTCCAAAGGTTGCCAAATATTGCATCTTCTATTAATGTCTGTGTAAGCTTCAGGTATGCATTCCTTCAGATTTTCTCAATCTTGAAAGTAAATATGTATATAGTTCTAAATCATTCAATTGGTTTCCTAAATCTGCTGTGATGCATCATTTTCTTCATGAAAATCTCCAGGTACATTGGGGTGTGTCTGGAATGATATTGCCTGGAAGTCAGTGCAGCTGAATAGAAAAAGCAGAGTAGTAGCTTATGAAACAAAATAAAATATGTAATCCATGCAATAGTGAAACAAAACAAGGAAAGTGGGCTTTAGAGCAAGGAAGTTTGAAGCCCTAAAGAATGGAACTTGCAGGAAGAGGAGGGTGAGCAAGGTTTAAGAGTGGGTTATGATAACTTACCATTTCCAAGTCCATATGTATCATAAACAGTTGTGTTAAGGTGACTGCTGCTCAGTTTCCCTAACACTATTCATCCTCTCCAGCTATTATTTCATACAGTTTTTCTTATTGGCAGGACAGAAATTATATTAAACTTGTACAACTTTAACTGTCTTTAGGAAGAAGTGGTATTCAACATGAATGCATCCTGGGGGTCCCAGACTACAGTATGTGATGAGAGATGTGATCTGTCTGGAGAATCCAAACCATGAAAAAAAAAAAAATAGGGATACTAAAACTCTTAAAACAAAGGGGCAGCTTTTTCAAATCATATTTCTGGTTTGATTTTTTTTTTCCCACCTGTTTTCTCTGAGGTTTAAATTATTTTTTGACATTCTACTCTGCATATGTATCTATGTGCACAAATACAGAAAGTATCTTCAACTCCCTTCTTTCTCCCATTCTTTATTGTCCTCTTGCAGCTGTAGAACTGAAACTAGTTATTATGCAATTTATTCCTCTCCAGACAGTTTAAAAAAACATCCCACAAATTCCCCAAATCATGACATTGGTTAAGTAACAATAATAAGTTTGTATCTTAATTTAAGTGTTTTCTGATTTCTGTAGTTGTAGATTTTTGTTCTTACCAAGGTCTAGAAAGTTAATTTAAAAGCCTTGAAAGATTTTGACGTAAATATTTAGTTCCAGAAGCAAGGGCTATGTGAGAAACACTAAATGTTGATCACAAGTTTGACAATAAAATTGGTACAGTTGTCAGTGTAACTAAAACCTGAATTCTCTGAGGCTTTTGTATCTCATTGAATCCCTGGATTAACTTGTATTTGGAATTCAACAGGACTGCTTTCTCCTGAGTGTCCCAGTTCTCAGTCTGTTGCTGATTCCCATTTCCGTTCTTGACCACCCAGCCCTGCCTCTGCTTTTGACCAGTTTTATTCAGCCATATCCATCACCTGAAGGCTATTAGAGCTCCCAGCAAATACATATGTTGGGAATTTGAGCTTTGTGTGGTTTTTTTATTATTATTATTTTTTAAACTACTGACCAGCTTGGATTGGTGAAGGAGGTAGGTGAGAGGGAGCTTTAAGCACCATGTAAAAACAAAGAGTACTGAGACTTTTTAAAATTAGACCTAGCTATAATCTTCTCTGTCAGATGAAAATTATTTTAGTGATGTTACTGGTAAGTAGTTACTGTTTTTTGTTTTTTTTTGTGTGCATGTGCTTTTTTGTTTTCAAAAGGAAAATAAAATGCTAAATTGAAACACTGAAATGCTCTACAAAACAGACAAGGACAGAACATCTACCCTGGGATTTCTCTCCTTTCCTTTTCCTCTCTCCCATTATTACTTCATACAGTTTTTCTTTTTGGTAGGACAAGAAGTAACACCGCTTCTATTACAAATTCAGTGTTATGGGCTTTGTGGTCTCTATTTCTGTACCCCTGGACTTTTCTATGGCAGTTTATCTTAATAATATGAAATCGGCTGTAAGCATTGTTTGGAAATGCTGAAAGAAATGGTCTCCCCACCCAATTATTGGTTAATTCGCCATTACAGAATAATCAATGTACATACAATCTAATTATTTACTTTTAGTATGTTTGAGATATGTATTAAAAGCTAGAGACAATGTCAAGGAGGAGGATGTTTACGAACTGCAGCCAGTGAATGTGGGAGAAAAGCTTTGAACTGATTTGTACAGAATCCACATTTAAGGAAGAAAAGCACATACTGAAAAAGAAAGCTTTGCCTGAAACAGGCAGGCTCCTTCCCTGGACTGGTTTTACTTTTCTGAGGTGCTGCACACAAGTTTAATCTTTAAAAATGCTTATACTTCTTTGGCCAGTCAGTGTTCCTTTAAATGCCTACTGAATATTAATTCTTTATCTTTCTTAGGATAAAATGTTTAGTGTGTTTATTTTATGAACCGAAAAGGATTTTTGATTCTCATAAATGAGAAGATGCTATCAAATGACCCACTGGAATGTAAGATCAATATGATACTGTATGTTGCTGTTGAGAATCAATATAGACAGTTAAAGAGGTCACATAGTTACAGCTGAGACATACATGTATTTATTTGGCCTATAAATTAGTACACTAGAGTCCCTCTTTTTAAATTTTATGCTAAAATACTCAACCAGATAAAAATCACACTTGGTATAGGACCATATATTGCTCTTACTGAACTTTTGGATAGCATTACTGAGTTTGATTAATAGCTAAAAACACAATGCTAGATTAGTAATTAAATTGCTATTATGTGTCATAAGTTCACAGAATCAAAATACTTTTCAGGTTATAATTCACTCTCCAAATGACCCAGTAAAAGAGATAACAGTATTTTGTAGATCAAGAAATTGACTGATTTTACAGAGTAGGAAAAGTCCTTCTAAGGGATTTTCTAGAGCAAAAAATTCTGGAATGCATCAAAGAATGTGAATGTTGAAATGTGGATATATGAGCTATCATAAAACTTCTGTGGTGAGGTGTCAACATAACTTTTCTGAATTTTGATTTTTTTTTTTTTTTTTTGAGTTTTGGATTTAAAGGCCCTATTCAGAGCACAGATTTTTGCTTGCTGCCTGATTATTATATGAACATCTGACATATGACTGCAGAATAACCAGTTACCACTGTGTCCATTATCAAATATAATACACAATTCCTCTCCTCTTCTGCTCTCCAAATATTTTGCAAGAAGCCATACAGAATCTGTACATTGCCCACTTAGTAACAGAGGATCATATATCAGAAATGCAGGAAACATATCAGAAATGTAAATATAGACAGACAGGGCTGGTGAAATTCTCATCTATAAGTAAGGTAGGAGAAGCCAACTGATTTACCTGCAACTGATGATATGGCACTTTTGCACCTCTGTCAGTCAATCAATCAAATATATGGTAGTCGAGAACATGGCTTGAGAACATGTTTCTTTAATCAGTTTGAGGTTTATTTTATGCAGTGTAACCAGTGAGAGACCTTTGGAATGACTCCATTTGTCTGAGCTTAGTGTGTGTTTCTGATGCAACTGTATCAAGGGCAGCTGAAAGATTAAACCATCAGGATCTTGCTAGATGACATTTAAATTTCCCATGTGGTGGAAAATACATGTGTTGGTTGCTCTTTTCTGAACATGGTTGTGTATCAGAGTAAGGGTCAGATTGATATTCCAATTGATTTACAAACAAACTCAACCATGTCTTTCTATGGGGAAAGATCCATATACTGTGGGAATATGAACTGTCTTCTAGCCTCTTGCAAACGAGTGGAGCACTAGCAGATAAAAATCCTAAGAAGGGGTATCTCCACCAGTGCATGATGAGATTGCAGTCATACTGGTTTACAGCTAAGTGAAGACAGCTGTGTGAGTTAGCTGTTTCAGTGATTGATTTGTTCACCAGTCAAAAGAGTTAATTTTTAAATGCCAGTAATAGGCCATGGTTATGGAGATGAGAACTATTGAAAACTGCCAGCAAGACACTTTTTTGGTGTGCACAGTATTTAAGAGGTATGAGCACAGCTGGAGCTGGAGTACCTATGTATCAGAGTGTCACTTTGCCCTTGGCAACCAAGAGCCGCTCATCCAACCTGTGCAGCCATGGGAACACAGACCTCCATTTTACAGGTCAGGGCTGTTGTATATTGGGGTCACAGTGCTTCAGAATTGGAGAGCAGTATTCTCAAGGCATCTGATAAATTCTGTGGTATTGCAGTACACAATGAGTTAGTATGGTTTATTGAATACATGCTGTAAGAAATCTGGGCATTTCTCCATCTCAAATCTATTTGGCTCAGAGCCTCTGGATGGAACATAACCTCCCTCTTTCCCCTTCCTTCAAAATCAACCCAGGGCAAGACTTTCTTTGCAGAGGTTAAATTGCATGATTTAGTTACCTCCCTGAATTCAAGGCAGCTCTAGACACAAACCCTTGGGAATAAAACAAAAGGAAAAAGCTATAAAACATGATAAGGAGAAAAAAATGAAACACATTATTTGTCTTAAAAACATTCTTAATATGTAAACAATGTAAAGGCTGTTTTGAATAGTGGCTGCAAGTCTGACAGTTATCCTCTGAGGCCACAGATTCCTCCCAGGCTTCCTGCTAAAACATGAACAGGTTAGAATGGAGCTCGTTAGTTCTTAACACATAATGGTCTCTAGCTCTGAATTTCCAAAGTTGGTGGGATGCTTGTCAAACATACAGTTTTCTCTGAAAGATTCAGGAATAAGGAAATTCAGATATATATATTTTTAATTTATTTGCAGCTTTTCTGGTGCAAAACTGACCATTTTCCATACATGTTGCCAAATCCTTTAATTTTCCCACATGTGGATTAACACTCAGCAGTCCCCAATCATCTCTTGGTGTAACAGAGAACATGTGGCCAAAGCATGGATCATCTGGTGTTCAGAGCAAGTTCCACTGCTGCTCACTGGGCACTCCATGTTGCTGTGCTGAGGTGGGGGAGTTAATTATTTTTAAGTTATTCTCACTCCATGACAAGGTGTCTTTTCAGTCCTACTGGAACTGCTATATATTTAAAGGAGTCTTGAAATTTGTCGCTTTAAGTATGTAACTTTTTCCTAAAAGGATTAGTGACATCTTAGACAGCCTTTCGTCTTGCTGTGAATTCCCAGGACTTAACCTATTATGAGAAATGGTTGTGTCTGAAGTTCTCATTCATGACCTTTCCTGAGTAGTGTATGTGCTGGGAGGGAGGAGAGGGTAGGAGGTGGAATAAGCCTGCTGTATCAGTTACAGTTTTGTAGCAGTGTGTTTCCAGGAACTGGTGATACTCTTAACTCTTCATATGCATTTAGGATAGATTTTCTGCTCTGCCCTTCCGCATAGGGTTCTGTCTTGCTGATTCCAGTTTTGGAAGTAGGCTCACTGGTAAATGTCTATACTAAAGTGAGGAAAAACCTGACTTAAGGATTTTCAAGATTAGGGCCCTGTATTAACAAACAGCAACATTTCCACAGGCTAACAATTTAAGTACTAGAAGCTGCCCAACAAAATTCCCACTTCTATAAAAGTGAATGATGAAACCAAATTCTGAGCTCTGTTATGGGGCTGCTATGAAGAGGTGTGTATATATATATACATGTATGTGTGTGTATGTCTGAAAAGAGGAATCAAAGGGAAATAGATGAAGAAAAATCTGTTTTCCAAGCCATTTAATCAAGAATAATTTTTAGTGGATATCAGTTATGTTTTTTCTCTGCTAGCCCATCTTTGCAAACGTCTTCAAGACGGTTGTGGGGACTTAGTCTCCAGCAGAGTGGCCATGATCCCTGTGAACTTCCTTACAGTTTGTGGGGGGAGAAGAGGAAAGTGTTTTCACTGTAAAGTATCCCACAGACTTGATACTTGAAGTATAACTTTGCTGCCCTGGCTGGTTTGGTACTGGTACCTGAAGTAGCTAATCAAAAGTTAGCTTGGGTATCTGTGTGTCATATTCACTTCCATGTTACAGACATGGGGTTCTGCTGCTGAGAAGGGCAGTACCACTGCTTTAGCTCTCTCCTAAATCGCAGTGGTCTTAGGGACAGCTACGCAGTCGGTGGAAACAACCAGGACTCATGATGCTCAAAGAGATAAAAATCTTTTCTCTCTCTTTCACCCCCTCCACCCTCCCCGTAAGAACCTGAGGGAAGACAAGTCTACAGTCATTCCACGATGCTTGTGTCATCTGGGGTTCCACCCCAAAGAAGGAATTAATTATCCATCGGGAACATCCAGCTAGTTTCTACAGAGTAGAAGTGTTGGAACACAGCCCAGACTTGGACCAGTGTATCTATTTAGACATAAATATTTACATAGAGATGAAAAGGCAAAAGTCATTCCTCCTGTCGGTCCATTGAAACCTATGGAAATACAAAGGATTCAATTCATCTCAGAATTGCACTGCAGAGAGGTGGGGGGAAGAAAAGCTACCAAAACTGAGGATGACAGTAAAAATTCTCTTTGTGTGTCACTTTTAGATCTTTCCTTTGCTCTTTCAGGACTCCTTAAATCACCCACTTTTACAGATAGATCCATCAGAAGTAACTGTGCTTACCATTTATTTACCCAAAGCAACCAAAGGAGCTCGCTTAACCATATTATCTGGTGAATGGGTTAATTTGGTGATAGAAATGTCATATTTTCCCAATAGGAAATTAAAGAAGTTACTAAGAAATCATCAGTAGCTAAGTGGTTTCATACACTGTGATGTACCAAGAAATAGGAGTAGCAAAATTGTTGTGAAGAACTGTCATTTGAGTACAGCCTCAAAAACCTTAGAGCATGAACCCCTATCAGTAACATATGCTAGTTGCATCTAAATCCCAGCGAAAGTGAGGGAGAAAAATTGGGCAATATTATCCTAGCCTTCATTTTATGATTGTGTCGCTAAGGAAATGGTTTTACAATGGAATTGGAGCATATATTCGTTTTGCTTTCTCTACTGCTAAATTTATTTATGTATTTTGTCTGCAAGGGACTAGTATCATATCTGCAGTCTAATAAGCAATTGGAAAATTGGGAAAAAATCAGTTGTATTGTTCGGCTGCTGGTAAAGAGCTGCCACCTCTATTTGTTCATATCATCTGCAGGAGTAGATGTCTCTCACTTGTCAGTCAGCGGGGCAGGGAGTGTGAATGACTGTATGCAGGAAAAACTAGCATAGGAGACAATAACCTTGGTTAGATTCTTCACACAACATCTGTCCTCTGTGTTTGGCTAGAAAAATATGACTGGTCTGCTTCTCTTCCTTGTCACAGGCCTATGAACTGACTGGGGTTTAGTATTGCAAAATCTGAAGATTAGAAAGAATCTGCTAAAGGCCAAAAGTGTAGACAAGGCCTGGAGTCTGTTATTGCTTTGAACGCCAGATGAAAGCAAATGTCATTTTTATCATCACATAAGGAGAGTATATTATACTTTCTTTAGTAACAGTGGACTATGAATATATTTTGATACACTCTGAAATACTCAGGTGGCTAGACCATGGACTGGCAGGGATCAGAACAAGTAGAGGTATATCTTTTGTCTAAGTTTTCTACATATTCACAATGGTTTATAGTTTGGAATTTCTGTTTTAAGTGCAAATATAGTATTTGGCTTCTTCTAAATGTGGAATATTTTGGATAAGTTTGAAGAATGCTGGAAATATGGCAGGCTGTTTCATGCTTAGATAAAGGAACAAAATTGGAAAAATTCTTAAAAAAAAAAAAAAAAAAAGGTAGGGGTGTGTGTGCATATAGGGAGAAAGCAAGCTTTGAATACACTGAAATATAATAGCTTAGAATTAGCAGGTTAACATATGTTCCCTGATTCATACCATGGTCTGACTACAGCGTATATAACCTTTCAAAATCAGATGTAATATGCTGGAACATAAATCCTGTTCTTTAGTATTATATATGTAGCTCCAACTGATGTCAATGGAATACAGAATCTGAACCACGCTACCAGAAATGTAAAAAGAAAAAATGAATAATGAAATGAAAATAATGTCTCCTTGTTTTGGCTGTAGATCTCCATAAACCATGCGTCTCTTGAAATGATTTGTATGAGGTATTATGGTGATTTGTGGATTACAAAACCACAAAAGAAGGAGGCCAAAATAGTTAGAGGTGGGGATTTTGAGTACATCTGCCCAACCTGAAATGCAGATTTGTTTCTCAGTTGTATAAAAACCCACAGAAATCTATATATTACAGAAAACCACTCCAGAAGTTCCTGTTTGGCAGCTAACACTTGAACCAGTGTAATTCTCACTGTTAAGGGCTTGTTATCAAGACGGTCTCCTAGACTCATCTCTTCATCTCAGCTTTGATCTCCCAAACTAGTTATAACCATGAGCATGAGGCATTACTAAGATTCTGTCTTTGCTCTAGTGAAATCAATGTCAAAACTCCATTGCTTTCTACAGGTTCAACATCTGTCTATTGTCAGTTGCTGATAGTTTTATACATAAGCCGCTGTATGTGCAGCTCAAATTTAAACTTGGGGAAAATTGAAGTGAATGTGCTATAGACTTGTATGTGGGTTTTGAGCACTGAAAGTTTTGCAGATTTGGATAATTGAACAGTCCACTATAGGCAGTGATTAAAATCATTTTGAAACTTTTGGATTTTGATTTTCATTCACATTCTGAATTATTCAGCTGCTTTTCTGCTCCAAAATCTAAAAGCTTAGGTGTATATAGTTAGACAATTTTTCTTGAGTGTGCACTGTAGCCTTAAAGGTTTTGTGCCTAATCTACTTAAATACACAAAATCTTTTCAGAATCATTTGCTGGGACATGCACATGTCAAATGGAAAATAAAACTGTAACTGTCAGGTAGCTTATCACTTCTCATATACTTTCTTCATATAATCTGTATATTTCTAAGAATTAGCATTGGGCTTTATTCTGCTGGGAACCTACAACACTGGAAGTCAAGATTTACATAACTGGAGAGCAATGGCAGTACAATAAAGGTGAATTACTTGAGGTCAGCAGAAATTGTAAGTTCTTACCACTTTTTAGATTCAAACCCAAAGTCAGAAGAGAGATTGTTGTCTAGCTACCACTGAATAGAATCATTAAGGATTTATATTCTGGGTTATGAATACAGAACGTACTCATTAAGCAATGCTCACAAAACACTCTAACTTTTCAGAAATCAGCTTTTCAGGAATATACCAGTAACTGCCTAATTAGAGAGTCATAACCCTCTTCCGATCTTCAGAGAAAACAAATACTTGGAGAAAGAGAATAAAGTGCAAGCCAGTGCTGTGCAAGTCTGTTTCACTCGTTTTTCTTGTCAGAAATCCTTTAATAGAACAATAAAGAAATTAAAGAGCTAGCTTCTCAACTGCGGTGAATTGATTTAGCTGCATCCACTTCAGAAGAGCTGCTTCTGCACAAAATGTCTGATAAATGCAGGACAAAGTTGAATACTGAGATCCCTTAGAAAACAGTATGAACTATATATTCCAGCTGAACTATATATTACAAACCCATTGTGACAGCTTTGAGACAGTTGCCTAGACGAAAACCAAAGCAAAATACTTAGAACAATTGGAAAGCAGGCTTTCAAAGTGAATGAAATCTCAGCTCCTGGGAAAGGAGTTGATCCTGTACAATAGCCGTTTTCTGATTGGAATGGGGATTTAGTATATAGATACAAAAAAGGTTTGAAGTATGAGGGGTATCTGTTGCTTTACATTTCCATCTCTTGAGACCATTTCACTCATCTGTGCCTGTAAGATTCTGGATGTACATGTGAGCGTGTTTGGAAGTTCTGAGGTTCTTTATAACCCTGCAAAACTAGTGAATAAAGAAAGGAAACAGCATATATTTCTTGAATGAAGTGGCTAAACAGCACTTTGAGTCATCATATGAAGGGAAATAATTTGAATTAGGTGAGATCTGGATGGCAGCATAATGGAAAGAAAATCTAATTTTCGTCAGCTAATAATCAAAACAATTTGACATTACTTCCAAAGGAAGCCAGAAATATGGAAACAATTATTTAGAGAAGAATACAGCAAAATGATATATATACTTGTATTTTGCATCTTAAGGTAAATTGTATTTCTGAGTTCCCAGATGGATATCCAATGCAAATATATTGACCGAGGAAAAAGAAAAAAAGAAAGCAAGACCTCTGAGTTTGATGTAAACAAAGAAAGTTGCAGAGATATAAATTTTTTCAATCACATACTTATTTACTATGTTAGTTCCAGTGCTAAAAACTGTGTTGTGCCTTTAAAGTGGTGAAGAAATGTTTGTCACTTACATGAAGAAACTTTTTTTTTTTAAATGCAGAAATGAACATGTCTTCTTTGATATAATATGTGGCAGCCATTTTGACCTGAATATTGATACAAGGTTTTCATGTCAATGGCAACATTATGCAAATAACAGATATTAATATGAATGAAATTTTTATTCAAAATAGCATCACCTGCCAAGTTTGGGGTTGAAAAAAGTCCAGACACACTTCTGTTATCTGAGCGAAAAGAAAAGCATCTTAAACTATTTTATATGTTGTGATCTGCTAACTTATAAGATATCTGAATTGTATTTTGTCATACTTGGCAAAGATCTTTTCAGACTGAGACCAAACATAGGAAGCTTCTGCCCTCAAGAAGAGCTTTTGCCAAAATTATGAAGAATTGGATTTTTAAAAAAATATGCATATATGTAAAATCATATGAACTTTGTATTACAGCTAATTTTTATTAATAATCTTTATTAATAATTATTCATCATTTTAGCTTGTTCATCATTCACTTGTTTGCAAAAACATTTGCTATATGAATGTTGAGAACCTCTTGGAATTGAGCAGAAAAGATGGGTAAAAAGTTGCTGCTAATTTAATATGACACACTGCAGACAAAATACCATCAGTGCAAAGATATATTTCACATTCCTTCAGGGAACTGAACACAGCCTTCAAAGCTAAAGTTCAGTTACTTTTCTTATTAGTCCAAATTATATACTTGGTGGTTGCTGCATCCACATTTTTTCTCTTCTTAGATTATGGGCCATATTAAAAATACTTCTGCATATGTAAAATATCTGCAACAAAGAGCAAACCTCTAGGTGCAGCAACAGTCTTGGATGGATAATGTAAATTGTGGGAATAAATAAAATGTTGTAATGAATAGCAAGGAATCTATTATTTTCATAAAATATCAGAACTAATTTTCTTATGAAATCATCTGAATTGGTGAATGGGAAGCTGAAATAATTTATCCTCAGAACAGAAATGACATGGACAGTGAAAATACTAGTACTGAAATAGAAATGAGGATTAATATAAGAGGAGAACAGATGAATATGTAAGGACACAATCAGAAAATCTAAGGCATGATATAATGTATAAAGGCGGCACGCAATGGATAACAAGAAGACATTCTGTAAATATGTAAAGAAGGCTACTATGGAGAAAGGTGGTCAAAGAGGAAGGAAAGCCAACAACAGATGCCACCAAGAAGGTTAAAGTATTTAATGACTTTTTTTGCTTCAGTCCTCACTAAAAGGATAAGAAGCCTAGCACAATATCAGCAACAGGGAAAGGTATTCAGGCTAGAGCAGGAAGGCAGGAAGCTGAAGATGACTGATAAATTAGCCATTTTCAGATTGTCTGAGAGTGATAGAGTTCCTCCCTGAGTACTTGGATAACTGGATGAGAAGCCTCAGCACCACTAGCAGTTGTTTCTGAGAGCTTGCAGAGGAGGATGAGTGTGATCCAGAAGACTTCTGAAAGACCATCACAATTCGTAAACCCCATGAGTTGCTGCTGCTTTCTCTGCTTTATTCTCAGCTGGAGTGGGTATTCTGAGATCTCTCCAGACTTCTTTTTTAAAATGTTTTTTCCCCCCTTCTCACCAAAAAAGTGATTTTTGGTTTTCAGCCAGCCCTTCTCACTGCCTCTGGGATAACCCAGTTGCACTTGCCTGGTTGAGCTTGATGGGAGTCAACCACATCTCATTATCTTTGCTAAGAAAAATTCACCAAATTCCAGCCACTGTTTGTCTTGGCAGAGGGTATTTTTTGTAAGAGCAGTACTGTGAGCAGGGCATCACCAATCCTGGGGACACCAAACCCCCTGTACAGTCAGTAACATTTCACAAGTTGCCAAAGAAAATAATTGTAGTGTACTTGAAATGATTGGTAGGTAGTGTGTGCATTTTCCTCCAAATAACTTTGCCAATTGGCTGTTTCTCTGCAATAGAAAGTATATTTATCTGGGAAAACAGTATGTGGACTAAAAATTATAATAGCGATTTATTTTGCTTTGTTTGCAGAAAACAGAAACCCAGTCACTTAACAAAGTATTACTCTTGATACTTCAAGAATGCCCTGTGCATCTATTAATAATTACTAGAGTATTTTTTGCTGTTCATTGCTGCTTCAGTGTATCCTGATAACTTGGTGTTTCAGGGGATTTACAAGAAATAATGTTTCTTAACATATCCTTTGCTTATGATTTTGCCTTTTTTGAGCCCATTGCTCAAGGTACTTCTATGCTTAACAAATACCTGTAGCTACACTGAAAAAAAAGAAGTGTGTACATAATCTGTAAAACTCATTGTTACATATTTGTCAAGCTAAGAATTCAGAAAAGGATGAAAGTCATATGTGTAATCAATAGGGATATCATACAGGGAAAAGCTTATGTAGCGATTTACATCCTTGTGCTTGGGGCATAAGGCAGTCACTGGCTGGTGGGGTGTCTCTTATTGGTATGGCTTGTACCTACTTTTGATTTTACTTCTAGTAGGATTTAGTCCAGAATTTGGGAAGAAACTGCCCCAGATCTGATTTGTGAAGGCTGTTTCTGCAGTATGTCCCTGCCACAAAACAGCTTGGAGAAGAGATTGCTAATGAGCCCTGCCCAGTAGTATAACGATCATTAGGAAGAGACCGGAATTTAGCAGATGTGAAATGGATCCTTTTGTTTATCATGATCCTTCAGTATTATGAATATTCTGCTTTTTATTTTCCTTGTCTGTCCATTTAAAACGTTCTTTGGGGTTGGAAGTATTATGATATGTTTCAATACAGAATAATGTCAATGCATTTCTTAAACAAAAAATCACACTGGTAATGAGCTTATACATGTACCCTTATTGCACTGATATGAAAATAATCACACAGATAATTTGCTAACCAGCAAAGACCTGGATCAGATCTCTGTAACTTTCTGTTGTTTCTTTTGAAAGGAATGTTGCTCTTGCATGGAAAGCTGTGTATACCACAGCAACATACTATTTCCAGTGCTTAGGATTTTGAATTCTTCCCTTTCTACTTATCTGTAGTTTTCGTGCTGTGTGGTGTATCAACCAGCCTAGTTACAGCTTAAGTCCAATAGATATTTCCCTCTGATTTATCTTTTCATTAACAACAGATTATTTGACAAAAAAGTCCAGTTTAAAAATAGTCAAACCATACATAGCTTTCCTGTTTCTCTTGCCCTGTTTTCTCCCTCCATCTATAAGAATTAATTTCCTAACTTTATATCTGGAGTCACTTGTTCTGTAAAGTTTTTCTTCCCTGCTTATTCTTTATGATAATCATTTTCTTCCCTTCTGTACGGAGGCAATTGGCTGGTGGAGAGCTGATAGAGCTGGAGCAGGGAAGAAATGATGGAATTAAGCTAGCCTTAATATTATAAGCAGAAAAAAAGCAGGGGATTGTAAGGAAAGTACCAGTGTAACAGTATTTCTTGCCTCCATTAACTGAATATTGAACATATGCTGCCTTAAAAATGCTGATAAACATCCTTGATTTTAATATTTTTCACCTTGATCCTAAATACTTAAAACTAAAACTGTAGCAATTGCTGTTAGCTGCATGTCATTAGTGAAATTTCCACATTCTGTGTCACAAAATAATACTTTTTCTGAATAAATTAAATAAAATGAAATAGAAATATTTAAGATTCCTAGTTATCCCATTTTGATGAAATGTTTTGACAGCAATATTATCACATTTTGCTTATCATTTCTTGAACAAGTTAGTTATTTAACTGTATGATTATGTTTTTTTTCTTTCAAATCTGTTTAACAAATTACTTCTAGGTTTTTGATTTGTGTAGTCTTTATTGAGATGGGGCTTTCCTAACTACTATCTTTAATAATTTTCAGTTTTTCTGCTGCTACTGGGATTTTTGTAAGGGATTGACTCATAGTAGTGGTGGTAGTGTCATGTCATTTGTTTCGCTCTGTGGATTTCTTATTTATGTCAAAAGCATTTATTTAAGATATATTTTTCTGTTTGCCATTTCTATGTTTATTCTTGAGCCCAGGATAAGTTTTCAAAACTGCCTTTGCTTTTTTATAAATTATGCTAGACTTGCGGTTGATAACTTAGAGTCTCCTCATGCTCCTCTTGAAGCCGGTACTGAAATACCCGTTGACCTGCTCAGCTCTAGCCTCACTGATGAACAGCAGAAGCCTCAACTGGAGCTCCCTGAAAAGCAGCAGAGAGTTCAGTCACTGCTCTTGCTGCTTTACAGGTTTCCAAACAGAACCTGGTGTAAGTTCTCCCAGCACCGTTAACTTAAGATAAGCTCTGAAAATTTTTGCTAGTGGAGGGCTTACTCTCTGTTCGTAACAGGCACAGATTTCCCATTGGCCTCTGGCTGTGTACTTGTATGGGCCTTAACTTCATGCGATTTCCTGGGTGCTACTGTGATAAAATAATAATCCACTCTCAAGTGTTACACATACACAAATTAACTGTTTTTTTCAACATCCCACTGAGGCAGATAATGGTAACACAAGTTTAGAAGTGCAGCAAATGAGGCAGAAAGCTTGACTTGCTCAGATTCATGCAGTTGGACATTTATTCAATGTTATCCTTGATACCCTTTCAACCCTTAGTTTTCTGGACTCCTACTGTCACCATGGGGGATTGACTCCAGTTCTGCTATTCCTGAAGGGGAGGGCTAGCTATTGTGATATCTGTCTACTTAGGAAGAGCAGCATCTTCCAATCGAGTCAACTGGCTGTATAAAAACCTGCAAAGCTTTCCCATATTCTTTTGATCGTTTTGGACAAAGTAGCTCTTGCTATTTATATTGAGTTTACTTTTAGATTTTTAAAATGTTTTTCCCATATATTCAATATTAAAGGCACTGGAACAATTGTCAGATGGAAAATGGAGGTTTAAACATCCATTTCCCCCAAAATAGGAAGATTTTTTGGTAGTCTGGAAAGCAGAATTATCTTTCTTTTTGTAGGATTACCTTTCCAGAGAGGAGCGGCAGTTCATTAAATTGTCTATTGCAACTTTCAGCTTGCAATCTGTTATAACTTGATAGGCACATTACACCTTTCTTTTTAAGTGTCTTCTCCCCAAAATGTTAAACATCACTTAAAGTTTTTATTTGGTACCAGAGAGATAGTTAAGAATACACTTCATTATAGCCCTATTGTTTGTATATTGCTTTTAGCTGAGTAGACATTGAAGGGTCAGGATGAAAAGCTTTCAAAAAGAGGACCTAAACATAAACTGGACTCTTAACTGGACTTAAAAGAGGAAATAAGCTTTATGCTTGGCAACAGGGCAAACAAATTTGGTTCTTGATATGTTGTTACAAACTCCTCATTTTCGCCTCACATTGATCACTGTAGGGTCTGGTTGTGGGTAATTTGTTATAAGTAAAGTAACACTTTACTGCAACACCTAATGAACTTACTGTATTTCATTTTCTTTCTTTCACATGGTGTCCGACACAAAGATTTGACCTCTAGCTCTGAGGTGGCACTACCTGATTTAGTCTCAGCAAAGCAGGAGTGGTAGGCATTTCATTTCACATATCCTAAGTATAGATGTGTGCAGAATAAGAGCTTCAGTTCATGTGTCCTTCTTCTAAGAGGTATTTTGTCTCATGCAATGATATACTTTGTCTATAGCAAATAGTTTTAGGGCAGGAGGTTTAAACATCCAGGATGTTTGTCCTAAGATAACAAGTGCTCCTGTTGGAGCATTCCAGTAGTTTAAAAAAATGGATTTTAGATACTTGCTTTTTGATTCTTACTGTACTCTACCTCTGAGCATTTTGAAGACATGTATCCTGTAGGTCTTTAGAGCAGTAAGTCTAGTGCAGACCAGGATGCTGTTGGGTAGATATTATCGGAGTCAGACATTTGTGAGATTTTATTTATGATGATTCAGTGGGGTTAGGATATGTGGGGTATGTGGGATGGGTGAAGAAAGTTAGTGAATCTAAATAAAACACACGCTTAACTAGAGAGAGCATATTTAATCACAAGTAAAGTTGTTTCAGGTTTTATTTGCCCACCGTGTGCCTAAACACTGCTCCAGGAACTGAACATGGGTTGTTTGATGACTTCTCCCATTGTGATGGTTAAAAACCTTGTTTAAAATGATTCATTATTTCTTGTCGCTTGATTTAAAGGTTGACTTTTGCTTCAAAATTAGTCCCACATGTTTTGAAACTGGAGTCTGAAAGCTGGTTGAAAGCCCATGTAAATTTGGTACCATGTTGCTCCCCTTTGACATGGAGGAGCCACAGAGTGCAGTAAACAGGGCTAAAATGTGGCTCTGTGTGACATGAGTCACTGTACTGTATTTCTAAGTTACAAGACTTGATAAAAAACAATGTGACCTATATTGAGTGTGCCTAATCTAAGTTTGTTTCCCAAAACGGGTTTTTAAACTTACAACTTCACTGTTCATAAATAACGCACACATACTTAATATAAGCAGAGGCAAATGGATGATACACATCATATATTATATTATACCCAAATCTTTTACCACTGCTATTAATGTTGCTTAATAAGTATTTATGAGACAGTCTAATAATGGGAAACATTTTTCATTAGTCTAATTGTTTGGTTTTTAAACACTTGACATTCTGATCCCTAATGTTATAGCTTCTCCTTTTCTAGTGTTACTATATGTTACCTACCTAAATGGAGTTGTATCTGTTAAGTTTAGGATAAGCTTATGTTCAACAATTAGATGTTTCTCTTGTCATATATTGATTTTCATCTGATGTGATAGAAAAACTGGAAATATTATGTATTAGCCTTTAATTACTAACACTTCTTAGGTTATTGGGAAACAATTTCTCAGTTTAGATTACTGTTCTTTGAAAAATAAGAAGAAAATACTTGCATGTGTTGTTTTCTTTGTATTCTTTTAAATACATCAACATTTGTGGAAAAGCATCATATTGAAAATATGGGCTAGTTACATTAAAAATGTGTGGTTAAAAATATAAAAAGACTTCATTATCCAGCCTGTTTGATAGCAAAGTTCTCTGAAACTCATTTGAAAACATTGACAATACTTTTGGTATGGTGGTCTCTGTGAACCATGTGAATCTGCTGGTCATGACTTGCCACTGGGCCATCTCTGCGTAGCAAAAAACCAGCCCCTTGGGTGCCCTGGGACTGGGGAAGCTCTGGTGCAGCTTTCACACTGTAGGTGGGAAGCAGTGAAAAGAAAGCAGACTGTGTTTTTAAAAAAAACACATTCAAAGATTCTCAAGTGGACCCCAAAACTAAGGAGAAAGGGATGCCCACCACTGGCATCAAACTCCTCCCAGCAGAGAAGTCAGGATGCTGTGATACTCTCTTACCCTTTTCTGGAGGAGGAAGCCTGGTGCCATGGACCTTAGGACTCAAAGGGACACTGGGAGGATGAACCAGAGAAACACCAGAGGAAAGAGATAGATTCTAAGTTTGTGTATATCAGTCTCAACTATGATTAAGCGTTATAAGTGTATTATTGCAACTAGGCTAATAATTAGTGGCTGTTACATTTTGATTAGATTGTTAAGACTTTGAATGCACTAATAGTAAATTGTTAGCTGAACATACAATGTATGAGGTATGTCCCCTTTTGCCCACGACAAAATTCTGAGCACATGAAGATCCCTGTAAATTACTGGAGGACAGGCAAGCATGCATTATGTTGTGAGGTTTCTCTATAAAAGGGTCTTGTTAGCTCTTTAGAGAGAAGCTCAGGGACTTGTTCTCTTGGTCCCTCTTTGTTCTAATGTTTTTGGTTTGCATTCATTCAGGAAAAAAGTAATCCCTCAGAAAACAGTACTATACAGGGGGTTGAATGTTCATATGACAGAATTTGATAATTTTCTCCTCATTTGTACAAAATCTGAGCAGGGAAGTTGTCCTGTTTCTGATTCTAGAAAAAGCAAAATAGAGACATGTATTCTTGTCTTTGAGAAGCAGATACAGCAAGTGGGGAATGCCTCTGGGACAGGGGCTAGAGAAACATCATTCCATGGAGCAGGACTATTACTATTCATACATACTTGTCAATATTATTATAGACAACAAAGGTATGATAAATATGATATCAATGAATAGTGTTGTAAAGGTAAACCTGCAGCTCATTCGTCATATAATCATGTTCCAAGTGCTAATTAATACTCTTGCCTTCAGTCAGTGAATCTTCAATGTTTCTTTTATTTTCTATATGCATCACTTTATACCTTAGTCCATGTCTTATCAGACAGTTGTCTGTAATTTGGGGCCACCTGTGATTTGCAGAACATATTTGAGGAAAAAAGTCCAGCTACACAGTGAAGTCAAAGAAACTGAATTTTTCTTAAGTGGGAGAAAAGAAGTCAAATAAAGAAACCAGTTCCCTCTGTAATTCTTTAAGCATGAAATTTACCCTGACTTGATGTTGTAAGTGGAATTTAAGTGCTGTCTTGGCCTTGTACTGATATTCTCGGGAGAAGGGTTTCTTTCTCTATGAGAGAAAGCAGAAGAAACTGAAACAATATCTTAGCATTATTGTAAATGCCCAGAGAATGCCATGTCTTCGCAAAACAGGAAGGTCACGGTGAAGATGCCCCCTGCTGTCATCTTTGACAACTATTGTAATGTAGCTCTGTTGGTAAACAATGTAATAGTTTATCAGAGGGAAAACTTGAAAGAAGAATTGGAATAAAGTATCAGCTAGTTGGGAATGGGGTGACCAAGATATTTGCTAGGAAACATGTCATTGTAATTGGCTGTGAAATCAGTGTAGAACCTGGCTGAACTGTTTCCAGGAGTAAGAAGAGTAGACTGCTTGGCTGAACTGTGCTCTGAACAAATCTAACCACAGAGGTCTCTCTATGTTAAAGACCAAAAAGAATAGTAAGGTGAACAAATGATTCACCCAAATATCATTATCTCAAATAGCTTTTCAAGTATCTGAGTTTCTCTGAGGTGAAAGCATAAAAACAATGTGAATGTCAAAAACAATGAACAGAATAATGTAACTTCAAAGTGACATAGGAAAACAAAGACAAATATACACCAAAGCAGGAGTATTAATAACATGCTAGGAGGAAATCTATTCTTAGCTCTCATTTGAAAAAGAAACAGAAAAAGTTCCAGTTCCAGCACTGAAAATAAGATGAGAAATGTGAAATCTGCAGAAAGAAGCTATAAACCCAAGTGCTGGCTTTAAATTTTAGTAATGGGCTGAAGAACTCAAAACAATGAAGTACAGTGTGCTTTGTAGCTGCTTGTTTTCACTATGTTGTATAGGTAGAAGTCTCTGATTTCTCCACACTTAATTTTCAAAGACCCCAGAGCCCCATGTTTAATTTAGCAGACTTACAGCTTTTGAATAATATCTCATATAAAATATCTCCATGGGGCTTGGCAGGAGAGGCAGAAAAATGTTCAAAAACAGACGTTATTCTTTAGAAATCAATAGTTTTACTTCACCAGCTAATTACTTAGCCCAAGATAATCTGTTTCCTTAACATGGAGGAAATGAGAATCACAAAGATATTTTTTGTTGATCTATATTTAATCTAATGAGTCAATGGGCACCCTGAGGGTCTTCATAAGTAGATGCAGATAAATAAATCAGGGGTTGATCCAAAGTCTATTGAAATTAATAGAAGGACTCTTGTTTAGTTCAGCTGCATTTGGACTGGTTTCTAAACCTCCTTCAGGAACGAGCGTTTTATTGTTGCATAATACTTCACATAGAGTGTCTATCTACTTTTGTGTAACCAATATTTTAGTGGATGTCTGTGTTTGATACATGTGTATGTATAAAACTATTTTTGATCTGTTAGTTGGTATTTCAGAAGTTGGCAGTAATGGATCTCATTTTGAGCTGTTAAAAGCAGTGAAAACTTTGAACTGATTTAATGGAACTCTCTGAGTCTGATCTTTTTATTGAGTCAAGTTGTCAGTGATGTGGAAATATTTAGTGTGTAAGACAAAATTCTTGTAAGCATTGTCCTGACTTGCAATTTAGGTTCTGGTTATATTCAGTTAATGCAGTGGTAGGAGAAAGCATAAGATAAGTGGTTTAATTTGCCTTAACTTTTCTCCCCAAACCTCTTTTCTGCCATAAACTTCTTGCATGTAATTTCATGAACAAAATCATGAGAGAATGGACTTCATTGTTACATCAGATATACTGTGTTTGAGCCTGATTTATTTTAAGCCACCTGGAAAGAGCTGTATGGATGATTGCACAACAACTATGTTAATAGTAAAGTTAAGCGATTCTAGTAAAAACACAGGACCAATGATTGGATGAATTTCCCTTCTGTTTTTGAAAAGATTCCAGGGATAATGCATATTCTTAAAATACATTTACCCACTATACACATTCATTAAATGTATTTACATTTATTTTCCATCCTTACTGAGTGGACTAAATTGGACACTATTTTAATTCTTCAGGATGTTTAATGTAATTGCACTAGGGATGATTTTTTCTCTTCTTAATTTTTATTTATTCATATTTTTGAAAAGCTTAATTGGAATTAGTATTAATGACCATCTTTTTGATTTTTTTTTTGATGGTGAGGTGAAGTTTTTATTCTAAAGCGAAGTATTATTCTAAAGAAAAACAGAAGTGTGGAAAAAATGGGTATTTTTGTTTAAAAATTAAAATTTATTTTTGCTTTTAAATATAAAGAAACCATTTGCACAGGTATCTCAAGCATTGAGTAATGGAACATAGGAGGGTTCTGCTTTGGGATTAATATTTTTGGCTTTGAGAGGCATGATGCAACCACCCTCTTTATTGTCTATTAATCCCATAAAGAACTGGCAAACTTTCTTAAAGCGATAATGCAAAGATGTCTGGCATGATTGTGTTTCAAATTAGGTGATGCCTAGGAATGAGGTAATTTCTCAAGCACTGGAATTCCAAACAGTCCCAGAGCATGTGGGAAGAGTTTCTCCTAATGAGGCAACATTTCCAGCACTTGTCTGTGTTCAGGAAGTCTATCTAGTACACACGCCAGAGTCCAAAGGCTGCTAATACAACTGTTTATTATAGCATCTGGCTTTAAGAACAAGTAAAGATTGTGTTTTAAATATTGTCCCAGACTGATTATGTCATATGCATATGAGTATACATCTGTACTCTCAGCCTAACTAAAAGCATCTGGGGCACCTGCCAGCGCTAAATTGTTTGTCCAGTATTCACATATCTGCCAAAGCGACATAGCTAGCTACAGATCTAGGCAGATACTACCATGATACCCTTTCATTTGTGAAGCTCCTCTAGTCTTCTGAGGTGGTGCAGCTGTAGTTGATGTCAGACTTTGATGCTGCCTATGTGAAATTTTCCTTAAATATTTTCAAGAAGTTTGATGTGCTTTCAGCTGTAGGGAGCTTTCCTTTTTTCCTCTTCTGAATTATGGTTAAGTGAAATGCTTTGAAAATGTCTTCAGCAAACTGATAAATAGGCAAAACAATATTAAAAACTTAGCCTATTTCCTGAGCACATATAAAGACATCAAGCTGAATTCCCACTGCCTCTGTCCTTTGAAGATTCATGTTATGAAGCTAATTGTAGAAATCACCCGTAAACTCACATAAGTAGTGTAAATTAAATTTGCTGCATCTTACTGTCCCACAGTTTTTTGCTTATGTTCCATCATCTTTAATCAACACAACTGGGCAGGTTTAAACATCATCTGTCATGATTCCTGGACAGACATTCAGAGCCCAAAGAACACAATGTTGCTTGATTGGCAGGCAATGCCCTCTGTGTCCTGGCAGATCCTTTACTGCTTGGTGCTTCCTTTGCAATCAGGAGACCGAACCATGGCTCTTTTGACTCCCAAAGCAACAAAAGAGCATACATACATATACAAAAAATAGGAATTCCACCTACTTTTCAGTAACTGGCAGGTCAAACACAGTTGCTGCAGGTAATTTTTTCCTTCAGAAAAACGAGTGGTGTGTAGGATCTTGTGAGTAGAACTTAGACAGAAATCCTGCTCAGTGCTGGTGGAAGGCACAGTGTAATTCTGTAGAGTGGAGGTAGTTTCAATTGCTTTTCTGAGCATGAGGCAAAACCTTCTCTTATTTTTGCAAAGAATAAGAATACCCTCTGAAAACAAAAGAAAGTCTTGGATTACAGAGTTTTATATATATACAGAGGCAATTTTTATCTCAGTCATGCACTGAGCCAGCCATCTACTTGGCGTATATTAGAGCAATCTTATGCTTGCTCTAACTTATGCAAGTTGTTAAATACTCCTTGGAGATAAGTCATTGGGATTTTCTGGATTGGAGGAAACCTTGGCCATTTTTTCTTTTCCTTTGACTATATACTACTCCTCCCTGTAACACTGATGAGCCTCCTGTGCCTGGTTATGTTGATTTTAAGGTCTTTTATGTCAGCGGTACAAAGTTGTCATAGTGCAACCCCAAATCTGGGCTATTTCACAGTGATAATTGACATAACACCTGTTTGTTCTCACTAGAGTCAACAGTTGCGTAAGGCTCCAATTAGTTCAGAATTTGGCCCCAAGTTTTTGGGAAAACAGTGAATATTTGCATATAAACTGTTGTGCATTTGTTCATGGGCTGCGTACCTGAAGTATGTTGAAATGTACTTTTCTTGTAAATCATAGTGGAAAGTTTCAATGGTTCCCTGTTTGACCATTGCGTGCTGGTGAGACCTGTGAGTGACAGTGGGAAAGGCCAGCAGAGAGAACTATGATGAGGGTTTTTTGCAGAATGGATGATGCATCCACTTTGGCTCAGCACTGTTTGAGGGATCATGATTAAAAGCTTGGGGGAGTTTGTTACTGTTTTAAAGTTGCCAGTTCTGTGGGTTTCCTGTGGAATTGGACTAGTTTTCAGCAACAGCTGTGGTTAATTTTCAGGAGCCAGGGATAGACATTTTGGGGGCTTTTTTAATGCTAAGGGAGATTTTTGGCTGTCTGGTTGATGCAGTGGTTTCCATTGTAAATCTTGATTATGTCTCCAGGAGCTAATTAGAGGTTGTGAGCCAGGACTGTGCATCAGTGAGCCAGTGCTTGACTCCTCTTCATTGCCTGTCATGGGCACTGGAAGCTCTTAGAGGACAGTATTTCAAAGTGTCAATGATAAGCGTAGATGATTGTCTGAAGCAGTGAGGTATTTTATAAAGTCCTCTAGTCAATTAGGAGTACGGCCCCACTGAAACTAAGCGGGACTTTAATTTTTAGCTTGCTTGCAAGTATTACTAGCAAAGGAGGGTTGACTTTAGAACCTGGGGTTCTAAAAGCATGAAAACACTCATGGCTAAGGGTAAGAGGCCTCACCACTAACAGAAGAAGACAGACTACTATAATAAATAGTTTACATCAGGTACTTTTGACAGTCCCTGCGATCTTGTTCAGAATTACCAGTCATCTGGGCATGATTATGAGAACTAATATGATACAACCATACATGTATGGGAATTTTTTTGTCATTCTAACAAAGCTTTCCTGCTCGGCTGAGCAGCTGGTCTCTGTTGATTTTAGACCGTAACAAACACAGAGAAGCAGTGCCCAACTGAACCTAACGGTATAGTCTGCTGTGAATCTTTCCACTGACTGATGAGGGGAAAGAATGTCAAGACCACATTGTGGGGAAGAAGTTAGTGGATGGTGGCCGCCTTTGTGAGGATTATGGGGGGGGGGGGAACTATAGGTGAATGCAGGAGGGTTTAGATATTGATGCAAATGCAGAGGAAGTAAATTATAAGACTAGACTGGTTCTTTGCTGTACTGATACAGGCAACGGACTCTTTCTATGACAGAGGGAAAAGAATATGGCAGGACTGGATAAAGGGAGCAGGTCTGTAAATGCTGTTCTCTCCTTCAGGGTGCTTATTAGAATGAGAATAGTGTTTCTAGATGTAGGCTGAGTGAGAAGACAAGAGAAGGTGGAACGACACGCAACATTTCCTAAATGTGACTGTTCAGTAGCAGCAACAACAGCTGTATATACCTGTCTCCAAATTTATCCAGTACAGACAATTAGTTTTGGGGACAGAGATATCTGGACACAATTGGGCCATTGGGCCTTATAGACTGACTCTCCCCTCCTTCAAATTCAAACAGAGAAAAAAACGGAAGAATAATTAAAATGCACACACATTCTGGGAAATATGAAAACTTTTCGGTATGCTTTCATTTGAGGCTTAAAAAGAGCAGTCTTTGTTTTCAGCAGTGCTCCTGTTCCCATTGTGTTGGATTTCACCTAACTATTCAGGCAATTGTGTTCTACATAGGAGTGCTCATAGAAAACCTATTTTAAAAGAGTATACTTGCAGTTAAAGAATACTAACGATCCATTAGTACTGGAATATTTTATATGGTGTAAACTGTATCAGTGACTGCAGCAAAGATAGAAAACTACAAACTAAGAGATGATGGAGTGTTCTATAAGAGGTGAGACATTGCCGGTTTGGACTAAGATGAAATTGCTCAAGTCCCTTGATTCAAGTTAGTGCTCTTGCAACATGATTTAATAAAGTAAAATAAGTCTGTCTAAAACTTGATAGAAATAATAATGATTTGGTGCAAAATGACTTTCCAAAGTACAATGGAAATAAATGTAAATTGAATTAAGAAGGAAAGAAAAAAAAAAAAAGGTTTCCCCAATGGAGATAAATTGTGCAATTCTGGGGGTTATTTTCACATAATTTTGGCTGTTAAATTCCATTTTTTTTGGCAGCTCTGTCTGGTCCCTTCTGTAAAATCTGCTAAAAAGAAGTTCCTGTGTAGCGTGTATGTTAGAATTCTAGTGAGGCATCTTGAGGCAGTTTGGCTGCCTTGTGACAATATTTCAGACTAGTCCCTTATGAATTCCAGAGTGTTACATAAATATCTGGATCACAAATAAAGATGTGAAGAGACTTGGGAGAATTGCAGAAATAAATCAGTGAACATTTTGAGACATTTCCATCCATGACATCTCTGACTGAATACCTAGCAGAAGCAAAGATCCTCCTTTTCTTTCCACATCTAGTTTAAATTTGCTTGTACATCCTAAGAAATAAGAGGAAAATATTTTGGTATTTCTGATATAAGCCAACCTTTCCTTGATTCCTTAGGATGTGACCTGGGAAAAAACTTTTCAAATTTATATTCTCTTTAATTTATAGTCTTGCATAGTGCCTGAAGCCTCGTTGTTAGAGAAAACTAGAGGCAAGACTTTACTCACAGCAGAGAAGCTTCTCTCTTGCCCTCCCTGAGTTTCTCTGGATGTGAGATTTTTGAGAGCACTGGTTCTGAAGGAAAGCTTTCTAGAAAAGGATTTGAATTTTATTTTTAGTCTGAAATGTCAGATGGAGCCTTGCTGGCAAGAAGCTCTCCAGCTGAGGACCTGCTGTCAGTTCTCTGTTCTGTATGTTGCAAAGTCAAAACCTGGGCTGGGCTGACTATAGACCCCAGTAAGTATGTGCATGGGGAGTGGGGGGTGTCATCCAAAGACTTGAGACAATTCTGTCATTGTCCAACTTACTACTAGTCTGGGGTTTTATTTGTTCAGTTTTTTTTCTCCTCAAAGTTTTTTATTTCCAAATAGGGAATATTATCCTCCTCATCCAGCTGTAGTGATACTAGAAGGAGGTGGTATCAACAGTTTGTTGGGATGGTTTTCATAGAATAGGAAGTTGATGTGCTTATAATGGCCTTAAAGTGAATTGGCAACTGGCAAAGATGGTTTGGGGTGCTTTTCATGCACTGTATAACTCATCTGTTCCTCCAACAACCTTGTCACTGCATCTCCTCTTGCATGTAATCTTAGAGTGTGATGAGTTACATGAGACACAGATTTGCTGTGCCTCATCATACGGAATTAGTGTAGATTAGATAAATCAAAATAGCCCCAAGCACAGATGCACCTATGTTTCAAATTAAAGCTCAGCTATTCCTTCTACACCCACTTCATCCCAGTACATTTCATTTATGGTACAGGCCTGTTGACAGCTGTAAAACAGCTTCAGAGGAGGAAGATGACTGACCAGAACACCACAGTGATGCAAAGCTCTGATTTTCATTGCAAATTATTTGTGTTGCCTCTAAGCTCCTTAAAAATATGAAAGTGATACAAAATCAACCCTTAGGCAAGACTGGCAAGGAATGAATGCTACCTGAGGAAGGATTTACTTCCACCAAAAGACCTTGTGGATTTTAATAGTATAGTTAGGGGTAGCTTGCTATGTGTCCTGCTTAAATCCTGCTCATTTGGGGAGTGAGGATTTGCTCAGGGGCAAGGAGATCCCTTCCATATATATACGCGCGCGCGCGTGTGTGTGTGTGTAGGCATCCTCTGTATAGTTGGATTCATGGTTTTGCAGGCCAGTTTCCTGGTTCCTAATCCCTGAACAGTACTGACTGAGCTACTGCATTTTTCCTATTGCTCTCCAAATGATTTACTCAGGGGAGGAGTATATAGACCCCATACAGTGATGAGTGGGGACAGGGTAGATGGAAAGATGTAATTCAGTGGGAGGCTGCCCAGTTTCTTTCACATACCACCAAATAACCAAAAGCTTCTTTCCTACTGCCAAGCACTTCCCTCTCACCCGTGCTTACTTTCCTACATGTGTATTTTGTTTCAGTCTGTTGGCATTATTAGCAAAGAGTCATTTAGTTCCTGCATATTGGTCTGAATCCACATTAAATATATAAAAGATATGTTCAGTTAAATTCAAGCAGCACTGTGCCTAGTGAAAATGAATAGAGTGAATCATCCTCTGAAAGATTTGAAGACACAGTGCAGGAATCCTTTTACATGATTATTTTAACATATGTATGAAAGGAAGGAAAAATAACATTACGCTCGAGCCATATACCAGGAATTTATGTTAAATCGATAATGTGTTTACATTTAAATTTCTTACAGAAGAGACTGAATTGGCTTATGGCTTTAAGATGTTCAAAAAGATAATTGTTAATTAGTGTAATGGGGATGAGGGGGTGGATTTTTTGTCAAAGTGGGATCACTTCCATTTTACAGCATTCTTCAATAAACGTTATTCCTGAGTCGGCTATATGGATGGCCTGGTTTCCTCATCAGGGAAAAAAAACACCCAAGATGTAGTATCTTTATATGCATATGTATAAGTGTGTGTGTGTATATATACATCACTCTTGTGCCAGTTTATTTTGCTACAATTTATAATATTAATGTTCGTTAAAATGATTTGGTGTTCATAGCTCCTTAGAAGTTTCTATCAGGTAAACACAAACAGGAGACATAAATTATTTTTATGGAATGGAAAATGACTCAGAGTTAAGAGATACAGTGTTGTTGTTACTGCAGGTGTGATTTGTACCTGGAGTTATTTTAAATGCAAATTGAAAGAAGTGAAAGTTGTCTGGTTTCAAAAGTGCTGGTCACCTACTTGTTAGCATTAGGTCAGTTCCAAGGTTGTCTGAATTGTTTGTTTAGAAAGTTGTTGTAGTTTCAGTTCCTCATTGTGAATTATGTGAACACAGATTCCTGCTGAGACTACAGCATCACTATCTTCAGCCTGTAAATAAGTTCAAAACCTCGATGAATTGATTTTTGTGTATGCTGCCATGTCCCTTGTTCATGTATGCTGTGCTGACTTCAAAATAGTTTTGGTAGTTGTGTGTGAATGCTAGTCATTACTGCCTGAGTCTCTTTTAAAGAGTGCAGTGTGGCTATAAAATGCCACTAATTCAGCTTGAGCATCTCCCCAAGAGTTGGTGAAAAGCTCAGAAATCCATTTTCATTAATGAAGTATGACTCATTATAATTAATTATGATACAGGTCCTAGCTGTGGAAGAATTTTTAAATTTCTGCCACAAATGATATTTGCTGTTACTTCTTTCTCCATGAAGTCTAACGCCTGTGATGAGAACCTAGAACACATATTTACAGAATGACAACTGTAAAATTCCATCATCTTTTATCTAAATTGACTTGTTTGACTGAACAAGAACATTGTCTTTCTTGTAGTTGCTTTCTTAGTCCTAGCTGCAGGCTTAGCAGTTTAGAAATATGCCCTATACCTTTCCATCAACTGTTGAAACCATGCTAATAAGCAGATGTTTTTTTTTCTGTAATTCAGACTTGCCAGTTTCTCATATACTAATGACCATCTTACATAACAGAAGTGTTGATCCTTTACGTTTTTTCTCTTAGTTTTCCTGCTTTTTATTTGTATCTTATAGTATATTTGCGAATTTACCACTGGGGAAGGTACCCTGGATCATTTATTGAGTGATTATTTTATTTTGCATTTCTGTCTATTGCTGGCATTAAAATGTTGCCAATTTTTGTTTATTTTTTTAAGGGTTCAGAGAGGAAATGTCTGGGAGACCTAGCTGCAGTACTTTAAAATAGGACTGTCACCAGCTGACTGCCACACTTTCCTGCTGAAGGGTACCCACGTGCGTAGAGCCAGGACAGTCAGCTGCCTCATCTTACAGCCAGGTGAGACCTAATGTGAAACTAATGTGCAATATCAGCTGCATCAGCACTTATAAGCCAATATTTTGGCTGTGAACTAATGTAACTGAGGAATGGGCTCCCTTCTGCTCTAACTCCTCTGAAGGAGGGCTGCCTGCCAAATGGGTGGGCCAGGAACCTGGAGCTGGTAACATCCTGAACCACCACAAAAAGATTTGTCAGATAATGTCTTTTGGGACTCTGAATTTTCGCTTTCGACCAAAATCAGAGCAGGCTGTTGCTGAATGACTTTGATGTTGCAAAACTGTGCAAAAACAGAATCGGAAGAGTAAACAGAAGGACACTGTTTTGCTTTGGTAAACTGAATGAAAATGTTGGACAGATTTTTAAACTGCATATACCCACTACTCCTCTACTTTAACAGGCAAAGATTTATTTAGCTGTAAATTTGATCCTAAGAGTGTGAAGGAACTGATTTTTTGTATTTTGTGAGGATCATAAGTCCTTTCTGAGTTCATGATTAAATTAGGCCAGTGTCTGCATTTTATTTTGAATGAATTATATCTTTTCATCACTTAGATCTACTCAATTATTTGTTTGGTAATAAATTCTTCAATTTCAGGAATACTTCATGAGGTTAATTCATACACTTCTGTTTGGTAATCAGTTATCCCTGACTGATGTGGATCATCAGCTTTCAAAATTACTGTAGTTAGAATGAAAAAATACATATGAATTTATTAATGCAATGACCTTTTTGTTTTCCAGCATTTTCTCTGTGTCTAAGCTACCTCATTTTATCTTCTTATTTCTGACAACTCTACTTCTCTCTGTGATCAGAGACTAAAAATAAAAATGCCTTATTGGTATATTCCCATCACTTCCTCATAAGAAAGCAGTAGAACATGTAATTCATTTAGAAAAGGGAAAAAGTTGTGCAGATCTTGAAACACTACCCCCACCCCCCACGCTGGGAAAATTTTCACTGACATGATTATGAATATAAAAGCAGAGATGTTAATCCTGGGTAAGGCAAATGGTTTGCCAGACTCTGTTATCAATGACAAAACACTCAGAGGAGGCAGTAAAAGTGAAGAGGGAGTAGGGGAATTTGAGGTGTGATGATGCTGGGGAATATGGGTCTGGCCTAACAAAGGGAGAGGGAGGTAGCGTGAAATGATGCTGCTCCTGCTGTGCTGAAAGAGGGAGCTGGAGTCTTTGACATAGTTCCCCTGGAAAGAGTTAAATCTATTCTGCAGGATCTTCCCTTTTTAAAGATAGACCTCCATTGTACGGTAGGTGATGTGTCCTTAAAATTTCCATCCTGCTGCAGTGACATCAGAGGCCTTCTGAGTAGCAGCTGTATTGAATGCAACCTGAGGAATAGAAAAATAGAGAAGGCAAAAAAGAAAGAAGTTGTTGAAAAAAGACTTGATGTAGTATTATGTACAAAGTCTTTATTATATTTATACCAGGATATGTTTTATTAGCTCAAAAAACTCAGTCACATGGATAATTCAAGCAATTAAACTGACTAGGTTCAGTGTATTTGTTAGCATTGTAATAGTGCAAAACTTATTTCCACAGGTGTTTCAAAAGACCCACAGAGGTTGCATGACTGAAACATTAACATATTATTCTAATAACATGATGCTGCTCTGTCTGACCCAAGAGCTTTTAACTTTAATAATTTCCAGGTTATTCAATAGCCAAAATGTGTTTCCGTTCATACTTTCACACTGGTGCATTTTCTTTAATATAAAGTAGTGATATAATGAATAAATTATATCCAGATGAAAGCCTGTCATTTGATACTTCATCCCAGAATCCTGATGGTGAATGGCAAAGTAAACATTTCCCAACAATGTGCTGTTGATATGAGGGACAGGGACCTAGACAAAGGGCTGAAGGGACGCTTGCTATAAGGAGGAATGAAAAGGTGTTGTTGGACAAGCAAATACATTGGTACTGACATGGCAGCCAGAGATCAACCTGGTATCTTTTGGGCGGGGACTGATGAGAGGTTGCTTACAGATTTGTAGTTTAGATTATCTCTCAAAAAAGAGGAGTACTTGATAAGGAGCATTAGCATGAAATGGAGCATTAGCATGACTCTATCTCACTGAGTATCTAGAGGATTTATTCAAGCTGGTGATATGTCACACACCTGTAGTGTCCATCTGAGTTAAAGAGGAGAGACAGGAATTGTTTTTTTGTTTTGTTTTGTTTTTTTTGCTGGGCCTCCCCTGGCTGCACCCGCAGCTTCCACCCTCCAGAAAACAGGATGGGAATGTTCAACAAATACAGTGGGAGTTCCTGAAGCCATATATCTGGCCTGCATACTGCATTTGATCCAGATACATCTGTAACACTTATTGTAACTGATGAATCCCTACTGCCAAGATAATTTCAGCCAGTGTGATGAGGACTGATGAAGGAGGTGTGAGTTGGGAAATCTTACTTGAGTTGGAAATCTTGCAAAGCTCTAACGACTCTGAGATTGGGGTGCCTCACTACTTTCACACCTGGTGCCAGATATTTGGTTTTGCATTTGCCAGTGAGCTAGCAGCAACCAAGTTTTTTTTTATTTTTCTTTTCTTTGCAAAGACCACCCATAACTTCTGCTAAGGGAGAAAAAGATTTTGCTAGTAATAGAGTTTTGTCAGCATTATATTTCCCATATATTTTCAAAAGCCAACCTGCTTGTCTCTTTCTTAGTATTGTGTAATGTACTAAAAACTGCTTGGGTGCTACTAACTACGTTCTTTCTGAGCAGTCCGTAATCCCCTGCTATTCTGTCCCAAAAGACTGGTAGAAGTCTATGCGTCTAGACTTCTGGCAGCAGGTAGAACTCACTGCTGTGTTCTTAAATGTCATGGGTATGCATAAATTTGCAGATCTTATATCTGTGGGCATGAAAAGACTTGTTAGATTTTCAGTTATCCAGAACAGATAGCTTCATGTGCAGATGCTTATAAGTCACATAAATGCAAAATTTAGGAATTGCAACTCAGACTGCCAAATTTTGACCTCATACTATATGCCTAGAAAACTATAAAGCAACAAATAAACTTTAAATCTTTTCAAATCTATTTGACAGAAGTCTTCTCAAAATCTCCTGTTCATGCTGGTAATAAGATACTGCAACCTGTTAGATATTTGTCTGAGAGGCTAATCAGTAATAGCTTATTTTTTACTTTATTTTTAACTTTTTTAGAGGCATGGAGAGCAAGTGACAGGAGTTAGCACTTGGGAAATTCCACACGATCACTCTCCCCCAATCTAGAAAATACTTGTGTTTGACCCTGATTTGGGAAGTCAGACTCTGAATCTGAAAGTAGTTTTAAAAAAATGTATTTGAACATGAGTCAGTGAAAATAATGTATTAGAACAGCAGTTTAATGTCAAACTTCAGTATTGCATTGCTCTATTGATAGTTTTTAGTTTTAGACTGAAACCAAACAAATTTCATCTCTGAAAATACATTTGAGATAAAGTTTCTATAAGCTATATGCAAAACAAAATACTTCAGGGATGTGACTTAAAGAATTCTAGGAGCTAGGCTGATATACCCAAAATATTTCCCCCACTTATTGAAAGAATAGCACTTGTGAAAACTTTGCTTTTATTTCCTTACGAATGTCAACAAAACCACTGTTTTAAACAATTCTAGTACTTGAACTACCATTTGTATAGAGATAAAAATGGGGAAAAAAACCCAAATATTGTAAAATGATCCCTGTCAATAATGAAATATAGAATTAAGAATGTTTTCTAATTACAGGACACAGATCTGTTCGTATTATAATAGCATAATATTTAGCATAAAGTACTGTGTTATTAGAAATATATGGATATTGAGGATGCTCATTCTGGATTCAGCTCTTAGTGGAGTTGTTTCAGCTTTTGTCCGAGATGAGTCCTTAGTTCAGAATTTAAACAGATCAGGCATTCTCTCTGAAATAGCAGACCGTGATATAAGTGAACTTTATTGCCTAAGTTCTATGCAAATAAAATATACTTTTGCTCTCATAGATTAATTGGCATCACTTCCTTTCAGAGGAAGGATGCTCAAATATTCTGTAATTACCTAATATCTCATCTGATAGGCTTTAAGTTTAAAAAGCTATTTAAATAAAATCTTTTTTTTTTCCGGAAGATAAAAGGAAATGGTTGTCTTACAGTTTTTTCAAGATGAAAATCAATCACACTTCAAATGGTCCATGAATGAAAAATGTAATGTTTACGTGTTTTGTGTGCTCAGCAGGTCCATTAACCTTAGATTTATGGGCTAATTCAGATTATCTTTATGGAATAAAGCCCAGGATGTCACAAAAGAGATGGATTATGGGGATAGTTCTGGTCCACAGGCAAAGTGCAGGTAGCTAAGGCACTTGATTAAATTGTTGGGAATGCTTGATCTAATTTAGAGGGTCACAGTGCCAAAGATGGGAAGACTATTGTAGAACATTGCCGTGAGAGTCTTAGTAACTATAAAAATGCTTTTTTCTGAGACAGTATTATTCTTACCTTATTAAAGGAAACGGAGGCAGTGATTCTTCCAGCTGCACCAAGGAGGCAGATTGTGTACCTGTCCTGTCATTTTTAAATTAACAGTGACCTTTTAAATGTAGTTGAAATTCAATAGCAGAGACCTTAAAAGTGAGAGAATTTGTCTTTATTGCTTGTGAAAGAAAGACATTGCATTAACATAAATAAAGAATGTTGCACCATCAGCTGAGGGTATTGAACAAACACATCATGGACTGTGCAGCCACAAAAGTCTTTTCATCAGCAGAGAATGCGTGTGAGAAAAATCCAGAGGAAAAGATGGAGATGTACACTATACTGGGAAGTTGTTAAAGCAGGTACAGTTTTAAATGAGCTGAAGAAGTATCATTCATATCTATAGCAGCGCTACTATTTAAAAGCTAAATTGTAGTAAATTTCAAGTTTAGAGAAATGTAATTTGGCTTGAATCAACACATTTATGATCTGTCTGGTTCTTCACTGAATGGAGAATTGAAAGATCAATGTGACACATGCAAACTGAAAGCATATGGTGCAAACTGAAACTGGTCACCTGGCACCTGACCAAGGAAAACCGATCATCTGGCCAGCCAGCCAGGTCATGGGGATTTCGTAGCAGGAAGGCAGTTGGTTTACTTTGAGCCATTCCTCTGAACAGAGTTTCATTGGAAGGTTACTGGTGCTGTGCATAAATGGTATTTAGCAAATGAAATATTCTGTTGTATCCATTCTCTTATTTCCTTATTTTGGTAGAAGCAGATGGATTTAATTTTCCTGCGCTTTCTATTTGTTGAGAATGATTGCTCCTAATTTACTAGGGAGGAAGTGAAAAGACAATGAACAAAACCATGCAAGCTTCTGTAACTGCCTGGACAATGAAAAGTAAGAGCTATTACTCAACATGCTGAATATAAAACCTAGTTCAAGCTTTATTGGCCAATTCTATCAGGAGATGCTCAGCTAATATACTGTACAGGCAAAAAAAAGTATAATAAGCACTTCTACTTTGGAAACAAGTCTGGACTATAGAGTCCTTTTATTGGTTTCTTACAGTTGTCTTGGATTTTAGTTGGGGTGGACATGGCTGAGTGTAAGTGTTGATCTATTGTTGAGGCTGAAGGAGGGTATAAGTCTGTCTTTCAGTCTTTCAGGAATAGAACTGTATGGGGAAAAAGATCAAGGTTCACTTGAAATTCTCTTCTCTTCTGTGTCAAGACACTATAAACACTCTTTACCAGATCACGCTGCTGAAGGAATAGGACACTGCCCTGTTGCTTTGGGTCATCTTTGCTACAGAATATATAAAACGTTTTTTGTTGGTGGTGCTGATATGCACATGAAAAGAATTATCCACACACGAGGGCAATAAATAAATAGACATATCACAGTATTTGCTTTTCACAGATGCCTGGGTCTTTTTGCATGAGAGAAAGGAGAAGATCTAAACCCCTCACAGTAGGGAGATAGATGTCAGCTTTACAGGCTCTGTGAGCCAACTCTGCCAACTGTTAGATCCATGTAAAACTGCTTGTGTTAACCTGATGTAACTGAGGTCTCATTTTGGCTCCTGGAGTGTTACTGTATATTCAAGATTCTGACCTCCCTTGAGATGTATAGCAGACTTTTTTTTTTAATGGACTATATGTGCCTATAATTAAGTAGGACAGTCCCCCCCCCCCCCCCAAGCATTAGTATGTTGTGATAGGTTTTTCTTTAGGTTAAGGCAAAGATTATTCTTTTTCCTGCATTTTCATTCCCACTGCTTTTATTTCTCCTCCCTGCCTGCCCCCAGTCTATCCTTGCTGTTCTACTGCCTTTCCCTCTGTACCTCTCCCTCTCTTTCTCTGTCTTCAGAGCCCTTTCTTAAATCTAATTACATGTTGGCTGGACTATGGTGTTTGCATGATATGAAGACAGTTTAGGCCATTTCCATACTTTGTGACTCTCAATGACTTCTCATGGATGCTCTTCAAGGTGTTAAGAAAGCTCTCTTCTTGGTTGGATGACACCTTCTCATAGGTTCAATAGTCTGAACCTTTGATATTGGCCTGTATTATTTGCTGGGAAATGTCACCCACGTCTGGGGCTTCCTCAAATAGGCTGTGATTCCACATAAAAAATTAATTGAGAGTAGCATTGGTTTCAGAGTTCCTGCCTCTATTCACACATTTCTGTCTCCTGCTGGCAGTAGGTGCCCCCCTCAGTTGTGCCAAATTGACTTGAGTCTTCTAAAGTCAGTTTAAACCAATCTAAAATTGTTCTGCTGCCTGAAGGAGTAATTTCACTATCTCCATGGCCCTGCTGCCTCCCAGACCATGTGTCAGCACTAGTGACTGCACCATGAGTCACTAGGTGACTGAAAACTGCTGCTTGTTGCCCGTTAGGTTTTTCTGCAGAGTTACTGTTGCTAGTGAAAATGCAAGGGTACTAGTGAGCATGTAGGAATATGGTAGGAGTAGCAGGGGTAGGAGTAGCAGGGGTAGACTACCCACTGGGAAAGCAGCACTGTCTCATTTTGGCTTAAGCTAATTATGAATCCACACCCATAGCCCTCATCTTTGAATTAATCTGGTTTAAAGGACAGAAAAAGCTTTTTGTGAAGAATGAAGACAAAAGCAGATTACCTGGCAATTTAGCTGGTCATAAACTTATTTGAATTGCCACAACTATGGAAGCAGTAATCTCTCTGAGTGTCTTGGCATATCTGAAAGTGGAAGTGTCTTAAAATGGCTTTGCCACAGGAAGAATTTGTAATGCAGAACCACATCCTTAGGTGTTTGTGCCACTTCAAAAGCAATAACATTTCTCTGTAAGAAGAATTTCCCATTCTTTCCCTTTCGTTTGTCTATATGGATATTTGTGTTAGGATCTAAAAACATACTGACCCAAACTGAAGCTTCAAAATCCTTTTCTTGGACACTTAAAAACATGCCCGACTTTCAGAAGTGCTGAGCATGCCACAACTCCTGTTTAAACTCAGATAAAGCAGTGTCTGGCTGTAGTGCCTGATGGGCTACATAGAAAAAAAGGATGGAGAGAGTTCTGGGCTATTTAAAATTCTGTCTGCTTGGATAAATGAGAATATTGCTGGATATGCCAAGACCTGTTAATTTATAACTACTCTTTAAATCTTTTAAAGCAATAGGAATAACAGAAAGAGGTAGGTTCCTCTATTAGCTACTCATTAATTTTTCACTCTGGCTGGCTATTAACCCCCCACCAGCCACTTCATTCAGTGCAAGAGCAATCTGAGTGCCACACTATCATCAGTTATCTGGGAAGATGACAATAACCACCATATGCATGTACTAATTGCCCTTCTCTCAAAGGGTTTATCTGTAATATGTAACATCAACCAGGAGACATTTGCATTAATAAATGAACTTTCATTTTTATCCTTGGTTTTGATTTTTTTCTAACCTCTCCATCTCCCCAAGAGACTTGTAAACTTTCAAAGACCGAAGGGGTTCTTTCTAGAAAACAAATTGAGGTAGAAAAGGTAAATGGAGTAAAACTAGGGGACTATCCTAAGAAACCTAACAGTAAGTGAAGCCTGATTTTTATTTTTTTTTTCTATCACACGTCAGTATAGTTTATACTTCATCATGATTCAAGTTTACACTCTTTCATCTCAAGAGAACAGAAGTGTTAGTAAATTAGGAGCTCATGGTCTATTCAGGCTTTGTATACAAGGCTCTGAAGAAAAAAGTAAACCCTTCTCTTTGTTACCGAGAGAACATGAGAACATTGTTCAGAGATGAATAAAGCTTTAAACCTATCTCTCTGTTCTGGGCTTTCACTGGAAACATTTGGTCTAAGTTAAATATAAGCAGCTCCTGATCATCATGTGTGTGACCATCTCTGTGTTGTGACTTAAGTGGCACCATGGAAGCCAGGGGTGTGGTTGTAAAGTGCGGCTCTATTGTGGCAGCCATGTGATGCCTGAAAGCCTGCGGGGTAGGAAGAACAGGATGAAATATTTTAGAATGGAGATGGACACAAAATCTTTAAATAGCTTTTGTTTTGGTTTTTCTTTTTGTGCAACTTTTAATGGCCTCATTCATTAAAATTCTAATCATGTTACAAACTTTTTGCATGCTGCCGTTTTTGTAATGCGTCAACCACAAAGATAAAAAGGTGGTTTTGGGGAGCAAAAGGAAAAAAAAGTGTCTTGAACTAGTAGTTCACACTGTTTAGTTAATTATAAGCCCCCCCCCTCGAGATAATGTTATTAAGATTACAACTTTGAGCATTTAGTTAGGAAACATCAAACTTGAGGTAGATGGCACAGTTTCAATTGGTCCTTTTCTGAGCAGGCATTATAGTGCTGTTTTTAATTACACTGTCACATATGTTGGTCATCCCATTGTTTAATTTCATGTCCCCATTCCAAAATGTGAGGACAAGAGAGAATTTCGAAGACAAATGCATAACACTAAGTTTTCATTCAAAACACAAGTTACATAAGCTTATATGTAAGTGAAATGGATATTCACAAGGCAACGTCTGAAGAAATGCTACAAGAAAGCTTTTCTGTGTTAGAAAGGCCTGTAATGGTTTACTATATGAGTAAAGTACAGCCAGAAAATATAGCTCAAATTCTTTTCCTAGCAAGCTGGAGATGCTGTCCTCCTTTCTTGCTAAATTCTACACTGAAGTTGTAAATGCCTTGTAAGTGAGGTTTGACTTCTACTCTTTGTCTCTCCGCTGTGAGAATCCAGCAGCTATCAGTGAAAATATTGGTAATATCCTAAATCCATGAAGTTAAAAAGCTGGAAACCATCAACATTAATGTTTTATCAGAAAACTCAGTGATATTTCTGAGAAATTCCTTGGTGATTGCTGATATGATTAAGTTCTGTAGAGAAAGGCAACTATCATGAGTAAAGAGCAGTCCTGTGAAAAGGTGTCAAAAAAGTGCCTAATTTCAGTTTTAGGGGAGTAGCAAAAAATCATTCTCTATTTATTTTTAGTAAATCTAATGCAAAGAGAATGAAAAGTGCTGGAAAGACCTACACAGATGTTAATTTTTTTTTTCTCTTTTCTGTTTTCTTCCCAGTGCCCTCTTTCTTTGACCTTCCACCTTATAAAAAATACACAGCGTATGTATACTGTATATACATAAGCCTTCATGACATCAAAGAGTTTGGATCTTGTTGCTTGGGTAATCTATAAGATTATACCGACCATAACATAGCAGGCACATGCCAGACACTTGACCCCTGAAAGGCAGTCGTGGGCCATGCTGTATTTAAACACAGCTAGTAGTGTAGTTAGCAGCCAGCGTGTAGTTGAACAAATGTGCATTGTTGTTACAATTGAAACCACATGCTGAGTAATATAACATAGGTGCAACTTTCTTGAGAATGTGTGGACAGTTGGAAATGTGAATGTATTTTTTTATTTATATTATGTCTGTGTGTCTCAGGGCTCCCTTACTTTGTTTTCTTAGTGAAACTCAGACACATCAGACACATTGGATTGATGGAGCTGGGCACTGACAGACCGGGTCTGTTCCAGCTGCAATGACTGTGGAAGAATTGGATCTGGACCCCCTTAACCAGTCCTCCAAGAGTAAGATTTCAGTTACCATGACCAGTCGCCAAGGACTATTTTATTTTAACCCATGTCAAATCTGAGCTTACCTATGGGGCTAAACCACAGCCTGCTGAGCCAAGTGCATCTGATGAATACAAACTCTTTTTACTGGCTGTTTGTTACTTTTTGGAAAATTTAGGCACATACAGTGGTATGGAGCAATCTCCACCAAACTAAACTTTTCAAGCTTCATTGAATTTGAAATAATGCATGCTCCTTTCTCCAAACTTAGAGTCAGTGCATCAGTTCCTTGTTTATTAGCAAATGAAATAAACAGAAGTTAGATATATATTGGATTTTCTCTTCAGGATAAACAAGATGAAAAGGAGGATTTAATAGTTTACTTGACTGCCCTTTATTCTGTAAACCATAAGCACTTGTGAGAGCTCTCGCACATATTCCTTGCCGAGCACACACCAGCCCATAGACAGCTTATGACGTTCTCTTGGGATACTTCCAGTAGGTGATTTTTTTTTTTTTTTTTGAGTCCATAAAATTATCTTTTCAAATACCTTCATACCCCAGTGTTATGCAATAATAATTAAACCAGGCTGCTGCTGAATTCAGGTGCTATAGATTCAATTTTTCTGTCTGGAAAAACAACATTTTTTGTGATTTTTTGGTGGGTGATGTAAATCTGATAACAGTGAAAGTGATGGAGAACAGACTGAGTGAGAAGGTTCTCCTTAAAAAACTGTTGATGTGCACTATAAATAACACACAAGTCAAGCAGACAAGAAAGCTAGAAGGCAGCAGCACTTGCCCTAGTCATCTTGACATTACTTACACCTGTTGGAACTGGCCACAGTGTGGCCAAACACCAGGCTACGTGAATAGTCCCTGAGACATACAGTCTTCTCATGGGGGAACCACGCATGCTGTTGAAATACAGTCAGTTTTCTCTGGCTTTTGGCTTCATAAAATATTTTCTTTGTTATATGGCTGAGAGGCAAGCGCTGTACAGTGATTGGATACTGATCATTGATTCAAAGGAAGCAAGCAATCTACCCTTCTATCACGTAACACGTTGTTTTAAAAAAAACCAACCTCCTGATTAGCAATACTTTCTCTGTGTCTGACCCTCCACACCCTCTCACAGCTTGGCTAGCCCCTTTCCTCTGCAGCTCTCTGGGCCTGCTACCTTTGCACTAGCATAGTCTGCTCTTTTTCATCTGTCAAATCCAGCAGAAGAGTAAAGGGAGCTTTATAGGTGTAGTGATGTGTCAATGTGTTGAAAAGTCTTGACATTTTGAATATTCTACTTGAACCATTAACCTGCTCCTCTCTGAGCAGGAGATGGTCAGTCTTTTGAAAGACTGTGGTGGTGATTATTAATCACGGCAGGAGCACGGGGAAGCTGCAAAAACCTTAGAGTACAGAAAGAGTTACTATACTCAGTTTTCTGAGCATGGATTTACAGAAGTGGTTTTGTTTTCAAATTGTGATTTTTTGATGCTACTGCTATCTGTACATGAGAATGAAACAATTTTAGAACATTAAGAGTGTTTATTTTTCTCTTGCTCAAGCCCCAGTCCAAGCTCACGGGCAAACCATTTAAGCTTGAAAATTGAGAATAAGCATTACTTTTTTTATTAGTAAGTCAATGTTTAGAACAAAGAACGTAGCACGCCATTCTTCTGTTCTACAAAGACAAATCTGTCCTGCTCTACAAGAGGACAAGTATATAAATACCACCTTGTTTCTGCACATGTCAGTGTGTACTTGTACCACGTAATTAGCAATAGTGGACTTTGTTCATTGATGATCTTAAATCTCTTGTGTACGAGTCATACTTGGCTTTTTACTCTCCTAATTTTGGCTTTTATGAGTTTTTACGTGCCATTATGTTTGCCACTACAGAATGACAAACGTTCACATAGAAAAGAGGAGAAAAGCTCAAGTGCCTTCATGGGAATTCACTAAATAAACAACTGATCAAGTGCTTAATGATGGCTTACATATTGCTTCACCTCTGGTAACATGGGAGTCCACACCCATGGCCTGGAGAAGAGGCCAAGCCAAGTGGAGGAGAGGCCAAGCTATCATACTTCTTACTTGCCAAGATGAGGAGTGGAAAGAATGAAGGTTTTAGGCTGGTTGCAGTTCTTTTCACTTTTTCCCTTTGTGCTTGTCTTTGCTTCTGGTTCCAGATGCAGTTGACAGAGAGATGAGCTCTTCTCAAAGTACATACTTGAGTTTTCCAGACTTGGCTGGTTAGCTGCTGGACTGAATTCCTGGGGCTAGGCAGGTCTCAGTGATTGGCTAGTGGGTGGGAAGACGGTTCTGTGGAGGCAGCAATTATTTCTCAAGTGCTGACAATGTACTTGGCTGGGTACAAGGCACGGATAGGAAGGCTGTACCTGTTCTGGAGAGTTGCAGTTTAGCTTACAGACTGAAATAGAAAGACTAGGTGCAGAAGGAGCTACTATGAATACTTCTCATACTTTAATTTAGTGCTTTTCAGAAAGAGTTAAGGTTTGTATGAAGAGAGAACAGGTCTCTATTTGCCAGGGCTGTGTCTGTTACCTAGACAGGACCACAGAGCAAACAGGAAGAGAGAAATGGGAGAAAGAAACTCAGAGGGAACTGGAGTGACTGGCATTATTAGAGAGAATGGGAAAAGATTAAGATATTATAAAAGCTAAGTCTAATATGAACTGACTTGTATACAACATGGAAGGTAAAAAGAAAAATTTGCATTTGATGGCCAAGGGTAAACTCACGCACATTCGGAAGAAGATGCAATGATACAGCCTACGAGCAAAGAAGCTAGTTGACAGCGGAGCAGTTTGAAATGAAGAGAGGGCAGTTATGAAGCACTTAAGTAGCCAAAGGAAAGCAAGATTATTGGGGAAAGGAAGATATCATGGGTAAATGATTTGGGTACTAAAAGAGCAAAGGATATCTTTCAGAAAGTCATGACAAAATGAACTGAAATCCTGAGAAGGCATAGAGAGTGAGAAGACTTTGACATGAGTTAGAAATAGCAGGAGGAGAACAATGATCAGAATACTTATCTATTTTTTAATCATGTGAGAATTAATTTTTACAAGACCAAACCACCCCTTTTCCTTTTTTCTCCCATCTTTAGTCCCTCCTCCCTCCCATATGCACTAAATGACTGCAGTGGAACTGTGCTGTAGGTATGGTATATTCCGATTAAACAGTCTGTAATGTACATTGAGATATAGTGCACCAAAAATTATATGTAGAATGCCAATTACATAAAATAAATCTCTGCATTCTTGCTGCACCATGGTGAGGTAGCTTAGTTACAAACTTGACCACCCATGAATGCTAAGCACACAGCAGGGGGACTTTTGGACTCACAACTCAACTATTATCTTAGTAGTAGGGTATGAATCTCTTTGAATGTGAAAGCCTGGTTTTGTTTAAATGAAGAACATAAGAAAAGGCTGCCTTTCCTTCATTTTTTTTCTTGAGCAGATGAAAGGTGGATAGAAGTGGCTGTAAATTTTAGGAAGGAAAGAAGTGGAAAAGGGCTAAAGCTTACTGAGGAGGAATTGAGTTTTTTTCCAGCCATGCTCCTGAACTATCTGAATGTAAGACTCTCCTGTACAAAACTGTCACTACTTGGTCTATATAAATTCACTGTCAGAACAATGGGTACTTTTTGGAAAGGAAACTAGACTGTATTATATCATTCAGCAGCTAATAGAAGAAAGAGAATAGCCACTTCTTTCCAACTTTCATGCTCTAAGATGTATGCAGGAGGTGGCAGGAGTATAGGTGAGTGTTCAGTTCTTACTACAGTTGGCTCTTGTGGTGATTTATCCAGATTGCAGATTAACTTTGTAAGAGATTCAGAGACATAAAAGCATGGGGCTGGCAAGTTAGCTTAAGCAGAGTGACATCTGGCTATGACTGTAGGGGTCACCTGGAAGCAATTTAGTTGCTTTCATGCAGCACAGGGTCAGGAGACCTGCGCTGAGTACCACCAATATGGCTGTTGCAATAGCATATTATCATTGCTAGAAAAACTGAGGAATGTAATTCAGAGACCTTATCTGGGTCCAGCTAAACCAGCTGAGCTAAGAAGCACTTGCTGGTTCACACTGACTCTTGCTGATTCCGTGGGTGTCACTATGTGTGTCTAATTTCTAGAGATTGCTGGCAGCACAGCAGGAAGGGACACAGCCGCTCCGGTCCAGGCCGCAATCGAGCAAACAAGCCCTCTGCCTACTGGAAGTACTGGCAGTTTCCCTGGCAGAATTCCCTGTCTCTTCCTCCCCGCTCCAGGTGTTTAGCTGCTTACTGGCTCTCCTTTTGCGCTGGCCACGCAGAACCCAGACTATCTCTCTCAAAGCACTCAAGGTGACGAGAGTTATCTTTTTAATGAGGTTTTCATATTTTTCCAAGCTATCTTAGTCCCCCATTACTTGGTTTCCGTTTGTGTTACTGATTTTGACTTTTTTCTATCAGTTTTCTTTTCTTTCCTTTTTATGGAAATTTCACGCTTTCTTCACGTATCCCTGCTGGCCCTTTATGGCTTCCTAGTAGAGAACTGTTCTTTGCATCAGTACATGGGTTTCCACTTTCCCCAGCACCTTGATAGTCCATGTTCCTTGCTGTTCATGTCCTCTATGCCCAGAGCAGCTGATTCCCTCCACATTGTGATCTCCCATGCTACATTAACTGTGCTGATTGAACACATGAGAGTTTGCCAACTTGTGGCACAAGGCCTTTACATTCTTCCTGTACTCAGACTTGTACTTTGAGAGACTACTTTGGACGTTATCAATTTGCTAGGGAGGGCTTAAGGGATGGGGACAGTACTGGGGAATCATTATGCTTCTCCCTCTCTATCTGCTCATGCTGAAGTTTCTCCTTCCCTCCTCCGGAAAGGGGTCATCTCCACACGTAAATCAACTGCTTTCTTAGGATTTGTGATACCCTTCCCAAATTACTTTTATGCAAACAATAATTGCATGATCTCCCACAGCCTAAGACTTCAATTCTTTTCTTGGCACAGGTATTCCATAATACTTCTATAAAACTCATACCATTCTGCTTTTTGAAGCTCTGGAGTTTCTAGCTGTTCATCTCTGCAGTAATTCAAAATTTTCTTAGTAAAACATTTTTAGCCAGTCTGTAATTCGATGCACTAGTCTGGGTCTATATTGTTGAAAATGAACAGGGCTTCTTCCACCAGCTAGAAGAATAAAACAGACACCTAATAGGCTTCTGCTACTTTGTGGATGCTGCACAATCTTTCAAAAGCTTTAGGACAATTTTTGATACAGGATCCCTCTTTGTGGTGTGAACACAGGCTGTACGGGTTGGAAAACTGCTCCTACTCTGCTGGTTATGTCCTTTCCTCCAAGTCTCTTCACTTTCATGTTCTTTCAACTGTCAGTTCCATTCACCTTCTGTACTCTGCTTCTTGTGATGCCTGTTTGACTTTATCATCTGCCTTTTACCTGCCTCCAGTTTTCATGTTTCTGGCCTTTAATTTCAATTTTGCCTGTTGTAATGCAGAAAGTGTAGTTTTATTTCTTCTCACTATTTCAGTTTGAGGCTGACTTCTGGAACTGCCTGTCTCCAAAAAGCTGCCTTCTGAATACGCAACACCTCAGTTCTCTGGGGTCTTTCATGGCACCATCTAAGACTATGACTAAGCAGAGGGTTTTTTACATTCTGCTGCAGCACATTGCACAACTCTCTCCCCTACTCACCACATTGTTTCAAATTTTAATCACTGTTACATGTCCCCTGAGGCCCCTGGAATACAGGCTCATTGTCTTGCCACATGCCTGAGGGCTTTCCTGGCCACCAGTGGTCATCCAGAGACATGTTTTCCTTGTAAGTTCCTTTGCCAGCTCTCAAGTGCAGCCTGCTGCATACAGAAACACAGAGCCATGTGCATGTATGGATAGCTGGTCACCTTGCAAACCTGTAAGACACAGTCTTTTAGGATGGTCATTGGAAAGGAATGGAACGTCTTAGGGTTCAACCAATTTCCTTGATATAACTCCTAACTTCTAGCCACGTTAAGCTAAAAGTAACTAATTATTTATTTACAAAATCCTAAACAGATGGCACATATGCAAACTTGTAGATACAGATGAACAGAAGTGAAAGAAAAAAATGCACATTCCCTAAGGAGCACTTAATCCAGATCTGATGGTTTATTTTACTCTATATGACTAAACTGACAAGTTGGCAAGTGCTTGGCAGCATTTATAGCCAAGGTCTCTGGTTCTTACTAAGTCTTTATGTCTTCAGGTTACATTCAGTGAATAGTCTGAAGCTGGATTCCTTCACTCTCTTTGGTCCCTATGTACCTTTCGAGTCATTCAGATTGAAAGATTCCCCCCACCCTGCTAATATATCATTTATTAATTCAAGCAAGAAGGGATTTTGCCGTTCCTCCAACCAAACTATTGCTTGCTGCTTTGCACTTTCAAAGTGTTGATTTCTCTTGTGCATCACTTCAACATTTCTTACTTGCCTATACAGATCCTTTCCATGCTAACATTGTTAACTCTTTATGAGCATAACCCCCCTTCACCCTAGAGCTTGGAATATCCAAATCCCAGAGTGACACTTCTTCAGTTAGCTTGCTGATGGCATTTTATACAATTCCATAATTGGAATTGATTTATGCAGCTTATTACTGGCTCTTTGTTGAGATGAAGCTTGAAGGTAACCAATAACTTTGAGGTGTTAATAGGTGTGAGGACCCTTGGCTCCCTAGCTCCTCTGAATTTAGGCTTTTGAGAAATACCCTAATGAATTCCTATCCCTTTTTTTCCTCTTAGCATGCAATCCCTCCTTCTGTCCACTAATGCTCTTTCCTTTCCTGCCCTCACTTCTTTATTCTCTTTCTTCTTCTTCCCTATTTCCTGTCTCACATCTTCTTTTTCCTAATCTATCCCCCTCAGGGCTCTGATTCATGATCCCTGTCAGATCTAGTTGCATCGGCTGAAGAGATGTGGGGGAGGCAGTCTCTTTAGCCACTGCAGTTAACTCCAACAGGGATCATGAATCAGCTGCTGTAGTTCAGTCTGACATAGTAATGTAAACTGGAGTTGATGGCAACTGCATTAATATGACAGACTGAACTGCCTCAGCTGAGGGGTAGATGTACCACCTGTTCTGCCACCGCTGTGGTAGGGGTGGTAACCTCTGGCAGAGCAAAGGAGTAGCTAGCAGTGCATCACCCTTCATGGCCTCTGGGAATCGCTAACAGCTTGAGAGGCAGGGTCCTTAAACTTTCCATTCTTTCCAGTCCTCAGAAATTCTTCTACAGCTTCTTCAAATTTATCACTCCTTACAAAATCTCATAGTCCAAGACCACTAACTTAAAATGCCCACTCTCATCTCAACCCACCATATCTGAATGACAGAAAAATAAACTGGCACAAGTCTCTGCCTTGTGCCTCCAGGGGTGGAAAAGAAAAATGAGCAAATTCTCTATCTGTACCCAGTTAAGGACCATTGTTTTACTCCTCTCGTCCCTACATGCCAAAGGAACCACAGTTGTCAGGGATATTCTCTCCCTGTCAATGGAGGCATGACATCCATGATTTGTGTCTCATTCTGGCCAGCTGCTTATATGAAGAAGCTTTGCGGCAGTGCTGCTCTCCCCTCACATTAAGTCCCTAATTCATTTCAAAGGAGGAGTGGAATGAATAGTTGGTTCTAAGCATCCAAACAGAATGGGGTCAAGTTCTGCTCTTTCCTTCCATCTTCTCCAGAGCCTGAGTGCTCCATGGGAAACATACTGAAACTTTCATTCTGCACTCCCTCTTTAGCCCAGCTAAACTTAGTTCTGACAACAGTGATGATGCATCAAATATCTTCCGTTGCTTGCATTGCCCCTTTTTATTGCTCTCATCTGGGTTCAAATGAAAGATTTTTCACTTCAAATATTCTTACAGTATCTATAAGCCACCTTTTCATGTCAGTGGGATAAAGACTCGCTGGGAACTAAGTAAGAACAAGCAAATCTATCTAAATGACTGACCTTTGAAGCAGGAATGAAAGCACTAGAAATCAATGAAGAAAAGTTAAAACTTGCAGTTTTATTACTATGAAAAGTTCATGGAGTTTCAAAAGTGTTCTGAAAAGTATCAGCTAAAGCTTTAAAGTCAATAAGGGCAAAATGCTTCATCTATGTCTGCACTCAGTGGTGTCAGCAGGCAATAGCAGAAGGATGCACAGTATCTATGCTAAAGCAGCAGGGGCTCTGCGTAGGAAATTCCTAAAATTAAGATATCAGGCTAGATTTCACAGTATCTATATTCAGGAAAGTCACTTGGGTTTGCCTCCAGGCATGATCTGGCATTCAGTTTTTCAATTCAAGATGCTGGCTGCAGCATGTTGTGACTCTTCTAGCCTACATGACAAGGTCTCTTTCCCATGGAAAATACAGCAAGAGGAGAGAGATGGGGAAAGGTGTCAGGTCCCAGAGGTCCCTTCCCTTTCCCCTTCCTCCCCGGGGTTTAGCTCCCTACACTCAAGGTCGGCTCTCTGGTAAGAGCTGTGGAGCAGAGCTGGAAGAAGGCTCAGCAGCAGCTCCCACCTCCTGTGCTGGGAAGCTGCTTTTAAGCAGAGCCTCTTGCACTTGGCCCCTCCCGAGCTGCACGGCAGCTGTGCTGCGGCACTGTATGGGACCGGCCCCGAACCTCTGGGATCCTGACCCACGGACACGACTTTCTGGCTTGACCTTGGACCGGTCCCATCCCTAGGGCGGGCCACCACTGGACTTGCGGCCGACCCCGGTAACTGTCGCGGAGCTGCCCTGCGCCTCCTGCGCGGTGCTGGGGGCCGGGCCCCTGCCGGGGAAGCGCTGCCCAGCTGCCGGCTCGCCTCACAGACGCGCTGCCGCGGGCCCTGGCCCCCGCTTCGAGCCGGGAGGAAACCCGCCGACGCGCTTCCGCGACACCCGCCCGGAGCCCGGCGGGCCGCGGCAGCGCCCGGGGCCAGGCGCCCGCCTCCGCGGCGCCATCACCGTGAGTGCCAGAGCGGCGATGGCCGCTGAGCTGCGCCGCCCCGGGCTCTCCCCCGGCCCCGCTCACGGCGCGCCAGGAGCGCGCCGCACTTGCGCAGCTAAATACACGGCCCGGCCCGGCCGCCTCGAAGCCTCGCGAGGAGGGACGTGGCGGGCGGAGCGGAGCGGAGCCCCACCCCGGAGCGCGTGCGTCGGCGAAGGCGCGCACGAGCTGGGCCGGGCGGGCTCGGGGTCTGCCGGCAAGGTCCCCGTCTGGCCGCGGGAGCCGGGTGACCGTTACTCGCGCGGGGCGAGCGGCGGGAGCGGCGCGCGGGAACTGGTGACCGTTACCCGCGTGGCAGGCGGGCTCGCAGTCAGGTGGGAAGGGCCCCGGCGGGTGGAGGGGCGCCTGGCGCCGGAGGGCCTGGGCGCGTTGCCCGTTCGCGTTTAAGGCGGCTCTGTGAAGCCGAGCGGCCGTTGTTCGGGGTCGTGGTCTGGCGAGAAGAGTCCCGGCAGGCGGAGGGGGCGCCTCGCCCCGGGGCGGCCGGCCGCAGCTTCCCCTCGCTGCCTGCCGGCCTGCCTGGGCCCTGGGGGGCCGCGGCAGGGGGCTGGGCGGTTGACGGGGCGGGGCTGGGGCCGGGGCGCTGCTCGGGTCCTGCTCGCCCTCGCTGCTTGTGGGTTGTGCAGCAGTTTCAGGCTGTGCAGTTCAGCTTCTGGGAAACCGAGGAACAACTTCTGCAATCTGCAGGTCCAGGCTACTTCTGGGAAAGACTGACTCCTGGGGTTCAACTAGTGCTAGGGAGAGAGCTATACAGCTGCCTGGCCCAGCTGCCCTGGCTGGAGTAAATACCCCTGACATAGCAGAGGCCTCCCTCAGACCGAACTCCAGAGGGAGGATGTGCCATTCCAGGTCTGGGCTGTAGGGAGTGCCTGGAGCCTCTCCCTGGGGCTGGGGCAGGTGTGTGCTGGTTGAGGTGCTGTGATGTCCCATTAAGGAGCTGTGGGAGGAGGTGAGAAAACTTTGCAGGATCAGGGAATGCAAAAAAGGGGGTGGGAGAGTCTTCACAGAGTACCTTCAGAGAAGAAAACCTGAACCCTCAGCTGCCTAAGAGGAGGGGTAGGGGCAGCTAGAGATTGTGGTCTGTTGTGGGGCAAATGGAGACTTGTGTGATGGGGGGGTTGGAAGCTTGTGACTTAGGTGACAGAAGGTGGCTGCCTCTTCAGCTGCAGATCTAACTGCAGAATAGTTTCAGTGCCCTGGTAGCAGGCAAGGGAGGAAGCCATGTTAGACTGCGTCTAAGAATACTGGGTCCAGTTGTGGGCAATACATGAAAGCCATTAATAAACTGGAATGAGTTGAGCAGAGGGCCACCAATATTGTCAGGGGGCTGCAGCACTTGCCCTGTGAGGAAAGGCTGAAAAACTGGGCTTTTTCAGACTGAAGAAGAGAAGGCCTTGGGGGGACCTTCTAGTGCCTACAAGGAGGTTATTGAGGAAATGGGGTTAGTCTGTTCAGTGGGGAATGGTGGGAGGATGAGGGACAATAGGCATGAATTGGAAGAAGAGGTGTTCCGACTGGGTATAAGGAACAATTTTTTCATCCTGAAAACAGTCAGACAGTGGAATAGGTTGCCCAGAAAGACTTGCAGTCTCCATTCTCGGAGGTTTCCAAGACTTGTCTGGATAAAGGTGTGAGTAACCTGGTCTGACTTCTTGGCTGACCATGCTTTGAGTAGGAGGTTGGACTAGAGACCTCTTGAGGTTCCTTCTAACCTGAATTTTCCTAGTATTCTTGGGTCTTCTATTGTTCTAGTGGGCTGTTGCCTTATTACTTACCATATTGAGTGAAAAGGGAATGACAAATTGAAGAAAGAATAGTTTACTTTGAAGAAAGGAAGTGACAAGAAGGGGAAATTAAATATCTGCCTTGATTTAGTTTGCTCTCTAATGGAATCTGAGACTTTTGTTTTGAACCTTTGTGATTGTATTTTATTAGAGAATGGGGAAAAGAGTAAAAAGAAATTCGAAGAATTTGATGATGTTCTTCAGCACATGTTAAAAGTTTTTTATATGTTGCTTTTCCTAGATCTTTTGTACGAATCAACTGATGTTATTCAAACAGAGTATAGTTCTTCTATGAATTAAAGCATTTGTGAATTAAACCAAAAGTAAATAGCATCTTAGGGGGATGTTTTTTTTTTCTTTGTTATGCCTCACAGCAGATGCAGAAATATTTAGGATATGGTTAGAGCTCAGCATGCTTAATTTTTCTGTAGTTGTTTTGGTTTTTAAAATTCTCCCCTTACTCTCAGCAGTTGTTATTTCTGCTACTATAGCAGAAAAATGAGATGATTCAGCTCCTCTTTTATTTAGTCAGACACATCTGGGAATTTAATTTTCTGGAGAAGAAGAAAGAGAAAGTATCAAGAATAAAGTACAGATGACAGAGGTCTGTGCGGCTAAACTTTCAGTTTGGTTTAAATAACATAGCAAGGAATAGGAAGGAATGTAACCTTTTAAGCTTTTCTTTGTTTACAGATATGAAGACAGAGAACAGTAAATAAGTCCAAATTATAGTATGCCTTTTAAAAAATTGCATGATGTATCACCACCATATGGAAGTTGGTGTGCCCTTTCCCATAGGGATATGTCACTAAGAAGGGATTTATAGGCTGCTCGCTCATAATACAGTAATACTTATGATGGGTTGCCAGCTTTGCCCGTAACTGTTTCTAAAATTCTCTTTGGAACTGCACCCACGGCCAGCCAAGGACAGTGCCAGTCATACTCTTTGACAGTAATTTAGCATCTCAGTCCTTAAGAGCATGCCCAGTTTGCTGAGCACAGAACTCCATTTAGCACAGGAATAATTCATATGCTACAAGAAGCATTCCAGTGAACCACCCTGTTGCGCATTTGCTTTAATGGCTGTTTCCGGGATTTGCGAACTTTAAACAGTTCCCTGGAGATGCATGTGTTGCATTCCATTGGCCTTGTAACCCCCCGGAAGAAAACAAGGTGAGGGGGAACTGGATGAGGACCTTGGCCATCTGCAGATGGCCTGTAATCTAACTGCAGGTGCCTGAAATGTATTTTTGTAGGGAGAATATGCTTATTAGGTCTGCTGCAGCATTTGATTTAAGGTTCAAAGTGTCAGCGCCCAATGGCAGTGAGATAACGTATTTAGTGTCGCTACATTTTTGGAAACAACTTGGCTCATTTGCCAAGAAAGTTGTTATGAGTTGAAGAGCCAAGAGCAAATCTCTTCCCTTTCATGAAACAACATCCAAATGAGTAAGGTATTTTTACTTGTGTGTTAATTGTTAAGTCATGTCTTGTATTACAGGAAATGATGTTTTTGCTATTGAGCTTTCAAATTACAATTTTACTTTGCTAGCAAAATTATCTCTGATAAAGAACATATGACAGTTTAAAGAAGAGCCAAGAACCAGTGTCTAAACTGCAACAGCTGAAACTTGAAACAAAAGTAAAGTTATAACAGTTTAAATAAATTGTTTGTATAATGCACATATAGTAAATCAGTTCTATAAAATAAATGATAATAAATACTGTCACGGTTTTCCTTGTGATTATAGGTTTTATATGAGCTAGTGATGTGGGATGTTTTCTTTCACTAGCTATTGTATTATGGAATCCAACTTTCTGTTTTAACATGCATCTTTCGTGTTGTTATCTTTAGATTTATTTACTTGGGGAAATTCAATCTTTTAGGCCTCATTCTGCAACACGCTTAGCTTTCTGCATGTAATCAGACTAGTTTCTACAAGATACACATTACGTGGAGCATGTGTGTGAGTGTTTACAACACCGAGGTTCAAGTTTGAGTTCTGTTAAAGGGTTTGACTCACAAAGGGACAAAAATGTAGGGCAACTGTATAATACAACTAAGTCTAAACTACAGGTTCTCCTTTTAGCCACTTCCTAAGTTTGTTAGTGCCTAATACCATCAACAAAACCTTGTTAGCTCCTGAGTTTTTATGGCTGTTATGGTTTTTATAGACTGTATAGATTGCTATATGAAAAATGTGATACAGTCATGGTTATTTATTAAGTAATTACTATATATTCATTTTTTTTAAGCTTAAAGTTAGAACAAGGCCAACTTTAGCAATGATAAAAGTGATGGTTAAATTACACACTTGACCAATTCCTCCTTTATCATATGAGTCTAGATCTGGAGTGAGTCTGTTCAGTTTATACTGGCATAAATGAATGCAGAATATACCTAGGTGAGGAAGCCAGGTTTGCAGGAGGGGGTAATAGTTTGGGGAGGGGGTTATTAGACCTACTAATACAACTGGACAAAGCAGACAAACTCATGAGGTCAGAATTTTTTCATCTGTCCCGAACACTTTTCTGCTTTCTGAGTTTGTCATATGATCTTGTAAAATACACATCTCTCTCTACAGAATATGATTCCTAGCTTTCTAATGAGAACCAATTTCAACCTTAAAATAATCAGGCTAAATTTACACTGGACTTCTACTATGATAGCGATGGTATCTGTGATGGTGAAAATGCTGTTTGAACTATGTTAAGGTCTTGTGTATGAGGGAGCAATTCCACTGAAGTGAATGGATTTCTACCCAACTACATTTGTCCTACTTTTTTGGCAGAACGTGAGCTCTACCTTTTTGGTTTGCGCTTCACATTTCTTCTTTGTGCTAAGAGCTGCTACTCTTGTTGTTTTCCTTAGGACACTTGTTCTACAGTGAAGCTTAGAATGGCAAATAATTTGCATTCTTGGCTTCCTAATTCTCTTGCTTGTTTTTGAAGCTTGGCCCTGATGCACTACCTAAGTTATAATAATACCTTTAGGTGCTGTAGAAATAGTTCATGGAAGTGGGAGAGGGAAGGATCTTCTGAACTTCTGCTTCAGAAGGAAAAAGGAGATAAAGATCATTTGATTAATGAATGGGAGAATGGCAGGGAAGAAGGACTTTAGCTCATGGCAAGAAAGAGCTATGGGTGGTCACTTATGGTAAGTGTGTATACAGAAAAAATGGAAAAAAACATGTACATAATATTTATTTTACATAGAGTAAGGCAAATTAATCAGCAACAATAAACTAGATGACTGCCATTTTGTATGTGTACATTTCAAATCTGTGACTCCTGATTAAATCCTTTTGGCTCTGTGGTGAAAACTTTGCACTGTGTTCTGTGGCATGAGAACAGAAGGGCATGTATAATGACAATGCAGTGCATTGATTTACGTGGTAGAAAATAAAGCTGTAGCTGTAAAGAGCATTTTCAAAGAGCAATGCAATAGGAGCTGAATAGTTTGTGAACTGTCTAGGAAAGGATGATTATGTAGCTGGAGCTGGATGTTGTTTGCTGAGCAAAACTTCTTGACCTAACTTCAGCTTTCAAGGAACTCAGCATATTCTGGTGATCCAGAGGGCTGACTAACCCTCAGAAATAATTCACGACTGAATTTCTGCCGTTGCTGTTAGAATAGCTACATTGCCAACAAAGACTAAAACACTGTTGTAAAATTTCCTCTAATTAGGAAAAGCCTGTGAAAACTTAAGTAACAGTACCTGCTCAAGGCCAGAGTTTTAATGATGATTATGGCATGTGAGCATTTATGGAGCCAGATTCATTTTATTTTTTTGTTCCTTATGGATGTGAATGCTAGCCTCCATACTGGAGACTGCTGGGCTGGTTATGCAGCCGTGTGGACTGAAAATGATGCAGGGTAAGTTAAGAACAGCTGGTGCAAATGACAGCAAACCTGTAGAGCTGATTTGGGGCTCAGGTTAAGCAATTTAGATAATTTTAATTTTGAGTCCAGTAACTAAAGAGTCTGAAGTCAATCACTTCAGCACCATTAAAACACTGATGTATTTTCTGTGTGCTGCTGAGAGAGGAGGAAGTTTTGTTGGGGATAGGAGAGGGAAATCCTCTGGATAAAGAAAGCATCCATTAAACTATGATTGAAAAGAAAAAAAAAGTTTGATCTGATCTTTGTTATACACAGTCCATAAATAATTTTAGCATTAGAACTTATTTCTTAGGCCCATTTTATGAAGGTATTCATTCATCCTCTAAAATAGGAAACATTTGTGTGCTGTATGATTCTAATAGAAATAGTAATTGCTGATGGCTGGCAGCCATTTTTCCCCTTGCCTATCTGTTTGTTTAACTAAGGAGAAGCTTTCTATGTAGCCTACAAACAGGTCGATTGGATGTCAGCTTCTGACAGAGAATACCCTTGACCTCTGTGCCTTGCTTCAGATGATCATGAAGAAAAGTTGGATCTTTTGTGTAATCTTGTAACTTTCGAATGCTAATGGCTGCCTTATCACAGGATAAGAAGGAGTAATAATACATAACGTAGATCTTGCATGTGACTTGCACATGCTCCAGCGTGACATCAGAACTGCCACTGGAGCCGTTCTGTTGAGCGCTCACTGGTGAGCCTAGAATGACGCCCCTCCTGGCCGGTACTGCAGCAGGAGTAACCCTCATGCATTCTGCGCCTTGCTGCGCTTCTCCTGCTGAGGTGGTGTGGAGAGAGGAGTGTTAAACAGTGCCTGGCAGGCATGCTCTTTCCTCACATGTAGTGCAGCAGGACATTAGTTCCACCCTTCAGCAGTGCTTGAAGGAAGCATATTCTCAGCCAGATTTTAAATTCAGTAAAGATGGAGTAGGGTGTTTTCTAGCTATTAGGTTGCATGAGCAATTACAACAGCAAACTCCATCAGTTTACAGAAAACAGAGAGAAACCATGCAGTACTCTCATCTTTGTACTAATGCTTCTGTTTGTTCTTTAGACCTTTTTGTTGATGATGATGATAATGTCTGTGAAAAAGAATCAATTACATGAAACTGTTGTTTTTTTTCTTTAAATAAACCATGAAAACAGGCTGGTGAAGGCTGGGACTCTGATGTAAATTCAATAATAGAAGTGCTTCTGAAGTGGCAAATATTCTCATATTTCACAAATGAAACTCTCATGCTTCAAATTCTCTTGAACTGTAATAGCTAGATCATTTTATTTTCCTCAGGTTTAGTAATGAATCAGACTGTGGTTTGGACAGGAACTCCAGGGTGATTCTGAGACATTTACTCTATGGTGTCTTAGTCTAGAAGCTCTGAAGACATCTGTAGGGATGAAGGGAGCCCCAGCCCTCAACCCTTTCTCATCTCCAGCTGTGACAGAGATTTGGAGTATTCTTCTATTGTAGGGTGGGAGTGTAGTAAGACAAAACTTGGAAATCACTTATGTTTATTTGGAATAAGCCTATTTGTTTTTGTTATCAGTTTGTTTAGTTTAACTGTATATTTCCAGTGCCTTTGGAGATTTCGTTCTCTGCAGTATATGGGAGTGGTTAGTCTCAAACTCAGTCTAGACAGCCAGGAGCATGTGAATAGACCTTGGACCACAGTTTAAGTCATCCATGCTAAAAGCAGAGAAATGTCTTACTAAGAAGGGAGTGCATGAGAAGGACAATGTGTTTCTTGCTTTGTGATGTTTTCCCCTCTACTTTTACAGTCTTTAGACTGAATACAGGTTGCATAATCGGAGCAGCTAAATCCAAGCTGATCAGATTATGAACTGTTTCTTGGAATGGTAGAAGGAATGCCCAGAGCTGGTTATGAAATGTTCATACAAAGTTTGAAAAGTCAGTAGCAAAAAATGCAGTGTTCAGTAGGATTCCAGGCTTCACTGTTTGTGAGGAGGGGAGGAGAGGATGCTGCAATGGTTGCCAAACCAACTTCTTGCTGTGTTCCCCAGGGACATCTTCAAGGTCACTCTAAGCAAATCTGCTGTAGGGTTTCACTGCTGCCCTTCTTCATACAGCATGCCCCACTAGCTCTTACTGCTTTCCTGCAACATGAATTTATCATTTGAGCCTATCCACCGCATACTTTTAAATTATTCTTCTGCCATATGTTTGGACTTTCTCATTTGGCTCTTAATCTGTTTCTCTTTGTTGCATTTGCTAGGCAGTGCTGAAGTAATGGCTTCCTTTTCTAACCTGTATTGGTGACATATACTTCTAAAAATAATTTTGTTCCTGTTTTATGTTCCTTACCTTTTGGGGTTTTATGCTGGGAAACATCACTTGGATGTTTCCTGGATCTAGCCTCATGGGATCTGTTTGGGGCAAAGGGTTCTTCCTGCTGCGTACTTAATTGTAATCAGTGTCTGAATATGCCCGGCCTTACACTGGAGCAGCTCTCTTCTCCTCGCAGCTTTACTTAGCAGAATATGATGCTGATGGTGTGAGGCCTAGTGCATAGTTTAAGTCTTTTAGTTTTGTTTCCAAAAGGCTTCAGACTATCCCTTCACATCAGACTTGAGTGAACAAGTTTTACAGCTTGGGAGAATTTCAGGTAAATGTGCATACTAGAGTGTATTTCATGTATTTTGCTTGTTCATAAACTTATGAACTTTTTCAGTATGTAGATAGCTGGGTTTTCTTCTGGAGCTTAAGCATCCTTGTGGCTCAAGAAAATACTACTCGGGCTTGTGAAAACAAACTGGCAGCTTACCAGCTAGGGGAATGTTCAAATGCGGGGAATAGCTACATGAATGAGTTATTACTTGCTTAGTTGGGGGACATAAGCTGTTCTGTACTCTGAACTGAGTAAGAGGTACTCCTACCTCTCTCTCTTTGGAAGGTTTGCTGCTTTAAGTGACTCTGCATGTACCATGGAATAAAAACGTGTATGATCGATTTCCATTGAGCAGCTGACACACACAAACTTGTATGTGTGTCTGTCTGTATCCCAAGTCTTTGAAAATCTAACCCTTTCTCAGTTGAATCAAGTTGCGTGAATTTTAAAAGCAGTCCTTAGAGTCACAATTAGAAACGAAGCAGACAGTTAAATGCCTCAGAATTAAAACCATAATCCAAGTTTTTAAGGGGAAATAAACTAGCTGCCAGTCAGTTTATAGACAAGTGCTTTTAACTGTTTGTCCCTGATTAGGACAGATGCAAACAATGTAAGTATAGATAGTAGCATGTACTAAATGTATAGCATTCAATGACATCACCAATAAGCAATATGATCTGTTAGTCATAGACTTAAGAGCTCTGTATCATTTATGCAAACATACATAATGTATCTAATATACAGGCAGTATGGTTTTCTTGTTTCGATTTTGAAGCTAATAAAATTACAGAATTTCCAAGGGCAATAAGCATCAAACTGCTTTAACTACTGTTGGAAATGTGAATGTTCTTTTAATTTGTGAAAAATACATTGCGTTATGGAGGTAAAATGTAATTATATAAAGATATTAAATATCTCTTCTTCCAAAATTCTGGAGATGTTGAGCAAACGGAGAAGCATAGCTTCTAAGAATGCAAATAATGCCTTTGACTTTGGTAAATTGTCTGCAAGTGTAAAGTTACTCACTTCCATTAGGATTTCTACAATTTTCAGTATGGCTCTTCAGTCTTATTGTACCTATTTTTCTTTAAATGACAGCTATTGCACCTCTCTATGAAGTTAGTTATGTTGCAAAACTGAATTAAGAATCCCCTTTTTGGCTGTATCATACTCCGATTGTGTCATCGCACAGCCTTTTTATCTTAAAGAAATTGCTTTGATTTAACAGAAGGCTGATCGTAGCTTCCAAAGCTTTGAATGATGCCTATAGTAGGTACATTTCAGTGGGGGAGGTCAGTGCTGATTCTGCTGATGGCTGATGTTTCTCCATTTTCAGTACAGCTTTTAAATACAAAGTAGTGGTGGATGATCATGAATCTCCAGAATAGTTGTATAACTTTGTGTTTTTATTTGTCATGCATGTGTGCACTTAAATCTGGCAGGGACCAGAAATGTAAGGTCAGAATGCTGTGAAGAAGACCTTGCAACTCAGCTTGCCTGTTCTGGCTTTGTTTGGGTCAGCATACTGTTTTCACACCCATGAAATCTCACTTCTCTCCTGCATCAAGCTCTGTGAGAGCCTTCCCTGATTTACAGGTCCCCTGCTTCCCCTTGGATTCTCTGTTTTGTGAATTTCTCACTTCCCAAATATGAATGTCTGATAGAGACAAAATAAACTCTTTCTCCAGAGCTTGAGGCGGTTTCCTTAGCATACCGACTTTTCATTAAAATTAGTCAGCAGTGCTCATGACTCTTTGTCTCTCTATCTTACTGTAAAGCTTCGCAATAGAGGTGATACAGCCAGCAGTTTTCATAACTTTTTCAGCCCCAGTTCATAGGTGCATGGCCTAATAGGCCAAAAGGTATTAATATTCTTCCATATATTTTTCCCCGACCTCCTTGTGCCTATTTAAAGTACTGAACAAATCAGTGCAAATGGTGGTGTTAATGAGATAACAACTGGAAGAGGGTCCTATCCAAACCTCAGGCTGGTCTCATGAGAGCGGTTTTGCATGCAGGAAGGGAGCAAGTAATTGTACCCAGACACTTACTGGTTGTGTTTTGGGTCACGACGCTGTAATTTTTTTCTGTTTCACTAGACAGATCTGAATTAGGAGAGTGTCACTTTCTTTCAATGTGACTTTTTTTTCCCCTCCATTATGTGTTATTGTTATGTGGGAGTATAGCATCTTTACATGTAAACTCTCTGTCCAGATAAATCTGTCAATCTTGAATAGTGTACAAAGAAAATAATATTCTGCAAAGCTGCTGAAAAGAGACCACAAAGTGTTGCTGTAGTGCTAAAATCACTGAGCAGTCAATAGATTAAGGTGATTTCTAAACTGACTGTTTTCTATTTTTCCTGGAGTCTGACAACAGAGCTGAGATATGCAGAGAGAACTCGTGTTTCCCCGCTGTTACTCTGCAAAATACCAGCTCAGATTCATTTTCTCAAATGATCATGGTACCCTTAGCTAAAGCATAGTTTTGTGAATGACAGGAATTTTTCAAAGTTCTTGCCTGCTTTTCCTTTCCACAGGGCATCTCTTTTTGCTTTGAAACTTCCCTGAAGCCAAGAGTCAGATAATGTCAGTTTTTTGTGATTTTTATGCCACAGCCTGGTCATGTTGGTCTTTATTTTCCTCTATAGAAGTATATGTGGTAAATCTATAATGAATTCAAAACATAAGTATTCTATCTCTATCCAGTCATCTTAGAGATATGTTTTTGAAAAATGCTGTGTTGTGTCATTTTTCAATCCAGCAATTACACAGCAGTGCCAGGTATGTTGGATTTCTTTAAATCATTTGCCTCTCCAGCCTTTATATTGAGATAAATAGAAGGGATGTTTTGGAATGAAAAATATGCTGTTCTTTATGTAGACCATCATAGCTCCTTGGACTTGGGCCATGTTTCTCTGCTGGTGTAATTTCTGTGCCCCACAGGGTATAGTCATGTATCCTCTGTTTATTTTGAAGACCTTAACTGTAAACATGCTTAAGATGGCTAGTTTCATAGTTGTCATGTACAGAGTGGCTGGGGATGTTCTTTCTAGAATGAGATCAAGGTGCAGGCATGGAAATGTTAGTGTGCTTATAGATATGCTTATATTAGCTAGGTGCTTAGATTGTAGTAGTACGTAGTAAACCAGAGACTGCAACGGCAGTGGCTTTAATCTGACTATTGATCAATGAATGTTGTTTAAACATAATGAGTTTAATGAAACCATACTCACTATTTGTGACCTAGACAGCACTGTTCTGACCCTTGTGTGGAGGTGGGAGGGCACACAGTCTGGCTTTTGGTTTGGTTTGACATGAAAAAGTATATGTCCTCTGTGACCTGACTTGTAAGACAATTGGGAGAAATCGGTATAATGAGGGGAAGGACATCATGTGTACGCTAATTATCAGTACCTCTTCAACTTCTAAGAGGTAATGGGGGAGAAACGCTTTTATATACTTTCTGTGGCTATTGCAAGGCAATGTGAAATGGTATATAGACACAGATCTCAGTTTAGTAAAAGCTCTGATTATTACTGTTTGCATTCTATTTGATAAATACTAATTTGCAGTTCTGATAGAATGGAAATTAGGTATGATTTTGAGTTGGGGAAAAAAAGGTTTTAAAATGTTTCTTAAGCAGTGCAGAGGATACTGATACACAGAAATTGCCAATACTTAGCTTGAACTTGTATATGGTTCACATATTGGTGTCTGAAGCTGAGCTCTGCTTTGAGCTTCAACCCTGAGTTGATATAACAGTGTTTGTGGAGGCAATGGGAGCTGTAAGGCACTCAGCGCTTTGCAAGTCAGTTGGCTCCCCCCTGCCCCCCCCCCCCCCAAGCTTTTTAAGTTTGATGTTTGAAACTGATTCCAGGCATCCAGTTATGAAAAAGCTCTATTTGTCATTAGTTTTCCTTTACAGGTAAAAAAGCTCTGAGCAAGTGATCTTTTTTTTTTTTCCTCTCTAATTATCGCAAGTTTCCTGTTCAAGCCAGAAATAAACTCCCTTTTCCCAGCTCAAAACATGAAGACAATCAGGAAGATCTATGACCCGGTTGCACTTAAAAGTTATTATTTTCATATTCCAGAAACAGTTTTCATTTGTTAGTAGTAAAGAGCTCATTTAAAGTACAATAAAAAGTTTGATGAGAGGAAACATAAACTGTTATGTTTAAGTGCTGATGGATTTAGCAAGTCCTTCTCATTTGAAATTTTTCTTCAGAGACTAACACAGTGGTGAAATCCTGTTGGGCCACAACAATTTTGAATCTACTGCCTTCCTCATCAGGACTATGCTGAGGAAACATACATGCTGGCGTTCCCCTGCTGTTGAAACTAGTAGATATCTATTGCCAATTCCGTTTCCTCCTGTTTATTCAGGGAGAATTAAAAATTTCTGTGGCAAATAAAAGTTGGAAATGAATCTGACACTTAATACTTTCCCAGCCTAAGTCCTCCAAAATAAAACATTGAGCAAGCACTAATCAGATCACAAGTTTAGAAGAAATCTAACTATCTAAAGTACAATCTATTAAAGACAAATTAACCCAGTCTTTGTTACTGCCTCAGAGTAGCTGTCACATGGACAAGCACGTGCCAGCTATAATACCTCACCTGCATTACATGCTGTTATTAGTCTAAGTGAGAACAGAGATACATCATTGTATCTTAAAAAAGATACCTTCACAGTACTCGCACTTTACAGTAAAATCGAGCGAAATATTATATCCTTGCCCCTCAATCTGAGAATGGAAATTGGTTTTATTATACTTCGTAACAGTCATGTGCTTTGAGAATGTGAGCTAATTCCCACTGATTGTTTTGGGAGTTGAATGAAGTTTTAGAAGAGGCAAGCTGCATTGATTGTCTTCTAAAAGATGTTGCAAGGCATTCAGTGTAGTAAAAAAAACAAAACCAAAACTTTTTCTGATCAGATTTTATTGTAGGTTATCTACAAGGGCCTCTGTACTCATTAAAGACTCATGACTCTGAGTCATGTCTTTGTCCTCACTTGTTCTCATTTGGCTTCTTTCTTCTTTCTTCTGTTTTTTTTCCCTCTTCTGTCTACCTTTTGCATATATTTCTTTTTCCTTATTTTTTTCCTGTAATTAACTTTTATGTTTGATCTGTATAAATTCTTTCATTTTGGTTCATCTGAAGGGTGGAATGAAAAAATTCTTAGCTTTGTGGGACAGATTGAGTATGCAAAAGGTTCACAAATCACTTAAATTATGTTCATAGGACTACCTGGGGACAGAGAATGGAATATGCAATCTCAATAACAAGCAAATTGGCCAAGAAATCCATTGACACATTATTTTTTAAAGAGGAAATAATTATGGAAAAAATGAATTTCCATGCTGATCTCGTTATGCCAAAGTTCAGCCTAGGGTTAAAAAATATGTCTCCTTTAATGGTGTTTGGTAATATCAATTCAGTCTGATATTCTGTCTTGGGAGAACAATGTTTGCCTCCATTCTGTATGATAGCTATGGTTTCCCACTGTACACTGCATATGCTGATCAGTTCTCTTGGTACAGTTATAATATTATACATAATAGAGCTGGCATCCTGGTGTCTCAATTCAGTGCTCACTTTTATACACTGTAAACTATAGTGGAGCTGGGCTGATTGCCAGACTGATTTAGAGAAGTTTGCTTGACTGCAGATTATAATGTGGACAGTTAAATGAGGGTCACCCATCTCTGGTTATTGACTTCAGATTTAGGTCAGATTAATTGTCTGAGAAAAGAACAATATACCTTATATATGTTACTGATGTGGGTGTATTGACTGGAGATTCCTATGGTAAACTTCACCACCAAGCAGTGTTACCCCTATCAATTGGTATGTGCTGAACAGTCCACAAGCAGCTTAGTTTAATGAGGGTGAAGAATTTCTACTCTGTTTTCAACCATAAATAAAATTGGTCATAATGTAAGATTTCATCTAAATGAGTTTGTTTTTCAAGTGTTTTGAATGGATTCATGACTCTAAACTGTTTAACAGATTGACTTGCTTAAGAAACACAACTGGTTTCTAGCTGACACATAGGATTTTATGAAGTGATTGATCACAGCTGCCAATTGTCAAGGTCAGTGGGATGTTCCAAATTGGCAGTCCCCATAGTACTTGAATAGATTAGCCTCAAAAAGGGGGGAGAGAGGAGGGAGAATGGGGAAGGAAACCAGTTCTCAGTTCAGTTAATGCAATTTTAAAGGCATCCTAAACACAAAAACGTCTGTTTTGTAAAATTAAGTTCAGGAAAGGCTTTGTGGGTTGGTCATACTTCCATTAGATCTTTTTTTTTTTATGTTTTTCTCATGTTGAGTTTGCCAAGTAAAAATCAAAAGCCTGGTCAAGGAATGGGAAAAGAAATACAGTGACAGTTGGTGCATTTTTTCATCATTCTTTCTAAAAGAAAGATAGCCATTAAACTTATATGATTTGTTAGTTTCTCTGGGGAAGCTGAGAGGAAGACAGAAACCAGGGACTTGATCTTGCTCCTACTGAAGTCAATGGAAGTTTACTATTAATTTTTTTTAGGAGCAGGATCATGCCTTAAGTCAGCAAGTGAAATAAATAATACTTAAGTCTACAGATTGCTATTAATTCATGATTATTTTTATATCATTAAATAGATGGGACATTGGCAGGTCAGATACTTTACTCCCAAGCTTTGCTGTGGATCTGCAGCAAAAACTTTGAGCAACTTGATTCTTCTGTCCAGTGATCCAGTTTGCCCCCTGTAAAACAGAGAAATTTTAAGAAGAACACTTAAGAGCAAGATCTCAAAGTCAGCCCTAATCCTCTTATATAGGAAAACAGCCTTCAGAAGATGAGGATAATATGTTTGGGAAAGTTGCAAGATAGGAGGGAAGTGGCCAATTTTTGTGAGTTATGTGGTGGCCCAGGTGAAATTTATCATTGAAAGTCTTTAAAAAAAAAAAAAAAAAAGGAAGGTATGGACTTTGCCTGCATATGTAATTGAACAATGATTTTGACCTTGTTTTTTATGCCCATGTAAAAAGGCTCCCCTTAAGTGGAATTTGAAGGCAGGTTAATAAAACCAATGGCCATCGAATGTAGTTTCTTGGATTTGAGTAATGACCCACTCATAGTGACACTGCTAGTTATTAGATAAACTGTGGTGCCTCCCTTTAGTTTATAACAGCTTACGACATGAGGTTGTAAACCTCCCTCTGAATTTGTTCCAGCATTAAATGGACTATGAATTTTCTATCTGCTGCATGGAATCCTTTAATAGGTTAAAAAATGAGGTCTTTTCTCTGAGAATATTGGTGCCTTTTCTACACTGTTCTGTGGAAGGCAGTTAGCAACAGTGCAAGACACGTTATTATCTGTATTAGTCTGTTTAAAACGGAAAGAAAATAAGAATTTAACTCAAAGCTGGAGCACATCCTTTAACTGTGATCCATAAACCCAGGCCATAGCATCAGTCGGAAGTGCTTTTGAAAGCCATAGAAACCATGTGGATCATCCAACTGATTGAATATAGCATGCAATACTTTAAGAAGGAAAGTTGGAGCAAAACTATGGCTCTAAAGTATCAACCTCAAAGTCGTGTTTCTGTGAGAACCACACAACACTTGTTGCACTGTTGGCAAGTGGGAAACTTCAAAGGGACAGGCTCTGAAAAATATTCTTATGAGATCTTTCTAAGTAAGTGAAAAGTAACAGTTTGCACATGTTGGTTCTGAACTGGAAACGCTTCTAGCTTTGTGGTCATAGTCAAAGGTGAGCTCTCGGAAAAGAGGCTGTTGCCTGAGACGAGCCTGTGTTAGAAGGAAGCAAATATGTTTGTTAAGGGCTGCTGCTGATTTTATAATAGCATTTGTAAGTATCTATATATGTCTAGCTATGTCCTTTTCACTGATATGCTCTGTGGATGTGGGGAGCTTGGACTGGTATTCTCACTGATTTGATTCATATTTATTATGCCTACGGCTTCATTCAGTGCTGACTGGAGCGAGAGTCCTCTGGTAAACTTTGCTGGTAGTAGAAGGGAAAAGTCAAATGAAGTAGTGATCAAACTATAAAAAAGTCATTTTTACTTGTTCACAGTAGCTTCCTGAATTGGAAGGTACTTGTTCTGTTGTTCCCAAATACTTCGTACTCTATCCACATTGTATGTTGGGTATTTGTAACTCCCACAGGAACCAGAATCAAAAGCATTAACACTGGATGTTTTCTAAGTGTGTAGGGAATTTCCAAAGTAACTACTATAGCACTTCAAGTACTCAAGGTACACAGCATTAAAATAATACCATCAAAGTACCTTTGGTAGGAACAGAGCAATTTGAATGACCTCTGGCCGTAAACCGAGAGGCTTGGTGAACACTACGTAAGGCTAGAAATTGGCTAACACAATAAACAGGCAAAATCTCATTGACTTTTCTGGGATTCTGCCATTTTACATCCACGGGGAACGTGACTATCTGTTTCTACAGATAACTGGGATGAGGGACAAGAAACAGGCCAGGTGCTTACGCCTGTTCTTTGGACATAGTGAGAAATGGACGGATGGCAGTTGTGTGTCATTGCTGACACTTGAGTAATAGCTGCTGCTAGAAAGTGTTACAACTACTCCTTCTATTAAGGGATAGTTGTTTTTCTTGTCTAGATACTGGAGAGGCCTAAAGACTTTGCACTACTTAAATGGGCCTGGTGATAACTAGCTAAAAGTTAAGCTGCAGACCAGTCATTCCTCTCTCTTTGTTCCTGTAATGGGAGATTTCATGTTGAAACATTCTCACATAAGAGACACCATTCTGGATTAGCTCAGAAATAGTGCGTGTATGTTTGTTTGTTTTTGTGAAAGGTCAGCAAAGGCATAAAATTGGAACTGACCAACGCTTTGGCTTGTCAGAAGGCTCAGGAAGTAGATGAAAATTCAGAATGGTTTTTCTTTTTTTTCTAAACCGCTTCAGCAACCTTACATTTGTTCTTTTATGAGTGGTGAGCTGTGGAATAGTTATGCCACTAAGAACCTGCCCACACTGTGAACACTAGAATTTTCTGTAACCTTTTTTAATTGACTCATGATCTTAGCCCTATAAAATTGCTCTTTGCTTTGAGTTGCTTTTGCTTTTTTAAAAAGCAGACAACCCATCCCCATCTGAACCATGTGGTTATTCAACAGAATTTACTCTGAAGGGAGGGAAGGAGAACCCCTGAAGGAAAGGGAGAAGTGGTCAGCATAGCAGTGTATGATCTATATAGACCATGTTCTGTAGGGACTCCACACTGGCCTGCCAAAATCAAGCAGGAAATGGAAATAGAGAAGAGGAATTCTTGGCTTCTGAGTCAGACTCAAGGATTAAGCCATGGATGCCCTTTAAATCTGTCTAGGTGGGATCGTGGAAATTGAATGCGATGGAATTGAGCTCTTGGTCAATAGAAAAGTCCTGATCAAGAGTCATGTGAGGTTCATTTGTCTGTTTTCATCTAAAAGGCTTGTTCAAAATAGTGATATTTCTCCTATCACAAGTTTGAACTGTAGGAATTTTGCTTTAGCAGAGGTTATTGAAACCCAGAGGGAGAAGGCTGCTTTAGAGACCCCTTACAGGATAATGTTCTGAGAAAATCGTTCTTTTGATGCCTTGATTTGAAACTCATGCTTCTCATTAAGACAAGCTGTAGGACGCCTGGAGATCTGTCACTGACAAGGGTTTGCATTAGCTGGGAAACAGTGTGAATCCAGCACATGAGTGTGCAAGGTTAAAAAGCAAAGCAGGAAAAGAAAGGAGAGACTCAAATTAGGTATCTGTTAGTAATTTTAGACCCACATGATTTAGGGAAAAATCTGTACTGTTCTGATTTTCAGGAAACCAGCTATCCTGACAGATTGACCAATGCACTGGGACATTAGAACATTGTCTCCTAATATTTTCATTTAGGTAAATATTTTTCTTCTCAACTGAACATCAACATTCCCGTGAAACCTGTCAGTTGGGGAATGAAACACCATTGCACATGAGAAGATCCTCACTTTTTTTTTTTTTTTTTTTCTGGAAAAGTAAAGGAACTGTAAGGGACTTTTCTCTCTTTATCGGACTTGCAGGGCAGTGTTGTATTGAGGATGAGTCCTCTGAGCTGGAAGCTTATGCTCTTGCCTGTCTTTGGAGGAGTTGCTGGAGATTTGTTGGAGTTGGTGCTGATCATGTTTAGTCTGACAGCCATGATTCTCATGTTCAGAGAGAATATGGAATAGCATGCACACTCAGTGCTAATGGCTGTTTGCTTCCTAATGCTGACCTAGAATAACCTTGATTTTATTCACTAGATTAAGAGTATATTATTTTCTGTTTATTTTGGGGCACCATTTCCTTTCTTGGTTACCTAGTATTATTTTCAGGAGAGAAGGAGATAAGATAGCAAAATTCCTGAGCCCTGTAGTACCAGTATTATACAATGTAATGTGTCATTGGGTGTATCGCTCATACAGTTTGTCTAGTATCTGCATGAAACTCACAGCTATCATATAGCTGTGTCAGATCTTATTACAGGATAGCACATCATATCTTGACAAATGAAAAGAGAGTTGCCAAATAATGTACAACAAAAAGTTTCTCTGTATCACAGTATGTGAAAACCAATTGTATAATACATAGGCTTAAAAGGTTCAATGGAAGCTTGATTTCTTATTAATCTTCTAAAAGGACATGAAGAGGTTAATTTGCCTTCTGAAATTATTATAAATCTTAAATTAGTGCTCTCTGCACTGATCAAGGATTTCCTTAATATGAGTTCAGTGCATTCCAGGAATCAAACTAATTTACACAGTTGCAGAGAATTTGGCCTACACAGGACATTAGACATAATACCCCAGCAAATAAACCAACCCTCTCAAGTTTTGGTTTGAGTACCTCATGCAAAATAATCCTGTTCTAGTGATAAATGCATGCATTTTCCTACTTCATTCTCCAGACCAAGCAGAAAAGGCTGTTCTTAACTTGTGGTTGCTAACATAGTTGCTTGTGGTTTTACTAACACAGAATAAAATCCTAGTAAAGAGAAACCGTGTTAGCAGATTAGATGAGGAGATGTGGAACTGTTTACCAGGATTTTACTTGGTGTTTATTGACTTTGGCTTGCTAGTTTGAATTAGAGCTACACCTTTAGAACTACTCCTGAAGACAAGGCCTTAAAAAGAGGATTATTGTCGTGTCAGAATGATCTGTGTTAGTTCAGAGTGCTAAAAAGAGAAACTTGGTCTAATTCCTCCTAGTTCATTCACTTCTATTTGTTATCCCCTTTGCATATACAATAGAAGATCATAATAGTTCTTATCACTAGATAGTTCTAAATATCTCCCTGTTAAGGTATCTTCTCTCTGAAGTTAATCAGATATAAAATTGTAAAAACTTTATCAGGGATGTAGAACAAAACCATACCTATTGGATGAAAAGAGGAGGAGTATCTTACTAGCTCCAGGCAATCTCGTTGTCAAATTTTCTCAAGAGTGAGGTCTGAAATGTATTCTCAATCTTGTTTAGATACTGGTATAATTTGTTTTTAATTTTACCAACTGCTTTATTTCAAGATTTTTCAAGCGCTGAAGAGTTCTAGTAAATGGTAAATGTCCCTAAGGGAATAATTGTTTTGGTAACGTTAACAATTCTACCCTTTTAATTTTTTTGGGTACTACTTGTTCCAGCAGAACAACAGAGCTGGTTAATACTCTTAAATGGGTGATAATCACAAAAAACCCTTTCTCTAATGAAGCTGATTTAAGAAATTCCTACTGTCTTCTCACCACCATGTGATGCTTTACAGCCCTTCAGTTGTGCTGAACAGTAATTCTCTTTCACTTTTGGAGCATTTCTCTAGATCAGTTCAGTGATCCTACAAGTGGTTGGTTGAGTACAACTGAGGGGAGAGCAAACTGCAGCATAGGACCAGGAAGAAAGGAAGCCATGGACACAAGGCAGTGACTGTTACTGTCGCGTGAAGGGAGGGAAAGGGGTAATCAAGGTTTGCCTGCCAGAGCCCTCCTCAAAAGGACTTTCACTGAGTCAGGTTCACAAAGTTGATCAAAATAAGAAAGGCCTCCCTTATTGGGTAATCAACGTTTGCCTGCCAGAGCCCTCCTCAAAAGGGCCTTCACTGAGTCAGGTTCTCAAAGTTGATCAAAATAGACAATTTATTAAAGCGACAGATCAACAGGTTCAGGATTGCCGGTGATAAATGCACTTACTGCAACAAATTCTACTTTTTCTGAGCTCAAACTGATAATTGAGCGCTTTCACCAATGGTATTTTTCCCGGGGTAACGTCCGACGTTGTCGGAGGCGCAAACCTTACCAAAAAGGCGTCCCTGTTTTGGGGAGGAGAGAGGTCCAGGCCCGTCGACCCGTCCGTAGGTTGGCGTTCTCGTCCTCCAAATGGAGGCTCGTTTATGCACTGAACTTATGCTCTTGGCGAGGTGGGGCCGAGTCCAGCACTGTGGGATGTTTGGTCCTCGTCGAGCTCAGCAGCGGGTGGCGATGGCTGCTGGCCTTTTTTTCCTTTTGCCCCTATCAACAGGACCAGGCTGCAAGACTCCCGCCTCGCCCCAGGTGTCGTTTTGGGTGGAGCAATGCCGAGTGGTGGGACCTGCGCCTCGCCCCTCACCAGCCTGGACGTCAGGCCGCAAATCGCCCTTTGTATCCACTGCTTACCCCACGGCAGGGAGGATCGCAGGTGATCGCAGACCATTATCTCACAGTGACTTACATTGCTTTTGCCACAGAAGAGGATGTCTATAGCTACTGCGTAGCTGCCATTGACTTATAGGAAAGTACTTGCTGAGAATCTATGCTTTCTGCAAAAAGTCATCTAGGTATCCGTTTTAAGTCTACTGACTTACCAAAGAATATTTTAAGAGTCAGCAAGGAAGTGAAATTCTGTGTAACTAAGTATAAGTTGTGAAACTTCTCTTTTGCTAGATTTTTTTTTTTTTTTTTTAATTTTTGTGTTCTGGCTGGCCACTTGCTTCTTGTGGAAACACCTTTAATACTGCTGTGCACAAGTGCCTTTTGTGGTTGTTAGAGAATAAAGATATGTCTCTACTAATGAAGAGCTTTGTGTGCATCCAAAGTTTGCTGCATCTCAGAGCAATCATTAATTGGCCGGATTTTTCATGAATTTTAACTGTTAGAATAATTACACTGATTTTATCTTTTGATGTGTTGCGTGATCAAAAAACAACTCCAAAGGGACCTGGCTTGTTCATTTAAAGTCCCTGAAAGTCAATTTGGCTACAGACTACTATATGATCAAAATAGTAGCTTGTTTTCTTTCCTTATTGTGCACTATGCATAATTTATCACTCATTCTACTGATGGTAACTTTTTCAACTTGACTGTCTCTCTTGATGGCACCATTAAAAGATGTAGTAAGACAAAGTTACTGTCAACATGGCTATCCTGAAACTGGGGCAATAAAGCTTCCCATATTCCTACTGTTTCTTTCTTTGGCTAATGTAGTAATACTGTCTGTTTCTAGAGGTGTGTTGTTTCTGTCTGGGTTAGGGAGGAGCTAGTACAATGTGTGAAGAGCCACATACATGTTTAAGGTGTGTAGGGAAAGGTAATATCTCTTGTTAAATCAACTCATACAACTGCAGAAAAACTCAGAACAGAAAACATGTCAGCCTGCATTATTACTGTTTTTGCAACTCTATAGATCCAATAAAACATTACATCTTTCTGCAAACCTTGCTTCACTACTTTTTCCTTAGACCGTTGTGGCTACAAGGACACTGTGGCTGCAGAATGGAATGGCAAGTTCATAAGCTTAGCTTGATTCATTGCTCGCAGAGTTGTTTCTAGTTATCCTCACTGTTCACTACATCTCCTGTTTCTTCTACAAAAACTCTGTGTGCTTATTGAAATCTGATAGTAAAAAGGGCCACTCAAGTTGCGTTTCTTCTACATTGCTGACTTGAAAACATTAAAAAAAAAAAAAAAAAAGTTGTCCTTCTCCCCCGCAAAAACAACCTGTCCTTTCATAGCTTGGTCTGGGCAAAGCTTTGATTCTCCTAGCTGTCAAAGGATGATACCTGCAATTTAGTTTAATTTGTGTCTCATTTCTTTTGCCTGAATGATCATCAACTGTTGAGTACCTCTACTGTGATAAAGTAGGTTAACCTCCTAAAACAGATCGTTATGCATATCTAAATAGAAGGAAATGTACCTAAATATAAGTACCTGTCATGTACAGCCAGCTTTGCTTCTGTAGCTGTTTGAGAGAACTGTTGCTTTTGCATCCCTGGTTACAAGTTTTGGCTCTTACTCTCTGGACTTCTCATCTGCCCCATACCTTGTTAGGTAATTTTGTATATTTCAGTGCAGAGCACCCTTCCCTTAATTAAAACATGCTGTTGAACAAAAATCAAAAAGTCAGCCCAGTACATATATAAGGTTTCATATGCATTTTCTCTTGCTTTGAACTGTGCGCAACTAGAATTAGGATTTAAATGAATCCAATACATCTCAGGCATGCCAGAAAGAGAAGAAATATATTTTCAAAACTAAAAACCATCTATCTCAAATTCAGTTTTTAATTAAAAAATGATATTCTTTCTAAAGTTGAAAACATGCAGTTCATTCTGCTTCATTACATTTCAGTAGTAGTGCTATGTAATCTGTAAAAAATGAAATGAGAATAGGGACAAAACAGCTTTTGAATACGGTGAGTTGACTATTTCCTCAGCAGATCAACTGTCTGTTTTGAACCTCAGTGGAAGCCCTTGTTTGTATGCCTGTAGCCTTTATGAAGTACTTAAGACTGCCAGCACCCCTGTATGGCTGCCTTGTGGAGGGAAAAAGTGTGGTGAGTGGAACAAATGAAAGAGGTTATTTTATAAAGTCAGCCTCTACAGAGAAGGCTATGAAATTATGAAGTCTTTAATTAAATGATTCTGCATTCTCCTAAAGATCCATTTAATAAGTGAACCATTTTTCCAGGTAGGGCCCTGTGAAATTGATGCTTAAAAGGCAGTGTGCCTTACTGGAGGGTATTAGTCTGATTTCCTAAATTGATGCACTTGCATTCTTCATCTGTTGTCTTGTTCTGTTCTATTTCCACATTAGAGCTATCTGGTTTGGGTCAGAACTGCCCCTTGCCCCATGAGATATGATAAAATGAAGCTACTTAATATATGCACAGAATAGTGCTAGAGAAATTTTATATGCTTTTGATTAAGAAAGGAACATGAACATACTTTCATGTGCAAATTTGAAGTGGTTATTCCCTTGTCTGACAAGTGCTGTTACTTTATTTTATTTTTTTTAATTTAATTCCACTGAGAAAGGGCTAGTGCGAAGAATGTGATTAAGTACCATACCATTCTAAAAGATACACTGCCAAATGTAGCAACTGGGAGAGAAAGATGTAGTTATTAGTGCAGCAATACATGAATTCTCAACACTGCATACCCAAAGGCCTGTGAATATCTTAAAATTTAGTAAAACCATCCTCCTCTGCAAAACTTAAGAAAAAAGGCACTCAAATATTCCGTAAATGCAAAATGGAAAGGTGAAAGTTCAGCAAAACTTACTCATTAGAAACCATCAAAACAATGAACCAAATGAATGCACCAAGAAGGTTGGATGTTCTTATTTCAGAGAAAAAGTTTTTAGGCTATGCTTAAAGGCCATATTTCTTTCATGTGCAACCCATGTGTGCATTGCAGAGAGTTAAAGATGCCCTCAGAGTTAGTCTAGGTCCTCAAAACTAGAAAGAAATGAGTGAGTGTTCAAAGCTTGCTTTCCTGAGGATTCTGGTGCCTTCTGTCTGACTGACTGCTGCTTGTAGCTGCATGGAGTTACTGTTTTGCCTTTTGAATGTAAAGGCTCTGATTCTTGCTTATGATTCTGGCAGGTGTAAAGGCATCTAAGAAATTTGAAAGAGATGACAATCCTAAGAAAAAGAAATTTTAACATGCTCCTATGACTAAGTCCTGTATCCTAGTGCATCTGAAGATGTTTTTCTGTGATACATCCTCCTTTATCACTAAGGAGCAAATAGGAAATGTATCCTTCTCAGATAAACTCTGTTCCATTTGATTTACTTGCATTGATCTGTGGCCGAGTAGCTTGCACCCGCTCTATTGAATTTAAAAAGTAGCCCTTTGACCTTGTCTACTCTGTTGTGGAAAAGTTATTTTATCGTCTTTCTCATTACCATGGGGCCTGTTTCCATCATGTGGTATACTTTCTCTTTTGTCACTCTAGAGGATGCAGTAGTGTTGTTTTGTTTAGGTTGTGTTGAAAAATGTACGTTGCCCTGTGTTCATCTTACGGAGAGTGGAATTAAGATATACAGAGGGCAAGAAAGGTGAAGAGGTTTATGTCTATCCTTTAAAGATGTACATTTCAGCTCCGGTCTTGGATTAGCTTTTGAGAAAGCAATCGTGGGTCTCCTGCCCAAAGAGTTGTGATAGGCAATTTGGTTGCGTCTGAGAAGCAGGTTATTTGGATGATACTTTACTTATCTTGGGGACAGTAACACTTACAAACCTTGTATCTCCAGGTCTCTGCAAAGCAACTGGCTGATGTAGGTGAGGAGCAGAAATGCTAGCCCAAGTAATTGAAGTGCTGGTGGCTATATCTGGTCCACAGTTGGTGCTGGGGTCAAATCTGGCAGTCGAATTTCTGACCTCTGCTTTTCATTGCTCCTTTGGTGTGAGGTTCCACTTAATAACACAGTGGGGACAGAGTTCTGTTAGCCCTGCCTTGGACCATGGCATGGAGGGGATTAAATTAACCAAGCTGGGATTTCACTCTGCACTTCACAGCTAGAACCACACATGCAATTATGCTGCATAAGTGACTTTTGTGGTGACAGAAAATTGTAGATCAGCAAATGCAATGCACATGGCATATTTAATATGGCATGCTGATTGAAACAGCAGGGAAAACAAGGTTCCTATAATTCCCCAGCGACTGACTAGATAGGAATTAATTTGGTATATTCAGGAAGCTGATTGTACGTTTTGGGGTGGGGGGAAGGAAACTAGACATGGAATATCTGTGAGTATGTGCTGTGAGAAGCTGCAATGAGCTATCTGCACAGGAAGTCCAGCTCTGTCTACTCCTGCGCTCAGTGCAGCTCGAGGGCCACTCTGGGCTTCGTAGGCTTGCCTAAACTCTGGAGCCTGAGAACATTTCCCAGCTCTCGGGTTCAGTGAACTCCTTGGCCATGTCCTGACTTTCAGTGATACCCAAAGGCAATTTAGAGGTAGATTTTTTTTTTTTATTTTTATTTTTTCCCCTAAAAGAGCACTGTGTAAGGATAGCTTCAGAAGTCTTAGAGTGATGGACTTAAACCCATGGGTAGAGTTGGTTAGGAAACTTCATTTCTTGTCTTCAGAAGGTCTTTGAGACTTTGGAATGTTTCCTGTTCCATGAAGTATGATAAGCTTAATGTCTTTTTCATTTTCCAGAAATACTCTTGAAAGAGGGAGAACTGCAGGCATACGGACACTAAATTGACGGTTAGGAGATGTATACTCAAGTGTCTGATCTCACAGTGTCCAGGTGTGGTCCTTAACCTATAGCTTCCAGATTAAAAAGTTTATTATGTGTATTTTACCTTCAAAAAGGTCAAAAAAATCCTTAGACTACCGACTTAAATCTTGGACTTTCACATACCAAGTATCTGGTATACTGGAACATGGAAGGATTTGCTTTTTCTTTCCTTCTAGCTGTCAGCAGAGTTGAAGAGAGCAAGCACTAGATTCTGTGTGTGTGTTCTACATATTTATTTATTTATTTTAAAGATGTTCATGCTATTGGGTGTATGAGTTGTGGTTTTCCTTTGGGTTATGACCTGATAACTTCAGACCAGAGAAACCTTTTCTGGTAAAAGTTGCATCAGAATTGGTACAGCTTTGCAAATGGTTTACTTTAACCAACCCGCTGGAAGTTTGCAGAAGAGGTTTCATTGAAATTTCCTGTTTAGGTCTGTGCATGTAAAACAATGCAAGCACAAATCCACTGTGGTAAATGGTACAGAGTGATTATCCTGTTGCTAGACAAGATTATTTAAAATACGTATGCCAGGGTTTGAAGCAATCTTATTAATGCAGAGCTCCGTGTCATTCTGCTTTCATAGGTTAGCCTAAGTTGATGAATGCTTGTATTCTTTTGGGTAGGGTTAATGATAACCTGATGGATGACTTTGTATTCTCTGCTAGGTGCAAAGTACAATGCTGGTAATCGTTCTGGTCTGAAATCATTTCCTTTTATGTACAGAGTAGTTCCTGTGCAATGGAAAGAACTAAAATAGACACTGCACAGAAAGAAAATAGACACTGTATGAATGATGCATACAAATATCTTTAGAGTATTTTATTACTCACTTTAGTGTCAGGCTAAAAAAAGCCACTTACTCTTTCCAACATGAACTGTCAATCAATATTACATTTCAAATGACACAACATTGCCTCTGCTAAAAACCCTGTGAAAGTATGTTTTCTAGCATGACCTGGATATCTTGATGGGGCACTGTATTTTTCACCTAATCTGAATCCTTGTTTACTTGCATGACTTCTGATGGGACTTGAAGAAGTTATGGAAAGATGAGGAATGGCTTCTGAGAGAAATATTAATAAGCCTGTTTCTGGAAATATGAAGCTCTTTGGCCCCAGAAAAAGGAGACTGCTTACCTGATGCAGATTCTAAGTAAGGGGTAGTGTAGTTACTTTGGGGAATTTCTTCTTTCTGTATTGATTTGGACAAGATTTTCTTGCCACTAAGAAGAATATTAGCTTTTTGGCTGGTAATTCCTAAAGTTCCCTTTCAAAAAGCTGTTCATATGCATGTATAAGAACTGAAGAGTATTTGTTTAACTGGAGGAATAATTATCAGGCTTATGACAGCTCTTGGAACCTCATTCACAACAAGCATATGAAAACTGCTTAATGCAAGTTTGTTCTTATATGCTTTCCTCTAAATAGGTAGCAAGTTATGTAGTTTTATTAATTTCTAAACAGTGAGAAAAATGCTTTCTACTAAGGTACTCTTCCAAGGTAGCCATACAAAAATAACTTGTTATGATAGCAAATTCAGAATGAAGTCATAAAGTGCTTTAACTTTCTGCAATTGCCAGTGAAAACAAGAACCATAAAATTGCGTTCTCTGACCTGCTGTCTTGCAGGCAATCTTACACTCGCTTACAAAAGTTATTCCAGAATAAAGAAATTAGGTTTGGTGAAACTCATGTGCAGATTGAGGCCCCCCCTTAAACATCCTGACCTGATCCAGCTCCCCCCATCTTTTTCTTAGGCCTCTTCCCCATCCTCCCTCCTGCCCTGACTTGCGTACCTGAAGAACCCATCAGTACATTCCAGCTGGCTATCTGTTTAGAAATAGCTTTGAAAAAATAAAATACTAACAGTTAAAATAACCATCTAGCAGTTTGATAAACCCTGGAACTGTAAGTCTTACACAATAAGGCCTAAAATCAATATGGCAATGCCAGGTTTTCTTCTGACAGAGTATTTTGTCTGTCCCTTACACCTATGTCTAAAAGCAACAATACCGCAACTGCGAAGTGCAAGACCTGCATAGCTAAGCTTTTACCTCACTGACAATGAAGAATGTGCCAGTTGCAACGTATTAGGCTTTCTCTTGACAAGCTTAAGGCACAATAGTAAAACAGTTGGATGTGAAAGTGATAAAGTAGTCCATCGGATAAATCTGTGTTTTAGTCTGCTTGTTGTAAAAAACAAACAAACAAACAAAAACACCCTGAGACTAAGGGGAGGGGAAAAAGAGACAATACTTCATAGCTTTTAGATCTCCTTTTTTTAACTGTGGTACGTTACTGAGTTAGGAGCCCGGGCTCTGGGCGGCGGAGCGAGGCGAGGCTCCGCTGCAGAGCTGTGCAGGGCATGGCCAGCACTGCTGCGCTGTGCCTGTTGTTGGGGCAATTCCAGGCCCTTTTCAAGACTCGCTTCCTTAGGTTCCTCTTTTGACTGAAGCTTTTGAAGCTTTTTATTGTGAGGCTTACAGCAGTATGGGTTACTATTATTTTTTCAACCTGAATCCCGTTGAATTCCTTGAACATTTAGCAATTGCTCTTTCTCTTTCCCTTGTTCACCGTTTCATCTTTCCCCTGAACTTCATGCATCCGTTTACCTAGTTTCCACTAGGACACCACCAAGTGAAAATAGTCATATTGCATCTCCAGTGCAGATCAGTGAGGAATTGAGCTTCATTTATCCTCTTGCAGTTCATTTTTGTTTGTGAGACAATTTTGCTTTTCTTTACAGAAGCAGACTGTGCACTGTATTCAAATGTCTTAAAGTAACAGGCCTTCTAGTAACTGTGGAATCTTATTTTACCCTACTATCTCTTTAAAAATGTCTTAAATACATTTGAACCATCGATATCATATTTGCTTATCCACTTTTGATACACTGTTCCATAATAGAAGGAAATAGACTGTACAGCAGCAGTCAAACCATTGCTAATACTGGTGATGATGATTACTACTATTGAGAGTGGTGAGGAATCTTGAGATACAAAAATGTTATACAGATGTTGAAGAAATCCTATATGGTATGAGGGGCTCTGGAGCGTAATTTCACTTGATCTACGCTGGTGTTGGCAATAACTCTTGCAAAAATTACGTGTCCTTTTAAAAATTATTTCTTCCATACTGGAATTTAGATCTTAGTGATTTTCCTGGATTGGTCATGGTTGGTGTGTGAAACTTTCAATGGCACAGTCTAATCAATACCATCAGTGTAAAGATAATTTCCTTATGCCTCTCATGTTCCAAATGAAGTCTAAGATTATTAATGGGTTTGATTTCTTGGAAATAATTTAATATTTCTTTTTTAAAATTCTCATATTATATGGCCACTACTGAGATGCATTAACATTTCCATTTCGTTAATCATTGTGATCTAAGATGGGCAGGTCCTTGTGTGGTTTTCTGTTTTTTCCCCCCTCCTTTTTGCCTCTCTCAAGTACTTGATTTTTGGGAAGTGAAGACTTGCACACAGAATATAAGGTTAATGTAAATCCACTTACTTTCTCCAGGGAGTGTAACAAATTCAAAATAAAGCTTTATTCTAAGCTGCTCCAGTAAAGAGGATTTTTGTTTTAATTTGATTTATATAACTTTAAACAATGTTAGCTCCATACTGATACTTGCTGTACACAGTTGCTGCCCAGGAACAATTTTTTAAATGCATGGTATCTGGAAAAAATACTGCTGTACACTCCTAACTCTGAATGTAAAAAAAAGATGTTTTTTCAATTATCAGAGAGTTTTATTGAGAAAAATAACTATTTGGAAAGCAAAGTTGCTAGTGCATGGGTGGAGGAGAACAAGTTTTAAAAAGCAGTAGGCTGTATTATAATATTCTTCAAAAGCAAAGTCGTCTAAGAGGTGCTTATATATGTTAGGGATTGTAGTCTCTTTTATGCATGGAAATTCGCTTATGCTGACCTTTCAATAGAGTTCATGTCCAGTATTAAAGTTAGGAGTTCCTATTTTGGTGAGTTTGTGATGAGAAAATTTGTAAGATAAAAATAACTGAGTAATCTAAGATCAGGAACTAGAATTATAGTGAAAGTGGTATATTTTGATTTATAAAGTGACATGGAGACAGAGAGCAAAAGGATTAAATGAAAATAATGCTTGTGAAGCTGAAAAGTTTTTTTGGGGGGGACATTGAGGAAAAAAACTTCACATTTACTGTGGATGTTCTTTGGAGTTCTTATTCTGTAGGGCTTTCTCGTAAAACTGATACATTTGGTTCTTGTTATTTGTCATAAGAATATTACCCAAAAAACTCACTGAAACAACCTTAAGGTTGGATTGCAAAATTAAGTTAACTGAGAACTCAGAGTGGCAAACCTGGTCATACAAGCTCATTTGGTCCTTTTTTGCATTATGATACAGTCTTTAATTATATGATGGCATACTATTTTTTTTTTCTGTCAACCACTGCTTCAGTTAAATAACTCATCAAGTACTGTGTGTGGGGGGGTTCTATAGCTTCAGTAATTTTTCTGCAGATTGTTTTTTATCTTCCTAAATTTCTTTTTTTGCATGTACCCCCTTGCTCACTCACCCCTGTAACTTATGAGTCGGAGCTAAAAGCAATAATTTATGGCCTTATAATAGCTTAAATATTAATTGTCCATTTCCATTTCTCTGACAGCTAGTTCATTTGGAGCAGGTGTTTTTATTGAGGAAATCAGTAATGCCTAAATCCCTTTCATGCACGCTTACATTAGTCCTAGTTTAACTTGATATGTTCTTTTCATTATGCATCCATTTGTCTTCACTTAATTTCGTCTACAATCACCCTGTCACATATCTTCATTTTTACCTTTTGCAGAAACTCCCAAGTTCTTCATTTTTTCTTTTTTTTAAATCACATGTTAAATTTGAAAATGCTTCATTTTGCTAGCTTATAAGTTGTTAATACTGCTTGTCTTACTCCTCTTCACATTTGAAAATTTTATCTGAGAGTCTGTGGAGAGTTGAGAGAAAACTTGGTGCTTTAACTTCTCTTTGGATTCATGGAAGAAAATCTGAGCCAGCATAACTTCAAAGCAAATGGTGTTACTCAGAAGGGCACGTTACCTCCTACTTAATTTATTTACTCAGATTTTAATTTATATAATTCTTCTGTTGCAGCCTCAGCACAGGGACATACTCTGTGCCCTTCTATTTGACCCGTACCGAAAAGCCGACTTGTGAAATGATAGTTTTAACTCCATTTTCCAAGCGCATGTACTGGGACCAGAAAATGTTCTTGCTGCCGAATGTGTGATTTCTGCCTGTCTTTCTGTCTATAGGAACACAGAAAAGGAGTTTATAAATGATGTTTGCAAGTTTGTTTAAGGAGGAATACATTTAAACAAACTTAATAGTAAAAAAATCTCAGTTGAAAAAGTTCAGAGGAGAAGCTTTTCCTTTCATTGGCCATCCATGATTCTTAGGTATTTTAGGTGTCATTTAAATTCAAGGTTTTATGATCCATGGACAGTTAATGGTGGACAGGAAAGATCCAGTGAAGGGAAATGGAGAACAAGAGTTTTGATTTACTTTGAGATAATCCACCAGTATCACTCACCAATATTTATCTTCATTGATGATAAGGCTCACATGACTTTTCATGGTGGATTTTTCCTTTTATGGAAAAATTTCCCAGTGTACTAAATGAAGCTGACTTCAAAAGAAGTAGCAATGGCGTTATGTAAATATTTGCTGTTTGGGTAGTTTTCTGAGTGAATAAGCTTCTTGTAATGACTTGGTTTTGTCGCAGAGGCGTCCACCCAATATATCATACCGCATTGCATAATTAACATGGGACAGCCGGATCTGCAGAGGTCATGTGCAGTGAAGTAGTAGAGGATGAGTAGAAAGCGTCCTTTCACTGACACTGAATGAATAGACAGCAGCTTAAAGGGCATGCCATAATGTAGTCTGCTTCCTGGGTCATGCTCCCACGTAGGATGTAAATGGAGCCGGAGAGTTCCTCAGTGCTTTGCTGAGGCTAATGAAATATATATGTGGAGTTAAATGTCTTTACAATAGCATAGCAGCTTAGCCTGCCTCATTCACCATGTTGCCATGTAACTTTGCACACCATATGAATGGGAGGAGACTATAGCATTAGAGCCCTGAGAGCTTGCTAAGGAGAGAACAGTTGTTTAATGTTACCTTTTTCAGTTATATCCAGGAAAATGCTATTCAGATCTGACCTTCTAGAGCTTGTCAAAGTTTGTTCACTGTTAACTGTTTTGGAGGTAACTGACATATCTAAAATCACTAGTTTCAGTTTAATCAGTTGCCAAGTTACTGATGCTGTCTTGTACCTGTGCTGGCCAAAATACCAAAACGAGGGGGTCAAGGAAATACGTGTAAAACGTGATATAATTTGGAGTACTCAAATGGTCTGGCTCTCTGGTTTCAAGCCTTAGGAAAGAGATTGCCCTGTGGAGCAACTAGACCATATTGGGGAAGAAGAGGAGGAGTAGGATGAGAAAGAGTTGAAGCTAATTCCAAACAGAATTAAATTATCTTTTTAAAGACCAAAGATTAAATTTGTTTTCTTACTGAGATCTTGGCCTGAAACTGTGGCCTTTTTCTTCAGTGTTTCTTTAAAGGGATTGTGTAGGATTGGCAGAAACTACCCGCCTGTCTTGCTTGCAGTATTTTTCTTCAAATTATCAATTGTTTTGGCAGTTTGGTACTGTATAGGAATCAAGAAACTTTTACACAAAGATAAGGTGCTGTTCTGAGTTGATACTTTCGTTAGAAAGTTACTCTTGTTATATTTTTGTCTTTTCTGTTTATATCGGTGGAAGGACAGTTCTTGCATCTGTCTCGGACAATATACAGTCTGAATCATCTGGTTTCAAAATATTTGGACAATTGAAAAAGTACACTGAAGGGTTTAGTCACTTGACTAAAATATATGCAATTATGTTTTAAATTAGTATGTTTTAAATCCAGAAATCATGGAATAGGTAATAAGCTCTTGCAGGAACACTTTTCCAGTTATCTGCAGAATCAATTATAGAGTAATTTTTTCCAACTTCTACTAATTTGCAAGGGTGATCTGTAGTTATCTGTTTCATCTTACTCAGAAAAATGTGATAATCAAATGCAGAAGTTCCTGGTGTCAAACACCCAAACAAACCCTTGTCCTAACACTGTAGGCCTTGTCATGGTGCACTTACTTACGTGCATGTGCGTGCACACACATGTGCACACACACGCCCTGCACCAAAATGACAGTCATATACTGTATGAATGACTCCTTCTTAGGTGAAGAAAAGTAGCAACTGAAAGCAAAAGTCTACATAGAAGAGCTCTGGCTGTGGGTGTCTCCTGCATATAGTAGACAACAACAGCTATACAGATGCACACAGACAGAATTTCTAAATTTAAAGCATGATATATAGAAAACTAATGCACCATGAATTGATTAAATGCACATACATGATTTTAACCTAGTAGAAGAGTGCTGCTGGTGACAGTTATGGTTGTTGTGGCTGCTCTGAAAAATACATTTACAAATGGAAGAATATAAAAACAGAAGGAACCAAAGTGAAGTTAGGCAAATTCTCAGCACTTTTGGCAAGGAGCTTCCAGCCACCATTTCAGAGTGGGCGAAATAATATTAAATAGAGCGATTAAAGTTAAGCTGTATCCAGAGTATTTTAATAAATATGAAGTTGAAAGGGAAGAAACGGTTGTGCAGACCACTTGGCTTTTTGGAACTCTCATAATGTGATATAATACATCCATTTAGAATCCTTTGGAGGAAAGAAAAAGGCAGGATTTTACAAGTTCATCCAGTCCTAAGGGAGGAGATGCAAACTGCCAATTGAAAGTCTTAAAACTTAGCCAATGCCTTCTTGACTTCCAATAAAAGTTTTGCAGTAGAGATGCCAAGATTACATGCCTGGTCTCTATTACCCATCACTATGCTTTCTGCATTCAGGATCATCCAGATGTTACGTAAGTCAGTTTACAGCAAGACTATTATATCAGCTATATAGTTCACCATATATTCCTGTGGCACCAATTTACAAGGAAAAGCATGTACCCAGGCATCAGTCAGTAACATCACTGTATAATTATCTTTGAAATTACCTGTTATCTATCATCACAGGCCTTTCTGCTATAAAGACTGGAAAAACAGGAATTTGAAATCTTGTTCCTAAGTTACCTCTTTGTTTATTTTAAACATTGTTAAATTACTTTTCATTTTGTCAAGTAATACTGGCTTGATAGCAGTGGACCATCCAGTGTGTTTTGAGGAATAAATGTAAAGGACTAAATGGGCAGAGAAATGGGAGCAATTTCTTAGCCCAGATGGAATGTGGGTTCAGACATGCTGCACTACCGAGGAGCTGGAAAGGCTGTTCCCTGTGTGTAAATGGAAGACTTCAGTCTCTGGGTTCTTCATTCTGTGTCTGTTACCGGTACTAAATAGAAAATGTAGGCTCCAAACTGAAACCTGGCAACTTAAAATCATAGATCCTAATTGTGTAACATGCAAGTGAGCAGGCAGGATGCCTCACCCATGTGAAGTCTCACAGAATTAAAAGCTCCAGAGTATTTGCTAGAAAACAGTTGCTTCATTTGGAGAAGAAAAAAAAGTATCTCAGTCCTCCATTGTATCTTGTGGATAGATGACAGTGATATGTGAGACCAACCCTGCTTCTACTATTATAAATTCCCAGCAGTTGCAGGAAACTGGAATGAGCTCTTTGGAAGCAGGCAGTCTTCCCACACTCTAGGCAATGAACAATTGGGCTCAGAGTGTAGTTTTTGCTATTGAGCTTCTACAGTTCCCCCTTGTCTCAAAATATTTTTCTTAACACACCAAAAAAGCTTGTAAACACAATCTCTCTGAAAAGCGTGCTTTTTAAAAATGATTGACCCACTTACTTTAACTTGAAGATGATGGGAAGACTTTAGGAAGATTTCATGTGATTTATGATCAAAAAAGTGAGGCGGGGGAGTAGTAAAGAAGTAGAAATGAATAGAGGATAATTATGAAAAGGAAATTAAAGGTGCGACCTGGCAGATATGTTGGGATAAATGGAAGAAACAGACTTTGGAGAAGTAAGGTAGAGAATTGAGGGAAAGGGAAAATGGATTGTGAAGAAAGGATAAAGGAAAAATTACTGAAGTGCTCACAGGCTTCTCTGAAAAAAGTAGGCTCAATGCAAGATCAAGATCTAACTGTGTGGGAAGAGATGCTATGATGACATGGTATGTGATATAGAACTGGGACACTGGAGATGGAACATGACCAAGCTGGCAGTTTCCATGGGTAATCTAGATGGGAAGAGTAATGCACACCAAAATGAATAGTGATGTTTGAAATAAATTACTTTTGAGTGTTTTGTGGTGTTTTCTTCCCTGTTTAGGGCCCTTTTTTAGGGGGAGGGATCTTGATCTGTTGCTATAACTTTTTGTGTATTGTTTCCCTAAATACATTGCAGTTTGACATGGATAGACATGTAGCTATAATCAGATGTAATTTTGGTGAAGATGTATATTTCATGTGTTTTTCTTCCTTATCAGTGTTAGGTACATATTACCCTCCCTTCTCCTTTTCACTCTTCCTGTTAGACATCTCATTAATTCTTTTTGGCTCTTGTCAGCAAAGATTTGTGGAGTTGTTTATCCCACTGTGGTTTCTAGATGCTTTTGAGTATTATAGTTCCCCATTCTGCAGGGGTAACCTATAATCCTTGATACAGGCTTGGATTTTTGCTGTATTAAAAAGCATCTTGTGTAAATGTTTTCATCCATTCTGAGAAATTCAGATCATTTCCCATCTGTCCTTTTCTCACTATTATTTAAATGTCTGCCTTATGTCTATAAAATCTTATTTTGTATTTTTTTTTCCTTTCCATTTATTATCATTCAGGAATTGTCATTGAAGAACTTTGCAAAACCAATCCTCCAAGAACGTGTTTTATAGTAGATTCGATGATTAGGTATAGTCTAGTAATGCTGGTGAAAAGCCTAGGAAAATGCAACTCGACTCTAAGATGTTTCTCTTCTGAAATAAAAAAAATAAAAGCTTTAAGGAAGTGGTGGATAATGTAATAAATCACGATCTATTAACGAGGCTGTTTTACTGTCAAAATCCCCATTAGACACACATATGACTAATAGGATTGGTAAGTTAGGAGCTTTGTAAACTGAGATCCTACTTTCATTCTGTGGAAAAGAAAGATAAAAGCTGAAGCCAACTTGACACTGGCAATGCATAGCGCATCATGTAACAACAGTTATTATACTCAAAGCTCTACTTAAAAAACCAACCAAACAAACAAAAAAAAAACAACCACTAGTCTGGTTAGTCTGTCATGTTTAGTGCCTGACTGTTCTTTAACAGCCCTTACCTTAAAACGAAAGAATTTGGTAAGATGCTTTGCTGTTATTTGAGGCTAATACTTCTAGAAAGTGTGGGAGCTGGTGTCAGACATTTGGTAAATTCTCTTTTTTAAAATAAAATGGGTGATAGATGGTTTATCTCCTCAGCAAGCTGTCTTTCAAGAACTTCAGGAGCTCATGTGTCATTCCTCTTCCATAGAAGACTGTGTGGAGCCTGCCTTCCCTGTGGGTCTTTGGTTTGGGAAGCCCAAACAGTTTGGTGCCAAGCCTGGGATCTGCGGGGTCCAGCAGCACCTCCCAGGGGAGCAGAGCAGTTCCACTGCTTTGTCCTGTCATCTTTGATGGCTCTGTTCTGTGTACATTCCCCTCCTTCCAGTGTGTGGTCTCTGAATCCTATTATAAGAAGAAAACTTGTAGAAATTTAGCAAAATCCAATGTAGTTTAATCTTGAAGAACTTGCAAAAGAATTTAAAGTAACCTAGCCTTTATCACTAGCTAGGGATTATATCCCAGAAAATCTTCCTTGAAATTCCAAGGCCAAGGGCTGCAGATATCTATCCTCGTCTTCCACTCATCGCTTTAAAAATGAAATTTGAACTCTGCAGTTTTGTTTTCATCACAGTATATTGGTCCTGTATACTCAGTATAAGACTGAGACCCGGCTAAAATTTGTTACCAGCTGTTATTGCCAGTGGGATGGAATTCTGTAATTTTTTTTTTGCTATGTAGAGGGTTTCATTGGTATGGTAATAGAGCTACTCTGTAATTTAATCCAGAAATAATTAATGTTGACCAATATCATAGCTATTTCCTATTTCACATACCATTGGAACGTGTGGGCATGGTGGTCTTGGGAAGAAGGCGAGGAAGGAGGGAATCTTGCCCTTAGCTTCGAGATTTGTACCTCTGGTATACTGACAACTCTCTCATCTTCACGCTTTTAGTTTAATGGAGCCGTATTGTACAAGGGAAAACACTTTTAATTTAGGAAATGGGGGACCATTTCCTGGGGGCAGGGCCAAGAACTGTGAAGTTCTCCAGCTGATGCACTTCGTGGACTAGGTCCTTGCCTGAAGACAATGTGTTATGAACAAAACAGATTGTTTCCTATAAGAGATCACACATAGCAGGTGCTTGCCATGTTGTGTAGCGAATTTTTGGAAGATGCTCAGATACTTCAATGATAGAAGGAAAGGATGCCAGATAAAGAACAGCTAGGTGATTTAAAGGCTGCTATGGGGTGACTGGGGCCAATACGTAATTTTTCTTTTCATGTAGTCAGTCTGTGAACAATATTTTCTTGAATATAAAAATCACAATAAATAAAGAGGTATTTTAGTGCAGTTTGTGTGGGATGGAGGAGAAAAGTGAGTAGTAAGCATGTTGGCAAAAAAGAATGGAAAAACTGAACTGTTGATAGAAAGTACAGTTAAGTGCTCAGAATCGCTGCCCTTGCCCCCCCCCCCCCCCCCCCCCCCGCCACTTACTCAATTTTAAGGGGTGAATTTTAGGAACCAAACTTTATCTGATGAGATTTATACCTCAAACAACTTCAAGTTTCATGGTGAATGCATTGTTACATAGTAGGGGTCAGGAATCTCCCACCTAAATTATTGAGTGGTCTTACAAGCCAGATCACCCCTCTGTTCTGCATGTATGTGCTTTCACTTTTCAACCAAAAGACTTATATATTAAAATAGGACTAAAAACCAGAAAAATGTCAAAATGATACATAATTTCATGGAAAATTAGGAGACTTTTGGGAGAAGTTGTGAGGACAATCTCTGGAGAATGTACAAGGGCAGGGAGGGGAAGGCAGCTTGCAGCTGCAAGCGAGTTAGCACGGGGCTCCTAACAACTGCCAAGAGGTCTGACCTCTGGCATAAGGACTTAGTATTCAGCTACCTTCTAGAAGAGCAATCAAAAGAGGTCAGTCCAAACTGGAAGATCACTCCAAGGCCTAGTTAATCTTTGACCCCTTAAAGTGATTCCTGGAGACTGAATTAGGACTTTATGTATGTGTCCAGCCTCACTTTTGTAACTGAGCTCTCCTAGTGTGAGTGTAGTGTCAGGCCTACTGAAAGAATGATCTGGTCCCTGGTGATGGCCCCCCAGGGGTGCTGTCTTCCCCTCACCCTCCCTCCCAGCTCGCAAATGTAACTGTTGGTGGTGGTGTTGGACTAGAGCTGTGAGCTCCGCAGTGAGCAGCTACTGAGAAGGTCCCTGCCCTGGGAGCTTTGGAGTTGAAGTGAAGGATGGAAGGGAAACAGAAAGAGGGTGTAATGATTTATTGATGCTTGTGTGGGAGTTGTGAGGTAGAGCGGGGAACAGAGCTCTCATTTCTCCCCTCCTGGTGGTGCCTGGCCTCCTAGGCAGCGTTGTGTCTCTTAGGACAGGAACCCTTAATGAACTTGTACGGGGCATTAGTGGCAGGCAGTCAAGAACTGAAGTGATTGCCTGGGACCCCAAGCCATAGAGGTGCATTAGGCGAAATCAGGTTGATAGTGCCTGTGGGTGGGAGGAAGAAAAGGTTCCGTAGTGTAGTGGCTGCTCAGGGCTCCCACAAGGCTAACATGAGCTCTTGTTATGGGCTGCTAGCAGAAAATCACAGATAGATATCACAGGGGCCGATGTAATGTAACAGCTGATGTTTGCCTGAAGGATCTGTGGGAGAGTGAATGTCTCTGAAGTGTAGGAGGAATTATGTGAGACATATTTGTACGTCCTAGGTAGTAATACAGAGCACAACATCACCTCTGTGGGTACTGGAGTAGATTTAGGTATTACAGCTGAAAATGTACTTCCTGATGGGATAGCTCTGACTACAGTAAAGCGCAGGTCCCCATCCTCGTGCTTTGAAAGGTACTGCTTAGATTATGACAACAGTTACTGCAGGCTACCATATGAGCTCAATATGGCAAACCTCCAAACCTCCTGTAGCAAATTAAAAGGGCAGCGCATTCCAAGGGACTGTAATCCCTCTTCAGGCACCAGGAAATGGTATCTACTTTCAAAAGGTTCAGTCCCGGAAGCTAGTGTATGTACACTATACTGTGTAGGCTTGTTGTAATCCTCCACCCTGGGTGGACTGTGACTCAGAGCTGACTGAAGGTGGGATGAGGACTGGGGATGTGGCGGGGAGAGGAGAGGATTTAAGGTCTGACTGTAACTCTGCTTTGTCTGTAATTTGCTGTTTGGCATGGTGCGAAATCCTAATGCTGATCTTTGCTGTGTTGATACTTTGATTTAAACAGCCAAAATGTGCTTAGTGTAAGATAGACATGCTGACAGAGCTTTAAACAAGATGACCTGGCCTGTTGTGTTGCATATGGTTTGCACGTTCTCTTGTAGTGTATTTTACGTTTCTTGATCTCTCTAAATGAAATGGAAAATAATACGAACACTGGGAGACTTAATGTCCAGCATGGTACTTAATAAAAATTATTTTGAGATGCTGGTTTTGGATAAGAGCAGATCTAGATTTTTTCTAATGAAGCTCAGAAAAAATAACCTTTAGTTGATAAGAGGTGTTTAAGTGTATATATGTTTATGTGTATGGTAATTTCTATAGTCATATATAATATGTAGTTACATAAATTAATTTTTAAAGGGGCAAATCACCTGAGACTGATGTATGCTGTTGAAAGTATGGGACTTCATGTATGGATCCATCTTTCGGAGTCATTATAATAACTGAACTTGTGCTTTGCTTTACAAAAACATTTCTAACCCTCTTCATGTGCAAGTATGGAAGAGCTTCTGATATGAAGTCTGCCCGCCTCTTAAGGCAGTCAGAATCACTGATTGTAAATGATGTGTCTGTCCCATCTCAACTGTGGAATTTCATGTCGTCTTCAGGAAATGTAACCCCGTAATGGTCTGATTGTAACACTCTTATTTTGGGCTTGGGTACTATGTGCCCTATGGCTTCCAGGCTATTCAGGATAGTGGAGTTTGCTTTGCAAATGGTGTTGGCATATCCATCATAGAGGCCTGATGGCAGGAAGATGGGCCATGCTGCATGTGCCTAGCATTCTGGGCTACAGCTGTGGCCTTACCAGCACTGAGTAGAATAGAACAATTTTGCGTGTCTTGCATATGACACTCTTGTTTATGAATTTTGATATGGCAGGAGGGTGGTTTTTTTCTTCTTCTTTTTTTCTCCTCCTCCTTCAGTAGGTTGAGATTACTGATTGTTTGATCACATGGATTCTAGTCCTGTCCTCCAAAATACCTTCAATTTGGAGTAATCTGTGTGACCAGGAGCTACTTACTGCACTCACGGCAAAGCCTACAGAACTGCTACCAGTTTTATTCTGAACCTGTCAGAATAGGCTCTCTGGGATTATTCTAATGCAGGCTTGATTTTATACCTCACAGAACACTGGTCAGTTTGAGGTTACAGTGAGTAACAGTTCAGGGCTTTGTGTCGTAGTTACTCCGTTTAAGCATTTTTTGTTTTTTTCCTTTAAGGAAACAAAATGGAGTCTGAAGAGTTTTCTGTCCATTAAAATGAAATGAATGACTTGATCCTATTTCCTCTAAGCCGAGTAATATTTCCACTGGAGTTAATAAGAGGTTTCTTTTGAGCAGCGTGAGAGGATGAAGCTCTCTGTTTGCAAAAACATCATTCATCACTTCATGCAGTCCAAGAATCAGAGACTGCTACTATGTACCAGGCTGAAAGTAAATGGATTAACACTTACTGCGCTTCACGTCTTGGCCCTAAATCCTTTAATCTCATTATGCTAAAATACGTACAGTTCTACTTCCTAGAAAATTCACTAATCCTTCTGCTTTCTGTGTGCTCACTACTTGGGTACACAGTCTTGTTAACCATGTTACGGTAATTCAAAAGACAGAGCTGCTTCTGCTTCATTTAGGTAACAAACACCTCTGTAGAAGAAAGATGCAAGATTTATAATTGCAATACAGAAGAGCATTTTCAGAAGTTGTCAGGGTGAATTGTAGCTAACTTTACCAAATATCTAGATTAATTTATCTTGGCAAAACTGTCTACTTTGGGTGTGGAGGGAATCCCAGGAACATACAAAGAATTAATCGCTTAAGACAACTTTCCCCTGGGGATAAAAATTCTACCATCAGGTGAATGTGCACTCCCATTGAGTATCCCAAAGGAAAAAATTCATCCCCATGTTTTAAACTATTAACCTGGTATCTATTTATAAAGACCTTGGGTGTCTGAGTTTATAAGAGAAGAGGGAACAGTTAGGAAAACAAACTAAGTTTATTTTTCCAATGTAACAAAAAATTAGAACTGTTGCCTGCAGTTTTACCAAAGGCTCTCATGTGTCTGTTTATGTGAGATTCTCCAAACTTGTGTGGTTTCAGTTGAGCGAAAAAGGACCCAAGTTTTTTAGGTTTACTTCAGCCAAAGAATACGTTAGGCATCCACAGAGGCAGGGGAGCAAGCCATGAAAAATAAGCTTCTGTGAGGCTTGGAAGCCTAGCATAATTTTTCCCTGTCAGAACTTCTGGGTTAAATTCTTCTTTGACTTGCACCCAGTTGAATGCTATTGTTTTTAGTTAGGATGCTTTCAGTGCAAGCCACATCAGAGTTTGGCCATTTACTTTCAAGCTGGCAATAGGTTTAAAATACTCAATACTGAAGAAACTGGAGATGCTATGATTTTGAATTTGTTACTGATACTCCAGGAACTGTTACATTTCATCAAGTCTGCTTAGAGGATAAGAAAATGAACTCCATTATTTTTAGAAAAGTGCCAGATGTTGTCATAATATGTCATGCACTTCTGTCAGTGAAATGTTTTTTAACAGCAACACTAAAGTATGGTAATATGCTGATGTTGTACAAATAACTAGATGTCAACCTTCATATCCTCACCAAACTCTTTATAGCCGTGTGTCTGCTTAGATTTTAATTTAGCACTATTTAAATATTTTTTTTTTTAAAAAAATCTTTTTAAAAGGAGGTGGAAGTAGGGATTCACTGATGGAGCAAAGGTTGCAGTGGACTCTCTGTTTGAAATTAAATTAACAGGTTGAAATACAGAAAACCAGAACAGGAATGGAAATCCTTGATATAAAGAATGAAAGAAAAACAAATCTCTTAAAATCACATTAAAATCTTTAGAAGTTTGTCTTAAACTGTGAGTTTATGTGAGTGTTTACTGAAACTGTAACTACAATATAGTTAGCTAGTTTGACTGAAAGAGCTTCAGAATGAGTGTTTGCAATGAAATCCACTTAACAAAATTTGACATGGCACTTCTGAGGCAGCTTTGTGAGGCAAGTCATTTGTCTTCATAGTACCTCTCACTGGTGACTGAACGGTAATTGCATCTTACTGATCTGGAAATGTAGCAGATCTTGTTTCAAGATGATATCTATAGCATTATGACACTCCTAGTTATTAAATGAAGCATTACTATATCTGATTTGACTATGGAAGTGTGACTGAAAGACAGCAAAATGAACTTGCTGCTATTGTATCAGTGGATATTTCTTCATGTGTGACTGCTTTTGTATCGTTCACGCACTGTTATGCATTATGAGATCAACAGTAGTACTAGTCCCATTGTTTTTATTTGTTTTCCAAAAGCGCCAGTGGCCTCAGTTCATGGTTCTGTTGTGCTAGGTTCTCTGCTTGTGCAGAACAAAGTGGCCACATGATGTATATTAGGCTTTTGGGACCTGTGTGCTCCTGGCACAGCCTACTAATATAGGTTGTTCACAAAGAGGTGGTTGGCAGCCTACAGGAGCAGGTACACCTCTTTCCCTTATAAGCTCTTTCTCTGGTAGTTAACTATCTTATATAGTGCCTGCACTTAAAGACACTTCTTTGTTATGAGCTATGACACAAGCTTATATTTAACCATAACTTAACAACATTATAGTCACTGTCAAAAGCAGTTGGCTAAGTTTTTCCTGTTGAAGCAACTGTATTTTCATTTAGTAGAAGGGAATCGTACTTCCTTTTTTATTTACTATTTATTTTTCTTCTACTTGAAATGTTGTTTAAGGGAATATCCCTCTGTTACTGTTGGTTACTAATCTTCCTAAGTCTTTCACAACCAAAGGCCTGACTAGGCTGAGCTAGTTACAGCAAAGGAGTCTGTTTCGTTGGCATAAACTTATCAAGAAAGGCACTTGCTGACTTGTTGCATTTAGAAGCCAATGTTCAGGGACAGGAGAATAAGGTTAATTTGATTTAACTAACATTACTGAGAGTTAACTTTTAGCATACGAACAGTGAACTTCATATACATTTTGCATAAGAGCATAAGCAAGCCTATTCAAAAGTTACTGCTCTGTGTGTGTGTGTATATGTATACACATACCTGTTTCTCCATAGGGTGAATTACCGATGTCCATTATGTAAACACTTTTTCCATGCACTCATGTAGAGGGAAAAGTGACCGTCATAGCTATTTCCAATTTGTATAAGTTTCTTCTGGCCATTTGGGAGTTTGTAAAGTGAGCAGCTAAGAGGCATCAATTTTTTTTCAGAAACAGATTGGCTGTAACCTTATAAATAGAAAATGTAGCACTTAGAGCTGTATTTGTTGTAGTATTGGCACATAAAATATGTTTAAAAACAGTCAGGCACAGAATTATTGGATGATTCATTCTCGGAAAAGATATTCCGCCCTGTCTTGTGCCATTGTTGCTACCACAATGCTGCTGAGGGCTACTCTTGGATACCTGCTTCTCTTCTCTTGACGACTGGGGACTTGCACAGAAAAGTAAGTTGTGCTGTTTATTTAGCTAGTATGGGTGAATATTTTCATTTCCTAGAATTGCACTTTTGGAAGGTGGTAGTTTGTACTGAGAATTTTTGACGAGAAGCTATTACAAAGAGCAAAGAACTATTTTTACTGTGGAACTGCCCAAAGGAAAGACTTGATTTTTACCCAAAGGTCTGAATCTACAAAAATATTTAATAATGTAATACTTCTAAAACCACTGGAAATTGTGCCTTTGCTCCTTTGTGCAGCTGATCCTAACAGATGGTAGAGAGAAGAGAGGAATTATGGAAGAGGCCGAAGTAGGAGGAGAACAGAAGTAGTGAATTATTAAAGGAAGAAGGAAGCTCAAATATTCAGTTTTCCTGAAACCCAGACAGCCCTTTGCTATCACATAAACAGGGCCTACTGTGCCACGTGTTGGATACTCTATGTACATTCTTTTTATTTATCAGATACATTGACTGTGTTGATCTTATCCTCTTGCTCCACTTCATGTGTGTTCCTGCATGTTGTTGCCTGCCTTGAACCTGTGCTCCAAGATCCTCAAAGCAATCTTTTTTTTTTTTTTTTTGTCACTCATACAGTACCTGAAATAACAGAGCCTCGCTCTGTCAATAGGTCTTCAGTTCACCTCAGGAAAATAGTCTGGGACAACTGTTTGGATTCATATTTCTGTTCAAACCTCTGAAAATTGTGTGCTAGAGGATCAATGAAATAAAAAAAAAATTGGGCCTATTGTCCAGCACCAGCACTGGGGATGTAAGTTAATGATCTCAGATGCTTAAAATTTGCTTTTAGTACAAATTCCAAGAGTTGTGGTCTATAGCTGAATGGCCAAATCCCATTTTAAGGCCTAATTGTAATTTAAGTAGTCCAATCCTAATGATGTACTTTTGTGGATAGTAATTATGTAAATGATTACTTTCATGGAGTATTTGCATCAAGGAAAACTACTCATATGGGAGTTTTGTTTTCAGAGGTTATATTGTAAATAAATTTTACGGTGCCTTTCAAAATAACTTGGTCAATCATCTTTTAGATAGATTATAGGGGAAATACTATTCATTTGGAGAAAATGGATCTTGGAAGCAGAAATCAAGGTAAATTTAAACCTGAATGAGTTTAATAGTTGTTTGTGGCTTAAACTGTAATTTAAGGAAAAATGAAGAAAGCCTTAGAGCTTGCCTAGATAGCTGACAAATCTCGGCAAGTGAGATTTTGATTTAATTGAACCAATATAATTTGAGAAGCTCTTGCAGTGCTTTGTGCTCATCTCCCTGAAGATAATCTTTGTACCACTGGATTCCCCTTTGAATTAAATGCAAGTAACAGCTTCAAGATAAACAGATATATTCAGACTAGATGGACTACTTGCATGTTTTACATATTTTACTGTGAGGTGTAACTTAGGTGCTCAGGTATTGCATTACTAGTGATGAAGCCAAACTTCCTGAATAATGGAAGAAAGAATTGCAGTTTCATATTTTTTTCTTAGCTTTCCAGAATGCATGTTTTAATCCCTTTGGTATCATTTGAAAGAGTTGCTTAAAACATTTGAATTTCAGCCTCTCTTGATTTGCCAACCCTGTTTAAAAAATAATGTGGTGAACACATTGGCATTGCTGATATCTCATCAGTCCCTTCTGTTTATTCCTGACTAAACTCTGACTGCTCTCTTGTGATTTTGTTGTTGTTGTTGTTGTTGTTGTTGTTGTTGTTCTGAGGAAGGGAAATGTTTTTGTATGGTTTTTACTCTTGTGTTATTCTGGGTTGGTTACTCTTTAATTGTGGTTTCCCTGTTTCTGCTGCGATGTTTGTTAGCAATGGTCAGTGAAAAAAAAACAGTATTGTGATCAAGATTTTCCACGGAGGACATGCTTTGCTCCCTGGTGAGCTTACTTAGGTATATTACTTAGGTCTGGGTGCATTCAGCACATTTATAAATCCTGCTGCATTTCCTCTGTTTTTTCATTGGATCCTGACGCCAACATTTTTAGACCCCACTGACAAACTGGAAGATGCTGAAGGAAAATAACAAGAAGCATGAGCACAGGAGTTTCCCAAAACAGACTTGTCTGCCAGTTTCATCACTGGGAGTTTCAGTGAACATTGACCTGAGTGGGACTGCTTTTCCTCGTGGGAAGGCTGGCATGCCTCACTGGGTAGGAGCCCCAAATATGCAGCTGCTGGGAGAACAGGTGGAGTAGGGAGTCTCAGATTCTGAATTTCCAATTTCTTACTGTCCAGGATGCCTTTACCCTTCTGCTGTCAAGTACAGAGAGTTTTCATGACGCAGAGTTTTAGTATGAAGTAGAGATTTTCACTCCATGAAAGCATTTAACGCCCCCCCCGCCCCACAAACCTAGCCCAGAATAGGCGCAATAAATAGTACTTCGCTATAGATCACAGTCACTACTACATACAAAGGAAATGAAGAGTTTGCAGAAATTTTTTAACCTAGAACAAAGATCATACCCCCCCCCAAAACACAAGAATTTAGCAACACATATAAGTCTTGCAGCTATTTGTTAACTTTCAAATCAGTCTGAATACTCATGCACTTTCTTCTATGTTTACATGCATTTATTTCAGTTGAAGCAATAGTCGCTATTTACACTAAATTATAATAATTTACAATTGTTCAAAAGAGATCATTTACATGTTAACTCTACATATAAAATTGTGTTGACATTTTCTGAAGCAAGACGCCTAAATATTAATCAACATTTGACGGTCTTAAAACAGGTGCAGAGTACCACCTTGTAACTCTGATACTGCCATGAAGAGGGTTAATCTTGAGACAGTTGTACAAGATAAGGAGCAGATCCTCACTCATCCCTGTCTTGCCCTGGTATGATGGAAATGTTAGTTGAAAGGAAATGTCTGGAGACTGTCTAATCCAACCCCCCGCTTGAAGCAGGACTATCAATGATGCTGGAGCAGGTTAGTTGTGGTTTTGTCTAGCTGACACTTAATCTCCCAGGATGGAGGCTCACCTCTCTGAGTGACCTGTTCCAGGGCTACAGTACCCGCTTATGGAAAAAGTGTTTCCTATTGCTTATTCTGAACCTTCCAAGTTCAGTTTGCGGCCATTGCTCCTTGCTGTATCTAATACATGACACCTGTGTGCAAGTCCAGCCTATAACAAGATTGTGCAAGTCATCTGTGTGCTTTTGTGTGATACCCATGATTCCTTACACAACAGAAAGTGTTTGGAGAAGGGGTTCTTCCTCTGTCTTAATTTCTGCCAGACACTTCCCCCCCCCCAAAAAAAAAAACAAAAACCACACACCCCACAACCAACCCACTGGAAAGAACACATGTAAGCATGGAACATAACCACTGATGTATCTTTGTGCTAGTCTTGTACCATCTCTGCGCTGCTGTATCATTACTTGATTTCACACAGATGCTAAAACGAGTCATCTAAAGATTTTACAGCAATTCTGCTGTTAATTCCCATTGTAATGTTAGCAGTTACTGTGGAGAGTCTTGCTCTCCCATGTCTGTCTTTGAGGTCCATCTTGCACAGTTCTGCAATTTGAAACAATAATGGTTGCTAGTCATTGTCATGCTCTTCTTCAAGGATACATATTCTTGATACTTCATTTCATTTCATGCCTCCTTCTTTACTTCTCTTACAGATACTTCCATTCTTCTCATGTATTACTCTGTACACTTGGAATTTTCTCCATTTATTTTTCATCTGTGTCCTTAAAACTTTTCAAATTGCTCATTATCCTCATGCAAATACTAAATTATTTATGAAGATTAAATAGACTTACATGATGCACTGTACTGGCCAAATGCAAAATGTTATTTTATTCATCCTTCTTTCTCATTTCGTATCACCCTTTTATGTATCCCCCCTCCACCCTCTCACCCCAATTTATGGTATAAACTTCAGGCACTGAAGTATTTGAAAGATGTTAATTTTTTTGTTCAGATTCAGAGAAATTATAAAACCTTAGTGTTTTGCAAGATGGAAAAATAGCTTATATCCAAATGATAGAGCAGATAGCATATGAGTGGCTGTGGCCATTCCAACACTTTTTTTAAGCAGGTGGAGTTGAGTTACCTGGGAAAATCTCAATTCTTTGTACAGTTGTAAGCAGAATAGCGCATGGTACATGTATGTTTTCAGAAAAAATGGTTGAGATCTTGCTTCTTCCTTTCTAGAGAATTGTGGCGAGGTATGAGAGGCTCTTGTCACTGGAATGGATCTAGGCAGCAGCCAGTCTGTAGAGTGCTCATATTCGCAGCTAACTAGTTGTGTTACATCTGAGTTTAGCCTCTTTTGCTCCTTGAGGTCCAGCTGGTGAGGATCAACAGCATCACCACACTCAGATGGCAAGGTAGGAATTGAATGAGCACCAGCACTTGGGTGAGAATGTGGGGCACTCTTGTCTCTTTTATAGGTATCCAATACTGGATCTCCAGTGAAGTGCGCTGCAGAGCAGCCATTCATTTCTGTGTGAATTGTGGCTAAATCCCCAGGGTAACTTTAAAACCTCAAGTTGAGCTTTAATATGAATCAGAAACACAGTTCAGTTGTATTGAAGAGGCAAGACTACATGATGTACAAAAAAAGCCAAGTGACAACAGGCTTGTAAATGGGTCCCAACGTTGGAGTAGACTGAATACATCCTGGGATCAGAATTGTTAGATGAGCAATCCTGATAAATCGGAAAAAATGGGAATTGTCTAACGGTTCAGCAAAAATGGAGTCTTGTACCATGCCGTAATTAGCATCTGTTATGGAATAAGCAAATATGACACTGCTAGATATGATTTACCCAGTCTTAATCCGTCGAGGCAATACTGTTCTATGTAACTACTGTGTTTGAGTCCTGTTCGCGGTGGTCAGAGAAAATACTCCATTTAGTCAGTGTGGCAGAAGCAAATTGAATAAAAAAAGTGAGAATAGTTTAAGTGGTCACTGTAGGCATCTCATCAGCCAGACTGGCTCATTGGTCTACTGAGAGAATGAGAGCACTCTAAGGTCTTGTCGAAGGAGAATATGCTTACTAAAAATTTCCTTTGATTGTAACCAACATTTCAAATTTCCCAGAAGCAGCAATGCTGGGGTAACTAGGAAAGGAGAGAAACTAATAGCTATTGCTATTTTACTGTTTGGCAAGGGGTACTTACCAAAATCAACTTGGTGTTGCTGGTTGGGGGTGAGGGTGATAAGGAAGGAAATGTGCTCAGGCTTTTCAAAGTGAAAAATCACAAAATTCTCAGACTGAATGTGTTTTTTTTTTTACTGTTTACATTCTTTAAAGTGTTTTCTTTTTAGGTTTTAGGAGATACCTCCACAAGCAAAAATGTTTATTTTTAAATAAAAGATGAGATTCTTATGTAACTGTACCTTCCAGTAGTGGGGATTTTAGAATAAAACCAAATGCTATGGGAAGGAAGGTTAAAACGAGTTAAGAGTTTTCACTGAGCTGCTTTGTTTAAAAAAATGTAATTTCCTGAAAGCTAAAAATTTTCCATTAAAACCTTTTCTTCCAACTTTCAGTTGGAAAATAAATATTTTGTCTTAAACTAAGACTTGAATCGGAATCAAATGTCTAGTTTGTTGAACCCAATAAAACTGTGTTGGTTTGGCTTGATTTGATACAAAGTCAGTGCCTCTGGGGACTGTAGCTCGGAAGTTGCTCCCACCATCTTTCTTCTCTGAGTTTAGGGAACACAGAAAAGAGTACACATATGGGGTCCTTAAATTACAAATTGCCCACATTCAGGGAAAAACACATTTCCCCTGAAGTGAGAATTCAGACCTTTGATGTTCTCCTTTCACAAGGACACAAGGAGAATTTGGCAGTGTTTTATCTGTGTTTCTGTTCCCAAATGGTGAATTCCTCCTTTTCTGTTCCAGAATTCACCACTAGCTTGTGAACTTGAGAAGGTTTCTCAGTTTTAGTCAAGAAGCAGTTAACTTACCAAATATTTCCTCCACACTCTTATAGCTTTTGAAAAACCTTCTACTTCTCTGTCATCACTGTGAAGACAAATGGTTTTGTGGCATACTTGAACAATACTGGACCTTCCAGAAAGAATAGCTATATTTGCCAGGAAGTCTAGCATGTAGGACACAGCTGTAGGTCCATTTTTTGGGGTCAGCACTTCCAACCACAAAATCACCAGTCCATTTCTGCAGTTTGAAGCATCAAGCAACTTTTAACTTGATGGAAGGGAGCGCTATCTAGCTATATACTATAGAGATGGTACATGCTTTCAGCTCAGTAAATAAGTTGAGTCCACAGCATGACAAAGGTTTAAGTCAAGGAAAAAGTCTGTAGTATTGTTGCAGCCCCTGCTATTAGTGGCTGTCTATGACTGTATGGGGGCAAACCACAGAGTGGGCAGAAATGAAGAACTAACTATGTATGAAAAGATGATTCCATTTGATACTCCATAGGTCTTTTTCCCTATCCAGATGCGTTGACAGGGATCTGTGTGCTACTTGCATTACACTATGACTATTAGGAAACTGTGCTTTTGTGCTTTTTTTTTTTTTTTAATATGGTATTTAAATAAGCATGTGCTGCATTCCCAGATTTGGGTGTAAACAGCTTTATTAGATTTTTCTTTGTTCATATGTGTACATATGAATGTGCATATTTTTTATTCATTTCTAATTCTTACATCACTTAAGTTTAAATTCAAAGGCAATTCTTTTCTTTTCCGGTCTTGAATGAGCAGGAAAGCAGTGGTCAGCAGAATCTTTAACCAAGTATTACTTTCAGTAACAACTTGTAAACAGTAGATGGCACAGGAGAGGTGAGAATGAAGGGAGACTAGCCTCTTTATACAAGTCTGTGCCTGTATCTTTAAGCAGTTTAGGAATACAAATAACCAAATTTAGAAGGTTTGTATCTAGCCTGTGGAGTGGCTATTCTCCCTGTTAACTTGATCTTTATCCTAGATTAACTGAAGTCTTTGAGTTGTAAGTATAATACCTTTTCACGGTGGGACACTCAGAAAATTAATTTTCTCTTTACATTGTACCCTCTGGTAAATGAAAAATGGACACTCTATATGCATGTAATAAAAGTTATAGAAATCATATGCTTATACGCTTTCCAGCTTTCATGATTTTCCCATTGAATAGATGCTGAGTTCTTCTAGCTGTTGTGTCAGGAAACAGATCTCATGAGTGTAAACTTTATGCTGTGCTGTGCTCTGTAGCTCCCAAGATAATGATCAAAAGCTTTTCTCAGTTCATATGCTGTCTAATGTATGTCCCAGGAAGTTATTAGGTATTTGCTAAACACTAAAATACTATTTTAATTTCCTTTGATTGAAGAGTGAAAAGTTACAGTATAAACAGGGCTCTGGGTACTGGACTAGTGATCATAAAAAAAGCTCAGTCTCTTTCTTACAACAGACTCCTTTATTTTTTTCCATTTCATTTGTGCAGGGGAAAAACTTCAGACTGCAGGTCTGGGGAGGGAGGGGCCACAAGGGAGCCTGTTGTCTTGGTTTGCAGGGGGTCAGGAGTAGGGAACTCATCTCACTTCTGCTGTTGACTTGGTGTGTGACCTTGGGCAAACCACATATCCTCTATGGGCCTTGTTCCTGCCTGCCTTTCACTGTGTGTTGTCATTCAAAATAGTGTAAAATGCTGCTGTTCTGATTTAATAACATTTTATGTTCATTCACTGTGTTGTGCAAGTGTAGGGAAGAGTTGGATCCTTTATGTTTTATTTCACTTATACTTTGTGGGAATGATTTTTTTTACTCCTGCTGGTACAGCCCCATTTGGTATAAAATGTTGACTCTCTCTCATTTGCATGTTTTTTTCCTGTTTACCTTAACTTCAAATAAGTTATCCCTTGCTAAGTGAGAAACAGATTAGACTTGCAATATTACCTGTTTTTACAGGCACAATATACACCTTCATGTCAGTGTATGCCTATGGCTGTTGTAACTACAAAACATAACACATGCTTATTCGGATGAGAAGAGGAGGAGGGAATTTTTCAGCTCAAAACACAAATGCGTATGCTCTAGTTTGCTGTCTTAAGTATATCTTACCTCGATTCTGCAGTGGGAATTGTATCCAGAAACAGAATTAACCACTGGGCTTTGGCAATATGGTAGAAGAGTTAATGATAAAGAGCACAGTATCAAAATGAAATTTTGCATTGAATTACCTTGTATACCTGATACTGTCATTGCTTATTACAGAGGTTGCTGATCTTGGGCACAGGCAGTCAGGTGACAGGGAGCCTGTCCTAAGCCAAGGAAGACATTGGGATATACCTGGACTATATGATACGTCATGTCTGTTGTCTTCTGCTGCCAAAACAAATGCTCAGAACTGTTACTGATGTGCTGTTGGCACTTCCCAAAGCATCCTGTGTCCTTCTAGCTTTCTGATGCAGAATGGGAGGAGAGTATGGGGTGAAAATTTTTGTATCACTGCAAACAAGCAGCTAGGGTGGTGAGTTTGTTTGCTGCTCAGAGCTTCTGAGGAAGTGACTAAGTGGCCTGAAGAAAGTCAACTTCTTATATTTTACATTTCTGATTTTTTTTTTTTTTTGGGGGGGGGGGGGACTAGATTTCACAGTAGGCCATGAATGTCTCTTCCTTCAGAATACCCCTGATCTAGGGAATGGGTCGAGTGTTGGTAGGTGATGTGTTTCTGCTTTTTTCAATAGTGCATCTCATGAAGAACCTCTAACATCACTTAAATGATCTGTGTATGTTGATTTGACCATGTTTACACTCTTCTCCCCTTTTTATGTTTTGTCTTTACTGAAGCCCAGTTCACTCAGCTAGAATTTTTTAACTTCATTAGTTTCTGTTCAAAGCGATACCAAAATTCTGAACGTTTACATCCTACCACAATATTCTTTTCCTTAATTAAAGATTGGAGCTTAATTATATAACTAAATGCAATTTAATTTTTTAACTATTACCCTGTCTTAATTTTAAGTGATGCTGGTATTTTTGTGGATTTGTTTTGTCTATCCCAGGCAGCAGATTAAAGATTAAAGACTAAAGACAGATGCACAGATTGATTTGCAAAAGCTGAGGGTATGGTAGGCTTCCTCATCTCCAGTATGTTTTCCAAGTTAAACAGGTGCCAGTTGCTTTATGCAATAAGGTGAACAAAGGATCTAAACTTGAATTCCTGAGATGTCTACAGCAAACAACATCTTGTGAATGTGGAGGAACACAGAAGGAAGCCAGAGTGTTTCAGATTTATTGTGTATAAAAAGAAGAAAAACTAGCAGAGGAAACATGGAAACAGAAAGGTGTGTCTAGATTTTATGAGGCTTTAAAATGGGCACTACTATCTCCTGTCAGTGGGATGCTCAGACTAATCAGTAAATAGCGTCTGTTTATCATTAATTGCTGTGGCTCTGTGATTCCTACCTCCCGCTAGGGCTTCCATGAAAAACAAGATGCTCTTGGCCAAACAAAATTCCATGGGGGGGGGGGGAAGTAAACAACTAGCAACAGGGTAGGGCACCAGTATTTAAAAAAAAATGTAAACAGGAATGGAAAAGCATGTCCTGCAATACTGTACAAGAGCAAATTGTTTGTTGTAGCAGAAACTAATTAAATGCTGAATGGTAATTCCAATATTGTAGATGGTTTTCAGAATACCACTTTAACTGGCAATAGTTGTGAAATTAGTGGCAGATGGAAAGAGCTGTCCTGTCTAGGAGAGCCTATCATGTTGTGGAAGGAATCACCTACCCTGTCTCAGCAGATACAGGTGTCGTTTCCTTTCTTTTGTTGTGTGTGGCCTTGCTTCTTCATGACTTGGGCTTTCATGTTGCCATGTTTGGTTGAAAAGCAGTTGATGTCAAACATGGTAGATGTACTATAGATTTGGTAACATCAAAATAATAACAACAGTTGTTACACTGTGATACCTGTTTCTGTAGAATTGCATATGTAACATCAAGTGATGAAGCATTATGCTATAAAGCCATTCAGAATGAGCCTTGTACAGCTGGCTGACATCTTTCCTGGGTCTTTTTCTGTTTTTTAACACTGTTGGAAAAAATAAGCTGGGTGAGAATAACACTCAGACTTTTATTTTTGTCATTTTTGAGGATTAGAAAAATACATGGAGTCAAATTCTTGAAAGATTGGCTGATTTACATTTTCTTTATATGTTAACTCACCAAGACTAAAGGGAGATACGTGGCCAAGTTCAATCATTTGAAATCGAGTCCCCTAGAAGTCTAGCAGAGTTGAAGACATTCCGTTGTTTTAAAACATTTCCAGTCAAAGTGCTGTGACTGTAGTCTGCTCTTGGATGTCTGTAGTCTATGTTGTAAACTGACTTTTCTCTTGTGCCTAGTAGGCTTAATGCTGTGGAAGTAGTGCTGTCCTGAACTAAATCTGGTCTTACAGTAAAGAGAGAGTCCTGAGAGCCACTCCTGTGTTCCTATGCCTAGCAACTGTTCCTCTGCTCCCCTTCCCAATACACCCATTTCCATTTACTGTAATGCCCCCATATAGCCATTAATTGCCCAGGGGGTCGAAATCTGGATTCTGGAAAATTCAAAATTACTCAAGCTATTAGCTATAAAGGAAAATAGTGTGCAAATAAACACATTTCTACTTTGTTCTATTTTATTTCTACGGCATTTTTCATATGAAAACTTCAAAGTAAGTTGCAAATCGCTAGAGAACTTCAGTTGGTGTGTACATAGTGACATTAATGTGTCCAAGATTGTGCCAGTTAAGAGTGACAAAGATGGAAACAAACCACAGTTCTCTTGGCTATGTGATTTTTTTTTTATTATTATTATTTTTTCTTTTTATCACTTTAGTGCTTTGAAGAACATCTCTGAGCACCTGTGATCTGACTGTTCTCCCCACAGCAGTGGCCATGCAGGGTCAGACCAGCAGTGCACCTGTCTAGTATGCTGTCCATGACTCTGGAATTACTGCACACTTAAGGAAAAAAAAAAACCAAAAACCCTCCCTCCACTCCCCCAGCTTCCAATGTTTTGCTTTTTAAAGACTTCCTAAGTCAGAGTTTGCATCCAGTTCATTGCATTTAATAACTGCCAATGGACCAATCCTCCATGAATTTCTTGAATCTATTTATATTTCTGGCCTCTCCACCGTCCTGTGGCAGTGAGTTCCACAATTTAATTGTGTTGTATGAAAAGTACTTCCTTTCGTTCGTTTTAAACCTGGTATATGATAATTGTGTGAAATGCCCTCTAGTCCTCATTTTATGAGGAAAAGGTGAATAATTGTTCCCTATGACTTTCTCTATATCATTTTTACAGACTTTCTGCTAATCCGCCTGAAGTTGTCTGTGTTCCATACTGATGAGTCCTCATGTATTATAGTCTCTCCCTTGATGGGGAAGCCATTTCAAATCTCTGATTTGTATGGCCACATTTGCATTTTCCATACTTTTTCTACTAGATTAAGTAATCAGGATTGTATGCAATATCTAAGAGTCTGTTCTTTTCCTAATAATTCCTGTCATTTCATTTGTAGAACACTGGGAACAGGCCAAAGTAACTCCAAATTCTACTTCTTGATTAGGAATGGCTAATTTGGAGCCTATTATTAGGGATATACAGTTAATGTTGTTTTTTCCTGTAGCTCTTCTCAGTTAGCTTTTGTTTTGGGCAATATTTGTTTTGTTCATTTGATAAATACTTTTTTATTATCTGAGAACCTCAAGGTCTTGCTGTTGTCCCCCCCCCCCCCTTCATATCATATTGAGCAGAAGAGGTCCCAGCTGCTAGTGGGAGGAAATCCCACTGTTTGTTTGTTATGAAATCTGATCATTTATGCCTACTGTTTATTCCTAATACCAAGTATTAGTCTGGGAGAGTACTTTCCCTCTTATTCCATGCTGGTTTGGTTTCTCTAAAAAGCCTTTGGTGCAAGTTTTGTCAAGAATTTCCTGGAAATTCAACTTTGTATCTACTGGATCACCCTTGCACACATACTCATTGTATCTTTCAAAAACCTCTAGATTTTATCTTACATATTGCCCAATCTATCATGTTTATCCATCAGTCTAATTTTATTCTTTATTGGTTTTCAGTAAATGTTGTAGTGTGGAAGTCAGATTTACTAGCTTGTAGGCCCATGAATCACCTTAACAGCCCTTAAAAATTGGTAGAAAATTTACCATCTTTCATTTTTCTGATGCTTAAGTTGATGGCCCTTTACTGAAGACTGATGTCTTTTACTTGTTCACTGAGCTTGTACAACACAGACCTCAGGCAAACTTTCCTACTCCACATGGTCAATATGCTTCCACTTTGAAGCTGTGGAAAGGTGGGTATTATATCTAAGGTCCGTCTGTGTTTACTCAATCCTCCCCGCTTGCATTTAATACCAAACCTCATGTTGGCCTTCATCAAAAGCAGCACTACTAGGACTGTCAGGGCATTTTATTGAAGCTATTGATGTTATTACTTAAAAAATTGCTGTAATATAAAAAGACTGGTATGTTCATTTATCAAAAAAAGAGTCCTAAAATGAAGCAAGTAGGTGGTTCTTGGAATCACTGTAAATAGAAATAATGCTTATTTGCTGAAATGTGTTTGCATGAGGAAAGGTAAGCTAGAAAGTGAAATATTGTATCTGCTTACTTACAGTCAGGAGAATGAAAAATACCAGGGATAGTAATGGAAGAAGAAAAGTTGGAAATCAAAAAAATTTTTATTTTTAACTGAAGAAGCAGTTTGCTTTTGCTTGTGTCCTCCACTTGGCTCTAGATAAGAGGCATTTCTGAAAATGCTTCATTCTCCATTAGTTAGTAAAGCATTTGTTTCATCAAGTAACACTCACTTTATGGCGGAAAAAATATTTCCCTACTTTGAAGAAGACAGCAACATACTGTCATATGGCTTCAGAAAGTGACAGTGCTGACATAATGTATTTTTTTGTGTAAATTATTTTTTCTCGCATGTAGCAGCATTTGAAACAAATACTTCTGCTTTTGTGTTTATAGACAAATGAAATTCTTGTTTGGATGCCAAATAGGAGGCAGCAATTAGGGTTATTATCCAGAGGTGCTATGAATATGCAGAACACATTGATTGGGAGTGTTTCTGGAGGCTAGAGAAGCAGGATGACTTTGGTAAGGGTGAGCGCTGGCATGGGAGAACAAGAAGTTCTAAAATGTGTAACTGCACTATGGCAGTTTGTTATGCTGGTGATAGCCAAGCCACTTGCTTCAGTCAGGTCCTAGTCAGCCCCTTTTCTTGGCCATCTTTGTTCTCTCTCTTTGTTCTTGTATTCACATACAATTAAAGTTTTAATCCAGCTTTGAGTTCGTTAAGTTCCTGTTCTGGAGCCTAATCCCTGTCAGCACATAACAGAAGTTGTGAAATTAAAAATATTTGCTAATGGGGGTGGAATTGTAGAAGGATCCAGACATACCAGGCTTGACTTTCAAGAACTGGCTGTCTAAGAAAGAAGGAAGAGTTATTTCTTTATTTAAAAAAAGAAGAATCATGAATTGTTACTGTGATGACAAAAAGGCTTTTGGTGGTTGCTCAGTACACCATATGAAAGATTGTTATTCGCTTCCCTTTCCAGTCACGTTTTCAACCTGAAAATGCAACCTGAAAGTTGCAAATATGCAAAACAGTCCTGAGCTATCTAGCACTTCTGTGCACTGCATCTTTTTTTGGGTTATCAGATTACTACAGAAAAATTAAACCATTGAGATAAACAAGTATTATCTCAGAAGAAAACTTCTGATGTTTTGTTTCTTGTTTTCCTGAATGCTGGAGTGTCTTAATTTGGAGTGACTCATTGGTGGCCTTTCCTAAAGCTGTATATACTTAGAACCTGTCAGGCCAAAATTTGTTTTCAAGTTGCATCAAATATGGAGTACTATGACATCTGTCCTATGAGAATATTTTGTTCTGTTCACATGAAATTGTGTAGAAATGGAAGACTAGTGCTCATTTGCCTCCTATTGTTTTGTTTTTAAGAAAGCTATCAATTTTCTATCCCACGTATGTCTGTAGTTCCACTTTCTTGTCTTGCAGGTGGTGATATTTTCAGAGGGCATATTTGGTAATGTCTGTGGGCCAAGCTACAGGAGAATTAGAAATTCTGAGTGCCAGCTGCAGACAGCTCTCTACTTCCCAGGTAGGACAAACAAAGATCTGTTGTCCTGAGGGAGGTTTACGTAGAATAGCCAAAGGAAAACAAAGCAATCAGACTAGAACAAAAAGGTCACTAACCTTTGCGTCAACAGTGAACGACTCCCATTACCTGTCAAGGTACCTGTCAAGGGGTTGCCTTCCTGAAGAATCCTACCCTGCTTCCCTTGTTAGAGTTGAGCTGGTTTTCTCCAGAGGACCACCCTTCTCCTTCCTCTAGGCTGGTTGAAGACTTTCAACTGGAAATTCTGGAGGAGCTGAAATTGATTTACTCAATGTGGCTACTCATAGTACTTGGTGATTTTTCTGCTTAAACCCAGCATGGTCTCATCGGTTCAGGCAGGAGAGCACTGTTCAGAGCTTTGGAGAGGGCCTGCTGAGCAGGGGCTGGATGCTTCCTGCAGCTGACTGAAAAGATAAGCACACAGGAATGTCCAAATGTACAGATGTACATACAAATGTAATATGTGTTAGATATTCCTGCACAAAGTGAAATGTAGAGAGAAGTGTTCTCAGTTTTAGTCTTTTGTGGAACAGATATTCAGGGGGAAAATATGTAAAATAATTCTGTTTTCCAAGACTAATTTGGTGACTTAGCAGCAGTGGGCTTACCTTCTTAATTATTGTCAGTTAAGAAATATGCCTGTCCCAGGTTCTTGAGCATAAAGAAAGCTGAATTTTGTCTGTCGTACAATTCACTTTATATTAGAATTTCAGCTCTTAATTAAAAAAAACCAACAGGTTTTATGGCCTACTATAGTTTGTTTATATACAGTATTAATCTCTGGCCCTTTCATCAATGTTATAACTGTTTGTTTCCACTGCTAGTTGAAGGAGGATTGTTTAACAGTTGTGTTCATAGTGTCTGTGTAAAAGTTGCAGGAAAAATAAATTTCTTTCTAGAGGGTTTATGCAAATGTTAAATGCAGTTCCTTCATTTTCTTTTTGCCTGATGAGGTATGCAAGCTGGTTGTGACTAGCTTTTCATCTCCGATCGTTGAGTCTTGTTCCCTACTGGCCTGAACTCAAAGATTAAAGGAAGGGGTACGATATAACCTATGGGCAGCAGGACGGCTCTGTCCTCTGTTTACAGCAGATACTCTGTGGGTTTTTTTTTCACCTTAGCTTGAAGAAACAGCACTTCTCTACTGTTCCCTCTTCTTGAATGGTATGGTAGAGTCTTTCCTTCTGCATCTAATTTAGGTAATGGCAGCATGGTCCTGATAAGTCTTAAAGCCTGCTATTGACTGCTGGTTTTGATTCAGTTCCTGAGAGGATGAGCCTACATCTTAGGTACTTGGTTGTTTTAAAACCAACCAATTAACATGGAAGCTGTGTGGGAACTGGAACATCCATACAATGGAAATTTTCACATTTCCAAATAATTTTTCTTTGCAAATCTGAGCTCAGGAAGTCTGCCAAGAGGACTCACTCCCCTAGGGAACTCGTCTGTGGGTGGGCTGGCTAGTCTTCTGCGTCTGGTTTTCATTGAAAGATTTTTGACAGTGTCAGTTCCTGTAGAAATTTCTTTCTACAAATCAGCATTTTCCATTGAAAAAAGTTTCCTTCTAAAATTTCTGACTATCTTTAATGAAAAGCAAATACAGAAGGGAAACTGAGGAATTTTATGACCTCACCTGGCAATGTCCGTAAATGTGCAGTAGGAGAACAGTGTGTGTCTGAATGGTCCAACTGGCAGGCTGTAAGCCCTGTGCTGCCTGCAGGCTGATTTCTTTTGGCTTGCCAAGGTAGATGACTAGAGAAGGTGCCTTCCTAGCCTTGCCTCAGGGTAGCAGAATCCGTTGCAGTAGGAAAAAGTTACTACAAGATAAACAGAAGGAGGTGGTTTAGTTCCCTCTTACCCATGCGGATCAGCAACTGCTGTGTACAGCATTGGCCTGGGCAAGGTTTGTCACATAGAGACTAGGGAAATGGTAGTCTCCACTGTCTTTTATTTATTTATATATTTAGTGCCATACTGTTGCAAGCAGGCCAAAAACAAAACAAAACAAAACAAAAAATCGCTGCTGCTGTGGAGGCAATAGCTTGCCTTTAGGCGGAAGTGTCCAGCCTCAGGGCAGAGGTGTGTTTTTTGAATGTCCAAACAGGCAGTTCAAGAAGGGTGGAAGTAGGCAGTCCTATCTTGGCTTGTCTTGACATCTGTGTGATGGAGCGGTAAAATTGCTCTTGTTTTTGCCACCAGCATATGGAGATGCCTTGGAACTGGTGTATGACTTCAAATAGGCTGGGCCGTCCTGTGATTTCCTGGTCCTAGTAAGGGTGTTGCAGGTCACTTGCTCTCCTATGAGAAGAAAACAACTAGTAAGATAGCAAAGAGCTTTTGTTTGTAAAGTGGGAAGATGGAAGGGAGTGACGTTTTCCAAACGAATAGCAGGACAAAATGAAAGTGAAATAACAGAAATAGTTCATTTGTCATTTAATTTCTACTTCAAAAAAAATACGTTCACATTTTTAATTCATCTTTTATTTTTCAGTTTTGGTCTATGTGTGTTAAAAACTCTGAGCACAGGCAGAATAGTAAGTGGGCATAATCTCCCCACCACCACCCCTTGCTTGTTAAATAAATGTAAACTGCATGTTTCTTTGACTTCCACAGCCATATAATTACTAGCTTGTGAAAGATCAGATCCAATGTATTCTTCATCAATGAAATCTCCACGAGTGCCCAAAACCATAATATATTTTCATGCTGTTGCACTTGGAGCAAGACAAGCCTGTGCTGGTAAAGCTGACTTTGGCTGGGTGTGAGCCTCATAATCCATAGGTTGTGGCTTTGCCAAGTCTAATGGGACTTGGGCACAGTATGAAAACATACTGTTCCAGCATATGCCTTACTATAAGCAGGGAGCCCAACTCCACAGGTCTCCACCCAGTAAACTTTTGGAGCAGATTGCAGCACCCTTTCTCACTGTGTTAGCAAGAATCATCAGGAGCTCTCAAGAACTCATTAATTATATTTTCCTGAGTATAGTGTTTTGGCATTTTGAGTACAGCTAATTACATGCAGATCTCATCTTATAGTTTTTTCCTTGTAATTAATTATTTCTTCATTATCTTTAAACTATTTGACTAAGCAGTTTACAGCCTGCTCTCTTCACTTCTTTAGCAGATGTCTTTTTAGCGAACAGATGTTTCTATTTTCAAGAGAGGAGGTTCGTCCTCTTCTAGGTGGGAGAAAGCTCTACAGTTTAATTTGTAGTGCTGAAAATGTGAGGAAACTTAGTTCTTTAGTTCTAGCTATGCTAAAATCTAACACTAGTACTACAACTGGAATATATATATATACGTGTGTGTGTGTGTATATATATATATATATATAAAATATATATATATATACACCTTGACGTTTTTCACCAGCTCTGAGTTCTTAAATATTCTGACTGAGGTTTAAAAAGAGAGATAAATGTAAATGGTTGTTAATCTGGTCTCACTGAAGATGGTGGCAGACCTGAGAGTTTGGAAACATTTCTGAATTGAGTAATTTGTTTGGAATCTTCAAGTGTTGGATAGATCATGTCTGGCTATACACACCTGGGTTGTATCTTATCCTTAGACCACTTCACATAGAAGGTGAAAAAGTTAACTGTTTAACAAGAATTTCTTAAAATCTGTTGCCTGCAAATCATTTTTGATCTCATTATTGAAAACTGCTTTTACTGGCAAATCAGCTTCTGTGGCCAAAAGATTTGCCACAGATGTGCTTACGTGCTTTGTTGAACTGGGCTGATGCAGCTGAGGCCTACAGCTCTCAAAATGCACTAAGAAGCATTTATCTAGAACTTTACAGAGAATAATTGCTATCAGTGCAGGGAGAGAACGCTCCTCAAAAGGAATGTGCAAACAGATGTTTGGCTCTTACTGAAAGTTCATTTGATTTAGTATTCAAATGTGGTGTTAATAAACCGAGATGAGAGTTGTAAACGACTGTTGTGTTGGCCAACTAGTGGTGTTGTGTTGGCCAACTGGTGGCCCAATGTGATCTTAATTAGCAAGGTCTGTTATCAAGTAAATGTGGCTCGGCTTACTCTGATGCATCTGTTTTATCATCTGAGTCCAGAGGGGTCTTTTCCTGACGCTGTAGATGTGCAAAGCTCATCTGAGCTTGTCTCAAATTAAATTGTTTTATGTGTATCTGTGCTGGTTGGTGCTCTCCTTAGATATAATGGAAAAATATGTGAAGATACTTTTATGATGATCATGTATTTGTTTTTGCTATGACCCCTCTCTAAAGCATTTTAAGAAAATTCCTTCTGCTAGGTCATTTTATTTATTGTTATTGTAATTATTAAAAAATGAATGAAGAAGACGGTTACGATGACCTTATTGGCATTATGAAATTGTGGCATACGCATGTGTGTCATTTAGGTAAATCTTGTCAAGTTAAAGTGAAGGTATTTGTAAAGCATTATGTCTTCATAAAGACTGAAGGTCTATTTAAAAAAAAAAAATTTTGCTCAAAGTTGTGACTGAGTGGATTTAGCTGCATAAAATAAACAGCCATCATTTATCCTCTTCTGGTATCAAGTCCTATTATTGCTTCTTTTTCCTTATGTCTGCAGCAGTGCTTTTTTTTTTTTTTTTTTTTTGAGTTGCAAATTAAATTCAGAGTTTTCTGAAAATAATAGTTATATATTGATTAAACATTTCCACTAGATATTTATGAACTAGGCTATGTCCTTTCATAGGCTCTTAAGCCTGATATTTAATTCCTGTCTTCTTATGGAGCCCAAGAGAATGTAGCATTTTTTTTCCCCAACCAACTGTTTCAGAAGATAGGAACTTGGATTAAGAAGAAAGCAAATCCTTTATTTACTGAGCATTGCGACTTGTTGTCTGTTGCAGTTTGAAAGAATGTGGCTAATGCAGTATTATTTGGAGACATGTAGCTTTTGTCCTCTCCTGCCATTTTTAATGACACCTGCAGTTTGGTATATTTTAACATTTTGAAGGTATTTTGCAAAATTCAGACTTTAAAGCTGTGAACACCCTCAACTTGTTCTTGCTTTGTTTCCTTTTGGAAAACAAACCAAAACATGAGAAATTGAGAGGGGACTCAGATCAAGTTCAGAAAATGAAATACGAGTTCTGAATCCTGAAGTTTAGATTCTCATTCAGAGCAAAATTTCTACAGCTGAAATCAGTTTTTCTAGTTAGATTAAACACTAAATCTGAACTTCTTTTACATTGTATTCTGGTTTGCAAGTTAATTCCATTACTGTGGCTCATCTCCCTAAAATTAATAACTGAAATAAGTTGAGGGATATTCATATACTCTCACATGTGATCCTTCTGATCGATAGCATTGAAAACCACACAGGCGAATAATAGCGGAGTACTGTTTTCACCTGAAAAGTAGGTATTGTGATACATAAAATCAAATGAATAAAGTTCAAGGCCATATGTACTAGAAGGTCATCGTTTTGGAAATTTCAGAAGTTACGGACCGTTAAACTTCATGAAAAATTTGTTTTGTGTCTGAGGACTTGTATTTGTTGTAGTAAAAGTTACAGAACGGAATCCACTTATGATATGAAGCCTATCCAGAAGGGGAGACTCCATTACTTCCCTTGATAGTTTGTTTCACTGATTCATAAATACTTATTCCCTTCTTGTTCTTTTTGTTAATCTTGCAAACCCGACCTAGTAGTTCTGACCAATTTGTATTTATGATTTCAACACAGAGATAGGAGAAGGGCTGAATACTCTCGTGTAGTGAAGTGGGTCCCTTCCAAATCTGGGTGAATCATATTTGAATAGAGTATTATCATTGCATATCCTGTGCCTGTTGTGTAGGAAAATGGAGGAATTGGACTTGCTGCTTTTATTTCCACATCTTTCATGAGTAATAACCTGAAAAGTGAAAAATTTAAAATCATAGAGTAACATAAATGCCACAGAAGTATGTGCGATAAATAACGAATGACATACAGTGACTCAAAGCTAGAAGCATCTTATACTTTAAAACATGCAATTTCTGGAAGAACAAAACAAAGAGCCAGTTCTGAAGGCTATTGGTGACAATATGGTTGAACGTCTTGAGTTTTTAATACACTTCCCTACTTCAGAAAAAAAACTGAACTCAGAATCCTGCGTATGAAGATCTCTCCTGAGATGAACATGTAGACACGCTATCCTCAAACTGGAATCAAGTTATATAGGGGTAGGTTGTATGTGATTCTTCTTCCAGAGAGCAGTTGCATACTCATTTGTTTTTTGAGGGAACTGACTATTCACCAAAATTTCATTTATTATTTCATTATTATTATTATTTCATTATTTATAATGAAAATGCTCATATTATTATTATTATTTCATTATTATTATTATTTCATTTATTATTTCATTATTTCATTAACTTAGAAAATCCATTCTTTGAATTCTTGTTGAGATTTGGTCTGTAGCACAAATGTTGCTGTGTCAAAGGTAAGGTTTCCTGTCTCAGTTGCTTTCAAAAATATTTCTTGCTTTCCATCAGAAGATCTAAGGAAATTAGTTTAAATAAACACTACCTCATTTATTTCATACAGATACTTGAACAACTAAGAGTTCATTTCTATCAAAGGTAACTTTTTTGGAGTAGAGGGAAACTGATTATTCATAATCATCTTAGAAAATAGTAATTTTAATCTTCTGTGCTCAAAGAGACATTTTGGAAGGCCGTGCTGCCTCTCCACATGTTCTATATTAAATAGAATTAACGTGATTGGAAGTAATTCTTGTTATGGTATTAATATTGCTTGTTACTGCTAGCACTAGAGGGTGCAAGGGTTATATCTTCAGGTTCACTAAAGCCTCATTTGTTTTTTTGCTTGTTTTGTTTTCGTTTTTGGCTTGGGTCACAATAACTCTTGAGACCCACAGATTGCTTAAGAAATGAGTAGAGAGAAGGAGCCCCCACAGTACTTGGCCTGAACTAATTTTTTCAGAACCGTTTTCATTACATGCAGACAGATCTTCAGTGTTAAAATAAAAAAGTGAATAAATCAAAGTTATGCTTTAGAGAAGTTTATTAAAAATGCTGGAGATTCTCTTAGCCTTTCTTACTTTTGTATAAATTATCTCATTAATAATAAAAAGCCTGATTCTTTTCTGTGAACTTCCAGTTATGCTCATCTAATTACACTGGTCTGTTGTATAATTAACAGTAGGCTCACATAAAAGAGCTGACCTTAAAATAGCATGAAGCATAACTCTCTGAAGGTATTGGTCAATATGTGACTCAAGTATATGGTCAGAGGCTGAGGATAAAGACTTTTTGTAGAAACCAAATTTCAGATGGAAAGGTTGTATTTGTTTCTAAGATGTTATAGCATTTACCCAGGATGTCATGAAATGTGTCTCAAAAAGTACGTGTGTAGTATATGTGTTTCTGTGTGTGGTTCTCCATGCAGGAATTCTTTTTTGGCTGCCTGCTATTGCTCAGACTACATGACCTAAATCAAATGATTACTCCACAATCTATTATTTATTATGTGAAGGTATGGTTTAAAAAATCAAACCCAGAACCAATTAAAAAAAAAAAAGTCAAGAAAGGCAAAGTATAATTCAATAGAATTTTGCTTGGAATTGATTTGCTTAGAAAGCAATAAGAATCTGTAAGTCTGTCTTGACAGATGCTTAGGGAAATGAAATTCACCAGCAGTTAATTTCTTTTTCTAACCTAAACCAGGATTTTACAAATGAGATGACTTATCTCTAGTAACTGCTTGATTTCCCATTTAATCTTATTTACAGATTTTTGAGGATTTATGAAGATTTTGGGGGAGGGGAGGAGAGCTCTTCTCAAAAAACAAAGTCTAACCCCCAGGCATTTTATTATTGATCTGGCAGATGTAATAAGTGTAGCTGCAACACTAACTGCTGAGACTACCTTGGAGGATCAGCAGCCTCAGTGTGAGAGTGGCTTTAGTTCCTGTGCTGCTCTGGCTCCGGGGAGAGCTGGCGGGACTGTCATTAGGCAGAACTCAATCCATTTGCTTTTGCTAAAACAAAATGAACAGAGGGCTCAGCCACAAACAAACCGCTTACAGAATTAATGCGTGATCCTATTATAACATGCTTAACCTTATTAGATCTCTTTTTAGTCTTCTATTGTATCTATCTGCTTTTAAATCAAAATCGTTCCTACTTGAGAGAGATAATGAGGAAGATGTCTGGGCCGGGGTAAGATGCCTTAACTCATCATGTGTTCACAAATGTAAGCATGTTACAGGAAGCTAATCAAGGGCTTTCATCTTGAGTCATTGTACAGTAGAACGTACTTTTCTTGCTGTGACTGCTTGGTAAGTAAGGAATAACTATAATATGGCTGCCCCAGTGCTTACATAATACTTTTCCTGCTTTTCCATGAGTTGAATAATATATAAACAGCAATTCATTTTCTCATGAGAACAACTATTCCAGGGTCTGATTCTGCCCTGGGCCTCACGAGGATATTTAAAGTCATCTTCATCTGAGTATATCAAGCTGCTTCTGTTGTTTACCATGAGCACTTTATCAAAGTTGTGGTTACTGTTAAACATCTGCATTGCACAAATACTATGAGCAAGAAAGGAATGATTCAGAGCCACTGTCTGTGGACATATCTTACATATCTTCAGTTTTGTTATGCTTTGTCAAGTTCAGACAACCAGCTCAGCAGCATAGGATGCACACAAATAAACATGATGTCTGCCCTAGAAGAGTTGACTGGCTGACTTACTACATAAATAGTATGCTTAACTGAAGAACTATAACTACTTGTCTAGTGGGATATAAAGATTAGAAATTTAAACACAATAGAAGACTAAAAATTTGCCAGACAAAACACTCGAGAAATATATGTTAAAAATGGCAGATTCAACAAGTAAAAAGTAGTTGTTATTACTGTTATCACTGTTAGCATGTGGGCATACCAGCCACAGACCAGGAGCTCTTGTGCGTGGGGGAGGAAAGGGCATGGCAGGTGTTGCATGGACCAGAGTACAGCCAATCTCCAAAGCCACCAGTTGTTCAGATCTGTTGTGTGTCTGTGTACACCCACCTCTGTAAAGTTTCTACAATTGTGGGTCCTTTAAACCTCACTTTTGAGAACTGAATTGTGTTCCTTAAGCATGCTGTGGGGTGTATTGCCAGCCTCTATTACAGCACATTTCTAATGTATTTGTCTATAAACTACTTCATAGTGTGTACTAATTTTGCATCATAATTTGCTTGCTTTTTTAGACTGTAAACTACTTGGGGCATTGCACAATTTGACCACATTTTGAAGGCAAACAGCCCAGCTCAAGGTAATTGAATTAATTTTTTAATTTTTGTTATACTGAAATGACAGCTTAGCAGCACTCTGTTTTGCTGATGTAAATTCCACCTGTTCTCTTGAGTGGCATAATTCTCTTTCTGTCTTCTACTGCTTGCTTTCCCTTCTCCAAAGCTGCTCTATAACATCCTGTATCCTGTATACAGGAAGCTCTGTCGGTTGTTTGAAGTTGTATTGCTGATTGTATCCTGGCTGAAGTATTGACACAACAAATGGAAAAGTGATCCTTCTTAAGATAGGCCTAATATATTGGTCATTTAAAATTTGAGGGAGAAGCTGTGATTGAAAACTTGGGTTTTCTAGAGAATAGGTGGAAAGGATGGAGCATCAAGGCTTTGGTGGTGATGGCCTGCATTGACTAGGGGAGAGACTGAAACTAGAAGGGAAAGCGTGTGGATGCCACACTGAGTGGTGTGATTTCTAGGTCCTACCTGCACTAACTAAACCCGGAGGTACTGAATGCATGGATTGTCTCAGATGTATGTTTAACTAGCTGAGAACACAACCCTTTTTTTGATTAGTTGAAAATGAGTGCGAACACCTGTGGTATTTACTGGTATGGAGGAGTCCAAAATGTTAAGACTGCAGAATGACCAGGGTAAATTTGAGCAGATAGTCTCTTAGCAACGGAGGATATTATGGTAAAGTAAATCCTGCCTCCCTGAATGTCATATGCTCATGTATCTAATATGGCTAATCATGTAATAGTTGGTGATGCCGTGACTGTTTCCCTGCTCTAAAGGGGGTGAAGAAGGAGAAGGAGGTGTAAATGGGGATGGCACCTTGGTGATTGGTTGGTTGGTTTGTTTGTTTTCTTAAGTTCTGTAGGTTTGGTGTTCTCTGACAAGTTTTGTAACTTTTGTTACTTAGCAGCCCATGTAGGCAGAGTGGAGAAGGTCAGGCAGACATGGATTTCAAACATTGTGACAGATCCCCTTCTGTGTACTTTTGTATGTTTCCCATGACAACATAACTGTCTTTTCTCACTGTCCAGAAACACTGACAAATAGCAAACAGATTTATTGTGTTTTCTCAGTTGGCTGAAGTTGTAAACTTCCTTAGAAACAATGTCATGTCTTTGGATGAGAAATGAATTGAAATAGACTGTGCAGGAGAAAGAAACAGACTTTCTAAAGTGACAATGACTAAGGCCTTACAAATTCATTTTATCCACTTCAGATAGTGTTTACCCTCAGATGTACATGATGCAATACACCACAGGCTTGTCTTGTGCTCCACCCCTTTGAACATAAACCAGACAGTACAGTGATCAGTCATAAAAATTACAAAAAGCAGTTATTAAGTCATAGAGTCAACCTGCCTACCAAGGCAGGTTCATTCCCAAGTGTAGATTAAGTATATACTTTTTTGTTTTGTTTTGGATGATATTTTGGAATGAACAAGTCTTGTGCATTCCAGTTTTAATAGGGGATTTCAGTAGGGGATCTCATAGATGTCTGCAGTTGAACAGACTTTTAGATGACTACTAAATGTTACCTGTTTGCGGTGTTTGATGTGTCTAAATTTCTCCTCTGATTTCTGTACCTTCACCTGCAGGTTTTCTGTTCCTTGGCCACTTTATCTGCCATGATTCTACTTCTTTTCTCTTGCCTTTCCCTATTTTCCCTCTTCAAGAGGATCTCACAACTTGTACTTTGCTGCTGCCTTTTGGGCAGCATGGAACACCTCTGTGTAACTTTACACCTCTTTAAGGAGACCATGAATATTTCAGCTTTTGCCATTATGTTGGTGAGCATTGCAAATACTCAGCCTCTTCATTCCTTTCTCTTCAAAACACACTGCGTTGCAGGAGTAGCTTTTACAGTTGTAGGAGACAGAACAGTGAATCTCTTAGAGCAGAGTTTAGGAAATAGTTGTTCAACTGGTCTCCAAAAGAAGGAAGCTTCCTTTAGATTGCTTGTTGAAAATATTAAAGGGATGAAGGCATAAGATCAACTGGCCAAACCTCTGAGGTTACAGAGAGGTAATAGAGCAGCAGGCCTCTGCCCCAAAAGATCAGTTCAAAATAGAAGGAAGGAAGGGATTCTTATGAGAAATAAGATGGAGGAAAAGAAGGGAGAGCAATCCCAGTAAAAGGAAGGGAGGGTGACCACAAAGATGTTATCCCACCCTGAATCTCTTCAGATTCTCTCCAGCTGGTGCTTTGAACATCTGCTTTTCAAAAGCTTTTCCTGTGCTTTTTTTAAACTAGAGATTTCATGCAGATATACATAAATGATGTTTAAGACTGAGTGAGGATGTGACTTGTATAGGGTCACAGAAAGTGAAGCATGCATGTAGTGGCTGCAACTCCTTCACCTATTTCCAGGCTTTCCTTCTAAAGTAATTTTTGAAGTGAATGAATATGGAAATCATAACAATATGTACTCTCTATGTTACTTCAGCAATTACTTTTTAACTATGTTCTGAGTTTTATTCCACCCTTTCCCCCTGCCCCCCATCTCTATGAAAGTGCCAAGGAATGAAACAGGATTAATGAATGCTGGTAGCAGAAAAGACAAATTACGTTTTATTGGATTTACCCTCAGTATGTTGGTAAGTCATGATATAGATCACTTGACTGAAAACATATAGCTGATGGCCACTGGTCACAAAATTTAATAAACTTGGACTACACCTAAGCAGTGGGGCCCAAGAATAACTTTAACCTTTGAAACAGTATCAAAAATGAATCATAACAAGATGCTGATGAAAGAAATGTTGAACATCAGATTACTTAATTGTACTGAAAATATATTTTGCACATGCGTTGGTAGCATGATGATTCCTTTCATCTATAGATCATTTGCTCAAATACATCTTCATGTAGTCTGTCGACTATGCAGTGACCTACATCACATAATCTTGTTAGGTTCAATGTGTTTTATAATGAAGAAGGACCTCTGGCACTGATTTCAGTCCTTGCTGTGAAAGTATTGACAGAAAGTCAGAGATGACAGAATAGATGATGCTGGTTACTGTAGTTTTGGATAGTGCCTGTAGAAGAAGGCTGAGGTGTAAGAGAATAAGCAGGAGGCTGCAGACTTCAAGAGTACAAAATAAAGGGCATACAAGAACACTGAATTACATTAGACTGAAATCAAAATAACTGTGTCTTTCTTTCTCTTGGGCATACATGTTTGGCTGTATCTACTGCCATGACAGTTGCTGTGGTTGTATCATGGGACCTGTAATTACCCTGGCCACACCTCAGCTTCATAGTGGGATGAGGGGAAATAGCACGTACCAGTCTCCTCCTCTTTTCTGTTTCTAATTCTCTTCCCTGTCCTGGTTTCTATGGAAAGAGATAGTGATTTAGGGCGCTTAGTGGAGGTCAATGCCCTTGCCTTGGGAGCTCCAGTCTTGCAGACTTGACAGAACTTGTGGAGCTAGTATTCAGCACTAGGGCTGTGTGAGCTGCTTATATACTAACCTCTCTAACCACTGATGCAGTTATTGCTGTATAAGGTTGCACACAGTGTTATGTTGCTGTCATTAAATTTTATTGTGTTGCTTTTAGTTCATACTCTATTCTGTAACTGTCATTTCTAACATATCTTATTAAAGACTGCACGTGTGAACTTTAAGACTGTTGTCCATGCTTCTTTTCCAAACTTCTGATCATCTTTCTTGGATAGAGGTAAGGACCAGAAAAATAAGAAACAGTGCTTTATTTTAAGAGATACATTACAAAAATCTTATAGAATATCATATGCTTTTCTTTCAATTCTACATTTTAATGTCCTTAGAAAATGCAATGAAATTATCAACATCAATTTACTTTTAGTTAGCACTCATTAATCAATTGTTACACATTTCAGTGCCTTATTTTACACACCCAAACACATACTCTTGAGACTACTTTTAATTTGAAACTCAGCCAGACATTTTTCAGGCTCTATAATCCATTCAGAATGTGTTTGCACAAGGAATAATATTTCAATTGCTGCATTTCAAAGAGGTGGATCTTGGAAAAATGGAGGGAATTGGTAATCATTAAGTATTTTTCTAATTCAGAACTCCTGAAGCAGCAACAGCATAAGCCAGTGAACCTTTCCGTGTAGACTGCTTTTCACAGAAAAATTCCATCTCAAGTTTTTGACAAATTTCAGCCCTTCAATAATGATTGTTTTCCTGAAAAGTGTTAAAGTTAAGTTGTAATTCATTTTTTTTAAAAGATATATTAGATTTGTGAGAACTAATACGTACACTGAAAGAAAACTCTATTTTTTCTGCTTTGTCATAGGTGTCTGTAAGTTACATTTGGGATCAATTGTGTCATTAATTCTTTGTTGTGATCTTCTCTTCAGTGAAGGCATTGTATCAAAAACAAGATAAAAGTGTTTAAGACTGTATATTAAAAATACTTTTTTTCTTCACATTGTGAAAGAAATACAAGGGCTATTTGGTTCCTCTTTGTCATTCCCATCTTGAAAAAATTTGAAAGCTTACTTTCCAGGCCTTCCCTGATCTATTTGAGTAACTTGTAGTAGGTGAAGAATAATTTTAGATGATCTCAGTCAAGGTACAGAGATAATCATCCTATGCAATGATTATCTGTGCACTCAGAGTTGACAGGATGAAGTATCTTGTGGTTCTGAAACTGTTTTGGCAGATGAGAAGGAAGGGCTGAAACATTGGTTAAATGCTGCTGACTATCAGGTGATAGCATCTCACTAGTGTGCTGCTGTGTGTCTCTAGGTAGCGTTGTCTCTCAGAGTTCAATTTTAACATTTTCAACTAAGGCATTATCAAGTTTCAAAATGCTTGATTTTTAATAAATGCATCATTTCAAATACTCTTAATACAATTCATTGTTATTTTGAGAGCAGTCAAGAAGACTTCAGCACTTTTAGCAGCAGTGTTTGGAAATATACAAATATTTCTATGTTTAGAGGCATCTATGGCCACAAAGAAAAATATGCTAATTTCAACCAGATCTTTGTTTTCTCAGTTGAAATAGTAGCTAATATATTATTGGCATGTACAAAGCCTTTCGCCTCCCAAGAGATATTGTAGCTGTGAATGACTCTTGGAAAACAACATTAATTTGCTGCCGCAACTGCCTGAACTATAAAAATGAGTGTAGATAATACTATATTATGTTTTCTTGCTTCTGCAGCAGCCAGCTTGCATTTCCCCCCTAGTTTCTTAGAAAGAAAATAGATTTCAGTATTCTGGTTTTAGAAATTATGTTAGAATTATTTTTATGATCTCTTCTGTTTTCTTGCTGTCCTGCATTTGGCAGTACAGCATGTACAACTAAAATCTTGCTCTCTGTGGACTACACTAAACCCTTTGACAGTTATAACTCCTTTATGACAGTTATAATTGCCCTTACTGTTCTATGTAAAGTATTTTTTCTCGCTCTCTCTTTTTTTTTTTTTTTTCCCCCTGGAAAAGAAAGCTGCTTCTTTTCAAGTGAATGTATTTGTCTTTTTCATGAAATATTACTGATACTGCCAAAGTGTTTGTGATTGTTACTTTAAACCATGAAGGTGAGTCTGAGCAGCCTGAAGCAAATTGTTCCGATTGATCCACTTGGAAATTTCTGAGAGGTGCAGTTGGAGGCAGTGTCTGGCTTCTACTTGAAGACCAGCTGTGCCTAAGTTCAAGTTTAGTTTTCATTCAGTTTCAATCAGACTTCAAGTTCAGTTTCTGTTTAGGTCAAGGGGGACCTCCCTCCCCAAATGTGAATGTTGGTTTTGTTTTGATTTGGTTGGGTAGTTTGTCTTTCAGCAGCATTGCTCTCAGACACCACTCGTGCCTCATTGGGGCTGGTTACAAGCAGTGGTCTCCTTTTGAGATGCAAAGGAGTCTCCTTCTCAGTTATTTTTCATCGTATTTCTCCTCTGAAAATCTTCTCCCAGCTTCTGCTCAGTGCCAAAAGGGAGCCCAGTTTTCCTTCCGGTTCAGCTACATGCTTCTGACTCTCCCTTTACCATCCGCACCAGTTCAGCGCTCGCTACCAGGAGCCACCCTGGGACTGAGCCTTCTCATAGTTACAGGCAGCTGAGCCTGGATGAGTATTTCCAGAGACTCTGGAATAGCCTTTGCCTGGGGACTTCTATGCCCTTCCTGAAGGAGCTGGCTTGCTACCCTGTTTCAAAACCCTGCCTTGAGCATACTCCTTGCCAAGCCTTTGCAGTAGTGCCCGTGTAGTAAGCATTTGCTATTTACATAGCCATTAACGAACCTTTCCAGAAATTTTCTCCTTGCCTTGTATTCTCTTACTGAGTTACAAGCACCTGGTGTAATATCCTGTTCTAGCAGCCAAAGTCTCAAACACAGTCTCATCCATGATTTTTATTTCAGGTGTGCACTTCGGTGTGGTCTTGGGACAATGCAAAAGGGGAACTTTTTCTTTTTTTGAACTTGTCACGCCTTTTATTAAGACTGGATTTCCTCAGGATGAAATATACACCGAAAACAAGATTTAATCAGCACTGGTTAATATTGTTCTCTAAAGGTTTATTTTTGTGATTGAGCTTTTCCTTTTGTCAATAATGTGTGAAATAAAGGAGAGACTCTTAAAATAAGTAACAAGGTAATCACCCTCACTGGTCACTAGGAACCTGCAAGGTGTAGCCCAGGGCAGAGCCGTAGGGTGTCACCAGGGTTGCCACGGGCCCTGATACAGAGATGGCAGGTCGGTTAGCAGCACAGCTCCCACTGCTTCGTGTTGTAGCTTTTAAGACTCATATCCTGGTAACTAGGACATTAGCTGCCATTCCCACGGAGGGAAGTAATGTCTTTCTGGCCAAAATGCAGCTTCAGGTGTTGCTTCCTTTGTACCAACTTGCCAGATTTCTGAGCTCTGTATTGATAATTTTCCTCATGTATTGTGAAGTATCTGATTAGAGCTAGTAATAAAATATATCTCAGTTTCAGTAATACCTCTCTCTATATCTTGCTACCATTTTGAAAAGCTTTTTTTCTCCCTTGCAGCACAGTAATAATAAGGCGCAAACACCAAACACATGATTAGTGCTTCACTTAGGAAGAATGACTGAGTTTTGTGTTGACATTGAGTTAAGGTACAAAAGTGTAAACTTGTACTTATCTGATCTTCTACTCTTTACAAGCTGAAAAATGTTTTCTGATAAACTAAGAGGGATTTTCAACACTTGGAAAATGTGTTAATGGAATTTTTCTACCTCTACAATATAATTAGGAATTTTCTGTTCGTCTTCGAATTGGGAAAGGAAGTGTTGGAAAGTCGTCAAAACCAATTGCATTATGTATTAGCTAGAAGGTTATGGGATAGTGCCATGCTGTAGCCACACTACCTTCTTCTGTTCTGTGAAGTATTCCTCCCATCCTTTCTACCCTCAAAGAAAGCAGCATGCTCCGGCCTGCCACAATGTAAGCAGTGAGGTTTCTTTTAATTAACTGAATAGTCCTTTTCCTAAAGAAAATGGATTGTGATGAGGAAAAAGGAAATAGAATTGGAGTTAAATGTGTTACTTTTTTTTTTTTTTTTTTTAAATCTTTATCGTGCTAACTTTTAATACCTTTTTAAATCCTGAAACTTCTTAGGAAAAATCTGCGTACGGTGCAGGTTTCCATATGGATTTTAAAATCATTCATCTGAACCCTTGAACTTTGGGATCTGACATCCAAATTTGGCAGAAGGGCCGTTTCTTAAGAGTAAAGCTTTGGTCTGGTTCATTTTTAACACATCAGATCCAAACTTTTATAGCTCAAGTTCATCTTTTCTCAAAGCAGTGCTGTAAAGATGGCAGTGGCTGCAAAGCTCTATTCCAGAAGGCGGAGAGCCCAGTCACCTGGGCCCCTTCCAGAATCCGTCCTTCCTGTGTCCACTTTGATTTTTCTCCAGTATGTGTGCCATGATCTGTCTGTGCCATAATCTCTGTCCCACGAGCACGCTAATGTTACTTGTAAAGTGACGCTGAGATTAGCAGAGCACAGGATAGTTGTCGGTATGTTCTTGGCAAGGAAAGCTTATTTAATGGAAATGAACTTGTTCCATTTTCTAGGTACTGTTAGGGAAACAATGGAATGTATATCCCTCATATGTTGTTTTACTTACCTTTTACAAAATGGTTCTATTCCATTCAAGAGGTAATGGATGACCTAGCTTTTGGCTTTCTCATTCCTTTGTGCTCTTTTAGGAAGGGATATTCTGACAATTCTTTTAATTTAAATTAAATCAAATTAATGTATAAGGGCTTAGCTAGGAGGTGTATACTGAGGTTCAGTAAACAAAAGGGTTTGGAATATTTTTGGGGATTCCTAAATCTCAAACAATTTCATTTTTAATGCACTAATCAATGCTAGATAACTGCTCTGGTAAAATAATTACAAAAAGTTCAAAGCATTAGTGCTTCATTTAAACCAAGGATGGAATCTGACAATCAAAATACGGTAGCATTAATGTGGTTTATGAAATTTCTATGTATCAAGTGAAATGTGGTAACTAACTGTGCATATATCAGAATCAAAGAATAATTTAGGCATGAAAGAACAGCTGGACGTCCTTTAGTCCAACCAGTCCAATCCCCTGCTCAGAGCAGAGCCAACTTCAGTTCAGGCCCTTGTCCAGTTGAGTTTTGAAAGTCTCCGAGGATGGGAGAACTTACAGCCTTCCTGGGCAGCCTGTTGCAGGGTTTGATCACCCTCCCTGTGAAGAACTTTCTCCTGCAACTTGTCTGTTGCCACTCATCCTTTTGCTGTGCACATTTAAGAAGAGTCTGGCTCCATCTTCTTTAGAAGAACTGATTAGGAAGTTGCAGACAGCAATTGGATCTCCACGTAGGAGGAGGGGATCTGATTTGATTTTTGTTCCTGGCCTGCTGCATTACAAAATAAAACTACTGCAAACAGTCCTCTGTCACACTCTTACCTGCTCTGAAATGGAGAGGAACACTCTGTGCAGGTTTCTGTGTTCCCTGTAAGTGGGTGGTGACATCTTATATTGCTCTTCATAATTATTTTAGAGCCTCCTCCCACAAAGTTAGCATCTCTGGTTGCTGTCTGCTGTTCACAGTGGTTACTCATGTTCTTTCTTTTCCTGTGTGTTTTGGAAACTCTTGAGTATATGCTTGGAGAGTTCTGGATTTCTGCTCCGTCACAGATGACTATGTGCCACTGCTGTAGTATTACAGAGGTTTGGGTCAGGTGGCCCTTCTAACATTGCCTTGATTAGATCAGATGGCTGCTGCTCTCTAGAAGCTGATGGTTGCTCCCCTGAACAGGATGCTACAAAAAATTTATACCTAAACTTTTCTTTCAGAAGAATTAATGATTGTAAAATTAGTTAATGCTTACGGAGCATCTTTCTACTGTGGGTTTCACAGTGGCCGCGAAGGAGAGGAGGTATCATTTGTAGCAGAACACTGCCACGTAGAGTTGACCAAGGTGCTCAGCCTTGTGAAACTGTTGCAGGTTGATGACCGCTCAAAGAAAACAGTCTAATCTTTCTGACTTCAAGTCCAGCAACGTTGCTAGTGGGCCTTCTGGTTTTATGCAGTGAACAACTTGAGATTATTTTTGAATTGGTTGTATCACTTGACTTTGATAGTTTGTGTGGTGTTTAAGAAGAATGCTATAGGGAATTCAGGATTTGGGTGTTACAGCAAGAAATATGGTTCAGAGATGAATCTGTTGCATATTTGGATGGTGCCTGGAGCCAGATATAGTGATCTGAGGATACCAGTAGTGATGTGAAATCCATTATAAAACCTCATGTGGCTAGGCTAATTCTTATTACTGTCCTTATTAGATCATAACATTGTGTTTTCTATTATACTGCAGAAATAAGAACCTATATTATTTTAGGGTCACTGACCTTAGGGGGGGAAAAACTATTTTAACGTAAAAAAGAAGAAGCCTACCATCTGTGTGAGAAATGCATCTACCTCATTTTGAAAGCATTTTTATTTCAAAAAGTTGTAACAATTAACTCTGCCTGGGTCACAGTGATTAAATTCCATGGAGCTAGTTTTTATAACTGGCTGCAAAAATGCAGCTGAATGTCCCTTGTCTTCAGACTTCCGAAGTTTGGAAAATGCTCTGAAATTTGGTTAGAGCACCGTAAATCTCTTACGAAGCGAATGCATAGTATACCTTATTTTGTTTCTTGCTCATGTTATACGCCATCTGACCTTGCATAGCCTTTTCTCATTTCACATAGAAGTTAAGTCTGTCTTTAGATGATCCATTGGATTCTTTGTCATGGTTTGTGTTCGCAGGAATTGCTCTATGCGAAATTCATCAAGCTTCAATCTTCCTCAAGTTCTGTCACAGAGATGAAGACAGTGAATTTACAGTGGCTTTCTATGGAGCCAGATCTTTCATGGCTACAAAAGATGGAAGCTTGTATGTACAAAAACAGCACAGGCCCTTACTGGGAGCCCTTTGTAAAATAGTAAGAATCTTGAATCTTTCAAAACATATGTCTGCTACAGAGCTTCTTTATAATCTTAAAATTATAGCCTTAATATTAATGGCATTCTTTTGAATAAAGTATAATACATTTAAAAAAAAAATTATGAATATCTAGTGTAACAAACTTACACTGCTCAGTACAGTTACTGACTATATGGTATGATTAGGTTTTCAGTTACAAATCTTTGACCCGATTTGCATTCTGAAACAGGTATATATCTTGAAACTCAAAAATATAAATAAGAGGGAAGAGCTAAGAACTGCCCTGATGGTTCAGGAAAGGTTTTAGAAGGCCTGTTATTTAGAATTTATAAATATTTTGCACCATATACCTTTCAAGGTTATGAAGATTATCTCTGAGAAGATGAACTCTGGTCCCTCAGTGCAGAAGCTGAGGGCAAATGACAAATTCAGTTGTTAACAAGATCAGTGGCTATGACTTGTATTTGAAATCCTCATATACGGGTCTTTCACCGTGAAAGGAATAAATGGGGAACCTCACCTTTGAGAGAACCTTTTATGTAACATGGAGGTGACTCAAAGTGAGACCCTCAATGAGGAAGATCCAAATACCTTGTGTCGGAGTGATACATAAAGCTACGCTTACTAGCTTATCTCTTGCTGCTTATCCTCTCCTTGAAGCTCTGATCATTCCATCACAATACAAAAGTAATTCTTATTTCAAGTAAAAGGGAATTACTTTTCCATTTGATGGAAAAACTTAGCCATGGAAATACTTGCACACAGATTTTCTGTTTCAAATGAATGGTAATAAAAGTAAGATAATTATTTTCCCTGACTTAACCTTTTTGTGTGTGTTTTTCCCCTCTACTCCTCAAATATTTTAGATAGTTAGGATTCCAAATATAAGTATTATCTGAACGAGAATTTCAGTCTATTTTCCAGTTTAATTTTTCTTTCCATTCACCAGCAGACGTGAGCGTTATGTAAGAATAATCAGCTATAGCACATTATCTAGAGACAAAAGTGTGATCTCAATATATTTTCAAATTCAAGTAAACAAATTTTCATCTCTAATATCTACTTTTGACATAATAGTCAGACTTCTCTCATTTGTAAGTTGTTATGGCTCTGAACATATTTGATGCTTTTGGTCAGAACAGAGGTGCAGTCCAATATTATTTTAGCCCTTTAGATTTCCCAAGACATGTGGCTTTTGGAAATGGTGGTGGTAGTGGTTTAGGAGTGAATGCTTCAGTCTGCTTTTGTGTGTGTGTGATTTCCATTCAGAAGTACAGCGTAAAACAAAAGAGCACTGAAATCTTAATCAGTGACTTTTCCCCTACGACAGCAGCTGTATTCCTTCAATTCCTTCCGTAGGAATCTCCCTAGGATGCCAGGATGCCCTGCCGGTTGTACCGAAACCGCAGACACATTGTCTGTTGCGTTAAGCGGCAAATAAGAAGTCACTGGCTGCAATTTTAATCTTTTGATTGGCATTTGGAACTATGCAGTTAATTTCCAAGTAGTAATTAACTGAATCCAGTAGCAATTTCTTCTCTAAATGTATGAGAGAGCCTATGTGTCGGCTGTTGTGTTTATAGAGAATGGCTTGTTTGTCTAAATACAAATATAAATGGGATTATTTATTTTATGTGTTTATATCTTACTGTGACTGCTACCTTTTTTTTATGCATGTGGGAACAAAGTGATATTTCATTACTTTAAAGTCCTCTTTAAGTATTCAAGAGTATGGTAAGACCTTGGGAGGAGAGAAGTGTCGTTCCCCCCCCCCCCCCCACCCAAACTGTGTTTTTCTTTTTTCAATTTCAGAAATATGTAAGCCCAGACTCAGAAATGTTATTTTAGCTTGAATGCAATGTTGTGCTGATGGCTCTCTACCTCACTGGATTTGGCAAGCTAGCTTTTTAGAAGTCTTTCTTTTCAGAATTGTTAATCAGAAGGTAGAGTTTAGCATTTTACTTTACAATGAAACCTGGATAGGATTTTGAGTCTATTTTGTGCATATGAAATCATGTATATATGAGAAAAACATCTAGGAGATGGGGGGAGAAAGGCGTGACTAGCAGTAACATTTCATATATACTGTATAACATAATTTAATTTGCAAAAGAAGCTGAATTTGTATTGAGAGTGTAAATTAGCTGTCCACACTCTCGATGGTGAGAGTGGCTAACAGAGGAGACCAGTCATGCATTGCCTGAAGCACTCACCAAGGCAACTTGCAAATCTATCCCCCACAGAATGGATCCTGGGGACCATTTTTGATATGGTGTCAAGGGCATCAGACTCCTGTAGAGACTTTGATGTGTCTGAAGAGACTGGATGTGTCAGGCTTTGACGAACTTGAACCTAGCATCAGAGATGAACAAACTTTAGGATTTCCAGTTTGTGGGAACTTTGAAACTTTCCTACGAACTGGCAGTTCTGCAGAAGCAGGCAGCCCATGAGCCAGCTGACCCAGGAATACCAGAGCTGCATCTCGTGGCAACTCTAGCGCCATGATGTTTCTGCCTGCTTCAGGGCCTGGAAGTGAGGCTCCCTCAGGAAAGTCCTTCAAGCTTGCAAGTACTCAATTACTTGACTGTTGTTTCTGAATTGCCATTTCTTAAAAGGCAAAGTGGGCATCCCTGTGAGGTCACCTGTCTAACATAAGATGAAGATGTATAAGTCAGTGTTCTGAAGGAGATTGGATGATGTGGGATCCATAGCAGAAAATTATGTCAGAGTCCAGGTGCTGCCTCAGAATATTAAATGGATTGATAGCACACTAATGGTGTTATCTCCAAGAGAATGACTAGTTCTAACCAGTGATTAATATTCTGTCCCTTATTCTCAGTAAGTTAAGTGCATATTGTGAGTTGGATTTAAGAAATAACACTTTTCTGTTTATAAAACATCTTGGCCTCTCCGTGGAGTCTGGTACTATATTTCTAGCAATTTTCTCTTTTAAACCATTTTTCTTTTTGACCTTGAGATCTCAAGTACATCCGGACTCCCTTCTCTATCTGTAGGGTTGTTTTTCATATTATCTGTGTAAATCAGAAGTTCATCAGCTGGAAGTGACACATCACTCTGAAGCTATTATTCTCACTTCACATCTGCTTTACTATGTTCAATGAATCTGTATATATTCATAACTTGGCTTTGCTTCTGTCTTGCTGCAGTTACAGTCTTTGTGTCTTGGCCACGCTTTCTGGTTGTCATGTAAAGATGTATGTTTGTATTTATTGTGTTTACAACTTTATCTGAAAAACCTTGGCATGCATAGAACTCCCATTCATGTTGTTGTTTTAAAATCCAATCCTTCATTCAGTAGTACTACAATATTATTGAGAAGCAATTTCTCTTCTGAAGGCATGAGGGAGGGGCAGAGATGCATGTGGGAGAAGAAAAAAAAAACTGTGGAGACAAATACAGGATGAAACTAAAATCATACAGTATTACAGGGTGAGAAAAATGACAGGAGATGACTGACAAGAAAGGACTGATCTAGACATGCAGGTAATTGAAGACAGACAATGGGATGGTTTAAGCACAGCTTTATTAGGTTAATGCACCAGGCATATTTCCAATAGGTCCGACATGGAGTTACAGGATTCTTACCACATAACCCATAACGCAGGATAGGCCTTCTTTAGCTTACCCACAGGATTCAGCTTGTAACCTGAGCAAAAGCCGGAATGCAAAGATTATGGCCTAAAATAGCACAAAGCCTAACTTTGTTGCTTGACCAAAGTTGTACTCAACTTATGTTCCAAATTGCAGGCACAGTGGAAACTAGATGTAGTGGAAAAACAGAATAACAAATGAAGAAATTGGGTAATGGTATTTTTATTTCACCTGTATGTGTATGTGCTTGAAACAAAATCTGGTATCAGGTAGAAAACAGAAGACTGTATGATGGAATAATAAACAAAGTTTTACTTAAGTAATGTTAAGATAATGATCTTGGGCAAAATATTTGTGATTGGCTGATTAAAAATGTAACTCATGGATTTCAGTGCTTTATTAATAATATAAAAAGGCTAATTTCAAGAGAAATCAGGGTCTTCTACTGACCGTACTGACCAATATCCTCTGTGGATTTTTTTCTTTCTTTTTTTTTTTTTTTTTTGACATCTCAAAGGTATGTGTTGAAATTAGTATTCTGTTTTAGTTGCTGTTCATTAGGGAAGTAGGTAGTAAACTGAATTCTTGCTTATAGGTCCTATGGATTCATGTGGAGTCTTAAAAATTATTATAAGATGTCTGTTCAGAAGCAGAACTCATCATTTGGAGAGTTTATTAAAATGTGAATGATCAATCAATAAGATCTATTAGGTGTCCTTCCAATCAAAATTTCCAGTCTGGATTAGAGTAGCAGGAAGCGAGAAGATTCTAGGTGTGGGCCGGGTGTTTTTGTTTGTTTGTTTGTTTGTTGGTTGGTTTTTGTCCTGGCTGATCCAGAGTAGAAATAGTACCAAGAAGTTTTGAAAAGTTTATATTTGATACAACATAGATAATACCAAAATTCACATTTTAAAACAGGCCTCTCAGGGTGTAACTAACCAAATACCTCTAAAGCCAGAGAACTTGCAGGTTTTGAGAAACAATATAGTAGTCGAGCAGTATAATTTGTTTTTTTTTTTTTCTATTTTAATTAGGGTCAGATAAATTTTAATTTAATTAATTTATTTTTATTTTTATTTAGTTTAATTTTTAATTTAATTTGGGTCAGATAAAAGCACAAGAAAGGCCACACTCTATCAGACAGTGATCTGTCTACCTCTAATGCTGGCTGTAAGCAGATGGCTAAAGAAGAGTAAGAATGGAGCAAGTGCATATGATAGCTCACGCTAATAACTTTTGCAGGCCGTAGCTCTATTTCAGGACAAAGGACTTAGCTGCATGCAGTTTTGGTATATTTAACAACCTAAAATATCTTATGGAGTCCCTGTAAATGTCTTAGCAATCCTTTAGCAAGAAATGCAAGAGGGTCTAATATGCCTTGAATGAAGAAAAAAAAAAAAGAAGAGAATATTAATGTAAAGAGATAAGTAATAAGTAATGACAGTTATTTTGGGTGACTTTATGTTATAGTTCTGTTGTTGGAGAGTCTTCTTTCAATTATGAACATTTTTTACAATATTTGAGAGTTTATTGTTGATTTTGTTCTTTGTGTGCAAAGAAACTTTCCCAGAAACTGAAGTTATCATTACGTGTGGTAATTCTATGAAAATCTATTGCCCTTCGGTTCAGTTGTTTGCGGTGTTGTTTTAAAGTGATTAACTGGGCTGCATTCATTCCCATGGAAAAACTTATGAAGGCTATTAAGGGCTGAAGAACATGGCAACTGTTGCTTCTGTAGGTTTGCAAAGGAGCTGCGGGATATGGGAGAGTATTCTACCAGTATGGTTTAAAAAACATCAGACTTAGTACTGAAAATGCGAATTGTTACATTCCTTCTTCATTGTGAATGTATTTAATGTGTACCATTTTACTGGATGTAGATTGGAAAAGAATACATTGTATTCAGTGTTTCTCATTAGTTCTCTTAAACTTTTAAAATCATCTCAAAACCATGCAATCCAAAATCTGTTCTTCCTCATATGTTTTTTTACTTATTTGGTAATTTTTTTTTTTTTACCTTAAGCAGAGAATATGTTCTTATTTCCATGGTGGCTTCCTTTCATATTTTGCTAAGAACACTTCAGTTCTGAAGTTTCATCATTTCTTACCTTTTTGATCTGAAGTAGAATAAATCTGATATAAAATGGAACAAATCTGTTCACCTTTTTATGCTGCTTGGACTTATTCCTGTACATTTTTGCAGGTTGGGGGCATGTGTGTAGTTAAAAAGTTTTATACTGGGGGAGGGAAGATGGATAAGTTCCAATCATAATAAATCATACTGACTAGTTGAAGAGAATGGTGTAGGGTGCCCTCTAATTTAAATTGAATTCGCATCTGTAATTCATGGATGCAAGTAGCAAAGATGATCCTGGAATTAGAAATCTATCCACAGCCAGTAATAAAGGAAATATTTGGAATTACTATTATCCACAGCTGGTCCTAGCTCTGAGATCCAGTGCAGCACACCTTTAAAAACGCTGTACTGCTGCACAGCATGTAGTTACAGCAGTTGTCAATTAGTCTTTCAGGCCGTGCTCCACCCCAATGTACTATTCAATTGTTTGTGAATGGGCCCAGTGTTTGTACCTGCAGAGATCTGCTGCTTCGCCTATTGCAAGTATTCCTGATTTTTTTGTATGAATCATGGCTTCCAGACATCTGTTTCAAATCAGATCTTTTTCTTATAATTTTCATGTATGCCCTCTTGTTCTGTCGTATGCATTAAACTGAAAATAGTTCTTGAATAGACATCCGTATCATGTAGGATTTTGTGTACTTTTTATAAACCCCATCTGGATTTGATACGGCTGGAGAGAGCCAGGATGCTTCGTTCCTCGACAAGGTTCCGTACCAGAAACACCGTCAGGAAGGAGTCTGCGGGCCCTTCTTCCTTTCAAGCCTGAGATAACGCTGTGTCTGTCTCCACAAGCTTTACTTCATTCATAGGCTTTTTAAAAATCAAAAATCCACAACCACAAAAGACTTTAACAGTCTGTCTAGCTCAGGAAGGGGTTTAAATAATGTTGATGCAGACTCTCATTTATGCAGTCTGCAGAGCTGTAGCAGGCAGTTTGCCAGAGTAACAAGTTAACATTATTTAACATTACTGAAACTTTTAATTAAGCTTGTTTTAGTCTTGCAGGCAAACTGGAGCATATATTCCCATCCCCTGTTTAAGAATGTTCTTGGCCTCAAGATAAGTTTTCCTAACTGGTCCCAGATCTAATAATGTCATCCTAACGAGCTGTGCAAAACATAGCGTGTTTTGTTCTTGAGGCTTCATGTGCAACAATTTTGGTTTCAATCCATGTGGGTCTGCACCCCATGATTTTTTACTCTGAGTTTCAGGTTCAGTCAAAAAAAAAAAAGCGTTTCACAAGGTTTTATGTCAGTTCTATAAATTGGCCTATGTGATCTCTAAAGATGTGTGAATCTTAGTGAACCTTTTGTGAACGGTTTTGTATTTGTAAAGAAATGCAAAAGGGAGCATTGTGTAGTTTATGACTTCATTGTGAGCGTTTTTTACAGCTGTAATCCTTAGTTCTTAATGTATATTATAGCTGTTGCCCCTGCTACATATTTAAGGTAACAAAATGGTTCCTGTTATAAAGCACTACTTGCAGATGGCTTGTGAAACATTGAGTTTTGCAGAAGAATTGTTCTATATTTTGGATTACGGCCGGATATAAATTTTTTGGAAGGCCTGAGCCTTCAGTTCAATCACTTGAATGAGAGTAAGGAAAATGCCGTCCAACATTTAGAGCAGCTAAGGTTGGAAAGCTGGCTTTACAGGGAAATAGTCCACACTGCAAAGAAGTGCCTGACTGTTTTAGAGAGGTTTGCTTTTGTTCTGATTAAGTTAAAAGCCAAATCCAGGCAAACCTGGACATGCACCTGTAGATAGAGGGAACAAAATAGCTCTAATTTTTTATTTTTTATTTTTAGATAGTTTTGGATAGTTTCCTAATTTTTAATAAGCTCTTGACTCAGTGAAGGAGATGCTGTTCATGTTACATCTTTCGGCACAGTGATCTGTTAATTTGAGGAAGGTGCATCGAACAATAAATGTGGGTTTTTTTTGGTCAGAATATGAAGGATTGTCAAAGCCGAAGTTTTTCCAAGAAATATTCTTGATTATATTTGATTAGGAACAGTTCAGTCAAAGGAAGAATTTAATGAGAGGAAAAACAGATGAGAGACCCTCTTTTCTTAGTACTGATTTGGAGCGTATAGAAGACCCTGTTTCAAATCCTTTTTCTAAAGAACAGGCAATTGCTTTTGTAACAGGTAGAGAAGCTTCAGCAGGAGTAACTGAAATTTGGTTTCAGCATGGTGAATTGCTTGATGCTGATCAGCTTCCTTGGGGAAGAATATTGGTGGTGTGAACCTGAAACATTGTTGAGGAGTGGCTTGAGTAACAGGCTGCTACTTATGAGTGTGTGTGAAAGATGGGAGAAGTTTGTTTTTATTTATTCATTCACTGTGTAATGAGGTAATATATATTTTATTGAAGTCTCTCTGTTTTGCTGAATGGTACATCTCCTTACACCCAGCTATAGTTCTAATCTTACTTCCTTCATTGGATAATCTTTTATAATTCTCTACAATTCACAACTTGGACCATGGCAGCCTGGTTGATAGCATGTACAGTAATTCACAGGAGAGTGATCAATGGGTAGTGTGTGTATCATCAACTATTTGAAACAGTCTAAGTAAAAGCTGGCTGATTTACATGCATGCAGATGTTGCTGTTTTTCAATATGCGTAATAAATTTACACTTGGACTTTTCAATCTGTCATTGGTAAAATACAAAACCAAAGTCTGTGATGGGTTCTCACACCATTTATTTTATTATTATTATTATTTTTAAACCAATCCAGCAACAATTGGTAGTGAGTTGAATGTTCTATTTCAGAAAATTTTGGGAAAAGAACTGAATATTAAGAGATTACAAAGTAGTAGCCTTCTGTTCTTTTGCTGTAAAATCCTGAACCATTAATGTTCACAGCATTCCGGTAACTTGCAATAGAGTTGTTTTGATACTCAGTTTCACTGGACCAGCCATTGGTTGTGTTGCAATGATGGTAGAATATATTATATGCTGCTCTATTTAATGGATGAGCTAAATGACTTCAACTTGGCCCTCGAATATAAACCATCCCAATTTGAGAGCAGCCCAGTAAAACAGGAATGTATACCTCGTTTTAGGTCAAAGAATTTGTAAGGAATGTGTCCAAGACACCTGCAGAAAATTGAAGCCTTTGCTCCCTTTGTACACAAAATTTTCATGAGGTAATTACCCTCAGTGTGAAACATAATACAGCTCCCATTAGATGGAACACAAGGAGTGAAAATTGAATAGACGTCCTGTCAGGAGCGCTTCTCAGAATTAATAGGGCTGTCGAAAGCAGTAAGAGGAGTGTTTTCTTCCACTTTGTGTGCAACTACCCGTCTTCGTATCTTTTTCATTTTATGATTATGCTGCTGCCCTTCTGCTGGGCAGACAGACACAGGCTCCTTCCCTGGCACTGCCCCCTGCCAGCTGCTTTGTTTCTGCAGAGCTGGCTGCTGCCTTTAAAGGCTTCTCCTTTTGTCCTCAGCCTGCCTGCCGCCTTCCCTTGGTGCCCGCTCCCCCTGCCAGCGCCTGGCGCGGAAGTCCCTGCTTTCCTCTGGGCTGCAAAGATAAAAGTGACAAAATAGGTCTGATCCATTCAGCATCTCGCTCTGTTAAAGGGCTTTTTTATCCCTCAGGGAACTTCCTCTGGGGAGATTGAGCTGAAAGTTAATCTTTCTTACTTTGTTCTGGCACTTGAGCCACAAATATTCAATTTCCTTTCTTATTGTTTGACATTTTGTTTATGTCTCCCCATTACAGAAATAGAGCAAACTGTCTTTGTGTTCACATTTTCTGCTCGCTCTGACTATTGAATGATGATAAGGCTCCAGTGCAGAGCTTGCGCTGGTATTTCTTCTGGTCCTGTTCATTTTGAAGTCCTGTGCCAAGTAGTTAAAGTGTGTGTGACTGCCTATCTGTAGTACCTACTTACTACCAGTTTTGTAGCTATGTAGTTCCATCAGAGGTTTGTCAGGTAAACAAGGTGTGCGTGAGGTGTGCTGGCAGCCCTTGGACCTGGCAGAGTCCTTGCTTGTACCTAGCAAGGCAGCTGGAGCCTTGGCTAGTGTCACACCATAACAGGGCTGCTTTGCCATGCAGCTTTCTGTGTTGGGTTGGCTCTGCTCCAGCATGGTTCAGTATAATTGCTTAGGCTTCTGCTTGGTTTGAACACTAAAACCTATTTAGACGTGAACTGAAATCTCTGGCCAGCAGTAGTGACTGTAAGTTTGACTGAAATGTTCTGAGTTGCAGTGAAGTTGTAGAAGGGTTTATCCATTAATCCATGGATGCTTTCAGAAGCTCTATTGCAGAGTTAATTGTCAGTTTGCAGCCTTGCCAAGCGTAGCTTGAATTGTTTTGCACCCCTGGAGACAGACTGCAATTACAGATGTCACAAAAATGCCTCAGGTTCTGTCCCTTCATGCTGAGTGATAAGCTGCACTGTTGAATACGCAGTGGTGTATATTGCTTGCGTTTAGGGGTGGGTGAAATTAAGAATCCATCCAAGCCTTTGAGTACCTGAGTAGGAATATAGCAACCCCATGGTGCCTGTTTCTCTTTTTTCCTTCCTCCCCTCTCTCCCATCTTTCTTCCCTGCCCCAGATGTAATGTTTTATCTCAAGGGATAGTGAAGGGGGACTCTGAGGTGTCTCAAAATGCAGTTTGTGTTCTACTGCTAGCAGTGATTCTGGATAACTGGTGTTATAGAACTGTATTCAGTGATTTCTGGATCAACCAGATTTCACTTGTGAGCAAAACCTTTTTTCCAAACCAGCCTTGCAAACTGAGCATCGAATTGGAAAGCCGGATGGTGGCCTTTTTCACATGTGTTCCCCGAGTAACCCTCATTTTATGCCTACTATAAAGGTGTATATATAGAGTGAAACTTGGTGTATATGACAGCTCTAATGCATTTCAGTTCCCAGTTGGAACAGATAGGTTTTTACTTGCAAATTGAATAAATGATAACATTGTGCAGTTACATTTCGCTGTATAGTTCTCCCTTCAGAATATTTGAGCTCTTTTGATTTTTCTTATGAACTGGTTCCATGGGAAATTGGAGATTCAAGCACTTAATACACTTTTATTCACCATTTCATCTTAAAGTTGGTCTAAAGATCAGTAGGGCTATAAGCCTGTATGTCTGCATTACATAGAATTGGAAACTGTTCTTACATGGCTTTAATTGTCAGCTTTTTCTGTCCTTTTCTTGCCCTTGCTTTATTTCAGTGTAACTGTGCTTGTACTTAGTTCAGATGATAGTGTTGCTTGTGTGATTGTTTATGTTTTTGCCAAGCACTTTAGGTGCTGTAAATGCAATATGCATTGATTAGAGTCAGGCTAGACTCTGAAATTTTAGTACAAATTTGGATTTGAATGTTCCCCAGGTTCCAGGAGGTTTTGGGAAGAAAAAGTCATGCAGCTTTGGGCCTTTGATTGCTTTTCTATGTGACTATTTTTCTTTGTTAGTCATTTTTGTCTTAAAGTGGCCAAATAACATCTCAACAACCTTGCTGGTCTGTATTTTGATCCCAGAATAGATTATTGTTTTTTCATGCCTCCGTGCATTTTTTAATCTGTGGACTCACAAAGATGACATTTAAAATTTGGGCATGGCAGTTACTTGTAAGGATACTTTTAAGGTTTGCAACCTCCTAAATTGATATTTGCTGAAAAAGTTAGATTATAATCAAGATAATGGTGTTCAGACTGTGTTCCACGTTCTCACTGTGGTAGCTATTCATAAATATATTCTTGTAATTGAAAGGTTATCATCCAGGAACATTCAGAGCTCCCTGTAAAGTATGGTTAGGTTTTAAATTAACTAAAATAAAGACCTGAGTTCTCAAAAATTTTTTAAAGTATGTAATTTTTCCATGAGTCAAGCATATTTATTTTCTTCACTTCCCAAGGTACAACTATGATTTTTCCTCATAGCACTGCTGACAATCCTCTGATCTGTACCTGAAGTAGCAGGATGGGACAAAAACTGAGTGGGGCTTGCTCCTGTGTCTCTCCCTGGCCTTCAGCAGTCCTGCAGCATCTTGTCCTTGTGACTGGACCTTGACAGAGGCTCTTCACGGCTCATCTTATTTATATATCTGCTAATCTGCACTCAGAAAGTTTGAGGAACGAAGTTGGATTAGATTACTACTACCCCAAGTACTCCAGAAAAACAAAACTGCTTCTCCAGTTGCAGTTTTGGGGAAATAACTCTCTCAATATCTGAATAAATGTGTTGGATCATTGAATAGTGCAGGTGCTATTGAAGTGTCTGTGGTTGCCTCCTGAGAAGCAGCCTTTTAATAGCTTCCCATGAGCATCCATGCGTACAGGTTTAATTCACAGCAAAATATGAAGCTCACCTGATTAATATGATATAGGTAGGTCATTGCTGCCACAACTGCAGTATCTCCAGAACTTTTTTCACCTGTATCTATTTCTGTCTGCTTCATAAACTTTTTAAAAGATACTGAGGTACTGTCCAGCAGAATGGGACACTTATTTGGGTTTTAGAAAGACTGTCATACAAATAATAGTGATCCATAAAATATAACAGCCTTGACAAGAAATAATAGCTGGCTAGGACGACTTTTCCTTTCTGGATCATAGACAGGTGCTACCTTAATGGAAACTCCAAAAGCAAGGGAAGATTGAAGAATCGTTTTAGAATCTGATGCAAGAATCACATGGCTGCAGTTTGGTATTGCTTCAGGAGCTGGAAAGTTGGGGGTAATGTCCCAGGAGTCAAATTAGTGAGCAAACAAAATGCTGGTCAAAGATGCGTGATTAAATTAATGTTGTTATATAGTTCTGCAGTTTTCCATATGTACTTAAAAGAATTTTGTGGGTATGTTTTTTTTTTTGTTTGTTTTTGGGGTTTTTTTGGTGTACAGACACATACATGTCCGTGAGTTTTTGAACACGTTACTTCTCCAACAGAGGAGCAAAGCAGGTTTTGATAAGATAGAATTTTCAGAGATACAGTGTGTATAAACCATTCCAGTGTAATACATCTTAATTACTTTTACAGGATCTATGAAAACTGAAATATTTTGATGAAGGACTGATTAACATTTCACATCTGAGCGCTTTCTGGCTCTGTCCTGGTCGGTTGTCTTAGCACAGAGGGAATGCGATTCCAAATAACATGAAAATTTCCATATTTTCTGACAGTCATTTTGAAAGCAGATGATGCTTTCTAATTTGTTTTGTATTTGTGGTGTGCTAGCCTTTTGGTACTTGCAGTGTTGCTATTCTTTTCTTGTTGTTTTGAGCAGCTTTCAGAATAATATATATATGTTGTTTGTGTGTGTGCATACACATACATATGTGTATGTGTTTGTACATATGTTTGTATCCTCCGTCAGAAAACTGAGATGTCTCCCAGTAAAACCCATTAACTTGTCATAACTCTGTTCCATCTCATATTACTGTACAATTGTTCTGAATGGCCCCATTGTTTTTACCTGAGTGGTGTGCTGGTTGCTCACATCATATATTAAAAAGGGGGGGCAGGAGGGGGAAGAAGAGAGCTTCCTGACATCTGCTTTAAATCAAAGTTGCTTTAATTTCCACAAATGCCATCTTCTATCCATCATCTATGTTAATCCTCAAATAGTCAACATATGCAGTATTTCTATACTGTCTCATAGACACATCTTTGACTGGCTTGTATTTTCAACTGATTCATAAACATGTTTGCTTTAACTTATTCTTAGCTTGCTCTTCATGGATTTTAAATGCAGAATCAAAAGCTCGCTGTCCTTCAAGTGTCGTTTCAATGTGTTCAGCATCTTTTCATAAAATACAAGTTAAACAGGCCCAGCTGGCAATCCACAGGATATGTTTGGACATTCTTTCTGCTTAGATTAACAGGAGTAAATTTTAGATGCATTTGTATTTATGTAAATCGCATGAACTCAAAGCTGTCATTCAAATGATTTCAGACTTTATGTTAGAAGAAAAGCAGTTGCATCTCCAAAAATACCAGTGTCATTGTCTGATCTTGAGATGTTTCTCAGAAGTTTCTCACCTACCGTAGTCATGCTGAGTTGGTGATAGCAATTGGGGAGGTAGAAGATTAGACAGTATCCTGTGGTCAGTTATGCATTTGCTAGATCTGTTCTGAGCTGCTTAGTTGAAAATCTTGTTGCTGGTGCCTTGTCTAGGCTATTTTCTGTTGCTGCTTCCACTGGACTAGTAAGAGAAGTAGAGTTTCTTCTCATTATGGTAGGTTTTTAAATTGTTCTGCTCTAGTGAAGATGTTGAGAAATACTTACAAAAGGTGTGTTTTTTGCCTTTTACCTTAATTCATTAGGTTTGTCTTGAGAGTTATAGTGAAGCAATTTTGTTTAGTGCTGATAAATCTTTTGGATACTTTTGGATTAAATTTCTGATAGTCTTTCATATACCAGCTATCGATTGCCTAATTCTTTTTCAAGGGGACAGTTGTCTGCTTCAAAATGGCAGAACAATCTGGGTTGTGTTGTTCTGTGGGAGGAAAGTACACTTTTAAATATATGGTTTCTGTTTTTTTATGTTACTGGAGAAGGAGGTACTGAAGGTACGGGACATGCAAGATAATGCTTGGGCATAAAATGAAACCAGTGCCGGAATACAATGCTATCTTTTGCCTGGACAGGCCAAATTGTGCCAAATGTAGCACAGAAGTAGCAGATACTGTTGCCTTAGGTGAGTTTCAGAGGTGATCTGAATACTGGTGTGTGTTTGGTCTGAGCGGAAAGGTGGTATCTGTTGTGGTCCCTTGGGCAGAGGTACTGCTGCGTGCGGAGGCCGGGGGAAGGGAAAGAGGGGGCCACGCGGCTTGCGTGGAAGGCCCAGCGCACAACAAAAAATCATATCCAGCCATGCTTTTGGCACTCCAAATACTTTTTAACTGCCTTTACAATATTATAAACAATATAAAATAAGCTGCTTTGTCACTCTTCCCTCCACAACACTAATCTGTCACCTCTGAAATGCTCCCCTACAATATATAAAATCACTCCTGTGACGCTCATTTTGGGTGAATAAAGAGAAAGGTGAAAGTTCTGTAGGAATTCAGAACGACGGTGTCTTTGGTCAGCGAACATTACATTCCTCCATAGACTGCTAAACTGGTCTTGAAAAGCTGTTTTCTTAACTAGTGAAATTCAAAGATAAACTTTTTGCTCGCATCGTTTCTCATAAATGTAAATAACTTAAATATTTGGAGTACCTAATCTAAACGGTGACTGCGTGAGCTGCAGCGTGCCCGGAGTTTGCCTCTGAAGCACAGACTCTCTAGCCTAGTGGGCTCTGTTTGCAGAGGTTTATGGAAATGCAAATTATGTGCTAAATAACAAAGTCAGAATAAAAAGAAGTGCTAAGCTACTGAGTGGCTCAGCATGCTAATGATAGGCTTCATTAGAATATCCTAATAGAGGCAATTGCTGCAGCTCTGAGCAGAATAGTTATAATGAGTCTTCATTCACAACAGAGTAAGCTCTGAGTACTAGGGAATTATTTAATGTTATTTTCTTCAGAGACTGGGTTGGACAGATCTAATGGAATGAAACCTTTTTACAGGGAATGATTTTGAATGATAGAGGCAAAAAAGCATGTCTAATTTTACGATTAGTTTTTTTTTTTTTTTTAACCTGACATTCACAATGATTTTTGTTGTGCAACATTCTTGAAGAGATCAGTTTCAGAAAGTGAGAAAGGGATGAAAACACGCAGGACCTCCAAACAGTAAATGTGAAACTCTCCGTGTATCATCCATAAAATAATTCATATCAGTAGGCCTGTTTGATTTACTGCTTGGGGTATGGCAGCTTTGTCTGTTTTGGAATGATCAGATAGAATTTGGAAAAAGCTTGAAAAGAAGTGTTAAATTTTAGCAACTTATAAGTAATGTCAAAAGAAAATTCCTGTAGCCATAAACCCTTCCCCTCACCCCAGAATGCTTGATTCCATGCTAAGTACCATAGTTTATATATGTACATATATATAATTAAAAATTATGTATCATACTTTGTATAGATCATGTCTATGGGTGTGTGCATATTTAAATATATAGATAGATATATAAAATGATTTAATACTGACCTTTTTTATTCTTCTGTTAATGATTGCTGCAGTAGTCCAAGCCCAGAAGGTCATCAAACATATTCCAGGTGCACCCTTGTCTAATAGAAAAGCATCAGCACAAATGCGTTTATGCCTCTGAAACAAGTGTGTGATCTGTTTCAGATGTGCAAGATAAAATGAAGTGTTAAACTACTTGCAAGCAATAGTCATTTTTTTTCCTGTGTTGAAAAATGAAGGCACTTTGGGCTTTGTACAATAAGCTATAGAGGCACACAAATCTATTTTGCAGAAATTTGGAGTTGAGAGATCTATAACTTCATACATAAAGATAATGAACAGTAGGAGGAATGCAGTTTTCAAGAGCTAACTGGAAAACTGTTCTCACAGAAGGACACTGTATGTGCAGGTTGTAAATAGTCACTGTATGCAGACCTACCTGGACTACTCGAATCTGTCTTTTTTAATTTATTTTTTATTTTTAATTTATTTTTTTATTTTTTTAATTAAGTACATGGCTAGTATAACTAGAAGAAGCAGATCTCTAAAATAGTTACTGCAAAATTGTGTGATTTGCATAACAAAAAATTTTCAGTATCTTTTCCATTGCTGCATAAATTGCTTATTTGTTTCGGGGACTTTGGTCCCCTAAGTAGCAAAGTGCCTCTGACATCTTGTATGTAGAGCTGAGATATCTGTCTGGCTGAAGTTCTCATCTTGCTATTTGTCTTTGAATGGCTCCATCATGGTGAGGTTTTTAAAAAGGGCTTCTATTTTTGCAAGCCTCAACCCATCTGGATACCTCTCCCTACACGAACAGCTTGGGTTTTCAGAATGCCAGCTCTGTCGTCTTTGGCTTCAGAAACATCTCTGTGTGGTTTTTAATGTGTTTCAAATGATGGACACCAAAAATTTGAAGTCACTTGAGTAGGTTATAAGAGACCTTTTTAAAGGTCTGTATTTCTCTTCTTGCCTTTGAAAAATGCTCATCTACCTTCTCTCTGCCTTGCTTTACCTATTTGGGGGGAATGAAACTAAAGGTATGAGATCAGGTATGTTCTCATATTATATGCCAGCTTGAGCAGATGGACTCTGAAGTGGTAGGAGGTATCTCAAACAGTATTATAAGCACAAAGAACTCGGGAAAGCAATTGAATGTCATCAGCCTTATAGTTGGATAAGAACTGCCGCGGGGAGTTGTTGCAAGCGTGCAATATAGATCTTGTACAAGTGTAATAAAGGAAATCACAGTCCTTACCCTGAAAAGTCAGTATCATTGAGACATAATATGAGACAGCAGATGATGAAGGGTGATAGGAGTAAGAGAGAAATACAGAGAAAAGAAATCAAGATGGATGTCTGTACCTCACATTCTTTCATTTCTTATTTTTTCAAATAGTTGTATGTCTACCCTGAAAAACATAGTTTTCCATTTATTTTTAAAATTTAGCTCTCATAGTCCTGTCACTAGTGAATTAGTGCTCTGTTGCAGTGCCAGCTGAATTTTATTGAGGCTTTTTCCTATTGGTCCAATATCAACAATTTTCACTCTCACAAATGATATACAGCCCATAAAGCAGAAACATTTAAACTGTTCAACAAAACGTGCTAGCACTCTGTACTTAGAAGATTTCAGTGAGGCTGGCATGTAGTTAGCTTTTCTAAACAGAGGGATATAATACTTATGACTCAGTAGGAATGAAGTGGGTTAATGTGAAGTATAGTGTTTTTTGTTGAAGCTACTGTACTTCATCGAACTGACTGGCTCAGATATAGTATGCATATGTTTGCTTTTACACGATGTGTTTATTATAAAAGATTAATTTTTCATTCTTACCTGTTTATGTCTAACTGTGTTGCCTTTCTTAGTAAATGTCAGCTGGAAATCAGGGGCAAAACCACCAGCTGGAATTTAACTTACAGCAGACCTTATTGGGAAAGAATCTACACTTCTCCAAACAGTGGCCTCTTAAAAAAAATATTCGTATCTGCCGATCGCCAGGTGTTTGTACAATGATACTATACTTGGGGCAAGGAAAAAGGGGAAAATGAAGAGAGTATACTTTCAATCTGGTTTGTGCTAGTTTTCTTGTTATTGTGTGCTTGATTAGCTAGCCGATCACATATTCAGCTCTAATTATATTTTTTAGCAGTAGATGAAAAATAACTTCCTGAATCTCGGCTAAAACTAAATTTGCCTATTTATAAATTATTTCCTCACTGAATGTGGTGGTCACTGGTGAATTGATACATAAGTAACGTATTTATTGCTAAAAGTCCATTTGATGTGAAAAGAAAGGGACTGGCCTTGAGTGTACTTTGGAGAAGCAATCTGTTACCACAAAATTTTTTGGGCAGCTGATGTTGTTTTTTTTTAAAAAAACAACTATTTATTGTACTTTACTTTTACTTTGTTTTACTTTTACCTGAGCCATTTGACTTTATTATGACTAAACAGATACTGTTTGAAAGAGGTTATCAGAATGTGGAGACAGTTTTTCAGATGAGTACTGTGATTGAATAGATGGAGGAGAACAGGAACCAACCTGTTCTAATTCAGCTCATTAATTACATGGGGCTGATAAAGAGCTGAGTATCTCAGTCCCCGTAAACTTTTTAGAAAAGATTACATTGAGAGTCAGAGGTGGGAAAACAACATATCCCTTCTGGGCACTAAACTGCCTGAACACACCAGACTTTCTGATACCTGTTTGTTCCTTTCTGTACAGTTAACCTTTGTGGAAATACTTTGCTATGATAAAGACATTACAAATATTTAGTTTGCACTTCTGTTTTTCTTAGTTTTTGTCCATATGATAAAGCTATGTAATGGGGTAGTTCAAAAAAAAGATGATGAGGGACTGTGTACCTAGCGCCTTTGCGTGCCTGACCGCCGCTATTCATTCCCCTTTATGGCTCTTGCTTTGACAAGTGAAATGTAGCTGCCTTTGCTTTCCAGAACGTATCCCAAGGGTTCCAGATGAGATGAAGCCAACTCATGCAACAGCATGTAGACAGAGACTGCCAGTTTTAACATTGATCCCCACCCCACATAATCCCCTGTGGTTGACAGGCCAGTAAAAGGTGTGGGTCAGCACTGATTTTGGACAACAATCTTCTCTTCCATGTAGTTGTCACGTTTTCTCTCAGCAAGCTTAGGTGACATAGTGCTGTAAATTATACTGGAAGCTGATTATCTGTATTACTTCTTGTTTTGCTAATTCTGATTGTATTTTAAACTCTCCTTTATGTGAACTGTGGTGTATTGTTTTGTTCATAAAGTTGTTCCAGGAACTCTTAGAGTAGCTGAGTCTCTGAAGCAGGCATGCCGTATGGCTTTGGAAGAGCTGTAGCTCCTGCGCCGCCCAAGAGGGTCAGAGAAAAGTGCCCTGGTGATGTCACCACAGGGCTCAAATCTTTTTGGTTGATACCAAGCACTGTTATCACTTCTTTTGGTACAATTTCCAACTGTCCCTAACAAGATTGGGTGGGCTTATTGTGCTAAAGAAATACTAATAGGAAGCTTTTGCTGATATTCAGAGTGGACCTTTCAGTCATTGCAGTTTTATCTTTATTCTTCTCAGATTTCCTCAATTTCAGCAAAGAAAACACACTTCACTAGGGATTCATTTTGTGCTTTCTTTAACCTTCAGCTTCTTTCCCCCATGTTTTATCTGTGTCTAAACAGCTGAGGTTAGACTAGATTTATTCTTTATAAAACAATATATATTCTGTATTTAATAATGAGATTAAGTACTTTTCATTTAATATCTTAGAGCTCAGTAGTAGCTGAATTTGTTCAAATGATTCACCTCTAGGCATAAATCAATAAAGGAACACCTCAGGCCAGAATGTAAAACTTCTGGAAAATGTGACTGAAGTACTAATGTGCACTGTGTGTGTGTGTGTGTGTGTGTGTGTGTGTGTAGGCGCACACATGTGCTCACACCTTCGCTGTCAAGCATTCTGAGCTGATCCATTTAGGACTAATTTTTCAAAGTTGCAGATAACAGTTTGGTTCCCAGTTACCCCTTACAAATTACACTAATTACCTTTGAAATCTCTCATTAGAGTGTCTGAAGGTAATTCCCCCCTCCTCAGTTGAATCTTATCACCCCCCCCCCCCCCGATTTTAACCGTTTACTGGATGCTTTTTTCTAGGAAAGCTTTCAGTGCGGAAAAATAGCACAAAGGGTTAATTACTTTCTTATTGCAGTAAAGAGAAATGTATTGAGATAGATAATAATTGGCTAATGATGGACACAATGCATGAACTGACACTGTTATTCTGCAGTGAAGTCGCTTCACGTTCCAAGCAGGCTGTACGACTGCAGCGGAAGCGCTGGGGACTGAGGAGTTTTGAAGATTGCACTGCTTATTAGATTGCTAGGGAGTGCGAATCTTTGGGTCATTGCTCCTAAATATAACTCATTTTCACTTCAGCCTGATGTTCTGGGGCTAATTTTTCTGCCTTATTTTAAATTAAAATATAGCTGTAGCATCTTGAGAATGCACTAATCCATGAAAGCACATTGTCATTTTTTTTAAAAACCTGTAACTTTAGCAATGTTTTCAAAAACCCATTTATTCCACTGCAAAATAGCTTTATGATAAACAAAACACAAATTCCCCATCTCCCAAGAAAAAAATCTCCTTATGAAAGACACGGCATTTTAAAAGTGCTTCAGATAAAAATGATCAAAAGACTCTCCGAAACAGAAGGCATGGATTAGACTATTTGATAAAATGACTTGAAATGCAAAATGGACACTTCATTTTACTGTGAAATTGGTATGGAAAAATACACGATGTTCAGCAAAGCCCAGTCATAGCAGTCATTTAAATGACTGAGCAGAATAAACAGCCTGCGTGTGTTTACGGAGCAGACTTCCTCCTTCTGTATATACGCAGTATGTGCATTGTATGTTGATATGAGGGAGAGCTGGGCAAGAGGTCTGGAGGAATACAGCGAGCGAAAGAAGAAGGGCACGGGCCAGATCCTCAGCTGCTGCGAACTGGTGAAATCAGATGACAGTTTGCAGCAGCTTGGTACCAACCCTTCAGCCTCCCCAACAGAAAACTCCGTGTCTAGCCTTAGAGTTGGAGAAGAAAGAGGACTTTCATGTCAAATGGATCTTTCCAGAAACAAAGCTTGAAAAACACTCTGTGTGTGTACGCACGTGCGCATGTGTGGGAGACAGAGGGATACAGAATTTCTGACTATTCATTTCTCTTTCCTCCCCCCTCCCCCCCCTTTTTTAAATACCACAATACCTAGTAATTTTTCTATAAACATGTTTTTACTAACATGTTTTCACTGTACACTTGGTATAGTCCCATGGAAAAGCAACTCTTCCAAAAATATGCTGCATTTCTGGAGTGTTGATTTGCATTGACCTTCAGTCACTCTCATTTTACGTTGATGGCTGTACAAATGACCTTCAGTAGGACATCATTGTTTTACAACATAGTTAAATAATGCATTGCTATATTAACTTTTTTTTTTTTTTTTTACAGGGATGCACTTGGTCAGCTGCTGTCTGTTCATCTGTGTTTAAAAATATCTTTTTTGTTGTTTTAATAGTCTATGCAATGTATGAATGGTCTGATACTTTACCTAGGGCCCCATTCTATCAATAAATGGGTATATATTATCATAGAGAGATGATAAAAAAACTGTACAAGCTGAAACACAGATGTCTTTTTTCTGTTTATCCAAAAGCTCTTGAAGATTAATTTGCAAATAGTTTTTAGTTGGGAAAGGAGTAAAGTTAATAGATGACTGCAGTTCTGTTTCAATGATATGTGTTTGTGCCAGCCTTTACACAGTCGGTAGTTACTTTCTTTTTTGATGTAGTTGCCTTGCTATGCATTTTTATACATAAAATTCACTGAAACGTGAGTAGATGGTGAAAGTGGGAACCTTTCTCAAAAGAGAAAGCTAGATAATCTCCTTGTACAGATTCAATCCTTAAAGTGCCTTCTTGTGAAATCAGAGATATTTTTTTAAATTTAGTAATTACAATATCTGCTACTTAGCAGGTGACAAATACCTGTGATAGATGAGCTTGTTTAACAGTGTTCAGTAATGGATGGGAAATGGGCTGCTTGAAATGCTGCGTTGTAGTCTGTGCTGCTGCTTACTACAAAACAGGGTAGCTGTTGAGACAGCAAGGTCCTGACATCGGCTGGCCTTAGCTTCAATGCAGCTAAATGCTGGAGTGGAAGTATCAACATTAGTACTTCATGTGAATGCTCGTTTAGAGAAGGCTGCTATGTTTAAACTGCACATCAGGTATGTACTGTAACTCTGCCCAATCTGCAGAGCTGGGGCTTGTCTGGACTGTGCTTCTTGGTTTCTGTTTTATGTGTGAACTCCAATGTGTGAGGGAAATGGTACGTATCTGAGCCTTCCTCAGTGCAGGTCTTGAAGCTTAGCCCTAATGTGATAATCTCATTAGGAGACAGTTTCCCCCTTTAAGTGTTTCTGGGTCACTGTGTTGGGTAAGGCTAAAAGGGTTTGGCTAGCCGTTGTTACCTTTGATGTTAGTTAATGGGGTTGCTCACTGCAGTCCTTCTAGAGATCATCGGAATTGGGAAAGTAATGTGTATACCTTGCATTTATCCTGTTGTTGCACATTCAGGGGAAGAAAACCTCCTTCCCTGCATCTTTTAACACACGTGAGCACAAGCAGTTTGCAGGACTTAACACTTTTATGATCTGTGGCATTCCTCTGGCAGACCACTGAGTAGCAGCATGCCTCAGGCAAAACGTGTTGTATTCTTGATGGAAAAAAAGAGAATTTATCTGTATTTGTTAGCCTAAAGTTGTTCCAGATGAGCACACAACAACCTCAACATACCTTTAAAGCAAATCAAGCTGACCTGACTGTGCAAGTTATCAGTGATGAGTAACACCTCTCTGGTGATGCTCAGTTTGTTGGGAATTTTGCAGCATAACAGCCTGGAATAGCGTTTTCCATGGCATAAATCCTTAAGAACTGGTGTGGGGGGAAAGGAAGTGATAAGAATGCAAACAGGTAAAGGGATATCTGAGAAGTAAGAGGGAGGTACAGAGGGACTTACATAGCTCAGAAACTTGGTGAAATTGCACTAGTCTCCCTGCCTGAATAAGTATTGGTCTGTACATTTGCTTATTTATACCATGGCTCCCTTAAGTCATGTCTACCAGGTCAGGTGAATTCTCCTGTTGTGGAGAGCTGATGAAAATTGCTATCTTGATGGAATATTTGCCAAAACAAGTCATGTTATGTTAATTTAAAGAGAAGGATTACTGGTAGGCAAACATTTCTATCTGGTGCTTTCCATCTGATGATTAATGCTCTGAAAAAATAAACATGTACAAATGTGATTGGCTACTTGTGGCCTAAAATCCCTTAGCCTTAGCTGTGTTTTTCTGGTGCTAGATTCTGCAGGCAGTTTGTGAGAGCTGGAGTTGGAGCTTTTTCTGCGGTTGGCCTACTTCTGCAAAGCTTCCTCACTTGTCCAGTATTAAGTATAAAGTGCTGCTCTGATTTTGCTTTCCACACAGCAGTGAATAATGAATAATAAAAGTTGGTTTTCTCAAAGCAGGAATGAGGAAAAAAAGCTTTTTAGATTTCTGTATTAGATGTACTAGATATCCTTAAATTTGCTGGTTTTATATGTTAATTGTTTGTTAGCTCTCTTCCCTTGCCTGGGTTGTTGTGAAAGAGCCTAAAATCATAGCACTGTGTGTAGCTGATATAAAGGCTATGCAGGTTGTTAAAGGAAAAGCGTAAAGTGCAAATGGGTTGTAGAAATGTTCCCATCCTTCCTCATTCTGATTAAATTAAAGATGAAGGTGTTCCTTAAAGCCAAACTATTTGACAGCCTCCGGGAGTGCAGGCTTGGTTAGCAGCTGTAGCTCTCTACCTGTGGCTACCCTTCAAGGAGGGAACCTGGCACTTTGCGCTCCTTGGTGGGTTGTCACAGGACTCCACTAGGTTCCTTGGACTGTGGCTGTCCATCTTCATTACAAATGCTGAAAGGAAAAGTTAGATTATATATCTTTTCTCATATAGCAAATTGAGGTGTGCATTCATGAGTTACCTGGTGGAGCAGTTATCAGTGCTTAAACTATGAAAATCAGAGGGAAAAACAGTGCAAAACGGACAAAAAATTCTTTCAATGCAGAACTTAGTTGTGAAATCTTTATTTTTTTTCATACCTATATTCTGTAGCTTTTTTTGAATGTGGTGCACAAACTAGTGAGATTGGAAAGTGTGAACATGTTGGAAAGGAAGAGATGCAAAATATTTAATATTTCTAAAATTAGGATAAAATATTGTTTAATGTTTATAGAAAATATGTGAGAAGCAGAATATTTTTTTATATAGTGCATTAATGTACTTTACAACATAGCATATAAGCTGTGGGAATGTCATTGAAACTATGCTGACATAGGCCAGCTGAGCAGCTTGCCTATACTTCCCTGTCTCTAATATCATATTTAGAAAAGTGCAACTCTTACTGAACTCTGCCTCTTCTTTGCATGGGCTGGTATTTTTTGCTGTTTTTTGTGGGAGTTTTGGAGGCACAGAGAATGTAGGATTGGGCCCATTATTTAAAAAAAAAAAAATTGCAGAAGAGAAAATGGCTACATGCATGCCATAAAGAGCTTTAGACAACACATGCACTAATTATACAATATAAATCTAAGGAAAGGAACCTCATTGTCCTTCATATATGTTTCTGAGGTATTACAGGATACTGATATTTGATGGAAGTTTTCCTGAAGGGTGGTTTGGGCAAGTTCTGTTAATAAAGATTTTAGACTAAGGGTTGTGGTTTGAGGGACTTGTGAAAGGCAGGGAAAGGAAAAGACTATTGAGTCAGAGAAAAGCAACCATTTTAAAATACGTAAAAACAGAAGGTTGGCTTCGCTGGGTGCGTCTCAGACTTCGGAGAGAACGGCAACCAGCTGTGTGTGCGACTGCTCTTTGCACAGCCTCCCAATACCAGGCTGATAAATCATTTTGAAGTGAAGTGCCTGGTACATGACACAAGTCTTGGGAAGAATTAAACACTGCACTCAACAGTGAGACAGACTGAAAGCCTTTCATGAACCCCTGACAAGTGCCATCCTTAGTAGCAGTGTCTAAACCAGGAACGCTGCCTGTCGCTCGTAAAAGGTTGCAGCCTTCCCCGGGCTGGAGGAAGCGCTCGCTCGGGCGCATTATGTCCTGACAAACACTCGCCACAGACACGACACAGAGCAGTGTAAGGTTTGGCTTCCTCAGTTGAAATTGTCTCAGCATCGGATTACTGCTTTGCAAATGAGCAGTGTTGGTGTGGTGGGTTTTTTTGTTGTTGTTGTTTTTTTTTTTTTCCTCTGTGGTCTCGTGGTCTAATATTAATACATTTTCAAAATGGAAACTCGATGGATTAGATCATTTTTCCTCAGTCTGTATCCCTTGGGTTGTCTAACCTGTGTTGCTTGTTTTAATTAAATTACCACATTTTCCATATGATTAAATGCCTGAATAATGAAGACTTATGGGACTGAATTTTAATGCACCATACACGAATATGAGCAACGAGGGGAAACATATGATTTTACTTTAAGTGAAATCTTTTAGTAGCAAATGTTTCACCTCATCTCTTTTCAGATCAAATGAAAGTTGCAGAAGAGTAGAATATAAAACGGAGTATCAGATAGTGGTGTTCAATGGGTGGGAACAAATACTCTCTGAAGGAAGCATTTAAGCTGATGGGAGAAAACCAGAAAATGGTGTAGTGTATTCTGGGGACATGCCAGGCAAACATTTTCACAGTTATGGTGCAGTGTATTTTGGGGCCAGGGCCACTAACCATATAGCAAGGTATGTCTTGGAGCAATTTTAAAGGGACTCAGTGTCTTTTGTTTTTCATTTACAGTTGCCTGGGGTTTAAATCAGGACAGGATTTGGCTCAGCATGGATAGGTACCAGGTATCTAAGCTAAAAAACACGCCAGTCATTTTTAAGCACTGAGTGGTAAATGCAGGCAAGAAGTCAGTAATTTCAAGTGGGGAAAAAATGCATTAAAAAGTCTATGTAATTTTAGGTGCAGTGGAAAGAAAGTACTGTAAATTGTTTGCTAAGTAAGCACATTCTTACTCCACTTTTTTAGGCTTGGTGGGGAGAGCATTTTGTGGGCGAGGGTGGAGGTGGCATGGGTACCCTGCCTTACGTAAGCTGAAACTCAGCAGCAAGACAGAAATACTTGGTTTTGACTGAGGAAGAGCTTACTATCCTGACCTGTAAGCACTTAAATGAGTGGCTTTATTAAATTTTAAAGGGTGATAAGAGGTAAGCTGTTCATGAAGAAAACAAACTACAAGAGGAGAGGAGAATGAAGATGCGTCTGCCTTATCAGCTGTGGCAACAGCGGCAGCCTGGTCTCTGTGATGGAGCCCTGTTGGGCCTTGTGGTTAGTTCGTTAGTTCGTTAGTTAGTTAGTTAGTTAGTTTCCCTGCTTTCTGTTTCTGGGCTGCTGGTGGCACCAGCAGGGAGAGTCCTTAGTGATTATAGACACCGAGTGCACATCAGACATTTTGTGTAAAGGCATCTTGTCATGAGATTTCCAAGTTAATTTGGGAGACCCTGTCTTGTCTGCCATGCAGTTATCTTCATTTCTTCTTTCTTATTCAAACAAAACTGCAACATCGCAGCCTGTCCTTGCTATTATGTCAATAAAGGGAGACTATACATAGCGGGAACAATGTTTCTTATGACAGGTGATATGGATTTCAGCCATGGACAGGCAGGCTAGATTTATGGGGTGTCTTTCTCTCTTTCTTCTGGCGGAGGAAGGATTGCAGTTTCATACAGCCCTTCCCTGATATGTTTCTGCATGTCTTCTAGTTTGAATTCCTTTTTCTTTAATATAGCTGTCCAGAAAAGTACTCAGTGTAGGCAGGATCCTGTAAAGGTGACCTGATGGAAGAAGACAAAAGAAATAGTAGAATAAAGGTGAAGGGAGGTGGGAAGGAGATTTTTTCCTCTCTCTCTGTCTCCCTCTCTCCCTCTCCCCCTTTTTTCCCCCCCTCAAGGGAGAGTATTCCAGCTCTTAATACCTTTCTTTACTCTCCTTTGATATGTTACTGATACTTAGTGTTCCAGGTGAGAATCCACCAGCATCTGTAAACTCCTCTCTTCATATAGGTTTGGTCAATGTCTGTCTAAGTGCATCTGGGTAACTTCCTCCTCTGTTTCCGGATGGGTAACTCCTAGCCTACAAAATAATTTTTTTGATACTTCTCCCTAAGTGACTGACCTCACGCTTGGTACTAATTAATTTCATCCATTTCTAGCATTGTAGTCTCAAGATCTTATACTTTCTTTTTCTGTCATACTGACCCACCAAAATGATAATTCTTTCCAGTTTTGAGTCACTAGGAAATTCCTATTTTGTAATGAGCTCACAAATGACAATATGAAGTAGATATCAGTCTTTGAGAAACTCTGTGTTTAACTTCTCTTCAAGATTCTTTTTCAGTGCAACTGTTGTCTCCTTTAGCCATTTCTTTATGTACCTTTCAGTTTCTGAAATCCTCCCTATTTTTCAGCTAAGAATTTGCCATGCAATGTGGTGGTATTATGTGGAGGACTGGTTAGCTTACCAAAGATAGATCTGTCCGGTATTGCCTACTTTTATTAGACTTAAATTGCATTTGATGAAACTTTTTGTTTACTTCGAGTATATTCTTTTCTTGAATTTTTTTTTGCAAATATTGTGTACTGTTAAGTCAGGCTTATGTGTCTCTAGCTGTGCTTTCTTTCTTTCTTTCTTTCTTTCTTTCTTTCTTTCTGTCCTTTTAGCTGCTCACAGGTGTAACTTCATTACTTCTGTGTAATTTTACTGGCATGTCTGGTCTGGGAAGATTTCCATTTCTGCAGTTTTTAAAGGAGTTGAAGGCAGCAGAGAGTTCAGAGGATTTGGGAAAACAAAGGATAGAGATGCATTGTTTTTCAAATCTAAGAGGAATTACTGTTTCATAATTTAGGCATTTAAAGTTTTCATCGGTAAGAAGTGAAGAAAGAAAATCAGTGATGAGCAGACACGGGCAACTGAAACAGTTTTAAATAATTTTCCAAAAAGATTGTCCCAGATCTGCATTTTACCTGAATGTGGTGGTTCTTTGAGATACATAAGGTTTGCCGCAGTTCTTTTCCAATAGAGGTTGTATGCCATCTCTTCAGATATCAGTGGTGATTACTTTTTGTTCTGGTATGGCATATCCTGCGTCTTGTTTTTGTTCCTGCAGTATACTTGTATTCACCTTTGGGAAACATAGCTCATTTTCTCCTTGCATGTTAATCTGTGGTCTTTCATTCATGTTAACCCTCATCACAAGTTCGTTTTCTCTCCCGCGGTGGGGAGAATCACCGCTGTTGTAATACTCTCTTAGAATTAGGTTCTACATAAGATTTTACTACCGTGATGTGGTGGGGTGGCTAGACAAGGGCATTTTTCATTTCTGCACTCTCCATTTGCTATTAACAGGTTTGTTGGATCAGTCACTCTCCTTTTCTTGCTCTTGTTCTCTTTCCATATAGCTCACACTTTCCTTCCCACAATCTGTCATCCTACTTTCCTACCAAACAGAAAAGAACCATTTGTTATAACTGTAAAAATATATATTAAACAACCAGAAATAAAGAAAGTTAACAGACAGCCAAATAGTTTTCAGTGATGATCTTTCCTGATCTTTGTCCCACTGCATAAATAAGGGAATAACTACACTACCATCACATTCAGAGATGAGCAAAATGCATATGTGAATGTTTATTAGCTTTCCACTTCAGAGATTTATTTCCCTACTTGTTTAAATATTTTGAGAAACATACTGCAGCATTTAAACATGAAATGAATACATTTCATATAGTTTTCCAGTTTCTGCTCTTCTACAGATGAAATTAAAAGTATTCTGGCCTCAAAACACGAGCATTTCCAGCTTGACCTCTGGCTGCCTGCTAAGTAGTAGTGAAAGAACTTTGGGGAGAAAAAAAGTGTTGTGTAGTTGTGTCTAATCAAGAGACATTGCTATCCTCCCCCCACCCTGTTTTTTTGCATCTTCACAAAACATATTGGTCCTAATTTCAAAGCCAAATATTAAACATCCTTTCAGTAAATAGTCACTGAATCACAAGTTACAGTTGGTTGCTTTAAGTAGGGAGGACAGGATGGAATTGCTGATCACAGAAAATAACCTGGGCTTAGGTCATTAATAGTTCATTTCAGTGGAGGGATTCACTACAACAGATCAGTAATTACAGTTTGTGTAAGTAAAAGACCCCCCCCCCCCCTTTGCCCTCAGAGCCTCTTCAGCTGGTTGAAGAGCTCAGGGACACAAAAGCCAACAGCAAGTGCTATGGGGAGAACACACTGTTAGTATGGTGAATAAACATTTCAATAAAGGTATCAAAAAAAGTAAGCAGAGAGTCCACAAAAAAGGAACAAAGGGGTTAATGAGCTTAGAAAAGCTAATTCTTGGGTGCTGGATAGTCTTATTCATGGCTTGTTATTGTCTGCTGTGTTAGAAGACTGGATCCAAAGACTCAGAAAACTCTTCATATCCTATGACCCCTGCACAGGGAGACTTACCAGAAGCTAAACTGGTTTAGATCTTGTAAAGGCAAATGAAATCAATTGCAAAATATTATTTAGCCGTATAAGTATTGCAATATCAAGACAATAAATAGAACAAATATGAAGAGCGAATGGAAAAGAGATTAGTCACAATACAATTAAAAAAAATGCTTATATGGAAATATTCTCTCAGTTCCCCAAAAGAAAGTTAATATAGCTTAAAGGGAGGATAGCAAATAGCAATGACTATATAAAAAAAAGTTCCTGTCATAGTGGGGATAGAGGCAAAACTCAGAGCTCAGGGGGATGTGAGGGTTGGACATTTTTCAGCCAGGATAGTGAAGGGAATATCAGGTAAATGAAGTCTCAGGCCCAGGCTCTGAAGCAGGAGTTCAGTAAACCTCACAAATTGACAGGGTGCATGTACCTGGTCAGCCATAATGTCAGTGTCTTTCCTTAAGAAAGATGAAAAAATTGCCCAAGTATTACTTTGCCCTCAATAGCAGGCACTGCTCTACTTTTCATTTCAAAAGTTGCTTTAGAGGAGAAGAATGCCTTTCTGGCTTCTAATGTGTAGCTGTGGAAGACTAAGTTTTCATCTGTCTTTCATGAGACAACCGGTTTTATAGACAGTATTCTAGATGTCTTATGTTTGGAACAACAGATAATAAAGCAACAAAGGTGGGACGTTGGGTATTATGCTGCAAAAGGAAGTATGAGCTTACAGGGAGATTAGTAGTTGGAACTCTTCCACAATCACTTTTGGGACATACATTTTTAAAAAAATATAAACCTTGGAGGAATGTCAAACGTGAAGGAAGGAAGAGAAAATTATCTTGTAGCAAGAGCTGGATGACCTTGACAGCTGGACTTGAGAGAACGAATAAAACCCAGTAATACAAATTGCATATCATGAATGTAGAGACTATTCCTGAAAGTTTTAATTCATTTATGTGATGTGATTATGGAAAGGGTAAACAGCATCCTGGTTTATGAAGCATTTTGATTTATGTTTATGAAGTTATTTCCAATAGAAATAGAATAATTTTATCATTGCAAAAAAACCATGAGTCCTCACATGTAATATGGTATACAGTGCACTACCATGTACAACTCTACCGACCTATGTCTATTAATTAAGACACACAGCAAAAGTTGATGAGGATATTAGGGGAAATGGAAAACTAATTTGTTTGCCATGGCAAACGATGGCTGAAGCAAATATAAATCCGTAAAATTGAAACTAAAAATACTTTTTTTTATAAGAAAAAGTGATGTTCTGTCCCTGAATAAATTCACATGGAAGATTAGAAGACTTATAATCATTACAAAAGATTCTCTTTAGAAACAATTTATTTGAGGCTAGACTATGTTAGGTTTGAGTAATACTGTTGCGTGAGATTTTCCAAAGTGCGCTTGATGACCCAAGTGACCTAAGACAAAATGAGGTCCTCCGTTTTCATGGATTTTTTTTATGTAGCTCTAGACTGATGTTACTGGTCTGTGTGTTCTTGCTCATGATTAATTTCTGTCTTTTGCTGTGTTTATATTTGTAACATCACTGACTCATTGGTTTTTGTTTTGTTCAGCAGGATATTTTTCAATATACTGGGTAGAGGAGGTATAGGGATTACTGAATGTGATGCTGGCTGGGGTTTACCTCTCAAGATATGAATGGACTGCCAAAAATGTAGGTACTTTGGGAACATAGTCATCCTTAGTACGTCTCTTTTTCCAAACAGAGGGTTCGGTCTTGACCTTTCAGTGTAAACAACCAGAAGAATCATAATTTGTTACTATAGAAAAAGCTCCATCTTACAAACATTTATCCTCGTTAATAAACTCTCCCAGAGAAGAAATAGTAGTATAAACATGTAAGGTAAATTGACATCAGGCTTCTGAAATTCACACCAGAAAATTATTTTAATATGAGTAAATGTCTAATGTTCTAAATCTAATCTTTTTCTTCCCTTTAATACTTATGATTCAAGAGATTGCCAACAAAGCTGGTTACTGAGATGGGAAGGTTTTATATAAAGGCTAGAAATCTCTGTAAAATGGTCCTTTTTTTTTTTTTTTTTTCTGAGAGAGAGAGAGAGAGAGAGGTTGACCTTCATGATAGTTTCACTATGTTTTGTATATCAAGTTATGCTGGTGGAAGACCAGAATAACTCTGCTGGTTTCAGAGTGTTTAATAGAAGAGAGACTGCTAATCGGTTGTTTACAGATAAGCAAATATGATACCTGTAAGGCTTGAATATTTTACACAATTTATATTGCATTCTCTGATTCAAAAGCTTGAGAATGCTACAGATGGACTGGAATAATGTTTTCAAAGAAGGTTTTCTGTGCAGAGAAAATGAAATAATTGAGCAAGAACACCCTTTACACAAGCTCTCCGAAAACAGCCAAATCAAAACAAAACAAAAAATTTCCATGAGCGTTCTGGTAGTTGCAAGTTGGATTTATAGAAGTGCAGTGATATGGGGAGAAGAACATAAGCATGAATTACTGTCTCTTGCAGACCTGCTTAATTTAACTCTGTCTCACTCTACTCCCAGGTTCAGACATCCTGCTATATAGGTACCCTAAAGTTTGGCTTTTCTTGCCTAGGTTTTACATAGCTGGGATCTAGGGCTCAGAGTGTGTCTTGATATTAAAAAACAAAAACAAAAGACAAAAAAAACGCTCTTCCTGCAGATTTTTAAAATGTGAAAAATGTAAGTGGTGGGGAAAAGCATGGAGAGAGATTAAGAAATACAAAATGCCCCCGCCCCCGTGTTGTCTGTAATGATATTTCTAATGTTGAAAGAATGCTACTAATAAACATTTGCTCCAAACAGAATAATTTATCTTTACCAATTTTTCCACAGTGAGAACTGAATTTCTCTGAATAAAGTCTAAATTTGGAAAGGACTTGATACTTGGATATGGTCTGAACAGTCCCGTGGAGGTGAGGGATTGGTTTTTGTGGCTGGCTATTTGAATGAGGTATTTGCCATTTTGGGCAAACAAAGAAGATGATATCAAGACTTCATATGACCCAGCTTCAAGTTTTACTCTGAATTTTCATGTCTAATTCATCTTGATCTGGGCTCCCATTTTGATCTGTGGTTCCATTGGCTTTGTCCTGAGAAGTTATTTCTTTGCTTGCCTTCAGGATTTGCTGCAAAGTGACCTCATTAGGTTTGGTGTTTGTTTAATTTTGGTTGTCTTGGTTTTTGGTTTTTCATATTTCTTTTTTACAGATATTTAAACAAAATTACAATAGCTTCACTCTGCAAAGTTGTTTGCAGTTTTGTTCGTGTAGCCATTAAATGAATAGGCCCCTTTGTGTGTGCTTGACTTTAAAAGTGTGTGTCAGCATTTGGAAGTTCAGGGGAAAAATAGCTCAACACAAAAGGAGGGCTGCAACTCTCAGGTGGGAAACAAGTTAAATTAGTCCTGTGGAGTCCAGTCCAAATAAAAGACTTAAAATTGTGATTCACAAATATGTATGCAATTTAGTGCTTTAAAATAAGTGTTTTCAGGTATCCTCAATTTGCTCTAAGTACCTTCAATAAACCTATTTAGTAAGGAGTAACAGTAGGAGGTAAATGACATGTCTAGGGCACAGTTGTTAACTTCCAGTAAAAGTCTTTTGAAATAGTCTCTTGGTACGTTAGGGCTGTTGGAAGTTCATTTAGCTGTATTCAGTCACTTTGGTGTCTTTTAACGATACCTTTTCAGTGTATTTTAGCTAAAATGGCAGAGTGTTTTCTGGGATTTTCAAGTCTAGGACTCAGGATTCAGAGACCTTTGTGTCACTTGGGTGTCTGAGAAGAAAACACCTCAGCCAAGTGTTAAAATGTGCTTTAATATACAGCTTGCTCTGAAAATTGCTGTCTTCCAGTGTGAATGAAGGTTTTGAATATTTCAAGGATTTATATTACTCTCCAAGCAATCTGTGAGTAAGGGTGTTGTATTTAGTATCGTTAGGGGAAAATGGCCTCAAAAAGATGGTTTAATTCCCGCATTCGCTCTGTACGTTTGTTGGATAAATCTATTAAACTAGGTTCCTCAGAGGAGCAGTGTGTATTGAAATCTTACTGGAGTTTAGCATCTACTTTCTTTTTAAACATCATCTACTTTATGCCCTCGGTGCCTTAGTTTTGCTTTTCCCTAGAGGGGATACATCACAAGGATGCTCGCAGATTAAATGACGACAGGATGAATGAGGTACTGAGGCACTCAAATAAAAGTGGTACTGCTTGTTTCTGAAAAATGCTGCCAGAAGGCTAGCTTTCACGAAGATATATGTGGAAAAGAGCCAGAGGGGAAAAATGTTACTGTATGAATATATTACTTAATGTGTATTAGATTTCTGGCATGAACTTAGACAAGGAGAAAACAACTGAAGTCGAGAGGATAGCTCTGAAAAGGAAAACTACTATCCTGTGACTGAGGCAGTCAACGGCTGACAAACGCTCGACTGTGTGCCCACATTCCTGATGCCACTGCGGCTTAGTAGAGAGGATATTTCAAGTGGTCAAGGATGAGAAAAGCAAATTAGCAACTTTATGCAAGAGGGAAGTAGATCTAAGCAATGATTTTGTTGCCTGCGCTGCTACTGAAGCTGGAACACAATGATGGGATCAGACCTTTTCAAATAAGGCTGAAAGCTGTTCAGCAGCTGAGAGGATGATGAGGGCAGCGCTGAAGGGTACGAACCTCCCAGCAGAGGCATATGATGTCAGTCCCTGCTTAGCTAACAGCTAAGCCTTCTCTAGAGGGTTTAGTCACTGTTTTCTGAATTTAGGAGCAAGACAGATCTCCCCTAATATCCCACTCAGGGCCCTTAAAATAGTAGTAACAAAATTGTATGTGTAATTAGGGGCAAGAACCTAGCATCTCAAAAGTCCTCTGAATTTTCTAGGAAGATACAAAAACGTTGCTATTTCTTTTGAGAAGACTTACAAAAAATATTGTTAAACACTAGAGGGACCTGGGAGAGACAAAACTCCCCAACAATTGCTATTAATATGCTACACAGAAGTGCACTATTCTACATGAATGGGTTTGCCGTTGCAACAGGATCCGGGAATAACTGTGGGAAGTTGGCCTGAAGAAGCACCATCGGAAAGCTCCACAATAGAGAAGTTGTCTCTTAGAACAAAAAATTCAAAGAACTACAGAAGATCAAACAGTCTTTAACAGTTTGAGGTGAGGGAGAAAATAAAATAGTTTTTATGTGATGCTCTCATCTAATTCCTGATTATTATTTTTTTTCTTGGTAGAGGGTGGATCAGCCGTAGTTAAAGGCTGTTTTTCAGTATTGTTTATGGAGTTACACAATTTAAATCACATTCCTGAATTCTTTAGCAAATTTAATGGTTTCTAGCAATGGGGCTGTAAGACTATTCCATGCTGGAATGGAGAATACCAAAATAAAATTATCCTAGTTAATGGTACCGTGTTTGAGGGGATTTCTGAAAATCTACATGGCTACCATTATCTCTTCGAGAAATTTGTTAGGTTTATTTTATTTAATATTTTTCAGTAGTTGATTATTTTCCTTCTGATCTTCTGAGAGTGCTACTTCAGGCCTGGACATCTACATCCAGGGAATTCTTCTCAGGAATGACACCATATCAAATTACACTCGCATTTGGCAGTAATGCTGGGTCAAAGGTTCAAAGTTATGATTAAGCTCACACTCTCTATTTTAAAAAGGTTTTCAGAATGTCAACTAGAAATTTTCCCTGCCCTGAAATGCCTTTTTTTTTTTTTTTTTTTTTTACTGAAATAAGAAAATCAATGAGTATTCACACATGTAACAAATGTTTTGCAGGAATGCAGCCAATTTTTGTTGCTCTGCGTATGGAGTTTGTGTCTGTAGGTAGTCAAGTGAGCTAAGAGAACGCATCTCTTTAGTACGTTTGTAGCATTTGTGACTAGTCACTGATTTTTTTCTATGATTTTCATCCAGCAGCCTTCATTAGCTATATGATTAAGAAATTTACTTGTTCTGGAGGTGAATTTAATTATGTGTATATTTATTTTATTTTCCTCTTTGTTCTTTTTGTTTTGGGAACTTGAGAGTGTTGTCTGATTGAAAATGAACTTGAGGGCTTCTGTCGCAGAGGTTCTACGGCGCCGGCCCCCTTCAGCCCTCGCAGAGGCACAATAATGTGTCCCGTCAAGTGTTGCCTGCAGTCATCCTCTTTGCTAGCTGCCTTCTTGCTTTCGACGGTGACTGCGGAGTCTGAGCCCGTTGCCTGTACACGGAAGCCTTCGCACTGGAAGAATCGCAGGCCTGATTTAGCTGAGAATTTAACTGGTGTTTTCTGAGATGTCAGGCTTTCCTCATTTTGTAGGAGATTTTTGGCACTTGAAATGGAGACCCATCCTTCTCCTTCTGTGAAACAAAGGAGCAGGGAAAGGGTTTCTGATTGTGGAGATAATTTCCTCAGGATTCCCCTTCTTGGGCATGTTTTTAGCCTCCTGTTTTCTCTCTTCTGAGAGAGGGACATGCGGTAAAGAAGCCATTGCTGTTTTTTCCACATTTCCACATTTTTCCACATTTCCACATCAAGATACTATCTTTGTTTTCATGTGAATTCCCAGGATGATGCAGCATCGACTTTTTCTTGCATGTTTCTATTTGAAAATCTATAATAAAAATATCATTTTCAGGATCACATTTTAATTTAACTTGCTGAAATCCATAAAGTTTGAAGATACATTTTTAGGAAAAAAACTTTTTAATGTTGTGTTAGGGTTTTTTGTTTGCCCAATGTTGCTTATTTTAACGATCTCTGCATTTAAAGGAAAGTATGCAGCCATAATTTGCTTTTATTGCTGCAAGATCAAAAGGTAGAATATGCACCTTTGTAAACAGAAAAGACAAAATTCTTCTGGAAGCACCCAGAATCCTACTGAAGTCAGCGAAACAAACTGTTACCCCGTCTTTTATGCTTTCTGTGAGTTTGGCTTGTCAATTGATCCATCCATATTGTTGCGTGTATCTGGTAAAAGTAGGGCTCTGCTTGCTTCTAGCAGACTGTGATCCTAATTACACACTGATTCCTTGATTGACAAGTGACACCCAGTGTAAATTTATTACATTTGTACCTATTGCAATTCCATCTAGTCTGAAGCAATCATCAAGGATGAAAATAGGGTAGCTGTTACCATTGGGGATTAGAGGGGAAAATACCAGAAGAGCATTTGGCTGGCTTTTGATTGTTTCCATGGTATTTTCCAACTGAAGCTGCTTTGAAAATGACATGTACAATAAATAGATCAGGGTGAACACAGGATATTGGCACAAAACTATGTCGGGTACTTTGCAGAAGAAAACTAGATTGCATGCCTGCTCTGCTGGTGTTTTGGTGCTTCAGTTTGCCTGCTGTTTGGTCCTGCAGCATTGCCCCTTGTCCTGCGCTGTGCATACTCCTTGCCTGCGGCTGGAAGGAAGGCTGGGCCACTTCCTGCTCCTGCAGGAGCGCCCTCTCCTCCCTCGCTCCCGGCTCCCCCCTGTGTGGTTTGGAAAATGCTAGCTTATTCTCGCATCTTGAATTCAAGTGATGTGAAATCCAGATGGTTTAATCTTGATTTTTACCTATATGCAAGGAGTGTGTATAAGGCACATGGAGAAAAAGTCTTGTAATACCTGACACTGTCTGAGTTGCTTTTTCATGTCTATTCCATGATGGCACTGTAACAAGTTACCTAAGAGGGTTTTTTTGGGGTCCCTCCCTTTACAAGGAGTTTTATATGTGTAGTTGTGGAAATCACTAGGGCAACATTTTTAATAAAGTTCTCATCCAGCCACAGAAAAATGCAGTATACGTTTCCTTGCATACTCTTAATAATAATAGATGTGGAAGAATTGTCTGTTGGTCACTAGATCCTTCTATCAGGCTTTTCTGTTTCCTGCTGAAATTGTTACATGTCTGGCTGCATCTGCCTGTTGTTTTGATGGAGCACCAGTAGCTGTAGCAGCTAGATTTCTGATTCTGAAATCTCTCACCTTTCTCCTTTTATTTGTAGTTTAATCACGTCCCAAGCATCTTGTCTGAGGGCACCACACATGATATAAAGAAAAATGAAAGCTTTAAATATAAGCCAAGGAACATGGCTTATACAGCCTGGGAAAATCTGCTGCTCATACTTGCTTTGTTTTCCCTTTAACACTGGTATCAAGGGCTCTGCCTTTGTATGGTTGACCTGATGCTAGTAAGTTGATGTAATGCAAAGGTATTATGAAGTTTCTGTGATAGGATTATCTGTTAGCTACTATTAGTGGGAGCAATGAAGATTGTCTACGCTGCTGGTGAAATGCAAGTCCAAACCCCTTCCTAAATGCAGACTCACTTTCTGTACTCCTTACTTCTGTGCTTGCAGCTGTGGGCTCAGGCTGAGTGTCACAGTGAAGCCTAAATGGATCAATCTCTTGATGATCAGGTCTGAGTAGATCAGTACACTGCAGTCTACCAACAGATACCCTTGGCTTTTCCTAACCACAATTTAGATACTTTAAGCTTGAGCCATAACCAGGCTTTTGATTAGCAGTGTAGATGAGCAGCATGAAGTGGCGTGCCATTGTAGCTGAAATATCCCTGCAGCCGGTCGTTATGTGTCATGGTGTGTTCCCGCGCTCCTCCTTAACCTGCTGCTGCAGATAATGTTCCGGGGGGCGGGAAAGGAAATGGTCATCACCAGGAAAGAAGGAGGGGGGAATCTACCTGTGTTGTGTAGCAGCACCTGCATGTGGGCTGGGTTGTGCCTGGACTCAGGGCTGCATCTGCAAAGCCCTGAATTCAGCACGGATGAAGCTGAGCAGGTGCAGGGGTGGGAAGAGCAAAGACAGGCTCTGTACATTTCCCAAGTAGTGCTCTGAGCCACTTGGAGGTTTTACATCTGACCTCTGGGTTGTGAAATCTGAACAATAATCTCTGAGTAGTACTGGATGCTGGACTGGAACAGTGAGATAACAGAAAATGAAATAGATCATGGAAAATAGAAATGGAAAATACTGGTTAGATCATCTAATTCCTCAGTCTTTCAAGGCAGGATTGTTTTCAAATGTATTTTCTGGTGCATTGTCCAGCTTTATTTTAAAGAAGCCTATTAAAATGTTTAAACTCCTAATACTGTATTTTATTTTGGAGTGAATACGTGCTGCATGATCTTTATGACACTGCTACATAATTTAGATTTCTTTCCATGCCATGAATAAATCTAGACAAAGACCAGATGCAAGCAAGCTGTAGCTGAACTCAATCTGTGAAAGCTAGGCTGACCTCTTTAACAGTATAACATATGGCTGTTACATTAGCATAGCCTTTTTTTGCTAAAGCTAAGCAATTTATTGAAAACATGAGGAAAAACCTAAGAACAGAAATAATTCATGACCTTTGTTATGAAGTCTTCCCCTTTGACAGTTTCACCATTTAATATAATTGACAGAAATATACATCCAACCTACTGTTACAGTTTTATAGTCCACATTTTTGTTTCTCTCTAACTTCTTTTTTCATTCTTTTCCACATTTGAGTTATAGGAGAATTTTAAGAAAAGCATGTAGGAACCTTATGTAGCTATATATTTGCAGTGTTAACAAGCTCAAGGTCTTTACAAATGGCTACCATCTGATAAAGAAACATTATGTCAGAGTGTAATTATTTGTATTTTTTTGAAAAAGCTGTTTGAAAAATTTCTGGTGGTGGTCTGTGAACTTTTTTGTTTCGTGTTTAGACAAGTGATCTGATTGTGGGTTTCTTATTGGAAGCTGGTAATGTGTTATAACGATAGCATGTAAAGTGATGGTTTTTTCTTCATGGCAACACGTAAGAACACAATTAATAAAAATATCATTTGCATGAGTGAAAAAACACAATGCAAACATATGTGAGCAGCTGTTAACCCTTTTTGAGAGACTCCATAACATTGCTTTATCTTAAGGATAGCCAGTTGCCAGCAGTCTGTGATACTTCTTGCCTAGTTGTACTTCTCCTCAACAAAAGCGTTTGCAACCAGTGCCCAGACAGAAGTCAGAGTTAGACCGGAGAATATTATTTTCCAAATTTTTGCAAACACCTCTGTTACAAATATTTGTTTTCAGTGTGCATATAGGCACACATTCATAACTGGCTCCATTTCCCTAGCTTCACCCCAGCTCTGCCAATGCAGAGTGGTCAGAAGCCACCTCAGCTGGGCAATTCAAGATTTACCCTGCTGTGGCTGGAGAGACTAGTGAGTGGCGGGTAGCGCTGAGAGGTCGTTATGGGCTGAAACCAGGTTAATGCAGGTAAGACAGGGCCACTGCCAGCCTCGGTGGCAGGCAGGCCAGTACAGAGCCTTCCTTAATTTGTGTTGGTCCAACAGCTGGACAGTTTTATACCTTAGGCAGGCCTGTGACATGGCCTGGGAATGTTGCATAGCTACTTTTTGCCTCATCACAGCTGTATTTAACGCTGCTGTATTCAGATACAGCTTTGGGCTCAGCTGATGAACTTTAGACCATCTTTGCTGAAAAGAAAGAAAGAGAAAAGATTAGCATAGATTTAAAAGAAAAACCAAAAATGCATAATCGTGGGCGTTGGCTCCCTTTGAGGAAAGCTTGGGACAGTTTAAGGTTTCCAGTTAATGAGTTAGTTTTATGTACTTTCAGTGCAAAACTGCTTGAGTCTCATTAATTTTGACAGAATTACTCTGACTTCTGGGATTTCTTTTTGAAACTTGTTGATTGAAAACCTCTTGGAACCCTCATTAACAATATTGTTGAATATTTACATTGCTCTTACTTGGAGTTTGTGAAAATTTTAACAACCTATTTTCTGGTTAGCTTAATAAGTAGTAATTCCCATGGTATCATTTGTAGTCAAACATACAGTCCTAGGCTATGCTTTCATAGTCCATGAGGCCCCAATCTGTGGTTCTGTGAAATAAAAAGAATATGATAATAATGGATTTGAGACCTTAACATAACATGAAAATATTTTCATGGAAACTAGATTATTGAAGGCAAAGTATTTTAAGTAGACCGGGTAAGATATTTTCATTTGAAACAGAAATTGCCAAAGGAAAATAGATCAACATTGCATTGTTCACCTTACTTTCCATTCTACATTAATTTTATTTAGATATATGTGCGTGTGTATATATATATACATATACACATGCATAAATAAGTCATCTCAAGCATTTATAAAATAGAAGGTAATTTATTTGTAATGAATTCATGTTGCTAGCTGGAAGATAAATTCTGAGATTGTATGTGGAAAATATATGACGAATACTATTTTAAAAAGTAAACTGCCATTTTAGTATTGAACATGAGAAAGAAACCTGGCTACAGAATAAACAATTAGTTCAAAGGTAGTTATCTAGCAAGGAGTTTTCCAACGCGTCAATGTACTACTTTGCCCTTCCTATTTAGTCATTGGCTATCAGCAAACTGTAATGGGGAAAGCAACTTCTGTCATATTTTGGCTGTTGATCCTAATTTTAGTACCTATGTGATTGCTAAAATCCATATCTGCTTCTCCTTTGTGTTGGCTAGAAGATTTCTACTTAACTTTATTGTCTCCCATCTAAAGCTGTATAAACATTATTAGTCTGACTTCTTAAACAGGTCTCCTGCTCTTTTCCCACTGGAATTCAAATAACTTGTCCCTTTTTTCCCTTCTCTTCCTCTCCTAAATAATTTCAAATTTTTCGTGCCCTTCAAGATCATGACTATTTCTATAACAACAGTAGTAGTCTAGAGTCATTTTAGGCTCCTGTTTTCCTTTTACTCCTGCCTTGTGTGCTTCAGTTGCATTTTCCTGAAGACACTTATTCTGCCAGCGTTATCAATCTATTCACATCAGTGAAGACAACAGATAGATAACTTTGTTTTCTGAAGCACAATATTAAGGGGTTCCAAGTGATTTTGGATGTCAGCTCTTGCTCCAGTTCCCTTAGTTAGGAGTGCCCTGACAGCTGGGCTGAACTCTCCTGTTCTCTCCATATGTGCACATCCGATTTTGTGGATTTCTTTCTCGTGCCAAATATTCTGCGCCAAATGAAGCAATTTCAGTATGGAGGGAGATTATATTCCAATTTAGCTTGTACCTGGTTGTTGGGGTTATCTCCTGAAGGGTGAGGAGGTGGATTCATTTGGCTTCGCAGGGTGGCTAATGAATACTCCAGTGACTGAACTACTGTATTAAAGATGCTGCTGCTGTCACCTGTGCTTTATGTTAAAAAAAAAAAACCCTCCAAATCCGTCCCAATCCAGAAAAAATCCAAGCAGGCAATTAAAAAGTAATCACCCATGTGTGGACCTTAGGGGAGAGAATTCAGAGCTGTAAATCTTGAGCAGTAAGAGGCATCCTGCTAATTCAAGTTGCCTAAAACCTGGGAGAGCATGGGGTAAAAGGTGCTCCATGGTCTTTAGGGTCTGGCTTTGATTAAATTGAACCTCTTTTCAAGCACACTGGCTTTTGTGAATCACGTTTTAAAGTGATACTGAGTGCTGCATCACTTACATCCCTATATAGTCTGGGGTTCTGTTATCTTTCAGGGTCTGTTCATTTAGGCCTCAGTTGAGCAAAGGCCTTAGGCAACTGCTTCAGCTATCTCTGAATGCTTTGCAGGCTGAGGTCTTAAATAAGGGCATCTACGGAGCAAGGCCTCCTCCCAGCTTCCTGCAAAATGCACTTGGTATGTCATTTAATGTGGCATATTTTAAGAAGTTTGTGTTATATTAATCAAATTGCTTTCCAGATTCTCAGAAACATATCTGCAGTTAATCTTGTCTGTGATGTTTGAAAGAAAAAATATGTATATTCATCTGGCTTTCCTATGCATTATTTAATGAGTTATTCATAGTCTGAATGAAATGAACATTGTATCAAACTGCAGCAAAAATATTTGGCATGTCAAGAATGAAAATGTAATAGGAAAAAACTACCAAACTCAGTTCACTGTGTCTTTTAAGAAAATCAGTATTACAATCAGAATTAGAATTGGCTGTTAGTGTGTTATATACTTACCATAGCAGGTTAGGAGATACCAAATATTTTCAGTTACAGTAAGACAAAGTGTAGTCTCAGTCAGAAGACCGTCTTTTTGCTGAGCAGGAGTTTTGTGCAGCTCTTTCAGAAGCCACTCAGCAAATAACTTCTTCTGTGCAAAGGAACTACAGGCAACAGAGCAACAGCAACAATTCAAATAATACTATGAATTGTACACTTATATAAATATGAAATTAATGTGATGGGGGAGTGAGCATTTTTTGGCATTTCAGGTAGCATACTGTCTTCTGAGTCACCTAGCCCAGACCATAGATTTAAATCAGAATTTCCTTGCTGAAGTAGCAGCTTCTTTTATGTGCTTAATATTTTTATACTCTGCCTCTTTTCTTGTAGTGCATACTGTTTTCTGCATGTCTGCATGTTATAATCTGGCTTGCTAATTGATAGGTAACTTCTGGTACATTTGCTCAGTATTTCACCTGCAAGGTGATTTAGAGGTGCACAGATCTGATGCTTTGTAAAATGATGATTTTCTTTCTCAGCTGGATTAAAATAAAAAAGGGGGAGGGGCTCACTGCTCTCAGGAGAGCAGAGCAGTGAAACACCTGGGAATTCACCATCTGATCAAAGCTCTTCTGCAAGCACTAAAATTAGTTTCTCTTGGCTGCAAGTGAAGAAAATTAAGCACATTAAATGCCATTTTCAAGTCTTTTTCATTCCCTCCTGATGTCATCTTCAAACCTGGTAATTCATCCTTAACCTGTGAGCAACATCATTCACCAGAGGAATGCGTTCAGAGGAGGCTCTGTGCTGGCGTTCCCTTGCTGTGGATGTCTGCCAGCACTGAGCGCGGTGGTCGTGCTCTCAAGGGCTGGGGACTGCCGGGGGCTGGAGCGCCCGGGGCGAGGGCCTCCCCCGGCCTGGCTGCTGCCCGCCGCCTTGCTTCTGGGGCGCCTCCGCTAGCGGCAGCCCAAGTGGGTGAGCAGGTCGCAGCTCCGTGCGAAGGAAGAAACCCTGTTGCGCTTTGTGCTGCAGTGGCTGGTGCAAAGTGTAAATGAGAAAGGGCAGACCATGCTCTGAAAAAGAAATGTTTGGAACAGTGGGAGGCATTTTTTCCCAGAAAGTGTAGAAGTGTGTTTTTTCTTACATTTTTAGTGTCACCATGTTGTATTTACTGGACTTCATTGTGTGTAGCTCTGATTGTTGTAACACTTCGAGTTTCACTTTAGACAGTATAAATAAATCAGGGCTTAATTCAGACGTAGTTCACAGTTGCTTTATTCTAGTCACTGTTGCTATATGCTAAATACTAAAGTTTATTGCAAGCACATTTCTTTAGATTTAATCATGGAATACTAGGTACAAGTAAATATATTTGCTATATTTGTTATATTTTTGTGGTATTTAGATAACATAAAAGTAATGTAACAAGATAGATATCTTTTAAGAATTAATTACAGGATTGTTTGAATATCTGATTACTAAAGTATGCCTATAGAGGTTTAACATAGTGAGATGTCTGTAACCTGTCATATAGCTAGATTTCAATAATAATCACATAGTTTAAAGTTTCTCCAAAATGAGAATATAACATTTGCTAGTTAGTGGTTTCCAATGGGAAATTTTCTATGATTTAGTCTTACTTAAATATGCCCTCCTCTTTTCCGTCATCTTACTATAGGACCATTTTCTAGAGACCATTTTTGATGCCATGTTATCTATTTATCTTCTCCCCAAATTAAAGTCTACTGAGCATTTTTCTGGGTCCCTACGGTTGCTTTATTGCCCATATGCCTGCTTTGTGTACTTAAATTCTTGATCTTCTAGCACACAGCTTAAACAAGAGCAGAGTTGTTATTGTTTGCAAGTGTTTGCAACAGTAGATTTGATTGTTGTTTCCACTCATATAACCCTTAGAGAATCCCTTCAGTTACCTGAATTAGTCTTTTTCATAAGGAAAATTCCCCACTCTCCTCCTCTCCTTCACTGTTCTCCTCTCCACGAATGCTATCTTCTGTTTAACCTCGCATTTTGTAGCAGGGGGTTTGATTCTCCCCTTCTTTGCTACCTTGTCTATCACTTTGCTCTTCCAAATCTGCAAACCGTGTCTTCCACTCCAGTGACTTAACTCTTGGTGCCTTGCCAAGTGTTTAGCTAAAGTCAGATGGCTGAAGTGATGACATGAGATTCTTAGAGTTGCTACGATGTGTACTCAGAGACTCTACAATCTGTCTCAAGATGTTGTGCCTCAGTTAGGACTGGCTACCTGACATTTCATGATATATCGCAATACATCAAGCCGAAATTTGGAAAAGAATACTAGACTTCTTGGGTGGCGAGAGAGGGAATGAGTGACAGTTCTGTGGCAGCAATAACATCATCTTTGCCAGAATACGCAAAAAAAGAGTGGGTGGCTGATTTGAGTGGCACTGAAGTTTTAATAAGTTTGTTTTTCATCTAGATACTATACTCTATGGATTGCTGGTTAGCACATTTTGAATGCACAACAGCTCTTGATTTTATTAACTGGTAGGACATAAGGATGGCAGGGTTATATTAGCATTAAATTATAGATTCTGTTTTTCTTTCATTTTTCATGCTACGCACTTCCAGTTAGTTAGAAAAACCCATTTTTATTTCATTTCCTGTGTAATTTCCTAAAGAAAAAAAATGACAGGTCTGAGATCCTACAAGGGTCTAGATAATCTGCTCACCCAAAATTTTTCAAATGTGCCTCTTTCTGAAGTATTCTAACATTTATGTAGTTTATTCACATCATTGCATTAGAATGTGCCTTAGAAAAAGTAAGAATCATTCTCATCTTGCCTGTCTGGATAACTGGTGAGATTTTCTGTATGTTTTCTTCTACTTTCATTAATGTACCATGCTTTGAATATAACTTAGAACTATTATCTGTGGTAAATGAGCAAGCCTTCCTGCCAGGGGTTTCTTCTGGTGGGGAAAAATGACAAATGTAGTATAAAAAACACTTTAGAACATCTTCTGAGATTGTAATGATCTGGGGATGTGACTCTTATAAGGATGCTACCTAGATGCTTTTAGAAAGAAGGATGATACTTCAAGTGGCTTCAGTAGTTTGCAAAAACTTTTATTTGTATTCCTCTTTGCTATCCCTGCAGTGGGAAGCAGGATAGGTTTCCTGAGTGGAGGCAAATATTTTGTAAGTCTTGGAGCCCAAATCACAGGTCTTTGGACTGCTGGAGGATGGAGTTCTGGTTCCTCAACAGGCTGGTGCTGTAGGCAGTTGCCTGCTTCATCTGTACTTAAAGGCAATTTTGGTATCCCAAAATCCATACCTTATTTTCATGTGTGAATACAGAAGCCTCTTATGCTTTCCAAGTATTTGAAAAAACAATTGGTAGGGAAGGAGAACGAATGAGCTTTGTGGAAATCTGGTCAGAGTGCTGTCTAAAGTAGAAAAAAGGAAAGTAATTTGTAATGAACGTTCAACTAATTTCACTTTAATTTCTCTTTGTGACTTTTGTACAAAACTATGGAAGTATCTTGCATACCTTAGTGTTTTGAGAATATAGGTGAAATTCCTTCAGCAAACAATTTCTCATTTGGCAGTCTGTAAATGTGTATATAGACTCCTCTACCAGTCCAAGCTTCACTTTTTATAGCAACTTTGAGAAGCCCTGTCATTGACAGACTATCAAGGGCCAGTGCTCTGTTCAGCACCATGTCACGTAACTAACTGTTCAGAGCAGATCTAAATGAGAAAAGGTTTAAAGTGCCAGCAATTTGTCTGTGTGAAGATTGTCAATCTTTTAACACCACTGGATTTGAGCTGCAACAGTAGCAGAGTTAGAGAATGATTCTTTGTTCATTGCAGTCACGTAAAACTGTTTTTATTTCCTGATTGGATAAACTATACTGCAAAATGGAACAGCGTCCATTACATTTTTTACTATCACGTATGAGGTTTGACAGTTGAAACTATTTATAATTAAATTTGCTTTCTGTGAATTTACATTAGAAACAAATTAATGTGGCCCAATATTTGTGCAAAATAAATATAAAAAAGGCAAATTCTAGTAAAATTGGTTTCATATTCAAATGACTGTTTTCAAATGATAATTTTTTCAGTGTTCACTCACATTATCCATTAATTTGGTTCTTTTATGATTTAGATTTCATCATGGGAATTGTAATGATTGCTGCGTTATGCTTATTATAAATCCATTAGAATGAATGTCGTATGGCTACCAGGGCCTGACATGGATTTCCATCAGAGCTTGCATTTGGGAAAAGATATAGTAGGCTTGGGATTTCCTTTGATCAAGCTTTGGAAGATCTTTGGCAGTAATAAGAAATGTAGAATTACGAAATCTACATTGACTGTAGTCTGCAAGCATATTCCTATCTTTAAGCGTATGACTGGCTTAGCAGTTGGCTTTGCTTCATCTGCATCTGAGGATGTGAAGCTATTTCTACCCAAAATAATGGGAAAACTACTAAGTAGAGGGATTGGGGCATGTTACATTTGGAATCCCCAGTTACTTATATTTAGGTTTGTAGTATGTTCATATGTGTAAAATCAAATGAGTATATATTGGTAGGTTTGAATTTTTATTGAGCTAGTGTTTTTTTTTATTTTGTAATTGGTGCAAACACTTGACATTTCATGAAAACTGAGGACTAACTAAGGACAGGCAGGACACAGAAGTCTGGGAGATCAGAACATGTTTTTTAGTTTCTCATTTGAACTTGCACTGCATTAGTTACATGACCAGGTCTGGAGCAGTTTGCCCCTGCAGAGGGCTAACATGTGGTAGACAGGAGAGCTGGCTTTGCTGGTAAAGGTGCTGTGGCAAAAGGTATGAGTATTACAAGGAAAAAAAATATATAGGGTGGGGAAATGTTAAGGATTTTTTTTCAAATTATTGAAAACATTTTTTTTTCTTTAGTAAATGTTCTGTCAGCAATATGAATTTTTATATATTGTGCTAATCCTACCTTTTATATCAAGTCATAAATCTTATAAATTAATGTGTCAGGCAGTTACCAGAACTCTTCAGTCTGTTTCTTTTTATGGAGTGATCTGACACATTTTGCAAACAACAGACCTAGGTGCTCTGCATGAGTCCCCAACTGGATTTTTGGTGATCAGCTCACAGGAATGGACTCTGGCACTACTTCCAATCAGGAAAGAAAATGTGGTTTAACTTAAAGAAAATAATACTGGGCAATAGATATGAATTACTGACCTTTTGACTTTGTATTTTAAAGTGTAGCATAATGGCACTATGGCCTATGAATGTTTTTATTGGTACCTCCATTAGTTCCCTAGTATTGCTGACATTTCCAGTTGCATTACATTTTATGGAACACAAGTCTTTCTTTCATCTCCCTATTCTTCAAGCGTGCGGATACATTTCACAGCTAATTAGCAGAATGATTTCTGTTGCTTCTGTTTCTTGTGAAATTTGAGGCATATAATTCCAAACTTTTAGCTGACCTCCAAAAATATATATGCAACTATTTACAAACACATATCACAACCTATATGACCTATATCACAGCCTATATGAATGTAGCTGGCAACAACAAAAACCTGTAATGAGGAAAACAACTTTGTAGCTCGTAAGGAAAGATAATTTGTGATATTGTAAGGCAATAAAAGAAAAGTTAAGTTCTGTCCTGTAAGTGCCAATATTTATGGACAGTTCAGAATAATCAAATTCATTACAAAATAGATTCTTACAAAGTTGTTTTCATTATAGTAAATAACTTGAATATTTTTAAATAGCTTGAATATTTTTAATATAGAATATTACATATTCTTAAATATTACATATTTCTGCTAACTTTTGCTGAACATTCAGCAAGTTCTGAAGTCCTGGAATTTGCTTGAGGTTTTACAGTGTAGAGACCGCCTCCCCCCCCACCCCCAAATATTGCTAAATGCTTCCAGTGCTCCAGCCCTAAAGCACCATTCTGCGACCAGATGATACATACAAACTTGCTTCCCATAAGAGAGCAGTCTAGTGCTAAAAGAAAAAAAAAAGTTATGCTTTTAATATAAGACATTTTTATCCTGAGCATCTGTTTTGAAATTTTCATAATTCAGAAAATGTCATGTTAAAGAAAGTGCAAAGTACTTTAAAATCATTAGGAATGAGTAAGCCGGTCTGGAGGAATGACAAACCGCTAGCTTTTTGAACGCGATGAATGTGCTTGTGAGAGCACTGGAAGAGCGATTGAGCTGGAAGAGCCATTACTTCTGGTACCTGTGGTGCCCAAAGAATCAGGGGTAGTGTTTCTGACTGAAGAAACTGAGATAGCACAGTAGCACGTTGCCGTTACTGCAGCTAAACACACTGAGCCCCTTTCACAGATGTCTGTTTTCTTGCCTGCTAGACAGCCAGCGTGAGTCCCATTTTCTGAGAGGAAGGAAATGAGAGCAACGTTTTTGAGTTGCACTGTAAGCATTGCCTCTATGTTTGTCAGTGTCTTTCGCAATTTTAGGAAGATTGTCTTTGCTGGAGTGAAGTCAACAAATAAGAACATGATGTAGGTGACGTCTGTCCTTAGTTGTTTAATGCAACTAGTTAATGCTTTGAACTGTGATAATAAGTATTGTGACTTGAGTTATGAGTACATACAGGTAACATGTAAATTTGCAATTTTGCTGAGAATTTGTCAGCTTGGCCACATCACTAGCACAGTCTTTTACTTCAAAAAGCTTTGTTGACTCTTCTGTTAGATGTTATTATTGCTATTAAAATAAAAACTAGTGGGTCTAATCTTTTACAGTGCAGGACACTGAGATTGAGCATAATTTGAAATGGCAGGCAGTCAAAACACACTGTCATTCAAATATAAAAGGAAAAGTTTATATTTTTGATGCTGAACAGGTGAATTTTGGCCAACTTTTTAAAATCAAACACACGTAAGCCTGATATAAAACCTAATTTTATTTTCTTTTAGTATTTCTAAAGGAAATTATTTTTGCTGCAATATACTTTCTGTTGTATACTGTGATGGACTACTTAAGCTTTTGTCAGTTCAATTGACAGGTTTTCTGCCAGCGTAAATGAAAGCAGCTCTATTGCTTGGAATTTTCCTAGTTTGTATCAGAAGAAAGTTTAGCTCTACCTGACCCCAGAAGGTATTTCCCAAACAGCCTTTTTTATTACACCCTCAAGTGGCTCTCTGAGAAAAGAAGTTTGATCAAGTAATGTCTTGGAAACATGACTAACTTTCAGGACCTCCCCCCTGCCCCTTTCCAAGGGACGAATCTCAAATCATTTGGGTATGTGGATCTTGTGGACTCCTAGTGGATCTTACACCTTGGCTTTACGTGAATTGCAGGGTTCCAAAACAGGTACCCTGTTTTAGGATTGTTCTTACAGAGCATGGTTGTTCACTAATTTATTTCTTGGGGAAAGGTATTTTAAATAATTTCCTTCCTTATAAAGGATTTGTAGAGTACTGGATACATTGTCTCCTTTCACAGCCTGTGGAGAGACTGGGGATTGCAGATAAATATCATCTCTGGTTTTCTGCATGGTGTCTGACTTCACATCTACTGAGGTTTTGTTCTTCCCTCTTTCCTTCTAATATTTTTTCAATTTTAGCCATCTTTCCTAGGAAGTGATTTTGATGTGGTTATGTTGTGCCTGCTTGTGTGGTCATTTTCTGCTATTATATTTTTAATCTGTTGATAAAGATAAGGATGGAAGTCAAAGACAGGAAGTTCCTACTAGTATTGTGGAAACCAGTGTTTGGTCAGAGAGAAGAAAGCCAGCCTAGAAGCTCCTGTTTTGTCCTAGTGCAGAAGTTACTATGTGAGTTCAGTTATTTATTCTATTTGCACTATCTTCTGGCCCCTTGATACAAATCCTGGCTGGCCTGTTAACGCACTTTGGAAGCAGCCAAACACATGCTGCCTTCTGCCCCAGCATCCAGGTGGAGCACAGGGAAAATCCAGAGGACATACCAGTGAGAAAGGGGAAAAGAGGGCTTACTGCTACATGTAGGCACAGAACATACAAACCCACAGCAAACCGAGGTTTTCTGACCTCATGCTTACAGGACAGTTTCTCTTTCTCCACTTGTCTTGGTATTTTTTCTGCTCAATCCTGAAGATTCGTTTAGACTTCTAGCCTGCCAGTGTATTTCTGTTATTTATTTGCCTGCCTTCTGATTCAAATCCTGCTCCCACATTGAGATCTCGGCCTCCAAATTGAAGTACAACCATGATGCGTGTTCGCTAGATCTGATACAGTAGCACAGAGGTTCCCAAACTGTGGTCTCCAGAAGGCTTGCTTGCATGTCGCTGGCTCTCTCTGTTTGCAGCTGCTAAATTGCATTAAAGACAGCTAAAAATAGGTTAAACATTTCCCCATTTACTTTCCAAGTCAGCAGTTGTTATAATTGCCACTTGTCATGGGGAATGTGTGTATGTGTGTAAGTATGTGAGAACGTGTGTTTGAGGAGGGAAGAGGGGTGAAAGATCTCCAAGAGGAGAGGATCCTCTTTCTTTATCTGCTGCTGAATTAAAAGTTCAGGGGAATCCCATCCAGGAGTGGAGAGGAGTTTTCCCTTCTATCCTCCTTTACTTATTTAGCCACCATGAGAGAAATACCAGGTAATGTTGCCTGAGAGGCCAGGTGCTCATGAAGATGCTTACTTGAATAAAGAGATAGTTCAGGTTATGAAAAACTGTGCTTCTCTTACAGCAGCCCTCAAGTTCTCTGAATTTTCACTGGCAAATTTGTTACCAAGCCTGATAATTGTTTTAACTTAAGTTCCACAGGGGAAAGGGAAGGTAGCTCGGCTCTTTGATTAGCAGCTCCAGGCTGTCTGTAGACACAACGGAAGGAATTTTGAGGGTTTTCTCCGAAACCATAACTGCTGGATATTTTAGAACTGAAGGCTCAAAATGTCGGTTTAACATGACTGTTTGATCTCATTTTCCCTCCCAAATACCCTTTCAGTCTCCTCTGGATCATGCAGTGAAGAAATAAAAATGATGTTAAACCCAAACAAAAAAATGGCACATCATATCTCATGCTCTGTCAAGTACCCATTGTACCAGTTATTTTATATTTGTACTCTGTTTTATTGAATTAATTGTGTACTCTTTACCTGGATGTTTCATTGGGAAGCTTTTAGCTCTCTGTTTTTTGGCTTTTTGATGCTTCTCTGGCTTCCAAGCAAGCACCCTGCCTGGTGTTGGTGAGGGTGAGAGGACTCTGGGTGGGGAGAATCACTGTATCTTTTACTAAAACTAGGTTGGAGTCCCTTCCTTCTCCCCAGTAAAGTTTCAGGGTTTGCTTTTAAAAAACTAAAAACTAATTCTGGTGGCCTAAACAAAATTGGGAGCAAAAATACCGAACAGCCTTCTCCCCAGCTGTGCCCCCACAATAAAACTCACTCCAAAACTTTGATCATTTTTGATCAAGAGACAATCTGTGAAAATGCTCAGTGAAGTAAATATTCCTTTTTTTTTCTTTTTCTCTCTCTCTCTTTTTTTTTTTTTTTTAAACTGGAGAAAAGTTTCAGTGGAAAGATTTCAGTTAGCCTCTGTATTTCTCCCTGCAGTATGGTCAGAAGCTATTTGAACAGAGATCACTGAGAGGAACCTGTAAAATTTTTTTTAGAGGCTTAACTGCAGAGGACTGGGGTGAAGGGAAGGGTTATCAAGCTAATTAGCACAGCCAGTGCCTGGAAAGAGAAAGCGACTCTGAAGAAAGAGCAGATCTCACTCGGTGTACCGTTTGCACAGACAGCATGTGGCCTGCAACTATGAAATTCTAGTTGTAGGAGAGAGAAGGGAGAAGGAAGCAAAGGGGAGGTGAGCTAGCGTAGCATACGAGCCAGACAGCCTGGGGAATTAAGATGAAGTTGTCAGGAGCAGAGGTGAGTGAAACCTCAAAGTCGGGGATGCTGTTCTAATTTGAGAGGAATGATGCTGTGGAGCCAGTTAATGGATTCAAAGTGGGATAGTTAGAGGAGAAGGTGAAGTCAGTCGCAGGCGAGATTAATCCCTGATGTAATCTTGTTGGCATCGTTGTACTGGCTTTCCTCCTTTTCAAGCTTCAGTGGAATTCCTTCAAAGATATATTTGGCCCTTCCAGTTCTTGTTTTACCAGATTCCACTGAATCATCATGTTTTACCAGATGCTACTCTGAGCCTCTGCCTTGGATTACATCACTGGTGTCAAGACAGCAGATCAGGTTACAGGGAGAATAGGTTTCTTCATAAAGAAATTGTCACACTTGTGAAATGTTTTTCTTAATGAAGTTATAACTGTAGCTGTTAAATCTTCAAGTATTTCAGTGCCAAATAACTGAATAGATCAACAGCAAAACTCCATTTGTATGTGTGTGGGAGGCTGGCTAACTGTTTCCCTCATCTACTAGTTCAAACACTTACCACAGTCAAGGTCTCTTTCCAGTTTTGTCACCAGTTTGCTTTGTGGTGTTGGACATTTCACATAGCGTGCATGTGTCTGTTTCCCAGTCCATAATGTAGGAATCATAATATTCCCTATGCTTATAATGGCATGAAGCTTAACTCACAAATTATAAATAGCTTTGAAACTCTTCAGTACAAGGTGCTAATAAGAGCTATGTGGTGTTACTGGATGCTGCTACATAACCAGCTCTTACTTAGCTCAGGTTTATTTAATCCGATTCTACTGTTAATGTTTAAATATAACAAAACTATACCAGTATTCTCCAACACAGGAAAAAAACAGATCAAATGCTAGGAGAGGTAGATATCAGTGGGATGTAGCTGCCTATCAAGTTAGGAATGCATATTTATTTCTGTGGGAAACCACAAATCCTGTGTGAACAGAACTGACAGGTCATCCTTGACTTTTTAACCCAAGAATGGCCTTATTCATTTTAAATTTGCCTTATATCACAGCATGTGAATTCAGAGTCAGACCTGAACATTCTCACCACATGGAAAACATTTCAGTGGGGAGATGGAAAACATTATTTTGTAAATGCGTTTAGTGGCTCAATAGCAAAAACCAGAACAAATGAGCACGTTGGGGTCTCTGTCCAATAGCACTGCATCCTATGAATTTGTTGTTGATGGTTTAACTGTAGCTAAAAAAGTACAGCCCCTTCAGTGAACAAAAGTGCACTTTTTAAGGATACCTCTTTTTGCTGGCATACTACTGTATGTTGAATATTTGATTTTTTTTGCCAGTTGATTTTTTTTTTTGATTTTCTATCTGAGATGCCTAAACATTACTTTATTTGGCCAGTGATCATGGAGTTGGTAGTCATAATATTGTTCAGTTTCATATTTAATTATACAGATGCTAATATATCTGATAAACCTCATAAATCCCATTTGTTAGCACCACTATGATTATACATGAAGCGGAAACAAATTGCCAGGTTTCTGATGGGAATCTTGCTAGAAACAGCCTTTCTCTTCAGAGTTTACACAGTGGAGCTCATCCATCATGACAAAAGTTTTATTTAACAGTTCTTAAAGAATTTCACTTTTCTCATGAACCATATGTTTAGAAGTGGGATATTTACTTCCAGGCAGTAGAGGTTTTCTGACAAGACAGACTGTGTGACGAGGGTGGGGAAACTGAGCACACAGATCTGCTTGCTTCTGTTGCAGTAGGATTGATACTTCTCATAGCTGAAGAGGGCAACCCAAATTGGTCTCAATCTGCATGTTTCTAATAATAAAATGGTGTCAACAAACAAAAACCATGTGTACAGAAACTACGCACCTGCTGAAGAAATCACTTTTCATCCTGGGCAACATTAGCTGCCTACTTTGTTTAGCTGAGTCATTTGCATATTGACTCCCCAGAAATGCTACTTGTTACGTGTTTTAGAAGACTTCACAAGGATGCTAATTGGAGGCAATGGTGCTGGCTACTACTGTACAGCTATGGAAGTGGCCTTCTTCAGACTGAGGCCGAATCACTATATCTTTCCTAGTACTGCCTGGAGAATGGGGGATGCGGTCATCTGCCGTTCGTGTCAGTACTTCTTTCTGTTAGTTCAGATCCTCTACTGGTCCAGCTGCACAGTGGCTCACTTTGGTGTCCACCTCCATCTTCTCAGCTATATGTTATTCAGTTATTCCATATACCATGTGTTTGAAGAAAAGCTTAGACTTAAAAGACCAAACAGGCAAAATGAGTGAAATGGGAGCTGAGTGCCTGAAGGAAGGTAATTCTGAAAAAATGCATGTCTGAAGATTCCATTTTAACACAGTTTAATCTTTGTGCCTTTTGTTAACTTGTTCTTGAGCATCGTTAGCTCTGAGAATGTCATGAGATTTTTTCAGTACCTCAGAGAGCAAGAGAGTTATTTTGTAGAACTTATATGTAGTCTGTGTTTCACATCATTTCTATTTAGAGAATCCTTAATGGGTGATAAATACTTTCCAAATGTATCTATCATGCATTAATGTTTCTATTGCATCAAAAGAAAATATTTTAGTTGAGATTATTTCAGAGTATTGACATAACAAAGACTTGAAGCCAGATGACAGGCATCACCATTAGTTTTGCTCTGTTTCTTTTCAGTGCAAACACACGCACATGTGTACACACCGGTGTGCGCCTGAGCACACACGCAACACGCACCATTTTGCTAACTATTATCTAGGGTGGGCTTTGTCCACACTATGTCAGTACACAGTTATATTACATCACTCTAAACATGACATGTCGCATAGAGTGGTGTTTATCCAAATGAAAGATGAGCAGAAAGAGTCAATTATTTATAAAACAAAGCAATCTGAGAAAAAAACCCGGGGGGGGGGGGGAAGGCACTGGAGCAATCTCAATTTATTTAAGTGCTTCATCTTAAAACAGTTATAAGGTAAAGCGAGGTAAAACTAACAGATGCCATGGACTGGGAGGAGAACGCTGGTGTTTGTGAAACTGTTCTGCATGACTGCATGGCAGTCTCTCAAAAAATATTTTCTGTTGTTCGTACAACCCTCTTCTGTCTTACTAGCAGACTTGGTTAAAGTTAGGGCTTTATGTGCAATAATACACGCAGTAGACTTGGGCCGCAGTGCCATTTCTGGAGATGTACAAGTGCTTTCATGTTGACAGATGTTTCTTTTGTGCTTGCACTTGTTGTATTTGCCAGTTTGAACTTGCATAGAGACTTCTTTGCCTGTGAAGGTTGGCCCGCAGACTCTTTACAAGTCCTTTGCAATTTCCGCGTGCCTTCTCAGCTGGTGAAGAGTTGCAGGAGCAGCTGCTTCATTCCAGCCTGGGCTCTGCCTGCTGAGGCACAGAACAGACCTGGGGGCTCCCTTAACAGTTGCCCACTTGGCTTGTGTATTGAAGGTGGAATTTGTACCTTTTTCTGTCAAGAACTGCTTCTCAAAGAAATGGTTTAGATTTTCTCAGTTGAACTGCTTATCTTCCTAGCCTTCCAGACAGTTCACATCTACCTGTTTAAATCACAGGAAACGAATATACAATGTGGAGAGTCCTTTTTGCTAGGATAACATTAGTCAGAGAACTGAATGTAACTGTATTCTTAATGTTGTCGGAGAACACCCAGGGTACAATAAAACACCCAGTGTGCAATAAAATTGAGATCTCTTTGGTAACCTTACTCTAGATGATCAATAGAGGCTGCAACTGCGTGTCTGGTGAAAGTGCAGTTTTGTTCTAGTTCTTGTGAATATGCATCTGGGAGATCCATCAAGGCAGCTAAGTAATGCTTAATGTGATGCGGGTTTTGTAGTCTGGAGCAAAGACACCAGTTTGTCCCATTGGTCAGTACCAGCTGTGAGAATGAAACATCCACACGGCTAATTACAAAGACTAACTTTCTAAGGTTTCTAGAGTAGATGCCTAAATGAAGGGAGAGCGACTTTCAGGAGGCAACTTGAAATATTTAATTTAGGAGTTTCTTTCTTTGGTTGGTTGGTTGAGCAGGCATGTTCTCTTAACATAGACACCTTAGATGCCTTAAAATTCAGTGAATGTGATTGCTCTTCTATGAGAAAAATAAAATAGCATGTTTACTGAAAATGATGCTTTTACTCAAAGGTAGGTCTGGATCTAGCTAGATTAAGACTTTGACTGTAGTGAAAGATGGGTGGCAAGGTGTAATAAAAAAGACTTGGAGGTAGGGAGCATGTTAACAAAGGGTAGAGTGCGAAAACTGAAACTTCAGTCTTGACTAATATTTATTTTTTTCTTCTAAGCCCACTTCTAATATTTTGACTTGGTGCCTCTGGCATGGAGTGCTGGAAGGAGCATGCTCATTACTAGAATGCCAAACTGGGGGAGACTTTACTAGACTTGCTGAGAAATAGCTGTTATGCTTTTTGTCATTTGCTATATTATTTCTCTCATTAGAATAAACTATTAGTCAGCAAATCTCCTACTGTATATTTTAGTTTAACAAACTGAGAGGTGATTTACTTTTGCTTCCACATTTTTATATATTTTTTTTCCTTTGTTTCACTAGCTGAGATTAGAATAACTTATTGAATTTCGTCTTCAGGGCCACAGTCTTCTCTTTTTAGTTAGTTTAATCCTTCAGCTTTGATCCTTTTTTTTATGAATGTCCGTGGTATTTAGTTGTTTGCTTTTGAATGTAATCTTAGACTTCACAAAATCTAACTAGCAGATTTCTCTCTCTTTTCTTATATTTGTCACGTCTTTCTTGTTCATCTGTCACCTCAGGAAAAGCTATCTGGAATAGAGTTCATTTCTGAGCACTCATTAGCATAAGAAAGAGTTTCTCTATCAGTCAAAACTGGGATTGTCAGTGGTTGAAGATCTGACTCCATGACAGTTGAAGTAAATAAGTACTTCAATATTTGTACATATAGCAAATCTGATCTGTTGGCATCTGAAATCACTGATGTGAAATTACTCGACCTTTACCTAATGACAGGGTATTTCCCTGCAAGGTACTTTTGTCTCTGTGGGAGCCTGTTACTATTTTTACCACTAAAGGCAATGGCAAAAATAGTGAAAGAGCTGGATGTAAAACCAGGTAATGTTAACACCTATAGCACAGGACTAGAAATAACACTGATAAAAAAATTTATGTAAAAGGTAAAAAAAATTTTTTAAAGGGTCTAGTGCAGTTTATATCAAAAGATTACTTCTGAGAGCTTGGATAAACATTGCTAGAATCTGCATTTCAAGTTTCAAGTGTTTAACAAAGGATTATGGAATTGTCCTATAACCATGAGCTAGGGTATGGGAATTTACATTTTCCTTTTTGCAGGATAGTTCCTCTTAAAATTATACTCTGAACAATGGCTTATTTTCTTGTGCCAGTACTCTATGCCAAATACTGTGGCTTGGCAGCAGGCAGGTCTCAGATTTCAACCACATGTATTTCAGAAAATCAAAAGATCCTTATTTGGCACTCCACTCGCATATCTTTAAAAGCTGTGTTTGTGCGTCAGATTTAAAAATAATTGAAACCAGGGGTGCAAAAACTGAACTTTTCTTCCAGGATGTTTTGACTTCAATTGATTCCAAAAGCATTGAAAGGAACAGAATGGAAACCGCATGCAGCATACTGCATTGACAGTGTGCATAGAAACTCACTTCATGTATACATACATAGATTATACTACAATGGCCCTTCTAAAAATATACATATTTTTATTTCATTATGCATTTAAAAATATATATATACACATGCACACAAGTATTTTCTGTCATGGCAAAACACTATGCAAATTGCATTTACTAAATAGAAGAATCATTTTGCCTATAAAAGTGATGCAGCTTTTTGTGGAGTAAAATATGGTAGCTATATCTATGCTGCACAATAATTTAAATGCAGAAGTGTAGTTTATATGGGATTGAATCTGGTGAGGGAATTAGAATGGTATTATAGATTAGGTCAGAAAGACAAAGGTTAATATCCTTATTTTTGAAAAATGTCCCTTTGGTTCTTTAATTGAATTAATTTTTTTTGGCCATTTATATGAAATTTTTCTGGTCATGCCAAAAATCACAATATACAAGAGAATGTCTCTCTATTACTTGCAGTATGTTTTAGAAGTATTTGGAAAAAAGGATGCAAACTTAATAGCTGACCTCCACTAACCCTTATCCAGAAACTTGCACTTCTTCCCGAATAGGCTTTTGATTTCATCCATAAAGAATTACGTGGAAAGATGCTTCTGGACCTTCTGGAAGGGTAGGATAACTAAAACATCCAGCAAAGCTTACAACATCCATCTGGCTTACAACAGACTTGTAAATGGAGAGGACACCAACTTGTTTCCATTCATTATTTACAGGTGAGGCAAAATGACCAGTAGAAGAAGGATATCTCAGAAATAATCAAGCAACACACAAATTCATCTAGTCATAATACAACAGGATTCATTAACCCTAATACGTGTCAAGCATTGTTTTTCCATCTTTGTAGCTGCAGCTGATGATGACCTTTGAGGTGTTGTGCTCTTCCCCCTGGCTCCTCCCCCTCCAGGCTATCTGGTATTTTGAAAGGGCAGAGAGGAGTAAAAAGCAGCAATGGCTCCTAAGCCAAACAGAAGACTTACAGGGTTGAGTCAGATGCCCTGCAGGACAAATAGATATCTATATCTATGTCTATATTTTTTAAGAGAAAAACAGTTGGGGAACCCATAAGAGGTCAAACAAGCAGCGGAATAATCCAGCAAGACCAAAGGCGTTATTTGCTCATGCACCTTTCTTTTTCTTTCTTTCTTTTTTTTTTTTTAAGAAAACCAAAGATGGAAAAAATCCAACAAATTCCATCTCCTCCACTCACCATCCTATGTAGCAGAAGCAAACAAAATAACCATTTACCAGATGGCACATCAAGGTTTGATCTTATGCCAGTCTTGGGCCTTCCATGAATTCTTTTCAATTCAAAGCAAAGGCTTCCACTTGCACAGAAAAGTAATGTGAAGTACTGCAATTCCAGTTACTTACTCATCATTTGAAAGAAATCTTTATGGCCAAGTAAAAAGAAAACAAACACACTGTAATATGAAAACAGTTCTGCTTGTCAGCATTTTTTAAAAATCTTAGGACCTTCCTGGCAATCTAATGTATAAGGTATTGCTATAAATAGAGTGGGTTGCTATGAATAGTGGTGAATACTATTTTGTTAAATACTGATAGATTCTTTCTAAAGAACCTTGATACAGACTCAGTTTGAGTTTTGGCGAAAGTGGACTCTCTTATTTTAGCTGAATTAATTCCTCTTCCTGAGTTCATGTCTTAACTTAGGATTTCCAGTGCATAGTGCGTTCTATGAGGCTCATCAAAATCCTTCAGCAAATTTCTTAATTCAGAGGGAAAATGCACTTAAGGAGATTGTGATCTTTGCTGCACCTTGTTTTAATAGCTCAACAGAAGCAGTACTTGAGAGAGGAAGACTTCACAGTGCATGAGGAGTTGGATTAAAAAAAAATCTTTTCTGGACAGAGACAGGGACAAATCTTCCTCCCTTATTTCCATCCCCTCCCCCCAAAAAAGAATATGGACAGATAATACAACAGCTAAAACACCAGGGGAAAAAAAAATCAATCTGAATGCTTCAAGCTGGCCTCAGGGAGTACCACTTGATATTCTTGTATAAACATCTGCTCAGTTTTACTATGCCTGACATCATTTAAAAGACAGGGTGATTAACTACGAACAGGAAATATATTTTATTTCCAAATGGACAATTCTTCTGTATTTATCCCTTTTACTTATTGAAATCTATTCTCCATTACCACCTGGTATCTTCTGTTTTTGCTTGTATTTTGTTGCAGAGCTGAAACAAAGCCAGGGGAGTATGGCTCCAAAATCTAGGGAAAGTGTGAGTTCCAATTTCATTTCTCAATTATCTTTAATTAGAAGTAGAGATACTGTCCTGATATATATTAGTAACAGCTTGTTGGAAATAAAAAAGGAGGGGAATTCTCCTTTTTACAGTATGAGCTGATTCATATTGATTCTGATTTTACTTAGGCCTACCACTAATTTTTTTTTGTCGTCTTATGGAGGTGAGCAGAAGCATGGAATCCAAAAACGTATAATGCAACCAACTGAAAGGAATAGTGTTTTTTTTATTATATGAGCTGAATCAGTTGGCAAATTCTAAAAGCAAATCCCAGGGGAAGCCCACTCCAACAACAGCATGATATGTAGCCCTGATATTATCAGTTAAAAGCATTGCTAAGTGATCTTGTTCCTGCTGAATTTGAACAGCTGAATTTGTTACTTTTACCAGGAAAAGAATGCAGGTTGTTTACGTTTTTCTCCACTGCTGCAGAATTGGTTTCCTAACATTTATTTTGACGGGACTACATTAAAATTTATAGCTCACTGAACTGTGAAAATAAGATGTTGTACTGCGATTTAAACTGTACGAATTACTCAGTAGCAATGATGTAGCTTCTGAAGTTTTTGCTTAAACTGTAATTTTTCTGTGTGAATTTATTACCAAACGTTAGCTATCAGTGGTACATGCCAAATTGTATAGGCAAAGCTATTTGCTGCATCTCACCGTTACCAGCAATAGGATCTTAGAAAGAGGCGAGTCTTCTAGGCTTGATACAAAGTGTATAGAAGGTCCTAAGGAACCTAATACAACTTTGAAGTTGGCTGTTCTTTGAGCTGGAAGTTGGACCAGATGACCTTTGTTGATCCCTTCCAACTTAAATTATTCTATGATTTGTGATGCCTGTTGTTTAACCTTTATGTAGGAAGGTTCGATTTCCTACTTGTCAGTAAAGTACAGTTGCTGTCAAAGTTTGGAGTTGCTTTTGAAGCAATTTTGACTTTAAAGAGAGAGGAGAAGACAAGCTGCAGGGAACAGACTTTGATTCAGTTATTTCTTCTAGAAGACAGTGGCCATAACCAGCTCATGAGTGTGATGTTTAAAGACACAGGGTAGAAATAAATTGAGGTTGAAGCAGAAGAGAAAATTAGGTCTTCCCAAGGAGTAAGGAATGTTTCCCATAGCGGGAAAGAAAAAGAAAAATAAGAAGGAAACATTATTAACAGAATCATTTTATTTTCAGCATTACTACAGATGTCAGAAGTTGTCACTGCCCAATTTTGCTTGGATATAACTGTTTAAAAATTACTATTAGCTAGCACTCAGCGTGTGTATATACACATACATATGTACAAACATATGAATGCATATAAAATAGAATAACCTGTAAAAATGAATTAGGTGGCGGCAAACTTCCCTGTTACTGGATTTACCTTGGTGTTTATAAGTTAAATCCAAATGACACCGCTTTCAGAAGGGTGATGAAAACAGGAGACCAATAACTGTGAATGTTTTCAATAAAAATACATGCATACGCACACAAGTATATTACAATAGCCACAGTGTAACTGAAACAAGAATAAAACTGAAAGTGTTCTGCAATTAATTTCTGTTTTAGCACGTAGCCAGGGATCAATAAAAGGTTCAAGAACTTTGACTCAAGCCTTTGACATATTTTTATACCTTTAAAGCATCTAATACTGTAAGAGTGTCCAAAAATGTTTTTTGGGTTCAAGGAGAAATCTGCGTAGAGCTCTCCAAGGTTCTCTGGATCAGACCAGTTTTCCTTTGACCAGTCTCTGGGGCTCAGATATCTGCACCCCTTCCCCCCCCCCCCAAAAAAAACCAAACCAAACCAAAACAAAAAAACCAACAACCTATATTGGTGTTACTCAGTTTCTGCCTCTTACACTCCAAATCTTGTTTTGGGCAAAAAGGAAACACACCTTATGGAAAGCCAGGAATTTTGGTGTAATTGAAATCTCAACAGTCTAATCAAAGACTTATTTCATATCTAATTATTATGGAAAAAGAAAATAAAGAATACTATTGCAGAAAAAATATTCTCTGTAACAATAATACAGTTAAAATTATTATACAAACAATTTCTAGTATGTCCTCCTTTGCACTGCTGTTATGTTCGCTCTTCCACTGTCCCTCTGGTCCTAAGTCTTCCTGAGGCAGAGGTAGTGTGTGTTGTGGGGAGGAGAGAGGTTGCAGCAAGTCATCAGGGTCCCAAGCTCTTGACTAGAAAATGTGATGCTGATAATGGGGTTTCTTTTTCCTTACTCTAGGATCCACGTGTGGCTATCTTTACATGTTTTCTAACATGATTTGACACCTTGCTTTTCCTTTGTTGTTCGCAATTCCATATTTCATCTGATTGTATAATGAATGGTGTGTTTTACATATGTCAAACTTACTTTCTGTTTTCTTTTCTAAAGCCTGTTTTCCCCAGCTCCCAGGTCTGCATTTCTTTAACTGACTGTTGTTGAGGTCTTTATCTCACTGCTGGTAAGTTATTTATAGTCTCCAGTGTCAGCCTGTGCACTCTTTGGTTGCTGTCCCAAGCTGGTACTCCTCTGTTCTGTACCCTGTGTCCCCACATCTCAGGTCTCTGCTCTCATGCCAGACCTGTATTCTTCTACACTGCATAATTTGGTTAGGCATAAGTGTTTCATTCTACACAGATTAATTACTTATCACTTTTATTTTGTGTGTGTGTGTTGTATACATATATAAATACACACACACACACATATATACATTGGTACATACACAGTGTTATATACTGTGTGTGTATATATAAATACGTATGTATGGTTATACCATCAAAAGATAAGCAAAAGTAGAACAAATTATACATAGCTGCCTGGTCATTAGAAAAACTAGAGACAGCTAAGCAAGCTAATACTTAACTCCAGGTAGGCCAAGACAAGGCTCAGTCCTGAGGCCTTGCAAAGTCACTGCAAAGCCTGTGGTCTGTTACTACCGATGGCAATACTGTATCTACTTAGCTGTGGGACAACATGCGAAAGGAGAAGGAAAATAAACTGGTTAAAAGGAGCTTATTGACTATATGACCCTTCTGTTCCTTGATAATGTTTAGTACTGGTTATTGAGTATATGTGAATGCCGTCTTTTGCCTTCTGTTCATATCTTGCCTGCTAATATGGCACCTTTGTGTGGAAAAACTACTTATTTTAATAGTAATTAAGGTATCTCAAAAGGCTATAATCCTGTAACCCACTTTTTATTAATATATTACTCAGAATAAAACTACTGGGAGATATTTATTTAGATGTAGTTGCTTCAGTAAAACCATACTGGGAATTGCAGCCTCGTCAAGAAATAAATTCTTTTTGCAAAAAGGGATCTGTTATTTTAGTACATTCTCCTCAAAGTGAATGGGGGATGTGCCCACATTTTTGGAAACTGAATATGAAGGTAGGTTTTGGTAGCTTCCAGAGGCAGTTAACTCTTCATCACTCTTGTAGATAAAATATGTCAAGTGCACGGGATGGAAATGCACTTGACATATTTTGGTGACCTTCTGGGGACTGAGGAATTAAAGGTGTTCCCCCCGCAAACTGTGGAGCAATTGGCAACATAGGGAAAAGAGAGCTGCACAGCATTTGTAGCCTAGCAAGTAAATTGGAAGCTATTGCATGCTTATTTAATCTTTGCACTTTATCAAAGAGCTTTCTGCTAATGAGAGCAATTGTTTGGTATTATTTCGTTGCAGCATTTGGTACCACTGAGTCGAACCTAGTAGCACTAGAAAGAGTTTTATTGAAATTGGTAAAAGTGGTTTCTGGAACTGTAAACAGGTTCTTGATGTAGCATCTGACTTGTTGCTCTGACTACCAAGGGCTTGTTCCTGCCATTTCTTGAAAAGAGTATTAACTGTGTGAGAGTGAAACCTAGCAAGTAAAGAACCTCCAGGGTCAGTTGAAGTTGGTTGTTGCATGACAGTGTGCGTAGCCTTCGATTCCCTGCTCTATAGTCCAGCCCCTTTAGGGCCAGCTTCGTGAATCCTATCTTGAGTCCATACGCAACATAAAAATGTATGAGTGAGCTAGCCAAGAACTGCTTAATGTAAGTACTTTGTTCTGACACCCTTCTTCTCAATTTCTTCTGACTCCCCGCTGCTGCCACAAGATTTTTTTTTTTATCCTAGCAGTACTCAGTTCCACTTCCTAAGTTGTCAAATGACTGCTCCAGCAGTGAAAAAGAACCCATAAAGTCTCTGTACAGTGAAAATTATTTATTGTTATCAGTTGAAAATTAGCCCACACATGGTTATGCAAAAGATGATGGGAATTAATGCTTTACTGATTGTTGAAAAGTCTGGCAACGCTAAACGGGGGTTGTCAAAAATCATTAGAAAAGCAGTCTTATGAAAGGCAGCATAATCCCAAATTCACTGTTTGCTCCCCACCGCACTTCGTAACTTCCATAGAATTTATTAGCTGACTGTTGGTCTCCCCATTTCATTGACTTTCTGAAATCATCTGTGGATTGATGTATAAAATTCAGTGACAATACTAGCTTAATGCATTTTTATGCTCCCTTTGGTTTGTAGCACCTAGTTTCCTCAGTGGCAGAAGCAATACTGTGTGATTGTTCTGTGACCCAGGCTGCTCCCATTTAAAAAATACTCTTGCAATTATCTTTTTCCTGGTACTTTGATACACTTCGAGTAATCTCGCAAAGGTTTATGCTATGACAATTAAGGGGGCAATAAATCCCCCTGCAGAAGAGAAGAGGAGAGAGCTCAGTGTAAGGAAGAGAGAGTTGGGGGCATGGGCCTGGGCTGGAGGTGCTCTGATGTGGCAGTAGTGCTCAGCTCACGTGAGCCTGGGGCCTTGCTCCGGCACTACTAGTTGTTACCTCAGATGCGGCAAATGCAGCATTACTCTAGCAGAATGCTGGTGGCATTTACCAGATAACTGCCGATTGCCTTGGATCTTCTTATTTGCCTTCTCTAAGTGCAAAACACCCAAGATTTTAATGTCACTTTAGACAGAAAATGCCTTCAAACTCATATGAATGCTGTACTTTTGATCAAGCCCATTTATATGAATGGCAGCTTTGTCCCAAGGCTGCCAGTTGTTGGAGCAAGGAAGGACCAGCTACTTCTGGTCCCTTTTACATGCTTTCTCTGCCTCATGCGAGCCTATCGGGAAAGGCCTGCCCTCTGCCATTCCCACTCCTGGTTAGAGCTGCTTATCTTTTCACACCTCCCTGAACCCCGTGTTGGCCAAACAGCTGTGTCACCCTGACCAGTGGCTTGTCGATAGGCTCTTACATGGGAATTGCTCCAGCCCCTGCTGTGCTTGCTACCATACCAAAAAATATGAAAATAAGCAAGCTGTACTGATATAGCCTCTTCATTAAAAAACAAAACAAAACAAAACAAAACAAAAGTTCCTGTTGTTCACGACACGCTTGTGCATAATCTGTGGTACCCAGACCACATTTGCCAGCTCCTGAGTTAACTGGTTGTTTTCCTGTTTTTTCCTCTCTGCTTAGTCTCCATCTATATAAAGCTGTTTTATCATCTGATTCATAATCTTTTCATCTCAGTGACCAAATTGCATGCATGCATTAATATATCCATTACCCCTCACTGTTGTAAGTTATTTCATAGCAGCTTCTTACCTGTTCTGATGCTTCACAAACTCTTAGGAACACAAGAGAGCCCCAAGCTGACAATATCTTTTAAGCATGCTTATAAAGATAGTGGTGTAGGTAGGAGAGGTCGGTGACACTGCAGAAGAGGCAGTCAGTCGGAATGATACACTGAAGATATGAGCATTAAAAACAGATTAAAAAGTGTTTGCTTGGCAAAATAATGTTGCGACTTTTTTTTCCCCCTCTTCCACCCTTCCCCCTCCCCCCCTTTTTTTTTCTTTTTTAGTGCTTTGGCTTCTCCGTATAGTTTCCCTATGGTTATCCTCTTTTAAAGCTGGTATTTCAGAGAATGAAGTATGATGAGCCATGCTGTTGGGTGGAATTTAACACTTTTGCATGTGTTTGGACCAGTGTATGTCACTGGAGATGCAGGGTATTTGTGTGCTATTAGTTCTGGGGTTCACTAAAGCTTCTTAGCATGCTCTGCTTTAAAAGAAAGAAAAGAAATGAAAATAACTCTTTTCAGGCTGGAGCTTCTCCAGATTCAGTCTGCCATGAAAGTCCATGCCAGGATATTGGAGCCTTGAAATCTTTTCTTCTGCATTGTGAAAAATAAGCGTACTTTTGACTGACTCCATCTCTGTGCTTGGTATTTCTATTGGAAGATCTGAAGGAAAATTTTTAAATGGAGATGTTGCTAGTGACCAGCTTTTGTGGTGTACTGTCTGATGTTGCCACAGGACAGTGATCTACAGACTGTGACTATATGTTTGCTGAAGTAATCACTATTTGTACTTAACTTTCATTATGCCATAGCAGTGCACTTCTTTTCTTAATGTATGTCTCGGCCCTGCGTGAATATGGATGTTTCATATCAGCGCTAAAATGAAGCTATTTATTACTTGAGAAAACACACATTTCGCAGATTTTAAAGGCATATATAAGTGATAAACCAACTTTTTTTTTCTGAAGGGGTTGACAATAATTGCATTGCCCAGACGTGACTTAATCCACTTCTTTTTAGAAGGGCTCAGAAAATATTTTTGTTAGACATATTAAATATTAGCAAGTTATTTTGAAAAGAAATAGATTGAGGATTCTCATGGTAAAAGATGTATGTGAAAGTCAGAACTTGAGGTGAAGTTAATCTTTAGTTTTGTTCTAAATGAGGTTAATGAGGAGCTACCTCCCATATTGCTGGCCATTTTGTAAGTTTTTAATTCTATTTTTCTATTCTTCAAAGTAATATTATGTGATTATTTGTCTGGATCTCTGTTATGGGTTAAAATATGTATGAATAGCCAATTGCTTCTAGAGAGTGATTGGATTACTATATTTTTGAGATCAAAAATAATAATAAATATTTAGGACCATCTACGTTTATTGAATCATTGACAATGACAGATACTTAATGCTGTATGCCTTATAATGCCATTTGGGGGTGGACTTAATATCTTAGCGCTGTGTTGGCTCCTCAGCCTCTCTGCAGGTTATGGTGCAGAAGAAAGGTGTGTGAAGGACCTTGTGCCTTTTCACAAGTGTAAATGCAACAGTTTTGAATCTCTTGAGTTCTAGAAAACTAGGGCAACAAACTTCAGAAATTGAGATCGTAAGATTTGCAGGATAGGGCAAAATAAAGATAAAAAGGATTGAAAACAGATCTCCCTGCCTGCTCTATCCTTGCAGGAACATTGTTCTCTCCTTTCTCTCAGTCCAGCAACTTTTCCAGGCTGAGTTACAATGAACTCAGTGCCCCCTAAGAAAAATCCCTATATTTCTCTCTTCTCTAAGGACTGCACATCAGCTCTCTGCTCTTTACAGAAGTGGGTGGTATGCTCCTGGAGTTTCCTCCAAGGTTATTGCCGTTTATGTACTCTGAGACGGCTCTGTGGTGCAATACAAATAGCAGTTAGTGAAGATGATCAGGAGATTTGCTTCAAAAATACGTCCCTGATGTGAACTGATGTGTTAATGTAGATGCACCTGTTTAATACTAGGAACCAGATTTGACTTGCATGTCATAACAGATTGAGCTATCATGAGATCATGGCAGTGATCTCTGTATCTGGGTCTGTTTCTGCTATACATACAGCCTTTTTCAAGATCATGCGGAAGACAGAGCCATGATCTGGCTTTATATTTTGATTTAAAAAGGTAGAAATGTCATACTTGCATTCGAAGCACAAATGAGAATGTGACATATATGACTGAAGCAATAAAAAATGCTACGTGCAGTGAGATGACAGTCAACAAGGTCTGAAAGTCTACCTAGACCACAAAAGCTTCAAGAAATCTCATTTTCTGTTTTCAACTCTATTCAAAGTGCAAAAAGCTCTATTAACCAGTCAAACAAAAGAAAAAAAAATGTAATTCTTTTGGATTTGGGCCAAGCAGACAAAAGGAACAAAATAATTATAACTGGAGATGGTCTGAGCTCAAAAGGCAGAGTCTGGATTAGGTTTTAGGGAAGAGTACGTATTGGGTGGTAATCACAGGGTAGGTTTAGCTTTGAGTAGGGTAATACTTAAGCTGGACAATTATTGAATTATTTCATGACAACAGAAAACATTATCTCAAAATTATTGGAAGTTTTCTGTAAGAGTGGAAAAACACTACTACTCTATCAATTATACTGTTCGTTTTATTTTTGCTGATTCTGGAAAATGTTTTAGGTTGCTTTAATCTGAACCAGAATTAAAATAGTAGGGGAAGGTAGAGACCTGGGATTATGAATCCAATTTTCCTCTTTGTTTTGCAATATAAAAGACTTTAGACAAAACAGCCCAAAGAGTCTTATGTAGCCTACATAAGATTTTGTGTATGTGTATTATTGCTGTTACAGGTGTTGTGATATACTCCTAAAACAAATGTTATCTGTTCAGATATATTGGATATTTTTCCTTTCTGTTTGGAATTGAATAACAGAGCTACTTCCTTTGATATTGAATATTAAATCAAAGCAGTTTTTCATGTTTAAATAAATATTTTCTATGTGATGTTGTCAATAAACACAGGAAATGCCATTTAAAAATATTCTGAGTAACAAAATGAGCATAAGGATGATATATTCCGTAATGTACAAAACAGATTTTGATGTGTGTCTTTTGGTTTTGATTTCTTATTATTTGGACTTGTTCATTGACTGAGTTTTTCAGTATATTGAGTCAATTAGATTGTATGAACCATTTTTTTCTTTTCCTTTTGTTAAATGACTGCGAACAATAACATGTTTATTGACTAATGTTATTGATCTAATGTCTTAAAAAAAGAGTGGATGATTTAGACATATGTTAGAACAGTAAAATAAAGTGTTCTTCTTCATGTTTCTTCTAGTGCTTTTGAAGGCTGACAGCTTCAGTGAATTATGAGTTTATAAAACAGATATATAATGAGCAGAAGCAATATCACAGTTTTATTCACAATTCACCAGGCTCTTCCCTCTTCCTCAGTCTCTACGTGGCAGATCATCTTAAAAAATGATAAGGTAAACTAAAGCTTTTGGCCACGTCCTATAAGTATGAATTATAGTGCATTGATACCTGCCTTCTGAGAATCAGGCTAATTTCATACTGGTATCTGAACAGCTATTAGACTGGTTCTTTGTTTGTATGACCCTTGTATTAAACATTTTACAGAATATATAAAAGAAATGGCCCCGTTCTGAGGAGCAAAAGATCTTGTTTCAGGTAGAAGTCGCTGAATGAGAGAATGAGAGAAAAATGTATGTGCATATGTGTGGGGGCAGGAAAGAGCAAGGAAAGGAAAGGTCAGGGTTACAATAATAATGACATTTCAGGTTCATTTAGATGCGTGTCTTGATTTAATTATTGCGTTCTTTAAATGTAACAGCAACACTGCTTCTCCCTGATCAACCTTTCCTTCACCCCGGTGACTTATATAATAAATGTAAAGAAAGTGAAGAGGAGATTTGACTAGTGAGGATTAGTGGTTGTGAAGTTGGTAGAAGAAACAGCTTCTTTTTGGCAACTCGAAATTTGAAATAGGGCAGGGAGGAAATACAGGAGTCGCCAAGACTGTAAAATGTGTTTCCCTAATAGCCCGAGAAGAGAAGGAATAATACCAAGAGGCATTTAAAACCATGACAATAGGTGGCTGTGAAATTGTGCATGCAGGGTGAAATGTCACTCAAAATGTGAGGAGGGATTTTTTGGGATACCAAATCAAAAAATGCTGAGACCTAAATTTCAGAATGGCTTAAGTGTAGTCCTCTTGAAACACCCCTCCACTCCATTTCTAATGCGTTAGGTTGAAGACCGGAAAAAGTGAGGAAACCAAACCCATTAGTTACATTACAGTAATTTAGGCTCACGGGTTTGTAAAAAGCATAGGAAGAAATGCATAAAGGAGGAGGCTGGAGGAACTTTCAAATGACGGCTCAGCCAAGTTGAGCTGTAGGAGTAACATCCTTGTCCTTATGACAGATGACCTGAATGTTGCTGAATGTAATTTAAGGTTGCCTGCAACTTCCTATTGTAATAATCTGGTTTCAGATTTAAATTTTGCCAGCTCTTATTAGCTCCCTCTAGTGCCGCACATTCTTAACATAAAACGTTGAAGGGTTTTTCTCTTAGTCTTTGGGTGTTTAATTAAAAAAAAAAAAAGAGAGAGAGAGAGAATCTCACTTAAAACAAAATGACCCCCCCCACACACAAATGCAAACCCAAGTAATGGTTTATTAGTTTTGCCCAAAATTCAGAGATAATTTCTCTCTCTTAACTGACTTCTGACATGAATGATACTTACGTTGCTCTGTTTAAAAAAAAAAAAAAAAAAAGAGGTAAGCACATAATAGTTGTAGAAGCTATTATGCCTTTGCATTTCATCTTATCCACTTGTTGTACAAAGCATAAGTCTTTAAGTTCTGCAGATGCGTTCAGTCTTGTCCCCCCATCAACCTAAGGGAAGCAGCCTCTTGTATAAAAGTATTGTTTCAGCATCTTAATGCATTTTGCAAAATCTCCCTCTCTTCTGTTAAATTGGAAACTGCTGCCACAAATAGCTATTTTATCTTTGCTTTTTTTTTTTCTTTTACAATCCCCTTTAAAATAGCCTTCTCCATTGCTAATTTTCTATTGTACTTTTGCCACTTTCAGTAAAGCTCTCTCCCCACCTTCAAACAGTAGTAATTCTTTTCCTGAAGTCAGCAGCAACAGAGCACTACTTTCTGAAGAACGAAATTAAAGCTCATTAAAAGAGAAAGAGCACTTAGCTGTCTTCATAAAATGGTTAAACCATAACTAGAATAGGTCTGGATCCTGTGACTCCCTGGAGTCCTCAGCCAGCATATTGGTGATAGGACAATCCTATGTGTTTTTAAAGCACTAGCTCACTTTCCAAATATGCTGCAGGGATAGCTTGTGCTTACTGAATGAGTTGCTAACCAAAGTTATACTTTATTTTTATTCCTTGTAATCCACATGCCTTATTTACTTTATACCATTCAAGTCTTGCTCTGAGTATAGTTTTAGCAATTTCTGCATGGGCCTTCCCAGCTCACTCGTTACAGTAGTATTTCTGTTCTTTGCCCTCGACATAATGTGATAATATTATCTCCTTTGCAGAAGATGGAGAAAAGAGGCATAAAGATTTTAGTGCCTAAAGTGTCCGAATTTAGGTGCCTAATTTGAGTTGTCTATTGCCCAGTTTCTCAGAGAGCTTAGTATTTTATAGAAATTTGTTTGTTCAGAGCCCAGGTTCCTTTAACTTCTGTTTCGGTTATTGGCACTCAGTGCTCCTGCAGATCAGACCTCTGGGTCTTAATTTGAACATCCTAAAAATGGAGAGAAATGTAGTAAGCGGCCATCTGGGAAAAACTTATTTTAAATGGTAGCCCAGCATCGCATGCCATGTATGTTTGTTAAATATAGTTCAAAAAAATTCCTATGATGTTTGTTCTTTCCCTCTCTCTCTTTCTTTCTCTTTTCTCCTGTTTCTCCCACTCCTGCAAACCGTTGTCATATGATAGCAGTTACTTTTGATCACTATTGTCATGATCAGATGTGAACCACACTGGAGAGGTAAAAGCCTTTATATCTAAATATTTGAGCTGTCCAATCATTTCTGTCCTAAGGCTTTATTACAGAAATATTTCTTGAGAGGCTCCTAGATGACATATTAAGCTTATTCTTTTGTTTTTCAAGTTTTGCTGTGAGCTGTCCTTACCCTTCAAAATCAGGGCATTTTAAACAATACATCTGTAGTCTTTATATCTGATTTTTATTGCAATTGCAGTTGTAGGGGCCTGAAAACTGTTTGCAATTACAAGGCATGTTGCATGACATCCAACATTAATATGTGTATATACAGGCTGTTTAAATTAAATCATGATAGTTGTTCATACCTCCAGGCAGGACACAATATAAACAACTTAAAATTATATGGGACGAGCAGCTCTGTTTTGTTCTGGCCAAAAAGAGACCAACTTGGGGATGGCCCATCATCTTGCTGATTAGTAGCTGGCCCTGTGTTGACTTCGTCGACACATTTCGGAGAATGGGTGGTTGAATGAAGGACGGGATTGGGGAATAATTCATTCTGTGCCGTGAGGTTAACCACAAGCCTCTCAGAAATCGCAGTGCTCACTGCTCCTGCAGATGTGCTGGAACTCTGTGCTGCGACTGGAGGTTTTTCAGCACTCTCTTCCCCCCACCCTTCTCTTATTGTGAAGCACGCACCCATCTTGCTGCCAAAGCTTTTACTAAAAAATAGATTTGCTTTTGCTGTTTCCAGAATCTTTATCAACCTTCCAGCCAAAGTTGGAGTAATAAACCTAGAAAACATCTAAACGTGTGCTTTGCAGATGATTGATTTTTGTGCTCAGGATGTCTTCTAGGCAGTGGCTCCCACCATTACATTTACATGGTGGGCTGCAGGGGACTCCTGAGAGCCCCTTGCCTCCTAATTGCACAAAAAAATGGGATGATTTGGGGGCTTTGAAGGGGGTAGTTTTTCTTTAGGGAATTATTTTTCTCATTCCAGAGAAGGTGCCCTGTTGTTAAGTTCTGCACAAATGTTTTATTTATTCATCTATTTTTGAGTTTCAAAATTTGTGTCTGATATCAGGAAGTATATTAAAAAAAAATCAAAAATATTCTTCAGGAGAATATCCTTGAGAATCTATTTTTCTTTCGCTTATTTCCAGACAAGACAAGATGGATGTCACATCCAGCCATTAATATCCTTAATACAGTTTATGCAAGGAAAAAACACCCATGGATTTAACTTAAATTGGTGTTTAAATTAATTTAGTTGAACAAGTGTAAACTTTTCTGTGGACGCTAAAGGTGTGGAGGGATGAGACTGTAACTTTAAAATGTCACCAGGCCCAGCTGTTTATTACTGCCCCTCATCCAGGACTTACTGTCTCCTCACTTGAGATGTTGGAATTGCATGTGTAAACATTCCTAATTTGCTTCAGTGCAAAGTAAAATGGGTTAATTTATCACCTTTGTCGCTTGTCAGTTAAAACTAGTCTGCTTCACTTCTCATGGAAACTCAGAGGGTGCATTACCATCTCAGCAAGGAGGCTGATAATGTCCAGCTGAGGGTGGTAATGAAGAGCTGGGAGTAGTGAATTTATGAAGACAGGGCCACAAATACATATTTGTCAATGTTCTTATTCTGATTCAGTTTAAACCTGCTCCCAATTGAAGCAAACCTCATATTAAATCAAAAGAAGCATTTGTGCTTTTACACCTGTAGTTTAAGGCAATGCAATTTTCTTTTGTGGATAAGGCTCATGTAATTTTCAGGAACCTAATTTTTAACAGATTTCATGTAGATTCATTTGTTTCCTTTCCTAGTTATGCTTATAACAAAATATTTTTGAGTGGGAAAGAAAAGATCATATTCCCCAGTCTTTCTTTCTCTTTCTGCAGGGCATATATACCTGTGGGCTACTGGCATGACCATCTAGGGGGCATTTTTGTGGGAATCCGTATTAATAAATTGGCAGAAAGTCATTGTCATTTAGGGCACCTCTGCAAGGAAGATCTTGACCTCAGGAAGTGCTAAGCTTCTCTAGAATTTGGAATCAATAGATACTGAGTGTGTGAGACAGGTTTTGGGATAATAGCTTAGGATGTCAACTGTATTAGATGTTGCCTGCTGCCTCAATTCAGCTTGTGGCAAAGGCTCTCTTGACTTGTTTGGGGGCTTCCCTACACCTAATGAAACAAGTATGGTTGCACATAGTTATATTAGGTTATGTAATATATGGAGAGAGCCCAAGAGCATAGCATTCCCATGAATGGAGATGGGCACTGCTAAAGTAGAAGACTGTGCAGAACCTTTATGGAAATTTAGAACCTTAGTCATAAAGGCTTGAAGTATCATAGTTAGTGTATTTGCTAGTAGTTCAGAGGAATATGTTCTGTGGCTAATCAAAATCCTAAAAAGATCATTTGCTATTGCAGCACTGGAAAGATGTGCCATTTGAGGCTGAGAAAGATGCACTTTCTCCTTACTATCTTGGAGATACTGTAGCTCCAATGTACTTATTAATTCTTTTTCCATTTGTTGTCAGTGGCGTATGTATTAAGGCCAAAAATTTCAGACTCGTGGTGTGCCAAATGAGGACCCAAATTCTTAAATATGAGTAACTCAGGGAGATACTAATACCTCTCACTATCAGATGCCTTACTATGTTTTCCCTCAAGCACTCAAGTTTGAAAATGCTGGACTAAGTCTTCATTTGTATACTCTGTTGTCTTTTTTTGAATTTGCAAGCTGAAATGGCAAAACTTTAATACTTTGCCAGCAATGTTTGTTTGTAAATTTAGATTATTTTGACTTTTCCACAAGGTGCAGCATGAATGCAGCATATATCATGCCCTTGTAATACTGTTCACCTGAGTATTTGCAAGCATTCTTGAATTAATATGGATACAATGAAGGAGAATGTTTCTGCCATTTCCCTAAAAGTGTTTATGTCCATAGGAGAGCAGTTTTGCCTGAATTCTAAGTGAGGTAGCTTTTTAATTGGATGTTTTTATTTAACTTTTCAAAATATTGGTTAGCGTAAGAATTTCCTGTCTTCTGTGGTCTGATCCCATTTTCACTTTTATTTGCGTGAATTAGGAATAACTTGGTAAGTTATTTTACACTTTTTATTTTACATGCCTTGACAGGTGTATGGTTGCGTAGCACTAATGTGAGGTCAGGTTTGAGACCCTTTGACTCCACCATGAGTAAATGGTTCCATATGGATATGGTGGACACAAATTATGATTCAGGAATGTGCAGCTTGGAAACACAGCAGAGCAAACCAGTCATATAATTGTGTTCTAAAGCAGGAGGAATTCCTAAGGATACTTCATTCACCTAACCATAATGTTAAAATCATTGTCGTCAGACTAACAGGTTAACAGAGTTGTGCTAAGAGATAACAGCTGTTTGAGTGACATAATATAGCATTTGAGAATTTAAGTCAATAAATAACCCTCGATCTGTCTTCTCAAATGGTTCAGAAGTTGGCTGCTGCAAAACATACTGCCAGTCAGCCTCTTCTGTACCACTGATTATTTAAGGTTCCCATTCTTCCTTCATTACAGTGTGAAGTCCTTCCTCTTCCAGACACAGCACCAAAAGCAGTACAGCCCATCAACATTTACTGTCAGTGGTAACTGATCTGTTACCATCCAAACCATTCCAGAATTCTCAGACTGGTACATGCTGAGGTTCTGCTACTGGGGCATCTGGAAAAAATAAAGCAAATGAAATATCCTTTCATATCACTCCTATATGTCTTCTCCAGCTGTTTCCCAGAATACTTTTTCTGTGTAAGATCCATGTAGGAGCACTTTCAATGTATTGATTCTGCTGTTTCTGACAGATGTGTGAAGTACACTTTCAAAAACATCTTCCAGAAAAAATGCACTTTTTTCCATCTGTAAATCACTGTTCCTTTTCAAATGGAGTGGATGAGGCAGAATGTCTCTGAATGTAGAAGCTTATCCTGGATTGTAAGTGTTCTCTTTGTAAATGACTTCTTCACCTGTAACAATGCTGACCTCTGAAAAGTGGGTTCTCGCAAAGCGTATCGAATTAAGCTCTCAAAATAACGCATTTTCAAACCAGTTCAACCTGTCCAAAAGCTTTTCATATTGTGTAATGTTGAATAGTCTCTTGGAAGGAGGAAAATCCCCTTTGGCATAACTATTGGGCAAGCGAGAAAGGGAGTTCTGGTTTTAAGAAATTGTTTTTGTCATCTTCCAAGCTCTTGTATTAGAGACCTGTGGTGAGGGGGAGCCTTGCTCATGGAGTGAGGGCAGGGCTCTGAAGAAATCCCATCATCCCAGATCTGGAAGAGACTTTTATAACTCAGATATGGAAGAACTGCCAAAGCCTCTCTGTTTGTGCAGGTATAATGTGGACAGCCTCTGATGCTTGAAAGGGACCCTTGGCAAAATTGTAGAGTACAGGAACTCATTTTGACTTGCTGTGCCACTGATGGTATTTCCTTTTTCTCACACAGTTTCCTAACAGGACTGAAGATGGGACTTTGTTCAGGTTCTTAAGCATGTGAGTAGTAACTTCAGCTTCAAGTCCCATTGCATGGGTTGTCTTCCTCCTTCATTTCTTTAAAACAAAAACCAAATATGTCCTAAATGTTGTATAGTTCCTGTATTTTGAGTATCTTTAAAACTTTAGAGGCAATTCTGGTACAAACATGATTCATAACAGCCTCTACTTTAAATAAACAAACCTCAGGAACTGGGCTTCTTTAGGACTTTTTCCAAAGTGATTCTAGCTTTAGAAGTGGGGGAGCACACCAAATGTTTTCTGAGATCGCTTCACTCCACAAGAGTCCCTGTATCTGGCACATTTAACACTGGTTAGAATTGCTAACTGATTTCAACACAATGAAGAAAGAGTATTAAATTCGTACAGGTAGAAGTAAAATTTTGTAAAGGTGAAATAAATCATTCCATGTCAAATTAAAAACATATGGAGAAGGTTTTCTGTCTGACATTTTCCTTGTCATTGAAGCAAAATACTAAAAGAAAAGCAAATGGAGTTGGAACTCATGGAGAGCTTGAATTTTCTCTCACTGAAGTCAGCAGAGGTAATGCCGTAGTCGTGAGTGGAAGAATAATCAGTCCATTCTCCATAACAGAATAAATCAAGCTGACATTTGTACAGTGTCTGAGTAAATAGATTACATCCAGCACTAGTTCTTTCTGTACAATTTTATTTCCTTTTCTGATTTTCTCAGGAGGTGGTATCAAGGCAGAAGTGTTTCATTTAACGTATCAGTAGCCCAGAAAGTGGTACCTTGAATTGAGTAAAGAAAAAGGCTTTCCAAAGACTGTTTAAGTTTCTAAATATAAACGGACCTTATAAACAGTTTATGTTGTCTTAATTGTTTCTGGTTTAGACTTTACGTTATTGCTTTAATGTTGGCGTGAAGTCTCCTTAGCCAAAAAATAAGTGTGCCAACATGCATTCTCTAATTTGGGGTTTTGTAAGCAAACTGATGCTCTAGGCTGACTTCCTCTGGTTGCCAAGTGATATGTCCATTTCCAAAAGAGATCAGTGGAGCAGTAAATGTATATCTAATTTGGAAGAAATATATCTCTCTAACCTTTTGTCCTCAGATGAACTGGGTTTGTTTGTGCTCCCTGTTTTGTTTGCCCTGTACTATTACTATTTCTTTGTTCCTGCTTTTACTTTATAACTTCTTGTATATCCTAATTTAAATGCGGTTAAAAACATACAGGTCATGAGCATGTAGCGAAAGTAGATCAGCCATAACTGTAGTAGTTTGTGTTATATGTGCATTCTGTATACTTTTTTTTCCATGGGTTTAAACATACTTAAACATATTTCAGACACTAAAAAATATATATTTTTTCACATACTTTTAGTGTGTTACCTTTTCTGGGAGGGAGCGGGTCGTCTTCACATCTCTGTTGGTACCTTACCTAGTACAATGCACTCCTAAAATGTATTCTGTACTGTTAATATGGTAGTAATTCTGGATTCTTGTTTGACTACTATGGTAAACTTTATTGATAATAGTGAAAATAGTAAAAATGGTAATGAAAAGAACTACGTAAGTTCTTATGTTTGGGAACTGTAAACCTGCCTATAAAAAGGTCAGTGCTCTCCCGGTTTACAGTGCCATTCAGTTGCAGTTGTAACATATTCTGGGCTGAGTATGAGCATAATTGGCTGTAGCAGCTAATCTGTTGGGCAGTTGCTTATTACATAGTTCGTATTCAGTTGCATTCCATCGTATGTTTGCAATTCTGTAAAATGTCACTGAAGTTTTATGATTGCATCTAACAGTTGACAATTTGGCTTCACATTCTTCTTTTTTTCTCTGCATTTTCTGTGTTTCCCTTGTTTGCTGTGTACCAACCTTTTAAATTCTAGTTGGAAGATGATGTAAAAAAAAAAAAATAATTAATTAAAAAACAGAAAAAAAGCTCTTTCTGTGTACTCGAAGCCGATTCTCTTTCTGTTTTCATCTATAATGATAAATGAAATAGGTTTAACTTCTTTTTATGCCTGCTAGTGCGATGCAAAAAACAAGGGGTAGTGCGTACTATTACTTCTTGTCATGGTTTTTATACTGTAGCCCAGAATCTGTGTTATGGAGGGTGCTCGTATTGTTTGACTTTTGGCAGCTAGTTTAGATACTATAGTTGGGTGAACAGACTATTTGTGTGCTTTGCAGAAAGAAAGAGGAGTCTGAAACTACTGTTAAGAGCTTACCTCTCTCCATGCTTTATTAAAAGCAGCCTAGCTTCTTAGGACTTGAACTAAATGCTGAAGTTTGCCTGTATGAATATGTATCCCCACTTCTGCACAAATGCCTGAAGGCCAGGGACCTGACTTTATTACCTCTGCTATGGGCACTGCTGCAGGAGAAGGAAAAAATCCAGATAAATTTTAGTCACCTAATGCATCCTTTTTGGACGCAGAATTTATTGGAAGCCATAAATACACTTATTAAAGAATAAACTTAAATTTTTAAACCACAACTATTTTAAACCACCACTATTGCTAGGCTTGAACATGGGCACAACCTAACATTCTCCTTGTCATCCACTGTTACTAATTTCTGCCACTTTCCTCTTCATTCTTACTTGAACGAAGGCAGACTTTCTATGTAACTTACTGAGTTGAGAACTTATTCCTTAGAAACCATATAACTGTGGCTAATTCTATTTTAATTATCACAAGCTCTATTCTATGCAGAGTAGTTGTTAATGTTGCTGTACTTAATATAGTGACAGCAAACTTGTCTGGCGTTGTTGGGGCTGAAGGATTGTAAAGCAAGGACATAATTTTTAAAAAGCTTTCACTAACGTAGTCAAGACTCTGCATTTAGACAAATGGTAGAATAAATTATTTGTAATACTTCAGGCACTGGAGCAGATGATTTGTTAACAAATATTATTCTTCTGAATGTTGTCCAGCACTTTCAGGTTTTTTATTTATTTAAAAAATTAATTATCTATTTAATTACTTAAAAAAAGTCTGATTTCTTTGTACCGTAATGGTGCAGCTTTTGGATGGGCTGGGTCTTTTGCTTTCCTTCTCCTCCCTTTTATGATGTCAGTGTGTCTTTTACGACATATCTGAGGACAGCTTTTATTTTTCTCATTTTTAGCTTCACTTTCTAGTTTTTACAGTTAAGTGCATTTTTTACTTTGTAGGTCACCTGTCACATTTCACAAGGATGATATCTTTACATTGGAAGTGATTCAGCTTCTCTCTCTGTTTAATTTCATGCTAATGTCTGGAAGATGTTATCTAGGTTAGCCAGGCTTAGGAACGCTGCTTCCTTTCTTAATTTTCTTTAATTTCTTGGCTTTTGGCTATATCACTGCCATTTGGTATATGATCTTGGTCTCATTTTTACAGATATGCATCTGAAGGATGAACTGGACAGATGAACTGTTACCCATTGTAAATTGTTCAGTGTGACTTCGTGTGCTACACTGGATACCATTTAAAATGTCAGGGTTCTTAAAGAGGACTTAACTGCTGTTTCTTGCCGTAGACACTGTAATTGGGGCAATGAGAAATTCCTTGACATGTCTGTTGAAAGTCCAGAGTAATTATTCATTGTTTCCCAAGTTACTTTTAACCTGAATTCTCCAGAGGAGCTATTGTAATGTATTTAATTTCCTTCACTGCTGTATCTATTCCATAGCCTATTATATTATTTTTGACTGTGTATACTGCTTTTTTTTTTTTTTTTACTTAGGAGAAAGTTCAGAAGCATGGTGTATTTATACCTATTCTGTAATATATATGCATGTAGTTCAAAGATATGATGGAAAAAAGGCATACATAGCAAAATTTGTATGTCATGGGTGTCTCTTGCAGGTGCTGAATCCATCAGAAAAGGTTCTTAAGAAAGTTTTATTAATAAGCGTTGCACCACTGCTCTTTTGTAGTTGCAGCTGCTCAGGGTGAAGCAAACTCCCTAATTTCACATACATTAGTTGAAACATTGCATGATCTGTTGGAATACCAATTTATGCTATTTATTTCTCATTCGGGTGCATTTGTTTCTGTGCTGTGGTCCACTGGGGTAAAGTGAAGCGCAACTACAATGCCTGTTCCAATGTAACAATAAGAAAGTAAAATGTAAAAGAGCAATAGTATTTAAATTAGATTCTCTACCTCCTCCCTCCCAGAAGAGGTCAGGAGTAGCTGGTTCATTAAATGAAAGCAGAATGGAGGTGATCAGCATGGAGCAATGTACTTGCTTAATGGCCCAGCCCTGAAGAAACAGATGTTATCAGGGTCTTTCTGATGACCTCTACTGCCTGCTCATTTACTGGGAGAGGTTAAGTCCTGAGCAGTGTGTGATCTCTCTGGTCTGGGAATTTGTTTCTTTCCCTTGTGCTAGATTGCTTTAGAGTTACTAATGAAAGGAAGGGGCAGGAGACTGCTCTGTGTAGAGGACAGAAGGCAAACAGGAGAATAATTTCTGTCTAAAATACAGAATAAGCTGTATGGATTCAAGACCAAAGTCCAGCCATGATGCATAATTTGTCTCTCATATTCTTGGGTACATGCTGCAAGGCCTGAGTCGCAAGGGTGAAAGGGAGTTGTGTAGGGTGTCAGGCTTTCTGGGTCCCAGCTGTTTCTTTCTGGGTACCTGTTTAAATAAAAGCTGCCATTTTTTATTTTATGTTATAGTTCTATTAATTTGTTGTCTCTTGAAGAAAGAAAAAAAAAGATTGAAGATCCAATTATGTTCTCTGAGGTTACAATAGATCCCTACCTTAAGTAGCATCCAAGTCTGTCAATGCATTTTCTGATATAAAGCACTGTCTGGTATGAATAACAATATAGTGAACCATCTCTGAGGATGAAATAATTTCTCTTAAGCAATCTCTTAAAATACAGTTTTTCATAAGTGATATTCCTAGCTCTACATAGATAATGAAAATATAAATTTAGTGAACTTGCTATATATATTAGCAGGTGATACCCAGATGCTTAAAAACAATGGATTTAGAGGAGGCAGATAAATGAAGTTCTGGTAGCCAGGCAGCTGATATTAAAGCTGCAGCAATAAAAATAACTACTACAATGACACATTTTCAGTGAAAAATACTGACCCGGCTGAATTTTGTCATACATACAGAAAAGGAAATAGTTGATTTGGAATTCTGCTATCAGTCTTTCTCTTTAATGTGAAAGACTGTAGAAACAAACTGCCAATGTTTGTTATGCAAATAAATTGTTTGAAACATAAAGATCTTATCTAGTAACTACATTTCATGCCAGGTAGTCATCATCTGCTTGTATTGAAATAGTAAGGCTGAATTTTGCTCTTCCTGAAATCAGTGACAGACGTATTGCTGACTTTGCTACGTGCAGAAGCAGGACAATGAGGACTAACCTAGGGCTGGTGGGAGTGAAGGGGAGAAGATAGGTAATCAAGTTTAACCTAACAATGTATCAAGACAAGAATAATTGTTCCTTCAAAGAATTAGGCAGTAGCAATATGTCAAATATTTTTAATAGGTAGCAGGTAAGGGTAATTTGGAGTATTTTCCTCTAGTGTTTTGGGGCAAGGTTTTTGCAAATGACACTGAATTCATGATGATGTAAGTAAGTACTATTAATTTATGCGAGAGCTGCTAATTTCATCAAACTTTACTTCCTTTGCTGTCCTTACCTGCCCTCTCATTGCCCTCTTAGAAAACAGTATCAGAGTAAAAATGATGAGTGAAACAGTAAAATACAAATTTTATTATGAATATATACTTAAATATACTAATTTAAAGTAATAGTAACCATAACACTTCACATGTAGAGGGACAGCAAATGCAGCACTTCATACAGATTGTAACCAAATACAAACCACATAGAAATACCAAACTTCCAAAGGCTTAATAAAATAAAATCAGGTGAGGTTTCAAGTTTAAAAATTGAACAGATTCCAGCTATGCCATTGAGTCTGAAGAAGTTTGAAGACTTTTTTGAAATGAGAAGTATTAGTTATTCTCAGAATTACCTTTATATAAATCTCTAACTTTATTGGTAGTAATAAAACTTCACCAGTTAAAAGAAAAGCTTCAGAACGGGAAACACACCTGGTCTCACTAACATCGTAACTGAGCTCATAAAATTTCAAGGAGATTGTTCAGAAACATCAATCATCGTCCTTCATGAGCCTTGCAAAGTTATATTTGAACGAGAGAATGTTCTTGAATATTGGCATTTTTTTTTCTTTTTTTAATAGTAAAGATAGAATAAAAGAGAGATTTGACAAAATACAGATCAGAGGTCCGGGAGACACCCCTTTGGAGCATGAGCTCTGGTATGATAGGCATGTAATTCCTTCTGGGAAGCTCCTGAGGCTGTCCTGAAAGTCCTTTTGCGTTGCCTTGGCGCGGGGGGCTGCACTCTGCGAGGTGGGATCTGCAGCCCTGCTCCTGCTGCCCGTATTCTGTCTGTCTGGCCTGTGGATAGCGGTGGGACCTTGGGGTGTGCTCCCGCTTACTTCAGTGACAGCCGAGCCGGAGTGGGGGTGCGTGCCATGGCGTTGCTTAGTCTGGGCATGGAGGGATTGGGGCTGAGGAGCAGGCTGAGGGAGGGAGGTCTTGCCTTTGGGGAGGTGATGCAGCCGGTACCAGCGCTTCCCCATCAGCAGGCTGGTCCAGAGCTTGCCTTCTCAAAGGATGTCTTCTCATTTCCAACCAAATGTAGTCATGGCCTGCTTATACTTACTCTTGTGTCAGCACTGATCTTTGGCTTAAGCAGTTCTCTTCCCTTGCTGGTGTTTACTCTGTGATGTATTCATAAATAGCGCTGTCTTGACAAGCTGAATTCTTTTAATCCCAGCACTTAGAATAGGCTCTCCGTTCTCCTGAGAGTCCTGGTAGCCCTGGTCTGCCCCCTTCCAGTCTGATTTGAGTTCCCTTGAACACATTTGAGGTACTGCTGAATTGTGATTTAGCTTTGGCATTGTTAGGAGTTAGAACACAATCTGTGAAACTCGAGACAAAATCAAAGGTATTCACTGAATGCAAGGAACTATGTGATTAAATAAGAACTTGAGGTTTGTGTGTGAAAAGGTGAGGTTATTTTATTAATTGATTTGCAAAAGATTATGAAAGTGTATTCAGTTCTCTTCTTTGATACATAGGTGTATAGTGAAACCACCTCCTGAGTCTCAGTTTTTCTAATTAGGTTACCTCATAAACCAAAATAGAAGATGAGGAGTTTGACTCAAATCACAAACTGGTGTTTTTTTCTTTAATTTTAGAAAGAATAATTGACAACATTGATTTTAGTTGTTCTTTATTTTATATATTTGAACATATATGTATGTACAAGTATATGCATACATGCATATACAAATATATACATTTTCTTTTCTCCAAGGGAGGCAGCAATACTAGATTAAAAATATCATCTATAGAGACTGATAGCAAATTGAGAGACAGTGACAGTAACCAGAAGCAGGTAAAATTGGGAGTGATGATTGATTTTTGCACTGCTGACTCATGATCATTTAACTGGAACTGACTTTTGGAGAACAGCTATACATAGGACATTTTCAGTGTAATACAATGACTTCAAAGAGCGTGACGTATTTTAAATAGCAAGAAATTTCAGAAAATGAAGTTTCAGATAATCTACACTGGCAAAACTTCATTGTCAGAGATTGGATATAGTATTTTAAGAGCTCCAAAGGACTTTATCTTGGAATGGTTTAGAAAATGTAGCTACAGGTAGAGGTGATAGAATAGGAAGAAGAAAATAAAGATTAGATGAAGGTTTTGGGAGAGGTGTCAAAGAGATTGTGTCAATGTAGGGAAGAATACTAGGACATAAAGAGGAGTGTGGTACAGGATGGGTGCTTGGAGTGGGAGTTCATATTCTGGAGGAAGGATAAAATTGGATTTACTAGGGTAATGAGCCTACAGAAACACAGCGACTGGGAAACATGAAGAGAGACTGGACTTTGGGTAAAGGGATGGAAAGTGTGGAGCCTGGTAGAGATGGAGAAGTAAACAGCCCAGCTTCCTTCTTTGTCCCTGGAGGTTTGTGTACGTATTGCTCACTCAATAAAGATTTTGCACTTTTTGAGGTAAAACTGTTGCCATGCTGGAATATCAGTTTCCAGAAGGCAGCCTCCCTGGGAGTGACATTACAATGCAAAACCTTTCAAATATGCTGGGGCCAAACAGTGTTGCATGAATTGACCCCTTTCTGGATAACTGTATTCTCAATACTTATCCAAGAGTTGCAGCTTGCCTAGCTTTTAGTTAAAAAGGGGAATAGGATAAGTGATTGTTTTACCAGAGTGCCAATTTAATATCTTATAGATATGCTGAACAGTTCTAAAGAACTGTCTTTCCACTTTCCATTGTTGGGAATTCTGTATAGCAAATATTAAAAATGTATATGAACTGATTGCTTTTAGTCCCTGACAATTGCCTTTCTGTGTAGGCTAGGTGCTTCAAAATGAGGTAGGAGGAAAAAATGGTGTCCTCTACTCATTTGTAAATGTTGAATAGCTTAAATTGAAGAAGATGAGCAAAGCAATGAAATCATAAAATTATAAAGCCCCACTCCTGCTTCTCAGGGAGAACTTGATCACTGAATTAAATGCATACTTCTGCAGCCTCAGTGTGCTCAGAGACTGAAAAGATAATACTGTCAGTCAATAGGCAGAAGGAAAAACCCATTTTAACAGATTGAGCTGTAAGACAGACTGCGGACCTGAAGTCCTGTTAGTGCATTATATCTCCCTGAGGCTTTTTTCCCCCGCTCTACTGTTTTGAGTGAAGTCCCATCACTGCTTGCCTCATTGAGACTAATAATTTTGTTGAGTATCCTTTGTGTTTAGTCTGTATAGACTCTGAAAACAGCTGAACAAGTACAGCTTTGTCCTATACTATATGTTAAGTATGGGGGAAAAAACCTGTTTATGTTTATCTCAATCTTTACCTTTGCTTGAGTGTGAAAAGGCAAGAGGAATGAGACTTGCTCATTATTTTTACTGTCAACCTTGTTCAGATGCTGTTTATTTTCACTTAAATTTCTTAGACAAAGACTAGTATTTTGGCTCTGCCTTCACACTCTGGTTCCATGATGCATGCAAGAGGGTGCATGACCTTTTTGTTAGGAGGATGAAAGATAAATATAGCCTCATACATAGAAGTGATCTACAACAACAAGCAATCTCATCAGCATGATCATCATCTGCTTTTGTGTTTAAGTTTAATGAGGAAACTTGTTCAGTTGCACATAGCCAATCTGAAAACAATAAAGGCATAGCTGCTATGAGCTAAACTATTAAAAAAATTAAAATCCTCCTAGTTTCATTTGTTGAAAAACAAGGAGAACAGATAGACATATGGCCACCCACTTGGTTGCGCAAATTGTAAGAAGTGAAAATAACTTGTGATAGAATTGCCTGAAGGTTTCATTTAGCCCATCACACATGGCCTCAATAACACTCTGAAACGGTTTCGTTTACCCCCTTCAACCTACCCAACCCCTTCTGCTATGAAATCTGCAAAGCATTTTTCAAATTAAGTGTGCACTATTTTCCTTTTAAGTTTCAGGAGCAAGTGGCTGAGAAAGACATGCTGAGAGATTGGAAGCAATCTGCATCATCAACAAAGGGAGATGCCTGCTGCTTTGCAAGCGCTAGAGAAAATATGCCAGCCACGCAGAGCGCTCTGTGGCAGTAATTCCAGAGCAGATTGATGTTTATTTGTGCTGTACACTAGCCTTTCTCAGACCACTACAGAGAGAAGGGTGGATTTAACAGTCCTTGGAAAACCATTGCAGTATAGGTCGTATTTTATTAGCATGTTGTCTGGGATTTGGAGCTGACATTTGCCTCCTGAGCCTAGATAATGAGCTTTCTGGAAATGCTGTGGCTTAATTCCCTGTACAAGCATAGGTGAACGGGTATGTGTTTGGTTCAGTTCTTTCAGCTGGGGATTTGACTGCTCAACACGCTGTTATCAAAACTGTCATTCTGTCACAGTGGAAGAAAGTAAATGGGCCTGTTTCTGTGTTGTGATGAAGAGCTGATAGTGTCAGAAACAATCTTGGCAGCTGTTTTAATTTGTGATAGAGGAGCAGCTATTGCATCCTAAATGAGCACGGATCTCTTAATGAAGTCAATAGTCAGCTGGTAAAATGATCTGGCAGAGCAGTAAATGAGTAAAAGGAATTCTATAATAAAACCTTTACAGCCATCATGACCTGATCATTGAAGAAAGAAAATGCACCAGCTTTATGGAAGAAAGGAATATGAGCTGCACATTTCTTTTGGAGCAATATAATTCTTGAAAGAAGACTGGACAGTTCAATACATCTGTACAGTCTCGTTGGATAGGAAGGCATAGGGAATGTCCAATAGTTGCTTCTGTTTTAGTATGGGATGCATCCTTTTAAACTTTCTTCTTGTATAGGTTTGTGTAAATGTGCGTACTCAAGTTTGAAAGACTGGCTACAGCCAGTCTTACACAGTTGTATGTAGAAGCCGCCTCCTGATCTGTGCACAGATTCAGTAATCCGCTGCATGCACCAAAATATAGGTCTATGGGATTTACCTATATTAAGTTGTTCAGAGCAGCCAGAGGCCAGGGTAGGTGTCAGTCAAGGAGGAGCCAGGATTGTGCCAACAGATCCCTTTCATCGTGTGTTTCCTGGCCACTCTCAGCGCTCACAGTAGGAGCAGTGGATGCTGTGGCCCTCATGGCTGCCATACTGGCTGCTGCGAAGCTGCCTTACGATCACTCCGTAGACTGGGGAATGAGGGGGGTTACTCCTGAAGCCCACAGTATTTAGTCTGGTATTTGGAATGTGCCCCAGGTTAAGGATTTTGGTTTTAGTGAGCTAATGAGCAGGTAGCTTTGCAGCAGTGTGCATATTTTGTGCGTATTAATAGTTTTAGAGAGAGCTATAAACTCTGTCTTCCAGCCAGGAAGAGATGAAACATGTAAATGATGTAACCCAATTCAGGAAAATGGCAATATTCCAGAAAACATTCTGGCCTCGGCCTCCCTTTTGGTTTTCTCAAAATTCATTAGCAGCCAAACAGTGAGAGAAAGGACGAATTTTCTGAATGGGTATCAAAACAATAGCAATGTGATAGTCCAGCTCGTTGCACGAATATTTAACCTTTCTTTTATGAAATGTAAGTTTACATAGGCATTAATATGACATGACTATTGGCTTTTACTATTCAAAATGTTTTGTCACCTTGCCGATAAAGTGTGATGCTTTACAAATGAATGAAAGGTATTCCTAAAAAGCTTCAATACTTCTGCAGTAGCTAAAGTGTGTGTGTATCTTGGCTGTGTAGATCTGCGAGTGACAGAAAGCTACAAATACTGAAATTCCAGTGCCCAGGCCTGTAGCTTCTTGGTAACCATCCTTCCGAGACAGGAAAAATCCAGCTACTTTGATTTGTGCACATTATAGATTTTGATAACTGAGACAAATGGAAAATAAGGTGGTATAGTGCAGATACAGGAATCCGTGTACAAATATGATTGTGAAAAATAGCCAAGTATATTGATTACTTTCATGCCCTTGAATCTTTGATCTTTATCAGCTTCCTATGCTGCAATTATTATTTGAGAAGATTTGAGGTGAACAGTACACAGAACAAGCTTAGTAAGTTACATACAAATCAAGAAAACAATCAAGCTTCATAGCTGGCTCTGTGGGATAACGGTCTGCGATCACCTGCGATCCTCCCTGCCGTGGGGTAAGCAGTGGATACAAAGGGCGATTTGCGGCCTGACGCCCAGGCTGGTGAGGGGCGAGGCGCAGGTCCCACCACTCGGCATTGCTCCACCCAAAACGACACCTGGGGCGAGGCGGGAGTCTTGCAGCCTGGTCCTGTTGATAGGGGCAAAAGGAAAAAAAGGCCAGCAGCCATCGCCACCCGCTGCTGAGCTCGACGAGGACCAAACATCCCACAGTGCTGGACTCGGCCCCACCTCGCCAAGAGCATAAGTTCAGTGCATAAACGAGCCTCCATTTGGAGGACGAGAACGCCAACCTACGGACGGGACGACGGGCCTGGACCTCTCTCCTCCCCAAAACAGGGACGCCTTTTTGGTAAGGTTTGCGCCTCCGACAACGTCGGACGTTACCCCGGGAAAAATACCATTGGTGAAAGCGCTTAATTATCAGTTTGAGCTCAGAAAAAGTAGAATTTGTTGCAGTAAGTGCATTTATCACCGGCAATCCTGAACCTGTTGATCTGTCGCTTTAATAAATTGTCTATTTTGATCAACTTTGAGAACCTGACTCAGTGAAGGCCCTTTTGAGGAGGGCTCTGGCAGGCAAACCTTGATTACCCCTTTCCCTCCCTTCATGCGACAGTAACAGGCTCATAGTAAATCAGAAATTTCTTAAGCAGCAACTTAACCCCCCCCCCCCCAAACTTTACACTGTTTTCTCCCCTTGTGCTTTGATATACCACTGCAATAAAAATGGGTTTATGTAATCACAATTTTAAAAGAGCTGGTAAGGGGATAAATGTAAGGCTAGATTTTTTTTATCCAGATGCTCTTGTAATTTCCCTTTTGATGTAGCTCAGAATTTCCAATCCTATGCAGTCAAAAGAAAAAAATCAGAAGTTTGATCTCAGGAATCAAAGAGGATTGGCTTAAAATGAGATTAGTTTTCCTACTAGTTTCTCTCCATTATCTTCCCTAGTATGATTATCACTTTTAGTTGGCAGTCCCACTAGATTTTCAGTTTTTATCTGCAATGAGGAAGGTTGGAAAAAAAATCTTTTTTTTTAATAGTAAGAAGAGGTAATAATTTGACTTCAGGAATTGATAGTAAAAAGATGAGCCAAAGCTGCAACAGAGGCTTGTGGTAATTGAGGTTGTCAGTCTGAAACTTGATATCTGGAAAAGGTGCAGAGATAAATAAAAGTAAGTTACCAAAAAGGATTTCAAAATATTGGACAGTGCAGGCAAGGTGCTGATAGTGAATATAAAATGCCTTCATGCTATACAGGACCTTAAAAATATTGTTTCTTGTGCAACATTGACTGAATTTCTCCTGGAAATAGGTGACTCAGGGAAGTAGCTTAGAAAAAAGCAACTAACATTTTCCTTTGTCTTCAGAAAAGGCATATACAACCAACGTTTGGCTGTAATATGTCAAGAAGTCAAATCTAGGTGAAAATGATTCAACTATCCCTGATATATAAAGCCTAAATTGTTTAGCATTATGCTTGAATTTTACCAGCTTAGGTCGATCATGTTTGTTTGTATTAAGTGTCTTGCTTTTTCATGCTTTTCTCATTATAATATGACTATTCATTGTGCTCCAAATCCATATATCACTCTTCAGACTGATTTTTTTGTATGCAGAAAGCTGAATCCGGTGTATGCTTTTACCACAGATGCACAGAGATTTCCTAAATTTTCAGAGCAATATTGACACTGACAGAAATACTGGGTGGGGTTAGGGGGAGGATGGTGAAATGTTCTGGGAAATGACTCCTGCGTTGTCTGTATCAGATGTCAGGAGCAATCAGTGTCTGGGTTTAACTCTGGAATTCTTGAAGATGTTGATTTGGCGTTTATAGTAGTTGCTGGGCTAGTTAAATTCCACATCTGGATTGTAGTGTCACACACCATCTACTAGACCTTTCCATCTAGAATAGTTTGTGACTGCAAAAGCGCTGTGGTCACTGTGACGTTTTCCCCTTTCACTGTAATTTTAGAAGCTGTCTGTGTTCTGTGAGTCCGGTTAGTCTCTGGGTCATTGTGGTGGTTTATTCATGACATTGCTAGCAGTGGGGAAGGCCATGCAGGGTTCTTTGGGATGTAGTCAGTGGTAAATAATATGTCCCTATATTTAAACAACTGATAGCATAAATCTCAGATGAGGAAGAGAAATAGCTAGAAGGTGGAACTGAGAAACAGACTCGAGTAAAAAGATACTTTTCTTCTACTCCACTTCCCATAGGTAAACCCTTATTGACCTCCAACCCTATTCATTTTTTGACTTCTTGTTAGTTTGTGAATTGTTAGCAATACACAGTCCAAAATTCACCTGCCAACCCAGTAGCAGTTGACCTGTTGCCTAACGTGGGGAATATGTTTAGGGGACTCCGAGGCCTTTATGCCACCCCTGGAGCACTGGATGGTGCGGCGTGTGTGCCAACAGCACGAGATGTGATCTGAGCTCTGCAGATCCCTCTTCTTCCTCTTCCAGGTGCAGCAACAGAGGCTGAAGCATCAGTGTGCTGGCTTGTAGGGGGTGACTGCCTTGCAGCCATGTCGAGCAGAGCTTTAGGGGACGGGGCACCGGTTAGGAGGAAGCAGGAGTCTCTGGGTTGAGCGTCAGCTAAACTATGGCTCCTTCGTTGTTGCACTTGCATTTGCCATTTCTTGTGGTACTGGTGTTTATTCTGGACCTTTGGTGTTTCAGACTGTTGTTTTACTTCAGACTGGTGCCAACTCTGATTAAAAAGACAGCTAGTCAAAAATCAGAATATAAAGTATCACACTTGTGCACAAAACAAAAATATTTCATTTATGGGGACTCCAAATTATTCTTTTATAATTTCAGACCTTTACATATAATGTGTAGACATTTTTATGCCTTGCTCACTTTTCCTTTCTTCTTTTTTCTTACCATAGAATTAACAAGGTTTTGTTCCTTCACTTTTTCTTCTTCACGCTTTGTAACTGCTCAAAACTGAAGGAAAAGAAAGTGTAGAAAGAAAAAAAGGAAAATGAAGAATTGGGAAATGGAAAGAAAGAAGAGGAAGTGCACTGTGAGCTGCTATTTTTCCTGTTGTTTTAGTAACAGAAGGAAAGACAAAACCAAGGTTTGGGAATTTTTTGTTTTGATGAGAAATGCAAAATTTCCATGAAAACTGGTTTTGAAGACAGGCCATTTTTCAAAGTAGATTTCTCTCAGCCCTAATTGTAACAGTTTTTGCCTTTACCTGTCAAATAATAAGAGGTTTTAAAGGTTGCTGGTTTACCCCAATCCAACAAGAGATACGAGGATGGGATTTCAAGTATTTTAAAAGTAGTCTTGTAAGATCAATGTAATTGATGTCATGTGGGGCTGTGGATGCAATTAAAGTTAACTATGTGATTAAGTGGTGTGTTGGAATAAAGCCAGGACACTTAACACCTTGCAGAATCTGGCTCTTAGTCTGGTCACCTGTAGTACAGAATCATGGGGAATTGTCCCTTTCTTTTAAGAAACAGAGAAATTTTCCTGTTGAAAAGTCACTGCTCTTCCTTGCTTTTGTTCTTTAAATGTACTCTCTTTCTAAGCCCATGTCTCCTTGAACTCCCCTTCTAAACATAAAAATAACTGAAACACATATGCTCTTTATTTTTCAACTACGCACAGGTGAATGTGTTTCTTTCTCCAGCTGTGTAGAAACCAAATGTCAGCTCAGCAACTTTATTTTTGTTTTCTAATTAATATTCCAAAATGTCTTTTCCATAGGATTTTTTGTTAAAAGTGAATAGCTGGAGGGGAAGAAAGAAAAAAAGACTTATGTCTTTTCTGTTATGAATATTTTTTCACAGTAGACTGTAGCATGCGTGCTGCTGTCCTGGGACTCTGATATGTTGCTTAGGTGTTTAGAATGTGATAAGGCTGGTTTGCATTTACAGGGACTAATAACAGGGATCCAGGAACAGATAAACATGACTGGGGATTTCCATCTCCTTAACCAGATATTCAGAAAGTGGAAGAATTAAACAATGCTTACAGTATGTTTTAACAATAAAAAATCCTGGACAACTGGACTTCAGCACTGCTTGGTCTGCAATTAATTTTGTATAGGAAAAGTTCAAGCAATGTTGGCTCTCTCAGAAGGTGGAACTCTGGGATCAATTATTATTCAATAATCAAGTTTTTTTTGATAGGAAACATTGTGAGAGGAAAAGCTATTATATTGTCATATCGTTTTAAAGGCTGAGAGTTTTTGTTTGGATGACTCCATTATGAAGGTTTTGCTTGGCCTTAGCCAATTAGGTAGAGTCTCTGTTTTCAGCAAAAGTTGCTTGTGCTCCTTGCCATAATCCTCTGCTTCATCATTGGAGAAGGTGCAACTGCAAATCGTTATTTTATACTTACATGAATGAACGATAAGTTTAGCTGGCATACAGTATGAAGACAATAAATCTAAAGCCTTTATATTTAAAAACATTTTGCTTTTGTTAACCTTTGTTAGTAAGAACAACTGCTAAATTTCCAAGATATTAGAGAATTTCACTTCCTCCAACTCCACTATTATAACACCTGATCTATATATTTTTTTTCTAGTATGTAAGTGAAAGCATACTCAGCTCTGTGACTGCAAGAATTTAACAAAGAGCAGAATTTAAAGACAAACTGTGATGCCTTTATTTGCACCATAGAAAATTTTTTTCTGTGACTAGCCTTAGCATAAACTAGTCTACCAGAACCTGGCCCTTCTTCCCAGCTATGTGAATGTGATACTCCTGCTACACTGGGATCTGGATTAGGCAAAAAAAGTCCCTGTGCAGTTTCCTACTTCGAAGAACTTTTATATCTTTTCCTTGACTGTCTGGAGCAAGCATGTTGGTAATCTCCGCAGGTTTACTATTGCCAGCCTGTATGCTTTTGCTGCATTCACCTTCATTTGAGTAATCCTTGTGTGGGGATTTTTCTTTTTAGCCCAGGCCTGTCTGTAACTGTAAGACAGAAGTGTTGTGGTGGTAAGGACTGAGAAGGGCAGCTGGAAGGAATGGGAACTCAGGTTGTTGATACAGCTTTTTCCTGTACCTTTGCATTGTTTTCTCTCAAATCATAAGTGTCCTGCATTTAGAAATTACTTCCCTTTGCACCTGTGATATTTCCTGGAGCAGTCATGTGGAAGCTGTACAGAACCCAAACAGCAGGCTAGGGAGGAGGGTCTCCTAAAGGACACAATGGCAAGTTCTGATTTTGCAATAAAAACTTGCAGATGCATCAATTTTATATAATAATTCTGCCTCGGCCTTATCTTGGCCATGCCTCCACATTAGGGAATGTAAATTCTTGTACATTTTTATTTAATTTTTCTGTATCTTTTTAGAAACAAAATGTTTATCTCTTTCAGTGGCAGTGACCTTCAAATATACCTATTCTGCTGGGACCTCTACTCATGTGATTCCTAGAATAGTGTGCCTAACCTAGCCCTTGTTTAACTTTTCTCTTAAGATCAGAGATGGCTTTAATATGAATTGGGAAGACTTTCTGACCTTTATTTTGTATTCCAAGGGTTTCCCCAGTCGTTGCAGAAGTAGTAAGCCTTTTCCTGATTTGCTTTGGTGTCTCTCCCTTCCAGTCCTGTTGATGAGATAACTGGTACCACTCATCTCAATGCAATAATTGCTACTTTTTCTTTGGAGATGACTACACGTTATATCTTTCAATTTCTTGTTGACCAACACACCTACTCTTCCTTAATGCAAGTCTGGAGGCTTTACCCACTCATCTTCCACTGCCTGTGATTTTTCCTAAACAGGTAGGAATCTTTTAAAATCATCATGTTATCTTCTACACTTGTGTCCAGTATGAAAAGGAAAAGTGGCTTGTACGTTTTTTTGGCTAATGGTTCATTAATCTTTCTCCATGATGAGGCTGTCGTTGAAGAATGTTCTTGAGGTAATAGTGGGTATTGTCATCTTTGTCAACTCTGTGCATGTCTAGCTGGCTCTTGCTAACTTTGTAGCAGAGTGATGAAACTTGTGGTAGTTCTTGCATCTTTTTTTCCAAATGCTTAGCATTTTCTCAGTTGCTGATTTTGGCTACAGTATGTTTTTTGTTATTCTGATTTTGAAATCTGTGTGTCTTTTTACCTTACTGGATTTTTTTTTAGAGTATTTCAGATTTTTAATAATGTCTGTAATGGCAGAGGACCACCCATTTTCCAGAAATGTACTTATTTTGCATGGCAAGTTCCAAGTGCTCTGTCAAGGGTTGGTTCCGGGTCATTTAATAGCGTCTACTGGAGTGTTTTGATCCTTATTGTGATGCCTGGTATGTTATCAGAGCCAGTTGCTGCATGTTTGTCTCTGCAGGCTTACACTGCCAGCAAACACTGCTGCGTTCTTGCCTTCTTATTATACTCTGTTTAAGAATGGGTGTCTTCTAGATTTCATTTTTGCATGGAGTGCACTTCTCTTTAGATTCTCATGTTGCCATTTCACAGTTGGCCAAGCTGGATAAAAGCACCTTCTTGACAGTCTCACATGGTGCTAGCATCCTTCTCAGAGGTGGTCATGGGTAATCAGCAATATGTCATATGGATAAACTACTCAGTCATGACTGATAGGAGTCTAAAGAATCACTAGGTGTCTTATCTTCACAGAGAACACAAAAAACACCATAAAAATGTGGTTGTGCATTTTTAGTTTTCAACAGGACTGCAGTAAGAAACACTGGGATACTTGTTCACTCATTTTAATGGTGGCAGCCAGGAAAGATGGATACTCATGTGTTAGCCTGCATCCCAGTGTTGTTTTTCAGGCATTTTATATTCACTAGATTGAACTAACACATCTTAAAAAGAAGCCTTTTTTGCCAGTCAAGACTGGAATATGAAAGCAACTAATTCACTTCATAGCTGGAAAATAGCAAAATGTCAAAGACAGTTTCTGCAAACATATTGGGAGTCACTGGATGCTGCTTTTGCAGATATTCTTACACATGCGGTTAAACTACATGGGCAGGTAGATGGTTTGGGGGAATTATAATGCCATGAGGTGGCTGAGACAGGGCTGCCGTTACTTGTAGCTGTTGAACTCTGATCAACAGAGCTTGTCTCACTGCTTGGACTTTCTCAGCTGGAGTAATTCATTTGCAGCTGCTATGCAGGAGGACTTGCTTTATTAAGAAAAAATCCATTTTGCCAGTGCTAAAGTATAAAGATTCACATACCAGAATTAATTCATTTTAACCTGGGATTAAAGCTGGGCCATAGAGCAGGCGGACAGTGCTCACTGTGCGCTGGATCTGCTTCCTCTCATGGCCGCCGATGCTCCATAGGAAGTTTGGAAGCGTGGCCATCGGCGGAAAGCACGAAGGCCTTGGAGGACATTTGCCATAAATGTTTAAAAATGCCATGTTACAATAGTGGTCCTTCTATTTTGCTTTTGGTGTATTTTTTTTCTGACTGTCAAGAACTCATCTGAGTGGAGGGAAGGACTTCAGAATAATTTCCTAAAAAGCTAAAGGCACTCAGAAAAGAGGGAAACGGAAAGTGGGCTGCGACGGCTGCCAGTTGGCCGGGGCTCAGCGGGAGTGAGACAGCCTGTGCTGCCAGTCGCCAGGAATGCGCGCTGGCAGCCAGCGCTGCACCAGCGAGCCCTCCCCATCCCAGGTGGGGGAAGGCAAATGAAGCAGCCCTTTCGTTGCTTGGATTTGCCATGTGATATATTTGACTATTTTAGATATATTACATTAATATTTCTGGCTTTAAATTGGGAACGGCTGTGGTTAAAGTATCCTGGATTCTGTGGTCAAATAGTTGGTGTTGGCAATTTCTGTGGTCACATATTTGGTAGCTAATACTTTTTATGAATTCCAGATTTTTCTCCTCCTGGGTAATTATGCCTCCGGAGCTAACGATGGAAGACCGTCGCTTGGTCATGTTTGTCGCTTTCTCCTCAAAGATCACAGTTCGTTCTTTCTTTACTTCTGTCACAGATGCACTGGTGGGAAAACAGCAGAACATCCTTATAGCTAAATTTAGTGCATCTATCTGTACAAATGAGCATGCGTTTTCCATAAAGAATATGTCATTTTGTGCTATACTATCAGTATATTGATTTGCTTTAAATCTTGTGCTGAAAGGATGCCTGGTGAGTGCCATTGGTTGCTTAGGAAGTGGAATTATTCACTCTTCTTTTCTGAATGAGAAGAGCTACTTTCTGAAATATTCCATTTTAGTTTATTGAAGTTTCTTGAAGTATTTCATTTTAGTTCATCTGGTTAATATGAGCAAAAGATCTCATCCAGTGAGGTCTTTTTCATTCAAGGGAGGAATGGCAGTGGTTGGTTACTAAACAGGACAAAATTATCTAGTACGAAGCAGCAAAAATGTTCAGTGGATTTCTGGTCTACATTTAGGAAGACCTTGAATAGGCCAGTTCCCAGTAAGAATGGTGCAGGCATATACTTGATTCCAGTGGCTACTGGTGCAAGATGCTGAGCAGCAGCTGCTAAAATTACATAATACTATCCAGTATTTTCAAGGGCATCACTCAGGCAAATGTGTTAGAAGATGCTGAATTCTTTAAGCCTTTGATATGTAGATGTTTGTTACGTATTGAAAAGTCTGCAGGAAAGATAGAAATTGAATTTATCATTATTTAAAGAAGCAGAAAAGGCGATTTGGTTGACCATAACCCTGTTAAATATGTATCATGTAAAGTCATGCAAAGGTTGACAAGAGCTGTGGTTTTCTAAAAAGAAAAAGGCATGGAGCAGGGGATAGCCTAAATGATGCCAGTGATCTCAAGGAAATGATACCTTTTTAAACAAGTCTAGTTTTTTTGTCAGATTATGCATTCTGTTGGCAAAAGTATCTGGTATTGTGATAATACATTTGGATGTCAATAAGGTTCTGAATTTAGTAATGTGCTGCATTCTGGTGAATCAATCACCAGTATACAAAAAGGAATGCTGAATATTTTAAATGGATTTAAAGTGTGCTTGTGTATAATTCATCTATATCTGTGGACAGGAATGCTCTCTTTTTTTCTTGTACTCTTACATTAATGGAAGAAAATCAAAAGATCCCCAAGTAAGTTTTTAACTATCACCTTGTGCTAAAGATGCTTTTCATTTACCAGTGCCTATTTACTATTAGAAATATGAGTATATGGCTATGAAGGCCAGCTGTTTTCTCCCCATGGCATTAGTAAAAGAAAAAAACCCCATATGTTTGCTAGTCTTGTTTGGAATGTTTCTGGGACAAATTTTCTAGAATTTTCTTACTGCTTTCTCATTTCTTTCCATTAAAAAAACCCAACAACTCACCCCTCTTCCTTGCCGAGATGGCAAAACAGACAGATATGATGGCTGATTTTTTTGAGATCAATTTCTAGCTTTCCATTTCTTCATTGTCCTGAAATGCATCTTTCTGTCTGGTAATTACTGAAAGGATATGCAATCAGAAGGTATCAATTGTTTCTGTGTTTCATTAAATTAGACTGAGGCTACAGTGAAAAAGCAGAAGGTGCTGTTTCTTGGCTGTTCTCATCTTTCATCCTGACGTGCTTGAGGAGAGAAAGAAAGCACTTCCTTTGCCTTTGTGAGATTGGTAAGTTTGTGTGCAGGTTTGTACGTGTGTATACATATCTGTGTATACCATATAGCCATGAAAAACACTACATTAAAAATACTAAACTTTGTACCTTTGATTTTTTTGGCTGGTTGGAATTCATGTTCCAGAATCATTCACCATGCGTCCACAAGTGGGAAATTTTGCTGTCTGAAATAAAAAAAATCACCTGACCACAGCAATCTGGAGAATTAAGGAAAACATCAAAACCTGCAAGACTGGCAGTGAATTTGCAGGAATTACAATGCTGTGTGTGCGCGTCCTGGTGCTCCCCTGCTTTTGTGTTTTGGAAGACAGAGCTCCTGGTGCGACAGTCATACTGGCTTGTTGTTATAGTCCTTTTTATGTCCCTGTCATGCAATGGATGCTTGGCCTCTCACTTGTTGTTAAGGGAGACTGCCTATCATTCCTCATTGTCTTTGAGGTTGTGTCTCCTTCATGTGCTGTTATTTGGGTGAATAAAGACACAACGTGAAAGTCCCATCCATGGAACTCCAGTCCAAAGGAAGATTCTCCCAAAGGAAGGAACTAACTTTCTAGAGCAATAGTGAAATTATAGGATTATTATTTTCGATCTCATTACATCTCTGGGCAGACAGGCCCAATGCATGAGGGATTTGTTTCTGTTCTGGCTGGAAGTTTCATCTGGATTTAATCTTGATATAGGACATTGGAATACAACAGATAGGCCAGATGAATTGTGATGACTGGAGTAAGAGGGAAGGTAAAAAGAAAACCAGTTTTATAAACAAGCAACACAAAAAGCTGTAATGAAGAAGTGAGAAGAGCACAATAAGGAGTTTGGAAAATCCATTTTGTGGAAAGGAAGACTTCTATTCTAAAATATTTTTTATATTACATTATACATTTGGCAGAATTTCTGCTTCTTCTAGCTTTAGTGAGAACCCAAGCCAATGTCCAGAGCTTCCGTAAATTAAGAATCAAGAGTTTTCAGGCTCTTCTCCTCTATCCTTGTTGATTTTTTTTCCCTTGAAATTCCCACATGTTATTTCTTACAAAATTACTATTCTGTTTCTTGGATCTATGATAAGAAGGATCTGTTGACGCTTTGGAGTTCTCAGATGCTAGCTGGCACTTTTTATACTGCCTTTTATCTTTCTAATACTTCCCAGACATTAACTGATTAATCTTAACAACAGTCTGTCAAGGAGGTAACATAATTCAGTGATGTTGTTTACAGATGAGAAATCAAAGGAAGGAAAATGAAACAAATGGTTCAGAAAGACAGTATGGTTGGGAATAAAGGCCACTGGTATGTGCAAACCTGCCTGGCAGTCAGGTAACTAGAACATATTTCTGATGTTGAAAAGCTATTCTGATTATTTGTTCCAAATTTTTTTTTCCCCTCTCACTTTTTAATTCTCAGCTGGTTTAAACAAGCAGGAATAGGCGTATGACTAATTTGGCAAACTTTAAATAAATTTTTATTAAAGACAACCTTGTTCACTAGAAGGGTTTCTGGCATTCTTCCAGTCCTTTTGAGACCACTTTAAGATTCTGTTACAATATAAAGGCTTTCTTAATTATTATACTGTTCATTTTGCCATAGTACATATAGTATACTACATTAAGTTTAACATTCCCCTCAGCTATCTCTTGGGGAAATAAAGTAACAGTTATGAGAGGGACATATACTGAACCACATTTTAAGTAATCTTTATGCACTTTAGGTAACTCTCCAAAAAGCAGGTTAAATAAGTGAAAAAATGATATTGTCAGAGGAATAATCTCTAATAAAGGCAGTATGGTCTGCTAGGTAGCCAGGAAATATGTTTTTTTACATATCACATGAGTAACACGGCATCTTCACTGAACTTCAGTTACAAAGAAAAAATTCCTATCCTAGCAATATATTGAACAGTGAAGTACCAGTCTCTCTTTGAGTTACCCTTGGCCTTCTTAATGAACATATTTGCTAGAGATTTATCAGGTGTTAGAAAACTGATAGGCATGCTCTTTTATGTAAAAGAGTTCTAGTTCTAAACAATAAGTATCAAACCACTTGCAGAACCTCAGTAAATCCGTGCTGGACATACTCAAAATGCATACTGAGCAGATCCATTTTCCAAGGGGGAAAATCCCTTTATTCCTTTTTTTTCTGTTCACCTAGTAGTTACGTTTGTAGAGGCAGGACAGAGCATGTCCATCCACTACTGAGGGAGAGATTATCAGAACCTAGTGTTTTCAAAGATTTCTTGTCTTTAGATTCCACATATCTTAATTTTTTGTTGCTTGGAAAGAGCTGTAAAGCCCTTCTCTTCCTCCATCCTTCCCCATCCCCCCATTTTACCAGGGGAAAAAAAAAGAAAAGAAAACCACTTTCTGTATTGCAAAGCCATTTTGCAGGCCTTTCCTTCTCAGCAGCCTCCCCTGACCCCCCAACCCAGTTCTCCCTGATCTCCACTATGCTTTTAAATATAGCCTTGAGTACCTGCCAGCTGCATACCCAGCCCTCAAAGAGCAGTCTGTGGGGGAATCATCTTTCTCCTTTCACTTGCAACTGGTGAGGAAAAGATCATGGAGCAGTGGAGGAAATTTTATATTTTGAGTTCTATTATTTAATTTAATCTCCTCTCTGCTTACTTGGCAAGGCAGCTGATCCACCAAGAATTGCTCATGTAAGATATTTTGTGACTTGCTGTGGTTAGAAGGAATCAGTATTGTGCCCCTGGAGGCTCAAGCTGAGGATGTCTTATTCCATAAACTTCCCTAGGTCTCCAAATAAAACAACAACAAGAATTTCGGACGCGCTTTCAGTAGTTCTGCTGGATCAGTAAAGGAGTTTGGGCGTAGACAGCTATTTTGCTTTCAGGATGTGGGGGAGTTGAGTCATGGAGTGTGAGGGCAAAATAATTCCATGATAGAGGCTGTTAGGGAAAATTTATCTTAATGGAAGGAGACAATTCCAAAAAGAACCAAGATGTGAGTGGTTGTGGCTCTAGGTGAAATATCAAAGACAATAATTTGACAAATTATGTTCTTTGCTCTGCTTGTATGCTCCCAATGAACAGACTGAGTTTCATTCTGTTGGGTTCAGTCTAGCTACTTGGTATGTATAGGTGAATGTGATCTTATCAGTGAAATATTTCCACCTGACCAAATTCCATCAGGAATAAATCAGTTCAGCTGTTCACTATTTGGTATTTCTGGTCTGCGGTTCATGCCTATTGGAAGTCACATTTTCTGTTGATTCAGTGTGACAGAAGCAAGTGAGAAGTGAACCTTTTTGGTGGAACTATCCCATGAGCATATTTGTACAACTGTTCATCCTTCACTTTCTACAGGTGTTCAGGAGGCAACAGCAGTACGCATCCCCGAAAAGTCAGAGTGCAGCAAACACTATAAATGAGAAATTGCTTTTAGATGTTAGAATTGTCCAGACTTATATGAATAAGATGTACAGGACTAGATTTACAGTCTGGGAAAGTATCCTTCTGACTTGCATAAATGTACAAAATTACTCAAATGGATTGAGAAGGAGAGGCATCCTCTAACCTCTAGATGTACCATGTTCTGTAGTGATGTTCTGTTTTCCTTTACATGGAACAACCAGCTTGGTTTGCTGTGGCTCAGCAGCTGAAGAAACCAATGCAGATCAGGCTAGGAGGCATGGTTTTGCCTCAGTTTCTTTCTGTCCCTTTTAGAGGGGAGTCAAATCCTACACATGCCTGAGTATGGAGACATATATGATCCGTGATTTTTTCTTTTTTTAAAAAGCATGGGAGGAGAATCTTCTTGTCCTGCAGCAGGGGACAATGTCAAATGGTCAAATGATACAGCCATCTCTTGTGTCCTTGGATATTTGAAAGCCTTGAAAGCTCTTCAAACTATCCATGTAGCTGCAGACATATGCTTTATGAGAAAAGGTCAAATACTGCACTCATAACTTCATAGAAATTGATAGGAAAGACCTGTTAAGTCATCTAGTCTATCTTCTTGCCAGTGCAGGATTGTTCCCTACAGTATACTTTCTGGTTCTGTGTTCATGTTGTATAAGGGAGTCACAAGTTTTATGGCTTTGGCCTTTTGATAGTATATACTGTATGGAACTTTCTGATTGTTTTAAAGGTCTGAGTAAGAAGGAGATCGATCCCATGTTCTCCAAGTGCCCGAAACTGGAACAGAAAAATATTAGCAAAAATTACTTAAAATTATGTAACATTTTAATTAAAATTGTTAAAATACACAAGGGCAAAGCTGAGCCATAGCAGATGAACATTGCAGCTGATGTTTCTTTAACTGCAGACTATCATTTATTTTTTCTAATAAACTGTATATAATGTTTAAAGTAAAATAATCTCTATCCCCCCACCCTTACTTTGATATCTTCCTGTCTTTCATTTCTGTCCATCTGGAGCTGGAGTTGAATTATGGCATATTATTTCTATCTTTCCCTCTGGACCATAACCTTCTTATCTATTCCCCCTGGCTCCCGGTGCTTACTCACACTCTTGCTTCTCCACCCTGATTTTCTCACATGTTTTTCTCTATTTCCTTTTACTCTGTGGACTCTTTTCCATTTCAAAAAAGGAATTTATTGTTTTGCAGTTAGTTTTTCACATAATAATTTTTTGGTATTTGTCTTTTTTTTTTCTGGGCTAAAGTACTGTCTTCTTGCTCCAACAGAGAGGGAATTAGAACTGCTTATCTCACTGTGAAATGAAAAGACTCTGTTCCAAGTCACCATGAGGAAATTTCTGGCAGTGAGAAGAGGTGTTAACTGCTGCCCTGAAAGGACTACTGAACTTAGTATTAGTACAGAGGTTATTTCTGCCACAGCAATGTGAATAATTTGCTAAATTAATTAAAAATATATTTGCTTTCCTCAAGAAAGAGCAGAGTACATCCACATGGAATTTTGCTCTGTGAATGGAACAAAAGAAAGCAAAACTGAAACAGAACAAAAAATTCTAGAGCAGGATACAGGTATGCTGAATACTGCCTTGGGCTGTAAAAATGACTCCTGAAATGGACACTATTTTTCATGCTCAAGTGTTTAATATTTAGTTTTGGTTACTGATCCTATCAAGGCCAAAGATTATTGTAGCCTTAAGCCACAATGTAACTCAGTAGTGCAGTGCTCTGCAACTGGAGTTTTCATTAAAAGATATATTTTGACATTCTAGAGTGAATACACCCATAAGGAGTGAAATGTCTCAAATATAGATTACAGGTCCTTCAGTTTTCAAAGCAGGGGCAGATTGCAGCATCTTTGAGGAACTTCATAATGTGTCTGAAGCTCCTTGTTTGCGTGGTGGAGATCTGAGGATGAGTTTCACCAGTTTTTCCTAGTGAAATGCCACCAAAATCAGAAATGCTTATTTACCATAAGCCTAAGCACAATAAACAAAAGCATGAAAATCTGGTATGGAAAAGGTATGAAAATCTGGCATTTCTTTGAAGGTAAAGCCTACACTCCCCAGGCTTTAATTGGAGAGCTCTTTCTGTTTAGCTCAGTTAGACATGAAGCCCTGAAACCTTAGGAACAGGAAGCAGTGCTAATTAAATTTGAAGTGATTCTGGATGTTGGCAGGGCCTATCCCTAAATCATGTATATGCCTTCCCCTTTCTTCCTGTCATCGTTTTAATGCCACAGTAACAAAGAAAAAACCTCCACTTTATAAAAACAGGAAGCAACTGATCCCATTGTTAGAAGCACCCTGTCATGCTCTGGGGGTGAAGTATTGTCTACGTGGACGGAATTAAAACAGCGCCTTGCAGCCTACTTTTGGTAAGTGAACAGTTACATTTGTTAATGTCATTGTAAAGCATCGCTGGCTAATACCACTGTAAAAATCTGTGCCCTCTGTGAAAGGCTTTCAAAATAGACCGCAATTAGAGCCATAAGCCCTATTAGTTTTGTTACTTGTAACAAAGAGGCAATCATGCTGCTGGATTGCTACTTTTTGGAAGACAGGAAAAGCTCTATGGTTTGGCATGAAGACTCTTAATTCCTGAGGAAAAGGCAGCATATAGAGTCTTATTACCTCACAGATTAATGACATTTAATATGACGAATGCCATACTGTGGTGACAATGTAGCCTCTATGTTCATGAAATGGCATTTTTTTCAAGTAACAGCTCCAGCTTGGATCTTGTGCTTTGGGTTTTCTGCAGATCTAAGCCAAAGTGGCTTTTAATGGGGGGAAGAGATTGTTTTGATTAAAAAGAAGCCAGATATGAAATTAAAGAAACAGTTCAGAGGTAGATATTATATTTTGGCAAAGATATTTCTTTCAATTTCAGCTTTTTATTTAGAGACAGCTATACTTTTTAACACTTGCATTCTTATCTGCAGCGAAAGGCCTAGTATTTGAAACAGCATTTAGGATTTATAGAAGGAAATACAACATGTATTTCTTTTTAGGAGCGTGGGAACATTAGAACTGCCACAATGGCAAGCTAACTCCCTCTAGTTCAATATCTCATTTTTGACAGCTACTAGCCTCAAAAAGTGCAAGAATTCTATTTTATTCAGCTGTGGCATAATCTGTCCTTTCTGTTAGGTCTTGTCCTGCCTGATTTTTATAACCACATTAATCCTTCTCCTTCTCAGAGTTAGATTATACCTCTGCCACTGCTCCAAAATAGGATACAGCAGGTCAAAGTACAGTGTGTCAAAGAAGTGTTTCTAAGCGTGAAGAGGCACTGAGCCCCTGGGACACCCACATCTCTTCCTGTTTCCCTTTCACATGAAGTAAGTTGATTAACTTCACTTATGTTTTCTGTAATGCTGTCTAGAAAATATAAAATTTAGGGTGGTGGTGAGTAGAAAAAGAAGTGCTTCTAAGCTCTCCTAAAAGGATTACAGTCATGGCCTTGATTTTTCTTTAAAGCTTTCCTGACTCCTAGTTGTGTGAACAGGCCAGGAATGCAGGACAGTTGTTTCCTTCCAGCTTTCAACTTGTAATAATTTCTAACGAAAAGACGATTTCCTGCAGTAGATTTACAAACTTCTGAGAAGCCTTGTCTGAAAAGCTGTATGAAAAGCGATGGTTCCTTGCACTGAGGCGAAACTTAAGACAGAATTTCACAAATGACTATAATCTTTGGACAAGGCACCCATGTTCAGACATATGGAACAGGGGACCGAAGTTAGGGCAGGGGGGAAAGGCTCATGGATATATAATTCAAATTAGCATTGGCTCACTGATTTCTCTAATAAACTTGTATTGCAGTCTGTAACAGCCCTTCCTGTCTTTCCTCAGTAAGCCTAGAACAGCTGATAGCATTTTGGCAATTGCAACATCTTCTGAAAAGCAAGTTTTATACTTGCAATCTGCTACTTCTGTTGCAATGCACAAGAAGCCACATGATTCCGTGTCATTTATTTCACTTACAATGGCTTGTGCCAGGTACAAATAGGCAGATTTGATGGCTGGGTGAAAGCCACAGCTAGAGGATGTAGGACTACCTGAATTACCTCAGGAATTGTCCTGAGTGTTGACAGAGGCGGCTGCACTGGTGACTATGGTGTTCCTACATAGCGATCCTGCAGGCTGGGGAGGGCAGAAAGCTCCCCAGCACACCAGTAGATGCCTTACAGTGTGTGTTTTCTGGAGTGCTAAGAAGAAAAATACGCCATATATATCTCATACTCTGTTAAAAGGAACTGTTTTAGATTTAATTTTTGGTTTTGCAGCTTTTTCGTTTTTAATCCAGAATGTGTATTGAATTTTTCTGCTGCTTTGCATAGCTGAGCTGTATAACTGAATTAGAAAAACTAGCAAATACTGGGTTTGTGCTCCTTTGTGTAAAGAGGCAAATTTGGCAACTTTAACAAGGAGCGAATGGGCATGGAGACAACTATCCACTTGTGCCTCTAAAGCAGTTCCTTCAGATAAGGATTGAGATTTGCTGGCAGTTGAGACATTGCTGTAGAACCTTTTCTGGGGATAAACATGTTTTCTTTTCACATTTTCACTGTTCTAGCATTTTTCACAAACACATGCTTTTTATACTAGGTTTTTTAAAGACTTTTTTTTTTCTAGCCTGCCCAAAGGAAGACACAATTGAGATTTTAGTGGAGAAAAGCAGCAAAAAAAGAGCCAAAATGAGATGGATTTGCAGTCCCATATCTCTTCAGTGTCAGTTTTGTCACTTATTTGTGTACGTACAATGTAGAAGAAGGCATGGGGGCCTGTGGTCAGTGGCAGTTTTGTTGCAGATCATGACATTTTCTACCCCATTTAGTAGTAATTTTCTAGATGAATGGTGTTCTCAGAATCTGTGCTGAATGGTGGTAACATGGGAGTTAGAAGGAACTTTGTAAACAAAGGAAATGGAAAGTTTGGTTAAGATATTGTTGGCTAAGAGAAAAAGGCTTATTACAAGTCTAAGTTTGTTTTGGGTTCTTAGTGAGCTTGGAATTAAAATGTAGGTTTTCTGTGACTGGAAATATAATAGAAAAACACTAAAAATTTCCTCTACATAGCAACATTGGAATTTAAACATCTGTGATATTATTCCATGTTTTTTTTTATGAGTGATAAATTTTGTTGTTAAAAACACTGGATTTTGGAATATACATTTCAAAGAGCTTGAAGGCTGGCCCTGATTACGTATGTCTTTATGCTAATGCACAAAGGGTCCTGTTAAAGCAGCTGGGTCTCTGTAAATGTGTTCTTGGTGGCAAGAGGGTGAAACAGCTACAATTCTAACCTGAAATTGTTGTAGGTGGAAAAAAGTTTGAGAGGGTGTCACCTTTAAATCATGATAAATGTACTGGTGTCTGAAAAAAAGCAGAAAAAACATCCACAGTGGCAAGAATGTTCAGAAGAAAACTAGGGAAAGCACAAATGGAAAAAAATAGGTGTTTTACTGAAAGTTCTGTGCTCTAAAATGAATGGATTAGGATGTTATACATATGCATGCTATGAACAAATCTCCATAAGTCCTAGCTTACTATAGATTTGATCTAAAATAATGCTTCAAAGAATGTGCTATACTACTTTCTTCAGAATATGATGCGGTTTAGATGTTTTCACTTGAAGCTTCTCTGGCAGTTGGCTTTTAACTTAAGTCTTGAATGTTTTAGTATCTCTACAGTAACTGCAGTAACTAAGCTAATTCTAGATTGTCTTGATATCTATAGGAGAGAAATGATTTTTTTGTATGAGAATACAACATCTATAAATAGGATACTCACATGCCTTAGAAATTTATGAGAATTTTACTGGGAGCTTTTCCACTGTTCAAAGTTACACGTGAGCATGTTCTGCTCAGATGCTTTGACCAGGCTATGGGAATAAGAGGATAGCGGAGATCTTCATTTTTGCCTTTTATTATTTCTTGTAATTAAAATACTGGGTGTGTGCTCTTAGAAGACTTTTGAGAGATGAATTCTGTGAGTCTTGTATTTCCAGCTCTTAGCTTCAGTCTAGGAATCTTGATTATAGATTCATATGCAGCTTCCAGCCGGAGTTGTGGTCCTTGTGGGGAAAGAGTAGAACTGAAATCACTGAGAAACTCTGTGGGAATAGCAGTCTGCTTTGTGCATCACCAATGTGGAACCAAGACAATGTAATTCTCAGTGTTATTTTTACCAGATTTTGATCCTGCTATAGTTTGAACAATGAATTACTCTGGGGGAATTCTACTTAATCTGATGGCTCTATATTAGAAGAAAAGTTCTTTTCAAGCAAGGGTATTGTAGAAGTCTTTATTGACTTTTTATGTAATAAATTTTGTTAACACTGAGTTGCTTTTCCCTGACTTCAGCAAATATTTGTTTCTGGTGCTTGACATTTAATTGTTCCCCCCCCCCCCCCCCCTTTGGTTTCTTAAGGCTAAATTTTGTTTGTTTCACTCCTGGGAAATTCTAACTAAAGGCATTAGTGCACATAAACTCTCAAGTATTTGAAATGACTTCTGAAAGCGATATTTAGCAATTTTAGAAGATTACTTTGGTAAAAAGATGAATGTCAGTTATATGATCAAAGAACAGAAAATGAGATTCCATTTTCATTGCTATGTATCCTGTAAAGGATCGAGATTTAACGTGGTTCATGTGGTTTGCAACTGTCATGAAACCACATGGCAGCCAAATACATGAAAGCCAAATGCATATGTACATATTTTATTTTCGCTTTGCTAGGAAAGAGACATTATTTGCACCTTGAAACAGCTTTATTATTCCAAGAGGAAGTATTTAGTCAATCTGTAAGCTATGCTAAATCATTTCCCAAAGAATCTGTCTGAAATAGTAAGTATAAAGAAATCAATCTTTGCTAATTCTTCCTGTGAGGAGGACACTGGACACTTTGAAACAGAAGTAGAACATTAATTTTCAGCATCTAATCATGCATTGAGATACAATGGCACAATGGTTTTATTGTTTTTTTTTCTCTCTTCCCTTCCCTTGCTAGCTCCCTTCTGTCCATCCTACGATAGTAACTCTGATAAATAGAAAGCAGACATGACACCACTTCTCTTTATTTCAGAGTCAGAAGTCAGTAGACTACATACCTTAGATGGTTTTCCTCAAATATGGATGGATCCAGCTAGGTCTACATTAACAAGTAATTTGGGGCAAGAGGAGTGGAGAAGTAGTTTGAAGTAAGAGATGCCGAGGCCTCTTCATCTGCCTAATATGTGATATTGAGGGTTTTGCCTGGTCCCCAAGAAAAAATTTCCTTACCCCTTGTGGTCTGAAGCTACCCAAAGGATGAGCCATTGGTTTGTACACTTGTGTTCCCAGTCATGTCGGGAATGCGTGTGGTACCGCTTCTGTTGGGGGGCTTCCAGTTTGGTTTCATCAGAAGGGAAAGCTCAAGTTCATCAGAAGAACAGACTGAAGCAAAGCTTGGTACATGTGGATGATAAGGGGATTCACTTCCAAAACCATGTTATTGCTCAAAGCTGAAACAATAATATGGTTGCAGACTTGCACTCTTTACTCCCAGGGAGAAAAATAGGCCTAATATCTGTAATTCTTTTTCTCTGCAAAGATCAGGAGTTCTCATGTGGGTAGGGGAGTGGATAAGAGGTAAGGAATTTTTGGCAGTACTACGTCTGTAATTCCATTTAGCTATACATCTACTCTCTTTTAAGGAAGAACTTTCTTAAATCTAGAATTAATATTTTATTTACATCTAGAATTCTTAATTATGTTTGCTGACATTCACTTGAATAGAGAATGATCATAGCCATTTACAGATTTATTAGTAGTCAGGGCAGATTTTGAAAAAATGAATAATGACATTCATTCATTCTTGACATCTGAAAGGAACAAGAATAGCAGCACTGTACTTAGCATTTAATATTTTCATAAAATATGATTTCTGTACAACTTTTAAATCCCCTGTTTTCCTTCTGAAGACATGTTGAACATTCACTTTATAAAAATAATATTGAATGAGAATCCTACTTTAAAGCTCTTTACCCAAAAAACACTTTCTCCATTTTCAGGGTTTTTATTTACTGGAATTAAGCTTAACTAAAGTTAGTGAGCTTGAGGTGGGAGTTTAAAAATCAGGACCTACGTGCCTCTTCATGTGCTTTTTCCAATCTAGTATTCTTGCTGACTTGCCTTGTAATTCATATTTAGTCTTTATGTCATCGCTTCTATCTTTGGGAGTGTGAGAAAACAAATGAATGCCAAAGGAAAGGTGGCACAGGCTGGTACTTGTTCACTTCAACACTGATGTCATGTGGTGCTGGCAGAAAATGGAGAGTTATTTCCATTAAGAGATGTGACTGTGTTTCTGTAACAGTTGCATATCATTTGAGGTGTATTGTAATTAAGACTTCTAGGTCTTTAAACATATGATAAACAGAACATTGTGGGCTTAGCTGTGCTATCTGTATGAGGAATTTGTGAGTGTTTTTGTCCAAGAGTGTAACTACCAAGGTTATCTATTTGATCAGCGCTGTTTATATCCAAAAGCAAATTCTTCTCTATATTCCTCCAGAGCAGGAAGTGCTTTTGCTTTCTTCCTTCCTTGTTCAGATGTTCTCTTTCCTCTCCTCTCATTCTTATCTAAAATAATCTCCACTGTGTTGTGGCCAAGGAGGGCAGGGGTGTTGGACAGGGGCTTGCAGCCCCGGGTTTTCAGCTGAAGACTGCCTCAGCTCAGTCTGTTCTCCCGTGCCTTCCGTGGGGACAGGTTTGGCTCCAGGTATTGCTCAAACGGACTTGTGGGCCTTTAAGTCTTAGCCATTTTGGTTCGTTGCTAAAAGAAAGGGTGTCTCTGCAAGCCAGTCAGTAAATGGCGCTTGGAAAGAGTGATTTAGTCTGTGACTCGTATGAATAGAGACAGGAGAAGAGGGACTTCAGCTACTGGCTTTTAGCGTTTCAGCTTGTTTTGGGTTTACAGTGTCATGGATAGACTTTCTTTAGCCAGCAGGCCCAGAGCTACCATACTGTTAAGTGACCGATAATACAATCCTTTACAGAGGCTGGGGTGCAATTCTGTTGCGTAATTCATCTAGAGCAGAGACGGCTGCTTTTAGGAAACCTTTTGGAGGCTTTTGGAGGCCGCGGCTCTTGGAGCTCGCTGGTGCCGTAACAAAGGCAGTAGCTGAATTTGTGACACTGGTGTCAGAGTTTTTCTCTCCTTTCTTTTCCCACAGCCAGGTACTGCAGGTTGCCATCCAGGTGGATGCGCCTGTTCACCTGTTCTGTGGGCCTGCACTGGTAACCAGGTTAAATATCCCCTCTGTCCTTTTATTTAGTGTTAGTTTAAAGGCAGATTATACCACTGTAAGTTGGCACAGCTGACATAACTAACTGCAGTGCAACACTGGGGGTGAACATCTGTGGGCAGGGATTTCATAAGCTGGTTTTGTTGTCAGAGGTCTTGTTGAGCTTCAGTGAGAAGTGGAAAAGCTCATGTTTATGCTTTTCTTGGTATAATGGCATGAAGAAAATTTGGTTCTTCTGTTTCTTTCATCCAGATAAGCACATTATTATTTGCAATAATTGATTAACAGAACAAAAATAAAATATTTCCTACAGACTGTTTTCTTTGTCTTTTACGAGTAAATATTCTTTTGCTCTAAACTGAAAACTCTTGACTAATGGCAAACAGGTGTTTATAAGGATATATGAAAATGGTGTTTGCTATACTCTAGGATGGTTGTATAATGTGTCTCTTTGGAAGGAAGAATTTAGATGAAAACACTGTGTTTATATATTCAGAAATGTGCCAGGTTTTTCTAGGAACAGGTCAGAGGTTCACAGCTAGACAACTTACAACCTAAGGCATCAGTACTGCTGTGAGCTCCACTGAAGTGGTGCAGGTAACTAAGCTGTTTGTGCTGAGTTTCAGGAGCAGGCACTGCTGAAAGACGTGATATGAGTGAGATTCAAAAATGAACTAAAGGTGACTATAAAGAGCACAGAGAGGAGGACTGCATTGGAGAGATCATACTGCCGTTTTTAACGTCCAGAGAACGTCAAAGACAGTTAACTTTTATCGCTTTCTGGTTTCTCTGCTGTCTTATTTTTTCTTAGTCAAGGCAACAGATGTTACTCCTAGGTTATTATATAATGCATAAATAATGGCTTGGGGAAGGCATGTTGCACATTTGGGAGAGCATGGAAGAATAAATTTCCAGACTCTTAAGTGCTTATTCTACTTGCATTTTTCCAACTGTGAATCATTTAGCATCTGAGTTTTGATCTGATGATCCTTTTAGTACCGAAACTTCAATGGCACTTTGGGATGTGAAAAGAATCTGTGGATGACTGTTACCAAGCTATGGAAAACAGGTGACTGCAATTTTGTGACTTGGTACTTTGTCTTTTGAATAACATTGTCTTATCTGTTCCCTTTGCGATACTAAGGATCATAACAGTTTTTTTCATTTAAATTCACACAGTGTAGCAACAAATTTCTCCCTGACCACCAGTCTGATCTTGCTTTAAACATCACTTTCCCTGTGTTGTCTGATCAGAATTAACTTGCAGAAGAACCGGGCCTTTGGTTCATGGGGAAAGAGCTAGTCTGTCATGGTGTTTCTGATACTGAAAGAATTTCAGTTAGGTATGACGAGACCTTTTGTGGCAACCAGATTGTGCCTTCTAGTTTGTTTTTTTGAATGAGAAGTCATGCTAGATTGAATGGCATGCCTCATTCCAGTGTGAACTGATGACTAAGTTAAGATGTGCTGATGAATATTTATTTCTTCTATGAAAAGTTCTGACATTGAGACATTCTTGTTGTCCGCTTGTTCATAGAATAATGAAAAGTTTGGTGGTTTCCTCCAAAGTGTATATATTGGCAGAAGGATCTGAGAGGCAGATTTCACACAGCATGTGGTATAAACTGCCTTGTTTTCTCATTTCTGGAGTGCAGTGAAGATGCTTCATGATATTTTGACTGCACATGCTTGACACTGTAAACTCCTTTTGAGACTGTCATGCCTTTGTAATGTGCTGATGTTACCTTATTAGTAGCTGCATTTTTTTTCCACAGAAGCATGTAGTTTATTGACATTTGTTTTTACTGCTGAATTTTTTTTCCACCATCTAGTATGTTGCTATGCAGTTTCACTAGGAAAATGTTATGGTTAGCCGACTGAACTGTCATCCTGTCTTTATTTCCCTACAGGTTTTATGGGCTTAAATAAGCACCTGAATAAGCTTTTGAAATGTGTCAGATAATGTAATTTTGCAATGTTATTACATGCTTGTTTCAGTTGGCAGTTCATGCAGTATTTATGGCTGTTGCCTTTCTGGAGCATTTTAAAACTAGGTTCTGAACTAGAACATAAACATATTTATAATTATTAAGTTATTTTTACCAACTAATTTTGGACCAGGGATGTGTTGGCTTCAGAGTATTTTTCTGATATTGGTTTATGTTTTAGTGATTTACTGTGTGAAAAAATTAATGATAGAAATACTTCATATTTACCCAGTTGTGCAGACAAATGCCCTTCTCACCAGATCTCTTATTAATAGGTCTTAAGAAAGCCAACTTTTTGTTGGCTACGGTTCATTTTTTCCCTTCTCCCATTGGCTATTCCTAGGAAAAGTTGTTTCCACCCTAAGAAGTACTAGTCAGGTTTAAATGACACATGCATGGTTATTTTTAATTTAAAATACATCACAAGGGCCAAACCGTATCCATATTATATTTCCATTCTTTGATGTCAGTTGTATTTTTTGATTTTTTTTCCCTATAATATGTATCCAAGCCTGCTTAATAAGACTGCTAGCTACACTAGCTGAAAACAGGGGAAAATGCTACTGTGGTTTGTTCCACATTTAGACTACTACCAAATAATTTCATTTGAACATGGATGTAAGACCTTGTTTACAAAGATGAAAGTGAAAAAAAGAGGTGGTTTGGCTACAGATTTTTAAACATTATTGTATGTAATTCAATTAGAAAAAAAGAGAAACTAGAGAAAAGTAAAGAAACTATGAGAAAGATGACTCAAATGGCAGTACAGTTGACTAGCCATATCCATTATGAAGGAAGGCAGCAGTTTTCCATACATCCATGTATTTACCTGTGAAAGAGTGCCTTAATGAAAAGATTACTCATACTATCTTCATTTCCTCACCAGCTAAAGCTTTCTATCAGCAATTCTATCAGGAAAAAATTAATGTGCAAATCATCTCCTGTGAGCATAAGTGTAACACTGGGGGCTAGAGGAGCAAAAAACGTAGTGCAGCAATGGATCACAGATATTTTTACCTCTATATATTCCACTCTTTGGATGGAGTTATACTACAATTGTTACAGGTGTTTAAGCAGCAGAGACGAGTTACCATTCTAGTTTTGTTAGTGTAGACATGTCATAAGGCCACTCTGTTGACTGCAAACCTTAAAACAGTATCTATAGTTAAAATATGCCCAGAATTATCCTTGGTAAACATAAGATGTTAACTTAGAATGATTTTGCCAAAATAACAATCTGCTTATTAATATGTCACAATTTTTAGGAAGATTGATGAGAGAAGATTCCTGTTTTTTTATCATCTGACCTAGTTTGTAATTAATTTGCTTTCCTTTAATTGCTCCAGATGACCTGCAATATGGTGTGGAGATGGGAAAAACTAGATTTTGAGCTTGTGATCCTCTTTGCTCTGTGCTGGGTAGATGAGGAAAAGCTCTCTTTCAGGTTTCCTCTTTAATCAGAAACTTTCTGCCTTTCTGATGCTAAGAACATGTGATTGCTACTCTGTGCGCTATAAATCTAGATGTCTGGAAAGAGGTGAGGCACTTCCATACTTGGTGTTTTTTTCATCTTCTATTAAGAGGTCATTTTCAATGGAAACCTGCTCTGAATTGCATCTGGTGGAGTAGCCACATGAACAGCTTGTTCTGTGAGAGTGAAAACATGTTCTTCTTCACTTTAGTATGACTAGGAGGGAGCTGAGCAAGGTGAAATTTTTGGTTTCGTAATTCCTATGTACTTTGTTATTTATGTCACGGTATATTTCCAACTATCCTAAATCTTGCTTCTCTGCTTTATTCCAATACAACAGCTGTTTTGACCTTCTTGTCAGAAGGCCCCCAATAAGTCAGTACTTTTGTGTTTCTGTGGCTCTTCAACATGGGATATTTAAAAGAAATGTGCCTGTGAGGACCTAAAGTTTTTCTTATTCAGCATCAAGATTGTTATGGGAAGAAGAAGGGAGGCCATAAACATTCTTTTATTATTTGGAAGGCCTCACACTTTGCTTCTTTGTTTAAAAGAAAAAGGAAATTCTGTCCTCACTGCTTATACTAGGTCCAAGCATTTACAAAGTAGCCTTTTAATGTTTTATTAGAGTTTATTATAGAGATGGCTGAATACTAAAAGATTCTCGGCACTTAGGAAAAACCCTAATGTATTGAGACATATATATTTTGTTTTTACTGGAAATTAAATAAAACATGTTTAGTCTAAATAGATTCACATTTTAAAGTACAAATAAATATATAAACATATTTTTAAAAGCTTGTATTAGCCAAGTGTAGGAGTGCTTCAGTATGGTTGGGGCTTCTAGGCGTGGCTAAAATATATTTAACAATGCTGCCAAAGTACCAGGGTGAGTGTTAAAACTGGAATCCTAAGGTGAGCCCTGGCCATGACATATTTCTTCCTTTTACCCTTCTGGCTCCTAACCTTGACTGAGCGCACTTAGTCTTCTTAGCTTTGACCAAACTGCTCTTGTCTCTTTCTTTTGTAGGCAACTCATTCTTGCAGTGTCTCCCTTTTTCCTTCTTACTCTATAGCTCAGCCCTGTGGAGAGATGGTCCTTCATCAAAGTAATCTTTCCTGAGTTCATCACTCTATATTCCTATTTTTGTCATTTTAACCTGTGGTTCTTTCCTCTTGTTTTACTCTTCTTTTTATTTCTGACTTTTCCTCATTTATTTTTAGCTCTTCCTTTCTTTTATTCCCAGATGCAATGAATGTCTCTTATTTCTAATGCACTTGATCCTTGCTTCGTTCCCATTTCCGCTGTCATTATCCTGTCCCCAGAGCTCTCAGTCGCAGCTTTGAGTGTTATTAGCTCTCTCATGGTAGCCTCTGCTGTCTTTGATCCTAGTTTTTTGTTTCCTTCATCCTTCAGTTTGATATGTTTCTGGGGGGATCAGTCAATTGGAATATGCTTTTTCCTACAATCTCAGATTTTTTGTTAGTGAACCTAGTGTGCTTCCCAGCACACAGGACTTTATTCTGCTTCCATATTAGAACAAAATTCATGCATTCACCATTCTTTTCCCCCTGCATTTTGGTTTCCGGTGTGGGAGCCACAGTACAGTCCAGTAAATTGCCCATACCAGTTGATTGGGGGATCAAGATTAAAGAGTTTGTGTTCTCATATCCATTTTCACTGGGTTTCTCCTTGAGACAAAGTATACCTTTCAGAAAGTGTTACTTGAACCAGTGGAAATGATTCATATTTATGGGAAGGTCTCTGTGACGCGAGACCAGTGCACTAAACTTCTGGCAGGTGCTTTGCCTCTGAGTGATTCCCAAATAATAAAAAGTTTTAGGAGTAAAATAAAAGAGATTACTATGAGCTGAAGAATGGGCGCTTACCACCACTACAGTTGAAACTCATTGGAATTGTGGGAGACTGTTGAGGAGCTTTAAAGAGCAGGTCGTGTTTGTTTAAAGAGCAAAGATTAGGTCCTGCACTTGAAATACAGAGACCTCACTTGTCCTGTGATTCATACGCTTAGTCAAATACTTCTCAATTTAAAGAGAGGATAAAATATCTGTAGGAAAGGATCGCGCCTCTGGGGCACACCATGCCCAGAAGAACCAGCCAAGCGGGATAGTTGGACTGGTCTTTGCACAACAAGAAAGACAGAATGCTTCATTTATGTATGGGCCCAATATAATTGTATAACTAAAAATGGAACATTTTTCCACTACCTACAACGGGATAAATTTTGGGGCTAGGGGCTGGTGCCAAATATTTTTCTGCACTTGATGCTTCAGCAGGGATCTGGCTGGTGCCCTTACAAAAACAGAGCACGTGTTTGCACACATTCAACACCCCCTATGAGACAGTTTCCTCAAACTACCGTTTAGGTTGTGTTTGGCACCTGAGGTGTTTCACAGGAAAATACAACACATTCTTGATGACATACTAGGGGGAGAGTATTAAGGTCTGCATAGATGAGGTTTTGATCCTGGGAAATACAGTAGGTAAAATCATGATCAGTGGCTTACCATATCTGAGTGCTTACACCTCACAGAGCAACTAATGGGAGATGTGCAGTACCCGTAAAAATCAGGCCCCACTGGGGTCCCTAAAGATTGCTTTAAGAATCTACCGTTAATCATATGTGTAAGGCATAGCACAGGCATTTTATTTGCTGTACCTGATATATTTAGTGGAGACCAGGGAGGTCATGTTTAGCAAAATGAGTAGATAATGAGCTCTTTCAGGTAACCAACTTATTACCTAATATTTGCCCCTCTTTCCCTACGGTGTAGGCCATGAAAATGTATTTTAGGCTGCAGTTTTACCACGTTAACCCTGCCATTTCTCTGCTCTAGAGATATCTGAGAACAATTAAAAAATAATGTTACACACATGATTATACTTTTTGTAGACATAGGGAGTTAGCATACCTCTGAACCATTTAGATGTTCATGCCTTTAAAAATGTTTATCTTTCTGATTTTTCTCTTGTCCCAGTTTAGTCTCTAGTGACTTAATCCAGCGTGAACACACATCCTGTGTTCATAGGTTTGGCAAGAGCTGATCATTCTGAGGGATGTCAGCATCAACAGTGTTCCAATATTTCCGTCAAGTTCTTGAAACATTTATCATTCCTTTTAAGCATCAGTAAGCAGTTGATTAAGCAGAAAGATCTGTGTGTTTTTTTGCAAAGCTCAGCTGCATTATTCAGAATTAGAGCTCATTGGGAATTTTTATGACAAAGTCATATTAATGTCAAAAACTGCCAGTTTGTCAAAACCTGAACTTTTGATGGAAATGCACCAGTTTCAACAAAACTTACAACTGGAAAAGTTTCTTAGCTCTGGGGTAAATTTTCTGGTCAAATCTACAATCTGACATTAAAGCCCAGTTTGGGGGATTTAGTAGACATGAATTTGAGTTCCCGATCCTATACTGAGGTACATAAAAGTGGAAGTGCAGCTAGGGAAGAAACTGCTGTGAGGGCCAATAGGTTCATGGTTTGGGCACTCTCCAAGGACTCGAGCCTGAGTCACGCAGCCCCTCTGTCGGTGCTCTCAGGACCAGTGTTGTGAGTGCTGTCATTAAAATAAGGAGTCCTGCTTTTACATAAAAGCTAAAAGAGCTTTGTTTTGTGACTAGAAAGCTGTTTCAAGTCTCCAAAGATAGTTTGAACAAGAAAATGGATTCCTGTTCACTGCTGCTTAGAAAAGGTTTTGGATGCTGAAGCTTTAAAGCTGTCTTTATTTGTAATACACCTGTTCTTCCCTCACAGCATACTGCTTCTAATTCTTGCATCCCTTGTACTGTGTTTAATCCTGGGAATTGTTCAGCTTTATTACTATTACATTTGTCTTTCAGTTCAACTCTGTAATTTAAGTGTCATAACAACTTGAACATTGATATGCAAATGGGAATTTTTCTGTTTTGAAGGGGAATAGCTCTTAATAAGAAAGTTAAAATTATAGTCTGAGGTATAAAACAAGAAATATCTGGGCGAAGTAATTCTTTAATGTACCTCCAAATTGTTAACTAGTGTGCTAGAAGAGTCTTTTAAACATCACACCAAGTTAATAGAAGGTCGTGTCAGCTTTAAGATAGTAAAAGTACAGCTAAATAAAGCTTTTAAGTACAGCTTCTAACATGTCTCATTTGACGCTTACCAGAAAGCAACAGATAACCAACTGCATTATTCTCTGACTAATGGCTTATAAAGGCAGCAGCTGTTGTAGCTACCTCCCATCCAACTTCCCCTGCAGAAGCTCAGTCAGATTCAGATGAAGGCTTGTCTATGCCTCTGACAAGGCTGAAGCTCAGTGGCTGATCTGTGATTAGTAATTGCAAGTTATTGGAATAACAATAGAATTTAGCCTTTTTTCCGTGTCTGTGTGTCTGTGTGGTTTAGATACTCCATTCAAAAACTTCAGTTGTTTGATAACAAGTAAGATTGTAGGTCTTGATTCAAACTGTTATTTGAATCAGTAGAAAAGCTTTTAACCCCCTATGCTGCAGAGCAAGTCCTTTCTGTTCAAATATTCCAGGGTCAAATTTATGCTTTATTAATATTCACAAAACAAGCAGTTTAAGTGATAAATTTGTTTTGGCTGAAGGACTCCTTGAAGGCCAAAGCAATGTGGTTAAAAGCAGCAATGACAAAAGCTATTGAAGGCCAAAAAAAAAAGGGTGAAAACATGAGAGGCAAAATGATACGGGAATGTGAAGTGCAGTTAGGATTTTTGTCAGGATAACATTCAGGTCTAGTACAGAAGCAGGGAAAGAGTTGGGACTGGAGCGAGCAGCCGTGGCAGCAGTTTGAGAGGAGGCTGAGTTTGAGGCAGACATAGAACGCTTGGCCCCAGGAGTTTATGCTGAACTGGAGAATGCCACAGCTGCAGACATGAGTTTTAATTCTTCCTCTTTCTGTAGTCATGATCCTTGGAGGGGCAATTACTTCACTGGTTCTGTCAGTAGGGATTGGCCCTGTAGACATCAATCAAATGAAGTGATGACTTTGTAGCAGTAGCCTCGTGTCTTGCAGGTGCTCAGTGTGATCATCTGCAGTAGGTGTGGGAGGACTTGGAGAGACTGAAAGCTTTGTTCTTGAGCTTTTTGTTTTTGTCTTAACAAAATTTGATGTTGGTTCAGTATAGCATAATTATTTAAAGTCTGAATTCTACATAAATTGTCCAGTTAGAGGAAGGCGAAAGGTAATTCCTTGTATTATAGTGTGTTTTAGCTGTAATAATGCTGTTAATTCCTTTCTTTCAGGAAGGGAGACAGATGCAGAATAAGTGATGTTAAGCTACTGATAACTGATGATTACCTGATTTCAGAAACTGGTAATTGGTGATCACAGCATTTTTTAAACATTAGAAAGCAAAGATATAGTAATAAATGTCATTTTGACTAGTTATCAGGGGTGTTGTTCTGTTCAATATTGTTTTGCTAGCTGTAATGCTACCAGTAGAGAACTTTAGCTACTGAACACATCAGTGGAAAGCTTTGAGATCTGCAGTCTTATAAATCACATTGTAAGGCCTTACAAAATGTCATCTAAAAGGCTTACTTGTTTTGAGACCTAATGAAGTAAAGCACAGTGATGCTAATATACATTGAATATATTGATATGCTGATATTGGTATTTGCATGGAAAAATATAGTTCATTTTCTACCTCATTCTCTGGAAAATATGGTTGGTTAAATATTGGTCTTCATCATACATAAACCATTGATTAATAATGTTAAATGAATAAAACTGCACTTAATGTGCATATTGTTCTTGGGGGGAAAAAAAAAGCTGAACTCTTCAGTAAAAAGAGATTCACCTACTGCTTTTGTGAAATTGCCTTGTTCTTTCATCTACACTGCAGACCTGTGATTCATTCTTTCAAAGTGATCAGTCTGTTCAGAGGACATGATCCTTAAAATAACCATCCCCTTCTGCAGTACAAGTCTGTGTAGGGAAGTCGCCAGGGTCCCCTTACTGATATCCTAAGATACTCCTTCTCTTTGCTTGTATAGTCCATGGCTCTAGCCCTGCATAGATCCATAGACCTTGAGGAGGGGCCAAGATCAAGAATTTCATCATCTTTTCTATGAGCAAATCTTATGGATGTTGCTTGGACACCTATTAAGTGATAACCTCCTCCTACAGCTTTCTGAGAGTCTTGAAACTGTGTACAAGTCAGACCCAGAGTGTAAAATCTACTGGCTGCCAAGAAGTAAAAACTCTTAAGGGAATGTTTCTAAACTTTTGCCTTTGTAGACATCTCAGGTCTGCTATTATAAGGGAGTCATTGTTTTATTATTTTGACTAACACAGCACAGATTACAGACAAAAATAGAAATTGTGAAGTACCTGCCAATGGGTCTTGTTGAAATGGCTCCTTTTAAAGAAAATATTTAGTTGGATATAAAAACATAGCCTGATTAGGTAGCAATTTGGTGAAAAACATCTGGAAAATAAATGGAAATCTTTGAGATCGATATCAGTCTTAAGAAGCGTGGATACCATCAATTTTACTGAATGGTGGGAGTTTTAGAACCTCAAAGAGGAAAAAAGCTTAATTACAGTGGAAATAAACCAGTTCAGGAAAGATCATAAAAGTGCTGTGAGTTAGGTCTGATCAAAAACACACTGATGAGAATACTGGCAAAAGAAAAGACAGAGAAAGATTTATTGTGTCTATCAAGCATTGAGTTGTGTTCTGAAACACGTTTCCATGGGCTGAGAAATACTGGAATATAACATTTACTTAGAAACAGAGAGAACACACAGCCATTAAGCTGATTATGACAAGTTTGTAGAGAAAAAGAAAAGAAAATGTTCTGTAGGCAAGGATGGGTTATTGGACTGGGATACATGATTGATTTATTTTACTACTGTAGGCCGGATGTCAAAGAATAGCTTGTGCAGCACCAGGCATGACGTTACTGACTGCCAGCTACAGAAAAACAACTTAGAGGAAGATGCATCTCACCTGAGTTTAACCTTTTAAAACCATCATAGGCATGTACAGAGTTGGGATGAATCCCCTTTGGACGGTGCTGGTCTCTCATTGTGCAGAGGATCTCGTCCTCCGCAGAGGCTGCCCCACAGCTGGTTCAGGCTAGATGCCCACCTTGTAGGCAGAGAAGTGAAGATGAGTTCTGTGCCCAGGATTCACAAAGTTTCATCATTGTAAATCAAAATTCAATCATTGTAATCAAAATTTAATCACTGTAAACTTTGAGGGAGAAGGGCTTTCTTTCTCCTTCTCCCACTCAGAAGGATGGTTTGTTATACCTTTGTTACTCTTCCTATTTCAGAAGAACTGAAAAAGACTAAGATTAAATTATTAAAACCAGTTTTCTCAGTGAGATTTGAACTGTCCAGTTAAGGGAAATAGGGTGTTTAAATGCTAATGTTTATGACTGGATTGAGAGTTCGGCTCGTTTAAGCTGTTCCATTAATAAGGTGGTAGGACAGATTTTAAGAAGCAAAGGATCAAATTGCAGCAAATGGGGTTATTCATCTGTGAATTACCTGAAGATACTCTTTCATTTGTTTTCTAAAGTAAATTGGTCAACAGAGCATAAAATGAACCTGGGGTGTTAGGGCTCACACTAGCTGGTGGAATCAGTAAAATTATTGAAAATAAGGAAATAAGGCAAGTGGACTGGCTGGAGGGCATAGTGTAAAGAAGCTAAGAAGGAAAGAATAAATATGAGGCTTTGCTAAAAGAGGAGAGGACAAACATCATTATGTTATTGCCAAATATCCTGAATGTGCAAAGGAATATAAAAGTAAAATAAGACAAAGCAAAATATTACTTAATCTGATTCAGAGCCCTTTGAAATCAATATATATTAAAAAAAACCTTCAGTTGTCTTTGCATCTGATTTAATGGTAGGAGATAGAAATGATCAACTTTTGGGTCAAGTTTTAAATTGTTAAAAGATTGTCAAATGTAGAAAAAACATGGGACAAAATTCTGTTTGAGGTTTATTGCATTTGGATATGAAGTGTTTTTTTTTTTTTCTGAGATTTTCGTATTTCCACTTGATTTTCAAGATACTCAGACTTTAAGAAAAAAAAAAATTATTGCTCCCTTCAGATAATTTTTGCTTTGCCTTACTATCGGGAGAACAACACAGACAAACAAAAAAGCCAGGAACATGAACTGTACAAAACATTTATAGGAAACATATAGGAAATCAACTTTGTTGCTAATAAAAGAGCATGTGGAAAATCTAGCAATAGCATTGCGAAAATATTACACATATAAATCATTAAAAAGCAAACAGGGCCAGATGCTGTTGATACAACTTCAGCTTTGTCTAATGTGTGCGGCAGGTGCTTTCTGTAGTGCGTGCATGAACACTGGTCCTGCATTTGTCTTATTTGGGACAAGACGGGAGCTTGCTGTGCCTCGCACCCATGCTGTGCAAAAACCAGGGTATGAAGCCGGGGAGGGTGCGTAACCTAGCGTCAGCACATCGCTGATACAAGATGACACCAGCGTCCTAGGAACTATGAAGTGTGCCCCCTTACCACAGATGTAGTTTGGAGGCATTAACAGAAGATATTTGGATAGTATGTGTATGAATAGAGTGTAAGAACTCTACTAGAACACCTGGAGGAAAATCCAAACTTTGTTAATTTTGTTTTGCTAATCACTTAAACGTTTTAGGTTTACCTAATTTTCTTGAAGCTATCTAAACAGCCTTATGGTAATTTCCTACCCCAGCCAATAAATGAACATTTCCTCTTATCTCCAAGGTTTAAAATTGAAAACCTTTTCAATCTATTTTCCTTCTCTTTAGGGTAAAAAAGCTTGGGCTGTCTGCTCATCTCCTGAGGCTGGATTCTTACCTGTGACAAATTAGGTCTTAAATTCTCAACACAGTCGCTGGGGGGAAAGAATATCAGGTGAGTTGCAAGTTTTCCTGGTGTCAATGTACATTTATCAAATTTCCCACATTATTAAATTTAAAATGACTTCTTAGTATTTGTTTTAAGGTTTGAAGATGCAAGTCTCATAAATAATTTTGTTTGTTCTGATTTTCCAGTCTAAAATAGAGATCTGATGTATTTTAAGTTTGTAACCTTATATGAAAATGAATACTAAAAGATTAGATTTCAGTTAAGTTTCAAAGTAAAAATGTGAGTGAAAGGTGGTGAAATGTATTTAAGAATATTACTATATAAACATATGATAATGATCTGAAAAAAAAATTTTTTTTCTACATACTAGCTCACGTAATTAGATGTTAGACCACTCTTGGAAAATCAGCTATGGGAATAAAGGAATGATACTCAGTGCAGCTAGTATAAGGCAATGGTTATGGTGCAAAGATGCCAGAGAATATAATAAAAAATATCTGTTGTGATCTAAATTTAGCATTATCAGAATCTGGGGAAAATTACGACTGAGAAGTCATTAGGGCAAGAACAAAGTCTACTGCTGCAGAGAAAACAGCTGATGCCAAGCTAAATGCATCTTTATTTACAGATGATTCAAATCTGAATGGTAGTTCAGAAAATTACTGTCTAAAAATGGAAACCATTATTGTATTAAACTTCACATGGAAGTGAGAAAACAGGAAACAAGAGCCCCAGTACTGTAGAAGTACTCCCTGTGGACTCTCTCGTGATGTTATTTAAAAAAAACAAAAAACCAAAAACATTTACTAGGGAACAACTCAGTTGTGTGGATGTGTGTGTGGTGGTGATGGTGGGAGGAAAATCTGTGAAAGCTGATGGGGACCAAACCTTAGGAGAAGTAAGAGCACAGCCAAAGAATATGATGATACTGCTATTATTTAAACAACAAAACACTTGTGATTTTATCATGAAGAATAGATTCTCTTAATGTAAAATAATGTTTTTATTGTAGGTTGTTGAACTTAAACAATGTGTGTGGCTGAAATACAGCTCCAAATCTCATGATGTTGGGAAAGTTCAGAATTTGAATTGGATTTCGATCCAGAGTTTTCATCTGGCCTCACTTGCTATAATGGGTTTAACCAAATCCCAGGTTCAGATAGTCTCAAGATTGCCATTGTTCTAAATGCAGTCCTGAATTTCATTTTTCAGACCCATAGGTGATGTTAAAGTTCTCCATTGCTTTCTGCCTTTTGCCTGTTGTGTTTAGCTAAGCAGTTTTGTCTGGGTGTATCACACATTTTGGTGAAACTATTTTAAATCAAATGAACTTCTCAGATGTTTTTCAGAAATGCTCTCAGTGATAAACTTTATAGAATGCAATCTGTGCATTGAAATTTTGCTGCAACTTACATTCAAAATAATCACCTTAAAATAATGTGAAATAAGATCAAGTGAATGTGTCAGAAGTATTATGAAAAATAAGTTTTTTAAAAAATCTGTTACATAGCTGTGTAGCTTATGTGACTGCACTGTATCTCAGATATTTAAAGACCATGCAATTATGTTTTTACTCAGATTCAACTTTGGCTTCAGTGTATGTTTTTTTCTGAACTGGGCCTGAGCTGTACAGAAATCAAAGTGCTAGACATCACGACCATGTCTGTACTCTCTTTGGAAAATACTGACTAGTTGCAAACTTGTTTGAATTCGTAACTTTTGGAAATTAACTCTTCTTTTGATGTACCACGAAGGAATGAACTAGCTTTTCTTTTAAAGAATACAGTCTCTGAAACCATTGCTGAAATTTATTTCTAGCATAACCAGATACAGGTCTTCCACGGTCATTTGGGCTGCACTTAGTCTCTAATACATACCCTTAACTCTTTAGTGTAAGTCACATGTTTACAGTTACAGAAAGCAAAGAGACTGTCTAATTAGTGAGAAAGCTGTAAAAGGGATGAAAAAATCACACATCTCTCAGTTTACTGCAGGAAAGCTTCCTTTGGGGAGAAAAGCCAACAACAAACTCATCTTGCTTTTTTTAAATGTCTCTTTTCCTGTTTGTAGTTTCTACCCTATGTGCAGTTTAATAGATTTTGTAGTCAAAACAATATACGTTTCCCCTGTTACCCTGCAGGTTTCTCTAAGTTTGTAAAATCTCCAGTTGTTTTCTTTCCATTTAATATTTCCTATTTATGGTTCACATGAAAAACAATCACTGGGGGATTGGAACATGGTTTATATTATCTGGCTGTTGTCTGTGATGATGTATGAAAACATAAAACATCTTGAATTTTATAAGCCAAGGTAATTGTGCAGGAATCTTGATAATAAAGTCTTGTTTTGACTAGTAATGATATGGTATGAAAATCATCATCATACAATCAAGAGCGTGCTCCAGAAAGGGGTCATTTTTCACCTAAGAGGCACTTTGAAGTGTACTTTACATGTTTTCTGTAGTATCTCTTGACCAAAAAAAAAAAAAAAAAAAGCAAACATAACTTGGAAAGATCTTTTGCTACTTTCTTAATATCATCCTGTAAGCAAAGCTTGAGTTCTCTAGTTAAGCTGAGTGCTTTTTTCTTGGAACTATTTGAATGTCCCTTTTCTCTCCTGAAATCTATAACTGGGAAGAGAAACCATTAATGTAGTTGCTGACTCAGCCAGCAGCTCAGTTGCTCTTTTTTACCTCTCTGGTGGATCTCTTCTGGATGGTTTGCAACTTCGGAGAGTTAAAACTGCTTAGGCAACTGGGACTGGAAAAAACAAAAGTGGTGTAGAAAGCTTTTTTTTTTTTTTTTTTTTTTTTTAAGCTTTTAGTTGGAGAATGAGGAAGTTACTTTTTCAGCATTGGTCACCAGATGGCACTGTTACATATGGTCTTCCTGCTGATCCTTGTTCTCTTCAGGCTAATCTTTATAGTTATTATTATCTATTGTTACCTGGGTCCTGAGACAATTGCTTGAGAGAAAATAGCTCTGTTTCCCATATTTTGAAAGAATTGCTTAGAAAAAGTTGCTTCCTGAGAACCAGGAATTTGTAGGTAGACCGAACTTGCTGGAAATTGAACCCTGCTTATGTGCTAGTTGGTATGGACTCTGCCTCAGGATTTGTGCAAATACGTGAGACAAGTTGTAGACCACTTTTGGAAAGTGACCTATGAAGCTTCCTCTGAGCAGTGGAGCCACGGGAGTGTTGGAAAAACAGGAAATAACGTAATAATTTTAGACAGTCTCCTCTAAAATTATCCAGTAAAAATCTGTTTTTTTACATTGTGTTCTTTGAAAGAACACTTTTCATGTTCTTTAGAAATGGTCAAGATAATGGGAGATCTGAAGACGTTTTGTTTAACACTGTACTCTTATGGGAGTGGGGATTGATTTGTATTTTTGATTAGGTTCTTTGTGCTGTTTTATGTGGTTTTGGAGCCTTTTTTGTAGTTTATTTCTGTACAATGTTCAGATGATTCAGACTTTAGAGCAGTTTTGTAAATAAAGTTTTATTACTTTTATTCAATTGTATGCCAAGCCAAAAGAATTGTTGAAAAACTGCTCAGCTATTAAATACCATAATATGCTTATGTTAGCCACACTCTACTAATAAATATAGTTCATTTAAAGCATTAATTGTATACTATTCCTGTCTTAAAGCCACATTTGCTCTGCTGTAAGGTTTTCACTTGTGCCTGTTGTACCAAGTGCAAATCCAATTGACTTTCCTCACAGGTAGACTTTCTTTACAATTAAATTGCTTTCTGTTTTCAGGCAATTTGAAACAGATGCATATGCAAAACAGCACTAAAATACCTGTACTACAAAATCAAGTTTGTAAGCTGATATGTGAGAAGAATTGGAAAGCCTACAGGTACTTAAAGCAGAATATTGCTAGATCTCTAGCATTTTGGGGGATCGAGGGGGAAGGCTATTGAAGGAAGGGGGAGCATTTATGTCCCTTCTGTTTTCCAAATACTTAACCAAGATCCAGCAAAAATTGAAGTACAAGTAATAAGGGAGTCTACAGCAAGTGAGATCTGATGAGACCTTTTACAACTGAAAGGCACTTAATTATGCTTCACACCTGTGCTGTGGGTGGCTCTTAAAAGTTTGCTGCTTCTGGGGAAATTCTGTAGCTGCAGAAATCTGCTCAGGCAGTCCTGTCCTCTAACTGCTGCCGTGCTATACGGAACAACAATAACCTTAATGTCTCAAATCGGAGAGGGAGAATGGTCTGTAAGTGGCCTGTTCTAGCACTTGGGAGAGCATGTTCAGATCTCCTGGTTTGCTGCTGGGTAAGTCACTTTGTGCCTGGAAGGCCAACTGTGAATTTATACTAACCCTCTCTTATCCCACACTAGGAAAGGGGAGGGGGATAACAGAATATGTTAAACAAAAAGTAGAGCTGGCCGACATTTAGAACTTAATTTTCTCACTGACAAAAAAGTCTATTTAGTGTGTGTTTCTGGCTGAATGGTGGCTAAATGAATTTTTTTCAAGATTTCCCACAAAGTGGGCATGGGTAAATGACTCATTTTGTAACAAAATAACTGAAAGTGTCATCATATCCACAGCACTTACTAGCTGTTGGGTTTTACTCAGCAGCTGGGGCTCCAGGGGACAGGGCAGCCTCAGGAGATGACCTTGCTCTTGCAGCCTGGGCTTCCACAGAAACTGGGCATCCTTGGCCCCCTGTTCAGTAAAGACCCCTACTGTAGTCATTGATTTCAGCTCATTTGCAAACATTTCTTGGTTGCAAACAAACAAGAGTTCCTTAAAAAAAAAAAAAAAAATCCAAACCTGTATTAATTAAGATTTATAAGCGATCACAGTGTTTGAGATCATATAAACAGCTTATAGACATTCAAAAAGCTAGTAAGTAAAATCAGCTGAATAGAAGAAGCATCATCCCAAGGCTCTTTCTGAACTCTGCTTTTGGACAGTGTTTTGTCTTAAAGCTGAGGTTTGTCTTAAAGCTGAGCTAAGGAGAATAAGCTGCTTCAATCATTTTGTCTCCAGGATGATATGTTTTTTTCTTTTATTATCATGAGGCTATTGAAGTCGCTATAAGTGACTTTCTGAAGTTGTGCACTGACTCTGATTTGAAGGGATAATTGATTCTCTAGGTCCACAATCTCCTATTGAGATGGTCAGTGACACTGGAAATCGTGTTTTCGGTAATGTTTTTGGTTTTTTGTGAACATATTAAACTTTGAAAAGGATGGAGTAAGTTCTTTTCACGTGAGCCACCAGATGACATCAAAAGATAAAATCCTTCTGCTATTACTAGCTGAGGCAGAGTTCTGAACTAGTTAGCTACACTGAAAAACTTGCATTTTGTTTCCAAGAGCCCCCTGTAACATCTTCCCTGTGCAGTTATCTCCTCTGACTATTGTGTGGGTTCCACAAAAGTTCCACTGCTGATGATCTGCCCAGGCGGTGTTTTTACAAAATCAAATGAAGTTAACGGGTGACAGGTTTAAAACAAACAGAAATGGGTATTTCCTCACACAACGAGGCATTGAAACTCTGTAACTTACTGTTAAAAGATGATATGGGTGCTGGAAATTTACCTGTTTTCAATAAAGCGATTGTGAAAGAAGAACTCACTGAGAGCTATTAAAACCAGAATTACGTGAAGCTGAAGAAGTGTGAGAGTTGCAGGTTGCTGGAGCTGTGAGGGTATCGAGGAAGTACCATTATATATTTTTGTCTAATCCGCTTCCCCATGTGTTTGCTATTTGCTGCTGTCAGAGAGTAGGGGGAAACTTCCATCTAACATTATATAGATGTTCTTATATTGTCAGATACTATGTTAATTTATTTCTGAGCTATCAATAAGTAAATATAATAACTATCATTGTGAATAAACAATGTTTGCTTTCTAAAACTACTTTTACAGAAATTTCTATTTTTTCCATTGAGTAATCGTCTTCTGCCTCTTAGAATTATGATCATTTATATACATAATCAAGGCACAGCTAATAATTATGTATTTTTGAGGTGTTTAACACAGGTATCTGCTCTCTTTAACTTTGTCCTGCCTTTTTCTCCAGGGCTACTTGTATATTGAATACCTAGACTTTCAGAACTGTTTGTACCTAATTCATAAAGGTAGTATAGGTGGAGGTGTAAGAATATTTCTTGCTTAAGCACTAAGGAAACAATTCTTTGTTCAGGAAAATTTTACATTTTCAGGCTGTGCTCTAAGGGGTATCAAGCAGAAATCTGTGATGTTTGTACTATAATGTCAGCGTATTTAGTCTGGTATGAGTTGATAGTACACTGTATTTGTAACAGTGTAGCATTGCTCAAGATTTAACATAAAGAACTGAAGGGCAGGGCACTTTTGCAAATACAGAGCTGAAAGTGAAATTGTCAAAAGCATGATGGACCTAATGTGTCTTACAATTTTGGAGGAAGCCCAGTAGCATTTGTACCAGAAGACAATGTATCCTTTATGTCATCAGCATATGATCAATAGATGGAAATCCATGCCAGAAAAGAGAAATACACATCCATAACGGATGGCCTTTTGGATTGGTCTTTTTACAGAGTTGGTGTAGTAGCAATGTTAAGTGACACCAGCCTACCTTAGCAGTCAAGTTAGGACTCCTGGAAGGTCATGAAAGACCCTTGAAGAAGAAAGTATGAGGCAATGAAAGAGTTGTTACAATCTAAAGCAAAGAAAAGCTTGCATCTTCACACTTTACACATATAACAACATTTTTCCATCAACCTCTTGAAATGCATACTCCAAATTTTTTGTAACACTATCATTGCATAGATGCTTTTAAAAAAATTTTAGAATAGGGGGATGAGGCTATGCTTTGTTTTTTCTTTGAATCACTGCTTGAAAGTTTTGAAAGTTTTACTATGTCATTGTCCGCAGATACTTTGCCTTTGAGCAAGTCTTATCTATTCCTGGAAAACACTTGGCCAGGTGATCTGTACTTGTATTCAGTAACAAGGTACATGATATGTCTGATGATCTGACTCACTTGTGACCTCTGTGTTTGATTGGTTTGGCATTTGTATCTGGGAAAGCAAATACTCAGGCTGTATTTGCTAATATTATAGGAAGAATTGTTAAGTCAGTCTCCACAGATTTGCTTTAGATATCTTGTGAGGTTTTCAGTGATACCTAATGTCTTGTCAGTTTTGGTGAGCTAATATTCAGACTCTCAGATTCTTGTTTGAAGCTCCCTTGTAGTTCTTTCATTGCTTGATCTTCCAAAGCTGGGTTCTTCAGCAAACTCGGAGCTCTCTGTGGTGAGACTGAGATGCACAGACCTACTTCTGACAAGACAGACCCATCATAGTGTTTTAGCTATTTCAAGGGATCGGAATAATTTCAGATCTCAGTGTTATCATGTCTTGGTTGTTATGGTACTCATGTGTTATGGGTTACAAAGTGCATCTCTTTGTCATAGCTTTCACATAACAATGGTGGTATTTTTTTAAAATAAATTTTACTGCTTCGAGTTGTCGCAACCTTTTTTCCTTATTTTCCACATTCCATTCCAACTATTAAAATGCAGACATCCAAGTCTAAATTCTCCTCTCAGGAGTGGTGTAACTGAGAGGAGAATTTGTCCGTTTGCGTTTGGAATGACATAGCTGGAAATCATTTGAACCATTCACAGAAAAATCAAGCCTGGCATCTTTCTGTTGTTATTGCCAGTAAAAAGTTAATGAAGTCTGTGCAACGCACTTAGGCACGGTGGTGGGTGGTGAAATGAATGTATGGCTAAGCAGAATTAATTCCAGACAAGTTTTGGAGGGCACTTAAAGAAGTCTTTAATGGTTTTGCATTAGTCCTTGCCAGAAACCATGCTAAGGCTGCACTGAAACATCTTTTTGTCTCTGTTTAAAGTGAATATGAAAGACATGCACTGTAGACCTGTAGTAAGTTTATTTCTGAAGAAAGATGACATTTTCGCTCATATGATTTGTTAAATAACTTACAGACTAACAGTAAGTTAAAAGATTTGCCTGGAGGAACTGGTGCTGTATAGCTGTCTTGCCCCGGGTGGGCATGAATTATGTAAATATAAATGTAAAACGGTCTTTTTATTGTACTTGAGGGATGAATTGATCTACTTCTTTTAAAGACCAGTAACAGTCAGTGTCTCTGTCCATGGTGAGCTCTGGAAGGAGACTGCCAAGGTTTGAAAGTGGTAGTTAACCAGGGACTTCCCAGAAGCTCGTCCTCCTCCCTGGGCTGTGAGCTGTGTTACAGGTGGCCTGCAGAGTGTAGTTAAGAGCCCAGCTCCCTAATTCTTCATGTGACAAGTGTTGAGTAAGCTATATTTATATAACTGTTCAGAACTCTAGAAAATGATGTGGAACAAATATTTACACTATCAGATGAAGCCTTTTATTTCCGTGATTGAAGGAATTTACATGATGCCAAGCACTGAGTATTAATGAACAGAATTAGAAAAATGCTTGGGTTGGGATGTTTTCCATAAAACAATTGCATTCCTAAAATAGTTGTAGCCTCTCTCTTGTTTGTACTTTTCTCATTGCTGTTAAAGTACACACAGTTTTGCTTTTAACACCTGACACTGCCTTTTATGCACTGCTTGGGGTCCCAGTAGAGCTGAAAAAGCTAGCCCTTTGTCCAAGAATTTTGCTTACTCCTCATTTTCTTCTTCAAATTTAATTAGGCCCAGAGAGTCTGAGACTTTGAAAAGAAAACAGCAACTTATTTTCAGAAGGCGTAGAATACTTGCCCTGTTTTTACTTTGTCCTACATCCAGCTTTCCCCTGCCAGACTATCTCAGCTGATGCTGGCTGGCTGTCACACTCAGTAAAACCATCTGTGACTATGTGTTCGGCCAACATTCAGTCATCTCATGTTAGCTGGCAGGTAGAGTGCTGCTGCCCTGGTGGCCATTTTGTATAGTGTTTCTATATGTCACCTGTGTGCATGCTTTAGATATTATACTCGGCTGTGGCTCAGCATTTGAGAGTTGGCTTGCAAAGTGACTTTAAGTCTTCCTTTTCCAAGCAACCATATTTTCCTCCAATGATGAGGTTAGGGATTCAGTTCTCACTGAGTTTGATGGAGATGGAGTGGAAAGGTGCTTTTACAGCACATTTGTGCTTCTCTGTGTTTGTGGGCTGGCTAGGGACCCATCTAGCTCCTGATTTAGACTAGGTTCCAACACTTTCTCTAGTTTATGCTAAGCTGTACCTTCTTCTAAGGTGTTGTCAGAGAGGCAGAAGATCCAACAATCCTCCTGGGAGCCTGCCATCCTCTGGGATGGCACAGCATTCTGGAACTGGTGTGTGCATTGAGGGTGGGAAGCCAGAGGGGCATATATGGTGCCTGTCTTGCTGATTGCCTAAATCTTCATGACCCTTAGGCCATTGGTATTCCCTGAAGTCCTTTGTAAAGCCTTTATTCAGACCTTTGTGTCTCCCACATTGAGAAAGAAACTTGCACAGTTGACTTCTGCCTCCCTTCCTGCAGTTACGTCTGCATTTCATTCATGTTTAATGCTATGGGGCATAGATGAACAAGACAGATTATAGTTGGATGAGCTGGACAGCTAGCGCTGCACTCAGGGGAGCCCGGCTGGACAGCAGCCTTCCCTGATAAAGCCTAGCACCTCTTCCTTCATAGGGCTACCCAGCCTCCTCCCTTCACATCTCATGGGCACTTCCTGAGGTCTCACACTTTGAGATGGAAAAAATGTTCATAATATGTTGCAAAGGTAAACAGATATCTGGAATTGTGGTGTGCATTTATTTTGCTGGAGGTCTTTTTGGAAGCTTTAATACAGGCAAAGGACCTTTTCTCAGGTTTCATAGGAAAGTATAGGAAAATCTATACTCCCAGCGGTTTGAACTAAGAGGAAGAAGACCAAATATGAAAGACCTAGGCTGTTTTGTACTGTTCCAGTAGTGAGAACAGATTGATACCTGTCTGGCCTATTTCTTTGTCAAGGAGATATCTTAAGTGTCTCCCATGACACCTCCCTACATGCAAGAGGGGACATTGACAATTTTGAAATTCCCGTATCCAGTTCTACCTGTCCACGTGGAAACTGTTAGTCAGATCAAATCTTAGGGTCCATCATTTCTTATAGCATTGAAGCTTCTCCATTTTATTCCATGCATGTACCAAATAGACCTGAGAGCCGGAAGACCCACAGCAAGCTTAAAATCATCTTAGCACCATTTATATTCTTCAGTTGTACTAACACTAACGTATTATGTCACATGTTCCAAAAGCTCTCTCTAAATTAAAAAATAATAAAACAAAATCCATCAGTATTTCAAATGATCAGGTTTTGCTCACTTGCTACTTGTCACCATGAAGTAATCCTCTAGTTGCTTTTAGCCTTCCAAGAGAAACAGAGCTAACCAGATGCCAATTTCTAATGTAAAATGCAAGTTGCTTTTTGACAAAGCTTAACGAATGCAAAACTATACTGGCCATTGTTATCATAATATTTGTAATAAGGAACAAATCACATGAAAAAGTTTAATCTTGTTATCTTTAAATATGCTTGAAGATTCATTCTTAAATGTAGCACTCTGTTCTGTAGAGGAGCTATTGAAACCAAAATAATGTTATGTGTGCATATATAACATCCCATCAGACTGGAGTATGGACACCAGGTGTGCACACGTAAGGCATATGTGGTGAAAAAATGCTTGCATAGCTCATTGGGCTTGCATAGTAATGAAACATGATCATAAATGCGACAAGTTTTTACAGAACAAGATTTTGTTTTTGCTGTTATTAAAGCCCAAAGCATGAAACCACAGGATGCCTGGATGTAGCTCAAGTCCAGCTAAATGGAATTGTCAGTTGTGCTGGTGTTCACTGAAGTGTTGTTTAAAGTTCCTCTGCCTCTAATAACAAAATGGTTCCTCGTGTAGCTCCAGCTTGGTCCTTCTGGGCTGTGTCCAAGTAGCCCTGTGTTCCTTTGCACCAATTGAAGGAGCTCACCTACAAAGGAAAAGCCCAGAGAGGTGAAGACAGCCATTTTTTCAGTTGTCATGGTTAAAAGAAAGGTTTGCTTTTTCCATGCATTTTTCGTTTTTTCCTGAAGCATAGAGTTAGGTATCAAATAAGTGTGCATAAATTTGGAAATTAAACATTAAAAAGCAGCCTACATGTTCCTTCATATTGTAAGTATTGCTTCTATGTAGTGAAGGTATTCCAGAGCAACCCAGTAGCACAGTTGCAGAGCTGCTCTCTCTAGAAGTCCCACTGCCCCCGAGAACAAGAAGGACCAACTCTGTGAATCAGAAATCTTTTGATAAATCATGTGCAAGTCTCACTAGTGACTTTTACTACCAGCAGAAAGATTTTATATACACACTGATTGAACCTCTTAGGCAATATAGAGTGACATATGCATCAGGTTTGGGTTTCAAAACTGCTGATGTTCATATTTAACCCAAACAGGCTTAATCCAATCTTGAAAAATTAATATAGTGCAAAAATTTTTCTTGTGAGGTAATGTCTTTTCAGAGGTTATATTTTTACATACATATCATCAAATACTAATACTTATGCATCCTGCCACAACAGCAGAACGAATGTGTGTATGCTATAGAAATATGGTCTGTGCCAGGTGCACTATGATATCTGTCTTCTATACTTTGACTTTCTTTCTTTTTTTTTTCTTCCTCCCTCAAGTTATTCCTCTCCCTGTCCAGACGTGGCATATGAATGACTGGAAAAGAAGAGGTGGTGCTTAGTAAGCAGAATAGATCCTACTCTGTGGTGGCTGTAGCCAAAGTAAACAAATGAGAATAATTGCCACCACAGGCATTTTACAGTAGACCTGCCTTTTTATTAATGTTGTTATTAAACCACAATAAATGTTGTAGACTGCTGTTGGGGATGAACCCCCCCCCCCAACCCCCTCAACTTTTCAGTTGCTGTCTGTCACTAAAGGTTGTTAAGTTTATCATGTAGCAAAATCAGACAGTGCAGGAAGCAGTCTGAATGTTAACGTTAACCTGTAATAGGTTTTAAATAGCTGTAAAGAAAAATTAGACTGCAGTGGGACAGAAAAGCTAATTTACCTTAACATAAAATAAAAGAGGACACATTGACCTGACTTACTTAAATGTAGTTATTATGTGCTCTTCAGGGAGGAAGCTGGTGTACCAAAGCAGGAAAAATATAGGCGGGAAAAATGTCCTTTTCCTCACTTTGTACAAGTGACAAAAAGCTTCTTGCTTTAATTAAAAAGCAAATCTGTAGGTGCTGTATGTATATAATAATGTAGATGTCCTGCTGACCACCTTTTATATGAATTCCATCTGGAGTAACTATAGGGATGTAAAAAAAACTATGCTGAAATATGTTACATCTTCTTCGGTTTTGAGTTTGTTTGCTTGTTTGTTTTTAAACAAGTACAATGTGATTTATATTTGCTATGGAAATGTGAGGGTAGTGAAAACAAATCATTTCTCATTTGGGAGTTCCCCATATTGTTCAGGCTGGCCTAAAGCTTTTATGAAATTGTGTGGAAAAAACAGGCGCGACTCGATCTCACTTCCTCCAGCCGCCTCCACGTTTGCTTCCAAGCCCCTCTCAGCCCAGAGTTCCCGGCGTGTTCTCCGTGCCAGCATTTGAAATGCATCCAAAAAAGAAAGTACGTGGGTCGCTTAATGTTGTACATTAACAACATTTTACAACAATGTCGTATGTTAACAACATGGGGGCAATAAACAAAATGTGCAGGGAAGTCAAGAAAGGGTCACAGGTATGTGTTGAAAGCCCAGTGCTGAAGGAGAAATTGTTCTAGTTTTCTGTAGTTACTCTGAAATTTTGGAAAAGGTCTTGGTTAAAGACCGTGGTTAAAGACATAACTGCTCACAACAAAATGCTCAGGATTGCAGGGCTCCGCTTTTAATCTCCAAACGCGGGGGCGCTCTAGGCTGGGTTCAGGCGTTTGCTTTGGCTGTGGGCTGCTTGTGCCGGGACCACTTGTCTCCTGTGTGGCCTAGTTTCTGGATGAAAAACCCGAATAAGCTGCCTGTGTGGATGAGGTGAGGGAGAGGTTCTCTGGATGGCCGGAGCTGGACCGGGCTGTGTGGCGTGCTCTCCCCGGCAGGCTCCCAATCTCCGTTCTAGGCACCTCTGCAGAGACAGCCTGAAGAAATACCTGCTCTGCTCATGACTTTTTGGAAATTTTAGTACTGGAAACTCTAGAAGCTGTGTAGGCCACCAAACAGCTGTCAGATGGGTTTTACTTTCACTCATGACTAACCAAGGCAACATTTGAATTGGTGATCTGGAGATGAAGAGCTTTGCAATATGCATTCGGTCATCAAATCTGTTCAAGGAAAACATATTTAAGTAGCTTTCATAGTTTAAGGGATATTAAAACTTACTTTTCTCCACATCTATTTTGCCTGTGAGTTTTATATGCATTTTTAAAGACAGAATTTCGCTTGCTTATGCTGTACATCATGGAAAAACAAAGTTGACTAGTGTCTAACATCTAGATCTACATTGCCTCCTTGAAGTCTTGTTCTAATACATTTTATTAAAATCATTAAGCAATTTAGTGTAAACTCATGCTAACCAGTCTTAATACATTTTTAGCCAATTCCATGAATCCAGTTAATTCTTTTAAAAATATCAAGTTAAGAATTGTAACATTATAAATCAGACCTATTACTTGCACCTGTCTTACTAATGAAAATCAGATTATTACCTACAGTCTCAAAAACAGCTTCTGAAACAATTTTAAGTATTTTTTCAGGAGTATACTCTTTGTGAAAGAAAACACCTTTCATTTTCCTGCTTAGCTAATCAGTTTTGTTCTTTTGCTGGTGATACCAGGCATTGCACGCAACAACCTAGCTTCCCTATTATTAGTCACAAGATATTAAATTCAGTATTTGTGTATCTGGGTGAAATTCAAGATCAGCGATATAAAGAGATTAGACCAGATGATTTGATTGTCCCTTTTGGCCTATGGCATAGGTTCATTCCACCTTAAATTTTGTGTTCAGTCTTGCTTATTAGCCAGCAAAATCATCCTACGGTATGAATCTACCAACCTCTAAGGGTCTTTCTATTTCTTGAGAGATCCCAAATTAAGACTTTAATATAGACTCTTAACTTCAAAATTAATCTGAAACAAGTGCTATACAGAAACTGAACATGGTAATTTCTAATTTTCTAGGACTTGTGAATATAGAAGAATGTTAAAGAAAAGCTTTATGAGATAATATTTAGGGCTGTTAAAACCTCCCCAGTGGTGTTTCTAGTGCTTTTCCTCTTGGATTTTGTGTTTGTGCATACACACATGCAGGCAAAAACCTGCTCTGTGAGATTATACCCAGAAAGACTTGTATCTACAGATGCATTAAAATATAGAACATTTGTTTGCTCTATATGTCTACTATCTGTAGACAGATAGTGAGGCTGATCTTGAAGCCAGATTAGTTCAGAAAATTGTGAATGGTCTTAGCCTGCTGTCACATTTGTTTTATAGGCTTAAAAATGTAGGCATGTTTTTTTCCAAGCATCAGCAAAAGGAAAGCAGGACTGAAGCATACCTGGAATTACACCACAGAGCAGATTATATTCTCCCATACCTACCAAAAAAAAAAAAAAAAAGTGTTGTAAGGCTGTGCTCCTAAATCTGTGTAACTTTGAAAAAATACTTTTGAGAAGATACAAGACAACAACCTTAAACTGTAATACTTCGGGAACTTTGTTAGCAGTGAACTAGTAAACTGCGAATGAAGATGGCAGAGCTTTAGTAGTAGTGGAATAAGACACAAACAGTTCAATTCTAAAGCATCCCCTGAAGTAATGCCATTAGAGCCAATGAAGTTGTAAAGCCAGGGGAACTTAGACAAGCCAGTATCTGTTCTCAATTACACTGAAGTGAATTGGGATTAACTCCATTGAACTGAATAGCTTGTTACTGACATATGTCATTGCAAATTTTAAATCACTGAAAGTCAGTCATCCTTGGTATAGCTCTGCTGATTTCGCTTGGCTTAACATAGGATGGATTTGGCTTTCTATTGTTTAATAAAACTTGTTGTCTACATCAGTTTTACTTTTTACCTCACAACAAAAGAAAAATACGGCTCAGGCAAATTGATGATGTTTTTTGTTTATATTTTAAAAAAGCATCTTCATGGTGAAAATGAAGAAAAACAACTACATGGAATATTATTGCAAAACAAGCCCTCCAAGCTCAAGCAAAGCTATAAACTCAAGTTTTTTATTTTGCTTAAAATATCAAGAAGTAATTGTCAAAATGCTGAATAAACTTGGTTTTTGTTTTTGTTTTTTTTTGATAGTACGTGGATAACTGGTTGTTGTACAAGGTATATGCTCTTCTGTAAGAGTAATACCATTACTAAAGTTTCTTCTTTAAAATACCATTGATTTGATAAAGTATTTCCTCAGAAATCTGAAGTTGAGTAGTCTGCTCAACATGCTTGTTTTTGAAATCAGCTAGTATGAAATTGCAGGTTATATCCTTTCAGTTGTTTTTGAAGCAGTTTTTGGATCAATGCCAATTTTGTGATGGCACTTGCTTCGGACTGGGGTTTTCCCACTGGCTACTTAGGGGCGCTGCTCAAAGTGTTAAGAAAACTTTGGAAGTGGCAGGAGAAAATAAAGGGAGTCTGTGGCAGAAAAAGAAATGGATGAGCAGGATATTATTCGGCCTGAATTCTCACATTACTAATCTGAAGTAAATGTAGTATTATTTTTTTTTAATGCAGCCATATTTCACTCTGGTACGTGAAATTTTGTCAATTTTTTGCTTTGTAATGGAGTCAGGAAAAAGACAAACTCCTCTGTTTATATATCTGTATTACAACAACAGGAATTTTTGCATATGCTATGTATCTACTATAAGAAACCAGTAACAAAAAGAATAAGCATAAAATGCCTGGGAAAGAAACATCAAGTGTTCACAGTGCCACGTCTTTCAGCAATGTAAGAAACATGTACGTTCTTCCTGAGCTAAATGAATTAGAGTATATAAATCAATTGGCGCTTGCTTCATCCCGAGAGCTCATTTCCAGACTGAAATGAGTTTAAATAACAGATACAGATATCTCTATCCTTTTGGTTACTTATTATTAACTTTGTGTGCCAGTTGTGTGCCAGTTGTTTGCCGAAGATGATTAGAAGTAGTAATAATGTTCTGTGCTCCATCTCTGTGTGTAAGTGTGATTTTATGGATTTTTTTTTTTTTTGCATTCCAGAGCTTATCGGTTTACTGTATTTGATTTAACTTTGATTTTTCTTTCTGTCAGTTATTCCTGAAAAAATGCACAGCTTACGCATAAAACACTGTTCAAAAGAAACACAACAAGATATCTTGAAATGAATTGTATAACTTCTTCTAGAAGCTGGAAGGGGGGGGGAAAGAGATGTTTAATTTTAAATATTTAGGAGTTCCTCATCTTCATGAGGGTTAAACAGACACTGGTGTGATAGAAACCTTAGCTAGTTAGTTAGAATTAAAACATTCTCTCTAGTTTAAACACAATTTTGGCTTCCTTGTGAACTATGTAAGAACAATGCTAATTGAAATTGTTAAGTTAATTTTATTGCAAGGGTAGGATAGAAATTAATTGGATTGTTGTAGAAGGAATTATTTAGGATACTTGTACAGCTTTTTTTAATTTGTCTTTCAGTAGGTAATTTAAAGTCTTTTGCAAATTTATGTCAAAATGAGATTCAGAAGGAGCAAAAAGAAAATCTGGAACTCCCCAGCTTAAAGCTGTTGCACAGGACAAATATTTAATTGGCAGAAGTCTATTTTCAAAAATTAGCAACTTTTTTTTTTTCCATAGTGTATCCCTATTGATGAACTTAGTATAGTATGTGAAAGGCTTCCTGGATCAGGCATACCCCCAGCTGCAGGGAGATGATTGCTCTTCAGAAGTTCATTAAAAGACTCAGCATATCATAGCATTTCTCAGACGAATAGTGCTGGATAAGACAAGATTATATTTAGCAATATTTGTGATTTTAGTGCTTATGGTCTGTCTTTAAGCTAGTAAGGGATAAAGCAAAAATTAAAAAGGAGGAAAAAAAAACCAACAACAGAATTTTGGGTGTGCTTCTTAAACTGCTTGTGCTTTGGTCAGATTGATGCCATACTTCATGTTGCCTGCTACGGAAAAGGTGGCTGATCTTTCCACAGCTGAGATGCCCCCTGTCTGTTTGAAAATTGTTGTGGAATCCTGAATGTGGGATGGAAAATGAGATCAAATCATTATTTAGGTTGGAAAGGACCATAGGCAGTCATCTGGTCCAAACTCAGCCCAAAGGAGACCCAATGTTGAAGTTAAATCCAACTTAGAAGTTACTTGAGGCTGCTCATGGCCTTTTTCAGTTAAGTTTTGAGTAGCTCTAAGGGTGACAATTTCATAGCCTCTCTGAGAAACATCTTGCAGTGTCTGACCACCCTCACCCTGAGAATTTTTTCCCAATACCCAATTAGGATTTCTCCTGTTGAGACTTGTGTCCGTTGCCCCTTGTCCTTTCACTGTGCACCTCTGAGAAGAGTCCGTCTCTGTTTTCTGGTACATGGTGTGCTCCTCTGGCTATCACAACATCACTATACTTTTACTGCATTCCCTTCTGCCTGCCTACATTGCAAGGATGCTGAAGGTTTAGTAAGTTTATGTCTGCACAATGTTTCAGACATCTGCATTACTTCATAAATACGTATTATTTAGTTGCTATGTAGTTCATCTTGCTGTGGTAATTTGATATTATTCTTGAAACAGCTATTCTTTAGAAATAGTCCTAGACTAACTAGAGATAGAAGGAATGTAACATGCCTTCCTGTGTAAAGTAGAAAGCACACAGCAGCAGCCACTCGAATTACATCAACATCAAATTGTTCCACTGCCAGCACTGTGTCTATCACTACTCTGTAAATGTTATTTTACAGTTTCATCCCAAACCTGTGGTACCTCTAGAGCTGTTGCTGAATCCTTTCCAATTATCCAGAACCATGTAACTTAATATGCCCAAGTAGTTAAGAAAAAAGAAGGCTGTAAAATGCAGGTTTAATAAAGAATTACATAAATAAGAAGTAGTGAAAGGTGCCTGAAACCTGATAGTCTGGCTAGACACTAGAAAAGATGCTGGTATTCAGTTTGGTAATGAATTTGTAGACTGAGATTAGCAAAACCATTTCCCAGACACTCTGAGAAAGCAGACTCATTTAGACATTAGGAGTGTTATGGCTGCTGAAGTAAAAACATGGATGTCAGTGACTGGAAAAACAACTTTTCATGGCTAATGATCTGAGTGTTAGAACTGTGTAACCTGCAGAATATATAAGGAAAGGTGGAATATTACTTTCTCATTACCTCGCATTCTGAATACATTTGTTAACCTGTTAATTAAATTGTGACGCACTGCTCCTCTAACATTGCCAGATATAAGAGCAGCGAAAGCCTTCTGCCAGACCATAAAACTGAAGCCAAAAGTTACATTTAATGTATACAGGCTTCTTCCTCTGTGTCTTACAGTGTCACAACCTCATTTTTTACATATCAGAAAATCAGTTCTGAATTCAATCTCTTTTCAGGGTGTTTGAATACAAGCAACGAAAATCATCTTCTGTGTCAATTTAGTATGGAAGGAACTGAGATTTGCCTAAAAGCCTTGTGCTGGTTTATTGCTAGAGGATATTGAAAAATCAGAATTTTCAGTTCATGAGTAACTCTCATGTTTCAACTTTGGTTTTCTTCCAGAACTGGAAAGAAAATCCAAAAGAAAGTTCTGATCTAGCACCATCCTCAAATAAAATGTTAGATTTTGTTTTGTGTTAAGCTTATGAACTGCCCAACACTTGTAAGAGTGACATTTTGGGTATTTTTTGTTATTCTGAAAGGTGAAATTTCCAGGCTTTGAGAAAGGAAGGAGGGGGGGAAATCATGGAAAGGAAAATCTGAAACTGTCGTAAAAGGAAAGAAAACATTTTATTTCCAGGCCTCACAGAGGAAACCCCAATATTTCCATCTTTTTCAGCTTGGAATCTGGAAGCTCTCTGAACCTGGTCTCCGCCAGTGCTTCGTTGCTTCTGCCTTTGAACTTAGCGACAGAATGACTGGAAATCTTCATCACCCCAGTGTGAGTGAGGATCCTTATGGCCTCCAGACTCTGTGAGTGTTTTATGGCCTCATGTCACTAACATCAGGGCAGTCTGTATGGCAAAGCTGCCTTAGGCTGAGTATCTGGTGAGTCTTGGAGTCTCTGATTCCAGGGTACTTTGGGTGATCTAGATCTACTTTTGGCTGATCTAGAGCTGTCAATTTGAGAAAAGCTGGGGATTTCTATTAGCTTACTAAGCAAACTAGCAGGAAACAAGGCAAGTTGCCGACGTTCTCCCAACTTCATTTTTTGGGGAGATTATTTCAATTACTAGAAACAAGCGTTTTTTCACTGTGAACCTCTTTCATCAGGAAGCTGCACAGCATTCACCTTCTTCTTGTGTTCTTCCATGTGAGTTCGTCTCCACAAGTGAAAATACTTTTTCTATACCCATCTCTTTTTTTCCCCCCAGTAAAATCTTTGTTTTCCTAGATAGAATTGTGATTCTGTCATAACCATCTTATCTGTAGATAAGTCTAGGTAGAACAGTTCCAGATAGATGTACTTTTCTTTTGCTTGTGGGCAAGAAAGGTTGAGGTAATCTGGAAGGTGTGCTCGAAACTGAAGCCTTTTTTGGCAGCACAGTGCATCAGACATGTACATTTCTTTCATGTCAGCATGCAAGGAAGGATGTTGGTCATGAATGCTATGTTAATCTGCAGTTAGGAGACTCTGGTTTTCTTATTAGCAGTTACACTCTATGATCTGGCCATCCCTCCTGGTGAAGAATCATAGGTGTGTTACGATTCATCTCCATGTCCTGTTTGTAGGAATTATTTGACACATGATACTGTATATTTCCTTTTTGTCCCTTTATGTATTAGCTTGTTAAGTTCTTTGATTTGTGAACTGGAACAATCAAAGTGCCCATTTCCTAGTGTTTCACAAGTACAAACTGCACAATATATAGTATGCGTAAGTGTGCATTTGTGGTAGGGCAACATTAGCATCTTCATTTTTTTTCTTAGGGACTTTATTCTAAAATTAACCTCTGGATTTGAAAAATGTGTGATTCCCAGTCAAAAAAATGTGTTTTGCTGTCTGGATAAAATAATCCAGACCTGAGATGTCATAGTAGGAATAGTGTACTTGCCTTTTTGTGCTGTCTGGAGAATCAAATCCTGGCTTTAGTCAAAATTAAAATGAATTGCTCTTATCAGAGACATGTCACATAATTTGATATGTTTTTCAGTTCTGGTCAAAGGAAGTCTTGCAGTGGGAAGGTTCACCGTTGGGACTCAGGTCAGGGCAGACTGATATCTATTGGGAGACTTGTAGCGTATGCTAGCATCAACCCCTTTCTCAGTACTTCTGGCTGCAGAACTGTTAGATTTTTTGCTGCCATAAATCATCGCCCCCCCCCCCCAAAAAAAAAAAAAAAAAAGTAGCAGCTTGAATACAGTGTTGAAGTCAATGGATCTGTGCCAGCTTAACAGCAGCTGAAGATTTGGCATAGATCTTGCTTAGAAATGCAAGAGGCATACATGAAGAAAGGATTCATTTTGCTAAATATAGGTTGCCCTGAGAGTTCTAGGTTTAAAATAACTGCGATTTAGGCTGGGTAGCAAAAATAACATAGTCGATTCTGCAAGATTTTTTCACCAAAAGTATCCACTGAAATCAATAAATGTTTACAATATACAAGAAACACAGGACCAAAGACTTTTTATTTTCAGATGTTCTAAGATAAATTTCTTGGAAGAAGATGACTACACGTAGGCAGCAATATCTAACTATCTGTAGATACATGTTATATACCCTTTATACACTTATATACCCATATATAAAGATGTAGGTCTAAGTGAGACATTTCTACAGATGTTTGCACATGTATAAAGCAGATTATGCTAGATATACATGATTTGTAAATGCTGAGGTTCAGAACTGAAATAACAGCATTTTCATTATGGACAGTTTTATCACATCTCTTTGCATAAAATCTCAGAAACAAGTGCTAATGTTGAAACTGGCTATTAACCAAAATGTTTGCTGTCAAATTAAGTGTTCCCATCTGAGATGATGAATGGAGGCTACATAGCTATAAACTGTGGCTTATGAAAAATAATTCTTTGATATCTGGCTATAACATCTGGCTTTATAATTGGTGCTCCAAAGCAAATGGGATATGTACTTCAAGGTTTTGTTGTTTTTAATTAGTGTTCAGAGACATGTATTTTCTGTGTCACGTATCTATCATACAGTTATAGAAAGGTAAAAGAACAGACTTCATTTCACACTGAGCACTGTAAGTATAAAACAATATAAATACTAGTGCTTTACACTTTTACCCTAGAAAGCAACAAATGAGTTCCAGGCAGAAACAGGAGGGAGTGATTTTAGCACCTGTTTAATGCCTACCATAACAATACTAAGGGAATACTCTTTCTGTACGCAGGATTAAAGAAAGCTGAGCCTGACAATTTTATCAGTAGTGCTATTATTTCATTTCTGTGTAGTTAAGTTAAAGACAATATGGAAACCTGTGTCAGAAGGTTTTCCAGGGCACTGAACCTTCCTTTTTCCAGGACACTGAGAGGCTCTTCCTTATTTTTCTGCCTTTCTACTGCCTGTGTCTTTAAAACTGTGAGAACTTTGAGAACATTTTAAGATTCAGAATGGACTTGCATTCTGCCAACACTTGCACACAAGACTGCTCTCTGGAGTAGTTTTATTGACTAATCACTTACTTTCCTTCATGACATTTTCAGAACGGGCTCTGCAATCCATATGCAAGCTCCTAGTGTGTTTGATAAATTATTTATATCGCCAGTGCACAGGTGGAGAGTTCTTGTGATCCATTTAAAGATTAATACTGTTATTAATAATACTGTGCTGTTTCTGAGTTCCAGTAACACTGCAAGACCAGCTGCCCAATGTGCCTAAATGGTGCTAGGCACATAGCAGGAGATCCATTGCCTTGAAGAGTTTGTAGAGAAAGCCAAAAAAGAAAGATAAAACACAAGTCCTAAGCAGGCAATGTTCATAAGATCAGTTTGCCAGACTCTTTATTGTTGGATCTGTATGGGATCAGTGAAGAGCCTATGTTTGTTATTGATATGTGCATACTTTAAGTAATCATTTTCTTCCTTTTAACCAGACAACATTTTCCTAAGTTTTTACACAGCTAGGCCTCAGCCTCTGCTATGAATTTTGATAGTTTAGGTATGTTAACTGGAAGCGAGGAAGATCATATCCTTCCCCCATAAGATACTGTTGCCAGCAAAATGCCTTGGGTAGCTACATCTCAGCAATCAAATAAATCCTGCTGTTACCTTTGTTTATATCTCTGTGTGACTGGTGTAGCTGTTCCAGTGTGTTGTCTCTCCATGAGGGAGTCTCCTGACATAGATTTGTTGGCTGGTTTGTCCTGTAATGTAGATATGCTTTAACCCAATCTATTTTTGAGCAACAAAAAAGACCGTATTTTGAGTGTGTCAAAACTGCCTTGAGTATTCATACAGTCATATGAATTATAGATTAGAAAGCTTCTGTCTTTTCCCATGCAATTTCCTCATCTTTGAGTGTTTATTTGATCATATATAGAAAGGGTTAGGTTTTTTTTTTCATCAGGTGCGTTCTGAGTAGTACTGAGATTTACCTCATAAAAGTCCACATGCTATTAGTCGTGTGGATTTATGGATAGTAGCTTTTTACTGAGACAGATCTGCAAGTCAAGAAAATAAAAAAAAGGGACATACATAAGTATCCTCATTTCAGTCAAGCTGGTCAATGTCTTCTGATAGGTCCTTCCCCAGCTCCGCAAACCAAATCAACAAATTTGACAGATTCTCAGGATTTCTACTAAATGTTGTGCTTCAATTAAGAATGATTTATATGCTTTTAGTTTTCCAGTGATTATGCTCTCTTCTTATTGACTTTTATATTTTTGGCTTCTCCAGTGCACCTAAAAGCAGGGCTGGAAAAAAAAAAAAAAGAGGAGTGGTTTCATAGGGTTTAACAAGGAAAGTGCTCTGTTGTGCTGCCAGCAGCTCTGAATAGAAGATATTCTGTTCCCCAGCTGTATGAAATATATACATTTTATTTTACAGTACACAAAGAGAAATTTTTCATAGTTCTGCAGACAGACCAATTAAAGTGCAGTTCAGACTTAATGGGTCAGGGATGGAGGTTACATGTTACTGTCAAAGTGTTGCTTGGATTGACAAAGGCACTTCCTGAGATTTTCTTTCTACTGAGAAAAGAAAATCCTCCCCTGCACCAATTTCAACTGCTTTTCTGTACATTTATCAGGGTGACTACTTAGGATGAACTTTTAAAAATCACTTGAAACATGGAAGCTGGCATATTGGATCAGACTGCTCTGGCACCTTGTGTCCAGCCAGGCAAAACCAGCTATTATAATAGAAAGGTGCAAGAAATCCTTTAGCTAATTATAGAATGACCTGCCTATAAGGAACTAGTTATTAATTCTCATTGCTCAAAGGTGATTGAAGAATTCAGAGGAATAGAAAGTCCCTCCTGTTTTGTTTTGTTTTGTTTGATCCTGTGTAAAGATGTTCTTATTCTCCATATATTGTTTTTGAAAGATCAGCTTTGCTATGCAAAGGATCATTTCAGAATGTGCACATTTAAAATGATTTTGCTTCTTGGATAGATCCTAGGTCCTTCTGGGTAGCTGCATCTTTCCCATCACTTCAGCAAGAGACTTCTCAAAGAGGTATCAGTATATCATCAAATTGACAATGCTGCTTCTCTTTAATGAGATGTTGTTGCCTTTGAGTGCAGGAATACGGTATAATGATGATTGAGTGATTATCTTCACTGCTGCCCGTTTTAAGAGAATAAATTCTAAAAAAAAGTCCATTTTGATTGAGAATGTGTTTAGAAATTTCAAATTTACAGGATTTGAAATTCTAACTTAAGTACAGTGATGCTCTTAGATGAAGTAAATGATATAGGAAGAACTCTATTCCAAATGCACATCAGGAACTTTCTAATCTCCATCCTCTCATCTCCAGTTTTGGGTCATACTTTCCATTCTCTGGTTAATTTAAAATCTCTAGTCACAGTCTGTCCTTTAATCCAAAGTGTATAGCTGGCTATAAATTTTGAAGAATTTCTTTTGCTTATTACTCATCTAATATAAAGCCAATACAAAAGGAAATATAAATTATTTGGTAATAATCTAGCCTTCCTCCCTCCCCATTTAATCCAGTAGACCATATGTGTAGTTCTCTTTTAAGTCAATCCAAGAATATTTCAGAGAAAGAGAAAAGGAGGTCATAAAATATCGTAAGACCTTGACTTCAAAATTATTTTCAAATAAGACTAGTTGGGAACTTAATGATAACTATGATAGGTTTCATCTGTCTACAGTGGACAGAGGAATGAAAATCTGAAGGTTTTTTTGGGTGTATTTTAAAACCAAAAAACTTACTTAGCTTGTGTGCACAGTTGAATATATTTGAATAACTATTATTCAGGCTTTCAAATTAGTGAGGTTTTAGGCTGGCAGTTGCAATGTATTATTTATTGCTTTCATTAAATATTGAAAGTTTATTTTACTATTATAGTGAATTATTTGCTTAACTTTCAATCTTACTTCCTGTTAGGGTAATATGCAGGAAAACCCGCTGTAGTTTTCTGCAACCAGGCAGTGATCACACGTCTCTTCAGTCTGAGTTTTGCACTTCAGTTGCAAAACCATCCTTCCTAAGCTAGGGCTATTTTCTTCTTTTGTCTTAAGTATTGAGATGACCATGTTACCTGCTTAGGTAGATATTTCATACACATAAGCTGAAATAATAAGTATAAACCATTTCTGCTATACAATTAAATTCCATGGATGTGTGACTTTATACGTTGTTCTGACAATCATGTACAAAATACTGTTATCTAATAGAATTAAGAGTGATAAAGGGAAGACTTAGGATAAGCATCAGAGAATAATAGCAAGTAATTATATAAGGAGGGAAAGAATTATGCTAAGTGACCAAGCAATGTGATCTGAATCACTACCAAAACCTGAGTAGTCTGAATGAGCTGAATATGTGACAATAACTTTCCCACAAATAGAAGATAAGGAATTCACTGGTTCACTTCATGTCTGTCTATATTTACCTTTTCTTACTTTAACAGTCTCAAATAATTGGTTCTGAAGTTGGTAGGTAATAGGGGAAATAGTGGGTAGGTAATGCTTCTCAGACATTCTTAAAATCAAATAATTTTCACTGAACTGTCATATCAGACAAATGTTGAAATTTTTTTCAAAGATGCTTCTACATACATCCAGTATAATTTTAAATGGCTCAAGAAACTTGGCTTCATAAGCTTATTTATTATGAATTCACCTATTATGTGGGTATACAGCAATTCATTGTCTCCTAAGGTAACTAAAATTTTGATGCTTTTCATTTTGATTTAAGCAAAAGAATATTCTTTTATGCTATGTAAGAATTGCACAGTACACCTATTTCAGCCCTGAATGAGGCTTTGAGAATGTTTTTCATTGAACTGTAAAATTTTTACAGTTAGGAACAGGTTTTGGTCTGCATTTGTAAAGCCCCTAATACAGTAGAGCTCTGAATCTAATTGAGAACTTTAGGCATTACAATGAGAATAAATAATACAGAGCCTTCCATTGACTCAATGGTATTTTTACTGCTAATCTTAATATACGTATTCCATTTGTCTATTATATTCTCTATATCCTATTGAAACACTGCAACTGGTTTCTTCCTGTCACACAGAGGCTTTCAGGAAGATGGCTGTTGCTTCCTTCAAGGCTGATAAAAGCCCTGAGAATAACAGAAGTTAATGCAGTTTGGGGGGGACTCCAATTTAACACAATTAACTTTACTTCTAAGGCTGTGCCTGTATTGCTCTTAGAGAGCACTCTCTGGCTGCAAACGTTATGATCGTTGCCCAGCAGACCTTCTCCGTGAAGCTTTTCTGGCTGTGCCTGAGGGTAGTAGTTCTCTGAACGTCCCCATCCCTTTGTGCTTTGGAGAACTTGCGGTGAGGGTGTCCAAGGTCGTGGTTAGGCTCGGTGTTCGGACAGCTTGCGTGCCTACCTTTATGAGGACCTATGTGAGTTGCCTGTGCTGCCAGTGTAGGTATGACGCCAGCTGGGAATTAGAGCGTCTCCCCATTCATGCTCACATCACTGGGTTTTGAGCAGGGAGTTGGCAGGGGGACGGGCTCTAGAGCTGCTCAGGGGACTTGCAAAGGGAAGTTTGTTTTTCTCAATTGGAAATGAAGTTCTCTGAAATCCAAACTGTTCACAAAGAAAGGTCTGTTTCAAACAGTATTGGACAAAACATATTTGAAGTAGATTGGTGTCTTTTTCTGAATGAAAATACTCTGTTTTGGAGGATTGAGATGACATTTTACTTTGGAAATACAAACTGATGTATAGCAGTGATACCAGTTCAAAGGAGAAGCAGCAATTTTCAAAACAAGCCAATGAAACGTTTGATTGACCTAAACCAGTGCATCCATTTACAGTGATGTTTTCATTCATTGTCATTTTCCAGATTGACTTTTCAGAATGGAAGAGGAGGAAATCTTGAGCCCCCTTGCTCGGGAGGAAAACAGCCTCCTGTCCAGCTCTCGCTGGCCTCTCTGGTGTCAAGCCGCATCCCCATCCTCCCTTCCGCTGTATGGGTGGTGCAAAGGGATTGCAATGTGGGCCTCCGTGTCTCGCCCCAGTGGCTTAAAATCCCTCTTGCTTGCTCAGCCTTCCGCCCTCTCTGTCACCCAACTGCAGCTGCTTCACCTGATTGCCCTGCGCTTTTGCCTCCAACAGTTGAAATACAGTTTGTTTTTATTTATAACCCTCTCTGGAACATATAGTAATGTCCGTTGGAAACTCAGTCGGCTCAAGCTCCTCTGTAAGAACCCTTGAACGTTTCCCTTTTGGACTTGATTGGAAAGTTGCAGTTTTCCACTCTTACTAAAAATGCTCTGTAGGGAGCAATTCTACATCTGCAGGGGTAGACTATATGACTCAATGCAAATCTTTTTAACTTCCGTTTTTCTCATTCTGTTTTGCTAAGGCATTTAGTCTTAACTTTCTTCCAAATAAGGGAACAAACAATCATGAAAATGAGAACTTACCATTAAAAGAGTCAGAGTGTGTTAGATCTTGAACAGCTTTTATCTGTTTTTGACCTGTACATTGATAGAATGAATTATTTTATTTATATTTTATTTTTATTGTTACTTTATTTTCTGATTTATATTGCTTATAAGAAGATTTATCTAGGACTGGGGTCCATTTTAGGAAACTCTATTAAAGAGTTTGTTTGGAACATGGCCTGCCCTGATATTAGAATAAAAGTAGACAGAGCTTGAGAGGGGAAACATATTTGTAGAAAAGAAGAATTTACTCTGGGTCAATTTACAGTAGAACAAAGGCTCAAATTCTTATTTTTGATTCTTGTATTAGCTTGTTGACAAAGTGGTAGCTAAATATTTCTGATGAAGAGTAAGAGAGCAGGACCTGAGTGCATTACAGAGGAGCATTTGAGTAGGTAGGTATTGTTGAGTGAACAGAATTTGTAGGAAATGGAGATTGATTTAGAAGGGGGTGTATAAACTTAGGTTGTCCAAATAGGTAGCCTAGCAGTAAGAGAGAGACAGCAAAGAGTTGCCGTCTTTGGATAGAAGTATGCTGTGTTGTAGTTATACCAGTTGCTACAACTGCACTGATGTCTGCTGGGTGAAGCTGTGGCTCATAATGCATGCGGCGGTGCCATACTGCTGTGCCAGGCGTTCGCCTCTGAAGCCTGAGGCTCCTCTATTGTAATTGGAAAGATTTGGAAAGTTGAGCTAGAAAACAAGATCAGTTTTGTTGTAACCCTGAAACAGTTCGTTGTTCAAGTACAATAAAAATATTAATAATTCACCCTCTAAAAAGGGTGTATTTTATTTTTTTCAAAAATGCCATACTGGTTGGTTTAGCTGATGTCTCATTTTTCCTCCCTTTTCTTGCCTTCTTTCATTTTTCCACTTTTCCATTGAAAAAATGGAAAAACAGGTGGGGGGAGATGGTTTTAAAAAAACAAGCTAAAAAACCCACTAAATCAACATCATTTAAAATCACATTTTTTCTTTTGGAATATTTGTTTTTGAAATAAATTAACGAGGAAACATTTGAGAATGCTTAAATAGCATGTAATGATTCAATTTGAATAATAGGTTAATTTTTCCATTGCTGTTGCATTCTTCATTCAGATTCAATCAATATACGTATTTCTAGAGAGATGGCTGGTTAGACTAGATCTTAACAAAATAATGAAAGAAGGGCAACTATTATTGCATGATAACTTTAGGCTTTTAAGAATAAGTAACATGCTTCAAGAGATGTGGTAAATGAAATAAAATGGAACTTAAAGAAAAGGCACTATGGCGTCCTTGCAAGAAGAGCTTACTCAGCTGCACAGAGAGGGAAGAAGTGATTAAGAACAACATAATACAGGTCAACAATCTGTGTGCTAACTAGAAGCAGAGGATGGAAAGGGAGGAATAAGACAGGATAGAAGTTAATGTGGAGCTGAGCACAGAAGTCTTTCTGTCTTGTGAAATTCCCTGACTTTACAAAAATGTGCCTGTTCTGTGTTAGGATGACCCCAAGAGAGAAACTTTGTGTAATCCTATTTAATTAAAATCAATAAAAAACTTAATAGAATGCAAGCTCTAAATTTCAACAGTCCCAGAGTTACGAAAAATTTTGAGGTGTTCTTTTTTGTTCCGGAAGTGTCCTGCCACAGGCCAGAGCATGAACAGAAGGAGAACTCGCTCAGAGGAATGTTTGATGCTGTAGCTGATTGAATCCGAATGATGGTATTAGAAATATGTAACTATGCTCCCAAATACTTCTGGAGATGGAGGATCTCAGTTTGTCTTCATGCTTCATAATCTCTTTGCTCGTAAAACCATGCTGTGGCTGCTGGTCAGGAGTTTGCCAGCTCTCTCTTGGATTCATTTGCCGCAAGGAGGCGCTCTTCTGTTTAGATTGTGCCTTCTCTGCTATTTTGCAAAGTATTAAAAAGCATGGTCCTTGGGTGTCTTCATGTCAATTGTTGTGCTTAAATTTAAAGCTGTACCAAATGCAGTCCCCCACTCAACCACTTTGTCGGTTTGGTATCACAGGGCTATATGTTTTGAAATGCAAGCTTAAATTAAAATGTTGACTGTGCAGATATACTTCCCTTTAGTATTCCTCAAATCAGCAATCTGATTGTATTAACAAAACAAGAAGCCTGACTATTATCATGAAGGGAAAAATCTGTATATCCTTGGTGAATAGTTGTCCCTCTAGCTTGATGAATAGTTATCCCTCTAGGTGATTTCTCAGACTGAAATATAGTAGATGTATGCAAATAAAAATTACTGAAGTACATGAAATGGGTTTATTTTAGGAGTTCTGGCATGTATAATTAGGATTATGAGCATATTCAGAAGAATAAAGACATCTGGTCATTAAAACCTTTTAAGATCTATCTTTTTTTGATGTGCAGAAAAAAATCATAGGAAACATAATTTGTATTTCAGAATATTGAGAGGATTATAGGAGGCTTGGTTAAAAATTTCCTGTTTTCTATTCTTTCTTTTTCAAAAGTATTTTTGTGAGAAAATGTGCTAATGTCTGTCCCCTAATCCAGATACCTAACTGTATCTGAAATGATAAGTTCAGTTTGCAACTGGTATAATACTTATATACCTTGAAGGGAGGTTTGATTGAGAGACAAGTTCATCAACTCTTGTTAAGTGCTTTGAGTTGCTTTGGCAAAAGAAATTCATTGTAGGCCAAGATTCATTAGTATGCTAGATTTTTATTGCTGGGTCTTAGGCTGTTCTTTTCCTCCCCTGAGGAAAACAATATATGATTTTGGTGGCAAAGTGCTGTGAGGAGATTGAAACAATGCATTCCAGTGTGAAACTCTGAGACTCTTACTTACACTTTGCTAGATTTTGAAATGAAAATGATATATTTAAAACTGTACCACTACTATGCTTTCAATATCCACTGTAGAAGCTATCATAGTAGTCATTGTGGGGCTAGAGTATAAAAGGAGTAGGATGGGAAACATCCTTTTCAGTGTTGGGGTTATTTCCATATAAGCTAAAGTGAGAACAGTTTCATGTTATATGAGTGATGAAAAATGCTTATTTTGTACCATCATCATTATGATGCAGTGACAATTGAAGAAAACGCTAGTTCCATGAGAGTGGAAACCAAAGTATTTAGAAAGTAAGCTATAAAGTGTCAACACAAAGCTGAGGTTGATGTTCGTGCTTTTTAAGATCAACCCTATGTGATCCATTGCTTATTTTTTTGTTGATGAATTAATTGAAAAAATAGATGGTTTCAAAGTCATGAAATACTTATGCTGTGTATGAAAGGATTCATAATCATTCCCAGCTGAAACTTCCCAGCAGAAGGCTCTGCTCTTCACTCTTTTTCCAAGAATAAAGTTGTATTTCCGCTAACAAAACTGATTTAACTTAAACATGCCATTTTGGAGCTCTGAACTTATGGCTCATTTTTAGACAACGTTGTTATAAGTTTTAGTATGTCCTTTGTAATTTCTCCCTTGGTGGGTTGGGTCCTTAAGAAATGTTAACAAAGCAAGTCCCATGCTGCTCTGGCAAAGTGAAGATATTTTCAAGTTCTGAAATGCTAAGAGTGAATTTTCTCTTTTGGGTGCCAAGCCAGACAACAAAAACTTTACTTTTCAGAGAAGCTAGGGATTTACAATCAGTGGGAGCTGTAGGTCCCGAAATCAGTCTCTAGTGAGCAGATTTTCAGGAGTTGCAAGTGTTCACAATTGGGACCAGATTTCCAGAAGAACTCAGCTCTTATTTAGGTGTCTTGATATATTGTTGGGCTTCCAAAAGAGCTTAGCATGTTGAATGCAAAGAGAGCTTCCAGCTGTGGACCATTTGGGGAAATCTGACATTTATTTAGGTGCTTAAATAGTCCTGGTTGCTACAGAAAGTCTGGCTTCATGTATCTAAATATAGACATCCAATATTAGAGATAATATTTTTAAAAATAGGCCCTTGTTGTTTCCTGAAAAGTCATTACAAGTTAAGTTCTAATTTTAGTTTTGAAATTAAGCTTTCTAGTGCCGTGTGCTAACTCTGATAACATACTTTGCTGAATGTTTTTGGCTCTTTGTGCATAAGGGCCTGTATTTGGAAGAGTGCAAAGCTATAGCTGAACTGAGGTTTGTTCAAGTCTCCTGCAGGAGAAATCTCATCTGACAGGAATGGACAAGATGAAAGGGAGCTTTCTGTTCTCACAGTGACACTGAATGGGAAAGGGAGGGCCAGGAACTAAATTGTAAGATGAGACATAAATCTGCTGGAGAATACCCAGAAGCAGCTTGTGAAGATATGACCTAGAAAGCAGGGTATAAAGGGTATATACCAACGTAGAAATTAGCACTTTATAGAACAGGTAAGGCTTGAGGCTGGGTTGCAATCCAGCAAAATACTCATACAGGGGATAGTTTCATGGAAGTCCCCAAGCTCTAGTATTTTTCAGAAAAGAAATAGGTAGGACAAGTCATGTGCTTGATTTCCTCACCTCGTCCCCCCTTAATTTTCATCCTCCTTTCATTCTTTCTATGCATATCTAATGTTTTATGTACCTTGTAGTTTATATTTTTACTTGCATAATTTCCTTCTTGTTTAACAGCAAAAATACAAAGCTAATTTTCATTTTGGGATCAATGAAAAGAATTGGTTCTTGGGGGGAGAAAAGTTCTAGAACTCGGTGCTCATGAGTGTTCAGCTAGAAGAGACCCTTTTTCAGCAGAACCGATACATGTACTGTTGCAGCCTGAACTTACAAAACCACAGATCTGAGGCAAGCACTGTACTAAATTCAGTATCACCGTAATTTACAGTAGATAACTTTTTTTCCTTTAAAAATATACCTTGATATCTAAAGATGGAAGGAAATGTCAAAAATAAAATGAAACAATCTTATTATGTGGTGTAAGAAATGTCTGCAACAGATCAAAATACTCAAGACTGGGGAGAACGGGAGGGAGGAAGGGAGTTCTGCACTAAATTCTGCTGACAAGAGCAATGAAATATAAACAGGAGAAATAACGTGTAACAATATTTAATCCCACTAAGTCTACTCCAGCCTTCTCTCTAATTTCCTTTCTAGGTTCCAGCTAGTAGAAATCCACTGAGACCCTGTTCTCACCATTCATCTATTCCCAATACTGTATTTCCAAAAATTGCTTGTGGATTCTTGATTGAGAGAAACCTTGTTAGTCTTAGAGCAAGAAATCAGAGCCTCGTTTTTTCTTGGCTGTTGAACTTGGATGAAATGGGAGCATCCATCAAGCTGCTCTCTGACAAGAGTAAAGGGGTGGAGCAAACACTTCAGTATTTCTCCCTGCTGGTGTGTTTGCAGCTTTCAGGTATAGACTACCCACTGGTCATAATTCTGCATTTGTAGTTGGGTTTTCATACATCCAACTTGCAAGCCAGTCAATTGTTTTGCTTGATTCTGTCTTACTATTTTGATTTTTCTGTCATTAGTAAAGCATCCAGGAACAACTATGCGGTATGTAATGATTAGGGCTGAACAAAAAGCAAATACAACCTTCTTGTGCCGTGGTTTTTTTCAGGCTAGCGGTCCCAGATATCACCACTGGCCATCTGGAACTTGTCCATAGTTGCTGTTGCTGACATTGACATAATGATAATAGAGGGATGACAATAATATGGGGGCCTTGTGGTGGTTTGGAGAGGTGTGTATGTCAGCTGAGGCTGACAGGAATATCTAACTCATGTAACCCGCTATTTGGAAGAAGTCATGGAAGAAAAAAGGGAAGTTGTTAATGACTTTGCTCTAGCCAAACAGTGGAAGGTCTAACATTGGTAAGGGACGGGACTGATCTGGAAAATCGGCTTTGCTACAGAGCGAGAGAGACTAGCAGGAATTTAAACAGACAAAGGATAGAGAATAAAATAAAAAAAGTCTCTGCTCTGCAAACATGTAGGAGTCTCTTGAGTGAAGAATTAGTCAAGTAAGAAGCCATCTGCCTATAGGAAAGGAGAAAAAAGGACAAAGAAGAGGAGGAGAGGCCCTTTATATTCAAGGGGAATGTACTTTCCCTTAACCTTTGGTTTAAAGTATGTCTCAGTGATGAGGAAAACAGGCAAGGGTGACATATCGTTATTTAAAGTCAAGTCATTGCATTGTATTAAAAACCCTTACAAGCCTGTGTATCATATGTCCCCAGAGGGGTAAATTGTAAATCAGAAAGCTCTTCAGGGTGAAGTTACTTGATATGGCCAAATCAGTTTAACTCCCTGATGTGGTAAAAGGAGATGGTTCTGCATGCTTCTTTTCTTGTCCTCCCTGTGTATTCCTGTTTATTTTGTGCTGGCTCTGGTACTCTTTGGATCCCCACCTTAAGTTGTTCCAACTCAGTGACTGGCAGGAGCTGTTAACATTTCTGTGTTTATTTCTTCTAGGTTAGTTGTCTGCCAGTTAGTGAGTTGAATCAGCTTGGCAAAAGATATGATGGGCTCAGTACAAGGGAGGAGGTTGAAGCTTGCAGCTTGGAATGGGGATGAGAAAACCAGGAAGGAGAAAAGTGTGAAGCTGCTGGAGTGGCTCAGCAGTGTCCACTAGCTTCATCCTAAACTGGGTTTCTGGTTAAAAGTGTTTGTAAGTTAGTGGGACATTTTGGAGAGCCAGGGCTCCATCCTGCGAACCTGATCTGTGAGGTCCCCCTTCTAAATAAGCCAAGGGGGAGTGGAGCCAGACAGGCCGGAGAAAGAGACACTGCTGGAAGCCACCCAAACCAACGGAGGAAACCTAAGAGCAGAGCACGTGCGGGCCCAAACACAACCGCCTGATGAATGTCCAGTAATTCTGTAACAGGCCCCGCTGGTTCAGTCTGACCAGACAGACAGAAAGCAACATCCTTGCCCTTCACTGTAGTTCTTCTGAAACACTGCTGACTTCTGCGTGCCTCTCTCCCTTTGAAACACTGTTTCTGGATTCTCCACTACTGTATTTACTTGCATCAGTCTAGATTGAATATCATTTATTGTTTCCTCCTCTCATTTTTGAATTCTTCAGGCTAACTCTGTCTTTAATTTCCTTCCAGAATACTTGTATTTGATTTCATGCCCAGATTGCATGTGCAAATGAATCATACCAAGTTCAGATATGTCGTTTGTTGTTGGATGACGTTCTGGAAGCCTCTGTTCTTTGATAGTGTCCAGTAAATATGAAAGGGTGTTTTATTAGATGTAATCACAGGTTGTTAATTTTCTGTAGTAAGTATCGGTGGTAGTCCACTTATTAGTATGTGATATGAGTGCAAAGATCTGACTGGCACAGAGGTTAAATTAGAGGCAGGGAGGCATTTTGGAAGGTTGGTCCATGCTCAGTGTTACAATTCTGGTTCTTTTCATATTTTACTGATATTAAGACAGTAATACCAAACTGTTTGAACACTCACTCAGGAGGGTAGTATCTCGGTTAGAACAGTTATGAGACCTAATATTAAAGGTAGAATGAAAAGAAACAGTATTACTATGGTGTAGGGAAAAATCCATGCCCAATACAATATTTTCCTTCTTGTAATATTTAACTGGAAAAATCAGTTCTCTAACTCCAACAAGAAAACTGCGCTGGTATAAATAGAGCCCAATGTTGCCACTGTGTTCTGGGTAGAGCAAGTGCCACAGTCCCACGATTGTCTGGCAAGTTCCCAGTGATGAGACAGGTCAAGCCGGGAAGTCGAGTCCGCGGGTGAGGGCACAGCTCGCCAGGGGACGCAGCCCGGCACAGGCGTACCTGCCGCATAGCGTGGGGACAGAGCAAGGGCCCAGGCTGCAGCCCCCTGTGATGGGGGCCCTGCCACCCCCCGCCATCGGACCCGCGATTCCAGGGCCGGGCTGCACGGGCAGCTGGACCGAGGCTGCACGCAGCCTCCTGGCACGGCCCCTCTCCCGAGGGATTGCCTGCACAGAGGTGGTGGCTCCCAGCCAGCAAGAGAAGTGAGAAAAACCTCTGCTGTGTAGGTTTTCTGGGGTTTTTTGTTTGAATGTTTTTTAAGCTATCCTTTTCCTCACACTTGCTTAGTTTTGTGTACTGCGGACGCGTGTCAGAAAGTAATTCCACTCTGGTTCATTAGCAGTGTTAATGGTATTCTCTGACACAAATGAAAATCAGTATCACAGGAACTGTGACAAACTCTGATACAGAACTATGAATATTTTAAATGAATTAAACCGACCTTTATTGTTCTTCTGTTTTTTTTTTTATTTTTTGTTTTTTTTTAACTATGCCAAGTTTGGGAGCAGAGATGGATAGCTCATTCATATATCAGTTAAGCTTTCCCAAATACAAAGCCACAATAAGTAAATGATTTGAAAGCAGGCTGATAATAACTTATCAGAGATCACTTGCACAAAATAATATGATATGATATCGGTTTTCAGTTGTCAGGAGTTGAGCCTTTTTTTATTTTATGTAGAGACTGAAGAAACACTTTTATGCATTTCCGATGGAGTGCTGTTTGCCTCTTGAGAGAGCAATAACTGAAAAACAAAACCAATGCATCATCATAGTCAGTCATGCAGGCTTTCCCTATGCTGTTGTCTGTGTGAGAAAAAACATGTATTTCAGCTGATTGCTGGGAATATTTTCCAGTTTTACATAGATGTACTTTCTTTCTTCAGCACTGACACATTCACTTTTATTATTGTTTGCAGCAGAAAAGCTGGATCGGGAAAACTGGGATATAAAGAATGCCATGTGTACTAAAGACGTTAACCTTACGATTGTTCCTCCCTGGCATGTTGTCACTATACCCCATTTTGTCCCTGACAGGCTGAGAGATATGGGAAAGGCAGTAACATGGAAGCAGCATGAAAAATTGTTTCACCCCTTTGCCTTAGAAGATGGCCTTGGTGAGATCATTTGTGAGGTGCTGTGAAAGAACTGGTATTGTGGTGACAAGGGCTCCACTTTGTGTTATCTGGCTGCAGCTTTTGTGCGTACAAATACTCACTTCAGCCCTTCTCAGGGGACGTGAATAGCCTTGCATAGGACTTGGTAAATGAGCCATAGAGAACAGGGAAGGAATCAAATCAAGTGAAATAATCTTGGTGACTGCTGTGAACTCCTAATCGGGATATAAACAAGAAACAGTTTGTATGAACTCTCATGTGGAGGTGTAAATGTCTTATCTCTACATGGTAGCAATGGCTTGGGGCTTTTAATGTTTAAGATGAAACAATATCCTGATGGTTTGCATGGTCAGGGAAATAGTGCTCAGTTTTACTGAGTGTTACTTCTATTTTTCTTTGTTTTTCTTTTTTTTTTAACTGGGAAATGTTTAGAAATTTTTGTTCTAATTCACATAGAGGCATTTTAACCAGCCTCCAAAATTTGTGATGTTATTCTTTCATTCAGATATAAATGAAGCTTTTAGTGAAAAGGCCTAGGGCATTTTCATTGCCATAGTGATGTGAGGAGTACATGAAGAATATACTGAGGGCTTTCAAATAATATCTGTATTTTTTCCAGCTTTCCAACTGTTCCTCATCTCCTCCCTTTACCTCCCCCAGTGATGCCACTGCAATTGTACTGGGTTCTTTGTTTATAATAAAAATAGTGAAAATAAACCCTTGATCTTTGCATTCCAAGGGTGTCAGTCTAACTTCCTGAGGTTATTTCTCAATCCTCACAAATATTTTTCTAGGAGATTTTTGAGCACTTCAGTCCACTCCAAAATCGAAGGAGAGCATGATGGTACCAAATGCAGAAATACATGAAAACTTTGTCTTGTTAAATATGGGGAAAAAAAGGAAGTACAATCTCAGAGGAGGTATACAGAATTCTTGTCATTGTGTACATGTATGTATGGATGCGCATTTAGGTATATTTGTATCTTTAAGAAGCACAGCATGGATTAATGACTTAAAACAGCTTTTCTTTTTCATGAGTTGTAGCATGTTAAATGAGGGATAAAGTGAGATAGTATTGGCAAACCGAAAGCATTTTTTCATGCCCTGGTTGTTTAAAGTTTTGCATTATCCTTTTGGCACACAACAATATCCTGTGGTTAGTGGTTTTAAACATGATATCATTTTTTCATAATTTTTCCAATGTCCTAAACATAGATTCTGCCTCCTGCAGTCACCTGCCAAAAGTTAGTTTACTACCTGTCTCTCTGATTTCAATTGCTAGATTAGCGGGAAGCAGTGAAAAGTGAGGCTGAACTGATGCAGGAGGCGATCTATACTGGCCCACCACTGCGCTTGTTACCCACACACAGTTCTTCATTTCCATTGCCTGAGATTTTAGGTACTTTCATGTCCCTTACTGCAATAAGTGTTTCTAGGTCTGGAGTGTTTTAGTTGGAAAGTCAAAGGGGTAGTGCGTGTCTGGAAGGAGACAGTGTGTGCCTTTCATTAATCGGCTGTTAGCAATTGATTTTTTTTTTTTTTTGATTTTATGACTAAACCAAAAAAATTGGGAAAAATAATTTCATAAAGTTCTTTTCCCAGCAAAAGGGGAAAAAAAAGGCACATAATTTAACATCAAATTAGATACTTGATTCAAGATGATAAATTTGGTTTGGGGTGTGTTTTTTGCTTTAAGAAGTTCTTGGCTATATTTTTGAAGAAAATGTCATTTTGAAACAAAGTAGTATTTCATTTTTGAAATGTGGAAATGAAAGAGTGTGTTTTTTTGTTGTTGTTGTTTTTTTTTTTAAGTTCTTAGGTTTTAAATCTGAAGCCATTAGCTGGGTTCAGCTCATGTTTGTGAACAGTTACGCTCAACTCCGAACGGTATTTTTGGCAAATATACTCTTCCCTCATATAAATCACCTGCTCCTACTGCTCCTAATTCCGGCGTCTAACTTGAAAGCTGGAGCTGCTCGCCGGGTCCTGGGGGAGAGAGTGGCGCCCTCAGAGAGCGGCGCTGAGCGCGCTGCCTGGCCGGGGGCATGGGGCCGCCGGGGGGGTGCTCCCTTTGCCTCTCGCAGCTTCCCCGTGGCCTCTGTTAGCTCTGCCGTGAGCCGAAGGTGGCGAGCAACTGGGCAGTGGAATAAGCCTTCTAGTTATCTTATGCTTCCTAAAAACCCAAGATCAGCAAAACAAAAAAGTCCTCTTCTGACATTGCCAGTCCTTTGGGTAGGACCCATCCTTAGGTCTTTGCGAAGTGTCCAGCACAAGGTGATGCAGTTCTACATGTGGGGCACCCTACCCGAAGGGATATTAATATTAAAATTAGAAATAGCCTGAAATCCAGCATTGCTTCCGGAACGTGTCATCCTCTGTTGGTTCTTGACGGGTGTTGAGCACCCTCGGTGCCTGCTCATTCCCAGAGCGCTTGTCATTGCCCCATTTCAAAGCTTTATCACACTGGGCTATCTAGTCATTCGACAAAGAGTGATACTGAGCTCTTGATGGAAAAGCTCTTATTTGTTATTCATGTTGGAAGAATAATAAGGGAAAGCACACTTAATAGGTGTTAAGGAGTCTAATCTTGTTTCGAAGAAGAGCCCAGGCGCTCTCCGCTCTCCGGAAAGCCTAACAACGCTCCTGTTCGGCTCGCCGCCCTCTGATAAATTCACTGCCACGGGATGCTTTCCCCTGTTGTTAGGCCTGCTTGCTCGGGGCCGGCAGAGGCACAAAGTGCCGCCAGTGGCTTTGCCAGCTCCGCTCGCACAGCCCCTCTGCTTCCTCGCCCTGCAGCCCCAACCCAGGGCTGTGCTGGGTGGCACAGGCGTGTGCCTCTCTGCCCCCACTGCTGGGAGGGCCCCGGGCTGCCCCACGCGTTTTGCGCTGTCTCCGTGCTCTAGTCGAGAGATGCTTTCATTGGCACTAACTGCGCTGCCAGGCTGGTGTGCCGCCTGGAGAGGCATTCGTTTTGCTGGTCTGCGTCATGGAGAAGAGACGAAACCAATCTGCAGTTATATAAAAGGTTGTTGCTGTCGTTAATGAGGCTGCGGGATGTGGAAAGCCCTTGTAGTTCTCCACAGTGCTGCTGCTTGCAGGGTAATTAACCGTTCTCCGGATAAAACGAATTGCTGTAGGTAGCTCCACAGAAGTGGATGGATCTGGGCTTATTTGCAGTGCCTGAGCGAGTGTCTGGCCTCTCTCTTGCACTGAGTGTCTTGCAAGAGCTGCTTGGCAGGGCTGGACTGCTGATGGTGCAGTGCCTGGAGTAAAGGTGGCTGAGAGACCTGAGTGGGTGGGCATGGGTCCCCAAACACTAGCAGTGAGAACACTGACATAAAATGAATTATTTCTTATAGCTCCTGTGAATGTTTGGTCATGTTCTGTCCATGGGTAATTGCTTTCTATGGCTGGTGGTTTTGTTCTCATCTTAACCTTGTCCCGCTCTTTCCCACTGCAGGAATGAATTTTGGCTTCTTTGCCTGGCTGCATTACCGCATTGATGCATAGAACCTTTTTTTCTGACTCCAAGTCCTGCTTCACACTGGAACTTTTCTTTCTAAGATGCTTAAATGTAGATCTTTCTAAGCAGACAGCTTAATTTTTGAAGTTTTATTTTTTGGTGAAGGGTGTCCTTGTGCTGTTCATACTGCACTCTTTAAATTTAGAAACAAATCCTCTCTTTTCCTACATAAGATTTATTTCTTTTCATTTCCACTGAAATAAAAATTTCCTTACTCTCTATTTCAGATTCTGCTTTTCCATGGAGGAAGCTAGCACTATTTCTCTTCACTGTATAAAGTCATATTACATACTGTTCTGTTATAATATAGGCTTGTTCCTTCGTGTCAAGCTGTTCTGAATTTTACATGTAAGACACGTCAGCTGGGATAGGTAAAATGTTAATTATAGGAAAGAGAATAAAAAGCTGGAATAAGCTTCAACTTCCCCTTTCATCTACATGAAGTGATTGAGGATCACTTCACATTAAAGGGGAGAAATGTTATTTTAAAAATCTGAAGTGGAGCCTTCATCTCACATGGATCACTTCCTACTGAGAGGAAATAGCAGCAGCCACTTTGTAAAAGAGAAAAGAGACAAGTGGTGGCTATAGTAAATTACTCTCCATGTAATTTTGAAAGAAAAAATGTTTTTTAGATAGTGGTTGCAATGTGCATTGACATGGAAAGGGGATACAAATTTTGTTGAATCAGCAGGGGGATGCTGTTTGTATGATTGTTTTTATTTCTTGTTCTAATGTCATAGAAAATGGATAAAGATTGAAAAACACAACCGCGCTGAAATCTGTAGGTGCCTTGTTTGTGGTCCTTGCCCGAAGGACTTACAGACTTGTTTTTGATGTATCAGCTTTTAGCATTTACTGTTTCATTCTAGGAATCCCTAGCTATTGGGCTGCACTGCTTGCTAATAGCTTTGTGTTACGGAGAGCTGAGCTCCCCGGAGAGTTAACAGCTGGTTGATGAACCAGAGAATGCCTATTGCTATTATTTTATGTGCTACCTTTAGTTATTTTTTTGTATTGACTCATCTCATTTCAAAGGTTTAAAAGAAATAATTTTCAATCTCCTCTATGCATTTTACAGCTATCATTCTTACAGTATTGCAAGCATTACAGAAATATTTGTGATTTGGGGTGAAAAATACATGCTAGGAGAAAAATAACATTGGTGGCTGAAATAGTAATCCATTTTATCTTTTGCAGCAGGTTCATTAGTACAGGATGGTAAGGTAAGTAGAAAACCTGAGTAAACAAGAAAATGTGTTTAAGGACCAGCAACCGAAATAGTTGAGTCAGATGTATTTTTAACAGCAGTACTTGAAGGAAGATCCAGGTTTATAAAACTTGGTGAAAGAGGAGGAGATAGGTTATTTTAGTTTTCAAATAGCGTAGTGACAGAAAAAAATGGAAGTCTTCTGTGCCATATAAAAATAATACAGTTAGAAAAAATGTGTACTAAGATGAATAAGGCCCTTCTTAATGAACCATCACCTAGACACATTAATGTGTCTTGCCAGCTCTCTAAATATGCCTATGGTTTCCAAAATGTTGAAAATTATAGTTCTTGTGACTAGAAAATTTTGATATGTATTTGTTCAAGTTTAACCTCTTTTCCTATATGTGCTCCATTGTTTTCAGTTTCTCTGACTTTCTTAACAAATAAATATAATGGTTTGAACTTTCACTGATAAAGATAATTGAAAATTACTGCACCAAAATAGTGATAAACATCAATTTCAAGTTTGTAGACATGTGGATCAGAACTGGAAACCTAATTTTATATATTATCTTTCTTCAAAGAGAAAACAGAAAGCAAAGCATATGACTTCAGTGTCCAAAAGCGCTTGAGTTCTGAATATTTATGTTCATTGAGATCTGATTGTAAATTGCCAGTAGACCAAGTATCTTTTTTACAAGCTATTTGGTGAATAAATTTAAATAACGAATACATTAGAGGATCATGATCCTTTAATTTACAGCTTCAAGTGAAAACAAGTATCAGCCGTACTTTTTTAAGGAATGGCTCTGTTTTGTTAGTCTCTAGGTGATTAGCTTCTGAAAATTTCAATGTAGAAAACCAGACATTGTTTTTCATCATGCAGATGAAAAATATTCAGACTTTTAAATTTTCATTCTGAAGCTTTCAAACTTTATTTTAATGTTTGATGATATTGATGATATTTTCACGTTTGATAATATGGCAACAGTGGTTGCCATAAGTTTTCAAAGTTAGAATTTACTTTCAAAAACTGATAACTACTGAAGTTGTTAACTAAAAATGACAGTGGTCTAAACTGGTTGATTTTCACTCAGGATATTTCTGTTGTTTGATTCAGAGTTATTGATGGGTCTGCAATAAAAGTAGTTACTGTATATATGCAGTCTTCTGCTTATAAGCACTGATATTTACAAGAAGAAACGACAAATCTTGGCATATTCTATATATTTCTAGAACCCAGCAATTCCCTTTTGCATCTAGGAAGGTAACCGATAGCTACATTACTTTTAAATTTCCAAGAGCAGTATGGACATCAGATGTTTTCTGCCCCACAGTAATGCAAAGTAGCCATATGCCTAGCTAGCTGTCTAATTAAGCATTGCATCACTGGAGCAATGGAAAAGACCTAGAGTGTTTATTGTTCACGTATTCTACATTAATTCACCCGATAAACTTGTCAGTCTAGAAATTCAAGAGATGAGCCAGAAAGAGATGCCTATTGTTCAGTACTTTGAAGCAGACTTATTTAAATCTTTGATTTCCCTCAATATTTGTTTTTATGAAACATTGCAGAAAAAGAATTCCCAAGGTTCTAGTTTGAATGATGGAAGCAGTGTTTACAGCATGTGTTCAAAAGTTGATTTTTCCAGATTTTATTCCAACTTTGTTGACAGTTAGTAAAAAGACAAATGCAGACAGTGACCTGGGAATTTTGTATGTTGTTTGAAATCTCTCCTGTTTGGAAATCCCACTGACAATCCTTCCATTATATCAGCTGTTTTGTTCCTATTGTAACATCAGCTGTATTCTTCAGGTCCAATGGAACTGCCTAGATTACCGTCAGATTGCATAAAACATGTCTGACGACAATGAAAAATAGCTCCCTTTTTCAGGGTTGCATGACAAAGACCTTTTGCTTGCTTAGGAGGCAAAAGAGAGGGCAAATTTCACTACAGGTGGAAAGTAATTAGATAAATTAGAAGGTGAGATTTTCTGCTTTTACCTGTACCTAGTAGGTAAATAAATGAACAGATGAAAAAAAATCTGTTTTGCCTTTGTTAGCCAATTTCCATCCTTTCCCCGGTTCTGAAGTTTGACTACCAAAATCCCAAACCCATTTCACAATCACCTCTAATGCTAAGTCAATGTATTTCTTGTTGCTTGATTACCTGTTTTATCAAGAGAGATGATTGTTTCCTCTTGCATGGCCCTAGCCAACTCCAAGATTCTTCTCGTTAGGTTTTGAGATCAGATGTGGCTTGAGGGTTTCTTGCACTCTATCCGCCTGTCAACATTGGTGAGAAGCATAATGGATTTTGTCTGTGCCCACCATTCCCATACCTCTTTGCCTTCATTTTTAGTTCCCCCAAAACTGGGCCTATAAACTCATGTATAAATTAAAAAGGGCTGGTTTTGTACAGGTAGTCCCGTAAAGCTTGTTTGAACATAGATTGATGTGGCTAAGGAATCTTAAATGCTAAATAGTGAAGTGAAGACATTTATGTTTAGGGTATTAAAAAAAAAAAAAAAAGTTGAAGAATGGGAAAGTTGAGGGATACTATGAGGAAGAGGGTGATCTAATTACAAATCTTCCTGTGAAGGTTATCCTTGCCATTATTTAATCGTGATCAGAAACAACAGTGTGTTAGCTGTAAGTGTTTTGGAAGGAATGATTTTTATTAGCAAAAAGTGGATTTCAGGAAAGGTCTTTCCTGTGTCTAACTTCTACAATCTCTGCTGCCAAGGAGAAAGATTCAAAATCAATGCTTTTTAAGTGATTTTCATGTTCAGACTATCTTTTTTCAAAGATTCTGCAAAACATGCAATATATTACGTAGAGCAAAATTTCACCTTGTACTAACATCCTGGATCTGTTTAGTCAAAACCTTTGGACAATGACTGGATTGACCAACATTTGTTTTGGCAGCTAAAACTACTTGCTACATCTGTCATTCATCTCTTGGAAACCCACAACCTGCAAAATTGAGACAATGTGTAAAAGAAGTAATGTATGGAAAACCTATTGTCTTTGCAGCATTTGTAGTAGTGAGCTAGCAACATTTTCATTGGCTTTCCATCTGGATTTCAGGCTGACGAAGTAAAGAAAGCAGAATGGCCCAAATAATAACATAGTATGATATTTGCCTTGTTAGATGCAGTAAGGCTGTCTTTTGACCTGCTTTGTTAGGTAGGTATTTGGCTTGTATTCATCTGTGGTGCCTGTGCTGGAAGTGGCTGAGAGCATTAAAAATGCTAGTTTCTAAGTTTGTGTCCTGCATTTGAATGCAAAATGTGGACTGTGAAAGGTTAAATTCCAGTAAGTTTGGTTGTCAGTCTTCCAGAAATCAGGACTCAAGAGTCAAAGGTCAGTAGAAGATTTCCTTATTAAGGATCAAAACCTGAAACCTATAGAAATAAATAGAATTTCTTGTCATCAGGCATTCTTCAATTAAGGTGATGTCAAGACTTATTTAAATTAACATCCACTCCTGTATGTGACTTGTTTTTATAGGTCTCTCGCTTGTATGACTTTGTTTTTGATTGTAAATCTCATGTCTGTAAAACACTGGAGCTAAAACGGGAGAGTGAGTTATCGAGTTCAGGTAGATGCAGGTCTGTGCCATCTCGTGGCTCTACAGCAGCCCATTTGTCTCACTCTGGAGTGCTGCAGCTGCTGCAGCCGGGAGGGTGGGTGGGTAACTTTCTGTTTTGGAGCACTTCAAGTAAAGTACAATGACTGAATGGAAGATTAGCTGTGAAAACACGAAACATCTTTATTGGGACATAATGTGTTAAGCTCTGCCGGCACCCATGGTGTGGAGTGCTGTACTTTTTTTGCTTTCTACAGATGGGTAGCTTTATTATAGAAGAGGAATTTAAAATGTGAATGTTTGTACAGTAATGGTTGTAAGTGGCAGATTAGGTGTCTTAATACTAACCTCTCTTCCCTGCACTGGAGTAGTTGAATCAACATACAATTGTGCTTGGTACAGGCAAGAGCAGAGGAGCCTCAGGGAAGAGCTTTTCTTCCCTGAGGGTTTTATAGGCTTGTTCTGTCGCAGTGAGAGTGGAGGTGATATAGGGAGGGAGTTCAGAGTGAGCAAGGTGAACCTGGAGGGGTACAACCTGTGATGTTGTCCTGTGATGCAGCCCTGCCAACACAAATGTTAGAAAAATGGGGTTCAGTGGCTAGCCAGAAATGAAATGAACTGAGCCTAAAAGAAAGACTTTTGCCTGTCCTTATCTGTCTTTAATCTTTTGCAAGAAATCAAGATTTGCTGTTCAGTGAAGATATTCAGATTTTTCTTTAGCTGCAATTCATGAGTAATAATAATATTGTATAGTACTTAATTCAGATGTAATGAACTAAGTAACAATGAAAGCAATAACCTCCACCACGAGGGATGTTGTCTTCATTTTTAAACAAAGAAAGCGAGGCAGGCAACGGTGGTATGACATAACAAAGTTATGTAGGAAGCTAATTTCAGAGGGGGCGAAAGAACAAAGAGATTTTAGCCCCACAGAGCGCTCACACGATCTGTGAGCAAGCTGAAGTTTCAGAGGTGCTGGTTTGTGATAGTCCCTACTGCTTTTTTTCCCCCCAGATTTTGAAACTCCATAGAGGGTGATACTGAATAACTTTAATTCCTGCTTAGTCCGGAACAGGCATTGTAAAAATTCTCCTCTAACAGAGCGCCTCAGCCATGGCTTTGATCTGGGTCCCATTTGTCCTCTTGGACATGCCATACATTTGATGTTTCCCTCCTACAAGAATGTATTTGCATATCTCTTCAGGCTGTGGCATTTTCTTTGAAGAAAGTTAAGATGAAGATCAGCTGATCAACTCAGTCTGCTGTCACTCTTTTGCTTTTGTCTTGTCCATCAGTGTCTGCCTGTCTAGTGTAAACCTCAAGTTTGTTGTCCTTGTAGTAGTCAGTTGATTGATGAACCCAACCACTGGGCTGCCACACCTTGACTTTTTTATGGAAAGGATGGTAAGGTTCTTCTTGCTAGCATGCAACCCTACCACTTCCTGTGTTCCCAATGTGCCTCAAATTTTATATATAAACTGGATTCCAAAATAAAGTTAGGGGAGAAGTAGGAAAAGACGAAGATACTAAGAAAAGCATTCATTGCTTATGGCAATATGTAGGATAGTCTTCTATACTAGACCTAAAAAGAGCTTTGCAAATGCTAGACTGTCAGAAAGACACTATTACCTACTTCACGCTGCACATTTTCCTGTGGCTTTTTTTTTGTTTTCTTGGGGTTTTTTTTTGGTCTTCTGTTGCTGCCACCCACACTAATGGATTTGTGTACAGGAGGCACAGTCTCTTTCAAAAGGTTTGGTTCAGCAGTTTTGTGAGGCCTGTAGTCCATTAAACTGAGGGACCAGTTGAATCGAACAGGCTGCACAGCTCCTACTTTTAGTTTTGAAAGCACTGGCCCCCAGGAATGAAATGATATAAAAGACGGCAGACCTAACCTTTTATTTTTCTACCTTGGACTGAGTTCTATTTAGCAACGACACGAAATTTCTATCAGGTTCCCTCCATACGGTCCTTTCAAGGCTCCAATAAAGGAATGAATACCAGAGCAGAGCCTTTACCCATTCAGTTTTCAGCTCTGTTAGCTTTCAATACCAGAAATGTATTTAAAACTGGGTAAGGTTTGTTAACTCTAATATACCACTGTCACTCATCCTGATCCAAAAGAATAAAACTATATATGCGATAGGATTTGCAATTCAAATGAAACCATTTTACTTTTTGAAAATAGGCTACAGTGGAAGCAAAAAAGGCTGTATAAAGGATCCCATTAACCTACAGCAATAATATTATAGCAGCACTGTTCATGATACTATAGTTAGGACTGTGCCAACTGGTTAATTTATGATCCTTCTCCTTCCCTTTCTGAAATATCCACCTTCTTCTCCCCCAGCTTTACAGTTTTCTGATTATTTGTATAAAGTCTAAAATCAAAAACCTCTGTAGAAAATGAAATTCTGTGGACTCAGCCATCAGTTTTATTTGAGAATGGTTGTGAGGTTTTGTTTTCTGTCTTTTTAACAGGAATATTGCTGTGTTTATTTTGTTTAGAATATGTTGCATATGCATACTTCTGAATTGCTTAATTTTCTGAGGAACTTTCCTGTTTAACTTGTTGTCTTATTGTAAACACTGGAAAGGGGCAGTTAGGATGTATTTCAAAAGTCTGTAAACACGTAGTTACGGAAGACACTAGATTTCGTCTGTCTTAAAGAAATTATCATGGCTGCTAGCAAGTCCATTGGTAAGGAGTCTGGGCTTCATTATGTGGGAAAGAAATTGTTGGAATAGTTCTCTATCTGCTGTTATCAATCAGTGATAATTATGTAAAAGGAGATTTTCAAAGTCATTGCATTTGGGGCTGGTAGTCTGTGGAACCATATATAACTCAGTTAAAAATCGTGGTAATAAAATTATAGTGTGGTGGACCAGGTAACAATGATGCCTGAAGTATTGATCTTAATATTAATGGTTAGTGCTATCACTGACATGAACGTTAAAGCTTTTAATGATAACAATGTTCAGTAGCTGTCCTGCTCTGCCAAGTAACGAGACAAGATATCTTCTGAAACAGTCTCTCTCAACATTTCAAATGAAAAGAGAACTTTGACAAAATCATCTTAGGGCTTCATATGCTAAATTCTATCATATCAAAATTTTCTCAGCTGCAGGAATCAAACCTGAGCACTTTCGAAACCATTTGTTCCTTGTACTTGGAAGAAGCAGCTTAGCTGCGTTTTAGCAGTATTCTGTTGCTTTCCCTGTTCCCCGAAAGTACTAGAGTGTCTGCATTTTCCTAAACACTGAATACACTATGCAAGGGAAGGAGATGTCTGTTTTGGTACACATTAATTTTCAGGTTTCAGTTTGCAGTGAGAAATCAGAGATTTTAGATCAAAGACCATAATTAGGATACTTTGTTATGGCATGCCTTTATTTTATGACAATCAGAGTAAAATGCCAGGGTGCAATTAATTTTCTATGTAAAATGAATTAACAGTGAGTAACGTGGTAGAGCAGCTAGAACGCATCCATTCGCTACGATGTGAATGACAGTTGGAGTCCAAGGTGTATGAGGAGAGGAGAAGAGATCTTATAGCGGAAGTGGATCCAATTTTTAAAGCTTGGCATTGACTTGAAGGGAAATGGGCCTGTTTCAATGTCCTTCACGCAATTACACTGCAGAATGAAAACCAGGGTGTGATCAAGAAGGTGGAAATATTTCCAGTTTTAACCTGTTATCAGGCTAGATAGACTTCAAATATGCAGAAAACCAATATGCTTCTGAATTCATCCATACAAAAGCTGAATTATATTGAGAGTAGGAGCTTGAGACATAAAGAAAAGGTCAGCTTTAAAAACCAGTTACTATTGAGCAAAGCTGAAAAGTCTTGAAATATGGTGCATTCTTTCCATTTCTGAATACATGATTAAGTGCAGCAGAAGGTGATTACCTGACCTTATGTTCTGCTTTCTAGTTAGTGAAAGTTTTCTGTTAAAATCCAGGAGGAATTAGAATAGAATTCATCATTCTAGCTACATTGTTTATTCTTTCACTTTTAAGAATGACCCAAAACATGGTTTATTTTTACTGAAATACTTATAAAGGGGTGCATTTGTATCCAAGTTTGCCCAAAGCTCTTGTTGACTTTTGTGGGAGTTTTCGTGTGTGCATGTACATGTGGGTACTACAGGCTAGCACAGGGAAACACAAAGTCAGACCTCACATGAACTGCCCTCCAACAAATATTTAATGTATTTTATCTATATTGTGTATGTGGGCTTATGTCTAAATAAATGTATGTAAATACTTATATATTTAAACTCAGGATGTGTTTAAGAAATGGAATAGATACAAATACATCTATTGTGTAAATGCATTAATGCATGTGGGTGTATGTGTATATCTGTATCTAAGTTTTACTTATTCTGTGCAGTATGTGAAATATGGAGAAGAAGGTTTTAGTTCAGGCTAAGGAACTATGATTAACTCCTATTATTGCTCTTGTTGTCCAGATCATGACTGAAGCTGCTGAACACCGTCTGAATCTTAACTCTCATATGTGATAGAAATTGCTGTTTATAGGACACTATTAACGTCATCTTATAATTTTTTGAATCCCACTTTTTCACAGAAGGATTAGAAAACGGATTAAGCAGCTCCTGTATTATGGAAAAAAAATTAGATCATTGTGGAAGACTGGTGTTTGTAATGTACATTTTTACTGTGAGCACGTGAGCTTGGGGTCTGGGAACATGGTGTTCCTGGAAGGCGCCCGCTCTCTGTCCGTGTGGTGATGCAGGCACAGGGCCGCTTGCTTAGGAAGAGCCAGAGAGCTTCAGTGGTGGACTGAGCTCTGCTCTCTTCCTGACTTATCCATCCACACTGCAAGAAAGAAAAATTGGGCCAACATTAACATGTGATGTCGTCTCAGTTTCTCTGGCTTACTTCTACATAGTAAATATAAAGGCTCAGGGATTGTTTTCTGGTCCTGAAGCCAACTGGCCCAGCCTGGCTTGCTCAGGACAGTGAAGTCCCCCTTGCAGAACAGTGTTGCTGTATCCAAAGAGCTGCTGGGAATTGCTCTTTGTTCGGGCTGATGCCGCACCGGTGCCTGAGCGTTGCTTTGCCAAGTGCTTGAGTGCCCAGACCAAAGCTGTGTCACGTACCACTGCTAACATTTTAACAGCTTGGACAACAATACGTTAGGGCTTGGGCCCGTTCCCTGGCCCTGCTTAGTTTGCTAATATAGACATAGTCTCTGTCTCTACAGAGCCCCAGCTGTTGGGCTGACGGGTTTTTTGAGTGTGGGCTGGCGGGTTACAATATAAATGCTGGGAGAATCTAGTCTTTAGAAATGTCCATGTATTTAATTCATATGTTCCACTCTTCCCCCACCCTAGCTTAACCTCCATATCAAATATTTAGCCTGATTCCCTGGAAGTTAAAATCCTTGTCCACCTGTAGATTTATGTGTTACTTTCCAATAACTTTTGAATCTGCTGGTCAGTACAGCTAAACTTGGCAAGAGTTAATAGTTTAAAGATCTTAAGTTGCTACCTGTTTAATGAAAAACAGTAGCTGGGAAAAGGTGAGAGCTCCAAATGAATGCTTCCACTAGGAGAAAGCAGGAAAGCCTGGACTCCTGAGTTTATCTGGCTACCAGGCTGATGAGCACAGCTAAAGCTATGAACAACAGGCATTTTGCTGCTTGCCTGCCTGGTAAGATAGCGGAGAGGCAGCAGAGAGTCCTGATGGCAGGAGGGAAGCTGCAGGAAACAAGAGGCAGGAGGTGCAAATCTAGAGGAAACTAGGCTTCCTTAGCCTGGCTGCTCAAATATGTGCTTGCTTGCTTGTTTGTTTGTTTGTTTTTCTGAAGAGTGAAAAAGACTTTTCTTAGGTAGTGGAGATCTATTTAGGGGTGAGGCCTGTAACCCTGGAGTGTCTGGCCCCAAAGGGGAATCCAGAATCCAAATGTTGAGTGCCTGTGTGTCCCAGGGGAGGCTTGTGGTGAAGGGGGTGTCTCAGAAGGGTGAGCGTGTTGGGCAAGGAGATGCCTAGAGGTAGTTAACAGAAAGGTACTGAGGACAAGTATCCAAGGCACCTTGCTCAGGAGGGTGCTTAGTGACTTGAGTGGATCCATATCCAGTAAAGTGTTTCTGAAAATACCTTTTCTCTCAGAGAACTGAACAGAGCTCATTATTTTAAAGCACAAGTCCTGGAAGGAATTGTGCAGTGTTTATGTATTTTATGTGATGATGTGAAATACAGACAAAGTCTTGGAACTAGAACCCAGGCTGCCCCTTTCTTAGTAAGTGACATAACTATTAGACTTTAGAAACATGGTCTCTTGTATGATTTTTCTGGACCAATGAGTCTCATATACTTTACTGGAAAACATGGCAGCAGTTCAACACAAGGCTGAAGAATGCCCTTTCCAAAGTCTGGTGGTTAGATCGTTCTCCTGGGTGGTGGCAGATGTGAAAGAGAATGAGTTTGGGTCTCCCACATCGTAAGTGCTCTGACAGTTAGATTCTTGCATAAAAGCACCATTTAAGCTCTAAAGCAAAGCAGCCATTACGGCTACATTTTGCAAGGAGCTTTATCCTTTTGGAAAAATACATGAATTTATATATTTACAAACTAAGTACATTTACTAGATCAAGTCTTTGAGGAGTGATAGTTTCATTACTAGTTTGTAAACCCTGATTCATTTGATGTAAGCTAGGTTTTGACCTGCTTGACCTTGTCAAGACTGTGGCAGTTGTAAGACTTTCACAGTTTGTAGCAGCGTAAGAGACTCTCTTTGCTGCTCAGCTGATGTGGTTTAAAAAAGCCAGCTCTTACCCTGCAGTGAAATGGGCTAAGAGTGCTCACATAGTCAGCTACTGCATCTCAGACAAAGAGCAGCTCGATGGGTAATATCAAACATTTGTTGGGAGCAACATTTTAGACTGCTCCAACCCCTTGCAAAATGAACATTTGTCAAGTGAGAAAGAACATTTGCAGAGAGTATCACTTCTGTTCGTTCCAAACGCAAGCATCTGGAATGAAGACGGTGTATCTCGTGGAGAAACAGTGAAGATCTTCACCTTATATTCGTGCCATTAAAGTGGCAGAGAGCATCAGCCAACGGTTCCCCTCATTACCATGTGTGCTCTGCTGCTGAGCACATTCCCGCGGGATTAGCTCAGTGAGGCAGGTGGCTTCTCACAGCTTGACTTTCTGCTCTCCGATGTGGTGTGCTCCAAGTGCTCGGGAGGTTTTACTGGAGTTACCAAGGTATTTGCAAAGCAAAACAAAATTGCACCTGAAAATGTTAATGTGTAATCTGATTGCCAAACGTGTACATTTTGAAAGATATTAAATTGACTTGCTCTGCCTACCGTTCTCAGACAGTGGCTCTAGGTGCTTCCATATGGGATTTGAACTGTGCTTCCCACAGCAGATTCCTCTCTCTCCACGCATCCTAACTAAAGGTACATAAGAATGAGATTTAGATTATCTAGTGGAGCTTCGTGGTTGTTGAAATTTAAAAGGTTAGGGATTACAGTTCCTAAGTACTGAGTCCTGCCCAGAGTCCATTTCTTTAAGTGTTTTTCATCCTTTTTTAATTTTCAGACCATTTAATATTTCTTAGTGGAGTTACGGATCACTGTAAAGCAAATTCAAGCCTACTGACAATTGCAGTGCTTTTCTTAGGTTGCCGTTAGTACCTGAGGATTTTAGATTCAAGGGGACAACACACCTTAAGTTTAAAGTCATAGGTCAATTTATATGAAGAGAGACATATCAACCCAGTATTAGTAACACCAAGTTGTACTGGCCCACTGTGGATTAACTGGTCCATGCTTTGCTGGTCCTTATACAGCCTTGCAACATTGAGTTCAGAAGTACAGTACATATCAGATCTGGATTCTGCCTAAAATACACAAATAATGCCTTTAGGTCAGTGACTGTTATTTCTATCACAGTACCCACACAACTGGATAATATTTCATATAAAAATACTTATTCAGTAAAGTGAATCATTTGCAAATGCGAACATGATTTGCCTTCCTGAGTAAAGGAACATTTTAAGAAGTCCTATTAAAAGTATGTCCAAAACCCCTTCTGTATTACAGAAAATGACTCAGTTGAGCCTTTAGCTCAGTGGTTGTTTTCTGGAATGCCTCTGAGCCTGAGCTGCTCTATCCTTTAAAATGTAAATAGTGAATCAAGCTTGCCATCATTTGGCAAATGTCATTGTAATTTTTCACAGTTTTATGAAACAGGTTTCTAAGACTACAAATTTGCAACTGGCAAAATAGCAGGCTTTATACCTGGTAGCTATTTGGGGTGATATAATATCAATGTAAGTTAAATATGGCACTTCTCTGAATGTGTTGACTTTGGACCTGAATAATGTATGCAGCAGTGCTAGATTCCAGCATGATTCTATGAGAGGTTACTAGTGACCAAAAGGTACATGAGTGTCTTGTGGCTGGTTTACATGTTAATGTAGACCTGATAATAAATGCTTTATTCTACTGTTAATCAGAAATAATTCTACTGAAGCCAGCAGAGTTGGACTGGTTTCAGGCAAATAAACTAGGAATTTGGGCAATCTTCATCCAGACCCTGGAAATTAATGGTGGGGAGGACCACCATGTTCTCCTGGGGCTCTCGGGAGCAGTTCCAAGTCAAAGTTTAGGTTGTATGTGGACGACACAATCACACTCCTCATGCTATATTTGTTCACTTCACCTTAATTTCCATCTTTCTGACTCTGGCACCTTTCCTAAACATAAATACTAAGATTCATTACTATAATATATTTTAATTTTAAACCCATATGATTCTGTAGTGAGAACATAGCTAGTGTGTGTTCTTTCATGACCGTATAGGAAAATAAAGGTAGAAAAAAAGAGGACTGGATGTGTTAAAATGTGAAAATAAGGTAAATTATTTTTTTCTGCATGATTTTGTATGTCTTTTGTCTAAAGTAATGTTTGGGTTATTACAAAAGTAACAAAAAGTCAAAATTATGCAAATGATGCTTAACAACAGCTGAGAAAACATGACAAAGGCTTTGTTTGTGCTATATTCACACCCGACTGACTTTATGTGGAAGAGTTGCCTCATGGAACTAACTGGGATTCTCAGATCTGTAAAGTTGTTTATATCCATGTATTATTTCACAATAACTATTTTTAGGTATTCATTTGACAATTTTTTCTTTTAGAAATGAAAGGGTCAAAGTGTTTCAATATTAGGGTTAATTTTAAGTGGAAATGCTCATCAGAATACTTCTTCACTTGAAATCAGATGAGGAGCTATGTGGAAGGCTTATGTTTAAGTATGCATACGAATTCAGAAAATATAAACCTATAAAGAGGAAATTGTCTTTTGCAAACTGCAACACCAGACATCTTTTCATATGTACAGAAGCAGTCATAAACCACTTTTTGTTTTCAAAGCTATTATAGCTTTAATAGAAAGATTGCATTTTGGAAGAGTTCTCTGGAAGTTGTCATGCAAATGAGGGCATCAGATATCCTACCTCTCTTCAGAAACCTATTACTCTTGTTCATTGCTGCAAAATGAAAACTGAAGAAGGTTTTACTAAGCAAGGTGAGTTCCTAGCAGACTTTTTATTTTGCTAGGAATCTTTAGCATGTTAGATTTGAAAATATATTTTCATTGTTCACTTTTGGATGCGCAGGCACATTTTTTAAATACATTTTTCTAGTTTGTTCATGAATTTTGCTTTATATGCAGCAGAGAGAACTACTGTTACTATAAGAAAAAAAAAAAAAGGACAAAGTATTGTATTGTAGTAAAATAGAAAGTAGGAAACAGAGGGTTCAAAGTTAATGAAGATGTACAACGTGATCAAAGTGAAAATTGTATTTTCTGAGCCAGGATGACACTTTTCTAATGGTACATGAATTGACTGCAAAAATTGAATTTAGTCCAGATAGTTCAGACTACCTGAAGAAGAAAAGGTGTTGGAGGGAGTTTTCACCTGTTAATTTCTTTAACTAGCATGAAGATACTCATTTGGGAGGTTTTATTGTGCCATTGTTTATTCTTTTGCGACCTAAACCTTATGCCAAAGCAATTTTTTTTTTTTTATTTTTATGCCAGATAGTGTTAATAGTTGCCCTGCTGAATAGCTCTTTCATTCCCATAAGGTAATTTCCATGTGTGCTGCCCAGCAGCGTATTTTAGCTGAGGAATTGATATGATGTTGGGTATTTAATTTGAGGGTTCATGTAACAAGTTTGCTATCCATGCAGTTTTGTTATTATCTGGAAGGAAAGTTTTGACATATGTAATTGTCCACCCACTATTGAAAAATTTAGGCATGCGTTATAATTATATGGAGAAACCTTATGGGCTCAGCTGCAAAACTAACTGTCCAAAGCAAATAATGGAGACTTGGCTTCATACTGCTTTCCCCTTCTCAAATAAGACATTAGCAGAAAGAAAGGAATAAGACCTCCTGTATGAAAAAGTGCTTTGGTATTTAATAGAAAATGGTAACTCTTTTACATGAATTATGAACCAACGTGTAGAACTGAACAAGAAAAGATAAACTTTTTCTAGAGTTCTTTAAGATAATTAAAACCCCCTCATGAACAGTTGCTCTGTTTTTATTTCTACAGATTTTTACAGAAATTATCTTAGAATTCTAATAAATGAGCTATCCCTATGGATTAGTTCATATTAAATTTTAAAGGACTTCTATTTTTATTTTGTCTCGTTAAATTCTTAAAGATTTTTCCATGCGAGTGTAAAGGCAATGGTTAGAAGGCCTGCTTTTCTCAAGAATCAAAGGAAAACAGTAATTACATGGGCTTCACTTATTTCAGTGATCTCACCATCCTTTGTATATGAATTTTGAGTTTCCCATTCCAAGATAGCTGTTATTCTGTGTAGTTTGGGAATTCTGTTTTTACTATAGTATTGTCTGTTTGCTCAGCAGCTTTACTGGGACTGAATAAAATCTGTCTGTCTGTTCTGCTTCAGTGGCAAATGTTTCCACAGGGGTCTGACCTCTCTGAAGCATTCCTGTACTGAGAGCTCAACAACAAACTCGGTGAGAGGAGCTTGAGTTCTCCTCCTCTTCAAAGATTGGGCCAAAACGTTTTCAGTTCTGTCAGAGTAGCTGCTGTGTGGAGGTTCAGAAATCACTGAGAGTAGGTTTTGGCCCTCTGCTTTTAGATTGCATCTTCTTGGATTCCTGTAGCATGTAAAGAGGTAGGCAGGAGGTTTTAGTGCAGTCGTTTGATATTCAGACTATAAAGGTTTTGGTAACATTCTTAATAGCATGATCTCTGAACGTGTATGTTTGTTGCTAAATCCAGCACTTACTGGTAAAGGTACTGGAGAACAGAAACCATGTTTTCTCTTAGAAATTCATATATATTTTTTCTGCCTATTTTTGTCAAGATGTACTTTTAGTTAGAATTTCCTGGCAACTTCTGCCGCTGCTGTTCATTGTAGTTTATTGTTATATTTGATCTCAACACTGTATAGTCTTCTCTGTACCTACAGATGGCTTGGAGCATGGCAAACTACATTCTGACTTTTATAGACAGGGCTGGCACTTTGTGTATATGTGTGCAAGTATGTCCATGCATACGAAGATGCCATTATTCAGCAATGCTTACTAAAGTCATTGGTTTATATTCTGGAGTTGAATACTGTCTTCACGCACAAAAACAAATTTCCATTCTTTGTTTTATATGTATTTGTAAACTCATAGCTTGCAAAGATAATTTTCCTTTCTGGCTTTGCAGGATTGGCATTTCTTGATTATAAGAATCTAGTTCTCAGCTGCACACAGTAGCTGTATTCTGTGAAATATTTGTTTTGGTTAAGCCAACGTGCACTTGCATATTGTAATTGTGGCTTAGTTGTAGAAACTTATTCAGAAGAATATGTGTAAACCTGCATGGTGAGTTGAGGGTACATTTATCTGAGTAAAACCTCTGCTGAATAAAGACATTGTTTCCAAATCTGTAAACTAAATAAGCAATTCTCTGGATCCCAGTTTCCCACAGTTTTTATTGTGTATATATAGCAATATGTCTCAGACGGCTTGTCATGTACAGGGAGGTTTCATGTGATGGCTTAGAGCATCACATGATATGGATTTACGTGTTCCTGATTTTTTTTTTTTTTTTTTTTTTTGTAGCTGAGATTGAGACACTGCTGCAAATTGAACTTTTGGAAAAGAGCAACAGCGACAATATTAATATAAATATTCCATAAAAAAGGCAGGCTTTTGCTGTGGTTGTTTTTGCTGATTGTTGCCAAAGACATACAGCTGGCTCGCTGCATTTTTTCTAGAAAAGCTTAGCCATAGCTAGGCATCATTTCTGACAGGCCATTGAGGTTTAGGACTCTTTGGAAACTTACAGGGATTGATTTGATGGAGAGATTTTCCATCAGACTCCCTAGAGCATCTGTGCTTTCAGAGAGAGTGGTTTCGCTTTCAACCCTGACAAGTGGGAAAGCATGCTATACTTCCCCCTTCAGAGGAAGGAGTGCTAAAGCACAATTTGCTCACTGCTTCTTGTGAAAGATGCCAGAACTCACCTCTTTGCTGTACTTCCTAGGCAGCATCTCCATGGGGTTCAATGGCTTCTTGAATCTCTGTACTAATCCAGGATACAAAAATCAATCTGAGTTTCAGGCACAGGAAACTTTTTAATTGTAGTCCATGTTACACTCCTTCAGTCTGCTCAAATCCACTATTGAATTGCCTCAAGTTGTGGTAAGTCGTCACCTCCAAACCTATAAGCATTTACATGAAAACTTACTTTTTTCAACCTTGCTAAGAAGTGCAAGGACAAAATGCATGGAATACGTAAAGCCAGTTGTCACAAGTCTGCACCAAAAACACTTCTACACTTCTCTATTTACTCTTTTCGCAGAATGGTATGAGAAAGGCTTGTAATTCTGAAAGACTTCTTTCGGGAGTTAGTTTGGTCAAAACTCCTTATGAAGAATTTCTATTGAAATCAGAGAGAAGGCAAAGAAGTCAATATGGTTCCTCAGGATTTATATCAGAGTTAAGTCTGTACAGAATAAATCCCACTATCCTCCTGAAATAACTGTTTGGAAATAAGATGTAATTCTGTCCATCAGAGGCTAGGCTCAGAGAGCGGCATATGGCATTCTGGCTGGAAGGCACCCGACCAAAGGAAAAATCAGGCTTGAAGGTGTTGAGCTATGGGTTTTAGCCAGTGTTTTACCCTCTTATCTTTAGTCTGTGCTAAAAGGTTAGAGAAAAAAGAGATGTGAGGTGTCTGTTTAACATTTATTTGACTATAACCCTTGCATTTTATTCTGCCTTTTCTTCCTGTGCTTAATTCTTCTGTAGCTCGCTTAACCTGTGATATTTGTTTATTCACTTGCTGCTTTTATGTGGAACTAATTAGTATGATTGAAAGGTCAAGAAGAAAAGCTTGAGAGCTTAGTCTTAACTCTTGGGGGAAGTAATTACATATGGATAGTAAGAAAGCAGTGGGAAGAGGATCGAACTTTGTTCTAGGCAAAGTCTAATTACACATTTTTTTCTAGATGTGGAGCAGGATGTGTGTAGGGGCTCATGTAAAAATAGCAATTTATCTGTATCATGTGTATCTTATCTTTTTTTTTTTGCACTGTCAGTACATTTTCTGGCATTTATGAACCTGTACCTTCACCCAAGAAGTTATGCCCATGAAGTGAAAGGGACTTGTGGCTGCAATATAGAGATGCTTTTGCAAGAGCATGCTTTCCGCTCACTTTAGGTTTTTCATGTTGTTTGAGCAGCCCTTTCTAGTCTCTCTGTGAAATACCTGTTCTGTGATGGATTCATATTGGCAAATGAAACTGGGTGAGCTGAGGAGATAGGAAGCTGAGTGGAAGAATGAAACTTAGAGAGACTTCTCTATTGTTCTTGTAATCTTGGTGGTGTTTTTGCTGTACTGCTATTAATTTAACATTGTGTGTCTGCAGATACTGTATCATGAAGCACAACATGGGAGTGAACGTGTAGCGCTGTCTAGGTTCTCTGCACTGTAGTCTAAGTTCTTTCACTATGTATGTCGCTGTTTCTGTTAGCTGTTTTGATTGCTCGTGTTATTTGGGGAAGCACTTTTTACTAAAATAAGTTACTGTGTTATAAGGTGAAAGTCCTGACTGATTCTATTGATAGCATTAACAGATAGCCTGTAATATCTGAAGTGGGGGCCTATGGAGCACTCCCCTTCCAGGATGACTGCAAGTTTCTATCCTGATTGCATGTTGGGACTCCTTCTCCTCAGTGGTCCATATCTTTGATTTCCATTGGAAAGAAGCCCTGGATGAATTGTTAGGGAATGAAGTATTCTGCTCCCTAAGGGTCCCACAGTCTGGAATGTCAAAAGCTCAGGACTACAGGGTGCACTGTGGAGAGCGACTGACCTGCAGTTCAGAGATAGCCACTGTTCCCATTCAGACCTAGATTCTCTGCCATCTGAGTTTTCATCCCAGCTTTGTACCTGGCTTTCTGTATAAACTTGAGGAATTTACATAAGAAATGTAGTTTCATGCATAAACCTGCTGCATAAGCATATGTAATTTTCTGGCAAGCAGTAGCACAGAGAAGTATGTAGGAGTCAGAGAAGACCGCAAACTGAGTATTAGTCAATATTGTCATGCTGTTGCAAAGGAAGAACCTTGTGCTTGCAGGACTTCTGAACAGTAATTGCCATGGTCGACTGGGTGCTTGTGAGGCCTCGGCAGTAGTGTTATGTCCGCATTTTGGGGCGCCACATTTTAATGATACAGCTTTAAAAAAATACAAAGAAAAGAAAAAAAAACCCCCAGAGAACCAAGAGGATAGCAACAAGCATGAGAGGTTTGGAAAGCGTGATCTACATGAAACAACTGCAGGAAAACTCTTCAGCAGAGTATTTTAAGGAGTAGCCTGCAGGCTGTGGGCCAGAGTAAGCCTGCCAAAACAATTGGCAGCTTCTGTCAGTTCCTGCCTACTCTCTTTCTGAGCCACTAACAGAGGGACAAGACCCAGGCTGTGGTGCCCACTTTCCCTGTTGTTCTTCAACAAGTGCATCGTGGTGGGTTAGGGGACCTGCAAAGCAGTCATGTGGTGAGCCGTCTACACGCATGTTGGAGGGCCTTCCTGGCGTATATCCAGTAATGTGGAGAGGGAAATACTGGGGTGTCTTGCCTTGAAGTGGCTGTGTGTTAGAACTTGCAGGTTGATTTGGGACAGAGAGGACACTTCTGTGTTAGATAAACATCTGATATGTATTGCATAATAATATTTAGTTCTTCAGAGCAGGGGAAACAGCTGTTGGATGGTTGTCTTGAGGTCCCCAACCTATCACCCCCAAGGCTGATAGTTCCCTATCTTCAGTATCCCTTTGGGGAAACATAGTTTGAAAGAGTGAATGGAGGAAGAAAGAGGTGAAGTATATGCAAAATGCAAGGGGGGAGGATCGAAACAGTGATCAAATTTCACAAGCTGTGAGATATTGCTAAGTTCTTTTTGACAGTGCTGTCTTCTGAACAAATTCTCCTCCTTTCTCCTAATACATGGGCAAATGCTGGTCAGATACAAACTAAAATACCCATACAGCTGTGCTGACACCTGCAGAACATGCCACACATCTCCTGACTGGGAGATGCAGAGCTGAGGGGATGGGAGTGAAGCCTAGTTAAAATGTAGGAATGGTTATTTCTCCCTACCCTCACCTTTTTCAATTTGGCTTACGGTTCCATCTCTTTTTTTCTTCTTTTTTTCCCTATGGTGATATTCCTAAATGCTGATTAGACAACAGTTGTCCCAAAATGGATTCATTTTCAGGATTTCAAACCTTCTAAACTAAAATATTTTGGTAGGTGTTGTTGATCGGATTATCTGTATTCTAGTGGGAGCTTTTGCTGGTACCTCTGTGTAGTTGAACAGGTTGGACATTTCTACATTGGTCCATTTCTAATTAAAATACTGAGTTGCAGCCTGCTTTCTGGCCTTCAAGCCTTTTACTACCTGAATCTGGAGAACAGGCTGTAAAACATTAAATATGGGAAAGCTGGGAAATGTAACACACTATAAATGCATGAAGGTAGGAGCTCAAATATGTGTGGACATAAAGATTTTATTTCTTTATGTAAGGTTTAAATGAAGACTCCGCAGTATAAATCTCTGCTTTCAAAGTGAACTATCACTTTTCAGCAAGAAGGAAGGCAAGAATGACTATTAAGAACTAAAATATTATGCCTTTAGGAAACATCAGAGTAATCCGAGGAAAACCATATATGCAAATAAGCAAAGACCCCACCCTGCCCCTCAAATATATCATAAGACTTTTTCTTTAAATTTTTTATCTGCAGTCCGGAATTGTATAGTTCCAGGGTATTTTATGTTGTGAACGAGTCATGCAAAGGTCATCATTATGCAATCAAACTGTCAGGAGACAGCTGGGAGGTCTTCATTTAAAGCCCATTATGCCCCATATTTGATATCTGTATCTTGCTCCTAATGTGTGGTAAGTGGGAGTGGACAATGATTGTAGTTTGGAGGAAGCAAGATGTCGTATTCACTGGAAATTGTTGGGAGGAGGAGAAGGGGGGGCGGGAGGCTAATGCTTTTATAAGCAGAGTGCTGCCTTTAACTGAAAAGTATTACTTTAAAACTAATGTATTTAGAAGCAGAATTTCTGAACACTGAGAAAACTGTTTAACGCGCATAAAGGACTTTGAAGAGTCTTAAATGATTACCATAAAAGAGTGACAGTAAAGATCTCCAGGCCAAATTTTGTTTTATTTTTCTCAAATGTTTTGTCCAGTTGGATAGATCACGCTGTTGACTTTTTTACCAGAATTCTCTCTTACGATCTATGTGATTTCTGAAAACCATTTTGCTCACTTGGTTATCTGAAATGGTGGGTTTAGCAGCGCTCCCCAATATTGATGCTGTGAATCTTTGTTATGTAGGTGAACCTTAAAGAAAATCTCCTGGACCTTCCTAAGCCTGGAACAATGGAGCACTCAACAGCTGATGGTACGAAACCTTTCATGCTCTACTGCTGTGAGACTTTTCTATGAGTGAGTTTGACTTTTCTATATTCAGTTGTGTGGAAATATTTTTCTCTTGTGTTCTCAAATAATACTATCTTAATATTACCCCAGCTGAAGAAGTAGTAAAATTTGTGTTAGATACAAGGCATAGAGTCAATTAACCCACTATATGGTTTCTTAAGCTAATTCTTGATCCGCTTGAATCCTGTATAGCAAAGTATCAGACAGCTCTGTCATGATTCAGGGCACATAGAATGAAACATTATTGTTTTACTAAAAAAGATGAACCCCAGGCAAAGAAGAAATGGATATTAAGCTGTATTGAGTTACTATTCAGAAGAAACCTGATGCTATCATAGTTCATATGAAAACCTCTCGTGCTTGGGGGAGGGCAGCCTTTTTCTTCTTCCCAGCAAGTCTGAAGTTAGTTTTGGCTTGAGATGGAGGCAGAAGGTTGAGTATCTCCCAAAGACATTTGCTAACTTTGTATTGCTTAGTCAGCTGTCTGAAATGTATGACTGCACTGAGGTGGGTTTCTCCACAGTATTGATGTTCTGAGTTGCTGGCATGGGGTGGATCTTGAAGAAGGAGCCTGCATCTCATAAAGATCCCATTGATAAAATGTTAATAAATGACTTCTGCATTTAGCTGCTATTGGTATTCTGGGGCATATTAACTGCACCTAAATTATTGCATAGGAAAGACCTACGAAATTTATTTGACTTCAATGACCTCCTTAGAGAATGGGGTTTGTAATATGCTGAAAAACTTTTTTTTTCCAGTATACCTTTATGAGGTTCCCTGTTAGGAACACTGTGTCTGATATAGGTTTACTTGATTTTGACCCTTGCCACGGGCTTGTAAATTACTTTCAGCCATATACAGGACTGTGTAGTACCTCCCAGAAGTCTAGAGCATAAAAGAAATGAAGATACAGTCTGTGCTGTGGTATTATGCTATGGCTATTACATTTATTGCTCTTATATGTTATCAGGCTGCTTCTCAGATTTCACCCACTCTCCCAAGATCTACTTTTTACTCATAGAGCTGCCACTGAAATATTGGTCTCCCTCAAATCCTGGTTTATTCAGACCTACCCTTGAAATTGTGGGACAGAGATATCTGAATTAGGTAAGTTAGTGTGGATGCTGAAGGCAGGCTAGCTGTGCCGCCATGGTGTTTCACAGAGTGAATGTGACCTCTCCTCTGCAGCTCAGACATATCCACTCATAATAATATTGTGGCACATCTTGTCCTTCCATTTCCTAAATCACAGTCATTGTCAGAAGCTTTTCGTAATCAAGTCCTCACGGAAGGCTTATCATAATCAACTGAAAGAAACAGCAATGACTGGAATGACTGCATTTGTACAAGCCATTGAAGCTCATTTAATGCAAATGTGACAGGCAAGTAATGAAGTGTGCAACCGTTAATTATGTTTTAATAATATCACTCTGATTTTCTAATGTGCATAACTTTGCATCTTCCCACAAAAAATCCTCACAAAAGAACTTGCCATTCTCCTCTGGGTAGCTTATAGATATTAAAGTTACGCAAGTCAATAAATATCCTGTTCCCATGATATGATTATCACACCATATAAACTGTAATTTTGTCTTTACTGTGAAGACCTACAATGCAACAGGAGCTGTGACCTTAGATCATTTTTAACATTCTGCTATAAAAATAATTAAAAAATATATAACCAGAGCTCTAATGTTACGCAGATAACATTATACAGATAATTCCAGTCACATTCTCAATGATAAGTCCACTAGATGGCAATAATATACAGCAAAGCTGCCTTTGGTACTTAGCTCCTGTGTGTCTTGGAAAACTTGCAACAGTTCTAAGTTATAAAAAATAAAAAGGTATCTGTGCTTGCATCTAAAATGATAGATTTTAAATCGAAACCATTGTATTATTTTTTCCTTAATAGTTTTGACTTTAGAGTGAAGGTACACTCTTAATGGAAAAGATATCATAGAGCAGTCACTGGTTATCTTTTTAGAAAGTTTTTGTTTAAGAAAGTTTAGATGAAATAATACAGAAAACCTTTTATTTTGCCTGCTTGTTCCCTAATTAGCTCAAACATTTGCTACTGATGTGGCCATGAGTCTTGTGATCCCAAGGATGCAATTACAGGGCACAGAAAGGAACCACAAATTCTGGGGATAAATTTTGATTTGCATGGTAACTCTGCCAGAGAAATGCTGGGGTAAAGCCTCAACAAAGTGGTCAGAGCGTCTGTCTCCGAATACGCTGATTTCGTCTGTTTCTCTATATTCTCTGAAGAGTACTTGTGCTTTCATTTGATTTTGGACATGCATGTTTTCTTTTGGTTAAATGTATTTTGATAGACTAAGTGCAAAGATTTTCTTCTTCCTCATGCATTCCTCTGAAACTGTTGGGTTCTGTTGCATTTTCCATACACACACATCAGCTCTGTACCTCTTTAATGTAAAATAACTCCCTTTGTACTGGAGGGCAATGGGAAGAAAGAACAACTGGTGAGATTTTGAGAGAAATCAAGGTGGACATCTCTTCTAAATAGGTTAGAGTAATTCATGGTGATGACAGACAACACAAGCTAATCTTGCTGCAGAAATTTAAGAAATGTCACAATGTCACCACAGCCGTCTGCTTCATCCCTCTGCGGGAGACGGTCATCACTGGAGTAGTGGTAAACATGTGTCCAGGGCTAAGCTACTTCAGTGCACCATCTTAATTCGGATGGCTAGTAAAAGGATTGAATGGTCTTCATGTTGGTAGATCAGGAAGGTCTAATTCCTTCCTTGTTGGAATGGAGTTTCCACACTAGTGAATCAATGTTGGATCAGACCCACAGTGAGTCACTAGCTTCCCTTCTCATGTTATTGTTCTTTCACCCATGGTTTGCTGCTCATGTCAGTTAGGTACCTGGAGCTCTCTTTTTGTTTACATGTAATCTGTACATGTGAGAAATAGGCAAAAAGTTTAATTTGTTCAAATGTACATTATAGTTAGGCAACCACTCAGCTTTTCTAAAGACTCCCATGTCCAGATTTTCATGAAGCTCCTCTTCCTGTTATTTTTGCCCGTGGAGTCTCTAGGAAACTCTGAGGAAGGCTTTCAACTGCAGTATCGTTAAATTGACATTTGATTTTTTTTTTTTTTTTGATCTTCTTTTCATTAAATAAGAATTCTCCACTCTTAGTATTTTTCCTGAATAAAATTCTGGTCTCACAATTGTATTAAATCAAGTGGATATGCCCAGAGTTGAATTTAGCCATTACTTTGTGACCAGATGAAGCTCTAGCTGAGCGTGAACTGTCTATGATCCAATATGGATAAGGCAGCAATGATACTTTTTTGGCCCAGAGAGACATTTAAAAGAATGTGTAGAGCTGGGGTGTGATTCATCCCTGTTGGCAGTGGAAGCTTACTTAGCATCTTGGAGGGCACAGGACTCATTTTGTTTCTAACTTTGCAAATTGGATGCAGATTAGCACTTCCTGAGTTGTAGAGTATGTTGGTGTGTGCATTTGGTGTCTGGGTCTGGATTTGTTCCTAAATCTCTTAGTATTGCATTCCACAGGCCTCCAGAATGCAGGCTGGGAAATCATATAATACATCCTATAAAAACAAAACAACTTCTAGCTGTGAAGAAGTAGGAATGAAGGAGGAAGGACTGCATCCCTGGCTGTGTCTGTACAGACAGGTAAGCTAGGGGATGCTTTGTGGTACTGCCACTGTAGTCATTCAGAGAGGGTACTTGCTGGACTGCCTTGTGTCTCCTGGAGTTCCCGTGCATTAAAATCAGGACACAGAAGGAGAGACTGGTGCATGGATGAGCCTGCCCTACATGCAGTGGGGATGCAGGTAGGGTGCAGAACAGAAGTGGGAACAAAAAGTACTGCTGGATTTCTTTAGTGGAGGTATAAGCTAAGTGTCTATAAGATGTGGCTCTTGTGTTTCTGTAGTCTTCATATTGCACGATAAAATGCTATGACCATGGCTAAGAAAGTAGTTTAATGCTTACGGTGATTTGCCAAAAAGGAATTAGCATAGGCCAGTTCAGGCTCATGGTAGGAATTCTCAGCCTCCTGATGTCATAAGCGTACTTCTCACCATGATGAAGTTTCTGCAGCCTTGGCTTTCTTTAAAATCTGTCACTACCCTTGCAATCTGGAGTATTTGCAGTAAGCAATAGTGCCTTTCATCATCTACAGCTAGGTAGGAGGCTGGGCTCACTCCTACAGAGTGCGTAACGGCCATCTATCCCCCTCATGGTGAGGCCAGGCCCTAATTAAAGCCGATCTGCTAGGAATTTACAGCACACTACCATCTGCGAGGTGAGCTTCTGTGAAGGAATGATGCTAGTGCTTGAGTTTCTGCACTAGTTTCCTGTTCTCATCCAGGTGCAACTCAAGCTGTTGGTGGTTATCTTTAAATCCTCATGTGTCTGGGACCTGTTATCTAAGATGCAGCCTCTCACCCCATACTAACTTGTGGTACTTACAACTGGATGTTTGTTCCTGAGGTGAAGCTTTCCATGGGAGGTTATGGGGTTTTCTTATTTGAGAACTTCTCATCTCAGGAATTTGCCCCTTCCCCTTCCTCCCACCTTCCCCCTTGGCAGTTTGCCAGAACACAGGTCTTATGATTATCAACACACTTTGTAAATTAGCTGTTGTCTCTTTTTTCTTCTTGTGTTTTAGCACATGTCATTTTCTAGTTGATATTTTTGTGGCAGTAGCCTTCTCAAAGTGCATGTTTGCTAATAGCATGCAGTGTTGTAGCTGATGGAGTGAATCTCTGCCTCTTCTTCCCTACCCCGTAATTTTATGAGGAATAACTTTGGTTGCTGTAGCCAGAGGAAATATATAGCTCTGCTAATGAAAACATACATGTCAAAATGTGTATTAAAGACTTTTTCATAGCTTGGAGTTTAATAAATGATCAACAAACGGTTAATGACTTGATTTGAATAGTTAGAGTTCAAAAAGATAGGTGGGCTGTCTATAGCTATCCTACCTTCAGCTTTAGGTGTATAGCAGTTTGTAACATGTATCATCCATTTCTCACTATCCCTTTGCAAACTGTCAATAAAACAGCATTAATATGAAGTGTCGTTAAGCAGGGATTCATATGGCATTTCCGGAGGAAGAAAAATTTCATTTTCCTGTGCAGGAATTTGTCACTTGTACCTAATTTAAGAGAATAAAAAATGTTTGGGATCTGGTGGAAAGGTTCCTGAAATGTCCTTTGTTTTGTCTTGCCCTCACTTTTTTTGTTTATTGGCAGGTTGTTTTGTGATACAGCACAGTTTCAATGTCCTCTTTAGGGTTCTCCAGAAAACTTATTTCTTCCCCTGTCTTCTTGAGGTTAATGGCTGCCTTCCAATTTCCTCTTCTGGAAGTTGTCTGTTCCAATACCACAGTAGTAAAGATTTGGATTCATTAATACAGCACTGGTTCTGGTTCCAATAAGTTTTAATTGCAGTGAAATGGCAAGATGCTTCATGTGATTTGTCCTGGTCTACCCTAACTGCCGAGTAGTGGCCAGCATCATATTAGTTCAGTCAATCTTACAGGGCCAGGCTCAGCCACAGGAACATTTTGGAGTGAAGACAAATCATGAAAAATGGGTGTCGGCACCCGTCCATTTTTCTGTAGCTGAATCCAGAAGTGCTCAATTATATATATTACTGTAAGGGGAAGAATCTTTCTGTCAACATCTATAAAAGCTATTGAGGTATCCAATTACATAAACTATTATCCCTCTAGAAACTGTGAATATGTAAGGAGTGCTCTTTGCTTGTAGAGATTTCCCTTATAAGAGGAAAGTGAATGTTACTGTGGTGGTTCCACCGACTCAGTATCTTGTGGTAGCTTCTGTCTGTGCGTAATTTATAGTGGGAGGGCGAGAGGGTGCTGAAGTGAAGCTGAAAAGGATTGGAGAGTTGTGCAAGGACATAGCTGATGGGTACATAAATAGGTAGACCAAAAGCCAAACTCCCCTTGGAGCACTGGAGGGGATAAACAACAGTACTGTGTCTCTGAGACTAAAATAACTGTGGGGCATGTTGGGACTTCCCCTTTCAACCAAGACAGATGTCTGGATTTTCCACACCCATTTATTCCCTGTAGGCAGGATGAGGAAGGAATCTTTAAGCTATTTTGCTCAATGGAGGTTGATATAATATAATACAGGTTGGACTGCAGTGGGGGATGGCTACTGTACCCTTTAAAGCTTTGGTAAGAACAGCTTATGTTTGCTCCTGGTTTATCTGTTCTTGCCTCATTTAGGAAGGGCTTAATGAGAAAAGGAATTAACCATGATTTGTTGACAACATCCCCTCCCCCCCCATATTGTGATGCTCATAAAAAGAAAATAAAACAGTAGTGTTAGCCTCAGCTTTTTAAAAGCCTGTGAATCCTGAAGTCTCTTGCTGTTGGTAGGGGATACAGTTGCCTCTTGTAAGTCTACACTAACTCCCCCTGGTCTGGATGTAACTTGAACCATGTGTAAATGAGAGCTGGTCATCTGTACTGCTATAGTTGCCTTACAGTAGTGCTGGACAAATATACATGAAGACAGTCTTTGTCCTGATGGATGAATTACAGTCGCACCTTTAAAATGCCAGAAAAATCATTACAGCTTTCAGGAACTTTTCCTGATTTGCAAATGCTTGGAGGTTTTTTTGCCTCAGAACTTGAAGGGTACCTGTCCTTTCAGGGCCTCAATTCTGATCAGAGCTATTGCTATATGAACATTACTATATTTGATTATTCTTGAAGAATGTTCTCAGTTCGCATGTTTGAAAGCACATGACTTGTGGCTTCGTTCCCATGAACACAATCAAAATTCTTTTTGTATGCTTTCTTTCCACTTAGTGCATACAGTGGCAACAAAAATTTTCAATATTCATCATGGCTAAGGGAATAAGACAAAACAGTCAGTGCTCCAGCATTTTCCTATGGTTATTGTTATCCTCAGAAAAAGTTTCTTTTTCATGAAGATAAGCTCACCAGAGAGTCATATGTGATAGGGTAGACTCCTTTAATCAGTAACATGCAGTTTAGTGCACAGATGAATGAAAACCAAAGAAGGCCAAAAATGTAATCACCCAAATGGCTGCAGATAAGTTACTCGGGGATGACCAGAAGATTTTGAATAACTATGAAGACATCTTATGCTTTTGATTAATTTCTGACTACTCTTACTTGCTCTCTTCCTTTTCTGTTTTGTCACCACCAAAAACCAAATGGAGAGATTATGCAGATGTGCCCTTGATTTCAAATCTGGATTTGATGATGGCTTTGACTTTGGGGAGTGTAGGCAGGGAAAAAATCAGCTTTCCACAGATGCTTGTTTCTAAAATTTTGAAACTTACTTCAGTAAAACCCCAATTACCCAAGGAGCAAGAGAGACCCCATGATAACTGGGAGTTTGGAGGAATCAGGTTGGCCAGAAGACTTCAAAGGTGACTAACTTGTAGATTATCATCAATCAGCTGGGATCCCTGTGGGCTGCTGCATTAGCAGGAGGTGGCAGCTGTGCTCCAGGACTTCTGTGATAAAACACACAGTCTTTACGCCCTGGTCAGACTTCAGCACATAAAGATTTAAAATTGACTTTCGTTGTTCACACATTTTACTTAGGCCATCAACAGCTGTGGGAAACCCTAGAAAATTATGACAAGTGGATTTTTCTTCTAATCTGACCCGTTAGTAACTGAGAATTTACTTCTGCACAAACTCTCTGCAGTAAGCAGCTGCAGTGAGTGATCCTGTAACTGGGAAACTGCAAGTATATCAAAGCCAGCAATAAATATCTACAAGTTTCTATAACAACAACAACAACACTGTTAAAACAACACTGCAAGAAGATGCTCATTAAGGCCTAGATCCACTTAAGACAGAGACTTAGAGACTTGGGAAACTTTTTTTCCAAGGCTGAACTTGCCAGAGCTGAATGAATTCTCCTGTAAGTTTGAAATTGCTCAGCCACAGAATTCCCATTCTCACAGCAGGAAGCTACTGTTTAAAACTACATGTTTTAAATATAACAGCCTGTAACCCTAAATGCCTGTGGCATTAGAACTCTATTTTACAAAGCTTTATAAGAAACTTCATTCATTGGGCCAGAGGTTTCTTATACTGTTTGGGGGAAGAAGCAGGCATCCCATCTCACTTAAAACAGCCAATTTAATTTCTGAATTAATTAACAGAACTTTCAGAAAACAATTCAGAGCACCTACCAGAGGGTATGGGTTCATAAAATGTTGTCTTCAATAGCAAAGATGTGATGGTCTTACCCACCCTCCTTCCTTCTCATCTTCTCCAGCTACTTGCTCCTGCTTTGACATTGCCATTCACTTCCTGGCTATTTTGCAGATGCAACTGCTAGTGCTGTGGATGACAGAAAAAAAAGCTCTCCAAAAAAGAATATACTTTGATTTTGTTGATATTCAGATTATTTCATTGACTGGCACCACTGAGACAAGAGCAAACAGTGGGACAAGATGAACAGCCTGAGACTGTGGGGAGAGGCAGGGGAGAACTTCTGAGTCCAGTTTGCTTCTGAAAATAAATACATTGTGTGAACAGAGCCGTAAATGTCTAAAGTTGAACTCTGTGATTACCGCCTTTGCATATTTCCTCTACTGGAGTCAGAAACAAGATTTGGGATGCAGATAGTTACAAGGAGATGCTGGAAGAGTAGAACACTGGTTGAAACTGGTGATTTGTAAAAGGTTTATAGAAGGGCTTCTGTTAACATTAAATGGTCAGTGTCTTCAGGAGGTCTTCCAGGGACAGAGTAGTTTCAACTGCATCTTAAACTGAAGAGGCCTTTAAATATTCACTTATCTTGTAATCTTGAGGTGTATATTTCATTGCAATACTTGTTTTAACAAAGTCATGACAGACTAATGAATGAGACTAATGAGAGCTAAAAGATCACTTCCTTTTCCAGGATGTAGAAATTGTTCTCTATGCAGCTTCTGAGCTACTGCTTTAACACTGTGTGTCTTGCTAGTCAGAAGAGGATAAAGAGAATCATTTCCATTTTAAAGTAGAAGGACTTAGGCACAAAGAATACTGGACTAATTTAAATTCACACTGAAAATCTGTGGCAGAGTGAAGAACTGGTATCCTAAATGACAGCCTGGCAGAATGCTATGTCTCTAAATACTTTGTAAATAATAATGTGGATTATACTGTGGATGCGATAAGTGTGCTGGTTGACAGAGGAGTAAGCTGAGAAAAAGAATCTTTAGAACGCTTGTCTCATAGGAAGTCTGTGGAAGTGAATACTATTTCTCCAGAGACTGTTTTGTCTTTGGTCATTTGAATGTCCTTGTAGTGCTGAATTTACGAGATTCTGCGTAGTGAGAAAACTTAGTATTTTTTGAGTGCACTTCCACATCTGGAAGGCAGGAAGCCAGCTCTTCCAGCTCAGCCATGTGTGCTAGTGGGAAGCAAGAAGGCAGTAAGATTTGCTGGAAGAATATGATGTATGGATTTGAAGTTTGGTGAGAAACTACTTCATTCTTCTTTAGACCCTTAATTGATGTGGTTTTAGTATCTGTGTTCTGAACTTTCAGAAGTAGACAAGATCCTAAAGAAAATAGAAGAAGGAGATATCAAATCTCAAAGAGAAGCAGGCTTTTACAACTAAAAATAAAATATGTTAGTATAGAAAATTTAGTTAGGATAGATATGCATGTGTATATATGTTTGTAGTGAATAGCAAATACTGGGACGTCTTTGTGAAATGAGATCATATTAGCTCTCTGTGTGTGTGACATACATTGCAGGTGAGAATCTCAAGTTATTTGTAAAGATATCATTCAATTGCATGCTGCAAAATCCTTTTTTGTTATTGTTTAATTGGACTTTTCATATTATTTGTGCTCAAAGCAAGCTATACTTTTCATTATTTTATGGGCATGGACTTAGGCAGACATGTCAAAAGTGACATTAAAAATCACAGAGAATGGAACTCTAATGCAACTGTAATATTTTCTTCATGGCTTTAATTTTTTAAATCAGGAATAGATCTGTTTTTGAAGAACGTGTCATAAGTCAGATTGACCTTAATGTAAAACTTATGAGGCCAAGTTCTGTGGTCTGTATTGCAGATGAGGTCGTATTGGATAGACATATTGGTTCTTTTCAGCCATACAAATGAAAGAAGCTCTTGACTTCCAGACCTGTAACTTGAAACATGTCTGAAAAAATGTGGTGGTGTGTTGGAAATAGTGAAGATTTTGGAAAATTTTAGCTATGGTGGAAAATGAAAGTTCTAACTATCTTCTGTACTTTCCCCCCAAATTCCAGCTAAATGCAAGCTAGTAGGAAATAGCAGGAAAAGTTATGGACATTTGTAGAAGTCATTGAAGATAGCTACAAGATCTCTGGGAGTCTAAGTACTTTTTCACCAAGCAAGGCAGTGAACCTATAGCTTGCAAAAACTATTGTAGTGTTAGGAAGGGAGATTCTTGGTCCAAACAAACCGTGTCTTTTTTTGAATGTAATGTGGTTAAATAATAATTTTTGCTGTAATTCTGCATGTATGGGGAGTGATGAAATGGATACAGCAAAACATGGGAAACGTAACTGAGAGATGATGGGAGGACTCAAATACTTAATAAAGTCAGGACAGGCCTTCATCTGGTGTAAATCAGCATAGATCCTTATAAGGTGTTTACTGTTTTTCCAGTACAATTATATGGATTTACACCACAGAGTGTCTGGACTAAGAATGATGAATGGAGTTCCATGGGAGAAGGTCAACCTATATTTATGGGATCTCTTTCCAAAATGCCCAAGAGGAGCTGATTAAATGCTTGTCTACTGCAGGAGGAAAAATGAAACAAAAAACTCCTCTCCCAGAAAATAGTCCAGATAAATATAATGACATAAATGTTGATTTTCCTCAGCTAGTCAAAGGCACTGTATATGAACAGATGGGAAACAGAGTAATACTCCAACAGGCAGATGATTCAACATTACAGGGCAGCAGGGAAATGGGTTAATCAAAAAGTGAAATGACCACAACATTCCACCAGTGCTACAGCATGTGCATCAGTAGTGGAAAGGGTATGCGTAGCTTCAGGGCTTGCTTAAATACTTCTCTCTGTAAGAATATTTATATATAAAAATTAAAATAATGCAGTGTACATTTGAATCCTAAGCTTCATTTCAAAGAATGTTTCATAAGCAGCTCATCCAGACAGTAGTGAGAAGTCTGGCCCAAACAAACCATGTCTCTTTCGAATGCAGTGCAGTTAAATGCTTCTTTGCTTTAGTGCTGCATGTATAAGGCGCAATAAGTCCTGGAAATCGTAAAGAAATGTAGAGACACTATAGAAATACTTTGGTTAAATTAATGTGTGAGACAGGAATACAGTGACTATTTCAAAGATTGTATCCCAGATTACACAGGATAACCTACTCACTGCAGTTAAGAAAGGGGCATTAATGAGTGTTGGTATCAAAGGATCCAGCGTATGATGTCTTTGTAGAAAATGATTAAATTAAGACTGTGCATTAAACAATCATAGCATAATATTTTTTATTCCAGCCTCCAAAATTGTGTTTTGGTATGCTTGTGTGGGAAACAGATGGGCATTTAAACACAGAGATCATTTTAGACAAGATGAGATTTACCTGCCCTAAATTAGATGACTAAGTCTAAGCCAGTCAGTCTAAGCTCGCTTCATAGTCACTGGGATGTAATGGGTTGTCTCAAGGGAAAAGTCACCTTATCCTGAGATGGGATCTGTCATAACTCAAGTGATTTGTTTTCTGCAAGTGCCAAGCTGTCTGTGAATGTGTTACTTCAACATTTTTTTAAGTTAGCTGTTTTGATTTTTCAAGTGGAAATCATGGAAATCCCCCTCCTTTTAGTATATTTTAAAAGCTTGAAAACAGAATGAAACATTTTACTGCAGGTCCTGTCATTTTTTCCACAGTGCTTTATTGTAGGCCTTCTAGAGAATCAAAATATAATTTTCTTTATGCAACTCAAATGGAAAGACTGTCAGCAGTTTCCTCTTCTTTAAAGCAGTTCACAGTGGAAGTGAGAAAGATGAGCACTCTGCAACTTCATACCTTGTGTGGTACCCCTGAATCAGAATTTTCTATGGGGGAAGATGAATCCAGACTTTGTGTTTGGCAGGTTCACCAAGTGAAAAGATACTTACTTTTAATAACATTGTATAACAATAAGATATTGTTTTAATCAAAATAAATCAATACAGGGCAGATACTTTACCACATTCTTGTTGGTGCTCTGTGGCACTCTTTCCATTCACTAACTGCAGATCAAGCCCTCAGTTTGGAATAAAAAGTCATAGCTACTAGCATTTGCAAGTGAAAGATTAATTTAAAGACAAGCAACTCGATCTGAAGATGAACGAGGGCAATAATTTGTAGCCAATAACCATACACATGAAACTAGTTATGTTAGCTCTGGCAAAACCGGGTTCATTTCCAGCCAGCTAGGTATTGCAGTAGAGATCACTTATCCCTTTTTGTCCAGATCAAATGGCAGAAGTGGAAAATACCACTCACGCAGACTTCAAAGAGCTTCAAAAGGAGAGGTTTTGGAAGGTGTTTTTTTTCCCCTATGCATTGAACAAAGAGAAATGATGAGCACAGTTGTCTGTGGCTATAGCCTGATAAAAAGGATTCAGACTCATTAGCCAGCTAACACTGAATGGGTCAGGATGTTACAAATCCTGGCAAGGTTAGACTGTGTAAGTTAGGCCCTGTCTTAAACACAGCGCCATGCAAAGTGCAATTAGTTATCTCCCCATCAGAGTGCTCTGCATCTGTTTATACTTAGGCTGGCTGGTTTAAGTACCAGCTTCTCTCTGGCCTTTCCTGTTGCAACAAAACCAACCTTCTCGCCTTTTAGAAAAGTCTTACTTAATGCACATGACTTTTTTCTTGTGTTTTACTAGTTGTTGTTGCTGTGTTTTTTTTGTTTTGTTTTGTTTTTTTAAATCTTGGCACTTCTACACCTGTAGGAAAAAAACCCACATTTTCAAGCAAAGAACTTTTAGAAGATGCTAGTTTAGAAAAAGGAAAATATGAAGTTGTGGTAGTCAAATTAAGAGAAAAGTTTTAAAAGATTTAGTGACTTTAAAGACCAATACAATACATTTCAAATGCCTGTCTTTACTCCTTTCTGGGTTTCCCTGATTAGTTTCATGCAATTTCTTCTTGTCTGTTGCATTGCTGCTTTATTTCCCCTCCCAGATCAAGTAAAACCTTAATACCTTATCTTCTGCACCATACAGATTATTATGGAGTTTTGCAATACATTTATCTGACTTATTTCCGGTAGCTTATGATTTGATAACAAAAGGTAACATTTCTCAGACTACGTTTACAAATCGTCCTCAAGTGGCATGTTAAAACCTTGGTGTCCCATTGGAAGAATGTTCAGATGCTGCTTTCATGGGCTATTCTTGTGTGGGATGCACTTTTTTAAGGAACTTTTCTTAAGACATATGCCATCCTTTCCAGATTTGTGGTGACCTTATATGGCCATTTAATGTTAACTGGATTAGGTTGTGTGGTGACCTTATATGGCCATCTAACATTAACTGGATTAGAAGAAAGTACTGGTGTGATTAACCCCTTTTATCACATTGTAGTGGTAGAGAGTCAAGCTCATTACTTGTCTTTGCTTGATGAACGTTATCCTGGAGAAACCCTTGTTCAGAAAAAAGATCCTATTGTCTTGAAACTTTCTGAGTCCTCATTACTGAAGGTTTCTATTTTTGCTATTTAGCCTGCATGACCTTGAAAGTGAGTAAATACATAAGATCTGGTAGCTGTACTGTCTGAGGGTAAGTCCAGGCACACAGATCTACAGATGTGATACTGTTTTATTAGCAAAGCTGCCCCAGGTAAAAACCTGGGCACTTTCTCCACTCTTAGAGGAGACCTGCGCAGAGAATCTGTATGTGATGTTAAGTTACAACCCTCCTGTGCCCCTAATGGGAGAAGCTGTTGTCAAAAATGCAAAGATGCAAGCTTTCCTTTGCAACTTCAGCATGTGTCTGTACCACTGGGGGGAAAAAAAAAAGAGAGAAGCGGTGGAAAAGAAGAAACTGCAGTTTCTTTAGTTTCTGCAGGTTTTGAATTCGGTCCATTTTAAATTGTACACGTTATGTCTAAGTGTGTCCATAAATACCATGAAAATATCATGCTTATCTACTGCTTGCCTGATTTTGCTTTTCTGTTGCTGTTCCTACAAGTTCTTTAGTTGGCCCTGCTTTCCCTCTGCCCTCATGAGCTCTGTGCCTGAGCAACGTTATCCTGCTCTTTTCCCTATTGATGCCTTATTGGGCTACATGGGCATTTATTTTCATTTGATTTGACTTTATCTTTGAATTTACTGCCATAGCTTACCAATTTAGTTCTGTCCTGTTATGGAATGTGGAGCAAATCTAAGATGTTTTAGTGCTACAGTATCATCACACTATCTGCTCACTGTCACTCATGTCTCTGCTCTTCTCTGTTCTTTCCCATTCATAGATAAAAGAACTGAAAGCAACCTCAGTAACTACTCAAACAGCCACAATAGCCTTTCTGCTCAGCCCTGGACAGATGCCCTCCTCTTTGTCCTGTCCTTGCTATAGCTCTTTGGAAATCTCAGACCCCAGACAACTGCTTTTTTTGCCAGTAATGATGACCGAACACTTGGAGGATGATTTCTAAAATGATCTCGTCTTGTCATTGTATATATTTACTAAGTGCTTACTTGCCACCCAGGACAGGCTGGGCTGCCACAGCCTAGGAAGCAAAACACACAGCAGGAAGATAGCCTGGCTAATGTGCAATATAAAGCCAAATGAGAGAGATCTTTGGAGGGGTGGAGAAAGTCAATCTATTAATGAAAAAGTGGGTCAGTCAGTCAAAGTCCTGGGCCCTTCCATTCTTCCAGCTGAAGGGCAAGCTGATGGAGGACTGTCCTCAAGCAGGGAGGTAGCAGCTGCCTCAAGCAGCTCAGCTTGTACTAAACACACAGGTAAAAGAGTCAAGTCTTTTCATGACTGATTCCTCCAGATTGTGTCTCTGGAAGTGGCAGCCCTGACTTGGGGTGTAGGTCTTATCCTGTCAAATAGCTGACCCTGTTTCGAGCAGAAGGCTGGACTAGATGGCCTCCTGAGGTTCCTTTGAACCTGAATTATTGTATGATCCTATGATCCTAATCCTTATTGAATCAGCCTTTGCCATAAGCAAACCGACAGTAGTACAAGAACGGAAAGTAATCAGTGCAAATCAAATTTTCTAGTCCTCTCTTCTGTGGTTCCTTTATTTCATTGATCCTTCTACCTATAAATCAGTCACTGTGTTTCTTCCTAGGAATGAGCTAGTAAAGAACAGACTTGCACATGACATGCAGGTTAGAAGATAAGGGTACAGCTACAGAAAATCCCTGCGATTTTGTTGATTCTGTCCATTTCTCTCCCCCTCACCCCCAGTTAAGAGCCCTGTCTTCTGTTACTGATGTTGTGGTTGTTAATTTGAGATATGTGCATTACTGGGCTGCCCAGCAGAACAAATAGGATCTGAGTCAGCCTTGGACACACAGTTACATTTCTGTTACATTAGCTTGGAGATGAATATGGCTCAGATTCATGTGGCCACCACACATGAAACAGAGATCTGGTAGCTGGAGCCCAAAAGTGGATTTACTGTGTTGTGGAACCACAACCTAAGCATTTTCTTCTGGGTTGAAGAGGACAGTGAGAGAACACATTATCTTTGAATACATTGGAATAAAACCAGTAAGCTTTTTTTCTTTTCTTTTTTTTTTAAACACTCTGAGAATGTCTTTTCTGGAGTACTTTCCTTTTTCTATGACTGCATCCTGAGGCAGCCTTGTGTTAGTCAAATGCTTTATGTTTCATGTTATATTATATGAGTTGAAAATATATTTTTATATCTTTTCTCTTTTGGATTTTGATCTTTCTCATGCATTCCTTCTGGGTGGCACAAGCAGTTTAGAATTGGCCCTTCTGTTTTTCTGATACACATGAAAAGCCAGCTTTCTGGAGAAGAAAAATCAGATCATCTTCTACTGTTAGTATCTCCCACCTCTTTCTGTTCTCTCCTTTTCTCCTACCTCTCTTCACTCAGCTCTTTCCACTGACACTGCAGAATGGCTGCAGTGATACAGTGAGTGTTAGTGAGAAAATGAAGGATTCATAGCATTGCAGCCTGAAGATTTCTCTGCTGCTCTGCAGGCCAGGTGAAGTTATGATGGAGAATGCTGCATTACACTTTCCCACACTGTTCTGCCAGGACAGTTCATTCTTTTTCCATGTGCATTTCCCTGGATGGACTCTATGGAGTTTTGCTCATTGCACCGCAGTAGAGAGTGTTTTAGTCTGGACATGTTCATTTTTTCATGAGAGAGCAGAGAAGAAAAATTTTAATGCGTTTCTTCTACCCAATTTCTGGAAGAATCCATTTAGAAAAAAACAAAGCATTTCTCTTATTATTATTTAATATTATATTTCTGTCAAACAGTAGAGGATTTATTAAACTGAATCCTTTCATTACCTTTTTATAATGAGAACAGATTATTCGAGTACATAGGGTCATAAAGCATTTTCCTATAAACATTGTAAATGACCTATTTAGGTTTCAGCCTGCTCTCTCAGCTCCTTCAAACAATCTCACCGCAGTCACTCGCTGCCAGCCTGCCTGGTGATGAGGCCACTGCTAGATGCCCGCTGCGCTCTGAGACCTCCCTGTGCCCAACCTTCTGGCTCACTCTGGTGCTTCCTTCTGGCCCAATAACTTCAAATATTTCAATTCTGGAGCGAAGCGGGTTGGTGCTGTGCGCTGACCTTGGCGCAGTGCAAGGAAAAGAATTCCAAAACGTAAAGGTGAAAATGGTATGGGAATTCTGTCAATTTAAAGGCAAGGTCTAGCGTAAAGTATTATTTAGATCTGTGTCTCAATGAATCCACACACTTGTTGCAAACACAGAATTCTGTCACTTAATTGTACTCCTAGAGGCCTGAAGGACATGTTTATACTATGTTCTTCTCTGTTCTTATCACTGATGTAGCTGTATCCATCAGAAAAATGTTAGTTTATACAAGTCCTGTTTGTGCATGATTAAAAGAGAATTACATTGTTTCATATCTTGAAAGTTCTTTTGGCAACAATAACCTCTTACTAATCCAATGAAATTGGCAAACTGATGGTGTGGGAAGAAGTTCAATAGCTGCATCAGATCTCAGTGGGTTCATGACTGGATGCTAGATAGTTCTGTTGTAGGCAACGTACAGTACAGTAACCGTGAGACACCACAGCTCCCTGTTTGCAGCTGTCTGAGCAAAGTAACCGCATCTAGAGCTCAACTTGTAACATAGGATTTCTCTCTCTTTCTCTCTCTCTCTCTTTCTCTCTCTCTCTCTTTCTCTCTCTCTCTCTTTCTCTCTCTCTCTCTTTCTCTCTCTCTCTCTTTCTCTCTCTCTCTCTCTTTCTCTCTCTCTCTCTTTCTCTCTCTCTCTCTTTCTCTCTCTCTCTTTCTCTA